>NC_046638.1:5560172-8415172 GCF_900324485.2 Mastacembelus armatus | reverse complement strand
GTAAAACCTGTCATGTTTGTCAGATAGCTGGTAAGCCAAATCAGGTGATTCCACCAGTACCTCTGAGTCCAATTTCCGTCACCTGCGAACCGTTTGAACGCATAGTGATTGACTGTGTGGGACCACTACCAAAATCCAAAGGCGGATATCAGTATTTGTTAACGATAATTTGTGTTGCCACACGTTATCCCGAAGCTATCCCTCTGCGTCAGATAACAGCTCCCATTATTGTGAGAGCTCTCACACACTTCTTTACCACATTTGGGTTACCAAAAATCATACAAACAGATCAAGGGACGAATTTCACGTCCAAATTATTCAACCAGGTACTTCGTCTATTGGATGTTACACACTCCACCTCGAGTGCCTATCATCCAGAGTCACAGGGCGTATTAGAAAGATGGCATCAGACACTAAAAGGTATGCTGACAAAATATTGTTTACAAAACCAAGGTAACTGGCATGAGGGTTTACCTTTCGTTGTTTTCGCTGCTCGTGACGCTGTCCAAGAGTCCTTAGGATTTAGCCCCAATGAGCTGGTGTTTGGGCACACGGTACGCAGTCCTTTAAGAGTCTTACAGGAGAGCTTACTCACTTCTCAAAAACCTCACGAAAGCTTGTTAGACTATGTCAACCGTTTTCAGCACCGACTTCGAGAAGCTCGCACTCTGGCGCAAAAGGAATTGGTTGCTGCTCAGGTAAAAATGAAACACAGATACGACAAGAAAGCACAGCCACGGCAATTCGCCGCAGGAGATCAAGTATTGGCATTACTTCCGGTTTCGGGTAGTTCCTTGTCAGCACGTTTTTCAGGGCCCTATGCCATTCTAAAACGGATTAACGACACTAATTACCTCATTGAAACCCCTAAACAGCGACGCAAAAGTCGAATTTGCCATATCAACCTCCTTAAACCTTACTACTCTAGTTCTGATTTGTGTTCACATCCCGTAGCCATCTGTGTTACACCTCAGCCTAACATGGTAGCATCTCTCTCTTCCCAAGTTCAGCTAGAAAATCCTCAGCCCAGAGATATCCCATTCAGACCGCGTTTGTCCAACTCTGAAGCCAAGCTTCAACTCCCTTCTAAACTCGCTCATCTAGGATTTGAACAAGCTACAGATATATTACAGCTTGTTGATAGGTTTCCTACCTTATTTGGTGATCATCCAACCCAGACCCATGTGATTAAACATGATATTCTGTTAAAAAACCCAACTCCGATTAAGCAACATCCGTACAGGTTAAATCCCACGAAACGGCTAATCATGAAAAAGGAAACTGATTACCTGTTAGAATTAGGTTTGGCTAAACCTAGTCAAAGTCCCTGGAGTTCTCCCTGTCTGGTTGAACTTAAACCAGACAAGTCACCTCGGTTTATTACTGACTTTCGTAAAGTTAACTCAATGACCATACCTGACTCGTATCCACTGCCACGTATGGAAGATTGTGTTGACAGTGTGGGACAGTCTAAAGTTTGTCACCAAACTAGATTTATTGAGAGGTTATTGGCAAGTACCTCTTACGGACCGCGCAGCTGAAATCTGTGCTTTTGTAACCCCTGACTATTTCTTACAGTATACTGTTATGCCATTCGGGTTATGCAACGCTCCCGCTACTTTTCAGCGTTTGATAGATACAGTCCTTAGAGATGTAGACAATTGCAAAGCTTATCTTGATGATCTCATCATCTATTCAACTTCATGGACACAGCACGTTCAAACTCTCACTACTGTATTTGGTAGGTTAGCTCAAGCCTCTCTTACTTTGAACTTAGCAAAATGTCAGTTTGGAGAAGGGACGGTTACTTACCTAGGTAAAACAGTAGGTCAAGGTCAAGTCAAACCAGTAGACTCAAAAATTCAGGTCATCCAGAAATTTCCTATTCCGTGCACTAGGCGTGCATTGAGACAATTCCTGGGTCTAGCAGGCTACTACAGATGCTTTTGTAAAAATTTCTCGTCTGTAGTAAAACCTTTGACGAGTTTACTTAGCCCCAAGACTGTATTTAAATGGTCGAATGAATGCAACGTTGCTTTTGAACGTGTCAAGTTTTTGTTGTGTCATGCTCCAGTCCTTTCAGCTCCAGATTACCAGAAACCATTCCAGCTGGAGGTTGATGCCAGCGCTGTTGGCATTGGAGCCGTGTTGTTGCAGAAGGATGACCAAGGCCTCTGCCGTCCTATCTCCTTCTATTCGAAGAAGTTTACACAGGCACAATACAACTACTCAACGATTGAAAAAGAGACGCTCGCTCTTGTCCTCGCACTACAACATTTTGAAGTGTACCTCGGATCAAGCTCTGTTCCCATCGAAGTGTACACTGACCACAACCCATTGACTTTTCTTTCCCGTATGTACAATCACAACCAGCGATTAATGCGCTGGGCGTTGATAATCCAGGAATTCACGTTGAACATTCATCACAAGAAAGGAGCGGACAACATCATTGCTGATGCGTTGTCTCGGTCACCTATACCTTGACTTTCACTACTATTCAACCAGTGAATGAGTATGGATCTCCCCTGTTTATCTTATTTTTACAGGTGAAATTTTATGGGGGAGGGTGTTACGGCCCCTGAGGTGCCGTTTGACAATCTTCTGGTAAACCCTTGAAAGTTGGCTAGTGACGTACGACGTACGTCAGTTGAGACGCGCCATTCAATCACTGCACCCGGTATATAAGGACCGGAAAAGCTTTACTCAGGCGGTGAACTGGGATTTTGTGTGAACAGTTCTCCCACTTCGAAACTCTGACTGCTTGTGTAGCTTTACGCTTAGTTTGTACTTACGTGTGTGTGTGCAAACGCCATTTGCACGTTTTGAGTACTTGTGTTAATAATCGCTGTTTATTGTAAATAATGTCTTTTGGTGTTTTGTTCTGTACTTCACTTATGGTAACGTGTTTTGAGGTGATACTTTCATTGTTTGTTTGCGAAATGGTGTTGTCAGTGTTTTCTCACTGTTATTGATAGAATAAATGTCACAACAGAAAATTCATTACGTGAGCCGTACCATCTACCTTCATTCTTCCACCTTCCCTTATCCTTTAACCTTATGTGAAGTCTCATTCGGGCTGGGACGTAACACATATATATATATATATATATATATACACACACATATATATATATATATATATATACACACATATACATATATATACATACATACATACATATGTTCTACATCCACACAGGTATCAAAACCAGTTTCATTACCAACCTCTGATCTTTTCCACAGTCATCAGGTATTGTTGCTTCATTTCCTCAAGGCCTTGCTGAAGATTTTGCTGGTGACTAGAAGTCCTGTAATTGAAAGATCTTTCAGAATTAAAATTGGACCAAACAATTTGATATCATCACCTTGGGCAAATATATTTTTAGATTATTTACAGTTATTTTTTGTTATGTTATCACATTTTATAAACCAAGCAATTAATCACGAAACTAGATCACACATCAACAATAAAACATACTTTGCTGCAGCCCTAAGTCAGAACAACTGTTCATTGTTTTCCACTCTATCCAAGAATTTTTTTTTTTTTGTTCCTTTAAAGAATAGTCTAAAAACCAATTATATCAATTCTGCATAACGAAAGGCCTTAATTCTTTCCTCACTTCACTTGAAACTGATAAAAATAACACGAACCCTGAGGATTCTTTGGCTGTCTTCACTTCTTCTAGCTGCTGCAGATGTTCCTCCTTCGTCTTTTGCAAGCTGCTTTCATGCTCATCTACAATAAGCGACACAGATGGTGCAAAGTAAATTGAAGGAATCAATTTAAATGGCAATTGGAGAAATGATTTCAATAAATTAAATATACCTTTAAGGTGCTGCATCGCAGTTTTGTGCTCTCGGACGGTGCGCTGGAGTTGATGACAGGCTTTTTGCAAGTGTCTCTGGAGCTCCTGGTTCTTCTTCTGCAGCTTACTTAAAGTCTCAGTGCACTCCTTCCTGCAACGAGTCTGCTCTTTTCTCTGAGACAAACAGCCTGGACACAATGGACAGTGTTCATGTAGTTGAACATGCTACTATTATTATTTAATACTGCAGGTCATATGGATTTAAGTACAATGTTCTGACAGTGCCCTGTTTAGTGAACAGACAGTGAAAAAGCAGCAACAGACATTACATACTTTGTATTTTGTCGATTTCTCTTTGATATTGTTCTTGTGTTTCTTTCAGTCGCTCCTCACTTATCTAAAGGGAGGAAATAAAACCATTAAGAGAAATGTAACTCAAATATTACACCACATCAATGACAAAATCACAGACAACACATTCAGCCAAATCATGAATGAATGTTATGAAGCATGTATTCATTATTGTACTCAGATGTATTCATTCATTACTGACAAAATGAAATCACTGTTTCATCTTCAATAATAAAATAATCCAATAACAACTCACTTTCTTCCACTCCTTCTTAGCCTGCGACACTGCTCGACTGACTAAATCTCTGCATGAAGCTTGGACCATGTGTGTTACTGAGCCTTCTGATTGGGCACCACTGGTCCTCGTGGTGTCTTCAGTGCTACCTTGGTCTGTTTTGGGGTCTCTGAGAAGTTGTTCCTTAATCTCTGCTAGTCCAGTCTGAAGCTCTGCCAGTAGTTCATCCCTTATCTGCTGTCTCTGCATCAGCTCCTTCTCTGCATGCTGACATCGCCACTCCTCCTCTCGAGCCCTCACAGTCTGCTGAAGCTTGGCCTCCATCTGCAGGAGCAGCTCCTTCTTTTGGAGGTCGGCATCCTCTCTGGCCCCCTGTAGAGCCTGCCCCAGCTTTTTCTGCTGCTCTTCAAGCTTGGTTTGGTACATCTGCTCACTGCGAACTTGAATGATGGTGATTTCCTGCTGCTTGTCTCGGTTCCAGGTTGCTCTAGCTGCAGCTAGCTCAGCCTTCAGCAGGGCTGCTTGCTCTCTTCTCAATTGCTCAAGCTGACTCTGGAGAGTTGCCACCTGCTCTTGGAGTTCATCCAACTGCAGCGCTCCAGAGTTTTGCTCCTCCAACTGTTTCTTCTGCCTCCTATTCCACTGCTCCTCTGCATCCCTCAGAGCCTGGGTCACCTGAAAAATTAAAAAAATAAAAACACATCCATGATATCAGAAAAGCCAGTTGGCAGCAGGGATGCTTTTGAACTCAGAAAGATAAAACCATGTCACACCCGTTCTGCTGTGTGTTTTTCTTGTAGCTCTTCCCATTTCTCCTTTTCTGTTTGCAGAGAGGCTTGATATTCTGTTAATGAAGTCAAATCCTCAATCCAGTGACTGTAGGCCCTCGTCACTGCACCTTCGACCTGCAACAACAGCACTTTGTCTAGTACTAAAATTGAACCCAGTTTGAAAACAAGAAGCATGAATCAGGAATCATAATGGACTTAATAATACTGAAAACATTATGTAATCGGATACTGGTGTAATACCAAAAATATTTAAATTTGTACAGCACATTTCTTAACCCAGTTACAATGTGCATTTACAGAAAGACACGAGTGATCAATATTATACAGTAAAAATACAAATAAATAAATAAAAACAGATTCAAAAAACATAAATCAATAAATTGAAGAGTAAAATTAACAAGGAAGAACAAATTAATTCATCAATTGAAAGCCAGTTTAAAAAAGTGCATCTTTAGCTGACAAAAAAAAAAAAAAAAAAAAAAAAAAACAGAAATAGATGTCAGGTCAGCAAATGCACACTGCAAAACTAGCTTTGAGACCGAAGAAATGCTTTTTCTGCTGACTTAAGCATGAGCCTTAGTACATATGGCTTCAGCACATCAGATATACAACTTGGAGCTGATCCTGTTAGCGCATTGTGTGTGATTTAAAGAATTTTAAACCAAATTCTGGAAGCAATGGGAGGTAATGAAGGGATGCTGAGATTGAAGTAATTTTGGCAGCAGTATTCTGGACTAATTGCAGACAATTTAGTGCTTTGTTTATTTACCAAGTCTAGATGTATGATATTTTGACTCTGATTTGGGCCACTCAAACAAAAATAGTGAAGAACTTAACCAGCAGATGAATTATAAAGACAACTCACTGACCTGTTTGGCCATGTCCTCCAGGTGTTTCTCGTGAAGCTCTCTCTGGGCTTGTTTTCTGGCTTCCTCCACTGCTTTGCATCTGATTTTATCAGCTTCCAGTTGCAGCTGATGTTCCTGGGCACTGAGCCTGGAGTCCAGCTCTTCAAGAGTAATTGTCATGCAGCTGCCCTCAGTCTTATCTGTCTGACAGAATGCCTCAGCAGTCTCTTGGTCCTTTTCCCTTCTAGCCTCCTCCAACCTCTGGGTCCAGGTGCTCTCCATCTGCACAGAAACAAGAAAAAGGCCTGACATGAAAGCACTATTGGAAAGTTGAGGAAACTGGTCAGTAATCTTGGGAAATCTTACCTTTTGTAGTTCTTCTTTCCACGTGACCTTGGCTGAGGCTACGTGAGAGTTCACCTGCTGCTGGATTTCAGCCTCCTTCTCTTTGGACCAGAGAGCTTTGAGCTGGATTACTGAGGACTGATGCTGAGCCTCAAGCTCAGCCCTCAGCATCTCCAAAGCTTTAGCATTCTCCTCTCTCATCTTTTGCTGGCAATAAGAAACAGCTCATTTTAAATGATTTCTTTTCTGGAATTGATCTACAGGAAACTTAACTGCCGAGAAACACTGAAAACATTTATGAGTACAGTTTTGCTTCAGTTGTGACATTACTTAATATATTTTATATCTTTTTCTCAAACAGGAGGTTTTGTGATATAACACTTTTACAAACAGTCAAAAGGAGTTTTTTTTTACCTGTTACCAGTGGTACAATGTTTTATCCAATGTGCAATCTAGTTTTAGAAAAAGGCACAGTAGAACATCTGCAGCTCCTAAAGTTGTCCATGATTTCATTGAATGTATGGACAAAAAGCAGCATTGTGCAGCCCTTTTTGTTGACCTTTCGACACAGTGAACCACAGAGTGCTGAAGCAAAGACTCTTTGGAGCTGGACTATCTGAACAAGCTGACAGCTGGTTCGATAATTATGTTTCTGATCGAACCCAGTCTATGCAGGCTGAGGGTCACATTTCTAGTTCACTCAGACTGATTAAGGGTGTCCCCCGAGGATCGGTCCTGGGCCAACTCTTGTTCATTATTTACATCTACAACATCAAAAAGTGTGTCGAATGCAAAATTGAATTTTTATGCTGATGACACTTGACCCAAACTTATATTAATTGCTGATAAAACAAAGGTAATTTTGTTCTCAAACACAAAATCAAAATGAGAGAATCTGCCTTCTATTGTCACTCTACATGGAACAAAACTGAATGTGTCTCAAGCTATAAATACCTTGGAATTTTAATTGATACCACTCCAACAACTGGTAAAAACTTAAGAATCAAATTGGGTTATTACTTTAGAATTAAATCGTGTCTTTACTTTAAATAAAAAAGAAACTAGTTGCGATGACCTTTCTGTCCGTATTAGACTACGGCGATGTTTTATACATGCATGCCTCATCTCAGGGTTTACACGTGCTGGACACTGTTTATCATGGAGCTCTTAGATTTATCATGAACTTTAAAGCTCTGACACATCACTGTCTTCTCTACGAACGAGTTGGACTGTCCTCCCTACCTCTAGGTAGACCTAAGCAGTGGCATATTTTTAATTTATAAAGCCATCTTAGGGCTTCTCCCTCTATATCTGACAGACTTTATCAAGCTGAGAAGTTTGCTCATGAAAACATAATATCTGAGCTCATAATATCTGGTTGCAGAGCCTGTTCTTGCTGTGTCCTGAGTCAGAATTGAATTGGAAAAAAGGCATTCGAATGAGTTCCAAAAAGAGCTGAAACTGAATGGTTTCATTGACTGTTTTGGAGGAAGTGTAATCTGGCTGCAGATGCTTTGTCTGACTGACCCTTTTTACAGTTTTATGATCTGTGCTTATAGTTTACTGGTTTATCTGTTTTAATGGATTGTACTTAATGTTTGAACGTACTGCTGCACAGTTTGTTGGAAACTGGTTGAATATGTTGATGTCTCTTGGCCATGACACTCTTGGAAAAAGAGATTTGTAATCTCAATGAGGTTTTCCTGGTTAAATAAAAATAAAGAAGGTTCCAGTCAATCTACACATGCAAACGCATACCTCATTTTCTTTGATCAAGGCCTCTTCCGTTTCCTTGTTGCATATTCTTTCTTCAAGCATGGATTTCTCCTTGCAGACAGATATGTAACACTCTTGCACGGCCAACATCTTATCAGTGACCTCAGACAGCTGGGTCCTATGTAGGAAGCAGGAAACATTGTCAGCAAGCTGCAAGGTCACACACCTGAAATTCTCAGTGACAGGTGCTGAAGACTTACTGTAGCTGTTGGACCAGCTGCTGATGCTGTGTAGTCAGCTGTTCAACCTGAGCGCCGTGTTCCAGCATAAGCTCTGTCCTGACCCGGTTCACCACATCGTCTCTATACTGCTGATTAATCCGTTCAGATCTCAAAAAAGACAGGTTGGACACATTACTCAACAGACATCTTAAATCAAAACATGGACTTTATTGTAAACAAATAATATATCCCTCCTCTGTGTTTTACCTCTCCGCAGCCTCCTGCTTCTCCTGGTCCAGCTCCTGGATCATTTCCCTCATCTTGGTGCACAGTTCAGAGTTGGCAGACCTCAACTTTTCCTCGCTCTGTTTCAGCTCCTTATTCTTTTTCTCTAGCACCTAAAATTTGGACAGACAAAACAAACTTTACTGATTCAGTCCAAAAAAAAAAAAAAAAACTGAAATTATTGGACAGTAAACTATAACCAACCTCCACTTGTTCTTGTAAGTGATGTTTATCTTCTTGTAGTCTCATCAGCTCTTTCCGAGACTCTCCCGTCATGTCTAGATCTTTCATCTGGCTGGTCTCTCTGACCTGCACACATATAATTATAATCACTGTCTGAATTCCAACCATGTACTCTACCATTTATTCAACTCCATTTTTTGCAACTCCTAAGTGTTATTTGTTTCTTTTTACGTCAATAAATTAGAGCAGTGTGGGGGAAAACATGCAAGTATATAACTGGTTCATTATCAGAACAGTTTCCATGTTTTTCCAATAAATGCTTTGCTCAGCAGTTCATCATTAAACCCAGTGGCTGGTCTTATGGAGGAGTCCTCACCGAATAGCTGAGCTTGGTTTCATCCAACTGAACCTGCAGCTCATTCACTTGGCTTTTACAGCGCTGGAGCTCCTCCTGCAGCTGACTGATCTTCTGCCGCTTCCCTTTCAGACTGGCCAAGCAGCGCTGCATCTCCACGCGGAGCAGCTGTAAAGCCTCATCCTTTGGCAGCTTAGAGTCCAACAGGTGAGCCAGGGCAGTACTGATGAAACAGGAGGTAAAGTAAGATTATGACTGTTATTGATGAGAGCACTGATGGGAGCAGACAGTGCAAAGAGGCACGACGACACTGACTCTGCTCTACAAATCATTAGTGTACCTGTGGAGTGTGCCATTTTTCCTGTTTGCTTTCTTTAATCCTAAATCCATACAGGAGTCAGACAGCTGGTTCTCCCAGTCATTGCTCAGATCGAATGCAATAACCCCATGTTTCACAGCAGATTCATAAAGAGTGATCTGCTCCTTCAAATCAGCCAGATCCTCCTTTGGGATAAAAAATAAATAAATAAAACAGTTTAAAAAGTAATAACATTTTGGGAGTGGTTCCATGCTGGGGTAGAAAAATCAGAGAACAAACCTGTAAGACTTTGTTCATGTTTTCACTCAGTGTCTTGGCTGACTGAGCCTGTTGTAGTTTGATTTGCATCTGACTGAACTCCTGCACTGAACCTGAAGAAAACAGAAACACAGCAGAGAACAAAATCATTTGGACTTGAGAAAATTAAACTTAAACATATGTACATAGATGTTCCTCATTAATGTTCTCTGACTGCAGTGTAATAGTAGACCCCATTCAGTCCTTCACTCACTTGTCTGCAGCAGCTTGGCACACTGTTGTTGACTCTCCTCCAGGCGCTGAGTGAGAGCATTGATGACTCTGGCTCTTTCCAGTTGTTCTTCCTCTCTTTGACGCTCCAGCTGCTTTACTTGCTCTCGAAACCTCTGACCAATGTCAATCTGGAAGCCACAAAATTCGGTAACTATTGTCAATATATTCACAAACTTACAACATGCAAACGACCTAATGGGACTTACCTGAAGTCAGAATTTTTTCTGATGGGTAGCCCATTGACATGTTAAGTTATTTTTTCACATTGCTGCATCCTGTGACAGACAAACTACAGACCTGTTCGTTCAGAGCCTGAGAGGCAGTGTCAAGCTTCTGCTGTAGGCCCAACAGCACGGCCTCATGCTGCTCCTTTATAATAGCAAGGTCTCTGTCATGCTGCTCCCGCGCTCTGGACAGAGTGTCAGAGCGACAAAGCTCCAGCATTTGCTGCTTCATGCTGTCAACTGCAGACTCTGCTACCCTCTGCTTCTTCGTGTTCTATGGAGAAATTAACATTTCAGTAAACACTTTTAAAAAAAAAAAAAAAAACAGTGCTCATTAAAGGTTCAATTGAGATATTAGTGCTATTTTCATGTTTCAGTAAGCAAGAGAAGCAGAATTTAGGTCTTTCTTCAGAAATGCATTAAACAATACCTGCCTGATATTTTGCCAAACATTATTTTCCTTTTATAATATGTTTCTTCCTTAATTATAAATTACCTGATGAGTTGCTTTGTTTTAAACAAGAAGACATGTGACAAAATGTGCACAGAACTCACCTCCTGGTCTCTCTCATTCAGGACTTGTACTTGCTGCTCCATTGCCTTCACTTTGTTTTGCATTTGAACCTCTCTCTCCTTGGCCTCCTCAACCAATTGACTTGATTCCTTTAGACTTACTGCTAGACCATCCTTTTCATCTATTAATGACAAAAAAAAAAAAAATGACATCATGTTCCCATGCACAGCACATCCTGTAAGAAAACAAGGGCACACCAGACTGGCACTTTTCATAGCTCGTGCAAGATCTCTTAGTGGCCACAAGGAGGCAGACTTGTACCTGGGTGAAACATTACCCCATCAATCATTCTATTTGTCTCAGCAATTCAATGAGAAACTGTGCCCAAACTTGAGACTGGTAGTGTATACTGATATACAAGCAGCTCTGGCTTTAATGATGTATTGGTAAAAACAAAGCATGTCAAGAAAGTATCAGAAAGGTGTCAAAGAGATTCTTGTATCTGTCAATGCATGTATGAAATAAGATAAATAAATCATGAACAAACGATGTTAAATTTCAATCATTATAATCATATGACTTTACCAAACCTAAATACATATGTACAACATGCAGTATGCAACAACATACCTTTAACAATGGCAAACTGATGTTCAAGGTATCTTGCATTACGCCTTGAATCTTCCAGTTTTTGCTCCAGCTCTGCAATTTGTCTCTGCTGTGCTTTGTATAAAATCTGCATTTGGGCAAGTTGCTCCCTATCAGCAGTTTCTGAAACACCATACGGCATCCATATTAAATACATTAAAACTTTTCTGATCTGAAATAACACTGTTCATCTGTGACAGGGTTCATGATAAGCACTATGTAGTGGCTGGAACATGTACCTCTGCAGCTCATTAGTTTTCTTTAAACCCACTTTCTCCGCTCTTCTGAGTCAAGATAAGCTAATTTTTGTTCTAACTGCTTAAATAAAAGCGTATGACTCAATGACATTTTGCAATCGGAATATCAAGTACTTTTGAATCAGATGCTGTCACAGATCTGCTCAGCCAGTTTACCAATTTCCTAAAGATTGATAAAGATCCTAAAAGATCACTTTTAAATTACAGTATTGTGATTTGCATCTCCCCTTACAATTAAATCAATAAATGAATCACAAGTACTTACGTTGCATTGAGTCAAGAAATTCTCTTTGCAGATGGTCAAATTGATTTTCCTCTTGAGCAGCTTGTGAGTTGAACATCTTTGGCTGATGTGCAGGATGGTGAGAATTGTAGGTGACCTTGTACTGATTTACATCTCTGCCCCCAGCACCAGACTTCATATGGTGAAGATCAAACAAATGAAACACAGTATGTTTTAAATAATTATTGTGTTTAAAAACAACACGAGTAAGCCAACTTTAAGTTTGACAATACTCCATCTCCACCATCTTTATTTGAATAATTATGGGGAATAATAAGTAAAAGTTGACTTGTTACACTTTGTGTTTACAGAATATAGACTCTACTCAGCTTGTTCTTGAATGTCAGATGTCTAAAAGACGACAGCAGCAATTACTCCACTGAATATAAAATTTCCATTCTCACAATAATGCACCTACTGTAGGACTGTTATTTGAGCAGATGGCAATGATAAAAAAAGTCTACTCACTTGGAAATGATTTCTGTTGTTATGATCCCCATATGTTTGCTTATCTCTTTGTCCTCCTCTACCATTATATTCCACAAGGTGTTTTGTACTCTGAGGGTATGGTTTTGCCTCATACTCATCTGCAGAGACATCATTGGTCTCTGTAGATTTTTCTGTGCCCATACTAGTATATGTAAAATCTCCCTGGGTGAACTGATGATCCTGGTTCCAGGTGTGAGGGACAGGTTGATTTGGAGGATGCCTCTGATGTCCACTGATCTGAACAGCTCCATCCTCATAAGCAGACTCATCACGAGAGCCTTGATCATAATCAACTTCATAGTTCTTCAAAGGAGAAATTTACATTGAGTGCTTTTTTTTCCCTGTAGAATATCAGAGAAAAATTCTGTCAAGGAAAACAGACGAACACCCTACCTGCTCATGAGAGGTTGGCCCTGGAGGATCTGACCAACGCTGAGTCCATGTGGACTGTGGACTAAGAGTGGCAAAAAAGAATATTTTTTTAGTGCAGTCATGCTGTACAGTATCGGGTGAGATTATTACGTGTCGGCAGCAATGAGTGTTACCTGTTGGCAATGGTTTTATTGGTGCATGTAGAATACTCCAACTCTGGTGAGGAGGAGTCTCTGCTATCCTCCAGCATGTCATCAGGCAGGTCTGTGAGCAGCTTATGCAGCTGCAGAAAGAAATAGCACATGGAAGTGAGTCACTAGGGTTGCTCCGCAACCAAGTTATTGAGTAACACAGATTTTTAAAAACAGCCAAGAGAAGCAATCACTGACAGGCTAAAAAACAGAAATGTGTCAGGGGCTGTATTTGTTGAGTTCTGCACCAAAGTGATTAAGCATAAATTCTGAGAAACAATAGACACATTAAAATTCATCATGTAACATTTTGCAAATAGGTTAAAGAAAAATTCTGCTGTCTTGAGAGGAAAAAAGACCCAATACAGTGATAAAAAATACTCTGTACAGGTTTTAGCTTAACACAATCATTCTATCATTATGTTTGCATGATTTTTCAGCTTACAGATACCTCATAATGAAACTATTCAGATATTTAATCATTAAATCTCATTAGCAAGAAAAACTGTAAACAGACAAATCATGGTAACTGCTAGTGACATAAATCTGACAGACAAATCTTGTTCTATGTAAAAGGAAAAAAAAAAATCTTATCACTGTGACACAAAAGCAATAAAGTGAATATTTCTCATTCAGTAACAAACTGAACACATACAACCATGTGTGACGGAACAAGCCGAGCCAGATGGACTTACTTGCCACAAAGACTGTTGTATTTTCCTCAAATCTTCCACTGTGTCCATAACTGAAGGGCCCATATTATACCACTTACACATTTAACAAAGATTGGAGAAGAAATTCTGCTTCAACTGTGACTCCACATGACAGTCTCCTAGCCTAATTCTGTGTGAAACATCCAAAACGTGCCTGGCATGTTGCTGGCTCCCTGTGGTATTGCTGTGTTTTGCTCCCAAAGAACTCCATTGTTTAGACAAAACATATAGCAAAGTTAACTGGAGCAGAAACATTCCAGTTACTGCTGACAGACAAGTTCCACTTGGCCAGCTTGTGTTTAATCAAAAGGCTATACCCTTAACAAAAAAATCCATTAAATAATTCTTATTAAAAGATCAATTTTTTCAGCGTTGCAGCTCCCTGGTAAGATATTCAATGGCAGCTACTTAATGCTTGCTCTACTCAAGAACAAGTCAAGCAGAGGAACAAGATAACCTAAATAAAGAGAAAGTAGGGAAAGCACAGGGCAGAGCTGGTTTCACTGTGACACACCTGGAAGGAGGCCTGTTCCTTCAGCCAATAATAGTTCAGATTCATGGCGCAACAGATTGTAGGCGTGAGTAATAACACAGCATGCCTGTCTAGCTGTGAAGCTGGGGGTGAATGTGAAATTTAAGCAGTGCACACCTCAAAGTGGAGTATAGCATATTGGTAAATATACAAACATGGCAATGTAAATAATCAGCGAGTAAAGGTGAGATTAACTGTAATGTCACCAACAAAGAAAAAAAAACTATGCCTTGAAAACTCCAAATACCAAAGATTAATCTTTAATACTTTGATCAAGCCTAGTTATCACCTCTCCTTTGATATGTTGGATGGCAGATGTATGTAAAAGTAATAAAGTGCTGCAGCTCACAGCAACAAATCATAAAGATGAGAAGGTACACAACACCATCCAAACACTCCAACAAGCTGGCAACAGTGTCAGCTGGTGTTTTATACCTCTTGTTCTCTTGCATAGTCCTCTTGGTCGTATTCTTCCTCTTCATGTTGAGTTTGAAGAGCTGCGCTGTCAAAATCAATAGACATGATGCACAGCCTGCAGGGTGTAGTGGAAAAAGGGTACAAAAACAAACTTAAAAGGGCATATGACAATCACAGCGTATATATAGTCAGACAGATTAGATACCAGGACATGGGTAGATAGAGATACATTAACATTAGCTAACTGAGTAAGATTGGGTTCTCCTCAAAGTTAATTTAGGAGGAAAAAGACTAGAAGAGAACATCACCCGTCCCAGGTCTTGGGAACTAACTCGACGTAAATGCAAACTAATAGTTAACGGTAATAAATACCTCCATGAGCATTAACTTAACGTTACAAGGTAGCGTGAGCGAATAAAACGTTATGTTACTGCAGCATGGATATCAAACAGCCAGAAAAAGCAGCATTAGCTTACCTGTTATTAAGTGACAGATGTTTCCTTTGTTGAGCTGCTTATTTCTTTCTTCGAGTTAACAGTCGGCTATCTTGGGCTAACTAACTGCTAGCCACGGATCTGTTTACATCACAGATCGCTGATGTTAGCTAACATCTGAGCTTCCCTTAGCGACGACGAGCCCGACATACATTAAAACCGACCTAGTCATGCTTTTAAAAACAAAAGACAAATACTTTTGACCAGTGTTGTGGACTCGTTCATACAAGTTTACCTAAGTTTGCTGACATCTGACCAAGCAATGAACTACAGTTGAACAGAACAAGCTAACACCGGAGCTAGCCGGGCGGACGTGCTCTTTAAGGGCCGCGAGCTCGCCCACTTTGAAAAGTCGCGCGCATTAGCAGCGCCAAACCACTGCGGTTCTTCCAAAAACACAGAAAACATGAAACGTTTAACGCACCGACTGCGCCGAGTCTTATTTCATCTGACAGACCAACACACTTAAATACTACTGTAATATTAATTGTCTGTTCTCAAACCTGCACGGGACAATCGATTTCATAAACTTTATTGGCCCAGTCAAACCCGGAACTAAGGCATTAACTACGTTTCCATGGCTACAGCGTTTCTTGAATCATGGGTAGTGCAGTTACTATGACTCTATGCCGAGTATACATCAATTTGGCAAAACTAAAAGAATAACTACTCATTGAAGATTAGCTAATAATTGAATGAAAAAAAGTCACATATTTAAACCGTTTTTTTATTAAAAAACTCAAAAGTCTCTCATATTTTTTCCAAAAACTACTGTAAAGAAATCCTGAGGTTTCTGACAAAAATCTCAACTGTGTGATATTTGGGTTGTTTTCATATAATATTAGGATATGTTTCCATCTCGTGGTGAAATAGTGACTTGCATCTTTTTGCAAGAATACGTCAAACGTCAAGCAGAGGAAATAATTAGACTAAGTCTAAGTTATTACATATTGCTTTACAGTTGCACACAACTTTAAAATTGGTTTAGAAAAATGTTTAAATTGACTAACCCTCCTGATACACTGCACATATTGTATTTAAATAAGAGTTAAATGTAAATGAGCAAAAATGTATATTTCACCAGAAACGGAATGAATAAGTATAGTTCTTTATATTAGAAAGTAAAAACTAAAACTTGAAGGGTTTTTTTATAATCAGATTTCCTATTTCAAAAGGGATTAGGACTGAATTTAAAATGAGTTGCACGGATTATAGTGACATCACCATCGTCGTGTGTTGACCACGCCCCTTTGTCCGCCACTCTCTTCCGTGTTTTTGCTGCTGCAGCCTGAGTTTTAAGGTCTCAGCTTCTTTATCACGAACAGGAATTTACCGACGCCGAGTTGAGCTCCTGTTTTAGACCCGACCGCAGTTCCGTGATGCGGCATGTGACAGTCATCTGATCTCCTCCAGGATATGCAGAAGCGCTGAGCTCTCCCGTCTGACAAGTTCATTCATAGCTTTTCCAAAGAGGCTGAAATGGCCACAAACCCACCCAAGATAAAGACGGCCACCTCTGCGAATGAAAGGTGAGTAGCAGTAAGATTTGCTGGGTGTCAAAGAGGCAGAGGAATGAGGAAACAAATAGTAATCCTTTCTTACTCTCTACCCACATCTGTGTGTTTTCTACAGGCTGCAAAAAGTGAGAAATACTTTTGAAAAAAAGTATGGAGAATCTCCTCTCTTCTATGCTTGTGCACCTGGAAGGGTAAATCTCATAGGTAATTTTATTTTACATCCTAGATATTTTAGTAGGTTTTAAACAGTAATCAGAAAGTATTTATATATTAGCAGCAGTGGTTGAAGAGCAGATCTTTTACTTTAGTAAAAGAAGCAAATCACTGTATATTATTATTGCTAGGACTAAAACTACTACTGTTAAAGTCATATCTTGAGTATGTTGCTTTACACTTCACTTTCTTTCCCCACATTTAACAGGAGAGCACATTGATTACTGTGGCTATTCTGTGCTTCCAATGGCCATCGAACAGAATATTCTTGCAGCTGTCTCGGTGAACAATTCAGGGAGAATCCAGCTGGCCAACACAAATCCTCAGTACAAGTAAGATGTGAACGTTCACTGTCGTTGAACTTTGTGAACATCTACTTGTGTACTTTAGAGGCTTGACAAGCAAGTTATTACAGTGTAATTATCTGTAGTCTGAATTCCTGATGTTTGCCACATTGCAGAGACTTCACTGTGTCCTGTTCAGAGGACATTGCCATAGACAGAGACAACCCAAAGTGGCATTATTATTTTCTCTGTGGAGTTAAAGGTATTCAGGTATGAGAGATATTTTTTTCAGAATTATAAATTTAGCACTGTAATAAGATGATAATTTACCAAAATAGTGCTGGTGAATTTGTGAAGTTTTTCTTCTGGCTGTGTTTTGATTTTTTAGGAGAAGTTTGGGATTGCCCCTTTAGCGGGGATGTCATGTGTTGTAGATGGAACTATTCCTCCGAGCTCTGGACTGTCCAGTTCTAGTGCCTTAGTTTGTTGTGCTGGACTCGTAACAATGGAGGCAAATCAGAAGTCCTTATCCAAGGTAAAGTGCTGTATAATTAAAGAATTTCCTTTTTAAAACACTATATACTCCGTTGGAAACCATTCTATTGAATGTCTTTAAGGAATGTAAGCAGAAAATTAATTTACAAGCAAATGTAATGCCTAACTTCAAAATTAACTCATAATATGCTTTATTTTCTTGCTTGCAGTCATTTTCAATGCAGTTCTCATTATATTCTGTGTTTCTTCAGTTGGCACTTGCTGAGATTTGTGCCAAATGTGAGCGCTACATTGGCACAGAGGGAGGTGGCATGGACCAGTCCATATCATTCCTGGCAGAGAGGGGAACAGTATGTAGCCGCCCTTTCATTCACTCAGACAAGTGATCAAGTTGATCTGTCATTTATTCATCTTACCATGTATGGTATGTCTAGAATAACGCAAAAATAAATGTATGTTTGATAGGCATGAATTCCCTATCATATAAGTATTGCCTTGAACCATTTTTGTTTACTATTTGCTGTAGATTTTTTTTATGTATGTGTAAGGAGGTGACCACTTGCTTTAATAGTTTTAATACTTTTTGAATTATTTATTAGGCAAAGCTGATAGAGTTCCAGCCTCTGCGGGCAACTGATGTTAAGCTCCCAGATGGGGCCGTGTTTGTGATCTCCAACTGCTGTGTAGAGATGAACAAAGCTGCTTCTTCTCACTTCAACATCCGTGTGGTGGAGTGTCGAATCGCCACCAAGGTATGGTGATCTCAACTGATTCTGGGGCTCATTTCCAAAATTTGGTGAATTAAATTTATTACTGATTTAACTTTTCCCTCAGTTTGTTTGTTGTCGACACTCCTTCTTCCTCCATCACACTTAATATTGCATATGCGGCCTGTGATGGGAGTCACAAGGAAAAAGGTTAATTAGTCTGTGAGGCCTTGTACTCCAGCTCTCCTGGAGTAGAGAAATCATGAGAATTGAGTATATGAAATGTTAATAACATAGATTATTATGGAATTTGCACCATCTGATAAGTAAGTGAATAATCTTAAAAACATTTTTGAATAATGCTTTGTCCATTTAGTAAAGCAGTATACAAATGCATTTTCTAAACTTCAGTTAATATGTATGCAAATATTAAAGTGGAGAAAGGGGTAAACAGTCTCACATATTTCATTGTGAACATATTTTATATAAGTTGATGTAAAATATGCTGCAATTGTGAACTCAGATGCTGGCTCAGGTGAAGGGTCTGGATTCGAGCAGGTTGTTGAAGCTGGCCCAGGTTCAGACGGAGCTAAAGGCCTCACTGGAGGACATGTTAGCTCTTGTGGATGAGGTTTTGCATCCTGAGCTGTACAGCAGAGAGGAGATCTGCAAGGCGCTGGGCATAACCCCTGAGCAGTTTTCCACAGAGTTGCTGAGCGCCAACACTCAACATGGTAAGCAAGAACAGTAAGAAGTAACACTGGGGTATTTTTGTTTTAAACTGAATTATGTGAAACACTGAGGCAATTGGTCAATATAATATTTGATTGAAAGAAGTCCTGGTTTAAAATCTAGTAAAAGATTCCCCTAATTATCTGCCCTAATCTCAAACACCTACTTCTCTTTCTCAGTAACGCACTTCAAGCTGCACCAGCGAGCCAAGCATGTGTATGGTGAAGCTGCACGGGTGCTGCAGTTCAAGAACGTGTGTGATTCTGAATCTGACAAATCCATTCGGCTACTGGGAGACCTGATGAACCAGAGCCATGCAAGCTGCAGAGACCTGTATGAGTGCAGCTGCCCTGAACTAGACCAACTGGTGGACATCTGTCTGTAAGTACAGAACTCTCACTTAACTCGCTGCTGTTATTATGGAACAGGATAACCTTGATCTCTTTTTTTAATCATACATTTATATTTTTTACATTTTGGATTTGGAAGATTGTGTTATAATATTAAGTGAATAATGTTTTTTTTGTGGTGTCACAGGAAGTCCGGGGCCGTGGGTTCCCGGTTGACAGGAGCAGGTTGGGGTGGCTGTGCAGTCTCGATGGTTCCCAGTGAGAAAGTGGAGTTTTTCATACAGGCAGTGAGGGAGGCCTACTACCTCACTGATCCACGGAGAGCAGCGATGGAAAAACAAAGTTTGTTTGTATCAAAGCCAGGGGGAGGTGCTGTAATTTTCCTTGAGGAGTAAAATGCATCACACCCGTACATACTGTAGCTTTTTATACAACAATTTATGAAGTATACAGCTATGATTCAATTTCGTGAATACATTATGGATGGAAATGAAGTGTGTTTTTTTTTTTTTATGTTTACTCTTTAAATGAGGCAGAAAACACTTGGCAAATAGTACACTATGTGAACCTTACTTTAGTGTTTGATTTTGCATTTTGGGATTATTCTCAAGTAAAAAGGCCAAAAATTACTTTGATGATGGAGCATTATTTCTAACAAAGGGAATATACCTTTTGTGTTAAAACATGTTTTTTTTTTTTAAAGTATGAATGTTTGGGTTTTCTTAATGAACTGATTTTGTATGGCACTGTCTCACTGTACACATTTGACTATTTTTACTGTAAACAAAAAAGGTGGCAAATAAAATAAACCACATTTGTGCTATATAAAAACCATCTGTCCCTCCTTTATTGAGATTTTAAATATCAGCATTGCATAATTAACAATCTGTCATGAAGAAATAAATATGCTGTATATTTTCAGGCCTTTTGTGTGCATCACTGGAACAGTATTACTTAGACACGTTTCTTCTGGCTTTTATTGTTTATCAGGTGTGTATATTAAAGGTGTTTGAACCACTGGGAAATCAGAATAGAAAGCCCTGATGATATGGCCAGTGGTGGACTTGAGCTACTGCACAGGGTTAATTTTTGCTTCATTCGAGAGGAGTAATTGCAGAGGCTCTGTTTTAGTCAAATAATGGTCATTGCAATATTGAAATGAGAAAAAAATTCATGTTTTAAAGAGAATTTTCAAGAGAATATCAAATGTAAGCCAGATTTAATGCATTCCAGTTCTACACATATCTTTGGATAAAGAAAAGAAGGTCAAAGAATGATCAAATATCAAATAAAAAAGCTGGATTTCTTTAAACCAAACAAGGCACAGCACAGTGAAAACAAGTCACAGAACGATTTTTGCACATCCTTGTTCATAAAGGCTCAATTTAAATCCTATGTCGGAGCTTCCAGTGTTTTTTAAGGTACTGATACTGGAAAAATAGTAACAATAAAATGTAGCTAAGGAATTACATCAGTAATCAAGTTGTGCTTATCATATTCAGCAGCTTTACTTAAATATTTATATAAACATGTCTCTCACTTTGGATGGAGAGTAAGAGAAAAAATTCAGTGCATAGGCTTTACAGACAGCTTGAGAGTCTATTAATGGTTTAAATGGTGCTTTTGTGTTAGTGCTGTGACCTACCTTTACCTTTGCTTTTGTTATTCGTTTGTTTGTAACAGCTATAATTTCCTATTAACTTGCCAAAATTAAAGCACATGCCATTAACGTAATAAATAATTAAATCAACCAACTGTTTAAAGATCAAATTGGATCAATTGTCAAAGGATGACAATTATTTCTCTGGCAATATATGCTTATCATTTCCCTAAGTATGCCTGCTACTGTCAAGCCAAGCATTTGCAAACTGAATGTTTTACCTTATACAGATTAAAAATTTTTTCTCTGTTTTTTGTTTTTTTTTAGTTTTTTTTTTTTTAGAAATGCTCAAAATAATAACGTTGTACTCTGTCTTAAACATCCACCATATCCACACTAATAAAAAAAAGAGGTACATCTGTGGTGTTGGATTTGAGTTTAAATTCACCCAAAGGAAGGACACTCATACCTTGTGCTTGGTCTGTTGGATCCATGCATATGGTATCCTATAGTGTATACAGTATCTGCCGGTCAGAGGCCAGGCTCATTCTGTGGGCTGAAGCTTTGGAGTCTGTATTGCTCTGTTGCTGCTTTCTGGTGCTTCTATGCTTTCATCAGAGATGCAAGACACTTCGTTCTTTCTCTTTAACACATTTCCTACCCAGTTGGAGTTGTGTGCTGTTCTTTCAGGAGAGTGAGCAGTGGAGACTGTGCTCATCCTCATGTTTTTGCCTGAGGTAATCAGCTCCCCATAGCCCTGTTGGTGTGAGAAGGCATAGGCAGAGCGACGGGAGCTCGTCCTGCGAACTCGCCTCAGGTTCTGCTCCTGAGGCCCTTGCTTCTTTCTAGACTGCTGTAGATGACGAACCTGTTGAAATAGAGCAAGGGGTGGAAGAAATGCTTAGTATCGAGACCACAATGTAGGAGTAAACTTTACTTCAGTCCACTCATTGAGTAAATATACTCAGAGTCACAGGGGAAATGTTAACAATTGATTGCACAAGCACTGCATATGCACTGAAGTTATCTAACCTTGTCCATTGGTGTTGGGAAAAGGTCTGCTCTCACGCAGCTGACTACTAAAATGGGCACAACACACACCACAGTAGTGAGCAGAATGACCAACCACACACTCTTCTCTGACAGACAGTTACGAGCCGTTCCTGGGAAAACACAAAGTTATTTGTACTCAGTATTTGACATTAATTCCTTACAAGTTTCACACTGAGCCAAACTTACCTATAAATGGGAAATTTGTTGGTACAAGGGCAAAGATGCCATTGCTTTGCAATGTAAATAATATGGCAAAGTACGCTGTCGGACTCCCCCAGATGAAGAGGTGATTGATAGTTGTCCAGTAGTGTGTCTCAAGGCCAATCTAGAAACAGATACATAAAAACATATTTATAGCATTCACTTTTCTAGTCAGCAGGACTATTGTCTGTTTATAATCTTACCTGAACACTTACGACAATAACCAGGGATGTTGCCACAGTAACAGCAAATGTTTGATGATCGGAAAAGCTGGAGCCATCTTCTTTGACTATGACAGAAAACGCTCCGTAGGGAATAAAGAAGACCAGGAATGATGTGCCCAGCCCCTGCAGTGTGTACAGGAAAAACTGGTTTTTGTTGAAGAGAAGGTTTTGCTGGCCGGGTTTGTATAGGCTTGGGTAACGAAGGCTGTTCTGGTCATTGACGTCCTTCAGGAAACAGAGACAACAACTATTACATGATGTTTGTTAAAAACGTGCTAAGTGATAGTAGGAAAAGGGTCCGATTTCGAGGTGACAGATGGTAAATTGAAGACAACAGATGAACAATATATAGATTTGCTGTATATCGATATGTGTAAGGTTTAAATAGGTTAGGGGATTCTGGTCAGACATACTGTAGGTTGAAGTTAGTGTAGTAG
Organism: Mastacembelus armatus; assembly: GCF_900324485.2. Lineage (NCBI taxonomy): Eukaryota > Metazoa > Chordata > Actinopteri > Synbranchiformes > Mastacembelidae > Mastacembelus > Mastacembelus armatus. The sequence goes on along the minus strand of NC_046638.1, from coordinate 8,392,239 downwards.
GCTTAGCCAGATTCAGGTATTCAGGTGGGAAGTATATTAATAATGACACAGTAAAGGGGGTCTACAGTAATAAAATATTCACCTGTATGACTTGACAGTATCTTGAAAAGAAAAACAAAAAGAAAAAAGTATAAGATGACTGAGGAGGTTTCAATAGATTCTAATTTTAGAAATGAAGAGTTTGTTTAACTAAATTTTCATACTGAGCACAGTATGATTCAGTGCTGCGTTATATCATATAATTAAAATAATACCTGATCAAAAAGCCCCATCCCCAAGACTGGCAAAGATGTATAGACTATATTGTAGAGGGTAATAAACCACTGGTCATACACAGTCTGTGGAAAAGGCACAGTAATATACATGCAAATAGTAATTAAGACAACGCAATAACAGAGACACCTTCAAAAGTCATACAGGTCTTGTAATATACTATAGTATTCTTACCTGAGCTGAGAAACCACAGAAGAAGCCATACCAGAAGTGTACCAGTGTGAAGGAAAAGTTCTTGTAGAAGAAGTAACACAGGAAATTACACATGCGAAAATAGGACCAGCGCCCATGCACCAGCAAGAGCCGCTGCAGATATCGAAACTGAGCGAAGGAATAATCTGATGCCAGGACAGCCTGCATTCCCTCCTGACCACTGATGCCGACACCGATGTGTGCAGCTGAGGAAGAAATACTCAGTTTGGATCACTGGAATTTGTAAACAGAATATTATATAGTACAAAATATCTCAAGGGCTATCCAATATATTTAGTGGGTCTTTATGTCTTTTTTTTTTTTGCATTACAATAAAAAGAGCTGTTACGTGCTGTATATTTCTTGGAAAAACTGATGTTTGTGATTCAGATGTAATTGTAATGCCTTAGAGAGACCCAATGGGGCTGTGCAGCATATTGCTTTTACTGAACAGGTTACTTAATGTGCCAGACCCTTGGCTCTGTGAATAAAAATAAACATTCCCGAGACTTGCTCTTGATCATGCTGACATCATTGGCTCCATCTCCTATGGCCAGGGTGATGGCCCTCTTGTGCTTCTTCACCAGATCCACCACCTGTGCTTTCTGCAATGGAGTGACCCGGCAGCAGATCACTGTCTTACACAAACAGGCCAACTCCAGCAAGACATGCTCCAGTTGTGGCTCCAGAGCATGAGCCTGCAAGAAGAACACAAACATCGTGCCTGTTAAACCTGTCATTACCATCCTACAACATCAATCCCCTGCAGACACATCGCCAAGCAACAGCTCAATGTAACATTTCCACCAAACTGCTGTGCAACATGCACACTGTCCAAGGCACAGCAAGGGAGCAGGTCCTTTGTGAGGAAACGGATGTTAATAAGAACCTGTAATGGAGCTGAGGGCCCTCAGCAGCACAGCATCTCTGTGCTCCTTATAGACTCACAGTCAGCAGCAACTGCCAGAGATGCTAGACTCAGTAGACAGCAAAATAACCACTGTTTAACAAAGTAAAACCCGCAGGCATCAGAACCAAAATAAAAACAAGCACAGCAGAGGATGGAGTTATCATTTCATATAAAGTAACACATTTCTTACCAAACTGTGTCCATTGATAACTAAGGCATATTCTGCAATTATAGTTTCCTCAAACACATCATCTGTCTTGTCAGCATCTCCTGCAGCACTGCTAACTCGACTCAGGCTGATGATGTGCTCCTTAGCACTCCTGAGGAGACAGCAACCAAACATATTCAGTATCTTTAGAAAATACATTAAGCCTGCCTACAGTGACAGATGGCCTCAAATCAACAGGGTAAAGTATTACTTGTAAGTATTCATATTTGCATGATTTTGGAAATTAAGGTTTTCCAAAAACAGGATCATAAACAAAGGGGTGCAGGTTTATTTTGGTATTCACAGCTGCAGTGAGAATATCATGCTGTTGTGTGAGCAGAGGTCAATGGATAAATATATTATTTGTCACCTGAGCTCTTGCTGCACCTCCAGAAGTGTGTGGCCAGAAATAACAAACACTTCATTCATGTCATTTCGCAGCATGTTGCAGGAGTAGCCGATGTTCATGGCTGTCTCTGAAATGTTACAGAGAATTTACAGCTCTGCAGTTTGTTTGCTTTTTTTTTTTTTACAGATCAGTAAACAATTAGCTGGGTGAATTTTGTTTACCTAGTTTGTCTCCTGTAAGGACCCAGATTTTGATGTCAGCTAGATTTAGACAAGCGATAGTCTCTGGGACTCCTTCCTGAAGTTTGTCTTCTATTGCTGTGGCTCCTAGAAGCTTCAACCAGGACAGCAGTCAGTCTGCAGAAGCTAAATGAGTTTGATTTCATCAAGGAAAATAAACAAAATGTTGTCAATGTTACCTTCAAGCCCTGCTCAATCTCCTCATAGATATCAGCCAATTGTTCTTCACGATTCTCAATTACAGTGCTGGCAAATAGAAGCTTCTTCATCCAAACTTCAAAATAATGTTCATCAAGATCTTTGTAGGCCAGAGCTAATGTTCGGAGCCCTTCTCCTGCAAATTCCTGCAGACGGAATAATACATTAAATATAACAGTTGTGCATGCAACAAAGCAAGGCACTGTAGGTGTTGCCAAAATTGTGATGCATCGTTCTCTAAATGTAGTTGTTATTTCAGGTATGTCAGTTATTTTCATTAGAGACAATATAATCCATATGCAACTAATTCTAAAATTTTAACCCATTACCTGGACCAGCTGAGTCTCAGCACAATCTGTGTCAGCAGACACGGACATATAGATGCATGGTGCAGTTACATAGTGTTTGAGTAATGTTATGGAATCACTTACATTGAGATGTTCTGAGGTAGTGTACATGAGATCCTCACTTGATGGATCCAGACGGTCAAAGATAATTGTGTCAGCTCCTTTGGAGTAAAGTTTGAGCTGGCCCTGTGGATTCCTCACTATAAAACACAACAAAACACAGGAACAGATTACATGACTTTTGCATTTGTCATACAAACAACATACATGGATTACACACTGAAAACAAAAGCATGTACAGGATACTGCCTCCGTCCACTGCCTGTGCTCAGAGATCACACGCTACTATGAAACATTATGTTGTCTGTGTTAATTATAATGTGGTCAAAATGTCCATTGGAGTGGTCTTTCTAATGAACTACAACATTGTCATTATAAATGAAGACCTAACCAATGACACTCATTCTCTTGCGCACGTTGTTGAAGTCCAGTATGGCCAGCAGCTGATAGGTGACAGCTCGTCCCATCTCATACAATGTGATGGTCTCAGGGGTTCGGGCCCGGAAAACAAACCCAAAGTTTCGTGCTGCAGTGACCAGGGCTCCCTCGTCAGGTGACTGGGCCTGGTACACCAAATGTCCTTCATGTTAACAAAAACATCAATCAGAAAACTCTAATAAATTCAGGGATTTCCATTCATATTAGTGCTTGTGTTTGATTGTGTAGATATATTACCTTCCCTTTTTTCCTCTGGCATGACAGTGTGACACAAAGCCAGTAGTCTGAAGAACTCCTGCACTGCAGGATCCTCCAGTTTAACGGCTTCAACCAGGCTGCCATCATAAAACTTAAACTTTTTGTCACAGAGAGGGTTGAAGGAAAAGTCCACACAGGCTGTTTTCTGAAGGGACATGAGCCACCAACAGAGTTAAAAGAAACATTTAAAAGCATTAAAGAGTTAAGTTTTGGTTCTTTAGCTTTTCTTACTTCTGTAATTTCCACCTTCTGGTCAAATTCATCATAGACGTCACCTAGGAGGGAAGAAAGGTAAAGAGTTATACATAATTATAATTATAATATATTAACAGCCATTCGGTGTGCCCTGAGATGAAGGTGAATCCTTTATCACTGCCACTTAGAAAGAAGTTGATAAAATCTAAGATGTTGTGTTAATGAGATTAAATATTGTATTTTATTTATAAATCAAACAATCAAACTATGATGCATTAATAGGTGGGTATTGAAGTGTTTCAATAAGTTCCACACCATATGTGTGCCCATTAATGGAGCACTTGCTGAACACCATGATGTTCTGGGTGAGGGTGCCGGTCTTGTCAGAGAAGATGAACTCGACCTGCCCCAGCTCCTCGTTCAGGGTGGTGGTTCGAGCTACAGCTGCGGTGTTAGTCTGACTGTGGTACATGTTCCAGTCCCAGTTAATAAAGTAACTGTGACCCAGCCGCAGAATCTCCACACTGAAGAAAGATTTAACCACATACAGTCTTTAGCTGCAACATGGAGCTTTGCAAAATAAAAACATTTTCTTCCTAAATAAAATTCCAAAGCTTTACAAACAGTTATTTTGGCCGTGTTTCGTAGACAACTGTGTGATCTTTGACCTTTACCTGATGTACAGTGAGATGGGAACAACTGTGTTGAGGATGATGACGTAGGACCAGAAGGTGAGGAAGCCAGAGAAAACCGCACTGCTCTGTAAGTTATCCCATGGCAAAAACACCTGGAAGTTGATGCCAGTCTGAGTCTCCCAAATAGTGTTTCCAATGGCCAAAATAATTCCCATAGATATGAGGAAAGCAAAGATCTGAAATACAGAATCTGCATTTTATGTTCATTTTGAATAACATAGGGGCCCGTTTTATCTTTTTTAAAAAGGAAATGTTATGTTTTCAAGCATCACTCATTTAAACATCCTACAACACTTTTTCATCAAGTCCTTCGCATCCTGTTTGTTTTGTTTTACCAGTTAGGGTAGGACAATTTATTTCTTATTTTTATTAGGACTTACCCACAAAACCAAAGTATTCATGAGTTTGTCAATATTTGTCATTTTAAATTTTGTTCTTCCACAGTTCTGCATCAGTTTGGTTTGCAGCCCTGTCGGAGGGACAGGAACACAACATTAAAAACAAGAGGGTACATGAGCTGTCAGAGAATGGGAAGAAAGACATGTACTAACTAACAAGGCTAATGGATGTGGAGAGTAAAAATATCGTACCGGCGAAGATGACCATCCCAAAGCACCACTCAGTGTTTCTGAGTACACAACCTCGCAGCAGCATTTTTTCATTATCCAAAGGGTATTTGTTGTCTCTCCAGTATAAAGTTCCTGTAAATTTATCCAATTTGTTGTTTGGTGGCTCACAAATAACTTCTCCTGAGGAAAAGATTCACAGCAAAAATGATTTGTGCAACTATAGTCATTATTGCAGCATAAAAAAGAATGAACATTCATTCACGCAACAAAAATGTACACAATAAAGAAATACATCACCTCACCATCAAAATCAATCAGTTTTGAAATATCTCCCAAATCAGAGGTGACAGTCAAGGCCTGACGAACTTTCAGATTTGTTTCACTGAATGGGGAGAAATCGAAATACAAAATTTACAAAGATTTGTCTTCTACTGTGAAGACAAAGGTCACATTCACTGGAAATTTCTGCAGATATAACAGTTCAGATAATAATGCATAATGCAGTAATAATGCGGACACCACATACTCACAGTTTCCTTACTCACAAATACTACTGTCTTGTTCAACTGTAGTTGGATAATTCTCAGTTTTACTTTACATAACTAATGCAGCACTTACCCATCTAGCTCTGCAGTCTCAATATAGCACAGTCCATAGGGCTCACTGCTACTGAGAAGGAGAATGTCTGCCTGTGTGCAAAACCAATATGAAACCCTCTGGTGAGAGAAGGCAATAAATCAGTCTCTGTACCACTAAAGCTTCAAGAGTGGTCAATGGACTGTGAATCTTGTTAACCTTTTCTTTCTGTTTACTATATTACATCTGCACATAACACGGAGAATTGAACCTCATCAAATAAATGGTGCAAATAAATGAAAAAGCTGTTCCAATCTACGCAACTCAGCAGCATCCAATTTACAGAATAACTCAGTGAAAGAGTTTACTCACAGCAACAAATTGATTATTCTCTAGTTTGATGATGTCTCCCACGCGAATATTCATCCATTTCTCATTCTGCAAACTTGGAAACAAGAAACCTTTATAATGAAAGCTTATAATGAATCTATCTATCTATCTATCTATCTATCTATCTATCTATCTATCTATCTATCTATCTATCTATCTATCTATCTATCTATCTATCTATCTATCTATCTATCTATCTATCTATCTATCTATCTATCTATCTATCACGTTACATTACCTTCCACTGATGAGAACCTGAGACTGGCGGTTGTTGACTTGCTGGTCGCTCTTATATCGGAACTGAAATTTTAATTAGGATCATCAATTACCAAATGGGGAGAAAAAAAAGAAAAGCTACAAAATGTGAATAGTTGAACTTACATAATCATCTGTGGCATCTTTGACAGCTGTGATTACCAGCACCAACACCAAAGGCACGATGGTTGTGAACCAGGACAAAGAGGATATTTCGGGAATTAACTACATGAAAAGAAAAGCGGATCAGCCCATGCAGTTTCTAAAAATCTCTGTCTAAAAACCGCACTCATGAAAACTATGTGTGAAAGCAGATCTCCCCCACAAACAGAGTTTTTCTTACCTGCAGTATCAACAGCACTAAGAAGTAAGCATTCGCCACCCTCTGGAACTGCTCAAACAGGTTGATGGGCAAGAAGGTGAAGATGTTGTACTTTGAGGTTTTGATGTAATTGTCCTGAATAATGACACATTTAAAAGAAGCACTGGTGAAATATAACCTAATATAGTTTTTTTTTATGGTCTACTTATCCAGATACTTACAGCATAAGAGAACTTGTCATTGTAGTCCCGGGCATTGGCTTTCACATGCCGTTCCTTTTCTAAATACAGTGAACACAGAGTCATGCTCAAGAGACAAGCGGATAAAATGATGCATAAATCTAATTAAAATATATTTGCTGCTTTTCTGTTTTTACAGTTATGTATTGATTTTCATATACATAGCATAACAGAAAATGAATTTCAATTTAGACTTGCATATTAATTTCACCTGCCTGTGACATGCTGCTTTCTTCACCTTTTACTACAACTCAACAAAGAGGCCCTCCAGCAATGCTATACTGCACTTTCTTTTAACACTGGTTAAAACAGATCAAATATGAAGCAGCAATAAATCAGCACAGGCTGAAAAGTCACACTTTAGGACTAGCAATGGTTCTTATAGTCTAAATTAGAATTAATCAATAACACGTTATTAATTGGCAAGCAGCAACACATACAACAACTATGTAGTAGCACTCATATCATGCAACGTGACTGTGATAGGTGAGCCTTTGTTTATGGAATATAGTTGATCTGTCGTTTAAAGGGAAGAAAAGCTTAAAAAAACACCTCGCTGAGTGAGTCTTCTTCATGGGTTTAATAAAATACAGTTGTAAGAGTGCCTTTGGCATGTGGGCTCTGTCTCAACCTGCCCTGAAGACTTCATCCATTGTTGAAACTTGAGCATTCACCTCACGCTCCTATGTCAAAATATGCATTAAGCGTCTGTATCATGCTCAAACATGATTTTTTAAGGTTGACAGCAAAAAAAAAAAAAAAAAAAAAAAAAAAGATCACTTCCAAATAACACAAATACAAACAAGGTAGACCATCTTCCACAACGCGCTGGCCTTATCATGCTATCAGTTACTATGATAATGAATTATTAAGAAAGGCCTTTGTTGTAGAACAGGATTTGATCTGTTTACACATACAGCATAACATGATCTCATTATTTCTGTTTTTACACCCTAATTACTGAAAAACTTTCGTTTTTCTTCCATTAACTTCAGCAGACTTTTGAGCCAGCCTGCAAGCCCAAGCAGTTTACAGTGACATTATTCACAATTGCTAGTAGGAAATCATTCAGACCACATTCCTCTTGATTCTAACATCATTACAGGAAGCTTTTAGCTGATCAATTTTGGTGGCTTCGTGACATCTTCCCTTCCAAATAGAAGACAACACTGATACAGCATGTTGTTGAATGAAAATACACTTTAATCCCGCTCAAAACACACGAGAATATGTTTGTTTGTCGCTGCACAAGCACAAGGTCACCTCACTCTGAGTGTGAGGCAGGTAATGATTACAGGATGCTACAGATGACAAACACATGCACAACACAAACACACACACACACACTAAAACATAGACCACATAGACACATTCACATAACTAGGGAAAGAGAAATGCTACTGTATTTATTTTAATGTGATCTCTCTAAATTAGTGCACTGGACGAGAACTGGAAAAGCAGTTATTGTATAGCATCCTGAGAGAGGACTAAAGAAGGTGTGTCTCATAAATATATACATTTTATATGTTTATATATATGTTACATTTGTTTATAAATTATCTAAATAATTAGAATATAAATACAGAACAAAAGAAATTTTTTCTTACCAACATATGTATTTCTCCTCCAAAATGCCATCTTCCCCTGAGACATCCTGAGGGTTTCCCTAACAGACACATGCGGAGCTCACATTTAACAAACTAAATTGTAAAGTGTGTTGCTGAGCATTTCACAGTGGGACAGCAGTGGACTGAATGTGGTGGAGGAATGAGTCAGAGTGTGCAATAAATGTTCCTCGGAGTTACACGTGAGTCAAGGTGTCTTGTTTCTTTTCTGTTCAGACAAGCTCTAATTAAACTATCAGTGGATGCGGCAGCAGGTAAATCCCCAGTGCAGCGTCTCCTTAGCAAAAGTTCCCATGTGAGCAATACAAAACTGGGAGTGTAACCCCTGAACTAGATGTAGGTTCCAGTTACTTAATTCTCAAAAGAAACTACAGTGTATGTGTTTCTCTATAGTATATACAGTAAATCGTGATTTCGGCAGTGGTAATACAGTGTAGCCATATAAAATGAGTGCATATACTTCATAAGTCTGCTTGTATTGGTGCCTGTTCTTACCTTGCACAAGTTTGTCACAGGCGCAGGCGTGTGTTTTCTCCATGTATCCTGGCATACAGTGATCACTTATTTCACTACATTCTGCAGATGTCTCTGCAGTAAACACTATCCTCCTTCTGAACAGAAATCACCAGACATGGATGGACTCATGGAAATGAATTGCAAAGGCTGCGGTGAGTAAGAAAAATAGCCACTGACTGCAAACGGTGCAGGCTGAGAATATGGTGCAGGCAGGAAACAATCATTGCTCTGAGATAATAATTCTGAGGCAAGTCTGATGAGAATCAGAGACTGAACAGAAATGATTAATGAAGCCCACTCACCCAGAGCGACGACGTGCAGCAGAGGCTGGAGCCTTTATCAGGGAGATGCTGGTTTATGTGTGTGTGCTGCAATGAGCAGCTCTCTCTCTCTCTCTCTCTCTCTCTCTCTCTCTCTCTCTCTCCCTCTCTCTCTCCCTATGTGTGAAAACTGTACTCACTGATTTCTTCACAAACATTTAAACACAGCCATCCACTTGATTATGCTTTTGCCTGTATGGCTTTAATTTCACCACTATACACCACCATTTCAAACTATAAATAGTAATAATACCTAAACATTACACAGATTCATTGTCTTCCTTGGTTAACAGTAGTTTAGTTGGTTATAAGGGATGAATTTGCATAGTTCTTAACATAATACAGAGACATAAAAATTCCAAGTGATGTGCATGATCTATTCAATTATTGACAAAACAGTTTGTATGAAACAATTTCACAGGCCTCTGGAAATGGGTTTTTATAATAATAATACTTGTAATTTATTACTTGTTGTTTGTTTTATATTATGTAATGTCAGTATACTGTTATGCTGTACACATATGCTTTAAAAATGATCACTTATTTATTTAAACAATGCTTATATAAATTGTGTGTGCTTAATATACCCACATAATTAGTGCTGGAAGGATGTTTGGTCATCATATTAATCTTTTTTATTTAGTATTTTGCAATTTTCCAGTTTCACACACCATTTTAGCTTCGAGTCAAAATGTAACTATAAAGTGCAGAGATGCACTCACAACTTACAGCAGATTCCAGGCAAAAAGGGCATGGTACATAACCTGACAAGATAATGGAAGAATTTACAATTTCTTTATTGGGCTATAAACCCAAGTAGCCCCTACATTAGGTTGATTGATATCATAATTTGGGTAGTGATAGTTATGTCATCTTTTCTGTAAGGGGTAGAGTCATGTTTACTTATCTGATAACATAACATTCCCAGTTATATCTGCACTGTCGGTGACACCACAGATATAATTAGGTCACCCTTATAACTATGAGGGTAAAAGCAGCTAAAGCACAAGGTTTCATCTTTGACTGCTGAACACATTATGATGGTTGTTTATTAAGAAATACTAACTTTACACAGATTTTATAATCCCATAAATTCCCATATTAGACTAATCATCAAAATTATTAAAAGATTATATGCATCATTTTATACTAATACTTTATAGCTCTATCTCAATCAATAGTAGTGCTGTAATATTTAATCACTATAATGGAAAGAGAATATAGAGCCAAACCAATATAAGGATGCTATTGAAATGCACAGTGTGAAGGAGAGGCAACAACACAGTCTTTATTTTCTTGGGAACACCAGGGCTCAGGCAAAAAACACACCTAAATCTCACCACTTGCTTCAAGTAACCACAGATAATACTCCCACAAACATAAAGGACAGAAAGAGGTATATATAAGGAGCGAGACCAATGCAGAGCGGGAACAGGTGAAAATAATTAGAGTTAATAAACATAAAGCTGCCGGAGACCAATATAGGGGAAATCAAATACAAAATAAAGGTCCCTGGCAGGAAGTCCCAAAAGGGAATCATAACATGCAATGGTTTTGTAATGTGCTAACTCATGCTGACATATAGTATTTAACCAGTGTCAAACAAGCCAGACTGGTAGGATGACACAGAGAGATTCAGGTTTGTTTACAAAATGTGCAGCAAATGAGATGTTCTATTGTTCTGTTGAGTAAAGTGTTGACAGGCTCCACTGCCTATAACGTCACTTCCATTTAACATTATAGAAGAAGATTTACAAAGCTTTTATTATATACAATGCAAAATTGATGTGGACTGTTTATAAGGGTCTTTAAAGACTACACTCACCCCAATAACAGACTCCTCTCACTGCTGCCGCCTGGTAAACGTTACTGGCGCATCCACACAAGGACTACTAGGCTCACAAGAAAATTTACAGATGTACAGTTTGTTTTTTAAATTTTCCCTTTTCGATCATATCGTATTTCTCTTCTGTGCTTCTGTTTTATATTTTCTCTTCTATGTTTGCTTGGAGTTACTTCCTGCCTTGTTACAAGAATTTGCATGGCTCAGAATGACTCTTTGTTGTTAATGTGTACATGACAAATAAATCTCTCTTTCACCTTTTTTCTAGAAAGCAATAGCACACTCATAAATACAGCAATCTTTTTTTAATTTCCTTCATGGAGCATTGGTGAATATAAAAGTAACTGTTAGGAAAGAGGGTTGGGCAGTTTATGTTTCTTGTAGTCACACCATTATCACTACTATAATTGTAATCCCTCAATAAAACAGGGGCAAAGACCAGACTACACTCACATCTGAGCAGGTAATACTTCTAAAAATATTTTCTTTATTGTGTAATACATAAACATGTTCCGCCAAAATATAAAACCATCAGCTGTTTTCATCTCAAATACAGCTTATTTTTTTGTAACTTTGCATTATGTGTGGGGAAATTATAAGTGAAACTAACACAAAGCAGTTTATTACAGATGGACCTGAATTACAAATTACCTGAACACAAAGCACAGCACAAAGGGTCTAATTGTTTAATGGAAGATTTTTGCTTGTGATTTTTAATAAATTAAAGCTAAACGTTTTCCACTTTTCCATTATGAAACACTGAATGTAGAATGATGTACCAAATGGAAATTTTATCTATTTAAAATTAAATCTTCAATACAACAAAGTTTGCAAAAAGTGGAAGTGAACACTTCTCTCTAAATTTGTGAAGACACGTACAGCAATTTGACGAGCCGTAACCTTTTATACTGCTGGCACAGGTGTAATTTTCCACGGCAGACTGTTAACAACCACATGAATATCTGCCTGTTTCATTCCAGCAGCTTTTGTTGTGAAAACCAGCGATCACCCTAAACAGAAAATGCTGCATTCGTGTGTCACTTGAAATTTGGAAACGCCCCCACTGCCACTACAGTCTCCCGTTCGTTTAACTACTATCTACGCTTCGAGTGACGACAAGCAACTAAAAGGTTATACATTTTTAACATGTTTACAGTCAATTCAGGAACGACTAAACCAGACAGGGACTGCGCTAACATCCAAACAGGCTCACATCCTCTTTTCGACAGCCTCGAAAACATATTGTTTATCTTGAGGGAGTTCAGTTAGTGTCAGTTATTCATGATCGTTTCTGATTGGTGGAACCATTGGAAAAGGGGCGGGGCGAACGGCCTAGCTCTCAGCTTGAATTTGGCACCGGTTCCGTCAGTCAATCCGTAGAAGGGCCGCGACTGTTGCAAGTCAACATTAGGGTAAACGCACAGCATAGGTGGTGTTGCTCCTAGCTACTGTCTTCGCCGAGAGATAGTTACTCAAGGATTAATTATCTCTAGAGATTTAAAAGCAGTGCAGGTCAAGGTAAGTCTCCTGTTTTTTTATGTTGCAGTGCAAAGTGTATATGGATATTATATTGTCAAGTCTACGAGTGTTTACCTTATTCACATACTTTGCCATTTTCAACCAAAACGAGGCTAAGTGTGTGGGGAGGGGGGGGGGCGAAATAACAGTTGTCTCTAACGAGGACACTTTCCTGGTTTTTATCTTATTATTTTATCTTCTTCTCCTTCCTGGTTGCGTTTAATGGCTTCAACGTAACATTTAATTTAAATGGACATTGCAGAGATGACTGCTGCCTGTTCGGCCACCCTGTCACTCTCTGGGGAACTTACAGGTTAGCACACCCCAGGCTCGTTTTGGTTTTCAACATGGACGAGAGGTGACATTGACAATTGGCAATATTTTATTACACAACATGCAGCTGAACTCAGTTTAGCCCATGATCACGTAAGGTTCAAAGAAAGATGAAAGTTACCTGTGTCATTACAGTTTTAATGTTGTATTTAATGAGGGCAAAGATTGAAAAGTACATCTCAGAATCTCTTAGTCACGTTAAGCAGCAATATTTTACTTAACAATTTAAGACAAATCACCTTAAAGATCCTCTTCAACTGTTATGAGTTTGCCACTGCAAATTATACTCTTCCCATGTTACAAAAGCTGTGGCTCCCTTGGCAAATCCATAATCAAATTCACTGTTCATTTGATCTGATACTGAAATGCTTCTTGGTTTATCTATAACAACAGTGAGATAAAGGGAAATTTACTTTCTACATTTGATTTTTAAAATTTAATTGTGTTGCTGTAAAATCTGAAGACTTGTATGTTTGAGTCAGATAAAATATAGTGTGATTGATTTTTCGCTAACCACAATGACTTGTCCTTAACCATAGAATGGCTGCACTACATCGTCTGAGGCAGTGCTACTCCTCTGGCATTGCAATCTCTAATCTTCACACAAGCTGCCATGCCTCTGCCAAACAGCATTACAAAATGCTTGTGCTCGGAGGAGGAAGTGGGGGCATTGCAATGAGTGCACGAATGAAGAGGTTGATAGGAGCCGATAATGTGGCTGTTGTGGAGCCCAGTGAGGCAAGGATCCAGTAGATCATGATTTTCATTTGCCATACTTTTTTTTTTTTCTAGCATCAAGTTTCAAAAAACGTTTGGCTCTCATTCATTCAGACCTTAATTCGTGCTTACAGTCCATCAGCAACATAATGTTTCAATAATTTCAGATGCACTACTATCAGCCAATATGGACCCTGGTTGGTGCTGGTGCAAAAAACGTAGCCTCATCAGGCCGTCCCACTGCAAGTGTTATGCCATCTGGAGTGAAGTGGGTGAAATCTAATGTTCAGGAAATAAACCCAGACACAAACACTGTCCAAACAGACGATGGGACTGAAGTATGTTTACTTTAGGAAACTGTTATCTTACTGTTTGTGCATTGGCATTGTAACGTTGCTTCATAATATGTCATCCACTGGCTTGGCTATTGTGTGGTAGTTTGTATATAAGGCTGAATATGTTTAAACATTATAAAAATCTATATGTACCCAGCCTTACATAAACTTTACCTTATATTACAGCTCTCCTATGAGTATTTGATTGTGGCTCTTGGATTACAACTCCATTATGAGAAGGTGAAGTAATGCTTTATTCATTCAACTTCACCTTTACCCAGTAGATTTTTGCTATTGTAAATAAATTCTGTTACATCTCCTTAAACTTACAGTTTCCTTATATGTAGATCAAAGGACTGCCAGAGGGGTTTGAGCATCCAAAGATTGGGTCAAACTACTCAATTAAAACTGTGGAGAAGACATGGAAAGCACTGCAGAATTTCAAAGAAGGGAATGCTGTGTTCACCTTCCCAAATACTCCGGTGAAATGTGCTGGAGCTCCACAAAAGATAATGTATCTATCAGATGCCTATCTCAGAAAGGTACTTAAATTTTGGGAGGTAGTGATAATGTAGTACTATTTGAAAAATTAAGTGTGGTGGTGGTTTATGAAGATGTTTTTTATGTTTCCCAAAGACAGGTAAAAGGGCCAAGGCAAATATAATGTACAACACATCACTACCTGTGCTTTTTGCGGTCAAAAAATATGCTGACTCACTGTGGGACATTGTGAAACACCGTGACCTACATGTGAACCTGAGGCACAATCTGATTGAAGTACGAGCAGACAAGCAAGAAGCTGTGTTTGAAAATCTTGACAAACCAGGCGAAACCAAAGTGTTTGAGGTAACTGTAGTACTGTATGTCAGAGATACCTCAGTATTGACTGCTTTGTAAATTCCTTCTTCTTTAAAACATGAAATGATGATGGCGATGATGATTTTAAGTTGTACTGCCTGTACAGTATGAACAACCTAGTGCATATATACATCTTTGTTTTCCTCAGCTAAATATATATGCCAAATTAGTAAACAAGACACTGGTCAATAATTTTAACACTGTTTTTTTTTTATTAGTATGAAATGCTTCATGTCACACCACCAATGGGGCCTAATTTGGTGATTAAAGGCAGTCCACTGGCTGATGAGGCTGGCTGGTTGGACATCAACAAAGACAACCTCGTACATAAGAGATATCCAAATGTGTTTGGGATTGGAGACTGCACCAATCTGCCCACAAGCAAAACTGGTGCTGCTGTCGGTAAGTGATTATGATGTCATTAGTTTGCACATTGCATCAGCACTATACTCTGTTTCCTCATACATACAGTTATATCTCGTTAACTGCTTGTTCTCATCATAATTATGAAACACACTATCCTCACAAAGGGTATTGCACAAAAACAAATTTACACAAGATTATGAAAGCACATACCACACCCTTGTAAAGCTTGTAATGAAGAGGTCAGTGTTTCCGCTAGAAACATTTTCAGGCATCGTCACAAGAGTATGATAGAGGTTTTTTTTTTTTTTTTTTTTTTTTCCCCCCTCATGCAGCAAAGACTTTTAGTTGGTGCCGACTGCTACTGACAAGTTTGTAACTTTTATAAAACAGACAAAAGAAAGTAGGCGGAATTTAAACCTTTTCTCAGATTACTCTCGAAATTCTTCACACAAGTGCTTCTTCCAAGTTTTGTGAGTAGAAATAAGTGCAAGCAGTGAATGTCATTTAGGAGCGTCATTAGCAAGAAATGTGTTGTTATTATCCTCATTTGAACAATCTACATTTCTTCCCTCTTTGTGGCGGCAGGTTTTGCACCTTGGCTTTGAGTGGCCATTGAGAACAACTCAGAACACATTTGGTTTTTCACTGAGCTAGTGTTTCAAGTATAACCCCACCTTAAGTGTGTAATTAAATCGCTCTTCCAGAAAATATCAAACTTTTAATTTTTTTTTTCATCCATTTTCTATACCCGCTTATTCCTTAACCAGGGTCACGGGATCTGCTGGAGCCTATCCCAGCTCTCTTTCAGGTGGAAAGCAGGGGTACACCCTGGACAGGTCATCAGTCCATCACAGGGCCTTTTTGCCAAACCATTGTTACCTTTTAGGAGTAGCAATATCCATTTTTCCACCCATCCAGCAGTTTTCTTTGTGGTGCATAATTCATATTACAGCCAAATGGTGCTAATAGCATTGTATGGGCAGATCTTAACCTTTGTTGTCTCATTTTTAGCTGCACAGACTGCTATCTTGCACAGAACCATCAGCAGAATACTGAAAAATGAGAAGCCAGATAAGAAAGTATGTGGCATCAAATACAAGTCAGCATTTTCATTTTGAACAGTATTTTCACTTTCTTGTGGAACAAAAATGCAATTACATCATCAGGAATCTCTTTGTTTACAGTATGATGGCTACACCTCATGTCCATTGGTTACAAGCTACAACACTGTAATTCTGGCAGAGTTTGACTATAATGGACAACCACTTGAAACATTTCCCATCAACCAAGCAAAAGAAAGAAGATTGATGTACCACATGAAGGCTGATCTAATGCCTCATCTCTACTGGCATGGGCTGCTCACGTATGTATCGCTAATTAACTTGCTTAGAATTAGTAGTAATGAACCTATATAAACCATTTACTACATTTTTTCTTTATTTCTCTTACGTCAGGGGTCTGTGGGGTGGACCAGGACCATACAGGAAACTCCTTCATCTTGGAATGAAATGATACCACACCATCAGTTTGCATGTTAAGAGTTAGATTTCCTAAACTGTTAGGGAAATATTATCATGAAATTCATTGCTCAAGTGGCTAGTTTGGTAATATTTGTGGCCTAGACATCATAAAAAAATCAAGTTGCATTAACTTACAATCAGGATCAAGCTTCATTTAAACCTGCATTAAATAGTGCTTTTGATTTTTATCTTAGAATACAGTGACTCCTTGTGATGAGAAAGAATTGCTCATCATGCTCATCATGCACTGACAGTTATCACTCCACACTGCAGTTTTACGTAGCTTTTAACTGCTTATAGGTTAAAAAATTTTTTTTTTTTTTTTTTGGGGGGGGGGGGGGGGGGGGGGGTTGAACCCGAGGTGGTGCTGCTTTAATTAATCGCATTATTGAACTCACAGTGAGAATTTTGTTGGAGCTGAAAATATTTTGTACAATATTCTTGTTACTTAATAATTTGCGGCAATGTACTTTTACAGGCCAGGAGTTTTCATCAAAACCCCATTGCCAGGTTAAAGTCCACCACGTTCTTGAGAAATTTACTTTGCTTTTGCAGAGTATACAGTCTATCTGCACGAGGTTCATCCATTAATTAGACTGTGTGAGATGTTTCGTGTTTTCTTTGACTATTATATTTTCATCCATATGTTCTTTACTACCAGTCTTAAACTCTTAGAGTTAGCTTCTACTTCTAAACTGTTAAACATAGTTAGTGGTTAGGATGTCTGCTATTACTTTTCATGCTGATGTATTATGGTTGATTTCTTTTTTTTTTTATGATTAGTTGTATGAAATATATAAATTTTCAGTTTGTGTGGTGGTCTATGGTAAAATGGAAGTGTTATTTTTATATATATATATATATATATATACTTCAAATCACTAAAATTCTCACAAATTGACAGCTAGAAATATGCTTTCACTTATACCATAATGAACACATTTCAGACATGAGAGCATATATTCAGCTTTGTCAAATCAGGTACAATTAATTAATAAAATTTTAAAGAAGAGTTTGTTTGAACGGTAATCTATGAGAGGGCACCTATCAGTCTTTAATTTGTGGCTGTGGCTTAATATAAACAAACTGATGTAACTCAAATATTTCATCCAATTGAAACCAAATTTGGCTTTTGTGTAAAGAATGGGATAGTGAGTAATTGAATACCATTTCCATTTGCTTCACCATGTCACTATAGGTACATATCACTACAACTCCCACATATTTACAGCATGAAACATGCCTATAATATCTTAAGTGTATGTAGGCCGTGTATTCAAGGTATTTGTATTAGGTATAATCAAATAGGTAATATTTTGGGCAGTATTTCTTTTGAATGTTGATTAAGAGGGGAGTACATAAAATCTAAATCTCTTGCCCTATAAAGGACTGCCCTTCATATTGTAACATGTTGACTGGCGCCACCATGTGGGTAGGTACATCCCTGTACGTCTTTCTCCACAGTCTCTTATTCCCATATGTTTACAGCTGTAAATGTCCTTTCACTTCTACATAATACACTTGATTAATTCCCTGAGCAGCAGCAGAAACCTTCAGCAATCACAATGCATTTTCTCCAGAAAAAGCACATTATATATATTTTTTTATTTTATTTTAAAAGTCTTTCAAGTGTGTTTTCAGTTTAAAAAGCATCTGATCTGTGACAAAACTTTTCTGACAAGTTTAATGTTGATGTATGCTACTAAACATTTTGTACTGATTGTTATCTTTGAGAAGGTTTGACAAATAACATGCAAATGACTACTGCTTTCTCTTACATTCAAACATCAACATGAGAAATAGTTTTGTACATAGTAATTTTCTATCCACACTAAAGGTATAAACATCTTGTTGATCATAGAGTCCTTTCAGTGTTGTATCAAAAAAGGTTAATTGCACATTAGTCTTTAGAATGGCTGTATAGATTTACAAACCTAATGATACTGAAGTAAAAACTTTATAAAAAATGCAAATAATGTACTCAGTATAGTTTCAGTTTTATAATAGGATTTTATGGTATTTTACATCCAATATAACTACAACAGTATTTAATGTTACATGTGACAGTTGTGATTTCTGTGTGGTATTATTTATTTGAAGGTTTTATTAGTTTAAGGGCACAATGGCACACACATGGGTTTGAAACTCTTTACATTTTACATTTCACAGGAAACTGACTGATTACCATTATAAAAATTACTGTCACCTGCCTTTCACAGTAATGTTGAACCCAAAGGTGAAAACATATTTATGCATAGATTAGAAAATAATAAATCAAACAACGGTGTGATCAATGTTCATTATATTTAGGGATGTTGTAGTCACACAACAATACCACCAGGCATAAAGTGTGGCAGCGACCCTCCAGCTGCGCGCACGTACCAAAGCCATTTTCCTGTTGACTCTGCTCGCGGCCACGTTGGTGCCGTGACGCGCGTGTCGCATTATCGTGCGCAGCGCCAACGTCGTGTTTGTGATGAGGCGGGAAATGGCGTCCGCAGACATGGTCGATCTGTGACTAGCTACCGAGCGACTGATAGCTGGCAGCAACCCACCGCGGCTCGACCTCTATTGGTGGTTGCCACGGTCGCGGCCGAGGGCTGACAACGCTGCGACAGGTTTTGAAGAGCTTCCTAGACCGTTGGTGAGTAACGGACAACGTCAAAATGTAAACAAAAAAGGTTTGTCCCCCTGATAGCCCGACTAGCGGCTAATGTTAGCCAGCGAAGGGGGCGTAGTCTAATGGCTGAAAATAGTTATGGGAGCGAACAAAATGACGCGTTAGCAGCTCCGTAGCTAGCTGTTATGTAGCTCTGTTTTACTGGGGAATAGCTGCGTAGTTTGCGCATTAATCCTGAATATGTTAACGGGGACACGTGTGAGATGTGCTGTGGGGACTTAGGTGGCTCATGTCACGGCTGTGCTTTCGCTGCCACTGGGGTTTCGTTAGCCTGAATGCTAACTAAGTGTAGCCACCGCTGTTAGCCACGGAACCTGCTGACAGCATCTGGCTTAACGCTGTTAGCGTAGCTGTAAAACGGATAACAGATGATTTAAAAAGACAAGTGGCCACACAACCTCAGTCTTTTCCGACCGCATGTGGGACATATTAGCAGCTGGCTAACGATACCGATAGCTGACGTCGTTTGTGTTTCACAGCCTGTCCGATGTTAACGTTACATAACGATAGTCCACGGTGCTGTTTGCTGTCAGATCCTCATTATCAACACAATTAGCGTATAGAAGTGCAACAGGGATGAGCAGACACACAAACAGAAAGAGGCGTTTGAACATATTACACACTTCATATACACTATACGCCGCCCACTTCACTGACCGCTCTGTGTGACGTTCATTTGATTTGATAACTTGGGCTCCTCACTTTGTTTACAGTCTTGTTAAATGACTGTGACAGCTGATTTGTTGACTGACGCTGGGGTAATACTGCCTTGACTCTTTACATAAATGTCACTCACTTTATTGAGAGAACAGTAGAGATATAAGTCTGGTTGTTGTCATTGTTTAACCCACAGATCTGATCTTGCTTCAACATAGTCCACAACTGATGATATTTAGGAGCCATACGTCTGATTTACAATTCATAGATGGTGCGTTTTAGGCCAGTAAGTTATAATACTAATAAGGTCCTGTTGTACCCATAAATTGCTAGTGTAATTATAGTTTTTGGTCAAGAAAAGTGGAAACAGGAACTGAAAAGTTGCCAACAAAAATAGATGATAACATGATAGGAAATCATGTTAAAACACTTCTAATTTTGTGACCTCTATCTTTGCAGGTCAAAAGTAAAGCCCAAACTACAAATATACACAATCACATATGCCGCTATTACCACATATCACACAAGTTTAAACTGTAAAATGGTTTGCTCACTGAATACTTTGGTGATGATGCATATTAACCAGATTTAATAGATCCTTGTTTGTGGCTTGTTTATATTGCCAAATAATATTTTTAATCAACATCAATATCTGTTTTAAAAATAGAATATCTTTTGTGCTGTACCCAAGAGATTTTCAGGTACTGACATAATCACTTTAAAAAATTCTCCCAGAAAAGATTTCAAATTAGAGGGCAGTCAAATAGCATATCTTCCACTTGCAATCGATGACATTGTTTAAGCAATGCTTGGTACAAACCAGTCAAACAAGCCCCCCCAAAAAATAAAAAAAAAAATATTAAAAAAATAAGCATACAGATCAAGGTTCAGACTTCACTTGATTTCCTAAAGTAATAAATATAGACATATGAATGTTTTTCTTTTCTCCTGTCAGATTTTTCTATGTGACGCTGAGGCATGATGAGGCTGAGAGTGCGTAAAGCTCCTCAGCAGCCGAACCGAGGCCATCGAAACCACCTGTCTCCGGCCAAACGGAAACACTGTGAAGTGGAACCATCACCGGTGAGGGGTCGAGGCAAAATGCAGAAGAATGAAACAGGCTTGTTCTCCACCATAAAGAAATTCATACGTGGAAATGCTGTCAAGGTGGGCCCACATTAGGATTCACAACTCTTTTTTTTTTTTTTTTTTTTTTTTAATCGTTTTGTTTTATCTCCTATAACAATAAAAACACACTGTAACAGCACATACACACTTTTTTACAGAAAGAAATGGCACGTCTGATGCTGCTTTGTGATGATAAGAAACAGTGATGCACACATTGTAGCTAGCAGTCATTTAAGACTAAACAGAAGTTACCATACTTCAGGCCATGTTATAAGTTTAAGGTGTTCATTTTAGCAGTTCTTGTAACTCAGATGTTCTTGTATAGTTTGTCTACATTGACATACTCTGAGGAACGTGATTCAATTACAGCCATTAGCTTTCATGAGATTTTCCATAATTTCTAATCTTGTAATTTGTAATTTTGTAAGATTTTTTAGATGTTGAGATAGTGGTAGCATGATTTTATTGCTGTTCTGAAAATATGCCACCATAATATATTTTAAAGACCTGCCAATGTGTGTGTGTTTTATATTATAATAATTTGGAACTTTTCAGATTGAAAGACAAGACATCTACCAAAAGCTGAAATTGTATGAACAATTTGTAACTGGGTCTTATCCCTGTTCTATTTTTCTTAGGTGGAGCAGGATATTCCTGCCAAGAGGAGTCGTATTGATTGTAATTCTGATGGCAATCTAATTACTTCAACACCACAGACTAGAGGCCTTTCCAACAAATCAGTCTCCAGAGTTTGTCGCAAAAGTCAGAATAAAGGTATGACAGACCCAGATCAAGTGCAGCACAACACACCATATACGTTACATATTCATAAAAATCATAACACAAATATATACTAAAAAAAATACAGATATTTTGTCTTCAAGGTTTATTTTCTTATTGTTCTAGACACAATGACCTGCAACAGTAAGCCCATGAAACCTAACGGTAAATTAGATGCCCCTGTCGAGGCAGCGAGCAGCCCACCACGCACAACCCTACTGGGAACCATCTTTTCTCCAGTCTTCAACTTTTTTTCACCAGCAAGTAAAACTGGTAACACAATAAAATCCTTACAGATTTGATGTCTTAAAATAGATTTTTAAAAAAACTAAGTATTTTAGTTTTGGTTAAACAGATTGGAAGAGAACCTTTGTGATATGTAACTAAAAGTTTTCCAGTGACCAAAATGTACTGACTGCTCTTGTCCTGTGGATTCAGCTACTCCTGGGTCAGACTCTCCTGGGCAGGCGATGGAGGCAGAGGAAATCATGAAACAGCTAGACATTGAGCAGGCAGAAGAAATGCCAAGCAGCACTCTAACATCCACAGAGGGCATCACTCCATGTCACACTGCCCTGATGTTGCCACAGAAACTTCAGATTACCTCTGATACAACCATCGAAGAAGGAGAGATTGTCACTGAAGCTGACATCCCCCCATTAACTGGTATAACCACTCTCACATTAAGCCTCATTCATGTAATATGGGAAACCATCTTGGCATGAAACATAAGTAAGGGCAGGCTCATGTGGCAGATGATTTATATATTTTAGACACATCTGAGTCAAAGTGTAGACAGTTCTAATTATTTACACTGGGTTTATAACATACATCAATGGTCTTTTGAGAGGTGTTGATAAAACATTTATGATCATTTTGAAAGATGTACTTTCTGCTGCTGCTGAAATGTACTGCAGTATACCAAGAGTTGTGTGCTATTCAGCCTTGCCTCTTACATGTAAATGGGCTGTACAAAATAATACAAACACCTTCTAGTGTAATGTGTGTCAGTGCTGATTTCTAAGTGCCGAGAGAGTAAAGAACAGCCTGTAGAAAATTCTCCAGTGATGCTGGATGAGATACTGCTTTGATGTAAGGAGCATGTGCCTATGAAGTTTGCTGAGAACGTAACCTTTTCAACTTTGTTCCATCTCTCTCTTCAACAGCTCCAGGTTGTATGCCAGACGGTGGTTATCCACAAGCATTACCTTCAGTTCCTGCAGAAACCTCATATGATGAGGACTGGGAAGTCTTTGATCCGTAAGTAGATCCACATCATTTTTAAACAGTTTGACAATCGTAGCTATTTATTTAAGAAAAATTCTAAAAATAGATGATTGATTTGCTATAAGATCTGTTGCGTGATTCGACACAGCCAAGGTAACATTGCATTTTACTGCCTGCTGCAATGAGAGACTTTCAACCACTGGATGGCAGCACAAACAGGACTTTGAGCCAATGAATGGCTGCATTGACACCACAACTGTACTTCACTTTCACATTTCAGCTGATTAACCGATGTATGAAGATAATATTAGCATTTATGTTCCTATACACTATATTTAAACTTGCATTGTTTTGTTTTTTTGCGTGTTGCTCTGGGTCATCCTTGTTAGTTCTGTTAAATGAAGCGTCTTTTTATGGTTTCTCGGCTTCAAGGTACTTCTTCATCAAGCATGTGCCTCCACTGACAGAAGAGCAGTTAACACGCAAACCAGCGTTACCTTTGAAAACACGCAGCACACCAGAGTTCTCTCTCGTCTTGGATCTGGTGAGCACTGGAAGGTTTTTTTGTATTGTATCAAATATTAAAAATAAATTGACTGTAGTGGATTTTTATGCTGAACTTCATTTTCCCCTGCTTTCAGGATGAAACTCTGGTTCACTGTAGTTTGAATGAGCTAGAAGATGCAGCCCTGACTTTCCCTGTGCTATTTCAAGATGTAATATACCAGGTACTAACTGATAACTGCTGCTCTTTAATCAAAAGGTCTCTGCTGTTTTGCTTCTGTGATTACATTTCTTTTGTTTGCTCTCTCTTTTTTTTTTTTTTCAATTTGAAGGTGTATGTTCGTTTGAGGCCCTTTTTCCGTGAGTTTCTCGAGCGTATGTCTCAAAAGTATGAGGTGAGATGTCTCTTCATTACTAAGAGGCTCCAAACATTAATTGTTGAATCTTACCTGCTTTACTTTAACATATGACAAATATATTGCATTTCCATTAACATTTCAGATTATTCTCTTCACGGCTTCAAAGAAAGTCTACGCTGACAAGTTGCTCAACATCCTGGACCCAAAAAAACAGCTGGTCAGGTGAGTAAACCCTTAAGCCTCAGAAGAAGCTGGTTGGTGATTTAGCAAGATGTGCAGTTACATTCAACACCCATGACACAACTAGTAGAACTGACTAGCTTTGTTTGACACTCAGCCTTAGGAGGCAATTGAAAATAAATAAATGTAGCTTGTCAAAGGGACAAAGAGCACTCTAACTCCTCTCTGTATTTTACAGCCTTTTAAATAGTTCTACAGATAAATGCTGAATGTCTATAAAACAACGTTGGTGTTTGACACGAAAAAACACTTCCTGAAGGTTTTTGTTGTGAATCATTGAAGTTAAGCATCAAAATATGTATCAGAGTCTCTCTTAATTCTTCACACACACACACCCACACTTTCTGATCTTGCCCTCCACACGTCAGACTTTTATTGTGTTGAGATCTTCAGCCATAAATACAACATGTAAAGTAATTAACTTCCTTTTCCTTCTCTGAAATGAACACAAAAGAAGATTAACCTGTTTGCAGACATTTACTCTTCACTGTACTGGTTAATGCTTGTATCAGCTGCTGGAATATTTGCTTGATATAATTGTGAATGCCATTTGTCTTGAGAGTACGCCTGTAAACTGTTCACTTAACCTGTGGCCTTTAGAAATGGTTCTGTTGGGTTTTAGTCGCTCTGTTTTTATTTAAGGACTTAACTTATTAACTTGTATATTTTAACAGAGGGGCATTTTTCTTTGTGTTGTTCAGACATAGGCTATTTCGTGAGCACTGTGTGTGTGTTCAAGGAAATTATATTAAAGACCTAAACATTCTTGGACGAGACCTTTCCAAGACGATAATAATTGACAACTCACCCCAAGCCTTTGCTTATCAGGTAAACACCACCTATATATATATGTAATAAAAAGTTCCTTTTTTTTTTTTTTTTTAAACAACTTCCTGTGTCACAGTAATGCTAGCAGAGATTTTGTCTTTTTCAGCTTTCCAATGGAATACCTATAGAGAGCTGGTTTGTGGATAGAAATGACAATGAGCTTCTAAAGCTTGTTCCTTTCCTTGAGAAGCTTGTGGAAATGGTACGTATTTTGACTTTGAACTCTTTGGCCTCTGCCTCCTCTCTTTCAGGACTAGGTGGCATGATCTCAAGACTGGATGCACTGATGCACAGTCCCGTTAATAGTTACAGATGCTCTGGCTGATTATAAGTGACAATGTCATCAATGCTGAGTAGCTTCAAAAGGACCTATATTTTGTGATAAATTTGAAGATGAATGTGGGTCAAATCAGTAGGTGTAAGTACAATCCTGATGACAAAGGTCATTGGAATGCAGTTTGAGCACCCTGTAGTATGTCAAGCTCATTGTAAAGTACTGACTCATTTTTTTAAAAGTCCCTATATCTTTTTGTGTTGTAGTTTTTGAATTCTTCCATCTGTTTCCTCTATCACAGAATGAAGATGTCAGACCACACATCCGAGAGAGGTATCGTTTGCATGACCTCCTTCCTCCAGACTGAGGACGTCTGTTCATTATGGTATCAACGGTGAAAAAAAAAAAGGGGGTCCTAGAAGGATATATTCAATGGATGTTTGTTTGCAAACACAACATTGCCATTATTATTATTTTTTAAATCATGCAAAAAAAAGAAAAAAGAAAGCTATGTTGGAATCAAAAAACCCTGGATGTTTTTATACATTCACATTTGACCAGACTCAGAACAAACAGCCCTGCTTGTTGCAGTGGCTTCTTCACATTTTTTGCTCACTTCTTTTTAGTGAAGAATGCCTTCTGGAGGGTATTTTGTCTTTTAAGAACCATTTTGGACTGACAAAACTGAATGTCATGCAGTGTTGGATTATATGGACCTTGCTGGTTTTAGCCTGACCTGGAATGGCCAGTCAAACCTGTATAATATTCACTCTATTTACCTGTAAATATATGTACATATTTTTTTTTTTTCTTCAAGGTTTTTAAGTCCATTTTATTTTCACTCCAGATTTGAGTATGTATTCTTTGATTAAGTTGCTTTTATAAACCAAGAAAATGTTAGTGTGTTTTGTTTGAAGTTGTTGATAAACGGCTGCTTTTCTGTTGTATGCCTGCATTATTCTTGTGATGCTTTACTCCATTACATGCAAGTCTCTGTAATAAGGTGCAGTTTTAAAAACGTGTCTTTGGGAGGAAGATTTTTCTGAAATAATATTTTAAAACCATGTAATGTAAGCTAGAATAGGGACTCAACTGAATACAAAGCCATAATGGCCAAACAATAATTTTGGAGATTTGTATTTGAGAATCAATTTCTGATTTCGACACCTTGGTCCTCCTCTTTGGTGATGGGGGAGTGGGATGGGGGAGGGGTGGTGGGGTTCAGGCATCTTGCACTTTGACATCCAGCCCTTTGTAAGTTGTTAAAATCTTGTCACTTTTCTACACAGGTGTGTATCACCTCAGTTTGTTATGTGAGGGAGGACAAAAATTAAATTGTAGCACCAGCAAATTGCCAACATGTTTGCTTTGAAATCTTGTTTTCCGAGACGTCTTGTGTGTGGGATCTTTATGACGTAGGAGTCAGAGGTTTTACTATTGATTGATCACTCCTGTTGTATTCAGTGTTACTCAGTGGTTTCCTTGAAAATAAATACATTTTTATACGACTCAAGCATCCTTCTAATAATTCCATGCATAATAGGTACATAAACTTGGCACTATTTGCGAACGTGGTGATTCTTTATATCATGTTGGCCACAGGCAGTAACTTACTCCAATATAACAAAGCAGTATACACTCAAATATAAAAGAAATGGACCCTGAAAAGAAAAGCTTTAACCAAAATCTAATTGTTCACTGATCACACTTTTGCAGGATGTTTGCTTTTCTATAAAAGTATTAAACTTTCTCAGTAAAAGCTGTTGAAGCTATAAAAAGTCTTGAATTCCTATTGCAGCACATTTTCACTGAACTGCCAAGGGGGCTATACATGTCACTGTGGTGACATGATTATGCTAGAAGACGTTCAATCCTGAATCAGCATAATGAATGGTTAGAAAACACTGTCAGCTTCTTACAGTATCTATGAAGGTCATTGATTATTGTGTTAAATATGTATAACACTATAAAAGCAGCCGTGGTGGTGCCTCCTAGCACGCACACATTTTCTTCAGAAAATATAGATGATCACTTTATTTGTTATATTAAATAACATGACTCAAACAAGCATCAGAGGGACAATTTAGTACACAAATTCAAATTCAAAGAATCATGTGTGGCTTTGTTGAGAAGATACCAATGATATATTGATCTGATAAGTCACAGGACAGATTATTGTGGAAATGATGAAAAGTGGAGAGCCAGCCTCCGGTTGGTGCAGGCCAGGGTCTCTGTCCACGGTGCTGAAAGTTCCCTCTGGTCTTTCTTTGTTGGCTGAATCCATGCAAAATGAGCCAAAAATTAACTTCTAGCAACTTCTTCTTTCCCTTTCAGCTTACTCCCATTCAGGGTCAGATCAATTAAGCCACATTGGGGATTTGGCACAAGTTTTACACCAGATACCCTTCCTGATGCAATCTCAGTGTCTGAGGATAGTAGCCCCTGATCTGTCAAGTTGATTTCCCATCCAAGTACTAATCAGGCATGGCCCTGCTTAGCTTCCAAGAGTAGGTGCTATTGGGTACTCACACTTCAGTGCAGCTGCTAAATTGGTTTTACTATGTCAGGTCGTCATAAATTAGTCTTACTATGGCAGGTTGTCATAAATGAGTCTTACTATGGCAGGTTGTCATAAATTAGTCTTACTATGGCAGGTTGTCATAAATTAGTCTTACTATGGCAGGTTGTCATAAATGAGTCTTACTATGGCAGGTTGTCATAAATTAGTCTTACTATGGCAGGTTGTCATAAATTAGTCTTACTATGGCAGGTTGTCATAAATTAGTCTTACTATGGCAGGTTGTCATAAATGAGTCTTACTAGAGTAGGTCATTATAAATTAGCCTTACCATAGCAGGTTGTCATAAATGAGTCTTACTATGGCAGGTTGTCATAAATTAGTCTTACTATGGCAGGTAGTCATAAATTAGTCTTACTAGAGTAGGTCATTATAAATTAGCCTTACCATAGCAGGTTGTCATAAATGAGTCTTACTAGACCGGGTCGTCAGAAATTTGTCTTACTATGGCAGGCAGTCATAAATTAGTCTTACTAGAGTAGGTCATTATAAATTAGCCTTACCATAGCAGGTCGTCATAAATGAGTCTTACTATGGCAGGTCGTCATAAATGAGTCTTACTATGGCAGGTCGTCATAAATGAGTCTTACTATGGCAGGTCGTCATAAATGAGTCTTACTATGGCAGGTCGTCATAAATGTGTCTGGCAGGTAGTCAAAAATTAGTCTTACTAGAGTAGGTCATTATAAATTAGCCTTACCATAGCAGGTTGTCATAAATGAGTCTTACTATGGCAGGTCGTCATAAATGAGTCTTACTATGGCAGGTCGTCATAAATGAGTCTTACTATGGCAGGTTGTCATAAATGAGTCTTACTATGGCAGGTTGTCATAAATTAGTCTTACTATGGCAGGTTGTCATAAATTAGTCTTACTATGGCAGGTTGTCATAAATGAGTCTTACTATGGCAGGTTGTCATAAATTAGTCTTACTATGGCAGGTTGTCATAAATGAGTCTTACTAGACCGGGACGTCAGAAATTTGTCTTACTATGGCAGGTAGTCATAAATGAGTCTTACTAGAGTAGGTCATTATAAATTAGCCTTACCATAGCAGGTTGTCATAAATGAGTCTTACTATGGCAGGTTGTCATAAATTAGTCTTACTATGGCAGGTTGTCATAAATTTGTCTTACTATGGCAGGTAGTCATAAATTAGTCTTACTAGAGTAGGTCATTATAAATTAGCCTTACCATAGCAGGTTGTCATAAATGAGTCTTACTAGACCGGGTCGTCAGAAATTTGTCTTACTATGGCAGGCAGTCATAAATTAGTCTTACTAGAGTAGGTCATTATAAATTAGCCTTACCATAGCAGGTCGTCATAAATGAGTCTTACTATGGCAGGTCGTCATAAATGAGTCTTACTATGGCAGGTCGTCATAAATGAGTCTTACTATGGCAGGTCGTCATAAATGTGTCTGGCAGGTAGTCAAAAATTAGTCTTACTAGAGTAGGTCATTATAAATTAGCCTTACCATAGCAGGTCGTCATAAATGAGTCTTACTATGGCAGGTCGTCATAAATGAGTCTTACTATGGCAGGTCGTCATAAATGAGTCTTACTATGGCAGGTCGTCATAAATGTGTCTGGCAGGTAGTCAAAAATTAGTCTTACTAGAGTAGGTCATTATAAATTAGCCTTACCATAGCAGGTTGTCATAAATGAGTCTTACTATGGCAGGTCGTCATAAATGAGTCTTACTATGGCAGGTCGTCATAAATGAGTCTTACTATGGCAGGTCGTCATAAATGAGTCTTACTATGGCAGGTCGTCAAAAATGAGTCTTACTATGGCAGGTCGTCATAAATGAGTCTTACTATGGCAGGTCGTCATAAATGAGTCTTACTATGGCAGGTCGTCAAAAATGAGTCTTACTATGGCAGGTCGTCATAAATGAGTCTTATTATGGCAGGTCGTCATAAATGAGTCTTACTATGGCAGGTCGTCAAAAATGAGTCTTACTATGGCAGGTCGTCATAAATGAGTCTGGCAGGTAGTCAAAAATTAGTCTTACTAGAGTAGGTCATTATAAATTAGCCTTACCATAGCAGGTCGTCATAAATGAGTCTTACTAGAGCAGGTCGTCATAAATGTGTCTTACTATGGCAGGTCGTCAAAAATGAGTCTTACTATGGCAGGTCGTCATAAATGAGTCTTACTATGGCAGGTCGTCATAAATGTGTCTTACTATGGCAGGTCGTCAAAAATGAGTCTTACTATGGCAGGTCGTCATAAATGAGTCTTACTATGGCAGGTCGTCATAAATTAGTCTTACTATGGCAGGTCGTCATAAATGAGTCTTACTATGGCAGGTCGTCAAAAATGTGTCTTACTATGGCAGGTCGTCATAAATGTGTCTTACTATGGCAGGTCGTCATAAATGAGTCTTACTATGGCAGGTCGTCATAAATGAGTCTTACTATGGCAGGTCGTCATAAATGTGTCTTACTATGGCAGGTCGTCAAAAATGAGTCTTACTATGGCAGGTCGTCATAAATGAGTCTTACTATGGCAGGTCGTCATAAATGAGTCTTACTATGGCAGGTAGTCATAAATTAGTCTTACTATGGCAGGTCGTCATAAATGAGTCTTACTATGGCAGGTCGTCATAAATGTGTCTTACTATGGCAGGTTGTCATAAATGTGTCTTACTATGGCAGGTCGTCATAAATGAGTCTTACTATGGCAGGTCGTCAAAAATGTGTCTTACTATGGCAGGTCGTCATAAATGAGTCTTACTATGGCAGGTCGTCATAAATGAGTCTTACTATGGCAGGTCGTCATAAATGTGTCTTACTATGGCAGGTCGTCATAAATGAGTCTTACTATGGCAGGTCGTCATAAATGAGTCTTACTAGAGCAGGTCGTCAGAAATTAGTCTTACTATGGCAGGTCGTCATAAATGAGTCTTACTATGGCAGGTCGTCAAAAATGAGTCTTACTATGGCAGGTCGTCATAAATGAGTCTGGCAGGTAGTCAAAAATTAGTCTTACTAGAGTAGGTCATTATAAATTAGCCTTACCATAGCAGGTCGTCATAAATGAGTCTTACTAGAGCAGGTCGTCATAAATGAGTCTTACTAGAGCAGGTCGTCATAAATGAGTCTTACTATGGCAGGTCGTCATAAATGAGTCTTACTATGGCAGGTCGTCATAAATGAGTCTTACTATGGCAGGTCGTCATAAATGTGTCTTACTATGGCAGGTCGTCATAAATGAGTCTGGCAGGTAGTCAAAAATGAGTCTTACTAGAGTAGGTCATTATAAATTAGCCTTACCATAGCAGGTCGTCATAAATGAGTCTTACTAGAGCAGGTCATTATAAATTAGCCTTACCATGGCAGGTCGTCAGAAATTAGTCTTATTTTGACAGGGCGTCACAAATTAGTCTTTGCCTGTCAATTTCCACCAGTTGGCCTAATATTGCTAATTTGTAGTTTTTAAAGAACTTGTTTATGGCATGACAACCATAATCACAAGACTTTTGAGATAACTTGAACCAAAAGACACTGAAAAAAAGTCCATCGACCAGCAGCAGCACTGGCAGTTTTCAATACTCACACATTTCCTAAAAAAATACAGATTGGTCTAATAAATTATTTTTTATCATTAGCAAACTGTATCAATGGCTTTGAAGTGCTGATAAATTGTGATTACCCATATCATCATGTCATACTTTCATATATTGGCATGTATGAGAGTGAAACAGGTTTGAATTAAGTTCTATGTGATATTATAAACTCGTAAATTTAGCTTGGTGAAGAATGAAAAACTTTTTGTACCATCCACTGAGTTTTTTCACAGAGGCCCCATCAAACGAATGGCTGTGGTGACTTTGCAGTAGTCACTTAACAGTTTTTTTCTATTCTGTTTACTCCCACCATGTATTACAGTTTGCCATTTAAACAGTGCTTACCTCCTATGTGCTTTTAACCAGCGCACGTCCTAATATTTAATATACCAAAATACAAAACACAGTAAGTGCTGTGGCTTGGTGATATGATTATGGTCCTTTTTTCTTTACAAAACTGAAATACAAAATAATAAATAATGATTGCCCAAGTGTTCAAGTGCAAGAGTTGTAGTTGTAGTTGCTAATGAACTCAAAACAAAAGAGTGAAAATCAAATCTATAGAAAAAAAATATATGTGTGAATTCACAGAAAGCCAGTGACAGTGGCCATCTTTTATTGTAATGTATACCCTCAGAGAACTTTCCAGATCAGATAAACTGCTGATGTTTTAATCCTTTTGTTCTTTCAAGAAATAAGGTCATTACCTGATTGTAGGTGTGCACTGAATTGCCCCTTCCAGAGGTCATGTGACTCGAAAAACAAAGCGGTCCAGTCTTCATCAGACTTATCTAATGATGTTCCGAAGAAAGAATTATTTCAAAACAAAATCACATTGTTGATAGTGTGAAGATAAGACATAGAGATAATTAACTGTGTATTTAGACTAAATCCAACCAGTGAGTACCTATCCCCCGCCCTCTCCTCTATTGGCTGCTGGAGGGTGGGTGGGTGGGGGTGGAGGTTGTGGCTCATAAAGTTTAAGTTTTGCTGGTGTGTTATCCAGGAGACAGTGTGAATAAAATGTGCTGACGGGTGTTCTTACCGCAGGATATCTCTCAGGTCGATTAAGATGTGGATGGTCTTCTTCTTGAGTGCCGTGCTGGGGGTGCTAGGGTCTGAAGAAACGCCCTCCGGAGCAGCTCAGCAGCTTCAGGCCCTTCACTGCCCTCCCTGCGAGCGGGTACACTGCTCCTCCAGGCGGGCGCTGACGCTCCAGTGTAAAGGTGGTGTTACCACAGGTGTCTGCGGCTGCTGTCCTGTCTGTGCCAGAACCGAGGGGGAAACCTGTGGGGGAACGTGGGACTATCTGGGAAAGTGTGATGAGGGACTGGTGTGCGTTTACCAGGATGCAGCAGCTGACAAGCCAAATGCAGAGCGAAGTGGTATCTGTAAATCAGGTGAGATTCACAATATGTAAATACTCAAACCACCCTTAAAATTATACTTAATTACATAACTTGAGCAAACGTACTTCATTGCATTTCACTACTGTTGCACTAAGTCACTGCAGCAGTGCCAGTGTGGTAAATCTTGTTTATGGGCTGTTAGGTCTGATAGTGTGGTCAAGGCTTCCTTTGATTCAAAGGTTTCTGCTAACAGTGAAGCCATAATCGCACCTCTTATCGCCTCACAGTGAAGTCCTAACATCGTTACTGATACAGTATCGGACGTTGTACAAGATTAGAAATGTTCATGTTTTCATGCTGCTCATGAAATAAGATATTCAATTTCATATGAAGAGTTTTAGGAATTTCAAGTCCTAATTATTATTTTCTCATTGAGGGTTTGAAATGTGTCTTTGTGCAGTGATTGAACCACTGGATCCAGAGAGCTGTCACCCAGAGTGCACCAAGGAATATTGTCAAGCCAACCCCTCTGATATCTGCTCTGCCAGGTGACTGAGTAAACCTTCATTTGAAAAACCCTTCCTTCTTTATTTAAGGTCTTATATGTTGCATGTCTGACACAAATCTGACTTTCCTGCATTGCAGATTTGTGTCTGTGGAGAAAAAGACATGCCAGGGCTCCTGCCAACACACCTGCTGTTCAAGCTGTCTGCTACTGAAACCCCCATCATGCCCTCAGACCTGCGCCGCTTCTGACGCTACCTGCCTACAACGCTTTGGGAAATGTGTTCACAATCACCTGACAGCTACTCATAATCCCGTATGCCACAATAACCTACAGGTGGGGTGAGGGAAAAACAACAAAGTATCCAGTATTTTTTCATGATGCTTTATTTTAAATGAATAAATACACCAATGTGTATTGTCTTTTTTCTTTGTAGAGTAATCCCGAGGGACATTTCATGTGTTTGGTCCCAGCTTGCCAAAGCACAAAGAAATGATTCTTTACAGACAAGAGGACCAGAGGAAATCTTCACTAGCACATGTAGCAAAATGGAAAAAGGCAGCTATCTCTAATATTCTATAACTTGAAAACAATCACAGTTTGTTTGCAATGTAAACCTGAAAAAAAAAACCTCTGAAATAAAATATATTTTTAATCATGAGAAATAAAATTTTCATTCATTTTGGACTGTATGATGGTGATATTGTTTATATCGCTGATGATAATGGCTGGATATATTCCACATTTTGCATTATGTTGTCACTTCATGTATGTATTGATTTATGTGGTGGGTTTTAGATATTTTATTATAAGTTTTGTGTAATTTTCGCTTAAACCCAGGGTTGCTCCATGTTTCGCCAGGCTGCAATAAGAAAATCATCAAGATTCATGTGATCACTAGTAGAAAAAAGCACTTTCTTTGACAAGAGTAAATGTTTATAATAATGACATCTATCTTTTATTACCTTGAGGATAAACAAACACCTATTGACAAGAGATGTATAAACTCACTGTTGTAAATTACTACTACACTATCCATCCATCCATCATCTATACCTGCTCAACCCTTAACCAGGGTCACAGGGATCTGCTGGAGCCTATCCCAGCTCTCTTTGGGTGGAAGGCAGGGGTACACCCTGGACAGGATACTACTACACTATGCAAGTCCCAATTAATCCCATATAGCCACATAAAAAAGTAGTAGGTACATGATGAATGAAGTATCAATGAACACCTGTATATCATATACATAATGCTTCAGTATTATTAACGTTTTTAGCCAAACTAGCCGTGTGCCTTTAGAGATTGGAGTGTTTTTCTGTCTCTGTTCATCATAGATTGAAATATCTCAACAACCTGAATGCATTGCCTTGAAATTAATGCAAACATTCATGGTCTGTCTTCGATAATCCTTCTGATTTTTCAGTTAGCAGGTCAGCAGGCCCAAAACACTATTGTACCTGAATACGCTCTTAAACATAAGCCACTTTTTAGTGAATGTTGACCCAACAATGAGTGAAACTCTGAAAATTGTCTTGGAATTTGTTCAAGACAAGAGGCCTCACTGCATCACAATCTTAAATCCGACCCTGTGAAGAAGAAATTAGTGCAATAATGCAGATACAACAAAGCAGTAAATCACTATAACAATAAATTGATCCCATTTGAAGAGTTTTTCTGATTCACAGGAGAAGTAAAACAGCTTGAGTCCCCTCTGTCATCGCTGCCCCCTTGCCAGTTGATGGTTATTGAATAACAGATGGTTTATGAGGCAGCAATAATGAAGCGTGTACAGAAAGGGAATAAAGTGTGGACCAACAATGGGCAGTTTGTTCTGTGTCCTTCAGATGTGACATTTCTGAAGAACAGAATCTGTTTATCTGAAGGATTTCGCAAGATGGAATTGGTTTTTATACCAAAACATAAGCTCGCATTTTCTTTCATCTTCTCTCAACTATAGTGAGCCTGATGCATCAGTGAGGTACTGTAATATCTATAGCATATCTTGACTGAAGATGCTTGTTTCTAAACAAAAATTAAGTGTTTTGGTTGCAGAGGAGGGAAACATTAAGATATTATTCCACAAGCAGTTACTGGTATTAGTGAATTAAAGAAACAGCAAAAATACAAAGTTTGCAAAATCTGTCTGAACCTTGAAAATTTTACCAAAGCAAAAACATATCAAATATGTTCCTGTTTGTGTGATGTCCTTTTACAATGCAACAACAA
This sequence comes from Mastacembelus armatus, assembly GCF_900324485.2. NCBI lineage: Eukaryota > Metazoa > Chordata > Actinopteri > Synbranchiformes > Mastacembelidae > Mastacembelus > Mastacembelus armatus. The sequence continues at coordinate 8,356,664 of NC_046638.1, read as the reverse complement.
TGCTTTTTCTTTATTTGTTGTGCTTCTAACTGTGGATATTTATATCAGGAATCTATTAGAATGACACAATTTGTTAACAAAGCAAGCCGCCCCTGTTATCAAACCCATATATTCATCTCTCTTTTTTTTTTTTTTACTGTTAAAAACAACTGATAACAAAGGATTGTCTATGGGCCAGCTGTAATAAATGTGCTCCTGTCAGAGGCAACACACGTTAAAGTCTGAATGCAGAACAAAACCCTGGAACAATAGAAAAGTACAAAAGATTATTATGAAAGCGTAACCTTCAACTACATTATTAAAGGAAGCAGCTCCAAACAGCTCTGTCTGAATAATGTGGGATGTTATAGGGATCTTAAATAAGCCTGGTCACTTGCTCTTAAAACAAACAGTATTTACAAAAGATATTAAAAGTATTCAAAAAGTAAAGTATGGTACAGTAGAATTTTATTAGTGTCAACACCAGATTTAAAGGACTGGTGGCCTGCATGGTACAGAGCTTACTTTCTTTAGTACTTTAAGGACAGTTGCCTTTCTATGACCAAGCATTTTGAAAATCAGCACAATCACAACTATCACCTCTATATCATAAAGTAACATTTAAATCATGTCATGAAAGGCTCCAACTGATTCACGTCCAAAAACCTGCATAATATAGTCATAATATTAAAATTAACAATTTAAAGGAACAATGTCATTTCTGCCTGATTAACAGCTATTCAGGCATTAGAACCAATAATAAGTCAGTTATAACGTGCTACAAATCCTCCATACTTAAGACAGAAATTGCGTCTGATTGCATCTCAGAAGGAATTTATGACGTTTGAATGAGCAGCTCTTTTCCACTTCAGTTAATGAAAGTCACCAGAGGACTAAAACCACACAGCAATGGAGCTTATCTACAAAACTGAACATTTACTAAACCATACAGGTTACAGATAAACATTACTTAACATTCTTTAAATGCAGAATGGAGAATTACAAATCTCAACAAAACGGGATCCTCTTTAGCTGCTAACTGAAAAGATATTTGTCTTAGAATAATGGTAATTATAATTATTTGTACAAAGAAAAGTATGATTGTAAAGTCAGAACAGTATTGAGATGCATAAGCTTCATCTTTGCTCAGACCTCTAGTCAGTCTCTGATCAGGAAGGCACAGTGGATAATAAACATCCAGGCTGTTTGTCCTTTTGTCTTGTCACCTGAATAGCCTGTTCCAAAAAGATACAAAGGTTGTGGAGTTAAAGGCACCGATGAATATGAGCAGCAGAAGGTACAGACTCATCATGATGGCAAAGTGGTGTTTGAGGATCCAGGAGGTGCTGCGGGAACGTCTGAAGAAGAAACATATCAAGACATATCAAGGCATCTGAAGACGTCACCGTCGAGTGTGAGATATTTTACAGACAAAACAAAATCATTTCATTGAGAAAATAACTGTCAAGACTGACTGACCCAGGAGATTCTTACCTGGATAGGTGCCTCCTCTGAGAGTAAACAAGCAGGTACTTGACTCTCAAAAGCTGATTGTTGGTGACTACAAAGTATTTCTGTGGTACTTCCCCTCCTTCACTGTTCTTTGCCCTCGAGCGCTGACGGTCAATGATATCTGAATCTGAAATGGGAAATGAGAGGATGGTTTTAATATGAAGTGATATGAACATACAGGATCCAGATTCTGTGTATCCAGTACATTACATGGGGTACACACCTTTCTTCTTGACCTGGCACTTGACGTCTGGGTGATCAATGACTTCACACAAGGCAACACAGCTGAGCAGTGGGCCCAGGAGACTTTCTCGCCAGCCACTGCTGTGGGGACTATAGAGGACAGCCATGCTGAGGTCACTGGTGAGGTAGGTCCCCTCTCCAAACACAGAGTTCTGTATAGACGCAAAAAAACAGCAGATAAATGACTGGACCTCTCTGATGTGGAAGAATGATTATTCCCTGCACAATGTCAGTATTTTCCACAATGAACCAGCCAGTAACGGCACAGCAGAGATAGAAACAGATGCTAGCTGTACTGACCTTGTTGAGGTGACAGTGCAGACCATTGTGAATGATTGAGTGGAAGTTCTCCAGTCGGCTCCCGTGGAATGCATAGAAGACGTTTCTGCCTGCTCTTGTCTTCTCAAACCTGGCATTCATCTGATCACAGTACTCTAGCTCAAACAGGAAGTCTGGCACAGGCGCAGAAACCCCTTCATTTTCTGTCAGCTTACAAAGTCTGTCATACTGGTGGAGATGTGACAAAACAACAAGTGGTTAAAGACAACCTCGTTTATTATTCACCGAAAATTTGCAATGACGTACCTCATCTTTCTGTACTGTTTTAACAGCAAAGCTCTTTGAAGAGAGAATCCAGTGTGTTAGAGCTAGATGATGATCTCCCTGTCCATGGCGTAGTCTCACCAACTCCCTCACACCAGGCAAAGAGTTCACATCTGCCAACTAGAGAACAAAAGAAAACTTTTATTAGTTTTGTTACAATACCTTCACAGCAGATGCCAGCCTGTCAGTAGAATGTCTTCGCCTTTTATGTTTGTCATCTTTGTACCATCTGTTTGCTCGAACGTTATCATCTCCGCATCTATGTTACCACCACGGGTTCCTGTTTCAAACCAGGCCCACAGAATCTAAGATGTAATTAATACACAGCATATACATGCTAACAAATGAAAATAAGATTTTCTGTAAGTCCTCTATTTTAGCATTTTAGTCTTGATCTTCAGCTTTTCAGGGATAGACTGCTACATGAACAGCACATTACTGCCACCAAGTGTGTGTGTATCATGTCTCCATGATGCTAACAATGGGCAGGTGCGTCCTAGCTAAATCAAAGTAAAACTTAATATTTTTCCTCAGTTCATGTACCGTCATTACTGCTAAAATCAGGTCACAGAAAATATGGCAGAGCTCCAATATAGGGTATTCACAAGCTTTTGACTGTCACTATATCTCTTACCAGCTCCTCAAAGTCCTTATTGCCTCCACTTATGTATCTAGGAGGGAAGGGTCTGAGTAAAGAGTCCCTCTTGTAGTTCTGTGCAGCAGCAACAAACAGGCTGCAGCGGAGGTCTGCTGCTACTGGGTCTCTGTGCAGACATGAGCACACTAGCTCTCTGACAGCCTCAGGTGGGAGCGGTGGCTGCATTCCCAGCACTGCAGACAAGATAAGATATCACACAAGTGAGAAATTAAGTTAGGTGTTAAAAGGACAACTAACACCTCATAATAACACATTTGACAGCTAGCAGAAATGGATTCAAGGTGGTTGCATAGTTGTGAACTGTGGAAATAATTTCCAAATGATGACTTCAAGTTAAACCATCAAATGTTTACATTTGAGAAACTACAACCATAAAATGTTTGGCATTTTTCTGGTTTAAATGATACTTGGCTATTAAAATAACTAATTTCCTGTCAATTCCAGATGCATTAATACACTAATCGTTCCTGCTCCAATTCCATCACAGTCCAACATGTGTGAAGGAGGATGTTGCATATTTTGGAGAATTATCTTCTCTGCCATCCTTTCTATTTACTATTGCCTAGGCTACTGACTGGGCTGGAAATAGCTAAGATTCCCGATTTATTCCTGTATCCCTGATTGATTATTGGGTTTAAAAATTTTCAGAATTACCCAACGCGACACCTTCACAATTAATTATTAACGATCAAAGCTTCATGTTTCATATTGCATGTTAAATCTTAACCTGTAAAGCAACAGGCAGCTATAGTTTGCTAACTTAGCTGTCACGATAATAAAAAGTACAGTATTTGCCTCTGAAATGTAGTGGAGTAGAAGAAAGTACTTACATCTATACTTAAGTACAGTAGTTCAGTCAGTGTACTTGCTGTACACAGACCAAAGCTAAGGTTATTATGTTAGCATCTTAACTAGCATGTTAGCTAACATTAGCTGTGCTGCCGATATTACTGATAACAAAAGCAGCGCTGTCACACTGCCCTGGGGTTGTGAATGTATTATGATTACACTCCTGTAGCATTCAGACCCGTTTCACCTCACAAACACTAGTTTTATATCAATATTTGCCGTTACCTTCGCCGTTGTTCAACTCATAGCACTACAGGAAGCGTCATCGTTAGCTTGAGTTAGCACTGCTGTGTTCAGGTGGCGTAAAAAAACGTCGGAATTACAAGATGTTTTCACATGCAGGTACTTATAAACACAAACCGGGAAGATAAATTGGGAAAAATGGGAAGACATGCCAAGAAGCGAATACAAGGGGAAACCACGCTGTCAAACGTCAATACATGTTTGGTGTGTATTTTCTCTTCCTCATTCTATCATGAACCGTAAAGCACCAAAAATAGGACTTTTACGAGGAGACATGAAAGCAGCATCCGGCATACTGTTCCGATACTGAGAATATTATTTACATTTGTTTACATTATTGGATATAATTAACGGGTCTAGTACAACAGTCCCATAATAAATACCTACCTTCATACTTAGGGACATTTGTAACAAACTTGCTTAGGGTAAGTTGCAACATTTTTAAAAAAATATTACAACTTACCCCAAGCTAAATTTGCAAGAATGCATGAGTAAAAATTAGATTTTAATAAAAAAAAGGTTTTCTTTTTAGTTTCAGAGTGCTTAGGTCTCGGGAGAGAAAGGCTGACAGGGGTTGTGCCTCTCGACATTTTGAAGAGGACGTAAAAAAAGCCCAGGGAAAGTAAGTCAGATCTGTGGCAATATTGTGTGGCATATGCCATGTCACACTTTTTTAGATTCTGCAAAGCGAGGAAAAAGTTAAAAGATCTTGTTAATTATCACTGCACCATTGTGATGTTATTTTCCTCTCAGAGGTGAACTGTCAGGTGAACATTTTCATTTTTCCTGTGACGTATTGCATTAGCTGTGCTAACAAGCAGCCAATCAGATCAAAGTGTGTAATGCCTCCTCTGAGTTTCAGCACTGTGGACAGCATCAAGGAGGGGCGGGGCTTGTTGAAATACCTCTGCATTTTGATTGGTCAGTTCAGGCTAGCAACTAATCCGGGTTTTTTGTTTTTTTTTCCCTCGGGGCCCTGGTCCTGCCCGGGCGGGTGTACAACCAGGAGGGGGGTATGTGCGTAAAGAAAAGACCTTACGTCACGTGACCGCCTCTCAGCCCCCAAACCCATCATTTGAGGAATTTTGACACACATTAATCTTATCGAGCGCCAGATTCGTCCGTTTTCCACTGATGTGTTTCAACGCGGATTAATCTATAGGATGCATTTTAAACGAACCGAGGGATTCCAGCGACGTTCTCGGGACTAAACGAGAGGTAAGGCGTTTTAAGCGCCGCGTTTTCATTCATTACACCCCACCTAGGGCAGGGAAGGAAACGAATGTATTAAACTTCATTACGTCGCCCAGTAATTCATCGTAATCTGTAGTCTGTAGCGGGTTCACTGTGAACATCTTGGGTTTGACCTGCCGGATGAAGGATGGAGAAAAGCGCCGATGCACCGTGTCGCACAGGCTGAAGGACGCTTCTCCATCGTCTGTGATCACGATGCGCTGAGCCCTGCTGCAGCATCACTGCCATCGGCCGAAAGGAAAACACATTAAAGACAGGTTTAGCATCACAATGCGTGAAAATAAACCAATATCCGCCTGTTTTTTGGTTGGGAACGATTGTTGCATCTATAGCAGAAAGATGCCCTTCAGAGCTATAGGCTACTCCACTTCTGCCATCATATGCATTTAACGTGATTTGCAGTCACGCTGAAATAATGTTGAAAGTGGTCGATTATCGCCTATTTAAACGAGAAGAAGCTAAAGAAACACCTCTATAATCAAACCTGTAAACTATATAGTCCTGTGTCTATTTATAAATGAATATTTTGCGCCCAGAATTCATTGGAGGAATCACGACAAGGCCACACTTTGTCACGGCGCGCATTGCACAGCTGGAATATGTAGTCAGGAAAACATGTTTATCTCTGTCGACATAATGAACGATACTCCGTAATGGGTGGGTGCACCGGAACTGCTGGGTTCCACCTCAAATCAAACCATATGAGGATTCAACGCCTTTTATTACAATGAAGTGTGCATGCAGCCACAAGGAGGCCTGTGGAGCATTGTGGCCTGTTGGCTACAAGTGTGTGTTATAGTGAGTTCACACCTAATAACACAGCTCTGTTTTTGCAGTTTGGGTTTCAGGGAAGCTGAGACGGGAAGTCTGCGTGCTTGTTTTCAAGTGGAGGAAAATATTGAAGGGTCATCATGGCAGGTATGTTTTCCTTTCCATTCAGCTAAAGGCTGCAGCATGCAAAATAATGCAAAATAAACCCATTCATAAAGGCTAAATCCTTTCTTAATAAAATGCACTTGACCGTGTCTTTGTATTCTAGAAAACAACTTCCCTCCCCTGCCTCGATTCATCCCCCTCAAGCCGTGTTTTTACCAAGACTTCAATGAGATCCCAGACCAGCGTCGCACCATGTGCAAAAGGCTGTACTACCTATGGATCCGTGAGTGTAGTTGCAGGAAAACTTTGTGTGCTGATTGCTGGCTTGCAGTTTAGCAAATACTACATTTTGATCTCCTGCTACAGCTCAACTTTCAGCATTTATGTCACTTGCATGCTGGTATAAACTGTTAACATGTCACCAGGTTTGATCTCTCATGTCAGAGAGAGAACCCAGGCACTCCAGTAAAGCTTTGTGAGCAGATGGAGCAGAATGTCTCTATAATCCAGACAATTCTAGTTTTCTTTGTGCATTTTTATATATATTAGGAAATATTGTATCTAGACATAGACGTGTGACACATTTTCTGTTTGTTCAGTGATTTATGAGTTTCGTCTGTTGTTCAGGCAATATAAGACATATTTAGAATTTACAACACTATGTTTTGCCATTACGTAGATCCAATAACTAATTTATTAATCAATAAAATGATCAATGGATTAATCAGGGTAGGAGTCATTAGTTACAGCCCCTGTGATAACAGTAGACAGTAGTGACATGTCATATTGTAATATTCACATCAGCATCATGGTGTTGTTTTTATTACCACATAGGTTCTGCCATTTGAAACCAAGAATGTAAGTGTGGTGAAAATGTAAATTAGTTTATAAAATGTTTGGCATTTGTAGAATAGAAATTGTGTGTCTTGTGCTAAATAGACTTGGTCTTGATATAGAATTGAACATTTTACTGTTGAGTAGTTGCTGAGATTCATAGTGATTCAGTCCTGCTGTACTATGAGTAATGTGTCTGTGGGATATTCGCCAACGAGGTTTTTGTTTTCAGTCTTATATGTTTTGGTTATCACTGCTCCTCTGTAATGTTGACAGTGAATAGCGCCACACTAGCTGTTAATCTGATTGGCTGTCTGGCGTGGATGTGTGGAGGCGGTGGAGCGACCAACTTTGGAATGGCCTTCCTGTGGCTCATCCTCTTCACCCCCTGCTCATACGTGTGCTGGTTCAGGCCCATCTACAAGGCCTTCAAGTAAGCTGGTTCCACTCTGAGTATAAAGGTTTGTGTCTGCTGCTCCACTGAACCAGATCATTTCTCACACTGATTATTCTCTCTGTGCAGGACCGACAGCTCTTTCAACTTTATGGCTTTCTTCTTCGTCTTCATGGCCCAGGTGGTGATCAGTATTATCCAGACTGTTGGAATTCCAGGCTGGGGAGTGTGGTAAGAGATGTGGACATCTAATATTTTACACACAATGTGCAAATGCAAATGGGTTACAAATGAAAGGAAAAACACAACATAAAGTGTCTTAGCGGGATGTTGGGTCAGTGCAAAGCTTCTGTGCTCCGTGGCATAGACCCTCAAAGTTTCTGTAGCTTCACTGGAGGTGTGAACCCCATTCCTCGCAAAAATTTTCTTTAACTTGGTGGTTAATACAATAAAAATCAGTGGGAAGTTACAAGTTTAAATCAAGGATTTCACATCTTATTAAACACTATCCACAATAAGGCACTATAAATTCATTACCACTGCACCCTATAAATCTAAAATGTGATAAGTATGTGATTATGCTAATTCATTTGTTGTTCCCCTCAGTGGCTGGCTGGCTACAATCACTTTCTTCAGCACCAACATCGGGTCAGCTGTGGTCATGCTGATTCCCACCATCATGTTTACTGCGGTGGCTGTGCTGTCCTTCATCGCCCTCACAAAGGTGGCCTATACATTTCTTCTTCTTCGCTTCTGACTTTGTGCATAGTCACACGCACTTCATTTAAAGTTTAATAATGTAGAACTTTTTTTTTTTTTTTTCAATAAACACAGTAATGTTAATAATATGCGTTGGCTTTTGCAGGTTCATAACTTCTACCGTGGCAGTGGTGGCAGTCTGGGTAAGGCCCAGGAGGAGTGGGCCACTGGTGCCTGGAAGAACCCTCATGTCCAGCAGGCAGCTCAGCAGGCAGCCATGGGAGCCGCACAGGGAGCCATGCAGCAGAACCAGTACTCAGCAGCTCCCACCTACAACTATGATGAGCCGATGTAGGACAGAGGAGGGGGCCAGGCTGCTGAGTGGGCGAGACCACAAAGCATCAATTAAGAACGCAATTCAGAATTAGGTGCCCTTCATTCTAACACTGTACAAGACGAATTTAAAGAGAACAATGTAGAGAAAAGTCCAGTTTTTTTGGTGGAATTGTACTTTTATTCAATCTTCACACACAGACACACACACATGGGTGTTAATAATTTAAGACAATTCTCATTTTTTGACAGGCAGTTATTCAAAACTGCTGTTTGTTTTTTAACCTCTTATGCTGCTCAGTTTTAGCAGTTCAATGTGCGTTTTCTTTCTAACAGGGACACAGAATACACCTAAAACTAATCCCCTGAGCTCCACTAGTTATTGTGTTCAGCACAGAGTAACTTCTCTGCCTCTACCTGTCACACTTGTGTTTCTTACCTTTAATACTATTTTTTACAGGTGCTGTAATAGCCATATTGTTGAGGGTCCGCCTTTCTGTAGCCTTGAAGTCATAGCGTCACCAAACAATAAAACAATTTCCCCCTAATTGATGTGCTGTATATCAAGATATCAAAAAAAACAATTTCCCATTAAAGAAAGTATGAGAATGTTTCTTTTTATTCTTTTTCTTGCCAAGAATTAGATTCGAAGATTAATACCAGTCTCACGTCTGTACAATAAATATGAAGCTACCGCTAGCAGCTTAATATAAAGACTGGAAAATAGTTAGCTTAGCTCTCTGAAGGTAGAAAAGTGCACATTTAAAACCGGTGAGATACAACGTGTTCATTAGTGAGTGCTTGTTTCCTTTGGACAGAAGCAGGCTGCTTCCAGTCTTTGTGCTGAGCTAAGATAACAGGCTGCTAATGGCAGCTTCATATTTATTATATAGACAGTGGCATTAAGCTTCCCCTTTAATTCTCAGCAAAAAAGTGAATAATATCAAACTATCTTTTTTTTAGGTATTTATTTGGGAGTCGTCACCTTTTTCGTACTCTATTTAAACTTGGACACGTTTCTGTCGAAAAGATTGAACTTGGCCAAACACTGGTTATATTTCTATATAACCACAGTTTCAGAATATTAAAAAAAAGGATGAGAAATATCAACGTGTGTGTAATAGAATTACAACCAGAAGTTGCTGAAGGCTGAATTTCTGAAAATCCCAAAGAATATTTTTTTTGGTGACCCATTTTTCTAAAATGTAGGAGGAGTTGCTCTGCGTTAATGAACCTTTCAGTTTGATTCAGTATTATTTACATTCTCAGGAAAGGTGTTTTAGCTGGTTAGAAATTCTACTGGTAAAGCCCTTTAAGTGTCATGTTGGGCTTCTGTCTTCTTTTATCTTCTTTTATCTTTTATTGTCGCTATGTTACAGTGAAGCACAGGCAGTAGTTCGGGTTGCTGTTCATTGGATAAAACATTCCAAATTGTACAGGTCACAAGTGAAAGAAAACCAAACTGCTCGTAGGTTGGACATATAGTAAATAATAATTGTTGTAGGTGGTCATAGCATTGTATGAAGTGATGGATGTTTCCCCTTCCTTGGCAAATTCTCCCACTAACCTTTACATGTAAATGCTTAAATGACTACTTGTTTCTGAAGCTCTGGATTTCAGGCCGTAGTGTGTCATTTTGTGGCTGTTGGTGTTATTCCATGAGTAGATGTAACAGATATTTATATAAAAGAAAACAGAGTGTAAAATTCAAGCCAGTTATTTCTCGATGAAGTGAAATTGAAAGAGTATTTGTGTGTAACCTTTGTGAGGCCGGATGTGTTCAGTCAGAGACAGGGTCGCTGTGATTTCAGTGAAAAGGTTTTTTCCTTGTGTCACTTTCGAGTCTTCATTGAAAACGTCTTCAGATTCAGTAGCTGGTTATTACAGTGATATGGTATTAGACTTGAAACAGATGTGAGATGTGTATCTGAATGCTCATTATTTCTGAACCTGAGTCGTCTTGTCTGATTGTGATAATGTGGTATTCAGTAGACTGTTTGTTATTTTACTTTTTAGTTGTTTTTTTTTGTATGAACCTAATTTGTCTGTGTATTTTGGGATGCAAGGGTAAGTGTGCAGCACATGTTCATTGTGTCTTTCCATGGCTGTGGGTGACAGATTTTTTTTTTTTTTTTTTAATTATAATTTTTGGAAAATTTTAAGTAGTGTTTGCACGGTTGTTGACATCAATGCAAATTAAACTCAAAATGAATCATAGTGGAGCAATACTAGCATAAATATACTAAACAGTGGAATTACAGATGGGGGTCCCGATGTGCAGGCTTCAAATGTAGACAAAACATTTATAACCATAAAATATAAATGTTATGAATTTAAAAAAAACTGGCCTGTTTTCAAGTTTGACACTACTAGAATAATTTTCCAGTTGCATAAACATTTTCACCAGCAGATGCACATACAGTAGTTATTAAGTATAACCCTGTAAACTGTACCATTCACATAATCATCTGTCAGTAAATGCACTAAGTTTAGCTTATCAGATCTATCAATTAAATGTGAAGGTATGCACAAATATGAAAAAACAAGCACCTTTTCTCTGTGTAGTAAGTTATCATGGTGAATTTTTGGATCAGTCCAAACTTTCTGCCACATGTACATACAGCACAGTTCATGTGATTATGGAAATTCTAGCTGTATAGTTATTGTGTAGCAGGAACTTCAGTGCAATTGAAAGCTAATACTCTGCATTTCATGTTGCTGTATGAAAGCTTCTAAAAGCCATTTCCCATTAGCTTCCCATATATACTGTATGTTGTTTGATATGTATTATCATGTACCATAGCATAAATAGATAGAAATATATAATTACTGGAGATGAGGTAAATATATGCCATGGATAAACACATTCAATATGAACATGCTCTAATTAGATGAATGAAATGTTTGAGGAGGCTGTGTCTCCATAAGTGAAGTAAATGAGGAATTTTTGTGTATTACTTTTGTATTATTTAGTCTTACCCTAATAGATATTAAACAGTTCTTGTTGCATCTTGTTTTGTTATTTAATGACTTTGCATACTAGTCCTCAACACACAGTCAAAATATCTCCGACATGGCTGTAGATGTAGAATAACTATGAATCTTCATATCATTTGTTAGTAACTCCTTCACAACGTCCTGGTGGAGCAGTGAAGCAGCCACAGTGGACAACTCGTTTCGTTGCAGGACAGAACGATTCAACAGATCCTTCATCCCCAACATGAACTGGACTGACTACTTACTTCTTAATACTTATTACCTTCACTACAAGACTACCTGAATTTCCCTAAATTAAACTTAACGTTTGTCTCATCTCATTATCTCTCAAAAACTAAAATCTCTGAATTTTCAATGCATTCAGACCCTGAACCCCACCCCTTTCACAGCTACTACAGCTGTGAGTTTTCTTGGTTCAAGAAACTTCCTGTTTTTGTTTTAATTAGTACCAAAGTACGTGAGGAAATAGCAGTTTTTCTCTCATATGAGAGAAAAACATCTGTCACGTTGATTTCAGTGAAAAGGTTTTTTCCTTGTGTCACTTTTGAGTCTTCTTTGAAAATGTCTTCAGATTCAGTAGCTGGTTATTACAGTGATACGGTATTACACTTGAAACAGATGTGAGATATTTCTCTGAATGCTCATTACTTCTGAACCTGAGTCTTGTCCGAATGTGATAATGGGGTATTGTGTAGACGTTTTTTGTACAAACCAATTTTCTTCTGTGCATTTTGGATGATTGTATCATTAGAAAACCAAAATAATCAGTTATTCAATAAACTAGTAATCTAATATATATGAAATTTAAGTAACAGTAACTAAACATCAATTTAAATGATATGCGCAGAAACTCAGAAAACAGGTCATCTTAAAATTCTTTATTCATAAACTTGATGCAAGTTTACAAATTACTGTACATGGTCAAAATTTCTTCAATTGAAAAATGGAAAAAAAAAAAAAAAAAATGAGTCAACGGTGCCGGACTCTGCCACCTGTTTGGCGATAAATGAAACTTTTCAACACACAGTCCAGGTAAAGAAGCCTCGAAGTCTTTTCACCACTGCGTAACTATAAAACTCTAATCAATTCTCAACGTCCCCTTGGACCAGAGTTTTGGCATTTTGGAAGGAGGCTATGTGGCAGGGAAGTTGTACTTATATCTTCAAATAATTTACGGGTGCAGCTTTTCTGATAATTCCTCCCCCTATATTAGACCTGTAATGGAGTGGGGGAAAAAAAAAAAAAAAACAGCTTTACCTGATTTGAAAATATTTAGTTCAGAATGTGTTGTTGTAATTGACCTCTCCAGGCACATTGCTGCCAGTTGTGCAAACATCACAAAGACCACACGCTGAAATCACATCTATTTCAGTATTGGGGAGGGGGAAATAACATTACAGTGGGTATTACTGAGCTATTATGTGGGGTGGTCATCATGCTACTGCCATCATGCCATAAAAATCCTCTTACACTGCTTAATTTAAAAGACCCAGAGTATTGTAAAGCTCATTACATTTTCTGTTTTTGACATCAGATCAGTAGGTGAGTAAGCCTAAACGTCAGCAACTGAGCGTTAATTAATCCAAGAAAATAACCCAGAACTCAACATATACTTGTACAGATTCTCCTCCAAAGTATTGTTACCTGAGTTGCCGTTCAAATATACTCTTGCAGACAAACAAACTGCAAAAGAGCCAACAGATTGATACAGTGTGTCCTGTAATATGGGCAACAGCAGTACTGGTGGCATACTACAGTGTATTGCAAGGTCAAAGCTAAACCATACAATTTTATACAGGTATACCAAGTTTCAGGGTCAGTCCTTATCACACTACAAACAGTCCTTGTTGTTATACAACAAAAGTGTCACCACAACACATCTACGGTACATTGTGGTGGAAAAGGAAGCCCTGCAAATGATGGACTGACTGAGAAAACAGACAACAGGGAAGGGATGAATCCAGCAGCAAGTAATGCTGTGTAACAGGGAAGAGTTTCAAATCTAACTTAGGCAGGGGGCAAATGACTACAATCAATGCCTGTGTGGCAAATATGACAAATTTACTGCAAACTGGGGCAGAATAAGAAAAAAAATCCCATATCCAAACACCCTTCATTCATTTCCTCCGTAAAGCGCATCGCAGCACGGTTCTGCTAAACAAAGTGACAGTAATCAAATCCAAACATCTGTTACAACAGTGATTGAGACGAGGCTCCTGTGCAACATGCTGTTACCTGTGCACACACACACTGTCAGCATCAATCTAGCCGTCAACCTCTATAGCAACAATCAAAAGAAATACTAATAGCCAAACTGAGCACTTGCAGGGCCATTGTGGTAACAGAAATAAGGCAAAAAAAAGTTCCTCAGCTTCAACACAAGTTCTGTTAGGACTTCCAAAATTATGCTACAAGGCTCATGCTATCATAGTTTGACAAAAATATATTCCTGTATCCTCTATCCATGATATATAATATGCAGATTTTGGGACATTTTGTATCTATGGCCCTGTCACTGTTGGATTTGTTCAAATACAATGGCTGAGGTTAGTTTAACAACACTGCAGAATTTTGATTCTGCTTCATTCAATATACTTCACACACAGTCATAAGACCTAAAAGACACCTAGTAGTAGGTTATCTCAATTTAAAAATTTGCTTCCAAAATATAAAAACTGGTTCATTTATTGTCTAGGTTGCTCAAATAATAAAAGCAATTGTCAAATAATATTTCTAAAACAATATTTGCATGTATGTACCAGTTCATTTCCAAGAAAGAACAAAAGAAAATCATAATCAACACAAACAGGTGCAGTGAGGTGCCACTCCAAGAGCTTCATTATCAATCGTCTTTTAAAATTCCAATTCAAAGGAGGTGTAACTGATGGTTTGTCAAAGCAGCTAAAGAAATAGCATTTCCCCACATTTTTAAAAGACAAATTAGCATTTTTTCAAAATGGGGCCAGTGATACCCTCCCATTATCCCGCTCACTAAAACACTGAGGGGAGAAGCAAAGTGATACCACAATAAAGTCTTTTTCCCGGAGTGGGGTGAAGGAATATTTGTCAGATGAGCCAACAAGATGGGTTCCGTGAGAAAGATGATATATTCCCAGTAAGTCAGAGGGAGGAAAATATTCCAAAGAAAAGAAGACTCATAGACATGTTCCCAGTGCATAGTGGTAGTGGCTTCTTATCCGTCCTCCTTAGGTGGTGTGTACCAGCCTGTAACAGAAAGATTTGCCAGTGGATCTATGCCACGGTATCAACTGAGCAACAATGATTCAGAAATATTTACTTACCGTTCTTTTCATGAATCTGCACAAGGGATTTGTATGACTGTTGTGCTCTGGCAAGATTGTACTGGTTCTGAAAAATAGTTTAATTATGTCACTAACTTGTCTGTAAATATCGCCTCTTTGGGGTCTGTCGACTGTAAAATGGTATTAACTTTTACACAGAAAATACAATAAAGCCATCATTGTTCTCCAAGCAGTTGTATGGCCATTCAGAATAACTGGAAACACTTTGCCATTAGAAGTGATATGTAGTGCAAGCGCAAATTCATTTGCAGTGCAGTGTAGTGAGAGATCACCACTGACATCAGTTACCTTATTGGCTCCAAACTGCACCCTGGCTTTTCCTTTCACCAGAGTTGCATTTATCTGCATAATGACAGATTCTATGGAATAGGCACTGCTCCAGCCCTGAAAAACACAATCATGAAGCCTATGAATCCAGTCCCTCTCTTGTCTAAGGTGTGAATAATTATGACGTGTCATTTAGTCACCTGTTTCGTGAGAAGCTCCATGCACAAGGCCCCTCCTCCTAGAACGTAACTGAAATAAAAAAAAATAACACAAAAGCATTAGGAATAAGTATTATTTAAACATTTAAATAAGTAGGATCATATATTTGATAAAAAAACAAACAAAAAAAAAACATGCTCACTCGACTTTCTGCAAATTTGTTGTGCTTTAACTTGATTTCACAATGTCTTAATTTGTCTTGTGGAAGAGAAAACTTGATTTTTGCAAAGAGGCAATATGAATTGTCGTGATTGCAACTTTTGGACATGCCAAGAGATTCAAGTCGCCATTTTGAGGCAAATGTGTTTACGCCTAAGTTTAATGATCAGAACCCTTTAAAGAATCTGTACTATTTGAGAGGCAAGAGAGAAGTGTAGGAGAACACACTGAATGAATTTTCCACAAAATGTTGTTTCAATATACTTGACAGCCTAATTGCGCTGATGTATGGGTGAGGCTTGTGTTTACTTTTAAGTGTCAGGGAAGATAATTTGCAGCCAGTCATAAGCAAACCACACAGCCTGTACAATGCTGTAGTAACATAGCATTAAACAAAGTTCACCCTGTGCCAAAGGATCACACAGCAGCTTTGTAAACAAGTACAGCATAGTATCAACACATCTGCAACAGCTGCAAGCAACATATGGTTTTTCTTTTATTTACAGCCACAGTGAAACCAACTAATACTCTGAATCAATTTCTTCCAATAAGGTCCAAAATCCATTGAAAAATGTGCACACAACAAATATGGATCAAGTCCCAGTGAGTGAACACTTTATTGAGATCATTTCATGTTTGAACTGGGCAGAGGGAGATCTCTACACACTCACCCTCCGGAGAGCACAGGTGAGACAACCCGTACAAAAGGTGGGTCAAAAGGAAAATTATCCTGTTGTGTGAAGAAAAAAAAAAACAAAACAAAAGATTGAGTCTTGAGGAAACTTGTTTCCCCAGGAATAAAACTGACAATGTTATCACAGAACTCACTTTATAAGAGAAATTGAGCAAAATGTAGTCCACTCCTTCCTTTTCTTTTAAGACCTGTAAGTCACTATGTAATGGACTATCTGGGTCTACCCTGTAATAAAGAGCAACAAATCAAATCTAGAACCACACAAAACACTTGGGAAGAAAGACTTTATAAAAAGCAACCAAATGGGAGAACTTACGTCCTTAACTTGACATGCCATTCATAAAGGCTGTCATTGACTAGTTCGACTGAATAAATACCTGTGAGATGAATGACACAAACACACAACTTTAATGAAATGCTAAAACAATACAAAAAAAAAGTAACTTCAAAGAAATGCGTCACTGCAGTTACCTGTCTTGTAACTCTGTGATCTGTAGATCTCCCTGAGTTCCTTCATTAGGCGGTCCGAGGCTTGAACCGAGCCAGAGACAGCACCCTGCAACAAACACCACAAAGATGCATCACATACATCAGCGACACCTGGACAAGGAGTGAATTATATTAATAATACTGAAAAATAGGGAGGCCGACACCAGGACAACCACAGATCCTAAATTGAAAGTGGAATTAATTTCTGGCCATAGACTCAACACTTAGAAGTTATAAACAAGTAGGAAAAACTTCTGAAAAGTTCTAAAAATTCTGTTCCCCTAGCAGTGATAGCACTGATGATTTTCAGACATAAACTTTTGTGGACAGTTCCATTTTACATCAAATTGAGATCACTTTATTTGAAGTTCAGCTTTTGCAGTGGTAAAAAGGATGTCTGATTTTATCTCTTCAGCTGGCATTCAGACTGAGAACACTGCCACGTTGCTGGATGACGACAGACTGCGGTGCTGTGAAAGTTAAAAGCAAACTAAACTTTGCTGCGAAGCCTAGCAGTTTTATTTTCCTGCTGGAACCCTCTGCTGCAGCAGCAGCCACACCGTGTTAAATGAACAATGAGTCTGCGATTCGACACAGTGCTACTGCTGGTCTGAACAAGGCCAAACTGACTGAAATGATGTGACTGTTGAGGATAAGAAAGAAGCATGTCCTTAGGCTACAGTGTAATACTATAGCACTGTAAAATCCCTACAAGTGGGGTTTGCTTCCAATAAATGGTTCTGTTTTGACAAATGGTTCCCAGTCGGCAAAATATCTGGATTGGCTACATTTCAAAGCTACCAAATAGGATTATGATGAGTGTGCTCTAAACTGACAGTGAGTTTTGCATATTAATTTCTTCAGTTACCTGCAACTGTTAAAATCTACTTGGTTTGATTCAATAAAATGCTATTGGACCTGACTTCTATCCAAGACTCTTCTTTGTTTTTGTATTGGTAATACAGAAGTTGACATTAATATAAAGAATTTACAGGGAAAACCAGCTCCTAAGTTTCTCCACTGTATTAGTCAACCAAACTCAATAAATGAAAACATGAACACTTACATTCAAGTGATCCTGTCTCTGGTTTTTGCGAATCTTCTCCAAAATGGCCAGATTTTCTTTTTCTATCCCATCGTCTTCTGACTTTTTTCCATCTACAGGCTCTTCTTCTTTCATCTCATAATGGTCCAGATCTTGGTCCAAGTCAATGTCCTGCTGCCACAGTGTATTAATAATGTTTAGGAACAACATGTAAAACAAATTGGATCAATAATACATAGATAATATTGAACCATTTAACTGTTGGCAACACATAGAAGCACCTCGCCCATTTCTTCTTCCTCTTCCTCTTCAGACGTCACCTCATCTGGCGGCCCATGCTGCAACAGGGTGAAAAACAACATGAGATTGAGTACATAAAAGAGTTTTTAAATGAGAGAGACATGAGAGGATTTTATTCTGGTTTTTAGTGCCTACCTTTCGCTCCTGGGTTATCGGGCCAGCAGGTAGAGGC
Organism: Mastacembelus armatus; assembly: GCF_900324485.2. Classification (NCBI taxonomy): domain Eukaryota; kingdom Metazoa; phylum Chordata; class Actinopteri; order Synbranchiformes; family Mastacembelidae; genus Mastacembelus; species Mastacembelus armatus. The sequence goes on along the minus strand of NC_046638.1, from coordinate 8,338,522 downwards.
TGGTCTAACATTTCTACATCTGGATGTTGTGGCAGGTTGTAAAGTCGACACAGATCACAAATGAGACGCTTCAACTGCTGAAGCAGCTGCAAGGGAAATCAGCAAAATAAGACATCCACAGTGATTCTTCCAAGTTCTAGCAGCGTCCATTTTATCTTTACCTGTTCATCTATACCTAATAAAACAACCACTGAGTAAATGTGACATAATCCTTTTGAGAAAGCCTCTGTAAAACTGGATCCAGCTTTTATTAGCCAACCTACCAACGTGCTGCCTTTTCTCACATCCTCTAAGCGCTCCAGCACTTCAGCCAGACTAGGATCATCAGAATCAACAAACCATATTGGGGGTGTTGAGGGATAGGATTCCTACAACAGAGTCAACAACAGGACATGGAAAATTAGTGAGTCATTCGTGTGTATTACACACTTGTCAACAGACTACTTTAACACGTAGAGAGAAAGCTTTTGTTTTCATGAAACAAAAACTACATAAAGTGGCAAAGTGACACATGATTATAAACCAAAAGTCTTAGTTCTTTAATTGGATTTTCCTAATCATGTTGATATCACACTTTTACAAGTGGGAAATTGATAATTATGATATCTCAAAAATGACGTGAGCATGGCATAACCCACTGCAATTAGCATTTAGAGCTGAAATGCTTTGCTGATTATTTGAGTCAGTGTTCAAACATAAATACCATTTACTTCTTATTAAAAAAACAGTTTTCTGACATTTTCTAAACCAGACCTTTCTGGTCTAAAACTAAACAGATACAGACACTGAAAGGGTTCTGGTGACTGACTGAACTATGGTGGGACCACCCTGTACTCGTTTTCTAGTGGCAAGACTGATGCTGAATGTGTCTTTGAGAAGGAGCTGACTCAATGGGGATACTGAGTGACTCGGTTTGTGTCTCAACATGACATGACTATCAAAACAGTTTTTACCAAGCCTGTCTGGGTCCTCAAATAAGAGCAAAAATTGAAGTGCGTGCTTGTTTCTGCGCAGAGAGAGGATGTGGTCAGGATGTTAGGAAGGCGAGAGAAATATCTGTGACACCTGAACAGTATACTAATACTGTAACTGCTCACTGCTCCTCGGTTGTTAGTGACAGCACCAACGACGTGTTCAAAGATTATTTTGAGCCAATGATAATGTATGTACAACCCGATTGAAGCAAGGTGATACTGAAATGCAGAAAAAACACCAGGCCCACAGCTGAGCTCATCTTATTAAATATTGGAAAAACAATCACACCCAAGTCAAGCACAATGTAGACTACATCATATCACACAGTAGAAAGCTATATGTCTTGGTGTCAAAATAAAAAAAAACAATTGACATCGCCGCCTGGATCTGTGCTACTAAGTTCACCACAGGGATCTGTCTATTTACTGATAATGCAGAAAACAGTGGAACAACATTCCTTTAAAGCCGCTTCTACTTAACGCTGTAGCGTTAACTGTGGACGAGACACGGAGATTATGTCTGTTGAAATACGGGTTAAAGGGCGACAGGGATGTTGTGAAAGTTCCCCGGTGCCTGAGTTCAATAACGTTAAGATTAAACTAGACAGGGCTGAGTGCTTAGAAAGTTAGCAGATGTAGTTACTGCGGCTAACAACACCAGCTAACGTTACTTTCGTTTAGGAGGCTAGCAAAAGCTACCGCAGCGTCGTTACTAATCGACGTTTCAGTGAATTTAACACCGGGGCTCTGGGGTTTTCTTTACCCACATGGGTTTCTTAAATATTGATAACCAAACAGTGATTGTTAACAAAAGCCGACACTTCATTCGTAGTTAATTTGTCAACACGGAACCTTCTGCGGAATGATTTGGTTCCAGTCGATAGCCAGTGACCGGGCTAGCTTGTGCGCAGAGCTGGCCTGGACTCACCGTGATGTTGCAGTGAATGATCAGCAGCTTCTCTCCTGTTACGTTGAACTGGCAGCTGAGTTCATCGGGTTTCCAGTCTATTATTCGGAAACGCTCGTGGTTTGGGTCAAAAATTGACTCCAGAAACTTCAGTTCGGCCTTCAGCCCCGACACCGACATCTTCTACTCATCTCAAACCACCAGGCCGCTGGCAGAGGGGAAGTCGGGGCGGATTGAGACCGCGCAGTTGGGTCTGGGCTACGGATCTCGCATGTTAGCGTGAGAACAACAACAAAGGGCTGAGTGTTGGGTTTAAGGTGTCCACTGTCAGTACTGACAGCTATAAGACTGTATAAGTTTAATTTCAATACAATGTTTTGTTTTATTATTTTGTTCTTATTTTATTAATAATGTGATCATGCTTGTACGAAATGAAAACATTCTGACTAACCTCTTTAAATAAAACAATAAAGAGCCTTCACAGTATATAATATACCCTCAAGCAGAATTTAAGAAATTTCAAAATAAAGCCTCCAGTTTACCGTGTTGGTTTTTGGTTCATTGGTTTGAGGTTTGGGGGGAAATTTGCACCACAGAACAGAATCAGGTGAACCCTTTATTATCCTGTGTCAACTCCAGTTTTAGAGCCTTTTCTTTCTTTTTTTTTTTGTTAATAGGGTTTTTATGGCTAAAATCAAGGTGTGTATCATCAAATTACAGACTAACTAACAGACACACACACAAAAAGAAAGGTAGCATTTCATTAGAGGTCTCTTCTGCATTGTGCTTGATGGGATTATGCAGGTAATAGTGGCTAGACAGCAAATATTTGCCCATGGGCACAGGTTCATCTTGCTGTATAGAAAAATAGACATAATCAAAAGCATTACCTTTACACTATAAAAGAATCTGATTAGCAGGTAAATTGTGCCACTGATAAAAAACAATGTTCCTTTTATAGCTGTCGCATTTGATAACTGTAAATGACAGCAACATATGTTGGATTATAATCAGGCCCAACACTCTGACCCTGCAATACCTTTGTGAAGCCTGATCAGTTCAGATTTTCTGAAGGTGTGTCAATCTGTGGTCATTTTCAGCATCTGTTCCTATAATGCAGTTCAAAGTCCAGCTCCCAAAACGTCTATATTGTTCCAGACTAAGTGACCAAATTTTATAAACATTCTCTATAGTTCATAGTGCTCAGCTTATTTTACAGCTGCACTGTATGTGAGCTACAATGTCATCATTACAATCAGTATGTGCATATTACATCAACAGGTACCTCCCAATCCTACTGCAAGTGGAACAAAATCAATAAGGTCTCAATAAAGCTTTACTTTAGCAATATTTTTATACCGATGATGATTCTCTTTATAAAACACAATATACAGTATACTGAACTCAAGACGTTACAGCAGAGCAAAACTAGCATATAGTCCTCAAGGTGCAAATGACAAGAAGCATATTTTGTGAAAAACAACATAATCAAAGACTAAATATAATGACATACATTATGTCATCTTAAAGGCAAAGACCTGACAACCATGAATACCCAACCTATTATTTACTAATATGATGCAAGATTTTGTTGTACAATAGATTATAGCAGTGGTTCTCACCCTGTGGATTAGGATTTTATAAAATGGACCCAAGATTACCATGTAATTGCATGTTCAAAATACAACATTTATACAAATCTGTGAGGGGAAAATCAGTGTTTAAATTGGTGACCATCTGATTAATTGATTAACCAATAGCCTTCATAGTGCTGTGCTTTTTTTGTCACTTATCTTTGCATAATGATATGTGGTCATCAGGAGAGAGCTAATTTTCCACATGGATTAATGTTCCTTGCAGTACAGCCAGAGCTGTATGGTTGTTTTAGCTCCATGTTTGTTTGTTTGTTTTTGTTTTTGTTTGCTAGATATAGCTGCAGCAGTCATGGTAAACAATACTGGTCTGTTTAGGTAAAAAAGTCACAAGCCATTGAAAAGTATTATATACTGACTTGACACTAGATGGCACAAGAGATAAATATACAACTAAACGTGAACTGCTAATAAGATACAATGTCCAATAAATGTTTTTTACAACAAGACCCTTATCTAGAGCAGTGAACACCTTTTTTTTTTTTTTTTTTTTTTTTTTTACAACAGACCTGTGCTTATTTGAACTTTCAACAGCACCTGACTTTAAAGGACAGCCAGGGAGGTGCATTCACTGTTTTTCCAACTGCACACAAAACGTGCTATCTTGCTGAATAACTAACACTGTAGCTGACAGAACACTTTGAAATTGGACTACCTTTCTTGTACTTGTGGATTTGGGTAAGTGTTACAATTACTAAAAACATAAAATACAAAAAAGTACGAACACCCATGAAATATGTGATCCTTTGAACACAGTGAAAAAGTTTAACAGGAAGGACATCTTAGTAACAGTCACTGCCATCCAGCTATGTGTGAAGATATTTTTTAATTTATGCTTGTGTTAAATGTGTTTATGAAGAGTGTTTATGCGTGTATGAAATACCTAAATTCAAACATTTTGGGAGTGACAGAAAAATTTGGGTTTGGGGAACTCTTTTTTTTCCCCTTACATTTGGAACACTAATTCAAATTCAATTTAAATATTCAAGCAATGTACAAGTACCTCAAAAACTGTATTTAGCATTGAGTATGTTGAGTAAATGTACTTGTATTCCACAGCTGCATTTCATGTTATAGTCTGTGAATTGTAAACACTAAAACTGTGCCAACTAGGCATAGAGTATTCTCCTATTGACTTGTTTTGGTGTATTTTTAAGGTCATCAGGATGAAGCTGCCTCATGTGTCTGCAATCACCTTTATACTACTGTTGATTCAAGTCTCTGGTGCATCAGGGGGCAAAGTCCTGGTGTTCCCATTGGATGGAAGTCATTGGGTAAACATGGAAGTACTCATTGAAGAATTGCATGTCAAAGGCCATGAGGTTACTGTAGTTCGGGCAGCTGATAGTTGGTACATCAGAGAGAAATCTCCTTTCTACACCGCTGTCACCCTTCCCAGTCATGGTGGATTTGAGGAAAATTTTGAAACCTTTTTGTCTCAACAGCTGGAGATCCGGCTTCAGGCCAACCCGACTCCTTTTTGGTCTCGCATCTGGACTCGTATTCAGTTGCAGCGGGTGATTGTCGAGCAGTTTTTTCAGTTCCATAAGAAAATGAGTGAAATTGTGGTTCAGATGTTTGAAGATGAAAATCTGATGGTATCCCTCAATGAAGCAAAATATGATGTGGTTTTGACTGACCCTAGCATTGGTGGAGGGGCAATACTGGCACGTCAGCTTCAAGTTCCTCTTGTTTTCAATGTTAGATGGACAATTCAAGGTGAAGCTCATTTTCTTCTTGCCCCATCACCTCTGTCATACATTCCTTTCACTGCTACAGAGCTGACAGATAAGATGACCTTCCCTCAAAGGGTAAGGAATGTCCTGAGTTATATCCTTGGGATGTACACACAGTCATCTATCACAGAACCTCATTACAAACCAATAATTGAGAAGTACTTTGGTCCTGATGAGGATTACTCCACATTTTTCTTGGATGCTGATATATGGCTAATGAGGAATGATTTTGTCTTTGAATTTCCACGTCCAACAATGCCAAATATAGTCTACATGGGTGGATTTCAGTGCAAGCCTCCAAAACCGCTGCCTGACGACTTGGAGGAATTTGTCCGGAGTTCTGGAGATCACGGAGTCATTGTGATGACCTTAGGAACTTTAGTTGCGAAGCTTCCTCAGGATGTCACTGAGGAGATTGCTGCAGCCTTTGCTCAGCTGCCTCAAAAGATTGTATGGAGGTACACAGCACCAAGGCCAGCTAAAGTGGGAAACAACACATTACTTGTCAACTGGTTGCCACAGAACGACCTCTTAGGACATCCCAAAATTAGATGCTTTGTGACTCATGGAGGCACCAATGGGGTTCAGGAAGCAATTTACCATGGAGTACCTGTAGTTGGACTTCCCTTATTCTTTGATCAGCCTGATAACCTCTCAAGAATCAGAGCAAAGGGAGGAGCTGTGATTGTGGACATTGCCATGCTTGATAGACACATCTTTGCTGAGGCACTGATGACTGTTCTTTACAATAAGTCTTACAGGGAAAACATGCAGATGCTCTCAAGGCTGCACAGAGATCAGCCCATGAAACCACTGGACCAGGCAGTGTTTTGGATAGAATATGTCATAAGACATAAAGGAGCCAGACATCTGAAGGCACACTCTATCAAGATGTCCTGGTTTGTTTACCACTCTCTTGATGTCATGGCTGCTTTGTTGGCAGTTGTTTTGCTTGTATCATTTGTCTGTATTTTATTTGTAAGGCTGCTGTGGAGAATGATTTTTGATTCGAAAAAGGCTAAACATGAATGACCTGAAATATTAAAGGTGCATCCCTCACATCCCACCTCTATTTTCCAGGTATGAAGGAGGGTACAATACAAACAGTATACTGTTTCCAGTTATCTAAAACACATTTAAAGTGTGGTCCTTTTTTCCTCATTTTAAGTCAATATTTTTGGGGACTTCCTAAAAGGGACCTTAATCTACCAAAATAAGTTACAGTTTTTTAGTGGAAAGACATTATCTGTTTTTTCAAAGTGTGATAACTGTAAAAAGGTCTGACTAGCTGTCAACTCAGGCTTTACACTGCTTCATTGTATTACCTATAAAGATTAAAATATCATGTAAAAAATTAAGCAAAAACTAGGTATTTTAAATTAGATTAGATAAAATTCCTGCACAACTGACAGAGTAGGCAATAAAATACACATGTGCATGCATAGCATGGCTCTGAAGATGGCATTTATTGGAAATTATTTGATCATGTGTCACAGAGGATGATTTTCATGTTTTCTGTTTTCATGAAATGGTGGTACTACAGAAATTATGGTTTAGGCCTAAAATTTAGTAAAGTAATTTAGATGTGTGACAGCTGAAATGGACAGAACATGCGTGTGTGGTAGCTAAGTTAGTAAATTAGGCTACAGCCAGTGTGAGGCTGTCGTCACCGTATGTTAGTTCGAAGAGAAATTGGATTAAAAGTCAGCTTAAAGGCCCAGGTGCTGTTGAGGTTAGGGTTTAGTCAGGCTGAGAAACTGCTTGAACAAAGACACAATTTGAGCTCTTCTGATTGGTTGACAGCTCAAAGAAAGTTCCGGTCAAAGGTTTAAATCACTAAATCACTGAACTGAATTGCAGGTAACCATAGCAACAGTACTGAAGCTACACTAACCGACTAACTTTGGCTAAAATGGCTTATCCGCTGTTTAATATGACTTCAAACAATTTTCACAACCGGAATTCGTTGGAGGGTAGAGTACAAACAATACTGTATTTTCTATCTTGTCCATTTTTTTCTTTTAATAGACTTCTGCTCCACTTTGTGACGGGACCCGTTTGACTTCGCGCTTCTCGAAGATATCGCGGGATTTGAGACCAAACGGGTGGTTAGAAAGGTGGTTCCCTTGATGCGCCGGGCTGACAGCAGAGGGCTGTACAGGTAGCTTGCAAAGAGGACTGTCGGTTCCAGCTAGTCTACCTAGCGACACTTCCCTCTGCGTGACACCATTGGAGTGTGTGGAGGAGCGAGTGTCGGCGAGTCCTCCTCGCATCATCATATCCCACTCACCTTAGCAATCGCTTACCGGCATTTTCCATCCCCCGTCTTCAAAGATGATACCTGGCAAACGAGGAGCTGCAGTCATGCCCTTCTCGGTGGTGATATTTGGAGCGCTGATGCTGCAGTCCGTCTCTTCCCAGAGCGGTAGGAAACGAGATCTTATTGGGGGGGGGACGACGACACATGAACCTAAAACCACATCATGGCGAAAATGCGGTTCTCATGGATTCATGTCGCATGTATTTTGACATTTTGATATTTTTAAAAAATAAATCTTCTCATCAAAGACGTTTGTGTTGTTAAGAAAGCTGTCCAACACGAATATCTGTCCTGAAGCCAAGTCTCATTAGATAATCCCTTAACGTTGCATTAGACTCAGATATCATCGAATGAAGCGCTGTTTTTTTCTTTCTTTCAGAGCGTTTGAAATGAAGCGTCCATAAATCATTAATAGGCAACAATTTTTATTCGATAGGCTGAAGTGGGCCACATGGAGGCCTGTGCAATGCCCCTAAAATGTCCTTTGAAGTATGGAGCTGAATACAGAGTCGAAATATGCGCTGTTCGGTCAACAAGGGCAAGTTTTGCTCACTAGATTTGCGAATAGAGACATGGTGTTACGCTGAAGTTCGAAGTCTGATATGTTTTTCTGATTAGCACACACACATACACACTGTGACACACAATCAACATGCTGTTACGCTTGCTCAGATATGTGAGGATATGGCTTTGGTGGAATCCAGCAGGGCATCACCAACTCCTCTCCTGCAGGGTGAGATTATTCTCTGCATCACTCTAGGTCTTTGTGACACATCATAACATGTATGTAATGACATGCATGTCCACAGTGCTGCTCTGTAAATAGCATCAGTCCATTTTACTGCATGCTTCTATTTTTAGAGCAGAGATGCTGCACTGGGAAGCATGGCTTTAATGTCCTTTTGCAACAGTGAATCTGTCAACCCTGAGATGTACTGCACTGCAGAATGGCATTGATTTCTCAGTGCAGTTCTTCTTGTCCAAATAAGCCTTTGCTGATAAATCTCATCCCCACCAAACAGATCTGGGTAGTGTAACCTGGTGTCAGCTTTGTGCAGTGTAAATGGTTGATGTAGTTTGTATCTCCTTGCAAGTATTGTGTGACAGTATGTGTGAATTTGTTTGGCTTTGGCCTTCCCCGAAGTTGACCATGTGTAGGAATGCATTACACGTCTCTTCCTATAGCCTACTGCACACCCACTCTTTTTTAATCAGCGCTCCAGTGATTAAAGCTGCATATGGTTAAATGGAAAGGCAGTTTATCTGACAGATGGCAATCTTTTCTCATCTTCTGTACTGGCTTTCAGCTTACAGATAGGCAGAATGGTTCAGAGAATCATATACCAAATATCATTAATATATATTATGCCATTAGTTTATATCTTGTTTCCTGTAGTTCTTTGTCCAGCTGAATCTGATAATACAAGATATTAACACACACAGCAGCCAACCACCTCACAGAAATAATTTGTGTCTGCTAATGGTGGTTCATATGTGAAGCTATTTCCGCTGAGGCTCCTCTAAGGATGTGCGTTTCATCTTAAGTAGAAAGGCTTTTACAAAGAAGTATGCCTGGTAGTATCATGCAAACCATTCTTTTGTAATTTCTCACATGGACGTAACAAAAACTACAAATAGGCTGAAGGTCTCAATTATTGATCAGAGGATTTTGTTAATATAGTAATAGCAAAAGTGCAGTGAGGATTTACGGTTCATTTTAATTTATAAGCAGAGTTGTCAAGATGTTTTCAAAGCCAGAGTGCAGTTATGCTGACAAGTAACCTGACATAAATTATTCACCTTAAAAATATAGACAATAGGTTTGGTGCTGAGATCACTTCCATTTTCAAATATGATATCAATCAGAAAATGATGAAATGCTAGATTATGAGTTCATTTCTGCATTGGAACTTTAATTTGTGCAGCATATAAAACTGTAGATGTGTTTGCAAAATGGAAAAAATACATATAATAAAGAATCTAAAAAGCTTTTAGTGGAGTATTTAGGAAGCGAAATGTGGAGTATTTAGGAAGCGAAATGTGAACATGGAGCTTGAAATTATTAAGTACTATCCATTTAATTTGAAGTAGGGCTACTAGTAGTAATTATTTTTTTTTATTCATTCCAATTATTTTCTCTGTTTGTCAATTACTAGTTTGGTCAGTACTGTGTTAGGAAATAGTAATTTAAAAGGGCCATCACAATTCCCTAAAACCATAAATGACATCTGTTCATTTTGTCTGAAAACACGTAAAAGATCCAATGCTGATCAGAATAGTAGCACATAAAACAAAGAGAATCAATAAGTCCTTATAAGCTGCAGTTTGGAACTAGGAAATGTTTTTTTTTTCTTATGAAAGACTTGAATTATGAATTGATTCATTTAAAAAAAAATGGTAAGTTTTTCAAGCACATTAAAAGTAGACTGCTCAAAGTATATTAATGGTTCACGGTGTAATATTCAGTTAGCAAAAATAATCAATAATCAATTTGTTGTCATTAGTGTATAATCAACAGAAAATACCAACTGCTGCAATTACTTTTAAATGAGCCTTTTAAATCTACATGGGGAGCTGATCTCCTTTTACAGAGGCAGTCATGTCGCACTGCCATGTTTCTACAGTAGCCCAGAATGGACAAACCTCTAACTATAGCACTTTAAATTAAAAATAATGTATGCACCAGTTTAAAGATCACCTTTGGTTTGCTTGGATATAACAATAATGTTAGCTCACTTATGGTGGTAGGCTACATCAACATGAAAAATATATGTTAAAGTAGGCAAAACATTCTAGATAATGTTAAAACTCTGATCTGTCATTGTCCATCAGGACTCATGTCTCCTCTAATAGAATATTCATTTAGCATCCAGTTAGCTACTGAAATATGTGTTGCAACCATTTTGGTACATTAACTGGGACAGTGGCCAGAATTATGTCGTATTGCACTTCATCATCAGAAGATCCAGAGAATATATCAGCAAGGAAAGACTCATGAATATTTGAGGCCATCTGTTGTCAGGTTGATCTGCTGCATTTTCAGTGAGCAAGAAATTAGCATCAATTTAAAGTGCAAGTCAGTCTCCAGAATAATTTAAAAAAGTGGAGTGATGATTTTTAATAATTAGCACATTTTCCACATTTCACATTTTAACCAAGAAAGCAAACTGTACTTGGAAACATAAAACAAGCAGAATGAAATAATACTGAACTTTTAAAGACATTTAATCTTCAAAATGAATTGGAAAAACAATTTTGAAACATCTGTGATGGACTGATGACCTGTCCAGGGTGTACCCCTGCCTTTCACCCAAAGAGAGCTGGGATAGGATCCAGCAGATCCCTGTGACCCTAAATAGGAATAAATGAGTATAGATAATGAATGAATGAACTTGAAATATTCAGACTGCATAAAGAAAATGTGACCAAATTTGGAGGTTATATATAATATAAAAAAGAAAATAAGTACATAAAAGAAATGTAAAAAAGAGAAATTAACAAATAGACGCTTTTTAAAGGCAGTCTGAGTTGTAAAACCAAATGAGCATTACTTGATGTTCTGACTTTCTACTAATTAACAAAATAATAAATCTAAATATATATATATATATATATATATATATATATATATATATAAAAATAATAAATATGTTTGTAACAATTAAAAAATATTAACATTAATTAGAACATGAAGAGCATTACTCTGCATCCATTTTGGTGTGTGCAGCTTCTCAAGTGTAAGAATTTGCTGCTTTTCTTGGTCTAATGTTACAGTAACTTGAATGCCTTAGGGTGTTGGACTCATGGTCAGACAAAACGAGACCCTTGATGATTTCTGCGACAGACGTAGTGGCAGGCGTTTTTTGCTGTTATAGAAACAGTTAATTGGTTAGAACAGGGAAAATCATCTGCCAATGAACTGCTAATGAAAGTAATTGTCAGTTCCATCCCTTGACACAAGACCCATGTAACCTCATGCCAAAACTGAACAAATAACACGGGTGACGCCATTCAAAAATGTACAGCCCAGTGGCGTGCAGGGACAGTGCTACTAGCTCAGCACTTTGGACACATCTAGATGATCTGAAGTGGCAGGACTTGTCTCTCAGCAGTTCTGTGTTAAGAGCTGAGGTGTTAGTTTTTAGTTTTCAGTGCTAGTCATGTTATCCAGTGGTCATATGCAGGCATGAATATGAGCCTATACATGGGCTGGTCTTGATGAACCACTTGTGGACTGTATACCAATGTTGTAATGTGAAAAATATGCGATTGTCTGTGTCATATGCCAGGTCTGGTTTGCTGTTTCTTTCTATTTTGTTGCTGTTGAGTGCTTCTATGGAAACAGAGGGGGTCTATCACCATGCGCCCACATGCTCCCTAGAGACCCAGAGCTGCAGCTTCTATAAATCTTCTCTCAATCTCTGCTCTCCACGGTGCCTTTAGACCATGCTTATGACTACAGGCCCCCATCGCTCTCCTCCCCCCTGTGCTGTCATGATCAGTTGCTTCGTTTTTATTTGCTGCTGACAGGGAGACATTTCAATCCAGTAAAATTAACAGTACAATCTGGTGTCAGTGTCTCCATTATCAAGTAATTATATAAACAAGCTTTTCTAAGCCTTAATGATGTTTTCATTATACAGACAAAATGTACTGGAAATAATGACAAGGTCACTTGGAGGACTTCTGGATGCGAGCGCTTTGTGAGCCAGGCACAAATTTTATATGATGTCATTAATTGGACAATACCAAGTGAGAGCAGCCTTGCAGGGACGTCCCCGAACAATTGAGTTGCAGCTTTGCAGGAAGGCGTCTCTCTCCCTCTGTGTGTTCATTAGTTGAAATGTTAAAATGACCCTTGCTTACAGTTTGATGATTGATTGTATGTTGTATATTTGAGTTTGAGCAATTAGTGGATTCATTGAATACTTGACAGACATTAAACAGCAACAACATTTTATAATCCATTATTGGTATTTTTGAAAACTAATCAGCACCTAGAATTTGATCATTTACTTAAATTAAAAAGACCATGTCTGGTTTTAGCTTTTTGAATATGAAGGTTTTCTGCTTTAATTACGGTACATAAACTTGGGCTCTCAATAACTGAGATGGATATATTTCACTATTTTCAGGCTTTTTTAATAGATCAGACAATTAATGGATTAAAAATACAAAACTTTTTATTTATTTATTTTTTCCTAAAGTTTAATCAGCTTTTGTTTCCATTATTTATTGTCTCTCTTATTTTTTTACATTATCTTTTTTTTTCCTCTTTTTTCCTGTTCTTGTTCCCTTTTTTTTTCTTTCCATCCTACACCTGTTTTCCTTATAACTTGGGCTGATCTTTGGACATGCTGACCCCCTAAACCTACACCACCACCAGCGGGTTTTGTGAAATCACCTCTTTCTGAGACTAAGCTCACAGGTGACACCTTTGAGCTCTACTGTGATGTAGTTGGAAATCCCACCCCAGAAATCCAGTGGTGGTACTCTGAGATCAACCGAGCCGATTCCTTCAGGCAGTTGTGGGACGGCGCCCGTAAGCGACGAGTGTCCATCAACACAGCCTACGGCACCAATGCTGTGAGTGTTCTGGGTGTCTCTCGTCTCACTCTGGATGATGCTGGGACCTACGAGTGCAGAGCCAGCAATGACCCGCGACGTAATGACATGCATCAAAATCAAGCCACTACCTGGATCCGTGCTCAGGCCACAATAATGGTGCTGCAGAGTGAGTGGTCAGTGTAGAGGATCCTCCTTCCATCCCCGCTAGCGACTAAATTTAACAGTTCCTGTGTGATTCAGCCTCCCTCAAACCTCTCCAGAGGACTGCTAGCTTCCTTTATAGACGTCATCCTCCCCTACAGACCTGGAAAGTGAAGAAAAACACAACTTGTCCTCATGTTATCTTTTCCCACCAGAGTTGAGTAGCATTTTGCATTGTGCTTATCCCTTCTTTCAGTACATCCTTCAGCCTACAGCCAGTAGAGCCCAATTTTCTTTCCTTTTGTCTTTACTTCATGTTTCTTTCCCTGTAGCTCTCCTTTTTTCTTGTCCCTAATTTCAATATTATTACAGTCAGATTCAGTATATTTTTGTCATAAGTATTTTATTTGTGCAGATTGACTATAGTAGTTGCCCAGTTTTCGGTGTAACCTTAATCATAATTAATGCTAAAGATTTAATTTCCACAGGTCCATCTGTCTTATCTCAATACTTTTTTGGTGTTGAGCACAAAGTACTGGATGCTGTCACAAAATGTGCAACCTTTACATATTGTTTGATCAGGTTTATAATCAAAATATGGAGAATTTTAGACGATTAAATGTAGGCAAAGCAGTTGTACAGCTGATGCCGTTTACTCATTGACAGCTTGTACCAACTGTGAGATTTAAAGGCTTTAAAAGGATTTTGTTACAGAATACGATTACTTTTCACAAGCTAAGGTATCAAAAAAAGTCATTTGGTATCAGTACCAAATCTTAACTGTCTGGTTGGTGCTAGTTTTTAAAAATGTTTAAAACCATACCAAGCTGTTCTGTAGATTTGTGTGGGCCGTAATTACTGTTCCAGCTAGAGTACTCAGATTGAGAGTTTCACCGGTACAAATAAGATGCAGATAATCAGGATTAGGCAGAATCCAAACTTTCCAATGAAAGGCATCGCTGATTAAAAGCTAATTCAATCATGGACAACCACAGGTTGTATTTGGACTGTAACCTAGAGCCTGCTTTACAGTCTCCTAACATGAGTAATTCTCTTATCATTGCTGAATCGTGAGTTCATCAACGTCAGCGGGAATGAGTTTCATGAAAAGGTTTTGTGAAAGAACCTCCGCACCCTCACCCAAGAATCCTGGTCAGCAATGCCTTCTGTCATAGCTGATGTTTCTCTCTTACAGCGCCATCAATTGCCACTTCTGAACACAGCACACTTCCTGTGGAAGGAGACTCTCTCACACTGCAGTGCAACCTGACCACTGCCCACAGTGCCCACCAAGAGAGCTACTGGATGAAGAACGGAGAGGAGATCTCGGACACACGCAGCCAAAATAAGAATATCGAGTACAAGTAGGAGTCATGGCAAACTCTTATGCAACATTTGTGTGTGTGTTTCCGTGTGCATTAGTGCTAACCACAGAGTTTAGGAGCCTGATGTGGACTCATGTCAGGTGTGTTTATGCTCTGCAGGCTGAACAAACCAAGAGGAGATGACGCCGGTGTGTACATGTGTGTTTACACCTTTGAGATGGCTCCTCCAGCCAACGGCACCATCGAAGTTAAATGTAGGTGTTGATTTGTGAGCTGAAGGCGTTTTTGTCAATTTCAAGGTCACTTTAGAGATGTCACCAGTAAAAATGGCATGAGTGGCCTTAAGCTCTAGCAACCCTGTCCTGTGCAGACCTGTGATTTCAAACAGTGCTGCTGGCTGTTCAGGGGCAGTTGGCGCCCTTGACACCTCCATCTAACCAATGCCCCAGCTCAGTAGAAGCAGATGGTGTCTTGTTTGTCTAATGGCAAGGGATTATGTCTCAATGGTAAAATCTGGTCTTTTCTGCTGATACACACAGAATTACTATGGAGGCCATTTGGATTTGGTGATGGTTTACTTTTTTAATGGGGCATATATGCATTCAGGAAGAGAAAGATTTATCACCAGGCATATTTACAGTTTACAGAATAATACAGTTTACTGGTGCTAAATTGGTGGCGAGTACCACATTAAACATTTTTGTTTACACAGAAGTTAGACAGGTTTCCTAATGCATTTTCTTGTAATCATGACTGTTTATTGGTAATCAGCTTTATTTAGTAGATCTAAATGAAATAATGCAACTCTATGTTGCATGACATAGCTGAATTACTGCACTCACTGTATTTCTGTGAATATTTTGAATTTATAACAGCAGATCTTTGATGTTTTCCTTGTTTTAGCTGCTCCTGAGATTGTAGGCCACAAGCGTAGTGAGAATAAGAATGAAGGCCAGCGTGCTTTACTCTACTGTAAGTCTGTGGGTTATCCTTATCCTATCTGGACCTGGCGTAAGTACGAGAACGGAGTTTTTAGGGTATGTGAAATTATATTAATAGATTTTTTTTTTTAAAAAAAAAACATAATATCATCATCAAGAATTATTTGCAATACCGTGCTTGTAATGAGTTCCTGTTCAGGAAGCTTTTTTTTTTTTTTTAACTGTAGAATTGCACCAAAAGGAAAAACTGTTACAAGAGAATAAAAAGAGTAAAGTAAACCAAACAAAAAATATACTGGAGCCTGTCTGTGTTTTATTTCACATTACTTTTGTAAATACAGCATCAAATGATTAGGATTTAAAGCCTTTTGACCTACTCTGAAAAATAAAAGAACCTTTGTTCTCCCTTTGGACTCCCTTGATAGGATATTGACAACTCAACTGGACGTTTCTTCATCAGCAGCAGAGACAATTACACTGAGCTCCACATTGTTAATCTGGACATCAATTTAGATCCGGGCGAGTACCACTGCAATGCCACCAACATAATCAACACTTCTAATGAGAAGTCTGTGCTGAGGGTTCGCAGCCACTTGGCCCCCCTATGGCCGCTCCTTGGGGTTTTGGCTGAAATCATCATCCTGATCGTCATCATTGCTGTTTATGAGAAGCGTAAGAAGCCAGAGGACTTACAAGATGGTGAGTCACTAGCAGTTGGTGCTTAGGACTGTTTTTTTTTTCTTTTTTTTTTTTAAATTCTAGTTTTCTACATATTTGAGTAGAAACTGATTTTACTGGGCAGTTCTAACATGGAACTCTACTGCGAATTCTTTTTTGCATCCAAAACCCAAGAGTGTGGGTGCTGGGCAATGAGCAGACTGTGAAACTGGCTCTCTCTTTCGGTGTCTCTGGTGAAGCTATTCCTTCCCCAAAGACACCCACAGAGTCACCTGACCCTGCACTGTGCCTGCATTCAATAATTCAGTCTGCTGAGGTTGATCCAGTAGGCAGACACTCTTGCAACAGGTCACACATTGTCAGGACAATTCCATTAATATAATATTAATTAGAAATGTGATACTGCAGTGTTTTGGAGGCGGACAGTTTCAGACATTATTGGCTTTCCCGAAATCTTGTGCTATCACCAAGCTGCCACAAGCTTAACCACCATCCTTTTAGCTGCAGAAAGCCTATGCCAACCTGGGATGTTCTTGTACTATTGAGTACTTCATTTTCCAGAGACAAGTCTTATTATAAATTATGCATCAGTGGTATTTGGGTGACCTTTTCCTCTCAAACAGAATTTTAATGTTGTCATATGCTGATTAGATGGAATGTGCAATGAATGACTGACAGATCTTGGTGACACTTTCAGTCAGTGCTCAGGGATATAGTACGGTTCATTACAAGGTGAAAAATGGGTTGAACTTGTTGTGTTTAAGTTACCTTAAGAATCCTCATGGCCTTACAAAATGAGCATAGACCAGAATTGTTGCATATGTTAATAATTTATATTTTAAATTAGTTTAGCTTTGGCAGTTGAATATTTTAACAGATTTTTGTACTATCTCCCATCCTCCCCTTTTCCCATATTGCATAACCTAAACCATGTTTGTGGTAAGTGTGAGACTTTGCATGCTTCATGAATTTCAATAAGCATTCAACCTCATCTTCTTCCAGTTCACAGCACAGTACACAGCTCTTTTTAGCATCCTCTATGTTTACCATTAGTGTCAAGTGTAGTTCCAAATTTTTCAGTTCTTGTGATTTGTATTGTTAAAAAGAGTAACCCTTGTTTTTCTGCATCAAACTCAGAATTACTGCAACAATGAAATGGCGTGCACGTCACTGAAGAATTGAAAATATTTTGTCCTTATCAGTCTACTGCCAATGCTTCCTACTACATTGATAAATTATTGTAACAGTAGAGGGCTGATATTGATGGAGCTGCTTCTCATTAATCTGAGTGGCCAGCTGATCTTTAGGAGCCTTGCTTGTCTGTGCATGACAGCAGTTTTTAAATGTGAATTTTGCCTGTATGTAATTGTTCTTACTTGCTCATGCGTTTTAATGTGGTGTTTGCAGTGCATTCTGTGTCTTTGAGTGACCTCACTATGTGGTTTTATCATGACGTAACAGCCTATTTACTAATATGGATATACATTATGGCCACATACTCAACACAATCTGCACATATAGTATAGTTAAAACATAGGATTTGGCATAAACCTCAGGACCCAGTGTGCCATTAAATGCAGCTACTTTTGCATCTTTCTGTTAAAAAAAAACAACAAAAAAAACAACAAAAAAAAAAACTTGACCACGTGTTCAACTTTGCGTCTACTGATCTTCATTTGTCCGTATTTTCCCTTGTTGCCTCAGATGATGACCCAGCTGGACCAGTGTAAGTATAAACATTTAGCTTTCACTATCTTACTTATTTCTGTTTAGCTTGGTATAGTCATGTGTTTTTTTTTTTTTTTTTTTTTGCTTGTTTGTTTTTTTTTTTTTTTTTTTTTTTCCTGTAGCTTCTCCATATTCTCTTGGTTTTCTGTAGATACACCCCAGTTTTGTGTCACAAGTAACTTGGGGCATCATGTGATGGTGCTTTGCTGCATTTAGATAAAACAGAAAAATATAAGGTAATTCAAGACATTTTTGCAGTCAAAAGTTATTATTTAATTGTTCTTAGTGTAGACGTGATGCTCTGAGACTTAGAAAGGATTAGCACCTGCCCCTTTATAGACACTGTTTTATTTTGATTATTTTGCCTTTTAATTTGAAATAATATGAAAGAAACTTTAAATTCACATCACAAGTTGGTAGAGCACAAAAACATGACTTAAAGGTAGGGTAGGTGATCCTACAAGAACAGCAAGAGGAAGCTCCATTCTGGAAGTAGACAGCTAAAGAAATCCCACCCTTTGGTTCTAACTTGTCTCTAAAGCATTCCTCCAAAACACATCTAGTTTCAGATTTTGCAGCACCCAACTTCTTTTTAGTTGTAGTTTTCTCAAATACAGTCTTCTGTTTGCATACAAAGATACTGTGGGCACAGTCTTTGCCACTGCTCATTAGCTGTAGATTAAAAAACAGAGCGGTAACACGTCTGCCTGCAACACCTTGTGGGAGACTCTTGGCTTATGCAAGGGCAGAGTGCACACATGTAAGAAGTAGGGCGATAGGCAGGTAGACCATCCAATTGTTTTAATGAGGTCAATTAAGAGAGATTAAGAGAAATTCAAGAAATGTAACAAAAAATACTTCTCAAAGGAATCCCTTACCCCACCTTTTTAAATTTGTTATTATTCTAATCAGCAGCCAACAGTATCTAATCATCTTTATGAGATGAAACAGAGAAAGCCAAACCTCATCTGTTTTAATAAATGACTACAATAATTAAACCATGTTCTGTCAGTCATTTGACTGCAGTTACAGTTTCAGTGCTTGTATACACTTCTTTCATTTGAGATGTGAACTGATTGTCATTTGCTTCCTGCTAAAGGAAAACTAATTCAACCAACAACCACAAAGACAAGAACCTCCGCCAGAGGAATACAAACTGAGCAGTCTGCTTGAGTAAGTATTAAATTATTAAAGGGAAGCCTGATGATAAATATGTATTACATGCCTGTGGCCAGGAGTCACAATACAATCCAATATATCACTCACACTACTTGTAAACATAAATAAGACTACTGTCAGGCTGAGCTAATGAATTTTCTCTTTTTGTAGGTTTCTTTACACATTTATTGACCATATGAAGGTAAACAAGAAGGGAACTCGTACCAGTTGTTTATAGGATGTATCGGCCATTAAAAGTAAGGTTGTGGAGGAGTTAGAGGCATGCCTTATGATTTTATTGTGTGAGGTCTGGAGGTACTCAAATTACTATGGAATTATTAACATAACCATTGTTGCTGCATGCAGTTGTTGACGTTTATGATTTTTTTTTTTTTTTTCTTCACAAATTTTACATTTTTACTACTTCTAAAGTAATGCATGCAAGATGTTGACTTTCTGTTTGATACAGAAATGGCTTTTTTGTTCTTTTCTCTGAGTGGCTTCATGTAGATAACCTGTACTACGTGTTCTAGAGGAAAAACAACACTCAGCTATGTAAAAGAAAATCCCACCATAAATCTGGTATGACAGTTGTGTACAGTTTTATCATCCCTCTGCATACCATTTTCTAAGTTTTTTTTTTTTCCCTCAGTTTATCAAACTATTATCAGATTATCTATTACATTTTAAGGGCTTTGCAATGTCCCTATAAATTTGGCTAAGGTTTACTTTACTGTATGTATGTAATGTATGTATTAAATCACTAGTAATGTATCAGATCGCCATTAATATAAAGACTATTCATATTATACAATGCACTTAAATGTTATAAAGAATAATGACAAATTGTATAAACATACTTTAGGAAATTGTACTAATCATTCTAACATATTATTTTCTAATTATGTGTATTGTACAGCATGGCTATTATCCTATGCAATTATTATCCATATCAATATATTGAATATCATTGCCGCTTTTGATTTCTCTGTGACAAAGCTTTAAACTAGTAGGATCACCATAGAGCGTTGACGGCATACTTCACAGCTGCATGAATTCTCTACAGCTGACGTGGGGGGGCAGTGAAAAAAGACCCACGTCAGGACTGACATGTGAAGCTATTCCAAGATCCCAAGTCATTTTTAAGAATAAATATCTTTAAAAAAGAAAACGTGTTTGTTGAGTCGGGTTCTTCCTAAACACTGTAGACATGGAGTTGCACCATCACTGATGCACACAGACTGTCCCTGGGGGAAGCATGTGGAGAACAGCACCACCTAGTGAGACGTTGACTGACTCAGATATACATGTTGAACATGATGATGAACTTATATAATATTCAAAATGTGGGGATAAAATTTTGTTGTTTGGAACTCTTTCCCAGTATTTCTTAAAATCTCCGTTGAAGGATGTCATTTTATGGTTTTACACAGATGCAGCCTTAGATATATCTTTCATAAATACTAATTAGCTAAACCTATACAACCTTAGGCAGTCCAAAACAGCTGTGCCACATTTTCTGTTTATACAAAGCTTATATACTGTAATGCCATTATGTCTTTGTAACTGTATTGTATTGGATTGCATTGGATTTGACAGATGTGCTTAATGAAGTGTTCACTGGGTGAATATTTTCCTGTTACTCTTGAACGGCAGTGGGCAGCACATTCAACAATAGGTGGTGGATATTGTAGTGAAACAAATTACAGCAGAACAGCAAAGGGGGGTGCTGTTTTATTGTGCTAACTGTTATCACCAAAGACTGCAACATTTCCATCTCTGTTCTCTCAGCAGGAGAATAACAATTTAATGTGATTTTGGACCTTTTAAACTGGTATGTTAATGGTCTGGGCTGGGTTCACATGATGTAATGCTGTGTCCTGGATTCATTTGTCAGTGAAAATCAAATGGTAATAAAAACAATCCATCTGTGACTCTGTGAACCCTGGGGAAAAAAGCAGGCTGCTGAAAAGAGGGAACACAACTTTTGGCAAAAATGATTTGTAGTTGTGTCTGTGTGGATTAACCTCTTATTCAGGCAGTGAGATGTCAGGTTAAGTTTAAATCAAACTGATGGTCTACTTTTTAAACAGGCACAGTGGGTTGTTTAATGAAGAGATTTATAGCGTTTTTTTTTTTGTTCACAGAGTAGCCTTGGACCTTTACTGCTTCAGCTTAACTGAATTACTGTTAATGTGTCACAAATAAAACAGTTAAATGATTCAAACAGAGTTTTCGTGATAAGCTGAACAAAATCAGTGACTTGTCCAATGATCTGTGTTTGCAGATGTTTGTAGAACATAATGATTGTTAGTAATTAAATTTGTTGTGAAACACGTTTCTAAAATGGCATATTCTAAAACCTTAACTTTTCTTTGTGAATGGAAAAAAAAAAAAGCCGTTTCACGTGAAAACATACAGACCAGGGTGTTCAAATTTGATTCGATTCTTATTTCGACATATGGAGCTAGAATCTCCATTAAGGTTACATGAGGTACAGATAAGATAGAGAGCGTACAAGGTTTGCTGCCTGCAAACACAGTGCCGGGTGATGAGTGCAGTGTACTAAATAAGGCACAGTGTGTGAAATCGTCATCTGAGCAGTTCATGATAAAGAGACTCCAGACCTGAAGTGCTGGCACCAAGACACAGATTGTTTTGGACAATACAGTATGTGTTAGAGCTACTACTGAAAAGAGCCTTAAATAACATGCTGCATAAAGAAAACATAAGTGTCAGACAGATACAGTTAGATACATTTTTAATGAAATGCCATTTTACATGTTATTTGACCACTGATGGTAAAATGTAAAGAAGAGCAGTGTGTTTCATATAGTAGCAACTCAACATTGCATGAAATCTGACAACTTGGCTTCTATAATATACAGGAGGGAATAGTTTTCCTCACTTTTGGATTATGACATGAAACTGCTATATTTACACAATTTCAGTGAAGTTTGCATTTAATCCCACAAGCTCTGAGCAACCACTGACCAGTTTATTTTTTCCATGTGGGTCTGTGCCAAGGAAATATTTCCTCACTTTTTTTTATGACTAGAAATCGTCTTTTTAAGGGTATAAAAATAAAACACTGAACATACTGAAGGTATTAATGCGCAGGAAGTAGGTGTCTTAATGCAATATTTTTAGTTTAAACCCAACATCACGACCTAAAGCATTAACACATCCACCATTAACAAGGAAAGTATTGAGCACTATGTGCATTAATGCGTCTCGAGTGCTCCAGCTGTAGGTTCAAGGGTTAATCAGAGGATGCCAGGATGTGAAATGGAAAGCAATCAATTACTCTTTCCCTTTTAAATGCCCTGTATCGGTGAGAAACTCTGCTTTGTTTCACAATTTGGTGACGTTTTGCAGTAAATTATTAACCTGTATTCATGTATTTATCGACTTATTAATTTGTTTAGATGTGCCTTATTTCAGAATGTGCCATTCTATAAAATCCCAACATCTTTAATGCAGTGAGAGACTTGCTATAAATCAACACTCTTTGTGTTCAAGCGGTCAACGAGTTGCCATTAGTTTGAAGGGACAGTTTTTTTTTTAATCAAGTTTGTATAACTGGGAATAGGGATGGACATAAGATCTGCGCACCTTTTACGCAAATTTAATAAAGATTATAAGCAAATGTGAGAATAGAGTTTTAAAGAGACTGTTTATTTCGCATTGTGAGTGCTTTTAAATGCATTACGGTGGTATTTGCGATACCATTCACCAGGCTGCAAATTCAAGCCTCAAAGAAAAAAGTGTCCGATCTCGAATTTCAACATAAATGGTGTGGAGACCTGCCACAACGTATCAGTATAGTTTCTTCAATACGCGAACCCGTCGAAACATATTTGTGTAATGATGCGTTCCCTGGCGTCCCGTCGAAACTATAAACTATCAACTCCAAGGCTGGATCGCATCCTTGAATCATCCTCTCCAGTTGTCCTCACTGGGCGGGGTGGAGCGCACGTGCCGCCCTGGCTCCTATTGGCAACCCGATAGATTAGCTCTATCAATATTCACGCTGTTAGAAAGCGGGAGGCTGATGCGTCAGTGATGCCAAAACTGTCTGAATGCCGGTGACAGCTGCGTGCATGTGTGTCATCACCGTGAACTGACAGAGAGCTCCGGTGTTTCGGGGAGGTGGGGATCATGCTTTGTCATTGAGGAGCGCAGCAACAGCAGCCTTCTTCTACTCCGGCACGTCCGACGCTCAGCATGCAGCATCCTGATGCGCTCTCCTCTGCACGCTGTATAGTTACCTGGATCTACATGCGTTTCCCGTTTACCGCTTTTACATGACCGTCGGATTCAAGCGGCCGCGTATTGTTGACGCATCTCAATGTTTGATTCGGTGGAGAGAGGCACGTCCCAAGTGTCAAATAAGATACGACCCGTCCTGCGGATGCGCCGTCACTGTTTTGCCTCCTCTGGCACTCCGTGTGTATGAGATTCATGATTCATCCCTCTGTTGTCGCGGGCTATCCTTAGAGCGCATTTCCTATCGTTCCGCAAAATGGAAAGATTGCAGTCTTCCATGCGCAAACGGCTCTACAGTTTGCCGCAAAACATTGGGCAAAAGCCCTTCGTGATTGACGAAGGGGACAACGAGGACAAGGACACTAAGAGGAAAAGTATTCTACTAAAACATTTGTCCTCTCCGTCTCCTGCAAGCAGTTGCATGAGCATTGACGAGGGCAGGAGCGAAGACTTGGAAAGGGACGTTACTGTGAAGACCAACTTGAACGGGGACTGTCGCTTATTTAAAAGCAGCATCTCCTCCATCACCGGGCGGCATCCTCCCGGGTCAGAACCAGCGGAGCAGCGGCGCCTCATCTCCGAGGCTGATGCCGGTGTCGACGAGAGTTTCCCCGGTGAGCACGTCCCCGGGGCCCAGCAGCGGGCAACGGGTGGTCTGTGTGGCGCAGCCGGGCAACCATCTATGTTTGACCAGTCAAGTTTCATCAAGTTAGAGGGTACCGAGCAAATAATACCAGAAGATGACCGGCTCTACCAAGCTGGCTTCATGCACAGGCAGTTTGGGGCGATGCTCCAACCAGGAGTCAACAAGTTCTCCCTGCGGATGTTGGGGAGTGAGAGGGCCGTGGAGCACGAGAGGGAACGAGTAAAGTCTGCTGGCTTCTGGATAATCCACCCATACAGTGATTTTAGGTAATTTATGTGCAGAAAACCTTTCTTTAACCAGAAATGGTGTGTTAGGAAAAAAAGTGCTGCAGTGATCCTTTCACACCAGGCTAGTTTGGCCTACACATGTAGAAAAACTGATCCTTTTAAAATTGTCTCTAATCTTAATGAGACCTGAAACACTATCGAATAGAGTGATAAGGTCACTATAAACTTATTATTACAGATACACAGTATGTATGTTTTCTGCTTAATTCACTGTGATGATATAATGATATTAACCTGTTAATCAGGAGTGTGAGCCTGTGCAGTCCAGGTGTAATAAGCCAAACGTGGCTCAATAATTCATACACACCTTGAATTGATAAATAGCTTAATTTCTGATAATTAGAATGTAATTAGTAATAATAATGATATTTTTCTAAAAGCCTAACTACACATACTGCACAGATTATCCTTACAGGAAGACATTCTATAGTGTAAGGAAGTTGACTTGCATGCAAAGTTAAGTTATTAGCATGACCGCTGCCAGATTATAGGATGCATATAAAGGATAACGGTCCCTGCGTGTGTGTGATTCCATTCAGAGAATAGGCTATATGGTAATCTAACCTATCAGTTTTCTGTGTGCACCAAACTAAGCCGACCAGTAATTCTCCCAATTTACCAGCCATGCTGTGCAATGCAAGCAAGCATGCACATTCTACATTTCATTGCACAAACCTGCATTCTGTTCATCACTGCCATCAAGGGATTTTCATGACATTTAACCTTGAGGCTCACTGTCATCATATTTTCACCAGCCAGTTGTGTGCCGATGTGTGTCACTGCAGTTTTTTTCTCCACTCATCAGAATTACACTTTTTTTATCATTTAGCCAGGGCAGTGGATTACAGAGAGTGCAGCAGGGTTTTGGAGATGGGGTAATCAAAATAGGGTAGCATGACCATTCAAGATATTAGAAGCACACATCAGTGGAGATTATTACAGCACAATTAGTCTAATGGAGCAGGGATAGTGTGGACAGGGAGGGGACATTCCACAAAACACTGAATACACAGAAAGAGAGAGAGAGAGAGATTGAAATGAAAATGATGTTGTTAGGAATCGGGACGTCCAGCTGTTAACTCAGTGTATGAATTATGAGGTGTCATTACTCCATGTTTGGTTTAGGTCACACTGAGCAAGAGTAGGGTTGAAGTGCCTGGGGTTAAGGTGAAGGTTTTCTCCCACTGGAACCATTATAAGTTCCAGGTATAAAACTTTGCACCATTAAAGATCATTTGGGTCATTTTTGGTTTATGAGAAACCGCTGCAGGTTCAAATCCTGCACAGTCAGTTTTGCTCTCTCATATCTGTAGCAGCTGTTGACTGACGTAGGTTGTGTTTCCATATGTGCGTCAGTCCAGTCCAGCCCATGTATCTTCTCCTTGTGTCTTATTCTAAACAGTCTCTCAGTTGTTTATGTCATAAGTGACTGCTGTCTTTGATTAAGCCTTTATGTGACTACAGCAGCAGGCATACTGAACTGACATGCTGCATGAATATGGTTAATATGATTGCTGGTGGGCTGGAGCCCCAGTACAGGTGTGTGTTAAGCCATTGAGCTGCATACAGGCTGTTATGCTTCAGCTGTGCTCTGGCAGCAAGAGATAAGTATCTCTGGTACAAATGTGATCCCTTTTTCAGCTGTCCTGATTGATCTAAGCTCCTTTCACCATTTTAAGCCTTTTTGTGTTCACTTTGCTTGTAACTCCACTCTCTTTGTGCACTCACGCTGTTTAACGTAGTTGCACTCTGACCCAAATATTGCAGCCGTCCTCTTTGGACCAGTAGAGGTTCAGAGACCCTACAACTGTCAGCTTTATTTTAATGGGAACACCAGATTTGTGGGTTGAATGTTGCATGCACAGTCAGCTGATGACCAGAGGTGATGGTCCGCGAGGGGGGGGGGGCAGTAATGCACTGTACATTGCAGAATTTATTTATTTTTTTTATTATTATTATATGGTCCAGCTGTTCCAGGGTTCTGCAGCACAGTGATGTGTGCAAAGCAGTAATGCTAACTACTCAACATCTGGTTGATGGGAGCTGACTTCTGGAGATGACATGGATTCCCAGGAGATAACGGTGGATTTAGCCGGAGAGGGGAAGTGCAATTAGGACCAGTGTGTCACCACAGAGACAACAGGCAGATGAAGAGAAGAGTGCAAATGCTTTGTTTGGCAGAGAACAACAGAAAGCTGATTATTACAAATGGTCACCCTGTCCTTACTGGATCCCTGTTTTTGTAATGTTATCCTGTGAAGGTTGGATTTAAGTAGCTAGTATAAGTAGAATTTAGCTGAATTGGACTTTAGAGATTTTTGATGTAGCCTGATGGTCACGTCATTGGTGTCAGTCACCTTTTTCCTTATTTGAGCCCAGAGAATCATATCATGTCAGTAAGTGTATAGTTCTCTGTGCTTCCTATTTGTTTGACTAACACAGTGGTTGAATAAGTACTGAGATCATTCACTTAAGTAAAAGTATAAATACCACATATACTTAGGCAAGTATAAGTTTGCATTAAAGTTTTTACTTGAGCAAAAGTACAAGCAGCCAAAAGTACTTGAAGTACACAATGGCACATTGTAAATGTATGTATTTGATGTTACTGGATTATATTTATTGATGCATTATTGTGTTTAGCAATTCAATGTTAAGCACATATGTGTAGAATTTGAAGTAGTTTGCATATTGCTGGGCAGCTTGTGAATTTCTTACTGAAGATCAATAAGGTTTCATATTCATACTGTATTTTGCTTTATCAGATTCTGAAAAGTAACTAGTAAGCAACATTCTAAAATGAATGTTGTACAGTAAACGTACAATTTTCCTCTGAAAAGTAGTGAAGTATGAAGTAGCAGTGTATGGTTACTGCATCTTGTTGCACATGCTATGAGTACACTTAACTGGTGTAATGCATGCACCCTCGTAGGTCTGCCCCCACCCTGCAGGCATATTAGTCTCCTGTTGAATAGATCAGTGGTTACGTTGTGAAAATCAATATTTTGTCATAGGCAATACAGATGAATTCCAATAACTAATTTTCTTCTCTGTCCCTCTGGGCAGAAGCCCAAAGTTCAGCTAAATTTGAGAACCAATGTTTTCTCAAGTCAGCCAATTTCTTGCTTTGTTAGTGTTTATGCTCAAGTAGATAGTTTGAATTGTTTCTGCACATTTGAACATAAATTTCCTGTATTTTGTGTTACGTGCAGGACTGCAAGTTGCACAGTGTGACTCTCTATTTGAAGTTCCCCCACATCCAGAATTGCTTTGAATATGCAGCACATAGTCAGTATGCACACAGACACAGTTGACTCAGACTCTTGCTTTAAAAGTGTCTTATGTAAACCGATAAGCAACCACTGATAAAAGTGGAATCTATTCATAATCTGTTATTCTGTCTCCCAGATTTTTTTTTTTTACCATTTGATTTAACAATTGACAGTCAATACTTTTACTGATACTGCAGCTGATGGTTAATTTTATTATTGACTATATTGACTATTATTGACTGTTTTGTCTGCTGATAACCGAAATGTCCAACAATTGGTGAAAATGCAATTAACTCTTCAGATTGCTTCTCTATCTAAGTAACTGTTCAAAATCTAAAGACATTCAGTTCACTATTATATATGACAAAGAAGCAAAGATGGATAGATCTATAAAAATAAATAACATAAAACTGAATAGAGACAGAACATAACCTGGTCATACAATATACTGGGTATTGCATTTTACAATGATAGGAAAGGCCTATAATATGTTGGATATTAGTGCAAGTCAGGAGGATAGTCTAAAAAAATTTTATACAAAAAGAATAATTAAATTCTGAATACTTCACTTTCTGTCTTCTTTCCACATTCAGATTTCTAATCTTTCAGATAGAGCGTTTCCGTAGTGTAGTGGTTATCACGTTCGCCTAACACGCGAAAGGTCCCCGGTTCGAGACCGGGCGGAAACATAACTTTGTACGACCAGAAAACACAGTTTTAGGCATTTTTTAGAATCCATTTTAAAAGCTACAGATTTCTCACAGCTGAAAGTACATTAATGCATGTACTCTCCATACTGACATGAAATATCCAACTCAGTTATTCTGTCAAAGGTGTGAGTGAAATCTATATTGCTTTATCTAATAACTGTTTCTGGGACTAAGTGAATTTAACCTGCGATTTTTATTGATATCTGGTGATATCTGTTGTGTGTTTCAGGTTCTACTGGGATCTAACCATGCTGCTGCTGATGGTGGGAAATCTCATCATCATTCCTGTGGGAATCACCTTCTTTAAGGATGAGCACACGCCTCCCTGGATCGTCTTTAATGTGGTCTCAGACACCTTCTTCCTCATGGACCTGGTCCTCAACTTCCGCACGGGAATCGTCAAGGAGGACAACACAGAGATCATCCTGGACCCGCAGCAGATCAAGATCAAGTACCTGAAGAGCTGGTTTGTGGTGGACTTCATCTCCTCCATACCTGTGGACTACATTTTTCTCATCGTAGAAACACGCATTGATTCGGACTTTTACAAGACGGCCCGAGCCCTGAGGATAGTTCGCTTTACCAAGATACTCAGTCTGCTGCGGCTGCTGCGCCTTTCCAGACTTATTCGCTACATCCACCAGTGGGAAGAGGTAGATCCTGCAGGAAGAAGCTCTTTGGATCTTCCCATATGACAGCATTAATGAATAGAGCACAAATGGTTGGATAATTAGTAGTTATTGTTGTGTTCTGAAGATGAATCAGCAACAATTTAGTTAATCACTTTATGTCATTTTAAGAAAAAAATGGCCTAAACTCTCTGTGTGAATGTTTACTATATTTTACAATGGTAAATTGAATATTCTTGGGTTCTAAAGTCCTGGTTATCCAAAAAAAAAAATCACTGAGAACATGATAATTTTTTAAACAATTCTCTGGCCTTTTATAGAACAGACTGATCCTGTACATAGTGAGGTTTTCCTTGCACTAGCAGATTTAACGTAATTTATAACCTTGTCTGGATTATTACATTTTTGCTCTCAGTAACAGCATAAAGCCTATCATCCTTCAGTTTGTAAAGCATAAGTCCATATTCTTAAAGCTGTAGAGTTAATTTGTTCTTCGATGATTCTCAGACACAATCAACTTAATGGCAGATGTTTTTCTGCATTATTTTTATAATTCCATCTCAGGCTGAATTCCCCAATAGGCCATTAATGTTGCTTGCAAGATTGTTATGCAACACTGAAACCTCCTCTGCTGTACTATAGAAGATTGAGAACGGCATAGTCCATTATAGGACGCTTGTCTCCATCGGCCCACACTGCAGCTGCTGTATATTTCAGATCCTCTGTTTGCGAAGTTATTTAAATTTTCTAGCTTTGTGTAAAAAGAGATCATTTTGCATTCATGTTGGTAATCTGCATCACAGGTTTTCCATATGACTTATGATCTGGCCAGCGCCATGGTACGTATCATGAACCTGATTGGGATGATGCTGCTGCTGTGTCACTGGGATGGCTGTCTGCAGTTCCTGGTTCCTATGCTGCAGGACTTCCCTGCTGACTGCTGGGTCACTAGAAACAAGATGGTGGTAAGTGGATTATTTATGAGTCATCAGCATCCAAATGTGCTTCTCTACTTTTTGAATACCGGTCGTACTGTCAGTGATTCTTCCTACATGAGTAAAACTGGTGACAACTGGTGGGATGTTTGATCACTGTCAGTCAAAGCTGATCAAACCACATCCACGTACTCTAGGAAGTAAAGGGAATAGCTGTTTTTGAATGTTAAACTCTTAATAAATAATGCTTGAACATGCTTTTTAGACTATATAAAGTACAGTAAGTAACTGCACTTTATTTAGTCATGCATTCATAAAATTGTAGAGAATTTCCTCCAGCTGTCAAGGTCTTTAAAATTGTACAATAGTCATATTTAGGGTGACACTTAGTCCATTATATATTTAGTACACCAACAAAAAAGTAATCAAAACTTCTTAACATTTTGAATTATTGATATATCATTCTAATTTTTTCAAGAGAAACATTCCCTTTTTTCAGCCTTTTTAGACTCAGGATCTTTGGATTTTGTACTGTTGGTCAAATAAAACACACTATTTTAATGCATCATTGTCTGACACTTTAAAGACTGTATGTGTACTTTACCAAATCCAACAACCTGAAAAATAAATGCTTCATCAGCTGTTTTCTTGCTCTTGCACTTCTCTGATGATCATTCTCCCTCCTCCTCCACGTCTCCTACAGAATGACACATGGGGTCAGCAATACTCCTATGCGCTATTCAAGGCCATGAGTCACATGCTATGCATTGGGTACGGCCTGTACCCCCCTATCGGCATGGCTGATGTCTGGCTCACCATCCTCAGCATGATTGTAGGAGCTACCTGTTTCGCCATGTTTGTGGGGCATGCGACTGCACTTATTCAATCTCTGGACTCCTCCAGGAGGCAGTACCAGGAAAAGGTGGGTGGTCTTTCCCTGCATGTCTGATATATATTAGAAAAATCCACTTTCTTTGTCTCAGACAGAGTGAAATCAGGTACTAGTACTTTGCCTGAATATTTTCAGGCTGTTTGTTATGTTTTGTTCATTCCAATAATATGATACGTCATAGTTTTACATTCACAGGAGTCCTTTTTCTGTGTAATGAGAATTTTTGCTTGTGATACTTATGTTCAGCTGATATAAATACATAATAAATCAGTAAATCTGTATTTTAGTGCAGGATTGATAACTGTAATGTCTTCTTACACTGTGGCATTGGAATTTTTACTTAAATAAGGGATCTGAACAGGATGTCCATAAGGTGAATTTGAAATGCAATGAAACAAGAAGCAATGAAACAATTTTATCTAGGCAAAATATGAAGAATAATAACCAATGATCTTCCTGCATTAAATGTGAAATTGCTCCACAGAGAAAATCTCTGTTAAGATGCTTGAACTTCTGTTGTGCATTTTTAACAAAGTAAATTAAAGTAGGCAGACAAGGTAAATTGGCAAACAGCAGTAAATAACATAGATAGGTGGAATAAGCACAGACTATTTCTGGTGCTTTGCTGGTGCTGGTAGAGTACACCGCTGAAGGACACAGTAGTTAATGTTATTAGCTGCAGCCTGCAGAGCACAACTGTATTTGTCAGATGGGGCACAGACACAACACTGCACTGTTGGCAGGTTTCACAGATGGCCTGACAGTTGACTGTTAACATAATGAGACACATTATAGTCCACCTCTGAGCCAACACACCAATCAGTTTAATATATTCATTTTGACATGACTTTGAATTTTGTCTTACACACAAATGCACTTACAGTACATGTTGGTCACTTAAATAATTTTATTCATTTGATGACTTTAATAATTGGGGAACTGGTGTTGTTACAGTATAAACAGGTGGAGCAGTACATGTCCTTCCACAAGCTCCCCGCTGACATGCGTCAGAGGATCCACGATTACTATGAACACCGTTATCAGGGCAAGATGTTTGATGAGGAAAGCATTTTGGAGGAGCTGAATGAGCCACTGCGAGAGGTCAGAATTCATTAAAGATGACGCTTTTGTCTTTGTAATAATGCATGAGTCACCATAATTTTAGCTTCAGTGTCTGTTAGAACTGAGAAACAAACTGGAAACAAACACTATAAATATATGTAATACTGCAAATTTATAGTTTGATGTAAAATTAATTGTTAAATCACAAACTGTAAATATTGAGCATTTATCTGGAAGTTCTTTACATTTAACCTAATTCTTTTTCTATTTTTATTTCCATTTCTTTCTATATATATATATTCTGTTGATAAATGCTAAATAAATGCTATGCTTCTTTGAAGCAAATAATGAAATGAGCATCAGTGATCTAAATGGCTTGCAGTTAATTATTTATGTAATCTAATACGGCTCTCCTACGTTGCACGATAATGTTAATAGTCATGTAATCTGATTAGTAATGACTGGAAACTGTATGAGGACAGAGAACCTCATTAACAGAGCATCAAGCTGTTAACCACCATGCTTTTATAATGATTGAAATGTACCCAAGTAGTAAGACTGTAATTTGCCTTGCCTTTGCTAAAATCCAAAACACTTTTTTTGTGTGCCCTCTGCAGGAGATTATCAACTTTAACTGTCGTAAACTGGTGGCCTCAATGCCTCTTTTCGCTAATGCTGATCCAAACTTTGTCACGTCCATGTTAACCAAACTGCGCTTCGAGGTCTTCCAGCCAGGTGACTACATCATCAGAGAGGGAACCATCGGCAAGAAGATGTACTTCATCCAGCATGGTGTCGTCAGCGTCCTGACCAAAAACAGCAAGGACACCAAGCTGTCCGATGGCTCTTATTTTGGAGGTAATATGCAGACATTAGCTGGTGTGTGTACAGCATGCTAATATATTCCGTAGCTGGCAGCAGCTCAGTTTGGATGTATGTGAAGAGTGAGAATGGTATGATTTGTTGTGATTTATTTTGCTCAGGCACTCAGCAGATTAACTTTGCTGACTATTACAGCTGGGAAAAATTGTCCACATCATCTCCTTAAAAGGGCTCGGGGACTAAGAGGAGCAAAGCTTTATGATCGTTGATTCCATCTGTGGGGTTTTCCTCTTTGTTAACATCATATTTAAAACTGGAATCCAGAACTTTCTATTTGTTGTCGCCCTTTGTTACGTCCTCTGAACCTGTCACGGTCAGGCTCCAGGTGTGTAGCACAGTGCAAATGTTATTGATCGTCAAGAAAACCTAATATCATTTTAAAAGAAGACTGTGAATCAATCCAGGCCAGTTTTTAAAAACCAAACTATGCCAATAATTTTGAACCATATATTAATGTTTTCTCATACTCCAACTTTCATTTGTGATACAAAAATTATAAGTAATGACAAACCTTTGTACATATTTTAAATAAAGCTTCCAGACAGAAAAAAACATGCACACACACAGATGAAAGAACTGTAAGAGGACAGAGAATGTCTAAAACTAAACATGACAAAATGAATCTGTCAGTCTTGTGTGGTCATGTGGAATAAATAGTTGAAATTGCTAAACAAAATGGACTGAGTTTATGTGTTTGTGTCTATACCCACAATATGTCTATCCTAAAATATGTCTACTAATTTTTTTTTTTTTTTAAAGGGCGCATTATTTTATTTTTCTGATCTGGCACGACAGATGAGGTCAGGACAAACTGTAAGCTGCAGAAATTGCATTAAGTGCTCCATCTGTGGGGTTCGGTCTTTTCATGTTTTATCGCCTCACACTAACAATTCTAGTTTTTTCCTTTCCTTTTTATGAATGGATCTAAAAAGATGTGAACACTGTTGCAAAGAATGACCTGCATTAGAAACTCCACTTTTAAAAATTCTTGATGTTAATCTCTGTGTCACACTCAGCAGGAAGACCTGGTACAAATTACTGAATTTATCCCCTGCAGAGATCTGCTTGCTGACCCGAGGCAGAAGGACAGCCAGCGTGCGAGCAGATAACTACTGTCGGCTGTACTCTCTGTCAGTAGACAACTTCAATGAGGTGCTGGAGGAGTATCCCATGATGAGGAGAGCCTTTGAGACTGTGGCTCTCGACCGCCTGGACCGTATCGGTAAGTGCTTTGCCAAGAGATAAAATCTATTCATAGGAGCCTGTTCCATGATTCATAATTGATTGTTATTTTTTACTGTTTCCCTGATAATTAATAATGTTCTTCCAGAGGTAGAAGTATATAATCATTTACTTGAGTAAAAGTACTAATGCAAAAATGTAAAAATACTACATTTTGTGGACACCATAAATAATTAATAGTATTTTTTTTAGAATCCTTTGTTTAAATCAGGTTTATTTTTTCAGGGAACTACAGAGTCATAACACAAATACTAATATTAATATCTTGTATGTCGTGAAATAATTTTTTTCAGGAAAGAGGAACTCTGTTCTTCAACATAAAGTCCAGCATCACCAAAGTTCTGGCACCTTAAACCTCCAAGAGAATGAGATCATCCAAAGAATTGTGCAGCATGACCGTGACATGGCCCAAAGCACACAGCTGATCCAAACCAGCACCGCACAGAGCCTAAATCCAGCCCCAGCCCCCCCGTCAGCCACCCCGGTCATCTGGGCCCCGCTGGTTCAAGCCCCGCTCCAGGCTGCTGCAGCCACTACCCCACTGGCTCTGGCCTTGGCCAACCATCCCCAGCTACCTCCCATCCTCTTCCATCCTCTGGTGCCAGGGTCTAGTTCCCTGAAGGATCCCACCAGCCATCCAAAGAAAGTCAACGTGGGAGCAAAGACCTCCAGTAGCTGTGGCTCAGGACCCAGTTCTCCTGCCAGTTCCATTAAGTTCTGTGCTTCAGTTGAGACTCCCACACCGGCATACCTCAGGACACAGCATCTCCCCACTGGGCCTGTGGCACCCACACTGGCATCCCAGCCCATCTTCACCAGCAGCCTGCAGCCCCTGGCTCCTCTGCCTACACTCCAGCCCCTGCCCCATCCTCCCCATTCCGGCATGGCCTCAGTCTTCCCCATCAGTCAGGCCACTGTCTCATATACCTGCTCCACTCAGCACCACCCCCAGCCCTTCCACGGTGCTATGACCACTCCACCCCAGCCAATAGGTTTACTCCAGCAGGGGCCACCAGGGAGGATAACAGGGAGATTCCCAGCCCCATCTGCCTCCACCATAAACCCCCTGATTTGCAGTTCAGTTGGCCCCTTACTAAGCCAGCTGCAGCAGATCTCTCATGCCACCCCACAGCAGATGGGGTCCAGTCATGACAGAGCCAGCAGAACATCCAGTGGTCTGACCCTCCCATATTTTCCCTTTATCACCAGCACCCAGTCCTCCAGTGGATTTATTCAGCCAGTGTCTGCAGTTGGTGCCGGAGCCACTGCCTCTCTGGCCCAGCACAGCTTGGCGGGCCTCCAATCTGTTTTCCTCCCCCAGGTTCTTCCTGAGCACTCGGCCCTCGCCTCCCTAGCCCAGTACGGCTCTGCCGAGGACTCGCCCTGCTACACGCCTCCGGTCCACAGTCCCAGTATACAGAGCCCTGTAAAAGGAGGGACAGTTTACCATAGTGAGCTCCCCAGTACTAAGGACTCTCACAGCCCTCTAACCCCTCAGACCTCATGTCCTGCCAGGGTGGGCTGTACCCTTAAAGAGAGGGCGGAGTCCTCTGTGGATCTTTTTACCCAGGAAATAAAGACTATCTCAGGCTCTCACAGCTCTATACACCAGGAAAGGCCTTCGGCCATGAGCTGCTCCTTAGAGGGGGTAGCAAGGGCATCGAGCCCCTTCTACTCTCCCATGGCTGTAAGTAAACCCCACACCCCAATCCCGGGTCAAGCCACCCCCATCAGTGGGACACATTCAGGCTCCG
Organism: Mastacembelus armatus; assembly: GCF_900324485.2. Taxonomy (NCBI): domain Eukaryota; kingdom Metazoa; phylum Chordata; class Actinopteri; order Synbranchiformes; family Mastacembelidae; genus Mastacembelus; species Mastacembelus armatus. Next base: position 8,302,814 of record NC_046638.1, on the reverse strand, counting down.
AACCTCAGAACCAGTCCACTGGTGTCCACTCTCCTCAAGCTAGATCCCCTGCTAAGATGTTAGTGACCGAACACAAACAGTCCAAACTTCCATCCAACTTGTGAGGTTCAGACACACCCTCCTTTAATGCCTGAACAAAACAGAGCCTGTCTCCTTCTTGGCATTGCTTTAACCACTACTTTGTCAAATTTAAAAGTAGGAGGGTGTGTTATTATAATCGATTGGAAAACAGTGGTTTCATTTTTAATCAGAGTGAATGGATCATGGATAATAACAGACAATGACTGATATTTTTTAAGGATATTGCTTCTTTGAATAGAGTAATAAAATCCAAAACTAATTGATGGGTATATATAGCACCTCATAAAACTACCAATTGTTCTGTGTATTAAATTATATCCACGTTGTGTGATTTGTTATTTGTATTTGTTTAACCCCACATGGTCCAGGCAATTTTGTGTAACCTTTTAGTGACACCTATTTAGTTGGAAATTTTTCCACAAGTGTACCCAGTTTTAATCAAAGCCAAAAATTGTCCTTTTCGTATCCTTTCCCACTACCAGGTATGTCATGTGAATGCAAGGTTACCCCTTAAGAGATTCAAGGAGAGACAGACTGTGCACTTTGCTTGTTTCAGAGATCACCTAACATAAAGTTTTGATGACGTTGTGTCTTCCAAGAAAGTGTTTTCAGCAATATTACGCACCCGAATGGGTCACATAAATCAGATCACATTTGAAAACATACAAAAATAATGAATGTAATGTAATGTTTGTCTGCCTAGGTGTGAGAAGTGGGATTAATTTTGAATGTGCTGAACATGAAGGCAGTGATGGTTTTCTCCAGAATAACCAGTTTCAAGGACATTTTTGTTGCATCCTTCCACAGCCGCTTCGGCATGTGTCGAGCCACACAACTGATGCCAGCTCATTTCAGTCTGACAATAACTTTGGTACAGAACTTCCACCCAAGCCAAGGTTTGTGTGCCATTAGCATAGTATGCAATAATCTGTGTTTTTTTATGGGTATTTAAAGGTACTGTGAATCGAAGCACTTGATGAAATTCTGTTTTTAGTTAGAACAGATCTAAACAAGGGAATTAAGTATAAAAAAGCAATTGTTGATAATCAATCATCCTGAAACCAACGATGCACTAAGATTGATCTGAATGTTTCTTGCACCAGTCAAAGGGCTAAAAGCAGTTATTTGGACATATGGTTACCAAGAAACTCTCAAGGGTCATATTGCTGCATATTTACCTCTTTCGTTGTACATTATTTGATTGTAAAATTTCACAATTGCTGAACAATTGCTGCTTTGTGATGCTATGCTGAACCAATAAGACTTGTATCACTGACTGCTTTTTAAAAACCAGACTCTTTAACCCTTCTCCTAGTTAATAAGTTCATGTGTTTAGATGATACTTCTCTCTCTCGCTCTCTCTGGACCTGCGGCTGGTGACGAACTGTGAGCAGCTAGCCAGCCAGCAGGTCAAACCACTGGAGGGTCCTGTCCAGTGGCTTTAGCTGTCTGGTAACTGAACCAGAGGTTTGCTGTGACTCTAACCTCCCCCATCCCTCCAAGAGAAGAAAGATACTATCAGTCACTAGCCAGTCACTGCCAATGGGCTCGATCAATCTCTCATTACTATTCTCCTCCAACCCCGCACCATCACACCACCTGCCAGAGGCATCAGCTCGGATTGAGTCTAAGGTTTCTTTGAGTGCATTCAGGTTAAAAGGTGTGTGTAGCAGAGGAGGTGTCAGTGAGTCATTTATTTATACATTTATTTTTTTCGTTGTTGCCTTTTAACCACCAAATCTGATGATTCTGTCACCTATGTATTTTAGGCATATTTTATTTTAGCTACTGAAATCAATGCAATAAAATAACATATGGTCAATGATGCTCGTCCTAGCTGTTGATTTCTTTTCAAGTGCAGAGCGTGGCATGAAGGAGAATCTGATAAAACGCTGGTGAACTTTCAGACTTTAAGCCGGATTATAAATTGAGAGCTGCCAACATTTAAAATAGCCAGGATTATAATCTGTCAAGATATTCTAATCATCAATACAAAGAAAATTATCTAACGTGTTCATGGGGTGATAAGTGCTGGATTAGTGAGTAAATATAGACATTTAATTCAACCCTACTGCAAAGTTTTATTAAAATAAGCTGTTTTCACTTTGAGATGAAGCCGTCCAGTCGATCCAAAGCAGATAAAGCTTGTTTTATTCATATGTCATCCAGGACAAAGGATGGTCTGATCTGATTTTTCCTGTCCTGTAATAACCCCACCAGATGAACTATTTTTAAAAGATTGTATTGTATATTAGTCTGAAGATTGCGTAATGCAAGTTTTACCAAGTACAATATTCTAAATATTTGTCCAACTACAGTATATCAATACTTTGCTGTTTGAAGATAAAACTGGTAAAAGAAAACTCCCATCTAAAGCTGTAGATTTCAATATTAAACAGTTTGATAAATTATATAAAATAATCAAATCACTAAATGCTCAAATGTTTAAGAAAAAGTTAAATATTAAACATTAATCAGCTGATTTATATTTTTTCTTGCTTTTCACTATTTTATTAGTTTTTATTCCAAAATGTATTTTTTGTTAATATGCAGAGCCAGTTATAGATTGACTGTCCGCTCATTCAAGCAAATAGCCATAGTTAGTTACAGAGCTGATTTCATAATGTCTTTAAATATTTAACATTGAACATTGGTGCATTAACTTAGGGGCTTTTAGCTTCTTATATGAAGCTTTGTTTTGCATGCATTAGTCTCTGATGTAAACAGTTTTAATTTATACAATGCATGTGATTTCTATAAAAGTATATTTAGCACAGGTGTCAAATAAATGTAGTGGAGGGAAAGTTGAACAAAACACAGCTGACCCAAGAATTTCTTTTAATGGTTGGATGCAACAATGGATGCACAACAATAAGTACAGTCATTTTAATGGGCATGTGGAACACTTATCTAAACTTTATTTGTGACAGAAGAGTTTACACTAAAAGGTTTTGAGTCCAATCTGTGGCAGCAGGATTTAAATAATAAATTCACATAGGGATGACAGGAATCATGGAGTTACTGTCTGTGAAGGACACTGTCAAAAGTCCTTTAAAGTAGTGCCCTGGTTTTGACTTTTTGTTTGTTAACTGAGAACAGCAGACAAAAAATGTCCAACACAGGGTGAGGCAGGTTACAGGAGAGGGGTGGGGGAGCAGTTACTAATGTGCTTTGATGACATTCAAGGCACAAGCACAACCCTCATGGTGTTAGTGTAACCGGAGCCTGGGCGCCAGCCGGTCACGACAAGGGCCACATCACCAGACTTGAAGAAGTTGCGATGTTTGCCTAAAGATAGAAATTAACAATAAATGCCTCTTGGCTTTTCACATAAAGGGCTACAGTTATCAAATTCATGACACTGTTAAAAAAAAACACAAATACTTACCAACTTCCAGGGAAAAGTTCACCCTCTGGTCAACATCCTCGGCCCAGACATCATTGGCTGGCTTGGTGTAGAGCACAGGGATGACGCCGCGATAGAGGTGGGCCTGTCGGGCGGCACGGCCACAGCGGGTCACAGCAATAATGGGGGCACGGGGTCTGTACCTTGACAGCATGTGAGCAGACCTACAAGTAACAGAGCAGTAAGGTATTACAGATGTAGCTGTACAAAGTCATGTGATCCATCATTAATATAGAAATATATTCATTACAGCCTCTATAGTTATGTCATTATCATTATGAAATCCACCCAGCTGACAGTGGTACATCATGTGTTATGAGGATGAACTCCCAAATGGAGAGGAATGAACAGGGAGTTAAAATTAACTTGCAAAATGTCAGGGTTCAGATCTTAAAAGGTCACAAGGGGAGCACAGATTGTGAGTGCAGTGATAGTTGGCACACTTCATCCGAGCCGTGGGCATCTGTTAGGAAGGGAGTGGAGGTGGAGGGATACAAAGATATTATACTGTACTGGTTTCTCTGCTCACTGTGGGCACAGTTGAGTGTAGTATGACTCATAACTTTACCGAGGGTGGACTTCTTTGTGAATTCTCACCTGCCAGACTTCGTGAGCACTATAATGGCGCTGGCACAGCACTTGAAAGAAGCCTCGACGGCACCGATAGCGACAGTCTCGGTGGGGTCACGGGTCAGATGAGAGATGCGACGCAGCTCCTCGAACATCTGCCTGTGGAACATGGCCGCCTCAGCTTCACGGGCAATCTGAATGTGAAAACAAAGATAAAAAAAAACAAACAACATCAAGCTGCAGTCACAGCGAGTTTTAACTGCAGGAGTTAATTTATATTTTAAAAGGTCCAAACAAAGTTAACCTTAAAGCAAAGGTCTTCATACCTGAAAGCACACTGAGACATGAAGCTAAACAACAGCAGCGGCCATGATGTCCAGGGACTGCTGCTGTGCACTGCAGATCCTCACATGCTAATTGAGCAGCATGATCATATAGTTAAAGCATGATGCAAAAGACAAGAGCAGTTTGTTAGCAGATGGATGGAGGGAGGTGCAACACAACAAGTAAACTGAACAAATATTAAATAAGCTGTTAGTAAAACCCAAGCAAATACCAGTGAGATGTCAGTAGTGTGCAAGCTGTTTTTTTGTGATCTAGGAAATGTATTTTGCAACACAAACCAAGCCTTATCGATTGTGTAAATATTGCTGTTAATTTGGGTCTAAAGTGAATTTTCTTATTGTGTCACTTGCTTATTATTCATCACCTTTATAATTATGTACCATTATGAAGCTTTTCATTACACCTTTCAGATTAAATGCAGTAAATCACTAACTGAAAAACACTGGTATTGTTATTTAACATTCTTATGCAGCAGCACAGCGAACATGATAAAGCGCTCATGGGACTGGAAGGTGTGCCCTTACCATATGCTGTGTGCGCACGGCCTCTAGGGGGTAGTCTCCTTTGGCAGTCTCACCACTCAGCATGATGCAGTCATTGCCATCCAGCACAGCGTTGGCAACGTCACTGGCCTCAGCACGAGTAGGGCGAGGTTTTTTGGTCATGCTCTCCAGCATCTGTGAGTGGGCAACATCAAATTGTTCATGTAACTTTTATAGGCGACAGGGTGCTTCTCCTTTACATGGCGCTCCCAGGCCCAGTGTCACCAACCTGTGTGGCACAGACGATGGGTTTGCCAATCCTGTTGCACCTGCCAGTCATCATCTTTTGGGCGATGAAGACCTTCTCTGTTGGGATTTCAATGCCCAGGTCTCCACGGGCAACCATGATGCCATCACTAGCCTCCAGGATCTCATCAAATCTATCAGACAAAAAAAAAAAAGAAAAAAAGGAAAAAAGAGTGTTTAACCTTTGTGTAAAGATTCAGATCTGTGCAGATTCAACTGCGACTGCTGATGCTCCACCCACCTGCGCACACCCTCGTGGTTCTCCAATTTGCTGATGATCAGGATGTCCTTGCCCTTCTCACCTAGCACTTTCCTGACAGCTTCAACATCAGCAGCCTTACGGATGAAGGAGGCAAAGACCATGTCAACACCCTGCTCCACGCCAAACTTCAGGTCCTGAATGTCCTTCTCAGACACAGCAGGTAGGTCAACAGCAGCTCCGGGCAGATTGACACCCTTCTTGCTGCCCAGCATACCACCATTCTCAATCTCACACGTTAGGTAGTCGTTACCTTAGGACATACAGAATAAAAAGGAACTTATTTTTTCTACAAATAGGCAGAAACCTAAAAAAAACTAGATGATCAGACAAAATATGTGTGTGCTTACCAACTTCCTTAACCTTGAGGGAAATCAGACCATCGTCAATGTAGACGTGGCTTCCGATCTGCACAACTTTGGTGATGTTCTTATAGTCAAGCCACAAAATCTGCTCATCGCAGCTCTCCTTGTATTTGTCATCCAGTGTGAGCTTGATGGTTTCACCCTTCTTCAGCTCGACCTCAGCGGTGCCACTCTAAACAAGACAAGAGGAGCGTTCACAGAAGTTGAAAATCATGGCAGGAAAACCTTTATACAATAAATTATGCAATAAATCAAAAAGGCCTTGGTAATTTAGTAAGAACTCACCCCTTTGATGAGCCCGGTCCTGATTTCTGGTCCCTTGGTGTCCAAAGCGATGGCCACTGGTCTGTAGTCAGCAGATCCAGGCCCAAAGCTCTCAGTCGCCTCACGGACGTTCTTGATGGTCTCAGCATGGTACTATAATGTGGGGTGACATTGAAAAACAATAAAAAATGATCACACTAGTGAATTGTAATCACTAAACACTATAAAGCCATCACAACGTTTTCGCTTAGGTATCAGATTCTTAAAAAGTAAAATATAGTTTGTACAACAGCTGGAAGAGACACTGAGACACTTGGTTATGCACTGACTACAGGAGAAATCTTCAATGACAACTGCAGCACATTTTTAGCCCAGGATATTGTTCTGTTTCAGTGCATAAATAGCTGCAGACGGACTATCAGGTGTTACGCAAATACTTGAGCTACAGCCTGTACAGCAGGATGCACGAGAAATTAAACCAAGCACTTCTGACTTTGAATTTATTGTGGGAGACATGTACAACTGCACTGCTCTCTGCCTACAGCTATAGTTCTGGTAAATGCACGCTACAAGTCTAATCTAAACACTGACTACCGTCTTCGGTCGATTGTGAGCACCTCACTGTGGCTTCTCTACATGCCTCCCTACTCATGAGGCTCAGAGAAGGTCTATTTATAGTTGTACTGACAACTGACCCACCAATGAGACAGAGGTCAAATTTATTTGTCCCTTCACATGACAAAACATCTATTTACTTTGTTGTGATGTTTCTGGAGTTATGATGATCAATTGTATTTTTTTTTTTTTTTTTTGGTGTCAGAGTCCTGACCAAAACACAGACATTTTATTTATTTAGCAGTGCTAGGTTATCACCTCACTGCACAGACAACTCAAAAGCCACTCTGGGAGTTGAGTTACCTTGAAGAAAAATAAAATCACTGCACTGTTAACCTTTGAAGAGCCACATATCAGCTGTGGGGCGTTGATACTACTATGATTTAATGGCTCATCCAGTCAGGTGACAGTGAAAAATTAGAGAGGCATGACTTTTAAAGGCGAGGGGTCAGTAGTATAAGGTCGGCCAAAGAGTTGACCATGATACAGGGAAGGGGAAAGTACTAGTTTGTAGATCGTATTACAGTTACCAGGCCATAAGAGTAATGCCACACTGCTGCAGCTGAAAAGGGTAAATCCACACTGAATCACTTGCAGAGGGCAGAGAAACTGCAGCAGCACTGCTACATCTGGGTTTAAACTCACAAGCATGTCACACTATTGGACACACACTAATTATTGATTTCACAACAGGTGGTTTGTCTTTGACAGCTGATGGTGAGTCATCTGCTGTGACATCCTGTTTTTGTGGGATTATGGGATCTGAAGTGCAACAGGTTTGGAAGGTGAAGTGAAGCATTTGAGATACAAATAGTAAATGAAAATCAGGTGTGTAATTATCCTTCCGTCACCTCATGTGTGCCGTGGGAGAAGTTCATTCTTGCAATGTTCATCCCAGATTTGATCATTTCCTTTGCCATCTCCACAGATCGGGAGGCAGGTCCTGCATCACAAAGGGTGAATGAATACAGAGACACAGGGCTAAATATGACATCTTACAATCAGGTGGGTGTTTCAAATTCATACATACATTAACATAGTGTTTGGATGATATAAAACAAGAAGCTTTGGCAAAGGGTGTTACCAATTGTGCAGATGATGCCAGTGTTGCGAGACACAGCAGGTTCAGAGTCGATGTCCAGCAGACACATGTGCTCAATGAAAGTGTCCGCCATGGCAGCATGAAGCTGCTGGGTGTGGATGATGGAAGAGCCTGCATCCTTTGACTTCAACATGACTGGATCTTTGTCTGCAGGAAAAGTCCTGGAGAAAAAACAAAGGAAATGAAGAAAACTGATTAGAATCGAATATCTCAGCCTATCACATTTATTATCAGTTGCATAAAAAGTAATAAAAGTGTTTAGACAGACAACAATCCAGGCAAATACTCTGACTTGTCATCTAAATGGTGACACAGTGGCTTCACTTTAGACTAAATTACAGTTATAAAGCAACAAATTATCACAAAGATGATATGCAACCAAAATAAGACACCAAAAAGGAAGTTAAAATAAGAATCGATTATCTGAATGGAAAAGTGCACACTTATATTAAGATATAACCTCTCCATTGATTAAATGTAAGTGGCTGTGTAAAGCTGACCAAACAGGCAGTGCAAAAGCAACAATGACAGTATAGTGTCTGCCTGGCCGAGCTCTCCCACATTCCAGCAGGAGCTTATGTGCAGCTGTAGCAGAGGAGCTGGTCACTTCAGACAAAGGCTAAAAGGTGATTTAACACCCATAAAGAAAACCACCAGGACTCTGATAGGAAAAACATTTTTTATGATACCTGCAGTGTAATGTTTGTTAAGAATCCAAACACTGCGCATTAAGAAGACAAGCCATAGTTATCAGGGTTGAGCTTACAGTCTGCTACGATAGAGGAATGCAACATGCATGACAAATACGTGTTGGCAGTCAGTGCATGGAAACATAGTGTGCATGTGCTTGGACACAATCCCTGCCCCGAACGTTTACCTAAAATAACATGGTCAGCTGGGAATAGTTATGGACTGAAGAAACATATCACCAAAAATAAACGAATAATGAACATAAATAAATCAATAGTAACACCACCTTATAAAAAATGATCAAATCTATCAGCTCAGTGCAATTATGTGCCAGCTAATCAAATCATTATGCAATAGATTATTGAGTAACACATTAGGGTGGTATTTATTTCATTAGAAATGTTGCTAAAAAAATATGCAGTTTCAGTAGCAAATGTATAACTTTCTTCTCTACATATTTATCAGGTTGTGACAAATGATGATAATGATGAAGAAAAGGTGCAAAATCAAACATTTCAGTGATTTGAGTATTATACATTTTTATTTGTGCAAAAATAAATATGATGAATAAATGAATATAGTCAAGCATAATTAGAAAACAGTATGATTACAATGTCAACAAATGACTCTAGATATAGTGGGACTAGAGAGAAAAAAAGTTTGATCTGCTATTAAAATTTGTTTTTAAACGAAGTTAAACACTGACACGTTCAGTAAAAACTAACCCAATTTCTCCTCCCCACTTCTTTCTGTCATATAGTTGAATGTATTTGCTTTTACTCACCTACTGGGTGAAGTTTGCAGGGACCGAAGCGCCACTGCTGCTGCCGAAGCGACACTTTTTATTCCCCTCATTGACCGGGACTACTTTCCCTGTGTGTGCAGCACCCGGTGACTCAGGATATAGGGCGCGACACGAAATGCGTTAGTTTAGATTTGGGCAGCGAGTTTAACGTGTTTGTTCTTTCACGTGGAAGATTTTCTTTTTGATATCTCGAATTTAAAACTTCTTAAATTCTAAAACCAAAGCCAAGTTTGCAGATAAAGGCAGAAAGGTTTGAGAAATTTTGAGCGAGGACACAGCAAATGTACGAGGTTCAAGTTCGCCCAGCCAGTGTCTGTGCGTGTCTGCTGCCTGTCAGGTTGTTATTGTTTAATAAAGCACAGTGAGTTTATATATTTGTAGCTGTCGTATTTATTCCAATAATTCTAAGAGCAAAACTAGAATCTTAATTTGCACACAAGGCAACAAATTAATCTGAGTTTACAACATAAACAGTTGAATGAATATAATGTTTATGTGTCACTTCTGAAAAACAGATCTTGGTCTGGATGATTCAATGATAAAAAGGGAATAATGAGCATATTTATTTCAGTTGTCAGATGGAGCAGATGCTGTAAAGAACTGGTTTCAGAAGAATCTGACCCCTGCAAACCTGCTGGCACGAAAACTCTGCTCTAAGAGGAGTTATATAAAATGGGAAAGCGTTGGATGCAACAACACAAAAAAAGATTGCACACTGTAATACAATATAAAACAAATTCTCTTTTTCTGAAGTCTGTTATGTTCTGCAGATCCTGTATCACTGACCTGTTGACTCACAACAGAAATTTCAGCCGCTTTGTATTGGATCGATATTTGCCCATAGTGTTAAAAATGGCAGCATACAGAGGTCTGTGATATTGTGCCCACCCACTATAAGTATAAATACAGCCACCGAAGTAACACCCCCTCATGTCTAAGTGGATTACTCTGAGAAAAGCACTTGTTGAGAAGACTTGCACAGATGTATGCAGTCCTAGAAGTGTCTAATCTGGCCAGACTGCAGATCAGCAGGTGACTGCTAACAAGGGTAACAACTGATTAAGGTCAGACAAACAGAAAGACGACGTAAAGCCAAACATCACTCACATCACCAGCCTTCAGATCTGCCAGTAGCAATTGTTCGCATCACAACTGACTGACGAGCCTGACTGTTCAAGAGGCAGGACAATAGTACGATACTCCTTTCTTATTCGGGGATATAGTGTAGGCATTTTAATGGATAGTACTCAGATCACACAAATGGGGCAAAGACACTGTAAGTGTGCAAATGAAGCAGGCAGCATCAGCCCTGGAGCTCCAGGTCTCATCTTCCCTATTTCTCTCTTTGGGGCAGGTTCATCTGATCAGACTGTTAAGGTCTGCAGCCAATCGGGTGACAGTGAAGTCTGAGACTGAACATGTGGGACCTCCTGCTGTTCAAAACAGCAAGGGGTAGGTGACAGCCAAGCATAGACAGACGAGCTATTAAACAGAATCGCTCATATGTTTTGGTTGTTTCAGGGTCACACATGGACTGGAGAGCTTCTCACATTTTATCTGCCATTGAATTGTTTGCTCAAGTTGGAACATGTGGAAACTCTCAAGTTTTTTTACATCAGGAAAAGGTAAGAACTTAATTTCACAACTTGTAATTCATCAACACCTCATTACCTCATACATGCTCTGGTCTTTTGAGGCAAATAGTTTTTATTTTATTTGCTTTTCTATGATGTCCTAACAGATCCTGAGAAAAACAAGGCAAACAACAATAATCTTAATAATGAATTATGGTTTAAAGAGCAAAGAAAATATTACATGTAACAGCAGTATGTTCAGTATGTTGTTTATTATAGAGGCAGCTGAACTAATTATGCCACACATATTTTCCAGCATAGTGTTTAATTGTGTCAGTCACAGTGGAATGAACAGAGTGTTGATTGTTGCTGAAGAAGTGCCAAAGACCTGAGCACATGGTGAGTCACTAAGCCCTCAGTTTCCCTGTCGTCTTCACATGCTACATTCTTAATTTCACATCTTCTGGATGTTTTTAGGGAAGAATGTTTTCTGCTTTGACTGGTCGATTATTTGATTAGTCTCTGTATGTGTTTTCTTTAAATGGCCTATAGCTGATGTGTTACATCACCTAATGATCAGCAAATGTGTTAAATAAATGTCCACTTCAGCAGAATAGCTTAGTCTGTGTTGTTTAGGTGGACAGAAGGAACAAATGAGCTGTGTAAATAAATAAGAGGATCTTTTAATTGACAGATTTTCCCATTAATCCCACAGGAGACTAAGCGGCAGGCGTGGACAGAGAGCCAAACTAACGAGGACAGTGACACAGAGGAGAACGTGTGTGGGATACATGTAAACACCATTCTCAGTATCTTTATATGAGACCTTGTATTGGTTTGAATGTTATTTTAGCATAATTGTAATTATCATCTCTAATCTACCGGAAGTTGCAATGACAATAGCTTCCTTCCTTTTGTGACACGTCAAAAGAAATTGCTCATATTGCCTCTTAAATGATTTTTTAAAAATCCGAAACACTAAATGGTCAATAAAAATGTATACTTCACATGAATTATGCATATTTATTGTAAAAGGGTCCTAACAAGTTGCAGCTACATTTTACTGTGTTGCAATAAATTATAAGTTATCTATATACTCCCTATAAATTAACAGATGGATAAGATAAAGTGTTACCCACATTTTTTATAGCTTAGGCTTATGGCATGTTGGTAAAACTATCCTTCTCAGACGTTGTTGTAGAAATCTGTGAGTGATTTAATCCTTCAACCCCTGTGGTGCTGAGCTGTTTGGACCACGAGGTAAGTGTGTTAGTGTTTGTCTCTGCAGGAGAGCTGTACCACTGACCTGCATCACCACCCCCAGCTGGATATAGACACAGAGGCAGTCAGGACTTTGTTTTCAGACTCTGCGGTCTCTTTCAGGTAGAAGTCTGAACATCTTTTCTTATTCGTGGCTTAAAAACGAAGGGATCTCTGCTGTCTTTCTACACCGTCAAATCTCCCCCTTCTTTTCCTCTGCTAGGAAGTACGCATCAATTGATGGTGTGGATGTTGATTTAAACATTAATTCAAATATTTTAGATGTAAGTTAAATTATTAATATACTTGTTTAATGTAAAATATGGGTACTGTCATGATATCTAGGCCTGTTTAATATGGATGCTGTTTGCTGTCACCAGGAGGATGTAGCGAGGGCGTGGAGGATTAATCCGTCAGAGCCCATCATTGTCCGTTTGCACTTTTCTCTCTCCCAGTATCTGAATGGACCTGGTGAGGCTCAACAACACTGCCACAAACAGAATGTACTGTAAATTAATGTGACACCAGATGATGTGATGTGTTTCTCCACAGCACCATCGGTTGAAGTCTTTCAACCATCCAACACAGATCATTTTAGTCTTGGAAAACAACTACAGAAGTAAGTGTTTATATGCAATCCTTCTCCACATTTTCCTCTTTATTCTGCTTTTATCTACTGAATACATAAAGACTAGCTCTCCTAACTCTTTCTGTTCTTCAGTATTCTCACAGTTTTCATATCTCGGGAGTGGAAACACCTGACAAACGAGAACATCATAGTCCGACAGAAGCGAAGACACAGTAGGTTCAGGCCAAGCGGAACCATCAAGAAATTTCGTGCAAGGCTCAGCATCTGGCTCCCGCTGTCTAAGTACACGCTGACTTAATTAATCTATCTTATTTTTGACTTCACCTGTTCCCATGTGTCTGTTATCCTCTTCCTCTCTCGCTATGAGCAGGTCACAGGAGCTCCGGGAGCCCGCTGTGGGAGGGAGGGTCATTTCGCCAGCGATGAAACTGAACTGTTTCACTAATCCTATGAATTCCTACACCATCAAGAATCCCACAGGAGAGCTTTTCACCTACACCCCCAACGGGAAGGTGAGGACTCCCTCTTCAGTTGAACTGAAGATATACTTCAGAATACAATTCTGTGGTATTCACTTGCACTGAGCTTTTCTAGGTTATTTTCACTTTCATTGCTTTGTAAAAAAAAAGTGTTTATAAAAAGTGTTTGTGTCTCTTCTTCCACAGAGGGTGGTCGTGTCAGAGGTCAAGTCATCCGTGCAGCTTAGTACTAAACAGCTGCTAGAGCTGCTTTTTTCTTCTCAGGCCATCAGGCACTGTAAGACAACCCCGACTCTGCAGCATGGCTTCTTGGTACAGGTAAAGCCTTGTCAAGAAAACATTTAGTTCAGAAAGGGAATTTAAAGAACTCAGTGTAATAAACCTGACTGCACTGACGACTGGGAGTGACAGGATCTTCCCAAATCTTTTTTATGCTCATAGAAAAATTCCAGTGTAACCACAAGGGCAAACCTAATGATGAAAAATTACTGAATTTGATGTCAACAGCAGACAAAATATAGCAAAATTGGTTTATAAGTTTTGAAGTAGTAGTAAGCAACCTTTCTATTTTTTCATTGCATGCACAGATAATGAGGTATGCTGAGCAGAGAATCCCCACCCTCAATGAATACTGTGTGGTCTGTGATGAGCGACATGTATTTCAGAATGGCCCCATGTTAAAGGTTTGAGAAAATACTGGTAATTTCATGATTTATTATCTGAATGACAAGTGAAACTGCAGTGGACTGTTATTCTGGTGTCAGTATTCTCTTTGCTGTGTTTGTAGCCTGCAGTTTGCACAAGGGAGCTTTGTGTTTTTTCCTTTTATACGTTGGGGGTTATGTCTGGAGCTACAGAGGAGGTTGCCACTGGTGCAGAGGTTGGTAACACACACACATGTACACATAGATATAGGAATATATATGTATATAAATGTATGTATAAATGACTTTATCTCTGTTGTTGCAGGTGATTGATTTGCTGGTTGCAATGTGCAGAGCTGCTCTTCTGTCATCACGCAAGAGCCTCATATTTGAACCGTTCCCTTCTGTTGTTGATCCATACAACCCTAAAACCTTGGCCTTTAGTCCTAAGGTATCAGCTCAACCAATTCAGCTTAAATATTATTTGACTTACTACTGAGTAATACCTTTTTTACTCTGAAGCCCTTCATATACTGTTTTGTTGTGACAGAGAAAGCGCTATGACAGACTGCAAAAAGCTCTGGACAGTGTGTTGTTAATCAGAAAGATGGCCCAGGTGATTGATGTTAAAACAAATCCTATGCTTGTGATGTCATTTGCACAATTTGCATCTGATTCTCCTTGCCAGAGAATAATGTGAAAGCTGCTGACTTCCTTTCCTTTCCTTTCCAGGGTCCATATTCTGAAATAAAGAAGCAGATGGACAAGATTGACCCTCTCGCTTATCCCTTACTACAATGGTGAGTGACACTGTCTAAACTAGTACTTCAGATTTACATTCTATTCAAAATGGAATATATTATTATTTTTTAGATTCATATCCAGATGTGTGTTTGTATATTTGGCAACAGGATTTTAGCAAGCAACAGATCACACATTGTCAAGCTTCCACTGAACAGGGTATGAATGAGTCAGTAGATTAGTACAACGTAGTGTTGGTAGTTACAGGTTTACAGCAGTTGTGGTTAGTGATTAGCAACTAAAATATTAGATCATATACTTAGTTTTCTTCTCTCACTGGGCTCTTTACTATTTTTTATCACTTCCTGATAGCAACTGAAGTTTATGCACACACCCCATCAGTTCCTGTTGATCAGCAGCACTCCATCCAAAGAGGCTTGTTTCCAAACTGCCAAAAAACTTTATGGCAGCACCTTTGCTTTCCAGTGAGTACACTCAGAACTGTGTCACTAATACAAACTCTTTATATTAACACGTACAGACAGCGATGCCTGGTTTTTAATGCTTAGACCTTATTTTCTCTTGTCTCAGTGGTTCACACATTGAAAACTGGCACTCTATTTTGAGAAATGGGCTCATTAATGCGTCTTACACAAAATTACAGGTATAGTATAAAAATAGCAAGATTTTACTGAAGTTTTATTTTCTTTGATCCCCTTATTAATTTAACAATACACACAAGTTTTCAAACTTATCAAACATTTTTGACTTTATTTCTTTTAAGCTTCACGGAGCTGCATATGGGAAAGGCATCTATTTGAGTCCGATCTCAAGCATATCTTTTGGATATTCTGGTAAGAATGCTCACTTGGTTGGTCCTAATCATATCATATTACTTAATGATTCTAACATATTTATTAAAATATATTTGTTTTTGTTTAGAAATGGGTAAAGGTGAACACAAAATGCCCACCAAAGATGAACTCATAAAGAAACACAACCGAATAAATAAAATCAAACAGGTAGATCTTTCATATTTGTCCACATTCTGCCTAGACACACTATACACAAGTACTTCTCCTGTTATTTATTTTTTTATTTGTTGTGTTATTCTGTTTGCTCGCCATGTTTTAGGACCTGCCAGGCCAACCAAGGTTTCTGGAGAGCAGGAACCTGAACTGCATTGCACTTTGTGAGGGTAAATATCAGCTAATATACCGTAACCAAGCTGTGATTTTGTGACATTGGTTTATAAAATTATACATGTACCTTAATAGTCATAACTTCAAAAGACCTTCAGAAACATGGGAACATTTGGGTGTGTCCAGTACCAGACCATGTGTGCACACGTTTCCTCTTTGTGTGAGTAAATCATGAAACAGCTTCTCATTGCAATAAGAAATTCACAGACCATTGTTCTGATTTCTAAAACAGTCCACTTATATCTTCCTCAGGTATGAAAATGGTCAGGTGGGCAATGTTCACATCAACACTCAGGAAGCTGTGATTCATAGAGAAATTTTACAAGTAATTGCTTCAAAGCTGTACTGATAAAACAAGCATATAACAACATTCACATATGAGTAAAATGAAAATTTCATACAAAAGTATAAAAAATTAGGTCTTTGTTCTTTTGGCTAAACAAATTAGGTCAAGATCATTTTACACAATGAGTCTCTGATCATTTAGGATGGAAGAAACTGGATTGTTAAGCAATGTACCTACAAAATATTGTTTGCCTTGTATCTCAATTCACATTCTGATAATATAAATCTCCGGTGTCATACTGTAACTCTTTGCTGTGCGTATGTTTTTTTTATAAAATGTTTTATATAAATAAAGTGTTAAAATATTTATGTTATTGTGATATTGTTTGTGTGTTATATGTGTTCCACCACAAGATGGTAGTATATCCTGTAACATCTCACTGTGTTGGCTTTTCTATTACTACCTCAGGTCTAATAAAACCATAGAGTCTTGTGTGTCTCTACATGGAGGGTGATACAGATGTTTAAACTGGATAATGGTGTGAGCACATCAAAAGCTCAGGTGCTGACGTGAGCCAGTGTGATGTTCTTCTTTGTGTAAAAAAACAACAAAAAAAACACCACCAGACAACTACGACACACACCATTTGTGTCACAGGAGTCACATTCAAAACTCACACAAAAATAATTATGTGGCACATTCAGGGACTCCAGTGAGCTACAGCCATTATCCAAATATACTCATGATGGAAGTACAGTCACTGATGGATAGTTAATTGACATTCATAGCCACTAGATTACCCTCCTGGAAAACAGCTGTAATTTGCTCTTAACTATATCAGAGTCCCATCTCTGGGGTTCCTGTTTGAGTCACTGAATAACATGGGGTGCATACAGTGCTCTGAGGCAGAAATGCACCATTATATCAGGATGCTGGTTCCATATGAGCCCTGCAGCTGCCTCCTAACCTCCTCCCTCCATTCAGTTCCTCTAGAGAAAGCAACTAAAGTCCTCTTTACACAAACACCTCTGTTTGCATCTGGATACACATCTTTCATCGCAAGTTCTGATTTCAGGCATATTGACAAAAACGTAGCAGCTCAAAAGTGTCATTGAGCTCAAAAATGTCATTGATTTAAAAAAGCCACAAATTATGTAGCATGTATTTTCTGGGTCAGCTCAGCAGGCGATGGACTGAAGGGAGGAGATCTGTAAGCTGCTGAAATAGCCCCAAGGAAAACGTTTCTCAAGGACCATATGGCTCTGTGATGATAGCATAGAGGGAAAGTTCTCAAAAAACACAACACCCTGTATGTTGGCATGACTATAACTGGTATTTCTTTGTGTTTTTATCACAGTGAGATTTTAGTCTGGTGCAATATCTACAAAAAGCAACATTAAGAATTTTAACAAACTGGGACAATCAAGTCAAATTCAGTCAAAACAAAGAGCTGTTTCAACTACATGCCTTGTTAGATCTCATTAACTCATGTTCATTCATCCATGGAATTCAAGCAGCCACACAGACAAA
Source organism: Mastacembelus armatus (assembly GCF_900324485.2). NCBI lineage: Eukaryota > Metazoa > Chordata > Actinopteri > Synbranchiformes > Mastacembelidae > Mastacembelus > Mastacembelus armatus. The sequence continues at coordinate 8,285,219 of NC_046638.1, read as the reverse complement.
TAAAATCTCTGAATCCTTAAGGGTTTAACAAATGCTTCCCTCCTAAAACAACAAACTAGAATGTGACAGACATTATTAAATGAGGCAAAATGCTGCATGTGCCTTTAAGAGCACTATGTCGCGCTCTACATGTTTCTCTCTGAGCCTCATATGTGTTTATTGGCATCAGCCGTCCTCAGAGCTGAACAGAACAAGGACATCTTTTCCTTCACATCATTGGGATTAGTGGAAGAAATTCCATCTTCATTCTGCTGGCTGTCATCTCAGAAGACAAACTGGAAAGACAGCATGGACAGAGGATGGAAAGAAGATCCAGATAAGTCATAAGTTTGGATTACATAACTGATCACTATTTAGTTTCTTTTACAAATGAACAAGAAATGCGCTTCAGATCTCCTGGGAGATATGCCAATAATCCGAGGCTGCAGGCTTGTGAACAGCATCAAGTACTGTCATTTTGTTTCTTTCTAAGCGATGACTGAAGCCAGGGGTCAGATGAAGAGTTCACAGGCTGCATGCAGAACTTCAATCGGATGTCAGTCTGCCTTATTCAGCCCTGATGTCCCGTCTTCATCTACAAAACTCGGACAGAGCAACTTCAGGAGAGTCCACTCTGTCACAGAGGACAGCAGTCCCTATCCAATCCCTGGCCTAGCAGCAGACATCCTGCACATGCGAGTGAAAGAAGGAAGCAAAATCCGCAATTTACTGCGGTTTGCAATAGCTCGTATGGAAGAGGAGAGAAGAGACAGCAGCGGGACATCTCTGAGACAGGTGGTCTTCTCTGGCTCAGGTAGGGGACTCACAAAGACCATCACCTGTGTGGAGATTCTGAAACGTAAAGTGGGAGGGCTGCACCAGGTGTCCAAACTCTACTACAAGACTGTGAATGACATTTGGGAGAATCCACAACAGGAAGCACCAGATGTAACTGTGCAGAGGACTGTCCCTGCCATCTGTATCCTGCTCTCCAAAGACCCTCTGGATCCCCTGGAGCCTGGATACCAACCTCCCCAAACCAGGAGTTTTCCCACAGAGGACACAGAGAGATGTGAAGGTCTGGTTAGACCAGACCACAGCCCCTTCACAAAGCATGCAGCCAAGAGACTCTGTCTGGATGAATGGAGAGCATGTTCCCCATGAACATCCAAAATGTGACAATATTGTGAAATATCACAACATAGTAGGTTTCATCACTTTAAATACCTTGAAATTCCAGCTTTTATATTTTGTAAGAAATAACTGCCTCTGCCTCTAATGGCCAAAACAAAAACATTCTCTCAATTAACAGTCCACAATACAACATCAGTATGCAGCTCTGGTGATTTTTAAAGGTGATGAAACACTAAATAATCTTGAAACCAAACATGTGCATGTTGAAAACTGTACTTTGTCTTCTGAAGAACATAGTAACTTTGTTTTGAAATGTAATGTAATAATATAAGAACTTATTATAATGCAAAGAGAACTATCAAAGTACACAAAGTCAATGTAAATATTAACACTAATAGTCTTTATTCTGATTTTTTTTTTTTACTTTTGATTTAAGAACACACTGTAGTACTGGATAAAAAGACTACAATGTCTTGGTTCAGGGTTTATTTTTCACAATAATGGTGTCCCTTGTTATTTCTCTTTTATTGTAGAAATACACTTGCTTAGAAATGCATGACAACTAATGTTTTAGAGTAGAGAAGCACAATACAGGCAGTTTAAACATCTAAACCTGGGATTTCAGAGACACACCATTACCCCCTGTATCCAAAAAATGTCAATAGTTATTTTTTTTTCTTATAGTTGTTGGTTACAGTCTGTCAAAAGATGTAACCACTGTATGCTATATTTATTAGTGAGGCCATAGGCGAGGGAGGGCAATACATTTGTGCAATATTTCCAATGTTTCCATAGAAAGGGTAGCTAAATGTTATGAAGCATACCACATAATGATGTTTTGTAGCAGCTGCATTGTGTTTAAAGATCTGCTTGGTGTTTTTGTAGTATCAGAATAAAAAATAGTTTGGTTTCAGATAAAATGAGACAACTCTCTCTATAAACTATAATAGTTTGTCCAGCCCAACTATAAGTCCTCATTCTAAAACATATATTAACATAAACTTATATTGACACCATCTGTCACCCTCGTTTGCAGAAGGGTAACTTCCTGGTTGAAAATGTATTGGGCATGCAAGCAAACAACACAATATATATTTTCTCAAAAATCCACGTTTTACCCTTATCTAAAAAAAATGAACTTACATACTCATATAGCTACTTTCAACAAGGGTCATGAGGTCTCAGTAACTGATTTTATTAAGTTCAGATCACAACACGGAGACGCTTCAAAAGAGCACAGCATCCCACAACCACCCACGCATCCACACACTCAACACAGCCATCCATAACAGGTTAATTTACAACTGTATCCACAGCCACCAGCATGTTAATTCACTACCACCAGCTAACTCCATGTCAACATGTCGCTCAAACCTCCAAACATCCAAGCTGCTCCTTTATTGTCTTTCATCCAAGGATAAATCATGTTTTTTTTCCTAAATTTTATTTTATGCTGGTTTTCTTAATGTTTGTTATTTCCTGTAGGCTGATAGATATAACTACACCTGTCTCACATTTTCTAAGACTTTTAAATGGCATAAGGCTTTAAACCAGTTTAATTAGGCACGTTTGAGGCATTAATAGTAAGAGGGTTGTTTAAATAAAAAGTTAGATTGTTAAATAGTTTGTCAGTATCCTCAACATGCAATTGACTGGTTGATATAGTTGCTGTGGTATTTTTCCCAGATGATGCTTTTGACTGGTGATTAACACCCTCACAGTAAAACTCTTTTTAGGTTTAAGTGACTCACTCCTCCCTCAATGTTACTGATTTTGTCTGTAAATACTAATCAATGGGCAGCATGGTGGATTGGTGGTTGGCACTGTTGCCTCACAACAAGAGGGTTCCTGGTTCGAAATCCAGCAGGGGCCTTTCTGTGTGGAGTTTGTTACTCACCCACAGTCCAAAAACATGCATATCAGGTTCATAGGGGTGTGTGTGGTTGTGTGTCAATATGTGGCCCTGTGATGGACTGGTGACCTGTCCAGGGTGTACCCCTGCCTTTCACCCAAAGAGAGCTGGGATAGACTCCAGCAGATCCCTGTGATCCTAATTAGGTATAAATGGGTATAGATGATGGTTGGATAATAATAAATGTTCCACTATTGGCAGTTCGTCCTAAAATACATTCAGACCAATCAGAAAAAAATATTTCTATGGCTTGTCTTATTTCTAGGTCAAAGTCAAAACCAGGAGGCCAACATTACAGAAAAAACATCAATGAGCGGCAGTTTGCACATGCGCAGACGTGGATCGACTACGTGACCATCCAAGTTAGCGTTAGCTTCCTCCTGCAAAACCTCGCCGGTTCGTGTAGCAGGCTGTCCCGCAACATGTTCAGAGCTGCCGTCCGACTGTCTGTCTCCGGTGTCCGGAGTTTAACACGCACGCAACCAGGGTGTCAAGGTATTTGCTCATTTCGCTATTACCTGTTGTGATTTGGGAGCGTGAGACCTTTCTATCTGAAATGAAGCGTGGCTTTCTGTACATTGCGGTGTCTGCTAGGTTAGCTTAGCTTAGATTAGTTACCAGTCATTTAATGTTATAAATACCCTCCACACATAAAACGTGCTCATGCTTCAGTCAAACTGTGTAGGTTTTGTTTAACACGGTCATTAGCGATATAACCGGAATGTGTGTTGCTGTGAAATTGCCCCGGTGCTCCGCTCGGTGGTGTATGTGTCCTTGCCGTGACCCGATTGAAAGGCTCAGACTCGGGCCCTGTGATTGTGCTGCTGCTGCTAACATGCTAACAAGGTTAGTAGCTATAGTACTAGTTGGTCTCAAAGGTATTGATGTTGTTGACTTAACCACTGGTTTGTCGCAGACAGTAATATTCAGAAACTACACACATTGACCTCATGCTGTTAGTAGAAGCTACATTAAGCTCATTTATTAAGGAAATTACTCAGTGTAGGTGTCCTTGACTGTATGTGCACATCTCCATTAGCTGACACTAGAGCTATAATTATAGATGTTTTGTTTTATTCACGACACATTGACACACTCAACTAAATATTGTTTTTATTGTGCAGCTGTTTTGGCCTCAAGGTGTTACTCACATGGGAAGCAAGAGACGGATGAGGAGTTTGATGCCCGCTGGGTCACCTATTTCAACAAGCCAGACATCGATGCATGGGAGCTGAGAAAAGGTATGGAGCGATAAGGACACAGAATCGCCAAATTAGTATCCTTTAGAAATTAATGACTTTGAATACAGCTCTTTGTTTTGGCAAACGGTTGTGTGAGCAGCGCTGTCAACTGGAGAGTTTTGAGGCAATCAGTGAGGATGAATGTTGTATGACAGTATTAGATCAATACAGTTAAATAGTAGGACAAGATATGATTGAAAAATTATCTTATGGTAGGCTTATTCATTATGTGAGTTTCAGTACAGATACCAAACTGTATGTATTCAACATTGTAAATGTACACATTTTTGTATAAGTCCATATCTTCATTTAACAAGATAATTTTAGAATACTCAAATGTTCAGTGTTTGACAGGTTGCTATACAAGAACTTTGCCACAATAAATAGACTGAAATGTAAAGGTTGAAATCGATCTGAACAGGCAGTCAGTGAAAGTTTGATCTGTAGCTCAGACTGTACTTCCTGGAGCATAATTCAACTTGTCACTTAAACCGAAAGCATTTTTTTAAACGTAGGGCTGTTTTTGAATGCCACTAAGAGGAAAAACACACACAAAAGAATAGATGATTTTTGAGCTGTAAGACAGACAGGGAGCGAGGCTTATTTTCAGATGAGACATTACAGGACCACAAAGTTGAGGAAGAGACTCAGTAGGTAGGCCTTATGTTTACAATGCAATGTAAATGGGAAGTGGTTGGTTTTTCATCTTTAAAATGTTTAACAAGATGTAATGAGAAAAAGCCCACTCACTACTGCTGAAAGGTGAACACTAAAAACAAAAACAGGTCAAAAATGTAATTTTTTCAGTTTTAAAACATAATTTTCTGAAACTGCAGCATGCTGTAGTTTTTCAGCAAACATTACTTTAGCAAATTCTGTGGTTATTGGGGACTATTTTCATCTGTGGATTAATACAGATTGGGTGTGCAGCTGAGTATTTTTAACTCCACGGTGGAGTCTTTGGATCAGCTTAAAATAAACTACAGCACCGATACTCGTAATGGTGAAGTCACACAGTAGTGGTGTGACACACTTATGGAGGTCTGCAGTACAGAGGGATAAGCTACATAAATATCAGACTTTGACACTACATCTTTACATTACTGTTATTTCCTTCTTCAGGAATGAACACATTGATTGGTTACGATCTGGTACCTGAGCCAAAGATTCTTGAGGCAGCACTCAGGGCCTGTCGGAGGTTAAACGACTTGGCCAGCGCTATCCGAATTTTGGAAGCTGTGAAGGTGAGAGAAAAGGCAGCTTCTGAGCTGGGTAATAATTCAGAGAATATTGCTAACCAGCAGTTGACTGCCATAAGGTAATGATTAATGGATTTTACCATTGGGTATTTTCTCAGGACAAAGCCGGCCCTCATAAAGACATTTACCCATACGTGATCCAGGAACTGCGGCCAACTTTAGATGAGCTTGGCATCTCCACACCTGAAGAGCTCGGCATTGACAAACTATAAATGGTAAATATTAAAAGTCTCTGATGGGTCATGTGTTTATCCTTTCCATGTTTGTTGCAACATGGTTATCTAATAGACTTTTTCCTTTTTCAGATATCTGAGGGTGGATGTCCCCATGACGCAGAACCATTGTACTTACATGTTTGACTCATATAATACAGATGATATTTAATTTGGGCTTTATTATGTTTTTTTGCTTGTAAAATATTGATGAACCCAATAAAGGGAAATGTGTCTTTATTGAGTGTCACAAGTATTTCGGGATTTAAATTGCTTTAGAATTTATTGGAGCAATATATGACAAGTTGCTTTAATAGGGAGCAGAGCAGCACTTTGCATGTTGTCAGTTGCATTTTTGCCACCAGGGAGCAGCGTTTTCATATGAATGTAAAAATTCTACTGTATTCAATCTACATTACATCTGTTCATTTCAGGGAACATTTTCATGCTGGTGAAATAAACTCATTCAAATGGAAAATGGTGCAATGTTATTATCAACACAAAACAGGAGAACTGGAGAGACTTGTATGTATAAAATAATTTTTAAGACTAAAGGTGCTGGTAGCAGTTCATAGTAACTTGGGATTACTTTTTTTTTTAAACACTGTATTTCAACATAATAAACTAGTACTTTTATTAAATATATATTTTTGACTGAACAGCTTTATGAGTAGGAAATGCTCGAAGTTTTATCTACCTGTCATAAAGTTGTGATTGTCAAAAATATTAATATATTTAAATTTCTCAAAAACAACAGATATTCAAGTTAATCTTATGATTCTCTGTAGCCTTGGCCATTATCTTCACTGTGTCTGGGATTGACTGTGAGGCTCATCAGAGAAACACCATGTAAAGATAAGGAAAAGAAAACAGAATTAAAATTGGTTAACTAACACCACTTCACCAAGTGCACCCAGCAACTATTATTTCTTCTTCTGCTGCTTTTCAAAAGTAAAGCACAGCTGAGGGTTTGTATCCATGCCTTCAATATCCATGAATGCTCCCTCTCACTGCTGGAGTGATTTGCTCTTGACAATGCGTCTCAGTTTTAGTGAGACTTAGATCTTCATTTTGATTTTTGCTCACATCCTGTAATCAGTCAATGGACTTCTTATTGAAGAGTGGGACGCACAGTACCCACCTATTCCCAAAACAAGCATCCGCCCGCGTTTCTGCTGTGAAATGCGTCCAGTTCAACAGGGAATGAAACTACAATGTGGGCGCGGCCAGAACCATTTGCAATGTGGCCTAAACGCAGCAGCTCCGGACTAATTAATACTTTGTAGTGTGTGTGTGTGCGTGCGTGTGTTTTAGTAGAGGTTGGGCTGACTCGGTAGCCACACAAATAGGAGTGGTTTCATCTTCCATTCACAGAGATGCTAGTGAGAAAACCCACTTCACGAGCTTTACGCGCGGGGCGGGTCTTTCATTCATCCAAGTTGGGGGTGTGGGCCACTTCAGTGCCACAGTCAAAGATGTTTGAGTTTCCATGCGCAGGGAGGTGAAGCGCAGCGCGTTACTACTCCTCCTCCTCCTCCTCCTCCTGCTGCTGCTGCTGCTCCGGCCACTCTGGCCTCCGCACCACGGGGGATTTTAAATATCATTTAATCAGGAAATCATTTCTCTTTAAACAGAAGCTGGTCATGCTACGCGATTTATTTCTGCCGAAAGAAAGCAGGAAAAACTAGACACGACCTGGCGGCGGTGATGGATTTCTCAAAGACCCAGACGGTGAGTGTCGACGACTCTTGGGTAACGTTCCCACTCGTGTTTGTTACAGTAACAAAGAAATGCAGATTAATGTAGACATCAGGAACTAAAGAGTCAAGGATTTTTTTTTTTTTGCTTTGAAGCCATGTTTTCCCCATTTTTAATTTTTTTTTGGATGAGATTAATAAGTTTTCACAGCTACTGATGCCAAAAACATTTAATCAAACTACGACTTTATATGTCCCGTGAAATAAAGTTGATTTTCCTTAGACTCGACTTGCAAATAAGTCCTAAGCTCTTTCATATCTAAGTAGGTTTTCACAAAACAAGGACACATTGATCTTAGCATGAAGGGCTTCTAATAATTTATTCTAAACTAAATAAACGCGTTTTCTGTTAATAATTGTCTCAAGCCATTAAGCTTTGTTTCACTTTAATCCACCATTAATGTGCTGACTGAGGCTCTGATAAAGGTTCACTGTAAGTTTTGGTTTGGATCCTAAAACAAGTATGTAGAACTTTATTTAGGACAACATTGTAAAGGTTTAATTTACATTCTTTACACTACTTTGGATAATTTAGTATAACTAAAAACTGTGAATGGTGAAGAAAGAGTTGGTGATTTTTTGCTTTTTTTGTTTGGCTGTTTGTTTGTTTGTTTGTTTTTGGGTGTAGTCCAGTTTATCTGAGGAGGGCAGTTCAGCCAGGTGTCCGCAGTCCAGTCCTGCTGGGGTGAAGCTGGAGGCGATGATGGAGCAGCTGCAAAGACAACGAGAAGCCAAGCTGGAGATGAATCTGCAAGAGAAACAGCTTCTTCAAGCTCAGTTCCTGTTTGCTCAACACGCTGCTGCAGCGAGAGCCTCTGGCTCCAAAACAGACTCTGCATTATTTGGCAAATTAGATGGACACATGTACCAAGCAGCTCAACATGCTCTGAGCAGCTGCCTGAGAAGAATAGATCCTGATGAAGATGAGGAAGACTCAGATGAAGAGGAGCAGGAGATGATGGGGAATGATGAGGTGGAGGAAGATGAAGATGAAGAAGAGGAGGAGGGGGAGGAGAACGGGCCTCCTCAGCAGGTGAAGAAGCCTCGACTCCAGCAGGTTCCAGGCTTCCTCTTCCCTCCTTATGCCACATCTCAGTCGTCCGCTGTGAAGCAAAGGCCCGAACCTCCAGCATTAAAGCAGGAGCATGAGGAGAAGGAGGTGCTGTCTCCTGCAGGTCAACACACCTTCACATCACCCAATGGCTTCTCTGACTGGGGCTGTGATGAGCCATTTAAACAAGTAAGTGGGAAGGAACAAGGAAGAGCTATATTGTTGTCTTTGTTACGTGGTTTATCTTTTGGAGTTATTTCAGTTTTTCTTTCATAAATTACAAATACATCAAATCCAGTGTATTATCTCTGCCCACTGATTCTATATAGATATAACCACAGACTGATGTCGAAAGTAACATCTGTAACTCCACTCTTTAGTTTGTGTGTGCTCTGACTCTCACTATAAATTGTTGACTACTTCTGCCTCTTGTTTTCTCACGTGGAGGACGGAGCATGCCCCTTTGGCAATTTGCCCAAACCCGTTCATGTTTAATTACCGACCGGGCCAGAGATTTCTCCTTCTGCCGTACTCCGCCTCATGTCTCGCACCTTTTGAGGAAAAACGTGCTTACCACCAGTCGAGCTAATTGCTCTTGGCTTTGGTCCAGTCCTAACTGTTCAAAGCTTGTGGTTCAGGCCTGACAGACATGGAGTTGAAATGAAAGCAGAGGAATTACTGAATTAGCCTCAAGTGTGTATATCAAACCTTCAAGCTTAATGCTTCAAACATTAACTGCTGTAAAAGGAAATGTTGGAGTCACTCAGTTGTCATTTAAAATGTAAAGCAGGTTTTAAACATTGGATCCAAAGCTGGTATTTATGCTCTTTGTTTTCAAGCTGGTATATTTAACTACTTATAGGAACCAGAGGGTCTCCTCATTGATTTTTTTTTTTTTTTCTCCCCTTCATTATGTGGAACAATCTGATTGGTTCTTGTGTGAGTATGTTTTCCTTGAAAGGCCCCACTTCATACATTATGATTAATGAGGCCTGGGACAGCCGGGTTAGCACCTCACAGCATGATGGCAAGCTGCTACTCATGAAGTTTACTCAGAGTAGTTTCATTTTCAGCAGGATGGGCTTTTGGTGCTAGTTATCAGGAGTGTTGCACATCTCTTGTTTACTGTGTTCTGATATTTCATATTCTCTTGTGGTTTTCTTTTTAGCACACCCCCACAGTACCTGCTTTTGGTAAAAGTTACACAGGGAAGAATGAATTTAGGGGTCATTTGAAGTCAGATGGTTTCCCTTTTTTAAAACCCTGAACTGCCTGAAAACTCAATGCTGCTGTAGCTGAAACTCATTGGATGGTTTTGCATAATTGAGCTGTTGCTTGGCAACACTAAATGGCAGTGTAATTCAACTGCAGGTAATCAATACATTATATGGCCACTGCAGTGAGACTGTGTGTCTTTTTCTCGCAGCACATAGAATCTGTTATGAATTAAAGTCCCAGTTTCCAGCACAGCAAGGGGCCAGATAAATGATCCCGACTTGTTTTTGGTGACTAAAGGCTCAATAATTTGATTTGGATTAAAAAGTGGGTGCCTCCTGTGGTCACACTGAAATTTGGTGAGGGCTAAGTTTTTCATTGTCGCTTTGCTGGAGAAGCTGAATTATTTTAATGAAGCCAATTATAAGAGGAAGTTTCCAGTTAGTGTTAATGTTTGAGAATTTTAATGGAGTATTTCCCGTTTTCAAATGATGTCTGATGTCTGTTTTTATCTTGATCAGCTGCCAACAGACTCACTTTCACAGAACGCTTTGTGTATACTAATCTCCATAACCCAATAATTTGTCATTTAAATACAAAAAAAATAATCTAAACACCCAATTAAAACTACGCTTTTTTTTTTGCTTTTTTTTTTAACAAAACAAAACAAAAGAAACCTTTTCCTGACCTATATGCTGAATACTATCTGGATTCCCAGAGCTCGATGTGTGAAAGCTCTGTGAGCAATTAACTGAAAGCTCTTTGTTAATAGATCCACAGTAGGTCTCACTTGCTCATCAATAAGGGGGGGAAGGGTTTTATTTCCATTTGATGGTGAAAAGACTGGGATGTTTATCTAGCTTCACATCAATAGGCTTTCTGCTGGGGGGAGTAGAAGTCCTTTATTAGAAATTCTAAGCTAAAGCTATTAGATGTGTCAACAGCTCTGCCACAACAGGGGCAGAGTCTTGTGTGCAAAGTGGATACATACAGTTATACTGTTTAACCAGTTTAACAACTAAAAACTGAATTTAAAGAGGTAAAGTTGGTATTTACAGGCGTTACCCAGCCAGGCTATACTTATATCCCAACTTCTGCAGTTAGGATATGTGGAAAGATCTTAGAGTAGCCTAAATAATAATACAAAATATTTAAATTACAGTTTCATATTCACAATGGATCTTCATATTGATTCAGATATAATGGATGTGTAAGAGTGTGAAACTAAAAGAATAAATGGCTTAAAGTAAATCAAAAATGTAGAGATAGCAAAAATGTGATAGATAAGCAGATGAGGTAGTTAGACAAATGTGATATATTGGCAACTAAAATTAAAACTGTAAATTTGACCAAATGGACCTAACCATTGTGAGTTAAACTGTATGAAATATTGCTATGACCAGATCCACCACTATACAGACAGTGGTGTTAAATGACATCCTGCTCAAAATCAGATGAACTCTGTGTGTATGTGTGCGGGTGAATCTTAAAACAAAGAGTGGGACTTCACGTTACGATGCAGCTGTTGGTTGTGTGTCAGTATTTGCAATCTGAATTGTGTTTTTACTATAAACATGAGGAGAGTTACAGTTGGTCCGGAAGCCAACAGATATTCACTTCTTACATACGTTATAGGTCGAAGGGTGAGATGTTGTCATTACCCGTCCCAGTTTTAATCACCTTGCTATGTCAAATCTTTAGTGAATGTGATAACGTGACAGCGAATACAACATGAAATATTTAAAAGACAAATATCAAGTTAAATCATTATAAGGTGAAAACAGTCAAGGATATAAAACTGTCCATTACTTTGATTAACCGGAAGAATGATAATTGAAGCATTTGATTCTGGCAAAAAAAAAAAAAAAAAAGCCTGTTTTGTTGTCTAAAATACCCATACTTGTTTTAATATAAAACAAGAACACTTGCACTCACTTGCATGCCAAGAAGTGCCTCTCAAACGCCTACAGAAGGCAAACCAGTAACAGATATGCAAGAAGGAAAATAACGTCATAAGCTGCACCTAAATCAGCATGACTCCTAAAAATGAAATGTAGTGACAGCTTTGAATAAAGATATGATAGCATCAAAAAACATCCTGTTCTTAATGTTAATGTTATTATATTCTTAAGCCTCTTTCCCTCTAGTCATTTGATACTTGTTTCATACTTGTCTCATGATACAGTTTTCAGTGTAAATGGGACAATAACCTTTCATGGTTACACACAGCCCTTCACTCACATTTTAACCTTTGACTGTCATGTTAAGGTGGAAATGATGGGACAACAAGATGTCATTTTAAACTGCCTGATGAGCAACAAGCACGGGTCTTTCATTAATGTCCTTTTTACTGTGCCCAACTTTAAACGGACACGTACTTAAAAAACAAAAAACAAAAACGCATTTATGTATACACAACACAGCGGAGCAGGCGGCCGGATGCTTTCACTGACCAGCTGTTTGCTGCAGGAGAGTCTGATAGTGGTTTTCGTGCTGGGAAAAAAGCAGGTTTGCACACAGGACGTGGGAAGCACAAAGTCCAGTGTCCTTGAGGAAAATATGACAAATAAAGGGAAGCTGTAAATAGAAATCATATCTCACAGAGGACACAACATCCTAGTGTTCTAATTTTCTGACTTTAATAATCTCTTCAATCCCCCCCCATGTCCAGACATGTCTGGTGGTCATATACGGTATAAAATAGGACCATCCATGGCACAGGAACATCCACTCTGCATCTGAAATATTCTCTCTGAAAATTAACTTCCCATATTTTTGGCACTCCATCCTCAATAATCCTCTTCATATGAAGCAGACCCATGGCAGGATCTGCAGGATACACTGCTCGCTGATGTTTCTCTCTGTGGATTTATTTAGAGAGGGAGCACCATGTGGGCTGAGGAGAATGATGGTGGAAAAGTAAAAGGAGAACCATCCAAGGACTTTGCCAAGGTCAGTAGATTTGGTAGACCTGTGTAAACATGAAAATGGCTAAAATCATCACAGGTTAACAGCTGTCCAGCTTGTTGTTTATGGGTGGTTTTTAAATTACAGCTTTATGAACTGGATAATGACCCACAACGGAAGGAGTTTCTTGATGAACTCTTTGTCTTCATGCAGAAACGAGGTAAGATTCAGAGTTTGTCTTTTTTTAAATACTTCTTAATGTTTCTTTCCGAAATTATCAACCCAGGTCTTTGTTGTTTCTAATGAGTATTAAAAAAAACCAATGTAGTGGTGTGAGTGATCATCAGTGAATAAATGTTATGTTCATTTGAACTGATATTTAATTTCTGCTGCAAACAAAGTTCAATTGATTGCTGCCAAATTGTTCGCACTGTTATATTAAAATTAAAAGCTGAATTAAACTGTTAAAATGTCATATAATCAATAAAAATGGTTTCTCAAATTAGGTTGTTTTAAATTTCCTGAAATATATTATATTAATTTACTGAGTTAAATTTGAAATGTAAAAAATCTAAAAAACTTGGGATTTTTATTTGCCTAAAACAGTAAAAGTTTCAGAATAAGCCCCAATTAGCAAAAGTAATGTGGCTGAAATACTTTTTAACTTTCATGCCTTTAATCCTATAGTTCAGTATCGCGTGTTACACCTGCAGATTAACTAGGTTCAGTGTAAACAAAGACATTGTCAAACGAACAAGGACAAAGGTCATGGACATGGCAAATGTGTGTATGTGTGTCTGTGGCATTTGTTTGTCTTAAGCAAAAATTAATCTTATTTCTCTAACTGCATTATAGACTCACTCCTTAATTGGCTTTTCTCCAAATTGGGATCAGAAAGGTCAGCTGTTAAAGCAACGATTAGCAGGCACTGCTGGCCCTAAAATCATCCCTCCCCCTGTGCTCAAATCAATGCAGTAACAGCAGCCCTGTTGTGGACTTATCTTCACCTCCATCCATCTGAAATGAGCTTCATTAGATCAGTCTGTCCACAGAGATTATACATGCTACAACATATTACCTAACATTAATCTGAGGTGGACCCTGAGATGAGAAGATCAACCAATTCCCCTTTTTATCTTTCTTAGTAATGGTTTTTCAAGAAAACTCTGTTTTATGCTAAAGTTTCAGGAGAATTCAAAGCAAAGTAATACATTTTACTGCACTTATCTTCCTTTTTTTTTTTTTCCAGGAACTCCTGTGAACCGCATCCCCATCATGGCGAAGCAGGTGCTGGATCTGTACAAGCTTTATAAGCTTGTGACCGACAAAGGAGGCTTGGTGGAGGTTATAAACAAGAAGATCTGGAGGGAAATCACTAAAGGTCTCAATCTCCCCACATCGATCACCAGTGCAGCCTTCACCCTCCGCACCCAGTAGGTTGCTCTCAGCTTTATAGCATAAAACTTTAAAAAGCTCTGCTGTTGACAGACAAAGAAAGAATGAAAGGAGCTCCAGTAGCTTGTAATAATATTTTAATAGAGTTTAATGTGTTGAAATTAGCGTAGTTTTCACTTTACGATACTTTCTCCTGGTTGAATCCAAGTTGAGGGAGCAACTTAATAATGCTGCTTTCATATATTTCATTATATTTTTAACCTTTGTAGCGATAGACAATAATAATGTATACAGGTTCTTTCATATGTACAAGCCAAACCCACCAGATTTGCTCATTCTTTTAGTTTAGTTTACAATAATTTTGATTATATATGTGCAAGTTTAGTGTTTGTGTTTAGTGAGTTTTGGTGGTACTTAAACCCACATGCTTGGTACAGCACAAGTAAATTACATTTTTCTAAGCCTGTGAAATGTGGATCGGTTCTTGTCCAAGTTTGAAGACTTTGTAAATGATTGGGTTAAGCAAGTTTGTAAAACTAGTTTAAAAAGGAAACACACCTAAAAGATTTTTTGTGTTAAAAATCTTTAATTCCCAGTTTTTGTTTATTTTAAATGATAACTAACTAGCATCTGAAACTGTGATGCAAAATTTTCCCTGTAGGTATATGAAGTACCTGTACCCATTCGAGTGTGAGAAGAAGGGGCTCAGTTCTCCTGGTGAGCTGCAGGCTGCTATAGACAGTAACCGCAGAGAAAGTCGACGTCCCAGCTACACCAGCAGCCTCTACCGCTACTCTCCCTCCCCGAGCTCTGCACCACACACCCTGCTCCCTTCTTCCACATTGCAAAGCACCCCAACCAGACACAATGGCCTGAATGCATCTGCCAGTCCAAATCTAAAGAGAAACACAGGTATGATGTATGATGCTACTTTGAATGTATTGTGTAATGTTTTTAATTAACAAATAGTGATTTGGAAGCATGAACTGGGCACCAGTATGAAGCCACTGCTGCTCTGTAGAGTGGTGTAACAAGGTGACTACTAAAAAGGTGAACATGCATTGACCACCTGAAGAACTAAAAGATGGATTTGGATGGAACAGCAAAGTATTTTATGTCTTTAAGTTCAAGTGGCTCAAACAGATGACTATAAGGTCCCTCCCAGGGGGACAAAATTATGGGCTGGTACAGTTGTATCTAAAAGACATTTTTTTAAAAATTTCTTTTTCTCTGTGTCTTTATGACATTCAGCTTTTTTCCCACTTCCTTTTTCCTAATCAGATGAGACACCGACATCTGTACTACCCACCCTGCCCCCCATGGCTCTGGCCTTAGGGCAGCAGCAGCAGCAGCAGCTGGCACAAGCTGCTGCTTTAGAGCATCTTAAAGAGAGGCTAGAGCGAGGGGCAGGGGGAGCTGCAGCTGATGGCCCAGAACAGAAAATGATGCGGCTGGCGGAGGAGCAGCAGCGCCTCATGCAGCAAGCTCTCCAACAAAACCTCCTGGCCATGGCCTCTCACTTCAACCCAATGAACTTTAAGCTTAACAATGGACATGGTGAGCTGCCTAGACATTACAGACCTTCTCAAACATGACCACAGGAAAGTCAGTTAATTGCAGTTTTTCATTGTTCTCCCCTAGAAAGCAAAGAGGACTTGTCTCTGAGTATCTCCACTAATGGAGCTGCCAGTATCAGTGTATCTGTGGCAGTCAACGGTACTGTTTACTCAGGTAAGTCTTTACATTTCAAGGTTTTGCCTTCTTGTGTTTCTTGGTAGGATTCTTAAGGAATAAAATGAACAGATAGTAAATGTATTTTTTTTCTATTAAATTTATATTTTAGGTTAAAAGCACAGTATTTGGGAAAATGCCTACTTTCTTCCGTATTATTAGAAAATGCATATAAGTCAAGAGCAGAAACCAATAGCCTGGATGTATCAAGATGATCAAAATCCTGCCTACCAGCACCCCTAAAGTTCTCCACTGAAACCTAATCACTAGTTTGTAGGCACAGAAACTGTAAAAGTGTGTCAGAACAACACATTGTGACTTTTGTGAGCTTTAGAAAGGTTGATAGTCAGCTTTTAACTTGAGGTACTTTGATTGCTGTTTCAATTTATTTACCATCTCTGTGATATACTAGGCTAGCCACCTGCTGACTCAAACTTTATACAGCATATAAGATAAAGATCTGAACATGATTTTGATAGTATTGATAAGAAAGTGATGTGTTGTTTTTTTTTTTTTTTTATCCAACACGTGAAACTGTTGCCATAATACCTCTGTAATTGTTTTTTCATGGCGCTCCATATAATTTACATGGAGAAATCAAGACAAAATTCTACATTGACTTAACCTTGAAATGATAAATTATGCAACTGTAACAAGCTACTCATACAACACATACAATCACACAATATGTGACTGTTAATGATCTTGTCTTTGTAGGTACGCTGTTTGCCCAGAAGTCGGGTGCTTCTGTTGCTTCACAGGCTGTAACTCTGGCAGGAACAAGTGGTTTCAGTGCCCTCTCTTCTTCGCACAGTCCCTCCTCTTCATCTTCCACTTCCTCAAAGGGACCAAATTGAGGCTCACTGGCTTTTAAATCTGTTCTGAGCAAAGTTATTACAAAATATACCTCTCAGACAAGACGTTATATGAACTGTAGACATGGATGGAATACTAAACGGGGCTACCCAGCATAGGCCCATGGGCCCAAGCAATCAGGGGGCCCCTAGACCAGAAAACCTTACTGCTGGAAAGTAAAAAAAAAAAAGATTACAAAAGACACAGAATGCAAAAAAAAAATAGATGCAAAACTATATGAAAGTACTAAAAAGAAAACAACAGCAGAAATATGAAAAACAACCAAATAAAACACAAAGAAAGTAAAATAAGTGGAAAATGACTACAAACAGATGTAAAATGACATAAAACGGACACAAAACACAAAGTGATTACATGTCATGTCTTGTTTTGAGGAGTTGGGGCCTTTTAGATGCCTGTGCCCAGGGGCCCATTGTCTTTTAATCCATCCATGACTCTGACATAAGGAAAGTCAGCTGCACAAATGAAGCAATTGATTTTTTTTTTAATTCTAGCATTGTTTTCCATTAATTTGACTGTAATGTGTTTTAAAAGAGTCTTGTCATGAAGAGAGTGACGTTTGATCCCAAAGGCTTCCATATCGACTGTAATGTAGATGCAGATCACAATTTGCCTTAGTACCTGTTAAAAGCCCTTTGGCATTGATGTGTAAAGGGTTTTGTGAGGTTTGTTCAGAAGTGTCTTTTGAGCAGAAATGTGCACAGTGAGAAGCAATGCTAAGCTTATGTGCTAAGGTGAGAATTACATTATTAAACAGGTCTTTGGTGCCCATAGTATCCAAAAGTTTTGCTGAAGCCATTTTGTATACGGTACCTCTTGTACTATCAGTTTCTGCAACAATGCTGTTTCCTAAAGAATCCAGTGAAATTTAAAAGAAATTAATTCCAAGATGGTTTAATTAAAATAATAATAATAATAATTTCCCACAGCCTTATATTTTATGGCAGCTCTGAATCAAAGGCCAATGATACATTTACTTCAAAAGACTTCCCATGATGTTAATTTTCTTGGGAATTTCTTCCACACTCAGGAATGTCCTCTGGGCTCATTATTGTTACACTGTATCTCATAATATATTGCTGTATTGTATTTGTATTTGAAACACAGAATGTATTGTCAATGACCTTAAGATTTTGACGAGCGAACACTGAAACAGTGCTACCTCATTCTTCTACCGATAAATATGCAATAATCAATGCAGCATGAGTTGATATAGTCATTTGCTCAGATGTACTGTATGTGGACAATCACGTTGACTTGCTGTACCATTGCAACCAAATGTCACTGTGAATGGTAAAAAAAAAAATCAAGGTTGATGTTAAAATCTGTTTTGGTCTTTGATTAACATAGTTCTGGGACATGTGGCCATGAAAAATAAAACAATCTTGTGTGCTGTAGAAAGACAGTTATCTTTGTGAACTGCTTACTTTTGCATTCATAGAGATGTCAAAAAAATCATGTTTCCCAAAATATGACTGATATTTTTCAGAAGGCACACGTAGTGTTAATTTGACCATTTTATAGTTTTGTTTTGGTTTCGCCAAATCCCTAACAAATAAGTGAAAGAAAAGAAAGAAAAAGAAATTTTTAAGCATGTGTGACAAAATAATCTTACTAGCTTTTGAGCTTTTAACTGCATCTCTGAGACTTAAACCTCCAGGATCAAATCTGTATAGATGTTTTGGAAAACCTGGGTTAGGTTGGTTAAAAACCAGTTGCAGGATGTACTGTAACTTTTCAGTTAATTGTACTTTATACTTTCTCCACAATTAGGAAAAAAATCTTGTACCTCTTAACTGCACAATGTTTAGTATTGATACGCTAGTAGATAAGACTATCCAACTGCATCATCAAATAATTTAGTTACTTATACACCTACGTTAAAGTGCAACTGAATGATCCAGTCCAATAATGCAATAGGTAATATGACATTCACAGGGATGGTTTTCTGCTTTATGACTACTTTTCATTCTGTATGTTTATGCTTGAAGTGGTGATGACACCTGCACCCTTTTCCGAGTACTTTTAATAGTATATTTTTCTATATTGCAGTATTGTAACTTTTCCTTGAAGGAAGGATCTGAGTAGTTCCTCCACCAGTGAATGGTAAGTACAGTGAATGGCCAGATGAGGGTAGCATTTTCTGCTCTATACAAGACACATCCCATTTCAGATTCACTGGGTTTATACAGCCAGTATTTCCAACTCATTATCATTTCAACATCTGTTCTTAACATCTTTAATCTTGCACCTCAACTAGTAAACAATTAAAAAGGGACTTTTTTTAAACAATGCTTATCAGTGGAATTTATCAGTTAGGTTTTCTCTCTAATTGCAACTGAGTGAATGAGTGAAACAACATGAATTTATGCTTTTTTTGTGTCTTTGGCATGAGATTAACGTCATCAAGCTAAACTCTACACATTGTGTATGTGGAAGAGGAAGTACAGACAGGGGCTGTATTGAGAGTTAATTCCTGTAATTTGATGGGACAGAGGATGACAGCAGGGGTTGGGTTGCAGGATTTACTGTTGAGATAGTTGTTCTGTGGTGACTGCCTGGATTGGCATCTAGAACAGTGTAGAAAATAGACTTTATAGTTAGATTTGATAAGTAGGTACATAAAGATAAAATGTGTGTGATATGCACTTTTATTTTATGCATTTTATTTAATTAAATTTGATCAGATGTGTTGATTTGGGGTGGAGCTTATTTATATTATATGTGGAGTAAATGTATATTTTTATTGGTTTTGATTTTCTTTTCTGTTATGTTTAGGCAGTAGGCTTGTCTGTCTTTGCTTTGTGGTTTTGACTAGTGTATATACAATAAATGTAAATCTAAATGAAGTTGGCTTTTTTGGATGTATTATGACAATGATATCACCGCCCACAGACCCCACCCACCCGGGAGGAATAATACCAGTCAGTTCTCTCTGTAGATGAGATCAGTGTCGTGGGATGAAGACTGTAATAAACTCTATGTAGAGTTTCAAACAAAGGAAGATTTTCCAGTTTTTATCAGGGGCAGGGACCAGCAGCTACTAAAGATCACCCAAATCCAACTTGAGAAAGGAGGTCCATACTATCTGATAAATCCATTTTTTTAAAAATCTGGGGATATGATGTAATGCTCACTTGTTGTTGGTCAAACCCGAAACTTGTGATTCTAAATATTCAAGATGTTTTAAAGGGATACGGACATTTTTGTGACACGTTTTGTTCAGAATAACGACTTCAAATTATCCTCGGTGGCAGAAATACTGATGAGATCTCCAGGACTGAAAATCACAATGCATTTTCATAACTGACAGAAATGATCTTCATGACTGGGATCTCTTTACAGCTATAGATACTTTTATAGGAAAGACTTCTACAGACTCTGCTTTCACCATGCCTTACCATGATGAGGAGTACCCAGACCAGCCTCTCTGGCAATCTGTTCTGCTCTTCTGCTGCAAGGGTATGATCGAGGGCATCATGGTCATACTCTTTTTCTGGCTTCTGGTGCAGGTCCTTTTCACCAAACACCTAGAAGGTATGGTTTTGATTCACACTTACAAGTCTACAACAATACACACATTTTCATATGTATTAAAAAGATATTGATTGCTGTGATCCATTCCTCCTACCCATATGGGCTATGAAAAGTTTCCTAACGTGGTTCCAGTTTGGGGACAAATTCCAGACTCCTTGTTCTGTATTTAAATATGTGCTAAATCATATTATACTCTTTAATATTCTGCTTTTCTGTTAATGTTGCACCTCTACAGCTCAACAGGAAACTTGAAAACCACCTTTGAAAAAATGAGGCTATCACTTAAAAAATAATTTAATGGTCTCTGAGGAATCAGCAGCCAATTATATAAACTGGTTTAAAAGTGTTAAGTTGTTACAAAATATCTATATTTAAAGGCCAGTTGGGTCAAATAGTAGATTTGTAGTTTCTCTGTTAAACCCACTGTCTAAACTGCTGCTGTCTGACTGGTCTTGTTATGCTCTTTTATGTCCTCAGTTCACATCCAAATTCTACTTCTGGTTGGACTGGTTAGTTTTTGTCTAAGTTTGATCCTGGGATGTATTCTGTGCTGGAGGAAAAGTCAGATTTGTGTAGTAAAAAACAAAGATACTGTGACGTCTGCAACAGCTCCTCCTGAACATGTGACCTTTGCCCAGAGTCCACCTCCCTCAGCAGTGACAGTGGCATCCTGGCAGCAATGTGGAGAGCAGGATGGAGCTGTACTGGAGTATCCCTCCACATTCACCAGTCCTGCCCCTACAGAAGACGACTGTATCTCCCTTCCATTTTCTTATCAAGCTCGAGCTGCCTCTGAACGAAAAGAGCAACCAAAATCTAATTTTTCTCTGCGACGCCTTAGCACACCACTGCTAACTTCACCCCTTTATAATCCCATAGATCCCAGCCATGTCTCCCTGCCTACATTTCCCAAACTTGGACTGTTGTCAAAAACATGTAAGGTTCTGCAGAGGCACTGCACTGTCACTGGGGATAGTATATCTTATAATGAACACAGCAGACTCACCAGTTCTAGTTCTGTCTCTGCTGCTATGTCTGAAGAACCAGTCCCACTGGCTCCACTGAACTATGGCTCCAGTGCCAGCTGCAAATACGCAATATCACCAAACCCCTGGCTCCACTTTACTATGGCCTTTTCTCCAGAGGAGCAAACCCTATCGGTCACTGTCCTCAGCCTGAGTGGAACACCTCATAAATTAGAGGACGTTTCTGTGCTGGGCAGTCTACTACCTGTGTGTCCCTGCCCCATACAAGCCTCGACCCAGAGCAGTGTCAGCCCTGAGGCTCACACCCTAGTGCTGCTTTTCATGGTGAACTCTGTGACTGAGCTTCAGAGATGCACGCTCAGAATAGCCGTATACACACATGGTCCACAAAGCCCGGGAGGCACGGCACTGGGTGAACTGGAGGCTGAATGTGAAGAAAAAGACTGGGGAACAGAGCAAGTATTTCACTTTACAAAACTGCTTAACTCAAACAAGTGGAAAGCACAAAAGGTAGTCTGTGTTTTGAAGTCCTGTTTGTGATGTTGATTTTGTTTTAAACGTTAAGGTATGTCCACATAAAATCTGAGAGGAGGCCCCTTTTGAGCTCATTTAGGGCTTAAGCTTGAATTGTCATTCAAGCCACACCAAAGCTCTATATAGTCCATAGACTATATATATATATATATATAGTCCATAGACTATATATATAATGTTTAGACATTAGAGCTTGATGTCAGTTGTTGGTTCTTCAGTAGTTTTTGTAGTTTTAGTGTAGTGCAAACCAAAAGCCTCATTTACTCCTCACTGAGGTTCCCTCTCTGCTCTTTGAACTTTTGCCCGTTGACTGCAGAGTGTGAGCTCCCAGGATGCACCAGCGTGTAGAGGGCTTAGCTGTCCTCCACAGATCTTCATTTTACTTCAGTATCAGACTCTGTCCCACCGCATCAAAGTCACAGTCCTCAGAGCTGATAACCTCGACGAGCTCGTGCACACATCGGCAGCACAAGGTAAAACCTGTCACTCAAATCTAACAACATATGTATTTGATTTAGTGATCCAATAAGCAGATAATGCAACAGGATATAATGTAAACATGCATGGACAGATCTAACATTTGCCTTTCAGGGGTGGTGAAGTTTTTTCCCTATGTTTGTTTTTAGTGTTTGGGGGATTAAATGATGTCTTACAGGACCCAAACGCAGCAGGAGATCATCCCCTTTTTTAATGACATTGTAGTTTAATCTTTCACTATTCACAATCCTCGGGAAAATTTTCCAATCTCCTCTGGATCTCTGAGCTGACAGATCTAATCTTTGTTTGCATTACCCTGTCAAGGCATTGTTTTCATAGCAGACAAGCAAATCCTGTATACAGAGCCATTAGGTTTTATTATATCTGTTTCATTCAGTATATTACATAAGACAGTCTCTGTTTGTTTAGTCTGAAAGCATTTCCTCATAAATCATAGTTTAGACAAGATTGAATTGCAATTGATAGACATTTATTTATTTATAGAGAAATTTATTTTATCTAGCTCCACTTTGACCTTGACCACACCTAGTATATATACTGCATATATGGGAGAGCAGATATATGATATAGATATATGATATGTGAGAACAATGAGCACAGTGTGATGTGATTTTTCTACATTTCCACCTTTTGATAATTGTATGTAAATCTTGATAAATAATACAGAGACGGTGATATATTTAATAATACATGATTATCTGCAGCTTTGTGATTGGTGGATTGAGCAGTTACCCAAACAGAAAAAAGACAGTCAAATAAGAACTACATTTAGGGTTTACACCTGTCATGTAGGGGGAGCATGGATTGACCTGTCATGTTATCATATAGTGTTGCTTATTACTTCTAATTTTTTTAAATATAATATTTGTGCATCTGTGTACAGATTACCAGGTGGTGATCAATCTTTATCATGAGGGAGCTGTGATCAGCAGCAGAGAAACTAAAGGCGGGTCATGTGCTGTGTGGAATGATTCTTTCTTATTTGACCTGCCTCCAGGCAACATCAGTAATCTGCACCTCACGCTCGAGTTTATAGTCATGCAGGTAAAGATCACTTTGGGCAATGACAGAATAAAACTTGACTGTGTTGGGAAAATAGACATGAATTCCTGTATTTATTTATATTTTAACTATCCTTTCTTATGAAACAGAGTCAGATCCTTTCAGAGGGTAAAGTTCTTGGTCGTGTCCTCATTGGAGCGGAAGCTGCAGATGCGGGACGTGCTCACTGGCGGGACACGTGCAGCCTGCAGGTGGAGCAGGCACGCTGGCACACTGTTCAGCCAGAGCCACTGTAAATCTATCACACATTTGGGATGAAAATAAAATATATACATTTGTGATCATTGAGCCACATGTGCTATATGAACGCAGTGAGGAATCTAAAATAGCACACACTGCTGATGTTTATTTGTGTATATGAAATGACTATTTTCTGAAAGTGCAGCTCTGATGGATGCAACTCTTGAGTATTCAGCAATAAAATCTTTAAACATGGTCTTATTCCAAACTGTGTAGTTTCCTGTGGGAAATACTGTATGTGCACAAAATGACATGTTAAAAAACACAAAGTGACCTCAGAGTTTAATGCCTTATAATCAAGAAATATGATTTGTAAAATGTCACCCAGGAAAGATGTTCTAAAAGGATCCAATATAAATATAATATAAGGACTGTTATAATCATTTAGCTTCTGTATCATTAAGCAGAGAGGAATCAAAACTTTAAAAGCAGGCTGTTGCGGCGCTCTGTAATGACCAGCTTATGTATAGACTTATACATTCTCATTTGTCTTCTCCCTCCTCTTGATCTTCATCAGGGCTACAGATATCTACAAGCTCAGCCAGAAATATCCCATCAGGACAGAGGATATACGGCGTCTGAGGCAGGTCACTCTCATCTGAACATTCAGAAAGATATGGCACTTCAGTTTCAAAAGACTTTGATGCTTCCTCTGTAGTAGAGTGAAAGTCCTGGATTGGCTGTTTTTTCCTCAGGGCTTAATCAAAAGAAAATGGGGAACACAGGGTAAGACAGTTTCTTTTCCAAATATCAAATTTAAGTATAAAAATACTTGCAATACGGTATGAAGCAAAAGTAGATCAAGGAAAGGAATTAATTCAAACCAGGGGTCTATACACTGCTGAAGATTAATGTTGATAAAAGTAGCTTTATTAAATAATAAATAAATGAATTAACATTTATTGGCCTGTTTAGGTATGACCAGATGTGAATATGTCCCTGGTTGAGAGGAAGAAAAAATTATAAAGTCTAATCCACAGATTCTACAAACAAGTCAAATCACGTCTACACTACTGATGACACCGATTCATGCACAGCTTCACCTTGTAGCAGATGTTCATTTTTTGTCTCCAGATTGCTGATTTCTGTACTTATAGCTGACATCTGGCAGAAAAGAGAATCATTTCAGATCTTTGGCTTCCTCTGCATATTTGATGCTGTTTGCTATAGGTCATCATTCATTTTTTAATCGAATGCTTATGAATGTATATATTTATCCGTTCCAAGATTTTTAAAATCTCATATTTGTCATTATTATTAGCATAAGACAGTGACATACAGTACTGTTGGCTCCATTCCAGCCTCATCTACTCTATGCTCTCTGATTAAAACACAATCTGGGTTGGTGCATATGAGAGTGTGCATATGTAATGATTGTTAATATCATGATATAATCTGCGTGGCATGATTATGCCATTAATGATATTAGTTTACATCAGTTGCAGATGCTGCTATACTGTTTCTAAAGTATTTGGCATGTAGTCACACAAAATTGTTGGTCGTTGTAGTGGTAGGTTAGCTGGAGGCTTTATGCTGATGTTTTAATCACTGGATCATCAAAAGCTAATGCTCCTGACAAAACTGGACACATGCACGTATACACTTCCTGCTGTGGGTGATTCTTTATGAATTTTCTTTAACTTGGTAACACTTCTACTTCATGTGATGTAAGGATTTATAACCTGGTGAGTGTGGCTTTGGAAGTTTTCCTCAGTAGGAGCCTCTTGTGCTGGCTCTTCCTCCTCTCTTAGAAACTCACTGCCCTCCTCGTCCTCCTCCAACACAGGCGACAAACCTGAACTCTGCTGCCAGTTCCACCTGTCTCCTGCACTCTGAATGAAAATGAACACATTCGTTCCATCATCAATCAATCATTCCACTGATTATTCTTTTCAGTTTTTATTCATTGAGGCGTTTTACCCTCATAACTTTAGAAGTGAGGGTCCAGTCTTGAGGTGAGGATGCTCCTGTCTGGCCTGCTGCTGATGGGTTCTCAGCCATTCCCATCTCATTTTCTTCTCGCTCCTTAAACAGATTCTTTAACTACAAATATGACAAAATGAAACACATTTTTTGTAATTTACAGTACAGAACATGAATCTAAAATGTATTGGCAATCTACCACTAGTTGTTAAGACATTTCACAGTATGTACCTGCTCTGTGACCATCCTCCTCTGCTGCTCTGTCTCTGAATTAACCGAACATATTATGTTACTCTTCCTGTTCTCAACAGTAGGTTTCTCATCTTTGACCTGTGGACAAGATGTCCATCATTTTACATATTTATCATCACCACAGGAGATTTTCTGTACGATTGTCCTTTTTATGAACTTTACCAAAGAAAGCTGCTTTAGTATTTGAAGCCTCTGGACTGCTGACGTTTTCTCCTGTTGCAGCTGGTTTGCAGTCCTCCTGCTCTCTGAGAACATAGGGAGCAGGTTGTTTTGAAGCTGAATAATGAGACTTTTTAATGACAAATGTTTTCAAAAGCAGGTTTATACCTTCTAGCTGAGCCCTTAGTGAATCAGTGGTCGAGACATCATCATCTTGACTGACTGCGAAGGTCTTTTTCATGAGCTTTCATGAAAAGAGGGAGATGTGGTGGTTACACACACCTGCTGTTAAACAGAATTTTGACTAGACTATAGTGATTGTACCTCGGGCTCCAGAGCAGAAATCTTAATTAGAGCGTCGTTTTTTTCAGTCTCTCCCAGCCTTTCTAAAAGCTTCAAAGCTTCTGCTCTAACACAGCGTGGATGAGAACCTTTGACTAACTCAACTGCTCACCTTTAAAAAAGTTTTGTCATTCATCATTTTGTAAAGAAACCTTACTTTTCCCTCGGTTCCTTCTCTCTGTCGGCAGATTTTTGATTTGGCTTTTGAACTTTTCTGCTTTGCATACAGAGCTGTCGTTCAGAAGAATTAACTGTCAATATTCACAACATAAAATATTTACTCTAAATACATGTTTATATAAAAGGTACATCAATGCGTGGCATATGTGATTCCATCTTCACTGCAGAGTTTCCAATTTATGTTCAAAATATGAAAATTTATTTCATTGTTGGAGGAACACTTTGTTACCTGAGAGGATTTGTTTTGGCTGCTGTCGGAGTCTGACGGTGGCTCCCATAACAAAGAGGATTCTGATAAGCTGATAAAACAGAGTGCATGACAAAGAGACAGATAACAGAATTATAGTTTGAGCATTTGCTGATGGTGCATTGTGAAAATGAAAATCCACTCACTCTGTCATTGTGTCTTTGTCCCGAGTCTGCACAGCTTCACGGCCTGCAAGTACATGGTCACAGCAGTTTAACGCCCCCTTGTGTTTTCAACAATAAAATACCCCTTATTTTCTGGAGCAGAGTGCAAATGCAGTATTTGATTACTTTTCAGTCACTGACAACTTTTCTTTCACCTTTATCTTTATGTCTGTGAAGAAGCACCTGACTCCTGCTTCTTTCCAGCTCCAGCTCCTGTTTGCATGCATCAAGCTCAACTCTCAGCAGTGAGTCAGCTTCTTTCTATAAGATGAAATGTTTTGGTAGAAATCCCACATAAACTCAGTGTCCTACAGTCCAGAGTAATCCAATGCATCACTGCAATGAAATGTACTTTCATAATGCCAGTAATGTTCCTTTTAACATAGAGCTTTAAATTCAATATGTTTTAGACTTGACATCATACATGCTGTTGTCCTAAATTGTACAAATGTATCTAATAGTGTCCACAAAAAAAATCTGTATCAATCAAATGTCTTAATATTGTAATATTTTAGAAAAAAATCTTCAAACAATAGCTTGAGAGATGATTTACCTTGTTTTCAGTCAGCATCTTCTCTATTCTGGCTTTGTGCTGACGCAGATAATCAATTTGTTCTCTAAGTAAGAGTACATGTAATAACAAAAAAGAAGTGTGTGATTTAGACAGAAATAATTTTTGTGGCTTTGGTGACTTACAATATACAGTATATTGGTTGACTCACTTGTCTTTTTGGGCCTTTTTCTGAAGTTTTTCAATTTCAGTTGTCAGATGTTTAGTTTCTACTTGGAGCTAAAATGAATGGATTTTATTTACAGGAACTGTGAAATGCACAACTGTAGTTTAAACTACATTGTCTCATGACTGGTAAGGAGAAAAGTCTTACTTCATTTCTGGATTTCTTCTTGAGTTCCTCTATTTCCTGCTGTGTGGACTGCAGGGCCAGAGCCGCCTTTTGCCATTTCTCAGTCCAGTGAGACACCACAGCTTTTAATTCCTTGATGTTTTGGACTCTCGCTGTATCTTGTTTGCGATACTCTTCCTCCTGAAGATGTAGCTTTTCTTCTTTCTCAAGAACCTTAGCCTCCAAACACAAACATTGATCCTGTAGTTTCTGCTTTTCTAACTCCAAAACTTTCACAGATTCCCTGCAGGAATAATTTGAAGGTTTCAGTAAAGAGATGGTAATTGTTACACCGCACCACTGATCATAAAAAGGTGATTTTAGATACACTGAAGATTAATTGACACCTGAGCTGGCAGTACTTTTCCTTCTCTTCATGTCCACCTTCATTAATTTTGCTCAGCAGTTCCTCTTTTTCTCTGATCAGCTGGGAGTGTTTTGCCTCCAGGTGTGTGGTCAGTTTGGAGCTGATGAGCCTCTCTGCTGTTAGCTCCTGTATCTGAGACTGTAACATCTCCAGGCTTTGCTTAATTGTTTCAAGCTCACATGTCAGCTTTTCATTTACCTGGTGAGAAGTTAAAACAGGGATGATTTGATTTGATGTAAGAATTGCAACAAAAAAAAAGAAGATAAACAAAAAGATGTGCCTCTCTCAGCTTTCAACCTCTTTGAGAGCCTTTAATTCTTCCTGCGTCACAACCGTTTCATGGTCCTGTTTAAAGCTGTGAGACTCTTCTTTAGCCAGATGGTCATGGAGCTCACAACTCTCTGAACCTGGTTTGGTTCTCTCCAGGTGCAACTTCAGCACCCTTTGGTACAGAGCTTCTTTCTCCTATTCAAGGCACAAACAAAAAAACACAATCATACTACCAAAACATTATATTTTCATTTTAAATTCCTCAGATAGGGCTCATAATGTAAACATCATATATGATACCTGGATCAGGCCCTCTTTATGAGACTGAGCCCTTTTCAGTTTGGCCTCGAGTTCTTTTATACTGTCCTCCAGCTTTAGCACCTGAGTTGACAGCATGGCTTTTTCCTGAGAGGTTAATTTAATTCAGTTAAGTTTAAGTTCATTTTCAAGGTGCATTTCCTATCGTGACGTGTTATCCTGTTGGAAAATGTAAAAATTAAAGCAGAGACAGGTAACTGACCAGGCATGCCTGGCTAATCTTGCTGTTTGCTTCACACAGCTCGTCAGAGTGATTCTGCACGGTGTGGCTGAGCCTCTGATTCAATTCCTCTATCTGGTTACGTAGTGTTCTCTGTGTCTATAGAAACAGAAAACAATCAGCGTAAAGGTAAATGTGACATAAAGTGAACATGACAATGACACTTCTCTTGTCTATTTTTAAGCTGACCTCTGTAGAAGTCTGGAGTTGCTGGCGTTCCTGATTTTGCTCTTCCTCTTGTGTTTTTGCCCTTGTCTCTGCCTCTCTCCGTTTAAAAAGCTCAGTGTCAAACTTCTGCTTCTCCTTAATTAAAGACATATGTAAAAGCAATATGTGACAGTACACAGAATAATACAGTATTTATTTCATAATTTCTTCTTGGCTCACCGGTAATGTGAGCTAGGACTTTATTTGGGTGGTTGATCATTGATTTCCTTGTTCAAAGCAGACATCATTTTCAAAAGGTCCTTCTATAACTTAAGGTAACTTGTGGCTGGATGTTTTTCATTGTTACTTTCCAGTTCTTTATCTGTATTTACCTTTCATGGAATTTTCTAGGCTAGTTTTGTTTTCAAATTAGGATAAACCAGCTAATGCCTTTTCATGTTCAAGGGTGCTAAGTTAGTCAGTGCAAGGTAATGTGGTGCTGTGGGCAACTGAACCTGTTACCAAAAAAACAAAACAAACCACTTGTTACTCTCCACTTACCTTACATTTTATGTCAAACAGCTCTGCATTATTTAGGCTATAGCACAGCTGTGCGTCTCTGGTTCTCAGCCGGTTCAGCTGAGTGTCTAGACGCTCATGAGCATTTTGCAGCCATTGCTCCACTTCTTGTCTAAAGTAAGTGCCACCTTGGCCAGCTTCTAATTCAGCACCCAGAGGGATAGGACAGGATAGTGTAGCTCCCTCAGGAGCCAGATGGGACAATGACTGCCACCTCCTTAGACCTGAATCTTCCTCACTGCCAGATGTGCTGGAACACATATACACCACCCTGACTTGAAATGAAAATGAACATGTCTCAGTTCCTTTAAAAAGTGTATTAAATTTCCTCTTACCTTGTGCTGACTTTAGACAGGAACCCTTTATCAGAAAAAGATGCCACACCACACTGTGCTGAGGTCTAAGAAAGAAAAACTCCATTTTAAATCAACTACACTTGGATTCACTAGTTTTACTACAAAAATGAAGCACACCTGGATCTTACCTGGGCTGTAAAGCAAGATTTCGTATCCCACATGTCGAGGTCTGTGAGTGAAAAAGGACTTGGGGGTCTCAACATCTTGAAGCTTCTTCCTAGATCCAAACTATCACTTCCCTTAGTATGGGAGAGGCTACAGTGCTCATCTCCCCCATTTGCCCAAGTAACAAGGACAGATTTTCACACAAAGCTGGCAACTTGAGGTGTATGGCTATTCTTGGCTCATGGGTTTTTGCATTTTTTCCAGTGCTTGCCTGCTGGTAAACAGCTAGTTTTAACACTGTACCGTCATTACAGCGCGTCTGCCCTCTATAATAAACTTTTCATTATTTTTAGATTTCTTTATTATACCCTTCAGTATCTATATGCAAATATGTCAGAGTGTTATCACAGATTATGACTAAAACTGCATTCTACACTGAATAGCCCTTTCTCTTACAGTACCTTCATGTCCACTGACAGTCCCCACCTGCTCTGCTTGTAAGCCTCACACAGCTTTGATTGCAAGCTTTGATTGTGTACAACCCTTGAACTGAGTATCCATAGTAACTTGTGCACACAGGATGCAGTTGGGTGTGTGTCATGTGCCAGCACTTCTGGGATAGTCTCCACATGATGTCATTAGTTCTGCTGACTGCCTGTTTGTGATCACAATACACATAAATAATTTATGAGTGATTGTGTTGAGACTGATTGCAATTACTCTGAGGCAAAGAGAGAGAAAATTGTTGATTTGTGTTTTTTTGCCTTACATCAATGTTTATAAATTATTTTTATTTCATTTTTGCTCCAGGAAAAAGCAAGCAGATAGTATAACATCTATATAGGCATCCTAATACTCTAAGGGTAAGTGTGAAATATCACATAACAATGACTAAATCCAAAGTTGTCTAAGCCAGTCAAACTGTTAAGAAGCACAGCTCTTTTCCCCTATTGTCCATCCCAGTTATTCCTCAACTTGTCATACTAATTAGTACCAATATGTTAAAAGTTGCAGGAGGTCAAGCTTTTGAAAACCAAATCCATTTGAACTTAAGAAATCACAATTTGTCAGACTGGCTAATTTAAATCTCCGAGATCACAAATATAAGCTCTTACTTTGAAACATGCAGTCTTCCGGAAACCGGAAGTGGTCAGAAGCTAGCGGCAGCAGGTTCTTGGTTGTTGAAGAAGCTAAGAAGCTAACTGGTTAAGGGAACAGCAATCTTATTTCCAGCAACTAACAGTATGTTCTTCTGTGTTCTTTAAACGAGTGTGTTCTGCAAAAAGTACAACACATTAGCGCCAGGTTTTCATTCACTTTTGCCTTTTGAAATTACCGCTAACGTTAGTTAGATAGTAACACCAGGCCGATGCTAATGCTAGGCTATTAGCATAACTGTTTGCTACTTTTTCTTACCGTCTGAAAGTTAGCTTATTAGTTTTACTGAAAGTGTGCGGTTTCTGTATGTGTTGTAATTTCGCATTTAAACTCGTGGACTTTATTGTTCAGGCATGGCTGCGGACTGGTTGGGTAGTTTGGTGTCAATTAACTGTGGGCCAACGCTGGGAGTCTATCAGGGAGAGGTATCATCTGTGGACCAGTCCAGCCAAACAATTTCCTTAAGACAACCTTTCCATAATGGAGTCAAGTGCACTGTCCCCGAGGTCACATTCAGGTAAAACTCGGCACCAAGGAGTTTGTCCTCTGTCTTCCATTACAGCATTTTGACCATTGTTTCTTAATGTTTGTAAGATAATTTTGACCTTTTTTTTGCAGTGCCATTGACATAAAAGAACTCAAGATTTTAAATATTAGAAATGACAATGCTAGGACCAACTGTTCTGCACCTACAAAGGTAAGCAGCACTCCTGTTGCAGTCCCAAAGAATGACCCCAGATCTGTTGAGAAACTGAACTCTCCTCAGCATTGCTCTAAAAGTTATGGAGACCGTCATCTGGATGTACCTGGACAGCTTAAAGGATTCCGTCGAAGACATAATTCTTGTAAGTGCAGTGCAACTATATCAGAATAACGCAAAATGTTACTGATGATTGCTTAGAGGTTAACTGTATAATAACTGTCCCATCAGGGTCATCTAGTAGTCGTGGGGCAAACCAAGCAACACCAAAAAAGAATGGGGTGAAGAATGGTCAGATGAAGCACAGAGATGATGAGTGTTTTGGGGATGGTGTGGATGATGGCCTGGACACAGATTTTGATTTTGAAGGAAACCTGGCTCTTTTTGACAAAGCAGCAGTTTTCTCAGAGATCGACATATCAGAGCGTCGCAACGGTGCAAGGTCGCGTGGGACACCACAGGAGCAGACACCCTCACGCTACCGTCATGATGAAAACATCCTAGAGGCCAAACCCATTGTGTACAGACAGATTACTGTACCACAGCCTGGGGCCAAAGAATACTGCACTGGTAAGTGTATGTTGTAATGAAATGAATGGTAGCAAGGGCAAGTGAAGCAGACTATTAAATTACACTAGTTAATAATTATTTTAATTGGCAGTTAATTTTTGGTCAGTGGGTTGTTTCAACTCTGCTGTTAAATATGTCTGTCCTGCTTCCATACAGACTCTGGGCTTGTTGTTCCCAGTATATCCTATGAACTGCAAAAGCGTCTTTTGTCAGTTGCTGAGCGTTATGGTCTCTCACTGGAACGAAGACTTGAAATGACTGGAGTATGTGCCAGTCAAATGGCACTTACATTGCTGGGTGGTCCCAACAGGTAAGTATGTAGTGATGGGTTTGAAACAGATGTTGAATATCCAAACTAACACACGTTTACCATTTTAAAAAAAAGTTAGTGCTTAGCCATTTACAATGGCTAAATGATAGCCCAATACCTAAACTCAAACAAATCTAAATTGCAGTTAGAGTGCTTGAATTCAGTTTGCTCAAGTGAACATCAGAGACATGAATGTCTGTCTCGAAAATTAGGGTTTTTAAACAGGTTGTCTAGTGATAGGAAAGCTCAATGCATTCAAGATTAAATCAATAAAACCATATTTATAATTAGAAAAGAAGCTAGATGAAATAATATTTACCTGTAGTTTTTCAATATTATTCCTACAGTTACTTCTTGATAGCTTGTTCTTTTCATTTGAACCTTTTGGATAGTCATACTGTTGAACCTAATTGTTTTGTATGCCATAATTTAGGAAATCATCTAAGTTTATATTTCAAAATTTCTCCCAGATTCACTCCAAAAAATTTACACCAGCGTCCCACAGTGGCTGTGCTGTGTGGTCCTCATGTTCAGGGGGCTCAGGGCATCAGCTGTGGTCGTCACCTGGCCAATCATGAAGTGGAGGTCATTCTGTTTCTGCCGAATTTTGTCAAGATGCTTGACTCTGTCACCAGTGAGCTCACGCTGTTTAATAAAACTGGGGGCAAACAGGTTTCAAATATCAAAGGTGGGCACCTTTTTTAAATAAAGTTTTGTGTTTAATTTGGCTTTCTTTTTTGCACCTGTCTAAGTGACTTTTGTGTTTTTAAATGTATTCTAGTTGGTGAAGTAGAATGAGATTTTTCAGTTTTTCTTTCTGACTCCACAGACCTTCCAGACACCCCAGTGGATCTAATTATTAACTGCTTGGACTGCCATGAGAACACATTCCTAATGGATCAGCCTTGGTACCAAGCAGCTGCAGACTGGGCTAACCAGAATCGAGCACCAGTGCTCAGCTTAGACCCTCCTGTAAATGGACAGGGTCAGGCAGTCGAGGCTAAGTGGTCCCTCTCTCTTTGCCTCCCACTTCCACTGCCTGAGGGGGCTGGCAGGGTTTACTTGTGTGATATAGGCATCCCTCGCCAAGTGTTTCAGGAAGTGGGAATCAAGTACCATTCTCCTTTTGGGTGCAAGTTTGTTATCCCTCTTCACTCTGCATAATTGGACTAATGGTTAACATGAAAGATAAAATCTTTCACCATGTTTGACCATTTGGGTTTGGGCGCCTTATATTCCAGAGGTTCAGCAGTTTCTAACTCATTAACATGTGAATGGGACTTTCTCTCACACTGAGTGATGACCGCTTGATACGTTAGTCCTACTAGCACTAGTGCATGTAGATGGAGAACGAAAGAGCATCAAATCTGAATTGAAAAACAATTCTTTCATGACCAATAATGGCACCAGCAATTATATAGATACCTTTGTATTAACATAATTTTACACGACATTTGAATGATAGCTTATTCAGAAATGAAGTCACAGAGCTGATACCACTTAATGTTCAATTTTGAATTTACACATTTGGACTTAAAATTGAACTTTTCTGAATGTTGTTGCAATCTAGCCTCATTATTCATGTGGTGAATAAACATCCATTAATTTGGATGAAACATCAGAAGTCAGACCTAACAACTTTGTTTACAGCCTCTTGCACAGTGAGTAAATGTCTGATATTTTATTAGCAGAAGAAATTCATTAAACAAATTTGGAATTTTTGTAATTTATGTTAGCGAAGCTGTGTTTTCCGACTAAACCAGTTTTGGATATGGCAGCTACTGGAGCGAATCCAGGTATCAGCAGTTTTGTATGTTCATTGTTAAATTAGGTTGTGATTATAAGCCTTAATTATAGGCCTTAATGATGATCTGGGAGAAAAGTTCTTTAAATTAATTTTGGTTTAGTTGTACCAGTCAAAGGACTATATCAGTGTCTTTGAAAGTCCCAGTTCCTTAACTACAAGTCATGTATATTAAACATTTCTACTGATCATTTTTGAGTCCAGGCTATATAATTGATGTCTTTTTCCTACGGTTCCATGTACTTATTTGTTTTTATTTAATACTGCACCATAAAAAAAAGGAATTAAGTGAAACAAAAATATTATGTAATCTTCTGTGACAAACGTGAGATCACTAATAATTTGTGTCAGTGTTGCATGTGTTGTTGCAGTAGAAGCACAAATTGATTTCAGGAACCTTTAGTGTGTTACACTAAAGAAAATGGAGTCTAGATTTTGGATTGATTACACAACTTAAACATGTTTTGGGAATCTTAAATATTGTGTGGAAACAAATGTAAGGCAATGGAACAGTGGGTGAAATGCATCTACAATTTTAAAAAATGTGCTAAAAATTACAGGACCATGTGATTTTATTTTATTTCTGTTGGTGTGTTGAATTGTCTTGATCTAAACACACAAAAATATGTATGTGCATCTGCACTGTATGAACCAATTAGACTGGGTCTGATTGATGAGAAACTGATGAAAAGTTTTTTTCAGTTGCTATTTGATCTGATATACACCTGTTTACATATGTGACCACAAGTTGCTTGTTCTGTGCTGTTTTTTCAGGCCTCGACAGGGGGACTGGAGGCATGTCTACTGCCAGTTGTTTTGACAATGAAAGTCTAAGTTTTTAAGTCCTTATTCTTTATGAAAGACCACATTCATTTGAAATTTGATGTGTCCAGAAGTTTTTGTCAACAGTTTTACAGGACATACGTCAGTATTTGCGGAATTCAGACTTGACTCCTGCTTCATTGAGCTCAGTGTAGTCCAGAAAAGGCTGATTTCAACCAGTGCACAGAGATAACAAATCAAGTGTTTAGTGCAGTAATGTTTGGTGTTGCATGTCCACATGTGGACTCATAAACATCTCGGCGGGATTGAAAATATTTTGTATTACATTTTGATTTCTCTGAGCACGCTAGTTTGCACAGACATTCACCTTAATACACAGGCGTTTTGTCCTTTCTCCAAGATTCCTCCGACCTGATGTGTTAATAACATCTGTCGGGACACGTTTGGGTCGAAACATCAGCAAGTGCTAGTGCACATGGGAACTTAATGAGTTTAGTTTGCGGCCGCCAGGGGAGCATTAAGCCACAGTTTTAGTGGTTCTTCCTTATTCTGCTGTAATCGCAATTCTTATGTGCTTAACACTATTTCCTCATTGAATAGCTTTTTTTTTAAATAATGAAATGTTAAAACTCAGCATATGGTGATCTGACTTCCACAGGAAAGCGTCTGTTTGAAAGAAAGTTGTTAAAAGGCTTAAAAGTTCTGCTTTTCGGGATTTTTAATTCTTAGTTTACATGTTTCGTACCCTCAGATCTGTAGCTGGTGTTTACTTCAGTTTACTGTTCACTGGGAGGTTTTGTCTAGACAGGACATTAGTTTCCTTCTGGGATCGAAGGTCACTGTCGGTGTTAACTGTGAATAAATACTGTGGGCTCTTCTCCCGTCATGTTTGTAGACTGAAATAATAAAACACGCTCGCCAGTTTTATGCTGTGTTTTTTGTAAGCATTGCCTTACTGCTCATCATCATTCACCTTCACTGACACGGTGCCAGTTATCGCCTATTTTTAACCACAGTAGTTTATCATTAACGCGCATGTGCGCTGCAAAATCAAGGTGGGGCAAAAAAACTTGAATGTTTCTGACGGAAACAGGAGTAGGGCAGCAAGGAGTAGACGCGAAATTATTTTCAGTCAGCTCAAATTAAACGGAGTTTTAGCCGGCTCAGTTGTCAGGTGGTTTTTGTTTGTTTTGTTTTTTTCTCGGCTGCTTAACTTTTTCCATCGAGAGTAGAAAAGTTAATGTTTAATTTTTATTTTTTTTTCTAAGGCTCTTTCTTAAATGACGGCTCCAGGAGACGCATCAACATCACTGCTGGCTGGTTGTTGTACTGGGGTATCTTCGGATTGCTGAAGTTTCGTGTCACCTGAGGCAGGTTTCACTTCCTCGACGGGAATTGAACTGTTTTACGCTCAAACATTAACTGTCGGTTATTTATTTCGTCAATGGGACTTTTTGTTTTTCTGCTGTGGCTCAGATGAGAACGGATCCCGGGCAGTAGCCGAATCACCTGTTCGCATTAAATCTGCGTTTTACCCAGAAGCAGGTACGAATTTATTTTTATTATTTATAAATGGATCTATGGCTTAGAAATATTGTGTTGTGGTAAAAGCTTTCTAAAATACAGCCTGTGCAGGCCTCTCGGCTTGTGCACATCATACAAAGACTATACTTTAATTCAGCTCATCACAACGCATTCGAGTTTGGAGGTTGTCCGATGTTAAGTTATAAGTAGACCTGCACAATAATCAACCCCATGTTTAGTAAATTACGTAATGAATGAAGCGCAAGATGGTTTAAAACGAAAATATGCTTTGTAAGTATACTGTATGATTTCCTGATAGACGTGTCCGTATTAACATCCTCTGCCTTCTGCTACTTCCTTTGGTTTCCTGGGGTGCAGCAGCTGCAATATACACATTTCTCCGTGACACCATGGTTGATATTGATAATAATGTTCTGCTGATTTAAGGTGGTGAGCATGCATTAGAGGATTTTCGTTAGACTTGAGATCTGTGACAGCTGTTCCTGGCTTTTTAATCTGACAACCGTTGCAGTGTGACTTAATATTAAATGGGTTCATTGCTCCTTCCTGCATAGCCCTGTCATTCTCAGGAAAGAATAATCCACCAGTGCACTAAAAATAATCGCTAACTGGAAGAAGAAAAAAAAAAAGTTTTCTGAAAACAGTATTTCTCGGAGAAAGGAAGTGAGGACTTCTTGCGTCTGTTTCAGGGCGATGCTCCTCTGACTGAGACAGGAATTCCCTCAAAAGTCAGCAATTTACTGAAAAAGACTGAAGCCAGTTCAGTGCGAGCACAGCCTTAGAGCTTTTCCCATCAGGGCGTTTTACTTTAGAGTGTGACAAAACTCTAAAGAAGAATTAAGCTGGTGAAACATGATGAGAACTCAAGAAACCACAGCAAAGCATAGCTGCTACCCTGTAATGTGTCACGCATGGCTGCACAAGCAGAGCAGCATTGCAGTGCATGGTTGCATAGCACCACAGCAAGGAAGTGTGTGTCCACTGTGCAGGCATAGGAGCTTTGCCTTGCATGATGTTTTTCGATAAGATAAAAAACATAAGTTACCCGCAGCGTCATTAGTTTCAACTGCTTCCTTGTCTCATATGAACTTTGGGTAGCAGTAAAATGCAAAGTTGACTGTGATGGATGAATGTCTAATTAAAGGGGATTTCCCCCACCTAACAATCGCTGATTTTCTTTCCTTGCCTGTAGCTCTAAAAGTGATATTGTTTTCCAGTTTTATTTATGATAAAAAGGGTGCTCTTTTAGGTTTATACCCCTTCATTTGCTTTCATGCCTGTATTACAGAACCTCATCGGCAACACTGTCAGTCATAAAAGTGATACAGTGATGGCTTGTATGGCACTGTACTTCCTCTCTTTGGTCCTGCAGGCAGTTGTTTCAGTAAGCAGCACTGCTGCACCAGGGCCCAGCTGTTGTCCTGGAGGAAGAGGTTATTTCCTCCTTGAGGAGAACATCTGCAGGCCCAGCTGGGCAAACTGTTGGCAGGCATGCTTTCTTCTTCTGTGTGTTTCTCCTTTTCTGCCCCTTAGTGCTTCTGTTTGCTGTTTGATTAAAGCCCACTGGAAACGGACAGAAATCCTGTCCTCCTCTCGCCACATGGGCCACGCACCTTAACAGTGATGATAATATGGTTGCAGCATTAATGCAGCTGTAGTATATCCCGAACCTGGAAGGTCATGGTGAGGGCTGGATTGCTCCAGCTGCCCTGCTGCACATGGAGGAGGAGGCATATAGGAGCACAGGAATTTGTATGTATGTTCACTGTGACATTATTACTGGTAGATGTTCAGTAGAGGAAGAAGTGTGCACTAATGTAATTGTCATTGAGGGTTTTTATGGCTGTTATCTTGTTTAATTAGCATTTCAAATCTAAGTTCATGGTGGTGTTTTTTAAATTAACAAATGTGATATGTATCGGCAGTGCCTCCGACCTTCCTTATTTCACTCTATTGCAGCAGCATTTGCAACACCTAGCATAATTAGTTTTCAAATGAGTTTTTGTCAGGCTAGGGCCTGGCAGATTTAAACAAAGGCCAAAGAAGATATTTCTACATTCCTGTCCTGTCTTGCTTCGTGCCGTCACTCTGCCCCTGTTTTATACAGTTCAGCACTTTGACTAAGTTGCATAAGACTGGAGTAAAATGTTGATGAATCATTTTAGTCAGAGCAGTGGGATTGTTTCATGCCATCCATTCATCATTTACTGCTTATCCTTCCAGGGTCACGGTTGTTGTGTACCAAGATTAATAAAATTATACTATAATGTCACTTTCTGGAAATTATATGGTGCCTCTTGTTATTGGTTACTTGAGTTTGTATTTCCTGTTGCTTTTATTACCTAATTTCACGTATCACTTCTCCTGTAGCAAACACCGTCTCTCAGTTGGATGATTCAGAGCTTATAATCACTGTGTTGTTGGGCATAACATACAGCAGTTTACACTTTTTTAAAGTGATAACAAAACAGAAGTGTTAATTCCACTTACAGAGCAAAATATGAAGTACAGTTCTTATTTGCAGACCTGTCGAACTGAAGCATTGCTCTGCTTATAGCTACATGCTCGACAAACCGATAATGATGGATTTCTCATGAGACAGGGGTCGTTACAACCCCAGGGGTCAGTGGAAACTTGTCCGACTCACAATGACAGTCTTGTGTGCGTCCTGAAAAGAGCAGGCCGTGGTTCCATGTAGAGCTCTCTGGAAATGGCAATGTGATTCCATTACAGATTGGGTTCTGTCCCATTCAGTCGTTTGCTGGTGGCTTACTGCTGAG
Source organism: Mastacembelus armatus (assembly GCF_900324485.2). NCBI lineage: Eukaryota > Metazoa > Chordata > Actinopteri > Synbranchiformes > Mastacembelidae > Mastacembelus > Mastacembelus armatus. The sequence goes on along the minus strand of NC_046638.1, from coordinate 8,245,512 downwards.
ATGCATTCAGTGTCCCAAAAGAGATGAATTATGAAGTGTTGTTGTGTGTCAGCCTTGGCCCGGTTGATCCATTCTTTACTTGGTGAGATCACCCAGCTCCCTCACCAAGGAGTTTGCCCAGGCATATTCCGTTGCAGTCCACAAGTTATGATAGCTTTTCTGTTTTCAAAGCATTATGGGTATGATTTCCTGCTTCAAACTTATCGAGATTGCTCAATTTGTAGTTGGAAGACTAGATGAGATTATAATTAGCATGATTCTAGGGTTGGTCAGCTGGTCAACCTCTTTGGTCCAGACAGAAATATCTCAAATATTTGCTGAAATGTATTTGATGAAGTGTTGTTGTTTTTGTTTGTTTTTTTTAAGACATTTGTGGTATACAAAGTATGGATCACAGTAACGTTGGTATCCTCTGACCTCTAGTGCTAGTAACGTTTTGACATTTGTGGATCAGAGTAAAATGTTTTGACAGCTGTTGGATAGATTACCATGTAATTTGGTGGAGACATGCATGGTCTTTGTGAACTGTGATGGTTCCCCCAAATTTTCATCTAGTGCTGTGGTTTCCAAGGTGGGGGTGAGATCCCCTGGTGAGACTGAAAACTGAGTCAGGACATGATTAATGAGATGTGACATGATTAATGAAATTGTGAATCAAACAAGACTTCTACAGCCACAGTAAAGGCTTTGTGAGGCTGTCATCAAACACTGTTTAATGTAATTAGGCCCAGATTTAATACACATGGTATTTTATAGTCAGTGCACAGTATTTTAATTCTCACATGATCGGGGTCCTCAAGGCTTGTTAACATAGGAATCTTTGTCTTCTTCACATTCCAACACGTATGGAGTAAACATGGTGTTAGGTAGAGTGGTGCTTGGAGCTAAATTGTGATGGTCAGCTTGCAGTCAAAATGCTAACATATGTTAATCAGAAATTTGTTATTAGAATTCATCTTCTGTGCACCATAAATCACTATCCAAGTTTTTCTGGTATCCCTCCAACAGTTATTGGATGTAGAATTATTTTAGTTAGGACCAAAGTGGTGGACTGATTGACATCGCCACCCCTACTCCTATGATGCTAGTGTGACTAAAAATACTGTGCCTACACAAAATGTATTATTCTTGTTTTTCTTATTCTGTTCTGCACAGTTGGGATCTCAGTGTAGCATAGGAATGATAGATTGGTATTAGCACAGGCTAAGTGGGGCTGCTCTTGCTGGGATGTTGGGTGTGGGAAATATATCTACATAGTTTTGTCCCTCAATACAGACAGCTGCAGTAGTCCATAGGGAACGACATCCGCCACGTCCCTGTCATACAGTGTGATGACAGTCCTCCCTGGCCCACATGGGACTTATAGCATACAGTAGATGAAACTCCAGACTGTGTTTTTCAGTGGAAGAAACATGCTTTTAAAAAGAAATGTTTCAATTTTGTTATATGTTTCATGTTTCCATGATCCCCACCCAAACATTTTATCTATCAAACAGGATGCTGACTGCGTAGTAAGGGACATGTTGGAGGATGTGACCTCATGTAAAGTGACAGATCTATCAGAGCCAGGATTTTCCCTGACCATTGATCCCAGCTGCCTCTCCATGGGAACTGATACAGGAAGAGAGGAAGTGGAATTTGTGGGGAAGGGTAGTGGGGGGTGTTGAGTATAAATTTATCCATAGGTCACCATTTAAACTATAATGCTTCTGTTCTGTCATGTTGTGTATGTGTTGTAGAAACAGACTCAAGGTGACTCTCAGTGGCTGCTTTATTGATGTAAAAAGAAAACCCTCTAGGCTGGATGAGTCCCCCTGGACTGGTCAGCTCTCACCACAAGTTTGCATTCCAGCGCTGAAGAACGTTGTCTTGATTCATTAAAAGGCCCAGTCATTAGGGCTTCACTAAAGAACCAGAACTAAAACAAAGCAAAGCAAAGTTTTATTCTGTTTATTCATCAGCTTGAATCTGCGGCAGAGTGCTCGACTTTTTCATTTGTTATTGCTACCTACTAACCAGAAGTTGGTCTGTATGAATACGGTCCTGTGTCATGGAAACATTCTGCCTCTGTTGTGAAAGTGCGATTTAAAAAAAAAAAAGTTGTTAGTTCTGCTTTCTGTATGAACAAGTTAATTTTACTGACACCGCCTGCTCTTTCTGATCTAGGTTAGTGTGATCTGATCATTGCTTGCTATGAATAACTATGTACCCTTATACAGCAAAACCACAAATGCACTGTCTTCCTTAGAATTAGTTTGTGGTGCCATACTGAGTAAATTCTTTCTCTCTCTCAGGTACTGTATGTGTGTGTGTGTGTTAACTAGCTCTGATGGTAGCAGCTAGAAAACCTCACCTGTGAGAGGACTGAACCACCTCACCATGACAGAGGTCCAGGTAACGCAGGCATCCAGAGCACAAACAGTGGCTTGTGTTAAAACAGAGATACACTTTTTTTTTTTAAAATTGATTTGTTTCCTAACTGCTCAACTGTCCATGTTCCTATAGACTCCATGGCCGCAGGGCACAGAGTGTGTAGCCAGGTACAACTTTAAAGGCACATCAGAACAGGACCTGCCCTTTAACAAAGGCGATGTATTAACTATCATTGTTGTAACAAAGGTAACATTTCATTATGCATTTCTTGCTTCTCATATGTTCCTTTTATAGACACTGTTTTGCTTTTAAATATTCATGCAGTATAGGTTCCCTTGACAATGGAATTAAAAAAATAACTTAAAACAGTAATTGTTCTCTTACTTACTGCACACGAAGTAATATTTCTATTTATTCATTTTAGACTTTTTGTGTTTCAGGATCCGAACTGGTACAAAGCTAAAAATGCTGCTGGTCGTGAGGGAACAATTCCAGCCAACTATGTTCAGAAAAGAGAAGGTGTGAAATCTGGAGGCAAGCTGAGCCTAATGCCGTGAGTATAGAGATTAAGGTGGCTGTGAAAGCAACCAGGATTAGGTTTATGAATGTATGGTCAACATCTGAAAGGCTGCCACCACAAAAGCTTTGTGTGGCGTCTGTATTGATGGCTAAAACACCACAACTTTGCACTGTTCCTACGTCTGGAGGCAGATGGCCTGTTTGTCGTGGCAGTGATGCTGTAGTTATTTGTGTGGAGACCACAGTTGGGTCGGGCTATGTTGTAATTGCAGTGCATTTGTGTCTGTTTCCAGCTCAGTTATGCTTGAGCTCCGCACAGTTTCCTGTCTTTTTTTTTTTTTTTTTAAATCTCCGGCTGAAATAATCTCCAAGATCTTTATTCATGTGATGTTTTTTTTTTTGTGTGCAAACATTTGTAAGAATGATATTTATAGTGTACTTGATTACAGAATTTTTATTTTTGAAAGATTTCAGGAAGGAAACATTACCAAGAAAATAAACCAGTGATTAAAAAAGGCTATATGGAAGAAAACTGCCTACACTAGTGTGTTAATGCATATTTAGACTTAATACCTCATGTCCTGTCTGAGGATTACATGTATACCCAAGTAACATTAGGTGACTGTTCTATAAATGCAGTTCATATTATTATTAGTAATTCCTGAGCGCAAAATATGATAATAGGAATCTAGAGGGTTATATGCTGACAGTGAACAGTCGGTATAAGAAATGACTAACCCAAATGGAACAGTGTTATTTAATGTCTAAGTTGTTGATCAAATAGTTTAAAAAATAAAAGCTGAGATAGTGGAATTATAATATTTCACCTTCTGCTTGACTGATTCTAATTTTTTAATAGGAAAAGTAGCACTAGCAATAATGAGTCCACAGAAAACAGGTTCATCTTGACAGTCTACAGTTGCAGAATTAACAATGTAGAATGACAAACAGAGTCCAGCACACATCTAGTACAACAACTTGCAAGAAGAGAAATATAAATTACTATAAGTACAAAATTTACAAAGTGCATGAAATCAGACAAGGAGAAAACGAGTGAAATAAAATGAGCCCTTTAAAACAATGCAGCTCCAAAAATTGTTGCAGCTAAAAGCTGGAGCTGATACATGTATTGTTGTTAAGGATAGATTTGCAAAATATTTTATTTAACTAATCCAATGATTTAGTTATGGTGATTGAGTTGTTGTGGTCTGATGTTTGGGTTCAGTAATACATCTGTCTCTTCCACTCCCAGTTGGTTCCATGGCAAAATAACGCGGGACCAGGCAGAGCGGTTGCTTTACCCTCCTCAAACAGGCGAGTTCTTGGTGCGAGAGAGCACCAACTTCCCCGGCGACTACACCCTGTGTGTGAGCTGCGATGGCAAGGTGGAGCACTACCGCATCATCTACCACGACGGCAAGCTCACTATTGATGATGAGGAGTATTTTGAAAACCTCATGCAGCTGGTTGAGGTATGATATAAAATTAGATTTTGCTCTAAAAACAAACCCAGGCATTTCTAGGCTACTTTATTGTACTTGTGTGTTTTCCTGTTTTACAGTCCCCTCGTGTCTGTCTCTACCTCATAGACCACATACAGTTCCTGGAACAAAATAATGAACAGGAAATGTCAAAGAGGAAGAGTGAACAGTATGCTGAGGTTCAGAGTTCTAACCTCAAAAAGACACCAGGCTGTTTACTCTCTTTTCGATGACTCCATTTCCTTTATAAAATGCTTGTTTTGAACAGCAGTATAATACAGTACTACAGAGTAACATAAATGTATAAATGAGTTAGTTCATTATAACCTGCTTAAAGAAAATCCTACCAGTTTCTGTTTTCTCATTTGACCAGACAGCCCTCTATTGGTCATTGTGATGCACTGCTCACTGAGTTTTATGGCGTCTTTATGGTGTAGTGATGGTGGTTTTTATGTCATGCATTTTATTTGAAGCTCTGTTAGTATTAACAAAAAGTTGGTTTGTTTGTATGATTCAATCTTCCATGGAATAACAGTATAACAGAACTAGGGCTGCTAAAGTTTGATTATGAAAATAGTTGGCAGTGAATGAATTCATCGATTAGTTTAATCTGTTTAATCGATGAGCAGCTGCAGAGATGAAAATGGCAGAAGTGGAGAAGAGTGAAAGTCATGCTTTCCATAGTTAAACATTTTTTACACTGTTATGTGGATGGTGGTGCCTTCTTCTTCTAATTTTTCTGTTATGTGGTCAGATAATCAGACATTGATTTAGGGTGGGCTGGGTTGACTTTGCTTTCCTAAGCAGTGCTGTACTGAAGGCAGCTCTGGTGTTTCCCTGTGCTGTAGTAAAGTTTTAATAGATTAAATAAAGCCATGAATAGTTAACACTCTTTGTGTATGTGTTTCCACTATATGTCTCTTTTACCCCTGGTTTCGCCTTGTAATTTTTCTTTGTTTTCCTAGCACTACACCAAAGATGCCGATGGCCTGTGCACCAGATTAATCAAGCCAAAGCTAGAGGAGGGCACGGTGGCTGCTCAGGATGAGTTTTCTAGGAGTAAGGCTCAGTTTGTCAGGCTTTGACAATTCATTCTACTGTTATATAATTTCTGTCTGTTTGTGAGAAACATGTATGGGTTATGTTTCAGCCTTGTGTTGTTTTCTCTTTAATTGGCCATCAGGCGGCTGGGTGATTAACAGGAAGGACCTCAAGCTGCAGCAGGTTATTGGAAAAGGGGAATTTGGAGGTAAGTACACATTTAAATTTACTTTGCATATAACAAGTGACCCACATCTGTTTTATTACTTAAATGTGGCAGAGACCAGATATGTATTATAAGGCATGCAGGGAAAATAACCTACTTTCATCATATAAAAAGCTCACTACAAATTAAAGTATTGATTTAAAAAAAATAAAATAAAATCTGAATCAGGACATGCAGTTGTGAATTTGTATAGAGGTTTGGCTAAGTACAAAAAACACATTGATACACAGTACCAATATATTTACTCTTGTCTCTACTGTGTGGTTTAAATAGGTAGGTTTCATTTTTGTGTATGTTGGTATTGGTCCTGTTGTGAACATTTTATGTGTTTTTCCTGCTGCATATTGATGCTACATATCTTTACCTTGCGGCTGTCACCATTCATATATCTGATTTATCTAAAATGTTTATGCAAATTAGTCATAACCAAGTTTGACCAAACCTCTTCCTGTAACCGCAGCCCAGATGGTTACCTGAGTGTGTGTGTGTGTGTGATAAGGGCATATCAGACGTGCATTAACACAATGAGTAAGGAGACATCATATCATCACAACAAAGTTTTGTTATAAAAGCTTGATGGAAGTTTGGATAAAACCAAAGCTATGTGCACATGTTGCAGTGACAAAATGTGCACTCTGAAGCACGACAAGTTTGAAGTACCATCTTTGGGCAAAGCACATTTTTGGTGGTGGTATCAAAGATGCTAGTGCTGCGTCAGACTCAACAAGCCGTGCTCACCCGACGACACTGGCGGCGTGCAACCGGGGCAAGTTTGTCAACAAAACAACAACCGCTAACCAATGTCAACACTAAATGAATCGTCACAGACTGCAGGCCCATCCAAAACTGCACGTTTATAATACAATATGGGTGAAAAGTAACTAGTTTCCAAAGTACATTTATTCACATACTGTACTTGTACGCATATACCCAGCAGTATGTAAACCAATAATACGTCAATAAATATGATGCAATAATATAAACTACATTAATATGAAATGTACCATTGAATACTTAATGGTGATGAGCTACTTCAAGTATATTTGGCTGCCAATACTAATATATTTGTGCTTTCAGTTATATAAAATTTTGACTGCAGACTTTTACTTCTAACAGAGTATTACTGTTGTATTTATACTTTCACTATACTTATACTATACTTTATACTTTCACTAATCACAGCCTATGACTGTGATTAACTCAATTAAATTTTTTAATCGACTGATAACACTACTTCATCTCAGCTTAAGGTCAAATAATTGCAGTTTCATTAATAGTTTAACACATTATTTGTTGTGATTCCAGATGTCAAGGTGGGAGACTACAGAGGGACTAAAGTAGCTGTGAAGTGCATAAAAAATGATGCTACAGCACAGGCCTTTATTGCAGAGGCTTCTGTCATGACGTAAGAAATAGTCCTTTTTAAAAAATGTTTTAAACACATATAGACCAAAAATTAAACATCTGTATCCTCCTTGTCTTCCTCAGGCAACTACGGCACAATAACCTGGTGCAGCTTCTTGGTGTGATAGTAGAGGAGAATGGGAGTCTATATATAGTTACTGAGTATATGGCAAAGGTAGGTCTCTCTCTGTCTGATACAGTGTTAATATCCAGAAAATAGTTATTAAGAAGTCACATATTTGGTTTTTGTTTTTCAGGGCTGTTTGGTTGACTACTTGCGTTCCAGAGGCCGGACAGTACTTGGTGGAGATGCACTCCTTAATTTTGCACTGTGCGTATTTCTGCTTTATTTAGTAATTATACTGTAGTAAAGTAAACAGTGGAGGTTTAGACCACGTTTGGCACTGTGGAGCATTTTTTTGGGGTAGTTCACAGATTAGTATGTATTTTGTGCTTTTCCTGCATGTATATAAACATGGGGCTGATGTGCAACTGTAGAAGATCAAAATACAAATGTCTCCTAGGGCATGTATTGCAAAGGAATATGAAATGTTTTAAAGTTTTTTTTCTGTATTTATACAGAGATGTCTGTGAGGCCATGGCATACCTGGAGGCCAATAACTTTGTCCATCGAGACTTAGCAGCCCGCAACGTTCTTGTGTCAGATGACAACATTGCCAAAGTCAGTGACTTTGGTCTGACCAAGGAAGCCTCTTCCACTCAGGATACTGCTAAGCTCCCTGTGAAGTGGACGTCACCAGAGGCCCTCAGAGAAAAGGTACTGTTTTATTTACATGGATTGTGGAGTTGTGTGCCTCACTGTGTGTACCCAGCACACAATGAAGGTGACAAAAACTCTGACATGAATGCTTTTATGTTAATTCATAGAAATTTTCCACAAAATCGGACGTTTGGAGCTATGGTATTTTGCTTTGGGAGATTTACTCTTTCGGCCGTGTGCCTTATCCAAGAATTGTAAGTATCAAAATCTTTTTGGAAAGGAAATATTAAGAGGGGGATTGATTTAATTAGTAATGTTTTTATATTTTTGATTGTTTTCTATAACACTTATTCTTGACCATGTAATTTTTACTATGCTTAGGTGGTTAGGTTCGGTTCTTCTAACAAGTTTTTGTTTGGCAATAATGTACCTAACTGACATTTCATAACAACTTAGGACAAAGAGTTTGACCTAAACTCATGGTTAATGAAAGATTCAGAAGTAAAACCTATCTATAGTCAGGTTCTTTTCATGCGTTGAATATATTTTTAACAGGTCACATTGGTTGCCTGAGATCATGAATTGAGTAAATCAGGGTACAAGATTAATACTAAATCATGAATAATTCTACCTTCCGTTGTCACTATATGAAACACTTTCTACCAACAACTTTACTGTTTCCTGTAGCCATTAAAAGATGTAGTACCTCGAGTGGAGAGTGGATACAAAATGGACTGTCCAGATGGCTGTCCTGAAGTGGTGTATAACATCATGAAACAGTGCTGGAACCTGGATCCTGCTTCTCGACCAAGCTTTCAGATGTTGAAGGAGTGGCTACAACACATTAGCCAAGGAATGGGGAAGAAAATTGAGAGATCTGACAAAAGCGAAAAGTGACTTTCCTTTTCGTTCATTTTGACTACTCGGACCATAATCTGGGATGCAAGCATTGACCTCATGGATGGGATTATTCAGCAAATTTCACAAGAAGTACATTTTTCATTAACTGCCAATTACAGATGTAAGGTTATTCAAATTGCAGTGAATTACTAGCTCAGTCCTTCCAGTAAATCTTGCACTCTTTTATCAAGAGTGGATTATTTACTGTCCTATTGATGAGCCTTTCCTTTATAGTGCTGCCTCAGAGCCACATGGCGTTGACCACTTTTTATGATCTTTTATGTCATTTCTGTTGATATCCTGAGACAATGATGACATAATTTTTAAGAACCTGTAGTAACATCATTGGACTACACTGACTGAATCCATGGTATCCATTTTTTTTAATAGTTTACAGGTACACCTTTTTTGCGTGAACTGTTGAATGTTAAACAATTCTGTCAAAATGACTAAGTTAAAATGTATAATTATGCAGCTGTATTTGTTGGCAATATAATTTTAAATATGCCTACTTTTGGATGATTCTACTTGCATTAGTCAAAAAAGGAAGCACAAGATTGGACAAATGTCAACTTTAATACTGATTATAAAAGCACCACTGAGCTCAGTCATTGGTCCAGTGTACAGATTTTTCTATCCCACATAAAAAAAAACTCATTTTGCCAGTATTTTAATTAACCAAAATTATTTGGATTTTGTTGTTTGTAACGAGAGAAGAATGTTAATAAAGTTACTGTGTTGTCATTTTCAAAAATAAAACAATAATTCATTTTGGAAATTGTCTTGTGATAGTTATGTTTAACACACTTTTTCTGAAAGTTATCTAAGTAGTTGCTATTTAATATTGTAGCAATAAAATAGTACTTAGAACTCCAACAGTGCGTAAAAATGTGGTGTAATAATATTCTTCTACTTTTAATTGGTACCGGAACAGTTTTGAGATACTACCATTCAATTTGGACACATGTTCCGTTTCAGTTCACTTGGAAAGTGTGTCCAAACTTTTGACTGGTATTGTAATTGTACTGTTTCCCAGTGCTGTACAGCTCACTAAGTTAATAAGAATAGCTTTCAGGTTGCCAGATTCAGAAAAATCATCCTTCGAGATGCCATTCTGTTAGCACATAAATTGATAATGTTAGTAAATTAACTTTTTGACTGAAATTTAGCCACAAAACAATTTTAACGAAACACATACCAACGCTATCAGCACAACGGAAGTAGCGGAACTTTTAGATGGGGATTTATTTCTGCGTTGCACTTCGTGGTGCAACAGGAAAATGTGGACTGAAAATAGCTTGTCGGCTTCGTGTGACAAAGGGAACAACTCGAAGTCTTACACATTAGCTACCATAGTCTTCGTTGTAATTTATGATGGATAATGAGGCAGGCGCCTTTTACCGGAAGCTGCCGAAGGTGGTACGTAAACATGTCATGAGACTGTTTTTAAGACGAAGACAATACTTTGGAACGAGTACCTTAGCTAAATGTAATTTTGGTGTCTTTGAAGCTACATGCTAATGTCAGCGTTTTGACTGTTACCAGGAGCTTCATGCTCATCTCAACGGGTCTGTGAGCGTCCAAACCATGGAGAAACTGATCAGCCGAAAACCACATCTCAACATTAAACACAGCATGACCGCTATAGGAAAAGGCCAGCGGAGGACACTGGACGAGTTTGTATACTTTTAGTTTGACTTTATATTATGTTTAATGATAGTTAGGTTAATTACTGGGTCTGTTGAAATCAAGCAGGTGGAACCGATTAATCACTTAATTTCAGTCATTGTATTACAGCTAGGGTTGAATTGAGATATTTAGTGAGTAATGTGAAGTCATGTTTATATAACTAGCTTATGTCCAAATGAACGTAATTGACGCAGACGACGTTTAGGGTTTTTGTTAAACGTGTCGACTTTAAATCAAAATGGCGCGAATGTCCGCAGGTGTTTTCAGGTGTTCAAGGTCATCCATCAGCTGGTGGACACAGAGGAAGATATCCTGACGGTGAGGACTAGATATTTGTTCAAAATAAATTGAGTTTTTTGGGGGTTTTTTTTTCTTCAGAATATCAACAGGTCTTTCTTGTTTTTTCTTTCCAGGTTGCCACAGATGTTATCAGGGAGTTCGCAGCTGATGGTGTCAAATATTTAGAGCTGAGAAGTACCCCAAGGGAGGAGAAAAACACAGGTAAAGATCCTAATATTTTGGGGGGGTATAATGGGAGTCATACATGATAGTAAACTGAAAATCTTCAAGTTGTCAACTGTTGGTTGGTTAAAATGTGACATCTAATGATGTGACTGGGGGCTGTGGGAAATCATATGGTGTTTTTCACTATTTTCTGATGTTTTCTGTTTATTAAAAGAATAGAATAATTACAAAACAAATAAAAGATAATCTAAAAAAATAACGAGAGATGTAAAAGGTAAATAAATTACAGACAAGTTCAATACAAGTATAGAAAAGTTTAAATAAGGAGTATTAAAAGCAGTGATAGAAAGAATAGCTTTAGTTTAGATTTCAAAATCGAAGCAGTTCGGGCAAATCGCACATTTTAGGCCCAAACCATTGAGGGACTTCTAGACAATGAGTCTGAGTCTTAAATTCAATTCTGTATTAAACTAGAGTTGGAGTGATTATGTTTTCTCTTCTTGTTTTGTCACAATTCTAGCTGCAGTTCTTTGAATTAGAATTTTGATTGTCTAACACTTTTACTGGGGAGGCCAGTTAGGAATGTGAATAAGCTTTTCTAAATCCTACTTAGACAAAAGGTTTTTAATTTGTGTAATAGTTTTTAGTACCTGGCACTCTATAAATAAGCACTAAACCAACCTTCCTTCTTTATTGCCTGAAAAAATTATTTTAGTCTTACCTTTATTTTAGAGAAAAAAAAAAAAATACTAAAAGAATCAGCAGATTAATCGATGATGATAATTCTATTTTTTTTCACTGCTGCTTACAAGTTTATCTTTTTCCTAGGATTGACAAAAAAGAGTTACGTTGAAACTGTTATCAAAGCCATCCAGCAGTGTAAAAATGAGGGCCTGGACATTGATGTCAGGTAGGTATGGTCTATAATATTGCAGTGTACAGTACAGTATGCACAGAAATGTGTCTTCAGGTGCGGCTCAGTTTGGCACATTCCACTAATGTTTTACCACCAACTGAAGTAATACTGAATGTGTCTGCATGTTGTGAAGGTTTCTGTTGGCGATAGACCGCAGGAATGGGACGGAAGTTGCCATGGAAACAGTGGAGCTGGCTGAGGAGTTCATGCTGTCCTCCGATGGGTTGGTGGTTGGCCTTGACCTGAGTGGAGATCCAACGGTAAGGAGCTTATAGAGGTGGAGAGTAACAAATAAGTTTTACTTCTGAAAACAAGATTTGAGCTTTATTGTTTGAGTCAAAACTATCCTAGAAATGTTGTACTTTGTCACATAGTTCCTAAAGTTCTTTAATTCAGGCCATCTCTGGGTTTTTGCTCTTCAGTACAGGGGGCTCACAAACATGCTATTTGTAGTTTTACATTAATATTGTTGCACATATGGTTCACTATGGCTTAGAGGGTGTGATCTTTCCATCCAGGTACCTGCAGTAATAACTGAACTATTTTATTGGTCTTTATCCCAGTTAAACTGTCTGTCGCATGTTATTGTTCATTGTCATTTCTGGATATACTTGATTTTTATTCTTATTAATCACCACTGCAAAGGGTGTGGGGTTGTGGATTATGGGGCAACCTCCTAAACTCAGCAAATTATATGAAGATTGACTTGATGGAATATAATTCAGTTAAAGTATGTGTTTTATTTTCCTACCACAGGGATGTGGTTGTTGCTGGATGGTGTAGTTTGCTTATTAATTTCATTTTCATTCTAAGGTTGGGCATGGCAAAGATCTACTTCCAGTTCTACAGAGGGCCAAGAACTGCGGCCTGAAGTTGTCACTGCACCTCTCAGAGGTATGACTTCTTTTTTATTATTTGACCTGAGTTGCACTGTTTGTGAGGATTTTACAACAAAAATTGTTGCAGGTGCCATCCCAGCTGGAGGAGTCAGATTTGCTGTTGAATCTTCCTCCAGACAGAATTGGTCACGGCACCTTCTTGCATCCAGAAGTGGGTGGATCTCAAAGCCTTGTTGACAAAGTGCTAAAGAACAACATACCACTGGGTAAGACTAGCCAAGATTAAAATTCTGTGGTGTGTAATGTATATTGACTTGCGTTTTAATTTCCTAAATTTCTTTTCTCGCAGAGTTATGTCTGACCTCAAATGTTAAAGGGAAAACTGTGCCAAGTTACTCCAAACACCACTTCAAATACTGGTACCAGTTGGGGCATCCAAGTGTGATCTGTGTAAGTTTTCATTGTTACAATTTCTGAGTGTTTTTAGTAGCATTAAAAATATTTGATACCCAGAGTTTTAAGAGTAGTTTAAGTTTGGCTGTTATTGGATCCTACAATTCCTATGATTTAATTCATTACCATTGTCATTGGACACTCCCTGCATACTAAACACCCTCATCTTTAAAATCTTGTTTACTCCCAGTTTAAAATGCAGTATTATGTTCAAGTCTGAGGCCTAAAGGTGCAGTCGGACCAAATTTTCAAAATTTGTTTCTCACTAATGTCTGTGTAGAATCAGGTAAGACTGTTTTGAACTTATGGCAAACTTATCTTGATGGCCTGCTAGCCATGTTAGAACCTGCATATTGTTTTCAACTCTTTGATATCTCCTGTCCCCTCAAGTATTTGACCATTCCACAAGTAAATTTTTGGTCTAACTGTGCCTTAATTCCTCATGTACTACTTTTGATAAGTAAATATTTACACTGATATGTAACATCATTGAAATATGCCTTTTTAAAAAAATGTACATTAACGTAGAGCCTGAGATAACGCGTAATAAGGAGAATATTTAAGTTTACCATGAATGATTTTTTTTTTTTCTTTGTCCCATCACAGACTGATGACAAGGGGGTCTTCTGTACAGACTTGTCTCAGGAATATCAGCTAGCGGCTACCACATTTAGTCTGAGTCGTGAAGCCGTATGGCAGCTTTCCCAGCAGGCCATAGACTGTATCTTCGGCCCAGAGATGGTCAAACAACAGCTCAAACAGAAGTGGACTGATTTATAGCCTCTGGTGCTCCAGTGACCCATTCGGTGGAGCCTAAGACTCACATTTTACCTCAGGTTTGGGATAAGAATATTTAATTTTTCACAACTGTAGGAAACATTACATTAACTAAAGTGGAATTTTAAAAATACAGTGAAGCTTTATGTGAAAGTAAATATTTATTACAATGAACATTAAGCATATTACTGTATTTTCTGCTGCTATACAGTGTCTGTACAGTGTTGCACACAATTTAGAAATGCCAGTGTAGCTGTGTGGCTAAATTCAACCAAAATGTCATTTAAAAAAAAAAAAAAGTGGATATCCAGTCTTTGATGTATGCTTTAGTATTTTCAAGTCCATCCAAGATATCCAGACACAAATTACAGAACATGTTGATACTGGTTTGTCCACTCCATCCTCTCAGTGCAGGACTGTTTACTGTCATGCCTTCTTTCCAAATTTGCCATGCTTGTCCTTGTGCTTTTTGAATTTGCTGTGTTGCATTTCCTTCTTTTTCAGTTTCCCTTGCTGGGGACCCCCAATGCTTGCTATTGTGTTTCCTCCCTCCCACTTCCTCTTCTTGTCACTGTTGGGAGTAAGACATAATTACTAACACGTTTCTATAACAACCACACTATCTTTCCAAAGATCCTGAATGTCACACTGTACCTCTTTATGCTAACAATAGCTGTGTTCCCTGCTGTCTTCAGCACCTGGTCCCACTCTTCGTCATCTCCACGGATTCTGTACCTGCAAATGATGAAATGATCATTTAAGTGAATATTTCCCTGCTTCAAAAATGCCCACACAAATAAGCACCAAGACTCTCCCCCGAAACCTCATACTCACTCTTCAAGGTCCATTTCCTTCACTTTCTCTATATCCTGCTTGTGTCTCTCCTCAAACTCTTTAGCTGCTTCACTCTGATGGAAGGAAAACAGATTGTTAGTTAATCTTAGGTGAAGGTGTGCACCATAGTATTTTAATCTATTGATAATTTGAGAAATGTACAGTCTATAAAATAGTATCCCCTCCTTGAATCGCCACCTTATTGTGGTGGAGGGGTTTGAGTGCCTGAATGATCCTAGGAGCCATGTTGTTGGGCGCTACCTGCCCCTAGTAGGGACTCCCAAGGCAAACAGATCCTAGGTGATGGGTCAGACTAAGAGTGGTTCAGACTGGCGCTGGGGGGGGAAGGAGCCTGAGCTTGTGTGGGTGGTCGAGCAGTACCAACTAGAGATAGTTGGTCTCACCTCCACGCACAGCTTGGGCTCTGGAACCCAACTCCTTGACAGGGGCTGGACCCTCTTCTACTCTGGAGTTGCCCATGGTGAGGGCTGTTGTGGGCTTGCTTGTAGTCTATCGATAATCGATTAAATCTACCATTTTATACAGACTATATTTTAGATTAATTGGACATGTATAAAATGGCTTTAGTTACTAAAAGGCATAATGTGATATTTTTGTTAAAACTTTTGAATTAAAGTTAAAAGTCTACAATTCAACACAAGTTAACAGCTTCATTTCACATCCTCTGGTGGGGCACAGAGGCAAAGTTACTAAAAATGTGACATTTTTATCTATTTACAATTAAATCAACAACAGGTGAACAGAAACTGAATTAGTTTGAATATCAACTGAAGCCACTGTATAACTGAGTGCTGGGAGACCACATACCAGGTCTTCATTGAGGCTTTTCACAGTTGGCTCCATGGTAACATCTTTAGTGGCTGCCATCTGGGTCTCAATTGCTTTTTCTTGGATACTAGTGAAGACCTAGGATAAGGTGACAACAACAGAAAGTACTAATATTGCAGTAGATGTTTTAATAATAGGTTGTATAACATCATCTTTATACTACATCGTTCAGTATCACTCGTCTGGTGCTAACTTACTTGCACAAATTTCCGAATGAGACGGTTGAAGAGGCCCATGAGCTGTGAGCTTGGGAGGTCAATTTCCTTTTCTAGTTGGTCCACTGACTTGTGCTGCAAGGCTATACCCAGCAGTAATGCCTAGAGAAGCACAGTCAGCAGCCAGTCAGCCTCTATAAGAAAACAACTGTCAAAGAGAAAAGTGGTGAGACTTACACACTGTGCAGCGGAGAGGGAGACATCACCAAGCTGCTTGAGGAAGAACATGCGGCCCACAGCTGGGATCAGGTCCATGATCAGGTGGTAATCCACCATGCTCCTTGAGTACAACTCCAGACGTTTGAGGTCGTAAGGGCTGAAATGGACTGCCAGCTCAGCACTACTGAGAACTGTGGAAGACAAGTCAGATCAGAACTTGCAAGATGTAGAGGAAATGTGATTTTAGTTGAGTAATAGAGTCTTACTGCTCTTCTCCTCCTTGGACTTCTTATTCTGCAGGATGCTGAGTGCCAGGCTCGGAGGGAAGCTGCTAAACTGGTAGGAGAGGAGGGACAGGAAGCGCCGGCGGAAATCTGAGGAAAACCAAAACCGTTTAGTCAGTTTATAATGTATATTTAACAAACAAGACCTCCAGATGTAGTGCAGGGAAGTTCACCTTTCCAGAAGGCAGACAGCCACTGGCTCTGCTCTGTAGCATCATCTGTGTTTAGCTCCTTCAGCATCACACACGAGTGCTCTCCTGTCAGGTCATTCTAGACACACAGACACACACACAACTGTGATAACAGCACAATGTAGAGTAACATGTCAAAATATTTAAACAAATGTTACTGTACTTACAGGGGTTTGTCTTAAGTACACAGGAGTATAACCTGCTTTCTTCCAGAACCTGTCAAATTGCACAAAATCATTTTGACATATTTAAACCTTTTATCAATCAAAACTATTTGGACGCACCTCCCCTTTCCATATTTAAGAGTACTCACTTGAGCAGCTGTGAAGTAAGGCCATAGGAAACTCCTAAATAATCCAGTCTCTCCGCTCTCCTTTCATTCAGCTTCAGCAGCAAAGGTGGAAGCTCTTTCCGTGGCGTGACAACCTCCTCCAGAAGACTGACAGCCTGAACAACAACAGTGACTGTGTGTTTAATCTAACAAATCATCTCTATATTTTATTTTGATATTCCATGTGTGGAAATGATAGTTCTCAGATGATGTTGAATTCATTTTATATCTGAACTACCTCACTGCTGACAGAGGTGATCCCGTGGTTTGAGTGTGCGTTCTCATCCATGGTGGGAAACTTGCCCTCGTAGTACATCTGCAGCAGCTGGAGAGCTCTGGATCCATAGCCCATCTGTTGGCCAGGTTGAAAAAAACAGGTTATTAGAATGAAAAAAAAAAAGGATATAAATAAGCAAAAGCTTTTGCACACTCTTACCCCTTGATAATCTGGATTGACAGCTATTCGCACCACTCTTCCCCCAGAGAGGCTGCCAAACTCTGCATCTTGGAACTAAGTAGGGAAAAGAGCAGAGAATTAACGTTTGAACTGTGGAAACATGCCTTGTAACGGTTTTGTTAAAAGGTTTGTGACCACTGTGCACCTGTTCTGACACAGTCCAGGGAATGAGATCACCCGAAGCCTTCTTCCCTCTGGAGAGACTGTTGAGGATGGACTGCCGGGATATTTCTCCCTCCAGACAAACCTGAGGGACCAAACACAAACAAGTGCATGTATGAGTCAAATCAAAAATAGATTTGCCACCCAGACAAATAAGCAGACTATAAGATGAGGCTGTGTGTTTCTGACTTAAAGGAATAAAGGAAAGGCTGATAGAGTACCAGTAAGATGTCATACATGAAAAGTTTTTTTCCTCAACTTGTGGGAAGCTTCCCTTTAAAAGAAATGTACTCCCAACTCTTTGCTTTCAAAGCCACGGCCGCCATTAAAAACAGAATTTGACGAGCGCCTTACCTGCACCACAGCAAGCACCTCGGGTAGTGAGTTCTGTGTGGGAGGGACAGGCGGCAGCAGGCAGAAGAGGTGATGAGCTGGAGCGTCGGACAACATCTGCAGGTCGTTGGGGGAGTTCTGAAACAGGAGAAGAAAACAGGTCAGCAAAGAACACAACCATGGCAGGAAACTGCACAGAGCAGGCTCTTTAAATAAATTGCAGTTTTATTACAAGTCAAATATCTGACCTTGTAGTGTGATGCCACATAAAGAGCCATCAACCTTTGCAGGAAGGCCTCAGAGGCCTTGTGGTAACAGAACAGTGTGTCTCTGTTTACATAGTATCTGGAGAATGCAGGTTAAAGACGAAGCTGAAATAGTACAATTTGCTTTAGATTAGATTGAGGTTTGTGTATCGCACTAAATTCATCGAACCTGCATTTATTTAAGTAATCCAGGTTATTGTTTTTTTTTTTTCTTTTTTTAAACGCTAAAAGCATGTATCATTTATGAGAATAATAAAGTGTGACAGGCCTAACTTTTAAAGTTCTTTGGAATAAACCAAGGATACAGGTCACAGGTCTGTGGAAGTGGACAGCCAGAAATGAGCCTGGGAATGTTGAGACAGTCCAGACAGAGCAGATCGTTTAACCATTTCTCCACCGGGTCTCCAGGAGCGTATCGAATGGACTCGTGCAGAGACACCTCGTGGAGAGAGCGAGCTGCGTAGGAAAAGATGTAAAGATGTAAACAGTCAGTCAGGAGACCAAGATGAACTGAGCACACACACACAGGAAAAAAACACAAAACACAAAACAGGTATTCACCTGCTGCTAGCCTCGTTGTGTTGATGGTCCTGTTCTCTGCCGACATGTTCTGCTGACTGTCTGCGCTCTGCTGCCTCAACTGCTGAATCAGTTTGAGGGAGAGCGAGCGTCCAGTTCCTTCATAACTGTACAGATGATTAGAGGTGGAATAGTTAAATGAATTATAATACCTGGTAACTGTTTTGACGACCGATTAATCATCCAAGCTTAAAATACCTACAGATTCACTTGCTGCAGCTTCTCAAGGTTGAATATTTTTTTATTCTGTTAAACTAAACAATGTCTTGGGGTTTTAGAAAACTAGTTAGAGCAGATCATTTAATTTTATTTAGGTCAAGAAAAAAAAAAAAGCCATGTACTATTTTTCACTAATTTCCAACATTTTATATAATCAAACTATTCATTACTGATCACCTGTATTTCATTGAATCCGTACTATGCCAAATACCTTCTCTATATGTCCTCCTGTTCATTTGTTATCAGTACAAAAACAAAGGGGTAGTAGCTTATGTAAATACCACCCAGCCCTGGTACTGACCCGTTGATGGTGGAGGCCATGAAAACCAGATAAGGCCCCAGCAGGTTCTTAACTAAAGGAAGAGGGATAGCTGCAGCCTCGTCAATGACCAGCAGTTCAGCCTGGCCCAGCTTCACTGCATCGCCCGGGTGGATGTACTGTTGGTCAGGAACAGGGAGGTCAGATCTGTGCATTTCACATTACTACTGTAAACAACAGTAAGTTCAGAAGGCTGGTCTGGTCTCGGTTACCTGAATCGTCTGCCGATGCTCTTTGAAGATGTTCACCCGCACCACGGCTTTGTTGAACTCTGGATTCAAAGACTGGATGATTTCGTAGTCAAGATGCTCCTATGAACAAAAGAAGACATGAAGTTATATAATGCTCATGACATGAATGGTAACATCACTGAAGCAGAGAGGACGCCCAATAACAATCTACCTGATACTGCAAAGAATCAAATCCTTTGAAAATGAACTCAAACATGGTGTGGAGGTTGTCCGGGCTTGGTGAGGTTACAAAGATATTAGAATACCTGTAAAAAAAAAAAAAAAAAAAAAAGTCAGCCAACAACTCAAGATAATAAAATGGAGAGAAGTGATATATTTGCATAGCTATTAGAACAAATTGGTACCCAAAAG
The DNA here is from genome assembly GCF_900324485.2 of Mastacembelus armatus. Classification (NCBI taxonomy): domain Eukaryota; kingdom Metazoa; phylum Chordata; class Actinopteri; order Synbranchiformes; family Mastacembelidae; genus Mastacembelus; species Mastacembelus armatus. The sequence goes on along the minus strand of NC_046638.1, from coordinate 8,225,908 downwards.
CCACAGCTCCAGCAACAGCCAGTCCCAGTGCTGCAGACTTCCCTCGACCACGGGCAGCTGTCAGAGCCACAGTGCTTCTCAGGGTCTTCTCTGAGATTGCTTCAATGAACTTCAGCACGGCCTTGGCCTAGAGGACATGACACTCATTCAAGATGACACATGAGACACCTGTTGATGTGTAATTTATTTTTAAATTTATTTATAACAGCCAGGAACCCTGGACTCTACATTGCTGATTACTTAAAACTAAGGGATTTACGTCCTGGTCCCATTCAACCTGTTGAGTAAAAACTTGGTAACTATTTAGTGTCGCTTTTTAGCAAGAGGTTCTGACCTGATCCATGGTCCTGCAGCAATCTACCAAAACACCCACAGGCTGAGTGTCCTGAAGGGACTCCTTCAGATTCTTTAGCTCCTGTTCTCGTGGAGACAAACCGTCCTCCTGGACAGGATGAGACAACTTGTCAGGAAACCAATAACCAAGGAAACACACACATTTTACTCATGTCTGTTTTAAAACTGTAATAAAGTGATTTATGGAAAAAGCAAACACACAAATATAAATCAAAAGACACCAATGCAAAGACATAGACAAATAGTTCACACTAGAATAATTGTGATGTTATGAAAATAAACCATGCCAAAAATAAATAGGACCATTTAAGATCCATCTAGAAAGTGGAAGAAGTGAGAAGCAGTAAATGTTGATCATAATTCAATAGATTAAGTGTCTATAACGCAGGTACCTGGGTCTTTGGAGGAGCTGGCTTGATGTTTGCCATATGGCTAGAGATTGGCAGGATGTTGAGTTGGTCATCAATGACAACACAGTTTTTACAGGATGCAAGAGACAGAATGAACCTAGAAATAGTAGAACCAATATTTAATTGAATTTGAAAACACACACACACACCAGTGACGAAAATTTAGCTCCAAAATCCCAGGGGGAGCACGTACCTCTCATTGAACCGCCCCACCACATCCTGGTGGGCCTCCGTCCTGTATCGAGCGTGTACGTCCTGGAGGAAAACAATCCTGACTTATCCCCATCATCGCATTAGCAAACAGTCTGACGTGTGTGGATATAAAACAATAACAGGACTCACCATGGTCATGGTATACAGCTGCTTCAGAGAGTTCATTGTCCTCAGCAGTATGACCACTATTCCGCCTCCTTCTACAGTCTCGATGGTTCTCGCTAAGAGGTTGGGAGTGAGAGCTTCAAAATCCTAAGTGACAAGTGAACCAGAAGAAAAAGGTTGGAAACACCTGACACCATCATCTTTGTGTTAATCTACAGCTGTCATTTCCAATCTTTTTTGCAGCAGTGGGTAGAGCAGAGATAGACAGGACAGTGGCCCCTAAAGGACCGGGGCTCGGCTACCTCTGGAGTAGAGAGACTCACCTGCAAGACACACATGCCGTAGGTGTTTCCCAGGATCTTGTGGGTCTCGTTGTAGTAACAGTAGCGGATGTTTGTTGCAGCGATGAAGAGTTCAAATGGGTCATCCTGATTCAGATTCAACGTGCCAGTTTTAATCTTTTTCTGCAGCTGCCTCATGCGTTTCTTCCTATTGCTGTTACAGACATTAAAAAAAAAGTCAAATCCCTTTTTCTTTTTAATATAAAGGAAACATCCATGTGAGGCGTTCACACTCACCTGCTGAATCCTAGGTCTTTTTTGTAGCACCAGAGTACAGAGGGTCTAGCTCTGACTGCAGCTTTAGACAGCATGTGGTGCAGGATGACGACCTGGGTGAGAGACAGGTGGAGCTGGGTTGAAGCCTCAAGAAGCTAAAATTAAATCTCTTAAATGAACATTTTTAAACTAATGAAGAACAGTTGTTACCTGATCTCTCCCACGATCTCCTACCACCACAAACAGGGTGCGATGCTGCAGAGCGAATCCATTCTCGATCTGGACCCGGATCCGGTTGTCTACCTTCTTGCGGACTGTTGCCATCGTCTTCTCGTTACTGCGAGAAATCACCGACACAGCTACATTAACACAGACAAGAAAACAGCAGCGATACGAACGATGCGTTTAGACCCAGAAGGCGCTGATAACGGAGCTCACCGACAGCAAACAGGAGAAACAAATGAGGGTTAAATGCGGTTAAAGACCACTCAACGTTTCCGAACACAGTGTTACTAATAAACTGTTGTAAGATCTTCACCAAAAAAAACGCAACAGGTGAAGTCACATGGACGCCATCACGCCGACAGACTCACGTGGAGACACTAGTTCATGGAGGACCCCGGCGTGACGTCAAATGTCCGCGACGCTCCTAATCGATATTATGCCCACAGTTCTGCCTCTCAGGTGGATCTTCTCTCAAACCGAAGACAAAAAAAAAAAAAAAAAAAAAACTTACAGCATGTTGCTCTTTAAAGGTGGATGATAGTTTTTCAAGTTGTGCACAAGGTTACACTTAAAGTAAATACTGCCACTCAAACTCTAAATGATAGGTTTTTATATCAGTAAGTTTTAAGACTTCATCAACCCCGTGTCTGCAGCTGTACCCTGACAGGCCACAGGGTGGTGCTGTATCACCTGCTGAGTTTCCCAGCTGTTTTTTCTTTTTTTTAGGTTGAGTCTCTTCCAACACATGCAAAGAGTAAATTTAAACATCCTCAATCTTGCACTAGAACATTATTAAAAAGCTCAAGGCTGAGACATGGATATGCAACACAACTTTATTGAAACTCTTGAAGCAACATCAATTTACAAACAAAAGAAAGAGGGGCTCATTGAACATAAAATGCCTTTTTAGAACCAAAATGACAGGAAAGAACTGAGAAAGGGAATGAACTCCCAATGATTGGACCAGCAGTGGCAGGTGCAGTTTTTATACAAAAAATAACTTATGAAATCTTTCAAGTTTACAGGAATATTGAAACACGTTGCGTGTGTAAATCGATGACTGGATTTACAGCTTAGCTTGTGTTTTAGACTTTAAATTATTGAATATTTCCAAATATCAAAGCAGGCATTACTTTGAAGAGACAGGAGGAATACCACTGATGAAGAAGAAAGAACATGAGTGGTTTGGGGAAAATGCATTCTTGAATTTAGAATTTTCAGTGTGGTGCAAGTTCCTCAGTCACAGTCATTCTAAAAGGCCTTTTCAGGATCGCATTGCCTGAGTGCTGCCTCTTGACACTCCTCTGGGTCCCTGACCAGCTCCACGCTTGTAGTTCTGCTGGTAACCATCCTTGAACAGTAAAGAAAGTGAGAAAGACATTTCAGAAGCTACTCAGACATCGAAAATCACAAAAACAGCAATGGGACAGTCAGCATTCATCTTTCATACCCTCTGATAATTTCCATTCGAGTAATCCCGAGTTGTGTTGAACTGATTCTGTCCATAACCAGAGTTGGGAGCGTTGGTGAAAGGAGGACGATAACCATCATAGCCCCCTGAAAATGAAAAGATTTTTAACTTCTAATGCTCCTAATGGGTTAATAACAAAATAAGACAAGATCAGATCTCTGAGCCCTTTTCAGACCTTAGCAAACATTCATGTAAATGTAATGACAATTTAAACATCAGCACACACCTGAGTCAATTTTAAGTTGAAAAGTCACATCATCAGTATTACTGGGTCTAGTAATATGCCCACAACACTTCAAACATAGCAGTCAATGCTGTCAAATTAAAGGCTGCAGTAATACGAAATTAAATATAAAAGATCAAATGCCTTTATATCCATCTTTGCAGCTTCCATTCCTGCCAAGTGAAATTCCAAATACCCAGCATGTGATCGTTATAGCTGAGTCTCAACTTCTTGTCATGCTAATTCTTGTGCAGTTGTGCATAATAAATTGGGCAACAAGATCATTCTATGAATGATGAGAAACGTTGCAGCAGATTTACTGTGAGAAGTGAGGGCCCATTACATTTCCAATGGTCAATTAAGGCTTTAATTTTAATTTTTAAAATCCATTACGGATCCAGCCTGTAAGAAAAGAGAACACACATTTCTTCCTTGGCATCCAATTCTTTCCAGCTCAGTGGTGCCATAGCTAAACACTGCAAAAGCATAATGGCTCTTTCAGTAAAATGCTATGTCTGAATGAAGCTGTAAAATTAACTGGAAAAAAAAAAAAAAGCAATTACTTTAACAGTTAAGTGTTAAACGAATCCAGCAAAGTTATATATTCAGCATGTTTATGAGCTACTATGAGTAGGTCGTGAGCTTACCTCTGAATCCATTTGACGAACCTCTGTAGCCATTGATCATGCCTCTGGCATTGCGGGGCCCACCACGTGACATGCCTCTGCTGTTGTAGAAGGACTGACTCTGCCTGCCAAAGCCTGGGCCCTGCTGGGAAGGTTGCTGATGGCCTCCTGACTGGTCCTGGGAATGGAAGGCACCAACTACTTAAAAGAAGAAAAAAGAAAAAGAAAAACAAAAATACTAGTCAATTTTTGGTTACAGTCAAATATACAGCATTTAGGTAAAGTTAGTTTAACTGGAATATAATCTCTGGCAAAATCAATCCATTGAAAAATTGAATCCATTGAATAATACACAAAATCCTGAAAATGTGCCCACCAGACTGCAGTTGTTCCGACTGCATCTCTGCCTGCTCCACAGCATGCTGCGTTTGGCTGCTGAAGGCCTGGTTGTAGCTGTTCTGGTATTGGTTGGCCTGGTTCAAAGCCTCTGTCTCATTGGCTGGTGGGACTGGGGCATTGAGGTTGAACACCTGAAGGGGTGAACAAGGTCCACATTGTGGTGAAACCAAACCCAGAGCAAAGGTCACAGCCACAAGCTTAACATCCTATTTCTCACTATTTCCTGGATGGAGCTGTATGATTACAAGTCATACAACTGCAATATGATGAGAGGGCACCTAAGGACTCCACAAGCAATTTCTAATGGAAATCATTAATGCACTGTGTTGACTCCACTAGTGGTGATGCCTGAAAAACCTGACAGGCCAGAGTACGTAATCAAATGGATTAACTAAAAACAGGGATTGTTGGGGAACATGAGCAACTTTTCCTTTGGTTTAAATGAGAAACAGAATGAGCGTAGTCACAATCTTACTGTTTGCATTGACTGGAATGGTGCTGCGTTGACATTGATGCCACTGCTGTGAGGAGCTTTGGAAACAGACTGGAAAACCTGTGCCTGAGAGACAGGCGGGAGAGCTGTAGAGGGAGGAGGCTGCTCCGATGACATGGACATCGAGGTCTGTTCAAAAAGGGAGTCACACTCCATTAATGCAATTGTACACATTTTCTTAGCAACTGTACACTGGTTTTCATTTAAATGATTTATGCTGATAGTGATTTTATGGATATCAGTGTTATAGTTTAATGTAAAAATTGTAGGAAAGAAAAAAATTACCACACAGCATAGGCTACATGTATTTTCTATACTTCCTCCTTGACTCAACTTTCATCTGTGAAAAGTTTTTTTTTTTTTTTTTACAAAAGTTAAAACTGTAAGAGCCATTGGTACTTCTAATATTATTTCATTCTAAATGTGATTCTGTTTGAAAAAGATGAGTTAAGAGCAGAAAAGGCACAGCATGATTTACCTGGATGGGGTCGATGGAGTCTGTTGGAGGTCGCGGATCTGGCGAGTGTGTGGTCTGATATATGGGGGACGGTGTTGGAGAGACGATGGGGATCTGAAAATAGGTAGAGCAAAACTTAAACCAGTTGTCAGTTTTAAGCTTTCTTACTGGTGTCTACCCTACCAGTACTGTCTTCTTTTGTTTGATTACTTACTTGCGTGGGCTCAGGCTGAACAGGAACAGTGGGCTGTGATAGTCGGGACTCAGGGTGAACTAAGAAGATTTGAGCATTAAACCTCAGTCAGAATTCCCATTGTAAGCTTTCAGTTGAAATATTAGAACATCACATGATTTCAGAACTGTTTTTTTTTTTTTTTTTTTAAAACCAACCTGGTGGACACACCATCTGTGGTAGGTCCATGTTTTGAGCAGGTTTCATTGGCTGCACTGATACAATGGCTGGGTCAATGGGCTGTCCATCAAACTCCAACATGGAGTCCTGACAACAGAAAAGTGATTAGCAAGTCATAGTAAACGTTCAGTGAAAAGTAATTCCTAGCACTAACTGCTCACCTGCATGAAATTGTACGTTCCCTGCATTTGTGCCATTAAATCCTGCACCACCTGTTTTCTGACCATGGGGTCAGTTGGCGGCACAGGAGAGGCTAAGTTCATGGGGTGGGTCTCTAAAGCAACAGGGGGAGCTGCAGGCTGCTGCATGGCACTGACTGCCTAAATGTAGAAGACAGAATGAATAAGTCAATTAGAAGCCTAGAGGAGGAGGTCTAATTGAAAAGTGATTTAGTGCTTATTAGGTGTTACCTTGGGTTTACAACAGTGTAAACATTTACTTCCATAGGTGAATAACAATCTGACCAGTCTGGCAGAGGCAACGTGTTCTGTACAAAGACCTGAGCTAGTCAGAACAAACTGGCTGCAGTCTGAGCATCCACATAGAAACCAAAGTCAGTGTTAAGAGATCAACCTGAGCATTTCTGTCGGTTTCCAACAAATATTCCTCACTACATCTATAACTGGATTCATACTGTATGCACGACAACACAGTGCAATACATTTCTTCCACAGACACCAAGGCTTTATTAACTTCGTGCCTGTGCAGCTGATGACACACAGCACTATCATTCGGAGGATTGTGCAAAACTTAAGTCAAGTTCCAGTGAGAGATGACAGGATAAGCATCTGACAAAAACTCACTTTGTGACTCTACTGTTGCTATGAAATGCAAAATGCTGAAAAAAAAAATCTTTCAAACCAACTGACAAATCACATAACCAGTTTGAACATGAAGGAAAGAAGAAAATGCCGATGTCATGTGATAAGTCACAATCCAGAAATACATTGTTTACTTGTGCAAAATGCGTTCACAAAAATGATAGCTTCTTAACGAAGGTATTTTGTTGTTGCATTTACAGGTGCAAAAATACTGCACAGCGTCAAACACCATCTAAATGATATTCTGCGATGTTGTTGCCAATAGTATGACAAACTATCCAACTGTTTTTGCATACTGTGTTAAGTCGAACAAGTCCTACAAGTCATACAAAGTCTTGACATCACTTGTTTGCTGCTATATATATATATATATATATATATATATATATATATTTTTTTTTTTTCCAAAATGTGTTTAGGGCAGACTTCCACTAAAACTAATATGAATTCACATCCCAGCTAGCTGAAACCACATTTATCATAATCAACTTCCCACTTGTCATCAAAGGCAGCTTTGTCTTACAGATGCAATAACAGCTCAAACCAGGAAACATGGGGAAATAATCAGCAACACAAAGGGCTAGAAGAAAACCTACCTCTGTTTCTGTGGTCCACTCCTCCTCATGCTCCTTCTCACTGCCGCTATATGTGCTGTCTCGAATGAACTGTCTATTTACAAACTGGAGGAAAAGGTTAAAGTCAGCACTAAGGATAAAAAAATGTCTTCAGCTACAAAACTTCACCAACAAAAGAAACAACCTCACCTCTGTTGTTTCCACAGCAATTGGTTCTGTGAACTCCTCAATTATTTCAGTTTCTGTAAAGAGAAAACTGTTTAATGGGTGCAGTGCAGCTCTTTATTAGACTATGATTTTAAAAGTTGGTGCAGAATGACTCCAGAGAATGGTCAAGACCTGGATCAACTGTCTGCTCTTCTGCTTCTGACGATTCAGCTACAGCTGTTGCTGTTTCTGTTTCTGTTTCTGCTGCTGTTGCTGTTGCTGTTGCTGTTGCTGTTGCTGCTGTTGCTGCTATTGTTGCTGCTGCTGCAGCAGCGGCGGCTGGTTCTTCCTCCTCTTCCTCCTCACACACTCCATTTTGGTGAGATGGAACCCGGTCAAAATACCCACTCAGCAGAATCTGGTCCAAAGTCTCTTTCAGTGCCTTGTCTAGCAGAGGAATAACAGTCAGCACTGTACTGGAAAGCCATAAAAGCAGACACCCAATCATCACATTTACCAAGGCACAATTATCAAATATTTTGTGAGCTCTGAAATTTTGCAAGGATCTAACAAAATGGTGTAGTGTTTTCTGTAATGTTGAGCACAGATTTCACAACTGTACTTGCAAAACAGATTTGCACTTCACTTTCAGTTAGGATTTAAAAAAATAAATAAATAAATAAACAAATAATATATATATATATATATATATATATATATATATATATCTCAGTATTAAACCAGTTCTTTAGATGACATTCTAAAAGATCAGTAAAGGGGAAACATTAAATTTGTATTTCACTGTCTGCCACATCTGGACGACAAGATACTGGGGGGCAAGAGAGATCATGTGATCATTAAGTTCAGCTAGATAGACACTATGGCAACACTGCTTTTATGAGCCACACACCACATTAAATATCTAAAAGTCTCTGAAACTCCACAAGCAACAATCAAAACTAAGTTATATATATAAAGCATTATTTTAGACAAAATACAAATCTTAAAAAAAAAAAATTAAAAATTTAAATAGTACAGTTACATAGTAACAGGCAGGTTATATAAAAAAAAAAAGCCTTAAACGCTAAATCACAACGATGCAACAACTAATTGCAACATCACCATTATTAATGATTTAGTAATGGTTAAAGTTTCATAAACTCCTGATTGGTTGATTTAATTAGGAAGTTTACAAGAAAACATGAGAGCCCTTAAGCTAGCTCAGGTATTTCCACTTTTGGCTCCTCAGGCAAAACAGGTCAGTGTTATTTCCTTTACTGCCTTGTGCCTCAGGCCAAGAAGTTTGCTGTTCCCTGAATAAACACCCTCAGTCCTCAAGTGAGACCTGAAAGGGTTGACTGGTGTCACTACAGTGAACTGGGTCACCAGTATACTAATGTGGCTCCAGAGATCTGACCAGTGGAATCGCAGGCGACAGGGCCGCTGGCACCTTGCCCTGCTGCTGAGTCAGGATAAGCCCACGGTGCTCAGCCCCTAAGCAGAATGCAGCAGAGCAAGTCCCAAGGCCTGGCCGCTGAGAATGCAGTACACCAATATCACCAAGCCCTGATTATTCACATCACAGCACAGCACTGCATTGCACTGCACAACACAAGGCTGCATTAACAAAACTAAATGCTCATGCTATATTAACATATTAAGACTGATTAAATGCCTCCAGCACCTTATGACAACATCCTCTACATCATTTCAGAATTATGAAAGAGTACGAGAAATCACTTATGATGACCTTTTGTTAAAAAGCTTGCTGATGAATGCTGTCTCACCAAAAATCTGATAAAATGTTCTGCCAACAATTTTCACCACCAGCTGGGCATCTAAATAAAGCCATTTTATCTTCAATAATGAATATCCTTGCGTGTTAAGTTATTATACATTACAGTGAAGCAATAAAGCTTTATTCTGACTACTGAAAAACCTACTTTTTTCCTATGAAGTTATCAATGGTCTACAAAATGTCAGTAAAAAGAAGAAAGCTGATTTCCAGAGGTGTCTACAAATGGCCCATTTTGTCAGTCCATCAGTACAAAATACAAAGTTACTTCAGTTTACTACCACGGATTGTGAAAACCAGGAAATAATCACACTGAACAAACAGGCACCAGTGAATGTTTTTAAATCTTTTGCTTCAGATTATTAAAATATTGACTCATTTATTTTCTGTCAGATGACAGAATAATCAATTGATTGCTTCAGCTGTAAATTACAGCTTGGGCTAGCCAAAGCAATCATTAACCAAAACATTGAGCCCTGCTGACTGCACCCAAACCTAGGCTCCAAATTAAATTGACTTACATGTCGTTCCAACCACAGCCTTGTCCTTTCCTTCCAGCAGGTCCCAAAGGTGCACAGATGCTTCTTCATACTGGTCAGCCAACCTGTGTGTGTACAGTAAGTTGAATGGATAGCCTTTGTAAAAAAAGATAAAAAGTAAATGCTTTCCCCATCTCAAATTCATTGATGCTTTTTGCCTCAGACTAACCTGACGTTTTGGTCACGGTCTGGCCCCACTAACTTGTAGAACTCATCAAAAACTGCAAGATCTGCATCTGTCAGCAGCGGCGTGCCTCCAACTCCCTGTTTCAGGTCCTGCCGCACAGTGTCATCACCCAGGCGGTCTAGGAGGAACTGTAGCTCCAGGATCGACTTCAGTCGTCTCTGCTCTGCCTCCTCACGCTGTAGCTGCTCACGACGTGCAGACTTCTTCGCAACTTTCTGAATCTAATGACAATATACATATGCCACTTAAAGACAAGTTAGAACGAGACAACATTTAAAGAAAACCAGAGTCAGCCTTACATCTTGTCCCAGTGTAATGAACGTCTTCTGCAACTCTCGGGCAAATTCCAAGTTATTCATGACTTCCTGGTATTTAGAGAGGGCCTCCTAAAAATAAAAAAAAAGTCAGAAATGTCACACATTGCTAGGTTATAAAATATTTACAGGAATTAATCATTTGTGCTTCTGTTCAAAATCATAAAGGCTCCTGTATACCCACCAGCTGGTCCTGATTTAGTCGCTCTCCTTTATTCTTCCTGACTTGATAATCATCCAGTTTGCTCTGTAGAAGAACATCCAAAAAGTGGCAAAGTTCTGAATTTTTACACATTAAATGGATAAATTATTTTTAAAATTTTAATAAGGGTATCTCAGCTTTGAATTGAGTGGGAGATATATTACTGTCATCAGGAGGGACATGGGGGGGGCAGGCGGCATCTCAATAGTCCTTACCTTTTTCTTTTCCATGTTACGGACCTTCTTGTCAATGACACACAGCACTTGCTTCAAGACTTCGGACTGTCCACTGAGTGCAAAATTGCCTGTTGACCCTGGAGCGGATCCCACATCTGGGCTGGCAGACTGAACTTGCCTATTTCCATTCATTGCTGAGGGCATCTGGAAATTAAAGTATGAGAGGTTAATTCTTGAAAGCAATAAACTTCACTTAAGCATCACCAAATACCATGAATTGAGATGTCACACTCACACACACACAATTAATATAAGCCACAATCACAATTCCCCAGAGCACAGACAGACATATTCAGATTTTCATGGTCCTATTTTATATGAAACATGTTTGTGTATGTTTGGTTTTCGGTATATTGGTATGAAACAACAGGATATTTAATGCCATACTGTAGTCTAGGGTTTTTTCCGCATGCGGGCTTCTGATATTTCGTAGCCTGAACTATTGATCGAGGTAAGAATAAAATAAAAGTTAGAGGCAATAAACTAAAGACAAAGCAAATGCCCCAAGAGTCAAGTGGCACAGAGAGGTCAGGTATGACTTGTCAACAGTGTTAATATAGAAAGAGTAATGCGGAATAACAAAAGTGATGTTAGCGGCTAAAGTGGACTTTAACCCTCCAGGCTGAGCAGTACAGCTAACTACGACATGTGGTACATTATTAGTGTTAACGTGAAGATAAAACGACTTATAGACACAAAATAAAGACTGGCACCAGAACCATTTCATCACAGCAACTGGCGAACTTTAGTTCCAACTGTGTCTTAAGTTAACTGGACATTTCTGAACCTCGATTTTCTTCCTGATCAAAATATTGACTCTTTCAGTTGAGCGAAAAAGCTCTACCCTCTATTACCGGCTCTGTGGCCCGGTGTGCCCCTAGTAGAGCCGTGGGATCTCCGGTGTTGGTTCGGTAAAATGGCCCTGGCCGCAGCACCGCTAGCACTTAGCATCTCCCACCAGCTAACGTTACGGGGAGCGACGCGTGCGGGCCAACTGCCGGCCGGGACCCTCGGCCCCTTGTTAGCACGACTCCCGTTTCACATACCTTAATGTTTATATCCACAGGGGGGGTTTGTTGGCGAAGTTTACAAAGCGGCCAAGTTGTTTTTACTGTTGTGTTGCTTTATTTTCTCTTCCTCTCTAGTGTGGGATCCGCCCCGCCGGCCTCACCGACAACTGAGACGGTTCGAGAGACGGAGAAACTCTTTATAAAAGCGAAGGGCCCTTGCCTGAGTAAATTAACTATAAAAACAACCCGCAATAAAACCCTAGATTAATTCATAAAATCATTCCACCTATAACACAAGAAAAGCAATTCGACTTTTAAATAAGTGACGGACATTACCACAATTAAACATTATAACGCTGCTATTTATGATCAGGCAAAGCAGGCTACAGCCCCTAGATAGAAAATGTGCACAATCATTAGCTTTGATTAGGTTATTGGATTTCTAGCCTTATTCCTTATATAGTGTTTGTCTGCAGCAGCTGTTCCATCCTGCTGTGAGCACAGGCATGTGTTGGTTTACAGCTGTCTCACAACATAACCCGTCAATCACGACAGTACTTTCTTTTAACGGCACACAATTTAATCGCAAACTTTTCAGATAGTTCACTTGTTTAATTCCAGGATGCATCCACGTTGAACATAGAGGAGAAGACAAAGAAAAATAAGTATAAATGAAGCAGGAGCGAGAGTTTATTCAAGCAGCGTAGTTCAAGAAAGAAAAAGATTCTGTTTATACGTTGAATGGGTTTTCCAAGTTCATCCTGTTAGCCTAATTCTTCCATCTCTTCATTTGGGTTTCAACACTTAAATATTTACATCTATGACCACTAGAAATCCAATTATTTAACTTGTTTTCCATCGTTAGCATTGATCTGGCTGGTGTAACAATGTGTCATACACAACAGTGCATGGCTGTACCATGTTTTGCATCAATTTAAAGTCCATCATGAAGGTGGACATTTAAATATCTGAGGATGACACTGAGTTTCAAGAACAGCAAAGGTTAAAGTTACATTATAAGGTAAACCTTTACAGTACAAACCACTCTGCACATAGCAGGTTGAAAGCTGTACAACAAAAGCTTACTTTTTTAAATCCAGAAACCAGATGTCAGACACTAATAAACCCAAAATATGGGGATTCAAAGTCCCCTCCAAATACTGCTTTGGATGATGGCTTATACTATTTTCCATTAAAAAGTTCAATTGGCTGGCAGAATTGAAAATATTATTTATTTTTTGTTTTAAATACTTACTGAGTACAAGATGTCCCCTTCTTCACTATAAGTACACTCTCATTGAATGTGGAATTTAGGCTTCAGATTTTCCACATGGTACTAGCCAGTTCTGGTCAAGTAGGCACTTTAAACAAATTAACTTGCTCAATATCTAAGAGAAAGAACAGCTGTAGATCCAACTATTCTATCTTAAGGATCATTTGAAGATGTTTTGCTATTGTAAGATTTTTTTAGAGATTTATTCCTTGAAATAATCATGTTAAGTTTAAATTTGATAGTCTAACGAATATGTGATTTCCCCACATGTCAGTTTTAACTTGAAAAAATTGATTTACAAGTTAGTTGGAAAAAAAAAAGAAAAAAAAGAAAACCATAGACTTCATCAGTGGGAGCATTACTCAATACTTACCTTCTACTGAATACTTTACCTTCATTGATGCTCTGTGCTACCCATCTCCCTGAGTCCAAGGTCAACAAACTTAGCAGTAGACTTTTACTTTTCATACAAGACCAAAAAAAACTGTTTCCAGTGTTTCTATATTTATTACACAACTTTATCATATGATAAACTGTTCATGCAGACAATGAAATAATTTCAGTGTTCCAGATATCCAAGAACAAAGCTGGCCCCAAAGGTCCGTCCAGCGGTGCTGTCAGCTTGTTTAAAGTTGTTTCTTACTTACGCCAGCAGGTGGCAGTGAAGATCAGCAGTGATCAGCAACAAACTACTGATCAAACTGGGACTGAAGAGAAAGTTCAGTTTACACATATCTACTAACACTCCAGTATGTTCTCACCATTCCTGTGCAATAAGTTAACTGGAAAATCTACATTTATAACATGAAACAATTTGATAATTTACTCATCTACAAGAGATTGAATACAGGACATCTGGGTAATTTGATAATTATACATCATCAGATGTCTTTGGGACTGTTTATATGTTCTTCTGTTTTTGCTTCACCTCTGACCACAGTGTACGTGAGTATGTCAAGTGGTGCAAACTGACCTGTATGCCAAAAGAATGTGAAACCAGCTTTCTTTTGTTTTGCCAAATCCAGGAAACAGTTAACATGGCTGCACAGCTTTTTTGATTGCACTGTTCCACTGAAAGTGTTTTCTTTTGGGATAATACTGATTATGGGAGGATCCCAGGGGTAAGTGAAGCTCCTTTTCAACAAGTGACTCATTTCCGCAGCCATTTGTAGTTCAATCAAACGACACTGAACACCAGCTATTCTCTAAAAGAATTTCAGGGTGGTTCATTATCTGACCTTTGACCTTCACACTGAGATTTTAAAGCTGTGTGATAACAATAAAACATCATTGCAGACCTATGACAATTCAGGAATAAGGGCTTTTAAACCAAAGCTAATTATCACTTCACTTAGAGAGTAATCATTTTTGCTGTTGGTGCACCAGACTTTGTCCTATTAATGAGTCAACATTATGCACAGAGTACTCTTAATTTAGGAAATAGGCCTGAAAGCCTCTAAAATATATGAAACCCAGCTTTGCACCTGTATTAACAGATCTATTTAGTAGTAAATCTCTAATGATTTAGCAAGATCTTTAATTGGATATTGATTGTATGTCCTGCAGCAGCTGTGCTCTGTCTGCCTGTCTAGTAGAGAAACTCGCAACCTGCAATATTCACATTATTTGGTGACTGATGAGACACAGAACCACTAGGAGTTCAATAGAATTTTACTGCCGGCTTTTTACATTTTCATTTTACAGCTGCCTTCAAATTCCACACAGCTTTCAACTCCATAATGTTCTCAGTACCAAACAGGCAAAACAGGAAGCTGGACACGAGTGACACCACTTCCCAAAAGGTCATCTATATATTTAACTGTTTATATCCCAGAGTCTACCTTTAACAGTAATAAAAGAAAACCTGTGAAGTCCATCACATAATACGAGACATGACACTTGCAAAACTCCTTTCACTCTGGGTGTTTCTGTTGTAGAGGAGGCGGTGACATTTTAATGTCAAGTGTACAGTAAAGGAAGCCTCAACACACAAGAAAGGACAACAAACTAGAGTTTTTATGTTGCACTGTACGTCTTGTTCTATCATACTGAACCATCTGGAGTCAACCCGTCTATCTGGGAAGCCATGAGAGGGGTGCCAGCATGCATGGGAGGGGTGAAGGAAGTGAATGCTGTGCGTCCCTCCCCCCACCCCCACCACCAGGAAAGCTTCATCTCTGTGTGCCAGTTATACATCCTCTGGGCTTTCTCAGTCAACACTACAGGAAGCCGTGGACGACTTGGGTGTCATATCAGTACTGACTTTCTCTTCTCGCTTCTTGTCTATAATACATTTGTTCTTGGCATTGGTGTTCATGCATCATGACATTTTGGAGAGCTGAGACAGCACAGAACCAATGTATTGTGGATTCTGGACTCCATATCTTTCAGAACTTTAACTATTTATTTTCTGATTTGTTTTTATATGTCTGGTTGGATTTCAGTATAGATTGATTCATATAGCTTAAATGCAGTGAGAAACACATGCATTAACAGACACACATACAGAGTGCATGATACGCACACTTTATGCTTTGAAAGAAGAATAGAATTTAAAGTGAGTTTGAAACTTAATTGTCTTAATTATAAACTTAATTCTTGATGTGATTGTGGAAACAACTGATAAAAACTCCTAAACCCAAATATTCTGATTTTTTCCCTTAATTAATTCATTAAAAAAAAAATCTCCACAGAAGATCGTCTCTTTCCTAGAAATTCTGGTCATATCACATGGTCTTTCTCAGGGGATGATATTTATCATGGAAATATGAATTTAACAATTTGCATGTTTTCCGATTATTTGTACTTCTTGTGGACGTGGGTTTCTGTCAGCTGAGGAAGATTTTTATGGAAAGATCTAGGATGGAAACTGTATGACAAGCAGCTACCCAAGGGAGTTCAAATAGGTGTGTTAGTGTTTGTAGCATATTTATATAGTTAAAACTCCATAGGCCACCATAGCCCCTGTACTGTGTCACACCAAAACAGTAGGCAGAAACCTTGTCTCGGAAATGTTTTTCATTTGAAGGATATGTGTTTTGAGTTTTATCTCTGTTAGGCTGCTTTTCTGCAGCTGGCTCACAACTGTGCCATGCTCACCTTGCTCACGGCCTTCTCTGCTTGGTATCCATCCAGTGAGCCTACACAGTCCAACAAACATACAGCCCAGGGATGCTTTCAGCCTACATTTAGAGTTTTCCTGTGATCTTCCTCCTTGTATCTGGCTGAGAAACTGCCGGAGCTGAGATGTTTTATCTCCCTGCCCAGTCCAACTGCTGTCTGTGTCCCCTCCCTCCTGCAGGCAGCCCCGAGGCACTGGCAGTAGATAAGAGGAAGGGCCCACAGCAGCTCTGGTTTGAAAAGACAGTGAGGACATATTGTATGTAAAAATATTGCAGAGTGCTTTTCTGACACAGACAAGCTTGAAATTATCATAATTTGTATATTTAATAGCTTGAGCAATCTTTGCTTTTCCACCAGCAGGCCCAACCTGTAATGTGAAGGCTCTGTAAAAAACATAATAGTTATATGTATTGGAAACTTGTAACTTGTCTTGTATGTTGACTTAATATCTGTATTTTTTTTTAGATTATTTCAACAACGATGGAAGGTAAACGTTTTTTAAATATTTACTTTATACTTTTCCCTCTACCCATGAGTCCAAGAGGGTAATCTTATCTTATCTATAACCTATTTAACACCTAAATATCTAAATAATTCTTTTTAAGGAGTTAAATTACCACTGCTGCTTTTTAATGTTGCCATGGTAGCACATGTATATTTTTTTAACAGCAGCAATTTCAGTTTCATTACTGAAGACTTAATGGGTGGTTGCAAAAATCTTGATTAAATCATTATTAATTATAATTACACAAATACTAACGTTTGCTGTTGGTTTAAAACAAAGTGTGAGACCCAGTGACTTATTAAAAATACCTGCAGTCTTGAAGGCTAATGACTTTCTAATGACCATTAATGGTGGGATAAAGTACTTGGGTCTTTATATTAGTAAATTTAGAAATACCACAATATGAAAATACCGCATTGTGTTGCAATCTCACTCTCTGTGTACCATGTACCTCATAATTACATACTTACTACTACTGTGTAAATGATCCAAGTAACTTCCCCCACTATACGAAATCACCAGCCAATGAGACATTTTCACACCTTGTCAGACCAAACGTTGCTCTAATTTATGGCCAATAACAGCCCAATAAAACATTCACTGATTTATTAACCATTAAGTCGTTAGTTACAACTTACAGCCAGAAGCTGTTTTAGGAAGTTAAAATGTTTTTCCTTAGAGACAGGCTGTAATCAACAGAAAACATACAAAGCCTGCACTAATCAGCATGCCCCCTATTTTATCTTATCGACTTATCATTAGTCTCAGTCACGACCTGAGCTGACGGCTCGCAGAGCAGAGCAGGCTGCGTCGAGCTCAGCTGTCGCTTTAAGACCCATTTCCCCCCATTGTCAAACAGTCGTGAGCAGGAAGAGGGAAAACGAAAGCACAGACCGAAGGGGGGCTGACGTATTTAAACACGATGCTGCCGCTTCTGCTGCCGCACAATAACGGAGACCGCGGATTAAAGTGGGAGAGCGCGTCCGCTGCTCGCTCACTTCCAAAAGGACGCCACGGACGGGGAGATCCACGCGTGTGACTTAATTGAACAAAGCGTGGGGCCGTGCGTAAAGTCGCTCCAGGATGATAAAATACACTTGAGAAGTGTCACTACGGGTTACTGCCTCAGGAAATGATGGCAGCGTCCTCCATCATCGTTTAGCTGCTTAGAGCGATTTTTTATCCCCCCCCCCCACCTCCTCCCGGTCTTGCGGCCATTTCGACTGGACTCACTATTTCATTGATTTTACACACGAAAAGCTCAAAACGGGGGCGTAGCCTATCTGGAGTCTCGAGGGGTCGTGGGTGCAGGTGCAGCGCGTCTTGGTTTCAGTCTTCCCGCAGGCAGATTCACAGGTACCCGCTGATCTGAAGCATATTCCGGATCATATTTTGGGAATGACATCCACTATAGAAAGGAAAACACTGGAAACCAATGAGTAAGTATCTCACACACACTGATTATGTTATTTCTGAAGACAATAAAATATACAAGGACGCTCCAGAATTGATGTGAGAGCCAAACTCTCAGCTGCAGATGGCTGATAGTAGGTAGAGGATAGAAGTCTCCTGCTGGCAAAAAAAAAAAAAAAAAAAATCAAGTTTATGTCCAAAAGCAGATCAGTAAGTGTGTGCACCAATGGCTTTTGGCAGGAAAGAGTTCAGTGTTGCTCAGAGCAGGTGAAGTCTCCTACAGGTAGGCTAAGGTAGACAGGGCTAAATCATTTTAACTGCTTATTTTCATGACATTTTAAAGGCATCAGATATATTCTATGCTAGACGCGTTTCTTTATTGAAGTAGCCTGTTCTGTGGCAACAGTACTGGATTTAACCGTATCCAATGGCTCCCCCATGTGGACAGGATCAACTCTCCAAGTAATTCAAGATAGATAAATAAATAAATGGCACAAACACATTATGTATATAACATATGTCCTGTTAAAAGATGCAAAAATGACCATAAATGAAAATTAATGAAAAAGATTAAAAACAGTATCCCAACTTCATTCATTCAATGTCCAACATCACCTCAGTGTTGTTAAAGTTCATGTTTAGTATTAGTGTGGCTCTTAGGAATAGGAATATTATCTTGTATGTCACAAGAATATTAAAAACATAACAAATTATACAATTAAACCAACAATTAGCGTATGTATTAAGGTACTAATAAAAATATATTGGCCTGAAACATTAAGTTACTTATAATATTGAAGTTAATCGATAGAAAATTAATTTAGAACTATAACAATTTATGACTCAGTCAATTTTTTGCAAGCACAAATGCCCCAAATCCATAATTTCAGCTTCTCTATTGTCATGATTTGCCGCCTTTCTATTATTTTATGTGATAGTAAATTGAAAACCTTCTGGTTTGGTGTTGGTTGGACAAAACAAGTCATGTGATTGCATCAACTTGGGTTTTAGGAGATCGTGCTTTGCATTCGTCTCCGTTTTCTGATGTTTTATAGGGGAAATTATTCTTGGAGTAAAACCAAAAAACAACCATTGGTGGCAGAACCAGAATATGTGATTTTCTAAGCTGTTCTCTTTCTTCACCAGGGAGCCGGTGGACGAGGTCCTCCAGATGCCACCATCTCTGCTGACGTGTGGCGGGTGTCAGCAGAGCATCGGTGACCGGTTCTTCCTTAAGGCCATCGAGCAGTACTGGCACGAGGACTGCCTGAGCTGCGACCTGTGTGGGTGTCGGCTCGGGGAGGTGGGCCGCCGGCTGTACTACAAGCTGGGAAGGAAACTATGTAGGAGAGATTACCTCAGGTTGGTCTGGCAGTGTAATGTTGAAACAGTATAATTTCATTTCTTGTTTTGGTTCATCACAACAGTGATTAACAGTAAAGTAGCAGTGTAGTAACCACATTTTGTGTAGTCATTCTTGTAGAACAGCCCTGAGCTGTATGTTTTTTAGCTATTCTGTGTTCAGTTTTACTTGTTTAGCACCTCTCAATAGTTATTTTCAACTATTTTATGGTTCTGGTTGCACACAGGAAGGTGGGGGATGAATTAGGAACCACCAACAAATGTTTACCCCTGGGTTCCTTTACAAGGTTAATGATGCCAAAGTGAGGCATCATTAACATTTGTGTTAAAGTTTTATGTAATGAAGACTAGGAGAATGTTTCTATCCTAACTGCCAGTGTTATTATCTTCTCATCCACTCAGGCTTTTCGGTCAGGATGGTCTCTGTGCTTCCTGTGAGAAGAGGATCCGAGCATTTGAGATGACAATGCGTGTGCGGGACAAGGTTTACCATCTGGAGTGCTTCAAGTGTGCTGCCTGCCAGAAGCACTTTTGTGTGGGTGACCGCTACCTGCTCATCAACTCAGACATTGTGTGCGAGCAGGACATCTTTGAGTGGACCAAACTCAACAGTAACAACATAGTTTAGGAGAAATGATGGAGCGCCACCTTGCCTTTCCCCACTGGCTTTAAAGGGGATGAACTTGTGATAAACAGACTTTTTATTTAGTCTGAGTAGGCTTTATCATGCAGATGTCAAAAGGGGAGGTGACATTTCTGCATTGCTCCCAGCTGGAGACTTAGGCCAGCAATAATAGACAGTTTGTCTTTTAAGGCTTCATCTTTAAATGCAAAAAATATTTAAAGACTGAAAATACTTAAACCTGCAATAATAGCTGTTTGTTACACACACTGGAATTTTAGGAACAAAAACAAAATCTTTGTCAGCTTTCTGACGCATCATCTCAGTCTGAAATGCACAAGACATTCAGTAATGTTTTATGTCCTGGGTCTGTAATTTGATAATTTTCATATATATATTTTTTAAAGAACTATGTAATTTGATCCTAATAAGGAAGTCCTAATTTTTGTGAAAGAACAGCACCATTTAAACTCAAGTAAAATATTATTCCAAATAAATAATTTTTGAGTAAATAATTTGTTTACTATTGGATATTTGACCTTAATATATGTTGAACTGTATTTATTTTAATGGTTATCTATCAGATCCTCTAAAAGATCCTCTTGCTCAGTTCACTGGAATTATTTGACTGGAAGTTTAACAAGTGAGCACTGGGACTATTTTCTAAGATTAGTATAAAATTACATGGTTCCCTTTGGGAATACACACTAGGAAATATATAAGAAATTATAGGCCTGTAAAATAAAGCAACAAGATTTACGCCATATAAACGAAACACAAAGTCCATTTTTGAAAAGTGCTGATCAGGTTGATTTTGCTGTGTTGCCAGGTTGAAGTGGTGGCCCCCTCTAGTGATCAGGGGAACAAATGCATTGTTAATTTTACTGACTGGAGTGGACATCATTTTCCAGTGTAAAAAGCAACAATTTTCTAGACATGCACTCAAGACCTTTTGGCTATTTATTTGACAGTTTAATAAATAATTTAAAGTTATTGGCAACACTGATGCTGTGTTCACAAAATCACAAAGAAATTAAAGGAGCATTTTACATATAATGAGTGGATGTGTGTGTGTGTGTGTGTGTGTGTGTGTGTGTGTGTGTGTGTGTGCGCGCGCATAGAGTCAAAGGTTTGGACACCCCTTGTAATTTAATGTTTTTCCGTTTTTCCTATTATTTTACACATTGTACACTAGAGACAGGGACTTGGACTTGGGACTAGGCCTCAAGTTGCACTTAAGTGGCACACATAGTGACTTGAGACCTAATTTCAACTCCATATTTGGGAATTTTGAACAATCTTTGTTTTACTTTTTTATTTTGGATACTACATCAACATTAGGGAAATGTCTAATGAGCTGAAAGTCATTGCCAATTGTGGCTTGACTATCACAGGGTCACAGGGTTAATGCATTGAGCAGATACATTGATTCCCCAAACTGATGTATATATATATTATATATAATGGTTTGCACTAGCCCTCAGCCACAAGAGGTCACTAAAACATATAAATCACAATTTAGTGAATGACAGTTCAATTGGGTACCGGGATTATTGCCAGGAGTGCTCGCTGTTTGTTGCAAATCTATTGCAGAGGGCAAAATGAGAAAGAAAAAATTAGTGTTAATGGAGTCTTGATGTTTTGAGCTGTAATTTACACTGTCTGAATTTATCCTTGCTATCTGTTATTGCCCTTCAGACTGTTTCTCCTCTCTTCATTTCTGCCAGCTGTCAACTCATTCTGAACTGGCCACAAGGCTCCTCCTGTGCCATCCCCAGTTATCTTTACAGGCACAACATCAATAATTGAATCCATGAACTGTTCTTGCGTGTGAGGTCAGGAACGAAGGCGCCTGACCACAGTGTACTAGCGGGTGAGAAAAGCAGGCTTAGCTGACATTAAGAAGTGGTTCAAAATTGTGATCAGGAAACAATTTGCAAAAAAAATGAGAGAGAAAGAGGGGAGATGAAAGTAAAGGGAGAAACCAGAGCAGAGAGGCTCCAGGTTGATGTCTTTAGCTGGGTCTGACAGCAGTTTATCCATTGATGAAGGTATAAAGGAAGAGTTAAAAACCCACCCAGGCTGAGATGACGCTCTTGCTGAAAAAGATACTTACTGGGACACTAACAACTTTTCCCACAATAGAGATGGGAATATATAGTATAGGCACACACAGATACTGGGCTTTTGCTTATTTGGAGGTCGGCAGATTGAAGAATCATCAGTGTGGCATTAAGCAATGCTTGAGGAATGACTGCATAGCAAAAAAACAACAAAAAAAAAAAAAAAAAAACTACTACACGGTGGTCTCAACAACAAATTAGCTCCATATTGTACACCAGGTTTCAGATATGTGTGAGTAAATAATATATGAAATATATAAACTAAGCACCATAACACACTACAGCGTTTACTATACAACTTTGAGGACTGGAGCTTGTGTTACACTTACATTTACTTTCTCATTTTTTTGGTCCCACAAACCTAAAACCTGTGTATTTGTTCCTTTCCTTTGTTCTAACTGCATTAAAACCAAATATATCAGACAGTAAGGAAGACACTCCAGCTTCCTCCCTCAGTCTGAAGACATGCAGGTTGGGGTTATAGGATAATTTATGACTCTAAATTGCCTGTAGGTGTGAAAGTGTGTCAGCCCTGTGACATACTGGTGATCTGTCCAGGGGCTACCCCGCCTCTTGCCCAGTGTCAGCAGAAATTGGCTCATGTCCCCTGCAACCCTGGAAGTGCCAGGATAAGTAGTAGATAATGGATGGGTGGATCGTAACCACCACAGGATGCATCCTCTGGTGATCCCCTCATTTTTCATATAGCGTGTGGTTTTGGTAACGTGCTGAACTGGGATGTGCTAGTATTTAGCTCAAAACCCCACTGTGCATAAGTAAGGCCTCACACAGCTGCTAGCTCAAACTGATTACATTTTGATAAGTACAGTTTATGAGCTGATCAAGAGGTCTAGATCTCCAGGACCCCTAAAACAACTTTAGGGTTAAAGAGCTCTTTATCTGCAGAGAGTTCAGTGAGTTTAATTTAGAGACTGGAGCTGAGAGGAGGCCAGGTCTCATCTCACGACATTCACACACAACACAGCGGCCTGACGAGACCCTCAGCATCGGCCAAGCGGCCTGTGTTCCATCGGCCCGGTCTCCTCTGTTGCCCTGCAGGCTGAGCTTTGCCAGAGCTCGGCTCTGACTTGCACAGCAGCCTCAGCAGGACTCAATAAAGCCCTGTGCCTCTTGTGTCATCCCTACCAGCTGTACACAAGGCCGAGAGTGTAGTGCTGTGTTTGTGTGCCGAGGGAGGCCTGTTTCATCTCCAGGGTCCATGTCACAGCAGTCCCGTATGGGTAAAAACATCCAGCTGTGTGCATGGAAACCAAGGAGACTTTCTGAGGATGAAACCGCAACGGGTTGCAGCTTGTTTTTATCATACAGCTCACCCCACTGAAAAAAAAACACCACATTTGACTTCATTCTGGTGCAGTGTGCAGTGTGAACAGCAGATGGCAGTTCTGCTTCAGGTAGATGTTCGATTTAAGGGGAATGCACAAGAAAAAAAAAGGCTCTGCATGTGTGTTCATGTGCAAGTGTGCATGTGTGAAGTGACAGGCAGATTAAGGAAAACCTGGTTTTCATATAGATGCCAGTTCAAGAATAGATTAATTAGATCTGAATTGAAAGTGATGAGCCACATTCAAAGCACCACTGACATGACAGTGAATGTTCAGCAACACCTGCAAAGAAAGATGTGGTCAGACAATTATCTGCAGCACCACGGTGATTAATCACGGCACGGCCTGTCAATGTCAAACGCATCTGACAAAATGAGTCAAGTGCTACTGATCATGCCCGCTTTGAGTTTCACTTGCACTCATGCTTTATCAGATGGGGCTAATTGGGAACATATTCATTCTGTGGTCCTGAGAGATGTGTCTGTCAGGAGTCACATTCCTGCTCCGATTCTCTGATAGCCCATAGCGCCTGCAGTCTGGATGGAGGACAGGCTGTGGGAGTAGACTTTGAGGGTGGGGGTTGTGGGACATGGAAGCACATTCAGAGGTAGATAGGTGAGTAATAAGCATGCATCCTTTTACTCTTGCTGGCCATGTTCCTCTAAACTCGATTGAATATGTGATGAAGATTTATTAGGCAGAACACCTCAGACCCCTCCCCCCCAAAAACTAGGATTAAGCTGCTTCCACCTCGACTTTTCTCACACCTTATATTTTCTCTCACCTGCCTTTACCTACACTAACCCCCATCAGTTTCTTTTTACTCCTACTATGTTTACTTCTTTCCTTACTTTTTTAAATCTTTTCCTTCCTTTCACTGTCTTCTCAGTCGGCCATGTGTATGGATGTGTTTTATGATAGATTCTATGATTATTGTGATGTTTACTGCTTGGATACCTGCAGGCCTTTAGCTCAAGCATTGAGACCCAGGGACTACAGCGTGGTGATGGAAGAAATATTCAAATCCTTAGGGTTTCCAAACCTTAACATTGAACATAATATATTTGCACTGATTTGACTGAGATCAAACAGAGTCAATCTAACATTTATTATGGAGGATTATCTGCATCTGCAAAGATATGTGTAAAACTATGTTTTTTAAATTATGGTTCTTTGGCCATAACTTTTTTTTTCACCTAAAATGATCCCCACATGATAAACAATGTTCCTGACTTCTGAACCAACTACACATCGCACCAAGACCTGCATCACACAAGATGGCTTTCCAAGATTGGAGGGAGGTAAGGCGTACCATTTTATTTCCTCTTAGACTGACAGAGGCAAATATTGTAGAACAATAAATGTAGCTGGATGTCGAGACCATAGAATATGGATTAGAAACTACGTCATGGGGCTTATGTGCTCTGTAATTCAAAAACCACTGAGCAATGACTGCTGTTGTGCTTTCATGACTGAATAGTCAAGAAAATGAACCAAAGTAAAACATGAAAAGATTCTTGAGGTTCAGTGTGACCATGAGTGAGTGGATACACAAGTCACAAGTCAAAGGTGAACCTTTGTCTGTCTTGATAGAAGAGAGAGCTGCACATTATGAGAAGTTGACCCGCTCAATAAAGTAGAAAAATGACTTTCATAACTGAGAAGCTTACATAATTCTTATATTATCTTTCTCATGTGAACACTTGGGCAGTTTCAGGCTTATTTCCAATTTATTGATCGATTCATGTGGGTTTTTTCTCATTAAAGCACAACACATGATATTTCAGTGATAGTAGGTGACCTCTTGTACCATCCATCATAGGGACCTAAAGGTTTAGACTACTCTGTCTGGATGAGCATAAAAAGAACGTTTTGATATAAAGCCCGACTCTCATCTACTCCTCATCAGACATCAATGAAAAGCCAGATCATTAACCAGGAAGTAGACCGTGGCAAAGTATTTCTCTTTCAAGCTATCAGCAATGGAAACTCCAATTAAGGTGGTGGAAAAAGGTGAAAAAAAATCAGTGCAGATGTGCAGGTAAGTGACCATGTGGCACACTATACGGTGCCGAGCCCAGTGCAATTTCCGTCTCTAATTGGACTTCCCATGCAATGCCTGCTTTCAATCAATGCAGAGACCCACAGGAGACAGGCACACGGATGGTTACAGGCTTTGCATAGCTTTTGTCAGTGGCTGAATTAGAAAAAAATATTCTGCTACAAGTAAAAAGTCTTGCATTCAAAGTGTTTTGTGAGATTTTATCCTGGGTATTATTTATTTATTTATTTATTAAGTTTTCAATGCGTCACGCTTTAAAATCTGATTCAGTGCTTAGAGCTACTCAATTAATCAATTTGTTGATCAGAATAAAAATGCCAGTATACTGATCATCAATTAAGTCATTTTGCAAGAATGGCTCCAGGTTCTCAAATGTTAATTTCTTCATCTTACATTATAATAAATTAAATATTGTTGAGTTTCAGTAAAATAAATATAATGCATTTAATGACAACACCTTGTGCTTTAGACCCTGTGATCTGCCTTTTTACAGTTTTCTGGTCTCTTATAGACCAATGATTATTTGGTTTTTCAAGAAAATAATTGGTATATTCATCAATAATTAAAATGATGGTTCATTGCAGCACTAAAGCTGATGACATGAGTAAAATCTGCAATTGAAGTATTGCTGGCAAATAAAATTTTATTGGGATAGATGGTAAAAGACATAAAAAGAAACTACTCAAGTACAAATACTTTTAAAAAGTGCAGTACTTGAGTAAAAATACTCAGTTAGGCTATGGAGATTTTGTCTATGATTAAAGAAGGACACTTTTCCAAACTGCTGAAGCACTCCATGAACATGCCACCCACCACAATATAGAAAATTTGAGCCTTGTCAATTCTCTACACCTGCTGTTTCAAATCTTCCCTTAATGCTTAAACCCTGCCAATGCCATCCTTGGTTAAGAATTTCTCTCTTCCCTTGGATTTCCTCTCTTTCAGCTTTGCATCACCTGGAACCAATCTGTAACACAATCAAAGTGTCCTAACATGAAAGCTCAGTTCCTCCCTTTGATAGTCCATTTCTCTCCACACTTGTTCTTTTCTCTTTTCTCTGGTAGCTCAAACAGCCATGTCTGGAAAAAATTCAGCTTAAAATAGAGATGCAGTCACTAAGCATTATGCAAATTTCCCAGAAACAATTCACTGGTGCTCTGTCTTTTGCTTTTGCAGACAACAGAATGGGCCCTTTGTCTAAAAATAAGCTGTGCATAATGAAAAGGGCCTCACTTATTGAGAAATTGTGAACACTGTTGCAATGGCCTCGAGTAATTTGACGTAATAAAATATAACTAGGAGGACGAATAACGCTCACTGTCCATTCAATTATCATTTACAAGTATAAAATTTAGAGGCTTCCAAAGCCAATTGTTCAGAAACCAGATGAGAGCCAGTTTTTAATATAAAATGAAGCGTGAAAAGTGGAAAAGAGTGCAACATTACTTTTTTTTTAAAGATTATTGTTTCCTCATCATTAGATTGCACTCATCCATCCAAAGCAGTGATTGCTGCTTCTGCATGAGTTGATGGTTTAAGTTTGTACGCTGCTTGCTCATCAGTCATCACTCTCAGCTTCAGAGTGTGTTCAGGATCACATGGTGATTAAACTCTAATAGCAGCCTTTTGAGAAGTCCAGGGAGATTTACTCCTGAGTCAACATGCCAGACCCCATTTCCTCCTCACTCACTGCTGCCTCTCAACACCCAACCAGCTACAACCACAGTAGATCTCCACATGGAGCTTGTATAGATTGACAAAACCTTGGAAGTGACCCTGCATAACGCCTTAGACATAGAGTACATGGGGAACTGTGCCACTAAATTACCCATTTCTCCTAAATATTATACATATAAATAAAGTTATTTACCTTGTTGAAATAAGATTCAAAAACTTGTATAAATTCCATATGACTAGGAAGTTTTGTTTTCCATAATAAACATGGTCCCAAATCTGGCACCAAAAGTAATTTCACATCCATCATTATGTTTTCAATGCTGGAAAAAATTGCCCAAAACTGCATTTATTTGTTTTTATTTGGGTTTAATTCATTAATCTATTAGTCAGTGGAGCAGCTAAAATAATGTTGATAGATAACTTGACCTTCCATGATTTTTAAGCAAAAATGGCCAAAATCCCTTGGTTCCCGCAATCAAAAATAAAGATCTGATTCCCCGATGCTCTCACTACACAAACTTATCTTATGTAGAGTGTCTGACAATCTGTTGCTCTCAGCATAGATAAAGCTCTTTCAGAAACAACATTATGCAGAACATATTTTGTAGAAATATTAATTTAATATGCTGCAACCCATAATGCTGACACTAAGAGGAATCCACACATTCATAGTGTTTATGCCAGCATCTGATACTTCTGATCATCATGTTGCAAAAGATGAACATGAACATGATTCATTAGACCCACACATTTATACATTCTTTTGTTGTTTACTGTTGGTATGCACTTGCTCGGTTCAGCCTCATTTTCTTGTTCTTATCCTACAGTAGACAGGGTCTTCTGCTGCTTTAGCTCAGACACAAAGCAACAATATCACAATATAACCATGTCATTGAACTGTATGAACCGTAACTGTTTGTTTGAATGGGAAGTGGTTACACAAAAATGCCTGTGATTGATCTGGATCCGTGAATGTGCTTTCCCAAGCTGTCGTCAAATAGAACTGACTGTAGCCAGACGCCTGTCATAGAGCTAACATTTCAGACATTTTGTTTTGAAACTTCCCACGAACAACAACACAGCGTCCGTTATCTACAGTCTAGTGGCTTGGTTGTGAGAACGTATGCTGCTCCTCCATGTGACATTAATTGAGTGATTAGATGTAATTCAATAAGCTATCGAAGGGCAATGCGCGTGAGTTTGAGGCGTAAAGCAAAAGAGCACTGGTGAGTGGAGCCTTTGTCTGTGACCCTCCATCATCTCTGCTACCTTTCAGTCTAAATCATGTGGCCCGACCAGTCCCTGGCCAGCACCGCTGTGTAGGCCCCTCCACTCTAATTGTTTAGGTCACCAATTTCACAAATCACGCACTTTACAGGTTTAATGCGTGGCCTTTCTGTGTCTTATGTTTGCCATGTGAGTTGCTATCTTTAGTCTGAGATCAAGCACATGAAAACATCCCTCTTATTGTCAGAATTTCCTTTGCTGGAAAGATTTGCCACTCTGGCCATTATTCACTCCGAAGCTGTACCAAGCACAACATCTTGACCGCAAAAACCAAAAAGAAGAGCTTCAAATTCAAAAACTATCAGTGACAGATTGTGAAATTATTCTCAATTGTGACACAACTTGTCCCAGCTTGAAATATTACTCCTGCGTGTGGACCCATTAGCCCCACATTCACAAAGCTGTTTACTGTCAATCTGCCCCAGTTCATGCAAATTTGGCAGGAAATGGCTGGCATCATAATAAAGAAAATCAAAATGGCCCACTCCTTAGCTTTACTGTGATGCAGTGAAATAGTTCTATAAATTAGTTCAAGTCTGCTAATTCTCAGTGTAAATCAAAGTCTCCAGACAAGCTGAAGTCTGTAAAATATGGCTCATTATTAAATCAAAGGGACGTGAGCCTTCAGTGGGATTAGAAAGTCAAGACCGGTTATAAAATATAAAAGAAAATATTTAAAAGAAAAATCATTTTAAATCCATGATCGCAGAAATGTCAGGAAATTCTTGCCACCATTTGAGGAGCTCACTGGTGGAAGCAATCTTGGCAAATGTGTGTGTAGACAAGTGTATTATCCAACATGTGTCTTTAATGCTTGGTCAGCCCACTTGCCAACTGTCATATTTTTAAAGATAGACTACACCCTCTTGGATTGTGCCAAGAAGGCCCATAGATTTACTGTAATACCCTGCTGCACAATAGTGAGAGCCGAGGCCTGTAGAGCAGCCAGAGACCCTATTATCAAGTTATATGTTGTAAAGCTTTGTTACTATAATTGCTACAGACTCCTGGATGCAATGATGACTACTGCAGCTGACTCGAATCACATCTGAACCCACAAATCGCAGAAAAGTCAGTCAGCGGTGCGTTTGTATCAGAGACAACACATGCTGGATAAAACCAGTTTTACACCCCCGGGAAACATTTTGTTTTAAATACAAGACAACTCATGATAAATAAACACATTAATTAACCTACATTAATTAAAAATTGTATGAAAACTACAAGACCTAGTAACTCTTGTCACCAGCCATATATATATTTTTTTAAATAAAGGAACCAGTGACAGTGTGTAATGGAAAGGGGTGGCTTATAGTGATGAACTAACAGTCACTTGGATCTACAGCATTCCAACTTTCCCAACCAATGACCCTATCTTGTTGCCTGACATGCACCACAGTGCCAACTAGTGTTTTGGCAGTATAATTGCAGGGTGACAGAGATAGCAGTGGACAACTACAAATGCTCACAATAGTGTAGACCATTCGCGTAGATTCAGTACAGAAGCATAAATCAGCCTTAAGGTACAGCTTTAGAGTCCTGTTTAATCAACACACAAGCGAAGGTTTTACTGTTGGTCTTAGAACTCAGCAAACATAAGTCAGCAAAGCAGTTTCACTTATGTTTTTCCAAAACACGTTGAAAGTGGATTTGGGGATACCCAGGAGTCGGCTTTCATGGATATTACAAACTGCAATGAGTTGTGGCTCAGGCCTTTAAAGGTACTCACTAAAAGCTGTTTGAGTCTGTTTGCCAGCATTTGTCATCAAAATTAATAACAAGCAGTGTAACCAAAGCAACACAAGACAAAAGTAAAAGGTGACACATTGTTTTAAAGTGCGGTGAACGGATGTGGCATGAGACGATGACATGGGCCAGGTTGTGAGCTAACATTGTGCTGTAGTGGGCCTGAAGGGGTGAGTAGGACACTATGTCTCTGCAAGACAAGGCAGTTGTTCAACGAGTGTCCTCCAAAATTAAGTGCAGGGGGCATGACTCTGATTAAGCACAATGTGAATGAGCTTCTTTCTTGGTTCAGTGAGGACATTCCTGACAATTAGGAGGATGAGTACAGCTCTGTTTGTCTCTTGGAGGCGACCTTGTCTGTTGGGTCAGTGACTACCTGGGAGTCTGAGATGCACAGGAACCATGTGATCCATCTGCTTGCAGCTTTAGAGTGGCAACATTAGAAAACAGCAGGTGACGAGCCAATTTATGTTAAGCAGGATTACAAAGACTGGATTTCTGGATCCTTCATAACAGACATGTTTATTGGGCCAGTACAGCCTCTAACATGACTGGAGTTTGAGGCTTTATGCTCAGCTCTCAGAGTTAGAGCATAAACAGGAATGTCACTTGGTCAGGATATTTTATGGTACAACCACAAAACCAAATCCGGAAATTGCCTCCTGGGAGTCAGACCATTCAACAACGCCAAACCCTGGCACCAGAAACAAGAGAAAGAATGTGAGAGATGGAGTGATGATGGAAAAAAGACAGAGATAATAAAAGTGGTATGGGTGGAAGAACATTTGTTTGTTCACAGATGGAAAAGGAAAAGAAAAAGAAAATTTGAGGAAATAAAGCAAAAACAAAGGATGCTACTGAATGAAAGTTTGTTGTCTGTCACATAAGTATTCCAAAATGCTGCAACCTTAATAGTGTTCCCATCAACCTCAGCTTTTAGCACCAATAAGGATTCATTGTGTCAACTGTCATTGTGGAAAACAAAAGGCTTTATGTATGCACAATCACAGAAGCTTAAATTAAAAGGGAAGCAAGAGAGTTTTTATACTTATTTAACAATTGTAGGTGGGTTTGTGTTACACATGAAATGATTTTACTATTTATCTTTCATTTTGTTGACTGCTTTTATTTTGAGGTTAGGTTTCTGTGCTGGAGCATATTGTTTGAGGATGGCCAGGAACATGTCTTACTGTATAACTATATTAGGATTCAGCTGTCCTGTAGATATGTATTCACCCTCATGAATATATATATTCTGTTCAGTCTTTCAGTTGAACAGCTCACAGTTTGTTTTTTTTAACCTGGCACATGTACACTCTATTTTCCTAATGAGCAACAATTGGTATTTGATTCCATGCAACAAAATTTGGCCAGTGCATTTTTGTTTTAGTGTTACTTAGGAAACTTTCCATAATTGACAAATATTAGGTGCTTTGGTTAAAGATAGAAATTGCAAACTTAACTTACTTAACTTCACATTTTCTCTACCGTGAGTAATTTTATGGACATCCTGTGCCACTTTTGGAAGCATATTTGGAAACACTGCTGAGCAAAACAGCCACAGGAACAATGTAGAAGTGAATATGACGGAAAACTTATCTTGTTGCAGCGATGGAGGTATGTGTAGGTATTACCTGCAGTACATCAGGGTAGAAATAATCACTCGTATCCCCCTCGAACATGTGCAGGCTGGTGGGGGATAAACAGGAGGCTGCGTTATTCAGCCCACAGCGTCTTCCTGTTTGTTATTGGATTAACGTTGGCCTGCGGGCGAGAGTGGGTAGAGGTAACTTGAACAGAGGGGAATGGGGGGTCAGACAACTGTTTCAAGTGAAAGTGGAATTTGGGGCATGGGTATTTGTTTGTAGTTGGGTGTGTTTGGGGTTGATTCTGACATCCTGCAAAGCCTAAGTGGTAAGGCAGAGGTCAGTCATTGTAGCTGCATATGCATGGGGCTCACACCGCACACTGCAGAGTGCTGGTGCTGAAGTCTGAGCATCCTTAAAGTACTTTTCCATCACTTTTTTTTTTTAATCACCATCGGGTTCAGGTATAGCAGGGATTTTTGCTGACCTCTGAACCTGTATTTCTTTTCTTCTTATCCCTCGAGCGAGTTATCATTCTGCTGGATGTGATGATGTCAGCACACAATTGCTGGCTAAGATAAAAGGAGCAAACCGGTTTCTGATGACAGCTTCTTTCCTCGCCTCCTCACACAAATGTGATTTTCAGGAGCTGGCCTCCAGTTTGCTGAGAAATGCCAGGTTCTTCTCAGCTCCTGGCAAGTAAAATGTGGACATCATGCTGCCTGTGCAATATGCTACCATCACATTTTTGCAATTTGAACTCAGATACATTTGATTTTCAGCCAATATTGAAATCTCAAACTGTGTTTTGAATCAAAACACTGACAACAAATCCCAATGTTCTTTGAAATATTAGTGTCTTGCAAACTCTGAGATGAGATAGCAGAGCACTCCAGGAACGGCCTCCTGTGGCCCATCTCTGAAACTCCTGGGGTGAAAGGTCACTGCTGTGACAGTGCCGGCTCATCTGAGGGTTTCTCTTTACCCCAAAAGCAAAACACCCCAGGGCAGAATAGAAGGCTTGTCTGGCCACCCCAACCCGACTCCCCAGGATCCTGGCAGGGAGGCAGAGAACCCAGGATCAGGGCTCCCCCCTGCACAAATACAGACGGGGTCGTGGGTCATCTGGGGAGCTCTCACAAAGCTTTCATCCTAGAGAAGCTCATTTCAGGGGAATGTGGCTTTTTCCCCATCTAGATAGGAGTTCTCCTTTGGCCCTGTGTGGCTGCACTGAACCCTGGATCGACAGACATGTTCCCTTAGACCCGTTTGTTATGTTTTGGTCCTGTGTCTCAGTGCACATCGCCTCGCCTGGTCCAGACACTGCTGTGGGAAGATCAGGCTAGGTCAGCACACACATGGTGTTCTGTTACAATCCAAACACTTACTAAAACTGTATCAAATGGGTAGGAAGAGAAGATTTGGGTAAAATCATCATGTTGCAGTATTTTGGACTACTACCTTGTTTGGTCTTGACAAGACAACAGGGGCTGATAAATGTAGATTCACGTGCCATAATTAAAACATCCATCAAGACGTTTTGTGTACAGTGATGACTAACATTTACTTCCCAGTGCCCACAAGCATATTTTGAGTAGGGCAAGACAAGATCTGGCTGGAGAGTAATCCTATGTATTTATTTAGTTCCAAGCCACAACAAACCCAAGTCAAATGTAACTGGGCAAGTACACTGTTTAGATACAATGCAATCTGTGTTACGTATAATTAAATGAACTCATTTTCCTTGCAGAAATACTGTATCAACATATACACACACTACATAGTTTTGTTAGTCTGAATTATAATAATTTAGACTGCAGTACATAGAAAGCTTTGCCATTGTCAGCATCTTATTTTGTGATGATATGACAAGACGCAAGTTTCAAGGGTAATCAGTCCTCCAGGTAATTGTGGGTTGTTGAAAAAAGACAAAAAAAAAGTCAGCTCTAAGTACTCAAGGGTATATATTGTAAATTAGAGTTAGTGTAAACAGTAAACCTTAAGGAAATGGAAATGCAGCAAGTGGTATTTTCATGCTGACAGCATTTGACTTGCATTAGGATGGCCTTGAAAATAAGTCCTTGTATAAAAATTGCTCAGGAGGTACATTGCAGCAGCTAGAAAACCACTAGGAAATTTGTGTTTAGAAAAAGTTTCCCCTCATTTTTGAAGAGATGGGGAAGATATTAGAATACAATGCCTTCAGTAGTAAAGTTGTGGTATACTGTGTCTTCATCGGTGCTTTTATGATGATCTGGGAACAAAGCACATCTGGCTTTTTCCAACAATATTAAAGCGAACGTCAAAATTATAGGATATTAGTGTAATCTTTGCAGGACACTTGGCACATGGCACAGTTTCTGTCTGCTATCAGTGTGCACAGCATCAACAGGGAGACTCATTATCTTCATTATCTCCCATATTCACTTGGGGAGATTGATCTTCCACAAGCCCACGCTGAAGATGCCCTCTAACTGACATCAATTAGGGCTTGACATAGGGACATTTAACGCCAGCACAGAAATGTTTTTTTTTCTTTTGGAATACATTACTGTGTGTGATCACTGATATTTGCAGCATGTGTCTACCACTGTTCAGTCTTGACCTCTGAAGTCTTTTGCATGTCCTGTGAACAATCGTGAGTCCTGCTTCAGCTTTTTAAGCTGAGGCACCTTTATGAATACGTTAACACTGCAGAGTGGCAAAATATATTCCACGATCACGATTACACATTCTGTCTATTGTTAGCACAAGGCATTAGTTATGTTTCTTCTGGTGATAAAAGTGTAGATTTTATGGCTTTGCAGTTTATCTGTAAGGAAGCGGTTTTCTCTTTGTCTTTTCACTCGCATCTATGTCAATTCTACAGTTCAGGAGGATAGTGAATCTTATATCTACTGTGACACCATTTTCTAAAAACCACAGTAACAGACATTCATTTTCTGAATTCCAATGAAAGAAGAAAAAAAGAAGCTAGAAACTGAGAATACTGGGTTGACAAAACCAATTAACCAATTAATCAATTAAGAAAATATTAGCCAATAATTTTTTTTGTCAATTTAAAAAAAAAAAAAAAAAAATTTGTCAACCAACTAATCAATGAATGAAAGATTGTTTCAACTCTATTCTGATTTATATTAATAAAAAGGATACAAACACTGTGCATAAACTGACATTGTTCCTCTCCACATCCATGTTCATATGTATGTATTTTGGCCGTCAGCTGTTGCAGTGGTGATGAATGGAGGTGTACTCCTGTGTGTTTCTCCCTGATGGGTTAATTATCCCTGGCTAAACCAGATATAGAACGTAACGATGAAGGCAGTACAGCATCCCCTCTGTCTGCCCCTGTTTGGTCCTGTTTATTGAATTACACATCAGTACAACCGCTGTCTCTTTCTTCTCTTCCCTCATCTCTGCTTAATTTGATCAGAGAATCTGCTGATGCGGTGTGTGCCCGGCTCATGTGAAACCAATTTAAAACTACACATAAAAATCTGGTGTCTCTTTAACTCTCTCTCTCCCCCAAACACACACACATACAGAGGGTGTGGTGTATGCTGTTTGTCAGAAAAAGAGCGACCCCCTTTAGGAATAATGCATCTGTGTGACTCTCAGCGTGAACAGCAACTGACGGCTTGTCCTCAGGTGAGAGCGAGAGCAGTTTCTCAAATTCAGCCGGACACCAAAACAGTATATAGAACAATATGGCAACGTCTGTGGGGAGAGAGTTACAAAATATACGTGGTCTAAAGGATTGTGTATGGTATTTATACCACATGTAGATAAACACCAAACCCCATGTCTTGTTTCCATGGCAACTGGATCAACAGTTTTGTGGATAGGACAAACTATTTACATACTAAGTTGCTGCGACCGGAGATGTAACTGTGGATCAGCCCACCCTCATCTTATTAACATGACACAACTTGAGTGATACTTATGCCTGCCGACCCGTAAGGTTGCACAAACTTTCATACAGTTTGATAAAAGACAATCAATAAAAACAGCCTTACCCTGTTAAAGCACAGCAGTGAGTCAATGCCCTAAAGAGTATTTCCATACATACTCACAGAGATACAAATTAAAATTTGGGTTTATCCAAGGTAAAAGAAAAAATAAGAGCTGATTTCTTTCTATATCTAGAAGCTATAAACATGCAAATATAGTTTATTTCAAGCTTTTCAACATACTTCACTTACAACTTCAGGTTTTAGGTTTCCACATTATACTGGACATAAGTTGAAGTCTGAACTAATTATTATTTGACCTTGCAGATCCTTGCAAATTTTAAAGTCAGATTCAAAGTAAGCACAGAGAAACTTCCCACTTTAGCAGAAGAATTAAAGTTGTTGTTTTCCAACTGCACATACAGTTTTGCACAAATGTTTTAGTCATTTCAGATGTTTAGATTTTTATCCACCATGCAATAACATCAGGGAGACATCTGATTCATTCTAAATTCATTCTGCAGCATGACAACTCCAAACATGCACTCAGAGCGATAACGGAATATCTTCAGGGACAAGAAGAACAAGTCGTGCAACAGATGGCCCCCACAGAGCTCTGATCTCGAAATCATGGAGCCAGTCTGGCATTACATTTAGGCACAGAAAACAGTGAGACAGCCCAGATCCACAAAGCAACTGTTGCAAGCTCTCCATGATGCTTGGAACAACATAACTGCCAAGTACACTGAAAAAATGTGTGCAAGTGTATAGGGTGTTTTTGCGGTTTGCTGCACATTGCATGACATTAACTGGAAAATAAATCTATTTGTGACATTATTAGCATGGCTTTACATTTAGTGCCCACAACCTTCGGAGTACTGTACATAATTATGTATGAATCCAAGTGAAGTAACAAAAGGTACAATTCCCTGCAACCGCAGAAGACAAAAGACTATTTCGTAGCACAGATTATTAACTCAGCCATGAACAGAAAACCTCAGCCCTGAAACTGACTTTGGGACAAATGACAGTGAGACGCTGTGACCTGGATCCATGATGTGAATGAAGCTGTGGAAGCTCTGCTGTTTTATGAATTCCTAAAATTCCTCTAATCACTTAAAATTCTTATCTATGAACTGGACAGACATAACAGAAAACAAGTCCAATGTCGAACTGTAGTATCAATCACATGTGCTATTGCTGAATCAGATGGGAGCATCTGCACAACAAACCTGAACTTTAACACAGACGTCATATGTTTCCATAAATGAATAGCTCTAAGACTGAGAAAAACATGTTTCCATAAACCATAACATCAATATATATTTCCCATCTCCCATGCTTGGCCTTTCCCACAGCCAAACTGAACATGGCATCGCTAAAATATAAAGTCTAACCTAAAGCACTTTCTCCAGCCCATTACTTGCACTGCCACGCCTCTGATACTCAAGAAACCCATGGCCAGAGGGGTTTTCAGGGACCCTGCTGCCGACGCACAGGAGGCCTGAGCCAAAATAAACTGAGAGGCTCTGACCTGCTGCATCAGTGGAGAGCCCGTCCCCTCAGCAGTGAATACCTGGACATGGTTCCTGCCTAAAGTTAAACAGATAAGTCACCATTTAGTGGAAACCTTTTAGAGAGAACGCCATGCTTGAGTGATGTATATCTGTGACAGCTGAGACTTGAGCCTGTGGCAGTGGAGTGGTTTATATTAAGGGAGGCTTGCGTATATGCTGCACTCAAAGTAGAAGTCTACCATTCCTGATTATTTAGCTGTGTGAGAAATATGATTTTTTTTTCTCATTTATTTGTGACATTACTGAATATCTTAAAATGTTTGTACCAGGGTTTTTCCCCCCTTCAGATGAACTAGTTAATTTTGGAAACAAATGTGAAAACAAAAAAATGCAATCACCTTCCAATTTATAGTCTCCGTTTTATTTCTTATATTTGAACCAAATGTTCTCATAACCACAGAACTCAAACTCCCATGTTTGTGTCCACTTTCTCTTGTTTTGCCCTACGTCTACAACTATTTAGTTCAATGCATTTCTTCATTTCTACACTATTGTGAAAGCTATTTTCATTTAAATACTGTAAAAAAAAAAAGCACAATTAACCACATTAAGAGAAGTCAAAGGAAACAGCAATATGCTGCTTTAGCATACAAATATAAAGAACATATTTCTTTTTACTTGCTTACATCAGGGTCATGTTGTTGATAATGTGACACGCAGATAAATGCTGATAATTCAGTCAATGCACGAAGTTTTCAGAGGCTTTACTGGTAAGTGGACAAAAGGATCTTCTGGTGATATGAGACATTAACACAAATAAACAACAGCAAAAACGCCCAGAACCAAGTCAGACTGGGTTTCATTTATTACCACATTAAAAACCACGGCATAAACCAAATAAATCAATTTAAAAAAATAGTTATCGGTGTGGTGTGTAGCCAAAGTTAAACTCATTACATTTACAGGTGACATTTACTAATGAGCCAATGAAGAATACAGTCGGAAGTCTCGTTAAGAAATATCTGCCCAGCGAGAGACGACACATGCCCCTGTAGACCATTAAATTGGTATAGTGATTTAACTGAGCAATTTAATTTCCAAAACTGAAAACGAGACTTCTTTGTGGCAAGTAATGGATGATTTGGAGATGATCAGACAGCACTCTTTAAAAACAGAGCCTGTGATTTCCATCGTTTGCCGTTGCGTCATTTTATAGATATATATTAAGAAATGTAGTTAGACATGTTCCCGACATCACGCTGCGTAATACTGACAAACCACTAGACATGACTCCAGTTAGAATTAAGGCGCTGATTAGGCTGAAGAAAGAAAGAAAGAAAGAAAGAAAGAAAGAAAGAAAGATACTACTCCTACTACTATAATACTACTAATAATAATAGTAGAAGACGAAGAACCATTGATAAGAAGGATGGATGGATACACTAATAGACTAATAATAATAGTTTGGTATTATTATTTTTATTATTATTATGACACTTATAATTATTACACTTATAATTAGAATTTGCTTGGTCTTTAATAACCTACCTGATTTAGGTCTGTGCAGTCTCATTGTAAAAACATGGCCTTGTACAGCTACTAATCAAAAACGTCCTCTTATGTCAGATTTAATAAGATATCTTTTCCTCATTCATTCAAATAGATGTCAGGTTATTAAACCATTACATCTAAATCCAGAAAATATCCTAAAAATTAAGGACGTGATTTGAGACAGCTTATGTAATTTGACTACCGACAGCCATAAACGCCCATACTGTTTCCTTTAAACACGCGCTTGAATTCGGATTTTTATAGACAAAAAGGCAAAAGGATCTAATTGCTGGCGCTGCGTCGTTTTCCCAAGTAGTCATATGAGACCTTATAATTAACTTAATATTATAAAGCAGCCTTTTCTATGGGCAGAGCTGAAAGTGGTTTGCGATGATGGGATCTAATTCTGCATCATTATAAGTGGATACATCCGCAACGACAGACTGACTTCTCACCTCAGGTCCTGGTCAAACGGTTAGTGCTGTTTGCTTTAGGCTGATCTGTAAGTCTCATAAACAAACACATCGATGAAATATTTAGAGTCAATTTAAAGTTAACATCGGCGGATTAAGGCGCTGTTATTGCACCAAACACCAGGCGTGATCCTTATATTTACACTTCACTTCTGCGTCTGCGCTCACGGTGTGGAAATCAAAGAAAACACAGGTTGGATTTTTTTTTTTCCCCGCAAACACGCATTAATGAGCCGGCGTGACAAAGATGGAAACAACGCTTTAAAAACGCTTAAAAGTATCGCAATAAAAAGTCTGAGATTAGTGTTTTCAGTCGTGCAGCAGCGGGAATCAAAGTCGTTATATTCATCCTGTAATTACATTAATGTCATGTGTTGTGTCTCCCGCGTGTTTAGCCAAAAAAAAAAAAAAAAAAAAAAAAACTTTCCCCCTTCTGAGCTTGACCTCCCAGCTCTACTGGCTGCATAATAGTGCGGGCTGGAGCTCGGCGTGGGCCTATACTTCAGATGTGTGTGGAGCCTGAAGGTCGGACTGCTGTAAATGTGTGTATGTGTGTCCGTGTGTGGGTGTGTGTGTAAGATACACTGTAGGCTACCGAGGCGGCATCAGGTTTGAGCAAGGCAGTTCTCTGTACCCCGACAAACCTTCAGGGGGCTTTTAGCATTTGTTCAGTCTGCAGTCTCTGGAAAACATCTGATTCATTTTTTAACCAGTGCCAGATGCGGCTGTGTGAGAGTGTGTGTGCATGGGCGCGTCAGTGAGTTTGTCAGTGCATGAGAATTTGGGGAGAATATCTGCTGTCTAGAGAAGGGGTGGGAAAGAAGAACCGAGTGGATTTTTTTTTTTTTTTTTTTTAAATATAACTTTTTAGGTATGAACGCAGATACGTGCGTCTCATACTGCGATATGACATCGATGGATTCATATTATAGCACGTCTACTGCGCAAGGTAGGGATCACCAGGCGAACCCGTTCAGGACTTTCCCGACCACTGAAACCAAATACAGTCCCACGTATATTCCGGGTAAAGGGCAGGCTTACGGAGAGAAGTCCCGGAGTCCTTTCCAGCCAGAGTGCCAGTCACTGGATGGCGCTGAGGAGGGAACCTTCAACAAATACCAGCTCTTCATGCAGCGACCGACCTGCAAAACTCCGCCCGAGGGCAGCAAGCTGCACCAGGAGAGCGGGCACAACGGGACACTCATTCCCTGCTACGGTGAGTGCGCATGAGAGGAAAATATTGCCCCCCTGATTTTAGCCGAAATGCAACGATATAAGGAACAATAGTGGGAATTCACTGTTAGATAGAGCATCTGAGAGTCTGTAATCTGTGAACGAGAAACAACGAGGGAGAGAAAGAAAATCCAACAGCCTTTTTCTACTTGAACTGCACAGAACTGTGTGTATTTCTAACATAAATTCACATTCAGCTTGACAGTGTGGAGAAGTAACAACCTGTTTCAGGCAAGTGTGAGCTATATAAATACCAGT
Organism: Mastacembelus armatus; assembly: GCF_900324485.2. Taxonomy (NCBI): domain Eukaryota; kingdom Metazoa; phylum Chordata; class Actinopteri; order Synbranchiformes; family Mastacembelidae; genus Mastacembelus; species Mastacembelus armatus. Next base: position 8,185,030 of record NC_046638.1, on the reverse strand, counting down.
TAATTCTTCTTGTGCCAAAGATAGGAAATCCACTATAATCCCCCTTTTTAGAGCAAATAAAATTTGCATGGGCTAAGTTTTTAAAAACCTATAAACCCGTAAGATGTGCCATTAATGAAGCATTACATTCGCTGTTCTTTCCATTACAAGGAGTGTGCGCTTTGCCTGAGAAGTGATTCACTTCTTTTACAGTTTTTAAACGGATGTTTCTCTGTGTGCGGTTATTGACATAATGATGTTAACTGACTATAAGCCATAGTTTTCCATTTATACCCCCACATTTACAGTTTAATCCCCGGTAAAGCCGCAGCATCACTGACACTGCTCTCATTGGCCTACATCTGCAGTCTGTTATTGTCTAGATGTAGAAAGTTGTCTTTACTGATTAACAATTTTGTCAAGAATTTGAAATTTTAATATTAAAATATGATCCAACCACAAGTCAAAGACGCGCGTCTGCTCACACGCAGGGAAAAATCCAAGCGCTCTTTAGAAATAACGCTGAAAGTCATTTGGGGCATTTTAATACCAGCATGATGTGGGTAACGTTTACTGCAATTTTATTTTCAGTACATGTGAGTTTTGTCATGATAAGCCTAAAGAAAAACACTGAATATGAATTAGAGAATAGAGGCACCGCAGCAGCAGCAGCAGTTAGGCCCAGATCGCACAATTTGCTGTTCATATATATATAAAAATTCAATTTAGTAACAATCACAACTGCGTTGACATCGGGAGGAATAACAATCATTTAAAAGAAGTTTTATAGCTTTGCAGAATAAACGTATCTTAAAGCCTTTTAAAGAAAACAGTCCAGTTTACTGTCGTTTATGAGACATGGGCGTTTCAAATAAAAAGAGAAAACCCTCTTCTGAGGAAAACCAAACGGACTCTGCTCACTCTGTGGAACAAGGGCCGAAAGTGTAAAAAAATCCATTAAACAAAACGTTTTTTACACAATATCCTACGCATGTCATATCTGCATATCACTGTTGATTATAAAATATATTTTAATTTTTAAGATTTGTTATCAGACTACAGACCCGCTGGCGCCTATAAATGTCCACTCCAGATGTTTATCGGGATGTTACAGAAGAAAACATCTGCATCATCGAAACGTGCAGTAACCCAAACTTTAAATATAAGCTAGTTATAAGTTATAAGTTACTAAGTTTTGATTAGTAATTCGTGTTTTACAGTTCAGTGAATATGCCAACTGTTAGGGAAAATAGACACTACAAACTCTGGCAAGCACATTTAACGCTTAATCGTGCGTAAGTGGCCTAAATTTATATATTAGGTGTAGCAAACAGAATTAAACGGCCCTGATTCTGAGCAATTCCAGTACATTTTTCTCAGTAGCCAGTATTACACTTCGCCAAAACGCGTCCACGAAGTGCAAAGTAATCTATTTTTTCCTGAGAAACAACTGGAGTCACGCATTATTTCAGACTGAACTGTCACTTTTCTGGCGTTTGAGAGCAATGCCTCCAAGAGATTAGAGCACCCCTGCATTGAAATGAATTGATTTGGCAAGTGCATTGACAGAACCATTTAAACACCATCATTAAATGCAACATGCCTCCCTTGAGGAGAGCTCTGCAATGTTATTATTGAAAATGTTGCAGCCAGATGAAGGCATTGTGGCTCTGGGGAGGATACCTTGGGGTCCTGCCAAAGCCTCAGGCGTCAACAGGCTCAGCGCTGTTATGTGTGGTCCTCAATGGGAGATATATTGCTCAATGCTGATGCTTTATCTCCATCATGATGACAAAAGTCATCTCATACCCAGAGGGAGTTTTCTGTGTGGAAACTTAAGCTACAACTGTAAAACTGTTTACATGGCAACACAACATTTTGTGCCTGTGTCATTTTGATGATGTTACATGTAAAACAGTGTTTGGATACCTAAATACACCAAAAAAAGGCCTCACCGGCTGCACCATTTCTTTGTAAATGTGTGTTCAAATTGCTCATATGTTAATATTTACATTTAAGATTGGAGTGTGATACTAAATCATTAAAAGTGTCATTTTCATAGGGAATTAACATATTTATATTCAAATATTCGTGTACATTTTTAATTTTTACTCTCAAAAATTTCAAAATTGTGCTTTTTTTAAAGTGTGGTTTTTTTTTTTTGGGGTAGATGAAAATCAAACACAGTCCCAAACAGAGTTTAAATCATATAAATTCAAATAGAGTACCGGGCGACTCAGTGTATTTCTGCACAGTAGTGGCTCAGACTGGCAGGTTTGTTCCTATAAGCGCATATTAATCAGTGAGACCGTCCCACAGCAACGACCGGGATGGAGTCCTCTACCTGCTCACACAGCAATGAATGAAACGAAACCCCTGGAGCTGATGGAGTGCTGAGGAATGCAGGTCAGCACTGCAGGAGAGGTCCGCATTAATCTAAGGCAGATGTGCATTACTGGCTCCTATAGTTATTATTCATACTCCTCAAACATCAGATCTCCAAAGCTATGGAGAGTCTCTGAGATGACAAAGTGGGACTGGTTTACATAACCCTGTCTCAACAATACCTTGTACAAATAAGCAATGAGTCAGAAATGGACATGAAGATTGGGTAATGATTTGAGAGACTCAGGAGATATGATAGAGTTTCTGGGAAAGCTGCACACGTGTGACTGTTTACATGCTCGTAGTTTACTTAACTCAATGGCTTTGAAACGCAATGCACATGTATAGTTTTATTTCCTAATTAAAGTCCAGAATTCATCTTTGACTCAGGTTAATTACTGCACAACGTTTTGTAAAGACAAACTTACAGTCTCACATATTCAATATAAATTTAAGTAAACATAAGCAGAGTTGCAGCTAAAGCTGAAAAGTCCTTGTGTTCATAGGCCTGTGGCTGATACTGAGGTTGGACTCTGCATTGCTAATACACAGTGTAGTGTTAGTGGGAATACTCCTACTCTCACAAGGCTGCTTGTGCTTCATCATCTTTGTCTTTTCATGAACTAACCATTTGAAGCAAATTATAATATTTATAAAATACAGCTTTGTCAATCTTTGTACTTTCAACCAACTCCTCCTCCCTTCAGTGGGATGTCGAAGCATCCTGTGAAATGTAAAACATATTTTTTGGTGTATGAAAACCAAAACAAGACCCCAAGAAAAGTCCTGGCAACATTTTAAACGCACCCTGTCAAAATATAGTACTCTAAGTACATGTTAAAAGGCTGTGGGAAGTGATGTCACAGGATATGCATGTGCTGATGACTAACACATTTGGTCAATGTTAACAATAAGCAAATGCCAGAATGACACCTGTGATCGTGCCGACATGTGTCTGTGCACCAGTATAAATTAGAATATGTAATGAGTCAATGCTTGAAAGGTTAAATTCCTGACTTAAAATGGAATTGCTTATAAAAAAGCGTGACTCAGGTGGTAAAGCAGCAGCAAGTTGACAACCATGAAAGGAAAGGACAATTTAGACTTGTATGTTCCTCTGGGAACTCAAATGTATTTCCTCTGACATACTCTGCTTTGGATTTCACTCTCAGCCAACGCGTATGCAGGGAAAGCGACTCCCCACCGCCTACCTGAGATCTGCGTGCTGGCCAGATTATAGAAATTAAACTAACCAGTCAACATGCATTTTTGTCTAGTGGCACGGACGCTTTACCTTTGATTCCTCAATTCTAATGAACTGATTATTACCCTACTAACAGTAAGAGGTCCTGAATAGTGCAAATGTGGCACACAGTGCTACAGTAGGTTCAAAACAAGCTTATTGGCTGAAAAGTCATAAAATAAATAGAAAATAAATACAGCTACTGAGCAAGAGAAGAGTATGACGACGACAACTTATTCCTTTCTTACTTTGCTTTCAGAAGAGACACAGCTCCTTTTGCTCATTTGACTAAGAAAAGCCACTGGTGGAAAATAACAGTCATGATCAAGTGACACTTCTTGAACTGCAAAATTTCATTATACTGGTCTATGATTGCAAAGATCCAAAAATAGTTCTTAAAAATAGGATCCCATTATGATTTAGACATTATAAATGTGGCTGTGGAATAAATACTATTGAAAGATAGAAAGAGGTGACAGATGAGTGATAAAATGATTGGTTGATTATTTATAACCATATTTCATTTTAATTCCTTATCATTTAAAGTAATATTATTTAGTTAATGTACACAAACTCAAAATTCAAGCACAGCATTAAACAGATTATAATTACATCCTCATAATTTCATCTTGACAGGTTAATGCTTGCACTTTGGAGTGTTTCTCTGTACTGATAAATAACATTCTGTTTAACATGTATTTTTAATTTTAGTTAATACACAAGATTTGACCAACATGCGAATTTATCTACATGTTCCACAAGTTTTTGTAGGAAATTTCTTTCGCTATGAGTAAATTCCAAAAAAAAAAAAAAAAAACCAAAAAAAAAGCACTTTTGGAGCACTTTGATATGAGACAGTGACAGCCACGGCCCAAAGTATTATGACAGTAGTGACGCCATGATCATGTCAATCTATCAGGAGCTGAGACTGAACAGAAAGATTTTTTGGTTTCTCAGGGAATCTGCATTCCAGCATGAGCCGCTGGCATAGACCTCTCCCCTCAGGAACATCTGGGAGCCTCCCCTCCACTTAGGAACAACAGTCATCAGGTCTTAGAGAGTGCCGCAGGAAAAAACAATCCAGTCCAAAGCATGCGAACCAAACAGATGAACGTAAAATTGATAGTCACCTGTTGATGACCAAAGCCAATGGAATATTTGACTTTATTTGGTCCATATAAAGTGTGATAAGTGGAGAGCCATTGTGGCAGACTGCTGTCAGCTTTGAGTGTTTCGAAAGAACATTTAAGAGCACTTTGTTTAAAAGCATTCCCTTCCCTATTTAGTGTTTGGTCATTAACCCTTCCCCAGGTTACTAATTTATAGTGTTTCTTTTATTTGGCTTCACTTGACCCTCCCTGTCCCATTCCATAAAAACCGAGAGGGTGTCCTGTTGCTTTACAACTAGTTAAATTACACTTTGATGTTTTCTCTCTGTTTTCAGCAGTGATTAAATTGCTGACCCCAGTAAACATCTGACCTTGACTAACTGAAGAGGTCTGCTGTTTGTCACAGGGTAACTCAGGCAAATTGCAGGATCAGCCGGTGATATTCGGAGCATTTTATATATACGTTGATGAGTACTGAAACGAGAACGACAGTTAAAAACACATTCCACCGAATGCCAAAAAAAAAAAAAAAACTGGAGCCAATGCAGTGGAATCTTGGCTCCCATAAGAAAGCAGTATGTGATGGCTGTGCTCTCTAGAACAGCATGCAGAGGAGACAGCTCAGCATGCGGGAAAACTGCAAGATGTTTGTGGCAAAGGATTCTGTGTGGTTAGCGTGACTTAGAAAAGAAAGATGAGTTTGGAATACAAGACAAAAGAATTTGTTGATTAAAGCAGATTACTACAGATTCCAGTATACACTCTGATCATATACTGCAAGTCAGGAGAAAATTAACAATTTCAAGAGCAAAACTTTGGCATTTTGATAAATGACTTTCTTGCCAAGACACAGATGACAGGATTGATGCAAAGATTAATACTATGAATCCACGAGATGCAGTTCAGCACATGGCCGGTGAGGGCGGAACATATGGTCAGCAGCGGTTGTTGATCACCACATCAGTGCAGGAAAGTTTTGAAGGAAGATTTGTAGAGCTTACCCAGCTGACATACTGTACCTCAACATCAGCAACACTGTAAAATCTTTTATTTGTTAGTTTTATTTTCATGGATTCTGTTTAAGTTGTGTAAAAGCAGAACTAAGCGACTGATCACAGTAGCAACATTTACAAAAAAGTAAAGCAAAATGTTGGATTGATCTTTTCGTTTTACTCTTATTAAGAAAAGTAATAAGCATATTTCCAAAAATGTTGAAATATTCCATAAACTGCTCAGATTAGTGCAGATTTCATTGAAAATGTTGATACAGTTGTATATAAGGCTGCAGCACTTAATTTCACCCACTAGCTTCCCATCCCCTCATCTATACTACCAGCTGTATCCCTGCCTACCAGGACCTTGCTTAAGGGCGTAATTGCATTTTCTCTCACAGATGCACATGCTAAGCAGGAATTTGTAGTTGACCTGTCTTCCTTCTCAAAGTTGCAGCCATGCTCCTGCCCAGGGGTAGAATGAAAATACTGCACAGTGCTTGAGCACAAGAGGCCAGCACAGGGGTTGGTGTTGTCAGAACATCTGCCTATGTGGAGACTGTAAGAGGGTCTGACAGGTGGGCCACAGTGATGTGAGGTCATGAACCACAGCTGGGCGAGCTGTGTTGTTCCATTAGCATCTTGGTTAGGGCAAGTCTGAGCCAGAGACTGGGGGAGAGCTGTTCAAGTTTCAAGGGATGACTATTGACATCTCATCGTGAGACACTCTAGCCAAAGGCGTTCTAAGCCATGAAAATAACCATGCATGTTGCAGACAGCCACCGCCTAACTTCATTACTCTAAAATGATTCTGTCATCTCGATAACCACTAAAAAGTTTGGCTCAGAGTCACCGGTGCCACAAGGTGTCAACTCTCTTTCACGCAGCACAGTGAGTTTCTGAGAATGACAGCAGGCCGTTACTGACATCACTCACAACAGCAACACAAAGTGACAAAGTAAAATGCATGTGCATAAGCACATAACTATTACATTAATCATTCTAAACTTGATCTAACTCAGAGACAAATTTTATTGGACTAAAGTAATGCTTGTGTTTCACAAGGCTAACATGTCTATTTCTGTGGGGACCATTTTGTGCTGTTTCAGACCAATACAGTTAAGACAGAGTGCCCATTTGCAGGAAAGGCAAACAGACACGCTGACAGAGCACACTGTTCTCGCTGACCCACAACCAGATCCCTTCAGCTTATTTATTCACACGACTGTTTGTTTACCGAAGGAGAAGGGACAGCTTTCTTCATCTCCTAAAAGGAAACAAAAAAGCTAGCATATGCTGACAGGAACAGAACAAGGTCTTTCACAAAATGGACGCTCTTGAAATTGAAGGTGACAAACACAATGTTGTTTACATCTGAGGGGGCTAGGCTGCGGGTTAAGCATTGCTGGCCCTATATACAAGGCCCACCATACACGGCTCGAGACAGACCAGGTTTCGCATGGCTCCGATTTCAGGTCGAATGATTGAGAGATGTTAGGTAGAGGGCTTCGAGGGTTGTGTCACAGGTCATGCCAATGTGTAGTGACATACTTTTCAAACAGAAAGAGACATTTCTTCTCTGCAACACTTAGACTTACTGCAGGCAGACAGGGCCTTTGAACCTTTAAAATAAAACATTACTGAGGTGATGTAAGCTTAAAGTAAATGCCATTTCTTTTGGATGCTGTAACATGATGCTGAGCAGAACACACTCACTGATTTAAGTGTGAGGCACCAGGGTTTTATTCAGCCACATTTTAAAGTCAGTATTACTCTTTCAATTATACAGTAGTAACAATAATTATAGGACTGTTATTGACAACATGTGGCCCTTTTCATTCAATTCAAAAATGTCCAGAAAATTTGTTGTATTGGCTTTTTTGAGAACATTATTACTGTAATAGGAATATGATTTGTAGTAATATAAGGCCACACCTAGATAAATTGTGATGGTTCTTTTTATTTTTCATGGTTCATTTGAAAATTGTAAGAATAGTGTAGCCAAAACCTAAATAGTTCAAATGCGTTTTATTATAAGCACAGTAACATTTCAGCTTTAAAATCTTCGTTCTATTTTTTTTATAAGGTATCTGTTTCTTTTTTTTATGAGTAAAAAGAAAGTTGAGTTGATGGACAGAGGCTGAGATATCCCGATATTATATTTGTAGCAAAGCTCCAAAAACCCTGGATCCTACATTTCCCATAATACAACTATCTAACAGCTGTTATTAAAAGTGTTCCTATAAAAGAAGAAAACATGACTTATAACCTTACATGTTTATTTTTGTCTCCTTCTTAACCTCATACATTCAGGAAAAGACAACAGTGGCCTGACAGAGTCTGAGTTGCCTCCAAGTGTTGACCCTTCTGGGATGGACGGCAGCTACCTGAACCTAAAGGAGCCTGGTGTGAAGGGGCCCAGTGAACGGCCAGGCTCTGACCTTTCCAGCCCGATGGACAAAAGTGAGGCTGAGAGCAACAAAGGAAAGAAAAGACGGAATCGTACCACCTTCACCAGCTACCAGCTGGAGGAGCTGGAGAAAGTTTTCCAGAAGACACACTACCCAGATGTTTATGCCCGCGAGCAGCTGGCACTGAGGACAGACCTGACAGAGGCTCGTGTGCAGGTAAGGATGAAGGAATAATACCAGGTCACACATGAAAAACTCCTTTCTGCATTGACATAAACTAGAAAGTGCTTCAAAATCAAACACAGTACACAGATATACATTTTTATCTATGCACTCTAGAATAGCTTAGATCTGCTGTATATGTAAACAGCACATCATATCTCTGTGCCTTCCCAAATGCTGCACCACAGATATGGTTTGGTTACATTTAGGCACAAACTCAATTTGGTTAAGTTTAGCAAAACATCAGGGTCTGGTTTAAAAGAAATAGAAATTAATTAGGAAAACACTGTGGCTTGGTTTAAGTTGGTTAGATAAGGCTAGGGGAGCTCATGGTTAGAATAATAAACTTTTGGTTAAAGTGTGGGAATGCTCAAACTCATGCTTCAAAAACATTAATGTGTGAAACAGGAAACAAGCAGCTGTCTGCTATTGTAAAGTCCAGTGTTTAGTTACCCCATCCATCCACGCTGACCTTCTCTCTGCATGGAATAACTTGCAATGACTTCAGCCATTAAAGGGCCCTGTGACTTGAACAAAAATGTATGCCGTATCGAGGCACTGGTTGAAATGACTGATGCTGTCGTTCCTTCTTGGGAGGATAGCCTCCATGAGCTGTGAGTTCCTCTGTATGAGTGCAGTCATCCATGTTTGCATGTTAATAATCACTCAGGGAACTGACAGAGGGAGCTGGGAGAGTTAAGACTGGCATGTTGACAAAGATTGTTCAGAACAGCAGACAGCAAGGCCTATTGTTCTCCATCTCTCTTTCTGCTTGCCAGTTTTAGATCAGAATGGGATGGGTGGGACTAAGGGAATACTGTGCTCTTAGCGCTTACATGCTGCAGACTCTGCAAAAGGGTCAGAGGCCAAGGGTTTCTCCCCAGCACTACCATGTTCAAACTACTTTACCGCACAACTCTGGATGCTGGGAGGGAAAACACACGGAAAAAAAGAAAAGTCATCAAAGCTATTTCGCAAGGATATAAAAAACACTTTGAGATGCCAGTTTCAATTTCCATGCATGGTCCAAGACATAGTCAGGGACAGAGAACCTGGTCGGGTCCTTGTGGTGGTACAGTAAAATAAGTACATTCATGTTGCGTTCACACAGAACCATCTATTCCCCAGATGAATATAATTAACTTCCTCATCTGACAGGCACACAGCAGACTCTGTGAGAGTCACTGTGAGACTTGACCCATGCTTCTAAAATCAGACCCTAAAAATGCATGCAATCAACACTAAACCCCACAATTTCAACTGAAGGTCCATCAAGACAAAGTCCAGGGATATCCAATCGTTGAATACCAAGGGGCACTCGGAACTTGGCAAGCAACCGGAGAATCCTTTTCATCTCTGGAACAACAGCCACTGAAATCCAGAGTACAGATGTTTTCTGCAAAATGCCAGTGTCAAGGTCCTATGGTTTCATTCTCAGTTAGATGATGAATGTCTTCATAAACGCGGCTGCAGTTTTCCATAATCACATCTATGGCTTCTGCTGCCACTAGTTTATTTAGTACAATTAGCTCTCAACCTCAGACTTGAACTTCACCACACTGCCCACTTTTTATGAAGGAGGAGGCTGTGTGTGAGTGACTGCTCAGGCACTCTATCAATTGCAGTGGTCCTGCATGACAGCGATGAGGTGAGACGGCTGGACTTCAAAGCTGCTTTTGGAGTTGTGCACTCTGCCCTCCCTCTCTCCCTCTTCCTCTCTCTGCCTGTTGGCTCTGGAGCATAAATAAAGCTCTATAATGGCTCTGTAAGCTGCCTTTTGCTGTCAACGTCTTTAGCAATTACTGTATCACCGCCAAGCACTTTGAGCTCCAAGAGCTGTGAGCCACCTTCCTTGCAGATGTTTGCTAAGCACAATAAATAAAAATAGGGAGTGTGTGAATCTGAATGAAAATCATTTTTACTGTTAAGTACGTTTTAAAATACAAGGAATTTGTACAATGGTTTTCAGTGTCCTTTGTCATAATGTCACAATATATAAACATAAGTTAAAAAAATAAATATAAGTAGAAATAAATAGTGTTAGTAGTGAGTGTGTAAGCAATAGTCAAGTGTGTGCAGTTGGTGAATATACTTTTGGATGTTATACAGTATATGGGATGGGCCTCTTTTGTTCCTTATGAGAAATTTAAAAAAAAAAAAAAGATCAACGTTAATTGTGATTTACTCATGCAAAGACACCACTAGATTTTCTTTCTAACAAACCTAGAAGTTTCTAAGTTGAGGAAAAGAAGCAGCAAAGGACACATCTGACTTCATAATGTCCCCTGAATGATCTTTCTGCCAAACTATTTGGCTTCGGTCTCATACTTATATCAGTTCAAAGCAAAACTACTTAGAGAAAACCCTCTGTGAAACATGACACACTCAGTACCCAGAAAGACTGACAAGGGCATATATGAGCTCAGACACCATTTGCTTGTTTATAAATTGAGAATATCGAGATTAAAAGAACGCATTTGTTACTCACTGATTTTGAATTTTTTTTTTTTGTATAAGAAGGCATGTAAATGTGCATGTTTTCTGTGTATGTATATGTGTATGCTTGGTCCAACAGTCTTGTCTGTATGTCTCCGAAAGGTCAGAGGGGTTAGCTGTGGAAAGCCAAGGGCTTAGGCGTCAGGAAATTAAACATGAAATGAAAACAAGCTCCAGTTTGAACATTCTCCCATCTCACTTTCCAATATCCCCACTTCCCCTCTCTGGCTTAAAAGGGAGGAGGGAGGAGAGAGACATGGAGAGCAGGGTCGTGGTAGGGGGCTGGGCGGTTTGGGGGCTGTAGTCGGAGAAAGAAGGATGAACTTCAGCAGATGGGTGGGGGCACAACAAAGGTATTAAGATGAGTAAAGGAGGAAAGTGGAGTAATCTTGATCCATCACAATTAAGATGATGCCTCAGTAACTGACAAAACATATGGGATTGCCATGCTTTGAAATACTGTATAACATTAACCTTATCGAAATCATCTTAGCTGCAGTTTGTGCTTCATATGTTACCATAACATTCGTTATTATACTGTACTCTAAACTGGAATAGTCATATAATACTAACCGCTGAAACATATAATCGCATTTTTAATTTGATGCACAAATTCAGTAAGGACATAAATACTTTTCATCCAGCATCTTTCTTTGGATTTAACAAAAAAGCTATAAATTTGGAAAGAACTAAAAAAGATTTTTAATATGCAATGGACTGAATAGGTTGACATTTTTAGGAAAACTGTACTCTCTGTCAGTCAGATGTAATAGTAATACATGAGAGGCACAAACTGGGGCTATATTCACTTCATGAAAAATTAGCATCATAACTTTCAGGAAACTGAAACTTCACACAAGTTTCATGCTTCTCAACCTAATCAGGGCCCTTTGTGTTTTGAATTATATGTGGAAACCCATGGTATGAACTCACATAACAAATGAACCACCAAAAGAAAGACATGACAAACCTAAAACAATAATTGACCCCATATCCTCAGGAGGAATATGACATAGATTCAAGCCCACCTCCAAACATATAACATAATTCAAAAGGCAACAACCCTTCCCCTTGACACTGGGGTTCAGCCACAGTCTCAGATATCAGTTTACCACTTTGCAAGAGTGAGCTGTCCCCTAATCTCGCCAGCTGATCTGAGGAAAATCTGAGTCGGACAACATTTCTTTACATCAGCTTTATGCAACAACAAACACAGGCGACAGCTATATGTGTTACAGGAGGGCATGTTTGGTCTTCTCTTTTAAAATGTAGTAGTTATGTCTGAAAAATGTCAGGTTTGTATACACAACAAGGAGCCTATAGCTGGTCTTATTTCATCTGGTAAAAATCTATTTCGTCCCTACAAGAATCTCAATATGGGACTATATTATCATAAATGCAGAAATTCACATTTCTGTGCAACACCAGCCGTTTTTGTCACTAAACTGTGTTGTGTTTGAGTCAACAGCAAGAAACTGTGAGAGCGAGACATGATGGGGGATTTGAAGAGGTTGACTGAGGGGAAATTACATATCAGGGACTATGAAAACCACAAGCTGATTGGGCTGGGAATCAACCCACAATCCAAGTTCAAACCCCTGTGTCGAAGCGGGATTGCTCTCTCTTTCCTCTTTGAAGAAGTTTTCCCCTTCTCTCTTGGGAGGATAAGACTTAGACAACCAACAAATAGATACAAATAAACATGTGGAGACTCCCAGTACCCCCCTCTGCTTCCCTATTCCCTTGCATGATGATGTGAGAAAAAGAACTTACAGATGCATGGTTAGGAAAGGAAAAAGTGAAATAAATCAGATTTAGAAAATTATACGTAATGAGAATGAAAAGTGCAATACGTAATGTCGGTAAACCACCCTAATTTGTGTTAACCAGTTATATGAAATCATACTGATAATTGCAAATCGTTTTCTAACAGGCCAAATGTAGCCTACCCCCTGTCAAATGATTAAGGTATCTTATGTTAACAATTATTTCCATTATCAGTGGGTCAATTACTAATCTTCTGTATTACTCCTTTGGTTTATAAGCTGCTCAAATCGTGTCAAAATTAAAAGTGATCATAATATCAGAAACTGATAAGATCAAAAGTCTTTCAGAAACAGTCAAATGGGATCTCTCCTAGCAAGATGGACAGGAATGTAAAGAGTAGACAAAGATTAAAAGAGTATCCTGAAATACTGCATGACGGTGAATACTAGCGCTTTCCTTTGCAGCCTGTGAATTTGTCTCAGGCTGCAAATCTTTCTGCTCAGTAAACTTTTTCTTCCTCATCCCTCTTTCCCCCTTATCAGTCCCACTTTTCCCTTCACGGTTGAAGAGAAGAGGGCTAAGTGGCCTGCACTTGGTCTATCAACAGGTACTGAAAGCATAACCTGTGTGTAAAGGAGCAAGTATCTCTCAGGAGGAAAAATTGCCTACTATGTTACATGCAATAATTAATAAACCTGAAGAAAGAAGCAAAACAGCCAATTTTTGGTCAAATGTTGAACTATGTTGAACTAATGTTTGATTATATAAAGGGATTCCCCACTGTATCCCACTGTGCTGATATGTGGGGGAGAGCACACCTCGCTCAGAGTGATTTATGAATGGCTACAGGCCCAGATGTGGATCTGTCGATGCTGGCAGCCTGAAGTGGGTGGGGGGGGGGGGGCAGATGTCTGTGTATCAAAGGGAGGAGCTGAAACATGCAGCACCAAGGGAGACTCACCATTTTTACATCAATAGGTCCATGTGGAAGGCACTTTAAAGACATGTCAAGTCTTAAAACCTGGGCCTGGACTTTCATGTGCTACAAAATTTATTTGCTTCACTATCTTTATTTATTGTGGTTCAGTTGTGTACTTTGCCTTACAAAGAGGATAGTTCCATTCTCTGGAAAATCAAAATGTATTGGGGTTTTACTGTGTGTAATTTGAAAGCTATGAGATGACATTTCAGTTTTGTTTGATAGGGGCTGCTGCTGTTTATTTTGACGTATTTACCTCATGCATTGTTTTCTTTGCAGGTGTGGTTCCAGAATCGCAGAGCCAAGTGGAGGAAGAGGGAACGTTTTGGCCAGATGCAACAAGTCCGGACGCACTTCTCCACTGCTTATGAGCTGCCTCTACTGACTCGACCAGAGAATTATGCACAGGTAAAACACAAAGAGAAATGGCCTGATTAATGATGCCGAGAGACAAATCCATACTACACTGCTACTCTGTGTAGTATGGATTTGTCTCTCTTAAGCAGTTTTTTCGTAGTGTGTGTTCACACTGGAAATGTGACAAAATCAAACACGCTTTTAGCAGACAGAATGTATCCTAAATAAAGTCAATTTTTGGGGTTGTACTTGATGTATTCTCCCACAATGCAATACACAAAGGAAATCATGGAGTTGCTGACAGCTGGAAAAAATTAGAATAAATTGTGGATAGTGGAGAAAATGTGCCAAAAGAGCTTGGAAAACAAAGAAAGTATTAACTCCTAAAGAAGTCATTTTCTGTCTTCTGAAATTGAATTTCACAGTCACAGGTCGATTCACATTTGACATCACATATATTGTATAATTTCCTGTGTTCATATTTTTGCATACTAACTGCTATAACAGTCTACAATGACAGTGCAGACTTAGTATGTAGTATGGATTTTTGGAATAACTTGAATTTCACTACATACAGATACCCTAGATTAGGTATCACAATGATAATGCTGGAAATTATGTGTTTGCTTTCAAGTAAATATTATTACTGCTCCATCACACTTCTCCAGATCCAGAACCCTTCTTGGATTGGGAGCAGCAGCGGCGCGTCTCCAGTGCCCGGCTGTGTTGTGCCTTGTGACTCTGTTCCCTCCTGCATGCCCCCTCACCCTCATGGTCCTGGAGGGGTTTCTGACTTCCTGGGTGTGCCTAGTCCAGGAAGCAGCCACATGGGACAAACACATATGGGGAGCCTGTTTGGGGGTCCCGGGATGGGTGGGGGAATCAATGGGTATGATCTCAATGTGGATCCAGACCGCAAGTCCTCCAGCATAGCTGCACTGCGTATGAAGGCCAAGGAACACAGTGCAGCCATCTCCTGGGCTACATGATGTCCCAGCCAAGTTCTACCCTGCCCCCACATGGCCCCCTTCTCTGGAGCAGCCATCAGCTAGCATTGTGGGGGAGGAGGGAGTTTTCGTGAGAGCACTAATGATAACACAGGTCAAATGAACAGGGGGAGACTGTAGAGATAACAGAGGCCATTACAGGGACCACCGCAACCAAGATAACAGCTGTGACTGTGACAATCAGCAGATGCTGAGAGTGAGAAAAACACAGAAGTTTAACATAGAAGAAGATGTTTCTCAGACGTCATGTTTATTCTTGATTTCTTAAATCTCTCAGGTCTCATTAAAACATGGGGTTTATTCCTTGGTAAACTATCATCCCAATTAGTGATACATGTCAATAAAATAAGTAATAATGCAAAATCAAGCCATATCATTTACTGACATCAGCTTGTTTTTTTTTTTTTTATTGTTTTCTTTTTCTTTTTTTTTTTTTTACTAACCCTGTCCCTCTTACATTGTTTAGATTGCTACTTTAAATTTAATTTTGGAACGTACAGCATTTAAAATTTAAAAGCCTTTAAAAAGATCACGGCTTCTCAATGAGTGCGAGGACAAGTTCCTAGAGTTTTTCTTCTGTCACTTTTCATTGCATACTGTTCATTAAAGCAAACAGTGATTTGTTGTAAAAGAAAACATTAATTTTGTCTTTGCCTGCTGTTGGTAGTTAAGCCCCTACAAAGGACAGAGGTTGAATGCAATAACTGAACCGAGTCTAATTGAGCGAGAGCAGACATGGCCTGAGCCAATTTAGTCTGGAGGAGGAGGCAGGCACTGGATTGGCAGCAATTTCAAACCAACATGTCATTTCCTCCCTTGGGGCTGCCTCCACAGGTTCCCCTGCTAGGCTCAAGCCTCAGGTTACAGGAAACAGCGTCTCTACTGGCAAACAAGGCGCAGCAATGCACAGCAGCAGCCTTCACCACCAACAAACCATGCCAGCTTTAATCAGCAACCAACAGGAATGACCGCACTTAATTAGCATCAAAGTGAGTTGTCCTGCCCTGCCAACAATGCAGTACATCACAGAATACATGGTGAGGACATACTGCACACACGCTGCATTAATCAATTCAGCATTAGACGTGGGCTCAGCAGAGATGAATCTTGGATTCACAACTTGCTTAAATCCCAGAGAAGGCAGGTTAAGTCAGTGGCCCTAATCATCCCAAAGAGCATTCTGTAATTGTTAGGTAATGTGATGACAAGAGAGCTGGACTGCAGGAATGTGGTGAGTATGTCCATTGATTGCAGGGGTGTCTCTGTGTGCTAGCCCTCTGGAATAAGCTTGTCACCAGAGCTTGGTTGCAGGCTGAGGCTAGAGACAAGCTTCATTAGTCTTTTGGCTGATCTCTCTATGACACCCACTGGACTACATATCCATTTTCTTTCCCCTGTGTGGACCATGGCAGGAAAGTCTGGTTCTGCTCTGCATAGCCAGTTGATCATAGTAACCTGTGAGTGGCGATTAAAGCTACTGGAATAGTCATTTCCAGTATCAGTTTAACTGCAGATAATTATTCATCATTGGGTTTATAAAATATCAGAAAACAGTTAAAAAGTTTGCAAAGTGGCAGTCTGCTAAAAAGCAGCATCTTCAGTTGCCTAAAACCCCAAAACATGCAGTTTAACATCACATAGGACAAAGAAACAGTAAATTTAAAAGCTGTAACCAGAGTATGTGGCTTAAAATCATAAACTCATTATGAATGTAGCTGTTGATTATCTATTGATCTGTTGTTGCCGCTCTTCTTCTTTACCAATTCCTCTTAAAAAACTCACATGTAAAGGAAAAGCCATTTAATAATTCCTACTAACATACAAAATACCCTTGGTGGCAAAACATATTGTTGTCCTTTTCTGACCACAGGGAGTTAGTCACTTAACAAAATGATGATTACTTTAACACAAGTGCTTAAACTGATGGCACCAAAGAAAAAGTCAAAGGCTTTTAAAAATGAGCCATGTCTCCATTAAGTTAAGGAGAAACAGTTGGCTGTGAGGACTAACAAAATCAAAAGCATTTCTGTCAATTTTTAAAAAAATAACAATAGATTGTGGTCAGAATAAATCTTTGCATGACAACATGTGTAACTGAATTCCTACTTTGTCAAGCTGAATGCGTGTTTATCTTCTCGCTGGTGCTCCCTCAGTGCTCCCCTCTCCTCTGCAGCTCCATCCATGTGGATACTACTGAAATGAAGCAATTGAAATCCATAGTTAGCTATAATGTTGTATGGTGTGTTTGTGAACAATATAAGCGATGTTGTTCTTTTGTTTGTACATTTGTTTTTCTTATTTGTCAAATAATGGACCTCCAGAGATAAGCCAATGAAGTATTACAGTAATATTGTCAAGAAGTGTAAAATTATGTTCTGTGTGTTATTCTGAAAAGTTGCTCTGGTTGAAGTTGCTTTCTAATTTTCTTATGGCTTAAAGCAGCATTTTTTTATATTACTCTACTATTTTTACTTCTAATTGTGACTTTATATAATGTGCCATTGCAATAAGTTATTGCACTTAAGAGTGTTGGAGAAGGTTTTCTTATTTTTGAGTTCTACTGGGACAGCAGTGTCTTTGTGGTTGTGTCCCAACAGTCTCCTAATCCGTCCATAATTACCACCCCGAACTTCATCAGTAAGAGCTGTTTAATGTCCCAGACATATGTTTGTACAAAAGTTCCTTGCTGTTTCTGTTGATGGTGGTTTTTGAAGTCATTAAGAAATAAATAAATCTCCAACCACTGAATGAGTACTGATAGTTTCTTCATTAAAAGGCCCCCAAAAAACTTATTTTCTCAGTTTTCTCAACTGATGGGTTCTAGTTTGGGCTCAACTTAAAAAAAATATGATTTCACATCGCACACCGATCAGGATTTAGTCAATTTTGAATCAATCAGTGACAGTTTTTGTAATTATAGTATATTACATAGTAAATATGTTTTTAGACACAGCCCAGGAAGTTACTGCTCCTGGTCAAGAAATAGTTTGATATACAAGACTGCCTAAAACCAAATGTGTTATTTTTACCCATCAGTGTAAACCATGGGCAACCATATGTTAAAATAGTCATTTTTAAAGGTTCTGGTAGACCTATAGACAAAGCAAGGCTAGCTGCTTTCCTGTTTCCAGTAATTGTGCCAGACAAAGTTAATGACTACTGGCTGTAGTCTCAGTTTAAAAGGACAGACTTGAGAGTGGTATCACTCTTCTAATAAGTGAAGTTTTCAGGGTCTTGAAGACCTTTTTCCTTGAAAATGTTGTGCATTGCATGATTGCAATAGTGATTTACAAACTTTACATGCAATCTATACCTATGAACCACAAACCTGAAACATAAGCTAGAATGTTCACAGACACTCAGAGGTTAAATGATATAAAACAGGTCATTAAAATCACATTAAAATCAGATTTATTGGTAAACAATACAAACTAATGCAACACTAAGATGAATGTGTGAGTGTGTGTATGTATGTGTGTAAATGATATTTGATCTCATTCTTTTTCTCGCATCAGCAACTCCAAGATGGGATGCTCTGCCTGAGCCATTATGCCCAAAGTAGACTCTAATAGTCTGAATAGACCTTAAATACCTCCAGGTGGTCTTTGGCTAGCATCCTAACTATGGCTGGGGCAAGAAAAAGCTGTCATGCAATACAGTATGTAACATCATTTCACACAGATGTTCTTTGTTTCTGCAATACGAGCTCAATCATGCAACAAAACAGTCTTCAGAAAAACATTTTCATAAGCGCTTCAAAAACTCTTTCCTACACACAAAAGAAAAACTATGTCTCTAATTGGGCCAACCTTTTTTGTTTTTCAAACTTTATGCTGAATATTATCCACACACAGAAGGCACAGCCACTTAGGAGGTCTCTCACGTAAGAGAAAGGGAAGGCATGGCCAGGGGAAAAAAGGTAACTTGTGCCAATTCACATCTTGCCATCACTATGGTCTTTGCCCTGCCAAGAATGTTGGAGCTCTCCCATCTCTGCCCGCTCCCAGCAACAATTGCCATCTTTTCCACTGTTGTGCAAGAGTTTTACTGGAACGCTCTGATTGCATGAGAATGGGAAAACTCAAGAGGAGCCCGCTGTCACCCAGAGCCTCGAGCTCTAGGTCGAGGAACTGGAGATCATCAGTAGGACTGCAGTGGAAGGGAAGAAGAGGACCTGCTTCCGCGCAGGCTTGTACATGTCAGATGAAATACTATGATACAATAGCCATTTCCTCTTTCATGTCCTTTATGTGGTAATGACAATAAAATTATAACTGTCAAACAGCATTACAAAATTTTACAGCACCTTTACAATCGACAGTCACAGGGATACGCTATATTTTTATCTTTACCAACAAACACCATGAAAACACAGACACCAACATTTTAGCCAAGCTGTTCGTTCGTCGAGGTATACGCTATAAATGAATAAGGTATTTTGGGCTTTGGTTATCAGACAATACTGTTCTCTAAACCAAAGTAAAAGGTTTAAACACCAATCCAAGTGAGACCATCATTCTGACACAGACAGAGCTGGGTGATCACACGACTGATAAAATCTGAACCCCAAAGTAAAAAATGCAGTGCTTGTTAAAGAGACGTTCTGCCTGCTCTCTGCATTCCCTTTCTGTCTAAAACTTGGGTATGTGGGATAAATAAACACATGCAGAGGGAAAGAAGAGTAGTCTACTGTGCCCTGAACAGCACTCATTAAACCTAATGTGAGTCACCCTAATGGGTCACACTGTTCCAGCCAGGCTCCACTGACACCCTTAATAGAAGCCTGCATGGTTAAGGGACCATGAAGACCATTAGGGCACTTCAAAGTTCACCCCACTACATTAGGGCCCTGCTGATATAGCAAAGAGGGGACAGATCCAATTCCTCATTCACAACTTTATTTTTCCAACGGCTGGCCTGTCACTCAGACTGCTCAATAAACAAGTGGATGCTTCAGCTGCTCATTAAAGGCCATCGTTAGCAAGGCCAAGGCTGTAAATTAGCATTTATACAGCTTTCAGCAAAACATTTCTTATAGATCATATTTTAGAGCTGACACGTTGGCTTACACTGCTAAATGATCCCCTTGATTTAAAAATAAAGCTGCTGCTTGCACTGTAAATCAAATTTCTCCACTCACTTTTGGGCCAATGAAAGGACTCCAGTGAAGTCAGAGGCTTCAAGAAAAATGACAGGCACAAACCAAAGTCTGCTTCACTCAAAAAAAAAACCTAATTTTGTCATAAACCAAAAGAGCCAGCAGAAGCTTGATATATTAATGATGTCCTAAAGGAAATAAAATGAGTAGTCTCATGGTGTGGCCATATGTTACTCAGCATGGCTTTGTTGATTCTTAGCTCAAGTAGGTATGCCTGTCATCACTAGTTTTCAGCATTCAGCAGCTGAGAAATTGTTGGGAGGCCACTCTGAGCATTGCTGAGTAGTCTTGGATTATTTAATTTAGTAAATACCTGCAATGAAACACACTGCAAAAAAAGAAAAGTTGCCAATATAAAAATTGGTCACAGTACAAAAACTGTTGGAAACCTTGGATTTAAAGCATAACCAAAAATTGTTGGTTATGTCGTAGGGAGCAGATTGTGTAAAGATAAAATCAAAACATACATTATGCTCCAAGAGTGTCTATCACTATAAGCATCTTCCCATATCGGAAAAAATATCATCTTGCTCTGTTAGTCTGTGGTCAGTCTCAAGCTTTGTTTCTGTATTTTCCACATCGGCCACCAAACAGCGATGGCCTGCCAGTCATCTTTGTGGTCCGTTACCATGGAAACAGCCTCACAACAGCTCACATCATTCACTGTCCCATTAATAAAACTCCAGTTTATTAGAGTGTGGAAATGTCTAGTGTGGCTTTTTGACATGCTAGCATAAACAGAGAGGAAAAGGATTTATAGCTGTACTGACACATGGGTGTAGGCTTAACCCACTAACCCAGTGGTTAGAGCCATGCCCGTCACCTCTTTAAATCAGCACCCATGTTTTGTTGTAGAGAAGAAGCACTGTTAAAGCAACAAGCAAATATAAAAGTGCATTTTCTTAGAGGCATGACACATAAGACAAGATTTTTATGAACCCTGTGAACATGGACTAGTGAACCATTCTTCTGATATATTGTGCATTCTAACCCAACCTTCTTCTGTGCATTTGCACATGAAGCCCTCCTGCTGCAGAGGTCAAAGTTCAGACATACACAACAGTCAACCTCTTGTGGCACCAGTTTAGTCTGGACCTGATTGACAGAGATGGTAACTCAACAATGAATGGTGCAGGGTGAAAAAAATCTGATGAGCAATAAGGAGCTACGTACTACATCACCTCCAACTGTGAGAAGACCTTGCAACACAGAAACATAAGGGAAAATGGAGAAAGTAAAAAAAAAAAAACAAAAAAAAAAAAAACATAACTAATTAGGAAAAATGAGGTGGCCTCATACAGTCACTATCATTTGGCTGTTGGCCAGCCACTAGACATTACTCTTCTCCTTCATAACCACAGAGCACTTTGTGGTCTTCTCACATGGGATAACTCGGGCCTATTTGTAGTCATCAGCTAAAACCAAGTCCTGTGGACTGAAAACACATGCTCCCCAAGTGAGTCATGGAGCACAAGAGATCTCTAAAGACAGTGATGATCATCAGCCTGAGAACCAATCCATTCCTACAGACTGATTTCCTGGTATTCCAAGCTCACTTCCTGTTTCATGCAGTGCAGTGGGCACCAAGGACACTGGTTCTGTGGGACTTAGTAGCTATAGGACATTTTGGTTGTATGTCCAACAACAACAAGGAATGGCCATTACAACAGGCCGAAGCCTTATCTGGCTCACTGCATCTCCTGTTTATCGAACTTTGTTTTGAAGTATATTTAACAGATTCTCACAATTTCACAATAGGTTTTGCAGTCTCATTGCAACACATGTGAATCATCTGTCCCTGGTATATTTTCTTTTGAGCAATTCTCAGGGGCTTCACCGGGCCCTTTAAATCCCCACCGGACCTAACACCTTTCACACTGGATAAACACAACACAAAGGAAAAACTTAAGTTTTATGTTAGAGGGTGGGTTATTACATAAAGGAAAGAGGACTCTCTAATCCCCATGGGAGGTTAACCACTCATAAATCATCAGGCAATGAAAGTTTCCTCTCCAAACAGGGGGCTAAAACAAACTGAACACCCTACCTCCCCCTCATCCCTCTTCTCCCTTTTTCCTGGGAGGAATTTTTATGAGGAAAGGAAGAGATGTAGTGGTGCAGGACTACACTGGAGCAAAGAGGTAAATACTGCAACATCAATCCTCTGCAGTGACCCCAATCAGACATTATTTTTAAGGCTTTTACACAGGTTCCTGTAACAGCAGTAGGAAGACTACCTAATCCTGTAACTGATAACATATTGAGAACAAAAGGGAGCTCTTGAATGTCCTGAATGTTCTTCTGTATTTATTCTATTGTTAAGATTTGTTATAGAGAGAATACAAAAGCTTTTGTTAGTATGATTTGTTTTTATTTAAAACAGAAAGTGCTGACATAATCATAGATGCTCTGAAAGGACTTTTGCCACAAACTGTCAATACATATCACAATTTATGGGCAGAACAAATCCTTTATTTTTGGTACTCTTCAGTAAAATAAAAGCAGCTCTTAATATTTCAGATATAACCAGCAGAAGAAAATTCTCACATTATGTCAACATGAAATATTTGCATCAGGTTGATGTTTGGCAGATTTTGAAACTTAGCTGCTTTGAGTTTGGCTTCACCAGTCTAAATGTGATTTAGGCTTTGTCATCCCAGACGCGGATGCACTGGCAGTGGTATTACAGTATTTTGTCTGTTATGATAGCACCAGGAGGGTTGCACACCTTGGGGTCAAATTAACATCGTTCATATGTGACGGGACAGGACATGAGAGTGCTGGAGAGTAAACCAACAGGATGAGGGGCTGCATGTGCTGACCACCAAAAACACTTAGCAGCTGTTAAATACTCAAAGAGATCCTGACCCAAACTACTGCAGACACTTCAAATGTGAGAGCAGGAGAGGGAGGGGGCACTGACACCGACCGCTACTGGTGCTTGCCTTCTGATCAACAGGTCAAATGCAAAATGTGCCTAAAATACCAAATACACACCGTTTTAATTTGAGGCTCTGGCCTTTTAGTCATGTCAAATTTGCTTCAGTCAACACTGAGGAGTTTGTAGGTTCAAAATATCAGTCCTCTTGAAGCTAATGTTTTCAGAGTCAGTGAAAGGGCACCATGTAACACATGTATACAGATGGTGTAATATTAGCGTGGCAGGAAGCAGCATTAACTTATGTTAACTTATGTACTCATTCTATGAATAAAAATGTGTAGTTAATTTAAAATGTTTCAAAACAAATAACCTACATACAAAATAATGATCAATAATGCTGAAATCCTCATGTTTATGTCACAGATACAAATTGTTAATCTTTAGAACAAAACATTTACAGTCATAGTAGGAATTCTACTGCCCTCGTGTGGTGAATTAAATAACTGTGGGCTCTGATGTTCAGCGTAAATAACACTAATTGCACACTAATGAATGAATGACCACATAATAGATATAATGTAGAGTGTAAGTTAAGTAATCATATTTTCTGGTGTGCAAATATTTTTTTATTAATTTATTATTTTTATATTCACTATTTTTAAACTGTAGTAAAAAAAAAACAAAAAATAAGATCCCTGAGAAACACAAATGAAGGTACATTATTGAAGACTCTACTTTGGAAGTACAGCTATAATTAAGTTTACGGAGGGAGACATACGGCAAAGTCTGTATGTAAAAAAATGTAAGATGCAATGCCACGCAATACAAAACCATATGATAAAAAAAGAAACACAGGGCATCTCTCCATTTTATTTAACTAAATCTACACTGTGTTTATACAGTCATGCCAATATACCTACTATGTAAATAAATTATATAAGTCTGATAAAATCAAATTAGTTTATCTGGGGTTGTTGCATGAGAAAGTGCAAAACAAGGCTTGTACATCATATTTTATTTGCAGTCTTGTCTGCCAGCAGCTCCAGTTTGGGTCAAGCCAAATAAGTCCAGGTTTATGAGAAAAAGTAGAAAGAAAAAGAGCTTCCTTTTCTTGTACAACCAGAACAACTAAGAGCTGGACTGACAAATGACTTCTGAATTGATAAAACACTATCTGCCCCATGTGGTTTCACAAATATATGATTGAGTTATAGCATAGTGTTGCTCTCAATAGTCTACTGTGAGTGTGACAGTGAAAAAAAAGATTATTTATTTAATTTTAGAATGGTTAAACTTAAGAAGTCTATTTGGACACTTGCTATTTGTTAACTCTAAGCAGACTCAATGTAGGCCTTTGAGAAACCAGCCACAGAACTGGATAAAATTAAAGATGGAAAGAACACCTAAAGAGAGATGAGTGGAAAAGAGCACCAACTGAACAGGGGAGGTGTGGAGAAAGATGGTGAAAATATTTCCCAGCAAGCAGCCAGAACAAATGATGGAGGGCAACCTGGGAAGAGTGAATGAATAACACCTGTTTTGCTTGACAGGGGAACCTCAGTCCAGATATGTCCACCCGCCAAGCTCAGCAAGGCGACCTTGTAATAACCCGCTCTCAGTATTTCAGTTATTACAGCCTGCAGAGAGGCAAAGTGGTAAATTGTGCTAAACTCCAAAATTTTGAACTATAATAGCTAACACAGCTTTCCTAGCAAATCAAATAAATTTAGCCTTCAAGTTCAGCAAACAATTTTAGCCTGACAAGGTGCTCTTTAAGAATGGATGCCCTAATGTCAACATGTAGAGGCCAGTGGAAATGGTGTGGTCCACCACAGAAGCTGATCTGCACACTGAATCTCAGATGAATGGCATCATGCTCACAAACGTTGAAAAAAGCCTGTCACAATGTCCTATAACCCAAGGTGAGGCCTTAATATTTGACACAACAATCCATTTGAAGTGATGTAGGACTATAAATTGCATACTACCTCCATCTGTATAATATTCTCCTCGTCACAGGAGACCACAAAAGTCCATATATGAAGAATATGTGTTATTTGTTAAGCATTAGTGTTGCACATAAATAATCAATTAGCTAACGCTACTTTACCTCAGCTTGCATTTCCTAGAGCCCACTTTTCAGTAGCTAACTAAATCTAAACTGATAACCTTAACGCGCTCAAACCATTACTGTAAATTTGAATCTCGAAGAAACGTTAAAGTGAGTGATGAGGTCACAAACATGGCCGCTGAACACCTAACAAGCTAACGACCATGTTAAACCGTTGGTAAAGGTGCGCAGTGAACTTACATTCATCAAGCGACCACAAAAATGACTCCAGGTTCGTGACTCCGTTGCTCCGTGTGCAAAAAAAAAGTCAATATCAGCAGCTATAGGAACTTTTTCGGCGACTGACTAAAACAGCTGACGCCGACCACAGGACCCGCATGAGCCGCTGGTGTCCATTACAGCCATACGTCACCGCGGCCGCCATGTTGGACTACATGTAGGTTTGTTTAGGTAAATGTTGCACATCTGTCTGATTCTGCGTTAGGAAAGATTCGACTTAAGGCTGGCTTAAAAGAAAATAAAAGAAAAACATTGATTAAAAAATTCAAGCAAAACGTACCACTGAATACACAGACTTTCTGAGCTAAAGGACTTATAGCAACAATGACAAACAAAGAGTCACTAGTTGACAAAAAATGAGTGTTATAAGGTATATTGTCAATTATGTAGACAATAATCAGAAGCAACAAGTTATTACAGAATTGAGAGCCCCGTATTTACTTTCCCCCCAATTCTTGCTGGAGATTTTCTACAACACAGGGTTGTACAAACAATCTGCAGTCTAAAGTCATCTACTGTAATGATGTTTTGCCACTGTACTGTTATATTTAATACGATTCATTTGTTTCACTTTAGTTTTTCTTTGCAGCATCTTTGTCTCATTTTCTGTAGCTGCTGCATGAACTAAATTGAATTCCCCAGCATCTTTGAAACTGCACCTAATCATTTTGAAATGAATCTCATTAATACAATAACAGCCAAGAGCTGAATGTGGACTCTAACCACATTTTATTTGGCTCATCAGTAAATGTAACCATCCATTCAATATTTCAAGTATCAAAGTAGAGTAGAAAGATTTAATAATCCCCCCTCCAAAAAAAAAAATGCTGGAAAAAATCTGGCCGTCATTTTTGGCAAATATCTAGGCTGAAGAATTTAACTAAAATGGATTTTGTCATGAGATTTAATGCAAAAAAGCAGTTTTGTTTTGGTTTTTTTTTTTCAGAAAATCAAGCAATGCTAAACTTGTTAAACTGTACATGTCTCATGCAGTGTGTGCTTCCATACTGCTTGGATGCATCAACATTTGTTTTTCAAATACATGCTGAAAATGTGCAGCCAGTTCAAGAAAAACACAAGGAAATCATTCAGAATGCCATTTATGTCAATGACTGTTCAAGAATCTAATACAATTGCATACACATACTTTTCACCACCTAAAACCACAAACAGTATAATCACTACTGCAATAAACATCACCAAACAAATAGAAAAATGTATCAGAAGTTGGCTTTCCAGCTTGGTAGGGGTCATGAAGAGCCACAAGCTCACATGCTCATACACATTCAAAAAGAGCGTTCGGTATATACACACACGCACACACATACAAAGAGAGCAGATATATAATACAGCATTAAAGAAGAGTGGCTGTAAAAAGGCATGTGGATGGAGTGTGTTACAGTATACAGTATGTAAGGAAAAATGGTAACAGCCAAAGTCTACATAAAACACTTTTTTTTTTTTTTACAGTTGAGCCAACTTTACTTAATATAAATATTCTTCATCCAAAAGTCAGTGCAGTGCCTTCTGCTCAGGCTTCACCTGGTCCTCAAGCCCGGTCCACTTTTATGCCCAGTCAGTGCTAGACCTGGTCCACAAATTAGTTTCCATTTTACACACAAATCTTTTTACAGTTTTATCTCTGATCTTCGGCTTTCTCTATGGTTTATGTGTCTGTTTTTTGTTCCCCAGTACCTCAAAAGTCCAGCTGTGAAGTACAAGAGTTTGTTTTTCTACCTATTTGCCAATAGAAAAAAAGAGATCAACAAATTAACAATTGTCCATTTTGTTTTTATCTCCTGAATTCCCTTTAAAAAAAAAAAAAAAAAAAAATTAGAGATGGAACAGCTCTACTGGATTCCCCTGAAGAGACACATTGCAAAGACCATGGCGAAGAGCTGAGGAAAGGAAGAAAAAACATTTTTAGCACAAAGGAAACCATTTGTTTGTCTTTATAAAAATTAGAAAACATGTCAAACTACAAAAGCCTACATCTTATACTAAAATATAAAACAACAGCTGGTCCAGATAAAAATGAGCCCCTCAGTTATATCATGGATGACCTCTAACAAGGACTTGTGCCAGAAGAGAATAGGTGTCAAGAGAGAACATAAGTAGGGCATAGGTGTAGTCAAGAGAACTTGTGGCCAAATGCAGAAAACAGGGTTCATTACCTT
The DNA here is from genome assembly GCF_900324485.2 of Mastacembelus armatus. Lineage (NCBI taxonomy): Eukaryota > Metazoa > Chordata > Actinopteri > Synbranchiformes > Mastacembelidae > Mastacembelus > Mastacembelus armatus. Next base: position 8,157,517 of record NC_046638.1, on the reverse strand, counting down.
ATACTGTATCTGTGTGGCTATGCTATAAATGTATGTATAGTTAATATATGTGTTTGTTTGTATTTAATCAATGAAATGACTTTATATTGCGAAAATAAACCCTAATGATTTCTGCAACATATATTATTAGTTACGACTTGCTTTACTGGTAATGAAATCTTAGATTTCAAGTACTGTATAAGAATAGATAAGTACATAAAAGATACTTTGAAAATATCAATAATACATGTAATGATGTGAAATTATTTAGGTGAAATGAACTACCCAGTACAGACACACATGTGTCTCACCACTAGATGGAGAGCTTGCCACACAAAGAGTTTTCAAACATACTACACATATTCAAGAAAATATCCTATGCTTAGTGCACAATTCCCTGTTACTGCAATGAATATCCACATCACTGGAGAGACAAAGAAGAAGCTGCACATGTGATGATTTGACTAAACCTTCATACCTCAATGGTCAGCACCACAATGGCCAGTGCTCCAGCCACATAGATGTACAGTTCAAAGTAGTCAACCACTGCAGAGTAACAGCCCTGTAGACACACAAAGACATAATGCTCAGCAGAGAATCAATAAGCTATAAACTTGCACAATTACCAAGACAATTAAAGTAACATTACAGCTTTAATTGAGTGCAGCTTTGAACAAAGGCCTGGCTGAAAGAATGGAAGCAGGGACTCGAGCCTCACAGCCTTTTAATGAGGGTTCTTTGTGTGAATGAACAGAGAGACAAGCATATCTTGCATTGTTCTAAAAGCTTGAAAAACAACAGGTGGAGAGTGCAGTAAAAATCTTCTCCTATCAGTTTCACTGTAATTACATTTCAGTGCAAGATTTTCTTTACACATATATGAATTATGGATGTGGGTGGACGTGTATAATTATGAAGCAATTACATTTTTTTTATGCTTATGCTCCAGTTTTTCCACATGTATATGCATTTTACTTTACCTATATATACACACACAAATACAAACACATACACACTTATGCTCACATGTGTACATATGGTGTATATGGTCTCTCATGACACTCAAAACATGGAAAAGCATTACCTATCAGCCATAGAGGAGTCAGCTAGTGCCTGGATGTCACCCTTCAACCATCTCCTGCTCTAATTAGGCTTGGAGGTGGTTGGAAGAAGGGAGTGAGTTTGGACACAGTAGATGTCAGACGTTACCTTGTTATTGCGGTACAACATATTGCCTGATAAGCACTGCTCCTGGCTGTTAGAGCTCACATCTACGGTACGACTGGCAGTGTGGCAGCAGGCTTCTGGCACCATATGATTTTGGTTGAGCCGCTGGAACAGGCTTTCCTTAAAGTCCTCTGGGCTGTTTACTCCACAGCAGTCAAACTGAAGGGAGGAAAGAAGAGAATAGGAGAAGACCTTATTAATGAGTCCTATTTCTGCAATGGCCTGTGGTTCACTGTGTGAACCAATCAGGCATGAATATTGACTTAAATGTCTAGGATTTTATCTATAAAATGTAGCCCCCTGACATCAGCCGTAAATCTTTCCATTTCCACAGACTGCTAGTAGAAGCTATGAGTTGGTAAAAGCTACGATATGTGAGCTTTTTGCCATATGTGCCGTGGCCTTACTGTAGTCATGATGGCATTCCATGTAGAAGTGAAGACGTCAGTGTTGTTATAGCCCTGATACCGCCTCTTCAGCTCCTTGGTGAAGTACTGTCTGGTCAGCTAAAGCAACAGTAAGATAAAGCATGTTAGTGACACCACAGAGTCAATCAAAGAACATCACTGGACACAAGAGCTTGGTGCATTTTTAATGGAGGACTGTGTGAAATATGTCAACTTTTGGCACTTTGATGGTCAGGGCTAAGGACACATTTCGGTATGACTTCGGTACCCAGCTCTACTCAACACCAGCCATCAAAGGTGGAGTAAATATAAGGGAAACTTACATGGTCCCGGAATATGAAGGCCAGGATGGCAGCAGCCAGCTCTGCTAAGAAGATGAGGAGGATGAGCATGAAGAACTGCAATAAAACAAAGGAAAAGGCAAAGAGTGAAAGAGAGTAGGACACGGTGGATGTGTTTCAGTAAAAGTAGGCCTACACATCAGTCACTGAAATTCTTATTCTGGCTGTGCCCACTTCACTCAGCATTAACTATGCATGAGGCTTGAGGCATGAAGGAAAATAAAAGGACATTTTGCTCTTTGGACTTTCTGTTTTAAGTATGACAGGCCAAAAAGTGACACAGTAATCAACACACATGCATACAAACAAGATTAGTAACAGAACTACATTTTAAATTTGTCAGCAGACTCACAAAGAGAAGCAGACACTTGTTTTCACGGATAGCTCCACAGCAGCCAAGGAAGCCCAGAAGGAAGAGCATGCCTCCCATGCCCAGGATGATGTAGACACCGGTGAATAGCAGCGGATTGGCTGCTACAATTTCCCTGAACCCTGTGGGGTCCACAAGTACCCATACTCCCACTCCCAGGAGGAAAGAGCCTCCTAACTGATGAAGTAAAAGGGAAAGAAGACACTAGTTAGACAAAACAGAAACTAGCTGCATATTAAAAATTAATGGGAACTCAGGATAGTTCGGTGTGCTCAGCAGCACAAGAAACTTTCAACTAGATGTCATATAATGGAAAATAAATTTGTGCTTTTTTTACAGGACAGCATGCTGGTAATGCAAATCTCTGAAAGGCTGGGATGAGGGTTGAGGGAGAGATAAAACTCAGGGTATCTACAGAACCATAATGGAGGGAGTTTGGATAGAGATATCTTCCCTGCTTCAACTAAACCCCCACCCTGGCAAAGAAATGCACAGCACTGTAGCTTCCATCCTCTCCCATCCTCTTTTTCACTAAAGCCCTATCTGCAGTTACTCTGGGGTGACTCATGTGATTAAGAAAAGAAGGTACTGAGGTGGGGGAAGAGATCTGAGCCTCAAACACTTCCACTACAATCTCCTTTTTCCTGTCACTGGGAGACACCTGGTCTTCTGCAAATGAACACATCTGCCTCCGTGCCAGAGGTTGTTATATGAGGTGAGGCAGTAGCCATTTTAAAAGCTCATTGGGTTTGAAAAACATTAGATGAGAGATGGTCATGGAAAGACACCAATAAGCAGCAGCAAAAATAATAAACAAATGGTTATTACTGATGCTAACAGCCTAGTTCATTTTTTGCTTTGCTGCTTACATTATTAATCCAGCCTTGAACAACAACATGTGAGTAGAGTCTCTGAACAGTTTGGTTGCACTTAATAAAGCAGGACAACAGGAAACAAATCTTCTTATTCTGACCCTCCACATCCTCCACCCCACCCCTTTACAGACTCAGACTAACAGGATTATCCTTGATTGTCTGATCAAGACTAATAAACTCAGGTGCCAGTCACAAAGTCCACATGGCACAGTGTGCCTCAGATGCATGTCAGCACACTAAAATCTAATCAAAGGAGAATTTGATAGAATCATGATTGCCTCTATCTAATGCAATGCAAATGTGGCTCCATTAGTCATTCGGGGCAGCCAGCAGCCCATCTTAAATTGTTAGATTGACACTAACTTCAGAAATAGCTCGATTTAGTGTCCTTGAGAGAGAGAGAGATATCAAAAATACTTACAAAGATGAGGAAATTGAAGACAAACATGAGGTACTTGATGCAGCTGAGACAGTCCCCCTCCATGGTTGTCCCTCGTGCTGAAGCCTCTCCTTGCCCCTGAGAAAAAACATAAAAATCAAACACAACATAAACAAGACATGAAATGTGCCACTTTATACTGTCCACAGTATTCCCATACCTGTGCACACTGGATAGGCAAACTGCCAAGAAAATAATACTCTGCAAAAACCTGCTCACATTTTTAATGAGTTCTGCCAGTCAAACATACAATACACACAGCCCTGTCTGTTTATTTGGTCCAATCTCAGCAGAAAATCCTTGTATTAGCTCCTAAGGCGCACTGTACTAGGTATGATTTCTCAGCAAACCCTAAATAACTGCAAGGCTCAACTACACAATGTCAACCCAACCCGATAAAACTAATCTTACCACACACTCTGACAACTTATGTATTTTAAAATGAGCTTTCACAATCAGCTGGCCTGATTCCCCATCAGTACTTTCTGTCTCTGGACTGATGGGGTCTTTGGGTTCAGTGTGACTCTAGGGGCTGTCCATCTCAGAGCATTGAAGAATATGAGTCCTGAAAAGGGCTCAGTGTGCATTAGCTGACAACGTGTGGCCTTTACTGTGGAGCTTCTTCGTCTTAATGTAATGAGAGGCAGGAGCCCTCTGCTCCCATCAGCCAACCCTTTATCTGACACAGACACACTTTCCCCAATGAAAGCCCATCCTGGAAGCACTCCTGGTTAATGAAGAACCAAACCCTTGCATTAGGAGATAAAATGAATGTCTCGGTATCCATGACCAGGTACACCTATATGTACCTGATATACCACAAAGTCTCTAATGAATTGTTTGTTTAACTAACCTGCAAATGAACTAGATTTTCCCCTCATGAATACTAGGAATTGTCTAAGGAGCCATGTCTATATATTCTAAAAAAACCCCAAAAAAACCAAAGTGGATACAGTCTGTGGGGCAGCTATAATTGCAGTCTCGGGGAAAGAAGAAAAATTAATTATTTGCCAGAAATGAACTGGCACTCTCTGCTTTGTAGTTCTTATTATTAATTTGCTCTCTCATAGTGATAGCCAGGATTGAGGCTGGGTAACAAGTGGATTAAAATATATTTTTTTTGAGGAAGTTTAAATAGTTTTACACAACTAGGCAACAACACACCATCACATTCAAATTAAAACAAAAAGTAAAAATTCCTTCTTTTGTCTACACTTCATGGCTTATCCACCAGAAATCTCATAATCTTTAAGCAGTCTTTCCACAGCTTGATGTGCCGTTAGAGGACTTCTCTGGGTGAACTCTCTGCTCCTCTGAGGAAGCGTCGAAGCCTGATTGACGCCAGCTTTGATTCCTGTCTGTCTTTAAAGGGGTTCTGCTGTCACTCAAATGGGATTTAGCCTTGACCCTTTCACCTCAACTACACACAGTCAACTCAGAAATACATGTTATCAGGTGAAATAAACCCTAACTTCAGATTTCTGTATTTCATTTTCGTATGATGGCAAATTTTTTGAATTGTTTATTTTGCTCTGAATTTTAGTGTGCTGGGAGCTCCAGAGAGTTCTTGCCTCATTGTACATTTGTATAAGCTGCTGTGATAAAAATGAACGACACTAAAGATGTAAGTCTTTGTCTGCTGTGGGAGCCAGTTAACAGAATGAGAGCATTTCCTCCCCTCTCCAGCCTGAGGGCTTATTATTTTTTCTTCTCTGTTCCTACCCTGACCCAAAGAAATTGATTTAAAGCTATGGTTAAACACCTCCTGTAAATCATAACAATATGCTTAAGTATTGATCACCTTCTTAATGGTACTCTGAGAGCAGCCTCATTGCCTAAGGTGGATTTTAATTAACCCTTCCCTTTCCTAAGCACCACTGAAAGGCCTAATGAAGGCACAGGAGGTCCTACTGAGATTTGTATTCATTACAATCTTACAGAAAAGCACCAGAATTGATCTTTTCTCACCCTCCTGCTCTTCATTTTGAGTCTTGGACTCCTGTGAAGAGTGCAAACTGTATTTAACGGAGCAGGGGATGAAGAGGTTGAACGAAGAGGGGGAGGATGGGGAGGAATGGGTCGGCTGGAAAAACTCTCTGGGCTCAGCTCACATCTCATTCTCCAAACAAAATGTCTGATTTCTCTTCCAGCTTCACCCTTCTGCTCTTCACTCCCATCTCAGGGTCAAACTAACTGTCAGATCTGAAGCCAATTTTCTTTTTATGCATTAAAATGCATTGGATGCTTAAGAATGAAGTGGACTATATCTGGGCCTTGCTGGGCTCGAAGTAGCAAGCCTGTGGTGCAAACAAGCATAGCATAAATCAAACTGCCACAGGGACCCCAGAGAAAATGCAGAGTAAACAAACTGATCTTTCCCATGATTCCTGTGAGATCTCAGAGGCCTCATTGATTATAGTCCAGCCATAGAGATCAGACCATTAAGTCTCTCTGAATATTCTGCAGGGTGTATTATGCACACAAGTTGAACCCAAACCACCACCTGCAGCATCCCAGCAACATAAACAAATTACAGTCAGATTAAAAGCAGATCCTCCTCAGGTGTTCTGCTTTGCTAAGCTAGCTAATCTGTCAAAATAAGACATGTGCTTGTGTTTGTGTAGACTAGCAATAATGCACCAATTATAAACAAACAATGACAGACATATCAGCAAGGAAGGCTGCACTGCTATCATTATATGCATTTTCTATCAGGATATACTGCATGTCCTCAATCTGACACTCTAAGTGCCAGTCTTTGCCCTGAGGTACCCAGTAAACACCAACTCTGTCTGTGTATGTGCAGCATCTTCTCTTACTGGCATAGTGTAATGCCACATGGTGCTAAGATCCCATTGTTAGCAAAGACTGTTCCACAGGCAGCTTGGGCTTCGTTGAGTTTGATTGCGAATTAACGAGAACTGATCCCAGATCAACTCCAGAGTACCAACAGAAGCCAGTGCTCTGTAATGAGGGCAAACCCATCTAGCCTACATTCTTCTCAGTATGAGTATAAAAAATTCTTTAACACTGCTAAGGGCCCTTTTTCATGCTTAACTCAAAAACCAGAGGTCTGTTTGGCATCTACACAATCAACCATCATGGTCATGTCAGCTCACTGTAATTAAAAGATAAGGAAGACATAGACCAACACTGAGAGTGCGCCATATATAAATAGCACACCCTTGGGTGGTTCTCCTTGAAGTTGACACTTTCAGTAAAATTAATGAAGTGAGTCTACATTCCCCTGCTCCACTATCCACCGCCCTGGACAAATGGATCACCACGGCAAGGACACTGTGTCTGCTCCTTGCCAAGTCGTCACAGACCTCCATTCTCCCAGTAGCCAGCCAATTGACTTCATCCTGAGTGTGAGCTTGCATAACAAATAATCATTACTACTGAAACCCTGTTGAGATTATAAGGGTTGGAACTTGACCCCTTTAAATGTCATTGACCCCCTAAATGCTCACCTATAATTGAACCCTCGGGACAAAGCAAATCATCCTCTGGATCCCTAATGCAGCTGGAGCAGGTGTGTTTTTTCCATCTACTGTATGCCACTCTGAAGCTCCCTCTAGAGTATGCTAATACCTTCTGACAATGACACTAAGGGACCACACACGCCATATAACCCTTTATCTCAATTAAAATCCCATTTTCAAATTTCTCCATGACTTCCAAAATCAGCAGCAGCAAGTAAACACCCCAATATCCGAATAAAGATAGGCTCCTCTGGCAGTGAGCAGGCCTCCCCTGAGGCACACCATGTCCCTTAATGAACCTCCAATTAGGAGAGAATGAGCCCTGGGCTGTGCTGTCACACGGAGGAGCTTTGAAGTGTACTGAATGCTAAGCAGTTATAGCTCTGTATGTTGCTTTAGAGGGCATACAGTTTGCAGACAACAGGGAAAAAAACCACAGAGAGAAAGTGTACAAAAGTAGCTCAAAGGCAACCCAGCTCACAGTGGGTGTGTGTGTGGGTGTAGCTCACACAGAGCACAGCATACTCTGCTGGGTTAAGAAGTTTGGGAAACTGGCAGGCTTGCTCCAAAGATCCTAATGATGGTTAGTTGCTCAGGTGGAGACACACAGTACAAATACTCTACACTCAGTTAATGAGTTTTCACTGTCCACACATAGGATTGGTGAATATTCTCAGCATCTGCACATTATAGGCATAGCTAGTCCATCACAAAAAGCAGGTGATCTCTGATGAATTAATTCACTACGCCTTTTATAGCCGTTTATCATTTTAGTCTATTGTTCCAATACGTGCCTTGAATCTAAAGCAGTTCTAATAAGCCTGTGAGTGGCACCCTCCTGACCCATTGAGTTAGTAAATGAGATTGTGGGATTCCCCTAAGGGTAGAAGTCCTCTGACCAGGCAGCTGACACACTCTTGAACAACAGGCTGATTAACTGGAGAAGACTCCCAGAATGAACAAATGCACAGTCACAAACATACTGACCATGTGCTGTCAACAGTGCTGCAGGCCACATTCTTGACATGCCAACTGGGCACACATCCAGCTGTTGGTTCAGTACTAACAGTTACTCATACTCCTGCAGTAAAATCGATTCTCCAGCTCCTTAGATAAGAATAATTGGAAGGGAGAAGGGCATCGGTAGCTTCTTGGTTAACCTGAGCAGCGGACGTGATTGAAATGAGCAGATTTTTGACTTATATTGAACACTAGTGTGTGTGTGTGTTTGTGTCAAAGCAAAGACTCTCACTTAATTGCGTCAGCACCTTTATCTAGCTGAGGAAAGATACAAACTGGCTGCGCAGCTCTGGATCAATACAAAGCTCAGGCACCAGGTCAATGACAAATTGATCACCTGGTGTTCTAGCTCTTACACGGCTGGTTGTCTGGCAGTGAGGGCATGTGGAAGCGGCACACAATGAACACATAAACATTCTTCACCACTGCCTGTTAGGACTTAGCTCAGGCTTTTCCCACAGGGTGCACTGGAGGATGACACATTGCCGTTGGGGCTTTCCACAAAAATGAGTTATAACTCAATTCAGAACTAAATGCTCAGTAATTACTTTGACGACAACGGGGAGAATTATTTCCCTGCACTCAGACTTCTGCTTTCTTTCTTTTCTGCAGGTTCCTACAATATAAACCAATATCCTTTTTATGTCAGAGTCATGAGGAGGGGAATCAATAGCAGCTCTTTGCTTGACAAAAAGTTTGAAAGGTCCAATCAATAATCTCACCAAGTCTACTTTCACCAGTGTGTCTGTGAGTTCGCTCCATATAAAATTTTAAATCATATTCAAGCTGAGGTTGTTTTCTTTGTCAAATATCTGCACACACGGATTTTCCATCACAGATGGGGAGTAAACAGAAGTAAACAATGGGAGATTTAAGGAAAGACAACACTTTCAGCCTCAGGGGACTAAACACAAAAGCACAATTAGGAGTATCAACATGCACAGGAACAACAAAATACACACCAACTCAATCATGCAAATGTTTACACATCACTAAAGCCTGACCAAAAACAGAACCAAATAAACAGAACTGCGACTTTCTTTTGCCTCAAATACACAGTTTTGTGAAATCCTTTGGGGGTGTTTTTAGCACATGTTGGAGCCTTTCCAACCCTCCACTAAGGACCCTGGTCTCCACGGCAACCCGGATATGGGGTGAGAGTGGCCTTTGTCTGCGGAGCAGTGTTTGGCATCTCCACTTAGCACTAGTTCCTGTTAAAGAACAAAGGGGAACAGAGCGGGCACTTTACGACAGGAGGACAGCTTGGCCAGCCATTTGTCTAATGAGCAATCACTCACACCCTGTTGCAAGGCCATATGTTAGTTTAAATACGGCTACTTCCCCTGTGTTCAAGCCCAAAAAGCTGTTTTACCACATACTGATGGCTTGTGAACCATCTCACACTCAGCTAAAGTTCAACAAATTGAAAAACCAAAACAGTAAAAGCAGTAGTGTATCCACATTTATCTTAGAGGTCAGGGATTCAAAAACATCACAAACATACAAGCAAACAAACAGATCAAAACAAAGCCTCAAGGAAAAAAAGCCTGTGAATGTCTGCTTTTGTGGGAGCCGCTGATGAAAGAGGTATTCTCACATATTGGAGACCCAACTTAAAACTACAACTTCATTCAAAGACATTTCCACACTGTTGGTTTGGTTCTATGAACATGGTTTGAAATTCCTGATTCTTTTATTCTACCTTGTAATTGTAATTTTGTGAAACAGAAGCATTTATGATGTCTAAAAACTCATAAAATAAGATCCCATCGTAGTTAGTAAGAGTTATTCTTATACATAATGTTTAGAATATTGAAAATAGCTTGAGAATCTGGTTTTAACCTTACATGTGCACATACATTGCACACCATTTATTTACCTGGTTAGCTGCTTTTATGATTATGAGCTATGACTGATTACAGCTGATGTGTCTGGGTCCAACTTCACCTTTAACCTTTCAATCTATACATGTCTGCTGCTCAGCCGTGCCTGGAATACTAATATTACAAACGCCAATGCAAATAAGATGCTAACAAAGACCAGTGCTGGTCTGTTGTGATGGTAAAAGGACAAAAGCATTTGTCTGCTCGTTTCGCAGGACCAGCCTCTCATACCGGCTCTCACCGGCACTGTGCCGCCTGTTGACGGTAACAATGGCTCTGTACTCTGCTGTCAGCATCTTACTGAAAAGAGTCTGTCAACAAGCTCTTTCTGCTGTTCTCTTGCTGATTTAACACGTCTGCCAGAGTGGAATCACTTTTGCATTTGGTGGAAATCATTCATGACAACACCCCCACATTACAGATGCTGAGGGAACGCTAAGGGCAGAAATATTGCTCACACAGGAATATATACTAAAGATAAAAGTTTTCTTAAAAAAAAAAAAAACATGTGTGATTCATTTGTAGATAAAATACTACCATACCATGTGTATCCGTTTGGGCCTGGTCTTTGTTCAGGTGAAGTTGATGTCTCTTGGTTTTCTCCCCTCTCCTGTTTTCATGGGCTGTTGAATAGGGAAGAAACAGAGGTCAGGACTGAGCTAATGTGATGAATACACCAGCATGGAAAACGAACAGTGGCACATTTGTCTTGGTATGTGTAATTCATTTAAGCAGAATAAGACAACATGCTTGAAAAGCATTAAAAATAAAATTCCAGGACACTAAAAATGACTGAATTTGCATTTATTATGTATGAAGCACCCACTCCCAACAGTGAGCTAATCTAAGACTGCAGCAGTGTTTTAACTGTGTGAATATTTCACTTCTCAGCTGGAAGGCAATATTAACAAGGGCAGAATAAAAACGTACTGCCTTTAACAGCAACAGTGCATGACTGTGCTGTGGCCAAGCAAAAACTTCAGATTTGCCTTGAGGTATTAAAATATGTGCATCTCCTCACTCAGTTAATTATCCTTTATCATTAGAAATTCCAACATACCAGTTTCCTCATACAGCTTCTGATGTGGCGTTGGCGAGCATCTGAACCCATAAACTATTCGCTGAAAACAGAATACCTTTGCTTTCTTACCAGACATTGCTGGCATTGTCAGTGTTGCATCTCAAACCAATCTAATGAGCATAAATGCTTTAAACTTTTTCCTGTTTCTAAACTGCTTTGCCACAAGTGTCTCCCAGCTGAAAATAATGATATAGCAACTCGAGCCAATTAAACTGCTGGTATTCCATCCTCAATGTGCAAAAATAGTCAGCAGTGCAGTTTTGACTGACAATAGTTTGGAGCAGGTTTCAAAGCACTGGCACTGACAACTATAGCATCAAATATGGTGAGAGCTGCCGACAGAGGCATGAACAGCATGCAGCTCTTGCCACATTAGATGGTGAAATACAGGCAGGGTATTTTTATTCTGACTGGGGCTGGGGAGAAAGAATATCCCAGGAGGATTCAGGATGATAGAGCCAGCCACATCATCCCGCCAACACACCATACTGCCAGCACACATCAGATTCACCAGGACACAGAGTCCAATGGACAATGGTAGCCATGCACCTTCTCCCATACAGAACACAGAGCTCTGATTGCATCTGGAAAAGGCAATAAAAGCCTGAGTGAAGACACAGACAAATCTGAGAATTGGGGAGAAATAATGCGCTCCCTTATCACAAAGCCTTGAACTCAGAAGTACAAAGTACATGCTCAGGGAATCAATAGCCTTTCTACTGTGGCTACACATGCACACAGAGCCACAGAATACACAGCTTGTTTAAAGTCGTATTCTCCACCATATGGCTTAGCAAACATATTTCAAAGTGATACAATCCTGTAATCCCTTTTCATTTTATTTCAGTCTATTACAAATGCAGCAGATAGGTCATTGTCATTGTCATTGTCATGTATGAAATGTAGTACTACTAAGCAGCAGGCTGGTCAAATTTTAGCCTGAAGCCTGTTGCAGAGGTAGTCTCTCAAAAGCTGCTGTTTAGAGAGCTATTAGCCGATGGAGAGTAACAGTGTTGAGGGTCTGCATTATTTTTTGGTTTCCATGGAAACCCTTTTCATGAGAAAGTGGAGCACCAATAGGATCGCGGAGCCAACACTGAATCGCTTATGGGGGTGAGAAGAGAGATCATCGTGGACGGCTGAAAACACAACAATAGGACGAACCCTCAAGGGAGACTAGAAAGGCCAGGCCATTGAGGGTCCAACAAAGTGGGGAATGACTCAACACTAGAGAAAAGGTTTCATCTACATCCGCTCAATGGCTTTTATTTTAAATAAATCTCCCTCACCAACTAGTCATTGACATTTAAGCTCACACGAACTGTGGGCAATTTAAACATCAAGGGACCCACTAATTGATTAGCCTCTACTGATATTTCATGCTCTGACAATATTATTGCATCACCGACATCTATTCTGTGTGTAAGACAGTAGCACATTATAAATGATCCTCCTCTACATACAGTCTATATGGTAGTTATACCCCAGAGTTCAAATTACAATAGAGACAACTGAGGATCTCATGGAAGCCATTAAGCAATAAGTGCCATTAAAAGTGCCAGTAGACGCCAACATAACTGCATATCGGATGGTCAAGCGCTGCCCTGAGTCCCCTTTCTCAACAGCTTTCCAGTGCAGGAATTTGCAGGAGTTTCTGTAACTTTAACAAAAATAGCGATTCATGCCTTTAAACTGAACTGAATTGAACTTTGCAAAACCCATCAAGCATGCCCAAACTGCTATTGGTCAGGTGCATGGAGGTGACAAGGAATCTAAACTTCTCTCTCAAGCCCAAATATTTCCATTGTTCACACAACTGCATCTGTTATTGTGCCCTCACCATGTGCAACACATGAGTGCCTTCGATGAAAGAAGGTCTAAAACCCTGCGTGTGTTCTCCTCATTTCTAGGATTCTTTGTATCCTGCCCCCCACCCCTCTTCCTCTGTGACAGCAGGTTTTTCTCTTTGCCTTCATGTCAGCTATAAAAACTTTTGACATCAGATGTGGTTGGACAACATGTCAAGTGAACAGGTTGCTTTCAAGCCAGCCTTTACTATATGTGCACTCTTGGATAGCTGTTATGCTCTGCGCCTCCATAGGTCAGCTCTTCCTGGCCAATCAGGGCAGGCGACCTTGACTATAACGTTAGAGGTTAGAGAACAGCAGAGTCTGGTCAGCAACACATCCTTTGGAAGAGGAAGGGACAGGAAAACAAGGGAGGAAGTAACAATTCTTCCATCTACACTTCACAGCTGTGTTCGGCCTCAAATTCTAACCATTGCTGACAAAAGCAAACATCTGAGCTTAAGAGCTAATGACCTGTGCAGCTTTGAACTTTTTATAAACACATTTATTAAAAGGAAAAATCTACAGCTCTAGAGTCAGCTTTCCAAAGTGATCCCAAGCCAACTTCTGGCAGAGTTCATATACATCATGATGTAATAGTATAGAAATGAGAAAGGGCAATTTCCAGCGGCTATATATCTCCAGAACATCTGCTTTAATGAGGGCAGTGCTGAGGCAGAATTATCGACTTACCCCATCTGGATTTATTGATCTAAGAGTGTGAGTCAACCACCAGAGATAAAGATAAACCATTGCGATAAAGACACAATCCCACTGTGATCAGAGGGCATCACACAGCTAATCACTCACTCTCCCCTCTCCGGCCACAGCCAACCCACTGCCTTCTTTGTTCTCCACACTACAGTAGGTGCTCTCAGTGTTGCACACCAGACACGATTGTATTCACTGATACAGAGTACATAATTATTCCAGCTAAAAAATGCAGATTGAACTCATTACACCGTCTTCTATTTTCTCTGTGTTAATCGTTTTCGGCTAAATGGAAACCTGATAAGAATGCAGCTCCTGGAAATGAGTTCGCAGGGTGCTAGTTTGATGCTGATGAAAGCTGACACTGGGTCCACCTCTTCGGTAAGTCAGAGACAAACACTAGCCAGGCCTCTTCTCTTTGTTACAGGTTTTTCTTAGCAGCCTGTATCTCTCATCTTGCAACAGATGCCCTAATCAAACAACACTGAGAGGTGTCTTAGACAGACCTGCAACCTTCTTCTCTAATTACACAACATCAACTTCCCTCTAGTGACACTGCAATGATGAACAATTAAACAAGTTGTTGTTTTATTTATCTGCCTCTTACACTTTCACTCTAATTTCCAGGACCCCAAGGCAAGCCCCCGTGCCTCAGAACAGGCGGACATCACAACTCCACTTTGAAGCTGAGCGATTAAAGAGGAAAGACCTGTCAAATTTGGATGACGGGGCTAAGGTTGGGAGCGGGGGAGGATCAACATGAGGGACAGGAAAGGGTGTGCTTACTGAGAGCATGGGTTCCTGTGGGATACAATTAAGAGAAAGGCTTTTTTTTAGTGAGGGTTACACAAACACAGCAAGGATACCAGCAGTGCAGCCGACCAAGCCAAGGTAAGAGTTTATTACTACGCACACAGAGGGGGCTGGGGTGGTTAAACTCTCACCAGTTTGTTCACCAACTCCCCCACCCACGGGCCCTGCGAACTGATGAACGGCCACATGATAGCCATTTTCATCCCAGTTAAATCCTAAAGCCCACTAAAGCTTGAGAATCATGCAGCTTATAGCTCACAGAGCCTCCAACTCAGTGAGGAATTTAGATGAAGATCCAGGCTGTCTGCACAAAAAGGATGTTTGCATAGAGTCTTCCCTCAGGATGTTTTTTTTTTTTCAGCTAAAACACTACAAGTGTACAAAAGATAACACAACACACAAATGTGTAGTTTCTTTATGTGAAGTGCTTTGAGATCTTTTTTTTACTGCGATTTTGCACTATATAAATAAACCAATTGAAAATTGTAGATGCAACCAATGATAGTTTTCATTAAATATTATGATGGTGCTTAACTTTTTATCACTATATTGCATTAATCATCTGGTCTATAAAATATCTGAAAAGTAAAATTTTAAATTTCCTAAAGTTAAAAGTAACGTCTTCACGTTGCTTGTTTAATCTGACCATTAGTTTCAAAACCAAAACTTTCTACTTCATTATCATATGGAATGAAATCAAATCTCAACAATGTGAAAACATAAAGCTAGAGAGTTTTTGGCACTTGATTAATGATTAATATATGACTAAAATACTTGTGTCCAAATTACTATATTTGATGTTTTTGTATATTACACTGAAACACTTAAATCTACTGGGAATCATAGTATTCTGACATAAGATATATGGTGTCCAGTATAGTATTTTCCATAAAACATTGAATGTTGAAATATGCAGCCACTGTTGTCAAACCGGCCAGTTAAACATGTGTTAAGACCACATCTGGTAACAATTTCAAGGCTTCATTTCAATTTTGCTATAAGACCGTAGACAAGTAGAGTTCTGCATATTTACTGAAATTGGATTCTGTAGCGAAGAACAATCAGTGTAATGAATTGTCCTTTACCTGTAATGTAGCAGTAATTTGGAATATGTGTCTTTAACGTGCCCTTACCTTGACCCTCCTGCCTGTTTAGGACTCATGTAGTGTGCTGACAAACAATGTGGTAAGTATCTCAGTGCAGAAGATACACAAGAAGTGGAAACAGATTTGTTGCATAATGGAACCAGATGTAACTTATTTTCATAATTAAAACCAGTGAAGGGTATTTAAGTTTGGACTCTTCCACAAGTAAAACTAATTTTCTGAAATAGCCATTTTGCTCATATGCGCAGAAATTTAATTAATTTCATCCTTGTTCCATCGCTACTGTCTGTACATCTCATAGTATTGCAATTGTAAAACAAAAAATGACACAAACAGGATTAGTACAAAATAGGGATTTCAATAAAGAGAATACAACCAAAAATGGACTGAAGGACACTTGGGTCTCTGTCTGGCAGTTACAGCACCAGTTCAATCCAAACCCTGGGACTCAAGGAGTCTGGTTCCCATTGCTGATGGTTTTCACTGCATACCTCAGTGAGCAACACTTCACTGCTCTGTTCGCACACCACTCTGAAATTAAGATGATGGTGGTGAGCATCTGTGACCTATTGATTTGTTCCAGAACAAATGTTTTTATTTGGAATATTTGAGAAGTAAAATTGTTGTTTTCAACTATATTCAAACAAAGCAGCGTGACGCTCAACAGGCTGGACTGAAACAATGCATAGACTTCTTTAGTTTATGAGCGTATACACATGGGTCACATTACTAGACAAAAGTACAATCATAGAGAAAGATGACAGGAATACAGCTTCCGTGATGGCATTGCCATCTGGTGCCATAATATAGTCAAAATATGTCTTTGAAGCTATGTGGACGTGAGTGATAAAGAAAAAGGCAGGGAATAACATGACATTAGAGTTTGCAGTGTTTTATAGAGGAGGTGGGCCAAAGCACCTGAAAACAAAGACAAGCTTCACTAACCCCCTAAATAGTACACTAATGCACTTTAAGAAATTAAACATTTATCCTTAGGGGAAAGAGTAGTGTTTTTATACCACATATGCTGCAATATAGATTAAATACATGTGGCTTATTTTTTCCTCCATTAACAGTTAAATGGATATAATTACTAGATAAATGTGTTGAGATCTTAGTGGCTTAATATGACTACCAGTCCAGTCCCATGTTTCAAGAATGACCAGGACCTTTTATAAATGTATGTAAAAAAATGTTCAGGGACCTTCAAATGAATCAGGAAATTATATTTAAATTATACTGGCAATTATATGCATACTAAAATACTAAAATCAGCTTCTTGCACCTAATGTACTAAGCAATAAAAGAAGGCCAGTCTAACTGATTATCCCCAAGTACAAGCAAATGTATATGTTATCCAACACAAATAACATAGACTATTAGAAAAGTATGTCTCACTTTTGTACACCTACAGGACATATAATTAAGTATTATAGTACTGTCTGTACTGATGTTACCAGTTGTCAGCTAATTATTGGATAAAAATGTACTTCCTTGTGCAACCTTCAGTATTTTGTGCTGAAAGTTCATCTTTAAGGTAATTTAGGAGTAACTGAGGGTAAACATAGTTTGGTTTGAGCTTAGCAATAATTGTGTTATAGGGAAATATAAACAGAACTTCAATACAAGACCTAAAGCTAAGACAAAACTACTGAACAAGAAAACCATAATGCAACAGCACCTAATAAAGTTTCTCCACATACAGAGATGGTTAGTCTGTGTCTTTTTTGGATTTTGCAAGGGGCTGTACAGGAGCAGGGCCGGCGAGTCCCACTGGGTTATGAGAGCCAGGAGCTTTGCATCTGGATCATTTCCTCAGCCCCAGAGGGGCGCCACACTGGGTCCTCCTCATAAAGCTGCACATGTGCCAAAGAACCCCAAAACCCTCCGAATCCTTCATCTACTGTATATCAGTGTCTATGTGGTGGCTGTGGTGATAGCAGGTAACAAGCTGTGACAGACTTGCAAACATCACAGAGGGAGAGGGAGAAGTGAAAATGACTCATGCTTTTTGTCTCTCACACTGTCAAATGTGCCCACACTAATGGCCAAACAGCCTGAAAATGTGTTTCTGCATGAGGGGCAAAAATGGTTTTATCACTTCAGCAGAGCAGGGTGTGACTGATGGCAGGAGGATTACTGGAGCAGTGGAAGATGAAATTGGGATACAGAAGAACTGTGTGAGTAAAAATTTCTGCTCAATCTAAAAACCTGCTCCTTTCCACATTGGTTCACCCTAACCTTTGAGGAAATATCCTGCCCCTGCGTAAGTCCCAAGAGGAAGTAAGAAAGGACTTAAATGTGGAAAAAGGAGTTGGACATTCTCCATGGTGAAAATGCAGGAGTACTTTTTAGAAACATTGCTTCAGTGGGCTAAGGGAGCCACAAGTCAGAAGAAATCACGCTTGGTTCAACACACAATCCACTTTCAGTGAGATTTAATCACGGAGCTTAGAGTGTATTAGCTAGATATAAACAGTCAGTGCCAGCTGTGAGAAAGTTCCCTATACTGCTTCTTGAAAAAGACACTGCATAAAACATCTAATGTTACAGGCAAAAGTCAATAGTTAAAGCTCAAAATAAAACTTTCACAGGCCATGGATGCTGCAGTTGTGCGTATCAAGGGGTTGAGGTTAACTGGGCACACAAACACACTGAGAACTACACTGCCTTCAGGCCTGAGCTGTGGAAGCTATGGGAAAGGGGGTTCATGCAATTACATCACATTGATTTATGGGAGACAGTGGAAAGATGGGGAAAGGATGGAAACTGAGCTGCTTGGAAGTGGTCCAAGATTAGGTCCCTGAAGAAACACAAGTCAATAGGTTTACACCACAAAACATGATGGATCTGAGACAATTGTGTGGTGGATGAATGTGGTCACAGAATAGCTGGTAACATGGTTAGGTCAAACCTATGTAAAATGATTGGTTTGGATTTAACACTCAAAAGTAAAGAAAATAATGAGAGCAGCAAACCATCGTAATGCAGCAGCTTCTGGATGAACCTGCTCATGGAGTGCGTGCAGATAAGTTCAGAATAGTAATGACACGACGGCTGAGCTTACTTTCAATTTTCTCAACTCTAGGGAACTGATGACAACTGACTTGCTCGAGCAGATGCTGCTGATGCTGTCTGGAGTATTAATTGGGGGGTAGTGATGAAATTGTGAGTAATGCACCCAAGCGTGCACTGCTACATTAGCAGGACTGCATATCTCCATCAGCCCACTGCAGCCTTACAGTTATAAATAAACAGCCCATTTAGTGCTCCGTACTTCTGTAACATTGCCACAGGAGTGACCACAGCTGGGATATTTATGGTGAATTACTGCTCTTCTTATTTAAATGTTAGCATGTGACTTGAAAACTAGAAAGGCTTTGCACTTGTCTTGGAGATGCACGTACAGCGGGACTGTGAGATGAAGCAAAGCGAATGAATGACTGAAGTGCTAATGATTCTAAGGGGTAACTAAAGAAATGTTCATTAAATTGCCAGAGCTGAATGTGGGGAATTGTTAAAAGATGCTTATGCAAAAAAAGGAATATCTATTCTGGAGTTGTGTTGAATAGGCTTTAAAAATCTAGACACAATCATAAACAATGGATGAGCCTACACAATAAAGAAAAAAATGTAACTCATTAATTTTCACAGCATGAGAGTTGGGTTGAGACACCAAATAGTGAAAATATGCAACAATGCTGGAGGAGATTAGAGACGATAGCCAATATAATGAGCTGTGGAAGTATAGTAGGAGACATTAAATGGTTTGGTTTTTTAACTTTTCAAAATCTCCAGCTGTCTGCAAATTCTCAAGCTTCTTGGAAACACAACAGACTTCAACAGAATAAATATACACAAACGAAGGGCTGGCCAAATATTTAAAGGGGTTTTGAAAGCTTGCAGTACAGACTGGATTATCAGGGATGGGTGAGCAGGAGAAGTTGGCAGGAGTCCAATCTAGATGAGGCAAATGTATGGAAAGTTTACCCAGAGATGTTTTGTAAGTGAAGTCTAGACATCTGTTCCTTATTAAATAAAAAAAGCAGCTTGTCCAATTCCAAACTGCCTGCGGAGATAAGTAAAAGCGGCTTTGGTAATTGCTCACGATATCAGCTTTTCCTTCTTCATTGTTTCTTTTGTGCATCATTTTAATGTGGTGAGATCAAATGAGATAATGTCCAGTTATTGACTGAAACAAAATTATATTCCAATATTAAAGTAAGCAATCTGAAAGCTGTTATATCTGGGTTAAATCTTATTTTGTCATCTGTCCAATTATAACATTTTGGAGCCACCAGCTTCTCCACCAGTTGAAGAGAAGGACGATTTTACACTATGGCTTCACAAATAAAGCCTGAAGAATCACTACACATTTAGCGGCTTTCAGAGACACCCGCAAAATTACTCTGGCTTCAACCCTGGTGCTGAGGCATTTCACATGGGATCGTCCTCCTGCCAAGTGTTATCGGGAAAGATAATCTGGGCCTGTTTCTCCAGGGTGCAAACTCTTGGAGAAACGCCGTCTGTTTCGACCTCAAACACTTCACAGTTTTGAGCGTCACACCCAGGTGGTCAAGATTAGCTTGGACGACTTGGACGACAGGTGACAAAACAGCAGGAAGTCATCCAAGATCACCTGATGCTCCACTAGAAAAAAAAAAAAATCCCTCCGAGCATCTGTACTCCCTTTTTACCACTTAACTCAATGAACACTGCAGTCAATTCAATTTCACGTGCTGGAAACACCTGCCGTGCGTGTGCTATCTCTAACAAACACATGTGACTGTGATCCTTTTTCTTAGAACTGAAATGCATTTTCATGAAAATATCAAATCAACCCTTTAAATACACTTCAGATGGCTAAATACTGACTAGAAATTCACCTTTTTCCTTACGCTTGAAAGAAAGGAAGATGCGGGGAGGTATGGATTAAGGGGAAAAAAAGGAATTATGCTTCATGGTGTGCATCTGTTACCATAACAACTATCCATCCATCCATTATCTATACCCGTTTATTCCTAACCAGGATCACAGGAATCTGCCGGAGCCCATAACAACTATCAGGAAGAAATTTTACAGTGAGGAAATAGCTTTACAATTAAAAAAAAAAAAAATTGTTTTATTTTTCTCTTAGAAAACCTCACCCTTGTGGACACTGATGATTCCTTGTGGACTGAGTTCATTAAGTGCAGCACATTCCCTCCACACTACATGGTGTGTTTGTGGCTGTAACACATCGACTGGCATTGACCGCCTATTTGCCCAAAGGACAGAGGCCACATTTTAGTGCAGTGACCCATGAATGTTGTCTCGAGTAGTGTGCTTTTAACGTGGCGGTGGGCTAAAAATTTCATAAAGTACCATCAAAAAATCATGAAGCATCGAGGCGCTCTGTCTTGGCTGGCTAATTGTTTTACCCTTCGAAGACTTAAAAAAAAAAAAAAAAAAAAAAAACTGTCTACAACATGTACATTAGATCTGCTGTTAAAAGGCAAAGGCTGTTATTGAGGTGGACATGCGGAGGCTGCTCAGACGAGTAAATTCAGCATTTTAAATAGCATGAAGGAAAGTTGTCCAAAAGCCATCACGGCAATCTTCACATAAACCGGTCTGCTGGGTCGCTTTAACAGCCTCAATTGGCTTTACGGCAACACTGTCAGTAACAGTTGAGCACCCCTGTGTGCTTCAGTTTACATCCACATATGGTCTAATGGTGTGATTGGGGGGCCATAAAGAGTCCTGAAAAAAAAAGGACACCTGCATCACACCAGAGGACTTGTTACGACTTCAGGTGAGATAACATAACCTAACCACATGAAGACCGACAGCCCTCACCTACATACACATACAATGCTACTTCTCTATAAGCCATAAACATTTTCAGTTCCTGTTCTTTCTAAGTATCTATGTCAGAGGCTTGTGATCCTCGCAGGAGCAGGAGCAGGAGCAGGAGCAGGAGCGAGCTCATTAGACAGCCCTTCCCCCAAATTTCCCCAGGTAGAAGCTGGAACCTGCTGTTTTTTTTGTTTTTTTGTTTTTAAATCAAACACTGATCTGATCAAACACTGTGGTAGCCAACAAGGAGCACATACATCTAATAGACCTGTGGCCAATCTCACTCTGTGGGAGGGACTGCAACATTGCAGTTATCCCTTAGGAGCTGCAGGGTGCTGTGCTGTGGACAAGGTGTGTGGGCTTCAAAGGTGGCACAAAACACTCACCTTAGCGGAAAGAAAAACGATGAGGCTTTTTAAAAGGTACATACCCACATATTGGCATAATATTTGAATATAAATGCACATACTCCAGTAAGAAGGGAGAAAGAGAATCACATTAGCCCAGTTAGGTCTACTGAAGTTTACAAAACTCACTTCGAAGTTAGAATAAGCTGTTTCTATGCCATGTTTACATGTTGAATTCAAAACATTTAGCCTAGATTCCAGCAATATCAGATCCCCATATATATATATATATATATATAAATATAAATATATATATAAAATATACAACCAGCTGAGTTCTGCTTGTAGCTGCAGGGGTGTGTGTGTGTGTGTGTGTGTGTGTGTTTGTGCTTGTGTATGTGTATTTGAGGTTTGTACGGTTGTCACTGACTGGAACAGCAAAGTGTTATTAGCAGACGGATGCAAACCCAAATAACACTCAAAATAAATCTCTTCGAGGTAGTCTATAATTCAGACACACTGGAAAAGCCGAGACAGCAAACAAGGGAATGTCACACTGTATATACCAACTAACAGTCTGTGTGTCTGTTTACATAAACCTGATGTAACTGCACCATCTCTGCTTCATATCAACACTTGCAATCAGGAGAAAGTGAGTTAATGAGCTACCATGCAGCTGCAACACCCAACATGCATTTCATTTGTTTAAAGTGACAATGGACTAATTACCTTGGTCATCATTAACAACATACTGTCCATCTCTACTATGCACTCTGCACTCTAAATCAGTTTTTGTGTGTTTGTATTTGCAAATCACAATTATCATATCACATCATACGGCGCATCGTCACAGATTAAAAATAAACAGGATATTTACAGGGACTCAGATCCCCTTTGAGCAGAGCAGAGGAAATAAAAATGCTGATCTGAATATGTAATAAAATAAGGCACATTTTTGTAATGTGCCCTAGGTGACTAATGAGGGTATTCTTATCAAGCTATATACTCTTATTCCAGAGACTTGAATGAAAAAGAGCAGGGGCACTCAAAGACGAACCTGGGAAAAGAGAAGGAGAGAGGGGTGGAGTAGGGGAGAGCTGGGACACAGTTGCGGCTGAGGCAAGAGAAAAAGAGAAAGACCAGAAGCTGGGAAAGAGTCCCATTTCATCAGAAAAATGCCTGAGTCAGGAGACGAGAGAACCATTAGACTCAATGAGTCACAGGGAGAGGCTGTTAAAACAGATCGGGGCTGAGCTCGGCTCACAGTACCTTCCCCGAAAAACAGCCAGAGATCGGTAGGACAGTGACCCACAATAAGGTGGAATGGCTTCTATGCCCACAACGGTGTCTGCCCACCAGTAAAGGCCGACGTAATATATTTATTTTTGCAAAAGTACATATAAACTATAGCTGGACCAACAAATTAATAAGTACTAGCTTATTGCAGAGATATTGATTTCACAGTGTACAGCATGAAGTCTGACAAGTAGCAAGAAAACTGCCATACAGAAATACCAAAGCACCTCTGACGTAATTTAAAAACAGTGTCTTCATGAAATCGTTTGTCCACCAAAGAGCATGGAAAGGCTGATTTCAGGTTCCAGATTGTTCATGTTATATGCTTATATTTAAAGATTTCAACCAAAATATTAATTTCTTAATTATAAATTCTTGATAACTAATAATATAGATAACTAAAAGATTCAAATCACTATAGAAAAAATTGAAAATCTTCATAATTGCTGGAAAATTGAAGAAGTACTATATATTCCTGCTCTAAAATAAGCACAGTCACAGTATATGACTCTGAAAATATAAACAATTATGATATTCTTTATCATAATTTGGGTCCCCTCCTCTCAATACACAATCCTGCATATCTGTTAATTAAAACCTCCTCTGAAAATTGAGTCTTTATCAAAATCTATGAGAGAAACCACGTCCTTAAAGCAAGAAGTAAAAAGAGGTGAGTTTCACAACAGAACTAAGTTATTTAGCTCTAAGATCTTACATTGTTATGTTAGGAAACAAGTGTGGAAAACATTCCCACGTCCATAAAACGAGGGCTTTCTACCTGCTGCTACTTGTTTAACACCCAGTGTCTTCCTGCCCATTGTGCCCACAACACTGAACCCAGCATGAGTCAACCCAGTGCCACTGTGTGAATTTCATCAAAGATCTGGTTATTCATCCTGCAAAACAAATACCAGTTTACACACATAAATCTGTGCAGCTTTGGGCTAATATTTTTTTAGACAGTGTTCTCTCAGGCAGCAGTGTGTTAAAACTTCAGCATCATTCAGAGCTCAGAGCCGTGCTCCATCCTCTCTGAATCCATCCAAGTAATCTCCACACTCGTTAGCTCCATGTCGCATACCTATCAGGTCCAAAGCCCTGGCCAGCCTGTGCCACTCTCATCTGGGGGATAAAAAGAGCATGAAGTGATAAAGAGACCCGCTGGCAAAAGCGTGGGGATTTACTCACTGTGTAATGACCAGCGGGTCCTCAGCAGCAGTCTTTAATGAACACCCGAGTGACATGGTTTATTTGTTCTGAAAAATATTATGCAGGGGAAAAGATGGCTTTGAACATCCCCGAGATGGGGTTGAGCACACCCTGAACTAAGCATCTACCAAGCCTACTGTGAGCCTGGTGGAGAGGCCGCTATCTGCCGAGCCCAGCTTGTCAAACAGATAGCTTTTACCTCATTACCTGTTCAGCACCGCCATTATTGAGGGAAAAGGGTGAAAGCAAGATAAGCAGAAAAATTCTTAGGTTGAGCATAAGCAGCCGGCCTGCATCCTCCCGATAAAAAGGAAGCGGCAGCAGCAAGAGGCCCCTCAGCTTCCTGCTCTCAGTGAACTCTGGGGGTTGCCAGCTGCCCAACGCTTAGGTCACTACTACTTCCTGGCCCATATGGAGGCAACAAGGAACAAAGGAATGCAGCATTTTTCTCTTGCGTTCCTGTAGAAGAGTGGCCAAAAGCTACTCTAAGGATGATCTAAACTACACCCACTTACAGCTGCATCACGTCTGAGAAACATTTTTCCATTTATATATTGTTTTAAATGATAAATGGCAGGTTAAAGCAATTTGCTATATATATATATATATATATATATATATATATATATATATATATATATATATATATATATATATATATAATTATTTTTTTTTTTCCATTCACACATATCAACAATGGTGATGAGCTAAAATGAGAAGATTTTCTCTTTTCTCAACCTTCTCCTGTTATTTTTACCCTTCCAGCAAATGAAACCTGCAACAGGCCAAGCCAAAACTGACCACAACTGCATTACCCCCAGAAAGTAAAGGACAGACATCACACTGCTGAACACAAGTAACGTTCCCATCCATTTAGCACACATTTTAAAGGAACTTCAAAAAAGAGAGAAACATCACTTGGCTGCCATTAAATTATAGCAGAAGCAGAGGGATGCCATAAGAAAAAAGCTTAAACAAACATCACTGAGTTGGAAAACAAAAAAACAGAAGTGTGGCATTCATGTTTATTTCTTGTGTTAATTTGAAGAACATTTCCTCATCAGTCCACACATATCTGATGTTTCTGGCCGACACAAATGTTCATGTCTTCAGTGGAAATTATTCATGTACGTCCTTGCTCATTTCCTAACTCTGTTTCCGTTGTGTGATGTTGCATTTTGCTTTTATCAATGCACCAATTTTTCCATTTCACCAAGCATAAAAAATGTTTTCCAATATTTAGACAGGCCCGACATGTAGATGCACATTTAAAGAGGTGTATGTTATAATTTACTTGAATATGCTTTAATAAACAGGCTCCAAACCAGGCTGGTTTATACTGGCAGCACAGTCCTGATACGACCTGACATGACATCAAACCACACAGCTGGGGATACAAAAGACAGTGCACACATGCTGTATATAACATACACCTTCAGAGCTTTTAAACAGCTGGTAAAAAATACACCTATCCACAAGTAAATTATTTCTGCCAGCTGAAAAGCAAATTTCATTTTCTCGTGTCTCCTGACAACAAAGATGCTGAACCCATTACTGGCTGAAGCCTCTGCATCACACACATTAAATGAAGGGTCCTGTAGCAATCGAAAAAAGCAATTTTCTCATTGAGCCAATAGATACTCCATTTAGTTCCGGGCTCTCTACGGACTGCTGCTGCGGTAGTGGGGCAGATACAGGGGAAAGCGAGGGTAGAGTGATGACCCAGCCTCATTTTCCTAGTACCTTGCTGCTCTGAACCCATCGATATGGTTAGAGACGTGCTCCGCAGACTGGATGGGGACATGCGGAGAGTTGAAGAAAAGCAAAAAGAGAAGAAAAAACAGGCAAGATGATACAGAGGGAGACGGGCAGAGAAGGTGGAAGGAAGTTGCTATGATGGAAGGATGAATCAGATATGGAAAATCAGGGGCAGTGATGAAATGACTAGTCAAAAAGGCAGTGGCCTCATTTCCAGTCACATCAGCACATATTAAGGAAGAAGTAGTCAATGTGTGACTATGAGACGGAGAAATCGGAGGCACCCAACCATGCAGAACCATAGATTAATTTCAGGCCTTTAATGAGCGCTGCGTTGCCAGACGTGGTGGCATCAAGTCAGTCACCCCGTCCCTCTCAGCAGGAGCTGCCATACACTGCAATTCACACTTTCCTATCTCTGCCAAGGACTGTGTGGCAGAGAAGCAGTAAACTCACCACACACACACACACACACTCACACACACACACGTCTATATCTCACATTCTCCTTTCTATTCATTTGTTTCTGCAGTTCGTGTCATCGCTGGCACTGTGAACGTGTGATTAAGATCAACACATTATCAGAGGCACTATTAAAATGAGTGCACTGATCACCAGTGGCAAGTCTCACACCAGGTGTTCTGTGTCTGTGGGCGGAATAAATACCATCTTGGCTTGCTGGAAATTTGAATCCACTCAAACATGCTCCCTCTTAATTGCTATCCTCTGTGGTCCGCCAAGGAAACCCAAACCCTTGTTGCTGCTAACCTTTATTCCCTGAATAAATTACACTGTAGGTTTACAAAGTCTGTTGTTTGCATTGTACTCGTATCCTGTGTCTCTGTCTGAGAAACTAAACTATTCCCCCAACGTTCATGTGAATCAGGCTGAGGACAGAAAGGCTACAGGCGGAGTTTAGTCATCCTTTTTTGCAGCTGCTCCCAAAACATCAGTACTACTGTTTCTTTTTTTTTTTTTTTTTTTTTCCTTTGACAAGGCAAATGTTCACCCACAACATACTGAACAAACACGCCTCTGTGTCCAGTTTGTGCGCTTCTCTTTCTGCAAATCGTTAATTCCCAATGATTTAGATGTAAGAGAAAAGAACAAGGGTTTAACACAGTGACAGGCGGAGATAGAAGAAGAAGAAATCTTTGCATGATGCAGCAGTATAGTAGCTGAGCTCATTAATCATGACAGGAGCTGATTTGTCTCTCTGTCCAAGCTGCCGGGGGCCTGATATGAGTCTTCTCTGTGTCTCTCTCCTGACAGCCTGCACCAGCCTCAGGGAGATGGAGAGCCAGAGAGAGTGATTGGGACTTTAACCTGAGGTGAGAAAACACAGCACGCTCACCTGGACACCGGTGTGTGTTGGAGCCAATCTCCTCAGGCGAAATCTGATTAGAACCTGATTTCCAGCTGTTAACTAGACAAGTGTTTGAGCTTTTGCCTGTGCAAGCAGAAAACTTTCTGCTCTGAATCTGCACTTTTTCAGCCGTCGGCTTCCGACTTAAGGAGAAAACTTTTCAGTGATTTGAAAAAAAAAAAAAACACACATTCAGTTTGTTTGGACAATTAGTCCTGTATAATAAAGCATCCTGTCTTGAATGCGTCATGTCCCCTTCAGTGGATAATCAGACAGAAGAAGAAGAATGATGAGGTGGTTTTGGATGATGCATCCATCTGATGAATACAAACTGACAGTGAACTCCTGCCCTACAGCAAAGGTAGCGCCTTCAGACACATCTAGCCGGTGACCCCCATACATCTCTGCAGACAGCCTGCTCCTGCTCATGGCTGCGGCCCCCCCGTGGGAAGTCTGCCAGCTTGGAGACTGACACACATCAACACCCCCCCCCCCCCGTTGTCAGGTTTCTCATCATACAACCCACTATCAGATACAACCTACACATTAAACCTCCTGGCACTGACTGATTCCCTGCACGTTCAGTCACCAGTGGATATTTAATGTGTGCATGAGCCTGTTTCATTTCTTAAAAGGGAAAGAGAGAAAGGTTAATTCAAGTGTTTATGATCCCACAGCCTGAGAAATGACTTCAACAATTAGGCTTTTTCCCCCCATTGTCTCCACCGCTACATTTCTCCTTCATGACGTTAATGTGGTTTCTGCAGTTTAGCTGAGGAGAAGATGCAACTTTGCAGCAACAAAGTGGCGCTGAGAGTCAAACAGCATCGCCCATTGGACACGCTGCTGTAAATAAGCAGGCGGTCACGAAATCAAGCCAGGGCTTCACACTGTGCGCATTTACCTTTCGCCTCCATACACAACACTGAAGTTAGAGACACTTTTTTTTTTTTTTTTTAACAGAGCAGTTTCTTACCTCAGTGCCAAAACCTGCGATCAGCTGTTTCTCTGCGAAAATCTCTCTGATCAGCCTATTCGACAAGGACTGTTGGAGTCAAGGACTAAGATTACAAAAAAACAAAAAACAAATAAAAGCCTGCCGATCAGTCGGGACGTCCACGGAGGTCCAGCTAATACAATCCACCGCTCCGAGACCTGCGATCCCAGTTTGTAGAAGCACGCAGTGTGGAGAGGAGACTGGTGCGCAAACAGTTTGTGAACTCACCGAGAGCTGCGGCTCCTCCAGCAGCCTGCTCGGCTCCGGAGGGCGGAGACTCTCCGCCGAGGTACCCGCCTCCGCTTCACCTTCCCCACCGGCACCCCTGCATCATCACAGTGGGAATAAAAGTGTTATTTGCTGCTACAGATTGAAAACAATATTCATAAGTCCAGTTTATATTGCGTCCTATTTAAAAAAAAATCACAGTTTTGACAATAAGAAATGTGTGCACACTTTCAGTTAGTTGGGATTGTCTTTTCATTTCCCATTTTTTTCAACACGGACTGTCTTAATAGCTTTATGTCTGTGAACGCATCTTTTCCTCCTACATCTTTTTATAGATGCTGAAGTGGAAGTCTGCAGTTATGTCCCTTGTGTTACACATGAAAAGGTTTGAAATAAATTTTAGGGACATAACATCCCTACAAACCCAGCAGCCTTTTATCACCTGACAACTGCAGCGTACCTGTTAAAAAGAGGTGTAAACCCACTGAATTTTAGATTGAACTAAATTTACCCCCCAAATTTTTCTTCTTCTTAGTGTGTTTTCTTCACAGCAAGTTTTCAGATGATTTTCTAGGAACGTACACCTAATGTATTTGCCTTCATGCCAAGAGTTTTGATGAGAAGATCAATAAGAAATTGATGTCAGCCAGTTACCTCATCTTAGCATGAAGACTAGAAACAGGGGGAAACAACTAGCAAACAGTAATAACATTTGCTACTAGCAGCTCTAAGGCTCGGCTGTACTAACAGGTTATATCCCCAAAGTGTAAAATGAAGAATTAAGTGTCAGGCTATTCCTTAGCTGGGAGCAGGTCTGAAGTCTAGTTGTCACCTGTCATCATTATGTTTATATCGTCTGTTTGCACATAAAGGCCTGTTGGGAGGGAAGTCAGCATCCTATTTATTTAGATCAGACAAGATGAAGTCATCGCTTTTGGGAAAAGTAATGAAAATTTTCAGCAGAACAACAAATAGCAGCTACCAGGGAGTACCCAAAGATCAGTGTGAACCTACCTGCATAAGAAAAATGCATAATCTCTGTCCTGAGGAACAAGCTTAACGTTGTTTTTTGATTCCAACAGGTAAACGACAACTGTCAGACACGCAATTGTTGTTTGTCCCATGTTAATTATTCATGCTGTGTGCCTCCCTCACAGCCAGAAAACAAGAGGAGTGTTTTTGTTTCAGGGTTTAGAGGAGGTACAAGTGTGTGTGTGGGGGGGGGGGCTGAAGTGTTTTCTCTCCCTCTGTGCTCCTCATGTCACAAAATCTGCTACAGATGGAGAGCGAGATAAGCGCTCCAGAGACTGATCTTTTTGCCTCCTCGTCTAAGGTCATGACACTAACATTCCCAGTGGCACATGTGATACTTCCAATACCCAGTCTCCTTGTGTTTTCTCCTGACCCCTTTCTAACTGGACCTCAGGAGCCTTCTGTAATTTTAACTGCATTTCTGAAGTCAAGAATTAAGGACAACCAGCAGCGTAAAGTTTAAAGAGAGGAGAGAGGTTGAGCCTGCCAAAAGGTTGGATTCAAAGACTCGTCAGGAGCTCGGTGCAGACGTAGGGTCTGTGTAAGAAAAGTATCAGGAATGGCTTGGCTGCAGAGAGAACAGCTGTGAGGTATTTTCTTTTTGGCTCATTGGGTATTTTCAGAGGGCTCAGAGAGTAAAGAAAGACTGAGGTGAATCACTGACTAAACAGCCTCCACCCCCCTTGTCTTTGAGCGCTCACACGGATCACTGGTACTTGGTAGAACCTCTGTTCTAACCCCGACAGATCAGTGTAGTCCTTGATTGTTTTTTTCTTGGCTAATCAGTGATCGATCAACAAATGTAGTGATCTCTGGCCCTTGGGATGCAGTACATCAGGCAGTACACAGCTCCAAAATCAGTATATAGTCTTAGGTTGTGGCCTTTTAGTAATGGGCCAAGTCACTTAGCAGGAATTTAACATAACAGGTTAAAGTGACTCATTCAAAGTAAGACGGATTCAAAGTAAAACCTTTTCTCTCCAATCTCTAATTAATGACATTTGAGGTGACTCAGATGAGGTGATGGAAGGTTTTGGTAACAAGTACACAAAATTTATTTCAGCGAAAGCTTCCAGTGAAGCCATGTGGATGTTAAATGCTTGTCATGTGCATGTACAGAAATCATTTGAAACCCCCCTTTTTGTTTTGGAGAAACAATCTACTGGTTCCTTCTCCATCCAAGCTAAAATTTACTCTTGTGCCCATGTTAATGACGATAGGAGGACTAGACCAGCTCAGGGGCCTTTCCTCACATGCACATTCTTATCGCATACAAACCCAGTTAATTCAATTTACACAGCCCGCACGCTTCAATTTCACAACCGTAGCATCATACCACATGCTATCTCATTAAACAGGCCATGGCCATGCTTCACAAGCTCGCACAAAGTAGGACTTGTGCACCCAAAGACACGTGCAAATGCATGAATGCACACAGGGCATGAAATTCTTAAGGATTTCCCCTGGCAACAGCCAAGGAGTAATGTAATATTTCATTTTGAGGTAAGGTGATGCTGCATTGTTTTGTAAATGTTTTTCAATATATGTAAAAATTAAGTTCCTGTAAACATGGGATGTCATTTTCGCTGCTCTGTGATTCTCATGTTTATAGAGCGCAGGTTTAAAATGGCTTTTTTTTTCTTTTCCTTTCTGCTGAGCATCATCTTTTCTATTGACAGTGTATGATTATACTTAAGAAGATCGATATCACTCTCATGTTTGCAGGTTAAGTAGGGCTGCATCAAACAATTATTTCATTATTAATTCATTAAATCTGCCAGTTATTTTTTCAATTAATCATTCAGTCTGTAAAATGTCTAAAAATAACCTGTTTTGCCCAACTATATTAAAAATATTCAAACTACAATAATAAAAACAGCACAAGCAGCAAATGTTAATATGGAAGAAGATTTTCAATTATATTATTAATTCTACTAGTTGATCATTAATTTTCCTTTGATCAACTAATCAATTAATATTTTATAAATAAAATATAAATAAATATATCTACCCAGCTCCTGAAAAGCTCATATGAGTTTGCATTAGCATGTTTGCTTGTTTGCTTAATCTGTCTACACCAACAGCAAATGCAAAAATCAGGTTGTGGTTTTATGGGGTGTCATCTGCTGGAACAATTTCTTGGAGACAAGCCACAGTAACTTTCCCGCTGGTAGATGGAAAAATGGGATTACAATGCTCCCCCAATGCTCCGTGTCCAGTCGCTGTTTGCCAAGAAATGGTTCCAGCATGCTACTTCGCATAACACGATTTGCTGTCAGTTTTAATTTTTTGCGTTAAACTATTCCTCTGAATTTAATTTATTACGGCTATCAGAAGCAGACTTTGTGATTGAACATGAACCGTGTGGATCAGGTTTACAGTCACAAAAAAAAGCAATTAAAAAGTAATTTGGCAACTTTAAAAAAGATAAATGGAGCAGAAATCGCAGTAGGAGGATTGGATACAACACACTGATGATTGCTTTTATGACTTTTTTATGAATTTGTTCTTGAATTTTTATTTCATTTGCCTGAGCAAACAAAGCTGCAGTGATTTTTTTTTCTCCATGTGTGCAGTTTGCCTCCAAATATTCAGATAAATCCCTAAGACAGTCACACAGAGACAGGCGTAAACACACATGCACACAAGTTGAACACACCCTTTCAGCCTCAATCTGTCAGGGGGTATCAGCCTGTGCCCAGGGGGAAGCGTGCTGTGCATCACAGCTTTCTGACTCCAGGACCAGGATCACACTGTAAGATGGCGTGTAGACGGGTGAGGACCCATCTCCTGGATACGCACAGTGCCATTTAGCAGGCTTCCTGTCTAAATTTCCCATTTTATTGTCTGAGTCATAAGATGGTTTTCCAGAATTTAACTTCAACATGTATGTGTCCTGAGGCAAACTAAAAAATAGTTCTCCTTAACGTAGTTATTTTAGCAGAAACCATCCCTAAGAGGAAAGTGGCAAATGTTTTCTCCCTTAAGAATTACCATTACTATACTATTCAAAATCAGTGTATTTTTACATTTATATACTGAATTCATGCATTTCCAACTGGTTAAGTGAGTGTTTTGAGATCAAGCTGAACCGAGAAAGAGTAGAGGAAGGTGATAATAGAAATAACATTTTCACTTGGAAGCTGGGAGGTAATAAATCTCTTTATTTGGAAACACCTTCACCTTAACAACTCCTGTGGTAATGGTGTTTTCTACCTGGCTGTAACCTAGCAACAAGACCCTGACGCTGTTTAGAGCAGTAATTGGACAAATCTGTGAGAAGAGGCGTAAAGAAGAAAATCAGAGCATTAACATGCCAAATCCGGAATTAGAAAGCTTTTAGTCCTGTGATTCTCTTCAGCATCTTCACAATTTCTGATGTGTGCATTCCTTTGCATTAAAAAAAACACCTGTAGGTAATCTAGTGTGAGGCTTTCCTACACCATAATAATTATGGCTGTCTACCTTCTGCAGCTCAGTCAGTGACAGGAGCCTGAGGACATGAGGGAGGCCGAGCAGGAGAAGAAGTGGGGGAGAGTAAAGCTATATGTCAATCTACCCAGGTATTCTATACACCTCCTCTCAGGAATTTACGCAGTAGAAACATGCACTGGGTCTGAGCTTAACCAAGCAATGAAAAGACCCATAAATGCATAAGGCACTGAGGCTGTAGGCTGAGAGGAAACAAGGAATGACTGCACCATTTTTGCCCTTGCTTCCACTTTATGTACAGTAAGTGTGCTGACACGTAAAGCCACCTCCACCTCCCTCCCTGAGTCCAGCCATTTCTTTGCCGTGTTGAAGTGACAGGCCAAGCATGGCTGAACTCCCTGCA
This sequence comes from Mastacembelus armatus, assembly GCF_900324485.2. Taxonomy (NCBI): domain Eukaryota; kingdom Metazoa; phylum Chordata; class Actinopteri; order Synbranchiformes; family Mastacembelidae; genus Mastacembelus; species Mastacembelus armatus. The sequence continues at coordinate 8,124,027 of NC_046638.1, read as the reverse complement.
TATACTGTACCTCCTGCGCTCCCAGGAGGATGTTCTGTCTAGTGAATAGTAGAAAGTAGGCCATGAGAGCTACCACAGCATCCCCTCCTCCTACAGAAACTGTATTCACTGGGATCCATTTGTTTGTAATGTAGAATTTGTCCTCTGTTTTCTTTGTCATTTATCTCAGACTCAACATGTATTTTAAACTATGTAGACATTATATTTACACAGTTGCTCTGAACGTGCTTTACATTATGGGTGTTTTGACAGGATGTCACTGTATAGTTTGAACAACTGAGCTATTTCTACTGTCACAGGACTGCAGTTGCATGTGCAGAACAAGTCTGGAGATCTGTGGTTACTGGTCTAGCCCAGACAGTCTGGGAGTCTTGGAAAGTGGAAATGTGGGATACAAAAAATTTTTTAAAAATGATTTATGATTAAGAATTGTGGTCCAGTACACTGTAAAACATTGGAGGATGATTAAACTAAGAGGAGACATAGAAAACAAATCTTTAAACTGAACTGACTGTACTGAATCACCTTTATCACTGAAAGAGTGTGTAGCTTTGAGTATTGGTGCTCTGCTCAGCAGCGACACATCATATGCTACATTCTGGGTAAAAGTTAATTAATTAATTATGTCGAGGGCAAATCGCTTCAGAAATGCAAAAATAATCAACTCAGTATAATAAACAGAAGAGTCTTAATTCTAACCTCAGAGCAGAAGAAACAATAAAATCAGTGGTCCTTAAAAGACCCTTGAGGTGCACCTTTTTCACATGTTAAATAATCTGATTTACACCCTTGTTCAACAACACATTGCTTTTTTCAGTATTAACCTCCAACCAACACATGCTGGGAGGTCTACTTAATTAGTTTAATGAATATTGAGCTGTACATTCATTCAATCATTATTTGAAGTCACAAGACGTCCAGGAAAGTCAATGTTAGCAATTCCGAAATGGTCTCCTGTATGGTGTTTTACAGTGTAGTTTTGTGGCATGCCTGCACAGGCCTGGATGTCTGGTTTTAAATGTTATTAACTGGTGAGCAGTAACTGGGTGTGGAAACAGACAGTCATGATGGTCACTTTTTTATTCTCCCTTCTGCCTTTTGGAGATTCTTTTGACCAAGATTAATGTCGAAACCTATTTATACAGTTTGCACTGAAGACCTTTAGGACCATAACTCTTGCTACTGCCTGATCCCACTACTGTTGTTGTTTTTTTAATGACCTATGAGCCAATGATGACATTCCCAGAGTTTATTTTGGACCTTGCAGCCTTTACATTACAGTCATTTTACAGATGCCCAGCTTATTTTCCCCTTTCCCTTCAGCTAGTATACGTAGATGAAATATGAATGCAACTTGAAATCAACTCCAGCGGCATCCAATCTCTTGAATCAACTTTGGGGATGTTTCCTTGCCAACTCCTGCTTGGATACCAACACTTCCTTAGCAACTGCATGGCCAGCAGCTATATATGTGCATTTAATGCTGACAGGTGCTGCAGGGCTCAGCTGTTGATGGAGCACAGTTATCCTTTTTCTCATTACTGTCTGCTCTATGTAAGATTGACCAGGCCTGGGGGAAACCATCAGGGACTTACATTTGGGTGTGTGTGTGGGTGGAGGGGTGAATGAGCAGGCCAATAAGGATAACAGGAACACCTGTCTGAACTCTAAACAGAAATCTGAGCATACAAACAAAGGATTTCTTCTTTATCACACTCCCTGAGAAAAATAAAAACTGCTCAAACATGCTTAGAGTGCCAGACCTTGCATGCATAATTTCATTTGAGATCATAAAACACAAATCTGATGCTCCTCCCATGATAGTAGTGTTTGCAAACCGGGAAGCACAAGAGCTGTAGCCATACTTCTATTGACAAACACATAAGACAGGGAGAGACTGGTTTTGGCTCGAGGTTCTACCAACTGATTGCTAGCTAAAGACCTGGGAGCCCTGCTGGATTTACGTTGTTCAGGGAGATTAGAAATGTGTTTTGGCCCCTTTTACTCAAGTGCAGTATAAACTGGCAGTAATAGACCAGACAAAAGACTGTCACAATAGTCCATCCTGTTTGAGATGAAGGCATGAATAAGGTTCTAAATCTTAAATGGATACACACCTGAATATCAGATCTGAGTCAGTTAAGACACCATGTCTTAAGTTTGTGTCCAGACTCAAGCTTGGCAAAAACTTTCATTCTGTCCCTCTTGTTATAAAAACCAATATTTTAATTGCATCCATGTACTTTTTTTGCTCTAAGTATTGACAGAGTGAGCCTCATAGTCACTTGGTGAAAGAGCCAAGTAAACTTGAGTGTCATATGCATAACTGTGATAAGCTATGTTATTGCTGTGTAAGATTTGACCCAGACATGTACAGGTTCCAAGAACTGAACCCAGAGGGACTCCACAAACGATTTGTTTGCCCTGTTAACATTTTACCCTCTGTATGCTTGCATGCTGCAGCATCTGTCAAATACATATTCTTTATGACCAATAAATAATATATAAATAAGAATAATCTACAAAAAAACACATTAAAAGTTTCGATATTGATTAAACTTGAATGGAAACAGCAAAAACAGCTCGGTCACACATTTTGGCAAAGTCGTAACACTGTCAATGAACACAGAGGGATGAACAAAACGTAGACATTTATTTGCCCGTCGGGGGAAAGATGATCCCCATCAAGTCTGTGCAATGTGACACATTCGTTTACTGATAAATCTCTGTCACACTTTGAAAATGTGGTGGGTGTTCAAAGATAATCCCAGTGATTGATTGGAACGCTCTATCATGAGAAACTGTAATTATTTTCAGACAAGGACAAGACAAGGTGAAGTTAGAGAGTCTGATTGAACATTTAACCTTGAAGAAGAATCACCTGTGGTAATCACAGCTCAGTCAATGAGCTGAAAGCATCAATGTTGTCATATCAAAGTCAAAGAAATAATGGCAAACATCACAGATCATATGAAATGAGTGACATAATAAAAGTGAAAGCAGTGAGGGAATAAAAGCTGAACAGGATCATGCTTATTTTCATTTTTATCAAAACCCAGTAGGTGGTTTCACCTGACTGCCAAGTTTCATATTAAAGCTCATTTTTAAACCATAAATCCATGAGTCCAACGTGTGAGGACTGATGCCTTTGTAAGTTGACAGTGTACATATTCTTAGTAAATAGGATCTGATTCATTGATGTGATATTTATATTCCCTTAGGATGAATGTTCAATTTGCTCCAACTCTGTGATACCACTCAGAAAGTGACAGAAACATGAAACTTTAACGTGAGACGTGGATTCGGGAAATACTGCTCATATAAAATAGTTTTTTCTCATTTGAGCTTTACAGGAAGACTTGTTGTAAATCTGCTCCAGTAACTCACCTTGTGCCAAGTGCTTTCAACTCAGCTGCTTTCCATTTCTTTACTAAAACTGTTTGTCTGAAGGAAGATGGATGGTTAATTACTGCCAACAATAGAGACATTCAGTGCCAGAGGGCCTTGCTTAATAATGAAAGCCTTTTCCTCTCTCCTGGAAGGGGATGTGACAAACTCCTGGTAAACTGAAACAAATTGCTTCTTGTTTTCTTTTAGACCATCACTGGTCAAAAGCTCCTACACGAGTTAAACACAAGCATGAAGAACAATATTGTGACTACACTGTGTCTCTTGTCTATAATTTAGATTGACTTGCTTTCTTTACTTTCTGTATGGATTGGTAGAATAAAGAAGAAAAACTATATATTTAGTCACATTCAAAGCACAGGTTACACACAGCACCTTCACTGATAACAGTACTGTGAAAAGGTTTTGAGCACTATAAGCGGATGCAGAAAACAGTAATATCTTCACTCGCTCCAAAGGATAGGGCAAAAACCACGACAGCAGTAGAGCTGCTTGGTTTTTAAACAAATGAAAGATTTTTCTGCAGAATGAAAGGTGGGAAAGAGAGGAGTTTCAGGCGACTGCTTCCACTCACCTCATTCTCAGTGAACCCACTTCTAATGGCTATTTAATTCATAGTACTAACGGACTATCAAAGCCATTTAAATTAGTCATTATGGAGAGGGGAGATTGTGATACAGCCATGGGAGGTGGGTCACATTAACCAAAAGGCCTGGAGAAAAATTAGGAAAGCATGCAAATGAAATATAAAAAGGATGATTTTTCTTCTCTCCCTGTAGATTCCACAGGCTCCTGTTATGATTTAATCTTCTATAAATCTGAACCCACTGTGAGAAGCCCACAGGGAGGAGGCTGTATCCCGCACTTTCACCAGAATTAATGTTACAGATTTGAGAGAATCATGAGAAAGATGAGAGACAAAAGAGGAGTGTTTGAATATAGCTGGACAGAGAAATGGCAGAGGCTTCTGAATACAGTTGGTACAACGGGCAATAAAATATAAATTTGTTATAAAATATAAAATTTGTTAATTTCTTCTGTACAAAACCAAAAATGTAAGCAACATGTTGTTATGAGATTTCAGAGTGGCATCAGTCTTCTCATAACTCTCATAGGAAAGAAAACGAGCACAGTATTTTGCAAACAATAATGAAATAGCTGATATATAAAGATATTCAGCAGGGTCACCCAATGCCTTGCCTGCGGTCCCACCCACAAAGAGGCTCCATAAGGGGTGTGAATTTATTCCAAAGGGAGTGCTGCTGCTATTTCTCCTTGGGTTACTGTAACTGGTAATAGTATGACAGTGAGGAGAGGACAGAAAGCAAATTAGGATACTAAATGTGTCCAGGTATTCACAGCACCACGACAACTAGTGTCGCTGAACAGCAATACTGATAGTAATTACTACAGGGCTTGAGGTGTCTGGTTGCCACTGAGCATAATTAACTGTACCAGTGGGTCTTAGCCAACAGGATGGTCGGCATCTTGCTTACTCTGCAGTGGTGCCCCTGAAACCATTGGATGTGCACTTTATGATAGGTGAGGGTTGGGGAGTGAGTGGTCTTGTCATGGAAGATTTATGACAGCATGGTCTGATAACCCCCTCTTTGGAGCCACGTGATAGGGCAAGAATCTGAATAGGGAGCTTCCATAGGAATGAAAGAAAGAAATATAACCAATCCTCACATTTGAGAGACTGGAATCAGTGATAATTTGATATTTTTGCTGGATAGATTACCTAAGCAATTAACTAATTACCAACCTTTTGGTAAATGCAATTTTTTTTCTAACAGATAATTTTATTCATCTAAGCGTTACAGCGCTGGAGTTTGCATTTCATTATCAGTGCCATGCATTAGAGATTAATGATGCAAATTTGGCACACCACCGGAGATGAGAGTGAGATTTAAATGTATATTAAACACAATAAAAGCCCCATTTTCCAACATTATTATTCCTATGTGTGAGATTAAAGGGTGCTGAGAAATGCACTTTTGCATCCACACACCACACTACCAGTGTCTGACACAGACCACTTCATCAGCTCATGTCTCTCTCACCACAGGCCACCGGCTCTCCTCCACCGTGAAAATATCCTCCAAACCACATAAATATTTATATCCATTAATAGTAAAGAGGCAGCACGAGTAGATGCATAATGCTCTGTGCTGGTCTTATTTTCGAAGGAGATGCACTCCAACTGCCACGACTTCTCTGTCGCTATGACAACGGAGTTCAGCAAGCGAGCCAAGCAGGACTTGGCCCCGTCAGCCTGCTAAGACAAAAGTAGCATGATTCTCATAGAGGGGGAACAATGCGCACATTAAGTGCGCTCCAGCAACCACATGCATGTTAATTTTAACTTGTAGCTACTTAAACAAAACAAGGACACATGTTTCTGAGCTAGTTTGCACAAAGCAATTCAGTCTTTCCTCTGAGAGAAAAGTTGGATATGGACATGATTAGATGATCTCAGGCCATTTCTAGACATTGTTACCAAATAGCAGGACCCACACAGAATACTTTGACCATATAAAGATGTGGATGCTTATGAGTAAAGCAGATGTGAGGAATTACAAGCTATCACATTTACATTCCGCTAACCAATGTGTGCCTGCAAAACATTTTCTTAACAAGGAGCCAGATATTTTTTGCCCTGGTGCTGTCAAGTGTTAGCTGATAAGGGAGTTCTTAAAGAATTATCATACATACAAACACATAATGCTCTGACTCATATAAACGAGCAGATCATTTCACCCTTACCTCACTTTTTTCCCCTATGTCTTGTGGACACGTGTTGTTCCTGGTGCTGTGGGCTTTACCCTGTCTCGTGAATGCAGACATGATTTCTTTTTGCACTGACATCTCCTCTGGGAGTAGTGACGGCTCTGGGATAGAAGAGGGATGGAGAATGAAGGGGGAGTCTTTCCAGCTACAGCTGGTGGAGGAGAAACAAATGAAAGACAGAAAGCAGAGATAAAGCCGAGGCGTGTGTCAGAAAACAGAAGCAGAGGGTTATTAGAGTGTGTGTTGAACACAGAAGCTCCATGAGGGATTAGGAAGCCGAGCAGAAGGAGCGATTTTCTCCAGAGAGAACAGATTAACTGACTTTCTGCTTTCAAGGTAACACAGCTTTCACTTCCAGACTCAGCATGCATGCCCATGTTGGCTCAAAGTGGCTCCTGCAAGATTAACAAGAAAGCTTTCCCATTGTGTCAAGAAAAAAACATAACCAGAAGTCAGAAATGGAAAAGTTGAGTTTTTTCCCGAAGAAAGAAGTTTGTGAGGTGAGTCTGTACAGTTAGCCATTTTCCCCATGATGAGAGTTTCTCTGTAATGACATGGGAATGTCCCTCCAGCTGTCATCAAGCATTTTTCAATTTGTTTAGCAGCTTTCAAACAGAAATAATTAAAAGCGATTTACAGGAGACATAGAAATTAATTAGGATTTCACATTTATATCACACTTGAACAATACTGATAAGGAAAATAAAATGAAGACTAAATCAGACTAAAACAAAATTAACCCCCGCCAAAAGAAAAAAAAAAAAAAACTGAAAATTGTTCCGGTGCACTTATAGTGTATTGAATTATTTGTCCCCTGTTCAATAAAGTAAAAAATACATTAGAGAGAATTAATTAATTACAAATAGAGAACAGCAAGTGTTTTCATTTAAAGGTTGCAGCACGAGTTGCAGTAAGAGTTCATTAAGATCTAACTGACGTATTATATATTAAATATATTAGAAATGTAGTTTTGGTCTTAGACTGACTGATTTATTAAATCTGTTCTATGAACAACATGGAAGCAAGTGTATTTAAATAAATAAATCAGATTTAGGTTTGTTATCATTTTGGATGTGTTTACTTTCCTTTTAAACTCACAATTAAGTAGTTTAAAGAACCTGGCCTTACCGTATTTTCCAGAATATAACTTGCGCTTTTTTTTTTTTTTTTACTCCTCTGGCTTGTTGTGCAACTTATATAGCAAAGTGAACTACATGGGTTCATTTACTGTCATTGTGTTGAATAGCATTAGATGGCACTCCTGACTCAATTGAAGATATTGTACTGTGAAAATGTTTTATGTTCATGCTAATCTCTAACTCCTAGCTGCTTTACGGCAGCTGCTGCTGAGACAAAGTGTGGAGTGACTCAGGCAACCAGAGAGAGGAGGAGGACACGCTGCTTCTCCTTTACCCCCGACATGCCAGAGATGTTTAACGTTACTTGACACAGATAAATGAATTCTGTAATGCACTTCAGCTTGTTGTTATGCAGAGCCTACTTCTTCATAGGCTAATTTAGACTATAATTAGTATAATTAGAAATGTCATTTATATACCGAAATAACCTCTCTATTTTGTTTTGTTTTGTTTTTGTTAAACAAGACCTTTTTTTGCTAAAAGCGACGAATATTCGGGTGCAACCTATAGTCTGGAAAATATGGTACTTTCATTTGTTTACAAGTTGTCTGGTTGTTTGGCTCTTCATATTTGTCACTCATCATGTTTCAAGATCTGTTTTTGTCAAGACTATGTTTTTTAACCCTTCATTTATTCAGAGAAGCCAAGCTTTCTTTTTAGTCAAAATCATATTTTACATACATATATTTATATATATATGGATTTGGTCAGAAACAGTGTTCACTGGAAAATGTGCCTCCTATTACCACTGTGTTTTACTGTCTAATCATCACAGGTCATGTTATTTGCACAGACTGCAACCCCTACAACCCCCCCAAGTGTGAGAACGACCCCATGTAGAGACCAAACAGACGAGAGTGTGGATGAAGATTTGTCTGTAGTGACAGCAGGATGTTCCCACACACACACGAACACACACGCACATGCAGACACACCAACTCCCATAGTCCCAATGATATCCCTAAAAACAGAAGAAACCCCAGGGAGCGAGAGAGGAGGCTGCGGGTTGAGCTTTTTTGGTGGCTGGATGGGGATGGGGAGGAGGAGAGGTGTGTGTGTGTGGGGGGGGGGGGGGGGGGGGGGTTGTGCCTGAGGACAGTGAGACTGCAAAATCCAGGACAGAAACACACACACACACACACACACACACACGCACACACACACCCCACTGTTATTAATACAGGTCATCAATTAGGCCTGACCTAGTAATCCTGTCTGCACCAAAGCTACACAGCAAGCTGACGTAGACTGACTGACTCCACATATTCTCTAAAAGCCTGGATTAACTCACACACATATAAACCACAGTTATTAAATAAAAAATATGCACAGACAGAAAACACCACTTATGAAAATCTGTTCAATCCTAAGGCTTATTCAGAGATGCAGGAACCAAAAAAAAAAAAAAAAAGCACACGAACATGTTGCAGGACAAAAGAAACTAATATGGGTGTGGCACCAATATTGAAATCTGGCATCTACTTTAAAGCCTTCGAAAGTGTTTTCAGCACAGTTGTCAAATATTTGCTTGCATGACTCTGCAGGTACACTGCGTTATGAGTAAGCTCTCAAATCATGTAAACAACATTAAATCTGCAGTGAGTGATACAAATGTCTTCAGTGTTTTTTTGTCCATTTTATTTTCCTTCATGAGGGGATGCACAGAATGACTGTCAGAGTCAGGGCCATGGTGGATGCATCAGTAGTAGAGGAGGACTAGCTGTTCTGAAGGTGAGGAGAGTGAAATCTGTCCTCCTCTGCCAGGCGTGTGCTCTCAGTTAGGGGGCCAGGGGCAAGCAGTCATGTTTGGCTCTGTTCCTTGCACTGAGACCCTCAGCTTTCATTCATGGTGTCATCTTAAAGAGTTTTTTCCTCCTCCATTGTTATGGAAGATCTATCTAAAGGGTTTATACTTCTGACTCGTGCACTGGCTCTGCTTAGCACAAGTCAGAGCCAGAGCTCATCACAAATCCTAAAACCTTTTCCAAAGGGTTTTTCTCCTTCCTTGTTGCTCACTGTCGATGTTATTGTTTTTTACTCCCCCTTGTCTGTCCCCTCCTTCCCCTGCCCCCCCTTTCACTCTCTGCTCTCTTCATTTCTTAATGCCTCTATCTTCTCTCTGCTGTCACTGTGACAGTGCAGTGCAGTCGTGCACTAATCTAAGCCAGATGAGATAGAAAAACACATACTTCCTGCGCCAGTTGCTTTCTCCATTAAACAAGAGGCCCATCATTTCTCTCCCCAATCAAAGGGCAGACTTCTGAGGTTTACCAGCCCATCTCCAACTGCACTAAAGCAGATGAGCCAGTAAACTCTATATGAGTGATTTATAATGGCACTCGATGGCTTTGTTGCTCCCATCTTCCATGTCCTCGCCACATGCTAAGGCAGTGGCTCAGAGCCAGACTCGCAGGACCTGTTAAGAATACAGCGCGAAAGCCATTTTACATAATGTTCTCTTTTTTACATCTGGATTTGAATTTCAAGCATATTCCAGAACCTGGAGGTACTTTTTCAGATCACACGGCTGCAGTGACGCATGTAAACGTGGCTCTTGATCAGACCGAGTGTCCAGTGTGCGTCAGGACTGAGTCGAGGCTCCATCCTCTCTGTCATAGTGAGTTTGCGCTGAGGCTTTCATGTACAACTGGCTGACTCTCCCTCACTGCTGAAGGACATCACGTCCCTCTGGGGACAGTTGCCGTCCTGCCCTGTCACTTTCACTCTTGTATCCACAGGCCACAAGGCACATGGCATGGCATACAAGTCCAGCCTACAGCGAAACTGTGCTAAAATAATGTTTAAATAATAGAATTCATGTATCAACATTAATCAAAATTGAAGCGAAGCTACTGCCAGCTGCTGGTTAGCTTGGCTCAGCATAAAGAAATAACCATACTAATGTAGGGCTGGAACTACTGTATGTCTTTGAAACAAAGTTGTCCATACACAGATTAAGATTCATTGGATTCAGGCAGAAGAGGAGAGAAGAAAACAGGAGAGAGTGAAATGGAGGATGCAGAGATCAAATTTATTGAGAAAATTTCTGAATGTATTGGTCCACTTCATTCCCCTACAGCTCATTTAGCAACACATTACAGCTTATTCACCAAATCCGTTTATAAAAGGTGTCAAATGACATGAATTGGAAAGGGATTGTGTGTAAACTACTTCTTGGCCAGAACTAGCGACTGCCTGGAGTCTGGCTCTATTTCAGTTATTTATGCAAAAATGAGAAAGTTTTTTTTTCTACCTGTTTTTTTTTTTTTTTTTTGCAAACACTGTTTTCATAATGCTTCATTATGGATGAGAGCAAATCTGTCTGTGGATTATCTAAAAGGAAAGGCAAAGATAAAATGGCAGCTGTTACATCCACAATCATGGGCTGCTTTTTTTTTTTTTGTATTCTTCAATGCACCTTCTCCCTTTTATTCTTTTGCTTTCCATCTAGCCTTTGGCGCAGCAGAGGGCAGAGCACGCAAAGATAGTGATATTTCAATCAGCAGCAGGATTCAGATGAGAAAACAAGATTTAGGAAGTCAGACATTAGATATTGGAAACTTTCCTCTAACAAAATATCATTTTCTATCATTTTGTGACTACTCATCACTTATATTTAAGATGCTAAGCTAATAACACCAGGAAGAGCCCATGGTACAGCAGGAGTATGGGCTCAGGACTGCACAATAATACACTCACTAGCATTCCCCACATGAATCAAAATGACAGAGCCAATCTAGTAACAAATTCTCTTTTGCTGCCTGTGAGCTGCTCTGCTGTCTGGATGGGCGGGTGCAGCAGTACGGTCTGAGGCAAATTGTGAGTTCGATTTAAAAAGTCAATCAGTTACACGTACAGCCCCCTCGACCCCACTTCTTACGCTCTGTGGTGGAGTTGAGCATGTTTGGGTTTTATAGGGCTAGTATACTTCCCGACGATACAGGCTTTCACTTTGTGTGCATCATGAAGGCCTGTCTGTGGAAACAGGGCAAGGTCAAGTAAAAGTCAGTTGTTCCTGTGCTTGTTCCTGTGTCTGACACAGTGTGTGCTCCTCTCCTCGAACAAAACTCAACCACTTGGGGGCTTTTGGGGATGTGATAACTATAATGACGCCATTGAGATAGTTAGCTCTGGGCTACGTCTGAATTCTGTTTGAGCCTGTCTTTGTTTACATATACACATAATTGAAACTAAATGTATCCCAAATTAGGTATCAGCAGCTCCTGTTTGCACTGTACCCACTGATGTACAGAAAACTACCGAATCGCTGAGGAAAATGTCAAACCATTATTCTCAGGCAAGCCAAGTTAAAATGAGAGTGCTGTTTCTATGCAGACATTTCAAAATAAGACGCAGGAGTATACTTTTTGACACAACCTGTGCCTCACATCTGCCTTTTTGTGCTAAAAGAATGCAGGGGTCTCTGAGTATGTGGAAAGCTATCTTACACTGTATATAAATGGTGAGATGAAAACAAGAACTGCAGCAAAAGCTGGGGCTTGAGGACAGAAGGGTTAAGCCTCTTCATCCAGCTAAAGCCCAGGTGCAACATGTCCCACCCCTCAGGCTGTGAGACTCTCCACACTGGGGAGACCTTTAATAGCCTTGAGATGGGAGCTCACTATCCCCAGCAGTCCATAAAAGACAGTGTTCCTCTGCCCAATTCCCCCGTGTCTGTCTGGTATGGCCTCATAAAAGACTTAACTGGTCTCACATGCCCCTTTCTGACCACTGGTGCAGAGACTAGCTGGATCCTCAGAAGCAAGAGTGTATGATTGGACATCTTCAGACTGTAAAGGAAAAAGTGGTACACTGTCAAAGATGAGATCATCCTGTCACACCGTCTCTGGCTTCTTTGTGATCATTAGCGATCGCTCTAAAACCAACACAGTCGGGGTTTAAGCAATACATCAATAAAATTGATCCGAGGGATCCTTGTCACAGAAACCTTGATTGAAATAAGTGCAGTGTCACTTGAGGAAAACCTGAAGTTACACATCAAGAACAACAAAGAAATTTGAATTTCTTGCCCTGCCTTGTGCAGTTTAGTTTAATTTAGCTCTTTATTTTCCCATATGGGAAATTTGGCTTTCTGAATTGCAAAACCAGACACAGATGGTAATAGCCAGGAGAAAATAATGAAGAAACAATACGTTATAACTAGAAAGAAGTAAAAATGAATGTGAGGTCTCACAGCTTGCAGCTGCGTTATGCAGCCTTTGGTAATGAATGTTACTTGCTCAGGTTTAAAACTATATGGCTGAAAGTTATGGGTAGAGAGCTTGAGCCTTGAGCTCAGAATACTGCAAAAGCTATATTTTTGTTTTCATTGTGTTATGCAAGTGTAAACATAGTTTTCTCATGATGGTATATATCAGATTAGAGAAACTAGTCAGGATGTAACCACAGCAAAGCCTGCACAGAAGCTGCACAGTGAGATGTGTGGGACTTTTCCCTGAATGTTTGCTTGTGGTTCGGAGATTTTGTTTTTCCTCAGCTGGTGAAAGGTCGAGTGCTGTGACCAGAGTGCAAACTCAGCATGCAGGATCCATCGCACCACCTGACCTGCGCCGACTTCTCCGGTTTTGTCACAAAGCTGAGGCTGCAGCTGCACAACTAACATGGCTAAGGAAGTGTGTGACCTGGGGCAAACCATTAACACCCGCCTGACTGCAGGATCACCGGCAAGCGCACGGACGCGCTTCTGCTTAATAGGAGCGACTTTACCTCCTGTTCCTCTTGTGTACAGCTACATTCTCAACCATCGCCCTGTCGCCCCAGCTCTCCCTCTCACAAACGCACGATCCTTTACATGCACACACACAGACACTTCAACACATTTGTTTCTGTTTCGGCATGTAGCCAGTGTTTTTACTCTCTCATATTTTCACTCACATGCCAAAAAAAGTAATTAGGTCACAGTTTATGTGAAAATAAGTACTTGTGCAATAGTGTGTCTTCGGCTTTATCTCTTATGAAAAGAATATGTACACTTATGCCCTTGAACTGGCTGGATTAAGACTTTTTTTTCTGAGGTCAACAGAGCTAAAAGCCTCAGATGTTCTCCCTATGAACTCATCTTTAAGCTTAGCGAGCTAAAACATCTGGGCCCTCCAGTTCAATTGCACAGCTATCCACTGAGCAGAGAGATGGATCCCACATAAACATACTTAAAGACACACATATTGGAATAAGACATTGAGTGACAACACCTGAAAGGCAGCAGTGTGCTACTTATAGGTGAAAAAAAAAAAACAACAGCAATGGTCAATTTTTCCTGTTGATGCAGCTCTAACTGCCTGGCTGAAAGCCCCTCAGGAAGTAGAGACACATGTGATGATAAAGGTAAAACTCCTCGACTGTAATCACCATCTTATTCCCTGCTGTCCTATTCCAGTGTAAACATGGTTCCCTCTGTGAGGACGAGACAGACGGAGAGGAAGAAACAGAAAAAGCGCAAAATATGAGACGGGGAACGGGACCGAGAGGAAGGGACGGCACAGACAGCCACAGCAGGAGGCATGCTGTTCTCCATATTAGACTGTCAGTGAATCTCATTAACATTGCTTCTCTAATCAGCATCCGAGAATATTCCACCGAAGACCATCCGCTCTGCTCCCCACCTCTTCCTCTCATTGTGATTACACTGATGCATAAATTTACCATTACCCCCCCCCCCCCCTTTTTTTTTAAACTGGATTTTTATTAAAATAGTTATTCTTTGTTCAGATTAGGTCCAGTGGCCTGTTTTTACATGTGAAACGCAGCAGGCTGCCATGTTAAAGACATCCACTCTGCACATCACAACAGGCTTGTTTACCACCGTTTCAGACCCTGCTCAATAAGCAATGAAAAGAAATGGGGCAATCATGCTGAAAGCCTGTCTTTTCCCAATGACAGCTTACTAGACAAATACAGCCAAATTACTTCCAAACATTGCTCACTGTGACAAAAAATTTCAGGTTGCTTGAGCATGGTGACAGTAATTTTTGAGAGTCTTCTTGACTTTCTCTTGTCAGATATGTTGACACCACTTAACAGCGTGGCTTGTAAGTCTTTTTATATCTCTGCGATCTCTCAGCGTGTGGATGAAAAGCAATGGGATGGCAGGATGTCTCCACGTTCAAACCGTAGAACCGGGTTTTCACCCATGAAAACTTTTCGAGGTCACAGCTGACTGGTTTAAACAGGAAGATATGACCCCATAGGATGTTTCTTTTTTTTTTTTTTATTTCCCTCATGTTTTTTCCTTAATTAGACAACTGATATCTAACACAAACAAACTGGCTATTTTCCAGAAACATCAAAACAGTTATATTTGACTGTCCTTGGAGAGATTTGCATGGCATGAGATGAAACAAGAGATTAGAGGTTGGAAGAGAAGAGTCATACCAAAGACATTCCCAACACCACACATGCTCATTCTTTAATCATGATCGAGCCCTGCCAATATTGGGAGATCTGAGTTCCAAAAGATATTCAGCATCAAATGCAAGCTCGTCTATCTCTAACATCTGACAGAGTGACTAATGGCAACTACTGAAGCTTCGCTCCTCAAAAACCCCAAACCTAAACACCCTTAATGCACTCATAGACTCCGAGTCTCTCCCTGAACAACTTCTGAGGCAGCATTGACTTTAGATGCAGCATTTCAGACACACGTCTTTAGGTCCAGAGTGATTTGCTATCTGTCCTCAGTGTCCTCTCCCTTTCTCAACACTTTCCTAGCTACTCGAGGCAACATTCCCATAGTCCTGTGTACTCTCAGGGTGGGTTCCTGGCAGTGAAAGTGCAGAAAGGATAAATAAATCACACACAGGCCCTCTGGAGAGCAAAATAACTGACTGGAACAGGCTACAGGGAATAAAACAGACATGTGGTAGAAGGTGCTGGAGCCTTTCTGCTGAGGAAAAAATGACTTATAGACAATATGATAGGACATCAACTACTGAAGCTGTTCTTCATTAGTTCAATTTCAGCTGTTGCGTCATGTTCTCTTAGACCACCAGCTGACAGTGATGGAATATAACTAAATACATTTACTAACTAACTACAATAATAGTCACAGAAGCATTAATGGATACACAAAAAAAACCCCATTGTGCTCCAATCCTGGTGGTGCTGTCGAAAGAAAACTGAAACAGTCTCCTTATTATCGGCTGAAATGAACCACTGACCAGAAGGAGAGATCACATCTCTGTCAGCCAGCAAATGAGTCAACTCGAGAGGGCTTATGTTGTGTGATAGCACACACTGTTAGCCCTTTTGGAGAGATGGAAACATTTTTAGTCCATACACAAACATAGCCATGAAAGCTGGAACAGCTGATCCCATATCAACCCTTTTCCCACTGGGTTAGTGAACACAGATCTTATTAAATGCTGTAGCTGCTGCTGCCTTCAGTAGAGGAGCGGTGAGAACACACATGCACTAACCTCCATCTGCTATGGTCAGCTTTGGCACAGAGTCAGCAAGACTCGGAATGGCACTGCCTTCTTTGTGTGTGTGTGTGTGTGTGTGTGTGTGTGTGTGTGTGTGTGTGTGTGTTAATGCACTAGAGAGAGACAGAAGGAGATGGATGGAGCAGGAAAGGAACGCCGGCAAAAAAAAAAAAAAGAAAAAAAAAGAAAAGTGAAGCAAAGAAGAAGCGAGAACAGCCATCCGCAACAAATGTGCTGTGAGGGTTTTGTATTGGGGTGACAGGTGCATTATCATAGGTTAATGAGAAGACTAGTGCTGCCTGTAGCTGCAATCAGGGGGAGCACTGCCTCCACCACCACCTCCATCAATCAGATCAGACATGAACTCCCACTCAGCCACCAAAGCACACATTCACCAACACATAAACACATATGGTAAACCAATGCATGGAGAAACACATACTGTACATGCACACTCGTATTCAGTGCAGAGGCAGCAAAATTATAGCTCCTGGGAAAACAGTGATACAATATTGTGTTTGCAGTTTGGTATAAAAAAAAAAAAAAAAAAAAGTACAGTATGATGATGAGGTATTTATGGACACAATGAAAGATAATTAGCACCCAAAGCACAGTCCTCAGGTGTGATCACCAAAAGATGTTAACTAAGCTGATACTGCAGTCTGTGACTTCTGTGATCACAAAGACAGTGATAAAAAAAGTATTCAGATTATTTACTTAAGGGCCCTGGTTTTTAGGGGAGCGGGGTAGCGGGGTGGGTAGTCTCAATCAGATATGTATGAGGTATGTCAGCCAATATGAATAAACTTCTCTTTAGCTGAAAAAACAGCTTTTCACATCAGAGATTTCAGTATTTGTGTTTTGTCTGTTGTTCAGGTTCAAGGTATGTGTGTTATGGAAAAGTCAGATTTCAATTTGGTTTGCATGCACCAATCAGAATTTAGCACTGGAAGAACTGAACTAGAAAGCAATGACAGTTGCAGGGCTATTGCTCACACATACAGTATATAACACATCAACAGCCACTGCTCTCTATTACAGCAATGCGTCAGTGCGGCTGCCACATTATGGGATGACAAACCCGTGCCTCCTAATGCATGCATGTGTGTGGATGGAGAAGGTCTATTAAAATCATAACTCACTGAATTTACAACCAAGTTTCCAGCTGTTTGGTTTGTCACAAATGGCAGTTGTGCATTTGTCACACAGGACACTGGATTAAATTAAAAATCTTACATATGAAAACACTTCATCAGATTGCAGCTTGTATAACACTAATATTTCTACAGTGTAATGGACTCTGATTCAAAGTTTGTTGTCACTGCACTGTGAAGTGGTTCGAGAATATCATTTTGTAAACAAATTACAAATCTTACAGTTTTGTGTACAAGTGAAAATAAAAGCACCAAGAATTGACTGAGCTGCATCATTGCAGATACACTAACCTTCAAAATAAAGGGACATCCCTCGTTCACGTGGTGCAGAGTCCTTTCTCCTCAGTGTTACTCTCCATGCATGTTTGTGAGACGCGTCCTTTGGGAACCATTACGCCAAAAAAAAAAAAAGTCCATCAGAGAAACGCAAACTTTATGTGCGTCTGCGTAATTTTATAGCTACCCAGGTTAACGTTATGGTATGTCGTGCTACCGCAGTTTAAAATACACAAATCAAAGTTACTTAACACGGTGGCACATTTGGGACTTTGGGGTCAGATGAGGAGAAACGTGTTTTTTTTGGGGGGGGGGGGGGGTGTCCATTTTTCTTCCGGGTGATCCGTACCAAGATCCAGACACTCAACAGCAACACAGAAGATGGACAAGATGTGGGCATCATATAATTTACTGAAAGGCCATGAGATACCAGAATGAGAAGCTACAAAAAGAGCTCAAGAATCTTAAAAACAATTTATTTTGGAAAGGAAAGTAAGCAGAGATGAAATCAACAGACAAAATATTCCCCTAGAAAGCCCAAGAGCAGCAGCACTCGATGAAGTGATCATGACATTTCAGATTTTTAGTGAAAGCTGTCCCGTCTTCTCCTCACATAGGTCTATTTAATATGTATAATAGACTGTGTATATCTGGAAATATATATGAAATGTTTTCTCTATAAACCCGAGACAACACAAATCACAGGAAACATCTAAGACTCTATTGGTCTAGATATTAATTCATCACTGTGCAAAACAGCATCTTAAATATTATAACTGGTCAAAGTAGACCTGATATGAACGAGCTCATACTGTTTAGACGTGATGTAAAATTTGAATCTGCAGAGTAAAAGCTCTTAGATACATAGATACACTATGTGGAGTAAATGTAGCAAAATTATTCTTCTGCAACATTAAATGCAAATACTCAACCAACTCAGTTTGTTTGGTCTTTGTATCAGTCTTCCTTTCTCTCTCACACATCCATCTGGATTGAAGTGGAAAGTGTGTGTTTTCACAGACTCGTATTACTGATGTGCACCAGTGTTTGGCGAGGCGGTGGAGCAGTGCCAGGGTGATTGCAGAGGTCTTCTCTCTCCATGAGCCAAAGAGGCCACATGGAAAGGAGAGCTGGCCCTTAGTGCTCTGGATTATCCCACAAGAGGAATGGGGGGGGGGGGGGGGGGGCAGCGAGGACGAGAGAAAGGCTCTGGCGCTGTTGGTGTGTTGCTCTTCATGCTGGATTCTACAAGCCACTGGGCAGGAAATGAGGCAGAGGACACCCGCTGACCTGCAGCCACTTGCTGCCTTTCAGTCTGTCGCAGAAACTATTTTAACAGCTAATGGAACTAGGCTGATCCTCCTTCCAGCCCATACAAGGGGACTGTGACTCATACTGCTCATTTCTGATTAAAACTCCTTGGGTTTAAGCATAATCTGCACCAGACATGGGATAGACCCAGCTAGTTATGTTATTATACAGATCTATCAGACGGATATGTGTACCAGATTGTGTGCACACTGTTTATGTATGATCCCTCAGAGAGATTAAAAACAGGAAAGCCTGTGAGGGTCTGTACAGGACGAAGGGACCATGCAAGTGGGTGAGCCTGCAGGTGGATGTGGGGTCCAGTGGGGGTGACTGAGGTGAATGTGGGGGTGTTGCCTGAACATGTCCCTAAACGTCAACAGGATGCTAACAGGAAGCAGGCCGGAAGCAGTCTCAGAGAGATCTCCACCTTCATCTATGTTGGACAAGCACCAGCTGAGTGGAGGACTAACTAAAATAAAAACACACACTGATAAGGAGAAAAATGGTTAGAGAGAGAAACATGTATCTCATTTGTCTGCATGAGAACTATGAAGTGCTGTGAAATGCATATTAATAGAAGACCCTGTTGCAAAAGGTTTATCTGCCTATCACATTATCTCTACAAATCATATTATTTTAAATCACTCCAGGTTGTTCGGGGCTTCCTGAACACGTGGACTTGACATTTTTATTATTCATCCTTTTATTTCAGTTTCAATGGGATCATCAACTGTCTCACTTCCTCTGCCTTGAACTCACCAACTGACAGTTATGTGGAAAAAGCAGAGGAAGTGTTCCTTCCTTATTGTGTTTGACCTGGATATGTGTGTGTGTGTGTGAGAGAGAAAGAGAGAGAGAGAGAGTGAGAGCAAGAGAGAGAAGAGTTGATGAGTGCAGCAGCAGCACACTATCTTGAATAAAGGGCCATTTAGTTTTCCACAGTTTAAAAAAAACCTCAGTCATGTGCACCAGGTCTGCAAACATTCTTTAATTAGGAATTAACCGAGTGACTTTTTTTCTACATAATCCCTAAATAAAGAATATTTTCAGTATCAGCTCACTGATGAATAGCTAATTAATCAATCAACGCCATTATCTATAAGATGTCAGAAAATAGTGAAAGAAATCAGTTGAAGGTGATCTTCAAATGTCTTGTTTTGCTTAGCCAAGGCCAAATATATTCACTTTACGTCCACGCATAACAAAGAAAAGCATTAAATTCACACATTTGAGAAGATGAAAAGTGCAAGACCAATTATTTGATTATAAAAATAGTAGCAGACATATTATATAAATACTAATGATTCTTTGCAGCTCAATAACATGTATATAAATAGGACAGCAGTGCAACAATTACCTGGAAGATAATGTGACACTGTTCTGTCATCAGTACAAAACCCAAGTTCACTTTACATGACATGAAACAGGCAAAAGCAGCAAATCCTGAACATTTACGAGCTGAAACAGACAAAGTATTATTACATTTGCTTGACAAATTACTTGGATGATGGTATTTAGGACTGACTTGTTGATCATTGTAATGGATTAACTCTGTTTCTGCACATTTTTACATTCTAAGAATAAAACAATTGTGTAGGAAGACAAGGGTTAAGTCATCCAGAAACTATTTTTTCAGAAGTTATGTAGACAGTCATATTGTAAGTTCTGTATATTCTTGTGGCAGTTTTAAGCCGTTTGGCTACCAAAGCACTCCAGTATTTATTTATTTTTTGGTTTGATTACTTTGATTACTGACTATGATGTCAGTGGGTTTTCTGTTTGAACAGATGAAGATCTAGCAAAGTTGATTTTTTTTTTTCTTTCCAATAAAATATTGTGAGCTTTCTTTCAGTGTGTGGATATTGCTTTTTTTTTCTCCCCTCCCCTCACAGCTCCCACAGCTGTTGCTCTTATGTCCAATATCATGTATTTAATGAAATGTTTGGCACTTGAAGCACTCGGCATGGACAGAACTCCCTGATGAGATTTGGCTCTGTTCAGTTTCCTGAACACTGTCCCCTGAGAAACTACTAAACCGTACTCATTATACTGAGGTTAAGTGTCTTAGACAATAGTGGATTAAAGCAGCAAGGTTCGTGCTGTGATTGGATTGTTTCGCGTAAAAGCAGTGCTGGTGAGTCAGTGGTGAGGTATTAGCTTCTGCAATGACATGACATCATGAGACTCCCTTTCCTTGATAAGAGTTGTTGCAATTAAACCTTGCGAGAGGAGCTCCTTTGTATTTATTGCAGAGGAAAAATCCTTTTACTGCAATGAAATTAATGGATGTGGAGCTCTTTGTTCTGTTCAGCCATGGGGTAGTCAGACTGAATTAACAATACAAAAACTAAATTGGGAAATAATTAAAAAAAAAAAGAAAAAGAAAAAAGAACTAGTCCAGAGGTATAGACTGAAAAAGGTAGTGAAATAACTGATGTCTCAGAGCAACACATGGTGCCCATAATTAAACCTGCAGTTTTTATAAATCAGGGTTTTAGACTATAATTTATCAATTGTTATGTTAAGCATATGTAATTTTACACTTAAAATGCTATAACATGCTATTTTTGCACGTTGTCTATATGTATTTCTGAGTCATTCTGTTAAGTGTGTAGTGCCATCTTCTGGTTGTTCTAGGTATGAAACTGACATCTGACAAGAAAGATCAAATTGTAACCTGCCAAAAAAAAAAAAAAAAAAGTTATTATTTAAACAAAGTGAAAAAGTGTTCCAGTGATTCTAGTGGATGTCAGTTTATTAATAG
This sequence comes from Mastacembelus armatus, assembly GCF_900324485.2. Lineage (NCBI taxonomy): Eukaryota > Metazoa > Chordata > Actinopteri > Synbranchiformes > Mastacembelidae > Mastacembelus > Mastacembelus armatus. The sequence goes on along the minus strand of NC_046638.1, from coordinate 8,102,744 downwards.
TTCTCAACAGTAAAAAGAAACACCCAATTTGTCTTAAAATATGACTTAAACGTTCACAATTTTTTTTTTCATGTAACGAAATCATTTATTTTTTGTAAAAGTGTACAAAATATTTTAAACATAATAAAAACCCTTCATCTTTATTAAGATAAATTAATGTTTCAATCTGGCTGACTAACTGTGACAAACAGAATCTGTTTTTTAATGGCCAGTTTCCTCCCTCTTGTACAATGATGCATCATTTCATGAAATGGTATGAAAAAATAGTTACATAAAAGTGCAATGTATCAACTAAACTTACTCTAAATTCTGTCACTGAAATATGTAAGGACTGAGCTGGATATTAACTGGGAGGAGGAAACTCATATTTGTGAATTTTTTAGGAAAGATAGTACGAGTTGAACAGTTGTTTTGTGGTCATTGTACACTGACAATAAAACCAATTCATGCTAGCTTCCAGTTTTTTTTTTTTGTTTGCTCCTCCTCCATATAACCAAACCATGAAAAATAACATTTCAAGAAAACAATCATGCTGACAAGAGAAAATACTTTGTGGTAACACAGCTAGGATGTAAAATACAAGTTTTCAAAATGAAGGCAGGTGTGAGGAACATGAAGGCAACATGATGTTCTAGGCGGGCATGATGGCAGGGTGTCTGTTCATAAACTCATGCTATGCCAAAGAAATTAAAACATGGGCTCAAAAGCAATGACAGATTCAGTCTAAGGGTTTGAATTTTTTGGACTCAGCCTAAAATAGTGCTGACGGGTTGTCATGGCAGCCACATTCTGTACATTATAAACAACAGAGAGGAAACGAACAATAGAACTCTTAAAACAAGAGTGTGTGGGTGACAATTTTCCCATATAAAATGCCGACCAAGCAGTCAAGAGCTGTAAGTCATATATACAGTTGAATAAAAACAGATGACAAGAGAACATAAAAAAAAAGACATCAAATACTCACTCAACACATCGTACACACATTTTCTTCATGATAAACTAGTCATTTTGGAAAGCTACTGGTTACCAGTCAGACACACCCAAGAGGAAGACAGATGTGATTTAGAGTTGCTAACAGATGATGGATAGCAGGAGGGAGGAGGAGGCGGTGATGGGTTTAAACAGAAGTTAATATCAAGGCTACTGTGTACAAGGAGCTGATGACAGAAACCAAAACCTCCACCACAGCAGCCTTGCCTCAAGCCTCTCCTCCACCCTCTGCTCCAAAAATACCAGGTGCAAGATCACAGAGTGGCATTAATTCTTGAGAGCATTTACCAGGCACACACCACACCCTGCTGCCTCCTCCTCATCTCCCTGCCCTGGAGTCAGAAGAAGCTCTGGCGCTCAGCTCACCAAATGTCACTAAAGTGCTCTTTCTACTACTACCTTAAGCTTCATTGAGGTCAGCTATGAAAAATAACAGAAAAATGCTTTTGCTTAGTATCAAATTGCAAAATTCTCAGGGGTCCAAATGTATATATACATATACATATATATATATATCATAAAGGTCTACATAAAAAACACAAATGATAAAATATGAATAACTGGTGAACTTATGTACAAGCTTGATTGAGGTGTGTGTTCTTGTGTGTGGTACATGTGGTGTGAGAAATTTGCACGCTGTCAAGGCAGGAGAAGCTAAAAAGGTGGAGACAGCAGTCTTATTTTGTGTGTCTGTGTGTGGGTACTTAAGAGCATGAGACAAGAAGAGCGAGAGGGAGAGGAGAAGAGTCCATCCATCTGTGTGTGGCGTGAAGCTGGTTCTGTCTTCACCTCAGTACTTTGGTACTTTGGTGTAATCCTCCTGGACAACACTTTTACACAGACACATGGAGAGGATCATCCCGAGGAGCTGCAGGAAACGGAGTTGTCAACTTAGTTATTGATGTGGAAATTGACCACATGGACAACAACTTTCAGCTACGCTACTAGACATAGCTTCACATTCATCAGGCAAACATATAACCGATGTGGTTCTATTTACTGATGTTTATTTGACATCCTTTGGAAATGTCAATGTGAATTTCACATTTCCATGTTATAGCCAGAGAGAGGAGGGGTAGGTACTGTACCTCCACAACTGCGACACCAACACAGATTCCCAGAATAACTCCACAGTTTTCCTGGAGCCATTTCTCCACACTTGTTATACAGCCCTGGAGGAGAGAACAAAAGAGGGAGAAAGAGCGGAAATCTGGTTAAGAAAGAAGTGAAAGGGGTGGGGGTTGGGGTGGGGGGGGCTGAATAACTGCCTGATCGTATCCGGACATGAACAGAGCCTTTTCAAAACACAACTGTTGCCTTTGGACTGAGTCAGTGAGGGGAAGAATAACATGGCTTGACTGGGCTGAGAAAAACGGTAGAGACATAGAAAGAACAAGTTTTCCAAACACGCAAACCAAACATCAGAACAGTGGAGCTTTCCTTGGGTTTGAACAAATCACGCAGCACAAACAATATGAATCAGCTGTTGGTAGGCACTGTACTGATTACATGCAAACATAGTTCCACGTCTAAGCAGGAGTTACACAACATCAATTGATATGACTTGCGTGATGAGTACAGGTGTAGGGTCTATCAGAACCAAACAGACATGGTTCATCCAGCTGAAGAAACAATGAAAACAGTCTGGACTAGAAGATAAAATATTTTCATTTACGTACACCTCAATGGGGCTGGGTAGCATTTCATAGAGAAGCCAATTCAGACTGTGTCAGCTAAGATATCAAGGTATATTGTGTGATATGTACAGCATATCATAATGAGTACTTTTACTTTGGATACTAAAATAAAATTTCAAAAATGCTTTTGTTACTTAAGTAGGAGTTTGAATGCAGGATTTTTTGTAACAGAGTATTTTTAGATCATTACCTTTACCTAAATCAAGACGGCTTTGTTGGTTTTATTACTTTGTATTTACACAAAGTAAAAAAGTTACAATTGTCAAGAATAAAAACATAAGAATGCACTACGTCTTATTTTTATTGTGGTCATGGTCTCATTACTTCTCAAACCACTGTGATGTGAATATAAACATATGACACAGCCTTTCAAAGACTTCCTATGACTGAAAATTGCAGTAAGGACTAAACCACACATACTGAATGGAAACCACCAAAACATTAAATTATATTGACACTAAAAGCTGATCTAAGTGAGGTCCACCAGTAAAATGAACTTTGTCTACAAAAGTGGTTGGGTCAGCACAATGACGCAGACTGTTGGCCTCACCAGCATATTCACACTGATGAGCCCCAAATTTCATTCAACCGCAGTGTAGAAACAGCAGTATAGAAGTTAAAAGTCATGTCATGTACCGTTTCAAAGACGGGCAGGTCTGCGGACATTGCCTGACACAGGCCTGATCCCTTTACGTCTGTGCCAGGCAGGGAGTCATTGCGACAGGAACATGGGTAGAGGTTGTTGGAGCTGTTCTTGATCAAAAGGTTTTCAGACCAGTTTCCTGGACCAGTCCATCCACAGCACTTCATCTGGTGACAGGACAGAACCGGAAGATGGGGAGGTTTTAGGTGAAGAAGCAGCAAAGATGGACACATAAAAGAGAGTGAAGACAGAAATGAAAATAAATAAAATGGAGGCAAAACTAAAAGATTCTTTGTGTCTATGAGTTTGCCTTTCTATTTCGATGTTTTGAAACTAATCTCTTATTGGCTGCTGTTTCCCGAAAGACCTGGGGAGTGTGACTTGGCAGGAAAAAGATAGTGAAGAAAATGAACAACCGATATCGGAGCATGGAGGAGTCTGACTTTAGCTTACTTAATACTTGTTTTGATTTGCTATAGGCTGATTAATTTAATGGTTCAGTTCACCCAAATTACTGAACATATTTTCTCACTAACCCCTGGTGTTTGGCCATGCAAATAGGTTTAGGTACTGAGATTTGAGTTATCTCATTTGTGAAACTCCTCTTGCCAGACCGAACCAATGTAAAAAAGGCAATTTTGTTTATTCTCTTCAAATCACTGAACTCTTTCAAAGTTATTCAGTTATTCACAATAATCCACAGAGCTCAAAAGTTTTCATAGGGATTATTTTATCAGTAGACCATTGTTCCAAAGGAAAGTGTTCACTGGATTATCCAAAGCAAGTTATTTAAAAGTTAATCACCCTTAATAAAATTTTAATCATATCTATTATATTGGAGTAGTTGCAACGTGGATGAGACTTAGACTAATTTCAAAACTAAACACACACACACAAACAAATCAAAACTGAGTTCATGTCATATCATTTAGATCACAATTGTAAGACAGAAAACTGTTCATATTTTTCTTCAAGTTATAAGCCCAAGTAAAAGCTGACAGCGTTACGATACCCTCCCCTAAGTGAAAAGAACTACTCAACAAAACATATGAGGGTAATCATGCACATACACTCTGGAGTAAAGGGGGGGTTTCCCTTCTTCCTATTCTGCAGACATTGTGTGGATGCAATAAACAATAAATAAATACAATACAAATACAATAAAAATAAAAAAAAAAACACCACATGTGAGTAGGGCTAAAAATTCAAAGTGGAGACACCCATTATAACAATATATGCACTCATATTATTGATAACTGATAACTTTGCTTCTGTGTCTCACACAAACCAGGATGAAGTGTCAACTCACTGTCTTCTGAATGTAGTCCCAAGTGTGCTCGGTGGTCCTGTTCTCACCAGTGTAGTTGATTATCATGCCCTTTATGATGTTGGACATCTCATATCTCAACTAGAAAGGAGATGATAATACATGAAAACAATGCAAAACAAGCATTATTGTTCTTAAGAGATGCAAACACTGTAGATAGGAATACATAAGCAGTGTGTGTATGTTTGTATACACTGTAAGGCATAAAAAGATTCAACAGATTGAAAATAATGAAATCAATCTTTGAGGCAGGGTAAAGAAACTGTTGAAGAAAAGAAAACAAACATGCCCACGCTCACTAATTTTCTAAAATTTGCTAGAAAGACCTGTACTTAAGCAACACGTCGGGTGGTACTGCCCTGTGAGGTGTCACACAGGGCGGAACCATCGCACAGCTGTGAAGAGGCAACAGCATGACTGTGTTTATTTGTGTGAGACCACAGAGTTGTGGCAGACACATATTCAGACCTCTACTGGGGATTAGTGAGAGCCTCAACCCATTCTGGGAAAGGGCACCACCCTTCCCTGTGGTGACTCTTAAACACAGGCAGCATGTCTGTATGCTGGAGGGCCAACAGCTGAATAGGCAACAATAGCCTCCACCTATCCTGAGCCCTACAGGGGTAAGGTTTATCAAGGGAAAGTCTTTTTATGTCCGGGAGGGTATGGTCATATTCAAAGCATGAAACTAGCCCGAGTGGTTGGTGTGTTCAAACACAACACTCCTTTCACACGCACAGTGCAAACACACAAGGCAGGTCCTTGGCTAGAGATAGAACTAGACTGATAACCAGATGAACTGCAAAGACTGTAGAGAAATTTGCTCAACAGATGTAAAACTCACAAACAGTAACTGGATTTATTTTTAACTTCCACCTGCTTTTCAGACAGTTGCAGTTGGAAATCAAAAATGAAATATCTGTGGTTTTGTTTCATGTGACTTGTCTGCATTAAAAAAATTCTTTCCTTACTATTAGATTCTCAAGTTCCCCTGCTGTGCTATTTTTTTTGGCTATCTATCAAACCTTTAAACACTGTTAAAGATTTTGTTTTTTTTTTCAACACAACTCTGGTGAATTGGTAATTTCATCTGTAGGGGGCACTGTGTCATCATAGACTTTAGCAGAGTGGTTTCTTTCCATGAGATGATAATTATTGTTTTAGATCAGGTAATGTTAGAGATACCAGCAACACCTCATTCACTGTGACTTTGTTTGCCCTAAACACAAAAACACCCGAAAGGGGGAACCGAAACAACAGTGGAAACTGAGTATAAAAACCTAGAAACTTCCACTGCATAAGTCTCACATCTCATTCAGTCCACCTCCTTCACCCTGGTTTTTAACCAACATTCAATATCATATCAGTCACAAACCGACATCCTGTCACTTTATATTGGCTGTACTACAAAGCTGTGCTCCATCACAGGATGCAGAGCCTCCCTAACAGGTTCAGCTATAAGCTAAACGCTAAACGCAGCCAGACACTACTGTGGAGAGGCAAAGCATATATACCCTTTAGGCCCCAACTGTTGCAGTGGGAGGGAAGATGGTGGGAGAGAGAGAAAGGTGAAAGAAGGTCAAATTAAGAGAGAAAATAAGTGACGGAAAGACAAATTATAGAAGTGAAACTAAAAAGCAAAGGGAGAAAGAAATTTAATATGTACAGTGGAGTTAGTGTCTTACCCGATCTCTTTGGAAGTAAATGAGAACTCCAGCAGTGACCTGGGCGATGAGGATGAGCAGGAGGCAGGTAAAGTACTGAAGGGGATAAAAGGAAATGCTATCATAAGAGTTTCCATTTTTCAAAACGCTAACCATACTGTAGGAAATACATCTTATATTATAAATTAAAACAGCCACATTCCATATTTTATGTGAAAGCAACATGACTTGATTTTCTTTTCTCATTAATCTGCATTTTGCAATTTTAATGCGAGAAATTAAAGTGCCTCGCAAATTCTTATACTTCTCCTTGAGGGTACAGTGGTGTGTGTACGTGCACTGCCAGCTGGTCACTGTCACTGAGAGAAGTAGGTCATGGCAGTTCTTCAGTTAACCCTCAGCAGGTAGCTGTAGGTAGCTCATGCACCCACCCCGACAACCAGAGTAGAGGCTTGTTTTACCCCCTACATCTCATTGCCTTTACCCCTATCAGCCCCCCTCCTCTCAGTAAATCCACAAACAGAGTTGTTGAACCACACAATAATCTGAAATGCTGAAGGGCTGTACTGTTTGCAAGAATCTACAGTATCAGGTGCAGGTTTCATGTAAAACAAAAAGTTTTTGTATGTCTTGTAAGTAAATGATACAGTATGGACAACAAACTACTATGGGAGATCAGAGCGGCAAACAGTAAAGAAAATTTAAAAATTTTTAATGCATTGTTTTGGGCCATTTTATATCTTTATTTTGGATCTAGCAGTAGAAAGTTGACAGGAAATTGAGAGAGAGAGAGAGAGAGAGAGAGAGAGAGAGAGAGAGAGAGAGAGAGAGAGAGAGAGAGAGAGAGAGAGCAATATTGCAGATTTATAACCTATTTTTTTGTGTTGTAGTTTCAAATGTCATTATGTTGCCCTGTTGAGGATGTAAACCTTATGTCTTAAGAGGATGAAAGCAAGCTGTAGCATGACAGCATTAAAGCTCAGAGTGTATGTGATTCCTCACCAGTCCCAGCAAACAACGGATTTCATAGATGGCTCCTATGCAGCCAAAAAAACCCATGGCCATTGACAGGGAACCCACTCCAATGAGAATGTAGGAAGCCACTTTCACTGTGTCTGATGATTCCTCTGGAGAAAACAGATGTAAACAGACAGAAAAAACACAGGAAGAGAGCAGATTACGCAGAACCACTGAAACCTATATGGGCGTCACAAACTACACACCTGCTACAACAGTTTTAAAGCAATAATTTGTATTTAATTTCGGTTGTGCAGTTAAATCCAGCACCCTTTGTAACGCAAAATACAAAATACATGGTATAATCATGGTACAAAATACATGGTATAATCATGGCATAATAACAAAATTAGGGCCCTCATCTTTACAGTACCTTGTTTTTCTACTTTGACTTTAGTGTGTGCTGGAAAACAAATGCAGCTCAGAGAAAGGCCTTGCTCACATACAAACCAATTTTGATACAAATGGTCAAATTGAGCCAAAAATATTTCACAGGGCAAACATCTACTTCTCTAAATACAGAGTGCTCTACTTCCACAAAAGATTATTTTTATAGGCCACTGTAGAGACCTGGACTAAGAGAAGGCAGTGTGCAATGAGATTTTAAAATGTTCTTGTTGGTATGTAGAAATGGAGAGCTCCAGAAGAAGGAGAGGTTGAGGGTGGGAGTAAAGACTGAAATGGAAGATTGATAAAGTGAAGCCATTTTGTGGCTGTGTGTTATCTGGGCTGGAGGAGTTTCAGAGAGTCTTGATCTCAGTCTGCAGATGATGCAAGAATGTAAGCTCTATGAAACGGCTCCGGCTCCTAAAGACTGCTAGGCCAAGCAAATCAGCCAGAACTGACAGAACTGTGACACCTTACTTCTATACATTTGTTAGACGCTCACAGACACAGCCGGTCTATGAACACAACACAGTGTTGCTTCTGAATAGATACAGTTATTCCAAAATCCTAATCATATTAGCTGTTGATATTTCATCTAACAATCTTCATATAGGATATCTAGTACATTCTTGCAGATGCACAATAAAAATTAATTATACTATAGATTATATAAACAAATTGTTACTGTATGTTCAACTCTATGTAAAAGTGAATGAATGTACATAACTGGGGCCAATCCCAGCTGACTGGTCAAAGGGTGGGGCAGACCCTGGATATTTCACCAACCTATCACAGGGCTACCACATAGAGACGGACAAACACTCACACTCATGTTTATTTGACATTCTACATGTTAGTTTTTAATTACTGGTTCTTGTTGGTGTTTTAACCTTTAATGAAATGTTAATAGTACAGAGACAGACAAAGGAATAGTCTAGTCTAGATTATATCAACACCTAATGAAGCTGACGATTAATCAGCAAATTTGTTTTTAGTTATTTTTCTTTTCTCTTTTTCATCTCATTGTAAAACTAAATGCCTCTGAGTTGTGGACTGTGGACTGAACATTTGATTGCATTACGTTCATCTCGGTAAATTATAATTTCTGTGCATTATCTTTTGGACATAAATGTTTTACTGAACCGAGAACATTATGTATAAACACATCATTACACGAATGGCTGACTTTACATGGGTTACCAGAACAGTGCATGTTGTGGTGGTTTGAGACTAATTGAAAGGTAGAAGTACATCGGTCAACATATGCAGTACGTTGTGGGCGACATTTAAAGGAAGGCAGACATACTGTATGTTCTATATCCAGCACACTATTGATGTTATTTTAGTTTCTTTCATATACACACACGCCCACATAGACACACTCCCTCATTCTAACTCTTACACTTAGATGTCCATGAATTACCTAGAGAGCTGGGCAAATACATTCACCATGTTGACTGTGGTCAAACCAAATGATCCAAAGCATGCAAATGTGCTATGGCATAAAGATCACTATCTAGAGCAGAGGTAAGACAGAAACAAGGATGCAACAAATTCAGTGCTGAACCAGCTCTGTATGATACATTTCAAGCTTTCCTTCTGCGAGCGACCATGATGTCCACAATACTAGTCTTAATGTTTGCTAAAAAGATTGCAACGTATTTCATTGCACATGTGGAAAATTAAATCAATGAAATAAACATTTACTTTTGAAGTGGACCATCAACATATTTTCTTCTGAGATCATAAGCCGACTGTTAACTTTTTGAAACTACTATTGAGATAGATGCTTGTGTGTGGCTTCTCTGCAGCCCAGTGCTTAATGATCACTTGTTCCAGTAAAAACACACACCCTGAAGTTAGAGAGAGCCTCATGTAACACTCATGCCATCTCAAAGCAATTCTCCACTGTGACCACTACTAAAATATTCATCTGAGCAGTTCCCTAATATTCTTGGCACATTATACCCAGTAGATCAAATGTATGAATGGACTATTTCCTCTTACATCATGTAACACCTTATGGTATAACAAATGTTGTATTTCAGATGCAGTTTTTATCATACACTCTTAAAAAGGAAAGTCTTGTAAACTCAAAACTGTGTGTCCTCTCAGGCCAAGTCCCAGGAATATCAAAGCTGCACAGAAACAAATACTTTACATCCCTCCATCTGTACAACTAGCATCTGTGTTCCTCTGTGGTAATATTAAAATACAACTTTCCTGAAGTCAGCATGTGTTCCCTGGGTTACTGCACTGCTCTGTCATGTATTATGGCACACCTCCATGTAGGTCTCTGCTAGATATTCTAAAATAGTTCCTTGGGTGGTTTCCATGGAAATTTCCATTTAAAGAGGTAGGAAATATGGTGTTCTTCAAGAAAGCTATTAAGGGTGGTGGAAGGACTGTTTGGTACTGCAAGTCCTTCTGTAAACACGAAGAGATACACTTTGAGCTTGTGTGCACCTACAGAAAAGAGACTACTGACATTCTGAACAGATTAAACATGTAGAGATATGTAAACATTTCTCTTTTCTCGGCGTGTGACTGGAAAGTTTCTCAATAGATCTCCAGCATATTTCCAAACTGTACTTTGGCAGACTCTCTAACGCACAGACTTCATTTCCAAGGCAAACTTTTATTTAAATAAAATAACACAAGCTGAATTTTGGAAAGTGTCAGCAAGATAAATTCAAGATAGCGCATCACTGGGGTAGACTATTAAGAGCACTGCACTGATATGGAAGGGTGTACACTGAGGAGAAGTGCCCTTTCAAGTGAAAAATAGTGGGCCTGAAACAACAACATTCCCAATATTCCCCTACCTGAAGTCTCAGGGAACAACTGCAGAGGCCTCTATTAAAATAACCCATAAAGAATGGAAACTGAAAAAACAGAAACTTCCTGTTTATGCTCAGGCAATGGTACAACTTCTGTGGGGAACATACAGAGTCAACAAACAGTTGCCTGCAGCTTTGGTTTTTGTTCCTTCACTGAGTGGTAAGAGATTTCCAGTTAAGTTAGAAAACCAGCAACCCAGGGAGGAGTTGATGTTGACCTGATCTGGGTAGATGGAACAAAAATACATGGAGGAGAGAAGGTCATCAAGCCTTTCACAGGAAGGGATATCCTCAGGGTATCAGCGAAGCAGGATCTCTGCTATCTCCAGAGGAACAGCTGGATTATCATAACAATAGGACTGAGGCTGGCAGAGATGATGGATACTGTACTGTGTGCATGTACTGAAGGTCTGGCTGCAGATAAGCAAACTCAGCTCAGTAACCTTGGAGTGATTCCTCCAAGAGCTGTAATAGGAAGATTCAGTCTGAGTGGTTTAGAACAGGACTTCCACGCAAGTCAGTTCTGGATGATCTTCGACAAAACAACAGTATTTTCCCATCTTATTACTCAAAGCAGCAGAGACCTCCAGCCTAAATATAGATTTTTTTCAGGCCTATCTGGCTTTTTCAACCATTTTTACTAGAGACTGCAAAAAAGAAGCTAAAAAAGTAACTTTTTTTTTCCCACCACTGATGAATCTGCTGATTATTTTATTGTTAATGCATCATCAGACTTATCTTTGCGACCCACATCATAATATGCACAGGAAAGGGGGTACCACAGTCTAATTGAAAGAAATGCTAAATCTAATTTTCAACATCTATTAGGTTGCCACATAAGAAATTGAAAGAATTCGTCCTTATAAACTGAGAACACTTCATTGCTGTTCTCAGCAGTGCTCCATCTGGGATGAATACACTGAAAGCATTTATAAAGATTTATGGCAACTAAGAGTTTCCATCCTTGGTTCCCTGTTCTTTTCAGGCAAGACTGGAACTGGGTTTCATTTTTACTTTCGCTAGTGTCTCAGTAGATGAAGTCAGACACTTTACTTTCTCTGACAAATCTGATAACTTTGCCTCTTGCTGCATGCCATTTGGAGGCTTGGTTTCTTTCTTACTATGCAGCATCTACAAGTATATGCAACACTAATGTGGGTTGAAGATTCTGTGTTCAAAGTTCAAAGTACAACTCAGTGGAAACTGTGGGGAAATTGAGCTGCTGTTTACCAACATAAGATGAAATAACTTGAAATGCCTCATAATCAGGAGCCTGACACCTCCCATGACTAATTTACTCCTCTGGATCTCAACAGATGTGTGTCAGTGGGTGTCTGGATGTCTACGGGGCAGCTTTTGAGTGGTTGAGAAAGTCATCTGTGAGTCACATTTTTGGCTCAGTGTGAACATCTTTTCGTGGTTCTTTGGGAATGAGTCCTATGGGATAAAATCCACATAAGCTGCACAGAGTAGGCCAAGAATTTAACATTGGACATGTACACTCTATAGTCTGTATTTCCACTTAAAATGTGCTTAGAACAGCTGAACTGACATGGGTCAAAATTGCTGAATGTTTGCTGACAAGAGAATTATCATTAAAGGATGTGGCACCAGAAATACATTTGTCAGTTAATGTTGTAACACTTACGTAGAACAGCGATGAAGCTCTGGTTATCAAGGAGAACCCACAACCCAAAGCCCATGATAAGTGCTCCGAAGATCTGCAGAGAGAAAACAGAAAAAGAATCAGGCAAAGAGCTGATACTGGTATGTCTTAAAGAGAGGGCCTTATTTTGTTTCCTCAGCCTGTCACATCTGGGATTAATCAGATCCCAACTCTTTTTTTTCCTGGCTTTTTGTCTGCCTGTGTCTTTCTCTCACAGCAACACGCAGAGGAACAGAGGATCCACTGATATTCAACACGTGTAAGAGTGAGGTTTCTCCAAACGAGGACAGAGGCATGGTGGCAGTTTTCTCAAGCTTTTGGTTTTACTTATCTGATCCTAATGGCGCATATAATGTAAAAGTGAAAGTTTGAAGCTGAAGCCTGACGCTTGACTGCAGAGTGTCCCAGAGTCCTAAAATAAGCCCTGAAGTGACTATCATCCAGATGAAGCTCCCAGAATCTCTTTCTGGGAATCTCATGCACCCATGTGGTTCCACCTCTCTGAGTCCAACGCGTTTGAGAACAGTTCTCATACTTAATCAGACCCAGAGCAAGTGGCCTCTGCCAGTCCATTTTTTATGCAGATGTTTAGATAAGTGGATGAGTGTTTATAGGAACGTTTAAATAGTAGTTAGGCCAAAAACAGTGGTTCAACAGTTGCCTAGTAACAATGAAAAGACATTCCAGCAAGCTGCTATTTTTTTTTCCTTTTCTGTCAACAAAAAAGACAAGTGCGATGAGCTGCAGGTTGAAAAATGTGTTCTGTGTGATCAGTGCTATACTTCAGAAGTTATACTTCAATAACCTACAACAGTAAACTGAACGTTGCAATCGCACTGAGTGAGATCAAACCAATGTGACATGAGAAGAATCAATAGATCTTGGCTAACACATTTTGTTACTGGGATCTGAAAATCTCAGAAAAGTATCTGTTTGAATCTTCCCTTGTAATGAGGCTATGAAGTTTAGAACTGAAGTTTAGAACTGCTATGTAATTCGGAGGGCCCTTGTTCAGAAGTTGTGGGGTACTGTAGAGGGCATCCACAAATGAGAGGTTCTGCTGATGCGCTAGCTTCCCTCACGAACTGCCACCCATCCCCAACTCCAAAACAGTAATTAGAGTCTTGATTAAGAGTTGTGCATTTAGAGGGACTACTGAGCTCCTGGCAGCAATCATTAGCCCACCACTTCCTGACCTCCCCAGAGTAACCTGTCCATATGGACAAACACTGACAAACACACATACTTCTTATTATAAAACATTTCAGTGTTCACATCAAAAGCTCTGTGTCAGGTTTACAACAGACACAGACTCATTGGGGGGGGGGGGCTGAACACCCTTGCACACTAAATTTTTGGAGTTTGGGGTTTTAACTTCCCCTGGATTTTATGTTGTGCCAGAGTATGAAAGGAGGAAACACACAGAAACCATCTGCTGTTGTTTAGACCTGGCTGAGCTGAGGTACTCTGTAAAGTCTCTCACCCGAGGCTGAGTCTCAGCAGTTTTCCCCCTTGTCTCCACTAACTTTTGCTGCTATTTAAATAAGGACACTAAGTCAAATAAAACCCTAAAAGACAGAGAGGTCTCTATGTGTCATGAGTGTCTGCAGAGGTATCTCTTTATCTAAGACAAACAAACTGCTGAAGAGCAAGTCACATGACATGATTCTTTGCAGCATGGGCGCCAAGTGGCGATGAAGAAATGTGATTACTTACAAAAAAGAGGAGGTTGAAGAGAAACAAAAAATACTTGGTGACTGTGATGCATCCTTTCCCCATGGTTGTGTCTGAAAGAGAGCAGTAAACACAATTTATTGGTTAAATTAAACATCAGATGGTAGTTTTGCAGTATAGTGTGGGTATAAAAGATAAAAAGAGAAGACAGACACAAGATGGAAAAAAGACATAATAGACCAGGGACAGCCAGCCTTGAGATAGCCTTGCTTTAATGGCATATTATGTGAACCACAGAACAAGGACATAGGAAAATCTACACAGTTGGCTTCTTGATTAAATACAGTTTTAATCTTCAAAGCAATATCAGCCTATTGTGTTTTCAACCAGCACATTTCTACAGTCTTAAACAGCCCAACCTGCTCTAATCACCACCTCTATAAGACAACAACTATTGTCATAGAATATTAGGTGTTATAACAATAATGTATGCTTCTTAAAGCCAGTTTATTACTGGGTCTCATTGTATTCTTTCCAAACAAGTATAACCACCTGGGTGGGACAGATCTGCAGAAAGACCACCACAAAGTGGTGGGTTGTGAAGTCATGATAGCTGTGTGGAAACCATGACAGCATACCAGACATGCTATTGTCAACACGAAAAGAAGGAAACTAAGATTAGGCAAGTGTACTGCTTTGTTTGCTAGTAATTACATGCTTGTATTCAGTATTTAAAGCCAAATATGCCAGAATGGTAGCTTATTTACATATATCCAACTCCTGTCAACAGGTCTGTCTCGTTTATGTCACATGACCACAAACCAGACAGCATGATAATGTTGTAAACTAACCCTCAACACAAGCTGAGATCTGTTGCAGTCTGACATCTTAAGTTTGAGCATGTACAGCAACATCTGCACTGAGTGCAACAGTGCAACATCACACTCACATGTATATTTGTGTTTCCTACACTTACGACTGCAGTCAGTAACACCTCTGTAAGGAACACTTTCCTTTAACACCTGGAGGCCAGGCTAGCACCGCATAGAGAGTAGGAACACTTCATGAAACTCTCTGGCAACACGATTCAGCCTGGACTTTGAAAATCCAAAGAAAATATTTACCACAACCAGACCTTTTCCTTCACTGGGAGTACTGAAAATGTAACCTGCCATTGTGGTTATTTGAGAAGTTTAAAAATATCCCAGTTGAAGACAGCTCTCCATGTATCAGATGACAAGATTTTCTCTTCTCCCTGTCTCTACACCAAAACTGTAGGTTCTTCCCGAAGCCTGTAATAGTGTGTACTTTTGTTAAATGTGTATAGTATAAACTCATCACATAGAGTTTAGTGTGTATTTATGAAATATAAAAGATACACATTTTTCAATCCTTCAAAAACAGTTCAATAACTTTTTGGTGACTGCTTTTTCAGGCATGTCATACTGAAAATGAATGTTGTGTTATGGCTGGGTGACTGGGAAAGTCAAGGTTGTCATGTTTCACGAAGCCAAATCTAGTAGCAGTGGTAATCAACTAATGTGGGGTATTTCCAGGCAAATTACTTTTGAATTACCTTGGAAACACAACCAAATCACTTGACAATAAAGCATAATTACCCTGCTGACATATCTGAATCACATCTCTCTGCTTTCAGACTTTCATCTTCTTGACGAGTGTGATACATGTATCATGACAACAGGAAATGAGCTACAGCACATAATAATGAACAGGGTATCTAAAAAGAAGCACACAATTATTATTGTAACACATTTTCAATTATATAGTAATAGTTACTAAAAATATAAACTTTTTCCATTTTTATTCAATTACTCTACTCAGTTCATTTCATGGGTCAGTAGGATGAATGAAACACTGAATGTAAAGAAACAAAAACTGCTAAAAATCTTGGGAACTATCAAATGAACATTAGTTATTTTGTAAAATGCAAATATGTACAAATAAATCTAAGTGTGATTTTCTGATCCAACATCCAACATACAAAATCTACAAAGTGACCCATCAAGATGGCTGAGGTTAATATAGCTATTATTATTTACTTGAAAACTTCAATACCAACATGGTGTCACATTAAGTTACAAAACTGCACACAATACAAAGCCTAAACTACAAAGCAGACAACCTTGTAAAGTAGATAATCCTTGACTGGAGATTGCTGGTCTTTATATCTCGATAATAAGCAGAAGTGTGGATTAAAATAGGCTTACTTATGATGACTATTGTTTGTTAACTGAGCCCTGTCCCTGAGAAAACAATTCCTCATTGCATTTTTTTTTTTCAAAAAAACAAACTAAATAGACTACAAGGACCAGCCCAACCTATTCTAAAACAGTCAACTGACGATGTTGAGGTTAGCAGCAAAACCAAGCCAAACCATATTTACACAGAAATTTTTTGGCGTGCACACGCTGAGCAGACAAACTGTGGGGCTTCATGTTTTTCTGAGACTACCTAGGCAAACCCTATCACACTGGATTCCCTGAAAGTTAATGACAAATCTGTTCCACAGTGAAAATAAAAACTGGACAGTCCAATGGAAATTCAAAGCAGAGTCAAACAGCAGGTCCAACAAACAAGTCTAATTATTACCTGGTGTAATAGTTACAGTTGTATTCTTGATACTACTGCAACCAAAAAAAAAGAAAAAAGAAGAAGAAGCAGCTCAAGCTCATGCTGCATAGAATATGTACTGTACAGAAACAAATACCAATTGCCTGGAGAAAACTACAAAGCTGAACTTTTCAAACTCTGTGACCTCACATAGACATTTCTTTCCCTTCATAGCCTCCACTTCCCCTCACTGTGGTTTGGCAAAGGTGTGATGACCACTGCATAGTCTTTGGGTTGCACTAAAAAAGGTGCTGTAGTACATAAAGCCAGTTCAGAAGCATGGGGTACAGAGATGATCATGAGGATAGCATGTTAGTGTTTCTGTAATGGACCCAGCAGGGCTCCACTACAGCCCTGTTGTAGACAATAAGTAATAAGTTTTAAGTAAAGTAAAAAAACCTCCATTTACCACATATATTCATAGATGACCCATTTACACATCTGTGAGACCATGACATGGTCTACACCACACTGGAAAATAAATCCCTTAATACCATGCCAGAATCCATCTGAAACAAAAGGACTGTTTAGTATTGAAAAGGTATTCAGGTGAATAACCAGGATAAGCGTATTTTTGTTTAATTAAGATGAAACACCTGTTTATGTCAATTCAATTGAGTAATACCACACCTTGCAAGAACAAGTTCTGCATTTATCTTGGATAAGAAAAAACTGTGGTGTAGACAATGATTCATCACCCTGAGTTGCCTCATCGGTTGATAAGTGTTGGTGAATTCTGTGGGACGTAGGGGACGTCTCATTTAGCATAAAGTGGTGAATTCCCCCACTGTAGAATGTCCCACACTTAGTGAAATTTATAAAGCATCTATGGCAACAAGATCAAACAGAGCAGAAGTGGCTTTAGATCTTATAAATAATCTTTTAAATGATTTAATCTACATAGAAAAAAGAATGATACCCATTACCTGAGGTAAAATGCTTTAAATTGGCTTTATTGATCTTGCTCTAAAAGAACTGGCTGAGACACAGTGACTAGGAGCAAACAGAACAGGCAACATGTGACTTGATTCTCTAATAGTTTAGGGTCTGCACAGAATCAAATAACTCACCAACAGCGCTCTGTGATGGCTTTTCATGAGACACTGGGTAGATATGTGAGTTGTTATAATCCAGTGGTATACTGCAGCTGCCAAATACATGACCGAGTAAACGGACGGTAGCCAACAAACATTTTGGCCTAAGCCAAAAACAACTGTTAAAACAAATTAATAATATTACTTGTCTCCAAGTAACTGAAAAATCTATTCATAATTTCTTCAGTCAAAACTAAATAACACTTAAGTTCAAGGTAAAGTGTATGAGATCAGAAAATAACTGAGAATTGAGAACACATTTTGCATGACCTATTAGATGTGGCTACTCAGATATGGATTTCTGCCTGTAAACCACAATATTGCTTAAAGCTTCAAACTAATGCAAGAGAGCTGCAAGAGAACTATGGCAAGTGGATGTTACCTTGAACATGTGATGTTTCTCTGTTAACTTTTGCCCTAGAAATACAGAAGTACAGCTCACCAAGGCAACGTTCAATAACCTGTCAATAATGGGTTTGTTGCCCCATGGAAACAAGCTTTCTTTACAGTAATAGTGGAGGTAACTGCAACATAGCTTTACATAACCAGGGTTATGATCACACACAGTTTCATTTTTATTTTCAATAATTTGGTAGCTAATACACTTTGTCAAAGCCAATGGCTTCATCACATTGAGACAAAAGGTCTTTTAACATTGAGACACTGGTCCCAGTGATGAGGATGAAAACACATTGTACATTCTCTAGTTGGGAAGTGAAACAAAAACATTTCAGTCTTTCTCCATATGCTGGACCCATGCAGGGCACTACTTATGAGATTAACTGCACAGAAATGACTCCATGAAGAGGAAAAATCATATTATGAATGACAGAAAACATATTTAAACCTTTACCTTAGCATTAAAGAATGTTTTTTAATATCCAATGGTTATATGAGCATTGACAGTTTTCTCTAATCATTCCTCTTGTTCATAGTATAAACTCAGTCACATCAATTTTTTTTAAAGTAACTTTTCTTTGATTATACTAACAGCGTCATATAATTAAGCTTCAGATAAACCTTAGACTAACCTTAACGTTACATTTGTCCTCCATCACTCACAATAAAAGCAGCCTTTAGTTAAATGGCCACTTGTTACAGTAAACAAAGCATTTCGACATTCGTCTGGACTCCTGAACATGACGTTAGTTTTAAAATAGACTTGAAAAATAGTGAATAACTATATCCTGTAACTGATACAAACTTAGTATAACGTTAGTTAACTTACAAAGCCAGAAAACGTTAAGACGTCAGTTGACGTTAAGTTGCTGCATTTTGGTTTGCCTGTGAACTCAAAACGTAACTAATTATTTTATTGTAAATTTAAGGCTATCAGGAAGGTGAAGTTAAGAATATTATCTTTTCTTTCACCTGTTTCAACACTTCATCAAAAGTTATCGACACCAAACTAACCACAACAGACCGTTAAAAAAAACGTTACTTTTACCATTAACATCAACTGTAACGTTAAAGTCACAGCGGTTAGCTAACTTCAGCTAACTTTAGCTAACCTCACTGCTGGACCATGTTCAGCAGAAAACCTTCGCTTAGTTTAGTACAAATCTGGTCATTCACTCTCGTTTTTTCTGTGGCTGCACTAAAAAGTTCTCTGAAAGAAGAAAAAGCGATGGCGGCAATTCTATCACGGTGATGTGCATATTCTGGCACGATCTTATATTATTAGTAGCGTTAGTTAGAAACACGTAGCTTAACGCTAAACATGGTCAACACTTACTCAGATTTCTCCAAAGGTGGTCGCCGTAACCTAAAGTTAGTGTAGCTGTCGCCCGAGGTGTCGACCGTCGTCTGTCCTGCTCGTTGTGAGACTCTGCTGGTGAGAAACAAGACGAGTGTGTGTGGGAAATTGTTCACACCCCCGCCCACTCCTCAGTCACTATAAGCCACGATGTAGCTAACGTTAACCCTCTGATGCCCTCACCGTGCAAGTAGATCTGCTATCACATTAATACTTGCATGTAACCTAGCTAGTATATTTTCATTAAGTACATGTACTTTAACGCACATTTCACCATTAACCATTTGAGAGAAAATGTATTGAGAACTACTTTGAAATTTGTTTTAAGTGATTATGCATCCAAAGATAAACATTAATGGGTCCAACTTCGCAAACGTGAGTAATTACTGTCTTCTTTATTTTAATTTATTTTGAAAATTGCTGAGGTTTGGACCATTGCTTAGCCAAAACAAGCATTGTTTAGGTGTCAGCTCAGGCTCTGGGTAATTGTGATAATCATTTCTCACTATCTTCTCAATAATAGCAAACTATCTCATAAGTCCAGAAACTTTTATATCTTGTGATTATTGATCTTCAGTTTTCATCTGGTGATCACATAGACTGAGTTATGAGATTATCACTCATTTTCTGTAATCATGAGAAAATACATGCTTTTTAGCATAATTATAACAACAAAAAATATTTCTAACCAGTCTGTCCAGTCTACATTCATTTGAATTCACAGATAAGACCTGAAGATGATCGTGTTATGACATGTTTAGCTGCTTCTAAACAGAAAACACTAAAAGACAGTGATTAACTTAAATAACAGCTCTTTAGTTTCTTTGTTGAGACGTTAGAACAAAGCTGCAGACTTTTAATGATCCACTTTGTTAAATAATTAAACAAGACATTTTTCTAAAAATGCACCACTCTCAAGCTTATTTCGGGTAGGCAGAAAGTATTCTGTTCAAGACTGCCAAGCTGTCGGCTATGAAATCAATGTGTGCATACACATGCCCAAAAATGAAAATCTCACCCTTGCTTCTAGATAGCAATGATACAACAAGTTTAGTGTTTACTAATGATCATCTCACAGGTAAAAAAACATGTGGGACTACACTGGATGTTTGGAGTGAGTAGAAAGTAGAAATATTTCTGGTATTTCAGTATTTTTTAATAAACTGGTCCCTTAACTTTTTAATGCCTTTTATGTCAACTTGAATGTATGTATTATCATTCAAGATTTTTAAAGTCAGAATAAATGACAGAAAACAACTGGCATGTTAACTCATACATGAAAATAGTTGCAGTTTTATATATTTCCACTGGAAAGGACAACATGGAACAAAGCTGACTGCATTCCTTCTAAGTCTTCAAAATAAACAGTAGTGCTCTTTATTTCAAACTAAACAGCTGAAATTCATAACAATTTATTTTTGAGGTACAATATAGCACATATATACATAAAAACACAATGCTACAACTTGAAACAGTTTGACCTGGTATGATTTTCACAACTGTATAATATAGCCTGTGTTGGATCTGCATCAGAGGGAATGGGGAGCTCAACTTAGCATTCCTTTAAAATTTCAAGGACACAACTTACCAATTTAATACTTGGACTAATTTACGTCAGAGAACCAGGATGATGAAAGAGTTGTTTCTTTAAATCCCTTCTTCTACTCGCCCCCCTGAAAGTGCACATCTCTTCTAAAATAAGCTGCTTTACAGATCTTTGAACATTTCACAAGGCTGATGATTTGTGGCCTGTAGTATCAACCTAAATTGAATGACATTTTTCTTAAACTCCATAATTATCATGCTAGCCATGACAGAGCAGTAGGTTTGGGCACACAATGACATCCAGGGGAGCTGAATCTAATTAAACACTGAAAAAGGATAATTACTACTTTTCAGGGAGTTTGGGAGACCTCACCCATGTTTCACATTCTCTATCTAAGCAGTAACAAGCACATCTGCCTTCAGCGCTGGACTCACATCTGCAAACCCACAATCACTGTGACCTCAAGACCACTCCCTTCAAAAGCAGGGCTTAACATGATCATTTGCAACAATATAGACCACCTTCGGAGGAGAAATACAGTGTACTGCTTATTTGACTCAAAATGATGTAAAGTTAAATTTGTGCAATTCCATTTATCCATATTTATTCCATTTATCTTTAGAGTGTGCTTTTGACTGACAGGAGCTGGCACAACCCAAAAATTGAGCTGGGATGTCATGTACCAGAAGGCAGCCAAGGACTGGGAGGTAGAAAATGCACTAAACAAACTAATTGGGTGACAACTGTCAAAAGTTTAATTGCCTTATACATCGCATATTTCCTTCTCAGGCTTTCTGACTAATGCATCTATTTTATGTACCAGCTTTGTGTTCTAGTTAGTGGCGGCTTGCTACACAGTTGGAGCTATTTCTTTTAGTTGATTATATTGCATGCCTGACATCAAAACACAAATGTCATTTAAATAGGTACAAAATACAACATGCCAAGAGAAAGATCAACCTTTGAAAATTTAACCAATACTGAACAAATTCCCTGTTTGTTTCACAAGAACAACCACATAATAGTAAATTTTATTTACATATATACAAGCCGTAGAATGCAGTGTTGATGACTGTTCTTTTAATTTGTTTTAAGGCAAGGCTAAGGATATGGTGTATGTAAAAAAAACTGTGCTACATCACTAAAGAGGAAAAAGCTTGTTTGTTTGTTTACCCTGCACATGGATATGCTCCGGCTGTCACACTATCTTTACAGTAAAGGTCAGAATGTTAAATACTTTCTGAGAGACTCATGCTAAAGTCCTTCCTCTTCCACTGCTTGCCTTTCAACAGTTAGTTCACATGTACGTTTATCAACATAACATTAATTTCAGTAGTAAATATTCGGTATAAAACAATTCCTAATCACTTTGGTAGAACCTCACGACAGATGACCCAAGGAATAAAAAAATTTCACCTTGTCCCTGAAAAGTGTTTCAATTCAGCATTTCTGTTTGGGTAGTCTAAATCTGAAATTGATCTTTGAGCTTTTTGAGAGTGTGCTAATCAAGAAAGCTGAAAACAGTGCAAACTAAAAAGACATATCAACATGTAACTTTTTATCAGACAGCATTAAATACTGAATCTGGATATCATGTACATGAACAATATAGTCAGATGTTTGAAGTTACTCCACACTGTACACATTAAATTGTAGAGCTAGGTGACATGGAATGCACTACAAACTATTAGATCATCTTTCTTAATAACAGCACTCAAAACAGCACAGAGAAGAAACGTGTGTCAAGAATAGCTTGACCTCACAGCCCTAGGAAAGAGTAATTCACTTGCACTATGAGGTTTCTCGTTCTTTTTGTAAAGTCTGGAATGTGAGACTGTGCTCCTCTATTGAATACTGGGGGTTAAAATAAGTTAGGTCCCATGCAAGGGGGCAGGGAGCATCCACTGCCAAGATAATGCTTCAAGCCTCAACTACTTAATAATCCAAACCTTAGGACCCCACGTTTGTGATTTGTGCTTAGCTGTCCCCTCCTTGCAAGTATCACACAAGCAGTTCAGATCTTCTTTGGTTTACGGCCCAGGTGGTAGTAGTAAGACATGGTTACCACGAGGAAGAGCACTCGACTGAGGAGCAGGAGCATGGCAGCGTTTGGAAGGATGCCGATCTCCACTAAAGTAATGGAAGTCACTGAAAAGCAACAAACATATAGTGTTCAAAATATGTAAGTAAATGGCACACTACATATTATTTTCCTAGCTTTATGAAGCTATGAAGAGTGGGTCTTAAAGGACAGTCACATTTTTAGTATATGAGATCAGAGACATGTCATCAGCCATTTACTACATCTGTGCTGCTCTTGTAATTTGAAAATGCACATCCACATGGTTTTCATCTCTGCCAGAGTAACAGAGATCTCCAATGGTTTGGTTTGTGTCTGTTCTCCATGGACATATTAAGGAGGTGTACTTGTGTATGTGTGTGATATTTATTTTTTTTAAAAATGGCTGGCATGACATGTCCCATTAACCAGTCTATTGTTTCTGCCTGTAAGTTGTCTGATTGGATGGTTGTAGATGTGGGTTGTAGCAGCAGTAACACACTGAGAACTTGGTCCTACATGACACTGTGTACATTTTGATGACATTTTTGCTTATTTTTTTGTTTGAACAGTAAAGCTCCCAAATGTTTCGCTCACAACTGTAAACCTGCATCCTAGACATGTCTTGCATTGAGGTTGTGATGCCACATACTAAACACAAGAGGGCAGTATCATCACATACATAAAAACTGTGGCAAAATCAGTTTGTCTCAACTCAGCAGCTACCAGAGAGAGAGAGAAACAGGGGCACATAAGCTTATGAGCCAGGGACAACAAGAAATAACTGGAGATGTAAAATAACGAGTAGGAAAAATGTAATCACCTAGGAACTGAACAGCAAAGTAGCAAGCTTCACTAAGCAGAGTCCACTGAATGATGATCTTCTCAGCTGTGTAGAGACCATTCCACATGATGAGGGCCAGGCCTGAAAAGGGTTGTGATAAAAAGGAATTTATAAACTCAGGGTCATGGGAATGAAAACAGAAAAAAGAGGAAGCTCAGCAAAGAAGACTCCTACACGTTAAACATCAACAAAACTATGAGGATAGCAATTTACTTACAGCTGTACTCCAACTATAATCTGTGACGTAATGGACGCAGTGATAATTGACCTATTGACTTAGTTTAAAGCTCTGATTTATCGAGTCATGATAATAGCCTCTGCTCAAACATTTTAATCCCCACCATTGTTCAAGTTATTTCTCCTGCATTTCTCTCCCACCCACACACACACCACTGAGGATATGAAAGCGAGCAGCGGTCGGTAAAAAGGTGGGAGGGCTGATGGACTGCATCCTCTCCCTGCCAGGTTCCATCTGTGTAGCAGATGAGACCCCATTTTTCAGTCCCTTTACCAGTCCTTTTCTTGTACATCATCCTTTATCTTTGCTAATCCCCACAGCCCTGCTGACATTTAAAATAAAGGCACCAGTGTTTTGTCAGTCTTACGAGATTGAAAGCTTATTCATTCATATATTCTTACACAGTGGCATGTGTCCCGTGTTTTATCTCTCCCCAGGCAATGCACTAATCAAGCAGAGAGTTATTTTTGGTGTGATCAAATTTTATATTGTTTAGATTTATCAGGAAATGCATAGAATACGCTACAACACAGTATGTCTTGTGAGGGAGAGTAACGGCTTAGACAGATTAAATATTTTGTGCCAGGCTTATATAAAATCTAAGTGCTGATGTTCTGAGATACATTATAGTCTGATTTATTTGAAAGTGACAACCGGGCAAAATTTACTAAACAAACCATCACTCACCCTTTGGTCTATCCTTTACTTTCCTATCAAGAAGTGACCTGTGTGCTACCTGTGTCTCAGTCACAGTGACATTGTGCCTCCTCACAGAGCCAGCACAAACCCTATCATCACTGAGTGACTGACTCACCCACTCACCATTAAATCATTGCTCACATCTCAAATATAATGTCTCTGTAAGAGCGGAGGAAAGCACAAATGCCATAATTATCTGGAATATTTATGAATATCTTCTGTGGATAGCATTGCACAGAAGAGCAAAAAGCTCAATTTAATGCATGAGGGAGTTGTAAATGTAGAATAATAAACTGCCTCCTCTCAGTTAATCTGACTACACACATGCAGGACATCCATTGTCCTGCTATATCCCACTTGATTCCCTCCAGATTTAGACCTGATATATCAGGCCATGGAAAAAGAAGTGACTGGAGCCACTGCTGTAAGATTTCTAGAGAATTGGTCTCTGTACCACTGCCATGTCCTCACAGTGAACTGTAGATACTGAATCAAGAACTGAATGAAATTATACAGCCTTGGTGTGACGCTAAAGGAATGATTCTGCAGCTTTTTGTAGATTATCCGATTGCTTATATTTGAATTATAATGAATGCATTAGATGACATTATCACAAGAGACCATGTGCAGTAGAACAGTGTATATTGTTAGCATGTAAATAAATAAATATATTGACATTGTGTTTCAGCATCATTGTAGTACTGTGAATGCACTTCTCTCATGCATACCAACAGTAAATTCACTGTACCGCAGCCTTGCATGAGGAAACCAGTATAGCTTTATACATTTACCATGTGTGTCTTCTTTGCATTTTAGTAGTGAAAACTTACTGAGCACTGCTCCACCATACAGGCGAACGGAGATACTTGTCGTTGGGAGCTCCTCTTCAAAAACAACCTCATATAGCTGGTTAGGAAACACCAGGGCCTGTGCAGGATAACAAAAGCAAAATGCAGCTCTGTCATATCAACACAACAGTGTTCTCTTTTTCCTCAACACCCGCACAATAGCCCCATAATGCAGCAGAATTGACAAAGTCTTCCTGTTTGTGAGTTAGGATCACTTTTCATGCCACGAACACAGACATCATTGAGCATTTAGGTGGTACGACTGACAATGATGAAGTTGTTTCTCCAGATGTCTCTCTCCGATAAGTAGCTCACTGCCAATTTACGTCATATTTTCCTTTTTAAGAAAGAGCTGATTTTACTCCCTAACAGCTCTAGAGTTCTTATTGGCTAAGTCTATTAACACTAAATTAACATTATTTTAGTCAGGATTGTTTAAGTGTCTACTGTGCTGGTCATTTAAGTAGCACTTACCATCAGGGCCATAACTGTAAAACCGACTGCTGAGATTAGTATCCACACCCTAAGAAAAGACACATGAAATACTGTCAAAAAAGAACAGATTGTACTTTTTTTTTTCCTCAGAGTTCACAAGACTTTGGAAGTGGTACACATATGTTAACTGGAGCATGTTGTTAACATTTAAAATCTCACCTAAGCCCAATGGGTTCTCGCACTGCAAACTTCATCTCATTTCCGAGCATCTGACTTATCTGTCAGTGAACAAGGAGAGACAAAAGAAAAAGGAAATGAGTTATGAGAAGGGAAATTTAATTGTAATCAAACCATCTTAACTGGTTTATATTATGGCAGGCTTCAACAAAGCACTGCAAAACCAGAATAAAGTGCTCTCCATGCAGGTGTATTTAATGCCACCAACACATCTGTAGCAAGCTACTGGAAAGAAGCACATTAATAAAGGAGCAAAGAGAAAAGAGAAGAGAGGCTGAGTGTCATAAAAGGACCTTATTAATATGTTAATTACAGACTGTAAAATGCCATCACCTCCTTAATCACCCCCTGAAGATTGGGAGGGCATGTCATAACAACATCTTGCAATGAATTCTGGATGAATAACTAACAACCCAGTCTATGCCAGAAGAAAAACATTACTCACTGCAAATGAATGTTATCTTAGCAATGCAAGTACAACACAACATTCAATTTGAATCCCTAAAATCTGAATGCAGTTAGTGAAAGAACATTATAAGAAAACTGTAAAGTTACCATGCAGTATCTTAGTGACTGTTTATTTAATTTGAGTACACACAAAAAAAGATGCCAGTTAATATTTCCTGAATGCCATTAGGAATGAATCTTATATGGCAAAAGTGAGAAGAGACACCTGAGTGTTTCGCCAGTAATATCTGTTAGGATAGCATCTCTTATGAAGGATACTAGAAGATCGCGGCGCTAATAAGTACCAACTTGATTTTCTAACTTTGCTCCAGGATGTACTAATACTGTACATTCATGTGAAGCTAAAGCATCCATATGTACTCTTCAGCTCCATTCTTGTCCTTTTTTATATTACAAGTCCCAAGATCCAATCTACTGTATGTATTTCTATTTGCAGATATACATAAAGATACAGAGAACTCACAGGCCAGGGATGTACTGTATACAAACTGTACGAGAAAAACTACACGAGGACGTGAAGTGGAAGAAGAAGTGGAAAACATAATCCCAGACAGAAAGTCTGACTGGACAGTGCCCTACAGAAAAAATTACAGGTTTTGATTGGCTGAGAAGTTGAATTCCTTCATCTAAAGCTTTCAAGCTTTATCATTGTCCTAGCATCAATGATGTCATCATTAAACATCCTTCCCTCAACAACTATTCTTCTGTTGCTGTAAGACGTAGCATCACTGAAACTAAAAATACAGTGAAGCATGAAAACCACCAAGGCAGAGAAGATGAATCATTTTCTGGCTAACAGTGTTTACAAGGAACTCACTACCAACTGGAAAGTAGTTTTCTGCTTGACGGGCCTATGAAATGCCAGATTGAAACTAAAAATGATTAATGTTATATACTTGAAAGATCAAGACAAGGGCTGTCAAGAGTTGAGCCTTTGACCATTTTGCACCATTTTAAATATTATTAAGCGGTAATCTGCAACATTTTCAAAAGCAAAAAAGTATTTCAAAAGTCTTGCCCTGTTGAATTTTGTCATGACTTCATATATTTTTATGCAATTTTTACATTTTATGCAATGTATTAATATATCTATAAAGATAAGTGTATGTGTGCATTTTCAGCATTCTTTCATGCATGCATACACAAAAAGAATTTTTCTAATGCACAACAGTGCTGCTTTTTAAGTAGCTTTGCAGTAATAACATTTTGTGACCTCAGGAAAGTGGAGAGCAAGATGAGGAAAGATTTATTGTGTCTCAATTCAAATGGAGAAACAAAGAATCTCTATATTGCTGATTTTTTCAGATGTAAAACATTTACTCTTGCCCATGGCAGCTGTTAGCTTTGATCTGAAAGTTAAAAATTGAAGAAAGGGCTCTCTTATGACTAAAACCCTAAAATTACTAAGATAAACCATAATAGATTAGACCAATTACATCCTATCCTTACACTGTAGCTGAAGTGCCTGTATATGAATGTGTCTGCACCAGCTGTGATCACATGACCAGGTGAATCAGTGTTCATGTGCCATGGTTTCAGGGGTTGTTTTTGACAGGAACACATAAATATTCATGACTGGCATGAAAAATACTCAAACGGAACTGAGCATCAACTGATGGCGCAGGGCTGGCTTAGGGTGGAATAGAGGAAGAGACTAGAAGAGAGCAGGAGAAAGAGGAAAAGGAAGAAATACACAATAGTTTGTGGAGAGAAATGCTTAATGCACAGCTGCTGTGACCTTGCTTTGTCATTTTCAGTCAGTCAGCAACATTTAATAAACAATGGGCCTCTTTTAGGTCAGACAGCATGAAAACTATTCAGAAGAAGTAGATTAACATGCACCAACCTAATTTTTGTTATATGAGTATGTGTACTTCTCATCTGATGGATGGTTTTCAGTTGGTGCAATAAGACTAAGTAGACAGAAATCACCATCTCATATGTCTTTGTGATAATCCCCTGGGACACAAATATATACACAACACACTGGTATGATATGCCTTATTTATGAAGGCCTGGGCTCATTCTGTCAGAGCTTGGTTGTAGCTACTGCACGTGACCGTAGTATAAAGCACTGTACCGGTGTGTTAAATAAGCTGTCCGTAACAGAACAGGCAAGGGGGGCAACAATTCTTGGCATAGAGGCACACAGATTTAGTTAGTACAAATACAAAGCCTCACTGAAGTATGAGTAACAGGATCTGTATTCTTATCTCTAAGCAGTAAAAGAATCAGGAAGACAAAGTCAGCCCACTACAGGAGCATTTCCCTCCTTTGTTTACAGCGACCACAGCAATGAAGTCCACTCTAAACCAACTCCTGCTATGCTGCTATCCTCACGTTTTTATCCCAAGAGACTTTTTACCATGAACACCTGTGCCAAGGAAAATGAAACAACTGAAGTGTAGTATTACAATGCAGAACAACAATTCTACTGTAAGAGCAACAATTCATTTCTAAATTAAGCCCAATGTCACAATTAAACAAGGACACCAACTATTCAAAACAGCATGTACAACAATTGCCAAGGCACTGTGGATTGGTTTATTATTGTATCATTACAGTCAACGTAACCTCAAAAATCTTTCACAAATCAAACTGGCATATACGTTAAGACATTAAGTGTTTATCAGTATATGTATCTGTCTGAATCAGAACCCTCTGTGAAAGCACCTGAGCGACAGATGTCTGGGTTAGGCTCCTTGCTAAAACACAGAGAGAAAACAAACACTCAGGAGGGCTGAGAAAAGCGGGGTGACATCTCATCACAAGCTATCAGCCACCACCGTATGCCTGCTTCCTTCTGTTGTGTCCTGTTCCTTTCTCCCACTTGACTGATTAATATTTCAGTGAGGAACTGCTTTCTGCTTTGCCTATGATCATTCTAATGCAATCCGATATCAAAAAAAAAAAAAATGCTGGGATGTTTACATTTAAGGCCTTTAAAACAAAACAAGAAAATGTCAGTCTGCAACTGTACAGCTCGACATGCATAAATACAACTAATGTTTTTGTGTTTACTGACAATGAACTAGCATGTCTGCTGTTGTGATATATAGATAACCATTCAATGTGCAAATACACGTGAGGCAAGAATATAACACGAGATGCAAAAGGCAGGGAGTCTTCCAGGGGAGTCAGTCACATCTCAGTGGAGCTGTGGGAGCTCATGGGATTACGTGCTCTAGACTCACTGAAGCATAAAGAGCAAATGCACACAATGGGACACAATGAGAGTGATGAACCAATTAGAAGCTCATTGTGGCTTTTATAAAGAATTCACAGCTCTTCTTTGTGTAAATGAATGCATTTGTGGTTGGCAATGCTTCAAAATTATCCATTTGACTGATGATGGTTTAACATGTGCTTACATTGCACTTATGTCTTTGTTGTCTGTATTTCTATCCATACCGAATAAGATGACTAGAATGTGTACTAGCTCTCCCTCAACACTTTCTGTGACACTACAGGATAAGTGGTGCAGAGATGGACAGAAGAATGTTCGTGTGGAGTTATCTGACCTTTGAGCGGTGCACTTCGCCATCGTCATCCTCCCCACCGACTCCCAGAATCTTCCGGCTCTTCAGGCGGCTTATCAAATCTGTCTGACTGTGTTTCTTCATCAGAGGAGGATGAGGTTTTGATGCCATGGTGCACACCCCTGGTAAGAGAGGAACAAGTTGGGAAAGCAAGCATTGTATGTATGGTTGTAGTATTAGAGGGGATAAACTAAAAATAGAAATACACAAATGTAAGATGTTCATTTTGAGTTTCTGGTATGTTTATGTACAGTTTAGCTTTTCCTCTGTTCTTACCCCTCTCTCTACAGACGACATCCCCTACAGCACAGGCATACCCAAATAATTCCCTTGAGAATTTCACTTATAAAAAACACTTATATAACATAAGTATAGTAAATACAGGCAACCTATAAAATCTTCCTTTTAGGTCATACTGGAAGGAGGAGCCAGATGTTCTATAGGCTCAAATAGCTGCTGGTGACACAGGCCATTGCCTTACATACACACAACAAACAAACATAAATGAAGCTGGGTTTTGTGAAGAATGAGGGTCTCACAACTTCTACTGACCACATGTGACTCATTAAATATAAAGTAGTCTTGATGTTGGTCTGTATTATCTACACAGCAATACAACCCTGGCTACAGGTATTTATGTCTCAGTTGCAATGACCCTTTACTCCAACAATGATTTGATCATCTACTTTCTTCTCATTTTTGACACACTTCCTTGCTTTAGGCTGTCAGCATGACTTATTTTTATGCCCACTGTTGTGATTAAAGCAGACCAAAGCTACACTGTAGCTCAGTCAGCCAGCTCTGTTAGTTTTTCAAGTAATAAAAAAATGTATTTCATAACTGAAGAATTATGGAAAAAAGAACTCTGGTCATGGTTTATGTCACATATCTTAAAAATAAAGCTTTGATACTAGCATTATCCTGCTTTTAAATGTTTTAATCTTACTAAGTACTAATATCCCTTTAAATAACATTTACATGCACTTCATATTTATTTTTTGGCCTATGTTGACTGCTAACTGGGCTTAGCAGGGTACAATGCTTGGGTCATATTGATCTGTGTTAATGAATTGTGCCTTTGGATTTGATGGGGACAAGCAATAGTCGAATCAGGAGAGATAATAATTGACTTAATGTAACCTCCAACGTGGTTTAACTTGAGGCAAAAAGGCATACATGCACATGCACACGCGCACACACACACACACACACACACACACACACACACACACACACACACACACACACACACACACACACACACACACACAAAAATGGGACAGCCTGGCTAAAAATTGATGGCTACTTCACAGGGCAATTCTCTACAGCAATTATTGAACTACCCTCCCAAGGATGCAGACAGAACCTATAACAGAGAGCTTTGTCCGCAAGAAAGGGGAAATAAATAGTCACTGTGACCAGGCACTCAAGCACTCTTAAAATAACAGTCCATTTTAGTGATAGCTCAATTAGAGAGAAAATGATTTCACTATTTCACTATTTTAATTAATGAGGCTGTATAATTTTGTTGGAATTTGTGGTGTGTAGTAGTCAAGCTTAATTTAAAAGCAACCTTAAATGTTCATGTAAATAAGCCAGCTGCTTACTTGGGAAAGACAATATTTTAGTCATACTTTGTTCTTCTATCAATTACTTCTAGTGAGCCCATGTGTGTAATGAAAGGGACAAGCAAGTAGGACCTATAATGTTATAAAATCTGAGTACACTTCTGTCTCAGGAAATATTTGGCAACACTGTTTTATTGGCAGCCACGAAAAGCACAGGTCAATGAAGGTTACACAGCATGTGTTCAGACTTGTGTTATCAAACATTCCACTTGGACTCCCACACAGTCCAGGAGGCATTAGACTTTCCCTTTTCAGCAGGAAGAGGGGAAACAGAAGGAAAAAAATGTTGGTTATTAATCACAACTGGGACACTGAATCAGGTCTGAGGATCTGCCTCAACAAGGCCTGTGTACAAAAGCTGAACCTTACTGTGAAGAGACAACTTCAATTCTTCTGTGTGCTTCACATTATTATAATCTGCAAAAAGTAAAGCACTTTGCAACACTTTTTTTAAAATTACTGCTAATTGTCTTCTACCTCCTTATCTGCAAAAATTCACTGAACCCATGTGCTTGTTTTTTTTATTACTCAATCATGTGCTCTCAGAATAATGTGGTGAGACATTTGCTTCAGGCTTAGGGAGATTAATTATCAGATATCAAACTAGATTAGATTTGTCACAAAAAGGCAAGAATGTTCATTTCACAAAGAAAAGTGACTAAGAGTATTCTGCAACCTTCCCATTCCCTGCTTTAATCGTCTCATCACTGGGCTTCCCCAAGGCAGAGAGAAACCATGCAGTGTTTCATCTCAATAAATGGTAGTTGAAACCACAGCAATGGCAATACAGCATCTTGAATATTGATCTGCTCTCCGACTTCAACTTCATTAAGATCTGTGATAAAGCAATATGTAAGATACATCTCACTGCATGCGTTGGTAAATCACACATTTCTCTCACATGCTAAAATATCCTTGTTTGTCTCTCCCTTTGAATCTCCATACCAGTGCTCCTTGACTTGCCAGAGTAATGCTGATGCAGTTGCCTAGCAACTGCCAATGGACCAATTGCTTCTTCATTATTGAAAGCACCTTTCATGATTGAAACCACCCTTGATAATCAAACCCACTGGTACTCTCCTTGCTGTCATAGCTGACATTTTAGGATAAGTGAAGGACTTTGATCTGTATTCAGTCACAATTAACAGATGTTTTCTAATGACTATGTGTCAGAACAAGACTATAAGTGGTTGTTTTTTTAACTTGCTCATTAAAGTTCAAAGATAGATAAAAGTTCAGCAAAGTACCTTCTTAATAACTACTAATGATTAAAACTAATGTTACATACTGTATATGTTGTGTCACTACAGCACTTCTGCATGCAACAGATAGACTGTATAAATGCAAACCAGACCGGACCCCGCCTGGATGATGAAAGTGGGGTCAAAAGTAAAAACGAGAATAAGGCATAACTCATGTAAAACAATGAATTATTGATTCACAAAGTTTGAAAGAATGAAGAGAGTCTGAGCAGCCTATTTTTTATGTGACATTCAGATTAAAATTCCAATGGTCATAAAAGTTGTATGAAGATCCTGTCAAGACAGAGCAGGTAAGTATGTAAAGGATTAGGAGCTGCTTCCAAAAATGGTTGGTTATTGATTTGAATGACTTGGAGCCCTATTGATAACATCTTGATATCTCTACCTAAATGCATAAATAAAGAGGACAGAAGTATTTCTGAAACTCAAGAGCAAAAAAAGTGCATCACAACATTTGAGTAAGGTAGCTACTCTCCAGTATATTGGTTCCTATTAAATGGTCTCTCTACTGACAATGCTACCCTAAACTAATTTTTATCTATAATCACATAATCTTGTGATGAATTAAATCCATGTCAATGTATAAGTGTGTTGCAGATGTCTTTTTCTAAAAATAAATAAATAAATAAAATAAAAAATCTAAAACAATAAGTTAAAAATGAATCAGTGTTTAATGTGAAAATACATACTTTAAATTTAAAACCACACACCTACACATCAAATCTTAGAAATTAAAGGTGGCTCATTCCTTGTTTTACAAGTGTCTTGTGGATATCAGTATATATATATATATATATATATATATATATATATACATATACACATATAAAAAACAGCTTCAAACATCTTAGGAAAAAAAAAAAGATGTAGCAATGTGCTATGCTGGAAAGCCTGCTACTGGTATAGTATGAAGAGATAGGATTCCTCTAACTTTCTGTAACTGAACATGTTTTCCAGAGAAAAACACAGCCTTATCACAGAAGAAAATAATCATTGACCTGCATAGGAAAGAGGCCAGGTTAGTCCACCTGCAGTGAAGAATGAGTGAAGGTTTTGTACCAGCAATAGCATAAGTAAGACTTTCTCAGTTTCTTCTGTGGGTTTTGTGACAGAACATGTGTTCTGGAAATGAAAAGCTGCTAAACATAGAAGGACTACATTGTGGGAAAGGTGCAAACTCCCTGAGAGATCTTTGGTTAGCGATACGAAAGATGTTCTGTAAAAACTAATTGTATCATACAAACAAAGAAGTGTGTGGGTGTGGAGGAGCAACTGTGAACAAATGTGTTACTCAAAATAAGAACACACTTTTCAGCTTGGAACTCGCTCTCTTTTCTGTAAATAACAGGAGACACAGTTGCCCAATAGTCTCTAAAATCCCTCAACACCATGTTTTTGAAAACTAGCAGCAACATGTAGTTTGAAACGCAAAAGATCTCGTCTCACCTCACTCTAGGTACAACTATGAACAGTTAATGTTCAATGTAATATCAGTCTCTTGTGCCCTCTCACAGTAATTTACTGACCTTAGTAGACGTATTACCTGTCACAGTTAGTGATCATGGTATGAATTTCTCATTGGCCTGAGGAATACAGGCACTGCAGCACAGTATAACTTTAACCTGAGGACAGGAGGATTGATGTTCAGATAGAATTATCATTCTTGACCCTTATTGGATTCCACATGTCCTAACAGTGTTAAGATGTCCTTGTTAGTGTTGTTCTCCTCTCTGCTGCTGAAGCTGGAGCTATAAAGAAGGATCACACCATGACTTACTGCATCATTGCTATGAAGTGACTAAAACAATAAGCATATGAGCGGAGTGTTTGTTGGCTAGGAAAGTAGCTGTAAAATTATTCTGTCATATTATCAAATTATTGTTTTTCTGATTATGTGTGATCCAATCACTGGGGAAGACAAAAGTACAAGTTTTCTTTGGCACAGGCCAACATGAATGTCTGGCACCCTAAGATGAGTGGAGCTGGATTACTGCGATGACACCCCTTCGAAGTCTATGAGCGCTCAGCATTTCCTTTGGAACTTAGATATCCCCTCAGCAGTGATAAGCCAAAGCACTCCCACTGCCCCCAGGAAATGCTTTTTGGTAGATATCTGCAGCACCACAGGCAACTGCGATCAGAGCAAAGGTGTTAATAGTGCTGCCACAAAACAAAAACAGTAGGGAAAAAAAGGCTCTGTTCACCTTACCCATTTTCCACTACAGAAACTTACTTGTAACTGACTTGCACCTGTTGTCCAGGGTTCTGTTTTTTTTTTTTCTGCATCCCCTCTTTGGAGACCTTGGAAGTTCCTGGAGCTAAAATGTCCACACCTCTCCCACAGGAGGTAATACTAAATCATTCCAGGTACTTGCAGGAGGAAAGGGGAGTGGGCTGTCACCCATAATTTCTTCAACAGATGCTGCATCACGTCCCAAGTATTAGCATAATAAGCTGTGTACACTGATCTGTATGGCTGCGTAAACATATCGATTTTTAGGGTTGGGGACAGCGAGGGACAGTGAGATGACTGAGGTGGACTGATCAAAGACATTACACTTCTGCACTTATTTGCTCTTCTTGTTCAACAGGTGTTTGTAATGTCTCCTTTACTGGTGGATTTTGTTGCACATATGATTAATGGGCACCGTCATGGACTCAACATGTCCTTTGCTCTGCCCTGCATGTGTGTGGAGATCAGCCTCATCTTTGTCTTATCAAGCCTTACTCTTTTTGATCTCTATAAAAGCTGTAGTGAAGACAGTTTCTTCCTTACAATGGTCTGAACTGATTCACTAAAAACAAGCAAAATATATATACATATCTGCACATTGTTGTATAAATCAATTCCACAATATTTAGATTTTATCTAGCTCTAAATTGAATATAACACAATCATTGCTACAGCAACAAAAGAAGTGATGTGGTGGTAGTGGAAGGCTTTTAGTGTGTGCTCATGTGCATTAACAGTCAATTAAGTTTGCAAGGGAATAATGGACCTCATTATAGCTTTAACAGAGTCATTACACCTTCAACCAAGCACTGCTAAGAGGAGTAGACTCAAAGATGTAAGGCTAATACAAGTTGCTGTCACCTTGGTTTCATATCCCTAGTGTTTTGTGCATCACGCCATGTATTTGAGGGAGAAAGTATTAGTTTCATATAAAGGTGTTTTATCTATGCAAAAGGAATGGAGGAAAAAATGGGTATTACAATACAATGTGAAACGTAGCCTCAAATTTTAACATAGATTTGAACCCACACAGTTACGATACCAATAAAAAATTAAAACAGTTGTGCTGCAGTTATAGTGTAATGAATATAATATTGTATTGTTTTCTTAAAATTGTGTCTCCCCATTAGTAAAGAAAAACAAAATAGATGAATAGATGAACAAAAACTCATCATGTTATGCAGACGTACCAAAATTACAGACAGATGAACATGACCAGTAGTGCCATTTCTCTTCCTGTGGCCTGCGTGATCACACATTTGACCCATTCAGCTGACCATGACGTTAGTTCAATTCAGTTCAGTTCAGTTCGGGCAGTGGTAACACAACTCTAATGGAGATTATATGATCTAAGTGGAGAGAATTATCCGATAGATGGATCCATCTATCCAAGGATGCTGAGACTCAGATGTCTTCAAATCACCTAAACTAATGGTTTCCCTGCCTGACAGACTTTGATGAAATGGAAATTACAAATAAAGTTCAGTTGTGGTACAGGGTCAGAGAAAGTAAAGGAACACAGAAAGCAGTTCTTATGACAGTTGGTGATAAACAAAGAATAAATGGAGTAGGCACTGAATTCCTATCTTGAGTGAGAACAGGCCACTAATACATGCCCTGGAATCTGTACTCTATACAACACAGAGAAGATCTGTCCACACAGGCCATCTGAGGAGAGAACTGCTCCTCAGATACTATCAATGCATTATTGTGCTGAGTTGAACAGATTAATACTGTTAAATCATCTCGGGACAGTTACCATGGAGGGAAGTAGTCATAATGATTCCTGGGACTTGACGTTTCCCTGCCTAATATTCAGTTATTGTATCACACTGTAGCAAGGGAATTTACCCTCTTGTTGATGGATTTTCTCCAATGTGATTATGTAAACATATTGTTGGAGTGGTTACTAAAGACCTTTGGGGAGTCACAATACCATAGAATATTCCAATAGAGTATTCCAATAGTCACTCTCGCTGTAGATGTTACTCCTGAGGTGCTACTACTACACTTGCTGAATTAATGTTTTTAACAATGGAAATCAGTTAGCAAAACCTAGTTTCAAGTTAAATGACACTGAATGCTATATGACTAAACTACTTATGAAGTGAGATATTAATATCTAAACTATAATTTCAAGCACTGTCCTATAAACTCAGCTGTTGGGATTGTGAGTTCATACTACAACCATTCAGGTCTCCCATGTCGGTCCCACATCCTAGTGGAGGCAGCCCTCCATCCCTACTCCTTTCATCGCAACTACTAATTTAGACATCAAATACAGGCAGGAAAACAAAAAAGAATTTAGAATTTTATGTCCACCGTCGCGGCCAAAGGCATCAAAAAAGCTGTCAGACACTCTTGTAAGCAAAATTTAGCTTCCCCTGAGCCCCTTCAGACACACTAGAAACTCCCCAGTCAAACCATATTGCAACACTTCAAGCTCATACCGTGAAAGCAACAAACATCAATACTTGCTGCATTCAAAGAGGTATTTTGTGAATGCACAAATGTCTAGCCCACAGGATATGACCTTGATGCATTCTGAAAAAATTTCCAGGAAAAAAGTGGTTTTATATTACCAAAAACAAACCACAGCGAGTGACTGCAGTTAAAATTTGTACTCCTCATCCAAAATGCAGTCACAATGAATACACAATGGTGTGTAAGAATGACAGGTGGTTTCCTTTTACCATCTGTTACAGGACCCATGTGGGGCATGTGACTTAGGCAAGGAGGCTCTAACATTCAGTGCCAGTGAGTGTTGTGTTTCTATCTCTGGCGCCATCTAAACATGACAGGCTCACTATGAGGCCAATGCAGAAGCAGCAGAGGCATGGTGAGGTAAAGCGGAGCTGACATACGCACAGCTGGGAGGTGAATGATCACCTCCAAGGAGTGAAACCACCAGAGATCAGCAGGGATCCAGCACACATGGAGCACAGAAAACCAGAATGAGGTCAAGTCTTCTATGTACACACAAACAAAGCTGAGGCAGAGCTTGAGAGCTCTGTCTGCGGTGTATTGTAAGACATGCTGTGAAAACCAGCCTTCCACTAATTATTAGTACTTATATATAATTATTATTTTCACTGTTGCTCAGTGACTAACAGGGTTATTGCTGAGTTATTTATCTCTGCAGTGGCATATTATTGCACTATCACTATGATTTAAAGATATGTGATGATTATAATTGCGCAGATGAGTAGATTAGAAAGCACATGCTCTAATTTATTGTTGTAATCAAACATTAACAGAAGCTGCAAAACTTTAAACAGATTTCAAACTGTACCAAAACTGAAGAAGAAGAAGATGATTCAACAGTATGATCATTCTGGAGGATGTAGTTTGTGGTGCAGTTACATCGTAATGCATTCTCCTGACAGTTGCTTGTGTTACTTTGTCCACTCCATTTATATCAACAAGGAGTTTCAACAAGCAACAGAAATGTGTCTTTATAATACAGTACAGTTCAACAGCAGCACACACAACAGTCTCCTCAATCATCATACAGTTAAATCCACACATCTTTAATCACAGTTTTATTCCCAACATTACCACCTTCACGATGGGATGATCTATTGCAGGACTGCTGAATTAGGTTGTTTTCGGCATCATGTTTTGTAAACCTAATAAACTAGCAAGTGAGTGCACAACGTTACATGTGACATGAAGGCCCTGGTAATGTAGTGGAGACACAGGTAGGCAGAAATACCCGATGTCAAATGCTTGCTGTCCAAGGTAACTGTTATCCAAGACTAATTAAATGATCTAATGAATCTGGTTTTAATGATGCAGAATAAGCAGTTATTAGTAGATAAAATTCTAACACCCAATTATCTCGCCCTCAACTGCTGGCATACTCCACGTGGTTTTTAGGAATTTCAAGGGTAACTACAGATCCTTCACAACACCACCAAATACCATCTGAGTAAAAACAGGGTCGTGTTGCTGCACTTCTAAGGTGAATTACATTTCAGTACAAGCTCATACTAAACTGCTGGAACGCTTGTCACCTTTTAAATTAGACCTGCATAGATTTAAAATACACATAGCAACAGTCAACACAAAGCCTTTGAAGGTGCCATGCAATTTATTTTGCTTGAAAGAGTAACAGAAAGATTACTAAGATTATGGACTTGTATTCATCTCGGAAAGAGCTATGAGAACAAAGAGTAGCTGTATCATAAGCAGTGCATTATATATCTATATATATCTTATATATATGTCTCAGTACTGTTTCTTTCCTGCAGAAGAGAAAAATAAGACAAAAATAGGCACTTCTAGTTGTTTCATCCTCAAAATAATTTTGTGTTGTGCAGTGGTGTTAACAACAGAATTCATATGTTGATTTTATAGCCAACAATGATGATCAGTTCCATTGCCAGGTTGAATTTTGAGGATACAACCTATGGTGGCCTGTAGGAAAAAAAAAAAAAGTTCCTCTCTTTTTGAGGAATGATGTATATATAACACATTGTATACACCCTTGGACTGCAAAGGTGTAGGTTTAGTTTGAGAGATGAAGGGGGAAAATGCATATTTAGTGTGGGTTTCTCAATCTTGAACCTGTATCCTATATTAAAATTTTAATACATGATTAAATGTGCTACAGACAGAGCAGGGAATGTAAGCAAAATGCTCTGGTTTTCTATTTAACTTGCTCCCTTTTTTAACTTTGTGCCACCTTACCAACTTTCCTGTTTACATTCTTCTGCTCCTCTAATCTTGTTGACCAGTGTGCTGAAGAAATGAAAAAGGAGTGTGATTGTCTGCAATTACCAAAAATGGAGCAGATATGTTTCTGTGCTCCTAAGGAAACCCATCCACCCAGTGAGTAACTGAAGCCCCAAGACTGTTAACAATAATATTACAGAAATACCTGCTCTCTTTTTGAAATCATATAATATTTCCATACATAACATAAAAATATTTCTGATTGTAGATATACTTCTATTAGCACAAATCAATAAGTGTCAGTTTCACAATAAATGAAACCATGTTAATTGTACAGAGGATCAATCCCCGACATGCCACAATCTAATTACTTGAAGTCTTCCACTTGGACCCTCATTGCTCATCTTGTCCGGCTTGCTGGGGCACTACCTGGTTGCTAGGCAGCTCTGCTGAATGGCAAAAAGTACACACTCAAGGGCTCACTCTGAGTCATTCAGGATCCCTTCATATGGAATTAATCGCCCATTAAAGGTCAAAAATAGATCTTAAATTATCCAACTTGTCATTTATTTTGCCCTCAAGAAAATCCAGTTAATTTTAATTGTTTTAAATTCTTATTTTATACTCTCTCCTGAAAATGTGCACCTTATTTTTGTGTTCATCATTCTAAGCACAACGGATGGTTGGTAATGGAAGGATCATAATGGCTGAGCACACAGACACATGCTGATTCACACAGCAATAAACATACTTGTATTACCTATAAAGATAAAATGAGCTAAAAAGAGGATTCCACATGTAGTACCCAACAACATTAAAAACTGTGTGCACAGGTACAGATCAGTTTTTTTCCCCCAGTATTAGGCCAGATGCACACTAGACACACCACATCAGCTTTCATTTTGCTGTCACACATAAAGACCAGGTGACAATGTGGGCTCTCAATCTTTATTTGATAAATTACTGTGTATACTGAACGAAGGATCTGCATTCAGAAAAGGTTACGTTTTAATGTTATAGTGATGACATAGATAAACACAGACAAAGAGAGAAAGAGAGAGGGAGCTGTTCGCTTTAGGGCAAAGAAGACTAGTGGTATTGATCCACCAAACACTGCAGTTTTTTCCCCCAAGGTTCTTTTGCCAGCTTTCCCATATAAAGCATCACCTTGTTTTGCAGCTCACATTGCCAAAACAATGAAGAAAATATCAAAATTAGGATAGTAGTTATCATGGATGTACTACCTTCTTCACACCTTAGAAGCATCAAACATAGTAATTACATTGACTGGGTCAAGTAATCACCTGTGATTGTACAGTTTGTTCTTAGTTTCTATGGCTTTAGAGACAGAAGTGTCCAATACGAAAAGAAATAACCCTGTAAAGAAAAAAATTCTCTGCCCATCACTGTGTCCCAAGTACCAAGCAGCACAGCAACGCAATATGTTCTTACTGAAATGCATTCAGTGTGTTTGTGCATATATTGTATTTCATTCCTTACAACACATTTACAAAGCCAATCTTTACATCCATGTTTACATAGCAGTTATATTCATTGGTGCATTGCTGTACATACTGACATTTACTGCCGCCTGTAGATCAGTGTAATAGTGCGACAGCATTGGCAGGACTGTGTATTGCATCATCCACATGTATGTGTACCCTCAGGTATAACAAACAGCTGTAACTTAGGAATAAGGCTGCATGATAATTGCAATCATTTTTGAATCCTGATCTAAAATTTACACCCCTATGCAATCTAAATCTCATGTGACAGGGAGAGCTGTTGCATCAAACCCAGCGCCTCTTTTGTCGCTAAACCACATTAACCACTAAAATGAATGTGTTATATCACGTGGTGAGTTTTATACAGGAAGACTGACTCAAAAACAAATCCAGCTCCTGACATGGTGAAACAGTTCTGATAGTGATAATAAAAATTAGTCAGGCTCAAAACGTGGGCAAGATGTAACACATTTCCATCCCTATTATGTATAACAGCCACATTGTGAAGATCATGTTGTTACTTCTAAAGTAAAATAATGAAGAGAACATCTCACCAAATTGTGATTCTACCATACTATCTAAAAAACAAAGAACCTCATTTCAGCATTTTATCACTGTTTCTGTTTCTGTGTTGCCCAGCCCTGGTGTAGTGACAGAAACGCTTGAATTTATTTCCCTCATCTGTAAGCAGAGCACCTTCCACAAACAGTGCAATACATACAGCAGCAAACCAACACAGGCACATTGCATTCTTATTACTATTCAGACTGATTGGTTTGTCCATCAGTCTCACACACTGCAGACAGAGCACAAATAATGTTAAGATTCTCCTTGACAGAAAATCAATACACACTGCATGCTACAACTACCCTAAAACTCAATTTTCCTCTCTGCCTAAAATACAAAACAATCTTTAAAAATACATAATAAAATAAGTCCCCTTCCACAAAATGTTATTCAGCACAATTTTTTTAATTACAGCGAAAACACTATAAACACTAATAACAGTAGTTATGTCTTAGTTGGTTGATATAATTTTAGTTTGATGTTGGATGGCAAAGAACTGTGAAAAATATGTGACAACAGTAATTTCCTTTTGGAAGTCATCACATCTCCTCTTAGAAATGTTATAAAGGGTAATGTGGCCTAGAGCTCACCAGGAGTAGTAAGAGAGCCCACTTTACAAATTGGTACATAGGTCTAAATAAAGTCTTAAGTCTTAATAAAGTACTGTATGTAATAGGTACTGGTTTTGTCTCAACCATAGCTTGTGGCAGATATTTTTTTAAAAACAGCTCTAGCTCTTTCAAATGCCTTCCAAACTCTGTCTGAGCATGTTTGTGTGAGTGTAAGGCCTTTGACGTAGGGAAACACCCTTTTGCCATAAACACATTAAAGTCACTGCCAGAAAAAGCTGAGCCAGCCTGTTACTTCAAATGTGGGTAGACTTTGCTCTGGGCACTTGCTGTGAAGACTTGAAGCTAATCAAAGCTAATTATGTTTCAGTTTCAGACTGGGAAAGAAGAATACACAGTAAAGGCCATGGCAGAGAACAAAAGTGCCACTGCATAATGTGTTTATATTCATGTAGTTGATGTTTGTCATCAATGTTTCCACAGGCTAAACTCTTATATTTAAACTTAGTGTATATCCAATAAAAGCTTCCCTACCAGAGTTATTCCTGCTAAATTTTTGTCACCGTCTACATTGTCCTCAGATATGCCAAAGTCGCCTCTTGGTAAATGTGAATACACCCACGCAGCTTGCTAATCAGGTTTTTACTGAGTGCCACAAATGCCATGAGGGCTCAGTTGAGTTTACGGAGAAACAAATGAGGGAATCAAAATTTGCCAGCAGCAAAGTAATACCTGCACAGGACAGCTGATGTTCAAGCACAAAGAGGCAGATATCTAATCAAAGAAATCTTGAGTTTACTCTCTTCGCAAGAGCTCATTTGTGGTCACATGATTTTAATTTATTTAGAAATAAATGAGACTTCTTAACTTTTTTTAAGTTGCTCACTTTACTGCCTCATTAATGTTAAATCTTGCCAGGACCACCAATCATCTAAACAGATGTAAAAAACACAATTAATGCAGAAATATAAAATAAATGTTAGCAAAATGACATGCATCAAGTTATTAATGCTGCAATTAATCTTTCATAATGTTATAGATCAAACATTACTGTTCATTAATTCAATAGAAAACACTGTCATAATCATTAAGTCTCATGAAACAACACAATATTATAATATTAAGTAATTATTCCACTGAAACTCTATTGCCCAGCCATAAAGATGTAATATATACAGACTTCCTTGGTCTGCCATAAAACTGCCAAAGAGAATACATGTGGAATAAATCAATGTTTATTTAAAATAGAACACATTCTATAGGAAACATTAACCAATGTAGAATTATAGTTCAAAGACAAAAAAAAAAGCATGAACCATATGATCCTCAAAATTTTTTAATACAGGGTTTCCCCCAGGTAATTTGGTTAGTACTAGTAGTTAGAAGAGGGAGTAAACAGACTTGAGTCTGGTGTCTTTTTGA
Organism: Mastacembelus armatus; assembly: GCF_900324485.2. Classification (NCBI taxonomy): domain Eukaryota; kingdom Metazoa; phylum Chordata; class Actinopteri; order Synbranchiformes; family Mastacembelidae; genus Mastacembelus; species Mastacembelus armatus. Next base: position 8,058,579 of record NC_046638.1, on the reverse strand, counting down.
TCTGCACTGCAGTTGTGAGGTTGTTTTTTCCTCACACATCATATTATCTTTCATAAAAATTTAATAGTCTCTTTTAATGTTAGCTGTGTGCTCTTTATTTCAGGCAAACAAGGGCACCTAACACCATGAAGTACTCTATAAAGGACTGGTGCTCTAAATAATGAATAGCTTTTAAACACTGGTATTTGATTTCTTAAATTTAATGGATGCATTTGCAAAGGTTCAAAAATAAGCAACACAACCCAAAAAGATGTATTATAATGAAAGTAGTGAGCACAATTTGGGGTTACTGTGTCACATTTGTAGATAAAAGTGCATTCAAATAAGTCAACAGGCATAAAATTGCATGATGTTTCATGATGTTGAACACAGAGCACAGTACTGTAGAATCTGGTTACAGCACATACCACATGACAATCTGTTCCCACCAACCTGTGCAGATTTTTTATCCTTAGTTGGTAAGGAACACAGACTTTACAACTGACTAAAGACTGGACAGCACAATGACTGTGCAATGACTAGAAGTTCATTCATCCTGCATCATCCTACTGCAGTAGTTCAATCAATATTTCCTTAATTTTAATACTGCAGTTAGATGCAGATCTCTATTATTTGAAACAATAAAATTAGTTTTTAAGTTTTAAATATTAAAGTTTTTAAGAGCAAGAGAAGGTTTTGGGTCCTTGCACTAAAGGTTGGCCAGGAGGTCAGCTAACTGCTGTTCTTCTGAGGAAAACTGAAAGGTGACTTTGTCCAAATGGCTAGGGCGACATGTGGAACCATAAAAAAAAATCTTAATGTGTACACACACATAAGCTGCCAAAATAATCACAATGACCCACTGTGAGCATAAATACATACTGTACAGACTCCAAACATTCAGTCTCCACAGCATACAGTAGCTCTCTGAACAGCTGACCAGCACAGCCTGGCATATTCCTCATTTCAGATGACTCAAGGTCTGTTACCCTAAATCTGTGCAATTAAACAAAAGTACTTACTGAATCTAGATACTTAGATGTAGCGTTCCAGCTTCCTTCTAAGTCCAAGAAAAAGATACAGCTGTGGCCACTACTTTGTTCTTCCTCCTTTGGGATCCTGTGAAGTTTATGTGTCCACTGAAAATTAGAGAATATGGTTAAAAATGAAAAACACCAACTTAAAGTTTGGAATAACTCTTAACAAATTACAAAAAACAGAGTAACCCTATGAATGTCACAGAAATATTTTCATAGAGAAAACAAAATACATTGTAAGTAAATCAACTATGAGATATGGCCACATTAAAAAAAAAAAACAATACAAAAGTAAACGGGTTATCAAAGATAATGAATCCAAAATGAGATTTTGCTGAGTTTATGCAGACAGCTGAAACTGCCCGAGGGAAATTACTCAACAAATAAACACAGAAATCGGCCACAATGTTTTTCCACCACACAACAGAATTGCTTTTTTGTCTACCCTTGATGTAATCAATGAGGTGAGCAACCTTTCACCGCCATAAAAGGGGAAAGTCTGTAAAGCAACATATGGTCATAGTTTCTCTAATCTTGTCCACTGAAAATAAAAAGAATCACATCTGCTTTAGTCTCATTATTAAACCCTATGACTAACCCCCAGTCACTCCAGACTGTAGGAAATTAAAAGCAAAGATGGCAGGAAGAGCACCATCATTGGCAGAAAATAATGCTGGTACACAATAGTCCCCAGAGACTAACCAGATGTCAGAACTGGAAAATGAAACTAAATATAGCTTAGCGGTGTTTTGCTGAACTAAATCATATTTGTAGCTATTTTAAGAATATATCTAAAAAGACAATTGCCAATACAGCACTAGTAGAAAAGATTCACATTGCTGTGCTTGTCAAGCATGCATAATTCTTTCTACATTATTTTAGTATTAGAAATAAAGACATAAAAAGCATGTGTTGGGGTAAATATTATTTACATCAGCTGCTTTAAGAAAATTCTTGTTGTGTGGTTGATCTGCCAGGTTCAAGTAGCTCAGGTGGCATAAAAACTACCTTGACATGTTCAACAGCCTGCAAAAGCACATTTGTATAACTAAACTAAAAATAACCATTATAGTTACAATACCTACTGTATGGGTTGTTGTGTCATTAGTGGACTGTATTGTGAACTGCCAAGTGTTAATTAATCACTGAGGGGTTAAAACAAAAAAGGGGACACCATCTGCTATGGCTACCCAGCATGCAACATGCCGAAAGTGTGTGAAGGGCCTATGGGACTGCCCAGGGCTTTGCTCAGTGTTTCTGTCTGTCTCAGTGGCTCTATACAAAAACCACACAGAGAGATATAACCATCTACATATGCTACTGCTTAACTCTCCAAGGATCATTTCAGTCTCACAGCCCAGCTCCACTGAGACCGTCTTAACTCAGTATGGTGGAGTGCACTGGGCTTGCAATCACAACTTAAAAACTCACATCCCCTGAACATGAACGTCATAATGTATCATTTCTATTTGTCAGATGGGTATTAAGCACCAATATATGACAATGTGTACCAGCTCTATGCGGCACAAAAAGCCATGCTGTTCCTATGCAGGAGAGCCACTAAAAAGATCTTGGAACAAAAACTGAAAAGGGGTTGGCTGAGGTGATGATATCCTGCAGTCAAACGTTCACTGAAAAAGAAAAAAAGTCTAAAAGGTCATCATCATGCCAGATCTGACCCATTTACCAGAGGCACTCCTGCATTCAGATGGAGTGCTACTATGTCAAGCGAAAACATCTAATGGTTTTGTAGTGCTTGCTTGGTTAAAAGGACAGAGCACAATAGGCAGAGAAGCAAGCCACGTTTCATCTTTCCTAATTCCATGGCCAATTAGAAACCCCCACCCTCCCACGGAGCTCTGATATGTTGATTCCTGATCACAAGGCGATTAGAGAAAAATTCTACAACTGCTGCCATTGGAATAAGGCTTGATTTAAGAAAAAGCAAATAAGCAAGCTACAAGGCTTCATGCTGAGGGATAAAATCCCTAATTTTTCACTTCATTTGACATCACGTTTTTTTTTTTTCTTTCTTTGAGACACTGAAATGTATTAGCCACCATTTTGCTTCCCTCATCTTACTGACTTTTGTTTGATGTAAGTCAGCACCTTGGGTGAGGCTTTGTTGTGTGTCAAACTGTTTGCATCATTAAAAGCATGGATATGTCTATCAAGGGGTATGCACTAAGCAGTGTCGTCATTTGCAGGGTTACAGCCGTTCATTGTCAGTCCTTCCACCCAAAACGCAAGATTTCCTCAGCCGGAGGAAGGAAAATACTTTAAGCTTACATTTCAGTTAGTCTTTTTAGCAATCCTCCTGAGAAAAAAGACCTGACACTTTACTACAGACTGCTTAACGGTAAACTACAGTTCAGTTAATACCATTGATAACATAACCATGTATTCTGTGCAGGCTGCAGCATTGCTGAACTGCACTAAAGACAAGTCTTGACACATCAAACAGATGACCAGTGTTAAAGCAGACTGAGATACACTGAATAGCCTACATCTCCCAAGAATGACTAAGAGCTATTCCAACACACCTCATTACATTTGTAGTCAATCCCATTTCATTACTGTACATAAGATTAAATACAATCCAAAGAAAAAACAAAACAAAACATACATTTAAACAAAAGTAGACACTGCAGCACACCACAGTGTATGTCTCACCTCTTCCTTGTGATAAATCTGTCTGGGCAATTTCTAACACTCAAACATTAAGACATTTATTGATTTGTTTGTCTCTCACAGCCTCATCAACAAATCCACTTTCACCTCCACTAAACATTCAGCTCCAGAAAACCTAACACGAAATAAAAGTGCTAACCTATTAGAATATAATGATGAATTACAAAAATCTGGGAGGTTGGTCAAACCCCGCAGGACAGACTATGAAGCACCTATGTCATGTTGAATATAACCACAGCAAATACATTTAGGGGCTTTTCACCGGATAATCCAAATATAATGTGTTAGTCGCTAACGTTAACCTTTAGCAGATCAACATGTTATCACGATTACAGAAGAACAACACTAACAAATGGGGCTTATCTGCTCATGAGCCGTCTTCTAAACATTAACGTAGTTAACATTTTTCCTTATGGTTAACTATTTGACAGAGCTGTCCACCACGGTCGCTCAACTTCTCCCCCAGCTTTTCCACTGTTATCCACACTTTAAGAAAACACACACGAAATGCTTCTATGGCAAAACAATTTAATTAGCGGATAAAATAAAAACACCCCTGAAAGCAGCAGTCGTCAAACTCTTCCAATAAAGCAGCGAAATGAGTTATATGTTAGCTAACGTTAGCAGTTAACTGTTAACTCTCCAAGACGTTGCCAGGTACAAAACATGGCTTAAAGCGCCTTAAAGTTAAAATGTATGAATGCATTTAAAATACAAGGGTGACGATATAAGATGTGTAACTTACGGTGGTAGTAGGAGTGACGTCCAGAGTTTGCTTCAGAGTGAAATGTTGGTCGTTAATAAAGTAAATGAGCAGAGAGGACAGTGTGAGGGTTCATCGCAGCGCTCCGTGCTCCCAAACCCTGGAGAACCAACCCGTCCCCCGAAGCTGCCCGAGTACCGTAATGCTCACACGACAGCGCGCGCGTTTTTCTCTTTGCCGTAATACCCAGACTAGCACTAGATTGGGAACGTGGTCTACAGTAAAACCCAATCTGGTTAAAAAAGATAACTGCCTTTTAGTGAAAGCAGGTTAGTGAAATTTTGCTTCTGATATTTTCCTTATCAGTTGGTCCTACATAATGGGATTAATCATAAGTTTGTTTTCACTGATAGTAAAATATTATATTTACCATACTACATATGGTAAATATTTAATATTTAATAACTCATTCATTGTTTGGTAAAAAAAAAGCCTATTATCATTCCTGGAAACCCATGTAATTTCAATTGCTTGTTTGTTTTGTTAGTTCATTTGTTTTTTGTTTTCTGAACAACACTCAAAATAACAAAGACAGAAGTTGACAAAGTTGAATTTACTGTCACAGAGAACAATCAACTAATCAATTAATCATTTGAGTTCTAGTGTGTTGCCTATGGCAGTAATGAAACTGGTCATGTTCAGTGAGCATTAGTAGGCCCAGAACAAGATGTTCTTTAGGTCAAATACAAAAGTGGCAGCATCAAAATATAACATGGTGCACAATGGCCTATTTCAGAATAGCTAAATGTATGGGGCTATATTTGTCATATTTGAACTTTGAAAGTTTGAATTTGGTTAATACTTAAGCACTTACTTTTACTTATGATGATCTTTTGATGAAAATATTCATTCATATTCTTTCATGGTATCACTTGTTACACAGGGAATAAATCTATATTATTGTTCCTTTGGAGAACATCTTTGCTGCATTGCCAGTGTGTGGGCAATTTTTCTATGAATGGGACTTGAACATATGATTCCCTGTCAAAAATCTAAAATGGTCCTGAGATGAACACCCTATCCAAATTGATGTGTATACAGATTTGTCTTAATTCTAGCCGATCTTTCCAGAAAGGAAATGTATAGTTGGTGTGATAAGATACTCCTACTTTCTTAATATTGTTGGGGTATTTCATCATCAAGGATTTCTTAACATTGCAGAACAGTTACAGTTAAACAGCCATCTATTTCCACATTAGTGACTATGTGTCTTTGAGTTTAAAAATGGCAGGGTTATTTGTCTTTAATTACCTTTGTAACAGCATCAAGGATACACATCGAGGATACAGGTGCTAATATAACAAGTGCCTCTGCTTTGAACAGAGGTGCTGAATTAGTGTTGGAGGAAGGGCCTCTGAAGATTTGCTGGCAGAGTGAAAGTGTGGGAGTGGAGAGCACACAGAGGTTGGCAGTGCAATTTAGTAGCACACATAGAATAGCTTTATAGCAATACATTTCTCTGAAAGAAACATCAGACAGGCTGTGGCACACTTCTATCAAAGGGTGCCTTTTTCCATATAGCCTTAATTTATTTTGACGCCATGGTGAGAAAAAAAATCACACTGAATCCATCATTTTTTTAATCCTGATTTAGGACATTTTAATATAGGCTATTTGAGACGCTGAGAGACAAACAGCAGCCCCACATTTCTGATTTGTTGCTGAAGAGTCATTTCAAAATTTTATTGCACTAAAACAATTATCGTGCTTCTTTGTTTAGATTTGAGTGAGGAAAATTCTAATGGTCGGTGGAGGGACAATAACATGTTATGTAAATGTTAGAATTGTTGCTTCATTGCAGACAGAACTATCTGGTGCATGTTTGAAAGCCTGCAAATAGATGGCTGTAAGTATACAGGAGTGTTACATTAAGTAAACACCCTGAAAACAAATTTTCTAGAAAATAGACATAAACAAAAGAAGTGGTTGACTAAATTATTTTATCTTCAGGCTGACAATATTTACACAATAAAGCCAGCTTTTACACATGCAGATCAGCAAAAAAATATATGTTTCAGACCATAAGTCAGCTGTTAGTCACATTAAAATTCAAAATGTGAGTTTAACAAAAACAGTGTACATTAAAATATCAGTGACATTAAAAAGAATTATGCTGATGTTACAGTAATTGCAGGGTTTCATAATAAAGCCAAATTTAAGCATTACTCATCCACTTCCTGTAATGGTTACAGCAGATGGGTGTTGCTGTTAATAAAAAGATTAATAATCTCAGAACTGCAAATAACATATCAAAGGCTAATAGAGAACATTTGAAAGTAGTATTTTTATGCACCTGCATAACTGTTACAGCCACCCTTCAATAGCTTATCAAGATATTGGACATTCAGGATACACAGTGACATTTGAAATGGAGCGATGATGGCACGGTTGGATGTTACAGGTGAATGGCAGGCCAGAACAGCTTTTTAGCGCTAGGAAGTGTAGGAGACGATACACGTCTGGCGCGAGAGCACATTATGAGAAGGAAGACATACTAGGGGTGGATAGATGTAAGCAGCTGACACAGGAACTTATTCACTTTCACTGTGTTTATTATAACATTTTTTTCAATGTGCACCATTTTTGGCCTACAGACATAGGAATGTGCACATGTGCTGAGTGTGATTTGAGCAAACATTTGAAAACATGGGCTCTAAGAAAGGGGCTGGTATGTGGGAGGCATGTGTGCTTTGTCTTCACCCACACTCAAACCTGTCAAACAAACAACACTCTTCTTCCACCCCCTACCCATGCAGCGACCAGTCGGGTTTTTTCACATAACTCAGCGTCTGAGATCGTCTGGAACAAGGTGTCTGATAATTGTGGACAAGTAAACAATATGAAAGTGCTGCTATATTCTACTACTACAGTATAATGCATAATTGTCTCAGATAATTCTAGTTAACAATTGCCACAGGTGTTGCTGCTTTCTGCTTTCCTACAGTAATAAATAATAAAACAAAGAACTGGGGAGGAAAGTAGAAATCACTTTACTCCACTGAAACCGTAAAAAATTGATAACGGAGAAAATAGTAAAAGAAATGCTGACTGTGGGATCCAAAATACATTTTATCTTGTTCCCTCTATCCAGCAGAATACAAATCATTGATAATAGGGTAAACATTAAATGAGGAAATTTAAAAAATAGTATGGATTAAGAGAAATCTCAGATTATCAGCTCCATATACTAAACACCTCAGGGGACCTTGCTGACACCAAGGTCTTGTTATCAGCTCATGCCCAGACATCCTACTTCGTCAGCTAATCATGTTAGACAGCCTTCCAGGCATTAGTCTTAAATTCCCCTACTGTGCTTCATCTCACTTCATGGTCTAGAATACCAGGATGTTTTTAAAGCATGAAATATTTTCTGTGTATGATAATCATGTGGCCTTAAAAAATTATTAAGGGTCCAAAAATGCTTATCCTCTTAATTCCTACTTGCCTCAAGAGAGCAGGATATGCTGTTTAGGAGCAAGACTGTGATATTTGTCTCATTTTGAGGAACAGATTATTTGGAGTTGTTGCCTGCAGGCTTAGAAAAAAGGAAACAGTCATTACAACAGGAAGACCATGGGAAATCAATAAGGACAGTAACTTCCTGGAAGACAGAAGGCATCAGCCAGTACTGTCCACAACTAGTAATGATGAGTGAAAGGATGTGGTGAAGTAGTCAGCATATACAATGAAGAGGAGAGGTGATTTCTGGGATTTTTAAACATTTCTGTTTTCTCAAAGAAACATGGTCTGAGATAGCTGTTGCTCTTAAAGTTTATTTGATCAAATTTAGAACTGTTCTAGGAACTGCTCCTTCTGTCCCATACAAACACTAAAGAATTGGAGAGGTGAAGTGAAGCTGTGAGGGTGTATGATGAACAGCAGTCAGCTGTACCTCTGATTTGGCTGTTCATCAGTCACAATCACCCATGAGACTCAGCTTCAGCCCTGTAGTGGCCCAAAGGTGGAAATAAACAAGTGTCTTTGATTAAATGCAGCTACAGCCACTGTCTGACCTCCACTTTGCACTGTGAAATAAAATCTTTCCTTTGAACTTTCTCTGAAAAGGACTAAAACATCCAGAAAAAAAGTTTAAATGTGCTAGTCAAACAAAATCAACAGTGACAGTTCATTAGATCAATTACTAAGCAATAAATAGCAAACAACAACAATTACAACAACAATGATAAAAGTAACGATGAAATTTTTCTTTGTTGTTGATTACGTTTTTCTTGACTAGGAAGCAGGTTTGCACTACTTGAAATACTTTGTTGGTATTAACTTTTATTAAACTTGAAGTATCAAGTTGATGAAACTGTTTTACTATCTTATTGGAAAGAAGTTGAATAAAAATGCCAGAAATCTGAAAATCTCTCTCTCAGTTCTTCTGATTCAAGACTCTGGGGAAGCAAAGCTACCAGTGATTTTAAGCTGAAGGAGCTAGTTGATTTTTACAGTGTTTGCATCCTGGCTTATTGACCTGGCCTCCACTAGGCTGGACAAATCAGTTAATCATTTCCCTGACTCATCCTTTACTTTGCGACTAATCATTATATGCTCTATCTGATCCTGGTGAGAATCACAGAACCCACTAATCCAATAAGAATTAGGACACAAAGTGAATTACCTGAATAAATCTAAAATAGGAGCAGAGCAATGTCTTTGTGGTGCACAACCAAAGGTATTGTTTGTTAGAACTTTGGAAATCAGCATCCTACAATTCTGCATACAGAAAGTATAACTGGGTATATTCAAAAATATGAAATAAATGGAAATACTCTTGATATGAAGGGGCTCACTGAGGCTTTGGCACACTGCATTGCTGTGTGGGATCCAACTAATATTCAGCACCTCAGCTGCTCTTCTTATGGAAACAATGGTGTCCCTTCTTTCAAATGTAATTAAATTTCCTCTTTGCCTCAGCCAAGAGCTATTTTGAGAACCTGGCTCTTATTTGTTCCATGCAGGATAAAATTATTAACCCAAACATGGGTTTAATTCAGATTTGAGGGCATTTCTGCCCCCCAGCTGTGACAACACAGGCTGGGCATTTGACTCAAAAGGAGCCAGATCAGATTATGTATGCTGTATGAACATAAATGTTTCACAAGCTGAACGATGTTCCAGGGGTGTTAACGAAGCAAAAAAAAAAAAAAAAACATATAGGGAAATAGAAGCTTTGATATAAGGTGCTGACAGGTTTCAGCTAGAAGAAATGCTAATTACTTCATTAAAAACAGATTAATTCTAATGAATTCTTGTTTGAAATAAATAGAGGTGTTGACTGCAGAAAGAAGGCTGCATGCTTTGAAAACGCCAGCATGATTTTAGCCTTTTAAACCAATAAATGCAAAGGTAAGGTGATCAAAACCACACCTACAACACCCATACCTGCTTTGAGTGTGCCACAGCTGGGACAAATTCAGGGCTGTACAGTATTACCCTCAGGAGCAACATGCTTTCCAGCCTCTATAGGATGAATACATGGCTTCCTGCACGCGGTTGCGTGTGCTTTTTATAAGATGTTCCAACATTAGGGAAGAAAACGGTTCAGTATACAAAGTGAATCATTTCATAGCTGATGTGTGCTAGGTGTTCTCTTGCATCCGTGAGGAGAGACAAACACTGCAGCATGCACAGAAACAGAACACTTTTTAAATATTTCATTAGGTTTATTTATTTATTTATTTTTGCTTGTACAGCAGAGACTGGGAATGTTTAATGAGATATTTGTAATGTGTAGTAGCAGGAAATATCACGAAACTGTAGACAGCTGAACATACCCACAATCTTTAGTTATCTAGATCGAATTCTATACTGCAGGTCTGGGAATCATGCAGTAGAGTAACTCATGGTGTGATACTGTATAGTCAAAATGTCTCCCTTAAATTGACAGCAATGTCACTATACTGGAAATTTTAACAACTCACAAGAAAACTGGCTAAAATAAAAAGAAAACAAAAAACAAAATTATTAGCAAATATTACAAAACATATTCATACACCATGAATACATGATTATTTACTATATAAGATGATTCAGTCATTCAGAAACAGCTTGAGCTGTGCCCCAAAAGCAGATGCCTGTGTGCAGAAGATTGAGAAAAATATATTAAAGAGGAGTCCAGCCCACTGGCAGTGATAAAGGAGGAGAATTTAAAGTTTTTCATCTAAATCTCTAGGAAGCTCAGAGATTAGAATAGAGACAGGGTGAGGGTTGTCTTCAGCAGGGTTCAGAACTCAGAGGACACTGCACAACCTCCTTCTTTTATTTATAAAAATAAATAAAAGGTTTTCTCTTTTTTTTTGCATCATCATCATATGTGAGCAGAATTTATGTCCTCCAGTGTAATAGACAGCGATGAATCTGCAAAGCAGCATTTTGACTCTAAAAAACCCACTTAAAAACATATATACCTAAAAAAACCATATATAATATATATTGTGTTTAAAAAGTAAATAAACTTATAATCTAGATATAGCAAGGGCAAAACTGAAAAATCTCTACGTCTGCATCAGGCCCATCTCTTTGATATCAAGCTGAGACTGATTTAGACAACCTGAGCTGATCAAAGACGTTCTCATGTAAAGGCTCACATTGATTTGTCCCGCATCCTGCTGACAGGACAGTCGCTGCATTGATGAGAAGCGAGAGAACTGAGAGTACTGCATCTGTCTTTCATCTCCAACAGGAGGTGTAATAAGACACTGGCTGACACTCTTGAAGTCTCGACTCTGTCTGGTGAAAATAGGGCAGCTCATCCAGGGACAGAGAAGGACAGCTGACTTCTCTTACGCTTCGCTCTGCTCCCTCCAGTCCTTCATCTATGGATTAGGGTGTGTTCCTTCTTTCAAGTGTACTAAAAGCTGAAGACAAAGTCAATGTGATCAACAGTTTCTAAACGTTATTACAGTTATTTCAGGCAAATGCTGTCTTGTCACTGTCATAACTGACACAAGGAAAGTTGGGAAGCTGGCAGCAAGACTTAACTATTTCAGACTTGACAGTCATGTTTGACATTTTTTTTTATTTTTACTGAAAGGCGCAGAAAATACAGTAGAATGTATATGTCAATGTCTAACTTTATCTTGATGAAGTACTTATAGCATGGCTGTAATGATGGCAATGTTTGTCTGTCAAGCTGTATTTGGTTTATACCTGTCTAACTAATGGTATTCTCCTCAGCCTCTTCTGTGTTGTGGTCATTGTCTAGCATGGCAAAACACAACACTAAGATGGGTATCACGATAAAGAAAACTTTGTACCTGCCCCAAACATCAGCATGTTCATTATTGAGAGCATTTTAGCATGGATGGATTACTGAATGGGTCTACTGGGCACAGGTCCAGGGTATCAGAGGGCCCTAGAGGAGAACCCTAAAGGAACTGTTAACCTCTGCTTTTGAAAGTCTGCAAAACAGCAACAAAGAGAAATAAAAACCACTAAAAGTAGACACTCAAGTGAAAACAGTCACAAATTCTGCAAAATGACAACTAAAGTATGAAAAAACACAAAACCCCAAAAACACGTAAATATAGGTGAATTTGAACATGAAGAGATGCAAAACATATCAAAATTGGCACAAAATGGCAAAAGACCCACAAAACAACAAGAAGACACAAACCGACCAGAAATCATGTGGTCAGTCCTACAAATGCAGGAGATACAGGGGCCTTGTATGTGTCTGCATCCCAGGCCCCAGTTTCTCATGATCTGTCCATACATTTTACCATATAGCACCACTGAGGCTATGTACAGTCTCACATAGCTCAGAGCCTGTTAGTGTCCAAAACTTTTGCATGCCCCGAGCTAAAAATCCCACAGTTCTCTTCATTTTGTAGTGGAAACCAACAGCAAGATAGTAAAGTTTCTATTTCATTGTTTGGACAAGCTGCAAATCAGAGACCAGACTACGTATTATCTACAGTTTTATATGATCCACTGCCTAACGCATTGTTAAGGTACTTATGGTACTTTGATAGCAAATACTGCCCACATACTGCTCTTTTAACACGATGTTGCCAGAAAGAACAACTTTGCATAGTGTTACATTAGTCAGGGTCTACTTATCCTTTACAGTGCATCATTAGAATAAATGTTTAGGTACACTCAAGTAAAATGAAGAGGTAAATGACAGGCAGGGATGGAGGAACAAGGATTCAGGGCGTATTGAAGTGTGACCAGCCAGCTGCCCCGGGGACACAGACTTTATTCACATTTTGCAATGTGATTAAATCAGATGTGAATAAGTCATGCATATCAGTGGAGGCTCAGTAAAGACAAACGAGAGTGAGAGGGAAGATAGAGAGAGAGAGAGTGAAATGTGGGAACAGGCCAAAAAAAGTTCACGTAAAATGGAGAAAAATAGCAAGAGCAGTGAAGATTGCATTTTAATGAGCATGATTCAGCTGTGGGATTCAGGGACTCATCAGAAAATGGCACAGGAAACGTTTTGAGGTTTTTTCTCATCCAGAAATAACATCTGCCACAAATGACCTGCTCATTACAAAGATGATGAAAACAGCCCATACAATAATGATTTGTAGCACAAGGACCAAATGTGCCCTCACTGCTGTATAGGTATAGATAACATTAATGTTCACAAAAACAACAATATATTATGACTGATATTCAGATATTTCCTTCACAGGATCAAACAGCAACATACCAATTATTCTGAAAACTGTAAAGGCTATGTCTACATCACTGATACAAAAACAACCCAGACAGGTGAAAGTAGGCCCTGGAGGAAAGCAGAAGGAAATGAAAATGTTTGAAAAATACAATGAGGATGCGCTTAGGATATTTTGCACAGAAAATGTCTGATTATACTCGGCAGAACTGAGGGTCTCAGGCTTAGTTGCTTCGTCTCCTGGTCACAATGCTGCAGTGTGTGAAAATGCCAAACGTTTCCTTGTTCATAATAGTTCAGTGCCTGAGCATCTACTTGAGGTCAAGATCTCTCTTTGCTGACATTTTCATTGTCGGTGGAAGCTAAGTGGGCACCACAGTCACTGTTAAAACTGAAGTTGTCTATATAACAGATAAAGTTTAATCGTCTTGATTTCTTCTAGTTTAAAACATTAGCACATTTTATCGCATTCCCTAAATTTAAAACAAAAAAATATATATTTGTGGTCTATTATCTGTCTCTGTATGTGTGTTTCTGTGGTCTGTGGGGGGGGATAATATACAGTGGGTACGGAAAGTATTCAGACCCCTTTAAATTTTTCACTCTGTGTCATTGCAGCCATTTGCCAAAATCTAAAAAGTTCATTTTATTTCTCATTAATGTACACTCAGCACCCCATCTTGACAGAAAAAAACAGAAATGTAGAAATTTTTGCAAATTTATTAAAAAAGAAAAACTGAAATATCACATGGTCATAAGTATTCAGACCCTGTGCTCAGTATTGAGTAGAAGCACCCTTTTGAGCTAGTACAGCCATGAGTCTTCTTGGGAATGATGCAACTAGTTTTTTTCACACCTGGATTTGGGGATCCTCTGCCATTCTTCCTTGCAGATCCTCTCCAGTTCTGTCAGGTTGGATGGTGAACGTTGGTGGACAGCCATTTTCAGGTCTCTCAAGATGCTCAATTGGGTTTAGGTCAGGGCTCTGGCTGGGCCAGTCAAGAACGGTCACAGAGTTGTTCCAAAGCCACTCCTTTGTTATTTTAGCTGTGTGCTTAGGGTCATTGTCCTGTTGAAAGGTGAACCTTCGGCCCAGTCTGAGGTCCTGAGCACTCTGGAAGAGGTTTTCTTCCAGGATATCTCTGTACTTGGCCGCATTCACCTTTCCTTCAGTGCAACCAGTCGTCCTGTCCCTGCAGCTGAAAAACACCCCCACAACATGATGCTCCCACCACCATGTTTCACTGTAGGGATTGTATTGGGCAGGTGATGAGCAGTGCCTGGTTTTCTCCACACATACCGCTTAGAATTAACGCCAAAAAGTTCAATCTTGGTCTCATCAGACCAGAGAATCTTATTTCTCATAGTCTGGGAGTCCTTCATGTGTTTTTTGGCAAACTCTGTGCGGGCTTTCATGTGTCTTGCACTAAGGAGAGGCTTCCATCGGGCCACTAAGCCATAAAGCCCCGACTGGTGGAGGGCTGCAGTGATAGTTGACTTTGTGGAACTTTCTCCCATCTCCCTAGTGCATCTCTGGAGCTCAGCCACAGTGATCTTTGGGTTCTTCTTTACCTCTCTCACCAAGGCTCTTCTCCCACGATTGCTCAGTTTGGCTGGACGGCCAGGTCTAGGAAGAGTTTTGGTCGTCCCAAACTTTTTCCATTTGAGGATTATGGAGGCCACTGTGCTCTTAGGAACCTTGAGTGCTGCAGAAATTCTTTTGTAACCTTGGCCAGATCTGTGCCTTGCCACAGTTCTGTCTCTGAGCTCCTTGGGCAGTTCCTTCGACCTCATGATTCTCATTTGCTCTGACATGCACTGTGAGCTGTAAGGTCTTATATAGACAGGTGTGTGCCTTTCCTAATCAAGTCCAATCAGTTTAATTAAACACAGCTGGACTCCAATGAAGGAGCAGAACCATCTCAAGGAGGATCAGAAGAAATGGACAGCATGTGAGTTAAATATGAGTGTCACTGCAAAGGGTCTGAATACTTATGACCATGTGATATTTCAGTTTTTCTTTTTTAATGAATTTGCAAAAATTTCTACATTTCTGTTTTTTTCTGTCAAGATGGGGTGCTGAGTGTACATTAATGAGAAATAAAATGAACTTTTTTGATTTTGGCAAATGGCTGCAATGACACAAAGAGTGAAAAATTTAAAGGGGTCTGAATACTTCCCATACCCACTGTACATTTCGTATACAAATACAAATATATGCAAATAGAGAAAGACTATGCCTTCGGCTGTCATGTTATTGGCTTATGAATAGTGTTTTAGCTGAAACATATTTATTGGCACATCCATGAGTATTTTTGGCAGGCTGTTAAACCATGCCTTGAGGTGCATATGAGCAGGATGGGGAAAGAAATGAAACAATAAACCGTTACTGCAATGCAGTGAAGTTAAAAGATTTATAAACACAAGAAAGCTGTGTTGTCTCTGTGTGAGAAGAATCCTGCGACTTTGGACAGAACAAGACACAACTACAATTTCAGAGGTGACAGCGGTGAGGTCCAGAGAAGTGTGTGTTTAGAGAATGAGTCAAAAATGAGTGCCAAAAAAAAAAAAAAGTTTCTCAGCTGCTTTTTTTTTTTTTTTAAATCACAGGTTATATTCCTCTTTATTCAACAAACATTTTTGGTTGTATTGCCTTCATTAGGGTGGTGCCCTGTAGTTGTTTCCACTTAAACTCAACCTTTCATCTGACGACTTGTTAATATAAAAGTGTCTTTTCTAAACAATACTCTGAAATGTATAAAAGTGTAATATTGTTGTTTGTTTATTTGTGGTCATACAGAAGAGGTGTGGGACACGCTGTAATTTTGATGCTCATGCTAGTTTGCACTCTCAAGGCTAAAAATGATCCAGGGCTAAGGGTGTAGAAGGGTGTAATTAAGAAAACAACTAATCAAACAGTATGTAAGACTACCTGTCACATGAGATTCTGAATCACTTCTGTTAACACGTCTTTGAACAAGACATTCAATCCCAGCCACCTCCTGAGGCCCTGTGTGTCACTGACCCTGCACTCTGACCTGCCTGCAGAGAGGCCAAGTGTAAAGAGCAGTAGGACAGACAAATAAATAAATGATGCTAAAGACACTAGATATTTCAAGAGAGGACAGAGAAGGTGGTGGAGATGGGGAGACAGAGACAGACAGAAATGTTCTGGAGACAGAAAGGCACCATAGCTGACAACAATGTTTGAAATTGGTGCTGCCACCTAATCTTAATGTGGTGACATGTTTGCGGTGGAAAGTTAGCAACAATCCAATAACAATTAAGTAACATAGACAGATAGGGATGAATGAATGCAATATTATTGTATTCAGAATACATACAAAATTTAGTAAATTGTAATATCACGAGCGGCCACAGATATGGAATTTGGTTTTCATCAAATTGATTTTTTCGATGCAGCCCTGCCTGACAGATTGACTTGCTCATGAAGGCCATGAGGTGTTGTCTGCAAAAGACTCAAGAGTAAATTGATTTGCCTGGAGAAAGGTGAGAGGAAATAATAGGCATTTCACTCAGCAATAGGCCCATCACGTCTTCTGTCTCAGATTTCCTTGGACAATGCCAAGACTGGTAGGTGACTGGGTCAGACACGTGACACTCCCCGCTCACCTGAGCTCACCAACTGTTGCCATGCCAACAGGCGATATGGTCACAAGGCATGACGGGCCTTTGTATGGTTTGTGCCAACCTTTATTCAGACACAGGCAGTACTTATATAAACCTTTAGAGTATACAGTGCTTGCTCTTTTGGATGTTTTTAACCATTTTTGGCCATCAATGAAACTCTACAGGCACATAAACATTAAACTATGTTGAGCTTCAGCTACACAGACAGGGGACAGACAGCTAGCAAGATAAATTGCTAGTATTGTTTTTCCAAAAGATTTACTATAATATCAAAGGATAAAAAGAACAAAAGCCTCATTTTGACAGACTATTATTCTTGTTTTATGAACAAAGGACACACAGGGGACCTCCTGTACTTTCTAGCAAGCTACTAATCCAATTCTCATTTTAGAGGGGTTTGTAGAAAATCCCACATGAAACGTTTACAAGTTAGGTATCAATACATAATGTCAGCAACAGGCAGCTCTTGTATATCTCAGTGAAGACTGTGGCAGTTAACAAGTTTGTCAAGTATGAGCAGTCACACCTCTGGTACCGGTTGACTTGGCAGGGAAAGTGGACCTTGAGGTGCCCCTTTTGGTGGAAGATATCCTGTTGTAGTGCTGTACATGCCTTCTACTGAACAACAGGTTGTTGTTCAGTAGAAGGCATGTACATTAGCACACATCTAATTACTAAATGTCTCAGATTCCAGGATCTATTTACCACAAAACATGTTGTGAGAGCAAACAAAGTATGTATGGTAAGTTCATGAATTCAATGTTTCATGTATGGCATTGAGGCTGCAAGAAAAAAAGCTAACACTGTCTTACTAACTTTACTATTTTGCTAAACTAATTATTATCTACTTCTATGGTAGTCTTATTTTAATGTGAACTATCCCAGCTCAAATGGTACCATAGCTCAAACTCTGAGTGAGCTTGAAATTGCATAATTTCTGACCAATCTACCACAAGGTTAACAGCAAACCAAAAAAAGCTACAGCTGAAGATGAGTGACATTTTGTGGCAATAAGAAGACAGTTTAAGTGGAAGCCCTCTTGCCTACAATCTGTAATTTCATGTCTTTCTACTTTGCTTCCTGACAACAATGGTGAGAGGTAAAAGCATGCACTTAGAAAGCCTGGCAAATGAGAGCCACTTTGACCCACATACAGTACTGTTTCAGTATGAATCGGC
This sequence comes from Mastacembelus armatus, assembly GCF_900324485.2. Classification (NCBI taxonomy): domain Eukaryota; kingdom Metazoa; phylum Chordata; class Actinopteri; order Synbranchiformes; family Mastacembelidae; genus Mastacembelus; species Mastacembelus armatus. The sequence continues at coordinate 8,040,651 of NC_046638.1, read as the reverse complement.
CAGAGAAGAAAGGCATTTCCTGTATAAACAATGATGTTAATGTGAGACTCTTCCCAATAATTGGCTGGGTTAGATTCCTATTAATTAAGTATTGATTTTTAAAAGCAAATATCATCTTCTAATGGTTGGCTTTCTACTCTGCACATGATTTCTGTTTATTAGCCATGATTATTTATTAATACGCTTATGTTCTCACAACTTAATAGCTTTTCAGCTGTCCACATCCTCTGAGTGACTTAGCATGGTATGGGGTCATGTTATTAACATGGTAACTTAAAGATGTAATTCTTAGTATAGTCCTCTGAGACACAAATACCCAAGTGCCTTTCACCACAGCAGCCAGAGGGAAGGAGGGGTATCTTATTACATGAGGATATTTGACAAGTAGACACTTTGGCTGTTACCTTCAGGATATAGGAGACTCGTGGGATCGCTAATGAAGAACTTGTCCTTTAATTTAGTGATGCCCAATTAGATGCCAGTGAAGCTGTCTAGAGCTTTCAACATTTCATCACATACATTTTATACCTTACTGTTGCACTGACACACTGTTTCACACTATAAGCCCTTAGCTCACCTCATTTAATGGTAACAAGTCTGGAAAAGCATGTAAGTGCCTGAGTTTGAGAGACCACTGGGTGGACAGGGAGAGGAGAATTTAATTATCCTGACTGTTAAAAAGTCCCCTCCTCTTCTCTCTCCCCCTCAGACATGTCTTGTATCCTGCCTTCATGTGGCAGCTGGGGAAGAGGGAGAAAGAAAGTTAAAGCCAGAGAAGATTTCTGACTACCTTTGGATCATGTGGCTGCAAGTGTGAAATTCTTGACATACTGCAGTACCTGGATGGGTTCAAGTGTCTCAAGGGCATGAAATGATGCCAATTTAAAGCCTACGAGAAGGGGAAGCAGGCATTTTGGAGAAAGGAATTATTAAACTATGAAAAAATAATTGCAGTCCCCTGAACTCTCTTGTACAAGCTCAGTTAAGACTTCTGTTCAGTCTTTTTCAGCTGTAGTTCATTTACTACTGTAGATCCTGAGGATTTCAATCTCCTCAGTTAGCCATCAAGTCTGGATCAACCTCGATCCATAGCCAGTTGTCCCCAAATCACTGACAGGCTGGTGCACTACCAAAATAGGGTTCATGTAAACGCCACTTTGATTGCTCTCAATGACGTCAACCACATACACTTTAAATAAATGAGCCTCAGAGTTTGCAAAGAGGAGGTTAGCAACAGCAGTGTTCTATGCTGCTGACAGGAGTGTGTGCCAAAAGAGTGTTTGTTGTTGGTAAAGCTCACATGTCTTGGGGGCAGTGACAGTTTGAAGTAAGCACACCAACTGTCACCTGCTGTGGGGAAACACACCACCCACTCACACACCTGTGTTTCTATTTAAGCACAAGTATCAAAGGAAGAAGTAATCTAGATTTTTAATTTGCAATTTACACTGTGACATTTTATTGTGGTAAAAAGACAATGGTTCACTAGTGATGATACATAAAAGATATTTTAAACCTTTTTAAGACACATTCAAATATTATCTAAGTTCCTGTTTTACTGATCAGCAGTGTTAACTTTACCTCCCCTGTAAAAACTGGCTCATTGTCACGTTAAAAAAAAAAAATTCAATTCTGACGACAAAAATATGATAACATGACCAAATTCCAGTACTATCCATTGATTTAAAGTCACATTTAAGAATCTTTGCAGAAGTACAGCATTATATACAGTGCATGTTAACTACTATCCCAGAGAATTATCCAAAATGGAACAATTTTAAAAGAAGACATGGTTTATATATATAAAAAGGAACTTATTTTTATGTTTTTATGCAATGTGTAAATATTCAGTCGAACTTACATACCAGTATTTCTATTATGAGTGGAACAGATCACAGATGGTCAGGTGTGTTTTTGACACAGAAAAGGCTGGGTAAAGAGGGTCAGTAAACATATGCTTGAAGGAATGCATTAAAGCTAGGCTGCCCCCTGGTGTCACATTAAAGAATGATAAAATACCCTCCTCAAAGTCGAGGAACATTCCAACCCTCTGCAGTTCGTCCACACTTACAGAAACCGACACTTTATTATGCAGAGCTTCAACCTTCCTTCGGTCACAGGCCAGGCACCAGGAATAACTGTTGAAGCCCAGACGAGAGTTGTCCTTTTGGCCCTTCCTCTCTATCTGACCCTCACACAGCCCCACCTTCCAGCGGCCGTCATCCATGGACACATTCACCTCCCAGTACCAGCGGCCCCCCTCCAGGGCATGGGAGGCCAGGACCTGTGGGAAGGAACTAAAGCGACCCTCATGCTCTGTGTAGACCTGCTGGGACTCGCTATATGTCACCCTCCTATTGTTATCAGAGAGCCGCAGCTTGGGATGGGCTGTATCTGGATCCAAGAAGGGGATGATACCATCTATATGTAGAAAAACAAATTGAAAAAAGAAGAATTGAAATCAGAAGATGAAGACAAATTGAATATGGCAATTTTGTGTGTGCATGATGTATTCAGTTATTTAATTATTAGTACCAAAAGTGGAAAATAAACTGCTGCTATAAAAACAAAATCTCACAGAGCAGTCTGTAGAGGTCTCTGTCTTTGCCAGGCACAGTGATGATAACCGCATCCAGCCGTTTCTCAGTCCACCTTTGCAAGCAATTCATCCGGGCCCGGTCCACTTCCTCTGCAACCTCGAAAAGTTCCATACAGTTCCCCATGTCACTAGCCCTGGAGAAAAAAAGAAGAGAATTTAGAGACCATTGCATAAATATAACAAAGAGGAACAAGTGCATTCAGAAATACCCTCCTCAGTGCACTCACAGTAGTTAATTAAAGGTCAACTGATAATTTCCAATCTTTGCAAGCTTCTGTGAAAAAGGGCCACACAAAACTGTACCCCCATTACGCAGCTACCTGACTGCAGCTGTTGTTTGTCCCTCTACTCCAATATATTTAAGTTAAATGTAATTTTGTTTGTGCTCACAGCATTCTAATAATTTCATTTAGACAATCAGTGGCAGCCTCTTTTTCCTGAATCAACAATCTCACTACTGTGGATAACCCCTGGAGCACATTGTCAACAGCTTAAATAACATCTGTTTCAACTGAAGTAGTTCCAAAACTTTAAACAGAGTAGCAGGGCTACTGATTCTGGAAAGTGGACATTGCTATAGAATTTTCTTAAATATGTTTTTTTCTTAATGTCATGAAATTTTCATACAGGACGTCTACTGAAGCTATCAAATACAGCTATCAGCATGTTTAAAGGAAATCACTTACAGTTGGGCTATCCTGGTGTACTCCTGTCATGTGAGAAAAGAGAAAAGGACATTTTTAGTATACCTGTAAACAGCATATCCCTTTATGCAACAAACAGGTTTTTCTTGTAACTTCTAACTCACCCTAATGAAGGCTTGGTCTTGCATGTATTTATCTCCCTTGGCATCAGCCAGACTCTCCAGGGTGTGGAGGCCTTGCTGGATGGATTGCAGAGAGCCACGGAGGTGGCTGAGTTTCACCTCTAGTCCCCCCAGAACCCTGCTCTCTTCCTTCATCACACACTGAAGGGCTGATTGCTCCTCCTGCTCCAAGGCCTCTCTAATGGCTCCATACTGCTGCTGCAACCCTTTGCGTGCCTCATTTAAAATCACCTGGACAAACACAATGCAAATCAGTGTCAGTGTGACACCCTTAATTCTAAAAAAGCCTTTGTTATATAGATGAAATTCTTGGCCCAACAACAGAAAATTAATTCAAAAATTGAAATTTAAGAGGACAGTATGTGGCGCACAAGACTGCTGAAACACAGTATGTCAACCTTTTGTAGTGGATTATAACTGCTTAAATATAAACAACGTATCTTACTCTGAAGGTCTCTTTCTTGTGTGTGAGTTCAGTGACTCTGTTCTTCACTTGCTGTTCTGCATCCTGCAGTTGTCTGATCTCTTCTTTCAGGTTCCCCTGTTTAAAAATGTGCACAAAAATTCATTGCAATGGCTAGATTTAGATGTACCTCTACCTTAACAAGAATTACTGCAAGTGTACAGTATGTATGGTTCAATAATTTATCATTCACCCTAAGCTCTCTCTCTGCCTCCCTGATGCTGATGCAACTGTGGTCACGGTGAGATCCTATGACGGTACACACTGTGCACACACACATGCTGCACTGTCGACAGTAGATTCGATTTATTTCCTGGTGCTCCTGGCACCTCCAGGTTGAAATATCCTCCATAGGAGGAACAAGGGTATGATTCTGAAACACAGGGGAGTCTAGGTGGGGACGTAGGTGCTGTGTACACATGGAAGCTCCACACACTAGGCAAGTTTTCACAGCAGACTGATACCCAGTTTTAGGGCAATAATGGCAGGGCACATGGCTAGTATTTTTGCCATCATGATTTGAGGGTCCTGGCACTGCAGCATGTTCTTTGGAGAATATTGGGGGTAACTTGCTGATGTGATGTTTGTCTTTTCCTGGATTTGAGACTCCAGACAAGGAACCAGAGTTGGCAGGTGAGGCAGGTTCCTTTGCCGTTGCAAAAATTCTTGTCATTTTTGCATCTTTCTTGGGGGTGGCAAGAAGAGGTTCATCGCATATATCTACTTCAGTGGAGCTGTCAGAATCATCCACTAATATGACTCCTGATTTCCGCTGATTTGAGCTGTTTTGTGAAGCATCAGCATCAGGTACTGTCTTTCTGCCAGGGGTGTCAATGAAGGATGTGCCATCACCACGCACAGACTGTGTACGTTCTGGATCCACTGCTGATGCTGTCACACCAGTGGACTGCCCAGCTTTATCTGAAAAGGAAGTGGTGGGAGTCTCAGAGTCACTGGACCACTCATGGAGAGATTCCACAGTTGACCTTTTTGGGCCAGGTTGCTCCGATACAGGTGTGCTCGCTTTTCTTTTCCCCAAAAGCTGGCTGGTGCATGAAGGCCTCCTCAGTATTTTGCCAAATGTTGTTTGTTCTTTGTTACTTGATGTGCCTATGACACAAGCAAATCAAAACTTGTTAACATCGCACTTTTACAGTCATGCATCACATAAACATCTGAAAGCTGCATTCTGTCTAACACAACTGCATTCATCTTGTATTGGATTGTATTGTATTGCCCACAGAGCAGCAGTTTAACTGATTATAGCTGTGACAAAGTTACTTGCACTTCTGTGAACTATAGTTACTCTGGCCAAAAAAAAAAATTAAATAAATAAAAAATAAATTAATATATATATATATATATACTTATTTATATCATATATGATGTATTTTTTTATTTTTACTTTAGTTAAGTATGACAATGATTAATGTTATACTGCATTTTTTAGCTAATCATACAGCATGCATTACTCTTTTCTGTTGTAGCTGGAAAGGGTCCATTTAGCTAATTAAAGAGTTATAGCTAACTATACTCCAGGTTATAGGTAACTTGAAGTACTTTACATATTGCTGGGTACCTTCCGACATTTTATGATTTTATTGGATTTTATCTATTTTTAACTGTTTCTTGAAAGTAACTACCCTAATACATAAAGTTAAAAAATAAATACAGTGGGATAAAAGTAAAATATTTGCGCCCTGAAATATAGTGAATTCCAAGTATGAAGGAGCCTAGCAGAAAATGTACGTTAGCTAACGCTAGTTAACGTTAAGTACTCAAGTACAAATACCGCAAAACCTGAGTAGCTAAACGTAACGTTACGTAGAGGTAACTAAGCTAACTAGTTAGTGGTTTCCAAAATTGCGTAGAAATATACCGTTATGCCAAGGAAGTGGATAAATTTGTATTTTTAGCTGAGGAAATCCAATCTACCAACGCTAATATTATCTATTAACTAGCTATTTAAGTAGCTAGAGTTAATGATAATATTTGAGTTACGGTTAGCATTGCATTTGCAGTACCCTTAGCATAAAGGTAGCGTTATCAGTATCCGCTAGCGCTAGCAGTAGCATTAGCAACGAACTAACGCTAGAGTTCATTAACCTATAGCAAATAAGGTTATAGAAAATACATGCTAGCCTGTTCAATAAGCATATGCTAATTTAAATACAGCCAACGGGTGCCAAATATAACTGTAGGTTCATGTAATGCTAAATTAATCAATTAATAGTTAAAAGCGAAACTAGTGATGTTAGGTAACGTTAAGCTAAGTAACGTTAGTGCTGACGGTGGCTTCCCTAACGTTAACTAGCTAGTCCACTCATGTTATTATTGTCACTGTTTCCTAGTTTCCTAGTAACGTTACCTGCAGTGCTGGGGGCAGGTGGCCGAATCAAACTGCTGTCAAACGGAAGAGACTGGTACGTAGCCTTGCAGCCCCACTTTGGACAACAGTACGGCCCGTCCGGAGAAATACTCCACAAGTCCTCGATACATCGTCGGCAGAACTGGTGGTTGCACTTCAGGGTAACGGGATCCTGGGTCTGCTCTTTGCACACAAGACACTTCGCCGGGGTGTTCAAGTTAGCTCCCATTTTATTTGACCTGATAATTTTGGACTGTTTTCACAACAACAGCCTGTGTTTCCGGTGTTGAGGAGCAACGGAGGAGGAGCTACATGTTTGAATCCCGCGTCCCTGCCCACGGTTCGGCCTTTAAAGGCACATTGCATACATTTTTAGTGATGGAAGAATTAACCCGAGCCAGCAGGCCTCAAACCCTGGTGCCTGGGCTGAAGTTTCTCACCAAATGTGCTTTTGTTTAAAGTAATCGTTTTCGAAATATCATATATTATGAGAAACAGTATGTCAATTTCAGACTGATACACACATTTCTGTCCTGCAAACTGTGCTAATGCTCCCCTAACAGCCTGTTAGTCTTTAGAATATTTCACTGGTTTAATCATTATCATTATCATTTATCATTATTTATTCAGTTATTTTTGTGTATGTATGTTTTATTCCTTCTTGTTTTACCTTTTATCTGTCTCACTACCATCTGTCATCTGTACAGTGTTTTGAACTGCATGAACCTGTACTTAAGGTGCTGTGTAAATGAAGTCTGACCGCTTGATACTGTTTGATAAAAGGGTCAATAAGCAACTTACCAATGAAATGAAATCAAACTACTGCAGTCATTTTATTCAGTAATTTATTGTGCTGTAGTAAGATGCAGTTAAATAAAACAAATTTATGCCTCCCCCTACTCTGCATACGTCCATGAAGACAATGAACCACACAACCAATTCTGGATAAACCAAAAGCTGATGGAAATAAATAAAGGCTAAAAGTGGGATTTTCTCCTAACAGCTTTTTTTTCTGTACTCTGGTCTAGACATGTGACTTGGATTTTTAAAAAAAGCCAACTGGTGAGTGAGAGGTTAATCTTTCATAGTCACATAGCAATTTTATCTCTAAAAGAAACTGCATTTTCCTGCTTTGACTTGTCTGGACTGAAATTATGATGTAAGTATTGTAGTCTGTTAAGGACAACCAGATTTTGTGCTCTCATTTTTTAGGGAAATTAAAAACTAGCATTGCAATCATTATTGATGAAAAATAATGTTTGAAATCAGTACTATGACATTCTGTTTTACTTACTCAATTGCCTACTTTATTTACTCACTCAATTAATGGACATCTTAACACCAGTTTTCTCTCTCAAATGCACGATTGTGAATTCAGCTCTTTGAGAGGATAAGACCAGTAATTTTGTGCTTGTGAAAAAAGTTTGTAAGTGATGATTGGTAAGTAGATACCTGTTTTAAATATGTCTGTAAAGTCAAAATTGTTACACCTTACACCCAATAGACACATATGACCTTAAAAACATGTGACACAGCAGTGTTATACAGTGAAAACCTTTATTAAGTGTTCATATACTCTTAAGGTAATCTTTTTTTTTAAATGTAAGTTAACCTTCTTCTCCTTGTTTACTAATTGTTTGGTTATCTATAGAGTATATTTACATAGGAACATATCCACAGATGAGGCTGGGACGGACCTTGCTAATCCATTATCACTCAATTCAATCCTCAGGCACAGCAGTCACTTTACATAATACTCCAACTCCATTATGTTACCCTGTATGTCCCAACAAAACAAAGGGAGAAATGGAGTCAGAGAGAGGGAACAGAAAGAGAGAGCTGGAGACAAAGACAAAAACTGACAGGTTTAGCTACACAATAGGACAATTTTCTGTGAGGCTGGCATATTGGTTGACTTGCCCAACAAACTATTGCACACTTTGCTTTCACACTGACACTCACATACATACATACACTCTCACCTACACAAATACACCCATTGGCCTCTCTATACACACCCACACGCACATACAGGAGCTCACTCACAGAGCAGCTACAAGTTCTGCAGCAGACAGTCCTAATCGCCCCCATCACAGTGTAGATACCACAAACTATAAAATATTAGATTTTTTTCTTGAACTGAAGCTCTGTGCAAAGTTAGCTAGCAGGGCATTAAATGGATTTAGTTAAAATTCCTAGAACAACTGTAATATTCACTGTACATACTTTGTAAGACAGTTTTCTCTCTTTTAAATGACAATAATCTTATAAAACAGTCTTTATCTTTTTCTAGTAAACGAAGGAGGACAAAATGGTGTATGAGCAAAAGAAACTAAAACTCATTTCATTGTCAAACCTCTACAGATGAAACACAATAGATTTACAGCAACCTGATAGTATCAGCACTTTCGTCTTTTCACAAATAAAACATGACACACATTCTGACGGTGATACACACAGCTAAGTGTTACCATAGTTTAATACTCGTAATTACAGTTTGTTAATGTATTCTATGTTGTATACAGAGTTGTGTTTGTGTATATGAGTGATTTGGCATGTGTGTATATGTGTTTGTGTCTGTGCTCATACTGCAGGTACAGTATACAGTATCTACCTTGGGTCTCCTGGTAGGTAGTGGGTAGTCCATATACTTCTCAGTAGAATAACAGTCTCTACCCCTGCCATGGTCTATACAATGTTGTGCAAGGGTTAGGTCTGTGGAATCAAGTGCACGAGGCTCCATAAATGTGGATGATGCAGGGTCTGTGAGTAGTATGGATGGATGTCAGGGGTAGGTTACATTGTTTTTTTTTTGGCCGGTAGGTAGGACAGGCAGGCTGGCTGGTTCAACAGCAATCCTTTCCTCCACAGACCCGCACTGCCACCCATCTTTAAGGTGATGCTGAGGGACTGATACTTTATGAAAACAGACACATGGAAATTCAGAAACCTGAGCAAGAGAAGACAATGAAAAATAGGTGTTTGTATTAACTGGGGCAAACTGGAGAAAATCCTAAAAAGTAAATAGATATCTTGTAGTAGAAGTTTGTTTTTTCTTTTTTTGTATCCTATACATCTCTCAGGTTTGTCCTGGAGGAGGCCTGTTAGAAATCCCTGGAATAAATTACAATAGTAAAGTGCTGTTATCACAATAATACTTCACTAACCCCAATCTGACAGTGTTATTTGTAATATTGTTATTGCGTAAATACTAAGAGGCATGCAATGATACATTAAAATATGTATATTTCAATGTATTCTTTATCTATACCTACCTAAAGACTTAGGCATTGCCTCCCTCTGCAAAAAACAGGATCACAGAAAAAAAACGTATTAGTGCTAATATGATAATATGGTTCTCAAAGTCACAATATTATTAGACTCTCATGTTCACACATTGCCAAATACCATGACATACGTCCTTGACAATGACTGGTGGTTTTGCACACAAGCAACAGTAGATGGCACCAGGGATGAGTTAATCTCGAAAGGGCTATTAAGCTGAAATGAATTATTCATAAATGACAGCTTCTCCGGAGCCCTAAACTAAAGTATGGTACATCGCTGGGCTGCACAGTGAGGCTGTTTATTGACTGGTAAAGCTGCTTACAATCTTATTGAAGCTATCTCTTCTATGACATTCATCTTGTCTCTTGAGGTTTGGGAGGATGAAATGGAAAAAGCATATATCTCCTCTGAGAGTTGGTTATATTACACTGTGCAGAATATGACCAGCTGTACATATGATTACGAATGACACTATGGTGATATTACTGATGTATTTCTCTTACAAAGTGGCTCCAAAGTAAGGTGTCATTAATCAGTTTTTCTATGCCTCCCATGTCTGCTTTTTTCCTTTTATTTCATTATGTCTCCCCACTTCTTTTGTGTGCACTTATAGTACAGTAGGGAGTAGATGTGTTTTCAAGATACATGTCTGTCTAAACCATTTTAATATCCTATTACCACACTGACAACAAATGCTAATTATACAACATTCGTGCCTCAAAAACGTTCTAAAGACTTTCCTTTCAGATGAGATCATAACTGGACATTAAAAGGGATCAAAAACAGGATGCATTTTCATTTTGGGTATGTCACTGGACAAAAAGGAGTGTAATTAAGGGGTAGAAATACACACACAATTGCTCATTAATGACAGTTGATGTTTTAATACATCAAACCCGTTATCTAAAAGAGGCTCATAAAGTGCCCTTGATCATGCTCAAATTGCACATTTGGAGCTTCCTGAATTTAGTTTTGCTTTTAATGAAGCTGCATCAAAATCTCATTACATCAAAACTTTGGCTTTTATTTGTCATAAATACAAGCACATGTACCGTGCTCCTTTTATGAATGCAGCTATCGCTATCACTTGTTTTAACATAAACAAGTGTTCACTTTCTATTTTCAGTCTGGTGGTAAGTCACATGATAAATCAACAGTCTATTCTTAAGGCAAGCGTTAATGTATTCTCATTTAGTTTAAGTGTTTGCTGTTGCCAGTACTATAGAAGAAACTACATTGAGAGTGCACTTTTAAAGCAATTTGTGTGGCACCACCCAGCCTAAAAGCAGAAAAAACCATCAGTGACTCTAGAATTGATAACCTAATACACAATTTAAGAGGCCTGGAAATTTCAGGGACATTTCCTAATTCTAGATGTGGTTATTGTAATTTTTATAATTTTACTACAAAAATGGAAATATAGCTTTGGTGAGATGGTTGCCTAATTATTAAAAAAAAAACTTGTTAATCAAAAGAAACCACGTTAAGCTCACATGCCTGCAAATGTCAAATTTCTTCACATAAGACAGTAAATCCTAAGAGTGCTGCTCTGAAGCTGGCTCTGACCTTCAATGCAGTGTACAAGGGAGGGAAGTGTCCCAAAGGGGATCAATAAAATATCACATTTAATCAGATTAGATAGTGCATTCTTACCCTTGCTTTCAGCCAGCAGCTCTTCTGACATGAGTCCATCCTGCCGATTCCCCAGAACAAAGGCCAGGAAGGAGAGGATGAGGGCATCCAGGATGCCCATAATAGCCAGGATGTAGGCCCAGCGCACTGAGCAGGCCCCCAGACTGTATTTATCTGTTTGCTCTCCGCACATCCGCCGGACCTCGTCACTGTCCCAGCCATCTGGATAGATCATACAACCCAGCACCAGACAGACACCTACAAAGAATCAATAAAAAGAAATTGCAACATTAGGGTGAAAATAAAATCAAAGAGTGGAATAAATATTTGATGCAGAAAAAAAATGTTTGCTTGTTTTAGTGGGGTGTGTGTGTGTGTGTGTGTGTGAGGGATGGGGGGGGCATCATCATGTACAATTATATTTTGTGGGGAAATGAGAGATTAGGATAGAGAGAAGGATAATTTTAAGTGTTTTAAAAATATCTACCTTTGCATTTTCTTCTCTTAAGATTTTAATGTGTTTAAATTCTATTTGTTACATCGTTGTTCATTTTTCCCTTATGCAGGGAGTATGTATATGTATAGACACAGTAGTGCTTGTGGATGAACAGTTAAAGCAGCAGTACACAACCACAGAGAATCACGGTCAGATACAATATCAGCAGAGAGAAGTAAGTGTTCGATTCACAGGAAATGTCTGTAGAATTTTCTTCCATTCATGTAATTTGTTTATTCAGCCTTATTCGTTCATTCTCCCACTTGGATTTTAAGTAGTGGCAATAGATACATATACTAAAACTTCATCCTGCATCACATCATCCTCAGTTTTTCGCTAAAGGTTAAAATCTCTCTTATCTTGGATGACTTTCATTTTCAGCTGATGCTGGTGCTGATGATACTGAGGCAGAACAGCTCAAGAAAAACAAGAGATGATGTGCACAGTCCTGCAGACTTTTCTCCTTCTTTGGTTTTTTTTACCTAACTACTCCTCATTCTCAGTTTTTGCCTAAGGGATAAAAACTCTTTCATCTCCAATTTGGATGAGGATCTCCTCTGAGGTGATGCTGCAGAAGACCTGGAAAGAGAAGCTGACTGCGCAATTATTCAGAGTACATTGCACATTAATAATAAAATAATTCTCCCTACGTCATCCCCAAAACATTTGCTTGCAATATTTTCTCCCTGAATGCTATTTTTTATGCATAAGCTGATTTTATTTTATACCTTTTCAACATGTATGGGTGTACAGTGTAACTTATGTGTCATTGTCCTTATTTGTATCTTCTCACTGGCTTATTCACAGCTTTCCATCCAAAACTAAGCAGAGTATAGTCTGCTCTCATAGACATGCACCAGGTGTCCACGCATATGCATTAAAACACACACACACACACACACACACACACACACACACACACACACACACACACACACACACACACACACCACACACACACACACACACTGCAGTTTCTTACATTAATGCTGCAGTCTTTATTAGTCCTGAAAGATGTCAGGGGGTGTTGAGGGATATTTTTGAGAGAGAAAGTCAGTAAGTGAGAATTTAGAGAGCAATGCGCACACTGCAGACAAACTGCATATCTAATAGAGCAGAACATTCCCGAGACAAGTCCTCTACCTTCCCCATGGCTTCCAACTGTTTTAATGAATTCATATGCACACAGTGGTTCAGTGAGCAAGGACTTAGGTTCAGACTCAGGTGGGCAGATGAAAGAGCACTGGAATCACCTATTCTATTTTAGACATGATTGAGCTTACCATTACCTAAAATGTGAGCAACATTCAATTAAGCACCTAAAATCACTCAGTCATATAATTTCACCATTATCATTGTATGGCACCGGCTTTAAGAATGAATAGAGTTTGTGTCTTTTGTGCCTTCCATACAGCAACAGTGAATTGAGTGACAAGCCCATTTTATTTAAACAAGTGTTTGTTATTTGCAGGTAATGCATCACTGCAGCTAAAGACGGTGCCATGAGAGTAGGGAGAGTGAACCAAAGCAGAACTCACTCAAGTCGGATGTACAGATGTACAGATGTTTACTGTTTGCTGCTCCACTCTGGGTTAGGAATGGAAATGGACCATCATTATTAGTGCATTGATAATGATATGACTTTTCACCTTGGAACTAGAGTGAATTTCCAACAAACACCTTATCCAAGCTGTATAATCATGGGATGTTTATGTAAGATTCACCAAACAACATGAGCGCCGTGAAAGACCAAATAACATTTGATAACCCTCTGTCAATACACATTACTATTCCTTCTCGCTTATGTTGCATTTAGTAGAAAGGTAATGAAAGCTTTTCTTGATCCTTCTGGGTGTCTCCTGCATGCCTCTGGCTTGATTCAGTGGCATCATGAATATTACATTGAGGCTCACAAGAAAAGAGACGAAGCACCTCACAAAGCTCTGGAGCAGGTGAAAGAGAACGGAAGTGTGGGTGCAGGAAAAAAGACGAATGGAAGCGGTGTACACTGACAAATGCTGATAACATCAAGGGGAGAAACCAAAAGAGAAGAAGAGACACAACTGCAGTAAAATATCTGTCATAGTCACTAATGAATGCCATCTATTCCAAAGCTTATCTCTGCAGATGAATATCTCTGAGTGATGCACTGGGCAGGATTATACCAACAGTGGGTGCCACATATGCCACTCCTGTTTCCAGAGACAACGTGGTTACGATGAGGAGCACATGCCTCCTCCATGCGCTGTAGCAATAACCCTGACATCAACTAAACCATAACCACACAACACAGGCCAGAATGCATTTCAACATTTAAAAAAATATTCTCTAGAATGCTATTTCTTTAACACATTTACAATGTGCTAAATATGCCCTGGTGAATATCAGTGCTATTAGAGGACATATTTTCTTGCTTGGTGTTTTTCTTATTACCACAAATAGGCCAAACATGACAATGAGTCATCAACTTTAGTATGGCTAATGATGAGCTGAAAAACAAAGAACTCTGTGATGTAGCTGTTTTTATGTCAGTCCCTTTGAGACTGAACTTCTTTTAAAATAATCTATAATTTTCTACCAAACGCATCTGTAAAGTGTCATCATATGTAAGTAGCAGAAACCTCATTACATCCTAATGAAGTCCAGGCTGATTGATTTGTCAATTAACCAAAAGTAACAAACAGATTAATCAATAACAAAAATGATTATTAGTGGAAGTCTTAGCACCTATTATCAAAAACATATCCCACTTTAATTCCTCCAGCTGTGAGCTGTGAGCACCTATAAGTTGAAATTGGCATATAAACAGATAATGAACAACAAAGCTGTAACAATATGTCTTCACCGGAGAAGTTATAATTGTTGACAAATGTCAACTGTACTTATATAAGCTTATTACTACATCAGTGTGTGTTAGCACAGTGTGTTATTAGCAATTTCTACTTGCTGTTTACAAATGCTAAATAGGATCTAAAGAAAAGTGTTACCAAAAAACAGAATTATCTCTAAATACTAGCTGACTTCACCCATTCGCACTGCTTTGCAACATAACTGCATGCTGCAGTAAAAAAACTGGTGTGCTCCAAATCCTTGCCACAGGAATAGCAAACACACCTGACAAAATGTGGCTGTCAGTCAGAGCAGAGATTAGATATTAACTGACGGCTTTATCCTACCTACCCTTTCAGCTTTGCCCTTCTCTCAGTCTCTTTGCTGCTCTCTGGAGAACAGAAGAGCAGCAGACAAGGCACAGGGACAGGAAAGGCAGATTATAAGGCAGGGCAAAGCAAAGATACAGAGATACAGAGAGATGAGGTGTTGAGAGAGAGAGAGAGAGAGAGAGAGAGAGGGACAGAGCCCATATAGGGTGCCATGCTCCCGCCCTGTGTGTGGCCGCCAGCATGTGAACATCATGAACACTCGCTACCATATGCTAGAAGCCTTCAGCAAAGCTACTCTAAGCATTTACACACACCTCTGTTGCTCTCATTTTCTTCCTGGGAACGCTGGGACTGTGCAATTAATAGAGTAGACTGGGAAATGCTTATTGGCAAACAGCAGCTTATGTAACAGACTGTAGGTAGGGCAGATTAGGTACAAACAGTGCTATGGGAAAGTCTGCAGGCAGACCAGCAGATGGTGCACAATGGTGTGATGGCAGTAGATTTGTCAGTAGCGTGCTGCCTTGTTTTCCCAAAGAGACTACCAAATCCCATCGATACTGAAAGAATCCTGTTTTCTCCTATAATCTCCGTGTGTCCGTTACAAGTCAACTGGTGGTCCAATGTGACCTCCAAAGCAGTAGCTTGATAGGATTTGTTTAGCTGGTTTGTAGACAACAAGAAATAAATCACATATATTGTATAATGTATTTGAAAGGTTGGACTTTAATCTACCTCCATAGCATCTGTCTTCTGTTATAATCTAACACTGTCAATGCAGTTGAATGTCTGTTTGAGCATGTCATTGATTGCACCAAGTGGCAGATGGAATTACAAAATTTTGTGTATCCCCTTCTCTTTACATGATTTACACATTTATGGCACATCTAAGCAGCTATGAAAAAGGATTTCGATTTTTCAACTCCCCCTGTCCTTTGTGGATCCCATTTTCTTCACTGCTCATTTAAATAGCTGTGACAAACTGAATTATGCACACACACACACATCTCAAACTGCTCTTTCTTACACTGCATATGGATCCCATTCAAACGCGCACATTTATAGAGATATATTCCATAAACATGCTCATCTGTGTAAAATATTCACAGCGTTCATTCATTTGCCACTAGAGTGACACATCTTTGTGGTGATATGCAGTGTAAAGGAGTGTTTAGCGAACTCACAAACATCTCCTCTGAATGAGCCTGTATCGGGAATAATTTACAAAATTGAAAGTCAGCTCGAAAAAGGAAAATCAGCACAGACATTCAGGGAAGAGCCTTGGATGTTTATCCCAGTGGGGTTTCATATTAATATGCATCATTACTTTCCTGTTAATGTAACAGCTAATGTTACACTCCCACAGTGAAACACTGACCCGAATGTGTGTAAAATCCAGCTAGTTCACTTCAAAGGATTCTCTCTGCAGTCTTTTCTAATCCTTTGTAAAGAAAGCAACTGATGGGATTTACTTTGCTTTACTTAGACAAACAAAGACCCAAGATAAAATAAAATGAATACAAAAAGACAGCAACGCCATTACTCACGTCCACGCAGGACAAAGTAACAGCTGGTGATTGTTCTTCATTGGCTAGTAATCTAATGTACTATGCCTACTGACATAGTTCATCTCTGATTCTTGCTGTCAGCATTGATGTTCTCAGCATTAAGCTCCAGGTAGTTTGTGACACTGGGACTGGGCGTTCAGATCACTTGCATTGCTGAAAACCAAAACCACCACATGGTGGGAGAGAGGGGGAGTGTTAGAAGTAGCTTTAGAAGTTTCAACAGCTACATGGTTAGCTCTGTCAAAAAAAAAAAAAAAAAAAAAAAAAATTCTGCAGATCATACTGATTGTTGCAGTTTCGTTCAATGATTAGAAAAAAAAAGAAAGAAGAATATTCATGTGCCACTTCGTTTATGCAAAATCTGAATTTTTCTGTGCTTCTGAAATTATCTGACGTGCTGGACAATATGAGGTTGATGTCATATTTTCATGAGATTTCAGTTACTTTACACAGTGAAAACCTGCCTTATGTCATTTTACTCGGTCGCTAAATGAGCTTGTCTTTATGGTGTGTTCTTCAACTAATTAGACATCATATTTCATGGGCCTCTGTTATTTTGCAGGGGAATCTATGGGCTCAGATCTCGTCTGTCCTTGTCACTTCCCTGATATTGTCATCAAAAATTGCCAGGATTGTGTATTGGATGGTCTTTGATTGGTCTTTGTATAATTCTCATCAGTCAATGCAAAATAAAGTACAGCTCCTACGTCACCAAAAGACAGCCAGTCATGTGAGCTTTGTGTGGTCAAATAATGAGGGTTTCTAATGAAACTGACTAATCAGTCCAGACTCTAATGAAGTGTGGGCAGCATTAACCCCCTCTTCACACTGGACAATTAACACTTCTCTCTGGAGCCAAAGATAAGTGAACGAGCACCGAGGAAAGATCATCCAAAACTATAACAATGATACCATAACTGCATCCAGATAAATGGGGCAATTAGTGTGTGCGATGTATACAGAGGGATGAAAAGGAAATGTGAAAATGTGTCACTGCGTACACCTGAATCCTGGTCCAGGTTTATGAAATAGTTAGAGAACAGCTCTATAAAATGGTGGGGTTTGTGCTATTATGGAAAAGTCTATCAGTTATTTAGATAGTGTTATAATATGTCAGTTCATGTGGCTATAATATATAGGATAAATAGTTTCATAGTTTCAGTAGACAGGACACAAATTTGAGATGGGTATCTTAATATTTTTAAACTCCAAGGATACAGTGGAAAGTGGAGCAAGAGAAACTTTTAAAACTGAGTCCAACTATCTCCCTAGGAAGAAGAGGAGCAGGCTTTTTTAGATGAGCTGTCTGGAGTCCAAATCTATTTCTGCTTCCGTGTGCCTGCTAAACTCAATCGTTGCTAGAAGGCAGCAAGGAGCTTCCAGGCATCCTCTATATGCTGCTCTGTCAACATCTTTCAGCAATTTTCTGCACAATGAGCATATAATACCCACAGATCACCTATCAATTTAATTCCAAGGATTAGAAGGGAAAAAAGGCTCATTTTATCAAATTATCTATATTCTGTTACAGGACAAGTCTTGCAAAAACTCTTTAACATCTTACAGTGCTGCAAATAATTTCCCACAAGAGCATACTGCATATTATAGTGTACCTGTAGGCTGCAGGAAGCACTCTGAACTATACCACAGGGAATAAAACTAGAAGGAGATCTTTAGAAATAACATTTTCACCACAACTTGATACATGAAAACGAGACCTTTAAGGCACATCTGTACTTATCAGGAAAGGATGAAAAGTATGTAATGCCTCTATCACCACCCACACACTAATACACCATCTCATTCAGTCAGTCAATCAGTGAAACAAGCAACTAGATTACTGTAAATTGCATGGACTGAATATATGTGAATATTAATATATCACATTGTGTATAAAGTGCTTCCTAATTCAACCTTGTGATATACCAAGAAATGTAGGTGAATAAAGCATGTTGGGTCCGAGGACAGATATCAGTGGATCAGTGCTTGTGTTAACATTACTGTGTGAGGGGACAAAATTAAAGGTCACATGAAGTTGTTGCTTTAGAGGATGTTGGTCACATAGAGGATGTTGCTTTGAAATTCCACAGTATTTCTGCCGGTAATTGCTTTCTGGGAAACGTCTGCAGCACCACTAATTGAAAAGCAATCAACAATGTAAATGGGAAGTGACTGTAGCATCAGGAGTTCTAGCCACTGTATTTAGAGTCAACAATGACTCATTGTTTCCTCAGAGCATTTTTAAATCCAGCACTACTTTGGCCAAATGCTGTATATTCAGAGAGATTGTGTGCTCTGACTCTTAATGTCCACAGATCGCCCGGTGAGACGGGGCCTCATTATTACACATTGATTGAAGAGTGAGTTAGAAAGGAGAGCAGGCTGAAAATGCCTATAGACGAAGCAGGACATACTGTATAGTAGGGGATACATCGTGTTGGGTGGAATTAGACTATTGACTGAAAGTCGTTCCGCTATAATAGATGTAACACTAAAGCAGAGATGGGGAAATGGAGGAAGAGGGTGGAGGGAGAGGGCTTGGTGGAGGAGTGCAGTGTAAACCGCAGTGAGCAGAGCAGGAGGGAGTTTAGGCTAGGGTGGAGGGGGGAGCTTATGTAACAGGTCCAGATGCGCCATGTACCTCCACAGAGGATAAAGATTGGCAAGGGTAACGGGGATCAAAAGAGACCTTTGAATTCTGTGTGAAAATACTGACTGGGCCACAAGTTCAGGGGCGATGGAGGCAAACAGCCACAGCTTAGGCAGAACTGTGCTGTCTCAGTAAGGAATTAATATAAAGGGTAATCACCTGGGACAGACTGAGGGGCTACAGCAAGCACAAACCAAAGATGATGGAGTTACAATATTATTCTGTGAAAACAGCTAAATTAAATATTAAATCACATAAAAAATGCAAGATTTCATAAATATTCCCCCCAACCATCACTTTCTAACAAAATAGTGCTTAAGGGCAAGACTGACTTATTAAGCACAAATTCCTGTAGCTTCTTGCAATATTTAATATGTTTTTTTATCTATATGAATAGGTGGATATTAATATTTATATACAAATAGCCATACCCCAGTACAAAATACTTAGTAATTTATAGGCAGATTAGAAACAAAATGCACTTAAAAATGGTCATTATGCAGAGGTCCATTTATTGTGTAAGTGGTTATGTTGAAACTGATGAAACTGGTTTTAACAGCTTAATTTCCTATTGACATTATACTTCACATACAATATGAGTAGAATGTATGATCTTAAACAGAAAAGAAACTAGTAACTTTAGCTGTAATGTATAAATTATATACATTATATAAAACTATAATATATAAAACTATAAAGCAGTATAAAATGGAAATGCTAAAGTAAGATGCAAATAGTCAGTTTTACTTAAGTATAGTACTTGAGATAAATGCACCATCCAAAACTGGGGATATGTGTTTGTCTGTACTCACTTCTACACACATCACACATGTGCACTTCCAAAATTACTGTCAACAGTCGGTCATCGGTCACAGTGTCCTTGCTGTCCCACGTCATCTCTCCCTCTGTGGAATAAATCAGCAGCCTCCCCTGCCTGAGCTCTGGCCTGCGTCAGGCCAATTCTGAGAACACAGGGATTAACTCTGACAAATCTATAGTCCACACCCTGTGGGGCTACAGGAACACTAAGCACAGGGGGGTCATGATGATGACCTGGGTTGCACCGATTGTTCGTATTCTACAGTTCTACACCCAAACTCACAAAGTGTGGACTAATTAATCAACATTGATCTGTTTCGTTTGATTTCTACAAACATGATCTCAGGGTTCTTAAATCCAAACAACTGCTCTGCATTCACAAATAAGCACGGACAGAGATGATAGTTTTGCAAAGCATCTCCCTCTGGCTATAATTAGATGGTTCACCTGGCTGTGTGTTTTACTTAATTATAAAACCTTGGGAGTGGAAAGGTGTTAATGCAAAAGTAATTTGAAAATTGATTACCTGTGTAGCTGAGAAGAGAACAGATTATTGTGTGATTATATATGCAAACTGAAGAAATGTGAGCGATGGGTTAAAAACCAGAGACAGACATAAAGGAGCTAAGGACAGATGCCGTGATGAGAGTTTATGCTATTGATGTTCTCTCTAACTCTCCTTTGAATGTTGAGTTGCCTGCTGTGATCCTCTGATAAGACCTGGTGAGAATACAGATCAGCTCCGCAATTATCCCAAACCATTTACCATCACCTCAAGTTGTGAACACAAACACACGTTGAGGTGGATGGGCAACCCAAGCCTTTACTTGAAAACTGTATAAACATTTTTGTGTAATCAGTGTCACAGTGCTTGCCAATCACGTCTATTTGTCTTTTTCCTAATGTAAAAAAAAAAAAGTACTGTAAAACACTATTGATTTTGGCAGCAGCTCTGCAGGGGATGCATACTGTACTTCAGCTACTTCAAAATCTCCCATGTACTTGCCTTATTTTTTCTGTACTTAATTCAATATGAGACCAGTTTCTCACAGGCCCAGAGAAACAGTTTGTCTTTTTCACAGGGGTTTCATTGTTAAAAGCACTAACACACCTTACTGTAATAACAGCAGGCAGTACTCTCCCATGCTGCACCTGTGTTATACAAATCTACCCCACTGGGTATGTGATTTGATCTACTACAGAGAGAAATTACTTCCTGTTCTGCACGTATCTGCAGCAGCACAAGTGACTGGATACGTTAGACCATATATGATGATGAAAACTGTCAGCCCCCAAACTGTCACAGACTGCTGTAAAACGGCAAAAAGGTCCAAGATATGACTGGTCTACTGTCATAAACTGCAGTCCTGTATGTCTTGTGACTATTACAGGCTATACATTCATTCATGCATATAGGAGGTGCACACACACACACACACACACACGCACACACACACACACACACACACACACACACACACACACACACACACTGATTTTTTCCATTGCTGTACTGCCTTAGTCTTACAAGGTAGTTCTACAATGCTGAACCAGACTATAGTGAATAATTCATGCTGGAGCCGATGGAGCATTACAGTGCTCACATAAATCTTTAGGGTAAACATAGTGCAGTTATAGCTGTAATGTGTAAAAATAGTCAGGTTCACTCACTTGAACTCAATGCGACATGATGCAGTTTTTCACTCAAGGATGAATGAGGAACTGCAAAAGTTAGTCGAAGATGAAAAACTTTTAATGTGCTGAAAGTTAATTTATAACTTGCTCAGGCATTTTTTTTTGTTTACTCCTTCGGGTTCAAAGCAATTACGGACAAAGCTTAACAGCACTTCATCAAATTAAAGTCTACTCTTTTGTGCATTTTAATCGAAATGTGGCTAATTTATATGCTAATTTTTTGCTATAGTATAATGCTGTCTGGGAAGTTGTTTTTCAACAAAGATGCATGTGGCCAGAAAAGTTCATCAAGCATCAAGATGGTCACGTATTACCGTGCAGACAATATTATGCCTACCTTACGAACTGAATGTTGCATTCACACACAAAGGAAGCAAATCAACAGACAAAAACAACAGCATCAGCCTTTTTCCTCAGTCATTCATTAATCTGCTTTTAAAGGTACCCAGCAGCATTAACTCTGGGGAGCTGGAGCCCACAGGTCTGGTGTGTAAATAGTTGCTCTCATGCCAAACTCCACCACTTTCCACCTTTGCATTCAACTAGGCTTTAATGCTCCTTTCAGACCAAGCTTCTCAATAGCACTAATGGGCCATGTGAGTGACACAGAAAAACACAGGTAATGATACAGGGAGTGAGACAGAGAGAGAGAGAGTGACATAGAAGTGACCTAGAAGATCGATATGTTTCATCTTCGCTGTGTCATCGCTGTCCTTCCTGTCAGACATATTTTGATATACTGATAACCCTTGTTAGAGCCATTTTTGTCTATTGTACACTTTACCTGATTTCTTGAAAGTTCTATGTGTTGGGGCAGCTTACTGGTTTAAGCACTAACATATGGAAAGAAAATAATATGAACAGTTTGTCAGTTAAGAAGGTATAATTACAAATATCTTCTAATGTGTATGTATGAGGTTATGTAATCTAATAAAGAGCAGTTTAGGAGCTCAATTCGCAAGATCAATTTACATTTTGAAACTGCAGCTAAACTGTGGCTGTGGAGAAACACAGTGCTCATTGATTACTAAAATATATGTTGTACTTGGTTTGGCGCTGAAACCACTAGTCAATTATTTGAAATGACAAAACACTAAAATGAATTAGCTATTTGTAAAACAAAAATACCAAACATGTTCCAGTCCCACCCTCGCAATTGTGATATGCTGCTTTTGATTATGTGATGGTAATATGTCTACGTTTGGGTGAGCAACTGTCTGAAGACTTTTGGAAACTGTGAAAAACACATTTTTCACTATTTTCTGAAAGTCACTTCCTGAATTGAGAAAGTAATTGACAGACTGATTGATTATGAAAATTATTGTGATTTGCAGCCCTAATTTGGAACATCTGTAATGCAGCAGCTGTCACAGTTAAAATGACGGGCCAATGGCTAAGACAGTAGCAAATATAGTGCCAAATGACAAACAGAAGAACAACTGTATGTTACTCACCCTGTTGTTTGCTGGGGATAAAGTTATTATCAAGAACAGCAACAATGGTAGGGAACAATTTATAAAAATAAGTTAAGACAGTACGAATAAAAGAAAAATAAAAGCCTTGTGGGCATTACTCAGATCAATAAAAGGGATCAAACAAAAATGTGTCATATTTCAGTTCCTCTAATCTTAACAAGTAACATGTGAAACATATTCTACTGTATTGTAAGTATTAAATGCCATATGGTGCTATTTTTAAAAAGCTATTCATAATTTTGTCTCTTGTATGATGAAATATCAGTGTGTTTCACAACATAATATGTGACATGTGGCATAATCACATAAATGACAGTCCTTCTGGATTAGTAGATAAACGTTTGCTAGAGTTCTGAATTTTTAAACTTCATTTGGCCATGCAAATGCCACAGAATGTACAAGCAGCTGAACAGATGAATTCTAAAGCAAATCTTCTCTTTCTTAATTTCCTCAAAACAACATCCACACATTCCAGCCCACGCTAACAGAACAGACCAAAGAGTTACATCGACACAAAAAGGGAAAATAGATATCTGACCCTTAAGGAAATACAGTCCTTTAAAACAATCTGTGTCTTTTGAACTAGGCCACCATCGGTCTATAAACTCTGCTGACTCAAAACTTACATCTTGCTTACTCACAGGTGTGACTCATATCTGGTCTTGAGAGGAAAGAATCTCAGAAAAGGGCCAGTAGCCAACACGACAGAATATGAAGTGTATAAAACTGTGAATTACAGTTGTCCTCACAGACTTCTTAGTTAATTGGTGTGCAGACCCCGGCAGAACTGCACTTACAGGACAGAAAAGACTGAGTGAGAAATGGACAGTACATTCTGTACAGTATTCACTGAAACATGGGTGTGTGGCGAAAGGGAGGAAGGCGAGGGGCATTAAAGAAATGAAAGGCAGAGTGGCAGGACTGAAGAGAGAATTGGAAAGAAAATAAGTAAAAGGTCAAAATGAGCAAGTAAAACAAGCTGAGAAGCACAAGAGGGTGAAACTGTGCGAAGGTAACAGAAAGAGAAGATAAAGGGGCTTGTGCATCATGTATCTTTGTGTGCTCAGCTCAGCAGAAACACAGTTACATCTGCATGTCATACTCTAGAACAAATGCACAGACAGAAATAGCTCTGGAGATGAAAATAACAGAAGGATACCAGTTAATTTAGGGCAGGATGGATTCACGGGCAGTTCCACACTCAACTTTATTTGGTTTTGGTTGACATTTTGAGAGTTCTAACGGGTCTCAGTGGTTTGCTGTCTCATCAAACATTCAGCATTTTACCTGGGCTTCAAAGAAAACTCTCTTCACGAATTTGGCTGGAGATGTGTGCATGCTCTCACTGACTGAATCGCCGGACAGAAGCTCTGTGCTAAAGTTGTGAATTTGAAATGTGTTACTAAGTGTTTAGCCATAACATTATGACCTCAGTTGAAGGGTCTTGACAAGAGCTGCTGCAAGAGTGACATACATGTTCTTGGCCAACACGCAAAGTATAGTCTTGATATTGAGTTAGTGTATCTGAAAAGCTCTTTTACTGATTGAGACATGGTAGTGTCATATGTTGCATTTTCATATGCTGCATATTTCATAGCTATAAGACTTCTAATCATGACTGGTGAAGCAGAGAGCAGAGAGCAGAGAGCAGTGCTTTGAATACTGACCATGTCATTCATGTCCTTGGACCAGTCTAGCAGGAGGAATGGGTGACAGCAAGCTATGGCTGCGTCCGTTTTAAATTCCCTTGGCTTTACTGGCATTCATTTATGTTGCCAGAAAATTTCAAGGAACAAAAACAGGCAATATGGAAAAGCAGAGCAATAAGGAAATTAAGGCAGTTGTTTCCTTGTTTTATATACTTGCACATACATGAACATTCTGCCATTTATCACTATCATATGAGATGATTTGTACCTCCCTGTCAAAACATTAGCTGACAGTTAGGGGATCATTACAGATGCCGGTGGGCCACCTGTTCTCCACAGGGCTAGTAAGTGAAGGCAGCATGAGTTTAACCTTCAGCTAAGTATAATGAAGTTTGACAGTGCTAAGCAGCCAGGTTTGCTCATTAGGCATCCCAGTGCCAACTTGTCATAGTCAGGGTCTCTTCTCTTGACTTTCGCTTTCATCTCTTAGCTGCAGAAGCACAAAGCCCAATGGGCTCCTCATTAAACAGGCTTATTGCGTTAATTCAGCCCAACATAACACACTGGGCTGGAGTTGTTCCAAATAATCCCCCTCATTTATGCTTGTTGCAAACAGGAACCCAGCTGCTGGTACAGCCAAGTAGACTGTTGGGCAACTTTTGGACTCTTTTCAGATGATGGAGGCTTCCACTCACACTGAATGACATTAGCCTACAGTTACAGTGACAAATGCAGCCAGCAGCTAAATCACCGGCCTCTACAATATTTAAAAACCCTTAACTCTAACACACACACACTGAGCTGTTGGCTGAGGACAGGCGGCAGATCATACAGTAACTGGCTAATCTACATAAACAAATGCAGACAGTTTGCATGAATTCTGGCTGCATCAGGGTGGCACAACGGTGCAGTGTTTAGCACTCTGAGCTCACAGGTTCAAATTACACTAGACCCTGTGTCCTTTCTATGTAGAGTTTGCATATACTCCCCATGTCTGCATGGGTTTTCTCCAGGGTCTTCCTCCCACAGTCCAAAGACATGCAGGTTTCACCAACTGCCGACACTAAGTGTTTTTCTGTGCGAGTGTTTTTCTGTGCATCTCAGCCTAGCGACAGACTGGCGATCTGTTCACGATGTACCCCGCCTCTCATCCATTGTCAGTTGAGATTGGCTCCACCCCCCACCCTCCCCCATGACCTTTGATAGAATAAACAGTATAGCTAATGGATAGATAGATGTAACTATACAGTACATACAAAATGCCATAATACTGCAAACATGTAATCAAGTGCATATTTTATGTGGTCATGCAGTGTAAAATCTAATGGGACATGTACATTCAGTTTATATCATTATAAGAGTTGTAGGCAATGTTCCAACTGTACCATGATCTGCAGTGGTTTAAGCTTCAAGGTATTACTCACAATTTCATTAAAATGATGTTTTTCTGCACATATTGCCACAAGACAGAAACTACATGGAAGTTACACATCTTGTCTGATGCTGCTAAAGTTTTGTTGACTACACCTGTAGTTTATGTTGGGTCTGTGAACACAATGCCTGTCATGTCCTTCAGCACCATGGACAGCACTGTGTGTACAGCAAGGGCTGGCTGGCAGCTCCTGGTGGGAATTTGTTTAGCTTCACTTTGGCTGCTCACATTGTCAATTAATTTATCTAATCAACTGATCAATACAGTCCAAATCCATCCCCAGTGTTTAAAAGTTTAAAACTTATGGTGCTGGGTTCCCCACTGCCATGGACCTGACATTTTTCTTTGTCATTTAGAACATATTTGAACAGGTTGTAATTTAGTTTAATGTAGCTGTGGAGATAACTATAACAACTATACATCCTCCCATCCCCTTCCAAGGTCTGAGACCCGCTTACCTGATGCTGCCTGCATCCAGCCACAGATCTTGTACACGGTGGAGGTGCTGAGGAGGAAGAAGAGACTGAAGCAGCCGATGCAGGTGACAACCAGCATCATGGACATCCCAATGAAGAAGGAGGCGGCCTTGAACGCACTGGAGGGGATAGCGGAGAACTCAGTGAAGCTGCCCTGACAGGCCAGGTCTCTGGAGAGTCCGTCTCCGATACAGTAGTGGAAAAGGCCGAAGTAGCCCGCCTGCGGCGTGTCCACGCCATCTCCAATCCAATAGGGCTGTGAGAATATGGTCACGTTAACGATACCGAACAGGATGGTGAAGATGGCCCACAAGAGTCCGATGACACGGGAGTTGCGGACGTAATTGGTCTGATACAGTTTCGCAGCCTCTGCAGATGGTAGCATTGATGCGGCAGATCCAGGTATCATTTTATGCAATCCCGAAAGACTAAATGAATGCTGCGATTTGTCCGAGCACAAAGCGAGGACTAACCATTCAGCACATAAACTGTTTTTACAGAATCACCTCCAAAATAGAATTCAAATTAAAAAAAAAAAAAAAAAAAAAGCAGGAGAATCTACGCGTGTGCAGCTGCAACAACACATCTGTCAGGCGCGATCAACTCATGACGTCGCATCCTAAAGCAAGTGAGGAGCTAAAGCGGAGCCGCTTGAACCCTGGATATACCCGATAAACTCTCGGGAACTCAAGGCTTCCTCCTGTTTGCTTCGTTTAGCCGCCAGACTTGCACATCGCTGCCGCACCGTGCGTCGCTCCCTGATGCTGAAAAATAAAATAATAATAAAAAATCTATTATTATTCACACCGATCTCACTCACACAAACCTCACCAGCAACAGTCTAAAACAAGCAGGTTGTGCACTAACACATTATAAACCCCGCATGCATGAAGTTAACGCATCCTACCGTGAGAACTACTCGGAAAATACACGACAGCCCCTCGTTGGATCGTAAACGGGGATTTATTGTCCGGTTTATGGCAGCGTCGCCGGTGCTGCCAGTGATGCTGGGAGTCAGAGAGGGAGGGGCACAGACGGCAGACGCAGAGACGGCCCGTGATGCGCGTGTGTACATGTGCAAACGGTGACACGCGCCTTCAGGGCAACGCTGCGTCAACATCCACAGAGCCGCACTGAGACATCCCGAAATACCAGTGCGGTTTGACTCACTGATGCACTGGTCCTTTCATATCCACGTTCCCTGCAGTGTTTAAAAAAAAAAAAAAAAAAAAAAAACGCAGTCAAAAGTCTGCTACTCGGCTGCCATGACGTTATGTAACACTTCATGAAAGTGCACATGACGCTGGAATAAATGAATAAATAAATAAATAGACAAACAAACAAATAAATAAAATATGAGAGTGCCATATTTCACAACCTTTACGCACAGGAAGCACTAGTCAGTCTGCCGTGTCGTGTGCCATGTGTGTATCATCACAACCACTGAAATTTGGTGTTTGTCAAGGAATGCATTTGAAATTTACGACACGTTTCCTGTTTATTTGTCTGAATTCATCATAATACTATTTCATTATATTTCAATATATCAAAAAAATGCTGCAAATCTAAATGTGCAATATTTTTTAATTATGTAATTAATATTTTACCAAATTAAACACAAGTCTATTGAAAGATGTGAGAGAAATATGTTAAATTCCAGTGTGTGTGAAAATCCCAAATACCTCACTTCCTGTTGGGCGTGGCTATAACAATGTAGCCTATATCTAAAAATGTCCATACTGGGGAGTTTCATACACATACAAAGTTTGGTGTGTGTAGCTGAAAATATATGCCAACCCTATTTAGCCACTGCCTACATCTTCCTTTCTTCTCTTTAGGCTTCAATCTGTAAAACCCCTTAATCCTCTGGAAGAGAGCAGTCTGTCTCAGTCATTCAAGGTGAAAAAGATAACAAGTGTCAAGGAATCCTTAGTGAAGTTCAGAGCAAAGCAAAAGTTTCTATTATATATTTATTTACCTGAAGTTTTTTCGTGGTTTAAAAATTTCCCTTCGCATTGAAAATAGAAATTAACCTGATAAATACAAATATCTGTGATATTTGTGGTTCACACAATATTTTATGTTCTCTTCCAGGTAAATGACACTGGCCATGTACTCCAGGGTCTTGAACTCCCTGGTAGTGAACATCATGGAAGAGAAAATATTCTCATATGTATAAGGCCTGTGAGTACCTTGGCCATGCATGGGTTTTACCACAGTGCACCTTTGTGTCTGGTTCTTCCTCACCACCAGGGGACTGGGACGTCCAGTGTCCATTAGCTGGCCTGTGAGCACCTTTGCTGGGCATGGCTTGTACCACAGAGCCTCATCATTTTCTGGTTCTTCACCACCACCACACAAATTGAGGACTTTCAAGGCAGTGGGAGTCTGGGCCCCAAACAGTTTTTTACCTTTACTAACATAAAATCTTCACTATATTGAGGAATAATCTCTTCAGCATGATATGTCCACCTCAATTTTCTGTCACAATTTCAGCAGCAAACAGAGATAATAAACCTGGACAAATGAAAGTAGTGGCAGACAGGCTGTTAGATGGACTTTAACGGTTCATTCACAACACAAGAGAACCAGGTTTTTCTGAAGAAGAAAGTCGATTGCAAACAGAAGTCAGAACACAGGCATACAACTCAAAGAAGTTGTGTGAAAAATTCAGGAACCATCAGGTGAGCCAACTGAACAGGTAATAATGGCTGACACACAACAACACAAATTACTGAGGTAACTAGAAACAGGTGTGGAGACAGGATAATGAGAAAATGAGAGGCAGGAGGGAAGGTAAAGGTAGATTTAGAGTGAAAGTCCATCCAAACAATATGAAGACTGGATGTGCATTGACAGTTCATGATCCAATAATGTCTTCAAAATGAAGGTAAATTAGCAAAACTGCAAAATTAGTTTGGCTTGTACTGTATTGTACACCTTGAAAATGTATTTACAACCAGATTTTTAATAGCTCTATATCACAGAAGATTTTTAGCTGGATAACTAAAGTTACAGCAAGAAAACCACAGATGTAGCAAATTAACAGGTGCTGCTAGTTAAGAAGCATCATAACTCTCATCTCTAATCCAAAAGTTTATTGCAGCTGTATTCATTACATGACATGTTTTCTAACTACAGTTAATACCAGAAAACAGGTGCTATGCACTGATATTGCTGAAACTTCCCCACTTCCTTTGTTAGTGAATTATTATTCTGAGGTTTGTGATTTCATTTATGGATTTAGTCTTTAGTCTCTACTTACACTTTTTGGCAAGCCATGTGTCCTGAAGGTCTTTTTCTTGAGTTATTAAACTGGTGATTACTTTCTCCATCCATCTTCAGTTTAGTTGTAACATCACAGAACATCACCTTTGCATAGATCTACAAGTGACGTGCTGTTTACAACTTCACATTTTGAGTATTTAACCTTTTTAATGCTGTTTTTTTTTTAGATATTGTAAATGTAAATGTTATCAATATGAATACACATGTTTGCAGTTATTTCAGCCATGCTTTTTCTTCTGGACATAAATCCTGGATTTGTAGTAATTGCAGTACTTCATCTGACCACCAAGGATCAGTATAGCCTAACAATAGACTGTGGTTCAGGCTGGCTAGAGTAGGACTCACTCTCCTCCATGAAGTACATAATATAGAACCAGAGATATCACATAGTCTTCATTGGTCCTGTAAATTTGGTATATTTGAATTTTACTATGATTTTTTTTTTCTTCTGCTTGCTGTTCTATAGAAATGCTCTGGGAGATGATTTATGATGTCACTAATCTCTTGTAATCTATCGTCCAATCCACGGCGAGAGTCGTGACCCATATATAAAGGCCATGCGTCTCATGCTCTGTGCCCTCTGGACTATTACTCTTGCTAAGCCTGGTGCTGTGCAGAAAGATATCACAGACAATAAGTGAACTTATTTGGGAGCCAGCTTTCTCCTTTAGCTTTCTTGTTGTACTGTGTTAAGATTACCAGTGACAGAGAGCAGATACTGAAGTTCCAATCCAAGAGTCACTATGCACCATATTTTAACATGCTTTGGAGTAACTTTTGTCTAAACTGTAATGCTACAAACTCTGTTTTGAGTAATGAGAGAAGTATTGTCACATTTGCTTGGCTCGTCCTCACTGAACTAAATTATTTAAGTGGGGGGGGAGCCAGTGGACTGAGAAGGCCAGAACCCGGAAGGATGCAGTGTGCCATGACAGTGACTTGGTCTGAGGAGATTTGAGAGGCAATACTGGGACAGAAGAGGGAACGGTGCCTGGGAGAGTTGAAGCAAAAGAATGGTTGGTAGAGGATGAGAGAGATTTGCCTCCATGAATTTTGGGATGAAAGATATGCTCATGTGTGTATGTTTGAGAGAGAGAGGGGGAGTGAATGCCAAAGAGGGAAAGCCTGGGTGTGTTGAGATAAGCTTGGATTGTTGGGAGGTTGTTTTTTTGTTTTTTGTTACACAGTGTGTGTATGTGCCTGTGTGCATGTGCTTATATAAACAATTATCTTTACGTGTTCACGTAACAGTTGTGACTAGTTGTTGAGCAGTGATTTTGGACTGCACTTTACTTTTATAAATGTTGACCCACAATGGAACCGCTCTTGATAAGCGCCTGTCCCTTAGTCGGCTTGTGCTCCTCGTCTTCACCAGATGCGGTTCATTCTATCAGAATTGACCAGTTGAACTTTCTGTACTGTTGTTACCTGGAGTGTGTGTTGTGGTTTTGTTTATGCCTTGCTGAAATCACCACTCAGAAGCCCATTCATTGCATAACTTTTGCGCAGAGATTAGATTTGTGCTCTATAATGGTGGATGGCAGAACTATGTGGATTTGGCATCTGCTGATTTGTATTTAATTTGCTTGGAGATCATAAAATCAACTGTCCTGAACTGCTATATAAGAGTGTAGCAATTTACACAAAGCTAAATGTCTGGAATTTCAGACTTCTGTCCTCAGATCTCCAGTTTTCAATAAGTTATAATATTAAATAAATATCTGGGATCTTCTATATTTATCTAAAACAGCTAATGGCTTTCAAACAAACTACATGACAAACTGAATGATCTGTCAATTGGTTTTTGTCAATAGACTAATTGAAAAAGTCCAGAAATAATTGAAAAATGCCATTTCACTACTTATCAGAGCCCAAGGTGGCATCTTCAGATGTTCTGTTTTATCAAACCAACAGTTTTTAAAATCCAAATAGAAATGATGAAGACAGAAAAGATCAATGGAGAGCTGCCACGTACAGCTTCTTTCACATCTGTAACATGTTAAACAGAGAGCTACCATCACAATTTCCCAACATGTCAATTACATGTTCGTGTTGTCTTGTATTACAGCTTGTAGTTTCAAATCATCCTTTTATCTGCTCTGAGTGAAATCTTTCATTGAAATTCTTTGTCAAATCCTTGTCCTCTGTGCTTTGTTTTTCTTTTTTCCCCCCTCAACATGAAAATTGTCTTGTGGCATTCACACAAAATCACCACCAGCCTGCTGAGTGCCAACTTGCAGTCTCAAGTTCTGAAAGGGCTGGTTGGATTGTGCAGAAGTTTCCGGACTTTTTTATTTCCCAGTTTAAACTCAGGCTTTTCTTTTGTAGAGGTGACCCCAACTGTGTCACACAAACACTCCCTTTCAGACTGTTTACCATCACAATGCTGACACTGGCACTTTCCCTCGCTGTCAGGAGGATTCATATTTATGTATTTTTATTGTAATTACATGGCAATGTTTTTATATTTCCAAAATGCCCTTGTATTCCCCCACTGGCACTTTCCATCCACAACTGCAGATCAAACTGAGCTACTGCCAACTCTTTGTTTCCCCAAGCCACTGAGAATAAAACCCAGCAGTAAACAAAAGATAACACACCCAAATGAAAGCTGGAGAGGGAGCAAAATCAACACAATGAGAGGGGTTGTTGAATAGTGGCGCAGTACTGTGTCGTCTGATGCTGGCTCATGTCAGAGTTGGTTGGTTAGAGATGGGGAATGTGTATGGGTTGTGTGTGTAATTCAGTGTTTGAGTGTTTAGGCCATCTATGTTTTAATAGGATTATCTGAAATGTTCTGAAAGCCTGAATGGACAAATTGTCTAGTTAGACCTATCTTTTCAAAAAATAGTTTGTGGCAAAGTTCGTCACATTTTAATTATAATTTTGCTACACAAAGTGTTAAAAATAAAGTCTGCTGGTCATCTACATTTTTGTATAGAACATTGTGCATTGTCTGTGTAGCCAAAGCCTTATGGAGCTTTTTTTTTTTTTTTGTCCATAGTCATTGGAAAAACTTTTGAAAACACATTATGGTGCAACTTAGGTTAAAAAAAAACAACATATTTTTGTTACACATTTTTAAAGGCCACAGACAGATTAGCAAAGTCGGGAAGTACTGGGAGACACGCATATTGTTGGTTTTAATCTTTTCTAAGGATCTGTTGACAATAAGAAAAAATGTTGAAAATTAAGTCATTATCTGTGTGAGCTGGCTATGTTTATATCTTGACATGTACCAGTAGGCTTATAAAATGGGGAGTCTGTTTTGTCTCTGCTTCTCTAGTTCTGATACATCTGTGTCTCCCTCATGTTGACATGTTTACAGTGCAGTCATTAGACTCATAATGTCTGCCACCATGTTAACAAGCCTTGCAACATCTGAGTGTGTGTGTGTCGTTGTGATTGTCCATTTTGGGTTTATATAATGTGAATATAGGAATCTGTGTTCATGTTTCTTTGGATGAGCAAGCATTGGTATGTGTTTTAAAATAGGACTGCACCACACTAGTAGTGAGGTGAAATTGTGGCTTCTATACTGTTCTTAGCTGGAAACCCACCCTTAATCAAGGACATGCCTTTTTTTTATAGGGCATACATGAGAATATGCAAACTGACCTGGTTTTTAATTGCTCTACCCTCAGGAGTTTGACATCGTTTATTACAGTGCGAAAGCTTTCCAGTGGCACAGAAACTCTACATCATAAAACCAATGTGAGAGATCATGTGCTACAGTATGACTGTATATTTCTATAGAAATTCAATTTTTTTCTAAATGGCATCTAACTTTCTCTCAATGAATCTTGAGTATCTGCAAAGGTGAAATTATCAAGTATAAGATGTGTGTCTTATAAAGTACCACTAGATGGCATCCTGAGCGAGGCCTTGATTATAAGAGGGACAGAAAATAATACCTCCATCTCCATAGTTATACATTTTATATGTATTTTACAATGTAGGCCTTTTTTTTTTTTTTGACAATTTAATGTACAAATCTAATATTCCGTTCCTTTTCTTCCAGCATTGGTGACATGCAGAAAATGATTAGGGGGTTTGCTTGCTGCTGATGCAACCATAACAATGTTCATATATCTGCACATAAAGCCTACATGTGTATTTCCCCTGTGAGAGTTAAGGGAGTTTGAGATGGCTCTTTAATGTTAGCACAGTGGTTGTTTTTGTTTGTATGTTGTGAAGAAAAGATACTAATCATATTTCATTTACTGTGAAATGTTGTTTCCTCTAATAATTGTTGCCTCCACAGAATTAGATCCTGTGACAACTGTGCAAGTTGTTTCACACTATCACATGTTGAGCTCAGCATCTCTGTCCTCAACTTGTTAACTCTGTCCAAAAACACTGTCACAGTAGCTGTGTTGAGCCTACAGGAATGTTAAAAAAAAAAGAGGAGTTTCATTTCATTTTTTTTTCTTGTGACAAACAAGCTCTTGAGCCATAAATGTTCTTTTATAGATATAAATATTTGTCCTGTAGCAATGAGGTGCCTTGTCTTTGTGTTTTTTTTTTTTTTTTTTTAAATGTTTGGCATTGAGACAGGCCAGGCTACGTTTGCTGTGCGTGACTGACTAAGCACAGAGCACCAGGAGCAGCCAGCTGTGTATACCCATGGACAAAGGCTGCATATGGAAGTCCGATTGCCTTCAACAAACTTAGTCTTTCTTCATTTCCCTGTCTATCAAATCCACTGGTCAGCATCTCCTTCTTCTTCACAGTCTATCGCCATCGTTTCTGCTTTGTTTATCCATACATCATTCTCTTCATCCCCCATTCAACACTCCCTCATTCACCCCTTAGCTCAGTCGCACCACACAGGCTCTCTTTTCTTAGCAAACCTTTCTCTCATCCATTATTGAGGCTTGTTTTTTTTCCTTGAGTCTCAGAATAAAGAAAGGGAACAGATCTTTTGAATTTTTAATGTCCCACATGAAAAATGTATAATAAGTCATTTCTCAGTGATACAAACTGGTAAACTTTTAGCAGGACACAACGCTCTTAAGTCACGAGATGAAACGAGCGAACCACGAGAGAACCCTTGTGGACTCTGACATTGAGGAGGGGAGAGGAACGTGGTTGGAGGGCAAAAGGAGGTGGAGAAATATGGAATTAAATGTGACAGGAAGGTGATGAGGTGACATGCTTACTGAAAGTATTGACTTCAAGCTATCGCAAAACCAGAGAACAAAATGAGCACAGTAGAGAATGTGAACAGAATGGTAGAGTCAGGTTGATACAGATGTTTACTGGAAATAAAATCAGATTCATCTCAAAGACAACTTCATTTATCATGCTTGGTGACTATGCAGAATGATTTTAATCCCAAAGTGTGAGGTGGACACTAT
This sequence comes from Mastacembelus armatus, assembly GCF_900324485.2. Lineage (NCBI taxonomy): Eukaryota > Metazoa > Chordata > Actinopteri > Synbranchiformes > Mastacembelidae > Mastacembelus > Mastacembelus armatus. The sequence continues at coordinate 8,005,406 of NC_046638.1, read as the reverse complement.
TGTACAGTCATCTGGAAGTTAGTTTGTACTTTGTTACTTTGATTCTTCTAATCCACAACCAACTTTCCCCTCCTCTCTCACCTAAGCCACAGACTATGGTCTTCAAAGAAAAGCTAGGTCGAGGTCAGGGTTGTGAAATGGTAACAGCCGCATGAAATCTCGTCCACATATCCCTCTTTATGATGGGACTTATCAGAGCTCCAGCAGCCAGCAAGCTATGCACTGACAGGAGACAGGCAAGAGCAGGTGGAGAGTGGGAGTATATGTGAGTAGGGAAAAGGTAGGGAAAGGATGGAACTTAGAGGCTGTGTATGTTTCTTGCCTGCTTATTTTATGGTTTGTACCATCAGTAAAAGGAGGTGATTTACAGTCCAGCAAGATGCAAAAAAAAAAAAAAAAAAAGGAACATAGTTTCATGACGACTACACGCCATGTATTAGCTCAGTCACTACTGTATGGAAAGGCGCATGACGCATGAGTAAAAAAGGAAAATCATGCATTCAATAACTATAGCGCACTAAGCTTTCTGAAAAATATACCCTATCATTGCAGATGCGACAGGCTGAACTGACAGGCTGAACCCCCCCCCCCACCACCTATCCCTGTTCTGTACATATATACATCTTAGAGCTCCAGGTGGGGGAAGATGCAGAAATGGACCAGTAGCCTAAGGGGGTAGTATATTCCTGCCATAAGCCTGGAGCATGTCATTTATATTTATGCACTTATTTAGGTGTTTGTGTCTGCAGTTTGGCTACAGCTTGTAGGAGCTCATAAATACACCTTGGGCAAATTGATACGCCATAGATGCTGGTTTATGACCTTCCATAATCTCAAATGAGAGGCTAATGCCTGAACATAAACAAATAAATTAACAGATGGATGAATGTAGCTGTGGGTTCATTAGAAATCAGTTACCATTTCTATCGTGGTATTTTGCATATTAATGAAGTGGGAGTCTTTATTGAGAATTGTATTTATAGATAAGATTGTCTAGATTAAAAAGTTGTGCAACCTTTCATAATTTTTGGTGAAAAATATTACACTGTGCATTGATGCTGTTATTTGGATCTCTAATGCTGGTTGCTTTTATTGTGTATTTATGGTCCCTGGTAACCTTGACCAGCTTATCGTTACTGCTAGCCATCCGTTATGGGGAGTGAGGTAGTCTAGAGGACATGGACAGGGAGGGGCCCACTGCTCTAGTTTCAGGAGTCAAATTGACAGCAGGAGGATGTTTCTGCCACAGGCCTTGGCTGGTTATGACAGTCAGGAGGATCCATTAAGGGACCTGGCCTCATCTATAACAGTGTCTCTTTGTGAACCCCATTTAGCCAGAGGTACTGTTCTCACATACAGCTGCAGCATTGAAAGACATCAGGAATGCGGTTTACAACCTGGTTTATGAGGCACCTGGGCAGACAAACAATGATCAGTCAAGACAACAAAACAGTCACTGCTGTCTTTGAGGTAAATCAGCCGATTACTTTACCTTCTCAATAATTCATCAGGCTTTAAAAGCAATTTCTTCATGTAGTAAATTGCTGTGAAAAAAAGCCCTCGTGCTGTAATATGTTACAGTGTGTTCTGGAAGCAGGTGTTTCAAATGTGGGGTTCATCTGTAGGCCTACATGCACAGTATTCAGAATGCATAGCCTGCGGCAATGGACAGAAATAGAACCTGCAGCCTGGCAATGAACTGTCAAGAGACAAGGAGCAAAAGGTTCAAATGAAGAGGAGGAAAAGTATAGGCCCAGCTAATGAAAGAGGGACTGAACCACTGAAATTCCTCTATAACAACAGGAGGGAAACCAGAGAGATCATCCATTATCATATCTGACAAAGGTGAATGTCTTCTGTCTTCATTTTAACATTGCTGCATTCCTTTTCTGGTGGTGATGAAGTTCTAATAAGGAATTGATTTTTTTTGGAAGAGGGTAGGCAGTTAAAAGGGTGACCTTCTGACCCCAATGCTCATTGTATGTGTGGCAGGATATGGTCTTCATGGTTCAGAATCGATGCAACGCACCTCATAACCACCCTTGGCTGATTTCAGAGGCCCAAATGTGTCATCAATGTCTTTTCGAGCATACGTCTTCGCTGGAGTCCACAGGACCTTCCCAACCCAACCCCCAGTCGGATGAGAGGGCGGAGAGTGACATTTTCCCCAATTCTGTGAAATGGTGCAGAAAACAGGAGAAACAGGAACACGCCCCACAGTGTCTATCAATCCTGAGTCTGCAGCACTGACCTCCTGTGAAACTTCATCTAGATGCCCTCATCTATCTGTCAGTGAATGGGAAAGGAGGTAAAGGAGGAGGGGGTGGTATTGGAGCTAGCAGCCAATCTTCCCCTCCCTCCTCAGATGCATAATTCAGTGTTTCTCTCACAACAGCCTGTGCTGCAAAGGGCTCAGCTCCCCCAGCCATGCGGTCGGCAGTCTGCTAATATAAAAGAAGCACAGAACCCACTCTGTTGTTCCTTCAGGCTTTCTGGCTCTACGCACTCTCAGTCATACTTATATGATTTATTCAGCTTGTTCATCCATGGCGTGAGACTTGGACCCCAGCGGACAAGTTGGGAACCATTTTTGTCCTTGTCAAGATCCAGCCGCAGACTAGGAAAAGGAAGTGTGTCAACATTACTGTGGGTTGTCAGAGTGACACTGGAGCAGTTTAACCTCCCACTGGTGGTTAGTTTTACTGCTCCATCTGAGAGGTCCACTGCTGAGCCAGTGTACAGCAACACTGCCTCGGCCTCAATAAGCAACCAAGGAAGGAAGCATAGAGGACAAGAGCACAGGGGGACTCTTCCTGTTCGCCCAATGCTGTCCGTTTTTTTTCTTCTTCAGTTGTTTCTGAAAAATGTACCTACTTGTTTTTTGTGTGCAACAACACCTTACACCTTCTCCATATGTCTTGTACAAATATGGTTAGAATTGTGGTTTTCATTCATATTCCAACAAAACATTTTCCCCATGTGAGGGAGTTTTAGACTGTAGCGGTTTGTCCGTTGAAGAAATGAGGCTAGTTTTTAATAGTTAGACCTTCAGTAGGGCTAGAGGTGTTGGCTGAGACCCAAAACTCCACACAGAGAGGCTCCTTACTGAGCCACTGGACTAGTTTTTATCTCCCTGAAGGGGTATATTATTGAAACCTGGCATCACTACAATCATGAAACTGAATCTGTGTGTGTAGATTTGCCTGCTACCACAATGCAGTGAAAAGAAGGAAAAGTTGCCAAACCACTATGATTTTCAAGATCATGGTTCAAGGTTTCTTGAAACTTCAAGGTTTTTTTTTTTCATTTTCTATTTTATCCATGTTCATTTTTATGACCAACACATGTTTACAGGTGCAGTTAAAAAACAAGTTGTGCATCTTGTATAATTTAACTTTCATTAATGTTTTTAGAAATTGTTGGAAAATGTATATTTACTGTATGTCGATTGGTTAATGTTTGAATTTGTCTTTCCTAGTTTCACTGCAAGTCCAGCAGAAATGTTTAGCTGTTTATTTTGACTTGGAAATTCTGTTGACTTGTATGTTAATTATTTTGTATGTTCTGCAGTACATTTTATAATCATGCCTAAAGGTTTTGTGGCCCAAGAAGGGAAAATATTAGATTTAATTTAGGGACCAAATAATCTTGACAGTGGGCCAGGTTTGGCCTGCCAGCCACAGTTTGTGCCCCTCTGTTCGAGGGTTTGGATCAACTTTTAGCTTTTAATTATGCAGTTCTTTCCTTGTGTAAATGAGATTTTATTTCTGGTTCTGCAGGGTCTTCCTGATTAATGTGTGAATGTATTATTTCACTTTATCTCTCTTAAAACAAAATACTCTCCCCACTTCACTGTTTCTATAATCTGTTTGTTTTGCTTCAGAGGCAGAAGATAATGGTAAGTTGTTTTTTTTTTGTTTTCTTTTTTTTTTAAAATGCAGCTGGGCTTTTCCTGACCTCACTGCCTATGTGCTGCTCTGATTCAAACAACCTACACTGACGTCAAATGTAATGAGATGGCATAATAGCTTGTTAAATAGCAAATGATGGCGAGTAGAAGGGTGATGGGGACGAATGAGCCTAGTCTGGCCCTATGACAGCACTGCTCAGGCTCATGACCATAATCCATCCGCTTCTGCTGATGATGAGATCCCTTCTCCCAATTCATGGCTGGAATTGCCATTTAATTGCATGGAAAGTTTTCACTCTGGTCCAAGCAAATGGGTTTGATCTCAGTCACTGTTGTGTGAACATTTCATATCCCACCCTTATTACTCTGTCTCTGGTGCTCTCTTGATCTTCTCTCTAATAGAGAAGAGCATAGCTCGGGGAGCAGGTTAATTATGAAAGAGCTTATTACTCATGTTTAATTATTGCAACTAGATTTTTAGCTGATCAGAATCTTTTCATTGAGTGGAATTACCTCATTGTGGTTTATCACTTTAGTGATTGATTTCAGTGGATATGTGCAAATTTCTAGCACCACTCACAATTTCTTACCCATAGTATATATGAACAGTATAGGTTATACAAAGCCTTTGCTCTGTATAGGCTGTCACTGAGCTGCCAGTGTAGGACTTGGTCATTAGTTGGCAGTCATTAGCAACTTGTTTAATTGAACTCATTTACGGGCTGTGCTAATCTGCTGAGGTGACCTTGATTCTGCATCTGGGTAATGTTTATGCCAGTGCAGCAGAGTGTGTCTCTCTCTGTATGCCATTATGAGCACAAAATGCAGTTAGGCTCATGTTTGGCCATAAAAGTCTGCACTTCATTAGTCATAATTACCTTTGCTGTTGCCCAGAGAGGTGATGATTTTTGCACTCTTACTAGACTGATGCCAGGAGAGCAAAACTCATCAGCAGAGGTGATGGGGGAATGGAGTGCTAAAATCTCAGTCCACAATCTCTTCCTCTTTTATTTCCTCTCTTTTTTTTTTCCTCTTTCAGTACTCACTGTTTATCAACCTAACTCTTCCGATGACCAGAGAGGTTGTAAATCTGGGGCATTCATACGTAGTGTAGGAGAGGACCGAGGGTGTGTGGTGGAGCTTGTTGGAGTGATGGATTAATGAGGCATGGCCTTGTGTGTGTGTGTGTGTGTGTGTGTGCGTGTGTGCGTGTGTGTGTGTGTGTGTGTGTGTGTGTGTTTATATGTACATGTACATGTAACCTTCGTCTGCCAGCCATTAATCCCCTCCTCCATGTTTTTGTGGTAGTTACCGGTTTTCTGGATTTTCACTTTATGGTTTTTAGACACATCTTTGGATGTACATTCAAACACCAGTGAATGACCAACAAATATTTGAGTGACAATGAATAATATTACCATGCAGTGAATATGAAACCAGGCTTATGTTGACACAGTGACATAGTAACACAGTGAATGCTGCAGAGGGGTTCCTAACTGGCTATTTACCAGGAACAAACACAACACATTGACACAGAGGTCCAATGTGTAGAAAGGGAGCACTTCTCTCAGGGCAGGAGCTAGAGACTTACAATGTGATAGGGAGATAATATAAGAAAAGAGTAAAGGAGATAACAGAAAGGAGGAAAAGTGAATAATAGTAGAGGAGCATAGGAGAAAAAGCTTGGAGAGAGGGCAATGACTGAGAAAAGGGCAACCACAGAGAAAATAGATTAGTAGAGAAACAACACTTGGAACATTATGGAAAGCCAGAAGGGGATGGGAAAATTAACAGGAAATACTTGAAATTAAAAAACAAATCACATACTACTTTGTCATTGTAACAGAAATAGAGCTGTTTCTTTCTCTTTATATATAGGATCGGTCAGAACAGGGGACGAATATACAAAGAACATAAGCCTGTGATTGGCAGACACATTTGCGATGGAGACAAAGAACGAAAGCTCTGTGAGCACAGTCAATAGCCATTTAGAGGAGATGAAGTGAGAGATGACAGCTGAGCACAAGGGTGTGAAGAGAAGAGGATGAATAAATGAGGGAAATGCTGGGAGGACAGGGAGAAGTGAGTGGGGGAGGTCCCATTGTATATTGTAGTAGGATGGGACTGTCTTGTGACCTCTGACCTGTAATTGTATCAATGAGTGTGTGGAACACTGTGCTGAAGGACCTACAGTGAAGGATTCAGTGGGCCATGTTATTTTGTGTAAAGGTGTGGCCTGTGTGTATCTTTATGCATGTGTTCAGGGGTAATTGTGTATATGTACCTCACTGTTAATTACAGTCTCTAACCATCATGATGATGGTAGAGCAGGTGTACACAAGCGCTGTTCTTTTTTTGTCATTGGTACGCTGTAGTGGATCAGCTTTTGTCCTTGTGGTTTTTATGATTAAACATGCAAGTTCAGTGTCCTTTTTTATTATGAGCTCAATGTAAAGTCAGGAAACAATTTCCTCAGAGGTGTTTTCTTTTACGCTATAATCATCCCTTTTTTTCTGCCCGGTGTTTTTCTCTTGACTAGTAAAATGCCTGTTAATGTATCATTGTTATGACAGAAAATGCAAAAACACGACTGTGTGTGTGTTTGTTGCATTTGCATTTTGGTAGGCTACAGCTTATTAGAGAGGGCCTCATCATTGATTGACTCCCTTTAAATCAACTAGCTGTCTGTGTGTGTCTGTGCATTTGTTTGACTTGTTGATCCCCCTCCATGTGGGACCACCAGCTCTTGTCTGCTGACCCATATAATTAAGGGCAAAGGAGTCCCAGCTTCTATTAGTCCCCACAAGGATAAGGGGCACATTATGATCCACATCATCTGTCTCATTAGGTCTGCACTAGATAGATAGATAGATAGATAAACTTTATTGGTCCACAAGGGAAATTCCTTGGTCACAGTAGCTCAGTTACAAACAAACACTGAAAAAAAAAACACACACTATGTCACTCCCTTCTTGTATGTACCTTCTTCCTCTGCTGTTGGTTGTTTTTGACAGCATGAGTGTTGTGCATGTGTCTTGCTGTGTTTAGCCAGTGGTGCTGCAGTAGGCTAAACCTAGATGGCAAATAAGTTTGTGTGCGAACTGTGGCCTTTGGTCATCAATGCCTTTCTTTAACTGGCATCAATATACCCACCATAAAGTTCAGTATAGGGATAACTATAATAGATTTTGTTGGTATAAATATAGTCTCAAGAATAATCAAGGTTTCACGATTATCATAATTATTATGCATTCATTAATTTCACCACCACATATAAAACATGATCACTCTTTAGGTTTTAAAAGTTATTTATTTCTGCCTTTCGGAACAAACAGTAACCAAATAATACAGCACAAAATGAACAAAATCCTGTGTATGGTGTGCTCAAAATGCTCCCACACTACTGAGTTCAGGTGTTTCTTTGGTGGAAATAAAGCTTAGTTGTTTGGTCCCTCTGCTATAGTTAATCTAATGTGTATAGTAGCCATTGTGTGTTTGATAAATACAGCACTTTAAGATGGTGCACCGCTGGTGTAACTTTTTCATTTTGTGTGATTTGCAACAGAAACATTCTGGTGGAGCCTTTACTGTTAATTAAGTGTGACGTGTTAAAGCGTGACCAATCTTAAAATCTGTTAATTGCTGCCTCCCTAGTCCAGTATAGTGAACTGCAAAACTTGAAATGAAACCAGTTGAGTTTGTAACAACAGATTCATACACAGACATAGCCTGGTCTAACAATCCTGCTCCCCTAACAGGTGTCAGATTCTGCTGTGTTGTGGTGCTGCCAGAATTGACCCTGGGAATAAGGGGAAGCAGAAAACACAGACACTGCAGTGGTTCTTATTCATGTCTGCAGGCCCATGATAGGTGGAATGGATGCAGTTGAAGAGATGGATGCTGGGCACCCAGTCTTTGTGTTGCTTCTTCAGAATGAAACCTTGATCGGGGATGTGGGGAGGAGAGGTGGGAGGAGGAGGAGAAGGCTCTAAGAGGAGGAGGTGGGGGGTGTGGAGCTACTGGTTTAAAATGAGATTTTCACTTATTTATTTATTTAACTGAACTCATAGCTCAAGGCTGTCTGCTTGCTTTCTGTTGTATGTTCTGTGGCCTCTGTGCCCCCTTTCCCCCTCCTCGCTCTGTTTTTAATGTGAATGTATCTGCAAGTGCAAATACTGTTCGTGTGTATGTGCACGCACATTTACACCACTACTACTACTCCCTGTGTGTGTGTTAGTACTGTGTAAATGAGCATTTGTGTGTAGTTTAACAGTGTTTATGAGGGTGTATTAGTATTTTGTCACTGTCACTGCTTGTATGAAGTGAGAGCCTGAGCCGGTGTCCAGGGATGAATGATATCTTTTGGGATAGATCTGTTTTATTATGCGTGTGTGTGTGTGTGCGCCAGACACACTGTGCATCTATTGCACACACAGGGAAAGTAACCTCTCCCAGGCAGTTGCTGAGCATAACGCCTGAAAAGAGCTCAGATTATGCACGACACAGCAGAGTAAGAACAAGAGCCGTTTTGTCTTTTTTACAAGTTCACGGACATTTGCATCAACCACACTAAAATCAATATTGTATCTATTAGGCAACAAAAATTCATACAGATGCAGAAGGTTTTTTTTTTTTTTTAGGATTTTAGATGTTAGAACATTTCTCCATTTATCTAAATTATGTTTCAGCCATGTTCATAGCTGATTTTTTTTTTTCTCTTGAAAGGAAAAAGACTAACAGAACATTTTGTGCTAGAATGCTGAAAAGTTCATGTCAGTAGGTGAACTCTGGAAACTAGTCCTGTGTCAGCAGCATTTGAGAAAATGATACTTAAGGCTAGAAATACACGGGTGTACCTTAAATAGTAAAATATATTTTCAACTGTTACTTCCACTCTCTCGTTTCTCGCTCTTGAATGCTACTCCATCATTAGCATTCCTGATTTTCTTGAATCTGCGGTGTCCTACATAATTTCTGTCCTTCCTAATTGCTTACATCCTGGATGTTACAATGGGGAAATGGCTGTCTGTGGTGTCAAACCAGCCCTCAGCACTCACTCCGTCTGTCTCTGTCACAATGTGGCCATGTGTCTGTCATCTCCCATGTCGCCTATTCCTCAGCTTGTTCTTTCACAGCTCTGTTACCATGACTGCAGGATGGGTGGGGGGTTGCTGTGATGACACTGAAGTGAAAACGTGGAGTTGGAGAACAGATTTGGTGTCTAGCAATTGCAAAAGAAGTAAGAGGCCAACAGTCTGTGGACACAGGCTGCCCCTAAGCGATGCACTTTGCCATGCTCAGAACACAGAAAGGACTATGACTCATAGCTATTGAAAAATGTATCACACTTAAATTGGGCTGGGCCAAGTCGCTCCAGCATTTAAATTTACAGACTTTTCCAGACACTTCGGCTGTACCCACTGAACAAGCCTACTAAAACCCAGCTATCCGACTGCTTAGTATATTTTTTTTAAAGAACAAAACATGAGTACAGCATTGTTAAGATAAAAATGTGGCTCAAAAGATGAACAGACCTTGTAAGTGTTCCTGGACTTGTTTTTCCTCTTATTTCTATGTGAGTTTTGTGGAAATGGATCCCCTGCAGTGAATGCCGCTTACTACATGTTTGCATGCACATCATGGTTGCCTGCATATCCGCATCCTATGGGAATACTGGCTGTGCACGTTCTTAGAAATAAATGCAAAACATTTGCAAAATGCAGGTCAACACATGTCTGAAAGGAATGTCAGCAGCAATTCTAACCACAACAATGTGGAAAAGCTTTACAGTTATGATGCTGGTGTTGTCTGTGCTGTCTTTATTTTTCTGCAATGGTCTCAAAATCAACAATTTCGTAACTTCCTGGATTATTGTCATGATTTGTGTTGTGAAAAGGTTTTTCCACTTTCTGTTAGGACATTATTTGCCCCTAGTAAAATACTTTTTAATCCTCCAGATAAACACAAAGCACACAATCAAGCATGTGAACAGTGACACTATGGTGTTGAAGCTGTTGTCTGTACGTATGTTTTGGTAAAATGCAAGTATACCAGCAGCTAAAGAAGACAGCATGGGTAAGAGGGGGTATCCTCTGATTATGTGAAAACAATATGTAAAGTGAGAGTGGTTGCATGTAGTGATGAAGCTACAGGGAATTATAGCTACCCTCAGCTTTTCAGAACTTTATAGTGAGTTTTCAGTCCATTGTTTAGCTGTCTGGCCTGCAACATTCACCTGGTGCCAGAAACATGATTCGGTTCATTCCCATAAATGCTCTAATTTCAAATTCTACTGCTGAAGGCTAATTGACATGCTCAAATACACCTTGTGATTTTTCTAGTGACCTTTTATAATAAACTAAAATCCAGACTTATGGAGCTGAGGTTGCAAAGGCCAATGTTGAATTCTGACTGGTCCTGACAGGTGTTCCCTCAAAGTCTTGGCTAGTAAAAGGCTGAAAACCATGTCACAGACAAGATCATCAGCCAACATATTTTTATCTACTTCAAAGCAAGTTCTGTGAATTTCATCAACATGTTAGTCATGCAAAACAAAGAGAATTCCTCTGTGACAAGCTGTTGGCTCAGGAGTGTATCTCACCTTGGTCATAAATGGTCTTGACACATTTGTGGGGTCAGGACTCTGGACTCATCTCTCAGAAGAGAAATATTGGTTTCGGTGCCACTTCAAAGGCAAAAACTAGAGGGCACTCTTCTGGGTTTCTATAGTGAAACTAACCCATGATTTAAATAATTAGTATTTGCTTTGAGATTTATTTTAAGGAAAACTCAAATGAAAGGCATCAATCTTTATACAGTAACTTTCATATGTTTAAAAACACTCGACTTAGACATTTAGTTATATTTTTCTCAGCCTTAATAGAAAATGCTATCATTAGTACTGTTTTAAATAAATGTGTTCTTCAACAGAGCCTCACTTTTTTACATTTAGGCCATTAGCATTTCAGTGGTGGACAGCAGTATAATGTGGCCTTAAAACAAAAAAGTGACTCACCTCTTCTTTAATCAAGATATATGTTGTTCTAAATTCTCAGACACACAGTCACTTTTCTAATGACTATAATCATGTCTGCAATTTTTCCAGACATGACGTTTCTACTAAGAAAAGTTTGTATTCATCCACTTAGGACAGTTTAATGTTGCTCTGTCCAAACATCAGATTTGAGTCTGGCGGTCAGACACATGTGGGGAATGTTGATTCTACTGTTTTTAAAGGATGATGCTCCACTTAAGAAGTTAAGGTGTTACTGGAGCCACTTCCAGGGGCTCTCTGCCTAATCCTGGATGGAGGAGAGAGGACAAGGGCGTCTTATTTAGCAGTGCATCTAGCAAGGAGTTGAAAAATGTGAATGTAAAAACATCCCATGTCATCAAACTGTAAACATCTAAATATTAAACTATTTTTAGGAACTGCTAAATTTGAACAGTTTTGTGTTATAACTGCAATCATAAATCAGTGACTCAATTACTGAACAATTATAATGAATCACACAATTAACCGTTATAATTATTTCAGCAGCGAAAAATAACTAGTCTGAATACATTATGCAAAACAAAGTGAATGATGAGCATTTGCAAAACATCAGGTGATTTGGGTTGGACATTTGTACAAGTCAGCAAATGCCATCAGTCCTAAAATGGAGATCGGCCAGACACACAAACAACCGAACCTGAGCTTAAATGGATCCAGAGAAACTTCTTCTTTTCCTTTCGGCTGCTCCCTTCAGGCCACAGTGAATCATCTACCTCCATTTAACCCTATCCTCTGTATCCTCCACACCCACACCAACTATCCTCATGTCCTCCTTCACTACAAGAACCTCCTCTTTGGTCTTCCTCTAGGCCTCCTTCCTGGCAGCTCTAACCTCAGCATCCTTTTACCAATGTATTCACTGTCCCTCCTCTGAACATGTCCAAACCATCTCAATCTGGCTTCCCTGGCTTTTTCTCCAAAACATCTAACATGAGCTGTCCCTCTGATGTCCTCATTCCTGATCCTATCCATCCTCGTCACTCCCAGAGAGAACCTCAACATCTTCAGCTCTCCTACCTCCAGCTCTGCCTCCTGTCTTTTTCTCAGTGCCACTGTCTCTAAACCAGACAACATTGCTGGTCTCACCACTGTCTTGTCCACCTTTCCTTTCATTCTTGCTGAATCTCTTTTGTCACACATCACACCTGACACTTTCCTCCACCCGTTCCAACCTGCTTGCACACGTCTCTTCACTTCTTTTCCACACTCTCCGTTGCTCTGAACTGTTGACCCTAGTTACTTAAAATCCTCCACCTTCTTCACCTCTACTCTCTGTAACCTCACCGTTCTATTTGAGTCCCTCTCATTTACACACATGTACTCTGTTTTACTGCAGCTAAGCTTCATTACTCTCCTTTCCAGAGCAAACCTCCACCTCTCTAGATTTTCCTCCACGTGCTCTTTGCTCTCACTACAGATGACAATGTCATCTGCAAGCATCATGGTCCACGGAGATTCCTGTCTAACTTCATCTGTCAGCCTGTCCATTACCACAGCAAACAAGAAGGGGCTCAAAGCTGATCCTTGGTGCAGTCCCACCTCCACCTTGAACTCCTCTGTCTTACAGCTCTCATACATGTCCTGCACCACTCGAACATACTTCTCTGCCACTCCAGACTTCCTCATACAAAACCACAGCTCCTTTCTCGGCACGCTGTCATACGCTTTTTCCAAATCTACAAAGACACAATGCAGCTCTGTCTGGCCTTCTCTGTACTTCTCCATCAGCATTCTCAAAGCAAATATTGCATCTGTGGTTCTCTTTCTTGGCATGAAACCATTCTGCTGCTCACAAATTCTCACTTCTGACCTCAGCCTAGCCTCCACTACTCTTTCCCATAACTTCATTGTGTGACTCATCAGCTTTATTCCTCTGTAGTTTCCACATCTCTGCACGTCTCCCTTGTTCTTAAAGATGGGCACCATTACACTTCTCCTCCATTCCTCAGGCATCCTCTCACTCTCCAAGATTTTAAGTAGCCCATTCAAAAACTCTACTGCCACCTCTCCTAAACACTTCCATACCTCCACAGGTATGTCGTCAGGACCAACTGCCTTTCTACTCTTCATCCTCTTCAACACCTTCCTCACTTCATCCTTACTGATCTTTGCTACTTCCTGCTCCACAACAGTCACCTCTTCTACTCTGTGCTCTCTAACATTTTCCTCATTCATCAACTCTTCAAAGTATTCCTTCCATCTTTCCATCACACTTGTGGCACATGTTAACACATTTCCATCCCTGTCACATTTCCATCCCCTTAATCACCCTAACCTGCTGTACATCCTTCCCATCTCTGTCTCTCTGCCCCACCAACCTGTACAAATCCACCTCTCCCTCCTTAGTGTCCAACCTATCATACAAATCCTCGTACGCCCTTTGTTTGGCCTTTGCCACCTCCACCTTCACCTTACGCTGCATCTCCCTGTACTCCTGTCTGCTCTCTTCTGTCCTCTCAGTGTCCCACTTCTTCTTAGGTAACTTTTTCCTCTTAACAAACTCCTGAACTTCCTCATTCCACCACCAAGTCTCCTTATCTGCTTTCCTCTTTCCAGATGACACACCAAGTACCCTCCTACCTGTCTCCCTGATCACTTTAGCTGTAGCTGTCCAGTCATATGGAAGAACCTCCTGACCTACCAGAGCCTGTTTCAGCTCCTCCCTGAAAGCCACACAACATTCTTCCTTTTTCAACTTCCACCACTTGGTCCTCTGCTCTGCCCTTGTCCTCTTCATCTTCCTCACCACCAGAGTCATCCTACACACCACCATCCTATGCTGTCTGGCTACACTCTCCCCAGCCACTACTTTGCAGTCACTGATCTCTTTCAGATGTAATCAACTTGTGTGCTCCTGCCTCCACTCTTATATGTCACCCTATGCTCCTCCCTTTTCTGGAAAAATTTGTTCACTTCAGCCATTTCCATACTTTTTGTGAAGTCTACCACCATCTGTCCTTCTGCATTCCTGTCCTGCATACCAAACCTACCCATCACTTCCTCGTCACCTCTGTTTCCCTCACCAACATGTCCGTTGAAGTCTGCCCCAATCACCACTCTCTCACCACTAGGGATACCCTGAATCACCTCATCCATCTCCCTCCAGAATTTCTCCTTCTCTTCTAACTCACATCCTACCTGTGGGGCATAACCACTGACAACATTCAACATCACACCTTCAACTTCTAGCTTCAGACTCATCACCCTATCTGACACTCTCTTCACCTCCAGAACATTCGTAGCAAAATCCTCCTTCAGGATAACTCCTACCCCATTCCACACCATGATAAAACAGCTTGAACCCTGCTCCTAATCTATAGGCCTTGCTAGCTTTCCACCTGGTCTCCTGAACACACAAGATATCCACTTTTCTTCTCTCCATCTCTGTCTCTACATTCAAAGTCCCTACTCTAATTCCTACACTCCTGCCCTTCCTCTTCTCTCTTTGCCTACGAACACGCCTTGCTTCTCTCCTTCTTCGACCAACAGTAGTCTGATTTCCACTGGCACCCTGTAAGTCAACAGCACCAGTGGCAGTCGTTGTTAACCGGGGCTGCGACCGATCTGGTATGGAAGTCATATTTGTGATTCCAGAGAAATGGACCCTGAACATATTTGGTTAGAGTAGAAGTTGGAGCAGAAGTGGATTAAACAGTTGTGTAGATGACAAATCACTTGTGTCAATCTGTGTTATCTGATTTTGAACTGCTGTTGGGGCAACTTCCCATTGGAATCGGATGACTCGTGCCATTCAAAGGGTTATAATAAAATGCCCACTTTTGTTTATATAGTGAAAATACAATGGGTGTCCTTTTAAATAGTTGCATTTAGCCATTTTTTGTGCACATAGAAAATACATCTGCTGTGTGCAGTGAATTCATCTAGGGCTAGTTACATTGGAAAAACACAAGCCATGGGCTAGTGACAAACTCACTCCAAAAAATTTTATCTTACTTGTCTTGAGTCCCATTGTGTGGAGTCAGGTCTTATATTTGTAATTAAAAAGTCTTGGAAATTTTTATATCTGCCAACCCTCCTGTATTTGTGAAAATGAACATATTTAGTGTCAGTAACTAAATCAGCAAATACAAAAACAAACAAGATGTTTATGGTCTCAAGACACTCAAGTGTCTTTGTGTGAGTGTTTTCATTTTATGTGTCCTCTGCTGAGACTGGACTACCAGCAGAGTTTTTGTGTTCCAGTCCAGTGAGAGCCTTGATGTTTGTGACTGCAGCCCCTGTGACAGGGCCTTGAGTTTTTTGGGGTGATCGTAGCTGGTTTTATTTACTCACTCACTGAGCAATGCACCCCTCCTTTTCCTCCTTTCAAGGGGGGCAAGCTTTTCATGGGACTAATTGGAGTGTGCAAGCCATCACAGCTGAAGTGCTCCCGCAGGGCCTCTCTTTTTCTTTTTCTCTTTTCTTGCCTTCTCCCCTCCTCCAACACCCAGGCTTTTATTATCATTTGCCATATCAAATAAACAACCTGTTAGTGTAAATTAGGGTCCAGTGAGTGATGAAGCGACACATCCAACCCCTCCTGCCTCCTCTGCCTTTGCTTTCCCTTCTCTCCCTTGCCGTCATACTTTACTTTCCATCCCTTTGAGCTCTTTTCTCTTTTGTGCCCCCACCCTCTGTTCTGCCTTGTTTGGCATGCAACCTTTTCAAAGACAGCAATAGTGATGGCGATGTGTGTGTGTGTGTGTGTGTGTGTGGATGCAGGGTGTCTAAAACGAAGATTGAAGCGGACAAAAAAGCCCTAGCGCAACCTTGAGGTGGAAATTAATAGTAGTAAAAATAATTACTGCCCCCACTCTTCTTGCCCACTCCTCTCCGACCTACTTTTTATAATAGAGAATGATAGCCCCCAGTCGCACATTATGTGTGTGTGTTTAAGTGTGTGCACATAGGGAAAGGGGCTGTAGAGTGACCATGGTGTAATAGAGATGGATGTAGGACAGGACCTACATGAAGACAACACAGAGGCCATCAGGTACAGGGATGTGTGCTGCTGTTAATAAAGACTGCTACAGGTAAAACAGATGGCTCTTCTGGCACACACTAGCTGCCTCCGCCTCTGGTGCACCAGCAACACTTTGCTGCCGTTCATTCTCATTCGAGCGTGTTTGTGTGTGTGTGTGTGTGTGTTTCAGCGCTGTGAGCATGTGTATTCAGCAGGGGTGTGTGGAAAAAGATGGTGAACGCTATGCTGTGACAGGTCTCTGCTAGCAGCTCCGGTCAGAGAAAGCCACAGAAGATCACACACAGCAAATGTGCATGTACACACACATTACGATCAAACTATGACACAATTACCTTACTTGGTGACCTATAGTTAGCAATTTTGTGTGTGTGTGTGTGTGTGTGTGTGTGTGTGTGTGTGTGTGTGTGTGTGTGTGTGTGTGTGTGTGTGTGTGTGTGTGTGTGTGTGTGTGTGTTTATTATTACATGGTGTTAACAACTTTTTCTTTTATGCCATTGTTGTAATGAGACATGTTTGTGTTGTTAGAGACACACTCAGGGGCCCTGACTATGTTAATGAGCCCCCTTGTGATGTCACAAGGAGGCTCATTAACATGAATCTGAAATAAGTTATTCTGACAGTCAGTTTCTGATTAAGCTGGGCTACAGGAACGACACTGTGTGATCAGCTGCCACACTCTGGGGATCGCAAGGCACAGGAAACACCCAAATATATATGGAAAATATGTAAAAAGTCAGATTTGCATCTTACAGTATGTCTCCTTTTAAGACTCGGTTTCAGGGTTGAGGCTTGGCTAGGGTTGGAATTAAGCTGATGGATAAAGTGGTTACGGGGCTAGGGAATATGTCATGTAGTAAAAGATGACTGTGAGTCTATGTGCGACACAGACTCATTCTTTCAATTTGACATGGTCCCGTTCTGATGCAAGTCTCTATTTTGAGCACAGTAGCAATAAATGTTAGCAGTGCTGTGGTTGGCATACAGAGGTAAAATCTGTAACATTGGCAATAACAAACAAAATCATCATTCTAATCAAAATTATCTGTAGTTAAAGGAAAAAACAAACAATCAGATATTCTACCTAAAATAAGTGCTTAAGGTGAAAAACACTACTTTTGCCTAAAAACAACACCTGGTGTGTCAATGAAGTGGTATCATTGAAATTAATGAAGATGCTCTCACATTGTGCTTTTGTCTAAATAAGTACCTAATGTTGCCCATCCACTTCATTATTTGTTACTTTACCTATCCAGGACATAAGATTTTATATAGTCAGTTTTTATATAACCCAAATTAAGAGATCAAGAGAGAGTATCAAGAGATAGTTTGCTGGGCTCACTTAATGTAAGAAAGTCTAATATTGCATGTCATTGATAAATATTGTCAAATGTTTTTACTGGACCTGTTAAGAGTTGACCTGCTGATGCTTTATCAGATTCTCTATGAGGCCAATCAGAAGTTATTTTTGTGGCATCTTAAACTCTAGACTAAGTTTCTGCTTTTGCTTCCTCAGAAGATTTAGGCCATCTTTTCTGCTAATGTTTTGCTGATTAAGGCAGAGTTGGGGTGGGCTGGAGGGGGGACATTGACATTAGAACAGTTCTCTAGAGGTGCAGCTACCGTAAGTCGATTGCCCCCTAGTGGCTGGATTCAGTATAGGTCATAACTGATCCATACTGCTGACCTCAAGACAGAACAGAATAATAGAAGAAACACTAACGAACCTGTGAATTTGGTGAAATCTTTTCCCATCTCTCTGACAAGGGTCATTGAGGTTGTTAAAACGCTCCAAAGTGGGTGGAGATTCACCATGAAAGACATTGCTGCTATCATTTGGAAGAGTGGCAAAGTTTCTCGTTGGTATTTAATGAAAACTTCTCAAAACGTTCCATATATTTGGAACTACCTTACTATTTGATTTATATGGTAGCACTGTCTGCTGGTTTTAATTCATTTGTATCCCAACTTTCTCTCTCTCTCTCTCTTTGGAGGCTCTCCCAGTGACATCTAGAGATTTGTTTGCCAGTTGGCAGAGGCAGCGTTTTGCACTGTAATGTATAGCTGTCACACTGTCAGTGGAGTATTAAAAAAAAAAAAAAACAGCCACACTGGGTTTATCACACCCAACATGACCTTGAAGTGTGGTGCTAACTGTACATTTTGGAAAAACCAACAGCATAATATTTTACATTTTCCACTACTTGTGATTGGGCTTTATCTTATTATTCATTGATTTTTTTATAACATTTGTGCTTAGTCATACAAAGAGCAAGGGGACTAAAATGGGATGGGACTTCGAAACTCTACCCATCATGATTTTCTGAAAAGTGACAGAATCAAGCTGCCGTCGAGGCAATGTAGTCATTAAACCCAGAAGGACTTTCTTTTTCTTCACTTATTCATGTGTAAAAGCAGAGGTTTTACACAGAAACCAAGTTCAAAGTCTAAAACCAAGAGGTATATTTTTTTCCAAAAAGGCTTAAGGTCATAACCTCAATATGGCAACGACTGAGCTGAATGCAATCGAAGCTGCACATAAAGACCCGAGCTCTTTAAGAGGTCTCACCAGTGAGTTAATGCAGTTAGATTAATTAAAAATGTTTAATTAAGGCAACGAGGACCTGGAAGGGTGGCTGTGGACCAAATGAGTGGAACAAAAGAAAAGGACTTGATAACCTCTGACTCCACTCCCCAGTCTCAGCAGACTGCTTGACCCACTGTAGCTGATCTAATGGAGCAACTGTTTTCTGAAAAGTTACTGCCTTTAGTTGGACTTTATTGTACTTATTTTTTTTTTTTAACAGTGTAGTATCGCACACACTTGATACAGTCTTAAACAAGCACACAACATTACAACACACCTTCTTTGGGAAGCTGCTGAGACACTTTTCCATATCAACCTTCCAAAGTTTTGTTGTTCAAAAGTTGCTGTATCTAATCCGTGGACGGAAAAAAAAGACAAAAACTGAAAATCTGAAACTCAAAACACATGAGCTCATCAGCCATGAAGTGTACTCAATGGACAATGAATTGTGAAAGACAGTAAAGATGATGAGGCGAGCACTTCATGTCCTTCATGGGCAAAGAGGTGCATTTTCAGATCTGACACAGTTGAGAAAACTGAACTCATTTCTGCATTAACAGACAATTTTACTTCAAAATCAGACTGTAGGTAACAGTATTTGGAGCATATAAAGGCTTTTAGCTCACTTTTATGGCTTTCATGACATGTGTAAGTTAATATGGATCAGATCAGCCACCATAATAGAAGTCTAAAGTGAGTCAGGTTCCCCTTTAATGTCACATAATATTTCTCTTTTTGTCCAGCCTTCTTGGATGTCTGGGCTGTTTTGTGGATAAACATGCTGAGTGGGGCTGGTCTGGGAGCAGCAGCTGAGCTGGCAGGTGAACACTACACTTGAGCCAAATATAAATCTTTCTTAACCCCAAAATGGAGAGACGCAGAAAATGGTCAGACATACAGTTTGTGGTTTGTATGTGTAAATGTAAGCACATATGCTACCGCATGCATTTAAGTATGAGCGTATGGATTTGTGTGTGTGCGTGTGTGTGTGTGTGTGTGTGTGTATGATCCATGGTTTAGACTGAGAAAGCATCTGGCCCTGCCGGCCTGGCTGTGTGCTCCTGCTGTGGGTCAGTCAGGGTGTTTGGACATGAAGTGGCTGTGAGTGTGTGTGCAGCTTGCTGGCTCGGGAGTGTTTATGTCTGTAATAGGCACTTAACCACACAATCCCAGCAGGCAGTTAAAGAGAAAGGCTAGAGGAGGCGCTCAGTGGTGTTAACAGCAAGTTCTTTAAGTTCCCCACTTTACTGTGATAATTTATTTAATGCAGTTTTTTTTCTTTTTGGCCTTGTACAATGAAAGGGATTGTATAGCCACTGGGTAGATTTGTGTGTTTGTAATGCAGCTGGAAAATTAATCTTTTTATATCTACAGTGTCTGCTGAGAGAATAATCGAGGGGGGGGGTTGCATAGTGTATCACTTACATACAGAGCAAGAGAGATGGATGAGCAGAAAAAGAGAGAGACATGGATGGAGTGTGAGGGTTGCAGATTCATGTTTATATTTATTCTTGAATGAAAAAGGAGCTGATGGGGCGGTGTGTACAGGGTGTTAGAGAAATACTTATCCATCATTGGGTGAGCAGAGAGTGGGGGAGAGAAAGCAGCATTATGGCTGGTGTCTGCAGCGTAGTGGTGGGTTAATCTAGAGCAGAGAGGCGGTGCACACTGACAGGGGGGAAAAAAGTTGGAGAATCCTGTGGAAAAGAAGATTCTGATGGAAAACTCATGAAAAAAGCAACAGTAGAGAAGAAGAAAAACAAAGCTGAGCACAGCTGAAGACGAGAGGAGAGACCAAGAGGTACAGGACTGGAAAAAGAGGGAGAGGGATATCGGAAGAAGGGAGGGGGACTAAGTGGGAGATCACCAGAGAGAGACAGGGCAAGAGAGGGAGGTGAAGATAGCGGAAGAGGGAGGGAGAAAGGAGGTGTGATAGTGGGTGGGAGAGGAGGAGACAGTCTGGTGGATGGGCAAAAAGACAAAGGAAAGAGAGGAGAGTGAAAGGGATCTGTCAGAAGGCTGGTTAGTGATGAAGAAACTAACAGATGCATAGAGATGAGAGAAGGTCTCAGGAGAGGGACACGAGTGCAACGTGGAGTAACAGTGGTTTAGTGAGAGGTAAAGACACAGAGAAGAGAAAAGAGAGGGCAGGAAAAGATTAAGGAAAAAGGCACACTGAGACTAAAGAGAGAGAAGAGCTGGATGAGAGAGAGGAGGGAGGCCGTCTTGTAGAGCGCATACAGCACGCGTGGAGCTGGTGTTAGAGCGAAAGACAGAGAGGGAAAGAGGGAGGGAGGGTGGGAGGAGAGAGGGAAACAGAGGGAGGGGGTTAGGTATTTAAACGCCGGAGCAGGACAGCACAGGCGAAGCTCTGAACTCCCCGAGAGTGAAGGTAGGACAGGGAGAAGAGGCAGAAAAACAGAGCTCTACAGTTTTCCTCATAGCCAAGACCACACTCACACACATGCATATACACACTTAGAGACACACTTTCACACACGCACTTTTGGACTTTCGACTCATCTGTGGACTCCAGAAGCTGATCTCTGGAACTCTACCTGTGCCTTCCTTACTCCTACTCATCACTCACCTCACCTTTTCACCCTCCTCCACTCCCTCATTCCCTCGTTTGGTGAGGGCAGATGGCCATGGCGTGGGCCTCTCTTGGGGGTGCCTTAGGTTGTACCCTGCTGGCTCTAGTCTTGGGGAGCACCAGCATGGATTTTGGGGCACCCCCTGCAAGCTTCTACCCCCGTTTCAACCCCTTCTTCTTCCTGTGCACCCACCACGGGGAGCTGGAGGGAGCCGGAATGGCAGAAGGTGGGGCAGAGGTGCTGCTCACCCTCCAAATTACAGGCAACCCCACCGCATACATCCCTGGACAGGAGTACCAAGGTGAGCACACCCTCTACAGTGTGTTTTTTTTTTTTTTTTTGGGGGGGGGGGTGCATGCTGAAGAATGGGATCTGTTGTTTGCTAAAAACCTAAAAAAGAGGCAGGAGATTGGATTTTTTTTTTTTTTCAAATTTTAAATTTCATCTAATTTGTGAAAATACTGAGTGAAAAATGTGAGAATATATTTTAAAAATATTTTTTTCCTTTTATGAAACATTCATTTAGAAATTGTGGATGTTTTCTTGATGAAAACCCATTGCTGAATCATGCTAAATTTGTTATGCATAAGATACGTTTTACACTAAAGATAGAAAAACTTTGTGATCAAGAATTCTAATTGAATTGTAATTGAACAGTACTGTAATTTTCTTACAGGTGTTTTGCATCACACATGAGGTTCTGCTGTGGTGTGTGCATATGGAAGTATGCAGTTGTGTGCGATGGCTGTTGTTCAAAACCAGCGTTTATGTAACTGTAATAAGTAGCGGTGCTGAGTGGGACTCCTGTTCAGTGCTGCGAGCAGCTTTGGTGTTTTACTGAGCTGTGATCCTGATGCTCCATGTGTAGGTGGCTTCTACACAGGACTAACAGTGAGCTCCCTCCAAATGAATGAGTGCGAGTGCAAAAAGTGAGGGTGCGAATGGACAAACAAACAAAGATTAAGAAAGTAAACCCTGTTCATTGTATCAGAGGAGACAGAGATTAATGTCCACTTTCCCCACACTGATGTGCTTGCACCTGGTCCTGGAAAAACGATCCCCTCTGACCTCCAAACTCTTGTCACCATTGCTCAGTCACTCACTCTCACCACTTACTTAACACAGGGGACAGTGACCCGCACAGGCCTCCACAGAGTGACTGAGGTCACATTCCCATGCAGCTATCTCGTTCTCTAAGAGTTGAATGTGTATGTATGTATATTACTAGTTGTAGTCAACTTCCTAAATATACAAACAGTTTGTGTACATTACCCATATCTCTTCCTAACCCAGTCTTTGTTCTGTTTTCAATTTGATATGGCAAACAGCAGATTACACTGTGGATTTATCACACTGTTCCTGCGCTGTTAACAACTGCATTCCATTATCATGGCAAATAAACCTCTTGCTCTCAGTAAGGATATGTCCAGCAGTGTGATTGTATATTAAAAGAAAAGGGAAATGAGAAGGCCAGGAAAACAGAGCAGGGAAAAGAGAAGAGTATAGAAGAAGCCGTATTATCTTGTCTGAAAACAACAGCCCAGATCAACAGATCAACCCTTCATTTGGGACCAGGCTTTCAGGGAGAGCTACTAGGGAGAGATTTGAATAACTAGCTGGTGGATGGGAGGGATAGAGTGCATGGAGAGGTTTAAATAATTAGCATTAGAAATGTGGTGGACTGGGAGGAGGGAGAAATTTAAATAGTGCCACGGCTGCGATCGGCTGGAATAGGGGGAGATTTAAATGACGATGAGAGGATTGAGCAGATAAGATACCAGCAGCCGGGCTTGCAATAAAACATGACAGGGTTCCAAGCTGCTCACTTTTTTTGTTTTTTCCTCTATCCATGTTTTGGCACATTATGGCAATTCATTGTTAAATTTCTGGGGTTTTCACTGAGTTTGCACTGAGGATGGAAGGAAAAATGGCAAGTGAGCAAGTGAAACGTGGCTGGCTCTGTGCTTAAGTTGTGCAATCAGGAGCAATCCCAGTCTCTGTCTGTCTTTTGCACCTCCCTCTCATCCTCTCAAACCTTGATTGTTACATCCATCCTTACATGTTCTTACCACACCCATTGCCTGGCTCATTGTGGTAGGAATTTGGTGGTTTGAGGTCCATTTATACAGGGTTGGATTGAGGGTGGACATGTATCTAAAAATGATTGAGGAGAAAACAAAGGAATAAACAGTAAATCAAATACCCTGGTGATATGATGAAAAAGGGCAAGGGCAAGTTCTTGTGACATTTTTTTTTTTTTTTTCCATTCTGTCTGTAAGCTTTTGTATTTCAGCATGCTTTTATTTGGTTTGGTCTCATTTGTTTTTTTGTCATCGCTTTTGTGTGCTCTCTGGGCTTTTGGACTACATTTGGTTTAATCTTCTAAAAGCAATGTGTGATCTAACCACTGAAAGAGCTGCATGTGGAAATGGTGGGCGGAAGGCATTAGATGCTTGCCATGTGGTTCTGGAAGAGCTGTAGAAAAGAAGACTGGAGAAAGAGTGCGAAGGAGAGCGGTTGGTAGTGGAAGGAGGGAAAGTTAAGAAAAATAAGAGACAGATGACCCCTTTTAAAAGACACGGAGAGTTGAATGTCTCAAAGAAACACCTCAGCATTCAGCGCAGAGCAAGAGGAAGATTCTGTGTGGCCGATTTGTTGGACAGTAATTGGGTTTCTGACCTGACCTCACCGCTTCTAGCTTCTCTGTTGCTTTTGAGCGATAAGACCATGTGTGGGTAGCAAACTCTGCGTGTGTGTGTGTCGTAGATGAGATTATTGTGTTTAGCTATCAGAAATAAATGACCAAGAAAGGTTGCGTTACTCTCTGGGTGAAATGTTTGAGAGGGTGGGCGTATTGGCAGGGTCGTGGTGGACAAAATGGAAACAGAAATACTGTAGAGACACTCTGCACTGCTGGGAAAACAGAAGGGGAAGAAATTCAAAGATTTTTGTGTGCATGCATTCAGACTCAAGGGTCAATCCTTGTATCGGACAAATGGAAACCAAGTGTCACTCACATACTGCCCACATACAGCCTTATCTTTCAGAAAAGAGGGGGAAGCAAAGAGAAGTGAGGTCACACAGGGATTTGAGCCTGTCCTCTAAATAATCAAACAGCTCTTTTGAGCCACTTTTGCTACACTCAGGATGTAGCTCTTTATTTCAGTAATGTCAAGGCATTTTTTTTTTTTTGTCTCTGACCTCTTTTAACACTGCTGCAGGAATGTGAGATGTTCTCCATACAGCAACCACATGTTTATAGGAAGCAACATCATCATACAAAACCCAGAGCCCTGTTTCTAAACACAGTTAATCAGGATTTTCATTCCTGTTTCTTGTCCTCCCGCTTTGGAAAACTTGCATGTTCATTCTCCCAGATGAACAACAGGAATGGTGATACAGCAGTTTAAAGAAGAGGAAGAGCAAATTGCTCTTAACAGACTTGTTTTAGTAAGAAAATATAACCTATCCAGTAAAGCATACTGGGTTCAAATCATGAGAAGAGGGGACATCCGCTCTGTGTTACACAGTATGATTAGAAAGCATAACAGAAAAAATTGATGAGGGAATGGAACGGGAGTGCTGGGTTCTTTGCAAGTCAGTGGAGAATAACTGGAAAAATGGTGGTACATGAGCAGAAATAGGGCCGGTGAGATTGATTGAGCCTCTTTTGAATTGTACCATTCAGCCAAGTTTGCAATGATGTTTGTGCACTTCAGATCAAAGCTACAGTCGTGTTTACCACACCAGTGGTTTCAAGCACGGTGCATGTTTGTATAGACTATAATGTTTCAGCTGTTGTCACTTAGTCTGTTAATTTATGTTTATGGTATTTAAAAAGCTCGAGTGGGCGCTTGCACTCGCATTATGTGTGTCTGCCTGTAAAGTTGAGTTTTTGTGAGTATCCGTATTGAGAGTCATTGACGTTAAGGTACAGCACTGACTGAGCCGAGTCAAGCAGTTTCATGCAGGTAGCATGGCGTTCCCTCTGACCATATTCATGTCATTTAAAACTCAAAAAAACATTTGATGAATCGTCGTTACAACAGTGACACAATAAAAAACAGGAGATGAAACTGTCTTATAAGGGAAAGTGACAGAGGCTAAAACAAGCGAACTGCTTAAAGAACTAGTTGGCGGTACAGGCTGAAAGGATCATTGCTGAGCTGTCAGTGGTCCCTACAGCAGCCCCTGTTCCATGGACCTTTTCATGTGCAAATGATTGAAGAAACAATCAACATTTCAAGGAGATTTGGATGTTGCCAGTAAATGACATTCTTAATGGGAACTTGGAGATAAATTCATCCCCACTAAATGCCATCAGCTCTTCTCATGATAACCTATCAGATTAGACATTGTGAATTACTTCAGCAGCTCCTCTGCCAACCACCAGAAACAACTCAGTGTGCCTTGCAATGGGAAAGAAACCATTATCAGTCTGCAAAGTTGATTACTTGTCGTGGTTGGGGGAGTTTTTCTGTGAGTGTCCTGTTGACTGATGTCTGTAAAACAGCAAGTCAGCCATGCTGAAGTGAAGGTCACATACACAAAGCCCCAGTAAGGTTGTAGAAATGCAGATATTATCTTAACATACACAAGGTCAGCGAAGGAATTTGTCATGGAAACACAATCCCCATCTTTACGTCTCCACACTAGGTGCTCGCAGCCATCTTTGTCTTTTCATGGAATGTCAAAATAACACCGACCTGCTGTGGCATCAGTAGCTTGTTGGACGTCATCATCGGCTTCAACAGCATTTAACCTCTGAGGGGACCATTAAGGGTCTGCTGTGTGACCTCTGACCGCTTCTCATCAGTGCTGCATTGCTTGGAGCTCTGTTCCTGCAGAGTGATTAGATTTGGCCGATGTCCTTAGTCCGCCTGTCCACTGGTCTAGTGTTCTATTCAGCTTAACTGTAGCATGTTGGATTATTTTAGTTAAAAGACCAGGAAGTATTTCTTCCAGTGCAGCAAGCATTGGTCAGTGAACCGTCAAAAGACTGGCCTAGTTTTTATCCAGATCTCTAGTTTAGGAGAACAAGGACACTGAAAAAGAGGTAGGAGTGAGGGAATAGTAGAGGGGATAGGGGCTAATGGTGTAATAGGGCTCTTTTGTGAGCAAAGGAAAGGCAACATACGGATAGCACTAGCCATTCCAAGTGGTCTGAACTCATGCATTCATTAGCTTCCTAGTTCTTCAGCTTCTCAGCCTCCTACTGCTTTGTCTGAATAGGTGACTTCACTGAGCAGAGAGAAGTGTGTCAAGTGTATTACTGTTTGTATGGGCTTGCAGTGTGTGTTTGGGTGTTCTGTCTGTGTGGACATTGAATGATGAACCATTTAAAGAGTATTGTATTCACTGACATATTTCGAGTTTCCTTTATAAGAAGGAGCAGATGGGCGAGAAATGAGAATGGATATTCATGGAGAATCTTCCCTTTGTCACACATGCACGCTTGACCATGCACACAGCACTCGACACTTAGTGGGTGATCCATCATGACCATAGAGACAGGTCAGATATTCTGCTGCCTAAACACAAATGTCCTATCAAGTTGGCTATTTTAATTCTTTGTATTGATGCTACAACAGGACATGACTTGATAATATAATAGTAGTTTAATGTAGTTTTTGTTTGTCCTATCTAGTGCTAAATGACTGTGTCAGGTTGTTTTCATAGAAACATGCTGTAGCTATTGTAGAGTATGAACCTGTGGAAATGTAATGATGCTACAATAAACGGGCGACTCTAGACGTATTTGCAATGTCTCTGCCTTTGTATATTCTCAGAAAGAGGAAGTGAGCTCCTGCAACTCTGGAGAATTCAAAGCTTTGATAGCTGAGATGGGCCAGATGCAACCCAAATGCTACATTTCTCGAGAATTGATTTACTGGATCAGAGCACGGCAAATCGCCTCAGATAATAGTGACTTTGTTAGCCTTTGCCAGGTTAGTGCCAGCACGGTGCCAGGTGTTGTAGAAATAGCTAAAAATGAAGACAGTGTGTGGATCCTTGCCAGACAGAGGTGTGTGTCTGTGCCAGTCTTATCTGGGCAAGCGGCAAGTAGCTTTTGCTTTTTTACATTTTTTTTTTTATTTTCAATTTCCTCAACAGATTCATTTTGCAACCAAAACAAGAAGCTCTTAACAAGCAAATGTGAGTTGTGTTTTCAGTAACTTTCATGAGTGGGTAGACGAGTGGGTGTAAGTATTTTCAGGATATTGGAGTGTGTGCTTGCCTGTTGGGGGTTTGCCCAATTTATTAGTGTCTCTCTCTCTCTCTGCAGATGCTAGACTCTGCTGTTTTAGCATACACTCGTTTGCTGTGTTTCCATTGTGTCCCTTTCTGATGTCTGGAGATTTAAGTTTTAGACAGCACAAGTACTAACAGGTTCCATTCCTGGCCCAATATAGTGACATTGTGAGTTGTTTTCATGCCCGAAGCACAAAGCACTTAGTAACATTCTTGTTGATTACTTGCTCACATTTCTGTAGATGCTGAAGATTAAGTTTGATGAGCAGTGTTGTTTTGTTATTGTATGTGTGTCAAGTCTCTACAGAAAACACAAGGGATGCATCAATGATAATATTTATTGGCACAGTACAATTTCCCCTACTCCCTGTCTCTTTGATACTTATTTTTAAAGAACAAACAGGTTAACATAATTACAGTTTTATTTTCTTAGAAAGCCCCGTTACCAGGTCTGCATGTGACATGAAGAGCTCTGTATGTTATTCTATTACATTCCAATTAACGTCACAACAATGGGCCAGTGTTTCTTTTCCTTAAGGAGTACCAAGTGGCTCTTGACACTGTAGAGTTGGATTTTAAAAAGTGATGGATCCTTTTTAAACCTTTTTTCCTTCCTCCTTCATGCTGGACATGTTGTTCCCATGGGGTAGTTACCCAGCCACTTTTGATTGGCATGTCAGCTTTCCTCTTCCTTTTAGACAATGGAGCTCCAGTTGGAGGATTGTGTACCTCGTCCTCCTCCTTCTCCTCCTCTTGCTCTGGACCCTCCTCCTGGTGGCTTCAGTGAGAGAGCTGTAATCCCTGCTTGGGGGCCAGTGTGTCGTCTGTGCTGATAGCATTCAGAGGGCCTTGTAGCGCTCCAATGGACCCACTACAGAGGAGGCGGCATGGTGCAACTGGCTGGGTGCTGGGCACACGGTGCATGGCACAGGCGGATTAGCCCCCTTTCAGCACCAAAATGCAGGCTGGCAGAGGCAGATTACACATCCACACACATACACAAACTCACACATATTTCTTCTGAATGTGACAGCATGGGTGAAGGGATTGAGGTTTGCAGGGTCCCTGAAAATACTTAATTTCCCTAATGCTCTGTCGTGAATCCCCCATATCAAACCTGATTCTTCCATCCCTCACAGGACCATGTGTCATCAAGCTCTGAGTCTGGATTAGAAAATCCACAGATTCTTCCAGATTAAATACATTTAGCTTGCCTTATGGGGTTTTCAGCAACATTTCTTAAATGCAATCTTAACTTTACCTTTCACATGTACTCACTACAAATAGTCTATGCAGGCATTTGAAATAGGATATCAGTGAACTAGCGACATATTAGGTAATCCAAGGAGTGGCCATTGGAGCAGTGTGTATTACACCACAGTATATCAGGTGTACATGTGCCTTGCCTTTGAGGAGGTTTTCGACTAGGAACTGAAATTTAGAACAACAGGGGTCTAAACTGAAGCATAGATGTGACTTCACCTTCTCTGTAAGGCACAGAGAAGGCTTCTCTCTCATTGGCTGATAATTGACCTTAGCTAAACTTTTTCATTATCAGCGTGTAGCTGGGGCCATGTGTCTGTCGCCTGGTGCACAGTTCTTCTTTTCACAGGGGCCAAACATTTGAGGTGACTGCCATCTCTTCTCTGGAGATGGCAGTCATGAGTCATGTCATATCAATCTGTTGAAATTGCCAAGCTTCAGTGTAGGAAAATGATTATATGAGGAGTCTATACCAGATGAAGGTGGTTGGGAGTGACAGAGGGAAAAGACCTGAAGTCCATACTCTAATACCAAAAACTGAACCAAACTTTAAACAAAAGGACTACCACTCCATGAATCCACAGCTGCAACTTGCAGCAATTATAAATACGACACTTCTCATTGTCAACACAGATGGATACCAATACAGCCAGCTTACTACTACTATGTCTGTACATACACATCACAATGTTTTTGTCAGTGACTTGACACATTTGCTGGTGTGCATCCAGAGAAAACAAGACAATAGTCATTGAGTGATATTGCTGCTGAGTGAAAGCAGAAGGCTGAGGAAGGGGTCAAGACTGTAAAGAGATGGAAAAGAAAAAAGGAAGATAGCTGTGTTAATCACAGCAATGAGTGCATTTTCGCCAAACTGAGCCACTGTGATTAAGAGTGGATGTCAAGGGAAATACTCCCCCATTGATCCACTGCCGGTAGAGACCATCTAGTCTTTCATTACAACAACCAGCTTGTTAATTAGAAATCAATCTTCCCCTCTGCTCCACAGAGCCCCCACCACACCACTGTGCCACTCTCCTTCCACCCAAAAATTCATACCCAAAAGCTGGGGGGGTGCACGTCAGACTTTGACTAATGTCAGTACTTTTTCACTTAGCTGGCCATCATCTGTAATTTTCACACCAAGAAAGTGCATGGAGTGGAGAGCAAAACAGTGAGGCGCAATGACCTGCCATCCTTTCTTGCTCCCAGGAACCACTCTTTAAACAATTTGCCAAACTCTTATTACTTTAGGGTTGAGAACTGAATCCAGATGTACTAGCTGAATAAATGTTATGATGTTGCATTATAGCTACACCTGTGTGCAGTTTTATATTTTTGTGATCATGACCTGAAGATGTTTCATGTGATGTATTATGGTCCATGGCCTATTTACAGTATCTTAAAAAGTGACCCATTATACATCAGTTTATTTGATAAGTATGATGAGATGGTGTGTTGACTATAATTAGTTAATGTACTACTCTTTAGGATTCAAAGAAGCAGGGCCTGTAAAAAAAAGAACTAACAGAAACCTTTATGTCCTACATTGTACCATTTTTTTTTTTTAGTGTAAGTCACATATTTGTGTTTTTCCTGTTTGTACTAAAAAAGAACACGTATGTAATGATGAAAATAGAAAAGATATATGGAAGAGAAGGACGGACAGATGTAAAGGCAACCAGTGTGTCAAGTTACAGTTACATTATTGTATTAGAGCTATTATATCTGCAATAAGGAAGACATGGTTGGGACAGCTATGAACCTGGTATACTGAAGGCAGCTCGTGTGTGTGTGTGTTTGTGTGTGTGTGCTAGTACATGCTAACAGATGCAGCACCTATTTGGTTCGCAAACAGATGTCTACAGATGGTTCAGGCCAGTAGGCTTTCAGGTATATTAAGTAGGGATGTAACTATGTTACAAGCATAGGTAGAGGGACTCCTTTTAATGTGTAAATATTTTATCATCTCCATAACTGAATCTATTTAAAACACGTCACTGCAGCTTCATTGTTGTTTCACTTCTCTCAAAGTGTTCTAACACTGTGTAAAAACTCAGTTTTGTTGAAAATCCATACATACTGTATGTAAGAAAATCTGGTATCTTGTACTTTTTATAAGGCTCTAACAGTTCAAAAGTCCAGGGTGATACTCTGATAAAAAAACTGCCGTTTGAAGTGGCAGCCCATGAGGATGGCTAAGAGGAGGGCAGGTGCACCTACTGCTAACTTACTTATTCCATTTCATCTCATAAGCCTTAGTGAGCCTGAAATATGCAGTATTGGAAATACAGGGATGGAAATTCAGCAAAAGAAAAGTATTTATGTTTTTAGGCTATTTCATCTCTTTTAGAAATAATTCAACAGGCGCACTGTGAGTCAATGTAATAACATGACTGAGTGCCTCCTAGACACTGACCTTTATTAAGTTTGGCCTATTCACCTCCTTGAATATGAGATGTGTGTATGTGTTGTGTGTCACCAGCGACGGCATCTAAACTAAAACTGATGTCCTCTTCAGTCTGCCTAGAGTAGAGGTGAGCAGGGTTTCAAGCTACATTTTCCTGAGCTGTAAACTCATCTATCTAACTATCTAAATAACATTATACTAAAGAGAATAAATGTAAAACAGGTCTAATGTTGGATGAGTTAACTTTAATGCAATGCACTCTGGAGAGTGGTAGAAAAAACACTAGCACCTCAAAGGCATCTTGACTGTACCTTCATGAGATTTTCAGTGCACCATAGGTTTAGTGATTAAAGCCAGCAAAGCTTCTTTCGCTCTTTTGATTTGTAATGAACTTCATTCATTGATGAATACTGAGATACTGGTGTCTATCCAGTGCATATGAAAAGTTCTATCTTCCTTCAATGGATCTTATCATATCACCTCTTTTATTGAAAGATTATAATGCACTGTGAATAGAGCAGAGATTTAATGACAGAGGAGATTTGGTGCTCACTCTTGTATCAGATGTCGGAAATGATGGCCTGTGGGACAATTTTCCAAAAACATCTAGCAGAGAGAATTACGATTATTTAAATTTGTGCCACTTTGGCCATTGTGCTGCAGACTTTGAGCAGTCAGGTTAGTGCTGGCAATTGGGAATTACGTGGTGTGTTACTAGATAATAGCACTATTGAGAGTAATTGTTTTTGCTACTCTGTTGTTGTGAGGTGTCCAAAGTATCCAAAGTGTCGATGCCTTGTTTTGACAGATGCTTTCCAGTAATGGCTCATTCAATTGTGAAGTAGTTCAGGTTTCTGTGAGGTGGGAGAGAGAGCAGCTGTGTGGGAAGGGGATGGAGGTCACTTAGGCTAAGTAGCCTGTTGCCCCTGAGAGAGACATAGCAGGCAGTGAGGTTATATAGGCTGTGGATGACAACTTGGCCTTCATTACTTCCTCCCTGGTTCCTATCTAGGCAGTTCCCAGTGGAGCAGGTGAGTTGAAAAGGGAGTTATATAACAGTAGTGGTTCATGTCCGGCGTCTGCATTTTGCCTGTACTTTGACAGCTGGTGTACTGTTTGGTGGTCTGTTTGACTGTGTTTCTGCACAGGCACATTAACGTTATGATGACCAGGGGGTCCTACCCTAGTTCTTGGATGCTCACTGGGCTTTAATAATATTTTTCAGTTATGTTATAACAGGTTTTAGTTTTGTTTGTTGAATCTTTTTTTTTATATGTTTAATTTGCACCTTTCATAGCAGCATGGAGTCTCCATGTTCTTGTCTCTCCTGTTGAATCTGGAATTTCTCCCTCTTCTTTGTCTCCTTTCTCTTTATCCCTTCAACCATTCTGAAATGTAAAAGTCCTATGTTTTAAAACAAAATCTGACACTGTATCAAGCAGTTCTTAAACCTGCACAGTGTTAAGTACAGTAGTTGCTGGATTACTATCAAGCTAACACAAGGTGATAAACTTAACACTTCGAACATTACTGTGTAAAACTAACTTACATTCTCATAACTAACTACTAGTTTGCGCAATTATGTTTAATTGAGATGCCCTGTTTTTACACTTACCTGTGATTCACTGGGAATCATGACGGCTACTGCAGCGTTCATTATGTGTCTGTTGGGTCACAACATAATTGTGACCCACTACCACATATGTAAAGTAACAACATACAGTATGAACAGAATAGAAAACATAATCTGATCACAAACGTTTTCTACTAAAGGTATTTGCTGTTGCAGATTAGTTGTATATATAAATGTTGTTTGTTGGAGAGAAGGTTGTGGGGCTAGATGGCTGAAGCCTTTTCTTTGTCTGCAGAACACATGGTGTTGATCATAAGGACAGCTCACTCTCCAGTTCTGGCAGCCACCAAGCGACAGAGGGAAGGAGTCATGGTGTTCCTGTAGCCTATTACAATATAGCCCTTACATCAACCACCAATTATGCTTTTTGTGCTTAATGACATTCTCTTAATGCTGAAACCCTTAGAGTGAGGTTTGTTATATCAGTCTGTGTTTTGCCTTCCAGCTGCACTGTTTTCGAACCCTGCCTCCTCTGATCACGTCCAAATTTCAGTAAGATTGAGAGACACAAAGTCCAGGTAACAGAGCTGTAGCATATCAGAAGCATTTACAATCAAGTAGCACAGATTAGTAGTTAGGTGGTTTCTGTGTGCTGTACACAGGCCTTTTATACAACAAACCTATAAAAAACACTGCATGCCCAGAGAGATGATTCACTATCAAAGCCACTCTTAGCTAAAGAGAATTTCCTTTGAGTTGTCACAGTGTGATATGCGTCTTCTGAACATGCAGCATTCAGTCAGAAACTATAAAGAAATGTTCTGCCACAACTGGTTTGGCCTTGCTGATGAGCAGATGTGCTTTCCCATGGAGGCTGCGTCTGTCACATGTCAATTTTTTGGCACATGAAAAGCATGTGCAGTGCAGGACGGTGTTTGCAGAATAATATCATTGTAGATACCTTGTAGATATCAATTGTGCTACCCCCCAAAAAGAAAAAGAAAATGTCTTTAGACCCTTTAAAACTTGTTTCCTACACTCTTTGTGTAGAATAATTTACACACCTGTGCTCGCATGTGTTTATGCCTATAACACACGAGCTCCAATATATGTGAACAGGCACACATACATTACATGACGTGAGAGCTGCATAATGAAGTGTGATTATGAAGCAGATAATGTGTGAGGAACAGGATGCTTGTGACAGAACTGCCTCTTCACTCCTGTTTTTCTTCACGGCTGTTGCAGGGGTGAAGCCAAGTTAGGCAGGCAGGAAGGCTTCAGCTCCCCTCCTTGGTAAATAAAGTAGAACCTCAACAAAACAAATAGGACTGAGAAGAAGAAAAGGCTACGTGATACAGTTTTTGGAAGCAAGCATTTAAACTGCTCTTTAGAAATAAATTGCTTTCATTCAGGCCTTCGCAAAGCCTTCTGGAGATGTTGTAGTTAAGCGGACCTGTAGAAGCTCAGTGGCTGATAGGTTGTCTGTAATCTAGTGATTCACAGCAGCAGATGGCAGTGCCAGCAGGCCAGTTTGGTGCCAGAAGGTTACGCAATGGAATGATGCCTCTTAGACCTGACTGGAACACCACATGACACATATATGTGCAGAAACACACTTCCCACACGATCGTCTGAAACTGTAGAGGAGCGTGCATGTTTTAGTTTGTTTGCAAATCTTTTAACATGGGGTCATTTTAAAGACTAGACTTTTCTTTTCCTTTCGGAGGAAATTGCAGCCTCTCCTTAATAATGTCATGCTCAGGTGATGCTCATAGTTTAAACCATTTCAGGAGGCTCAAAATGAAATGGCACCCCAACACTGGCATGGCCACTGAAGCAGATGGGACTATAGCTTCCCCATGGTCTGGCCTCCATTTCCTGGTCCTCTCTGGGGCACGTGCGTGTCTGCCAGTGGGATATGGGTCAGATGGTCAGCTATCTTTATCCAAATTGTTGCCAGGAAAACCTCTATCCACTTTGGAACCAAAAAGGGCGTCCTCTTGATTCACTTGGAAAAAAAATGGGGATTTCTTTACTATTACAGTGTGTCTTTTTTTTGTGTTGCATATATTAGTTTTGTCACTGTGTAGCTCATGTTACCTAATGCTCTGAACTGAATGCCATCAATTTGAATCTTGCCAGAACCTTCTTGTGTAGCTGTGTCTTTATAGTCGTTGGTGCTTACTAAATGTTTTTCCAAAACTCTGTGTGTAAGTAAAATAAAAGTTATGAATGGGGGTGTGGTGAAAACTGGTGGGACTGGTGGGTGTGGTTGTATACAAAGAGCAGAAAGGAGCTGTTCAGGCCATGCCAACCACACAGGGAATAAACTGTGACA
Organism: Mastacembelus armatus; assembly: GCF_900324485.2. Lineage (NCBI taxonomy): Eukaryota > Metazoa > Chordata > Actinopteri > Synbranchiformes > Mastacembelidae > Mastacembelus > Mastacembelus armatus. Next base: position 7,970,441 of record NC_046638.1, on the reverse strand, counting down.
TAAATCAGGTCTTCTCTCAGGGCTCACAGACTTCCTGTCCAGCTCCAACCTAATCTCATGCCATACTGTTTGCTAAGAATGAGCTCATGCCACCAAGCATTGCCAACCACAGTGCTGATCATACTCTGCTACGCCATGAGGACATTACTTTACTTTTAGGATGCCAGTGGGTCCTGTTTTTCAGGTCTCTGATGTGACTGCTTAACCAGCATAAAGTGAGCCATTCTCAATGGTTTTGAATTTCCAACATGAGCAGCACTCTTTTTCACTATTTAATAGATCTGCTCCTTGTTCGAGGAACGAGCCAAAGCCGTCCATCAGTTATGGCTACTCCCTTTCTGCTTGTGCTAGAAAAAAAAGAGCAAGAAACAACCAGAAAAACAGATTCTTGGGGACCAGTGTAAAACCATACTCTAGTATGTCATAAAATTTTAAACAGATTTGCTGTCTTCTTTCCAGTCCTTAGTTTGTCCCGTGATAAAGATGTTTTTATAGCATTCAGGAAATGGGTCCAGGTAATGCCAGGCACTAATGCAATCCTGTTGTTCTTGATTGCCAGGTGGACAGATAAAGACAGGGGGAAACCCTAGCTGAAACATTAATTAAACAAATTCACACCAAGAATTGGTGAAAGAAAACAAGCAACATTATGTTCTGCACATGAATAAACTTAAAAATTGGCTTTTTGATTTACTGGAAATCATTTTGGATAAAAGATTCATTTTCCATTACCGCTTAGTCGTCAATTTGTGTAGTCTGTGTGTGCGTCTGCTTGAGCTCTGAGACTTGTCAGCAGGGCCAGTGAATTTGTGAATGTGTGTTTTTGTTGTGTTGTGTGGTGTGCGTGTACTTTGTGCCTTAACATTACTCATGGTGGATCCTGAGAAGTGAAAAAAGCCCTAGGCCCATCAATAGTTGAGCAGGAGCACAGTTGTGTGTCTGTAATGAGGCATAGCGCATCGTATCATCAATATTACATGCTGGCTTAGAGCCAAGGGATGTGCTCTGTGGTGTGTTCAAATATAAAGTATGAGTGTGTGCATGTGGGTGTGAGTGCTATGCATACAGTGTAATGAGTGTTTTGCAAGACCTAAGTGCATCTCAGACACCAGACTTGTCCAGGAGCAGGTCTTGATGTGGAGTTTAACCCTTAGAAGTCCAGGCCTATTGTCTATCTATCTATTGATCATGTCAGCATGACATTAGACTTCTAAGTGATAACTAGGATGAAGCAATCTGCATCATATCCAAGATAAACCACTTCAGAGAATGTATTTGTATAAAAAGCCCCTAAGTATTTGAAATGGTTTGTAATGCAGTTTTATGTAGGTTTATCCAACAATCTCTTACAGGTTTCCGTTAAGGGTTGTGGCAGGGAAAGCCTAAAATTCAGTCCCAGTGTTAACATGAGCTATGCCCGCCCTGGCTTACACATCAACAATTACACACAAGTGCAGCCATGTGCACACACATACAGAAAACCTGATGGTGTGTTGGGTGAGAGTGTTAGTCATGAAGTTCATCCCTGTTCTCACCTCATGGCTTCTCATCCCCTACGGCCAAGTGAACAGTATTCAGAAATGAAGTATGGGCAAGAATGTTAAAGGCTACCATCAAAGACCGCCAGCTCTCTCCTTTAGATCTGTGTGTGTGTGTGCGTGTGTGTGTGTGTGTGTGTAAGTGAGAAGTAGCCCCACAGGTGATTGGCTCTGATCTCATCTCATCTCATCTGATTGGCTTATCTGTCTGATGCATTCCACAGGCGAGTGAGAGCAGGGTGTTAGAATCCTGTCTAAATAATTTAGATCTTGCATTTGTATTGATCAGGTAGCACTGCTCTCCATGGGCTACACCACCACCACCCCCCTCTGTCTCTCCATCCTTCTTCGCCCCGGTTCTTGTTTTTTTGATTGTGACCTTGTGCCCCTAGCTTTGCCTCGCCTCCACTCTTTCTCCCTCCAACCTCCACATCAAACAGAGTGCAGGTACACTGCTGCCAGAGAGAACAGAAAATGCATGAGAAGGGAGTAGATGGGGAAAGCACAGAAGAGAGCATTTTTTTTTTTTTTTTTTTTTTTTTTTTACTACGATTCCTCACATGGGAGGGAGGCTGAGTGGGAGAGACTGGGAAGAAAGGTGTGAGCAGAGGATAAAGAGAGAAATATTATGGTGAAGGCAGAAAAAAATCTTTTGTGTGTATGTGTGTGTGTGTGTGTGTGTGTGTGGCCCATATTCAGTTTTCTTTGGACAGTAATACAGTGTGTGTAACCTCAGTGATGCGGTCACTGGAAATGCAAAAATGTATTGTGTATTTGGAGGCTGGTGAATCTCAGTCCAACTTAGTGCATTAAACCCAGTCCATTACTCCATTAAATCTGGGATCAAGGCAACATAATGTAAACACTGATAATATATCTCACCACCCTGTGGAATGGATTTATTTGTTGAATAGGTAATATATTCTGGGAAGCAAAAATAGCACAAAAGAGGATCGCGCATATGCACACTATGAACATGATAATTGCTTGTTTGAATGAGAAGGCCTTTTCTCTGCATTCTGTGGGTATTGCAGTGTTACAGGTTCACTGAGCAACATGGACTGAATATGATAATGCTTCTGTTGCCAAGCAAAATATCTGTCCTCCTCACAATACAGCTTCTTGTACACACTGTGCACACCGATAGAATCTGTCAACACTCGCAGCTGACAAGAAAATGGAATACAGAGACTTGTTGCTTACCCAGTGCAATTCATATGAAAGAGATTTTTGAAATAATTGAGGTCTTGTATTATTTAATCAAAATATATAACATATGTTTAATAATATATTTTAATTGTAGAATGTATTATATGGATCACTAACTGCAAAATGTTTCTGAAGCCAAGCATATTACACCTGATGCATCAGTGCTTTTTACCCTTCAATCAAGCATTCGGTGGTTTATTCAAGTAAAAAAATGGACTACAGACTACAGGAAATTCTAAATAATCCCTATAGTGTAACAGAGAACATATGAATTATAGTGTTATTGCTTTAGCTGATTTTTATGTTAAAACTGTGACAAGAGAAGAGTAGTGAAAATGTCTGTGTATAATAAAGAGAGATGTGGGATGAATTATTGAGGCTTTTATATGGAGGCTGAGCAGTGCTCTCAAGACAGGGTGTAACACATCCAATATACACAGACACATGCGGAACACACAGATTCAGACACAGACGCAAATGCTGGGCGCCTTGTATGTGAACGTGTTAATGGAGTCACCCACCCAGAGAGACAGACAGGCAGGCAGAGAGACTGGGATACACTGGAGCCTGCTGTGCCCATATTCCCAGAGTAAACACACCAAGCCCAGAAAAATGAGCGGCCCGGGACCTGACTGATAGTTGCTATTCTTACTAAAAACACGCCAATGCCGCTGGTGTTTCCATTTTCCATTAATTTCTTTCTCCCAAAAGCAGGGGGATTCCAGGGTCAGGAAATAACAATGCCTCAATCTTTTCCCCGCTGCAAAAGATTTTATTCCTCAGTGTCTAAAAGTGTATTTTTCGGGAGTGTGTTCTCATTTGAGCTTCAGACTCTTTCCCCTGGGCTCTGATCTGTCTGGATGGAGGCAGTCCAGTGGCTGAGCTCTTTTCCTCCGGTGATGTAGCTGGATCTGTGGTCCCGTCAATCAGGGCCTTTGTTTACTAGGTGGATCAATAGTTAACTTGCTGCTGGATACACTAAGCTGTAGATCTGCACAGCTGGATAATACACTTCGGGTGATTTTCTGCTCTACTGCTGTTTGCAGTGACCTGTGATGAATTGAAACTTAGCAAAGCTAAGGGTTAAAGACAATTAGTCCATCAGTCTTCTAATATGGTTGTCAATAGAGACAGGCTTCATTTAAACCACGGTGATTTGTTCAGGATGAGTTAGATTACACTCTGGGGCTGTTGGTTGTAAAAGACAGCAACATAATGTTATAGTTGTTTGGTTTGGGTTTTTTTTTTTAAACATGATTTGAACTCCCCTCTCCTCCTGCAGGGTGTCTCATTGACATCCCTGTTAATGGTCACTGTACATTTCCATTCACTAACAGTAAAATTCTTGCACTTCATAGCAGCAGGATGTTCAGCAGCATGTGAGGTATTTTGTAAAGGGTCACTGAAACAGGACAATTGGTTCATTTTGATAATTTATGAAACAATTTTTGTGATGCTTGGTTACTTACAGTTCAACTTAGTTTGAAAGCAGTGCCACTGTTACATGTTTTTTTTTCTCCCTTTTCAGTAACCATATCTACCAGTGTGTCCTTTGATGGTCTGCTGGTGACTGGCCTCTACACCTCCACACCAGTCCAGTCAGCTCCCATCCCTGCTCCTGCTGCATTCGGCTTTGGTAAGTCCTCATGAGATACCATTGAAGGCACCTCGCCTTTCTCCTCGCACCATACAATCTGATTAAATACTCAACTTACCTGCACATGAACAAACTCTAATAGTGCTGGGATTGCGGAGTGTCACAGTGAGTATAACCCAGCTCAGAAAGCCACATCTGCTCCCAGAACTAGACCACTTCCCCGCTCCTGTTGTGACAGGACGTGATGGATGAGGAATGGAAATGATGTGACTATGGGTTCAGCCAGATGGGCTTTCATTGATGTTAGAGAGAAGAAAAACAGAAAATTGAATGTGGGATAAGTAAAGGCCACTGGAGAACGAAACAGTAAATGTGTGTCAAGCCTGTGAGAGTCAAAACCAGGTTCAGATAACAAAGAAGAAGATTAGGTCAAATGTTTGAGTCACAGGAAAGGTTGATTAGTCCAATTGATTAGCCTCCCCATTTAAATGAGCTAGAATGTGTTTCTTTTATGATCCATAGAAAATTACTTGGGGAAACAATTTTCTTCTTCTTTTCATTATCTACAGGCTTTACTGTTATATTAAAATTTAGATCTGTGAAGTGACAATGTGTATCACCTTTAGTCAATATACTGTAAATTTTAATGTTAAATTTAATCTTTAAAATGTCTAATTACACTATAAACTCGTAATTGAATTACAGTGATGTGTGGGCCATTTTTGAGGATTTTTATACTGTGTTCAAGTCTGTGTGGATGGAGCCGTGTTAAAGGGGTGGGGGCTCTCAAGAGGCGATGTATCAGCCATAAAGAGCTCCTTAGAGAGCTGCGCTCCTGGCCCAGAACCGCAGCCCAGTGGGCTTACTTATCCTGACTAACTCTACTGTTCTTCAGACGCTGACTTCACCCCGGCAGGGCAGCTCTTTACCCCTGGCAGCCCTGTTTTACTGGAGAGGCATCCAAGCAAAAATTGCGTCACTTTGCTTCACTCTTATTAATTTAAAAAAAGTTTAGGAGAAGGGCTGAACAGACTGATATGCAACACCTCATGGAACTATGAGTTTCTGTGTGTGCCTCAATGTGCCTGCAAAGCCTTACAGTACAGTATGTGTAATATGTTAAGCAGTGATGCCATCCAGGTTTCACAGTGCCAGTGACTTGGTCTGTCCTCAGCTGCATTTTGACCCTGATTCTAGTGTATTCTCGACGACTCCATGGAGCACAGAGTCAATGTAGCCATAGGCTGATTTATAACCATCACCATAGTTTTCTTATAAATGTCCAAAGTAGGTTTAGGTCTAGGTTTTAGTAGTCATTTACTTCAGTTGTCTGCAAAAATTAATATTTAGATTGCACTTTTTCTTTGTACCATATTGGCAGCAGTCCGGCTTGTCTGCAGACCATGGTCCACAGCAGGGTATCACATCAGGAGAGAAAAAGCTCTTCACCTGTGAGAGGACTGAAAAATAGTTGTCCGACAGAGAGAGAGAGAGAGGGTGAGATAGAGAGAGGGAGAGAGAGAGAGAGAGTTTATCAGATCATGAAAACTGCTGACACCTCTGAGCAAAGGAGCAAAATTCTTAGGAACTAATCCAGAGCATCAGTAATAGAATGAGACAATGCTTGACATCCATTGTTGTTGTGACAAATATAAAGGGATCTGTGAGGACAAGAGGGTCATGCAACTCCGCTCGGGAGTTTTCTGAGCCCAGTGTTTAGTGTAGAGTGTCTAACATAGGGTGTGGCTCTAACCTCCCTCAGCGGAGGCATATAGGGGACACAGATACACTTTGACAGCAATATACTGTACATACTCACACACACAGAATTTGGTGAAAATACCCACCCGCTTTCTCTCACAAGCATTTGCACATACTCCGGCAGAGTGTACATCTGTTAGAGCAGCGGCTGGCTGCGAGAACATGTGGTTAACAGATGTATCAGTGCGGAAAGCAACATGAACTCCAGCAAAGCAAGAATGAAACCTAACTGCACGACCACCACAGGATCCCATACACAAATGTTTCTGAAATCACAAAATAATGCTTAGCAAGAAAAAGGGGGATGTTTTAAGTTATTGAATCTTTTATCTTACTGGGTTGATGTTAGTGGAGGCACAGAAAAATATAGATGGACATTTGAATGGCTTGAAACTGAAAAATGAAGATGGAATAAATATATAAAGGCCATGAGCTGTGGCAACAGAGAGGTTAGTGTTTGGATACTGTATGTGGGGATGTCTAGTGGCTGGTGTGGTTGGAGCTGTGGCAGCGAGCAGACAGGATGACTACACGCCAACTTCCAAAGGAAGAATTCCCCTCCGCCTTCCATGTCACCCTTCATTGCTTTTAACGGAAAACTCATAAAGCCAGTGCATGTACATGCACATGACCTAACTGCATGTAAAAACACATTCTTTATCACTGGTCTACTTCTCTCTCTGCCTTTTGTTGTTTTGGTTTGTCATGTGCACTAATGGTGGCGCCCTCACACACTCACTCACCAACATCATGACGTGGAGACAGAGACATGAACATTTTATGGGCTTCCACTCCCTCTGAATAACAATGCACTTTAAACAACATTTATAACAGAAAAAAAAGAAACTTTAAGGGACTTTTTTTTTTTTTTTTACTGCAACATCATAACCTAACACCCATTCACTGTCAAATTAGCTGTGTGATGGATCAATTTGGGTGGCAGTCAGGGTAGTCCAAGGAACGCAGGAGCTTTTTGGCTTCTGGTCTGAACTGTGGCTCCTATTGCCCAAGGCTCATTCTTTCACTGCCTAAAGGCAGGAGATTCCCCAATAGCCACTGGGTGGCTAACCACAGACCTATATGACACTGTAATTGCTTTACTATGGCTACTGCAGAATCAGATAAACTTGAGAACAAAGCAATGTTATGTTAAGGGGCCATGCCTACTTGATGGAAAGACAACACGAGTGTAAATTGATTGTGGTTTTTGTAATGTGCCTGTAAGAGACCTGATAAACTAGTCTGGCTGAGGCACAGCCACAGCACTGATTTTGTTTCCAGATGCCAGGGACTAGCAAAAAGGGCTCAACTTCTGACTTTGGATTTCATGTTATCCAATATACAGTTAAGATATGAGATAGAGGGTGTAAAGTGAAGTAGAGTAGTAGAGTTTGACAACCTAATTACTCATTGGAGACCTTTACAGCATGTTTTACATTGAGGCATATAAATTCTCTGTTTGTGTATATGCATAACATGCACAGAGGGGACACTGCCAGAGAAGCAACATGAGTCTGGACTGACTCAGCTGCTGGAGAATTCCAACAGTTTTGTGTTTTTTCCCACTTTTGACTTTTATTCCATTAAGAGATCTTTCTTTCTAGGCCAGTGTCTTGGCTTTCTGAACACAGCTCATACATCTTCCAAACTGCCATCCACAAGATTTTATGACTCAAATGACGACTTATGTACGTTGTCACTGTCAATTGTGACTTTGTATTTATTTGGTTCAGGTATACATAAGAACAATTTACTGTTGTATGCTACACAGCAGCGATGAGGTGATGTATTGGACACAGATCAAAGCCTCGACGGAAAGAAATGTCACATGTAGTGGGATTTGTATTGCTTTCCCCTAATGGCTAAATGTTTCCCGTCACATCATTATCCATTGAAACACAAAGAGAGAACAAGTATGCATTCTGAATGTGTCCAGCTAATTAATACTTATGATAATGAACAAAAGGCACTTGAAAGAAGGAGACAGGCTTGAAAATATACAGGAAATGAAACTGGATCAGCAAAAACGCCACCATGGGACTGACGGTGTTTCAGATTAAGGAAGTAAGTGTGAGTGGGAAAATTGGAGAAAGTGTGCATGAAAAATGGCAAATAGGGACCAATGAAGAAGAGACAGTATGTGAATGATGTAAGGAGGGGGAAGGAGAGAAAGAAGATGAGAGGATGCATTCCATCACTGCCTTTGACGGAGTTGCTGATTGGTGTGCCGTACCAGTGCCAAGCTGCTGAGAAACTGGTCATTGATGGATGGCTCGTTTTCAGGGTGATGTTTATTCTGTCGTTAATTTGCATATTTGTATGTATTTGTGGGGCACTTGGCTTCTGCTAGCAAGGATCAGTCCCCATCTCAATATGATGGATCTGGCTGTCTGACAAAATGGACAGCCTAGTGACAGGGACATCCAGCCCGACACTCTGTCCCCATGACGAATGGGCTCATGCTAACACACAGCCCGATTAGAGATGAAATCCTGCTGCACCTTGACCTGTAAGGGAGGGGCCGGAGAGGAGTGTGCAGCCAACAGTGTAATCATGCCATACACACATTTAACAGGACACACACAGAGAAATAGAATCATCTAGAAATACACAATAACAAATACTTTTTGTTCCTTATTATGCATTCAAAGCCAAATATCCACACACTCATCCATCTCTAGCCTGAAGGTCGACTGTCTGCATTTTCTTGCCACCAAGCCAGATTGAATGTCAGCCAGAATGTCAGACAATGAGAAATGGCAGCTCATCATGTCAGTATTTTGAGACACACTCATAGGAGTGTTTCCTGCTGAACAAAGCATTGTTTTGAAACCTCTGCGCTTTTTCGAACACAGCACTAACAGTCCCAGGAGAGCACAAGTGTGCTTCAACATATCCTCTCCATCAATGGGATGAGGAGAAAAAGTGAAAAGGAGATACTGGGTAGGGAGAGATGGAGGATAAAGAGGAATTCTGTAGAGAAGAGGTGGTGCAGGGAGGGGAGAAGGGGCGATGGAAGAGGTTCCCATGGGGAGAGAAGCTGTCAGTCCCTAGGAGACTTCAAACGCACTGCAACCCTGTGATCAGCCTGCTCCCTGACTCTCTGCTGACAGCTCCCTGACTGCACCGCTTAGACTACTTCATGCACGCACACAGATACACACACATATACTTTCTTGCTAGCATAAGAGCTCGCACTCACTGACTTATCCAGTCACACATTCAAATTCTATTGACATACAGAACACACACTCATGCTGATTCTCACACTAAGGATTGGCTTAGGACATTTGCCCTGACATGCATCTGTACAATAACCTTGAACAGTGACAATGTTACACTGGTGCACGTCTGTCAAGGTCACCGCAAAGTCTCAAAGTGTTACTCTTGAACTATAAGCTGAAGAAGGCAAGGTGGTACTAGCAGTGTTGGTAGTGGTGATGATGTTAATAATGATTATGGTGACTTATCTAAGCCATTACTCCTTCTCTGCTCAGGGCTGAGGCAGCCAAAGGCAGATCCCTCCTGATGATGAATTCATTAGTGCAGAAGATGAAATGAGTTCTCCGGGGCAGGGTTATGTATGGGAGGTGATTTGTGTTCTCTGCAGCACAGCGTTAGATCAGACTTGAGAAACCAGCTGGGTCGGCTTGCTGTAAATCTCCCAGCTTTGCCGTTACAGGACTTCCCCACCTCTCTCGCCCAGACTGAGCCTCTCCGCTGTCCAATTGCTCAGCATGTCCTTCCCCACTGACACACACACTCACAATGCCCGGAGGCTGCTAACAGGTGGTGCTCTCAGAGTCCAGAGGAATGCTTGGGATGATTATACATCACATCTTATCTTGTACTTTCTTCCCATGTGAAAAAAAAACTCAACTCCACTTTCAAACACAGTACGCAATATAATCCATTATTAATTTAAGGTAGAGCCACTGGTGGTTGTGGACTAGTGAAGTAATTTTGACCATACATCCTGAAAAGCACATGTTTTGGCCTCTCAGGTGTGATGGTACAGGAGACCCACTGGAACGTACTGGTTCACTTAGTGTGCACTAGCTCTCATGGAAATCCTAGTCCCTTCTTTGAACTCCCATTGCTTCACTAGGTGTGCTTACATTTGTATGTGGACATGGTGTTCAGTATGTGTTCATGCATGTGTGCATCTGCTTGTGTCTCTGAGTGAAGGTGTGCATTTGCATGCACACGATGTGCTTTTTGCTTTGATTGATGTATTTTTTTTTTTGCTTCCAAATGAATGGTAAAAAATGGTCAAGAGTTAGGGAATTAGAGAAGACAGGAACTGGACTTACTGTGGTAAAGATTTAAAGTGGTGTGTGAGCTATTCGGCAGTTTGAGTTTTTTGTTTTAATTTTTTTTATCCTTCAGGAGAGAGCAGCAGGCGTAGGCTGTTTCTCCCATGTGTGGTTTCACTTGAGCAAAGCAATGTTATTTTCTGCCATGCAGAGAGGTTGGTTACATGCCAGATAGAATGAGAGTGAAGAGAGAAGTAAAGATAGAATAAAGACAGAGAGAGGTTTGACTCAGAGACTGCTCAGTTTGACACCTTTCTGTGAACACTAGTGGGTTTGCATCATTTCAACACAGAGGCAAGCTGACTTTGAAATGTATCTTTGTTGTGGTGTGATATAAAACTCTGTATATGCTATACCTCTACATGTACCTTGCAAGTGTGTGGGCATCTGTGGGTTTGGTGTGCAAACTGAGAGAAAGTGATACAAAGTCATCTCTACAAAGTGTGTGCCATCCGGGCTGCACTCTGAGGTCTATTCATTTTTAAAGTTCCTTCACAGAAAACATTAGAAACAGTGGGGGTGCTCTCTCTCTGGAGTCTGTGAGGTGAGGAGGTTTTAGTAGTTCTACTGGTTTGTCTCTGTAGGAGCCTGACTGGATCTGGCCTCCCACCCTCTGAAAAACTCAGAGGAGACCAAAAGTGCTTCACTGCCTGGCCCATTTTTTCTTTTTTTTTTTTTACATTATATGCAAGTTATGTGTGAACAGCTCACCCAGGTCCAACCTGACCCATATATTGGCAACAAAAATAGTTGGTGACCTTCTCTGTGCTTGGCTTTCCTTACAAGACCCACACTATTCCCATGATTAGTTCACTGCCTCCCAGCACTCCTCTGTTAGACGAGGCTCAGCTGCAGCCTCCTTTATAAACACACTAAGATGTACACATGTACTGTATGTTCACATGATTGCAAATGTAGCACAGGTGCCGTGCCTTGCTGTCCCAGGGCTTCCACTGGCTCCTCACCTGTCGTCCCGGCTCTTTATCGCTCATACTCTACATGTCCGTCGGGAGAGGAGCCTGCGAGACTGCAGCCCCACCAGTTTGTTTATTTGCTGCATATTTGACGGGTGGGGAGCAGGGACGTGGGTGCAAGAAATTAGCACAAGTCAAATCAGATTAATTAATCCCCAGCTCAAACTATTAGCCGAGGAGTCGTGTTGAATTAAAAATCAAATTAGCCCTGGCGCCTGCCGGTAAAGCTGTGGTGCGTGCATGTCAAGCTACAATGACACACACCCACAGAAGGCAGCCGCTCGTGGGCTCATGGGCATCTACGCTTATGATGCATAGATGGACGTATGAATGGATGGATAGAGGGGTGGAAGAAGAAATGGTTGTCCAGTGACTAGAGGGTAAGAGAACGGGAGCTCAGTGACTTTGCCACCCAGAGTGGTAAGGCTCTCTTAGGGCACAGAGCTGTCCTCCACTCAGTGCTGCTTCACAGACCTCACACCACTAGTGCTTAGCAGGACTGGCGATGCCATATTCAGCTTTGACAACTTAATTCTAGTTTGCTTTTTGAGTCATTAAGAGGTTTATTTATTTTACCAACAGTTGAGATGAGCATTTGTGTTTATATCACTAAATATAATGTTTTAAATAATATTGCTAAAATATTGGCTTATTCACAATCTGACTGATCTTGTTTCCTGTTGGACTGTATTGCAACATATTCGTAGCAGTTATTTAAGTGAGTTCATTGTTACTGACAACAACTGTGGCCAAAAACAATAAAAATAAGACCCACTCTGTGACAAACTAGTGACAAACTAATTCAGCGTATTCAGCAACACAAGTGGAAGGTGCGCATTCGTATGTATGCATAGATGCAGTTGGATAAATTGTATGTCTGTGTCTTTGAGATGGATTGCATGGCTGTGCAAAGAACTCGAAGTCTCATCTATCATACAGGGTGAGGCTCCAAAACACACACAACACTTGTTTGATTTAGAACAACATTCATTTCAATTATGACACATTAGTTCAGGGGGGTATATTATGCTCCACTAGTGTTCCTGTATTTCATTTATCATTCATGCTTGCATGGCTTGTAGCTCTTGATCACTGAAAGAAAGCAGCATGTAGCCTCAAGCGATGAACTAAATGTTTATTTTCTTCATACTTTTAGTTTTCAGTGTTTTGTTTTGATAGATGAAGCATATGTGACAGTATAGCAGCATAAAGTAATCAATTATTAAATTAGCATTTAATATTTAGTATTTGCTTTACATAATTGTTGATTGTACTGTACTTTCACTGTTTCGGCTGTTAAGAGCCACACTGGTAGCTCCTGCAGTGAGGCCTGGCTTAGTCTGTCTGTGTGTGTGAGTGCTTATGTGTATGTGTGTGGCCTCGGGTTGACAGATGATGGATGATGGATGCTGTGAGATACAATGGAAGCCTAAATGAAAGAGCATTTGTTATGTGAATGTATGCATATAGGCATAAATTGGTCAGGTGCTCAGAGCGAGAGCATGAATACATACATTTTATCTATACTCAAGTGGCGTCTTTCACAAAACATTCAATTGAAAGTACAGTGCACACACAGAAATATATAATGCGCACAGTAGGTCTCTCTTGTACACTTGCTACTTACCTGTATATTTATATATAGGGCTTAGAAGACCTCCAGGTCTGCTTTCTTGCTATAGTTAAACTCTCATTTATTCACTGGGAAAACCTTTCCCCATTACTTTTTCCCACAGAGTCTCTCACCCCCTTTTCCCCTGGCCACTGGCATCTTTCAACACCCATATTAACACACAGCTTCCTCCTGGCAATACTGTGCCAGACCCCTGCTATCACCACAACGCTGCCAACCTGTCTCCATGGCAGTGTGGTTGGCAAGTGCTGAGATGGATGTCCATTTCGACCAATGGCAGATAAGAGTCAGGCTGTGGTCGGGCTGACCAGCTGAGCATGGTCTTGAGAAGAAGAGTGAATGCAACACAACAGGCGCGCACAGTCACATACACACATAGCATGTGATCATTCAGAAGTACAAAGTGTATGAGGTCCTTACTCAGGCTGTCATTTCTGTTGTGATGTATCATTTATGTCGCTATTGTGTGGCCTTCTCTTGAAACATGTTGACAGAGGCATTATTCTAGCTTTTGACAGATTCCCATACATTCACAGGCTTTTAATAACACATGTTAATGCTCCAATAGCTTTATGACAGCTTTTAAGAATTACCACATGAAATATGAGCCTTTAATGGGCCTGCTCTCCAAATGATATGGGGTGACATAGTTTGAATTTCTAAGTGGGAGAGTGATCACTGCTCTAAGTGTACACATACACTGGAGGACAAAAGATGTGCATCAAAAACTTTAATCTCTGCTTTTTAAATGAGACCCTTTTTTCTGTGTTTAATCAAAAACTATCTGCTAAGTGATGGCAAATTTTAATTCCCTAGACAAAAATCTAATAACCTCATCTCCTTACAGCACATTATGCTTCATAAGGCTTTTATTAATGCTCCAAGCAAACAGCTATGCATGCAGATGCATTTAATATTCTGTTTGTGTTTGCTTTTATATGTGCATATGCAGGGGCACAGAGTTGTGTCACTGTGTATTTAGGGTTTTGTGTGCATATGCTGTAGCACATATAAACTCATTAATAACAATTCCAATGAAGGGAAAGGCCACATCAGTTCATTAAAATCTCTGTTGGTAGAACAGAAAAAAACATGCACCCAGCCCCCCCACCCTCCTTTACAGATTGAAATGTATTTAACCACCACCTTACTGTAAGCACTTCCTTTGTAAAAGCAAGAGGGAAATCATAAATCTGGCATGAGAACAACATGTTTAATTGACACAATATATAGTCAAATCAAACACGGACAGATTGCTGAGACTAATAGTTTCCCTGCTGCTCCACAAGCCAGACATTGCTGAAGGACAGTTGTGGAATGACTGCAAAACCTAGTAGCAATTTTGATACTGACCAGATGTCAAATGGTGAGTATAAACTCAGAATGATTCTAGTCAATGTGCACATCAGTTTGAATGGTGCCTCTTGAATCCTCTCAACTCTGCGACAAAGTCCAACTATCAATTCTAATGCCAGTTAGACCGGCTCATGCTGGTCCTACAGTGTGAAGCCGCTGCCAGGCTGAGCCACCGATTGCCCATCTGCTCCATCAGGGAGAATTCTCACTCCATCTATTTGACTTGTTCTGAGCTTGGCTGTGGAAAGCTCATTAGCTTTGCAAAGTGAGATATAAAGACAGATAAAAATGCAGCGTCCATTAAAGAGGACACAGACAGATGTGAACTCAAGTGTTTACATATTTAGAAGAGGAGAAACCAGATGGAAAGGAAAAATGTGGAGAAGTCTTTGTTACTGGAGACATGGGCAGACTGAATATGAATAAATAAGACATGGTCAACTTCCCACTTCCTTTTTTATGGGGTGCTTTAAAATTACCATTCGAGATTGATGCTGGGGTGACAGTCCTACAACTAGTATATGACCCTTAAAATTCTGACACACCCATTTCCTGTGTTTCTGTCTGAGTGAGATTGTGTGTGGGCATGCCGGGGAATGCATGTATAGGCATTTGTGTTTGCTTGTGTTTGTGTGTGGGTTCGTATTTCTGAAACATGCACTGCCCAGTTACACTGTGGGAGTTAACAGGTCGTCTTCCCTTGCCATTAATCACTGGCGACAGCTCATAAGTGCCCAATCTGCATGTGAAAGAACTGCGTTTGTGTGAGTGTGAGCGTGCATGTATTTGCATGTGTGCATCTGACTGTGGATGTGTGGTTGCAATAGTCATCCAAGAGTCCCTTGTGGCTCCTTATTGAATTAGAAGTGGCCTTTCCTGATATTCATCTAACATGCAGCTTGAACGCATCACCAGTGGCATTTGCACTGCATCCTCAAATTTTGTGGTTGTTCATAAGATAAGAGTAGGAAAAATGGGGACGAACAAACAAAATATTGTAATAATAAAATATTGTGAGGAATGAGAACAGGTAATCACGTACAAGCACTGAACTCACTAGTGACACTGTTGAAGGCTGAATGTTTGGAAATATTTTCTTTTGTGGTGGAATGAAATTGATTCCTTTTGTATCATTATTATAGTGCCAGAACACTAATTTGTCTGAGTGTGGTGGGAATTGTATATGTATAGAAACGAAAACAGGCGCATAAAGTAAAGTTACCATCTATCACATCTGTTAGGTTCCAGAGATGTTGTGAAGGAAGAATTTAGAGGTCATCTGAGTAAATAAGAGTAAATTAACGAACAGTTCTTTCTCATGGTGAGACCCTGGTGTATAAGGACACAGGAAGGGCTTTGTTAAACAGGACATTTTCATTTCACAATAGCAAAAGAGCCTTTCTGTTCCTCTGCTCATCTCTATGGACAGAACCAGGAATGTCAAAGCATTTTTTTCCTCCTTTCTACTCACTTCAGGTTCACCACAGCTTGTTGCTTTACTGGAACGTTTGGGATTTCGTTCTCATTGAATAACAGTTATTTTTTTTACCCTCTCACTCTCTCTACACCCAGACATGAAAGAGCCTACTTTCGTTATTTGCATTTTTATGCCTGAGTGTATTTTTCAAGTGGGAATAGAAATTCTGAATACTGTTGAGTCCCATCACTGCTGTGTCCTGGAGTGCATCAGTCTGCCTTTTCATCTTCACCCTAGCCTAACTGCTCTTTTCTTTTCTGTACCCTCACTTCCTCCCTTTCTCTATATCGCTCTGTCTGTTGCTTTATCTCTCTGTTTGTTGTTTTCTTTAATTGCATAAAGTTGTTTCACTTCATTCTGTATTTTTTTGTTTCATTTTCCTAGTTGAGCAGGAGTTACAGTACAATAGCCTCTAAAGTTTGTCATAGCTGTAAATCAAAAAAACCCTCTGTGTGACACTACAGTTGTTTTTGGCACTGGCCAACCTTTCTTTTTCTCTTCAATGAGCAGCAGTGCTCTACATGTAAATACTCATTTGAATGAGTGAATGAGTCATTGTTTGTCCATGTGTCTGCACTGGCCACAGCCCTTTGCTTTCTCCTTCTATCACCTCTGCTTAGTCTGCTGCTCAGCTCCCTCACACATCCACACTTCTCTGTTTTCTGTTTGTCTTTGCAGCTTTTCCATTGCCACAAGAGCTAAGCTTATATTATGCACATCTGCAGGGATTCTCGAATTGCACCATGGCACTGTGGTGAGAAAGATTCACAGTGTCTTCATCTTCTTCTGCCGCAAAATTGGACAGTTATTTCCAAAACTGCTGCCTTGGTTTTGGTGGTAAATTTGTGGCTTGTAACAGCAAGGGAAAATGGCACTCTTTGTCAGAAGGGTTAAAAAGAGAGGAAAAATGTATGTGTATGGCAATGCAAGG
This sequence comes from Mastacembelus armatus, assembly GCF_900324485.2. Taxonomy (NCBI): domain Eukaryota; kingdom Metazoa; phylum Chordata; class Actinopteri; order Synbranchiformes; family Mastacembelidae; genus Mastacembelus; species Mastacembelus armatus. Next base: position 7,953,649 of record NC_046638.1, on the reverse strand, counting down.
TTCCCTGTGCCCATAAAACCAACACAGAAATAATTTCTGCTATATGTTGGCACTAAAGATAAAGCTTCTGTACGAGAAAACAACATTGCCATAACCCTAGAGAGTAATGTATGTTTATGTGTGTTTCCCTGTGCGAGTGTGTACATGTTTGCTTAGGAGTAAATCGTGGCCATTATGCAGAGACATTGCAGCCAAGGTGATGGGAGAAGAGCAGTACTATTAATGGGTGATAACATTTCAGCCTGTTACACAGCTGCAGCTCCTTGGTATAGAAAATGGTATAAGGTTGTAAATCTGGCACATTAGGCCCACATGCTGCTTACACTTGCACGTAATGACACAATATGTTGTTGCCATGTGAAAACCTCTTAAATCAAGTGGCTTTTTGGTGATTATTCAGCTCATGTAGAAAAACATTTAACTGCAGTTCAGTTAAATGTTTTTCTACATTAGAAAATTTACAACAACTAACTTTGAAGAAGGAAACCTTTGGAGGGGGTATAATAAATGCATGGTATTTAAGGTAATTTTTTATTTTTATTTTTTTTGGATCCAATGACTATGATAAGCAGGTTTGTTTGTACCAATGCATACACATAAACATCAACATAAATTTGATGAACACACACACAGCTGGCCAAGTCAAACAGAAACATTTATGGTGCTGTCGACAATGTGTGTATTTATGGATGCAATCTGTGAGGTCACATTTATTACTGTCAGAAACGGGTGGAATTATTTCTCTTTAAATGATTGGTTTTGAAGCACGCACACACACACGCGCACCAATGCACATGTGTACACAATCTTTGCACATTGATTCAGGGGGATATTAAACCTCTGATGTTATTAATCATTGCTGATTATGTTTTCAGCGAGTTATGATTGAGGAGAGGACTGTCTTTACAGGTTATAAAGAGCTGAATGCCTCAGCACAGAGCACATTGTCATAGACAGCACAGCACATACAGTAAATCCAGTTTCACATACAGTTTTAAAGTGACTGATTGTGTGTGCTCTATGTGAACAGAAACACACTGTCAACACTTTAGTTGTGTTTGCATTTGCAATAGTGAGAGCAGTGTTTGGACACCTATCCGCTGACTGTAAAAGTGGTTTTGTTCCAGTAAATTATTTAACTATTCTGAATGTCTAAACAGTGATTAATAGGTCAGGCCGCCTCCTTCCCTTGCCCTCTGTAATATGAAGAAAAGATTGTGTGACATGATGTCAGTGCATCAGTGCAATCATAGCCAGACACTCATTAATAACATCAGCATTAGGTAGTGTCAACTCGCAAAGACGGGGAATAGGAAGCAGCTGATACAGAAATGAATGATGAAAGGAGAGAAGTAAAGTAGGAAAAACAAGCAAAGGAGAAATGTGGATGAGAAGTTTGAGGCAGAAAATGATGAAAGAAGAAAAAAGAAACTAGGATGCCAGCAGATGGGAAAAATAATAGAATAAATACAGTTTTACGTAGCATTTTATTCTCATATGAGTGAGGGGAGAAACAGAAAAAAAACAAGGGATGATGGGGCAAGCTTAATATTTATATACAACACTCCAGGCATCGGTATTATAGATATCAATATTCTCCTTGTTTTCACTCTCAGTTGTCCCTTATATCACACTGCTTTTTGTTGTTCTCTCATATTATTAAATGCATTTATCTGTTATATTATGCATTTATTTCAGACTTGTGTCGATTTTTCTGTTACATATTGCATATTGTCCTCTTAGTGCATTCAGTCGGACCAAATAACATTGGAGTGGTTTAGCTGTTAATGGGCTTGCTGCAAACCATTTATTTATGTCTATTTTTATTTCAGTATTGCATAAAATTAAGGCCAACAGACATGGAGCTAGTGTTGATAATCATGTTTTTTTTTTATAAAAGTAACTGTACAGTAAACAGTAAACTGTACAGTTCAGTGATAATTACTTTGTCTGTCAGGTCATGGGAGAGTGGTAAGAGTTGGCTGCCAAGAAACAGTGTTTCTAATGCAAGAGGCCATAACTTAAAATTAAACTTCTAAGTTTTAATAGCTGTTTTTCTTTGGGTGCGGATTTCAGTGCAGCTTATGAAGGCAATGTTGTTTGGAAAGCCCATAAATGCACATCACTGGGCACGTATGGGTTTATAACACCACAGCAATGTAACTTTTTTGACGCAGTGATAAATTGCTCTGTCCTATAACATGCAAGTTTCAGGTTTTTGCAGGTTGAATACCATACTAAAATAAATAGAAGGCAGCTGCAACCTGGAATATAGCAGAAATAATTAAAGCTTTGGAAAATGTTTGGTTGTAACTGAAGTCTACCACAAAATATTACAAATTTGGGCAAAAACAGTTAATGTTCCATGTCTCTCACCCTTTTTGGTCTCTCGCTTATTCTCTTCTCCTCTGTCCTCCAGGTGTGATGCCAGAGCGCCAGTTTGGTGGAACCCAGTTTGTTTGCAGTGTAGTCGCTTCCCATGTCAGCCACCAGCCTTCCACCAGCTTCAGCTTTGTCTGGATAGCACCACCGCCTGGCACTGGCTGCGTCAACTTTCTGTAAGTACTGTGCATGTATGTGAGGAAAATAAAGCATCTATAAGATAATAAGACAGAAACTGCTGTTGAATAGCCTTGTGATACAGAGTAGGACCTTTACAGCTGCCACGTGCGACAGGGAAGTCGTAAACTGTAACAATAATATCCGTTAATGTCGTGTGGCCGTATGTTGACCCAGTAAGCCTGAGAGAGGCTTATCAGCTGACATCATGGGCGATGATTTCCCTGTTGGAGCCACAGAAAGGATGTTAAAAGGCCATCCTGTCAGAGAAAGCAGTGGTGATTGGAAAGAGGGTACACTGGGGACACAGTTGGCTTGTGTGTCCTCATTACCTTGCTTGACATGGCCTGTGTCGTGGCAGGTATGAATGTTTGTGCATGTTTACCCTGTTGAGAATTAGCGGAAATACCTCCTTCCTCTCATTCACTGGGCTTGGTCACTCTTCACATTGGAAAATGTGTGACTGATAGGTCAGGTCCACCCATCCCCCGACAATGGGTGTGATAGAAAACATTCACGTGAGGTTGTTTCTCTGTGACTTTACATAAAGTATTAAATATCCATTCTCACTTGTACAAATGCATTTTATTAATGACTTTATTGTGATTTTTTTTTTTTTTTGCTGATTGCACCACTGATTATTCACCATTTAAATATCAGTCTGTGTAGTTTGTGTTTTCCTGAAGGTTACATGTAGTTTGATTTGCCCAAGAGGGAACGGATCCAGCTATATCTAAACAGCCTTGGTCTTTCCTTTCTCTCATTTTCATTCCTCCTTCTTCTGTTTATCTTGCTTTTCATCATTTATTTCATCTCTGTCTGTTGGAAACCCTCTGACTTTCCTTCCCTCTAGTTCACTTGGCTGGTGATTTACGGCCTCATGCTGATAATCAGTCAAAATGCAATTAGCAGCTGTTGCTGGAGAAGCGTAGAGGAAAAAGGGAGGATTCCAATAACTCTGCCCCATGCAAAGTCACAGCAGCAAAGCATCACATTACAAAGATCTTTTCAAAAGTTCACCCACAAATATTACATATTAGGATTTTCTAAATTTGGCTAGTGTAATCCTCAAATCTGTGTCTTTTTAAAATGAATTCTGAAGATAAAAACATCATTACCATCATGATTTTAATGCTTGAGTCCAAACCAAGCTGCGAACCAACCTCCTACTTGTTTTCCCTGTTTTAGTTGAAGTCATCCCCTTTCAAAACTTTAAAGACACTGAAAACCGCACTTCAATATTTTATAAAAACCACAACTAAATTAAACATTTTGGCAGGACTCTGAAAAGTTCCTCAATGAATTCCTGAAGGGACCCGATAGACTAATAGACTGATCAGACAGAGACTTTTATGGACAGAGAAGGATTCAGCTGGGGAATTTGCTGAAGTGGAGCTGTTATTTAGACAATATCCACAGAGCCAAACAGATTTACTGGCTATTTTGTCTGCCAGCACACACACTTACTATTGGGCGTGTGTCAGCTTATGAAGATTGTGTTTTGGTGTGTGCGGTGTGTTTGCGTGTGAGTGTAAGCCACGGAGTAGTGGTGTGCCAGTGATGACAGTGGCGATGGCAGGGGGCCACGACTGTATGACAATAGAGGCCCCTGCGGCTGACCTTATCAAAGTCAGCCAGTCACACTCCAGCTGGCTGAAGACTGGTCCTCTCTCTCTCTCACACACACACACACCAACACACACACACTCTCTCTCTCTCTCTCTCTCTCTCGCTCTCTCTCTTTCTCTCGCTCTCTCTCTCTCTCTCTCTGTCTCTCTGGAACCCTGTTCCACTTCAGAGCAGCCATGTCCACCCATATATTCTTGTCTCCGGAGCTGCCCTCCCTTGGTTCATTGAGGGAATTCAAGTGAGGCCCTTATGGCAAAAGCCAGGGCCACCATGGGTGCAACATAAAATTTCCTTATTCAAGTTTTGATTATAAAACTGCAGCTGCAACAAACAAATATATTCCCAAGCAATGCATATTTCTATCAAATGCTCCATTCAGTTTAAAAGCCAAAAAAAGTAATAAGATATAATGGTATGAGTGCACCAGAATTATTTGTCTAGACTATACAAAATATAAATAATACAATGTCCTGCCCTTGCCAGAGGTGGTACTTCTCTGATTGATACAAGGACCATTTTCCACAAGCAGTGTCTGTGAATGTTTAAATTAAAGCCACAGACACCCTCTGTCCTTCACAGGGCTGGATTTGGTCTGCTACTGCATTAATATAGGGCCTGTGAGCAGTTTTATAGGCGATATTGTGAAAGCGTTCCTGGAAACAGATCACTAGCAGGAGTTTGATAGAGTGCAGTGATGTGGGCACCCTGAAGAACTCATTTTCTGGGTGGCCGTAAATTGCCAACAAAGGAGCAGGGGAGGCCTTGGAGGACAGAATAAGAGGCGAATGTGTTGAGGAAGTAGCAAGAACACACACATACACACTTCAATTCAAAGTTGTTGATCAACAAGAAAATCATCGGCAACAGCTTTGATATATGTATGTGCATTCTGGGCTGGTGTAAAAAAAATAAATAAATAAAATCAAGCAAGATTTTACCTTTAGCTCTGGTAACTACTGATTTCAGTTAAATTAGAGACTTAATTTATCAGTCTAGAAAATACCTTTCCATCTCACACTTTAATGATTTCATAAAATACAATAGCACCTCACTTTTTATTGATCTTGTCCAAATAAGGCAGTCCTGAATGCTTTGCTGCATTTAGCAGAGGTGACTGGGTAATAGCTTCTTCTGGTGAATGCAAAGATGCACTGAGGTGTCAATTCTTTGCAGTTATTCTGCTTCACTTCCAGCCCCAAGGCAATTAGTGCAGTGGGTGGTCAGGGGGTGAAAGTGTGGGAGCATGTGTACACTGGGTCTTATATGAAATAACATCTATCTTCAGAGAGACACATTCAAACAACCGATCAACAACCGATGTTCTGCAAGGTTGCCGATGTTCTGCAAGGTTACTATATGGGTGTGTCTGGGTGCTGTATGCACACAGGCAATCCCACATTAACATATGCTTGTGTGTTGGTTTCTGTGTGTATGGGATGTGTTTCTGGGCTGTAGTGTTTTGTACCATCTCCCCATGGGCCTCAGACAGCTGCTGGGTTAGAGATTGCTTTAATTACAGCATGTGAGCCCCCCTTCCCGAAGTGTTCCCCTGAGGAGACGGATGTCTGCAGATGTAATGGTACACTGTTCCTCTATGTCATGGCATGCTTTGTACGAGTGTGTTTGTATGCATGCATGTGTGCGCGCGTATATATGAAGTGTTTTATGAAGTACCTGTTGGTTTTCTGCATCTCTGGTACCTGTGATTCCTCTTTGGACAGTCAGACTAATTGAGGCCACTTAAAGAATAGCAATAGAATGAAGAAGGGCAGGTGGGTGTGCAAATATTCTAGTCTTGTTAGCTGTAATTGAAAAGGAATGGTTCCTGTGCTGTAATTATGCTGGGTGTTGTTGATACTGCCATCTGCTCAAAGTAGGCAAGTCTGTGTCAGCCTGAAGTTTGTGTATTGTGTATGTATGTGGATGACTACAGTCTACAGCTGCATATGAACACAGCAGGTACCAGTAATTTTGAAGTGAGCAGCAATGTACACATGCATGTGCTGCTGCTTTTAGGCATGCTACAAATTCAAAGCCCACCGACTAGAGACTCAGAGACCTAAAAACAAAAATATATGCATGAAAGAGATAAGTTAAAAATTGTATTGACATTTTTTTTATGACAATAATGCGTCCTTAAGCACATCCAGTCCAGTGATCCTGACAGGTGGAATGATAGACGGCTTGTGATATCAATCAGGGGTCAAAGGTCAGCATTCAGACAGCAGGTTGACAAGCGACCTCTCTCGCCCAGCTCCTAAATTCTCCTGGTATTAATCTTCTTCATTGATTTCCTATAATTCAAGTCAGTCTTTGCGTCTATTATAATATAAAATCACAGGTTAATGAGCTCCCCTCATCATTAAAGCTCAAAACTGGCCTGTGGCTGTTTGACTGATTCACTGTAGACAGTCAGCAAGGGAACATGAATGATTGGTTCAAGGTAATCACATTCTTGGCATTGGTGATATAGAAATATGGGTGAGTAATGCAAAAGATGGCAGAGAACATAAATCCAATCTGCTTTTTTTCTCCACAAACCGACCAGAGCTGCAAATCTGACACAGTTCAGCCATATAATTCCAATTTCCATATATCACATATAAGTTGGCAACTCCTCTGTCTGTCATGTTCATGTGTTTAACCTTTCTTAAACTTTTAAAGTGTGTCAGTTGTTCAGAATATAGGAATAAATCAGAAACTTTTAGGAGCAAACCAATTCCTGTGCTCCTCAACAGATCGCATCTCCTGTTGCTGTTTATCTTAAAGGTCTCTGCATCCATGATATAGTCTTATTTCCCAGGGGGCGGTCCATGACCCCTGTAATTATATACATACACGTGTGTACACTGAGACACTGTGTACACACAAACACAAACACAGGCATAGTACACATCAGTGTGAGGATCAATACAGCCACAAAATGTTTGCATTACATCTGTGCTGCACTTACATCACATGGTTTCATCAGGAGGTCGCTCCCCACCTGCTGGGACATTGACCTCCTTATCAATTCTAGATGAAATAGAGGGGGACGAGACTGGGGGAAGAAAAAGAAAAGCATTTTATTTTAAATGCAGACATATAAAGCATGCTCAAGGGAGAGGGCAGCGTGCTCCAGATGTATTTTGTGTGAAATGATTGCTCGACATTTTGTGCTGTCTGTTCCTGCAAATGCGCTCCATTGTGACCGGCAAGATAAATAACAGACATGGCTTGTTGCAGGGATTCATTTTTCGGTTGTTGACTCTGGTAGATTCTTTCTTCTTCTCTTGTCCTGGTGTGACCCTAATCGAAAAAGAGCTTTTAAAAGGCTGATGCTAGATTTTATTTTTTATGTCACAAATTTGCTTGAGCCTGAAAAAAAAAAAAAAAAAACAGGCCATTTTTTTGGAGTCAGTTATATTTTTTATTTCCTCACATATTTATTCCTAAGTACTGTTGTTTTCCTGTTCCCTGTAATTATTACTCACTAACAGTAGTCAAGGTCAATTGCTCTTCTTCTGGCTGTATTCAGAGCCGTAACTCTCTATGACCCTGTGCTAACAAGCAGGTAATTTGCCAAACAACTCCCAAATCCCTCCTCTGTGGAGCTTCATTAAATTTGCATGTTCTCCAAGAGCCTTTTTCAATTAATTAAATTAGGGATGGAGGGAGGTGGGAGGGAGTAATGTGATTCCATAAAGTCGTATCTTCTAAGGCCCTGAAGTATATGAACACATGAATGGTGGGTTGAAATCAAGAAAACCTTTTTGTCATTTTGTCAGAGCTCCTGATTATCAGTGATGTTTCGACTACTGAAGCAGCGGCTTCTGCGTCTTTTCTTGTCCTGTCTTTAAATTTCCACCTTTCCATCTGTCCATTCACTTACCCATTGTCCCTTACTGCAGTACCACACCCACAGCTGGTCCTCAACATGGTAGATAAATCAACCAATTAGGGTGTATTATTTTAAGGGATAGGTCCAAATGCAGCAAAATAAGTGCTGGCGACTGGAACTGCACCCCACTGAAAGTCCTCATATTAATCATGATTACCAGCAGGTCTAGTGAGCTGGGAGAGAAATTCAGCCTTTAATTAGGATTTAAGCAGAATGGGATAGAAGAGTCATCTAATAGAGAGGAAAAGTGAAACGTTTTCTCTACCTTCGGATGTCTGTGTGAAAATAGAGTTTTCTGCAGGCGAATGTAAAAAACTGTTCAAGTTTGTGTGGTCAGTATTCAGTGCACATTCCTCGCTTTAAGATAGCAGTACCTATATTTGCACATATCTGACTTTAGGGTACATCAGCCATCAGTGTGTGTTGGTGTGTTTGTGTGTGTGTAGTTAGCAGGGAGCTGTCAAGTTGGCTCCTCAGGGATACTTATGGCCTAGAGCAACATGTAATCTAACATGGAAGACATGCTTGGTAATTACCCACTCCAGGCCCTTTTGGGAGCTCTTTGAGTGACAGCCTGTCCATCTGCATACATGTAAATGCTCATATATGGCTTGGAGTCTGTGTGTGTCTGCGTGTGTGCGTGTGTGCGTGTGCGTGTGCGTGTGTGTGTGTGTGTGCGTGTGTGTGTGGACTAGATCTCTGCCTGTAGTGACATGCCTTGCTGTTCGACAGCAGATTGTGGACACTAAAAGACAAGGCCATCTAATCCCTATCTCCATTTCCTCTGCCCAAATCCCTCCTCTCCCTTCCCCCTCAATTTATCCATCTCTCTCTCTCAGGCCTCATGTTTTTTTCTTCATCTTCCTCAGTCCCTCTTTTTCCCATCTCTCAAATTTGCTCCTTCAGAATAATGAGAGAGAAGAGGATGACACTTATTTTCACAAGATGAATGATCCCTTGTTTGAATCAGAGGGAGAAGGGGGATAAAAATCACCAGCACATTAAGGTCCTTAATTGTGCCCCCCATTCCTGAAATGAAAGTCAAATTAACAAGTAGATGTTCAGTAAATGTTTTGTGCATATTAGTGCCATTGTATGTGTGTGTGCGTGTCTGTGTGTGGCTCCCATAGTAGAGATGGATAATGAGAGACACACGCTGCGGAGCCACTGGAGTGTGACTGCTGGACAGACGCTGGCGTCGCGCTGCACTGATCACACACTCTGCGTCTCTGACTAAATGCCCTCTCCTGGCTACTCTTTTAATGACATACATGTTATTAAGTCACACTTATTCAGACCACTCAATGAGACATGCATTTTCAAAAGAAAAGCACTCTTTCCCACTGGACTTATACATTTTGTTTTGCTTCTATATATTGAATGGAAACAATCAATATATAAAGGGACCTGGAGTGACAGGCTGGGTACACCCTGGACAGATTGTCAGTTTATCACAATGATGATGCATAGAGACAGACAAACATGCACACTTACAGAAATTTAGAGTTATCAATTCTTCTAACCCCAAACTGCATTTCTTTGAACTGTGGGAGGAAGCTGGTGTACCTGGAGAAAACCCCACAGAGACGTGGGGAAAACATGCAAACTCCACAAAGAAAAGCCCTGTGCTGAATGAATCAAACCAATACCTTCTTGCTGTGAGGCAGCAGCGCTAACCACTGCACCCCTGTGCTGCTCTGTATTCACATTTTCTGTTACTTTATACTTTTGCTTAGTAGAAGCTGTTTTGCAGATTAAGATTTTAGCAAATAGATTTAAACATAGGGCAGCATGGTGGCTGAGTGGTTAGCACTGTTGCCTCACAGCAAGAAGGTCGTGGGTTCGCATCCCGGCCTTTCTGTGTGGAGTTTGCATGTTCTCCCTGTGCTTGCGTGGGTTTACTCCGGGTACTCCGGTTTCCTCCCACAGTCCAAAAACATGCATGTCAGGTTGATTGGTGACTCTAAAATTGCCCGTAGGAGTGAGTGTGAGTGTGTGAGGTTGTCTGTCTTTGTGTGTCTATATGTGGCCCTGCGACAGACTGGTGACCTGTCTAGGGTGTACCCCTGCCTTCCACCCGAGAGAGAGCTGGGATAGGCTCCAGCGGATCCCCGTGACCCTGAACAGGAAAAGCGGGTATAGAAGATGGATGGATGGATTTAAACATACAAAAAATATGATGCACCCCAACAGCATTGAAATAGTTAAAACAAAATGTTTATGCATCAGAAATAATAAAATCCCAAAAGTATATTATATGAATTTACATTGAATTATAAGAAGTACTTTTACTTCTGATGCTTTTGCATTGTTGTATGGCTTCTGTTTCTTATGGAAATGATCTGAAAAGTGCACTAAATTTTGTCCCACCTCAGCATGGTAATGGTTACTGTCATGGGTGTGTGCTCTGTGTATGTACAGGATAAGATGTGTGTGACATCAAATGTGTTGATAGAGCCCGAGATCACTCACAGAGTCAATTTAGATTTAGAATCACTTAACAGAATCTGTTTAATTTTGATTCACTTAACAGAATTTGTTGAGTGAACCTGAGCTGAGATTGTGTTTAGTAAATATTTAAGGGCCTTGTTCCTACATCCCCACCTGCTGTTTGTTACACGCCATCTTTTATTCATAAATACCAAACTCAGATTAGTTTTCACCCAATTCTGAAATATGAGTGTAATTAAGTACGTTTTCTCCCCAGCTCTGCACAAGCACTAGAGCTCTTTGCTAATTAATGAGATGACTATTTATTATTCATAAGCTGAGATGAACATGTAAATGCCTTGGCACCCATAAAAAGTCTGAGTCTGCACGGTGGGCCGGGGAGGGGTTGAGTTTGGGAGGTGTGAGGTAAAATCCACATGGGATGCCAGTGAAGAAAAGGGGAAAGCAGAAGCAGGGGAAAGAGTCTAAAATGGATGTGGGGCTCATTGATTCAGATACTTACCATATCCTCTGTTCCTTAGTTTAGTCTATGTACAGTATGTTGACTGGGAGTGGCTCAGCACATTGAACTTTATTAGATAATAGAAATGTTGTGTTGTTTTGCAGAAATGCTGGGGGTGTATCCTGAACACTGACACGGCATGAGAATGCATGTCCAAAAAAACTGAGACCCCCCCGCCGCGTTTGTTTCCATAAGCAAACAAATGTTCTGACTGTATGTGGGTGGTACACATAGTTCTGTTTTAATGATGTTGCAGATTTACAATCCACAGATGATGTTCATAATTAATACCAAAGCCAAATTCCTACATTAAAGTGACTGTGAGAATCAGACAGAGGAAACATGACAATTGCTCTGTTCTCTGTGGTGGACAGTAAGTAATCCTGCAAGCAGTTAGTAAGGAAACCTGTCATGCACATGATATTTATCCTTTTTTATGTTTTTCACCACAGAGCCTCTCCCACTGTTTTCCCTCATGTTACTTTGTAGGAGCAACACAGCTTTTACTTTACAACTAAAACTGTAGCTGCAGTATGTGTCTTCTTTCGCACGTAACTTTCATAGGGACGTTACTACACAGAGCATTTCGCTGATGCCACTAAGTGGATTTTTTTTCAAATGACTTATTTCAAGGACTCTCTGAAAGTTGCAGCTTCTTACAAACCCAGTCATTTCCCCCACATAATCTGCCTCCTGATGTCTGAGATGCTTGTTATTCTATTATGGTTACCTTCTGTTTTTACATTCAAACAACTGCTGTTTTACTTTTATTATTACTACTACTAGTAGTAGTTGTTTGTAGTTGTAGGTATTAGTTGTAGTTGTAGGTATTATTTTTGGAAGGAATGACATTTCTTTATAAAGTGGCATCTTCAGTGCACCTCTTCCCCAGTCTTGTTCTGCCATTGTAAATGAGAGTGGATTTCTCCCTACATGTCTCAGTATCTGTGTAAAAGATCCTACTGCACTCCCAGACTTTGCCCTCCTAGATTCTAAAGATCTCTCTATTTTCAAATCAATAACCACCAGAAAAAATTTCAGACTGTATACTACACCATAACATTTACTACACATTCATAGCAACATAACGGAGATTCTTGCTCATTACCATTCTGACATGTTTCTGGAAATATTTCTTGTTTTTACCTCAAAGTCACATCATAATGAACTTCAGAAAATGTCCTGTTTGATGGAGGATAGTTAAGCACATTTTGGTTTAGTGGGAAATTAGGCCATCTGTGCTGGATTTATCTTCATATATTAAGCTTATAAAGTTACATTTCTTGGTTGTGTAATTTGTGTTAATACTTTTCTCTTTCTCCCCCGATTTCTCTCTTTCTTTCTCTCAGTGCTACTGCAACGCATCGAGGACAGATCATTTTCAAAGATGCTCTGGCCCAGCAGCTCTGTGAGCAAGGAGGTGGGTAGCAGGGACAACACACACAACACATATATACCTATTCCCTGTCAATGACACATATACACATACGGTATAGTGCACCTGCAGACAGATATATCCATATCTGCACTATGCATATATGTCCAAGCACACATGTACACCAACACATATACATAGTGTACCCAATTCTCACCTCCTATTACTGTCCATCATGCACACATATAGTCAGAATATAGATGACACAGTATAGTTGATATGCTTCTTCTTTATGACAGTGGCAATGCAGCACTTCCTGGCTCCCTTTCTGCCTAATGATGCAGCCAGAGCCAGAGATATTTGGATGTCCTATATTGCCAGCTTAATTTCAGCTTATCCTAAACTCAGCCAAACCCCCAACCCCCCTTCTCTCTCTCTCTCTCTCTCTCTCTCTCTCTGCCAGAGATTTGCGCTTTATTGCCGACACTTCTTACATCCACTTTTTGTGACAGCCTTAAGTAGCTATTGACAGACAGTACAGTCCCACTCTGTATGCTGAGTGTGTATAATTGCTTGTTTACAGGAAAGAAGCCTTCTCCTCACTCAAGAGCTCCTCCTTATAGATTTGACTTTAATGCTGAAAGTAGACTAACTGCCGCCGAGGTCTTTTTCAGCAAACAGCAAAGTTTCAGCTTTGAAATATGCTTATTTATTAAAGTCATCGCTCTGGTGAGTCACCACGTACTCTTTATTCCGAATGTGTCCCCTAGCAGGTCATTGGAGACACTACCAACCATTGTAACACAAGCCAGACACACAGTGTTCAACTTTATGGTTCCATGCCAGTTTGGAAAAGCTGCGGCACAGAGCCCTCAGTCACGCCTGGAAGAGACACGGAGAGAGAGTGACGAGGCTTCTCTCCTCTGTCTCCTTGCCGAAGAGCTCATCCTCTCACCACCACTGACACACTGCCCCAGTCTTCTCCCTCTGCACATGAAATATCTGCAGCCAACAACAGTCATTTACTTATTCATTGCCAAGGCCCTGCAGTATCACACTAACACACAACTACTTACAGCAGACAAGCTGTAAAGCAGAGATTTGACCTTTTAAGGCCTTTGAGGATGCGAGTCGTGAATGCGAGCAGACAGAAATATCTAATCTGCAGCGAACATGGACAGGTATAGAGGTGTAGGGGAGGTGAGAGAGGAGAGACAGTGGTGACAGTGATAAGGGACACATTCGAGTGATGGCTAGGGATTGTAGAGCTATAAATTACTGGTGTGAGTAATGATAGTTCCATTGTCTCATTGACAAAGGAGAGATGGACTGACAGCGGGGCAAAGATGGTTGGATGAAGAGATAGTGCTAATACCTGAAGATCCTAAATCGCAGCTGATTGGAGTGTTAGGTAGAGGTAATGTGGTAATTAAACATCATTAACAAAACAGTGGGGAAAGAGTAGATGTGAGTGGATGGTTGACCTTGTCATAGGCCTGGTGTAGTCAAATTTCACTGCTTCTCTGATCTAACTCACCATAGTCAGTTCCAGACCTGCAACTTTAAAAAACCTGTGCAAAGAAAATAAAAACTGCAGTTTGCAAGGCTCACGACAAAAAAATAAAACCTGAGAACTGCTTTGACATTGGACAAATTGCCAAAACTGTTTTATGGTGTGAGGTGTGATAATGCAGGAACAGACAGAAATGAATGCTACAGTGGAAAATACATAAATCATGTTTATTGTCTTAGTTCCCTCAAAGCCCCTAAAACTCAGATGCGTCATTTCCCTTCCAGCATTATCAAATAGGTTACGGGCTACATGTTCCCAAATTCTGCCAGAGTGGCAAAGGGACTGCTGGCTGCTCAGAAGAAACTTATTCCAAACTAGGCATTAGAATTCAAAGTAGAATCAAAGATACGGGGCCAGATCAAGCCACTTCAGAAGTTGATATGACTAAGACTGTGCTTAAGAAGCTTTATAAAGCTGGAGAAATGAAAGCTATCTAAAGCAGGGTTATGATCTATAGAGGGGGGATGGAAAATGAAAGGATGGAGGGAGAGTAACAGAGGGCAGGCTGCTCAAATAAAAAGACAATCAGTGTTGATCTGCTAAGGTGAAAACTTTAAGAACAAATGTATAAATTAGCCAAGGAGTTAGTAAAAGAAGATAACACTGCTGTAATGATTTGAGCTTAGAATAATAAGGAGATAGAGATCATTCAAATAAACTAATGTAAATATGGTATTTTGAGAGAAAGAAAGTGGAGAACTATAAGCTTTTAACTCGCTGTCTGGGATGTCTGAGATATAATACTGCTTCTAAGTAACAGAAAACCTTCCTACAAGTTTAAGGAGACAGGTGTTTGTTTTAATATTTCCTCTCTGGTGACCCTAAAAGCCTGCTGATACATAAGCAGAGGCTGGAATTGTGTGTTTGTGGGGGTTTTGTGTGTGTGTGTGTGTGTGTGTGTGTGTGTGTGTGTGTGTGTAAAGTAATCTGTCTAGCAGTGTTGGGGGATGCCTGGGCCCAGACAATCTGTGCCCCTTGTGCTGTCAGCTCCTCTCTGCTGTGCCAGCGTGCTACTTCATCCCATCCTTTAATTCTGCCTCCAGTTCATCCCTCCAACTTCCACTTTTCTTTGATCTACGTCCCATTACTTTATCCAACAACTAGCACTGAAAATCCCCACATTTTGTTGTTATATGTGGATTCTGAGGACAGAACTAATGGGAGTCTGACAAATACTGCTGCAACAGAATGAAATGTAAAGTATAACAGAGTAGTTTGCAGCACCAGTCCTCAAATTGGCACACATGGACAGGCTCCTAGAGTTTCTTTAAAGTATGACATGGCAAAATGTAAATTAGCACCATTGTTTATATGACATGCAGAGTGATGTAACAGACGTATATATTTCCACTCATACTTGGTGACCATAAAAAGACCTATTAAGCCCAGATGAGAGGAGCCAAGGTGGGAAAGAGGTAGGGGTTGAACTCAAAAAGGGTGCTCAGTGCTAAAGGGTGATGTGGTTGTGGGTGTTGAATGGTGCTGAAGCCCATCCATCAGCTCTATCTCCTGACAGGAGGGCCAGCAGTCCCTGCCTTCTGCCCAGCATCGCCAGGTTTCCTCATTTCCAGCGAGGGAATAAATCAGGTCTTTATGGGCCTGGCTGAGTGCACTGCACCCCAGATGGATTATTAAAGGAACATATAACTCAAAGAGGCCACTGCTCCCTGAGGGACATCTGATCACAGCGCAACAGAGGAGGGACGGGTGGCCTCTCCTCTCCCACCACCACACCACCCACCTAGTCCTTCAGCTTGCTTGCTTCCCTGGGTCAACGCCAGCTCGCCTGCAATCCCTCATCGTTCACCAGCAAGAAACCTTGAGACCTCAGTCTCCTATATCTCCCCTATGTCTCGCTCCCCTCTTGCATCCGGATCGTCTTCCTTTTCAGTCTTCTTTTTTGTTATTCTTCCATTAACATTTTTGCTCTCTTGCTGTTGTGTTTGTTTATTTTTTAAATTACCTTTAAATTACCTTACTTACTTTCTTACTTTAGTTCGAGTAGGAATTAATTTGTAGAGGACTATGTGTCGTATTTCTCCCCATCTTGAGCACTTAGCCAGCCAGGACAGGCTTGCCAAAAAAAGATAAACACAGAAAATTAAAAACTGTGTACTAAATAAGCCTGTCCTCATGTTTTGAGACACTTGGCTAGATTTGTTGATTCTCCATATTGTCAAGAAAAATATGGCCTGCCTTTACCTTGGATTCCACCTTAATTTACAAGCAACAGCAACAAAGGGTAACTCGGAAATTGGGAAATGGGAGTGAGTCTCACTTCTTTCCTTTCGTCCTCTCCACTCACCTATGATTATTGTAATGATGCCAGTTGAAGCCCACACAGATCCTGGTTTTTGCTGAGAGGAATGAGGTAGCTGCAATCTGACCATCTTTTTTTATTATTCATTGTAGAAGAAAAACAACAGCATCCTGTGTCCTGGTGAGTCAGTAATTGCAACCGCCAATTAGACAGGAGCAACTAAACTTCAAATGCTGTTCACATCGTCAAGGATGTGAGTCAGACGTAGGGAAAGGAGCGAGTGAGAGGGGAATAAGGGAGACTGGAAGAGTGGGTGCAGTTTACAGGGTGGGGAGAAAGAGGACAGAGAGGAGATTAGAGCTGGAAGATGGAGAGAACGGGGAAAAGATTTAACTTGACTTGTGCCCTGTGCGCTTTGTGCTGCGATGTCTGAGTCTGCTAAAGCCAAGCCCATTTAGTTCCCTCTTGCATCACGCCACCCGTCTCATCAGCACCAATCCGATTTTAGTCCGGGTGCAGTTATTGAGAACCCCCCTTGTTGCTCCTGTTTATATATTGCACGTCTGTGCATAGCAGAGAAATGGCGAAAAGGGGGTTGGGTCAACTATGGAAGGCGAAGTCGTCTTGGTTTATTTATGCATTTCTGTGAGTGTTTATGTGCGTGTGTGTGTGTGTGTCCCTCTGCATGCTTTTGAGTATAAGCCCTGGCCAGGGAGATACAGGCATTAGCAGAGATGAGCTGCTAATAGAGGAGGCAGTAATTGAAGTCTTTAAGAAAGTGAGAGGGGATTAATCTAAGTGGAAAGACTGCCACTGTCTGCTCTCGATGCGGAGAGGGTTAGGCGGAGAGACAGAATGGGTGCGGATGGAGAGGTGGGCAGGAGAGAGAGATTGTGATAGAAAGAAAGTGAGAGAGACAGCAGGAGAGTGTGATGAAGCATAGAGAAAGAAAACTGTAAATGAGGCCTTTTTGGAAGCTTGAAGGGATTATCCACCCAAAAAAAAAAAATTCTTCCGGGCCTTTCTCCAACCAAATGGCCTCACTAGAAAGACTGAGCATGATTTAGAAGGGTTTGTTTAAGAGAGAGATTGGAGAACATTGTAGAAAGCAGAATATAAAGCATGCATTTATTACTGTATGTCAGTCTGTCAAGATGGATTACCAGGAATTGAGTTTTAGTATGTTGTCTTTTCAGGTTGAATGTGTAAGATAAAAATATGTTCATGTAATTTAAGGACACAAGAGTATCTTTAATTTTTTATTGTAGCTTAATAAGAATTTTAATAACCCACAAGAAACACGAGTTACACACACTGAGACTGATCGCTCCTCTAAACGTGTTTTGAATCAGAAGGCAACCAAGGAGGGGGAGCAGGCCCTTTGATCAACCTTTAATGGGTTTCATCGTGGAGCTTAAACTCCAGCTGTTGAGCTGAGCATCAGGGCCCTTCGGAGCAGCAGTAACAATCGCAGCCAGTGAACTAACACTTCAACGTCCACAGTCAGCTTGAAACTTTTCTGTATAACAAGCCCATTTCCAAGTGCCCATCATTTGGATCCAATACGAAGAAATGAATCCAGCTAACAAAACTGAAGCTTTAGTTCAAAGTGAAGGCTTATATAAAGCTATTACACACGTAAGGAACCTTTTTTTGTTTTTCAATAATCCCTGCTCACTTGATTCAGTTTCTGTTGTTTATGAGGGCATTTCAGGTAGGGTTTCTCAAATTTAAGTCCCTCTCTTAGAGGAAATTTTAGCACATCTGTAAGATTTGAAAGACTTAAGTAACTTAAATAACTTAAAATAAAACTCGGAATGAGTCCTCACCAATGTTATCTTAGTGTGTCTTATCAGGTGGGCCGACTCATCCTGGATGGAGAATACTGTGGCAGATTATCCTTCTCTTCAGTCTGGAGTGTCTTAAAAACGCCCCTTCTACCAGAGCAAAGAGGCTCAAAGGGATTGAGGGGTGACATGTTCACTGAGGTCAAAGCCATTGTGCCACTCAACACTGAGGGTTCATTAAATAAGGTTAAACTTTCCCCTAATATTGCAAACAGAAACTGAAAATTTGCTTAACAAGTTTAGACAAACTGTACAAACTAGATTCTAATTAATGTTCTCAGTGAAATGTGTGAAAGTTTGTTTTACCATGTTATGTCATGTAATAAATTGCAGTTTCTTCAAAAACTAATCTATGAAAAATACATTAGTTGGAGTTATTATGTCTACAAACTCACTTTGTTCTACATCATCCATCTTTTCGAGCACAAAAGGTCACAGCCACACTCTGCAACTTAGTGGCAGTGTGCTAAAATGTAGATGCAGACTGCATTTAGCGCTTCAGTTGGAGCAAAAAAAAAGTGACGCCAGTATTTTCTATTTAATACACATGTTTGATTTATTAAGTTTTAACACTCTCCACTCTCCTTTTCTCAGAGCTCTGTATCCCCTGGGAGAAATTGACGGTTGAGTGTGTTAGCAAGGCTGTGGCCACAGATTACAGCATGCAGGCGCCTCTGGGGAGAATGGCGGTTAATTGGCATTGAACTGTTAATCATGGCTGCTTGGCCTTTCATTATCAAAAGGAATTAACATTAGCAACTATGAGACCGCAACTGTGGTCAGCCAGGACGCAGGGAAAGTTTGTCTCTCAGAGATGATTTAAGATTTAAGAATGGGCCCGCGATCCTGCAGTTACAAACTAATAATATACTTTATACATTCAAGATGTTGCCATTGCTTAACTCACAAAATTTACTATCTTCTGTGTTTCAGCTCCAACTGAATCTCCACTGAGACCTAGTCTTGGTGAGTCTGCATATCACTGCATAGTGTTATTTTTATTGTAATATTATTGCTGCACAAATAGCTGCAACCTGATTAAACCGTGTATCGTATTGATTCTTGTGTGTATGCGTGTGTGTATATAGTGGAGCTCCATGGTAAACATGCTGTGCTACGCGACGACTTTGACTCCAACCTCCAGGGAGAGCTGGACCCCAGCATCTGGTAGGTGAAAAGGTCATGCCTCCTCTTGTAATCTTAGGTTACAATCACCACCTTCATCCTCACAATCTCCTTTTTCTACTTTTAGCTTTTGTTATAATTTGATCTCTTCTCTGCTCTTCTGTCCTCAGGTCTGAATGCAGTAACTGTGCAGTGGGAGAGCAGTGTGGTGTACTGGTGCATGGCAGGGCGGTCACTTTCTGTGAGCCCTTTGGACAGCGAGAGCTGGTAACTTCCATGTTTGACCACATTATGAGTACTGTACATTTTACAGTCCATTGACCATACATTCAAATCAGCTACTGAATAGCCACAACCACAACTACAGTAAATTACATTATACTGGCTGTAACGACAGTAGAATCTCATTTTATCTCTATGCCAGTATATTGTACAAAACTAACTGTGGTGATGTCAGATTATGGTAAAGGGCATAAACAGATTTTAAGATAAAGCTATTAATCTATCTGACAAATATCACTTTTTAAAATGTACTACTATATGCCCTATCTATATTTCTAATAATAATAAAACAATTCTGTGTCTAGCCATCAAAAGCAAGTTTAGATGAAACAAAATCACATATGCATTTGGTTGGTTTTGCATGTGTTAGGCTCAGCATGACTAAAATGCCCAGATTTATCTCACCCAGTAGTCACAGCTCATAAGAATAAAAAACTAAAAGCAACCACTGAGCCAATATCATGAGATAGCTTGGCCCATGTATGTGGTAAAAACAAAACGCATGCTGATTTTGTTCAGGTTACTGTGTGTGGAAACAGAAAGAACTGATAGTGCTTTGTGCACATGTACACAAATGATTTGTTAGTTCTATTTCCATTCTTTGTGTCAACCACTAAAAAACTCTTGTACAAAAACTTGTGTGTAACAACTTTCTTTCATTTGCCTGCCAAATTCAACTAAAAATACTGCTGCAGCATTTATGAGTTTTTGTTCTAGCACGATTAGCCAAAACTAACTTCTCATGCTGCTGCAGGAGTTGATGAATAGCATTCATGATATTACATTTAAAAGTGGAAATGAAATCAGAGCCATCGCACAGGATCAAACACAATGCTCATGTTATACAGCAAAGTTCAGTAATATCAGGAGACTGCCTGACATGCAGTGTGGCACACACACACACACACACACACATCTTGCACACACAGTCACTGATAATGAAGGGTATACATGCTCTCACTTTGTGTTTGTAAAGTCGATTTCAAACCGTTTATTCTGCTGTAAGTGATGAAAGCCAGTAAACAACAGACAAGCATTTAGTGCCTCACAATTCTATTTACTTCTCTGATAAGCATTCGCTTGGTCTGTCACTGTTCCAAATGTTTGATGCCGCTGCCTGGCAGCCCTTCTGTCAAGTGCAACAACATGCACATCCAGAAACATTTACACACAGATATTCACAGATACAAAGGGACCAACAAAACACACACATTCATGCACATGCAGCAGTCCGTGCTTCTCTAGCCATACTGTAAACACACATGCATGAACAGTATATACACATACACAACTGCATATAAAAAGATAACTTCAAGGCATCCAGTAACCTAATGGTAAAGGTTATATGATATAGCCGCAGTGTCTGCAGTTTGGTTGTCAGCAGGGACCCTTGTTGCATTTTATGCCTTCTCTCTTTCCTCCTATTTTCTGTCTCTCCATGGACTCAGCATTCAAATAAAGCCAATAAAAAGCTAGCTAGTGTTTTCTTTCTTTCAGTTAATAATACACAAGAAAGTTGTCTCCTGAGTTATTTGTAATTATATTGTTTCAAAATGTGACTGTTATAGGTGATATCCTAAATTGCTTTGTATATCTTCCCCAGACCACCGTACCTCTCAACACCAGCACTGCCTCAGTCCTGCAGTTTGCCCTGGGTAAGTATTCAATTTCCACATGAATTATGAATATAACTACATCTAGCCAGATTTTGTACAGCAGCATTTTTAACCCAGGTTAAATATCTTAACCATGTGGGCAACAGTCTTAGCCAGCCGGGTCAACAGATGCATTTGTCATCCTCAGGTAACAAGCATCTTTTGCCCTGTTACGTATCAGTAAGAAGCTAGTGCACAATATATTTCTTTGTTTCTTTCTCTCTGTCACCGTGTTCTCTTCCTCTCCCACTATCACAACAATGAATGATTTACAATATTCTGGAAAGACACCCAGAAGGCCATGGCAGAGTTTTTAGAGGTGTTCTATTTTTCATGCCCATTACATGCATCCTTCAGTTCTCATGGGAGCACAACTGGGAGGAAATGGGAGTACCTACTGTAGCAACAACTCCTCTCACCTTCACCCCCCCCACTATGTTTTACTTGCACTCTTTTGCACTCTCTCAATGTCTGGCTGTGCTTTGCAGGTCACTAATATGAGTTTGTTGTATGAAGTGGTCCAGTAGAGCAGTGGAATGGAGTGGTGGCCGGGTTAATGCACGGCCATATTGGGTGGGGATGGAGCAGCACGGCAGGGCACTGACGAGACCTGCACGCCTCACACTGTCAGATGGTGTGGGAGGAGGCAGAGAAGATTGGAACGTTGGGGTCAGCCTGCTTCCTCCATTAGCAACCTTTGACCCCACCTGCTCCCACAGCAGCCACGCAAACCCGCCTCTTAAAGGTCCAAAAATATCCCGATCCCACATAAACTCAGCAAACAGAGATGCACAAGTCTATGGGCACACATATGTAGATACAAGAGTAGCTTGCCATATAGTCTTTGGGCCTACATCAGCATTTCCTACACTCTGCCATAATGCCTTTGGAGGAAGTGTGGAAGCAGTAAGTCAGAAACCACCATGTCATGCCCGGGTGACATGCAAAGGATCACTGCCCTGCTAAAAAAAATTAAGTTGATGAAAAAGGGCATGTTCTTTAGCTACATCATCATATACTGTATATCTGTCCTCTGTGTGTGTTTGTGTTCCCCAGGCTCAGGCTCCTGCCGGTTCAGTTACTCAGACCCCAGCATTACTGTGTCTTACAGCCTAGGTGGTAACGCCAACACCTCAGATGACTGGATCACGCTGGAGAAGATCAGGTCTCTTTCTGTCACTTCTTCCTCTTGATCCATCCCACAGTCCTTCCATCTGTTATGAACACTTGCTTTTTTTCCCTTCTTCACACCACCCCCTCTCAATTTGTCATGTCTCTCCTATGCCCCTGTTTTTCATCCCTCCATCCCTCTCTCTCTGTTATGTCAACTTTCAAACAGAGGCATAATGTAATGACACTGCCTTTTAACTACATTATTTCACTGTAGTAAGTGCATGTTATGATTTTATGTAAATATATAAACCTCATGCTATATTCCTTGGACAGGTTCAGTCCATCATAAGGGCATTCTGTGCCTCTTCAAAGTTAGATATTTCCATTTTATTTGAATGATTAATGATCATTATGCATAAACATGTGTCACATAAAGCCAGTATTGAACACCCAAAGTTAACTCCCTGATATGTTTCTCCTCCAGAGCCCCTACTAACAGCACCACCGTCATCCACCTGCTTCCACTTCCTCATCACTCCCGGGCTGATGCTGTTCATCTCCGCTGGTCTCAGGAAGCCCCCCAAGGCCCTGAGGGCTATGAGTCCTGCTGGGGTCTTGACAATGTGCTGCTGGTCAACTCTGCTCACAGATCCCCCCTAATGGAGGACAACTTCGACCCTCCAGACACTGCCAACTGGCTCTTCTTTCCTGGAGCTACCATCAAGGTACATCGAGTAACCAGTCGACACTTACATGCATTTTATACCTTAACCAAGGATTTCATTAACAAAAAGTCAAAGCCCTGTGCTTAGAAATATCATAGAAAGACAAATGACCAGTCAGTTTAATAAAGAAGACCTTGATTCAAAGAGAGATTTCCACAACTTATATTCCACTGCCCTGCAGCCAGGATAGGTGGTAAATGTACCAGGATAAGTGGTAAATAATGGAAAAAACATAACCATGAGTTGCTCTCAGCATTAGAGCAGGGGAAGAACATTTCCCTATGAAATATGTTTTAAAAACAATATCTGTTGTTACTGGTTTGCATGTATTAACGCCTCTGTTTTTACTGGCTAGCATGCCTGTCAGTCCGAGGGCAATGCTCTGTATTTCCATGGTGGTGAGGGAGTTGGCCACAGCTTCGCCTCCACCAAAGACATTGACCTGCACCGGGAGGAGGGAAGGAGCTACTGGGAGGAAGATTTTGAGGGCCCACCACCAAAGTAAGATTAATAGAATTAAGATAATGGTCATATTTAGTCTCACACATTTGAAATACACTTTCTTTATTGTTGAAGCACCTTATAAACATCATAAAGTAAAACCAAACAAGTACAGGGAAAAAAGACTATTAAAAGTGAATAAAATACAACAACAAAACCCCATGTTCAGAATATGTTATTCTAATGTCTGAAAGTACTAACTGAAGTACTAAATGCAGTCTGCATCTACATTTTAGCTCACTGCCACTAGTATCAGTACCACTAGTACCACATATACCAGAGCCAAATTATAAAAGGTTATAAAGGTAGTCAAAAGAATCTCAAACTGAAATCTAAACCAAAATAACACAAGTAAATATTTTTTCTCTTCATGACAAATCAAATGGGATAAAGACAGTTAGCAGAGAGGGAGGATTTTTGGTAGGATCGCAGTAAATCTGTATATATGCATGTACATGCTTTGACACCTGTCACTTGGTCTATGTTAAGCATGCGACATGCAGTGTGTTGCACAAGTTCAAGTGAAGCTTGGGGACTAACACAGGTGAATGCCATACCTCTGACTGCTACAGAGTCAGAAGTCCATCTGTTCAGAATAAACACACACTGGACAACTGTCAGAAGCACTGCAAGAGGTAGAGAGATGAAAAGAGATGATGGATTTTGTTTCTGTCAATAATTCAGAGAATAATTAACCAGGTGTTTTGGTATGTTTTTCTTTTATATGATAAGGTCCTCAAACAGTAATATGTTAGCACCACCTCCACCACCACCTTGCACCTTCACACCTTCCTACATCACCTACATCAAGCCAACATGCATCACATGCTGGCTCTCACAAGCCAGGCCTCACGGGCTGACATGTGTGAGGTAGACAGGTAGAGTTTTTGTGGTAATGGTACACTGCACTAAGTGTTATTTAAACCAACTGTGGCTGTGACAGAGACACACCAGCCTACACACCAGCATGACTGAAAATAGAGGGGAAAGGAAAGGGAGAATGAAGGAGGGGTAGAGGAACACAGGAGAGGGCTGACACACTGAGTTAACTTCTGTCAGTGCTAATGAGGATCCACCCTCCACTGTGCAGAAATATGTGTCGGCACGTGTGTTTGGTTCTGTATGTGTACGTCCTTCTCCAGGTGATTTATGCAGTATTCCTGTCATTGTGTTTGTGTACCAGCAAGGAACTGAAACGGTTTTATGAGTCCTTCAGTAATACTCCAATAGGAGACGCTGTATAAAAAGAGGCAACCTATAAACATAAGTATTTGCATCTTGTAACTTTTGGGTCTGTGTACTGTTATGTCTTTAAAGGCTTGCTCTATTTTTTTTTACTTGTTTAAGTGTAAAATATACTCTGAAGAACTAATTGTTCCTTTAAATTCCATTCAGGTCTTAAACAGTCTGACTGTTAAAAATATGAGCTACCAAGAAGTTTTTGTGTAAATCATGCAGCGTACTTGTGTAAATGACTTATTAATATTAGTTATTAATATGGTTGAAATATTACATTATTTTATTTGTATTTATTGGTTTATTGAATAAGACACCTCACCTTTATGAACAGTGCTACAAATGCACCAGGGTAACAGATGCTTTTATTCATCTGTTACAAAGTCACCCTAAAACTGAATATTAAAATATAATTTTAAAAGTGCAGTAGTACTGAGCATGCAGACAAATAATAAAAAAGAGTAGACAGTGCTAGTAAAAAATTTAATTCGCAACACCATTATACTATATTTTTATTTTATTTTATCCAAAGCATAAACCATAATACAAAACATATAAAGCAATGAAAGAGAGGAGCATTAACAATTAAAATATGGACAACATAAAATTAGACAACATTGTGTTTTGTTATTAGATACTGAAACAAGCAAAGCAAAAAGCACATACTTAGAAAATCTAAGCATGCAGGACATAAAATATATTAACCACTGTGGAACAATACAAGCAGTATCACAACATACATGCAGGTACATGAATACAGAGACGCTATAGCAAGACAGCAACAGGTGACAGCAGACAGCAAGGTACACAGCAAAGATGAGAGGCACTTACTATAATTTTTAGTGCTGACAAAGCTGAGTGCTAATTAACTATTTCTTTAAATTAGCTCTAAATAAACTTTATGTGCTGGGACATAGTTTCATTCTGTGCAGCTTTAACAGAGAACACTGGCTGACTAAAAGCACCTCATGTCAGTGGGATAACACAGCTCCCTCTTGCTGCACCTTGCTGAATTGATATGCAGTTTTTACATTCAAAATCTGCTTGAGAGGAGGATCTAAGTTATGTATAACTGTGTAAATAAAATTCAAAATATAAATAAATTACACTTAGTATTTTACAGTTTCATTTCAAGGACATTAAAAGTTCGTTTTTGTATGAATGACTGTAATGGTTTATAGTAGTGTTGCTAACCTGCAACCAGGTTTTCCACCTGTGAGTGTGGGAAGGGAAATGATCAAATACTGCATGTCATACATTTCAGGTACCGCTTGTTTTCTGAAATAAATGTATAACATTTTTGTGTGAACAAACTTATTTTTCCTTGATAAAGCAGCTCTCTGTCTGGATTTTTATGTAGCTGGGACATAGAGGGAGCTGCCTATGGGACCCACTGTGGGGAGATCGAGTCAGGCTCCGCCGTAGTGTTTGACAGGGAGGGCCGAAGGAGGATGTGCACCCCCTACCTCGATACCACATCTTATGGAAACCTCCGCTTCTACTTCGCCATGGGTATGGAAATCCTCTATCCATCATGGTTTGTCATTTATTTGGATGAGGAAAAACTGAGGAACATTAGCTTTACTTAGTTTTAGCTCTTTGTGGTGCCTTAATCATTATTTTTTGCATTTCTATTACATTACATGCTGTAAATATAGTAAGATGCGTTTGGGTTTAGGGGCTGGCGATTGTGATCCGGGAGAGTCCCATGAGAACGATGTGATCCTGTTTGGAAGGTCTGAAGGCAGGAGGGAGCGTGTGGTGCTTGACACCCTTCCATACTCTTCTTACAGGGTGAGACATACACAAAATATTCTCTCACAAAAATAAGTAGTCTCAATCAAAACCTTACAAGGTTTAGCTTATTTGTCACCAAGCGTAGCAGCGTGTCCCAACAGTGTGCTTTTAGTAGTTTAGTAGTTTTTTGAACAACAGAGCAGATAAATAAGCTAAACCAGGGTCTGGATTCACAGTCAGTACAAAAATTTCATTGTTTTAGTCTCTGTATGGGATTGGTGGAAAGTAATGAAACCATGGAAAGTCAGTGATTATTTCCGTTTCTTTATGACCGATTTGGAGACATTTGTGTAGCTTTAGTGAATTGTGATTGTAAAAATGTGATTTTCACTATTTTCTGACATTGAATAGATTAAATGATTAATCAGTTGAGTAAATAATAAGCAGATCAGTCAGTAACAAAAAATGATAGTTACAGCCCTAATCACTATCTTCCGATAGTTTATTTTGTCCTGCATTTCTTCAACTCACAGACTCCTGTGGTGGTGTCGGCGGCACTGCCCACTGAGCTACAAACACCGGTCACCCAGTTCTGCCTGGAGCAGCGATCACACGGAGGTGCCAAACGTCACGTATGGGCTGTGGACTTCATGCAGCTGCTTCCTGTGCTGCCTGGCACCCACACACATGTAGCTCAGTTCTCCATCAATCTAGGCTGTGGCTCCTACCAGCCTGCCAACAGGTGTGACACTTTTTTTTTTTTAAATTGTGTGGCTGCAGCCAAAAAATATGGCTGCAACAAGGGAGAGCCCCACAAAATCAAAGTCTGTTCCTGAGAAGTTGAAGTAAGATGTTCTCTGTTCCCTTTTATTAGTGTCAGTCTGGAGTTTTCTACCAACCACGGTCGTTCCTGGTCTCTGCTTCACACTGAGTGTCTGCCAGAGCTCTGTGCTGGACCCCATCTACCACACAGCACCATCTACTCCTCCGACAACTACAGCGGGTATGGATGGATGTGCACATCTGTATGTGTGTTCATATCATTTACTTTGAATTGACTGTATGTTTATGTTACCATACCATGCTGTTCCCCTGCAGGTGGACAAGAATCTCTATTCCACTGCCAAACGCAGCCCTGACAGAGACCACACGGTTTCGCTGGAAGCAGTCCGGCACTGGATCAGGCACCATGTGGGCCATAGACAATGGTTAGAATATGTAAAGGGTCACAAACATTTTATTATATCTCAACTTAACACAACAAAGCTTTTCATGTTGTTATTGTTAATAATTTCCATCCATTTGTTTCTTTTCAGTGTATACTGGTCCAGCCTGCCTTCGTTTCTGCTCTGGGAGAGGACATTGTTCCCGCACAGGCTGCAAGTAAGGATGTGGTTTTATTAAACCAAATAAATTCTATCTCCTTCAAAACAAGTCTGCTCATTATACAACTAATGACTTGCAACACCAATCACCATTCAAAATTAATAAAATTGTATTAGGGATATGATTTATTAATGGATTTTCATTATCTCTGTCTACTTTTTCATCATTATATCCTTCATTGGTTTTAATGTCCCTCCTTGTCTCTTCTCCTCCCACACGTCTCTCTGTCTCCCTCCCAGATGTGACCCAGGATTCAGTGGTCCAGCCTGTGAGCTGGCCTCTCAGACTTTCCCAGCCTTCCTTTCAGAGGGTTTCTCCAGCCCACGCCTCTCATCCTACCACAGCTTCTCTTCTCTTCGTGGGGCTGAGGTCAGCTTTGGCTGCGGGGTGCTGGCCAGCGGTAAGGCTCTGGTCTTCAACAGGGACAGCAGGAGACACTTGGTCACTGCTCCACTAGACAGCTCCCAGGCCAGGTAATGGAAATAATGATAACAATCCTAAACGCAAAAATGAACTTGATTTACGTACATACAGACATAAACAAAGACCTGAGGCGGCACACGTGTATATTATCCAAATATACACAGTACATGCACATGTTTCTCATGCACACAAGCAGATTGTGATTGTGCTCATTTTGTCATCAGTTGATCACTTTGTAAAACTGTGGCTGGTCTTTATAAGGTGTCCTCTGATTGATACTGCAAATGTTCCAGCCTTCTCTGTTCCTACACTGCTAGATGGATTGTGTTTGCGGAGAGGACTGCAGATGAGACGAGATATGAAAAGGGAGGTTGAAAATTTGAGTGAGAGAAAGAGAGGGAACGATGAAGTTAGATATGGCATCTGTGTTAGATTGATTATGCCTGTTGCGGCTCTCAGTGTGCCACCTGATGGCCATATTTAATGCCAGTTTCCTGGCTGATTGAGTGAACATCTGCCTGGAAGAGGAAACTGCACCAGTAATGAAAGCACAGCTCAGCCAAGGACAAGGGGGGGTGGGGGGGTAGATTGATGACTGGCAGCCTAAGACAGATGATAGAAACTCTAATAAATATTACATTAGTATAGCTGATAACACGCCTGCCAAAACATAGATGAACACATAAGAAGGTGGAAGCTCCTGCTACATTAGGACTATGTACAGTTAACATATATAAATGTGAAGTCTGACTCTCACTCTCTCTGTCTTACTCTTTCTGTCCCTCCACCTCCTCATCTAATTTTGTTCTCATTTATTTAATCATCTCATTCTTCATCCTGCCACCTCCCTCCCACCTCTTCGTGCTGCATGACTGTCTGTTTATCTGCCCTTTTACCACTCTCTCGCTTGCAACCATCTTTCCTGAACACACTCTTGGCCACCTTGCTCTTGTTATTTATCAACCTGCCCTTTGTTGTATTTGTGCACACTGTCTTTCTAAACCCATTCCCCCATTCATTCTCTGCAGGTACCTACAGTTCACTCTTCGACTCGGCAGTCGCAGCACCCTGAGCTCATGTCCTGCTCCGGATCAGCCAGGAGAGGGCGTGCTGCTGCATTACTCCTCAGACAATGGCATCACCTGGACGCTGCTTCAGCACTACGCCTATCAAGGCTTCCATGAGCCAAGGTACCTACTGTGCTTAATGTCTGCAGAGGTGGAGCGTGTACACACATGCTTGTATGCTTATAATTCCAAGGAGACGCCATAATTTTATTAACACACACGTTTGTGCTGCTAATAATGTTGAGGTGTAAACCACTGGGACCCATGAAGTCAGTTAGTGCCATCTGGGTGTTAGATAAAGACAATGAGGGCTGGCTTCCACTGCACAGGCCAGGTCTCAGCTCTTCATCAGCACTAGAAAGACCAAAGGTGGACAATGAGTAGGAGAGAGGTATATCAGTTCACACCCATCTGATGGAAATGCAGGTTCTCATATATAGAACAGTTATATAAAATAGTTGTATAAAAACACCATGATACACGAGTAAGTCTTGAGAAAGACAAAACAGGCCATAAAAAGAGGCTAATAATAATGTATTTGTGTAAACTAACTCTTCTTTTTTCTGTAATTCCCACTGTGAGACACAGCTTATGCCAAGGGAACCTTCCAATGAGGGTGAAAAAATAAAATTTTACATTTTCCTTCCCCAGGATTGTGTCAGTTGAACTCCCGCCTGGTGCTCAGAGGTTTGGCGTGCAGTTCCGCTGGTGGCAGCCGTACCATTCAGGCCGTGGTCATGATGTGTGGGCCCTGGATGAAATCAGCATGACATCTGTGCTATTCAACACCATAAGTCTGGACTTCAGCAATGTGCTGGATGTCACACAGAGTCTTGGTTTCTATCTTGGCCATGTCCAGCCCTACTGTCAGCATGACTGGACCCTCAGGTGGGAGACCTAATACTGGTAATGTATTGGTAATTATTTAAAATTTGCATTTGCATACTTCTCTTTGATAAGAGTTTCAACTGGGTCATAAAAAATTGTTTTGGATTCTTTGTTACTTCATCTAACAATAATTTTTAAACCAAGACCAACCAATTTTACCAGAATATTTAAGTAGAATATCAGAATAATGTTAGAATAACATGACAGATGCTTAAAGCATCTTCAACAGCATCACGTATATCTTCCACTTTTTGTTCCAGTTTCTCTGGTGAGCCCAGCCCTGGCTCTAGTATTCGCTATGTGGAAACTCAGTCAATGCAGATTGGAGCTTCTTATAGTCTGCAGTTCTCACTGGTCATGGGATGTGGTCGTGAGCCTTCCCCTCACATTGACACACAAGTCCGCCTGGAGTTCTCCACCAATCATGGTCTCACCTGGCATTTGGTTAAAGAGGTAAGTACCATAGAATGCACTGGCCTGTATTTCCCCACGTTAAGTGATTATTACCTTTTGACTGCTTGTTTTCCCAGCGTAGATTCGGTTATGAGTTGTAGATAACTTGCAGAAGTCATCCTAGAGAGAGACAAGGAAACATATCATTTATTCATGATCATGAATATTGATTTTCCCATTACAGCCTCAGTAATGTGTAAATAATGAGGATCTTTAAATGTGGCACTTTGTTTCAAATGAAAAATTATCGCAATTACTTTGTATCAGTTGACTATTAACAAATACATGGCAATACTTAAATCAGCAAGCAGATTATCTTCCCATGATTCAACAAAGATTTTCTCTGATCACAACTGGCTCATAAATATTCATGAGGCACCAAAGTATCTGCCAAGATTTTTATTGCCTTTGGAATTGAATAGAGTGTAATGAGTCCCCCATCAGTGACTTTTCCCAAATTTGTGCAGAACTCACTTAATGTCCTGTACTGTTAATCCTTGCTCGTCTTCTAATGTTCAAGGTCAGAGATACTCCTGCATTTACCTTTCATGTGCTTGTACTCTGGGGCTGATAAAGCCTTAGACTGCATCTGCACTACTGTATATTAGCACTGCTGTTTTTGAAGAATTTTGCTACAAATCAGAAAAAGAGGAAATGTAACAAAAGCCCCTTATTTCCTTCACCAAGGCCTGTCTGCCTGGCATGCCAAGCTGCTCTGAGTTTACAGCTCCTAGTGTCTATCACCCATCAGAGTTCAAAGACTGGAGACGCATCACTCTGTCTCTACCACAGAAGACATGGTAAGTAACGCACATTTGTTCAATACACATAAAAGAGAAGAGTCTCAAAGTGCCCTTGGGGATAATGTGTTCTCTGATCTCAATTTTATGCTGTTTTTTTTTTTTTTTTACAGTTAACAGGCACAGTGAATAAGAAACACAGATAAATGTATAACATAAAGCTGTAAAAGAGGACACTACAAAGCATCTACACATTACTGTTAATGGCTGTACACACCTGTACCCTGTTATGGTGCACATGCTCAGGTTGTGCCACATCAAACTTGCTTTAAAAAACAGAGTAAGCACTCAGCACATAAGCAAAAGCCATGTGCAGTGATTAACATCACACAACGCTTTTTAGCAAGGAGTCCCACAGTAGGTATTAATGCACGTTAATCAGGAAAACTATTACCTGAAACATAATGTTCCGTGGGTTAAATAATGTTGAGGAGTCTGTTTGGTTATGGCCTTCCTCACACAGCTGCTGGTTCTGTTAAATTCATATTCTGCCTGTGACATTATAGAGATCATAATTACACTGTATCAGACTAATGCTGTAGTTATGCAATTGAAAGGGCAAACTGAACTGGTCATACTGCACCAAACAGTTTGAGGTACGTATGTGCTGTAGAGCCCAGGCCCAGACATATATCAACTCAGATAATCACATAAACCTTCCACACTGAGCACTGTAACCTCCACCTCCAATTCATTCTGCTTCCCAGCTCCTAAATAAAGGTGGTCTAATCTCCTGCTGTGTGTGATGAGAGGTCACAGGGTCATGGCAGTAAATGATAATAAAACAGTCATGTCCAGCTCTGGATGATCAGGAGGTGGTCTGGCTTGATGTGGGTCACTGAACTGGACAAAGCAACCTGCTATAAAATTCCCAGTACACCTGACTATCTATGCTTTGGTTGCAATTTGTCATTACTGTATATGCAGCAAACAGCAAGCACTGACAGGCGCTCACATGGTCAAACATGTACCCGCACTGCACATATATTCCCATCCACAGCCTATTTAACAGAGATGATGGGATCATATTATTGCTTTCTCACTGACATTCATTTCACTCACCTGCATATACTGTACACACACAGACACACACACTTTAGATAAGGTTAATGCTTTCCTGCATGACCATTAAATCTACAAATCTTTATTTTTTCTATCAGTTATTACTGAACAGTGAGTTACAGTATTATGGTTTTTCTTCTATATGCTGTACATACATTATTTTCAGCTGCTATATTGTGGTTCTTGTTTAACAGTTTTCATCTGTGTGCATGTGTACTGTCTGTGTTCAGGTCCAGTGCCACACGGTTCCGCTGGATCCAGAACTACTATGGAGAGCAGGATGAGTGGGCCCTGGATGATATTTATATTGGCCAGCAGTGTCCTAATATGTGCCATGGACATGGCTGGTGTGACCATGGCCATTGCAGGTCAGCACCTCACACACAGTCTCACACACATCATTAAACTTCCTGAGGATGTTCTTTATTACTTTTTCAATATCAGTCAACATGGAGGCCGTCGCAGTAAATACATGTGATGGATGTCTTCTGTCATAGGTGTGATGATGGCTTCTCAGGAACAGACTGCCAGCCCTCTTCCCCCCTCTCCTCCACTGTGCTGTCTGACTTTGAGTCCCAGGATGCACTGCTGGCCACATGGCAGGAGGTCATTGGTGGAGAGGTGATCACCCCTGACATGGGCTGTGGGGTGGTCTCATCTGGATCATCCCTATATTTCAGCAAGGTACAACTAGAAAACTGCTTTCTTCACAAATGTGGTTTGAGTCCTTTTGTGTTATTTTAATTATCAAACTATCCATCAGGATTAGAAAGATTTTGTGCAAGATCTGGGAACAATTTTTAACATTGCAAGATTGCAGCATTTTTTTTACCATTTTTAAATTTTTTCATAAATGGTGGAATTTCCTTGAAAATAAATATCAGTAAACCTATTATTTTTCCTGTGTGTTTTGAAGCAAATCCAACTCCAGATGTAAAAACATGGTGTTATTTAAACAACCAATTTAGAGGATTGTACAAACTTGGCAGATGTCAGCACTCTCTGATTATTTTCTAGTTTTTTTTTTCTTCCAAATTCACCTCTGAATTACCTCTGCCCCTGAAAGTGTAGAGATTCTGTTTAATCATAGCGCTATAGAATACTTGATTATGATTGGACAGAAGATGTGCACAATTTTTCAGACAGCTGCACACCTCTGACATATCGTAGCAGCATCATCACTTTTCTAAATTAGTAGGCACAGCTGGAGCTCTACTTGTTGCAGCTGTTACCAGGAAATAACATCTTAAAATAACATGTTCTTGTTGCAGTAGCATTTATTCCAAGTCTGCATACAAAGATGCTGTCAACACAAAGTTCCTTATGAAAACAGCCTCAAAATACAAACGACTTACAGTTTTTATTATTTTAAGTTGACTATCATAAAATGGACAGTAATTAAAAAAAATATATAAAAAATAACACACTTTACAATATATCCGATGGGCCCTAGTTCATTATCACATACTTAATATGCATGCATGTATGCCTGTGTTGTTGCCAGGCTGGGCTGAGGCAGCTGATGAGTTGGGACCTGGACACTGAATGGGCTGAGTTTGTGCAGTTCTACCTGCGGGTGGGTGGGGACTGGGCAGAGTGTAACCAGGCAGATAGCAGGGAGGAAGGAGTGCTGTTACAGTACAGCAACGATGGAGGAATCAGCTGGGGTCTCATCGCAGAAATGTACTTCACTGACTTCACCAAGCCTCGGTGAGAAACCTGGGGATGCTGAAATGGGGAAATGGGGACAAACAGTGTTACTTTTGGTTAGCATGATTATGTGTTTTGGAATATAACTGTCACTAACCTTTCTCTTCTGCCATTCTCAGCTTTGTCCACTATGAACTTCCCTTGGCCTCTAAGACGCCCTCCACAAGGTTTCGTTGGTGGCAGCCTCTTCATTCTGGGGAGGGCTATGACCAGTGGGCAATTGATGATATCATAATTTTGTCAGAGAGGGAGAAACACATAATCCCCATGGCCAATCCTACTCTACCACAGGTCAGAAATCAGTCTGATTAGTTTTTTTCTGTAACTTGTAATTTGTGCTCTGACCTTGTGCAGCAGCTTCGGATTCATCTGGAGCCATTACTTCTTTTGTGGTAATGGAAAGTGTCAACCGAACTGAGATAGAACCGCTATAAAATCTTTGCTGAATTGTATCCATTCATCTCATGAGAAAAATGTTCTGCTGTAGACTGTACACTAAACACGCCTGCTTCTGCATCTACAGAACTTTTATGAGAAGCCAGCGTTCGACTATCCTCTGAACCAGATGAGTGTGTGGCTAATGCTGGGCAATGAAGGCATGGAGCGGGAAAGCAATAACAGCTTCTGTGCCCCAACACCCTCTGCTATGGTGTTTGGTCGATCTGATGGCGACAGGGTGGCTGTCACCAGGGACCTGGCCCTGCGCCCTGGCTATACCCTTCAATTTAAGGTACCCACATGTAAAGTGTAAGAATTTAAAGATATTTTAAAAGTGCCATTGTTAAATACTACTAATACTCAATTGTTACTTAATTCTTTCTGCACTGTTCTCCTACCAGTTGAACATAGGCTGTGAGTCAGAGTTTAGCACCTCTGCCCCAGTCCTGCTGCAGTACTCCCATGATGCTGGTCGTACTTGGGCCCTGGTGAGAGAGGGCTGTTACCCCGGAACCCCAGGTGTAGGGGTGTGTGAGGGCAGCAGCCGCGAGCTTAGAGAGCCCACTGTGTACAACACTGGAGACTATGAGCAATGGACCAGGATCACAGTGGTCATACCTCGTAATGTTGCAGCCAGGTAGCTGTGGTTACAGACATGCAAATGGAACTGCTAAATTGTATTATTGTTATTAGATGCACAATGTTTTTAACAAGTGGTGTTAAATGTCCACTATATCTCTCTCATGTTCTAGTAAAACCAGATTCCGTTGGTTCCAGGAGAGCAGCATGTACAGAGATGCTCCAGCTTTTGCCTTGGATGGGGTCTACATCTCTGAGCCCTGTCCAAACCACTGTGGAGGACATGGAGACTGCATCTCTGGAGTTTGCTTCTGTGATATGGGATACACAGGTGCAGGACAGTGACAGATATGGAAGGAAATTTTAAAATTTATAAGAAAGTTTTACTACCTGATTGTCTTTGTTTTTCCATAGTTGAGCAGGATAGTTGTGTTCCGGCTGTAGCCAGCCCCACCGAGCTGACAGAAGGGTTCGAGGGGAAGCTGAGCCCACTCTGGCAGAGCTTAAGTGGAGGACAAATTGGAGGGGGGTGTGGCATCATTGGTGAGGGCAAAGCTCTTTACTTCAGTAGCCCTGGGAGGAGAGAAGCCCGCACAGTTCCTCTAGACACCAGTAACACACGGTGAGTGGAGTTCACAACTGTAAGTCTTCCAAGCACTAGAGGGCAGTTAATTTGTGCCTAATGTTTAAATCTAAATCTAGGTTTTACTGTTATACACAGGTTGGTCCAATTCTACATCCGCATTGGCAGCAAGAGTTTGGGTCCCACTTGCACCAGGCCTCGCTCCCGCAATGAAGGTAGTTATCACATACTACACTGAGGCAGCCAATCATGTGGCTGTTTCTTAAGAGTACAGTCTGTATAACCAGGGTTTTTCTATTTACATTACTATTATCACAGTTCTGTAAAATCTACTCGGTTCTGTATCTATGATCTTTTTTTGCTACCTACCCCAGTCTGCTCTTCTTTCTGTGATTCCAGGTGTCATTGTCCAGTTCTCTACCAACAACGGTGTCCAGTGGCAGTTCTTGAGGGAGCTGGACTTTAGTTCCTTCCTGGAGCCCCAAGTGGTGACAATTGAGTTGCCACCTGCAGCCAAAACTCCTTACACAGTGTTTCGGTGGTGGCAGCCACAGCAGGGTATGGTGCCAGATACTACAGAAAAGTACATAAAATAATGAAACTATTATAGACAATATATTTTAGAGATCACAGTTTGTTTGTGTTTTTTTTTACCCTGTAGGGAAGCACTCTGCTCAGTGGGCTCTGGATGATGTATTGATTGGTATGAATGACAGCTCCAGAACAGGTTTTCATGACAAGTTTGATGGTACAACCCCCCTGAGGCACAACTGGTACCGCATTCAGGGTGGAGAGGTGACTGTGGACTGTTTGTCTCTGGACACAGCACTAACCTTCAACTCTGAGGCCATTGATAGTGAGTTACAAAACACATCACTGTTACAGGGTTGGCTGGCAAAATATGTGCATGGAAAGGAGAGGAGTAACTAGATGCTCCCTCAGTAGTCAGTGTCAAGTAGCCCCGGAGAAAGAAACTTAACACTGACCTGCGTCAGTGCAGCTGGTGTGTTTGTAAGTGAACATCTCACGGTGAATGAAAGTAATGCAGGATGTTATTGCAAAACAGCTAAACTGCTCATTTTATTATGGAAAAAGGTCAAATTGAAACAAATACAGATGTGAATGCTTCGATACATCTAATATGCCACAGACACATACAGGTTGTTCCCACTCACTACACATAAGTGGCTGTACAGGAACATCACAGTATTCCACACACAATGGTTTGAAATCAAATCACCCGTTTACTGTGGCGCCGTGGGTCCTGCATTATTAATGAGCACAAACCTGATTGAACATCCTGCCTGTTATTTATGCTCGCATCAAGCTGTGAGCAGATTTACTTTGCGCAAATATTACATTACAACTGGGCCAATTCATTAAGCATGCACAGCAAGAGCAATTTGGCAACACATCTACAAACATAAAGCTCCCATGTGCCTGTGTGAGCACATAAACCACTGATTGTCTGACTTGATGGCTGTACTTGTTTGTGTTGAAACATGCACATACTTTGTACAGAACTCAACAGTGTCTATTATATGAAAGGCTATTTTTGTGTTTGCATTTGGACTTCTATTGACTTTGTGTATTTGGTGTACACTGTGTTATTGTAAGTGCTTACAAATGTAAAGATGCCTTCACTTTCTGTCTGCAGAGAAGCCAAGGTACGCAGAGAGTTGGGACTTTGAGGTGTCAGGCTCGTCATTCCTGCAGTTTGAGCTGAGCATGGGATGTAGTAAGTCCACTTCCTTCTCCCACGGCGTGCGGCTGGAATATTCCACAGACTGTGGTCGTCACTGGTCTCTCATCACACCAGAGTGTGTACCCCCAGCCATCGGCTGTGCTGGATATACTCAGAGCTCCATCTATACGTCAACCCAGTACAAACACTGGAGGAGGATCACCGTCTACCTGCCCAGTGCTGCTAAGTATGTGGTTTTGAACTTTATACCACACATAAGTAAACAGCATTAGAAATATTAGTTGAAAGTGCATAAACTCCTGAAACTACTGTATAACCTGGTGTTCAATGGCTCAGTTCCCCCAGAACTCGCTTCCGCTGGATCCAGACCCACTTCACCCCAGGGGCAGAAGGATGGGCTCTAGATAATGTGTTACTTGCCCCTGGCTGCCCCTGGATGTGCTCTGGACATGGTCTGTGTGACAGTGGACGCTGCATGTAAGTAAAACTGCTTTTACAATTGATCACTTTTACATCTTCTGCCTACATATTTATGTTACTTCCTGTTACTTTATCTAACACAGGTGTGACAAAGGTTATGGAGGGGCACACTGTGTGCCTTTGGCATCCCTGCCATCTGTACTGAGAGAGGACTTTAATGAGAACCTGCAGCAGGAGACTTGGCCTGAGGTCTATGGGGCAGAGAGGGGAACTCTGAGTGGAGAGCCTCTTAAATCTGGCACTGCCCTTATCTTCAAAGGGGTAGGAGTATTAAACACAGAGAACATCCAGATCAATAATCTGGATAATCTAATCTATAGACACAAATGACCAACTACGTAATTCTTCTTGGTTTGTTTGCAGGATGGTATGCGAATGATAGTGTCACGGGATCTGGATTGCACAAACACACTCTACATCCAGTTCTCCTTCAAATTCATCACCAAAGGTACCACATAATTCACTAATATTTTTTAAATGTAATTGTGTAACATTGATTAAAACATTTTTTTTCTAAATTGATATTATATGGGCATAATAGTTCATCCTGTGGGGTTTTTTAGGTGTCCCAGAGCGCTCCCACTCAGTGCTGCTGCAATACTCAGTGAATGGAGGAATTAGCTGGCTGCTGTTGGATGAGTTTTACTTCCCAGCATCCACTGACACTCTGTTCCTCCACCTGCCACTACCAGCCAGTGCTCAGACGAATGCCACCCGCTTCAGACTCTGGCAGCCTTATAACAGTGGTGAGTGAACATAACAAACTCTTTGCACCTCTTGAATGTTTTTCTCCTTGTTTTTTGTTCCCTATTTACTTATTTCCTAAACTGTCTTCCTCTTTATTTCTCAGTTATTTACTGGAGTCAGTGCTTTATAATCTCCCCAACAATATGTCTTTAGGTAAAAAGGAGGAGGTGTGGGTGATAGATGATCTCATCATTGACGGCAGCTCTGTACACAACCCACCGGTTTTGATAGACAGTTTTGAGGAAGGCCCCAATGACTCCAACTGGCTGTTCTTCCCTGGAGGGAACACTGGCCTCTACTGCCCGTACCAAAAGACTGGCCTGTAAGAAAAACAAGCACTTAAGTTTAGATGTTGACAGTGATGATGTCTTGTTTTGCATATTTTGTTTTGAGATCATCTAACAGATGAAATGTGCTAAAATGTGCAAAAAGATGGTTGATCTATGTGTTTGTGTGTGATTGGTGCAGGGAGGAGGATGAGTCATCCATGGTGTTTGTCTCCAGCGAGCTTGGAGAGCATTCCATTACCACCAGGGACATTGACGTAAATGAGAACACTATCATCCAGTTTGAGGTACACAAACACAGCCTTGGTGACCTCTTTTCCAAAGCAATGGTTATAATACTTACTCATTCAAGACATAAATCACTGCTCATTATCGTCAGTACATATTTATGTCTCTCCAGATTAATGTAGGCTGCACAACTGAGAGCTCCTCTACCCACCCAGTACGTCTTGAGTTTTCACGAGACTTTGGCGCCACGTGGCATCTTCTGCTACCCCTGTGTGCTGGTGGCCCTCAGCTGTCCTCACTGTGCTCCACAGAGCTCCACCCTGCAAGCATCTATTTCCCTGGTACAACTCAGGGCTGGAGGAGGGAGGTCATTAACTTTGGCAAACTTCGTCTCTGTGGGTAAGGACTGGCTAAACAAAGTGGAAACTTTTTATAATTTTAAGTATGCTTTAAAATGAATTTTTTTTCCATTCACTAATCCTAATTTGGCCTCCATACAGATCCGTAAGGTTCCGATGGTTTCAGGGTTTCTTCTCAACTGGTTCTTCTCCTCCGACATGGGCACTAGACAATGTGTACATTGGCCCACAGTGTCAGGATATGTGTAATGGTCACGGAGCTTGTGTTGGTGGAACCCACTGTGTTTGTGATCCTGGCTACTCTGGGCCTGACTGCTCTGTGCCTGACACCCCCAAGCCTGACTTCTTGAAGGAGGACTTTGAAGGTACATCGACATGCAGACACACAGTAAAAGCCACCAGAAAGTATGCAGTTCATTGAAAATGTATGTCTATGAGGACATTATATGGGCTGTGCAGCCGTGTTTTTTTTATTGACCAGAGTTGTTATAAATCCTAATCTGTGAGGATATAACAGTGAGGGTGATCATGTGGTTAGTGTATGTTTACAATAGCTTGGAGTTTTATTTAGTCCCTTCCCTAAAATATATATTTTTTAATAATATTTTATTATGGAATAAAGGTTCTATTGGGACATAAGTTGTTCTTTGTTAACAAATTGTGGGTTTGTTGTATTGTTGCTTTCCATGTGTGTGTCTAGGGGGAGCTGTGGATGCTGAGCACTTCACACTACTGTCTGGCGGTAAACCGTCCAGGAAGTGTGGTATTATGTCAAGTGGGAACCACCTGTTCTTCAGTGAGGAAGGCCTGCGCATGTTGGTCACCACTGACATGGACCTGTCAAATGCCAGGTATAACTAGAAAAGAAATAAACTCGCCCACTTCACAGAATTACACACACCATCTGAGTGTATCCATTTAGTAGTTATTTGTTTTACCGTTTTTGCTAATAATGTCATATGTCATAATGGCTGCACTACACAGATTTGTCCAGTTCTTCCTACGTCTTGGCTGTGGAAAGGCGGCTCCAGATCCACGCTCCCAGCCAGTTCTGCTGCAGTTTTCTGTGGATGGTGGTCTTACATGGGGACTCCTCCAGGAATTCCTCTTCAGCAACAACAGTAATCAGGCTCGCCTGGTGGCCCTGGAGATACCACTGCGTGCCCGCACACCATCAACTCGCCTTCGCTGGTGGCAGCCATCTGAGAATGGACACTTTTACAGCCCATGGGTGATCGACCAGGTACAGATCAGTTGAGGCACCAGCGATTGGACAGTTTTTTCTCATTTAAGCATTTGAAATGTCAGGAATGTCATCATCCAAACTTTCACGTTTGTTGCTAATTTAGTTTTCACTTTATCTGCCCTTTTTGCATTAACTGTGCAAGCATTTGTCTTTTATTTCCCAGGTGGTGGTAGGTGGCAGTGCCAGTGGCTGGGGACCTCTGGAAGATGATTTCTCTTCTATTGATGGCCGCTCCTGGCTCCTCCACCCCGGTGGAACACGAATGCCTGTTTGTGGCTCTGATGGACCTGCTTTTGCATTCATAGAAAAGTCTAACACTCGCTACGCTGTCACCACTGACATCAGTTTGGGTCAAGATGCCTTCATCCAATTTGACTTTTCTGCTTCCTGCTCTGTCACCAACTCCTGTTACTGTAAGCAACAAAACCTGTGAATAAAGCATAAGTATATACAGTTTGTTCTTAGTTTTGTCATAAATGTTTTCACTTAAATAGCCATTTTAAATTTAAAAAGTTCCCACATTTGTTTCCTCACAAATATTTCTTTGTAATTGTACAAATATGAATTCTGTTAAAAATCTGTATCTTTTTTCTTTTTTCTCTGCAGCTGTAGAGCTGGAGTATTCTCTGGATCTGGGTCTGACCTGGCAACCTGTGGTCAGAGATTGTCTGCCTACAAGTCCTGACTGCTCTTCATACACACTACAGAGACTGCTGGTTTCTGACATATACAATAAGTGGGGCCGTGTTACTCTGCCTGTCCCAACATACGCCAGGTCAGTACCACCCTGTACTTACTCTCGGACTTATGGACAAACCTGTGTAGCTTATATCATGGTTATATGGTGTACTCTAATTTTGAAAAACAAAAAAATGTCAAAGTGGTCATGGCGTAATTGTTAGCCTGCATTGCAGTCTGATAGAAACTAGTACAATTTTACAAAAATTTAGTTTAGTTTCTTTATTTTTTATTTTTTTTACATATTAATCCATGTACTCATGACTTTATGTGTTTAGGTCTCCAGCCACAAGGTTCCGTTGGTTCCAGCAGGCTCCCTTTGACAAGCAACAGACCTGGGCTCTGGATAACCTCTACATTGGAGATGGCTGCCCAGATATGTGCTCTGGACACGGCCACTGCCAACAGAGCTCCTGTGTGTAAGTAACAGCCTCTAACATGCACACACTAAGGTTTTTCTTCTGTCAGTGTATTAATCAACTTGACAATCAGCTGCTGGGATTGAGCATTGAGGTGTAAAAGTTTCATTTCAAAACAGTTTTGCAAAGTTTGTCTGTAACCATATTGTTGATCGGTATTTCTGTACTGACATAATATTATTGTAGATGTATTGTGTAGGCTTAATGTTTTGTCTTGATAGTGTAAAGCTATCTTTGAACTACGTTAAACTAGCTATGATTCTATTGAATCCACCATCCTCCCCAGGTGCGACCCAGAGTGGGGCGGAGAGTACTGTGACGAGCCTGTGGTTCCTCTACCCTCCCAGCTGAAGGATAGCTTCAGTCGCGCTCCCTCGCTCAGCCACTGGCATATTCTGACTGGTGGGAAACTCAGCACTGTGTGTGGAGCTGTGGCTTCCGGAGCTGCACTGCACTTCAGTGGAGTACGTGTACTGTACATGTGATATGTTTTTTTTCCCTTTGTTTTTTATATTTTACAATATTCTGTATCATTAAGCATTTCACATTGAGGATTTTGGGGGAGTAAATGGAATAA
The DNA here is from genome assembly GCF_900324485.2 of Mastacembelus armatus. NCBI lineage: Eukaryota > Metazoa > Chordata > Actinopteri > Synbranchiformes > Mastacembelidae > Mastacembelus > Mastacembelus armatus. The sequence goes on along the minus strand of NC_046638.1, from coordinate 7,911,024 downwards.
AATACCATCAGTCATAATTCAAAATAAAGTTTAGAAGCATCCCTTGGGCGATGTATGATATCTCCCTGTACGTACAGATTCAAATGCTCCGTCACCATTTCCCTCTAATGCAGTCACTTTAGTTAATTCTCTGGTTGTTTTGCTCTAAATATAGGGCATAATATTTTCATCAGTATGAGCTATGCATTGATTCAGTGGGGCAGACAAAAAAGACAGAGACGGACGGCTAATACCATCTGAGAGATGTTGTTTCAAGTACTAATGTGTTGAATACAAGACCACAAAGTAAGTGGGAGTCAGCCCGTTTTGTGCATCTTAAGTTTTCCCAAGACACTTATTCTAGGCCAGTGTTGGCAAGTGGATACCTATTGACAGGCTGATCCTAGTGTGGAAGGACACTTTGCCAAAGAAGCCTCTTAAGAGCCTCTGTTTAGGTCAGCCAAAAATTACTTCCTTGATCATATTTGAGACTTTCTGATTTGTTATTTGGTGTGAGGACACAGGTAAACAGACAAATAATGTAAATAAAGAAGCAAAATGAGAAATAAAGGGGACAGAAAGACATCAATCCATCATGAACCTGGTTGATTCAGACTACATTTCTCTCTGTGTCTGTGCACAGAGTTGCAGTCGTCAGCTAGTGACAGTGGACCTGAACCTGACCAATGCAGAGTTCATCCAGTTCTACTTCATGTACGGCTGCATGATCCCACCAAGTAACCGTAACCAGGGTGTTCTTCTGGAGTACAGTTTGAATGGAGGAATCAACTGGCACCTACTGACAGAAATCTTCTATGACCTGTACACCAAGCCTGGGTGAGTTAGCTAGAACATAGCTACATGCACACAATGGTGAGTGAAGAGCTAAGCAGCATATCTGTGACTGTTCTGTATGATTTGTCTGTATTTACTGTAGGTTTGTGAATGTGCTGCTGCCCCCTCCTGCCCGTCAGGAAGGAGTGCGCGTGCGCTGGTGGCAGCCACAGCATGATGGGGCAGACCACAGTGACTGGGCTCTGGATAACGTCCTTATCGCAGGCTCAGACCCACGAGCGCAGATATCTGACACATTTGGAGGGGTGGCACTGCCCAACCACGAGAGAGCTCCTGCTGATGAGACCTCAGGGAGGATAGGTCAGCTGAGCGAGCAGGAGGAAACGCCAATTGGTATAACCTTACAATGCCTCAAACAATCAGTGTACAATACTTTATTGCAAAACAGAACCTCTTGTATTTAGAAGTTTCTAATCCTTACTTCTCTCCTTCATTGTTTCTCTTCTTCTATCATTCTCAGTGAGCGATCATTGGTTGTTCTCAGAGGACTGTTCAGTGCAGCGTTTCTGCAGCTCTCCAGATGGGGTGATGGTGTGTGGAAATGCTGATGGGAGAGAGGTGTACGCTGTTACGCATGACATTATTCCTGACAAGAGCTGGGTTATGCAATTTAAGGTAACTAATGAGCCCAAAATGACACAGGAAATGTACGATATTTATTTTGGTTATGTTGTTCTTTAGTATATCATGTTTAAACATAAATATATGCAAACTTTCTATGGTAAAATAACCATATATCATCAATGGCTGTGTTAAATTAGATTGCTGTAGGCTGCAGTGTTCCTGAACGCAATGCAGACCGGCAAGTGCATGTCCAGTACTCAGTCGACTTTGGAGTGACATGGAAGTACCTGGTGCCCCAGTGCCTGCCTGCTGACCCCCGCTGTGGAGGCCAGGTCTCGCAGCCATCAGTGTTTTTCCCTGCTGAAGGCTGGAAGAGGGCAGTCTACCCCCTGCCTGACAGCCTCGCTGACACGTAAGTCATCCTACCCCATATCTGCCTCCACATGCTTTTGATGAAATCATTGTCACATAAATCATGAAAATGTTCTACCCTGTCTTTACCTCAGCACGGTACGATTCCGGTTTTACCAGCAGCACTCAGACATTCAGTGGGGTGTCGAGAATTTTTACATCGGACCAGCATGTGACAGCCACTGTGGAGGACATGGGGACTGTCTGGATCAGCGTTGTCTCTGTGACCCAGGATTCACTGGACCAAACTGCTATGCTAGCACTGCTCTTAAGGTAGATCCTGCTTTTAATCAGTTTTAATAGATTTGATTAGAGTTTATGTGATATTCAGATAGCGTGCCTTTTTACTGTAGGCGTCTCTGAAGGAGCGTTTTGACTGGGAAGGGGCAGCAGGCCCTCAATGGCAGGTGCTGGAGGGTGGCAGGCCTTGTACAGACTGTGGTGTGTTGGTAGAAGGGACGGCCCTGTACTTTGGAGGGGCTGATGCCCGACAGGCTGTCACTGCTGACCTGGACCTCCGTGGAGCCAAGTCAGTACTCAGCTTCTGTCACACATTGTCAGAAATGGAGAGATTTTTGTACCTATCTTTATAAGTGTAGTTTATTACAAAGTGTATGTTTTTGATAGGTTTGTGGAGTACTGGGCCAGGATTGGCAGTGAGGATAACATGACAATGTGCCACCGCCCAACCTGTCGTAAAGAGGGAGTGCTGCTGGATTACTCTACTGACGGAGGTGGAGTAACAACACACATGCAACACTGCATTGCATTTTTTTCACCATCTTGACTTTTTCATCATTTTTGTTCATTTTCTGGTTCCTCAGGTGTGTCTTGGACACTGCTGCATGAGATGGATTATTTAAAGTATGTGTCGGTGAGGAGGGACTATATTGTTCTCCCAGAAGGAGCTCTGACTAATGCTACTCGTCTGCGCTGGTGGCAGCCATTTACCATTTCCTCTGGCTTGGCCACCCCCAGCCTGGAAAGAGCCCAGTGGGCCATCGACAACATCTTGGTTGGCGGGTCAGACATCAATCCATCCACCCTGCTCGACACCTTTGACGATGGTGAGTTTGCCCATTTTCATGTAATCACGATGCTAAATTAACATTGTGGATATGAATCACTTTTCCTTATCTGTTGATTTCTTTTTTTTTCTTTATCAGAGGGTGTTTCTCATGAGGAAAGCTGGAGTTTCTACCCTAATGCTGTGCGCACAGCTGGCTTCTGTGGAAACCCATCCTTCCACCTGTACTGGCCAAACAAGAACCAAGACAGGACACATAACATCCTGGCCACTCGAGAACTCATAGTACAGCCTGGATATATTCTACAGTTTAAGGTGCAGTACTACCAGAGTTACATTAATTCATCTTGAACAATGAGGCTTCAGTCTTTAACATCTCTCTCCCTGCTGCAGATTGTTGTTGGGTGTGAGGCAGACACCTGTGAAGACCATCATTCTGTCCTGCTGCAGTACAGGAAAGATGCCAGGTAAGATAATAAAAAGGAGAGATGTAATAAGTAACCCATGGTGATAAACCTGCAGAAATTATTACCTCACTCTGCAGTTCCTCCCAGCTCTGTGGAGCTTTTGTCTGATGCTGGCCAACTTGAAAAGTTCTGCAGCTGACATCACATAAAGATTTTTTGACTTGTTCATTAAATGCATTTTGCATGGAGCATTTTCAGCTCGTCTTCTTTGCCCTCAGGTCTGATTCATGGCAGCTGGTACAGTCAGAGTGCCTCCCTTCCTCGGTGAACAACGTGGGCTGTTCTCCATTCCAGTTCCACGAATCCACAATCTACAGTCCAGTCAACAGCTCAACATGGACGAGGGTCACCGTCCAGCTACCAGACCACGTCTCCTCAGGGTAAGAGCGCACACATTTTACTTTGTGGGCAGCAGTAGAACATAAATAATCTAAAGTCAAATGTTCACACATATGAGCAGACTAACAGGTATCAGCATGTTATGTTGTATCAGTTTAAGCCTTTTGTGATTTTGTTGTATAATTCCAGGGCCACCCAGTTTCGCTGGATTCAAAAAGAGGGCACCGGAGAGCGGCAGAGCTGGGGGGTGGACCATGTTTACATTGGAGAGGCCTGCCCAGGACTCTGCAGCGGACATGGCTACTGTACAAGTGGAGTGGTCTGCATCTGTGATGAGGGACACCATGGTGGGCCACAAACAGCATATTACAATAAACTTTTTACCAACTTTATACTGTTCAAGAAGGATGTGATGGTTTGAATTGAAAAGTGAACAAAATGAAAAGTAAACATTTACGTTTCCATCTGATTGAGACAACTCTACAGAAGAAATTCTTTCAGCATGGTTGTCTATTATAAGAGGTCTTGCAGTGTTTATGCTGAGTGTGGTACTTATTCTTATAGTTTCATCACATCCTCTATGTGTTCTCTCACCTGAATAGGTGATGACTGCTCCCTCTCCAGCAATGACCTACCCAGCTCCATCAAGGACAACTTTGAGTCAGGCAGTGTGTCTCAGGAGAGCTGGCAGCTGATCCAGGGTGGTGGAGTAGGCAGCGGCTGTGGGCAGCTGTCACCACACGCGCACGGAGACTCACTCTACTTCAATGGCTGTAAGATGAGGCAGGCAGTTACTAAACCGCTGGACCTCACTAGAGCCAGGTACAGGTACTACCAAAGCATACTGTACATAATTATATAAACATAGATATAACAACCTCATAGCGATGACAGATTTATTTTCTCCACATTAGAATCTGTATTATTAACTTTGAATGTGTTCTTGACTGGCCTCTTTTTCTTTCTTTCTCTGTTTCCATCACAGTAAGATCATGTTTGTGCTGCAGATCGGCAGTGTGGCTCAGACAGACAGTTGTAACATAGCCCTGGATCAGGCTGACACAGTAGACCGAGCTGTGCTACTCCAGTACAGCGTCAACAATGGAGTCAGCTGGCACGTAATTGCCCAGCACCAGCCGAAAGACTTCATAAAGGCCCAGAGAGTCTCCTACAACATTCCACTGTGAGTCACACCCAGAGACATGCAGACAGGCCTTCTGTTTAAATGGTATAATCTTCTAACCTTTGTAAAGGTTTTATATGTTGTTTAAACTCTTTAAACTCTTTACAACATCTTTAAAAAGTGCCATTGTTTAAGCCAGCCTGGTAAATGTCATTAAGCAAAGTTGAAACTACAACAGTATATAACCACAGACATACTGGTTGACACTCACTGATCCTTCCATGTTTCCATGGTTTCTCCAGAGAGGCAAGGGTTAAAGGGGTGATGCTGCGATGGTGGCAGCCACGCCACGATGGTGCAGGACATGACCAGTGGGCACTGGACCATGTGGAAGTAGTTCTGTGAGTACCCAATTCCTAGCAGGCCCCCGGGCCCCCTGACTGGCTGCCAACAGAGCCCCAATCTGCCCTTGTCTTTACCTTTGCCTCCCATCTACTTCACACAAACACAGAGATAAAAATTACTGTAAAAAACATACAGCCAACACATCGACCTGTGTGCTGCTAACCACCTTCAGCCAAACCTCCGAGCAGTCATTTGTTTAAAAATGCTCTTCACAGCTTCTGATGAAAGGCAGGCTGAGTAAGAAACTGTGCTTTGCTGTGAGGGCTCTGGTTGTGAATGGTTGTTCTGTATTTTAATAGATCAGTTCCTGTCCTGGTTCATCCGACTATGTTTATTAGACAAGGTCATAGGCATAGTTAAGCTAAACTAGTACAAGTCATAAAATCCAACTTTTTTTTAAAAATATTCTTGAACTCGAGCACTCCTCCTTAGATGTGAGCACCCATTCACATATCCATTTATTATTTACAGTATTCACCCATTTACACTTTAGCCCATCTGCTAGTGGTGCTTGTGGCTGCTGTGAGGCATGACAGCGATCATGTACAACACGCAGAACATTGAAAGTGGCTTAACGTCTTTGTTCTGCTGTGAAGTCAGCCTTGTCAGACAGGCCCGTAGGTTTTCTTCTCAACCACCCCTTGCTCTTCTATCTTTCTTTCTACAGGGAGTAAAACTTCTTACAAATTCTGCATTTGATTTGATGGACCTTACCATCACCCTGTACTGATTCGATTGTTTCTCTTTCTTTTCCCCCCTTTACATTTATATTACATTTTATTGTGCAAAACCTGCATGAGTAAACATTTTCTCCATAAGTGGAAGTCAGTTTCAGCTTTCAAATGGGAAACATACCATGAACGTGGCCTGTACTCAGCATATTCTTAACATGGCACAGCATTTTGAATGCATTTTCTGCTTGTTGCTGTGGGTATCAGTGGATGTACCCAGTGCATTTCGAATGCTGCATACAACAGTCATGCAAGTTACCTCCATAGTTCAGTTGCATACACACACAAACATACTTAAACACACACTTACGTCTAACCTGAGCTGTCCCTGGTCTACGTGGCTGTGACCTGTCCCACTCCCTCCCTCACACATGCACGGTTTTCAACAGTGTTTGCTGAAGAAAGTGACCGTGACCCTCACACTTTGCTCTGTTGTTTATTTCTCTCTGTTCACCACTCCTCCACTGCTTCACCCATTCTTCCTCTCATTCCTCCACCTGCTCAATGTTTTCTTTTGCTCCACACGCCGTTCTTCCCTGCTGCTTCATGTCACTGACGTGGTCATGCTCAATCCTCCGCTTGTGCTGCATTATATCCTACCTGACTACATCCCCCTCCTCCTTATCCCTACTTTATTCCCTCCTATATTCCCTCTTCCCTTTCTCAAAACTTCCTCTTTTCTGTATTTCTCTTCCCATTCTGGCATACAATGGATGGATTACTGCTCTGTATCTTGATTTCTGTCTTCATCTCTACCTCTTTTTTCATTTCAAACTTTCCCTTCATCTTTGTTGCATTTATCTACTGTCTGTCACTCTTCTGCTCACCTTCATTCTCTTGTTTCTTCATTTTCTATCGTCTTCCACTCACTTCTTCTTTCTTGAACCTCTGACTACCTTTCTGCCTCTTCTCTCTCCTCCCTCTTCCCCACTTTGGGCCCCTGCCTCCCTAGGCGGGGGCTCTTACCCCCCCAGACCTTTCTACGAGACAGCAGTCCCCTCCTCCTGCCTCTCCCCTCTCGCGCTCTAACCTCTGCTCTCTTCTGTATTCTGCTCCCTCTGGCATGGCTGTAGTATCAGGTAAGTTCTTCGCCTCTTCCTGAATGCTGCCCCCTCCCCAACTCTCCTCACAGCCCTTTCTTCACCCTGTTACACTGCGCACACCCTCCCTCAATTTCACCAACACACCTAGCCCTCCTCATCATCACCACGGTCATCTCCATTCCCTGGCCTTAGCTAAGAGCACCAGGCAGGTCAACAAGCAGGCCAGCTGCTCACGGTGCAGGCTTGCTGACGAAATAATCCAACATACTGATCTTAACAGGCAGCTCTCAGCACTAAAAACAAAATGATATTCACAAAACCAACAGTAGGAAATCCCTGACAGGTGGTGGCAATTTGTTTTGTTTTAAATCAATCAATGCATCTTCTAAAATATTTCAACAAAGTGTCACCAGATGAAAACAAATTGGTTTGGATTGTAAATCTCCATTTACAGAATCCTTGATGGATTTTTAATGCAATATATCACATATAAAATGTCAGCGGTACTGTGTTTGTGTGTATATGTGTGATGTAATCCATCACTATACATGTTTCTGTACATGTTCTTGCTACTACTACAATGCCATTGTGTTTTTGATCTAGCTGCTAATTCACAAGCTGATTCATACGTTTCAGTGAACCTATGGAATGTTTTTGGGTCCTGCATTTATCTCACACAAGCCCAGGCACTTTTCCATTCATATCCCAGCATCAGTTGCAATGCGGGACATCTAGAACCATTAATTACAAATGAAAGCCCATCCGGCCAAAGTTTCATCTGACTAACCTCGTCCATCCAGCTCCTTGCATGGCTTTCTGAATCGACTGTTGCCACAGGTCTCCATCCCTTTTTCACTCATGGCTGTCTGTCTGAGGACAACAACATGACTCTGAGCCAGGAACTCCCTCCTCACTGCCTTCTGGTTTCTGACCGGAAAGTCTCTCTCTCTCACACATGCACACACACTCACGCAAACACACTCTAAAACACATGCAGTTTGCCAGCCATCATGCTTGCCTGCCTTCATGCTTCCACCTTCACAGCATCAGCCATTATACCCCCACCTCCACGCACAAACACACACACACACAAACACACCCCCTACCCTTCCCCCATCCTTGCAATTTCCCCACCCCCACCCCCCTCGCTTCGCAGAGGCCCCTGCCTGCCCTGGCTGCACTCCTGGCTCACTGGCACCGCCCTGCTGGATGGAAGAGGCAATGAACAGGCTAAGCAAGAGTGATCTTCCACAGCTTTTCTGTGTCTCTTAGTTACAAAACCACCCCTTCTCCACTCCCAGACCTGCACTTTTATAGCTTTGCTTTAATTATTTTTCTTTTCTCCCAGTGATGGCTCTTAACTCTGCCCTCAAACACTCAGTGTCAGAGTTTCCTTGCTAGTTTCTGTGGTAGTATGTTTGTAGACTTCGTCTCCTGTCTTGTCCTGTGACTTTTGGTCTGCCATTGGATACATGTGGCTAGTTCTACTGCCATGTTCACATTCTAGTTGCCTCTCATTTATGTAGAACATGAACAAATCCAGTTATGTAGAATAGCACCACCCATTCTCCAGAGCCATGAGTGTTTGAGGTTAACATGATTTAAAAATGCCAGCATGAACCTGGATGTGAGAGAGAACAAAAGCTGCATTCATGTGTCTGCGTGCATGGATCAGACTGTGTGCATGGGAATGTGTGGATTTTTAGTGCCCTGTTCTTGGTCACTAATGTTCACACTCTACTTTCCCTCCCTCTTTCACTGTGTTTGTATCCCCTGCAGCACCCGTAAGCAAAACTACATGATGAACTTTGCCAGACAGACCGGTGTACGTCACTACTACAGCCGCAAGAGGCGGGCACTGCGACAGCGTGCCTAAACCCAGCAAGAAGGGATTCGCCCTCTAACCTGCCAACCACACAGCGACCCGCCATGCACATCTTTTTTCTCCTGACAACATATCGCCCTGCCGATTCTCATCCACCAGTGGATTCCAGCCTCAGATTTCCCTCACCCATTTCTCTCTAACCTCTGCCAGAAACATGGGCCATCTGATCAGTTTATGCCAGCCAGTCAAGGCCTTCCCAACCACACGGGTCAGTGGGAATGAAACTCTGCCATTTTGTTTACTTTTTTCCATGGACGGTTGGGGTTTCTAGTTGTTTTCTAATTCTTGCTGTGGTTCCTCTGATTCCTGTTCCCACCTGCGACATCCCTCCCTCTGGCTTACCTCCCCATCACTCCCCTTCCCTCTCCTCATCCTCCTTTTCCTACCACACTGTGAAATTGAGAGATAATATATCATTGCTGAACTGATCAGCTGATTGGAGAGTGGCTTTCCAGCTATACTGAGCCGCCAGGGGGAGGACCACTCCACTGCCGACAACCAGTATGCCAGGAGAAAGATCACAATGATACTGACCATTAAGAGGAATAACGGTGATGAAGAAGCTCAAAAAAAAAAAAAGAAAAAAAAAAAAAAAAAGTACTGTGTTCTTGCTGTTCTGTGTGTCTGTGGGTTCTTTTTGTGATGAGTTGGCTGTGGTGTTCTGTTCATTTGTTTGTTCGTTTTCTACTAATTCACATGCTTTTGGGAGGGAGGGGGTGCTGGGTTCTGTTTCCTTTTCCTTGTTTATCTGGAACGGATGTGGGCTGGGCGGACAAAGCCTTACCTCAGTGGCAAGAAGAACGATTTACACGATGGGGAAAGGAGAAATATGAAAAAAAAAAATTTAAAGACTGAACAATGATTTTTGTTTTTTTTTTAATCATTTTTTATATATATGTTGGTTCCCAAAAATACAGATATTTATGGTAAATGGTTCTTCACGTAACCTATTTAAGATGCACTGTGCGTGAAATCTGTGTTATTTTCTAGTGTTAAGTTATTAGGCAGTCAAGTCAGGCTCTCAGACTGCATCATCTCCCTCTCTTCCCTCTTCTCTTGTGCTGTTTCCCTCCTTTCCATTCCTCTCTCTCTCTCTCTCTCTGTCTCTCTCCCTCTCTCTCTGCTGATTTCAGAAACCTGAAGGTGAGGCTCTATTAGTGTTGTTTTTTGAAGTCTGTGTAATATGGACCCTCTGCCCTCAGTGTAACTCCAGTATAGCAATCTCCTGTATATATATGTATATCCACTATGGGGAGACCCAGCAGCCTTATAAAAGGGAAATAAAGAACTGTCCAAACCTCATACTGTACACATTGCTTCAGATGCCCTCTTTCACTATTAAAAGATAAGCCTGACATTTGTCTGCTGTATACTTTTGTCATTGCCCATCAGTTTCGCAGGACTTTCTGAACGTCCCTTCCCCATCTCTGACTCAAGTCCTTTGGATCCTCAAAGATAAAAATCATTTGTTGGTAATAAGAAGAATCCAGAATATCATCATCCCTGCCTGGTGTGAGGATGTGTGTGTAAAGACCAAATGATTTCTTACTCAAATATTTATTTAGAGACTTGTAATCATAAAAGCAGTTTTGTAAGTTAACATAATGTTAAATGAAATGTTGAAATCTTTGCCATCCCTTCAAGTGCACACCTCAGTGTCTTCAGACTGGGTATTCACCACACACCTATGCAGGCTTTGATCATTATTCCATGAAGAGGCTGCAGAGATGACAGGAAGATTTGCTCATTTGGTTTTTGTCCCTATAAAACATTCTCTCTTCTGATATTGTGTCTGGTATTGAGTCACAGGCTGAGAGTCATCACAGTTACAGTCACAAGTGTCACAGCGATGGGGAGATATTTGGTTGTGATGCTTGTGCAGGAGTTACAATACGGCCAGTCACAGCAGGCGTAGCTCATGGTGTAGACCGTTCCTTTAACGCGGATCTTCTGCGACTGGGTGCAGTCCTTCTTCGCCATGCAGCCCCTGGCCGAGAGGGCGCTGTGGTTACCGTAGCGACCATCTGCATTGAAACACAGCTTATCAGGAGGGCACTCTGTCACGACCAGCTCATAGATCTTCCCCTTCTCTAGGATGGGGCTGTAGTAGCAGGGCAGGTTGTCACATAGCAGTGAGGGGAGAAGGTAGAACCACAACACAGCAACATGCAGGAGCTGCAGCATGTTCTGTCTGCAAGGAGAGAGAAACATCCAGCAGCATTTAATTGGCATGACATAATATTGTGTCTATAAACAAAAAATAAATCACAAAACATAAGTACATCAGGATTTTGGTACCACAATGTTAGAAAAACAGTGGGTTAAACTCTACAAACACTGGATCCTACACTTCATTATGAAATAGACCCTTCCTGGCTTTTATGTATTGTATTTAAAAATAATGTTCTCTGAGTTTGTCAGGCAGTTTGTTTCTCAGATCTGACAAGGCTTCTCTCTCTCTCACACACACACACACACACACACACACACACACACACACACACACACACACACACACACACACACACACACACACACACACACAAAGGACTTAATACAACAGTTTCCATAAGCACTGCAGCTCTCCACTGTGACTAATATATTGACTTATAAAATATGTGTCAACTTTTATTGTTGGCCAACCTCCTGTTCTATGCATTTCTCCTTTTAGAAATATTACTGATGTGAAATTAAAATAGCAGCTTTGGTGACTGATAAGTACAGGTGTTAATGATTTCTACTGATTGTCAACTTGCTTTAAGGCTGCAGACACAGAAACAGTTTTAGTGTGTAACTCAAAGTAAAATCAGTATTATTAATACTAAGACTTACCTGTACATTTTAAATCCACTCCAGAAAAATACTCCTGTCTTGATGAGCTACTGTTTCCCCAGTGACTCCAGACCTCCATGCACAGACCACACCTTCCAGCACACCTGCTTGTAATATCAGACCAACTACGCCAAAATTGGAGTTTAATCATGATGTTTTTAATTGTGCTGCATTCATCAGTAACCACACAGATAATGTCAGCATTCCTTTCTACAAGTGCATTTAACCTTCAAAATATCGCAGGAGGATGGCTAACACCACCATTTTCTCTCTGGAGCAAAAATTAGATCACACTGAACATGGATCATTCACACATTCAACACATTTCAAAGATTTGGGGACTCAGGTAAGTGCCTATGGCCAGCAGGCCTCTCCCAAGTCTTCTAAACCATTCTACAATGCCACTACAATGCAATGGCATGTAATGTGGTGGCCCTTGATGCTGTGTAATTTGCACATGAATCCCAAGGCTCGTGTTGATTAGAATAATTAACATTTGTTTTATTTGTGATCATTCCCAGTAACTTCTTCAGGTTGGTCTCAGACTTCAGCGGGTGGTTACATTTGTCTTTGCAGCAGCAGGTGTGGGTGACGTTAATTTTGATTTTACGATAAGTGATGATTTCGTGAGAGCCACAGAGGTCCCTGTGCACGCAGCCCTGAGCTGACACGATGTGAACGGAGCCATAGTAGCCTCTGGAGCTGGAACAGCGATGACTGGGCAAACACTGGCTGGTGATGTTGGGACAAGACTTGTCTTTGTGCTGCATAGGACAGTAGTAACACAACAAGCTGTCCAGAGTCAGAGCTGGGAGAACCAGAGCTGTAGCCAGCAGGATGGAAGCCAGAAACCAGTATGGTCCCAGCAGCTGAACATCCAGGCTGCACCCACACACACACAGATAAGATTATACAGACTGGAAACACCTTTTCATATAGTAACATACATTCATTATGGGTTTATATTGTTTCTGTGCATGTGTTGTTCACCTATTCTTTCTCTGTGATCCCATTTATATGTAGAAGCCCCCAGAACATGTGAAGTGATGTCAGCCTGAGGAACCAACAATGCTGCTGATTACCAAACAGAAGCAGGTGTGTCTTTGAAGCTATTTCAGCAGGACTCATATGTAATTTTTGAAATATACACAAAACACAATAGATTTGGTATTTTAACTATGTTTATTGCCAAAAAAAATCATCTGTCTTTATCCACTAAAACATTGTGTACAGACATTTGCAAGCTGAAGAGAAAAGGCAAAAGACAGGATTACAGTGCCATCTACTGCCTGCTGTGCTGCATAAACACTGATCGTCCTCCACAGTTTAAGATTTATTTTCTGAAAAGATAACATCGATTTTGTCTAAGCTACATTTGTATATCCTCAGCAAAGCAAAATATGGAGGAATAAGTTATGTACAGTTCTCTAAGGAGTATATTCTTTCTCTTTTTTCATGTTCCATAGTCAGATGATACGATGAGCTTTCCTTTCTTGAACAAAGGTTCCTGTAAAACAAAAGTAAAATCTGATTTAAGATGATTTTATCACACATGTATATGATATAAAATGTAGCTACTGGATATTGTATTTGAATTAGCCTAGTTTTAGTTGTTTGCTTACAACCAGCTCATCCTCTTCCCCCCTGTTAGCATCTCCCCAGCCTTTTTCTTCCTCTGCAGGGTCATATGTGTACAGAGGAATCAGCCTGTGGCGCATTTCATTTATTCTGCAACAAAACAATCAAAAGAAACATGTGGGACACAACATAAAATACACCAAAGTGATCTGAAAATGCTGCTTAAGTGTACCGATCTTACCTTGATTTCCTCCTGATATAAACAACCTGCAGCAATATACAGCGAACATAATTAATACTAAGAATCTGATGTGATATGCATAATTAAAACCAGATAAAAGAAAAGTGTTCTCACCACTGCTGCTACACATCCAGTTAGAATGAGTAGTACAAAGCCGATGAGGGCATAGTAACCATGAAATCCAGGCTTAGGGGTCAGGGGTGAAAAGTGAGGAGTTGTTTGGTTGGGATACATTTCTTTCTGTTCAGCCTCCTCCTCTTTAAACCCCCCGTGTAATGTGCGCCTCAGCTAATACCTCTGTGACACGTTCAGTGCACTGCTGTTGCTTCCATCTCTACCAAAAAGCTGTATTCCAACGCAGGAAGATGTATAATAATAATTAAAGATAGTTAGAGCAGAGCTTTATAATGCAAGTGCTTCAAATAAACTCAGCAGTAAGTTAAGACACTACATCCAAAAATAATGTAAGCTTACCTTATGTGTGATATGTGGAGCATGTGAACACACAATTTCTTCCTGCTCCTTTTTTTTTTTTTTTAAATTACTCTGTAAGAGACACAGTTAAAACACAGTGTTTATACGTAGTAACCTGCCCAACAACATTCCAGAGTGAGGAGTGTTTGTGATGGTTATTTTCACTTTGGTTGAACAGGATAGATGTGTTTATTTCATGCAAATGAGATGAAGTGCTTATTACCTAGTATGAATAATTGCTGCACAAGAGCATGTTGTGGTTACTTTCATAAAGGTTAAAAACTTTGACTTATCTGGGTTGTTTTGGTAAATTTTATGTAATTGTAACTTATTGTTTAATGGAGTTGAATACTACACGAATAAACATGCATGTAATATTTGATTTCTTCCAGCAGAGGCAAAGTTGTTGCAGGAAGTAGCAAAGGGGAGGAGCAGTGGAGAGCTCAGGAGACACAGATGGTAAACTCAAAACCTTGTTCACGTCTGACTTGCGAATCATGGCTTGGGTCAAGCGTTCACCTCGTCAGAACAGAACTTTGATTGTAAGTTGCCAAACAAAACTTAATTCCTGTCAAGAAATAATTTTTAGTATCTGGAGTTAACCTTATAGTGTAAACTGTAAGTGTTTTTTTTTATTAACTATGAATTTAAACTCTGACTCAGTTTTAATTTCAGTTTCACAGGTTGGGTAAATATCATTTAAAGTTTCAAGGATTAATGTAATGACAGTGGTGATTTTGAAGCTTTCTGTCATGTGTGGTATTGCCAGAGACTTAGTGGCGCGCAGATGTACTGTTAGGATTTGAAAGGTTGTTAATTATTAGACCAACGTAAGCGCTTGGATTTAGTTAGACTCCTGTCATAAAACAGTTTGCTTGTCCTGCTCTGTAACTCTCACACACTAATTAATTCATATTTTTCTTTTTTTTTTCTGTCATAATACCATTGTGCCATGCTGTGAAGTGAGGACGTGCTGAGATTGTGACGCACCAACATCCAGAAGGACTTGCACATGTTTTTTCTCTGAAATGTAATGGATCGAAATCCCACAATCCAGAGACAAGATGCAAATGCCACTGACCTCCCCTGTTATCTGACAGAAAATGTACAGGCAATACACGTTTATGAGAATGATCAAGACGCTTCTGCTGTGTACCCGATCGAGCCCCAACCTAGACCCCCAGGCCATCTCTGGGCTCAAGGAGGAGGGGGTCCTGGGAATACTACACACCTGAACACAAATGGGCCATCTATGGTCCATGGTCCTCCCCGTGGACTTAGAGCCAGGCTTCCTAGTGAATGTTTGCCAGCTAGACAAGGCCCTGCACCCCCACCTCATCCCTCCAGTACACAAGTACCACTCAGCAACAGCAGAAATCAGTTTTCTTGCGACTTGACTGAGCCTGCTCACAAACTGTATCGTTCCAGGACTGAAGTAGATAATTATGTGAGTATGAGACAAAACTCTTTTCTATGACTACATAGAAAGGCCACAGTTAAAAGAAGTAAGATCTAATTGTACACTTTCTTTTTCTCATATCAGGATCCATGGACCATCAAATTAATAGACACTCCACAAGGCAGCACAAAGAGGCTGACTTGTTTTTCTGCTGCAACTTCCAAGTAAATAATTCATGCCAAAAAATATGTTATGTATTTGCAGTAGTAACTTTATGCTAGGTGTAAAGGTTGTGTTGAAATGTGGTATACTGATATATTGTTTTTATTTTATTATCATTATATTATATATCATTTTCAATGAGATGAATCGTGATCATAGTAGATTACATATTTGTCCTCATGGTTTTCATACAACCAACCTGATTCTCTTTCCTGCCTCAGCCTGAAATCACAGTACCAACACACAGACAGTGTTCATAACTCTGGTGTGGTGTGGGGTCGACTGTTACAAATCCACCCTGCCCTGCTGCAGCAGGTGGAGGTGAATGTCAGTGTGGCCACAGAGTGGGACAATCACCAACTTCCCCTCCCCACCACAGGTAAGACACTTACATAACCTACTAAAAACATCTGTAACTTGTATCTGTAGCAAATAAAAGGATTTTATCCTTATTAAAAATGTCAATTCTCAAGCCATATGTTTATAATTTGAGAATATGAAGCAAGAGCAAGCAAAGGCCCTCCATGCATCTGCAAAAATGTAAAGTAAAGAAAAGCACCATTATAGTATGGACAACTGCCCTAACCAATACATGTACTTAATAGCAACAAAAACACAAGCAACACAATTACTGGGCAACGTCATTTGTGGGCGCAGACACATAATTAGTAAAGAGAAAGAGAAAAAGCTCCGCTAATGGACAGAATACATTAGTCAGTTCAGGAAAAACAATGTGTAAATTATAACCCCACCCCCCAACCCTGAACTCCTTATTTGTGTCATTCTGTATATTTTGTGTGTGTCACTCTTACATCCAGCCATGGTTTGTCATTTATAGTCTGAAAATATGAAGGAAAACAAGGCTGCACACTGTCGTTGTGTAGTGTGTAGTGTATGTTTGTTCATAACACCACACCTTTTAATCCATGCTTGGCAGAAATGCGTGGACTCTGAACTCTGATCGTTTTTTCCAGTGAACAGAACAGTGAAGAGTCTGATTGATGAAATCTTCCAGCTGCTGGACCTCACTCCAAACACAAATGGCCATTATGTTCTAAAACTTTGCGACTCTGAGGAGTATCTCATAAAGTGAGTGAAAAATCAGAAATGAACATAAAATTATCTGTACACTGCAATGTTCTATTCTTTTAATGTTCTATTCAGGAATGGTGTGATTAATATTCACTGTTTAATTTGTATGCAATTTCCTGTATTTGTCTTTAGTGAGGAACTGCTGGGTATGCATGAGATTATTCAGCTCTACTACAAGTTTAAACTGGTTGTCCCCCTCCGACTTCTCCACGTGAACAACCTCAAACACCGTCTGGTCAGAAATGTGAGTCATTTCAAAACATCTACCTGCCTTTAGTTGTGAAATGCTGCTTGTACAAACACTTGGCCCTCGCTGAGCTTCTTATCAGCAGAGCTGGTCTAGCTGTAATAATAAAATCTCCACCCTGACTTCTTGACTTTGTTCTGTTTAAACATCACTTCATGGCCTGTGGCATGTAACAGGCAAACTGTGTCCCTTGGCACTTGATGACTGTGAAACAAAATTAATATTTTCTTTCATTTACTGATTCATACATGCCACATGAATTCAACAACACTGAACTGATAAACTGCCACAATCCTACAAAGCAATGAGTATTATGTCTTTCTTCACTAAGGCAGCAGATGACAGGACGCCATGTCGACTGTACCAGTTCCTGCGTCCTGTCTGCGTCAACACCTGCAAGTACGATGACAAAGAACCCTGCATTCCAGATCAGCTTTGTAAAATGGTTTCAATAAAGGCAGCTATTCATTGAGCACATGCCATGTGTCAAATCTTGTGTGTTTGTAGAAAATTGTAAAAATGGATAATTTTGGAGATTTTTTTTTTGAGGCTCTGTATGACTTTGCCATCTGTATGTGTTTTAACCTTATCCTCCTCTCTCAGGATGAGCCTGCTGAATTTGCTCAGTAGCTACAACAGAGAGGTGACTGAGCTAATGAAAAGTAAGGTCAGTAAACGCAAGATAACCAGCGGGGGACATTCAGATGTGCAGTGATTCTGCCGAACGCATTATTGGTTTTAATTCTTGGGTTTTATCTCACCATGTCTGCAGTCAGTGATGAATGTAAATGCGCTCATCAGCTGCGTCCGCACCATCAGCAATCTTCTGTTTGGGCTCTCATGTCGAGAGTTGGAGGACAGCATTGGCTGGTTTAACAGAATCGGTGCCGTACCTCTGGTAGGATATCACACACATCTGTGGCGTGATTCTTGTGAGAAAGTGTCAGCCTTTCCTCCTGATCACTTCTGCTTCAACCCACCTTTTTCTTTTAGTAGAATCCTTCTTATGCTGTTTTTCTTTATACTACCTTGCTTCTTTCAAGGTAGACCAAGTAATTCAGAACATTCTGTGTTTCTGTTTTGTTTCAGAGTTATGATGAGATATCAGATTTTGAAACTGGTACGTGGCTGCTGGTTAGGGTTAAAAAAAAAAATTAGTTCTTATGTATAAGTGTTACCTGTTGGACATTTTTATTTGGTTTAATTCTCTGTGCTCCAGCAATGCTGATGCTCCATGGGGCCTTGCTAAAAGTGCTGCAGACCTATTTTACCAACTTCCAGTCAGACTTCAGGGTTCAGGATGTAACTGGGAACCCAAAGACCCATTACATTCATGACAACAGTGAAATCCTTCAATTCAACATTGCTGCTCTCTACCAGCTACCACTCAGCTGGATGACCACGTATGTTTGCCATTACAGCCAGAAACACACATATTTTGATCCAAGCATGTAAGCATATACAGATATAGACAAACAAATATTAAGCACATCATTGATATGAACAATGTGGTTGTTTTTTTTTTTCTCTTTTCTTCTCTGTGCTCCATTATTGTAGTTATGAGTCCTTCTCTATTTCCTGTGAGTTGACTTATGGAGGAGTAAACATCTCCAACATGGGCCTTTCTGAAAATATCAGCACTGCCTTGTCATTTGGAAACAAGATCCAGTGTAACCGCATGTAAGAACAAGATCTTGTGGAGTCTCATGGTGTAGATGTTAATACAATATATCGCATTTACCGTCGTTCCCCTTTCCATGTTCACACAAGTCTTACAGACCTCCCTTTTTGTACAGGTTTATTGTGCCCTCATACCTATGTCCATGGAAAATAACTGATATAGATGCATTTTAATATACATTTATGGGTAATAGTAGAAAAATAAGAGACGTAAGATAACATGTTGTGAGGGTGAAAAAGAAGCATGTTTATGACATTGTGGGTGTGTGTTCATGATTTTTAGGATGGTGTTTCCTGTTCTACTACATGAGCTGCCATATGAGAGCATGCTGGCATTTCACCTTAAGGGCACTAAAAAGGGAAAGAGCCCAGAGCTTTTATGTTGGGCTGTGCTGCCTCTATACAGCAACAGGTTTGTTATGCACTACGCTGTTACACATTCCCATCAAAACATCACAGATACTATGACTGGTGAGTTTTTATTAGCCAGTCTCTTTACCAGCAGACATATAAAGAAGGCATTAATAACACATGCTGTGTGTCTAGGACTCTGGTAAAAGGGACCGTCCTGCTCAGCATGTCTACACTGGTTGGGATGCCTGTTCCCCCTTCCCCTGCCCTGTTTGACAGCCACACGCAAGCTGCTGGGATTATACTGCAGGTCAGCAATACTGGACTCTGTTCATGTAGACTCTCTCTGATGGTTCACTGAAGAATATAAATCATACAAGAAGTGGGATTTGGCAAATTGCTCACATCTTGATGATGTTTCTAAAACTTTTTTTTTTTTTTTTTTTCATCTGTAAATGTAGGTATTTTGTGAGAGACTCATTTCATCTGAAATGAACACTGCCCCCTCTTGGTTAGAACACAAACAATACCAGATTATCTGCTCATTCTTCCTCCTGTTGTTCCTCAGCTTGACTTTGAAGATCAATTTGAATGGACGTATCACAGGCCCATCGCACTGCCTGGTTCAGTCGTATTCTCTCAGCCTTATGAGGAATTGCAAAAGAAAATGCTAGACATCTCTAAAAAGCACTGCCTCTGCTTGTGAGTAGATAAACTACTGTATTTGTGTAGTCTTTAGAGTTTCATATTTTTGAACATTAATATACTTATTTGTTCTTCCTTTCCCTAAATAATCTCTCATTTCCCAGTCTGACAGAAAATGAGAAGGCTTTCCTCTGGGACAAGCGTTGCTATGGTGACAAAGGAAACAGTTTCCTCCACCTGATACTGGGTGGAGCGTCCCAATGGCGACCTGAACACTTGACAGAAATCTATACTGTTGTAGACAACTGGCTAATCCATCTACCTGAGGAGGCCCTTTTCCTGCTCAGCAGCAAGTAGGTTATACTGGGTTCATGTGCAGTAACATGAACACAGGGATGATGCAAAGACCAAAAAATATAGATAACATTGTTTAAATGTTCTTTTGTCATCTAATGTAATGTGGTCTGCTGTCCCTTTTAGCAGGTCAAGGCTATCAGTTCAACATAACTCAAACAAAAGAGAGGGAGATTTGTAAGGATTGTAAACAAAGACAAACAGACCAAGATAATTGGATAGATACATGGACAGATACTTTATTGATCCTGGAGGAAATTCAAGAACTTGCATCCATGTTCACAACCATAATTTAAATTTCCATTTATCTTCTTTGGTGACTTAATCCATCTTTTTCAGTTTTCATGATCAGACTGTGAGGAAGGCTGCAGTCCAGTACTTTGAACAGATACCAGATGGAGAGCTAGAGGTGTTTCTGCCACAGCTGGTGCAGGTAGGTACACTAACATCTACAGTACCAATAACTTTAATACACTATGGGTGACCAAAGACTCACCTCCATGTTATCTCTCATCTTGAGAACTTAATATTCTTAGCAGGGGAGAATAACAGCATTACACCTAATCCTAAACCTACAGATTAAAATATATGAATAGGCAGCTCATTAGTTTGATGCCTGTATGATTTTGTCCTACAGGCTCTGAAGAGTGAGTGGGAGCTGGATGGACCTCTGGTAATGCTGCTGTTGGAAAGATCACTGAAGAGCGTACGAGTTGCTCAGCAGCTCTATTGGTGAGCAGCAGAGCTGGATATCACTTGCAGCTGCAGCAGACACACCCATACAGGAGACCCTTCATCCTCACTGCCGTCAGGCTATGCTTTAGTCAAATCAACATGAACTGGACTGTTACTACTTTTACTACATAGTATTATTACTTTTGGTACAGGACTACCTGAAGTTCCCATCTGGGATTAATGAAGTTTATCTTATAAAACTGAGATAATGTAGTTTGTAGTTTTCACGCTTAGTTTTTTTTCACTGCAGTATATACACTGTAATGTTTAATACACTGGCAGGTTGCTGGAGGATGCCCACAATGATCCTTACTACCAGACTTGGTACAGTAAGATTCAGGCTGCCTTGTGGTACTGCTGTGGCCAGGCACTGAGGAAGGAGCTGGAACATGAAATCCACCTGGTGTCTGTGCTTGTACAAGTTGCTGAGGTGGTTCGCTCTGCGGAAAAGGTTCGGCGTAAGGTCTGTATGTGTATATCTTCATGTACTTATTCACTCACTGTCTCATAATCCTCCATTGTTCTGATATTATGGATTCTGCTTTTGTTTTTTGCATTTGTCTGCAGAACATTTTGAATAAAGAAAAGCACAAGATCAGTGATGTCTTCAAAAATGGGACCACATGTTGTCTACCACTGGATCCTGCAGTCCGTGTAAAGGCAGTGGACGTGGATGTAAGAACATTACACAATTCATTACTCCTATACAGTGTATCATTTTTCTTATCTGACATACACACTCTTCCACTTCATCACATATGTGCTTACTCCTTTTAATATGTTACAGGCCTGTAAGTTCTACAACTCCAATGCTGCTCCTCTGGGGATCTCATTCATTTGTAATGACCCACTGGCCAGGAGTGTCAGTGTCATCTGCAAGGTCAGTAATACTATCACACTTTATTGATCCAGGTTTGTTTTTGATTGTTCTTTTTCAAGGGAAATCAAAGATCACTGTTGGTTTCAGAACAGACACAAAGAGAAATCTCATGACATGGCACTTAGGCAGTCTTCCTCAATCAAATATGTTGTTCAGACAGGAGATAACCTGCGGCAGGACATGCTGGTACTTCAGATAGTCCGTGTTATGGACAGGGTGTGGCTCCAGGAGGGACTGGACCTACAGATGATCACCTACAGGTGTCTTTCTACGGGCAGAGCTCAGGGTCAGTTTGATTTGTGTTTTTGAATGCTCTATCATAGTCTCCTTATCTCTGTGGCTTATGCTTACATTTTCTGTGGTGGTCAGGTCTGCTCGAAGTGGTTCCAGAGGCAGTGACCCTGGGCAAGATTCATCAGGAATGGGGTCTGGGTGGGACCCTTCGTGAAGACACACTGGAGAAATGGTTTCACATGTGGAACAAAACTAAAGACGACTATGAGAAGGTTAAGCTCACTAGAAAATCTTTTGATATCTTATTCTTAGTACATTGCACGACCATACTCGAGTTTTCTTTTTACTGTTCTGCATTTTCATTCCACTGTGTAACATTCTCCCACAGGCTGTGATGAACTTCATCCACTCTTGTGCAGGGTGGTGTGTGGCTACATTCATCCTGGGGATATGTGACCGTCACAATGACAACATCATGTTGAAACACACTGGACACATGTTCCACATTGACTTTGGCAAGATTATGGGCAACGCTCAGAAGTTTGGAAATTTTAAAAGGCAAGTAAATAAAAGGCTGAACAGTATTTTTAAGTGGAAAAAAAAGTTTGAGTTTGATTAGCTGGGACATATACGAAAGGATGTGAATTAATAAGAATCTCCCTCTCTCTATTTTGCAATGATAGGGACCGATCGCCATTCATATTTACTTCTGAGATGCAGCATTTCATCACCGGCGGAGGGCAGAAGCCTCAGAGATTGCATCGCTTTGTGGAGCTCTGCTGCGAAGCTTACAACATAATCAGACAGCGCTCTGCCCTGATACTCAGCTTGCTGGAGCTGGTAAAGCATTTGCTAAATAACAACACAACAGTAACCTCCTCACTGAGAACAGATTAATTCATGGTGTGAGTGTGATTTCCAGATGCTTGGTGCAGGAATGCCAGAGCTTAAGGACTCTAATGACCTGCAGTATGTCCAGAACAACCTCAGACCTCATGACACAGATCTGGAGGCCACATCCTACTTTACAAAGTAATTGAATATGCAGCATTAAAATTTACAGTGTCTTTGTAACTAAATAAATTCTTATATCAATCCAGTTGTATTAAATTGATGCATATAATTGTTTGCAACCATCCTAATGCAGGAAGATCAAGGAGAGCATGGGCTGTGTTGCTGTCAAGTTTAACTTCCTGACACATAACATGGCTCAAGGGAAAAAACAAGAACCTCTGCCGCTGGATGGCATTCCTGTTCCCAGCAACAACATTCAAGAAGCTGTCATCCAGGGATACAGCCTCAAAGGAAGACAAGTGGTGAGACAGCATGTTTTTTTTTTTTTTTTCTGCTTTGATAATTTGGGCAGAAAATGGCAGCTGACATTGTGTGTTTGAGACAACAGAAAAATCTTTTCCTCATTCTCCAGCATGACTTGTTTGTTTGCTCTTTCATCATAATGGACTTCCTGATGGTGGCAGTTAAAGAAGATGCACAAATATTTGCTTTATCTGCTAGTAGATCTTGTTTTGTAAGAACAGTATAGATGCACTATTTGGGTTCAATCAAGTTCTTTTTACTGAATGAAAAACAGAGAAAAGATAGAAGCTGTTTTAGATCATTGTCACAGAATAAAGTTCTCTGTTATTCCAATTAGGGGAAATAAAACCCTTTTGGACCAGAGTTTAGAGAATACTTGCAAAGGTCAACAAACAAATTGTAAAAAATTATAGAATCAACCATCTTGTGCTTAATTTGTCGCTTTGTAATGTATGTAATACACATTGTTACTTTTCCTTCAGCTGCCTTCTTCTAAAACATGTTAGCAGAATGGGTCATTTAATAAAGTGCACTCATTGGTTTTGCAGGGAACCAGCTGTTCACAAATCTGGACAATATTTAGCACCTGCCGAAGAGCTGCAGTGTGATTGGTTATCAAAAGCCTTTTGTCGTTTGTTCACCCTGTATCCTAATGAAATGATTTGTCTTTGACTTGCAGGTGTATGACTTGAGAGTAACCATTGACGATGGTTTTCTGACCATTGAGAAGACATTTGGGCAGTTTGAGTTGATCCATAAGCAACTGCAGAAATACTTCATTGAATCTATGCTGCCTCAGTGAGTGAAGAAACGCATAAACATCCAGCTCAGATACCATGGTTGTTTAGCTTCACATCAGTGCTCATTCTTTCACAATTATACATAGTGATTGCACAGTTTGATCCCCAGCTTTGCTCTTTCACCCTTTAAAGGTTTCCTACCTGGTATCAGGTGTCATTCATGCCAGCCAGGAAGATGTCTCTGCTAAATAAATACCTAAAACAGCTTTTTGAGGGACCCGCCAAGGGAGTAAGCATCTCTTCCTTAAGCTTTTTATCACTGTTTGATCTTCTGCCAGGGATCTCTTGTTATACCCTGCTCTAATATGCAAACGTCCTTCATTCTGTCACCTGCAGAATGAGTTTGTGTGCAGCTTATTCCTGGATGGCCCCAGCTCAGTCCAAGAAAACGTGGCGACAGGTAAATACCTGCTCTGAAACAATAAGTCGGTGTATAAAAAATATTAAAGATTTAACTAAAGCACAAGCTAAAGTTGATATTTTGAATGTGAATGTTGGTTTTCTTTTTTTTTTTTTTTTTTTTTGTGCTACGTCTTGAGGAAACTGATAGTTCATGTACAAGACATGTTAGTCTTTGATTTCCTTGTGCTGATCTATTGCAGGAACCCAACCTCAGATCCAGCTGTACATTTCTTACTCTAACAACAAGCTCTCGGTCTTAGTAAAGCACCTGAAGAACATTGTAAGTTCACCTCAGCGTGATTGTTTGGGGTGTTAACCAAAAGAAAAGCATACATTGTACACATCTCTCTGAAAAAATATTTCATGGTTTGTGCTCAATAACAAGCATCCCTTTGGGCTCTTTTCAACAGAAGCAGGCAAATGGCTCTAACCCTGATGCCTACGTGGTCACACATCTGAGACCAGACCCTCAACAGCGCTCCAAAAAGAAGACGAAAATGGTCCGCAATAATGACAACCCCACCTTTAACGAACTGGTACATCATCCTTTTCTATCACTTTTAATTTGAGATATACCTGCAGCAAAGCATTCCTCACTGTGTGGATCTAAAGTAATATTTGAGTTTTGAATGCGAGACTCTGGACATTAGCTTCCCATATGTTTGCCAGGCATTTATTACCATTTATGTTGCTAAATGAAGCCTAAACAGAGTCAAATGAATAGAAAAAGACAGACATGTTTAACAGTAATGCAGAAAAATCCTAAAATGACACATTCCTGTCAGTCACGTTTGATAACTGAAATGTCTGCCTCCTGTTCGCAGCTGGAGTACCCATATGTCCCATTGCTGTATGGGATGGTGCTGGAAGTGACAGTGAAGAGCAAGAAGACTTTTGTTGCTGCAACCAACATTAAACTGGAAAACGAGCTGCTCGACAAAGAGAAATGGTTTCCCCTCGGGAACTGTGCAATCTGACCTCAAAGGTGCACTGTACACCTGCTGCCAGCAGGGGATGCAGCCGCACCGAGTGATGACTACAAGTCACTTTTCTGTTGAAGGTAGACAAATTGTGCTGAGAGAATGAACTATGCAGTGTTATTTATACCTATTTATAAGATACAGTTTAACCTCACTCCAGAGCTAAATACACTGTCAGTGGGTGGGGTGTTTGGATGAAGTTACAGCGCTGAGTAAAAGACTCAGGAGGATGTTTACTATGTGTAGAATCATTTACCCTATCTGTTCAATGTTAATCAAATGAAGGATATTTTCTAAGACTGATTTTTTTTTTTTTTTTTGGATGTAACCTTTATGATGGATGAAGGAGAGACAAATACTTTTATCATCATACCTGCACTTTCATTTGTATTTTGTTTTTGTTTTTTTAACTTTCACTTGTAATCACCCATGGCCAGTCTGATAGATTAAAGAGGGCAGATGCAGTGCTGTTAGGAGCAGGCTGCCTGTTACCTGCTTGGACTGAGTGTTTGTTGCTTTGGGCTGTGTCAATCGCACGTCCTTGACCATTGGAATTGGAGGTGGGAGACAGGAGGGTGAGGAAAAGAGGGAGAGGGGTGAGGAGAGTGTGTGAGCAGGATAAGTCAGCATCTCTGGCCTGAAGGGCTGAGTTAACAGTCTGCCCCTCACTCCATCCTTTGTCGCATCCATCAGTGGCATTCAAACACAGTTCTGCACACGCATTCACAAACATGCAAAAGCAGATACTCACATGCCAACACAAATACTCCTGAAAAAGCACCTCCACTCAGTTGCTCTTCCTAGGCTAAAGCAAGGATTTATGTTATCTTAATACCTCCTACTGACAGGCCTGCTGACCCGTACTCTGCTCAGTCTCATTCATAGGATTTAGTGATGAACGAGGATAGAAATAGATTCCCCAGCACTGGATCTGGTTCAATTATGTATACCTCTGTGAGCGCTATTTATATTATTCCCTGCTGGGTTTCTCAGAGGGAGGTAGATTATGCCATCTCCTACTCTTTTATAGTGTTCATGGAGTATTAATGTTTGCAGGCATCACTCAGTTTCAGCCCTAAAAGAAAAATTGCAGCTATTGTTTTGGAATGGATGATTAATTCAAAACCAATACTGTGGAAGGAAAAGTTCTTATGTGTGATCAATATTACATCAATAATTAATTCTTTACAAGAAATATGTTACTCCAGGGATTTCTCCACAACTTGAGTGATTCTAAGAGTTGTTCTTTGTCAGTACCTTTTCAGTTCTGCTGGAACCTTCTGTTCTATTCCACTGCAGCAAACAGTGGCAGGCGACACAGGGAAAAAAAAGGCACATCTATTTTCAGACAATAAAATTGGTATTTATATCTGAGAAAATGCTGCTTTTGATTTATTTATTTATATATATATTTTGTTGTTGCTGCTGCAGCATTAGCTACGCTTTTCTATTTGTTGGCAAGATGGATGTGTGTGAGAGAGAGTCTGATATGGAGAGCTGTTTTTAGGAATACCAGACAAAGACGAAGAGGGAGGCTGGATCCAGACTGAATCCGTCTCGGGACCGGAGAGGCACCCAGCGGTAGCCTGGAGGTGGAGAAGGAAGAAGGGTGTGAAAACAAATGTATGTATAGCTCCTAAATACACAAAGATCATACAGACTTGAGCAGAGAACAGAGACCAGCCTTGAATAATGCTGACAATGGGAATGGTGGGAAATACAATAATGGGCACACAATGTCACCTGATGTAAGTTAGCTTGTTATGTGACTCCTAACCCCCCCACCCCCTGGCACTATTGCAGCTTCTGTGTCTCACCTTTCTTCATGCTGGTGAAGGGCAGCGTGTACTGGCCCACAAACTCGCTGCTGAGAAGGCCAGTCTGATCCCGGACACAGAAGCGGATGAGGCAAAGCTCCGGGACACTGATCCTGAAGTTCATGTCAGCTTCCCAGTGAGGACTCAGAGCTGTAACGTTAATTAGAATCAATAAACATTCATCATTTTTAATGTAAGCAATTATCAGACCCACAGTTGCAGCCCTACAGTTATGATGATAGGGTCGTATTTTATTATTTATTAAAGCAACAAATGAGTTTTCTCTTCTGTGATTGTCAGTCTATTTCAGATTCAAAGCAACTTGCTCAAGTTCATCTGTTATCATCCAAGTTTTCATACAAATCCACACTCATCTGTATTCACCAGTGACCTTATCTGTTGTGTAGTGTGAAATGATTTTATAATTTATTACAATTCATATGTGCTCTGTACCCTCCAGGACTTTTTACTCCCTGTCCTACCCCCTCCCTCCTTTTCTCTCCCTTTCTCTCATCTGAACAGCGAAGATACAGAGCTGTATCCCATCATGTCTCAAGTTTATTTTATCTATCTGAAATTCAGGCAAAAATAAGTCATACTACATGTTTGCAGGGGAGTAAATTTGCAAATTTGAGGAACTGACTTCCACATTTGAAAGTCTGATTAAGAGTCTGTTTTCAAAATTATAATTTTAAACATGTTTCGCAATTGTAATTGTTGTTGATATGGTAAAGTGACACATCTGAACACATCAAATCTGTGTATGCATGAGGTTCCAACTGATGCTTAAAATCACTGGTAGGTTTTTATGCAGTAGAAAGTGAATATGTGCTTCATCCAGGCACAGCAATAGTGCCTGACAGACTTCCTTTCAAAGGAAATCCATTTTTACATTTTGAAGAAACTCATTGGTACATTTTTTTTTCTCATAAGCCCAACCAGGAAATAGATTTAAGAAGAAGAAGAGAGAAAAAAAAACAGAAACCACAACTGCTGCTGTCATGGAAACTCCCTTGAATCCAGTCTAGGTGGATTCCATGTTTTCACTTCAACATTTTACACTGTCTTACAGCGTGCTGGTAATAGGCATGTTCTCAGATTTCAGTTCTATTTACAGAACATTCATGTTCTGACATTCTGACAAGTATCATCATCAGGTGCTTGATGAAATGATTGCTGACATTCCCATCAGCCTCATTTGTATTTTGTCTCTAAATTCTAGTTTTAGCAAATGTTTGCATGCTAACACATTGAACTAAAGTGTCAAACATGTTAATTATATCTGCTTAAAAATCAGCTTGTTAGCATTGTCACTGCATAGTGTTATTGTCAGACATGTAACATGCAAGTTAGCATGTAGCTCAAACCACTGCTGTATCTAAGCACAGCCTCACAGAGCAGCTTGCATGCCTGTAGACCCTTGGTTCTGTTTTTATTTTTTCTGTTTCAGTTCATGTTTCAGGCATTTAAGTAGTTAGCTATTACCACAACAGCATTGTCATTATTGCAAGAAACCTTCAAAGTCACAATGTCTAAATTCAGAAAGAAAAATCAGCCCATGTGTAGATAATAAAAAGTGAATATTTTTCAACTATATCTTATGGGTATTGAAATCTGATCAAATACGTCTTAGAGTGATGAAAGGCAGAGCCAAGACTGACAGAAGAGCTGAGCAAGTTCAACCGTATCCTGAGATGTATGTCTCTGTAGTACTTACAATTGTTTTTGACAGTATGTGTGTTTTTTCTGCAGGAGTCAGATGCAATCCCATGAGTTTCCACTCTGACAAAGGGGTCTAACGGTTTACCACTCCTGGGGATTGGTAGGTTGGACCCACTGATCACCTGTAGGTAGGCACACGCACATGGCCATGCAGACACACATACACATGGATGCAGTAAGGAAGGTCACAAAGGGAATGTATAAGAATGTTGTTTAAACCAGGGACAAACACTTAAATATAAAAGGAGACAAAACAGAGTGAGAAAGAGAGGAGAGAGGGCTCTAATTACACTAGTCTGCAGAGAAGGAGGCTTATCTGCAGTCCTCTCACACTGAGCCTTTCCCTTCCCTGGCCCTGATCAAAGACAAACCTGCATGTACTTATCACGACATGCCCCGCTTGGCACTGATGGAGCTTTACAGTGTCTGGCCCAAAATTACAGTCCCTTTCCTCTCCTAAAGTCACACTATAAAACACCATCCATTATGATCCTTCAAAGTAACAATGGTCCATACTTCTGTGTGCATGGATTGCAGTTTAGAGTTATCATTTCATGAAGATTTGTTATTGAAAAACAAATCATTGCTTATAGTTGACAGTTGCAAATTATGCAAAATAGACTCATGAATGCTCATGGGGAAATACTGTGTTCTCGAGCAGATGAATAACTTCATGTTCAAACATTAGAAATCTGACCCTAACTAAGTTACAATGGTGAATGCTACTCAACTCTGATTCCCCCTAGGATGCAAGCTGAGTCAAGATTGCAGGATTTTCCCTGAAGTGATCAAATAACACGGAGTGATGATGTGAATAAATAAAGGTAGTTTTTTTTTTCTCTAGGGCATCTAAAAATAGTGCACAGCACATTATATTTCATGCAGTGTGCTGGAAAGATGCACTGTGCATGCATCTTCTATTAGAAGCCTATGTCTGATGTGCTTTTGTTTAACTGGAGAGTCTATATGTCCTTCATCAGAGGTGCAGTGTAGCCATGAATTATAGCAGCTCTATTGTGTGATCAGACTTTAAAGGAACAGAAGGCATGATGGGAATTCTTTAACAGACCAGTTGTATTTGCTGTTTTTACAATGTGCTATTATGGGTTGCAGTTACTTTACTTAAACATAGAAACAAAGTGTAAGGTCTACAACTAGATATAGTTGAAAAATGTGAACACATGAATGATTTGCAATCAATTTAAAGGTCAGTTCCCCAAAATGATCTTTATCTCAAGCACAATACAATTTAGATGAGCAGTGATGAATGGAACTGCTTTTGTGTTGATCACATTAAAAATAACCTTTTTTTAAAAAAAACAAAAACAAAAAAAAAAACATCCATTTTCATAAACATTGTTTTTGTTACTCTACAAACTCAACCTGAAAATCCACCTTTTCACTCTGCACCTGAGCAGGAAAAAAAAAACATAAAAACAATGTAACAATAACAAACAATACTCTGAACATGCTTTAATCAGACTGAAAAACAAAAAGACTTCCAATTTTTAGCCCTCCTTTGAGTGAGTCTCCTGAGTCCCATGTCATCTCAGGCAATTCCACATATTGTCTTTTCTGAACAAAGATATCTCTCGAGTCCCACTGTTATGTTCTACACGTTAGAGAAAACTGTTATCTCTGTAATAGGACTCAGTCTTCATGGGCAGACTATGCATCTTTAAATTTAAGTGACTGTTTTTTTACAGCTTCATTCACTCTTTATGTGAGTTAGATACTGCATATTACAAGTACTGCTATTACAGTCCCACAAGATTCTTAAAATAATGGAAAACAGATCATTTATTAATTGGACCCTGGATCTAATTGCATTAAATCACCCCTCTCTCATTTCCTTTTACTGTCTGTGGGAGATAATCTAATTAAACACAGATACTCTTAGGGAGTTTTTACATCATTGTAGGTTCAGAGAATCTGGTAGAAAAACATTTATCTGGAGGCAAAGAGTAAGACGAGATTGACTAGATGATGTCCTAGATTGTGAGGCACAGACGCATGCGTAGCAGCATGTAAATTCACACAAACACTCCTGTAACATTACACCTTAATACATAAATCCAGCCTGAGTGGATTATTCAGTGTTCAGTGCTCCATAGCTGTACCTTGAGCAGCAGGTGTGTACATCTCAGGCTGCATTTGCCGCAGCTGGGATCAAAGCTCCTCTGACTAGACATGAGCACTGCTGGCTTCAGGATGTATCCACAGCCGCCGTTGTCCTGGAAACGGCCATCATTAAGATCCATGGGCAAACCCAGAGATTGGAAATTGAGAGCCACTGCAAAATACCATGGGACAAAGTTGGAACAATGAACAAGAGCCACAAAGCAATGACAAAACTGTTGAGAAACGAAACTGAGAATTCCTAAAGTAGCATAAAATTATCATCCTGTATACCTGTATTCTTTAGAACACTTTTGTTCATTTTGTTTTTCTTTTGTTTAGCTATATAATAGTGTTTTAAAATGTTTCCCCAACAATGGCATACATTTAAACAGGGACTCAAAATTGCCACCTGTCCTGTGTTATTCTGCAGCGCAAAGCTCTGTGTTGGCATGTGTGCTGGATACACCATGTCTTCATTATCACCAGTAACTATACACATGTGAATAGATCCCCAGAAAAAGAGAGCAGCAGATGTGAATTATGTCTCTGGCTGAATAGAAATCACTGGTGAGCCCGGAAAAACAAAGATAAGCAATCAAAAAAAAAAGGCCCTTTTTGTCCTGGCCAACATATTGCAATGTTTCTGTTTGCCAGAAAGGCCAAGAGGATATTGTGCTCATCTAACTGTAATTGATCTATCAAGGCTGTAGCTTTTTACCGCAGTCCCCTGCAACTGTGAAAAATGCCAATCACCATCTGCACAGCTGCCATCACAGCACGTCGACATTCTGCTCAGCAATCAGCAGGGCTCCATGTCAGAGTCAGTGTCTGGCTGAGTGAGCCATGGTAATGGATGAAGAGGATGTGTAAAGACAGGCACAGTGACAGGAACACTTGCCAAGACGGTGCTAGACAGAACAGGGTTGTGACATTAAGCTCATGGGTAAACCACGCACATCCTGAGAGTATGAGGGCATAAAGTTTAAATATGATTTATTGAAGCATAGCTGAGACTTCTGTTGGTCATTGCAAGTGCAGTGCACAGGTGTGTGGCACAGAGTCAGTCCCGGTGCTCATGCTTGACTAAAGCAATAAATGTGAAAAGAAGCCTAAGCTGTGACCCTGACAAGGATGTAGTTTAAAGAAAAAATAATTTGGAAGCAGCATGATAAGGGCCAGCAGAGGACTTGCTCTGGGGGAAAACACAGATGAGGTGGTCAGACTGTGGAGACACTCTTTTCACTGCTAACCGACAGGTTGAGCTTGTTCCCTTTGAAGTTTCACAATACAAGCCCCTAGACTGTATTTCTGTCCAAATCAATGTACAATGGAAATGGGTTATAGCGGTTATGTGTGAGTTGAGAACATTTTGATTCCTTCTGAAAATGCAGACAGGAATCCTAACATTCTCTTTTAATGTCTTGTTTTGAATGAATAATTTTAGGGTTTTAATCTCAACCATAACAGAAACATCCTGTAAATGGAATTAAAGTATTAATAATCTTAAGGGAAATCTCATTGCACCTTTTTAGGCTGACAGACGTATCATATTGTGCATGTATTGCTCCTTCTCATTCCCCATTTAAACATCAATAAATGTAATACCTAATAATGGTAATAAGTTATAATATTAATTTCCTGTATGGGTTTTGGTAAATATGTGTGGGCGTATCTATGAAATTTTACGTACCGGTACATCTTATTTGTACGCTATGTTATGATGAGTGTCTGATGTGTCTTTTTGTGCAGGCGCATCCTCTCTCTTGCTGACTCACCGAGTTGCGAGCCAATATTCCAAAACTCCTGAGGGTTGTAGTTGGACGAAGATGTCCTGGAGCCTGCTGGGTAAATCCTGCTGAGGAAAGTTTGGTTATGCCAAACAAAATCTGCACCTGAAAGGGAGGAAACACAACACTTTGAGGTCAGTGGTCTCCTCTGACACACACTGCTTAATGAGGAAGTTCAGTGACTCAGGCACATCCCCATGACCCATTTGCATTTTACACTCACATCACAATGACCAATGTGAAGAAAAGGCCTGTTATTTGACATTTTCCTATTTGTTATTGTATATCTAAGTTCTTGACATTACAGACGATTCTTGGAATTCTGTTTTAAGTTTCTAAAAATTAATAAAACAATCCAGAGAAACATTATGGTCCTCATGCCATTGGATTTTCCATTCAAAGGCAGATATAGAAAATTAAATAACGAGTAGTTATTTGATTTTCGTTTTAAAATAGAAAAATTAAAATTGAAATACAAACCATTTCTCATTTACATTCGTTTCAAGGGGATAAATTAAATTTAAAAACTGGTTTGATTTCCTTTCTCTATGTAGCATAACAAAAGACACAATAACGAAGACAAAAACAGAAAAAGGGCCGTTTTTCATCTCCAAAGACCGGATGTTGTAATTTCTTCTTCTTATTTGAAACCGGAGCATTGTCGCCATAGACATATAAAATACAAATTAGTGTTTATGTTTATGATTGTCACCCCCTGCTGTTGTTCTTTAATTAGAATGGTTACCGCGTCTGTGACGTCACTGTAGTTTCTGCAGACACTTCCGGTTTTTGTTGACGGTAACCGTGGCGGCCACGGAGCAACACGCCGTTTTTCAAAACAATTAAAAAAAACAATGTAGTAATAAATAACAAAATAAAATGTGTGGAATAGTGAATAGCACTTCCATTAACTTAACAGATGAACTAAGGCTAATGTTAGCCAATGAGTACCCAGTAGCAGGACAAGCTATGTTGAGGAATCTACTTCAGATTACTCTTATTTAACAGAAAGATGCGACGGAGTTTTTCCAAAGTCATGTCTTCCTCCCTAAGACACACTCTCTGATTGTTTCGAAAAACGGCGTGTTGCTCCATGGCCGCCACGGTTACCGTCAACAAAAAAACGGACATGTCTGCAGAAACTACAATGACGTCACAGACACAGGAACCATTCTAGTTAAAGAACAACAGGGGGCGACAATGCTCCGGCATGAAAGAAGAAGAAATGACAACATCCGGTTTCTGTAAATGAAAGTTTTTGCCTCTTCATTATTGTGTATTTTTTTATGCTACTTAGAGTTTATTTTTCAATTTCAAGTTATCCCCTGTAGACCCACGAAAAAGAGAAATGGCTTGTATTTCAATTTTAATTTTTGTATTTTAAAACGAAAATCTAATAACAGCTTTGTTTTATTTTTTAATCGTATCTGCTTTTGAACGGAAAAAATACCACAAGATACACAGACCCATTATTTTATCATAATTCAAATTTCAATTTCTAAATTACAAATGAAGTTATGAAAATATCATGATCGTGGTTTTATGCCTTTATAATGATGCTCGTTTCTGGATAGACTTAAGATCGTTTAAAGTCACACAGTGTGATTGTACCATAGCTGTGTCATTTCCCTGCAGGGCTTGGCAATGACAAGAAACTACATGGTTTTTTTCCAGTTGCACTGTAGCTGAGACTGCTCGTGGTCCCATCTAACAGAGCCAACCCCCTCATAATGTAGTTGTGTGTCTGGAGAATGTCATTCCTACTCAGCAGGAATAGATTTCATTTCCCTACATCAATCTGTCTCTACAGTATACTGCCACACAGCAGCCAGATGACAGTTTAACTAATTATCAGTTGATTTGAACCCCTGTGGGCTCATTTCTCTTCCCACCCAGTGAGACTATAAGGTACATTTCTGGGCTTGTGACATTGTTTTATTCCCTAAAAAGCTTTCCCCTAAGTTGTATATGTCATCCTTGGTATGCTTTCACTATTATATAGGTTTATGGCCCCTAGTTATAATTGCATTTATCATCCAAAGAGGAGCTGCAGGGACTTCTTCCTTTGAGGCTATAAATCCCATGGATCTACTGACTGTAAACCACATGGATCTGCTGGACTCATCAGAATAATATTTGGTAATATTTACCATCCGTCCATCCATTTTCTATACCCGCTTATTCCTTAACCAGAATCACGGGGATCTGCTGGAGCCTATCCCAGCTCTCTTTGGGTGAAAGGCAGGGGTACACCCTGGACAGGTCACCAGTCCAGCTTTCATTCCTTCTAAATCAAACTTCCCTCCTCTTTTTTTGAATGCAAAACAATAAATGAGACTTTTACCTGAGGCTTTGGCTAGCTTGCGAGCCTTCTTCTCTGCCATAGATGTGTTCTCATAGTAGTTCTGACTATCCTTTGCATGACTGAAGCTGATGAACTTTACAGACCTGGTGTATATGACCAAGTCAGACAGAGCCTTGGCCACTACCACCTTCTTCTACTCAATACATTAGGGACAGAGAAGAAGACAAACGAAATACAGCACTAAAATTCCAATAGGTTCTTAACTAGAGCTTTACCTTCCTGCTTCAGTTCAAAATGTTTGTAAATCTGTCTTTTACAAAGTGTTCTTAAGAAATCTGTTTTTTAACCTGACATAAAAACCCTCACTTACTTTCTTCTTCAGCCCTGCCTTTCTGGAGGGCCAGAACTTTGCTTTAGTTTGATGGCCCTCATCTTCCTCATCCTCCTCCTCATCATCATCATCCTCGCCTTCATCTACACTCTCCTCTGCCTCTGTCCCTTCTGTTTCCACTGTGTTAATCTGTGGCTTTAGCTTTTTATTCTTGATGAGGATCTTAAACTTCAGGTCCTGGGGTGACCACACACAAAGTATAGATTCATGCATGTCATCACATACACTGTAAATCCTTATAATTAAGAAAAAAAAAAAAAAAACATTCACTTTGCAAAACTCAGATTTCTTCAGTAGCTGCATTCACGTTAATAAATATGAGACAAGTTTGGAAAGTCAAAGAAGCAGAAAGCAGCAGGTGTGCCAAATCCCACATCTGCTGCTACATTATCCTGGCTCCAGACCTGTTAATAATCTATGGATCTGTCAAAAACAGCAATATGCTAAAATTAAACCACATTATGGTCTGCATTTGGAAGCAGCTTCATTGTAAAACACATGACATGAGGTCACACATACTGTATGCGTAGGCAATATATGCAAAATGATTACAGATCTGCCATCATTAGCAATCTATAAGAGCACTATGAAACTTCCTAGTGTCCTTGGAGACCTCACTTTTTTATTTTTCATTGTTGGAACAACAAAAAAAGGTTGTGATGAAATAAAATCTAGTATGCATACTCAGAATAAAACACAACTGCTTTTTTGCAGTAAATTCCAAAGCAGTAGAAGTCAGAAGTGGCAAAGAAACTCCGGCGAGACAGCACACATTCATCCACACTCCACAGAAAAACCCTTCATCCTTGTTGTCATATTCAATAGACTGGGTTCTGAGTTCTCCACTGCCAGGCAAAGTCACTCCCTCACTTGAGTGGAGGCAGATGCTTTCGGTGGAGATGTCAGGAGCCAAACGGGGTAATCCAAAGAAACAATCAGCTGAAGTGTCTCAGCACATTGAGAATGATGGACACTTCTCAGAATCAACTACATAACACTAGATTTTGTGACTCTGAGAGGTTAAAGAAGATTGCAAATACAGATGAGCTAGCCCAATGTCCCAGTGGTGGAGAGAGGCACAGGAAGTCACTGAAAGCCACTAATGAGACCCGCCATGTTGATGAAAAGGTCCCATTTTCTCCTTGTTTTGCTTTGCTATGACAGACGATGAGGACTTACACATAAACACCATCCCTCTGCTGGTATTAAATACAGTCTGCTTTTGATTTACACTCAAAAGCTCTCTCTTCTTTTGAGTCTTACATTTGGGCTTGGGAGAGCTCCAGTGTTCGGGTGATCCAAGGGAGTTCTCAGCAGCTTCTCCCCTAGGATAGAGATAAGGTACTGGGCCATGACCTCCTGCTGCTCCTCAGAGCAATGGTTTTCGAGTGACAGGATTACCGGGTAAGCAGACACCTGTCAAGAAAAAAAAAACATGATTCAACCTAGAATTGACTTACATGAACTCTTTTATTCTCTCTACAGGGTCTCCAGGCACGTGATCATAAGTAGAATGAATGCAGCTCAGCAGATACTCCTGGTAGCTTCAGAGACATATATGAACAGCGAGTTAAATACCTGTGGCACCACCTCAGGTAATATATGTTATGTAACATACTTTATGCTTTTACCTCAAAGGCATGCTGCTCCACGGTGGTGATGACGTCTTTAAACAGTATTTTGGTGGTCAGGGTGTAACCATGGTAGACTACAGGCTCCATATCTGGCCCATCCCAGCAGTCAATCTCCAGACATCGACAGCCTTTCCTCAGAGCACTGAGACACACACACACACACACACACACACAATGTAAACATGCTGGGCTGTGGCAAAGCTATGATAAGCAGTTACGTAGTGTTTGAGAAATTAAAAATGAAGCGCTGGGGCACAAACCGAGCTGTTTCCTTTCTAAGCACATCTTTCAAGTCGAGCCATCATAATGAGTTCCATACATGTGACCAATTACTGCATATCAAAACATGTGAATAATATATAACAAACATTGCAATCAAATACTTCATTTCTAGTTTCTTCTGTCTGAGCGAATCTGGATCTCCTCCCCATTAAAAACAGGAAAATTCCACCTCTGTGCTTTCACTGTATTATAAAATCATCAGGTTTACACAGTAGTTTTTTTTATGGCTGTCTTAAATAAAAATGACAGGCCACATGTCCACGCATGTTTGAGATTTTGATTGGACAGTTTGAATGGAATAGCATACAGAAAGGAAGAGAGATCTGATGAAACAAAGTTTACTAGGGAAACCTACGCTCCAAAGGTCACTTGTATCTTATCTGATTTATACACACACTAGTAAAAAGTGTAAAAACATCCAATTGTGGTTTATATATTGGCTAACACCATAAACACGTCTCTGAGACTTGATGTGGCGTTGTTGTCGCTCAGTGTGCTTGGACGAACATGTTAAATTAACCATTAGGTAACTTCCACCATAGTCGTAGATGCTGCACAGGAGTGGTAGACAGATGGATAACTGGTCCTTTGTTAAAAAGTAGTTACAGCACTCTGCTAAAACCACAGATTGATGTTTAATTCATGTCTGTTCGAGATTAAACAAACAAGACGAAAACCACAGTATCAAATTTTAGAT
The DNA here is from genome assembly GCF_900324485.2 of Mastacembelus armatus. Classification (NCBI taxonomy): domain Eukaryota; kingdom Metazoa; phylum Chordata; class Actinopteri; order Synbranchiformes; family Mastacembelidae; genus Mastacembelus; species Mastacembelus armatus. The sequence continues at coordinate 7,872,976 of NC_046638.1, read as the reverse complement.
GAGGTGTAATTATGCATAAAGTCAAAGGAAACAAGTGGGTGTGGATCGGAGCGACTGATGTCTAGACAACATAAACAGAGGTGTTTGAAAGAAACGTGTTTCAGCAAAAGTCACAGTTGTCCCATGGCTTTATGAATAAATATTAAATATGCCGGAGACAAGAAGACTTGAGGGGAATAACAGAAACAAGTGACATTTCCAGTGAGTCCTGAGATCAATCAGAAACAGCTAAAACACAAACACAACATAGGCATACTAGACATATATACACAGTTGGTGCAATAGCTACAGTTGTACAGTTGGTGCATTGGTTTCACTTTCTGTTTGAACATGCCTTAAGAGTTGCTGATGGGAGTTCGGTAAAAGGCAAGTAGGGGGTTGTAGTTCATAAATATATAAATTTCTTTACATGTTCTGAGCCACATGATGCAGTTAACAAATACTGTGAGAAAGGACATCTGTCTAAGAACATATTCCTCATTTCCACTTCTTGCATCCCTCCACTTCTTTAGCAGCAGTGACAAAGACTCAAGGAAAATTTAGCCCTTTTTCTTTAACTCTCAACTGTGGGCTTGAGGGCTTTCTGAAAGCGCTCTAACTCCTGCCACTTTGTTGTCCTCTTGAGAAGATTCTTTCATTATCTAAATAAACCACAGCTTCCAGACCACTAGTTTGGAGGGTTCCACTCTACCAGCTGGCCAGAGTGCCCAGCACTTCCACAGGCACCATAAATACAGCACTTCTGCTGCCATCAGTCCTTTTTGTAATCACTTCCATTGTCCCATAAATGGACCACAGCAATTTCACTGTCTGACTCAGCGCGAGGGGGTCAATGACATGGGAGGAAAAGAGAGAATTCTGATAATATGCATGTAGATCAGGTGGATATCTGTGTGTTGAGTGGGGAATTTTACAGTGTTTTTTTAAATGGGCATTATCATTTTGTTTTGTTTTACAGGTGACTCTAATTTGACTTGAAACATGGTTTTCTGAAGAACACAAGCTGCATACAGTATATTGCACTACCAAACATAGGCATCCAGATGGCTTTTTCCGACTAGCTGATCTCCAGTCAGGTAAGTGTTGTGTGATGAAGAGATGAAGTAACTGGTGAGAGGCTGGTCCATGTCATGGTACACAGATGTGTGGGCCTGGTTGAACACGCAGCAGTCTTTGGACTCCATGTACCTGAGAAATCCTTCAAATGTCATGGATCTGCTTTCTCTGGCTGCAAGAGGAAGGCCCAGAGTAACACTCTTGTCAGTGACATACTGTAATCAACATTAACTCTTTTATCGACTGTTTTAAAAAGTAGCCAGCATAAGCAGAAATACTTGTCCTCGTGTTACTGCATTAAAATAAATTAAATCAATAATTGCACAGCAGTGGTTGGATCTAAATGCAAATGTCAGCCTACCAACGTGCTCACCGTGACAATGCTAAACTGCTGATGTTAGCGGGAAGTATTTGCCATGGTCACCATTTTAGTTTTGGATGTTAGCCTGTTGACTTGTAACTGATTAAAAATGCAAAATACAGCTCTACATTTTTTTCAAACCAAAGTACATAAACTGCTAATGCACTGGAAAACAAGTAGAATTCATAATATTAGGGTCTGTATCAAATTTCATGGTATTCTATCCAGTAGTTAAGATATTTCAGTCTAGAACTGAGAGGAGGAGTGACCAATACATCTGTATTACCATCTCTAGAGCCAGTCAGAGTTACTATTATTATTTAAGGGATTATCGTTTCAGGGCAACATGTGCAGCTGTTCTTCTATATGTGGCCTGGTGACCTGTCCAGGGTGTACCCCTGCCTTTCACTCAAAGAGAGCTGGGATAGGCTCCAGCAGATCCCCGTGACGCTACATAGGAATAAGTGGATAGATAATGGATGGATGGATTATCATTTAAGTTATAGAGGGAACAACTTCAGTCAAATTTTAGGCAAAAATGGCAATAACACTGGAATATGTTGACTCTGAGGTGGGGACAGAATATACAGCTCCTTCCAATGAATACTCCAAGTGTTAGTCAATTAATTGAAACAAGTGTGTTAGACTGCATGCACAGAGAGCTCAATAAACCACTGCCCTAATGCTTTGAGAGTCCAAATATTTAAACAGTAGTCTGCAACCTATTATAAACACTTAACTGAGTAGACTTAAAATGAATGACATCATAAGGATAGGCTTTCCTGCAGTGCTGTTGTGCAAGGTTTCTTTGGCATGTTGGATTTGATTTCATCTGGCTATTCAGGGTTTGTGTTATCAAATAGAAAGCTAAGATGATAGCAATTACTGACTTGGCAAAGTTCGATTGTACTGAATTTGCAGATGTTGCATCTTTCCAGGCTTTATTGTTTTCTCCTCTTTTTTTCTTCTGGATTTACTGGTTAAATTAATAACATGAGACCAGACACCCTTTTTCCAAAGCTGCATTGTTAATCATGCAACCTATCACTGTGTGGCTTATTTGCTTTCAAACTTTTTTTAGCCTGAAATCAGCTGGATGAAATCTTACATGAAAGCAATTTGTTCAAGTTTGGGTTTTCCCATTTTTGGTGTTGACTGAAATGTTTTTGTCAACAATCTACTGATGACTAAAAAGACTAAAATGTAATTTTTTTTTTTAACTCTAAAACTATACTAAAGGATGAGATGAAATCATCAAAGTTGTCTGGCTGATTAAAAAATAAAAATGATGAGCTTTACTGAATATGAGTAAAACTACTATAGATTTGTGATCACTGAAAACTAAGCCTAGATCTAAACAGAAAAAAAGCAGAACCATGAGGCCCTTCCTTACTTAGACTTTACCAAATCCAAATATGAAAAAAATTAGGTCATCTGCTTATCAATAGCAGACTTAGGCTTAGGCTGTAACTTCTGTTTGTCATTACATGACAAAGTTTTATAAGAATTTAATATTTTTAAACTCATAGTAATGAGCATCAAGCAGTCTGACCTGGTGCACAGCTCTCCCTTCACTCACCTGTTTCTTCAATCTCATATTTATCAATGAGATTCTCAGCCATCTCCTCATCCGCTGAGAGCTCCATCTGCTCCTTGTGGAGGAACCTGAGGAGAGCAGAGGCAGGCAAAGTTGTCTGACCTGAAGTGTAGGACTGGTACAGATGCTGGATTTCAGCTCTTCTGGAGGATGAGGAGGAAGCCTTTCTTTTCTTCATATCGCCCTGTACACAATCGTTATAGGTACTTAATCCCTTGATGCTGATCCTAGGAAGTTATTTTCTTAGTTTCTTTGTGAAACATGAACGTTTCTCAATGAATGAAATGAGTTTGCAACTCTGAGAAGAGTACTGTAATTTTCTGGTGTACTGTCTACAGTACAGTAATTTATTTAGGCATGTCCTTTTCTGCAAGGCTGAATATCCATCATGATCATGTTAGAAGACAGACTGTTGAATAGTATAAAACATAATTTGTAAGATTATCATATCTTAAACATGTGACTTTCACTGCAGTGCAAAGACAAAGCACATCACGAGCTCCCTAAAAATCTCTGGGAAATAGTGAATAGAAATGTCAACTATGAGAAGTATTCCAACATTTACCTGAGTTCACTGTTAAAGTACTATTTTGTCAAACCCAACATGAGAGAAGTGTTGACTCTGCACACAGTCTCTCACCATCTCACCATCCATCCATCCCCTCCCTCCCTCTCTGTATCTCTTACTTCCATCAAATGCTAAACCAGTGTGTGTCTGACTTTCCCATCTCAGTCCCTCTCCTGTCCTTGTCATTTCTTCCAGTCAGTAAGAGAAAAGTCTGTGACTTTCTCTGGCTTTGTTTGTATCTCTCTCCCTTCATACTTTTCATCTCTCTGTTCTGCAGCCCTTCACTGTTCAGACATATGCCTAAGTCAGTGCTGTCACTGAGCACCCTGCAGAGGGCTGGTCTCCTACTGCATCTGTCACCACAGTGTGAGCAACACAAAATAATCAGCTGTCCTCTTCATTAACCTTTTCTGCAGCTCGGGAAACTGCATGCAAATAAAATGAATGTTGTCATTTCAGCAAATAGGTGGTGATCAACCCAAGACATATTACAGATCTTATATATGAATACAGCACATTAAACAACTGTCACTGAAGAGGGGATGTATCTAGATGCTAGTGTTTCCTGAAAACTCAAACAGCCTACCTCAGATGTGAGTGGTCTCTGAGCACACACGGTATAGATATTCAGGAAATAAAAGAGAAATCAGCAGAGTATAACAAATACTTAAAATAATCTGACTTTTTCAGCAGTTTCCTTTGAAGTACACAAAGCTGTCGTCATAGTGACCAAACATTCTGATTCTTTGAGAATGTTTTGTGAAAAAAAAAAAAAAACAGAAAATCAAAATTGCATTGTACATGGCTTTTTCTGAGGTATGGTAGAGAAAGATGAAATCTCAGCCTGACTCTGCCTCCTTTCATTTTTTTCAGACATAAGAAAACAAAGATTTTTCATTTTTTTCTTGTGGTTAAACAGATAAAATAAAATATGTGAAGAAATAACTTTTGCCTTCATATTTTATGTGATGAAAACTGATCTGTTTTAAGTGGATAAATCTTTATGTTTGCAAACACTACATTTGGGTTATAGCACCTGAACCAGTGCAAGAAGCAAAATTCTGGCATTTTCAGTTTTTTTTTTTGTTTTTAGCCTTTTTCAAAATTCAGACATCCCACCCAAACTCTGTACCTGAAGTATTTGGATGACTCAGGAAATATTTTTTATCTGGTGATACAATACTTCATAATAAATCAGTATTAGGGTTGGCAATGTTGGTCATTTCAGCAAACGTAAAAAGGTTTGTGAAATGTGCTCGATGGATTGCCATAAATTTTGTAAACACACTCATAGTTTCCAGATGATGAATCCTACTGACTTTGCTGATCGCTTAAGATTTTCTCAAGGTCCATCAGGGGAACATTTCAATTTGCCGACAGTTTAAGTCCATCACAGAGAAAACATGACTTATTCCAGCTTAGGGCTATTTATGGATCATTCCAAAATAGTTTATTCTCAGTGCCAGTGTTGTTATCACACCAGATAAAGGGCTAAATTAGCTTTTTTTTGGTTGTGTTACACATCTACAGCAGTGCATTACCTAGTGAAACTAGGTACAAACAGCTCAGGCTGCTACACGCACTGAAACCAAAATTGCAAAAATATGATGTTTTTAGTGCTTTTCCTGAAGTCAACTAGCTGAAGTCCCCTCAGGCAGTATAAGTGCATGTTTACACAGTCATAGAGGGCTTGTTATGGTAATTTCAGTGAATTGATAGACTGTGATAGACTAGCAACCTGACCACCGTGCCCAGTGTTAGCTGGGATCTGTTCCAGCCCCCCTTTAACCCTCTACAGTTTAAGTGGCGCAGCTAATGGAGGAATGGATAGAGCATTGGATTTGACTCCGTTCTGGCCTGTATTGAAGGGCTTGGACCAAAAAATCTTGATCATGGCTCCCTTACTTATAAATGCATTTTGTAATTACATCCAAATTTAGCTGAGGGCAGCACACACCTACTCAGAGTGATCATACAACATTTGATGACATCACTTGCAAGTGCAACTGCAACTGGAACATAAAAAATGACCCACTTAAAATTTTGCTATAAAATGTTATTGTCTGAAGCTTTAATATTCCTGAACAGAGAGTGGTTATTCTCTAAAAATCCATCCCCATCTGCAGATTAAAGTTTGATAACCATTTATTTATTGTATTTTTAAAGAACTAATTGTTTTGCCAATAAATGAACTTTTTGAGTGCACCCTCTTTTCACCATCTGATCAGGCCAAAATTACTCGCAAAGTATTGCAGTGTGAACTGTGGAATCTCAATACATCATGAAAATACATGTTGTTAGTCTAGAGAGCACAGCGGAGTGATTCAAGGGAGATGGTATTTAATTCATGTAATAAAGTCCACGCTTCAAAATGTCAAAGCGCAGTGGATGAAAGTATGATGAAAACTCTTCTATGTAAGTGAAGTGAACTGATTTTCTGCTGGTTGTTTTAGCAAGTTTAACAAGAACTTCCTCTCTGGATGTTTGTGTAAATCTGAATGTTATTGGTGTGGTGTGAATCACTGGTGCACAACAATAGTCATTGCATAATCCAGCAGAGTCATTGCTGTCTACATCAGGCTGTAATGGTTTGGCCTTGGGCCTGTCAGAACCACTGGGCATGCAAGGTTGATGTGATAATTCCCAGGCAGTGAACATGAAGCCCTGTACATGGCCCCTGTCTCTGCATCACTGCACCTCCCTCTCCACAGTCTGTTAGTTGGACTCATTTAGGAGAGTAGGGTGTGCTTTTGTATCTAGTTGTCAGTGCTCATGTGCATCTGTGAATACCAGAGGATGGATGGTGAATAGAAGATTAGCTGTCTTTATGTGTGACTGTGTGTGGGAATGCAATATTAAATATGTAAAGTTCAGATGCACCAGCATGTTGCGGCATCATCTAAGCTCATTGTGGGAACATCTGATTTCTTTGTGTCGTGCCAGTGTCATGTGCAGAGACCATGTTTTTATCTTAACCAAGTGCTCAAGTTGTATACTGTGACAAGGCAGCATCAAGATGAAGCTGTTCAGATGCTTTGGATTTGAAAAGCCAAGACTTGTGTGCCTGTAGTTGAATGCGGAGGTGGGGGCGAGACCATGTTTCCTTTTTGCAGTCTATTCCCAGCTGGATTTCCACCGGCTCATTTGGTAGTCACTGGCCCGTTGTAGCATTGGTCAGGCAGCCGAATGGCAGTGGTAATGCCTGATGTCACAGGATAACAGGATATGTGACCAGCTATAACACAAACAAGTTCTGACATATAGTATATGCACGTATATACAGTTTATATTCTGTACTGTAGCATATCCTCTAGCATTCCCGTTTCCAGAAGAAGATATTCACTTACTAGTAACAGGCTTTGCTAAATCTGTTTTGGAGGAACCATAATTGCTAGGTTTTCCCAGTCGTGTTTCATAGAGATATCAGAAGGTGGGAGGAGGGAGGGTGGGTGGTTAAACAGGGATAGGGTTATGGCTTAGCACAGGATACTGAAACTGAGACCCAAGATAATCTGTGTCCAGTTCACTGTTTAATCTACCAAAACACTTTGTTATGGTGATGGAAATGTAACTTTGGCTAAATATTGAGAAGTTGACCTATGCAATATCCAAGTCATATTAATTATCATAATATTCAACTTAAATTGTGCTCATTCCCCAGATGTTATCTTAATGATGCAAGTAGTTGTAATATCTGTGTTTTATATGTTGATATTTAACGTATCTGCAGTGTTCATGAATTTTTGTTAGCTGTGCACATTTTACTTTTAATCAAAATGCTTTCTTGTTATATTGGTTAAATAAAAATACAATCCAGTCAGCATATTTGTTACTAAATGTATTTGTTACTGCAAACTAATTCAGTATTTCAATATAAATATGAATGTTATCAGTCAGGGTTGCAAAAAGGATGTACCTTAACCTTAGCCACCAGAATGTGTGTGTGTGTGTGTGTGTGTGTGTGTGTGTGTGTGTGTGTGTGTGTGTGTGCGCGCGCGCGCGTGCGTGCGTGCGTGTGTGCGTGTGTGTGTGTGTGTGTGTGTGTGTGTGTGAACAGGTGTGAGTAATACCAGGCACACACACACACACACACTCTATACATGCTGGGAGAGTTTTTTGCCAGATGGGTGAAAAATGTACAGGCTACTGTAAATGTTAGGCTCATTATTAGAAACAACTGCTTTATTTTCTGAATCTCTTCACTTCACTCTTCCTTAGGATTCTCACAACTTTGCCATCAGGTTTTCTTCAGCTTGAGGAAACTGCTAAAAACATAATCATTCACATTTTATGTTAATTGTATTGTATTTATAACTGTAAAACAAAGAAGTTCATCTTAAAGTTAAAACTCTTAGGAAAAGAATTAGAAGTTGGTAATGTTTATACAAAATGAATCAAAATACATAGCTCTTTAGTATTCTTGCTATTCCATTCTAGAGATATTGCTATAGCCCTGAGCAAATGGCCATCTGTTGGAAAAAAAAAAGTCAACATCTAGCAGTATTTCTGCTGTTCAGGCTTAAGAGTCATCATTCTCTGGCAGTGCTGGTGTGTTGAGAGAGGCAGGCAATTGGTTATTAGGACAGATCCCAGCCAAGGGAAATCACTGAGTCAAAGCAGTAGGAAGAGGTGTTGATTTGCTATTCTGCTCAGGATGGAGACAGTGATACAAATCTAAATCCCTCCTAGGAAACGTATAACACTGATGATACATGCATGTATCAAATACATGTTTTGACAGACCTGCCACATCCAGCTAACACCACCAAAGACAAATATTCCAGCAACACAGAATCAGTTTGACATTAAAAAAAAAAGAAATTCTGAGTTTTATGGAGACAACGTAGACAGATTTCAGGGTATTATTATTATTATTGTAAATTTTTTTAAAAATCTCTCATTTTGCCTGTTTATAGCACATCTCCTTCCCTGTTGGCAGGAGACATGTAGCAATGTTTAAAAACTGACATAGCTAACTTTCTGAAAAGCTGCCATGCTTTTTCAATTGTTATTTTGGAATTTGTCAAAAGAGTCTTAAGCTACCTAAATTCAGCTAAATATAATTAAGTGTTCTACACTTTGTATGGCTTATGCAGAATTTAGCTATAATTAGAAAGCACTACTATAAAGAAGCTAATTCAATTACTGCTGTTACAAATTATACCATAATTGTCAAACTTTTGCTGACTGCAGTTTTAATTATAGCTGGTTCCAGCTAATATGCAGTGATTCCCAGCAAATTACATATCCTCCTCCTGTCTCATTCTCTCTCATCATTTTCTGTGCTATCCTACCCCAGAATAGCCATGGGACATTAATTGGTGTCTTTTAGCTTCTCTGATAGCCAAGAGTGATGGGAGGGAAAGTGGGATCACCTGACAGGGAAAATTGGACCATTTAACTTTCTATCATGGTTCACATGCCTTCTCATTCCTCCTATTTAATTCATGCACTCATATTAAACTAAATAATGTTAAGCATCAAAATGTGAGTTCCACCCCCCATTGGAGAACTTGAACTCTACAGCATGGAAGAGTGTTTTGTAAAAGTCAGTTAAGCATCTGTGGATAAAGTGTATGTCTATGATGCAGACGGACATTGTGTATAATGTCTGGATTATAAAGGAATTCATTCAATTTTCTGCTGCCACAGTGTTTTAAACTTGACAGTGTTGCAGGTGATTAACATCATGTTTTTAACCATGTGTTCAAACATTTATATGCTAATTTGTAAATCCATTTGGTAGGAAAAATAATGTTGACAAAATTTTTATTTAATCAACAGAAAAATTAAATCTTCATATTAAACGTATCTGTAGAATCTGCGCTGTTAATGAAAAATGCCACTACTGTTCATTGGGAAATGGTTCACTCATCCATCATTCCATTATTATACATGGACAGATTCACAAGCATTCACAGTGGAAACGTTCACACATATATGAGATCCTAATGTTATGAGAATGGGTGGCTGACTCAGCTTGTAAGTGCAAGTCCCATTAGTGAAAGTAAAAGGCTCCAAAAGATTTTATAAAATTCAGCAGGATTTTGGGGGCTCGTAATGGAGATCCTATTTTTACTGTATGCAGATACACTGTGCAAAGCAATATGACCTGAGTTTACAGTGATATTGGTGATAAATATTGCAGTTTGGTATTTCAGTGAAACTTTATTCTTCAAGATAGGAGGTGAGGCACAGTAGGGATGTATCAAGTCAGTGGCACTCTATAATTTTGGGATCCATTGCTATGATTTGTGTTATCCATAGTTCACCTGATTTGACCAAGTCAATTTAGCACAGCATAAGATTATTTTATGCAGTTGTTGTTACCTTTACATAGTCATGCACAACTTGTAGTTGTGTAGTGTAATGTGATAATGCTGTTTAGCTAGCTCCAGCTGAGGATCCACACCCCAGCCCGAAGCCCAGAAAAAGTCCCTTGATAGGACTTTAGGGCCCAGACAACCAGAATTTACAATATATTAAAGAATCTCTGTCAAGCCCTTGGGATCCCAAAGTTGTTCAGAGCATCATGTCAAAGGGACAAGTTGTGAATACATCATCTTAGTTTTTATATATATGAATGTGTGTGTGCGTGTGTGTGTGTGCGTGCATGTGTGCGTGTATATGTATTGTCTAGATTTGAGTAGATCATTGAGTTTCTATATCAAATGTACACAATAGCCTTAAGGACGTTTCAGCTCAGGTCTTATTTGCATTTTTCTAAACCTGCATCACTACATCAGATCCCATGTTGCATACCAAGTGTGGTAAAATAAAAGGATGCAAAACATCTAGCTACAGCTAAGATAAGTGGAGGCTTTGTTGCTTATAAATGTTTCCCTCACGCCCCCATTAATCCCCCAGATTATATTCAGCCAAATATTCACTACAAAGCAGAGATTTCCAGAGGGTACCTCCACTTAGTACCAAACTGCATCCTGCTTTTCCCCCAAATTCTCAAGCAGCGCAGTTGTACCTGCAGCGACATGGCAGTCATCCAGGGAATCTTGTTGTCTCACATTTTCAGACAGATCCCCTGGCAGCTGACTGTCTCCAAAAAAGAGCGATAGTCTGTGCCCTCTCCATGACTCATTCCAAACAATAAGCTCTTCACCTGCTGTTTTGATGTCTACACTCAGTTGGCAGCTCACTAAGTACACAACTAATGCTCATGCAGTCTAATATAGTTCTGCAATGGATCCTTCTTTCATGAAGGTGATAATATTCCATTTTTATTTAAACCATTTAACTGATTCAGCTCCTACATTATGCAGTACACTCAGTGGACATCTACCAGTTGGAATGTTGTCATGTCAACAGCCTATTTGGGCTGTAATTCCCTACTCGCCTATTGAAACATACTGGAAAGTTCAGAAGGTCATTATCATCCCATAGATCTTCATTGTCTTGGCATGACAACTACTCGCTTATGTTTACGCAGTAAAACGAGTTTACTTTAGTCACTCAAACTACTCAATGATGTTTAGGCCTTAAAACTAATGAATTTCCCCAAAAACTGAACATTACTTCCTCCATGACAAAATGATTTATTGCTGAACCGCTGTCGTCAACCACACACCTAATGCTTCTTATTGTTTCCAGTCAAGCATGTTACAGTACCATAACTGTGACTCTATCTACAGCCTCTATACCTCTGTTAGATTAACCCTTTCTTTTATTGTGACTGCTAACCACACAGGGCTTTGAAAACGTACCATTGTCAGGTAGCAGTCTGACAGTCCATCCATCCATCCATCCATGTCATTGCTCTTTGTTTATTTTACCTTTCTGCTGAACACAGCAGCTGCAGTAAATGTGAACCATCCAGCTGCAGAAACACTGATTAATTGTCTGCCTGTAACAAGAGAGCGAGAGCAGAAGAGGGAGGAGTTTGGAGATAAACAGTAAAAAAAAACAAAACAATAAAAAAAGCTTTGGGATGGATAACCATCCATGCAAGCTTTGACAAGTCAAATCTGAAAAAGGAGATAGTTGTCTGGCTGAAAGAATTTGTGCAAATACATATTGCTAGTGTGTGAATACAAATCTGTGCATATCAGTTCTGCTTTTCCTACAAACCACAGGAATGCAAGCTTTTCTGCTGAGGTATGTGTAATTCAGTGTCTGACTCTGGTCACATCTCTCCCTCGCGCTGCTCTTCCTGCAGGAGGTCAGATGAGTGACATCTCATCAGCCTGGCTGTATTTGAGATAAGTGAGAAATCAATAGTTATTGATTAGCGGACTGCCACGAGAAACTCTTTCCTCACCATCTCCCGGATGCTTTGCCTCAGCATCCTGTTATAGAAAGCAGATGGTCCTGCTTAGCCATTGGTACTCAGCATATGGGATGTGTTTAGTGGCCCAGACAGAACCTCTCCACGGGACTGTGTCCTACTGCCTTTCCAACAGCCTGACAAATTTAGACTCTTATGTAGACACACCTATTGTGTCAAACTCTTACAGAAATGGGTGACAAGGAATACATATGTTATGAGTAATTAAGCAGGAGATGTTTGATTGTAATGCTGTGTTGAATTCACTTTTTAGAAAATATTTATTGTGAAACTACAAAGAATTTAAACCATTCTTTACATTTTTATGTGATGCACATTAAATGCCTGAATTTTGAAGGATTACATATGTTTATTGGGCCTTGATTAGGGAGGAAGTGTACTTAGATTTCCCATTAATTCAGACCCGCTGTCCCAGAACTTCTGCTCTTGCTGACACTAGTCATCTTGCTCATGATCATGACTCTTCTATATACTGATGTTTCATCTTGTGTTTAGTGTAGGCTCTGTATTTAATACTCCAAAAGTAATAATGAACTGACTACCCCTGAACAGGTGTGAGGTGGGGGTGAAAAAAAGCCAAAAGCTGTGTCAGTGACAATCTACCACATAAGCAGAATACATACCAGCAACAGAAAAAGAAAGAATTGGAAAAGGTTTTAACTAAATTATTTAGTGCTAATCTAAAATTGATAGTGCGGTGTGATGTTTAACCGACGCTTTGTTCCACAAATATTACTAACCAGGGCACACAACAGGAACACTGTGCCATTTTCATGTGCTTAATTAAAACCATTTGTAACAAACATTGGACTGTCTGAGTGTTTGAGTACTGTCGAGAACTGCGGCTGCAAATGACAGGAAGACATTTCCCCATGATACATTATAGTGTTTAAAATTCTTGGATGTCCCATTCAAACCTATTGTCTGTTTATTTTTATATTCTACTAAGATTAGATGAATGTGTTGTGCTGGACACTTCTTATGCAGGAGTGAAACCACTGTTTTGGTTGGGTTGTTTTATTAACATGCTGTAAACTGGCAGCCTTATGAGGTCTCTAAGGATAGATGACTTGTTGCAGAACATTAAATGTTTATGCATCCTGTCAACTTCACATGATGGGATGTATAAAGCTGTGTGGTTTCTAACTGCATACTTCATCAATTATAGTCAGATTCATCTCTGAAGTACAGTTACTACAGAGTGTGACATCATTATATAAACAAATAAATAAGGCTTAGAAGTGTTTCAGCAGAGAGCTCATTTACACAGTGCCAAAGGATGTGGGTTGGCTGGTAAACAACAACAACAAAAAAAAAGAAAAAGAGAGAGAGAGAGAGAAAGACAGAAAGTGGCAAATAGTGGATGTGGCTCACTTATTTTTTTACAAAATCCACTGAAGAGCATGATAAAGTACTCAGACCCAAGAATCAACACTCATGAGCTATCAATGGAGTGACTTATATTTTGTGGAAATCCTGTATTTCTCAATAACTTCCTGTGTTTCAGTTGAACGACTTAAGAACAATGCCAATGAAGAAGGCAAAGGGACGCAACAAAACTTTTTATGCAATACAAATAAGAAGCTGACTAAAGCTGTGCTGTTACTTTGTTGTAAAAATTGTTACGTAGATCTTGCAGCATTTGCATGACCTTGAATTAAAAGAAAACTCCAGGCCCAAAATAGCGCCGGGCAGAGCAGATGTTCATACATAAATATGTGTACTGTGATGTCAAAGAGTAGGTCATATGTTTCCTTCCTTCCCTCGAATATCTAATTTAGGCAGTTTTTTTTACATAATTAATTACTTTGTGGGTTGTGCCATCTCAAATAGATAGTGGGACACATGTCTTCTTTGTTTACATTTTCTTTCAAGATCACCAGTGTTTTTCAAGAATTAATTTTTAATTTTGCTGATTCTGCATGAAAAACTTTGTATTTTTTCCTGTGCACAAGGTCAATACGATCGTCTATGTATGAGGCCCGCTTCTTCTTTTATGAAGATCAAATCATGCCTGCATTATATTAAAACTTAATCTTGCCTTTTCATCCATTAGGAGCTGTTATTTGTGTATTAACTCTGTCTGTTATTTTTAAATTAAGCAGTATTTCCTGAAAAGAGAGGGCGGTATAATCAAAGAATAAAAAACAAGTTGAATTTATTGTCCCAATCTAGACGATCATTTGGGAATATGGTAAGAACTCTTTGAGGAGTTATTGCCATCAGGCTTAAAGAAATATTCCTGGACTCGAGCCTTTCTCAGCGTCGCTCACATGACCCGCGGTGCCCTGAGAAGATGCTCATGACCTGTTTGTCACACTGCTCTGCTTTCCCATCAGACACAGGATATGTGTGTCAACAGGGGAGGACAGCATGCTGAGACATGCTGAATATTGCAAAATTTAACAGATGTTGTGGTTGCACCCTTAAACAGTAGTCATCTGCCTCAGTGTCAAAAAAAAGTTTCTCTCTGTTCATATCAAATATATGTATTAATGGTTGGTTTTAAATACACGTCTGCAGTTTAACGTAGCCACTCCCATGGAGTCAGATAACTGTGCCTTTTGCACTTTCACATCACACTAGCACTTGGCCTGAAGTACAGTAGTTCTCTAAGAACTGATATATAATCTGCTACTTAAGCATAAATACACTGCAGGGTGAAGGCACAGGGTTGCACTCATGAAAATGAAACTAGGAGGTGCTGCAAGTCAAGACTTGTGATGTCAGCACATATAGCCAGCTTTAATGAGCGCTGTATATTTGGGAATCACACACGTCAGGTTATCTATGCATCAGTGTTAAGCAGTCTTTTATCTTAATTAATAGCTAACTCCATTACTTTACCACGGTAGCAGGATCTTTTGAGTAATGATGCCAGCTGGAATCAATAGGGAACCCGTTCATGCTATGTGGATTATTCAAAGTCCTGTCCATTTACAGTAGCCTTTTACTGTATAGTGCTTACTAAGCAAGGATAGGAATTAATAAAGCAGTTATCAATCACAGAGAGCTGGACAGAGGCATGTTAATCTCATTATATATACACAGTGCTCCTTGTCTGACTCAATAATGTTTAAAGACAATATCTAAGTAAGATAATTATATTCTGCTAGTTTACATATTTAACAGACAGTAATTTTGAGTGTGTGCTCTGGCCTTTTCTTGTAGCTATATTTTATTCCTGTCTGGCTCGGCTGTTGTTCTCTCTGTGGAAAATAACAGTCAACTTTTTCATTGTGTAACCATGAATACATTAACACACTGAACACAAGTTCAACTATGTTTTTACATTGCAAAATAAACCCCAGTAGACCTGGATAGGCCTGGGAAAGATAACTTAGCTTGATTTAGGTTTTTAAAAATTTTTTTGCCACAGCAGAGCCCCAATACATTTCCTTCCACAATCACGACAGTTACAACTGACTCACACCACTTACAGCATCCTTTAATTACAAAATAGTACCCATTCATTCAGTCTTAATGACACATATCACTAGTGGAAACCTCATAAAACCTGGAAAGAAAAACATTTGGATGGCAACCAAAAAGGCTTTGGATCCAGTGAGGTCATCACTGTGGTTAACAGAGAGCCATTTGTGGGTTGGGTTTTTGTCAGACTGTGACTAACGGTGAGGCATGTTGATTCAGAGGTGAGCTGTGAGAAATATGTCTCCTTTCAGGGTCGTTTGCTGCCCACTTTTAAAGTCTAGTGACCCCATATTCCTATCGCTGGTATTGCTAGTACTGCCTACTACTGAAGCTACAACTTAATTAAGTGTTGTACCATTTTTCCAATGTTATTAACCTTCCCTGCTGACTTGACTAGCCCTAATAGCTGTACTGGTCTGTGGGTTGTGCATGCCAGTCAAATGAGCCTGTGTGGTAAAATTGAAATGCACAGATGACATCATATTTACATCATTAAGAAATGTGTAAGGAATGGGATAAACAGTACAGTACCATAGGAAGTTATTGTCCCCTGTAAGTAGATATTTTCCATTTAAACTGCACTTGTGGACTGAATGTTATGATGCTATACCTGTTATTTTTATTTATTTGCATAATTTATCTCTGTAGTACAATCCAATAATTTCAAAGTGCAGTGTTCAGGCTGAAAGATGGCTGTATTTGTGTAGGCTTTTGATGCCAGCAGATGAGAGGGCTGCACAGATGCTGAGTGGTTCCAGTCTAAAGAGGAGAATCCTTCCTCTTACCTAGCACAGACACAAGGCTACTACTGAGCTGGCACCAGAACAAAGCACTCCAACAGCTGCTTGATAATGTGCAACCATTAATTGCATTCTGATGCCTCAAGTCTGGCCTGTGTCACTGAGCAGAGAACCCTCGCTTTGCTGAACATAAAGCAATTATGTAAGAATGCATTCCACGATGTTAACCACACACAACACTGTATGTACTTAATAATGACTCCCTCACATATTCAAACCCTTGTATTTATAAAAATGCGACAGTATTTGAACATTTCAACTACTTCGAAGACTGCTGAGTCAGTTTTATATTTTGCAAAAAAATTATTACCAGTAGGCTATATTAATCAGTGTAATGTGACATTTAGTGGATCCCAAAGAAATAAGTTTCTGACTAAATAAATAAACAGTTGGAACAAGCTGGAGTAGGGGTAAAGGACTTAATATCTTTAGATCTGTTTGGCATGTTCTCCATTTTTTTCTATTTTCTATTATTCAAGTTGATGTTGTTGAAAAAGGCCTGTACTAGCACTACATGACAAACATACTTTGTCACTCCCATTGAGGCTTCCACTTTAACTAAATGGTATTGGACTGCTTAAGTGCAGATGATAAGCTACAGTGCAGTGAGGAATATATCATTCACCCCAGCGACTGTGGTTTGCAGTTGAGAAATGTCTGGTCCTGCCAAAAGAAAAATTATATGAAATGCTCCACAGTTCTGGACTTTCTGTTAAGGCTTTCTCTTCAGGGTTTTTTTTTAAAGTAGACTGTAAAATACATTTGACTGATATGCTTATTAATTCAGGGTTTTGTGAGTCATATATTGAGTTAGCCTATAATTTTAGTTTAGGAATAGGAAATAGTGCTTGTATGTTTCATTTTTCTGAATGCTATGAAAGGCAAGAAATAGGCCCACTGAGAAGATTTTGAGTTGCCTGCTGGAAAACTAAGAAGCAGAGGCTGCGGCTCTCAGAGACATCCTCATTTTCAGATTCCAAGGGTATTCTAGTATATGCAGGTAGGTATCTGGCTCTAATCCAGTCATTACAACCCTAATGTCCCTAATGCATAGATATTCTGAGAATGACAGAATAGTAATGAAAAAGTTGGGGTTTGAGCAAGTAAGGTATTGTACCTGCCTCTTTAAAAAGATATTTTAGCCTTTTTTTAAAAAAAAGTCAGAATTAGAAATCTACAAATACAATATGCCTTCTGCAATCCATCAAAGGCAAACCTTGTTGAACATCGTTATATTCTATCTTCTCACAGACCATTGCCTTAACTATTTGGATGGAAACAAGGGCTTCGTTTGTTAGCCATAGTACCAGAAAGTGGGGTTATTCTACTCCAGGTAGGAGGAATACAATGGGCCCTGTGTTAGGAGTCTGATAAGGTGACTGATAAGGTGGCTAACTATTTCTGCTTCCTTTAGATTTATTCCTCAAAGTGAATATCCTGGCAGTTGGCAGGTAGGTTTAATTCCCACCACTACCAGCAGTCCTGCCCACTAGTGGATTACCATGTGTCCAAAACACATTGCAACACAATGCCAACAAACACAGCGGTATTGGATGACCTGTCTTTGTATGGTGTGAAAGGCTGACGCTGCAGTTTCACAACATAAAGACCGACAGAAAGCGGGGACCAAAAAAATAGTTGAAGGTTTGTGTGCTCTTGATCAACTAATCTATTAATCGATTAATTATTTGAACTCTAAAAATTACTATTACAAAAAAAAACTTAAAGGGGTTTAGTAAATCAATTTCTGCCCTGTACCCCTGCAGGTGAATTTCGCTATTGGTTATAGGAAATACAAAGAGGTTTCTTTGTTTACATACAACCACAGGCTTCCCTAGAGTCAGTAAAAAAACAAAAACAATGACATGAAGCCAGTCCAAAAAATGTGTTTATAGAGAAGTGATATACGAGGTTTTCCATGGATGAAAATAACAAATTTGATGTGTCTGGAAATCAAATGAAGTCCCAAACAAATGCCTGCCCCCCCACGCCGTTGCCAAGGTTTCCGTGTACGCGCTGCCTGCGAGAGCGGAGCCGCGCGACACTCTACAGTATTGCCAGACATGGCGGCGGATCTACAGCCCGAGTGGATTTCTTGTCTCCCTTCTTCCTGGAGTTATGGGGTTACTCGGGATGGACGCGTCTTCTTCGTTAAGTAAATACCCCTTCAAAGACAACGCCTCACGTCATCTCGGTCCGTTTCGAACAAAGTCACCGTTTTAAATAACGAATACGTTTCCCTCTCTCAACAGCGAAGAAGCCAAGAGTACAACCTGGCTGCATCCAGTGAGCGGCGAGGCGGTAATAACCGGGCACAGAAAAACTCCAGGTAAGGTGTCACTTTTCACGGCTGTCAAGTTTCCCTGATGCCTCTAACGCGTCCGCCGTCATATGTACTTGTTATTATTTCTCCAAACCGATACTTCCCGCGCTGGCAGAGAGAGGCGTTGACATCCATGCCGTGTTTCTCAACGCGTGAGTGGGCTTTGGGCGCTCGTGCTGTGACAAGTGAACCGTCTCGTGCCCACCTCTGCCCGGCTCGTGCCACTCTTCGGTTTATTTGGTCAGTGAGCGATGTTGACTAATTGACTCTGACTACTCCTGAAGTTGTTAGACTGACAACAACAACTAATTCCTACGCGTTTTATTCCGCACTGATTCTGGTGATGTGTACACATGATGTTTACTTGACCAGTAAACAAAGGTATCTATACAGCAACAGCTGCAACAGACTCAGGAGCCAAGAAAGGTCAGCTACAAAATCATCGTCGTCTACCCCAACCCTACAGATCAGCCAAGTTAAAGGCAGTGATACATGGTTAAAGTCACTTCTTCGCGATCTGTTATGCTGTTGATGTCCAACCAAGCAGCTGTTTACAGCTGGAGCCTCCCATAGCCTTAAGTCTCTGCAGTGCAATTCCACTAATGGTATGGAGTAGCTGCTGTATTTATGTGGGATTGTAATTGTAACTTATTTTGGTTTGCCCGTTATTTTCTTGATTAATCATTTATCTGTAGTATACAAAAGAGTGAAAAATAATAATTTCTTAGAGCTAAAACAGTTAATATTAATTTTCTGACATTTTATGGATTCACATTTCTGACATTTTATGGATTCATAAGTAATCAAATTAATCATTAGTGAAGATGAAATCAATAACTTTTTAAAAAGAATTTCTTCAAATAACAGTCCAAACCTAAGATTTTTTAATTGACAAGTAAAAAAACAGCAAATCCTCATATTTGAAAAGGAAGAACTAACAAATGTTGGCCCTTTTGCTTGAAAAATAACTGAATCTGTAAATTGATTGTCAAAATAGTTGTCAATTATTGTTCTTTGAAATGATTCATCTTTTTTAAACCGATCATGTGAGTTGACTGCTGACAAGGGCTAGATAATTTAACACACGCATTTGTTCTTTTACCACCAGGCTGTGTTCATGTGTGTTTGTCCAATTTTTAACAGACCTACCCACTGGATGGGAAGAAGGATATACTTTTGAAGGAGCAAGGTGCTTTATCAAGTGAGTTTAAAACCCTCACTACACAAAACATGCACAACCATCAGAAATTACACATACTATCTAAATATGCCACACAGTTTATTCTTCTCGAATGAACAAAGTGCTCATTCAAATACCATCTTCATCTGAAACATCCTGTATAGTTCAAGTAAATATTGCATGGCCATAAATTTGGAACCTTTACTCCCTGTTTCTGTACTGTAGAACCCTATCACAAAAGTTAATGATTACACAGGACATTGTGCAAATACTAGACAAACATAGTCAAAACGTGGGTGCCAGGCTGTTTTTATTTATTACGACTTACCTTGCTCATAGCTGAGCTAAGCTAAAGTATAACATGTTCTTTTTTTATGACAGTTATCCTTACTGTTTAGATTGATATGGTTTGATCACAGTTTAAAATGATGCTTGACATTAAGATGCTGGAAATTATTTCTGAGATACATGCCAATATATGGTATTGCAGGATTTTGAAAATATTTCTTATTTAAAGTCTCCATCCATTGATTTTATTAGAACATCTTATCCCAATTATACTTGTCTCTTGAACATGTGTGGGCAGGAGAAAATGTGATATGTCCTCCATACTGACTAAGCGACTTTGGTTTGTTCAGTTTGTGCTTCTCTTTTTGAAAACCAGGATCTACATGAATAACGCTGGTATTTGGCTATGCTACACAGTCTTTGAACTACAGAATATTTCACATTTTCCTCTCTCCTCCCCGGTAGACTGATGCATGCAAGTAATCAAAAGAGATCACATGCGCTGTCATTCAGTCAGCACTGATTCATCATCTCTCCTCAGAATATTTTAAATCCATGGATGTGAGTTAAAATATTTTATTTTGTATGTCTTAATGAAATACTTTTTCACACAGCAGGTATAGATATTTCGCAGATGAATTTCTCTGCCAAAGTACAAGAATGCTTCTGTATGATTGAAGGCATTGCAATATACAGGCTATAAAGTTGCAATATTATACCTTATTATCCTCACTGAATCCCCTCTACTTCTTTGACTTACTCATTAATTTGAGGAGCTTCATGCGGTATGTTACCAGCCAGTCCTACTAGAAGGAAAGACCATAATTTTATATTCTAGTATTTTACCACAGCTTCTCAGTGCAAAGCAGACTTGGGAACCTCATTCATTAGTTGATACCTGTGAGTGTTGCACAGTCAGTTACGGTAATGTTTGTAAAATAAGTTACGAACTAATCATTTCGTGTATTATAATTATGAAAATCCATTGGTTTTGCCTAAGCTTAATTTTATCCATATTTAAAGTTTAAATCTGTTTTTAAGTTTGTACAAGAAGTTATGTAAATTCAGCTGTTGTGCCATTAGGAGCTGCAGATTAAATAACAGCTTTGTTTTAGTCTCAACCCAGTTGTCAGTACAAATAATTGTATGTGAGAATAACCTTATGTGATAGTTTTACTGAAGATTAAAAGAGTGGAGACTGATGTACAATTCAGATCATTTTTAAAACTATATAATATAATTTATTTATGAAGTATTAGCTCAGCTGACAGTTGTCTCAATCATCTTAATAGCGACAGTAAGCGTATTGATTCTCTGGCAAACTTAAAAGGATAATTTACAGCTCCATGTATTGGCTAATGCACCACTAATCAGCAAAGATGATCTGTGGTTTTATTTGTTTCTTAGCAAAGAAGGTGAAAAATGTGAGTCTTTTAGTTATTTCTGTTTATAAAAATAACCAAATAGTAAACAAAATATGTGTTCAGGTGTCTTAACTGAGCCTTCTCTGAACTGCAGCTAAGCAAGAAAAAAACTAAATCATCCCCACCATATGTCCTTACATTGCCCTCATTGAATATATTAAAACAGTAAAAAAAAAAAAAAAAACATGACATCTTAAGTGTTAAGCAAATTAAGATGAGTAATGTGTCCAGATCTGTAAAACAATTTCCAGAAAGGAGCACTGTGACACATCATTCCCTTGCATTTATTTACATAGAATCTTGTCACTTTAGCAAGCATCCACTCCAAAAATACACACTGCAGTTCAATAGATTACCTTCCCTCTCATGCACTGTCATCTTCCAATCATCCTTCAACATTATTTCCTGCTATTTCTTCATTCCCCTCTGTAACTCATTAGTGGTGCATAATGTCTGTACCTACGTGTAATGTCTGTGATTTATATTTGAACACCACATAAACGGAACTAAGTTAAAGTTCAACTGTGAGCTCCAAATTTGAAATGTTTCATATTTCATGTTGTCAGTATAAAAAATGTTATATGTTGCTCCTTTTGATGTGGGCCTACAAATACTGGTAGGAATAAGTGCTGCTTATTTTGTACACCACACTGTTATCATTTTAACGAGGGGTGATGCAAATTTTGTGGGTGGCATGGAAATAATTGAAAAAGGTACCTTTTTGTGGACTGTTTTACAAAAGCACATTTACCTAGTTTACTCCAACATATCCAGAAGGTTTCCCCTTTGTTGGTAGGAGTTATGTGGTCAAAATGGAAGTGACATAAAGTCATAAAGTTGGCTGTGATGTAAAGCATGCTCTGATAAACTGGTGTGGTCAAATCAAGACACAAGATTTGATATGTCAGTTCGTTGTGAAGAAGAGATCCCTTAAAAGTTTTGAGTGTTTGGGCTGTGTAAAACCATGCCTGTTAAGTTGATTGTGACTCATTATTTTGACATTGAGATTTGTTGACAGGTTTATGTGATCACTGTCTTGGACAGTATTTGAGACATTTTGAGGCTTAATGTGAGTCTGCCAAAAAGGACTCTTAAATACTCTTCAAAACTATCAGCCTGATGACAGATGGATAAGTTAATATCATGTTTTACAGAAGATTATCATTACTTTATCATCAGTTCACTATTAAGTATTAAGCATTACACATTTAGGGTTCTATTTTTTAACTTTTAAATCCTTCTTGCTTTCAGATTGAGAATCTGGATCATTTATTCATTTCTGGCTTTTTTTAGCTTCCAAAAAGGATCTGGCCTATTCACACGTTGGCTTTGTGGCTTGGCAGTTACCATCGGGTTACGCAGTGTGAGCATCAAGAAGCAGATTGTGCTCTGTCTACTGCTGAACTAAATTGGGGAGGATGGGCTGCAGCTTGTTGGAATGATAATGTGGACTACAGGCAGTGTCAGTCACATGCTTTAATTGTTTTATGGTAATGTGTGTTTTGAATGGATGAAAGTCAGTGCAGCTCTCCTCAGACTGAGCAGTTTCTTTGAGTTTCTGGATGCATTGTTGGCCCATTGCCAATTCAGCCTTTTATTTGGGGGAACCACATGTGTGCGTCAACTGGCCAGTACCTGTTTCCTCGCTAACAGAGTGAACTCATGAGGAGGTGCAAACCTGCAAACTATTAGACTGTTCATTTAATTCACAGGCAGAACTAAAGTCAGTTTGTTGTGACTATTTTTTTCCAAGTCAGACAGCAGCAAAGAGTTGAAAATTTTGCCTATTTAAAAAAAAAAAATGCTAAAGTTGAAGAAATTTATTTCAGTGTTGCTTCTGTTCAACTTTGCTATTATTTATTTTTTTGCAGATTTGTTTGTTTATGTCTGAAGATCACATGCCCATCACTGTATCATTGCATCTTCCCATTTGCTGCAGCTTAATGACAAAAGAGAATGAGGAGAATAGCTCCGCCAATTAGTCCTAATATATTCACACTTTTAAGCTAGTGGCTTTTGGCCTTGGTCTCAAGGGCTTAACTTGGCAATAAATTAGAGACCAGAGAATTTCATCTATATATACATTTTTTGCTTTGGTCCCCCAAGAGCTGAAACAATAATCCACACATCAGAGTAAAAGACAGTTTTTCCTTTAGATGAAGTTGTCTGTTCTTATGTACCCTTCATTGAGAGCCAGGAGCTGGGAGAATTATCTGTTATCGAACCTCGGTTCTGTATCAAGGGTAAGATACTCTGAGGCTGAGGGTAATCTGTATATTCTGCATAGGCTCTATGAAGCATACTGCTGTACATGGAGAACTTGGACATTTTATTTATCTATAAAATTCAACAGTCACCTAGAGTACAGTATATGTTCAGTTTGTTTTGATGAGACTGTGCCATCTGGCAGATTTGTGTTTTCCATTTTTATCTCCGTAGCACATAATCCTACATTTCAACTTAAACCTCATTTTGAAAAATAAAAGTGAAACAGGTGGGGGGGTTGCTTTGGGTATTTGAACCCATGTTAAGTTGAATTGTTGGTTTAGGAGGATTTTTGACCTGTGAAAACATGTATAGAATAAAAGGAATCCAGTCGGCTTGAGTGGTGCAGAAAGCATAATGTTATAGTGGGAAAATGATGACCCTAATTATGAGTGTGTTGCCTTGTGGATGCAGGAAGTATTTACGGTAATTATGTTTATGAAAAGACAGGTGCAGATCTCCTGTCAGTTCCCTCTCTTTGTTCTATATTCTTGTCTCATTAATTCTGTCACGGAAAGGAGGGAAAAACCTATCTGCTGAAGTCAGGGTTAATTGCCGTAGGATACAGAGTGAGCTAGCTGACATCTTGTTTTGAGGGCTAATGAGTCAATAATAAGTACATACAGTAGGATGCTCATACAGCAGACTAACAGTGCTCTAGGCCTGAAGTCTAGCTTGACTGCTGTCCAGTTATTAATGTTTTAGTTGATGACATTATCCTTTGAGGGCAATTTGCCGCTTCTGAGTGCTCATCAGTATAAAGTGCAGCGTAAAATATAAATGTTGTACTCGTCTCCTCTGCAACCACAACTTTCATTAGGCCGCTCACTTTTAGTGATGCATAATTCATCATACTGAACAGAGGAAACCAGTGTCAGTTGAAATTTGGCCAATTATGACAAAAATCTCTAGTGGATTTCTGTTTAGCTGTTGGCTCATTTTCTGCTTTAAAGGCCCACACACTGGTTGACTGTAGATTGAAATGTAGGAGGATTAGATTTCTTCCATGTGTATCAATATTCAGTTGGTAATTGTTATGCAAGTCTAAGTAATGAAATCCTCCCTTTGATGACTTTGTGAACTATTAAACCTTCTGTTTGTCATAATGACTACTGTGGAAAAAAGCTACTTTGAAACCTTATATTTCCTATTATTTAGCATCATGGATCACATAGCGACTTTTTTTTTTTTTTAGAGAAACAAAACTTAACCTAACCTAAACAAATATGATGAAATTTCATAAAGATGCTGTGCCCTCAAATCAGCATCTTTTATTGCTTAACAAGTCTGCCTGCATGTTTGTAATGAAAAAACCCTTCATTTATAGCCATAACACCAAGATATGAAATAAGATGTGAAAGCAGAGCAGAGTATTTGTTCACTGAGTGCAAGACTGAAGATTTAGTCAGAAACTTAATATATTGGCAGTAGCTCAAAGACTATTTCCTTGTGACCCCTTACTTAGAATACTACAACTCTTAGTATTTTACTTTTTGTTTTGCCTAAATATGCAACAGTGGAAAAAAGGCATACATTGTTGCCTATTTCAATATGTAGTAGATAAAGAGCACCATTCAGTTGTAGGTGAATTTCTTATGTTTCTCTAATGGTTTGTCCCTGTAAGTGAAAATTAATCCAAAATATTGATTATATCCATTTCAAAGAAGCATTTGGGGAATGTACTTGTTTCCCATATTTCACACAGCCAGATGAGAATTTCCAAAATGTAGTACTGTATCAGTAATAATTGACAATACTAAGTGAATTACAGTATTTATGCCATTTGTCCAAACTAGTGTTTCTGTTCTTGTCTTGCCTCATCTCTTTCCAAGTTTCATCTCTGCAGTTGCAGACACTTCAGACACTGACACTTCAGGGCATCAGTAAAATGAGCCCTCTTATCAGATATCTGAAAAATGGATTAGCATGTCACAGACTTGAAGCATAGGAGATTTGTTTTCATTTTCATGACTGACATCAGCTAAAGTGAATAAAAATCCCCAATCCAATGGGACAATAAGAGGAATGAGCTCTTTCTTGCTTCTGTCTGTGTGGGTTTGCTGTAGCTTTATTTGTAGTGTTACCTGGAATGGAGTAAGAACTTAGAGGCTTTCAGGACAAGAGCGACAGGCGTCCCTGTGAACCCTCTGTAACTGTCAGACAGACGGTTATAGCAGACATTTAAAGGCTCGTCTCTTTGGAGAATAATCCAAGCTTCTTTCTGTGAGAAAAGCTTTATATCAGACCTGATTATATAACCCTGAAAATATAGTCACAGTAGTGAGTGTGTGAGAGATGGGACCAAGTGTTTGGAGGTGGAATTAAATTAAATGTAAGACAGGGTTGTACACTATTTTGCCCTGCATGTGTAGCTCATTAAACGCATTAAACTCAGATGGGTGAGTTTGCCCTGGGTGTTTGCACTGGTCAAACCTGGGGCTCTCTAGTCAAACGAAAGCTGTGACCAATCACAAATCATTGTATCAGTCATCCAAAACCTGATTCTACATGCAAAAGAACTGTTACTAAATCTGTGTGCATGGTAGTTATACAATGTGCTGTGTGTGTGTTATTTCATGTTGTGCAGTCAAGCAAGAGAAAAAAACAACTCAAAGTTCTGTATTTACAGTTTTCTTCAAAAAACGATAAGCATCAAAAATGTGTCATACATGCAAAACCAAAATTTTCATTTTATAGAATGTCCCATTTTCAATCAAAATATACACATCATGTTTCATAAAGTTTGGCAACAGGCAGATATTGGCAAATACATATTATATATGTCTTATCATTTAATAGATAGATTTATTAAAAATGGCAACAAGCTCCAGATTCTTTCATTCATTTTCCTTGAGTAACAGCATATGGTTGAGTGACAGGTTTCATGCAGACAATTTATGTGCCTGTCTGCCATGCAGAGACAGACCTATTAGCAAATTAGTTTTCGATTCATCTAACATGCATGTCTTGCGAAGACAAAACTGAACACCATTCAAAACTGAATGCACTTTAGATGAGGAATGACTTTTTGTTTTAGGGAAAATACCATGGTCTAAGAAACATTGCATTGAGGTGTTCTGTAAGAATGATAGATTCTTGAGGAAATACAGTACCTCTCTGTCTTCACTCATGCCAATCATTGTCTCTATCTAATCCGTTATTATTATACACTAATGTTTGAATGTTTGGAATTATATAGTGAGTAATTTTCAGTGAGGTAATTTTAAGCACCTGCACAATTTTAAATGGTGGGTTTGCAAAGAAGTAGAATGCTCCCATGCACATGGCTAACATTACCAAATGACAGAGCAGGGGACAATGCTTTATTCAAACTGCAAATCTTGAGTGTTTACTCACCCCTTGGGCAGGGGAATGCTCTGATGGCTGCTGACTCACTAACTCTGTCAGTGCTTAATACTCATGTTGTTTACTTGTGTGTGTAATGTGATTTAAGAAGGAAACTAGTGGATCTGGATCTGTTGTACATCATTCCTGTCTGGCTCTATAACTCACTGTTATGAGGCTGGGTGCTGACAGGGAGGCAGAAAGTCAACTAGGTAGACTTTGAGATACCTGCTCTCTGGGTTCACAGCCATCCACCTAACAATGGAAGAAAACTCTGCATGTGTCTTGGTGTTTAGATGTTGTTTGTGAACATATGTATAAGAGATTGTCTGATATTGGTGGCTGCCTCAGGTGCTGATTAAGGCACTTTTTCAGTTCACATCAGTTAACCTCTGAATTTGTTCACTGTTTTCTTTTTTAATGCATTTGTTGTTTCAATTTGTGAGCACTAATATTTGATTATTTCCAGTTTTGTATTACAAGAAGTATTGTCATCTTTGGCCTGAAAGCTAAAGGCATGGCTGCTTTTAAGGGAATCAAGGGACTTTTTGATTGTAGTCTCTCCAGTTACCGTGAGTAACAACATGATGACTTTCCAAGTGTAATCTGACAGACATGTTTTGTCATTTTTGTACTGTCAGATTTTATACTTATTTTCCAGTAGTCCCTCATGGTATGGAATATATTGATTGGATATAGGTCTACTTCTTGGATTTAACAGGGGGAAATGAAGCCTGCAGTAATTCTAAAGTCCTAAAGCCTCTTAGTTGTGTTGTGTCTTTCATTTCATGCTGAGAAAGCTGTTGAACTTTAGTAATCCCTGCAGTAATCTGCAATGAGCTTTGTTGATGTTGCGCCAGGTTGAAACTGGGGGCAGTTGTGTTCATGGGAATCTGTTTTTGATTTATTATTATTCCTCATATGATTAGGTCTATATGAGGCACCTGACATACCAGCTAATATGCAATCATACATCTATCTACATTTTTCAGATGTTGATAGATGTCTCAATTAATATATTTTAAGAAACTGGTTAAATGTCCCTCTGCATTCTTTTTTATACATTCCCTGTACCATTAGTTTTTTATGCACATAGTAGACAGGGGTATATAAGAGAGGCACAAAAGAGCATGTTTTAGCAGCATTTGCCCTCAAGCCATGTGGTTGACTCCAGTATCGTGGCAGTTTTCTGATCTCTTTTGATGTCAAATGTCAAAATACTCCAACCTGTTAAATTGAGTGTAAACACACAACCATTGGACAGGCCCTATGGTAGTGAAACCTACACCCTTTGACTGAAATGCTCATGCTCTAGAAACAACTTTTATTTGCTAATAAAACCTCTTTACTGTGGTGTCTGTTCGGTGATCTTGGTGATGGATCTCTCTTGAGCCCTTAAAATGTTAGAGCTGCTGTATCATGTTCTGGTGAAGCATACACCTTCTCTCCCTATCTTTTTCTTCCTTTCTGTCTCTCCTGTTTGTCCATGTCAGTCCAGTGGACAGTGCATTGCCCGGTTGTTTTCCAGATGGTCTGTGATGATTAGGGAGCTTTAGGAATCCATCACTCTGCTTGAATGCTCTACAGCTGGTAGCTGTTTTAGCACCATGTCACAGAATCCACAGAGAGCTTTAGTGCAGTATGCCGCTTCCTGAAACAAATCGTTGCAAATTCAGCCTCTGAATTTGTCTTTATCCACATCCAAACAGACATTCGTTTTTTTTCAGTAGCTGAAGAGAACAAGAAGCCAAACTTCTGTTTTCATAGTGATCATACCTTCATTAAAAGGATTCATTAAAATATTGCAACAAATCAATTTTTTACATTCTTCCACAGTACTGAATGAAAGGTTTGTTGATGTACTGATGTACTGCTTACTGCCAAGTTTTCAATTTACCAGCGGCACTGGGAGAATTAATATTGTACCTTCCTGGTCCTGTGGCATTGGCTTACTCTGTCTGTTCCCTCTTCTGGCAGCAGTGTCAGCTGCATCATTCCCCCTGCAGACCTTGCATGTCCCACAGTTGTCTATCCCAGGCACATGTTGTTTTGGCAAGACATAATGTATGTTGTTAGCAAGGCATTATTAATGTCTATAGCTGTTCTCTAAGTTGCTCGGTTTTCTTACTAATGGGAACCATATTGTGAGTGTTAATAATTGGAATGAAGTGGATGACTGTCCATTATAGAGATATGAAAACCCTTGCTCTATGTCTAATATTTAATCAGATCAGATGCGCTGATGAGTTATATTTTTCTTTAGTCCATCTCCAGGGCTGGCACTTGTAGAACCCATTCGTCTAAAAGTATTTATGTAATATCATAAGTATATGAAGGAGTTCCATTTTATTCCCAGCAAACATCAAAGTGAAATGGTTTTTTTACAGCCACTTACTGAGCCTTTTCTGCTGTATGTCTGTGTGCATAGATTTTAGTGTGAGCCCATCATGACTTGAGTGCCCTGTAAATTCTGCTGCCAAATGGGGCACTTGACAGATATAAATAGTCCAGGTCAATTCTGCAGTGTATTACTGTTATAAGACCCACCAGATTAGATATTCAAAGCTTCTTTCAAAATAAAGCTACAGCCTGACTTAAATCTGTACCTGTTATTTCTTCTTCATTCTGGGTAGAGAGAATGATGCATAGATAGTGGCAATGATCCGAAACTACACTCATCAGCTGTGAAGTGGTGACTCTTATAGTGTCAGAGTCCTCTCCCACGCTCTGTATTCGAATCTGCCTGTTCCTGCCTAAACAAATATTTGAGCTCTGTGTCAAGTCTCTCATTGATTAATGTATATCTGCTGTGATTCATATTGTACATTTGTGTTTCTCACAAGCTTAATGGCATCACTGGAGTTACTAGGAGGAATGTGCCGTAGTGTGATCTGACTCACAGAAAACATTTTTGTCCCCTATTAGAAATGAAGTGGTGTAGTTTGTCCAGCAAACAGAAAACCCTGGAAAAAACAAACTTCTAAATGTGCATCCTTTTATCTAAATTGGTGCCTTGGAGACACTGCATGCTTCCTGCTTCCCAGAGTTCTAGCCGTCTCTCCCAGGTCAGGTGATTCACAAATAGCTAAAGAGAATTGGTGGGATACCGCAAATAACCTTACTCTAAACTCTTACAATGTGTTCTTGTCCATGTGGAGCCAGAACCCATAATTCAAACAACATGGAGATCTACTCATCAAAACACCACTTTATCTTGCCAGTAGTGGTTAAAATCTCCACAGATTACCTTTAAGGACTATGTGCAATGAAATTAATCTGTCCCTCTTTTCATACAGCGTATCGGCTCTGTGCAGATGGCGTTCAGTTTCAGTTAGAAGACCTGTGAAAGTGTGAGAGATGAGGCCAGAGTGAGGGGAGTTGATAGGGGCTTCATAACTGTAGTAATGGTTTGCAATCCATCAGTCTAATCAGCTGTCAGCCCTCTGCAGCATTTTTCTGCAGCAGTAGCGATAAATGTCACCGGTCGACAAGAGTCTGGTTTAAACATCACTGCTACTTACTCAAGGATAAATCCAGCTTTCCCACCTTTGTGCTGGTATTCACAAACCTGTGTGTGTAGGAATTCCTCCTCCGCTCTGGATGAGAGGGATCCTACTATTTTTCACTGTAAGACCTCTGCTGGTGGTTCAGATAAATACACCCTAAATTTTAACTGTGATGTTATGATTGCTATATTTCTGCCTCTGTAGCTCTTGTACAGCAGCAGGATTCAGCACAGACTGTTTGATGGCATCTTCTCTGTGTGACAGCTTTATTACTGCCTGCCACTTGACTGATGATGGTCCCTATTGAATGTGGGGGTGGGTACTGTAATATGGTGTAAGCATGTAGGGGTAGGCAGTATAACTGGTGTAAATGGCACAATAGTAGAGAAATGAACCCCAGTATGAAGTTGACAATACTGTTTGCTCCAACATAAGAAAGAGTTTGTCACATCACATTAAGTGAACTGTGTATTATAAAGGTAATAGGTAATGTTTTGCTAGGATGTTAAAAATAAGTAAGCGTGCTGCATTTAAATAACATTCTCTTGACACATAGGGAAAAATGATATGAGTAATAGATTTATCAATTTGTTAATTAGTATATTACGATTTACCTAAGTAAATCGTAATATTTTTAGTTTTTGAACTGTTGGTCAAACCAAACAAGACATTTGGTGAAGGCCATTGTTCACTGATTTCCAGTGTATTAGCCTAAATGATGTGTATGTATGTGAAGAATTTGTTTAGGTGCAGATGTAAGAACAGCAAATTGAAACATTAAGATATATAATGTAATAAAATAGAAAAATCAGGTTAGAAAGCTGAACAAGAGTTTACAGAGGAAGGATGGTTCTATGTGATATGTTGTAAAACAATTGTCAAATTAAGTGACAAGGAAAAGAATAGTAATTTTTTGTTGTTTTTTTTGTTACACTATGTAACTATCGCTGAACTTATCTGTTTAGGGCTATTTTGGTTTTGGCTTGCTGAATCTACAGTTTTAATAAAAATTATGTGTTTAGAAACTACTTGTACTTAAATCGTCATACGCACACAACTAATGTTATTTTCCCCATATTTTTAGCTAAGAGCCAGTCATTTGAATGTTTTTAATTCCACACTACTCAAAATAAAATAAAAGATGTCATCTTTAATTTCATTTGGCTCTGTTTTGAATAACAGTGATGCCACTCACTCTCAAAGGAAAACTTTTCCTTAGTAAGAGCCTGTGTTGGAAGTTTCATAAATAACTCTCAAGTCTCTTAGTATTTTTAGTCTTTGTCAGACTTGATGTGCATGATTTCGGGGAGTTCTGAACTGCTTGATAAACCCAGGCCGTGGTGCTTGATGCTACAGATTTGCAACTCCTTCTGAAAAGAATCCAAATCTCTGTCAAATCTGCAGGAAGTTTCTGTGTAGTGATTTAGAACAAGCTGTAAGTGGACTCTAAGATCTTCTGAGCTTTTTAGAAGCTGCCTCTCTTCCTATTTGTTTTCATTGTTTATTTATGGAGGCGGGAGGCTCATTAGTCATTCAGTGTGACAGAGTAAATGTGTACACAAGAAGTTTGCTCTTTGCCAAGAACTAAAGCACAGTTGAAGCTGGCTTACTGCCAACCTCAAAATTGGTTTTACCCTACCTACAGTCAAAATAGCAGTGTGTATTCATTTGTTGTAGAAACCCTCGCAGGACAGTGCTGACATCTTTCCATTAAGCAGAACCAAGATAGTGTTTTTTCACATTTACTTTACTGGCAGTGGCGACCTATCTAGGGTGTACCCCTGCCTTTCACCCAAAGGGAGCTGGGATAGGTTCCAGCAGATCTCATGGACTTTACTGCCAAGAGGCTAGACTGACTAGAATAATTTTATTTACGCATGACAATTAACTTTGATACTTCCCCATAGAAACCTACAAAATGCTGAGAAGGATCTCTTAAGATGAAGCAGGGACAGGGACATAAATGAACACACAGCCACAGTTTAGTAATATAGTGTTCAGTCAGAGCATGTGTACATAAAGACAATAGTCAGCTGTGACTACAAAGCAGTATTTGACAAGATACATCACAGCTGAGAGTCTGTTGATTGTGCTAAGTCTTACCAGCTGTTCACTTTGGACTATGGGTGAATTTTGGATAGATTTAGCAACTACTGATGCTAATTCTGATTGGTAATGTGTCTCTGTTTGGCTCATTTATTTCTTTCATGGAGCCATCCATTCACCAAAGTATTGCCAGACCTATTTGACATGCCTGACAGAATTTTAAGTATGGGCAAGAGAGTCCAAGTCTGGAGTCATACTAGGCTAGACTGCACAGACATTGACATCTATGTATCTTGGTGTTGATGTTTCTAGTTTCAATGATGAGTACCTACCTGCAGTCTGTCTAGCATGGAGGAACATAGGTGTTTGAGATTTCAGGTTGAGCCCTAAACATGTCACGCTTTCAGATTTTTATCTTTATCTCATAACGATCCTTCTGTACCACAGTCTGTTCTTCTAGCTCAGCAGCCATATTGAGCCAGGTTTGCTATGGTTTGTTTGTTATGTTCCAGTTTTATCAGAGCCATCCTAGTAATGAGGTGTTAACGATTAGAGCTTTCCTTAAAGAAAGATTTCAATCTTTTCTTCAACCACATCTCACTGCAGCACTGCACACATTTTTAAAAGCTGACAAAATAAACCTCCTATATGGCATATGGTCATACTATTCTCATTGAATTTGGAATGACACAAATGTCCAGCCAGGAGTTTTTAAAACAATGACGTATTACACGTTATATTAGTCATGCCCCAAACTTGTGGCAATCCTGTTGCTTTCTTTGTATTTCTGTGGTTTTCATGTAATCTTTAACAGTCAACGCCTATTACATCTCAAAAACGTAACATCCATAGAGATATGAAGATTTGCAGTGTTGCTCAAGATGACTATAGCAGTTCAAGCATAACTTTAATTATGCGTATCACTGTTTTGTTGACAGACTGTTCATATTAATGTGGTATAATGTGTTTAATTTTCTAGGAAGTAGGGGTGTAGTATAGTTTTTTGTTTTTAATTTTTTTACTCTTTGTGAAATTCGTCTTCTATTCCTCTAAGATGACCGAACAAGGTATGTCATCCCTTTTTACTGTCTCTGAGTTGAAGAGGCCTTTTTTTAGAAAGCATTCTTTTTTATGGAGAGCATGTTTGAAGCAGGATTGAGCCTTGCTTAAATTTTTTTTTTCTCTTGACGAGCTTCTCTACAAACTGGGCTGAGTTTACCTACTCTTTAAGAGGATCTCAGTTTCCACCTTGTTTTACACTTATACTTCTTGATGGAGTGGGGAGAATCAATCAGGTCCTGTTGGGAACACTTATGTCTGCATAATTTGTTCCCTTTCTATCTCATTCTCTTCAAACCAGCCTAATGCTGTGATTCATGGACATTGCTTTAGATGCTATTTTGTTGTTTATCAATGCTGCCTATATTAAAAACTACACCGATAACACTGATGATTATCCATGAGTCATGGAAGTCTGCCAATCATGTGTTTTGTAAATGGAAAAAGCCTATATTACAGGCCTGTATTACTATATCACGTGCCTGTATCACTGTATCATGTGGAGGATAGAAGATGACAGTTTAACTTTCCTGTTGTTTCCTCTCTGAAATATGACCCATCCTTCTCTTATAATATTAAGATGACAAAATTAGTTATCCTCTGCTAAGCTACTGATAGTGACACTCTTATTTCAAGATTGACTTTGGCTGTTTCATTCACATAAACAAATATTTTCTTCACCGTTTTAATTGCAAAAATAAAAGTAAAGTGCTACGCTTGCAGTTCAGCTGCCACTCTCCTTAGGCAGCTGAAAAAAAAACTACATACCTACTCAGACCTACTCAGACTAAAACACACAGGAGAAAAACCCTGGAGGCTGCAAGTGAATTGGTCTTTACACTGGCAATGTGGCAGCATGTCCTCTCTCTGTGATATTGATGTACAACATCAAGGCACAGCTAAGGATTAGAAAGCAGCATCATTATTTTAGAGTGTTTCTTTGTTTGTTACAGACACTGTTCTTTTGGCTTCATTTTACTCATACCTCCCACTAATGTAATGTTGTTTTCCTGTCAAGTTTGATACAGTAAGAATAACATTCAACATCTTGAAATCTAAGACAGTTTTCTCTGTTTCAAAAAAGGCCGTATTCCATATTTTACAAAGCCAGCCAATGTCTCATTTGAATTTTGTGTGATAATAAGGGGAACTGTGTATTTAGCACAGGATTGTTCAGAGATTGCAGTAATTTTTATATTAGACTGTGGGGTAAGGACAGTGAGCACAGTGACAATTCAGACCCGTTCATTTACCAATATGCAATTCACCAGTGATTGCAATTAAGATCAGTGATGGAAGCAAACAAAAATAGCAGTTTGCATCACTTTATATGAATGGGTGAGGAGTTTAGTGATTCTGCTGGACCTTGGAGTTCAGCAGCTGATTCAGTCTTCACTGAACAATTTTAGGTGATTCTGATAAGTAAAAAATGATGCAGCATGCAATTTTCCTTTTCGAGGTTACCAAACAACAGGTAACTGAAAGGAGACCTGCACATTATCCAGCAACTCACTGGAGAGGCAACAGGTTAAAATTGGTCTGGAGTAACCTGGCGATATCACAGAAGCAGCTAATAAAAAAGGTGCTGTGACATTCTTCCTGCACCTGGTGTGGAGAATAAATGTAAGTATGAACTGATGTTAATTGGAGGTTGCCTTCAGTGTCTGGGCTGTTCGTGTTTGATTGTCTCAGTGACATGTGCTTTTGTTTCGTATTCCTCCAGCACAGCCATTTGCAGAATGAGTTGCACATCTATTTGAGCAGCTGAGACATAAAAGGCGCTTTGATCTGAATTATTTTGAGGTTTCCTCATTTGACTGGAGCTATTTTTTAAAAATTAATGTTAGACTCTTTGATCAAGGTTTAGTTTCTGACATTGTCTGATTGAGTTTTAAACAGTCTAATCCTTGATCTAAATAATCTCTATCCCTCTGTGGGAGCTCAAAATGAAAGAATGATTGTGTAAAAAATAAAATAAGATATAAGAATTTTCACAGGTTTAACGCAGAAGCGCTGGAGGGTTTTGTCTATAGTTTGTGTGTCTGATGCAACAGTAGAATCCAAAATACTACTTTTAGGATTTGGCACGTGTCCTGGCAGGAAGTGTGTATTAATATCATAATTCATAGAGATAATATCTGCCTAGGTTAAATCTGCTGTACTCATTAATATAACCAGGAAACAATGGAAGGTTTTTTCACTTGTCAGCATTATTGTGGGCACTCTTATGCCTGAAAGTACACAGAGCACTGCTACTGGACTCTTGCGAGTAAAGGAAAAGTAGTTGACAGGAAATAATGGCCTGTTTCTGTTTGAGTTTTTCTCTGTTTCTCTGTAAGACTGCTCTACTTAACATTGACAAGTCATAACATTCAAGCAGCTGTGCTTAGAAGTCTCTTTCCTTCTCATTTCTTTGATGAATATGCATACATTTACTGAATCATCCAGGCCTCCTGTTATGTGGAGTTAATTGTTTATGCCTGTGTGCATTCCCTTGCTCATCTTTGGAAAGTGCTTTTGTTTTGCATGTTTTTTCCAGCTGTAGGAATTAACTGTGTTGTTGATAGGGAGACACAAGCATTGAGATTTAGACCAGATGTCAGCCTGTGTACTGTTAGTGATTTTGCCAGCCAAGTGTAATTACTGCTTTTTACCCAGCAGGGGGCATCAAAGTATGATATAAACCCAGTTTTAAAATTCTAACTGTATTGGTATCTTTGTTTACTTTGGTGAAAATTCTACTTAAAATCTTTAATACTTTAAGTGGTAGTATTTTATATTCCAAACTGATCTAGTTTAATGTCTTAAAATCCTGGGGATTTTCTATCTTTTTTCATTTTCTAAATTTTAAGAAATGCAATTGCATAACCTTGACAAACAAATTTTTCCCAAAGCTGCCTTGAAATTATTTTAATCACCTCTTCATTTTTATTATGTAATTATATTCCTTCATGAAAAGTACTAAAAAAAGTAAAATATAATTAACTATGTAATTAACTAATGTTGCCATTGGAGGGCACTCTTGTATTTTAACCTTAACAGAGCATCTCTTCATAGATTTTGTTATTTTAATTAGTGTAAACTTTACTCTCTTAAAGACAAAATTTTTGTCATAGAGCGTGTGCAAATAAATATACACCGATCAGCCATAATATTATGACCACCTGCCTAATAGTGTCTACACAGGTATCAGTGCAGCAGTTGGTTAGCATTTGTGGGACTCTCTTAAGTGAATGTCTTTTCTTCTATACTGTCAGAAAAAACACACGTTTGTCTACCATTCAGTGAAAAATAGCTGTAAAAAGAGTGAAAACCATGGTCATGAGGACAAGTTAGAGATGATTTTTTTTTAGACAAATTCAACAGCGTCCCCACTATAGTTTTGATTTCTTCACTATAGCTGCTGAATGTTTCTCTTCATAAAGACCAATGTAAGTATTTTTCATTTTTAACCATCTACAAAGATTCAAACAAAGTTTGGGAGATGCTCAGTTTTTCCTGCTTCCAACACAACTTTGAGAACTGAATGCTCTCTTGCTGCATATAATGTAATATACCACACACACTGACAGGTGCCAGTGTAATGAAATAATCAAGGTTATTCAACATACCTGTCAATGCTCATAATGCCAGGGCTGATTGGTGCATGTGTTTTGTGGTTCACAGTACTTGTTAGACAATGTTGCACAGCCTTAGTAACAGCACGTTTTCCAACACATTTCCCACCTTGTGTGCTTGTTCTGTCATCAGTCCAGGTAAGTGGCACTTAATTGCATGTTTCACTGTAAAAATAAAAAGCCTTGCTTCTGCCAAGAGTAGGAGGATGACTGGGTGTATTTCACCTTCAGGTGCTGTGTTCATCAGGTCACGTTTTTTCCTTCTTTCTTGTCTTACTGTGAGACTTCTTCTCACAGAGCTGCTAATGCTGTTTAACTCTGTGGCCCTTGCTACTGTCTTTTTTTGAAGTTCTGTGTAATTCACCTACCCTTAATAGGAAATGTAGGGTGGCATGTGTACTTTAGTTTTTATGTTGTTTTTACAGTTCAGTCTGCTAGGTTGAACAGCTTACTCTCTGTTTCTCTGTCCAAGTAATTCCCTCCCTTCTTATCACGAGTGTTTGTGAGGATTTTGATGCATTGCCTTTGTGACCCCTTACAACTCCCCACCTAAAACATGCAGCTGTTGGTCAGAGCACTTAAACATGGGGGAGCTGCGCCCTGCAAAATGTACAACCAATTTTCTTGGCGCTTGATTATATGAAAAAAAATGTCATCCTTTTAGGAATTATTGTATATCAGCATGACATGACTGTTTGGTTGTATAGTATGTAGACCTGCTGAGCTGTAAAGGAAGAGGATTTTAACACAGACTGAAGATCTGTTTCTCAGAGGATTTGCGCAATGCA
The DNA here is from genome assembly GCF_900324485.2 of Mastacembelus armatus. Classification (NCBI taxonomy): domain Eukaryota; kingdom Metazoa; phylum Chordata; class Actinopteri; order Synbranchiformes; family Mastacembelidae; genus Mastacembelus; species Mastacembelus armatus. The sequence continues at coordinate 7,835,022 of NC_046638.1, read as the reverse complement.
GCCACACCTACAAACATATCAGCAGGTGACCTAAAAGGAGACACTCCCTATAAAACAGATTCAAATTTGGCTTCTCTCTCTGATAATTCTGGTGAGCAAATAATATAATGGAAAACACCCTGTCTCAGAGCTGATAACGTCAAAAGTCAAAGCTGTACATGTGCCCTTCATACAATAAAGTTGGAATTGGACTTTGTTGATTCAAAAGGCAAAAATAATGGTAAGTGGCTAGAGAAAAGATACATGAATGTGCCAAACCTCAATTTGGAGTCACTAGCTCAGTTGACTGCCCAACACATAAAGCTGTCCTCAATTTGCCTGTGCCTTCCTCTGCACACGCCTGACCCTTGTTTTAGAGTGGCATTGATTGCCCCCATTTCAAATATGGATTAACAGGGTGTAATAATAAAATGTCGGGGTGTGGAAATTCAGCAAAGACATTGCCTGGGTTGCACTTTAGCCGTATAATTTAATTTTTTAACAATACTTACAAGTTCATCTTCACCTTGCACTAAATTATAACTTATATGTACAAACTGGCCATTCAAGTGCTATTGAGGCATGACCAGGAGGTTAGTACTTCCTTTGAAAGTTCCATTATGGCAACTACCTAAACATGCTAAACATTTGTAAGGAACATGTCTAGATTTGTTAACTGAGAAACATTTTACACTTCCACTAATGAGTGTGAAGCAATCATGGTTTGAGTCTATGTGTTTTAATCTTTGTCTGCTTCTCTGTTGACTTGGATGGGGCTTACTGGCAAGACAGCAGTCAAGCTGGAGTTTTGAAGCAGTAGCCAATCAATTTCTTCTAGGATTCAGCATATACTGTAGCATGATTTTGTGTTTGATTTATTTGTTGTTGTGTCTTCACAATAGTTTGTATTTATATTGTGGTTTTGTGTCTGGCTTGTGTAACATTTTAACAAATGCTGATATTTTACAGTGCTATTTTTCTTGTATTGCCTAATATAGATTATGCACCTAACAGAGTAGATGCATGGTAATGGTAAGAATAGAATGGACACCAAAAATAGGCTGTAGAATGAATTAGGTAATCCTGTGTTCTGTTTATTAAAGTGCTTCACTTTCACATGACTGAAACTAGATGCATGAACTGGAATATATGCTCCCCACAATGTTTGTTTAGTCATCTGCTGTTTGCTTTCCTTCAGCCTGAAGAAGATAATATTGGACAATCCGCAGCACATGAGTGTTTTTGTGCTTGTTGCCAGAGAGCTCATCTGGTTTGAAAAAGGCCTGAAAAAATATGATTGTAATCAACAAATTTACATGTAATTGTAAGGTAACACTCATGTCTCAGTAAATATTGCCCTTCGTGATTACAGGCACTTTGTCTTTTAGGTGTAAACATGCACCATTTACTCCACAAATTTCCCTCCTTCTAATTTCCATGATGAATAATTTTCTGAAGTCATACAGTCCCATTTACATGATCTTTTCTCTCCCTCTCACTCTTGCTTTCTCTCTGTCTCCTGTAGTGTCTTGGTCTATCACTCTCATGGCTGACCCACTTCTTTTGGTCAACTTTCTGAAATGAATTGGACTGCTCTGTCTCTCTGTTCACGCTAGCAGCTATCTTTGCCTGGGGATGAGAGGAACTAGAGCTTAACAGATTCTGTGTTGCGTTTCATTATTGTCACTCTCTCAATCACTCTGTGGTTCTGAAATCAAAGTTTTTTTTTTTCCCTTCAGCTGCAATTGTGGTTGTGGCTTTCCTTCCAGTATGTCCATGTCTTTTTCTTGTGACGTTTTGGATCAGTAACTCCCATCACAAGCATTGGTATTATTTGTTTTTGGTTGTGGTTGATGAGATTGGATTTTGTTCCTACATTCCGTTGACTCCTCTGTGTCACACATTTTCTGTCATATTGACAAACACCCCCACTGCAATGAGACTTTCTGTGACATTATTTGTTATATCAGAAGTAGGCCAAAGTGGGAGTGTGGCCCAATGGCAGGCCTACTGAGCATGCTCCACACCACTGAATGCTGGGTAGTGCATCAAAACCTCCTTCTACCACTGCCACCGTTCTCTTTCTATTTGTGGGTCTGTCAATGAGCTACACAAAGAGGGAAACTATACAGGATTTTAAGACCATTAAAGTGGGACATAGTGAATATCTCTTTTACAGTCTTTATTTTCTATTTGTAAGAGCCTTATTGAAATGGAAAGACAACGATTTTGTACACACAGTGCTTATAATCTTGCGCTTTTAAAAGTGTGTATTGAGAAACACCAATTACAGCCACAACATGGAAATAAACATATTTTCCATCTCTCTGTCTCTTTCAGAAATCTGGAGTAGTCAATGCTGTAGTATCTCACACTACCTCTCATTCTTAATCATGATCTCATTCTGTCTTTTTTTTAGTTATATAGTTGCACTTGTTGAATCAATTCAGTGGCTGTAACTAAGAATTTCTTAGAGAATTAGCTTAGCCCTAGCCAAGCTTTTAGTGGGGCATTTTAGATACTGTTGTAGTCCTTGAATGGCTGAATTGAGTTTTCAACCAGAGAGAAAACTGTAAATTGTTCTTCTGACTGTGATAAACAGAAATCAGATGTAGAGCTGGAATCATTCAATGAGAACTAAAAGTTGTGGTTGTTTGGAATAGATATTGGTGTTATTTTACAAATGGTGCAGCAAGAGATGAGTACATTTAGCATAACATGTAGCATAACATTTATCTCATGTCTGTTGCTGAACAAAAGCTCACATTTGTGCAACAAAATATACTGCATCTCAAGGCTTCTTCATAATCAATCTGAAACTGAAAATTGATCTCATGAGGGGGCAGCACAGTCACTTTGTGGTTAGCACTGTTGCCTCACAGCATTAAGGTTCCTGATTCAAAACCTGACCTGGGACATTTCTGTTCAGAGTTTGCATGTTCTCCCCGTGCTTTTGTGGGTTTCCCCCAGGTGGTAGTGACCAAGGCTCTGTCTAACTTGGTCATATACACCAGGTCTGTAAAGTTCATCAGCTTCAGTCATGCAAAGGATAGTCAGAACTACTATGAGAACACATCTATGGCAGAGAAGAAGTCTCGCATTGTTTTGCATTCACGAGAAAGAGGAGGGAAGTTTGATTTAGAAGGAATGAAAGCTGGGCAGCATGGTGGTTAGCTCCGTTTCCTCACGGCAAGAAGGTCATGGGTTCACAACCCGGCCTTTCTGTGTGGAGTTTGCATGTTCTCCCCGTGCTTGCGTGGGTTTACTCCTGGTACCCTGGTTTCCTCCCACAGTCCAAAAATATGTACTTTAGGTTGATTGGTGACTCTAAATTGGATGTAGATGGGAATGTGAGCATATGTGGTTGTTCATCTATATCTGGCCTTGTGATGGACTGGTGACCTGACCTGCCTTTCACCTGAAGAGAGCTGGCATGTACAGCCCAAAGTTTACCCAATTATATGAAACTGTTTTGACAGGTCTGAAGCTGTAGCTCCCTAAGCTTTACTGCACACACAGAATTACCTGTGTTGTGCCAAATAAAGTCTCAGTTTCAGTTCGCTCTGTGTATGCTTTTGCTCTGTTGCTCATGGTATTGGTTAAATATTTCTCAAATGTCTCCACTATAAACATCTGCACACCAACTCGCTTTCAGTCTATGTCAGTAGGTGTGTCAGCTTGTGCATCAATTTAATCGCTGTCACGGATTTAACTTGCATAACTGCGTTTATATGAATGGTTTATTAGGTGATAATCTGCATGAAAAATAGTGAAAGAGAATTTGTCGACTAAGTCCCAGATAAGTGGCAATGGTAAAATGTAGAAATGTAAATTCCCATGTAACTACAGTTTTAGTAATGCCACCTCTTGCATTCATATGCAGGGCCAGAAAAAGACCCAGAGGTGCTGAGAGCGCACCATTTGTATGGCTTGATTGATTCTAACAGCATTTTCAGTTTTTCACAGTGCACAATATAACAAACTTGTCCTACCACTTTTTGTTTCCCCAAGGTTTTAGTGTTTACTTTGAACAGCTGAACTTTAAATTATTCAGAACCAAACAATTCCCCTGGTGTTTGGTTGTAAACATGTTCAGTGTTGTAAATATAAAGCTGACAGGCTGGTGCTTTTGGAATGACTGGACTTAGGTGACCCTGCATTAGTTGCTGATACAGAGAATTTAACAAAAAGAAAGGAAAAAATCAAATGTCCCGCTGGGTCAGCAAACAGTCATCATTTGGCTGAGTTGTGTTGGAGTGGGCTGGGTGAAGGCCCATGCTTTTGCTGTTTTGACTTATAACCTTTGGTGACTGTCAGTGCTGCCAAGCCTTACAAAGCAGCCTGAATAGTGAAGTGGGTCTGTCAGATCCCCCTGTCCTCATTTTGACCTTCTGTGATGTCACTCATCATGGTGATTGTGCTTGAAAAACACTTTGGGTTCACTGATCTACAGGGTTAATTTTTCTTCCCCTCTTTTTCCACATCAGTGTTATAACTTGAGCATCTTTGTTTGACCCCTGTACATTGCATGTGCCTTCTATTAGCATATCTGCTCTAGTATACCAGTAGTATTAGTAGTAGTAGTAGTAGTAGTATCAAATCCTATAACTACCGCTTGATTTTCAGTGTGTCATTAGCACAGTGATTTTATACAGCTTGCATAATTATGGTCAGTCTGTAATTCATGACAGGATTCAGTTCCCCTGAACTTCCTGGCAGCCTCAGGGACTGATTTTGATTTCCTTATTGATTGGTTGGTTTTGTTAGTCTCTGCAAAATTATTATTATTATTAGCAGTGCCATAAAGTTAATAATTATTAACATTCCTTTTTCTAATTAGTCTTTCCTTTGGTGTGCAAGTATAAACACATTTTACATCATTCCAAAAACACATCTGGTGCAGTTGCTTAACTGTCTTTACTGCAGTGTGAAAGATTGTGTCACAGTTGACAGTGACACATCAACAAAACGTAAGAATAGTCATCTAGATTGACTTTTTCATGCATTACGGTGTATCCACAGTCATTTTAGTTGAAAGAAATACTTTCAGTCAGTATCATTTGCCATTTACTTTCAGTAAACGCTTTCATCTCTAGACTGAATTATGCTTCTCCATGCTGCATGTAAACAAATGTACACAGGACAAGTTTGAGGTGTTTTAATGTGTGTTTCTTTTATACTAGTACAGGTTGGGAATGTAACATGCCTGCCAACTAGAGGCAGTGTCATTTTTGTCACAGTTTACTTAAGATGTGAAATAAACCTGGTAATGTCAATCAATATCAACCCTGTGACAGACATAACATATCACTACAATCAGTTGGAAGTGCAAGTGGGTTTACAAGCATAAATGCAGGAGGAGAACAAGAAAGGCAATAATGTTAGATGCTTTAAAGAATTTTTTTTCTAACTCTGTTTGATACTATCAGTGCTACTTTTAGCAACCACTCCTCTAACTGCTCTATCTTCCTTTGCCTTTCAAACCTACCCTGCGACATGAGGTTGGATCAACCAATAGGCTTTCTTCCTTTGCACAACAAGTTGTTAAGATTTAGAAGGTGGCCTCTGTGGGTCCTCAGCAACCTACTGATACCTATAATACCATCCTCTACATAGGTCTGTGTAGACGCTTATCTGTATCTTGAGAGAAACATAATTCTGCCTTCTGTAGTCAAGGCAGATGATAAAACCTGTCTTGTGCTGAGACTTCTCAATTCCCAATTCCCACATCTCAGTTGCAGAGATGGTAACAGCTCAAGAGGTTTGTCTCTGCTGCTCTGTTCTTTGGGAATTATGTTGGGTAGCATCAATCATGGCTTGTATCTTCTGTAGAGTATGCCCTGCCACGTTATAATGGTTAGGCTAGAAGTCTGACTGTGTTGAAAGTTACTGTACGTAGTTTGTATTACACAATTCATTTTCCAATTTAAATGCATTGGCTTAGTATAAGTTCATTACTTATTGAGGATGTGACCTCCACAAAGTCCTTGGTTAAAGAACTGTTATTTCCAACCACTGATGTCACTGGATTGACTGCCTGGATCTGAAGGTTCAGGCATCCAGGGATCCATTGTTGTTTTTCAGGCTCATTTGACACACACAGCTAATTACTAGAGCAGGAGATGCCGCCCCCCCCCCTCCCCAAAATCCTATACACTCACACATCAATGCTCCAAGAGGGTGGCCTTTGCAGCCCATCCTCTCAATGCCTTCCTGAAGACAAGCTGGTAATGGGGCTGTTTATGCATGCAGTATTCTTTCATTATCACTCAGTTGGAACAGGGGCCCCTGCAGAGCATTGGCAGATTCTCTGATTGTGGTTGCTTTATTCATCATCAACTTCAGGCTGCTGTGGCTTGCAGTCACTGTATTGCAGCTGTTCAGAACACCAGCAGGTAATAACCTGCACCTTAGTGACAAAGGAGAGAGCTTGGGAGTGTAGGCGGAAAAGGAAAGAGCCAGAGTTGAGAGCGAGTGGGCAGGTAGAAGAGGATCTCTGAGAGTGGATAAACATGTGAACACTTAGCGATTCCTTCTCCCTTCCTGTCTCTTTCTGACTCTGTGTGGGCAGTTAATGAGTCTGAAAGCTTCTACTTGGCATCTGTCAGCTGAGAACCGGATGAAGCCTCTAGTACAAGCTGTAGCTGAAAAGTTACACTGTATGGCTAATTAATAATTGGTATGTACAGAAGAGGTTATTTTTATGTCTTGTTACTTTTCATCCTGATCCATAGGACGCATGGGTCCATTTGCTCTGTATTGTACTGCAGTTAACAGCGTGTTATTAGACACTCAAGAAGATTATGCAGTTCAAGTCATTATGGTTTTGGAATGGAGTGAAAGACTCAATTGGAAACAAAACCCCAACAGTACAGCACACTTCAGCTGTTCACACTATAAACTTTGTGCATGAAATTGTTTACTCTATTCCTTTTTTAAATGTAAGGGACTGACAGCATAACAGGAACACAAAACAGTGTTTTTTACTGTAAAATCAAAACAGTGCCTGTGATTACTCATCAACTGTTTCATACAATCTAAGCAAAAACTGAACATTAACGTTTTTAAAGGGTTGCATATTGCAGGGCTGTTGAACTGGATTGCATTATGTTGCACAGGTGTTGCTATTGTTCATAGCCTCTATACCTGCCTTCACACACTGAACTGCTACTTTACAAGGATTTCAGCTTTGACAGGCAGACAGTGGCAGAGTCAAACCACTCTAACATCAACAGATCTGAGCTTGCTTACCATGTTATCCTTGTGCCGTAAAGCTTAATGGTGTGCAGCCATAAAATGAGGAGTACTAAAGTTTTGGGCTGAGATAAAACAAGGTTTGTATGACCTTGGTGTAACCCGCCCCCTCCCCCAAACAGATTATTGGAACAGTAGTCAGGTCTACAACTCCCTCTGAATGCCTGTGTAAGGACTACTTTGGGTTTTTCCACTGTTAAGCTTGAGTTTGGCATGTTTCCAAATTTGTAAAAAGGAAATTATAACAAATAGCATACAGTTGCAATCAGAACAAATGCTCACCTGCAGGACAGACATGACAAATTTCTGGACCCCAAGAGAGAAGATTGATTAAGCTGCAGTTGTCAAACACAACATGGGAGTCGTGAGGCTAAAAGGTTGACCAGTACACTGTTGTCTGTAACCACCATGTCCTTTGATAACAATTTCAAGGGCTTGACAGTGGAAAGAATGTTATTTAGAACAGTAGACTGTGGCTTTATTTGGATGCTCACAGCAAACATTTATTATCCAGTTATCCTGGATAAAAAAAATACACTCTCCTATGGCAACACAAAGCACATACACAGATGGCTGAACAGCTTGCATTGACTTTCCCCCTGACAGTTTTTTTGGGCTTTGGAGCACCAGCTTCTTATTCACCATGGAGTTGTCTTTCATGTATTGGGTCACTAAATATCATATCACATATCCTGCTAAAGCTTAATATTCCCCTTACTCCCTCCTGGGTTATAGTGTCCATTCTGTGCCCCAGGTGGTGTTCATATCCCCTGGCACCAAGCTCCAACATGGAAGGCACTCCCAGGAGAAGAAATGGAATGATTGTTTTAGAGCACCCCCACCCGTACCCCCAACCCCCCACACCCTTCATAAGGAAGCATGTTGCATTATTTATGTAGTAGAGCTTGTCAAGGTGGTCTAAATACTATCTTACAGATGGTGTTTTTATTAGTAATGTTACTTTATTGTGTTTTCAACTCATAAAATATATGTAGCATTTTCATTTTTGTTCTAACTCCATGACTTTTGAGAGCTACAGTGCACTTGAATGTTAAAGGGAGGAACCAGGGAGAGAATAGCATCCTCTAAATAGTGCATTGACTGTGTCTGGGTGTCTTCCTGTGCCATTGACTGCACCCAGCAGGTTGATGAGTGGAGGAGCTGATGGCTGCTAGGTTGGAGCTGAGGTCGTTGTCCGGGTTTTTGTGTCTTCAATAGCTGCAGGCTCCCTGCTGAACCTACTTGATATTCACTTCTTTCTCTCACTTTCATCCTATTGAAACTAACAAGCCTCAACCAGATAGCATAGCTTCAGTAATTGGGATGGACAAGGATGGAGACATAGTATTACAGTTTCCTGAACGGAGGCCATGATGTTTTGCAAAAACTTAAAAAAAAAAAAAAAAGCGTTACCAGGATGATCCAAAATGCTGTCACAATGAGTCTTTTAAACCCCAGTGAAGCAATAGCTCATTTTTCAACATGCCCCTTTGTCAGGACTTGCTGAAGAATGAGCTGAAGAAGGTGCCGTTAGCCACATTCATACTCAATCACATAACTCGTTGAGGAAAATAAAGCTAAAATGTATTTATGTTGTGTATTATGGACCTGTCTGGATACAGTCCCAAATAAACAATGTAAAGAAATATAATTAACTCTGGGTATGGTGTAATTTCAGTTCATCTAATTGGGCATTATAAATGTCTTGAGTTCCTATGGTGTTGTCTCATATTTCCTCCCACATGTGGAGTAGTTGGCACATAGTTTTAGGTGACTACATGTATTCACAGGTATTGAAAAACACTGAAATCTTTCAAACAACTGTGTTAAAATGAATTTTAAAGTTTGACCTATCAAATCAAAGTTCATTTCTATAGCACCTTTGAAAGTTGTGCACACACATTACAAAAGATATTGTGATAATCCATAACGTTAAGTTGCAGAAGTCAAAAATATCTGCTTTTGTCTGTTTTGAGTGTTAAACAGAGATATTTCATTTACTATTCTGTTTCATAATAGTGGGTTTCCTTTTTATAGACCAGCCAAATCATTTGCAGCTCTAAAATAATTATGTTAAATCGGTGAATCTAGCCATCCATTTTTCTGCTGGAAGCACTAAAACGTGATAATAGTGTTATTATTATTGTTACTACTATTATTATTATTACGTTATTGGCTAACCTTGTGGAAACCCTGTGTGAAGGCAAAGGAGAGTAATCTTTGATCCACTTCCTCAGGACACGATCAGCACATTGTAGCTGCCCAGTCTCTCTGTTTGTGCTTGTGTTTACCTCCTCTGTTTGCTCGCTCTGTAATTTTGCTGGGATGGCATAATAAAAGCGCCACTGGCCACCTTGCTTGCTTTTACATCCGGACCGTGACATCATCGCCTCTCGGGTTTCACTGTGTTAGAGCTACGGGCGCACGCTGCTGCGCAGCAGTCAGTGTCTCCAGCTGCGGATTGGGAGCGCACTTCGCCAACACACGCTTCTTTAAAGTTACATTTCATGTTCCTATCTACGTTTCTGCGTCTGTCTTTCTGCGCGTTTTTCTTTGACTTCATCGCGATTGTTTTGCTGACGGGACGTTTGTGGACGTTTTTCTGTCGTAAGTAGAAAACCTGCATTGCTGTTAATGCGTACGATATATATTGAGAGGTTCGCTTTTAACGCGATGGTAATTGTTTTGTTTGCGGTGTTTACCTGTGCCGACGGTGGCAGTTTAGACACCGCACCTGTGATTGCTTCCTGTGTTGCAGTTAGAACCGGCTCCTGCCAGGCTCCCACTCAGCCTTTGGTCCACACATGGCTGTTTGTGTAAGCGCTGGACACTGCCATAGCTTCACCGTGTATTTTCACGTGTTTTTGTCAGAACGCATCTGTGTTGTCATGCTAGATTTGCTGGAGTTCTTACAGAAGCTTGTAAATGCTATATTATTTATATGATTTTTAGTAATGTCTGATCGTCTTTAATAGTTAAAAAAAAAAAAATCTTCAATTGAGCTGAATCCCACAAGTTCCCAGTGACAGTGAAAGCAAACCCTGGAGGGAAATACTTAGAACTGTCTCAGTTTCTGCATGATAACTCAAGTGTAGTTCACTGCTGCTGCAGGTCTATTTTCACTCAGAAAAGAAAGCTTGTCCTGCCAGTTACTGAAAACAGCATTTCCCATGCCCCATTTAGTACCAGTGGCCCTGAAGAGACGTACTTTTTCCCTCATGGCTGGATTACTTGCTTCAGATGATATTTTCTACTTCTGACAGTACTGAATTACATGGTGGTTCTGGACCTTTAAAAGCTTTTGTCAGTTAATACAGTCAGTTAACCCTTAATTAGACCATTTTCCACTGTCTCTCCTTTAGTGATACAGACACTGTCCTCTCTTCATGAACCCAGCTCACCCTCCAAGATCTTCTAAGTAACAGATATTTTATTGTCATTGCTCTTTGATCCTTGTAATTTATGGTAAAATTCCTGTAAACACACAGGGAGCAGTTAAACCTGTTCCTCACCATCCTCGAGGATGTGCTTTTAGGCATAATGCTAGCTGTCTTGTGGTTTGACTGACTACTAAGTATACGTGCGCAGTAAAGTCCTTCAGAATGTCTACCCTCATATTTATTAAGCATCTTAGGTATAGTATAGTGTGGTATAGCATGTTTAGAGCTGCTTTTACTGTATAAAGCCTAAAGATTAGGATGACAGTCACTCTAAATCTGTAAGGAGAGAAGGAAGAGCCATGGTGCCATTGGTACTAATTTGCTTTTCCTATGAGCTCATTCTGTGTCCTAAATGTGCAATGTTTCCTGCAGACCTGAAAACACAGATGCTCCAGCAATGTTTCTTAGAGACGTTTATTTCTGATGTTCAGCTGGATATATAGCTCTTGAAGGAACTGCAAAACATCATTTCATTGGCAAGCTATCATATGTTTAAGGTCATGTTTACTGTGAGGTAATAGTTGCACAATTCTTGCACATATTTCATTTAGACAGTGTACAGCTCCAGCTGGTTAGATTAAGTCTAATAAATATTTAACTAAAAAGTCTTGGACAGGACATGTTCATTTAGATTGGCCTCCTAAATAAATTGTCTAAACATGAGAGATTGAAATTATGAAGGAGCAGTTCAGCATTAATGGAAATAAACAGATGCCTTGTTATTGACTGGTGTTGCAGTCTCAGCACTCCCTAAGCAGAAAACATCAAGGGGAGAGGAGGAGGGTGGGGCTTCAGGGAGATGAACTAGTGGAATGGTAAAATATTCAGAGGAGTGTGCTCCATGTACTTAATTAACCCATCTTTGTATTGTCATGTACAGGCCTACTGTCCTTGCTAGCATTTTTACTAAACTATGGAGAAAATAAATGTAAGCACTGGCCCTTCAGTATGTGTTTTGTGAACTTAATTACTTGGTTCAGTGGGGCACATGTTTTATTTTGCATGATGGTAGCATTTTGTGAGAAATGTACTAGCTTGTGTGTGTAGTGTTGTGAAAAGAAACATTTTCAGTTTTGCAAGAATCCAAATGTTTCTCATTTAATCTGCCTCTTTACTTCAGGGTGGGGTGAAAAGGGAAATGAGATCCTGAAAGCAATTGTTACTTCTCAGTTCTTACTAGTGTTGAATGTACAAGAAATCTGAAGTTGATATTTACGTCCTTTTCACACACCTCCCTGCACCATCCCAGCCTATCTGTCATCTGTTCCTTAGTTGACCTTGATTAGATCAGCAGTACCATTTTGGGTGCTACACTTATGCTCCTTGTCCTGCAATGGACCTACTTATCTGAACAGTATGCATGTGATTCCTACTTTAACTTCATGAAGCTAATACACAGGTATCATGCAGTGTTTTTGATACAGCACTTTAAACCAACCCCCTGCCTTTGCTTTTCTTTCCAGTACTTTACTGTATCTTCCCGGAAAGCCATATTGAATACTAGGCTGCTTTTGTTTTTAATGGAGCCTGAAATTGAGCAGTGAATGTTTAGCAAGGTTACAGAAGTGAAGATAGAAACTTTATGTGTGCAGCTGCTGCAACATTGGGAAATTAGGTTCTTTTAGATTAATAAACTTTTTAAAAGTTTAACAAGTTGGCTTTGGGTGAGAAGGTTGTAATCAGGCTATGACTAGTTTTTTCCAGCTGTTTCCTGATTATTCTCCATAGATACAAAATTTACTTTCTTCAGTTCATGGTTTATGTTTCTTCAATAATGCAGCTTGTTTCCATGGCTCTGAAATCATCTTGACTACCCTGTTCGATTGTGTCACCTTGACATGCTTTGCACACAGTCGCAGCTGCTTAGAGAGGGCTGCTAATTGAATTATTTGTGGAAAAAATCAGATTTGTTCCCTGAATGAGCAGCTGCTTTTTGAGCTTAAGTAAAAAGGTCCAAGGTGAAAGTCAAAGCTTAACAGGCATGCAGCTGAAGCTACAGGCTGTGCCCTCCACAATATTTGTGGTGTTTTTCCAAGATTTGTGCCCAGGTAAGACAAAGATATTACAGTTGTCCAGGTATTGCCATTTTGTGACAGCACATTACTTTACGTTGCTGCACTCCCTTTCATTTGGCCTCTCAGGGACAGCAAAGCCCCTGTTTTGTCTTTTCTCCTGCTGCCCCCCACATGCCCTCTCACAAACTGCCTATTCTGCTTATTCAGCTTAGCTTTTGTGAGAAGGGCTATTCATACCTCCATTCAATGCCCATATAGTACTGAGGAGCTCCACTGCAGCCCTGCTATTTTCTATGCTAGTTAAGGATACTCACCTGATAATATGAAATTGTTAAACGGTACTAGTTGGCCTTATCCAATGTTGTGCCTAAGTTCCTTTCTGTACAATAATATATTAATTGTTAATATTAATAATATATCTGCTGTATAGAAATTAACAATTTATTAATTATCATTTAGAGCTTCTTTTTAGTGATTTGCAGTTGGATTTGTATATAGGTTTTCCTAACGAACTCTAGTAGTAGACTTAGCCTGTAGATTTTCCTATAATGTGCTGGCATATAGAAATTATCTCATATATGTGGGGTGGAATCTCATTAGGTTATTTTAAATATCAACAAATAATTACATGATGAATGCAGAGTCAAATGGGATTTGTTCATATATGTATGAGTTTGAGTTAAGAGAGCTAGAACTGATGTGTACCTTGAAGTCTTGTTTTATTAGGATGTAGTAGGATGGTATAATCACCAGCCCAGCACTGCCAGTGTAATCCTAATAGGTGATACCTTAAAAAAGTTGTCACATATCTTACTGTGAGAGTTTAAAGCATCTTCAGTCATTCTGGGTTTCACTATGAATATAGAGCAACAACAATAAATTGTTAAAGAAAATTACCATTTAATGGTACTGTATGTGTTGGTATAAACCATATAAACAGATAACTAAAGGTCCATTTTACAGCACACTGCCATAGTGTCTGAAAGTGTCACACATTAATAAAGTCCTCCACCCCTGTCATTTCACATGAGATGCAGCTTAGGTAATTGTTCTCATCCATTTGCATGTTTAGTATTAGACTATCAAAGTTGGAGAGCTGGTTCTAAAAGCCTTTTTCAATTAATTACCCCATAGCCAAATTAGCTGCAGCAGTTCACATTCTACATGATGAGGTACAGAGAAATTTATTCCATTTTTTTTTTTATCATTGCATGACAAAAATGCCCTTCACTTTTTGCAGTTACCCCACATTTAAAAACATTTAATATTATTTTTCTTCCGTCTTCCATCAGCTGTTTATGGAAATATACTGCCTGCAGTAGGGCCCCTAAACCATGGTGTTAAAATCAAATGATATGCTTTTAAAACCCATTGTTTAATGTAAATACACTTTTTGGTGCCTCTCAGTTGTTGTGCTTAAACTATAATAGAAGGGGAGTTTGGGATCAATGACCCACCGAGAACAATAAAAGCTAAGCCTGTGGAGGGCTGACCCCCAGACCTTAAGCTCTTCATTACTGCAGCTCACTGCTAATTATTGTGGACTGGACAGTACTGATCCCAGAAAACTGCTCAACCCTCCTCATTGCAGCATAGTTTACTCTGACTGCCGCTTCTAGCTCTCTCCCACTTGTAAATATCTGAGGTCAAGAGACAAGGAACCTTCTTGTACCCCTCACCCATAGCCACTCCATAAACTAACATCTCCCTCTGAAAAACAAGAAATCCTAACCCTAAATGCCCTCTGTTGAAGCAAAAATGTTACCATATGCTCTCTTTACACTACAGCCCAGTGATTTTATGCTGACTTGATCTTGACTGTAGTGACCACAAACCACATCCTTCAGAACATGTGTGACCATTTTATATGGTGTTGTAAGCTAAAATCAGATGGAAGAAATATTTTGAAAACATATTTACTCAAAGGAAGATTTAATTTTGAGCTGGTAGTTGCGCAGAATCAAGTGATTTTGAATCTGCAGTCTGTTCCTAAAATTTTATTTTTCATTATGTGTTTCATCTTCATCTTTTCTTTTTTTCTGTATTGTCAGTTCTATGACATTGGTACACTGGCTAAATGTCACTCCAGCATAGTTTGAATAGGATAACAAAACAGCAGTGTAATGTAGTTAAAAAAAGTCATGCATTAATCCAAAAGGAGATTCTTCTACTAAACGGGAAGTTGTTGCTGTTACTCATCCTGCCTGTTCAGACCTACATAACTACAGTCATCATTTACTTCACAGCCCACATGTTTTCCACTGTGTTTTAAGAAGTCACCGCCCCCTCATATCACATGGAACATGTTGGGAATATTTAAGACCTTCTCAAATAGCTTTCATCATATAGGCAAAGAACCTCTGAGTTTGTACACCCCCCTCTGAAAACACTGAACCTATACCTGTCAGTCAGCACATGTGCAAAAATGTATTTAAAGTCTGAGGGGACTTTTAATTATATAGATAAAATCCTAAGAAGAGCATATTTTAACTAATATCTTTGATCATTTTTATTTAGCCAGTATAATTTACATATTTTATATCAGAGGTTCATCAGCAGTGCTGATCCATCTAATGGTAGCTTGGCAGCTAATAAAACTGGAAATGCATAACAATCTCCTATTTCATTTTAAGTCAGACATTGTATTTTATCTAAAATTAATTTGATATGACATTTTATTGATTTTATAGGGGACATTAATCTTATTTATACCTTTGGCAGAGGGAAGTGGGAGGCCAAAATCAGTACACTGGTAGTGGGGATTCATGATAATGATTGATTAGGCTGAGTCATCGAGCAGATGTCAAATAGCGATGTGTTCCAGAAAATACATTTCAAAATTGCGATTCCACAGAGGTAGAGTAGATTAACTGGTATGTTGAACTGGCTTGTTTCTGTGTCCTTTTAAAAATCCTGATAAACAGAAATTATGTTTTAATCACCCACTGTGCTTTTGAGGCTGTGCCAAGTTCCAGTATCATTTTTCTTTGGCTAATATTTTAGCAAATACCTGTCTAAGATTACTTAACATTAAGTAAATAGAGAGTCCTGAGAGTCCTTCACTCACCTAATAGCCTCTCTTTTGGGTAGCTATAGTAGATTTTTGACTTGTTGTCTTTGGCTTTAGCCATTTTTCCATAGACAAGTAATGTGCATTTGGTTTGCGTGACTTTGTGTGCTGAGATTACATAGTTGCTGTACCATCATATAGACCTCTGATGATGATTGAGTCACATCCACAATTCCACATAACATCATCTCTCTGTCGCCGTAGTGTGTACCTAAATAAGTGTTTACTGTAGACTTTATTTTTTCTCTGAAATCTGTATTTAACCTATGTACAGAGCAGTAGAGGCGTGTGCAAAGGGATACCAAAAGAAAAATGGTGCTGTTGGTCTACCCCAAGACCGCACAGAGTGCTCTACTGCCAACAGTGCCTTCTGTAATTATAGACCAGAGCTGTGGTAACTGTTGCTCTCCAGGCTAGACTGAAACTAAAACCCCTATTCTATAGTTGGTATTTGCTCTTTTCAGTACAAGAGTACCCCATATTTAAAAACTGTTATTTTTGGGCAGTAGCTTAGAGTTTAGAGTACAGCCAGACTTCATGAAATATAGAGTAACTGTCTGCCATGTAAAGGGAGTAGTTGGAAGACTTAAGTTGTTAACATAACCATTGATTGTTAACTTCCCAAGATTGTAGGTTATGAGATAAAAAGCTGATGAACTGAATCTTCACCTTGAATTAATTGAGCATCTCAATTTTCCAATGACACAGTTGAAACTAAAACTTATTTTTAGATTTTCCTGGCAACAGTAAAGAACAGTAAAGCTTGTAATTCTTACTGGAATGTTTACTGAGCCTTCCACCCCCAGGCCATTCACATCGCGCACAACACTGACCAGGCTCTGGTTTACTCTAAAGCTGCTGCTGTTGTGAAGGACCCAGTTTCTTGGGCTCTTCTGCTCCAAACACTGTGTGGTCTGTATCCTGATGTTCTTATCATGTTAGGCTGGAAGTTACTGTGGGCTGCTGTAATTGGACAGCATGATGGATGGCATCTTTGTGAATTCTGTCATTAGACATAGAGTGTGGAATGGCACGGCAGCCTGATGGAGCCTGTAGATTTTGATGAAGATGTGTTAATATTGAAGCTTTCTAGGTCTAAATTGCTTTTTTCCTTTGGTAAATTATTTTAGGTTGATGTAAAAGCTGAAGTTCTGATCCTCTTATGTGAGAAGGTAAAATGTATTTTGCTGTAGATGTTTTTCCTATACATTATGTAACATATTTCTGCTTCTATTTGTGGCTCTCAGTACCTATACTTTGTCTTCCTCTTGTGCCATGCTGGTAGCACACTGATCCAATGAATGTGTAGTTTGACCAGGTTTCACAGTTTTTGAGTTTGAGTAATAAACTCCTCCTTTTACACAGCTTTTAATTATTATTTCCATATTGTGTGTCTGTCCTGGCTATATGGAGTGTTAGGTCTTTTAACTCCCCTTCTCAGCATTTCCACCTAATAGTACAAACTCAACCTCAGCTGCTCTCATGTTTTGCATATAAAAATTTCTTTGGGTTCACAGAACAGTAAGCAGCACATCCATTTACCATTAATCAAGATAGATCAAGTATTAGTTTACTGACATGTTATGCAATTTGATCTAACATTCTTTTTCCTCCCTTCTTATTCTCAATAGTCACAATGAGCGGAAGGTGACCTGCAAGCATCCTGTCTCAAGCTTACCCTCACAAGACAACTGTATCTTTGTCGTCAATGAACAGTAAGTCTGTTGTTTATATTTTTAGAATGGTGCTGGGTAGGATTTTTAAGCACTACAATATGCTTTTGAAACTCATGATGTATAGGCAACATTGCACAACTTGTTGCTGTGCCACCATCTATTTACAGTGTTGCCCTTTCAGTTCAAAACCCCCATTCAGTGCTTCTTCAGTTTTCTCAGTTGTCTGTTTCCGAAACAAATTCCTTAGAAATAAGAAATAGCCTACTGTATGAAAATATCACGTTCAGATATTTCTCGGGTTTTATTTATTACATAATTGGGATGTTATTGTGTAATTGCCAAGATAGTGTAACTAGTCTTGATGGTAATGTCTGAATATAAAAAATCTATTGTATCTTATTCTCAGCTAGTAGGAATGCCACGCTTCACAATTTGTCCCCTGTGTTGACCTGGACAAGAGTTCATGGCATTTTCAATTGTCATAAGTACAGGCAGTGTCCATGTGATGATCTATGCTGCCTTCAGCATAACAGTCATCACATGTCTGCCCACATGACTGGATAGTAGGCCAGTCAGCTTGAACGTTCATTTCAAGAACAACTTAGTGAATCTGTCAGACTAAACTTAGTCAGTGTCTATTTACCTCAGGAATTATCAGTATTCTCATTTTCAGATTTACTGACCTGTGGCTCTGATGCTGTTTGTGACTCTGACGCTGTTCATAGTTAGGTTTGGACAAATCCAAGTACACTGCCTAGAAAAAAAACGGGAAGATGTTGACCCATAACTTTGCCCTCCTTCCCACTCAAATTTATTTCTCTGTCCCAGTTTGTAAGTGTGCTAAATATACATGTACTTGACTGTTTGCATCAGAATCACACCATGACACCAGCTTCAACTTTCATCATTTACCCTAGCCATCTTATGTTAATGTTGCACAACATGCATCAGCACCACTGTTTCTCAGTTCTCTCAGGAACCTGTCTAAGTATATTGAATGTTATATTGTTGCACTGAAGTTATTACAACTGGTGTCAATTATTTTATTGAGCAATGAGTGCTAATTGAAACATGTTCTGCTTTCAAGACATGAAATTTCACTTCCATGTGGGAAAAAGTCCAATAACATGTGGTGTATGAATCCCCTGATGGCACATCCTGGGCATCAATTTCAGCTTTTTTCAATATGTCACTTAGAAATAAAAGTTCTGGCTTTACTAGAATATGATATAATCTTTTTTCCCCACCAGATTCTTATGTGCTGCATTTTGCGCAACAGAGATGGAATAAAAAATGTTTGTGAAAATGCTTGTTGTGCCAAAAGTGCCACACTGCACTCTCTTGACACATTCCTCTCCTCATTGTGTTACTCTTACATCTGTGCTATTTTTTACAGAAAGGCACAACATGCCAGTGCAAGATAATATCTAATTTAGCAATTAGTGAAAGATAGCTAAGTTGCAAAATTAGTCTGCAACGCATAGGCAACGTCAAAGGTAAAAACCTGTTATTTGACTCATTTTTATGTTTACAATAGTGCATGTCACTCAACACTTGGCTGTGCTGTAGCAAAGGGAGGAAATCTTCAGCATGGACAAGTAACAAAACGCAAAGACAGATTTAAGCTGCCAAAGTGATAAAGAGGCCAAAATTGCTGTCTAATCTGCTCGCCACTTTAAATAAATACAAAATACAAAAAGCTATCTAGAACATAAACTGAATCCACTGTAAGGCATATACAGTATATGTACTATAAAACACCGAAACAGTATGGCTTAAAGTACAATATAACTCAGATGAAGGATTGTTTGAAAGTTGACAGATTTGAGATATCCAGATAGGAATTTCTACTAAGAGACTTCAGTGCTGTCCTGAAAGAAAAACAAAATCTGCCATCATGTGCAAAATGTATTTAAATACTTATGTCGAATTGTGTAATTTCTGCAGGGTCAGGCAACCTCCAGTGAAGTTGTAACCCTCAACAGGCTAGAGGAAAGGTAAACACTGTGGCTGTACCATAGTGTTTGGCATAGTTGTCATTGATCAAGAGAGACATTCAATAAAATGGTCCTTAAAAATGACTTGATTCCAATGATGTAAAACTCCTTTGACCTTAAACGCAACCAGAACAGGTGAATTAGTGATGCCTGTGCCTCTTTAGTCATAATCATTGCAGTCTCTACATCAGTTTAAGTTGAGTAGATGACCCACAGTTGAACAAATGCATTCAGAGTGAACTCTACTGTGTTATTATTAAAGGATGAAGCAATGACTTGTACATTAACCTCTCCTAATCTGCTTTTTATTTCTTACTGGTTATAAATAGACTATATTATATTACATCTGTTACTCACACATACATTTTCAGCTATGCTGTGATGTACTCGTTATGGCACAGTCTCCCATCTTTGTCAAGTGGTGTCACCTAGGTCTGTGAGTGCCAACCTAAGCATTCTGCTGTCATTATTCTAAATGGCTGAGCCTATGTTTAGTGGCCCACGTGATCATGTGCAGGCTCACAGGGAATTTTTATCTAACTCACCTGTAAAACATGTTTACCAAAACAAGAATAAAACCTATTTTGTGAGAAAATTGTAAACCTGGAAGTTTGTTGCTGTATCTTCAATATCTCATTAGACCCCTTAAGGGCAATACTGAAAATGAATGAGCAGAAATACTGTATGGTATTGTTGAGTGTTTTTTGCGTCAAAATGTTTTCTAATGTTCTTAATTTGCTAGGTCAACCAAAAATAGGATTTCCTATGTGCAATTTGTATTTATAAACACTATCATTTTTATATTACAGAAAAGTTGGCTCTCCTCTCCTTTTTTCCAAGTGCTACAGCTGCTTCCCACAGTCCAAAAGCATACAGGTTAGGTTGATTGGCAACGCTAAAATTACCTGTAGGTGTGAATGGTTGTCTGTCTGTTCCAGCCTTTTAATAGACTCCTCACCTGTCTAGGGTGCACCCTGCTCCCAGCCCAGTGTCAGCTGGGATTGACACCAGTAGCTAATGGATAAATAGGGCTTTTTATCAATATTCCCCATTCCCAAGTGGGTTAAAGACAAGATAATATCCTAGTTAATCATTGCTGGCGACTGAATTCATAATTCACGTTACAGTAATATTTTCTGATAAGATACAGTGGCAGAAGAGCATGGGAGATATGCTTTAGCATATGGGTGACTTTTGCTTAAAGATGTCAGCTGTTCTTGAAATCATTTTGTGACATTGCCTTCTCATCTTTGTTTTCATATGGATTAGATAAATGACAATTAGATTCATTTTGTGGTTTTCATACTAAAATATCATGAAGATATAAATGAAGAAATAAATCTATTTCTGTATATTTAAGTTTCTCACACCTGTTAGTTGGCTAAATGAATTCTGAAATGCAAACAGATTTGAAACAAAAAAACATTATTATAATTGGTCTATTAATTTGCATTGTAACTGGTCTAACTACTTTCAGACTGTCTTGTACACAGACAAATTATTATATTCCACCAGTAACAACCAAAATACTTTCTATCCACAGCTCATCTTTAAAACCCCTTATTTGTCAAAAGATTTGAGCTTTTATTCTCAACAAATTTGTCTTTCCTCTGTTTTGTAGTGTGAATTCTGGAAAATTGTGTCACCCAGCATTTATCAGGTAATACACTGAGGTACAAACAAGTAACTGTGTTCTCTTCGTTTGTTTTTTAGCTGTCTGTCTGGTAATAATCCTTGTTGTTGCACACTAACAATAGACCATAGGTGGTTTGAATAGTGTTTTGCCTGATGACCTGTTATGCATTTGCATTCCAAAGTCCTGGAAGGTGCCCTTTACTGTCTGAACCATTTGGTGTCTTCATCTGAAACTTTATGAACTAACCGCAGGGAAATCATTACTCATTTCTCCTGAGCTGAATATAAAGCTGTACATCCTTGGTGAAAGCTAAGCTGTCAGACAAATCTTTTATATCACTACAATTAAGTTCAATTTGTTGACAGTTTACTTATTTCTCAGGATGCATTAAATATGCTCTTCTGTTAGGCTTGTGAATGCCCCTTCATATCCTGTCCGTTATGGTTGTAAATGCCACACATGGGTAAGAGCCCTGATTCTGTTTTTAGCTTTACTTTTTAGCATTAGCTCACCATGTTGCATGTTGCCTGATTTTGAATTATTTAGAACTTAAGCAAAAATGAATGATGTTGGTTTTTCAGATGTAGGCTACCACACTTTTACAAAACATAGCATCCTGGATATAATTAGGTCTATTAACTCCCCTAAGTATTAAAACCTCTATATTTTTTGATTTACTTCCCAGCTCTAAATTTTATGAACCTGTGACAGTGTTAGATTCATACACTTATATGTAAGCTCGCCTTGTCTTCCAGTCTTTTGTTCATTAAAAAAATTGTCATTCAGGTTGACCACCAAACATGGTGAAAAGCACCCAGCCACTCGGTTGTGTTTCCATTCAGTGTGCTTAGAGCACAAGCTACAGTGGCAGTGTAATCCCTCCTGATTCCTTTTGTACACACAGACCCACACACTCACACAGGTCCAGAAAGTGATTGTGACACTTTAGTAAATATGGGTTAGTTGATAAAAGGTCTTTGTCTTGTGATGTAACCCACAGGTTCCTTTCTGTTAAGCAGCATTTCTTTAATGTTAAAATCAAAAGTCTTTAAATGTAAGGCTGGTTACAGTCTTATTTCCAGTGAACAAGAATATTATCTCAAATTGAAAAGGTTCTGAGTTTGATCCATGGACCTTAACATGTGGAGTTGGCGTATTCTGTGTGTACTAATGTACCTCCTGGCGCACTGCTCTCCTTCAGCAGACCAAAGGTCCACAGATTTTAGAACAACTATGTACAATACATTTCCACTGGGTGCCATTACATGTGGTTATCTGACTGTGTTGGCCCTGGGATGATCTGGCAACTCGTCCAGAATTTCTTTACAAATAGATACCTTTAATAAATGAAATTACGATAAAAAAAAAAGATTTAAAAAAACATGTTTACTAAAACTATGTATGCTATATTTGCACCTCAGTAGTATTACTATGTCCCCACATCACAGTCCCATACACTGTGAGCTAGTGCTGTCAGGAGACAAAATAGTAATTTACAGTAGACAGACACTCAAAACAGCATGCTGTGGATACGGACAGTGACATAATTGTTGTGTAGTCTCATGCTAGCATTTCGGCGGACGTCAGTCAGAGCCAGTTTCATTTCAAAATAGAGATGTGAAGCAGCTGAGTGTGTCCATTGTGTTCACTGTAAATGGTTGAGAAATAAACACTAAAGAGGCCCAGATGGGGAAATACTTGGGAACTGAAAGTTGGCTTCTGAATTCTCACTGTTATAACTTTATTTACAGATACTTTGTTTAAGCACAGGATTCAATAATTAATAAGTTTGCAGATGAATTCAAGCAAGCAATAGTATAGTGAGTACTACATGATGAGTACTCATCATGTGGCAAGTTCAACATTTATAGTAGTAGGCTGGAATGTTGGTAAATGTGTCTGTGGGAAGCTTTTGCATTTTTAACTTTTGCTCTGTTTAATATTTACTTGTCTTCGTCACACAACAGGAATATAACAACCATTTGTCAAGTATTTTGTGAAGTTGGGTAATGCAGTAGAATTTCTTATTTTCCTGTGTATGTACCTGTTATAGGCTAGCTCTTTTGTTAAGGCAACTGATTGGACACACTCACTACTTTTACAGTTTCCTTACATGCAGATTATGAGTTCTGAAGCTACTTATCAACAAAGCTCCCAACACACAGACACGCTCCATCTGTGAACGTGGAAATGGCCTGTTGGCTGAACAGAGCATAAAATAGAGCAATATCTTTCTTATAACAAAGTCAGCCCGTTTTCTCCACCACTCCCAAACTTTGTTTTGATTGCTAGTCAGCACACCGTTGATTATATTTCACTTAGGGTTTCGCCTGTCACTGGAAGTGCTGAAAATCTTCAGAGCTCATTGGGAGGAAAATTTCAAATCTTATTGACTGCTCATCACTCGGTACAAGCAACCATTTTAAAGTGGTGAGTGGAAAACTGTGCAATTTAACTCAGGAGAGCAGCATTCGACCAGTTGTCCACATTGTGACTGCCCTGATGGTGTCCACAGGGCTGTGTGACCTTTACAGGGAATTTCCTTGCATGAGATATTTAAGACAGCCAATGAATGCTAATATAAGACAAATGCTCCTTCTTGTATGAAAGTCAATAAGCCTAAATGCATAATAATAAATTAGTGCTTTTCATAATTAAGCATTATGAAGCATTTCTTGGAAATACAGGTAAGTCAATGTGATGTGATTGTTGTGTCATCATTCTTTTAAAGGCTCTGCAGGCAGTATCAGAACTGGCACTGTGCTGCACGGCAATGAACATCTTGTGTGTCTTGCCTGCTGTTGTGAACTGAGCTAATGTTATCCCTTGTAGTCCCTTTTCGTGTTCCTGCACCTTGAGTATAACAGCATGGAGTTGTTAAATCACCTTTTTTCAGTGTTAATAGTCTTGTTCAAGTGTCTAACATGTGCATATATTGAAAAATTGAGTGAGGGGGTATAGATGGATGGAAAGTACATATAAAGGATGGATGAATGGACTTTTTATTGATTAGTAAACGAGTACCTCATTTGTGTTGAACTGCACCATAATACCTATAAAGTCTATCAATGCTAGATCACTTTTCAAACAAGCTAGTTAAATAAAAGTGTTTCCAATGAACAGCTGGCAGTTTCTTAAAAAGTTTCAGTTTTTTAGTGACCTGAAACTGAAAGTGTATTTTAGAGATTACATTTCTTTCACTACTGCAAACTTCTGCCCTGTTCTGGTTTTCCTGTCTTGTTCCCTCTAGACCATAACCTTGTTCCCTTCCTAGAGAATGTAGGACATCTACATGGGCCAGAGACAACTTATTTCACAAGGTGTTCTATCCTATGGCAAATGTATTGAACTTACTATGCTTTCAACTTTTTCTTTAAAAATACCTTTTAGATGTGTTCTGGCCTGATTCACTGCTGCATTCCAGTATGTCAGGCAGACTTTGCAGACCATTTAAAGCTGTTTGAGAACTGGAAATGTATCTGCGGTGACATGGTGGGAGTAATTGGATTGATTCATAGGCCCATGTTGAAATCTCATTATAACACTGAGTTTGAAGTTCAGTGGAATGATGTGGGAAGACAAAGATGACAAAGGCTCCTTCGTCCCATCCTCCCATTCTCCCTCTTTCATTGAGGTCATTTAACATACAAATTGACAGTCTATATTTCTGACTGATGACTTGCATCTGTGCTTTTGGCATATTTTGTTTCTTTTGTCTAGATCTGCCTCCAAAGTGCCAGCGAATGAGAAGAAGGAACGGCCACTAAGCACAATGAGTGAGGCCTCCAATTACACAGGCGGCTCAGACTATGCCGCAAACCCCGGTAGTCCAGCAGCAAGAGTAAGTGACACACATAAAGACAGGATTATAATGCACCTTTGTTGAATTAGGAGAATAGTGATAAACTATCATATTTAGTGTATTGAAAGTCTGAGAAATAAATAGAAATATGTTTCATATTTTCTTATTTAATCCCTCTTTCTCTAGCCCTCAAGGCCTTCCAAAAAAGTTCATAATTTTGGGAAGAGATCCAACTCTATCAGGAGGAATCCTAATGCCCCTGTAATGAAGAGAAACTGGCTTTATAAGCAGGTGAGTAAGGCTATATAACTAAGTGAAACTTGACACACAATTTGAAATTTATACTGTAGACTGATAGATGACATTACTGATCTCAAAAGGGAAATTGAAACCTAAAACAAATAATACAGTATTCATCAAAGGAATATGCTGATCATGCAAAGCTATTAAGGTTATTCATGTTGATGAGTCTGCTCTTCTACCTATTATCTGAAAGTGGTGTACACAGATTTATATTAGTTTATATGATGAATGTTATTTAGAAACAAAGTTGGGGAAAAGTGTCTGAATTTAGCATAGAATAAAAGATCCTTTTTAAATGTATGTAGTTTTGCTCAAGGCAACAGTCTTAAGATGAGCACAAAGGAAGTTTTTTGATGTCTTACAGGATCTGATTATTTCTTTGTCCAGTGTTTCCACTTTGCCAGTCAGCATGGGCAATGTTTAAATACCAGTCACTCACAGCTCCCTGGTTACTTACGGTAGGGTGAAAAGGGGGAGCTTGCAGCAGCTCTTGGCTATGCAGGACTCTCTCATGGTTCCTAAGTGGGAGACTCATTTAGTTTTGATTGCAGCCTCCCGGCACAGTTGGGTGAACATATGATGGCTTTCTTTGGTACAGCTGCCAGCTGCTATTTCTTTAGGGACCTCAATCAGGGTGACATAGATCAAGCAAAAGACTTACAAATCTGCTACTTCGAATAAAAGCTGGATTTGCACTTTTATTTTCCTGACCCATTGAAACCTGGAAGCTATTGAAGTCCTTGGCTGAGGAAAAGCTGCAGCCCTTCACTTGATCCACTGGGAGAACAAAATGCTGCAGTGATTGATGTGATTGGTGAAAGCCTTGTTTTTCTCTTTCTGCCTGAATAGAACAAGATCTGACAGAGTTTTTGATAAAGTTCATTCATGAACACATTGTAAAATGTGTAAAATGACCTTGATGGACAGCAATGAATTAATGTACCATAGAAGTTCACATTTTTCATAAAATTTTAGATTTGCAACCAGTATGAATACAGTATACTGAACAGCATCTGGTATTAAGAACCTTTTGATACTAATGTGTTAAACATGCTGGTTCGTGGAAGTAAATTTCCATTTAAAGTTGACTGCCGCCTACATGCCATTTGACCATAATGACAAGGTTGTTAAAGTCCCTGCCTCTACTTTTGTCTCTGGGTGGAATCCAAGATTAAGGACTATGCTCAAGTTTTCCAATAAAGCAAACAGGGGAGTTAATACCCTTTTTCCTCACCCTTCATCCTTTTAAAGCAGATACTTGTAAACCCCTTTGATCACAGCATTGTGATAATGGAGAACAACTTAAGTGTAGGAGATTTATTGTTTCTGACCACTAAACAACCTGTTTTGTTTAAAAGTGAAAGCTGGTTATTGGGTTGAAAATATAGACAAGAGTGGAGTACTGTCATTACTATGTTTGTTTCCTACCAGAAATAAAAAGTTTCTCTTGTGCCGAATAAATTACCATTATTCATTCCCAAGAAAATGTAAAATGTGAGTACTACATGGTTAATCCACACTGTGTACATTAAAGTAATACTAGGTAGTTGGTGATCCGTCAGTCATTTGCATATCAAAATAACATATCTAAAGGTTATATAGCCTAATTAAAGTTTTAATTCCAACAAATTTAAATTGGCTGGCATCTTTTGAAGACACTAATCTAATTCATTAAGCTTCCTATAACAGGAATTCAACTAATTATTTCAGACAAGGTTGGGGGGACTATAGTAATACTTTATCTTTGTTATTTTACAATCCAGCTGTGCCTAGTTTGTGGCATAACTATGTCATATTCCTCTGGTGTCTTTGTAGGACAGTACAGGGATGAAGCTGTGGAAAAAGAGGTGGTTTGTGCTCTCTGACCTGTGCCTCTTCTACTACAGAGGTTAGTCCTGTCCTATCAATTAACATGCTTCATCTATGTGGTGCTTTTGATTAGTAGCTCAGAGCTGTTGTGATTTCAGTGCCACACAGTGTGCTCTTGGCAATCGCTCCTGTGATAAGCGACTGGGCAGGACCAGCAGAAGAGACAATTTAATTGAAATTGTTATCCTGTTGACTGATTTGTGATTTGAGTGTTCAGTTTTCCCCCCAAACAAAGCAAAGGCTTTAGAGACGGCTTGGATGCAGCCATTATGTTAAAAGAGAAGCATAACAGGAAATTGGATTTCACACTAATGGTAACAAGTTTCCAGAGACTATGCTTTTTATACAGTACTTGGATACTTTCATAATACTTAAATTCAATTCATTATCAATTTGTCTCGCTATTTATAGATCTTTTTCTACAGCCACAATCACCACCATCATATCACAACATCACAGTAGTCACTCTTTTGAATAGGTATATTTATGTGGCTGTGTAATATAGTGAGGACAATCCATCTTTTCCTGAGCAACTAATATTTTTTGGATTGAAATGAAAACCATAATTTTTTTAGATGGTCACTACAAACTTTCTTTGTCTTGACCATTCATGATAAGCTTGTGGAAGTGCCAGTCCTTTCAGTTACTAAAACCTGGCTACCCTTTGTTCATTCGAAGTACATTAGCCAGTGTTATGTGATCTTTTTTATAAGCTGCTGAATGACTGGGCATTTCCCACGCACTACCAATATGTACATATAATATTGACACAGCTGTGTCCAGAGAATATTTTAGACCATTCCTACTGGAATAAATGAATTGAACAATGTAAATCAAATAGCCAATAAGGTAACTTGGTAAACTGTTACAACTAACAAACATAAAGTAAGTCTTACATAGCACCTATCACCCCCTACTCACATGATGCAGTTATAATTTCAAGTCATAATTTGTGCTGATGAAAGTTGCTCCTGTCACCTACTTTGCGCCTAGTGACTAACAAAATCGACAGACAGCTGTTCTGCAAAATCCTCTTTTTTGTATGAGTGTTAATGAGAGAGGCAGCTATAAAGAGGCTTTATGATAAATAAATGTTGGGAGAATAGATTAGTGCAGCAGCCCTTCACAATTCAGTAATGGATTCAGGGCTGTAACATTGCTCCAGAGCAAATATCTGTATCTCTAACAGACTACATTTTACAAACTATCCCTAGTTTACACTTACACACAAACATGGACACATACCAACAAAGGAAATGCACATTATGGACTGCACCAGCAATTTTGCTTACATTGTTTTATTTTCCTGCACTTTTTTCAGTGGAGATTTGCTTTTGTTAAACTGGGAGGTTAAGCAATTATGTTCTTAAATCTCAAAACTCAATCTCAAGCCCCCTGTGGAGAGCCTCCCTGGTAACTTAAATAATATTAGGCGCATAAGACATTGAATCAGTGTATTGTTTTTGGTACTGGGTTTTCTCTCCAGATGAAAAAGAGGAGGGCATACTTGGCAGCATCCTCCTACCGAGCTTTCATGTATCCATGCTGTCTGTGGATGATCACATTAATAGGAAATATGCTTTCAAGGTGAGTTCAGGTTTTCATTCCTCCTGTGAAACTTAGATTGAGATTGCACATTATGGTTGAGTATAATTAGAACATAGAAAAGTAAAGCATTAAATTTTAGGGATAAAATGTTAATTTCTATCTTAGGTTTTCAAGAGCTTAGTGTACTATGCTCCCAGAGATATTTGTGATCACTTCTATACAGTTTGAAGTAGAATTTACTGTGGAAGTCTCATATACCCCCAGAAATTCTTAAGCATATTAATTAGTTTCTGGGGTCACTGTCCTTTAAACATGTATCTTTACTCCGGAAATAATTTGGAATTAATCATTAAAAAAACATATAATGAAAGCAAAGAAAATACATATTAAGTGTTATGTCTGCCGGATACTGCCATTGGTGTAGTATACACTTAGCTGGCTTTGAAAATCCAAGTTACTGGGCAACGAGCATATTTTATGTGACCTCGGTGGTGTGTACAGTATTTCACTGTGGGTCCTTCATAAACCCTAAGAGAGAACAAAGTTGTTCAGCCAAGTACAGCCAAACACAGACGCCTGGGAGTCTGCTCAAGGTCTCTCCAACCACACAGCCCACTCCTTTTCCAACTTTGACTTCCTGTTCAGTTTACAGTGATTCACTCATGAGTGGGATGACTTTTGGCTGCGTATTTTTCATTCTAAACTTTTTTTTCTGTTTCTTGTTGTTGTGGCCGTGTCACTTAAAGTTACCGATTTCTCAAGATAATTCCTCAGTAAATATAACAATGACCATTTATTTTGTTTGTCAGACATTGGTAAATAGGATATTTACGTAGTTCACCAAGCATTGTTTTTCTCTTTCTCTGTCTGGCTTTAACAATATATTGGTTTGTTCACTGCGAGGGAACACAGCAACAGTGGAGCAATGTGCCTGCCGTACAATGGACTGCAGGGTAAGGCCCACAATATTGTGGCAGATATACTGCCCTGGACTAATGGTATATATGAAACTTATGGTTTGATTTATGTGGATAGTATTTTACAAATGAGCATTTATTACTGTTATTAAATATGACTAATGGTATATATGAAACTTATGGTTTGATTTATGTGGATAGTATTTTACAAATGAGCATTTATTACTGTTATTAAATATGACTAGCATTGATATAATTTTTGCCTTTTCATGAGTTTCTTGAAGCTCTACATTATTGTTATTTAGTGATAAAACTACATGAAAGCAAGCAACCTTGATGCAGTAGTCAGGGTTTAAGTATTGCAAATTCCATGTAACTTGATTTTTTGTCCTCTCTCTTTCAGGTTACTTTGTGTGTGCCATTGTTCTTGTTCCTGATCGTGTCCACTGTCAAAACAGGCAATGCATCCCAACATGCGGACATACTACTTTTGCACAGACACAGCCAAAGAAATGGAGTCTTGGATGAGAGTAATGACAGATGCAGCACTTGTTCATTCAGAGCCAGTAAAAAGGTTTGTAGGAACACAAACTAATGCAGTCAGTTTTCCATTATACAGAAACACCTGTATTTTATTTGAAATTTGGAGATTAATGTGGGCTGTTTCATTTTGAAGTGGTGAAATAGACATTTGAAAAAGACATTTGAAGTCAGTTTCTAAACAAGCATAATGACTTTGCATTTCTTGGTTCATTTCTCTATCCTGATTTTTGTTTTTGAATGTGTAATTTAAGCAAATGCTTTTAAATCTGCCTGTTAGGCCTGTTAAGTTTTTTCACATTTCTGGTCTCTTGAGTTAAAGAAGCTGCAACTTTCTTTAAAGTTGTGTAACCATTTTTACTGTTGAAGTTTAGGACAAAGTGCCTTTTTCGTGGCATGTGAGTAATGTGATTGCATAGTGCAGGTGGTTCACTGGATGCTATGCACAGCTGTGCCTGCTGATCAGGATCACTGACTCATCAGGATGGGGTTGTTTTGCTTGTCTTTTTAAAAACTGTGTTAAATATCAGTCATTTTGCTTCCCACCTCTGTAATGCCCTTTTTTTACATGGTTGAAGAGAGTGTAATGGTTGAGTACTCTGTAATTACACTGAGCAGCAGTTCCTGAAATTCACTGAATAGCTCTGTTAAATAGGACTGTGATGCTGTTACAAGACTAGCATAACGTCAGTATATTATTTATCTAGTAAAGGCTGGCTTTTTTTAAGTATCCACTGTCTTCACATATTTTAAGCTGCTGGGTAGTATTTAAAAAAACATAGGGCAGGGTAGACCAAAACCTAATATGTTAAGGAATATTCAATTTTTCCAAGTGGTACAGTCTTTGCTAAACATGTGTGAGTAAATGCACAGACCTTTCATAAATGTGTGCTGTACTGGGCTGGCTGAGCCACAGAAGGCTGGAGAAGACATTATGTGACTAGTGCTGCTATTTAAAAAGCTACCAGTGGAAACTCTGCAGGAATGCCTTTCCTGCTGCCCTCTTATTGCTAACCCAGTGAGCCATGCTGCTAAGGGGAATTTGCAGAACTTTGAAGCTGTGACCTTGAGTGCATCTAAGGTCAAGAAGTAGTGGTGTGTATTACATTTTGGGACCTCCCTAAGGACCACAGAGCTTTAGATAGGTGTTTTACAGAGCAGGCAAAAGGGAGCTTCAAATGGATTACTGGGGTTTGAGCACCACCTTTGAGATGGGCCCCGACACAGGCAGTGTTTTATGGGAATATCTGATTACATTTTACTTGCCTGCACTCCTTTGGCAGATGGAAGAAACATTGTGCACCTCCACCCATTTTCTTTACACTTTGTTTTGGACATTCTCCCATTAGAGGTAGTGCATTAGACATACAGTATATGCCCATACTTGATATTGTCCCATACGCCTTTTGTTGATGGTCTGTGACATAGAAAAGTATGCCACCTGCCAAAATCATCTAAAGAATTCATGATCTTTCCATTACTGGCTAGTTGATCTTATGTGTCTTCATTGCTTTTAGATAATACAGGGTGTTTGTTTCTTTTTTTCTTCACATTTAGGCTTCTGTCTGTCTTTTTCAGGTTGGATAGACTCAAAGTAGAGCAGTGTGGCCCACAAGAACTGAACCACGTGGCCAACAACAAGCTGCCACTCACACACCCTGAAATCCAGAACAATGAACGCAACCGTGAGGTCAACCGTGAACACAGTGCAGAAGTGACCGCCACTACAGCAGAAGAGAGAAAGCAGCAAGAAGCTGAGCGCTACGGCTTTCAGAAAGACGGGGCAGAGCATGAACGTCCACTCACCAAAATCAACAGCATCAAACTGCAGCCTGCCCAGGCAGCTGTTGTCAAAGCTAACATCGCCTCACCACAGACTCCGAGTGAGACCGAAGTGTCACAACGTAGCCCCCATATTAATGGATCTAGAGAGCAGCGCCCAGCTGATGGAAATGGAGAACCTGTTCAACGAAGTCCCACCCAGGAGCCAGACCGCAGCCTGAGCAGGACCAACTCTATGCAGCAACTGGAGCAGTGGGTTCGCACACAAAGAGGACGTAATCAAGACGATGACACCAGGAGGTTGGTTTGTTTTTATGGCCTTTTTCAGGTTTAAAAACATTTTAATATGTTAATTACTTGATTTATGAGATCAAAACTTGAGTGCTACAACAGGATAGAATATGCCAGTATAAGTAGTTATTAGGATATTTTACTTGTCAAAAATAAGTGGAACTTGACTAAACTTAGTACAAAATAGAAAAGCTGATTGACCTGCAACTTGAGACAGGAAGGATTTTCCTTAAGTATCTTAGTGTTCACATGCAGTACATTATGTATAGAGACTCAAAATTTCAAAAGCTTTTTCCAATTTATTTCTAAAGCTGTGTTGTTTAAATTTAAAGGATCCACACACTCCTCAATATGATTTAAAGACTTTGACTTTACACTGTTAAGTATACCAGTAAGTAGAACTGGGGATAAAAAGAGCAGAGCTGTTAGCGAGAGTTACTGCCTGCCACTGCCCTGCTGTGAGTGTCCCTTTTTTAATTGGTCGAGATTAAACTTGCTCTCTCACCATGTCTGCCTGTCTTGTCAGTCTGTCTCTCCATCTGTTTATCTGTCAGTTTATTGGTTTACTGGCTTGTGCTCATTTTTGACACAGCTTTGCCCTATTTCCTCCACTCCCTCCCTGAGTAGTTTGACTACTTGACTGACATTCAGTTCTGCTTTAAGGAATGCATTCATTTAAAAATATTATTGTGGACAAAACCACAACAAGGCCTTGGTGCTTTCTGTTCTTGTTTTGTTCAGCAGCCTCTTTTTGTCAGTACATACATGTCTTCCAGGATGATGCTTTATTTCCATGTACTCACAAGCGTTTTAATGCTACTGAACTTTACAGATGAGTGAGCATTCTTGCCAGCGTATGTCTTGGAGTCTTAATAGGGAGCTTTCTTGATGCACTGACTTTGGAGCTTTTCAACGCTTTGTTGTCAATACAGTAGACTCATTTGTCGAGAAGGGTGGGGGGAGGTCGGGTGGGGTGGGGGTATCTTCTTTCTGTCTATTGAAGACATACATAGAAAGACATGAAACAGAAAAATATTCACACATACTGTATCCTGCTCTTAACGCATACTTTTGTAAATTTATTTGACATGTTGGGGTAGTACGAATGTTTATATTCATTACTAAATTATTTTCCTTTCAATAAACACCGATTGTTTGTTTGTGTGAGTCAAAGTACCTCATAATGGTTTCTGCATTTTTCTCTCTCTACAGCATCACATCATACCAGACGCTTCCTAGGAACATGCCAAGCCATCGGGTACCCTATATGCCTCATTACGGAGATGGCTATCGCAGTATGCCCAGGAATAGCATGGCACAGCGTGACAGTATCTGTAGTTTGTCACCATCGCTGTACGACCAAGCCCTTGGTCCCTCGCCAGCTGACAAGCGCCGTTCCATGCGAGACGACACTATGTGGCAGCTGTATGAGTGGCAGCAAAGGCAGACCTACAGCATGCAGCCAGGGCTCTACAGCAATATGGCCAGTCCAAAAACCATGATCAACCTGTCGGAGCTTGCCACACCGAGCCACTCAATTCCCCCCTCACCTTCCCACGGCTCCCTGTCCATGTACGGTGGCTACTCTCCAATGCGATCCTACAACATGAACAATGCTCGTTCTGAGGTATCCTCTCCCATCTACAGAAAAGACATGAATATTGACAGACGACCCAGGCCACAACTCAACAAGGTCAGTCACAGACACAGATAACACATTTTCTTATTCAAATCAATAATAAAGTATGTCCAGCTGAGGTGTGAGGTATATGTGTGTGTGCGTGCGTGCATGCGTGCATGTGTATATAAATGTACGTATTTATACGTGTAACTGGCAAGGACTTTTTGTTTGTAATTTGCTGTATCCTGCAGTATGCCTACCCACCTGATAGGAGATCCATGCCTGCAGGGATCCCAGTCCAGACTGTCACTGCCCAGTCTCTCCAAGGCAAAACAGTAAGTTCTCATCTGAGTTATCTTCTAACTAACCAAGTATAGGACCTATAAATGTGCCTATAAAATACTTTCTGTTATGCATCATCCAGGAATTTCACATTTGGGTTCTACACACTTACATCCATTAGCGTATTAATTTATATTTATTTAGGTGTAATTAGACATATTTGAAAGATGAGGGTATTTTCATAACACCACATACACTACCCGCTCGCTCTTCTTCTTTCTGTCCTTCATTGCCCTCCAACAAAACATTGTGACAGAAGCTTTAGGCACAGCATTAGGCAGAACTCAGATGTATGTTCCAAGTGGTGGGATTTAGGGTATGTTCACTTCAGGAGCTCATTGGATTCACTTCACATTAGTTCAAACTTAAAAACCCTGTCACTCACAACTCTATAAGCCAGATCAAGAATTTATGTCAATGCCATACACAGTGCTATGTCTGTGTGTAACTGGTAAAGTGTGAACTGGATTCTATAATAAATGTGATTTTCCTTCTTGAGTGGACATTTGCATGCCGCTGACAGCAATAGCACGTTCAATAATCTCATGGTCCTGAACTGCATGAAAATGAAATAACTGGATTTAACAGCTGTTCACCTATTCCAAGTCTTATACCTCTAAATCTTCTGTCCTGGTGTGTTCTCTCCTTTCTTCCTCCACTCTCCTTGTGGTGTGTCCCTGTTTTGCTGTGATTGTATGTCCCTCCCTTCCTCACAGCCTGAGGAACTGACTCTGCTGCTAATAAAGCTGCGACGGCAGCAGGCAGAGCTAAACAGTATCCGGGAGCACACTATAGCACAGCTTATGCAACTAAACATGGATGGTGACAACCCAAAGGTCAGGCCCCCAGGGATGCCTCTGCAGGCATGTGTTAGTGTGTGGTGTGTATGCCATCTTTACCCACTTTTTATTATCCATGTTGACCCAATGGCTTTTTTTGATCTTCACACGTTGCATATTTAAGGAGAAAAGGAATATGTTTTGGCTTTAAGTTATCTGTGTATCATAATTAGGGATCAGCTACTTAGCTATCACTTTTTTTTGAATGGTGAAGTGTTTAAATATGAAAATATGCTTATTTTAAAACTAGCCTTTCATCAGATCTATCAGAATTTTATCAGGACAAGCAGTTGATTGAGTACTTTACTTCACTAAAGAGTCAAGACAGATGTTAGCCGGAAATGAAACTTAAATCCATTGGCGAGTTTAAAGAGTGATCGGCTAAGAAGGTTAAGACCACATAAATCTTAATTGAGGATTTTTGCATTTTAAGTCTTTTCTGAGAAGTCAGACTACAGATTTGTTACTGATGTAGGTCAACCAGGCTTGAGTTGGAGTCACTTTGTACCAATATAGTGTAAGATGCCTGCATTTCTTTATGTAGTTTAGATGGTTAGTATCACGATACTCACACCCAGTTTATCTGATATAATCATTCCTTACTTCAGCATCAGCGTAATGCTTTCTTCATGTTTTCCCAGCACTTGATCTATGCTGATGCTATGACAATTTTCTCATTGTGGAGCTCTAGTAAAATGTTATTCTCATTCTATTACCTTGTGAAATACATCTGGTGCATCATATTTGACCTCAATTTTTCACTGACTGGCCCTGCCTTTCTTTCTCTTTGTTTATTTTTGAGTATACTGCATATGACATGCTAATGTGCATGTGTGGGTGTGTGAGAGAGAAAGGGCTAGAAAGAAAACATGACTTTTTCTGGGTTTTCAGAATTTTCTTTTGTCTCACTCTCCTGTTACCTTTTCTTTCCCCTCTTTTGCTGCATTCAATAGAATGACATTCTCTCTCATCACCTCCAAAGGAATCTCATGTTTTTGGACAATCAGGTGGGGTAATGCATGAATGCATGGCCCTGTCCCCCCTCCCCCCATCATAAACTGAACTCATTTAATTCTTTGTAATTATTATTTTAGATAATAATTAATGTAAAATTATTTTTAAATTATAGCATGGACAAACGTCACATACCACAACATTTCCAACCTAAGCTATTTTGCAATGCCCATGCATGGACTATTCATTATTCTGGATACATGCCCTAAGCTTGCTGTCAAGCGATAGTAACTGAATATATGGATATCACTCTATTCTGTGTAGAGTAAGCTTTATGTCTTTCATATAAAATACTGTACTGATACAGAGGTGTGTATCACATTGTTTAGTGCCTGCAAAGCAATGTTTAACAGTCATCTTTTATTACTCTGTAGTGCTTTAAGAGTTGAGAAATTATAAAAGCACAATGACATATTTCTTATAATAATTTTGTTGATTTAAATGAGCTGGCCTTAGATTTGTGTAAATGTTGAGAAATATGTCAAATGAAGGGATGAGGCTTAACATATATCATCTTCTGCCACATACATCACAATAGTTCCAACAAGGTTTACCAGGAGCTTTTCTGCTACTGATGAGTAAGCATCATAGAGCTTTGCACTACATTGTCCTCCTGATCCTGTTTGTAAGCATCTCTTATTGCTTCTTGTTGCTGTATCCATGCCCGTCTACTGTGGAGGCATGTGTTTATGTTTCAGTCTGCTCAGAGAACGCGTGAGGTGTAACATCGTTATGGGTGTTGTGTCTGAAGTGAAGCACTGCTATAATCTGACCCTTGCTATATCACTCCTCTCCACACTGGACTAGATGAAGGAAAATGACCCTTTAATCGTCATGACTCACACTTTGATTGAGAACTCTGCCCCAAGGCCTCAACTTTACCAGCAAGTAAGGCCAGCCACAGGCTTTGCTCCGCCTCATCCTCACCAGTCGCTGTTATTCTTTTGGTCTGTTTTGCAATGCTACTCCTTCAGTGTCCAAGTACTCATGGCATTTTGCGAGTGGTTTCCTTGTATTGTTTGTATCGCCAGCACCCGCTCATCCATTGCTTTTGACTGTTCTCCTCTTGTTAAGAAAGTCATGCCAAAGAAAGGGCATGACTTGTAAAAGCCTAGTCTGATGCGTATGTTTCACTCTTTAGTTATATCCTTTCCTCACTTTGAGGCTCGTCTGTGAGTCTGGATTGTTTGTTGTTGAGATTTCCATGTGTTTAGAAAATATTCAGTTAGCTATGGAACTATCCTAAATCAAAAGCTGAAGCTGTGGTCATGCCAAGATCATTTAGCTAGCAAAGCCTGTAGTCCTTCTATATCTTGTTTTGTTTACTACTGTAACCACCAAGAGGTTACTGAGTGAGTTTTTCATAACCATTTGCAGAATGTGGTCTCCTTCATTGGCTGAACCACTTGGACTTGTTTAAGTGGCTCTAATTAATTCTGTATTGCCAAGTTGTCAGATGTCAGTTCAGCTCATTAGCAAGTACCTATTTGTGAAAAAAGTGTAGCACCATATTTTCTAGACTATAAGTCACATCAGAATACGTTTAGCAAAAATGGCCTTACTGAACAGAAAAAAACATATATAAGTCACACATATACCTTCACTATATAAGTCGCAGAGCAAGTCACAGAACTAAAAAAAAGCATGACTTGGAAAATATGGTAAATGAATTTTCACTTTTGGCATTTATGATAAATAAATCCACTATTCTAAAACACATATCCATGTTACTGAAATTTAATTTGGACTGCATTTTTACCTAACTCCTTTTCTGGACAGTCAATGCTGTTCAGGATTTAGTGATTCAAGACACTTGAGCACAATCTAGAGAGTCTATACTTAGTATAGCCATGGGGGGGGGGCACTGAAGATTTTATATATATATATATCTATAAAGATATATATATATTCTGCGGATGGAAAGAATAAAGAGGGTTGACATGTGTCAATGGCTGACCACCACTAGAGGTGTAAAAGTGCCACTGAAGATTGCTCCCACCCACCTTTACCCCTTCTCTCATTCATTGGCATACCAGCCGCCACCTGTTCAGCTGCCACAAGTCTGTCTCCTTCCTTCCCACGTTTCTTGTCCACACCACACAACGCCACAGTGAATCTGTCTGAGCTGTGGGAGAGTCTGCATGTTCTATGTGCAATGCCACGTGATTCTCAGTTCCCACTGTACTGTTTGGTTCAACTGAGGAAGGAGGTGTTATGAGATGTGTGTGTGAGTGCAGGTGTAAGTATGGAGCATTGGTACAGTGGAGTCTGAAAGTATTTGGACAGTGAGTCATTTATTTGTTGTTTTGACTGAAGGCTGAAGGCTATTAATGTTAATGAGGCTTAAGTGCACACACGTAACTATTAAGGGTGTTTTATTTTTTATTTTAAATCTTAAAATACTAAATACTAAAGTAAAAAGATCCATTCATCAGTCCATCCACTATCTATACCCTCTTATTCCTAACCATCGTCACAGGGATCTGCTGGAGCCTATCCCAGCTCTCTTTGGGTGAAAGGCAGGGGTACACCCTGGACAGGTCACCAGTCCATCACAGGGCCTCATATAGACACACAAAGACAAACAACCTCACACACTCACACTCACTCCTATGAGCAATTTAGAGTCACCAATCACCTAACATACATGTTTTTGGACTGTGGGAGGAAACCAGAGTATCTGGAGTAAACCCACGCCAGCAAAACTCCATGCAAACTCCACACAGAAAGGCCCCTTCTTGCTGTGAGGCAACAGTGCTAACCATTAATTAGGGCTGTGCAACTGATCGAATTATTATTATTTTGATATTGATATTTGATATTTCGGTTCTCAACGATCACAAAAACTATGTAATCGAGAAAAAACAATTATTCCATTTTTCAAGTTATTTTGGCCTGCGCCATGCACACCTTTGCCCCTCCAGAAGCCCGAACTCTGACATCACCACTAGATGCCACTAAATCTTTCACAATTTACACATTGCACCTTTAAAGATGTACTATAAAGATAAAAGTTCATTAGCGTTAAGGTCATTATGTAATTTCATATTCTGTCTGAGTACAAACACAAAACAACACAGAAGTATGCTATTGTCCTGATATTTATAGACTTCACTTGTATTTGTTTACAGTTAGAATGAGTGAATTATAAAGCATCATATGATGAATGCATGTGGAAACGTGGGATCCAATGCAGTTGAAATCATTTCCTCTTTCTTTATCAATGCTGTTTTTTTGCTAAGAAGAAGTTGAGTGATTAGCATGTTAAAAATATTGAAATTGGAAACATCCCGAAACTGGCTATATTTTACTGTATAGTATTATACTGGCTATTTTTGCTAGATTGAAGTGTTTGAATACCTGGTTGGAATTGGTAATTGTTCTAATGATTATGAGGTATTGTGCATTAAACGTCTCTGGGAAATCTGTGGTTAGTTTATTATTCTGGGATTATATTTAGGTAGTAATGTACTTTCACACACACTCTCAGGAAATTACAGCTGTAAGACAGACATAGTCCTTGTTCCAATTAGCTTCAGAGCATGTGCTGGACACAGTTTATCTGCTGATCTAAAGTTGACTAAGCAACTCTGTTGTCTGCTCCTTTCCCTCGCATTTCCAATGAAACCACTGCATTGTGCTGATGGAGACAAATGAACACGGGTGATGAAACACAAGGCACCAGTATCATCAGAGGGGAGACTTTGTTTAGACTGGCTACTTACAGATTGCTGGTTTGCTAGTTTAGATTGTCTGATTCAGTGAAATATGAGTTTGAACTCAAGGCCAAACCCCATTGCTCAATGAGTGAACCTTTTCATGACACTGCATTAGATCTCCAGATTCTACTGTGTATGTGCATATTTGGTGTCTATGTCTGATAATGTCTTTTTTTCACAGTTGAGTCCAGAAGACTACAGAGAACATGGCTATGTATGTATGCCAGAAGAGGTTGACACTGACGTAAGTTGTGCAAGTGTTGCAGTCTCATTACATGATGCTCCTTTTAACTGTACATAATAGTCAGTTCTTTTCTCACTTTTCTGTTTTTCTTTTTTCTTTTCTCTACTTTATATTCTTTTTCTACTCAGACCAAACTTAGCAGGTTGTGTGAACAGGATAAAGTGGTGAGGACACAGGAGGACAAACTTCAGCAGCTGTACAGAGAGAAGGTGACTTAACACTTCACATCAGTCATCATTACATTATCAAGCAAAACACTAAATCCTTCTAAGGATGTGATGCTGAGTGGGGGAAAAAGAATAGTATAGAATTACAAGAGTAGCTTGCATTAAGTCTAAAGCAGAAAGGCCATTTGTATCTGTTATAATGCATAACCATTGCATAACTATTGCCTTGCTACTGTCAGATTGAAAGAGTTGTTTGACTTGCAAGAATTGCATAAACACACCATGAGTGGTGTGCTGTGTCTTCCACACAGACCTTAACACTGAAATTATACAAGCAGATGTACAAGAACTTTGTCAAGTATCAAATACCATATAATTTGTAGTTCATTTGGAGTGACCTGCATGACAATAAAAAAATAAAGTTTGAAAATTAGTGGCTGATTATTTGAGTTGTCAGTTGAAAGACCTTAAACTCTTTTTGATTGAATGTTTGTAAGACAAAATAAGCAATTTGTAAATTATAATATACTAAAATAATACACCAGTGGACAGCATAAAGACAATAAGTCACTTGCATCCAGGCTTGAAAATTAAATACATGTGCCAAAGGTATGATAGCTAAAAACAGGGCCATGGGTCAGAAAAGTTTGAGAACTTCAGCTGATATCGTAAATAATTAATTATAACTTTGCTAAAGTTAGATCTTAAACGGTAATGGTGGTAAATTACATGCTGTGCTGTATGTGTATTTGATGTTGTGTTCCTTCAGCACACGCTGGAGACAGCACTGCTGTCAGCCAGCCAGGAGATAGAGATGGGCTCTGACAATCCAGCTGCCATGCAGAGTGTCATCCAGCAGAGAGACTTACTGCAGAACGGCCTGCTCAGCACCTGCAGAGAGCTGTCCAGAGTCACTGCTGTGAGTCATACAGTACATTTATGCGCAGCACACATACTCATGCTGGACACTGAAACACTCGTTCTTGAGAAAATGACGGTATTTCCCTGCTTGTTTTTCTAACATTGTCATTTGCAATCTGTACCTCTACCAAAACCAGGAGTTAGAGCGGTCCTGGAGAGAGTATGACAGGCTGGAAGTAGATGTGACTCTGGCTAAGAACAGCCTTCTGGAGCAGCTAGAAGCACTGGGAAGCCCTCAGGTAAGATTATTCTTGAGGCAGAAGCTGTGCTACTTTAATCTTGCATTGCTTCTGCTGTCTAACACTGGCATGGTATAATAGTCAGATTTTGGTTGGAGCACATAAACTGCAAACCTTCAAAGAAAGCTGAAAATGTGGCAGATTCCCTTGAACATAGAGTGGTCCTTTTTGTAGACACTTTTTTGACTTTGGGGGAAAAGTAAAGAAGATTTCTGTGCTCCAGCGGCCTTGTGGAGGGGGGGAAGCAGAGATCAAAGAAACACAGTAAGTGATTGATGACTATAGCAGTGATAGAGCAGGTCTTAATTAAAACTGTCTTTTATCTTGTCCTTCATCACTGTTCTAACAGTTACTCCTAGTTTAGCCTGAGTCAGAGCCAAAGTTAATTCAGAGTAGAAAAGTCAGAGGCCCAGCAGGGAACCTGGACTTCTTAAATGCCCTTCACGTACAGACAAACCTGTCATGAGTAAGGAGGACATAATTACATGTCCACTTATCTTGCATTTCTGTTCTCTCTCCATCCCTTCATTCGTCTTTTGAACCCTTGTACCCCTCTTCTCATCTCTCCTTTTTGCTGATCTCATTCTGAGACAATTTGTCACAGACAGGACATATAACTGTCTGCACTGACCAAACCTTAGCACATTCACAATCTTCCCTCTTACTGTTGCATATGTCCATGTGTTTCATCTCATGCTGTGTCTTGCATGTTAATCTTACATCATTATCTCACAACCCATAGTTTGGGTTTGTAAATCTGCAGATAATGTTTGGTGATGTTTGCCTGTCTTTGTTTTCTGTGCATACCCAGACCGAGCCTCCCAGCCAGCAGCATGTCCGTATCCAGAAAGAGCTGTGGAGGATTCAAGATGTGATTGAGGCCCTCAGTAAACATAAAGCTCAGAGAAATGCTGTTGATGGTATGAACTTCTATGGATCCAAGACCAATTTCAGCAAGCACAAAAATGAGGTGAGGCACCACTATCAGAAAAACAATGGGGTTCACTTGGTTATACAGTTTTCTAGTGCAAAAAAACAATGATGCATTTAATTGATTAGTCAGTGTGAATATTTGTCTTATTTCTTTCTGTTTTATAACATTGTAAATTGAATATTTCTGGGTTTTTAACAGGTGACCAACAAAACAAGCCAATTGAAAACTTGGGCTTTAGGGATTTTTCAGGGATTTCAGGCAAAACATTAACCCATTAATTGGCAGAAATAACAAATGAAATGCAATCTCTGTTTGCAGCCCTACAGAAATCTCCTGGAGATGGTTTGCACATGCTGGTAAACAAGAGTTTTGGGATCAGCCCTTATGAACAGTATGGGTGTTGTTATCTGAAT
This sequence comes from Mastacembelus armatus, assembly GCF_900324485.2. NCBI lineage: Eukaryota > Metazoa > Chordata > Actinopteri > Synbranchiformes > Mastacembelidae > Mastacembelus > Mastacembelus armatus. Next base: position 7,792,450 of record NC_046638.1, on the reverse strand, counting down.
GGATGTGTCAGTCTGTAACAGCATGTTGAGCTCTCTAATCAGCTGGTTTTCCCCTCCTCCGGGCTGTGCACTACTCTGCACCAGACAGTGGTCGCTCTGAGTGTGCGTGGTGCCACCATGTCACCTTGCTTCCTGTACTTTGATTCCCTGTATAATCCCCAGGAGGAGGACTCAGTACCCCCAAGGCCACCTTTACCCCAGTCCTACGAGCCCAATCCCCCCACTGTGCCCCCTATTCCCTGTCATGCTGGTGTGCGTGCTTCGTCACACCACAGGCTGGAGGACAGAAAGGCCAATCACAGGAATGGCGCACACAGTGTAAGCTTGTTGACACATTGACCACATGGTTGAATCTTCCCTCAGCTTTATCGTCACATCATTAGTCATTTTGTTGCCCCTGTATCATTTCCATATTGATGGATATCTTGTGTTTTGGATCGTTTTCGGTTGGATCATATCCCTCGATTTTTCCTGATGCCATAGTTCTATCATTTTTTTTTCATTTGGTTGGAGCCTTACTCATGATCTATTTTTAATTGAATTGCTTTGTTTTTCTTTTCTGTCTCCTTCACTGTGTTCAAACATAGCAATTCCATTTTGCTGTGTTTTGTCCTTGGTTTCAAATTAAGCCATGTTGGAGTTTGAATGTATCTGCCTGCTGCCTACTTTTCCATTTGGCTGGTAAACAGCATTTCAGACTCAACATGAAATGTTTTCCAGCAAGCTGTATACATTTTTATTTTTATGCTTTCTGTTCTGTCTGTAAAAGCGTCATTTTGCCTGCCTGAAGTCATTCATTAAGAGAAAATGTGACTGTTTCTCATTCTTGGGTATTTCAGTTTGGAACCAAACCCTTCAGAACTGAACTGGTGCTGATTTACTTTGTGTCACTCATCTGCAGGGACCAGACTACAGGCTGTACAAGAGTGAACCAGAACTCACCACAGTAGCTGAAGTGGATGAGAGCAATGGAGAGGACAGATCGGAACAGCCACCTGAAAGAGAACATTCTGGAAGCAAAGGTAAATGAGAGTGGAATCAAGTTATATGATCCCAGTTTGTGATAGCTGTGCAGTTTTCCAGAGAAGACCAATAAATTTTAAAAACTATTACTGTACTATTACAGTTGTTTAAAGTGCTGATGATAGCCGTGGTCACAGTGGCAATTACACAGGCAATACTTTGACAGAGGGCATCTATTCAAGGTCAGGTTTTTCCAAAAGCCATAAGCTTGGTCAGTGTATCACACTAACAACTAACTCTCATGCAAACCATTATTTAGCATAAAGTGGTTACTATAAATACGGTGGCATTTGCACCTGAATTTGTCTGGATTCAATTTCCACAGCATAAATTTCATTATAGCTTGGGGTTTTTTTTTACCAGGCTGGACAGTGTCATAGCACTCAGATAACTTAGTTATTCTCTTTTCTCAACTTCATGCAACTGTACTTTGTGCTCAGATTTGGATATTATCATTATTTGTATTTGGCTATTTTCCATTAAGACTTTTTTGTTAATTACAATATTGTGCAAATGGAGTATACTCTGTTGTATTAAAGTAGGTTCCATGTCATGTGGCTCACAGTCTTGTCTCCTGTTAGGTATGTCTTATCCAGTTGGCATTGTCCCACCAAGGACCAAATCTCCAGTGCCAGAGTCTTCTTCCATAGCATCATATGTTACTCTAAGGAAAAGCAAAAAGCCTGATCCCAGGACGGTGAGTATCAGGACTTAACTCCTAACTGCTCTGGAGGTGACACGACTTCTTAACCTTTGGGGTCAGCATATGTTGCTAGTTATCGCTATAAGCTGTTGAGAGCTAGGTGTTGGGCTTTCTAACACTCAGAGTATCTTCCTTTGTGGCAAACCAGTCATTTTTCTCTCTAAGCAGTGGAAAAACAATGCAAATGTTATTTCTTGTTATTGCATCACTGTAGGCCAGACTGTCCTAAAATAGATCCCAAGCATATTCTTTACAGTTTAGCCTCAATCCTAACCAGTTAAATGTACTACCAGTGTCATTAGTGTATGACACTGTAGAATGTGCCCTGTTTTAAATCTCCCTGCATGTGTTTCTGTTTAAAAAGAACATATCTGTACAACCTTATATTCCTCACTGTAGGACATATAGCCCATGATAGTATTAGTGTCACAGGCCTGTAGAGTTCAGCTAAAGCCTTTGAATAATGGCCTTTGAACAGTGCAGACTGCATCCCACTGCATCTGGACTGAGTCTACATCTGGCAGTCCTTCCAGCATGGTACAAACCTGAGAATGAGCAACTTCTCCTCAGTTCACTTCACATCATCAGCCGTATTCTTGCATTAATAAGCCCCCAGCCCCTATGAGTGCACCCATGTGTGCCAGCATGAGCGTGTGAGTGCACAGAAATCACCTTGTTTCCATCCAGTGTTTGCACCTCTGTTCAGTTTGGTTCTAAAGTAATTTACAGTCATTTTAAAAAAGTCATTTTACAGTCATTATTATGGTTGTTATGCAAGTCTTTGTCGTTCTTTTTGTTTGAAGAAGTACATTTTTCAATTATTTGCAGTATTGGCAGAAAAGTGCAGTTATACTTAGTCTCTTTTAGACTGTATTCAACAATACATACTATTTACTGCAATCACTGCATCATGAGATCTGACCCAACCAGGCCATGGTGCCAGCTATCCACCCAAACTCTGGCCTTATAGAAAAAAAATTACCATGGTGGCATATGTGCCTTAGCTTTGTTAATAGCTGACAGGCATTTATTATTATTAAATTCTCTTCATTGTGTGTACTTGTCTGTGTCCCTCTGTGGTGTCCATGCATTTCTGTGGTTATCTTCTCTGGCTAACAGGAGCGTCCACGCAGTGCAGTAGAACAGCAGCTTTGTGCTGCGGAGAGTGGCCGGCCCAGGATGAGTGTGGAGGAGCAGCTGGAAAGGATCCGTCGCCACCAGCAGGGTGCCCTCAGGGAGAAGAAGAAAGGCCTTAGCATCCGGGGTAGCATCCAGGAGAACACGCCCTCTCGCAGTCACTCCTTTAATAAAGAAAACCATTTCCGCAGCATGCAGGTATTGGATGACAGACAGGGACATTATTTGGACACAAAGGCATCACTGAAGTTCCGAATAGGTTTAAAGCAAAGCCAGGTATCCTGTCACACATTTTTGTCTTGCTTTGTGTCTTCCATAGTCCCAAATGAAGCACAGAGGAGAGGTGATGAGCAGTGACATTCAGCAGCTCGAGGCCTCTCTCAGGCAGCAGGAGGTGGTGAGGGACCAGGAGACACCCGCTGAGGAGATCGCCCGTCTCAAAGAAGCTTCACAGACTGACCACTTTAATGTGGACCGAGAGGTAAGGCTCAGCAGCTTACTATCTTATTCATCAGTTAGCTGCCTTACTCTGAAGGCTAATAATATCACAGGTGATTTATTTAGGAAACATTTACCAATAGAATATTAAGTGTTCATTTCAATATTAAGTGAGTGTAATCAATGTGAAATAATTAAAGAAACTGACATAATTGCAGAGTGCTGGTATTTTAACCCAGTGAAACCATATGTTTTGTTTACACATATTTCAGTTAGTGCAATAACATACTGCAAGGCATTACTTACAAATCAGTTAATTTATTATCACATTTTAGAATCTACCAATATGCAAAGTTGCAAACTCATGATATTAATCATGAGTTCATCAATGAACAATGATATTAATGTTCCCAACTGATTTCCACATACAGAAGTTCTCACATCAATGTTTCTTGCTCTAGGACAAAGCCTGCGGTGATGCTATATTTTAATTGCACACATCCAAAATGCAGAACAGTCTCTTGGTACTGTAGATGGCGATAATATTGACAATATTTGTGAATGATTTTATAAACCATTTTCTATATGAAATGTGCTATGAAGTGTTTGATCTCTGGTTGTATTTTTTCAGCTTTCTGTGCCTGATAAAGTTCTAATTCCTGAGCGTTATGTGGAGTCGGACCCTGAAGAGGCTCTGAGCCCTGAACAGGAGGCTGATAAACAGAGGAAAGTTGACCGCATCAAAGCCCTCATAGCCAAAAATAGGTAAAACACACCATTTTGAGTTTACATCAGTAACTGTTTAGTAGCATGGACATGCCTATTTATTAGATGAGGTTCATTTGGTAAAGGCCTGTCTTGGCAAGTGAGCACCGATATTTCCCAGATGTCAAGCATGAAATTCCTTCTAGAAGTGAGGGGTAAGTTTGAGGTCACTGCTCGAGGTCATTGCATCAACATAGATGGCTCAAAAAAGGCCACATTTTCCGCCTGCTTTTTTTTGTGCGGATCAATGCCTTAGATGTAGAGAAGTCTATGTTCTTATCTTGCAGCCACAGTGACATTTTATTTTAAATGTCAGCCCTTTGGGAATTTATGCAAAAGGAATAGCTTGTTTGACCCAGAGTAATTGCATTTATTCTGAAGATATGTTTGTAATTGAAGCTATATACTACATACTTCATTTTTGTCTGTGTGTGTGGTCCAAGCATGCAGAATGTGTTGCCCAGTATGGCTCTAAGCCCAGAGGAGGAGACTGAAGAAGAGGTTATTGTACAGGAGAAAGAGAAGATGATTAATATCTCCTACGAGCTGGCAGCAGAAGCCTCCAAACGAAGCAAGTTGGTAGCAGGTACATCTCTAGAGAGAGAAGAGGATGGAGGTGGAGGGAATTTGATCAAAAGAATGCATGTTATAAAACCAGCTAGTGGAAGCCTACTCTCAGAGCAATTTTTTATTTGGCTTTATCAAACTACACCATGCATGTGTCATTTATAATTGTAGTCTCAGTAGTTTCTCCATTTATTTAATGGACTCAACTGATTATTTTTGTATTTGGGCCATTTAGTCATTAGTTGCTCAGTTAGTTGCTTGTTTTTGTTTTGTGTGCCTGTGTGTGTTGAACATGTTGCTCTGTTTTGTTGCAGTGAACAGCTTGTCGTCCTCTTCTCCACCCCTTCCACAGTCTCCTAACACACCCCCTCAGCTCACTGATGGGTCTCACTTCATGTGTGTGTAGTAGCACCAGTAAGGGCCTTCATCAACCTGTTTTATCCATACTCACAATGATAAAGTGTTCACAGTAGTCCATTTTTTGTCTCTGGAAATAACAGCATGTCAGATTGAAGAGATTGATAACTTATTTAAATGTATATGATGTGTTTGTATGTATTCTGTTTTACTCTGTAACTGTAGCTTTACGCAGCACTTCTCAAATTGTGTGATATTTCTTGTAGTCTGCATAGTCACTCACAGCATGTGTTGTCAATGACAAAAAACTAAGACTTTAATATTGAATTAATGAACTTAGGGAAACCCAGTTATTCAGCACCTGGTATTATTTTTGGAGCATAGCTTGACTTTTCATTGCCTTCTCTTTTTGCAGCACAGGCTCTGGCATCAGTCAAAACTTACACATGAAGGAAACAACAGTAGAGGTATAAAGATGCCCCTGAAGACTTAACCAAGGACATCAGCACAAGGCCATGGCCTACAGAGTTAAACTGCCTATTATATAAACTGGGTGTTAACCTCTCACTTCCGTATGCTCACTGTGACGTCTTAAGGTCCTAATCCACCTGACATTTCTCTGTAGTTGCTCCTCTTGGGGATGCCACACCCTCTATAACCTGGCTAGACAATACCGTTTTGAAAATCTTATGTTGCTGTTTCTCTTATTACAAGGTTTTTAAGTTTATTTTTATTATTTATAATGTTTTATTATGTTCTTGTTGTTTGAGGCCTGTCTTTTATTATTAATTCATTTTTCAGGCTTTGGCCAGCAGCTAACTATTCAAGTGTATCCATTTATTGTGAAGAACATTTCTGTATTATGAAGATGAGTATAAGAGATATAGCTCCCTGCATTATACTGAAAGAAGGAGCCACTTTACTGCTGCAGACTAAGATTATTTCTAATTTCTAATTTCTCCTGTTTCTGGGTTGTAATTATTTAAACATGGGATCTTCTGTAGTCCCTGTTGCATTGATGCCAACACTTATGTGAATGTTCTGAATTAAGTCACTCTATTCTGTCTGTTTTTTTATTGCTGAGAAATATATTTAAACTGAGAGAAGGAAAAACATTAGTTTGGTTCTATTTTATGAGAAGTTGGTTTGATGTCCTGGGGGGAGGGGTGGAATAGCACATGTAAAAAGCAATAAAAATGTTTGTGAAGCCAGAAATAATCTTTTGTGTGTACAAAGTGTAATTATCAGAGGTTTACTATGTATATAATGTACATGGTATAGCAGGATGGGAGGATGTATCCAAAATATGGTTACATGCTAGATTTGATTTGCATATGTTCATATCCCATCTGTTTTATATCATGTTAAATAAATGTGGCTGTTCTTAACAAACAACTGTGCTGTGCTTTTTTATCACCCTCTCATCTGTAGTAGACAAAGTAAAGATGTCTCCAGCTTTTGTCCTGCAACATAATTGTGGACTTCTGTATAATTAAATACTGTGTTAACATTATCTCAGAACAGAATGAATTTTGAGGCATGGGAAATCTTATATTTCATGGTTTAAAATGATCAGCTTTGTCAGAAATAATCAAAGTATGTTTATTTCGGTTGATTTCTTGTGTTCAGCTGTCTGACTCAAAGCCCTTATTATAAGTGGCAGATTATATGTAGTGCTGTGGCTCCCCCTTGTTGCTGTACTGTAATGCTGCAACCTTGGTGATTTCTTGCTGTAATTTTGAACAGCATTTCTTGTGAGTAAGACCTCAACTTTCCCAGAATTTAAGTTCACAAAGCCCAAGTTAGATTAACCCACCTAATATATACTATTAACACATATATTAGTGTGATATTGTTCTAATATGCCATAGATGTCAATAAATTGAGTTTGGCCCAGAAACATGGTAGGTTTTTACTAAATATGTCAATGTGTAGTTAAATATATACAATATAGTTCTTTGTATATGTCAGTTATTGTGTTAGATATAACCTGAAGAAACAGAACATGCAGTGCTCTCATACACTGCATTTAATAAATTGAACTATGTCAATTTTACTTACATGTAAAAATGTACTATAATTCACATTCACGTGTCATATTTAGCATGTTTAGGGATGCGAATCAGACATTTCATTAAAAGTTTAACTTGAAACTCATGCATTTAATTCTCAACCTCATCCAAATAATACAGCTGATTTTCTGTCCTGCTCTTGGAATGAATAGATCCTGTCTAATATGTCCTCACATTTGGATTGGTAACCATTTCTCTGGGCCATTTTCTTTTCATTTGAAGATTATAAAGTTACTCTGCATTGTCTCTGACAGAGCATGCCCTGGCCCTACTCTGGCAGACTTTGCTGTAGTAATCCTTGTGAAAGAACCTGCGGTTTTCGGGAAACACGTGGAAAAGTTAAAGTACCAGAGTTTGCGCTCCTCGTGCCGCCTCTGGCCAATCAGAGAGCAGACAACGTGACATGGCCCCGCCCTCCCTCTGCAGCCAAGCGTTGACGGTGCTACGGGTAAAATTTAAGACCGAAAGTGTCCTACGGCTCGTCTGCCGCTGAAATGGCTGCTGCGGCTACAGAAGAGACTCCCGCAGTGAGTGCTGACGACGATGTACCGCCTGTTGAGGCAAAGGAGGGACGCGGCGAGGAGAAAGAAAAGGGCCTTAGCGAACAGGAAACAGAGCAACCAAGCAGCAGCGTAGAGCCGAAAATGGAAGAAGTGGACGCGGAGGCCGGCGAAGACAAGCCCGCTGCAGCGGCAGACAAGGCCGTGAGCGAGGCGGTAACTGGCGACGGCGTTGTAACGGGCAACGAGGAGGCGACGACCGCTCCTGAAGAACCAGAACAAAAGCCAGAGTCACAGCAGAGTCCGGGAGATGGTAACAGCGAGCCTGCCGATGAGAGCACAATGAAGGAGGCGAAGGAGGAGCCAGGAGAAGACAGTCGGTTTTCGGGCATAGACTGTGAGAAGAGCAAAACAGTTTGTGAGGACGGCGAGAAACCTAGCGGCGGAGGCGGGGAGCTGGGCGACAAGAGGCGGTCGAGTGTGGAGGTGTCATCCTCGGACGGTGAACCGTTGAGCCGTATGGACTCGGAAGACAGGTTGGTGCGGGGAAGTGACAGGTTACTGTCTGCTAGTGCTGGGTGTGACAACAGCTACTAACAGCTATATCTTTCCATTTCATCGTCGAGCCCTGGGTAACACTTTATTTAGACTTTTACACTTAATTGGGAAAACTAATGTTTCTGTAATCAGTCAGACAATCACAATTTTCATATTAACTAAGTTACAATAAAGATCAGGGACAACAATAAATGGTCGCTTTGTGTCTCATATGCCCCCACCCACAACACTCACACTCACACTCACACACACACACACACACACACACACACACAAAATGAAAGTACCTTTTTTACAGTTTCTTCTACATCTACTCATTATCTCTCATTAACAAATCCAGAATCTGTTTACATGCATATTTGTTTTAGCATTTCAAAAGTTTCAATGCTGGATACAAGATTACTTTCTATTATCAAACTTTACACATAGCATCATTTTGTGCTGAGAAGGTCAAACACCGAGCTGACTTAGCAGCAATCAAACATAGTTTTGTGAGCTGGGAGGTTTTAAACATCTTGGGAGATTAGTTTTATTAAAAGCTAGTTGCACTGAACACAATAAATCCGTAGCTGAAACACTGGACCTGACATGCTAAAGGAGACATTGTAACAGTTATTGCATGAGCAAACTATTGTTCCTGAGCCTAAAGCAAATTATTAATTCAGTGCAGTGGAGGTTGAATACAGTGATACTATTGGTTTTGCATGTGTGATGAAAGTGGCATGCATTGAAAATCAGTTGTAGCCTGAAGGCTTTCACACACAGTGACCATTGTAGTAATGTGGCAAGCAATGTCTGCACCTGTTCATCACAGCTGTGCAAATCCTCAACTAAGCTATGAAGATATTCTTTCTAGTCGTAGTGCCCATGTTGTTTAACTGTGGAGATGTGTTCTGTATCCTGTCTTTCTATTCACTTCACCCTCTTCTCTCTCAAAATATCAGCAGTACCATGATGGAGATGGAGAGCACAGTGTCCAGTGGACGCTCCACTCCAGCTATGATGAATGGACAGAACAGTTCTAGCTCCTCTGGGTCTAAGGCAGTGGCTTATGCCTGCTGCTGGGACCTCTGCCCACAGTGCTTCAATTCCAGTCCTGATCTGGCAGAACATATTAGGCGGATTCATGTGGATGGACAGAGAGGAGGGGTCAGTAGACTTGAAACTTCAGATAAGCTTCATGTTGATGTCCTAGCATGCGACCATGACTTTTGGCTGTAGCTTAATATGAACTGTGCAGATACCCAAAAGAGCACAATATGCTGCATTTGGTGAACTTTTAATTTCAATGGGTTAGTTCCTAAAAGCAATTTTCTTTGGAACTACTTTCTGTGAGTGCAATACATCCATTAACTGTTCACATTGTGGACATTTTTTGGAGTTCTAGGGAGAATGCATTTGAAAAGAGAGGTTGCTGTTGACATATTTTAAAATATAACTTATTATATAGCAGTCAAATTCTTAAAGACAAATCATAAAACATAAACTAGACCTTTCCAAATAGCTAGATACCCCTAGGACTACAAGTAAATGAGAAATTAGTTGTTTTTTTTTCTTATTTAGTATTGTAGAAGTCTGTGAAATAGACTTTCCCCTACAGTATTAACTGACTTTTACTGATTGTTTGATTTACTGTATGCTGCACAGTTGGGACTAAGCAACTTTACCTATGTAATTTGAGAAATTTCTCTCTATTTTGTCTAACAATCCTTGCCTAATCATTATTGGCTGCTAGCCTCTTTTTACACTATTGCTTTGCAATGTCCAACTTTTATCTTTAACTCTTCCCCTCTTATGTCCTTTTATTTACTTTACAACTCCTACATGAACACTTTACACTATTCTCTTTGCTATATGTGTTCCTCAGGTGTTTGTGTGTCTGTGGAAGGGTTGTAAGGTGTATAACACACCGTCCACCAGTCAGAGTTGGCTCCAGAGGCATATGTTGACCCACAGTGGGGATAAGCCCTTTAAGGTAAAACTCAAATAATGAAACCACTTACAGCTGTTTTTGCATTCAAATATCATTTGACTTTCTGATGTCTGATAATCTTTATGGGTAATGTTGATTGTTTTATCTTCATATAGCCATTACCTCATCTTAGTTGTTTTGCTATCATAGTTTTGTTGAACTAAACATAAATCTTTTGTGTGTGTTTGTTGTGTTTGTTTTTTGTTTTGTTGGTACATTTTTGTGTCAGTGACCCTTAACTCTGACACCCTTAAAACAAAATTTATTTGTAGCTTATTTAAAGTGTTGCCATTTTGTTCTGTCAGGTAGAAAATATGCCTTATTCTTTCCTATTTTCTTTTTTGGCTATGCTGCAGTGTGTAGTTGGTGGGTGCAACGCCAGCTTTGCTTCCCAGGGCGGGCTAGCTCGCCATGTTCCAAGTCACTTCAGCCAGCAGAGTTCCTCAAAAATGTCCAGCCAGGCTAAACTTAAGGAGGAATCACCCTCCAAGGCTGGACTCAACAAGAGGAAAAAACTCAAGAATAAACGCAGGTGCTCCCTACGTACGTACCTGACACACACAAACTAACTCTATGTTGTAATGTCTGTCATTGTGATTATCTGCTTTTGTTTGTTGGTAAGCATTGCAGGCTGAGCACATTTTGAGGTGGTGCCTTTTATAATGTATTCAGATGTTTGTGACCTCCCACATTTTTTTGTTGGAGAAACTAGAGTTGGAACTCACACATAAACATAAACATAAGGACATACAGGTGTGTTAGCTTGACTGACATATTGTTTTCTCATGGCAGTGTTCTGTATTTTAGAGAACAGTGTTTGAGGTTGAAATGGTTAACATTATTTGATATGCACATTCACATTAGCTGCAACTTGAGAGGCCATTTAAAAACCCCATTCATAGTTTTGAAGACCTGCCAACGTCTGCATTTTGATATCAAGATACACTGGTACAGTTTATCACTCTAAAGAATGCAAAATGCTGGTGATGTCTTTTGAGTTGGACTGTATAGTACCCAAGTACATGCCATGTTACATTACAGACATAACATCAATGCATTGCAGTGGTCTAGCTTGCTGAAAATCAAAAGAATAGTGGAGCCAAGCACAGCAATTGATTCATTCACTTTGTTCTCACCAACTGAACGTTGCATGAAAACTATTCACAAGTGGAAATCAACTTGTTTCTCATTGTCGCTCTGTCTGGCTGGTTCATAACGCCTTTGCAATGGTAACCAAACCTGAGGGGTAGGGTGTGGGTTGTGGAAAGTTGACATAGTAAACTGAGTTCAGCTAACATTATCATAAGTCATATGCATTTGCAAGCTAGCTGGTTTGTTCATCAGCTATTTAAGTTGATTAATTATATTGTCCAACTATCACAAATGTTTAAACATGATTTCAAAAACAATACACAAAGACATTTTTCCACATTTGTAGGTCTGGTTTTGCATAGTTAAATACATGAACTACAAGTTGTATATGTAAATCTGAGGCTATTGCAAGTTGTTTTACCAAGTATAACTTTTAGACTCCTAGCTATTAGTTGCCATCAACTGCAGGAAATTAAAGCTGAGGTATTGATATTTTTTAAGAGCATTTCAGCCATCATCTTTGCAGTAACCGTTTCCTGTCTTGGTTGTACATTGCATCTGTTGCAGGTACTGTCTATGATACCTTTCTGCAAATCTGTTTTTTTTTTTTTTTTATTTGATAGACTAAGAAGTGCCAAGTTTAAGCCCAAAGTCCTGAATAAATGTGTAACTTCCAGTGTTGATATGTCTGAGCAGAGTAGTGAGGCACTTAGTCGGAGCTTACTATAGCTTTAGCTGAAAATACTAACTTGATGATTCCCTTGTATTTATGGTTATACTTAGAGAAAAACATGGAATCTTTATGTGTTGTGGCCACAGTGGAAACCTTGAGATTACGTTTTGACTCTGCTCTTATCAGAGTTTTTCCTTCTTCCCCACTAGCGAGGCCGCTTGACTTCTTCGATGCTCAAACCATGGATGCTATTCGCCACAGAGCCATCTGTCTCAACCTTGCCACCCACATTGAAAGTGTAGGCAATGGCCACAGTGTGGTCTTTCACAGCACGGTGAGTGCTTCACTACTTTTGTAAGTCATGTAGTGTGTGTGCTTACAGAAATTAGGGTTAAACGTGGCATTCTGTTACTGTATTGGATGCATACCACTGCTTTATGGGCAACTCTGTGCAAAAAATGATCATAGTTGTTGATTTACTTAACTATAATTAGTATAGTGTAGTCATCATGACAGGAATAATTAAATGCAAACAAAAATATTTACTAAAACATATTTGCACGGTGTGATCTGATTTGTCTTAAGGCTTTATGTTGTTTGTTTGTGCATGGGGTTTCTAAGCAAAAATGGTTTGATCTTTTTTTTTTTTTTTTCTGTATGGTGCCCTCTTCATTCTGAGCCTAGTGCATCATGCATTATTAATGAGCTGTAAAGCATCTTTGCACTGCTGAGGGGACATATGAATACTAAGGACAAAGAATTTTTTCCAGTCCAAGGGTTTCCATTTCTCCCTGCCAATAACTTTAGTGGCTGGTGGAATGAATTCTGTGTTAAGCGAGGTTAATTGTAATGACATTTTGAATGACATGAATGGTAGATTTGTTCTGAATGACTGCTATTCTTATGTAGTTCCACTAGGGAGCACTCTGTCTCTTGCTCAAAACTGTCAGTTGCCTAATGGTATAATTGATTCCTAATAAGGTGGAAAAAGGTTACCATCTGGTGACTAGTTCCTCCTCCATTTACATATGTACTCCATTAAAAATACCTACACCCACTCACTTATTTCTCAGTACAGTCTCCAGTTATATTCATATGGAAAAGGTTTAGTCACTGGCAGTGGTTACCTTGGTGCAGACATTTGACCTGTATTATCTTTTTGAACCATTATACATAGGTTAGATGTTACACAGCCATTTTTAATGGATGTGTGTATGTTTTAAACGTGCACACAGAACTGTAAATCCATTTCTATCCTATTAATATGCATTTACATTCTCAATAATTTTGAAGTTGAAGTCAGTGTTGACAAAGGTTCTGTCCTCAATACAGTATTGTCCTCTTAGCTCAGTTGATTTTCACTCTTTATTCCTATGCATTACTCCTATGAACCTCAGCTGTTCATTAGAAGCCACAGATTTTACAAAAAAAAAACTGAAGATAAAGCTTGGGAAGAGGTTAAGAGAGGTAACCACATATTTGGACACAAACTGAGAAGGAGGAAGCGCCATCCAGGGGAGGGAGAGTAACAAATGGAGAGAAACAGAGACTTGGAGAGAAAGTACAAGGGAAACGGGTTAAGTAAAGGTCAGGGCCATGGAATCGGGAGGCGATCTGGCCAGTTGGGCATACATTCTTCTTCTTACTAATCCCTGGAGGCTTGCGGTGGAGAAGAACTGCGGCGCTGTGTCAGACCCCAGGCCCCAATGGGCCCTCCCAGGCCTGGGGAGATGGAGCAGAACTGTGGGGGTTCTGTGGAGTTTGGCCATTCCGTCTGCTAACACGCCTAAGCAACCCAGTCATGTTTATGATGGGATATTTTTGTTATTGCGCCAATTTGCGTCATCCACAGCTTGATCCCCTGACACTAGACAGGCACCCAGTTTTAGCAGGCCTGCCCTCCCCCAGCTTTTGTCCTGTAGTTTCACTGCCTTGTTTTGGAACTGCACTAATATCCACTGTTCACTCCCTGTTTCCTCCCTTCCTCCCTTTACCTCCCTCTCTTGGGTCTATAAAGGATTAAGTTCCTTAAAACACCAACTGCATCATCAAATCACTCAGCTTACAAATTACTTCATCCTGCTTAAACACCAGCTCACTTATTCATCTTCAGCCTTAACATACATGGTCATAGCTCAAGCTTATGAATTTTAACCTGCTACCGAGAGGATCCTACGGGCACAGGGTAACAGCTATGCAATTTTAATTAACAGGACAGTAAAGCAGCTGTTGGTTCTCTGAATCTTAGCTGCTTATCAAAGGACCCATTGCATTCAGTGCAAGATGTAGGCAAATGCTGCAACCAAGCCCTGATGTTGTCCTTGACCTTCATGATCAAATAGTGTCAGTGCACAGTGGCCACAGTAATTGTGTAATGGAAGAAGTCCAAAATCACAAACTCTCTGTCTAGAATTGGGTGAGTGGCCAAACTTAGAGGCCGGATGAGAAGGGTTTTGGTCAGTCAGGGTTTTGGTCAGGGTTTTGGTCATGCAACAGAAGAGATACAGGCAGATCGTAGGTTATTCCATAGAATGAGAGGATCCACCATGAAGGATGTTACAAACTGCCTAAATTAAGTGGGCAAAAAAAAAATAATTTCACATTTGTCATTATCAGGTATTGATAGTAATTGACCAAAATGTCAGTTTTATCAATCTAAAATGAAATCTGGAATCCAGTGAAGTGTGTGGAATGTGAAACCCTCAGGATTCCCTTTACAATGTGCATTTCATCAGTTCATCCAATTTCTATAAGTTATGAACTGAACAGATGCAGAAATTTACAGTTTATTTATTTATTTTTTAGCATTATTTTTTTGGACAGTTTTTGCCTTTATTTTGACAGGACAGTGTAGATAGACAGGAAGTCAGGGTAGAGAGGAGGCGAGGACATGCAGGTATACAGGACGGCCAGCTTGGGAGTCAAAGGTCAAGAAGTTTCTTTTTTTTTTTTTTGTTCGTTTGTTTTTTTTTAAACAGATTCATCATGATATATCTGCTGTTCTGTTCTTCCTACTCATTCACTTGTCCACTGTGAGGAACTTCACCCATGAGCACCATAGTATATCACAGACAAATGGCAATATAATGGTCAAACTCCCAACTTGGCTGAGGAATTGTCGTGGAAATTTCTTTAAGTTTGACAGTTGCTAATTCTCAGAAACCACAAGTGTGATGAATCGTATCAGGTTTAATCACGGGCACTCGCAGAGAAGGCTTTGCAGCATTCGGACTTTGTGTTACAACATCATGTTTATATATCTTTTTCAAAAGCGGGTGGACTAATCTTGAACAGACCCAACATATTTGTTCAGGTATCTACCTTCAGCATTTTGCCAGCAATGAAAACAAATTGTTGGCAGTTATTTACAACCCTCTAA
Organism: Mastacembelus armatus; assembly: GCF_900324485.2. NCBI lineage: Eukaryota > Metazoa > Chordata > Actinopteri > Synbranchiformes > Mastacembelidae > Mastacembelus > Mastacembelus armatus. Next base: position 7,777,214 of record NC_046638.1, on the reverse strand, counting down.
AACACTAAACAAATAAAACACTAAAAACTACATACCATGCATGGGTTAAGTAAATATATCCAAGTGACCGTTTGACATGGTGTAAAACCCCCACAGTTTTGCGAAGCTTCTAATAAATAAATATCCATATTAAAGTACTTTATGTATAGTATAGAGGTACACATTCTTTGTTGGGCACAAGCCCCTAAGTTACTGCTGCTATGCCTGTCCAGCTTTTACCATATTCACTGTCCCTTCCAAAACCAAAAGCAAAATTCATGCAAGATTTAGCTTTGTGCTGGATAGGAGAGAAAAATGTGGCTCTGAGCATAAAATGCACAGAACTGTCATATCGGTGAGATATATAAAATCAATTATGTTCACATAACAAAATGAATACATGTTCAAAAAAGTTGGAGGGTAGGAAGGCAGTAACAGCAGATTCTGGGTCTCTATCTTTCTCTTGCCTTGTTGGTGCCTCCTCCCTCCTGTCCTCAAACCAGTTTCCATCAATGCCTCAGCCAGTCCCTGGAGTCAGAAATAATTTGAGATATTCATGTGCGTAAGAGAAGTTCTTCACGTGTGAGCTCATTCAGTATCCTAAAAATAGACATTGTTCAAAAAAAAAAAAAAAAAGAACCATTTGACGCAAGTGGGTATCGCTATAGCTATTTTTGACACTCCTGGTTATTTTTCTACCTTTTCTTTTCCCTACTGACAATATTTGTGTAAATTCCAGACCAGCTTTGCTATAAACTAAAACGGCCTCATAGAGTAAATGTGATGTGTAAGAAGGACCACCTATTTAGGAAATATGGTGTTGTATTTGAGTGCACAAAAAGAAGAGCGCAGAAGAAGAAAGACATTTAAGTCTGTGGTTGTGTTGGCAGATTAACTCGTGGTAAAACCAGATAGCAAAACAGAGATAAAATGAATGTGCCCTATTAAAGGGTGTAAGCCATTAGACTCACTCTTCTAGACTTACTCACTGAAGCATATCATGCTGACATAATCCACAACAGCAGTGACTTGTTTATGGTGGTAACTGTTTAGTGTGCTGTCAAGAAAGTCAGCTGTGATAAGCAGTTCTCCATTAATTTTAGATACTTGGAGGATTTGAAACTTTTGTCTGAATTTGATTTCCTTTGTCTTACAGTGTGTTACTGGGGAATGTGGGATAGATCCCGTTGAAAATAGAAATCTCAATGAGCTATCGCATGCATTATTAAGAGTGCTCACATAGCTTATTAGTGTAATGATCAGCCACTATATCACTTGGTGAGATGTTTGAAGCATGTAACCTCATTATTCGTTAGCGAGATGGGGCCAGGGTGGGGGCATGTCTTTGAAGCCAGTTCTCCACACACAAAAGAGAATGCAGAAATCTTAGCTAAATCAGACATATTTATGCAAATCTATTCCTTAAATAAATAAATTCTGATATTAACTTGAAATTTGAAATTAACCCTAATTTTTACGGTCAATTATAATCCCTCTGCTAATTCTCAGGTTACTTTTCATTTGTGGTTCTTGGTTAATGCATATACCAAATGACCGCCGAGAAAACTTAACTAAGTGAAATGACAGCAAGAAGACACAAAGATGTAGAATGTATTTTATAGTTCAACAAGTACTTTTGCTCGCTTGTCTCTGTGTAGGTACTGGCTAGAAGGAAAGAAGGGTCTGGGAAAGTGAAACTTCTCCTACACTGGACACCAGAGGACATGTGAGTAAACTTCCCTCGCACTGCATAAACCTTTACCTTGCTTAATATAAGCTTTCTTAAGTCATATGGTTTGATAATAAAAAGGTAATTTCACTCAACACAATAACAAAACAAGTTTCAGTTGTTTTTTCTAATACAAGATATAACTTGATAATTAAGAATATAGCTTTTTCAAACCACATAAATGACACGAGATTATTGTGAATTATAGACCAATTACCAGACAAGCATGTCACTAACAGTAATTGAAACCATGATAACTAATAACTATTAAAGCTAAATAATGGGCAATCTGCTGTGTTCAAGGGTTGTAGGGCTTTTACCATGTTTTACCACTGCACTGTAACTTTTATGAACCCTGCTTCACTCATCTTTCCTTTCTTTGCATTTCCTGACTGGGGGCTGTGCTGCAACTGCACAAGCCAAAGCTAAAATATGCATTAAAAAAAAATAAATGAAAAAATATTAATTCTGCTTTATCACCCAGTGAGTATCAGTTAAATACATGATTTACATTAGCTTACGTTACTTGTCAGAGAATACAGTGGCACAATGGACATAGACTGAGGCTGATCCTTCTCAAGTTGGGTTTGTTTCTAAAAAAAAAAAAAATAAAACAATGTTCTTGTCAACCTTTCATCATGACTACCCTCCTGTTAAATAGGACATTTTGCACTTGTTTTGTTAGAGATGGACATTCCAAGATTACAAACAAACTAAACATAGAATGTAACTCTCTTCATAATTCATTGGCAAATCTTATTTTACCAACATTAAACCAAAACCCTTCTGATCCATGTATCTTCTGAGAGACTTATGCAAGTTGCCCTCTTTAATCTTTAAAGTGTTTAAAAAAATAACTAAATAAAACATCAAAGAATTACAGAATTTTGACAGTTATGAGATTAAATTCATTTTCAAGATAAAAGGCATAATGGTTTTAATTAATGTATCATCACTAAGTTTTATCAATCGTCTTTGTAAATTGGTTACTTGTTTTAATATACTGTTCACTGTGTGTGGTTGTGTGTGTGTGTGTTTTTATCTATTTTGATTCATGATAAATATGTCTAAACCTTATTAAAACAGGAAGAGATTTACTTTGACATTTATATGTAACCTTTTTAAATGTCACTGATCTACGTACAAATAAGAAACTGAAGACAACATGCTCAAATCTCTTGCACATGATAACAATTTAAAGACTGAGCCAGTCACACAAACATTTCCTTTTAGAGCAGCTGGGATATGTGCATGTACAAGTGAACATCAACAATCTGTGTGTATCTGTCCCTGGTAGTTTTACGATTTGCCTTTCCATCCAGTAGCGCAGTCAACATGGTGGCCTTCCTCAAGTTATGCTATAACTCTTTCCAGCCTTGCTCTCTGGGCTCATCCGCTATTTATTGTGGAGAGCTCTGTGTGAGTCGTCCAGGGGTGAACCCCAGTTCCATTAATTGTATCTGTGTTTCCCTCACTTGTCTTTTACTTGCATCTTTGCCTCATTCACAAAAGTTGCAAAGAAAAGACACAAGGAGAAATTGCAAGGAGGAAGGTCTGAGGAAAAACATTTTAACCGACATGAGACATAGTTTCCTCTGGTCCTCAGTGTGAAGCATCCAATCACAAATTTATTTCTGATAAAGGGGCTTGTCAATCTGTAAAATACTTTGTCCCGACTCCTCAGAGCAGAAATAAGAGCTTTGGGATGTCCATCAGTGGTGGACCAGGATGACCTTTGGGTCGACCAAGCACCAAGTAACAGTAAAATAAGTGAAATCACCCCAGGTTTCCTTATAGTAAAATATCTCAGTAGCTTCTCTGTTTAAATTCCCAGAGCTCTTCTCCAAGGGAGCTAAAGGCACCAGCCATGCTTATCAGCTAGCATCATCTCTGTGTGATGATACCTACATTCATGCCTGGAGCCCTGATGAGGAGTGGACTGAACTTTAAAAGTCTGTCTCTGTCCCTGCAGGCACTGGTTCTACACCATCTGCTTGACTTAGGTAAACCTTGAATTGGTCTACTGAAGTGTTGTGAGAACAGTGGATCAGCATCAAAATAAGTTGGATGCTGATGTTATTCTTTTTCTGGCTTTCCATTGCTTTTTTTTTTGTTGCTTTTTTTAAGTAATAAATGCATCCATTGCAGTATTTTAGTATAACCTTTGGATGAACTTATGCAAAAAAAATAAAATAATGCTCTGCCTGTTGTGGCATAAGCTGCTATGCCCAGTACTCACTCACTACACACCTATTCCCAGATTAGCCTCACCATGCTCAGCCCACTGGAGGTGAACCTTGGCTCCACTTAAGCCCCAGTTCATTAAAGCACTTGGCTGGGTTTGTCACTATTCTTATGAAATGGGCCTGTCTCATGGAGAGTGAGTTTCACAGAACACTGTGCTTCTCAGCAGGGACTTTGCTCAGGGGAATCTCCTACCACACTCCCACACTTCCATTAAAGGGTTTCACTGCACACCCTCTGAAGATGATCAGAGACCAGAGAGAAGAAGAATGAGAAAGTAAAGAGGGAGTGCAAAGGAGGTGGGAAATGATAAGAAGATGGCAAAAAAGGTGAAGAAAAACAGAAGAGGGTAATGGGGATGGGAACAAAGTCAAAGGAGACAAAGCAGAGGTTGGAAAAAGAAAAAAAAGGAATGAAAGGAAGAGCAACAGTGTCAATGGGCCAAGAAATCAAGATGATGCATCATGAAGCACACTGCAACTGAGAGCCTCTGAACATACTGTAGCTAAAACCTTGTTCTCTGAGGATTCTGCTACTTCATCCTACCATCTTTTCTCCTCATCTTTCCTTTCCCCATCTCTCATTCACCTTTGCAATCTCCTCCACAACCCACATGTGGGAGTTTAATCTAGTGCTTAGAAGAGTAATGATGGGAAGGGAGATGAAAATAAATATGAGGCTTTGTGATCAGGATCAAGACTCATCAATTTAATTCCAAACAGAGAGACACAGATGGAGATTGATAGTGAGACTCAAAGACACCCAGATGCAAGAAATTGTTTGTTGGAGAGAGAAATGTGGGGAAGAGTCAGAGTGATGAACAAAGGGCACAAATGATAAAGAGAGAAGTAACTGAAACATAAAAAAACAAGTGAGACGCCCTTAGGCTTGGTCCATGAAGGATCAGTGATGAGTCATATATTTGCCCTGCAGCAAGAAAATACTTTGGTCATTAATACAGATATCCATTCTGTAGAGGGGTGGAGAAGAAGATACACAGTCCATCCATCCATTTTCTTCCCCTTATCAGGGGCCAAGTCATGGGGGCAGTAGCCTAAGCAGGGATGCCCAGACTTCCTTCTTCCTGGTCACTTTCCCCAGCTCTTCCGGAGGGACACCAAGGCGTTCCCAGGCCAGCCGAGAGACATAGTCCCTCCAGCATCTTCCCTCGGGCCTCCTACCGGTGGGACATGCCACAAACACCTCCCCAGGGAGGCATCCAGAACAGATGCCCAACATCTTGATGTGGAGGAGCAGCGGCTCTACTCCAAAATCCTCCCGGGTGACCGAGCTCCTCGCCCTATCTTTAAGGGAGCACCCTGCCACCCTGTGAAGAAAGCTCATTTCAGTTGCTTGTATCCGTGATCTGCCCTGAGTATCTCAAATCTCTGGAGGTTAATAGGCTGTCATGGCTGGCATGCCTCTGCAACATTGTGTGGCGGTCAGAGGACAGAACCTCTGGAATGGAATACCGGCGTGGTGGCCCTTCTTTTTGAGAAGGGGAGCCGGAGGGTGTGTTCCATCTATAGGGGATCACACTCCTCAGCCTCCCTGGGAAGGTCTATGCCAGGGTGCTGGAGAGGAGAATCCGGCCGATAGTACAACCTTGAACAATATGATATTCATCCCTGTGGACAAGGTCTATACCCTCTTCATAGTGCTCAAGGGTTCATGAGAGTTTGCCCAACAAGTTCACATGTGCTTTGTGGACTTGGAGAAGATATTCGACCGTGTCCCTCATGGCATCCTGTAGGAGGTGCTCCAAGAGAATGGTGTCCGATGCCCTCTGCTAAGGGCTGTACAGTCTCTGTACAGCTGGAGCAGGAGCTTGGTTCTCATTACTAGCCGTAAGTCAGATCTGTCCCCAGGGCATGTTCGAGAGAGAGATCCACTAAAGAGCTGGATACAGCTGCTAAAATTACCTTACAATCTTATATTCCTCTCGCAGGTAGTAAGCTAGTTAATCACACATGATAACAGCTACATCTTTTATTTATTTTTATTTTTTTTTTTGCCTTTCCATAACTGAAAAGACATCATCCTGCCTACTTTTTGAATGCTGAGTATTGCTTACTTAGAGCCTTGTGCACACTATGTTGTGGCATGTGAAGGAGTTTAAAGTTAATATTTAGTCTTGGTATAATTTCCTGACAATCTGGTGGTCATTTAGTAAGCCATTAAGTGTCGTGACCCTCAACACTGAGGTTCGTGTCAAGCACTGCACTCTGTGTGTACGTGTATGTTTCTCAGTCACTAAGTCAATGATTAGCCATGTGAATGTGGGAAGTCATGTTTATTAATGCTGGAGCAAACCATACACCCTGATTGTCACTCATTTACTGCATTTGGATTAATGAGTAACTGATTAGCATGAACTGCTCTGAACATGAACCAGCAGCTCAGTGATGTGAAATGTAACTGATGTCTAATCTTTGATAGATTGCTAAATGGATTCCTTTGCAGGCTATTGAATGCTTTAGCATACATAACAGTGGAAAACACATTGAGTCACTGAATGCTTCTTGGCACATCACTCTTGTCAAATTACAAGGTGTTTATCATACACAACATTTGTTTATGTCTAAAACTGTTGTTAGATAACTTATCATTTGTTTTCTTTCATTTATTTATTGGTTATTGCTAATTGTTAATATTTTGGCAGTTACCAAAATGCACAGTATGTAACTGTAAGCACATAAGGGTCTCCTCATCAGCAGATTATCACTCTTTGGTTTCCAAAATAATATAAGAATATGAATTGCAGTTAGCCAACAAAATCAAATTAATATGTAATTAAACTTTTTTTTTTTAACAGAATGGATACAATGATGGCCATTCTAACACTTCAAAATTCACAGTCTAAACATTTCATAGTAAAAACAAATATTTTAGCCTGTTAAGTAAACAGCCTCAGTCTGTTGTTTCTCCACTTGACATGGCTGTGTAGAAAATGCAGCCAAAGTCTGTCAAATTATTCATTGTGTAAACTTCCCCAGCTTCCAAAAGTTTAAAAAAAAAAAAAAGTCCTGGGAACTTGATCACATCAGGGTGGCAACACTAATTCAGTGTGCATAATTAGGAAAATGATCAGCGATCTCTTTAAACAGTTTGTAAGCGACATTTGTTTGAGTGTGTGAAACTGCTTCTTTGTGCATATATCTGGTCATTGAGGAACAGTTGTACATAAATTAATGCATTTTGAACAAGCTGCAAGTGAATAAGAGCAGGTAAGCATGTTACACCATAAACCCTTACATATCCAGTCTCTGGAGGATAAAAGAAACAGAACTGCAAGAAATGTTTCTCAACATTTTATAAATGTGTTGTAAAACCACTTGTTTGATCTAATAGTAGTTAAACAATCTTCCTCAGGATGAAACGGATGCACACAGGTAACCTCACTCATTTAAACAGACATCAAACAAAATTCCAAAAATTTCCTAAACAATAGCTGACTACCACTGATTTAACTGATACAACTCAGGTGACTGAGTCTTTTTTTTTATTTTTATGACGTATACTGTCCCTTTGTGTTGGCGTATTTTACTGTTTCCTTACGTGATGTAAAAGTTTGTGAGGGACAGTTATGGTTCAAAGAAATGGTCCCCACAGTTTCACTGAAATTAAAACAGCTGCAGACAGGATTGGATAACATGTAAGGGAACAAAGGCAATTCACTTTATAACACTCAAAAATTGGGATTGTACTTAAATTCTACAGTCCTAATCTTTTGTTAAAGATAGGCTGCAGTCACCTCTGCATTCCCTCAACCAGGTTTTTGTCTCCTCTGCTTTGCAGCACAATACAGTTCACTGAAGTCTTGCAGCAATTCCCGTTGAGCTCCATATGAAGCCATTTAATATGTTAGTCATTTAATATACACTTGGCTGCTTTGCGTTAAACTTACTGCGCCTGTCACCACTGGGAGCCTCAAGGCCTGAAGCTAACCATCAATTCAAGCCCAGCTTCACTCTGGCAGGCCCCCCCAGTAGCTCTGCCCACAGAGACCTCACTCACAATGTACATTTCTGGCTCATAAAGAAGCAAGCCAAATAGCCTCATCTGGAAAATAGAATAAATCTTTCTTTATTTGGCTTGTTGTGCCTGAATGGAGTCTTTGGGTGGTGAATGGAGTTCTCTTTTAGGTCTTTTGTAAATCTGTGTGTGTCATGTGCATGTTGGGGAGTGATATGAACACTTTGGTGTATATGTGTGACCCCGCCCCACTGCAGCACTCTTTTGGGTGCCTCACTTCCAGTAGAATATCATAACTCATCAGTTCCACAGGACACTCGCACTGACGAGTGATTCTGGAGCGGAACGTGCATGCGTGTACATAAATACTTATGGGTGTGTGTTATATACTGCGTATTTAACACTCAGCAGATCCCCATCTCTCATGTGAGGTTTGATTTCATAAGAACTCTAACTCAAAACAACTTTAAAGCTGCTTTGAAGGGGACTGTTTTTTGTCTTATCCCTACCTCTTCTCAACTTCCTTCTTGACTCCCCACCATTATATGTTATAGACATATTCAGCATGCAATACAGAATCAAAGCAGAGAAGGACCTGGTATTTGGGTTATATTTTAGAAATCAATGACTACTTCCACATGGGCATGGGACAGTTTTTTTATTTTAATTATTGTGTTTGTTTGTTGTTTTATTTGTTTGGCTCTCTATTCGTACTGTTTTATCCACGTTCCCTTACACTAGAAACTATTAAACTATGTTTACATTTAAAGAGTTTTGAGTTTTTTTGTTTGCTATTTATACTGTAATTAAAGGAACTATGCATACACTTAATTTGGACTCAGGCCAGCTTAATTTACTAAAGTCACTTGTCTGTCATTTTGTTGTAGGCAAGATGAGCTTTTGACTTTGTGTCAAGATTGGAGATTTGTATTTGGCTCCGATCACTTTTTGTTCTTTTTGTCACCCCTGTATGTATGAACAGTCTTGTTAAAGTAACCTTAATCTGTGATGGTGGGTGAGGCAAGCCCTCAACTGTGATCCTAACGAATGTCTAGTCCCACTTGAGTCTTACGGGCTTGCACATTTTTCTGTGGAATGATTGTTTAATGCAATATCACAGGTGGCTATTATTGAATTATGCTGTGTGGCTAACTCTATCCTCCAGGCACTTAAACTTTCCATAAAAGGATCTGCAGCGACTCTTTAAGCAGTTTTTGAGGAGGCACTCCTCCCTTCCCACTTTGTCTTTCTCTTTACCTTTCCGTTTTATCATTTATCCCCCTTTTGTTCTCTGTGTCTTCCTGCTTCCAACTGCACTATATTTGGTGCATGTGAAACATTACCTGCACACCATTTTACTGAATGGGCTGACTAGGCATGTGAAGAAGTGATTTAGCTGGATTGTTTCTTGCTTGCCTGACTGCTGTCTGGTACGTGTGTATGTGTGTGTGTGCGCCTGTGCATCTCTGGGGGCTCCAGTGATGACGCACGTTGTGACGGGGGGAATGCTGCTGGTGGAGAAGGGAGGCTAGAGGAGGGAGAGAAGGTGCAGTGAACTCGCTAAGTTCTTTGTTTCTTTCTTTTGCGCTTCGACTTGCCATGCTGCACACACCCTTCTTTGACAGGGGCATCACATTGCTGTGGGTACACCAAGGTGCAGCTGAGCAATACAGTACATCATGTGCATGTGTGTGTGTATCTCTGACTATTGACGACATTACCACACTTCATCAGATTGTTCTGGTTTAAAGGAGCACACTTCAAGCTACTTTAGGTCTTTTTAAATACTCTAAAATGATGTTATATGTCCACACATTCATATATAGGCACAGTCTTTCATCAGTCCTGTTTTCTAAGTGCACGTATATGAACAAAAGCTAATAATAAATAGGTAGTGTAGGTATTACTTGATTGACAGCATGGACGTAGAGTGTACTTTGTCCTTTGTGCATGTCTGTAAGTGTCTGCACACCGGTGTGCCTGTGTGACAGTCCCAGTGCTTGGGTCAAGGCCACGTTACTTATGGAAATGTACTCAGTGTTCAGAGTAAAGTGTTAACATGTGCCCATGACTCAATGAGGCTCTTTGTCCATCCCTCTCATCCCACTTCATTTACCCTTACTGCCACTTCTCTCCACCTTTTTTCCTTGCTCTTTCATTGTTACGCTCTAAACCCTGACCACATGTCCTCTCTCCTCTCTCTGCATGTGCGTAAATTGTCTTGCAGATTACCTGATGTGTGGGTGAATGAAACAGAGCGATCTCAGCTGAAGACTAAAGTGGTGCACTTATCCCAACTACCACAGGACACAGCCATGCTGCTAGATCCAAACATCTATAGGTGAGTGTATGCAATGGCTCAAGTGGCTTCTGGGCACATGTAAATACCAACACATACTGCAGTAGATCCAATTTGGCTATGTTGCCTGTGTGTTAATATTGTCTAATCCAGAGCAGAATTCATTGTGTGAAACATTAAAATGCCACAGGAAAGTGTTTAAAAGCTCTCGTGCGTGCGTGCGTGCGTGTGTGCGTGTGCGTGCGTGCGTGCGTGCGTGCGTGTGTGTGTGTGTGTGTGTGTGTGTGTGTAGAGGTTTGTGTCCAGCATTCTTAACACTTTCCTCCACCAGATGGCACCAACTTCTGTCTACAACAATTATGTTAAAAACATGCAGAGAAAACATTGTTTTTTCTGTGTATGTGACAGTGTCGGTTGTACAGCCTAGTGAAGGACGCCTGCTATTGGCAGTAGCCTTATAAATTGGTAGTTTAAATTCATCATAAAGGATCACAAAGTCACTCCTTTTATTTAAATATCAAAGATTATTTTAACTGAGAAACTGAGGATGTATTTTACTGTTGTAATTTAATTCAACTAATACATATATCACAAATTAAGAAATATTAATTACAGAGATTTTAAACCATGGAAAGTTGTTTCTTGCTACTGTGTAAACCTACATTTTCTGTTTTTAAATGCATCACATTCAACCAAACATTGCTTATGTTAATATTTGAATCCCATGCAGCTTTGCAAGGTTTGGTATCATATCTGCGGTGAGAAAACAAGGTTAGCTTTATGGTACGTCATAAAAGGTTGAAAATATATCCTGAAAGAGGAACAATGTGCCTAAAATAACAGAGTGGTCATCTTACCGGAGATATATGGCACACAAGTGTGCTGATCAGCACACAGGCTCACTGATTTTAATTAGACCTGAAGGCTCAGTAACTGCAGGGGCTGCTGCTGGACTCTGGTTTCATAGTTGAATATACCCGTCAGCACGCAGCCAATTTATGTCAAGGTTGTCCTAATGCATGAAATCTCCAAACAAATGAGGTGGTTGGTGTCTGTGGCAGTAGATGTAGAAGGGTAAACCCATGCACATGTAGATGAAACTGACACAATGGTAGTTTAAGATTATTTTTAATTTTAAATAAACCTCTTGCTTTACAACTTTTCCTATCATTTCAGAGCACTCCCTCAAAAGCGGCTGAAACGCAGGTAAGCTGAACTATTTATTTAATATAGATCAAGATATATTTATATGCAGTTACTGTAAAGATATATTTACATAGCAGTTCTACACAAACAGTATTTGGTTATTTCAATTATTTTTCAGTTCTGAATAAAATTATTCAATGTATTTTTAATAAAGGCAGTTTTGCTGTAGTCACAGATGTACAGAAAGACGATGCATAAAAGATAAAACATAAATGAATATATAGATAAAACAATGTGACATTTTTATCAACATCCGAGCTTTTGACTTTCACAGTGGTATTGGTCTGTGTCCGTAGAGAACACAGAGGAGGTGCTCCCTTGTTCTTGCTTAACTCAACTTTTAAGACCACAGGTCTATACCTTAGTATCGCACAAATTCAAAATCCTTATTATTTTTGCTACACCCCAGACAATGATGCTGATGCCTTGACGACGGGCTTGTAAATCTTCAGTGTTACCTGTGGCTCTGCTGTGGTGAAACAGCATTTTAGATGATTACTTATCTCTCACAGTTTCACCATTCCTGTATACTGTGAAACCATTAAAGCCACAACCTCTTGGTATTTCCTTGTCTCACTCAAAACATGAAGTCATGTTTGGCAGTTGTTCTTTATTCCACAAATTGACCCCAGTAGTTCAATACAGCAAAAGCCCTAAAATACAATGTAATGTGTCTGTAATTTGAGTCAGCTCAGTGTCTAAACATCCAGGATAAAGCATATCTCTCACACTGTAATCTGTCTGATGAGAACAACTCATTCTCTGCCTCTCTCTTTGTCTCCTGTCTTTGTGCTCAGCCTTTAAGGAGTCATCTGTGGACTTGATACTAAAGGGGAAATCCTTGTTCATAGGAGGTTTATCTATGTGGGATGGGACGCTCTTCATCTGTCTCTGCTGAATGGGGGGAGTGAAGTGGTGATAAAAGGAAGTTGAATTTGGCTGTGCTGCAGGTCTTCTTTTTTCTTTTCCGTTTTGTATATCTGCAACGACTCTTGTCGTGTGAAATCGGACTAACAATTTTAAAAGTTTGTGTTCATCAAAAACTTACATGAATGTTTTTTTTATTTTTTGAACAGGAACCAAGCTGAAAATATTCTTAATAACCAATGGTGTAAAAACTGTTTTGTGTAACCTTGTCAGAAAATGCAGCATATTTTCTATCAGTTTTGAGTAAAATATTTATGCAGATTTTTAACTTATTTTTATAACATGAAAATGCTGGTGTACTGTGGATTTTTGTGAAGGTTTTGAATAGAACCGTATTTACTGTGATAATCAATGTTAATGTCACCTGTAGGGATATTTGAAAATGATCCTATTTATACTTACTTAATGCAGTATTGTGTGTATGACAGTGAAGAGTAAGGTTTGCCAGTCATGTCAGACTTCTGTTCAATGTGATGCAGACTGTTAGACGAGCAGTGACTTAGGAGTTACAAACACTATCGTGTAAGCTCCGAATCTTCCTCAGTTCATAGAAAGTACTGCATAAAAATGACTCTGACATTTCAGCACACACTTCTAAGATGCAAATCACACCCTAAGTAACCTGAACTGTGTATATAATATCTGTTATGATAAATTTACATTTCTGCTTTTTAAGGACTCAATAATTATTGATAAAATAGTTGTGTTTTCTAATGAGTGTTGTCCCTGTTGGAGATGGAATACTGTATTTGTAATAAAATGATGGAAGCGACAGATGTTGACAAATGCAAGTTGTTTGTACAGAAGTGTTGCAATGGTAGATGGGAGCAATGAATCCATTGTGGTATGAGTTCCTCATGTGTGCGTTGGAGGGATTGGCTGGGTTATTTGGCGTCCATTAGAAGAACAGCTTTGGGAGCATGCTGCGGAGGAGCTAATGACTGGGCCAGGAGGGCAGAACCCCTGCCGGCCTCAGCTGTTAGTGAACATGCCTGCAGAGAAAACTGAGTTCAGGCAGAGGTCTGCCACAATGCGGCTGTCCTGCTTTTCAAAATGTCATGCGTTTACACAATCACACATGCAGAATTCATGGGGATTTAGGACTCCGAGTGATATGATGAGGCCTTCAGGTGCCGTTTTATTGTTTTCTGAAGGGGAAAGTACTGCAAGTTTGATTGTCTGGTGTTTTCTGTCTTGCGCATATCTGCAATGCTGTGTAGCAGCTCATAGAACTATCTGGTGGCGAACTGAGAGATGAGTCATGGAAATGGTGATAACATGTTAAAGTGTCAGCACAAAAATGCAGCAATAGTGAATCTTTGTGTGACAACAAATGTTTTAAAGAAGTTATTAACTGGTCAATTTCAGCAAATTTCTTGGCTACAACTTTGTTTGCTTACAATATTTTTGACTTTATTTTTCACAAATTCTCATCATTCTAATACTCCAAACATGTGATCCTTACAGAGAAGCCTTTCATACTCCAGTCCATTTCACAGTTTGACTTCATGAAGTTAATTTCAAGTTGTGTTGTTTTCATTCAAAACAATAATACAAAGAATTACAAATTTAGGCTTCTGTCAAGTCCCATTTATTTATTTCTTTAACCGCTTAAGATTGTATTCAACGTGCTATCCACTTTATTTTGATTTAGTTTGATATGGAGTGTAGGACTTATCACAGGATCACACATTTTAAAGTATTCCGTTAGCAGGAAGTTTTTGAAGATAAGCATATGCTATGAGTCTAGAGTGCCTATTTACAATAATTCAGTTGAGTCAAGACAGTTGAATAGGTCTATCAATTTCTTGACTGACTAACATTTCCACAGTTCTGTCTCACCATTTTAACTAATTTCAGATCATTTGGCTGTGGCAAAGCCTGGAGTCATGGGTACAAACAGGAATTAGGCCACGTCGGCTTTCTCCAGTAATTCTCACTGATCAGTAGGAAGACAAGCTTTTCTTGCACTTGTACTGTGCTTGATGTGTTTTTGGTTTTTTTGCCTCTGGCACCGGTTTGCTTTGTATTTGTTTAAACCTTTCAATAAGATCCCTCTATATTTGTGGTTTCTGCTGCAGGAAGAATCTGTGTTTAAACAGCAGAAGTTTAATTTTGTCTGGCTATTGATCCAGTCTTTAATCCAACATCATACTTTATTTTCAGTTTATGTCATGAGCTTCACGTGAAAACCATGAATTTAATATTGTATATGACATGCAACATATCTATAACATTCACAATACTAATGATATATGACTCCTGGAGTATTTCATTGTCCTATAATTGTAGTTGTTGGATGGAATATCCACATTTCTTAGTGTCTCCATCTCTTTTGTTTCTTTCCAAGTGCAGGATGTTTTGAATAAAACAATAGCACTTTGTTACTGAGCTTAGACCGGAGAATGACTGCAGAAGTGACATCATTTGGGGCAAACAGAATAATTGATCGAAAAACTGTCTACTTTCCAAATTTGGAAAGTAGACAGCAGCACATGTGGACCTTATTAAGTTGCTGCATTACTCGTGTGACGCTACATGTCTATCAGTAGTCTAGCTGCTCAAAAATGGAACCCATTCATTGACCGTGACTCTGCTTTCACTTGGTTTTGAATCAGCCAATTGAGTTTTTCATTGTACGTAAAATTCTCTCTGCTTCGGCTACATATAGCATTGTCTGAATGAAGAATGAAGGCATTACATCAAAACAGAAGTGATGAGTTGCTCTAAATCCAGGGCAAATTCATTTTTTTCTCATCTGACGTAACTCAGAGATAGAAAGAATCGGAAATGAGCATGATTTGTTCCCTAGAGTTTGTTAGGGCTGTTATAGACTGATCAGTCATTAAGGCATACTAAAGGCTATTATAGCCCGATTAAAGCAGGTTTGTGATCACATTTTTACATTTCACGTAACCACATGGTTTAGATCATTTCTTGAACGTTGCTTCTAGGCAAACACATTTTTTCATCATCTAGCTTTAAAAATATGTAAAAAAAAAAAAAAAAACGGTAAAGAACAAAGGCACATGAGCTGCGAGACTATTTATAAACAGCCTAACTCTTCCTTTTGTAAAGTCATTTTCATTGGATTTCAATCATGTTTCTTATTCCTCTACTACCGCAAGCCCTAATGGTCTTTTTATTGAGTGGCTTCTCCATCTCTCTTTTTCTTTTACTTGACACGCTTCAAATCTGTTGAAGACTGTCCATATAAAGCTTCATCTCCTTGTATTATTCATTCTGATAGGTTATTCATATGCTTAAAAATTGTGCATTTGTGTTCTTCAAACTGAAAAATGGAGAAACTGTCAATAACTCTGGACAACAATTTTTTTTTTTTTTTTTTTTGTTGTGAAAGGACAGAGACATATCAGCTGCTGGAGCACCAAGAGCACCACAGCACTGTAGTTTCATTAGTCCCACCTAGGTTGTAAACGTGCTAGTCCAGAAAAGAATTTGCAAGACTTCAACATAATGGTATGTGGTAGATAAATTTAAACAGATTTTTGGGCCCAGCAGTCAAAAAGTAATTTAAGAAGCATTCAGAAGCAAAATCTTTATGGTCCAGTGTACATGGGGTATTCTGTCTGTTGACCCCTGCTGTCAGTATGAGGACCTGTTCCTGTCTAAACGTCGTCCACCTTCCTTAGTGACGGTTTCTGTCTTGCTATAGTATAAGTGTTCCCTTCTTTTGATGTTTCTCAGATTTTGAGAGTCTCAGCATGGAACAGTTTGAAGGAACTGGGGTCCAGGGTTTGGTACTAAGTTATATATTATGCAGAATCTTAGTTTATTGAAGTGACTAGTTTGGTTTGAGGAGAAATTAATACTGTTGTCATGTTTATAACTAAAGCCAAGATGTTGTCTGTTAGTATAAAACCATAGCAAGGATAAACAGATAGCCTGGCTTTGTACAAAGTTTGCCTGCCAGTAACCCTAAAGCTCATGGCCTTTCATTTCTCTGTCCAGGTCTCTTCTAGTTTCTGTTACTGTCAATGATTATGGAAAAATAGACAAGACAATACCTAAAATTGTCTTCTAAAATACGACGTTTTGGAAAGAGCACAAACTTCCACATATCTGGTGTTAACAATATAGCTGTGCTGTGTAGAGTATGTAGTTATATTATAATCTTTTTCTTGTCAAGAATGTCATATGTTTTCTTCCATGTACAGTGAGTCAAGTAGACTCAGGTGGTGTTACGCAAATACCACAACCTACAAGTAATAGGAAGGCCTGCAATGATGTTAATGTCAAGCTTTATCTTTGTGCTTTGCTTATCCAAGACTCATTCAAGATTGGCTCTGCAGCAGTGTTGAATGGCGCTTTGGCCATTAACCAAACATCACCCTCTCTCTTTACTCTCTCTCCACTCATCAGGCTGTGCCGCTGAATAATAACAGCTTTTATTTATAGATGATACTATTTCATCAGATCAACAGTGTGTCATCAGCACTGGAGGAAACACAGCAACAACCAAACACAGGGAGTGAATGAGATGTGTGTGTGTGTGTGTGTGTATATATATATATATATATATATATATATATGGGGCATTATGTAATTATTTGTTTTGTGGTCAGGGGATTATTTAACCTCTAGTAATGTTCTCTTTGTTCTTTCTTATATTACAACCTTTTTATGTTTGTTTGTTTGTTACAAGTGGGAGTATGGGAGGACCTGTTCAAATTAGTAAGAGCTACACTTTAGTGAGAAAGTGCGTGTATAGACTGGCTGTAGGGCTAGTTTCCTCATTCCTGGCCAGCATCTGAATGTTTGATTCCAGACAGCACTTAACTCGTCTGAGTTTTGACACTGTGTTTTGATCGTGGCAGGTTGACAGGCTGATTCATGAGGGTCAAGGACAGTGGTTTGGATGATGGTGACTGCAACACTCTGTGTGGTGATGACATGCAGAAATAAATGGTTAGGGCTTTTTTTTTTTCTCTGTTCTGAACGATGGCCCTGGGGAGAACCAATTAGTGAAGGCACATTAGCCATGCTATGCATCAGCTTACCTTCTACCTAATACGAAAGAGGATAAGTTATGTTTTTGGTTTTTTTTTTTTTTAGGTCCTGTGCCATAACATATTTTCTATGCATACGCCTCTGGAGAATGGTGGTTGTGTGACTGAGCTCAACATATGGAAATAATGGCATTCTTCTCATCTGCCTTTTTACCACTTCCCTCCTGCCAGATTGCTTGAGATCATCCTCAAACTGGGACAGAATGAAAAGTACTTTCTCAGTGACAGAGAGGACACATGAGAGACATGGAGCAGCACTATAATGTCAGTGTGACAGTGTCACAAGAAATAACTCACAGCATATTAGGATTAGGATATTGGAGCACTTTGACTTATCCACACTCATACGCATTGTCTCTACATCTTTGGTATCTCCGCTGTCGTCACGACAGGTATCTGTGAAGTAACTGGTTGTGTTGAGTTTCCTTTTCCTTTCTAAGCTGGAACCCCCTTTTTCTGTGATGAAGTCCTTCCATCCATTATCTACTCCATATTCTTGCAGGGCTGCAGGGGGGCTGGAGCCAATCCCAGCTGACATTGGGCAAGAGGCACACACACTGGACAGATCGCCAGTCTATCACAAGGCTGACACGTAGTCACACTCACATTCACACCTACAGGCAATATAGTCACCGATTTTGGACTGTGGGAGGAAACAGGAGTCCCCAGAGAAAACCCACTCAGACATAGGGAGAACATACGTACTCCAAACAGTAAGGCTGCAGAGTGGAACGGGATTCAAACTGTGGGGCGACAGCATTAACCATTATGCTGCCCTGCTTCAATACATTTGTCCTTGAAATGCGATTTTCTTCCTTCTGATCTTGCAGCCTCCCATTTTACAAACATCAGCATTTTGTCAGAACTGCTGCCCGGATTTCTGCATGATCTCTTCCTATCTATTTCTCTCACCCTCTTCCCATCCCGATATCAAGAAATAGCCCCTTTCTTCTTCTCTCTCTCTCAATTACTTAGTTACTGTGGTGTGGTTACAGAGCAATGTGAAACGTATGCGATGCAGTGAATGCTGAGATATTTTTAGGTCATGTTCCAAATTTTTGTCCACATATATGAGCAGATTTTATAGATTTTTATAAGCAGAAATTCAACAATATATGTAGACACTATTGCAAGGCACTCAATAAACTCAATTTAACAGAGCAGATCCCTTGTAGTCTCAGGTCCTCTTGTCATGTAAACATGACAGAGCTAAATAGCCTATAATCACAGATACTCTCATTAGTCAGGTGGCTGTGATCTGCATAATTAAACAGTTACTCCCTGAATGAGCAGAACTACCACCTACTTTAAGGGGATTTTTTTTTTTTTTTTTTTTTTAAAGGAGACATATCAGCAGATGCTCATTGTTAGGAGAGACAGTCCAAATCAAACCACCAGTAAAAGAAAACATTCTGTTAATCACACATTTGAGTGGAGCGTGTTAGAGCTGGCTACTGTTTATCTGCCTGCTCGGGTCACATTACTTAACATTCACTGGTCTCTCTCCCTCACATGTGCACGCACACACACACACACACACACACACACACACACACACACACACAAGGAGTAGCTATGCCATGCAAACTTTGGCATGAAGCTACCTCTTTCATCTGAAGGCCGGCCCACCTCTCTGAATGGGCTTCCCAGCACCAAGCACATTGCCTGATATGGAGAAAATAAGTAGATGTAATAGTGCTGGTGTGTGAGTGGACACCTGTCTTTTTAAACTATTGAACTAACTTCAAATCAAAAAAATGAAAAGTCTTGTCAGTGCAGCACTCGCGGACGGAGGATCATGACACCATCGACAATGTGAGAGCAGCTCTGTTTCCACGTAGTCTGTATCTTTCCAAGAATGGTTGGGAGGGTTTTACACTTGTCAGAATTAGCAGTGTTTGCACACAGATAATTGCTGACCAAAGTGTTAGCCTCTGATCTTTCTTTGCAAGAAGTAACCACTTGTCAACTGCGTTCTCCAGATAACATCATGAGGCTCTTCATACATTTAAGATATTTCCTTGACCAGAACATCAAAAGATATCTGCTCTCTGATGACAAAGCTGTAAATTCTGAGCACTATTTTGCTCAGCTGACACATTGCTGATACAAGCCCAACATGGAGCTTTTAAAGGACTGTCTCGACTTTTAAATGTTGCTTTTCCTTTCTAAATCTGTTTTCCACGACTATATGTCATGTTTGTTAGTTGTTATTGGTCCCACTTGTGTGGTAAATCACAGCTGGGGAAACAATGGTTTAGCATGGAGAGAGAAAAATGGAGGCTTGTGTAAATACCTGGGCAGGATTAATGTTGGCTATCTGTCAGTTTGGTTTTGGTCAGTGTATTTTCACCCAAAGAGAACCACTAATCAGATGCAGATTCCAGTTCAAAATATAAATATTGACATCATATGTTTTCTTTTAATGCATTCTGAATTAGGACATCACAAATGAACATGTAATGGAAAATTCTCTTAACAGAGCAGTTCCTATGTGTACACTCTCATCACCATGTCATTGCTGGCCGGATGATCTAACCTTAACCTCCTGATGGACTACATGACATCCACACATAGCAATGGTGGCTAAAGGCACGATGACAAGCTGAGAGGCTGAAGGAGGATGGTGATGATGAGGGCTGAACACAGCACTACGATGTGTCTTTTGTGCTGCAGTTGGGGGATGCCATGTGGAGAGGGGCCTTTGAAGGCTCCTGCCTCTCAGGGCTCCTTTGGCCTGTATATAATTGATGAGTGGAGTGAATAAGAGATGAGTTTGTGACTGTCAGCCAGCCTGATGGGGATGGACAGAGCTCAAGTTTGACTCCTCTCATCTGGCTGATGATGACAATGATGGTGATGATGATGCCCACGTTTCTTCCACAACTCTGTCCTGGAATCTGCTCAGGCCATTCAACACCACTGTCGTCACTCTTACCTCCTCTGGATGGCAACACAAAGACACAGGGATGTGCTGTAAAAGCAAGTGGCAAGGAGAGGAGACATCGGTGAGGATGATGTGTAGGTGAGATGAAGAGCGTACATTTATGAATGTAAGATGATAAGAGTTTCAAAAGACTGATTGGACAAATCATACTGTTGAAAACTTGGCAATAGCAGCCTATATAGTGACCACACTTACTGTATCCTCACTTGTATTCATCTCCTCATATTTCTCTGAGGAAACACAGTTTGAGTCGGAAGCATGTGATGCTCTGATATTTGAGATTAGGTCTGCCCTCATGCCATAAGCCTTTAAAACCCATGGTGTGGTGGGATAGTTATAACACTGGGAGATTACCATTCCCTGCATGTACATTGTTGTTCCAGTACACACCGCAAGAGCAGGACCTTTTCTCTCCTGTGGAGTGAGATTGATGTGAACGCACACAGGTTAGGAGCAAGGAGAGGGGAAAATGTCAATATTTGCTCGTGTCATATAAGACCCAGCGTGTGGATATGAGATATGACAGGTCAACTTTTAAACAATGTGCCATAGAAATGGCAGGGGGCAAAAAGCTAAAAAAGCCTCTGACAGTTTTTGTTTGGTTGCTTCTGTTGAGAACTAAAGTTAGACCAGTTCAAAAGAATCCTGCAAAATGGTTGAAATATGACATGATATATCCAAATATTATTTTGGATTATTTGTGATACACCAATTCAAAATGCCCCAGAGGGAACATTTGTTTTTATACTTGGAATATCTATTTTCACTCTGACGTGCTGCCATCGTAGAGTGTGATTGAATTATTTCAGTGTAAATGAGCCCAGAGACAGCAGGCTTAAACAGTTATATTACTGTAGGTCTGCCTGTTAAAAGTTGTAATGATTGCAAAGGGAAGTGTCAGTGAAGGTGTGTGTGAAATGTTGGGACAGCAGCGTGCTGCCGTGTTATGAATACATTACTGTATCATTTCCAGTTGGTGTTGCCATTTTAATAACCATTCTACTGTTCTGAGATAACAATTTACATATCAATGTGTTCCTTCAAAGTGGGATTACCAGCAAAAATTGTACTTGATACAGATTTGACAGAAAGAAGCATTCTGTGAATGGCTCATAAAGGAATGCATTTTCTCCTTGCATGACATGAATGCAGGATGATGTCATTGTAATGTCCAGTGAAAACGCTGTAAACTAACAGTTTGGCTTTAAAAGGTGAATAATTCCCTACCGCCAAGGCTAGTTTGAGTGTATACATGCTTACATATTTGAACCTGTACACAGGCTTGTTTCCTAATGAAACTTTCAAGGTGGTTTTGATTTAAAGGTTTCAATTTAATTATTGTTTTCATTGGTGCCAGATGCGCCCTTATTTTGAAAAACGGTGCTGTCAGGGTTCAGGTGTTGCTTGGGTTTTTGTTTGCTACAATTCACATTGTATAGAAGACAACAATAAAATAAAGGTTCACAAATTACAAATTAATCTGTTCCGTTAGGATATGTAAATCAAGAAGGAAGCAACATCACCTGGTGTTTGGTTCCAGTAGCTCTAAAATAGGAAGAATTATGAAACCAGATCATATTGTTATATCATCAATTATTAGCTGGAGTTCAGGTTTGTCAAACATTCAATGTACTCAAGAATCTTTAAGCAAGATGCTTACTAACTCCAGGGATGCCTTCCTGACCTCGGACCATATCTATAATGATGCATGGATCATTTATAGCCGTTTGTGTGCTCCATCCCTTGAAAATTGAGGCAGCTAGGGGAATCCGCTGGTTTAGTGGAGAGCTACTTTGGTGCCATGGAGAAAGAAAGTCTGCCCTTTACACAACCGCTGGGACTGGATGACTGACATTTCTGCTAATGCCATCACATGAGCCGTGCCATTTCGATGAAGACATCGGACGTAAGCCGCCCTGTTATCACACCACTGTGGCCACGCGTTAAACATGTCTGTCTCTTCAAGTGAAAACCTGTAGAGGTAAACTTGTATAGCTATATATGGACGTATTCTGTTTCCCTGCATGTCTGCATGTTATTTATAGCTAACGTTTTGTAATGTCTTGACCTCAGACCAATCCTATTTGTTAACAACACAAAGTCTTTTAAAGCAGTCCTTGTAGTCTCAGGGGAGTGGGAGCTTGCAGGGCTCAAGGACTCTCTCTGATAGACTGTACTCTCTCTCATCTACTTTGTGTCTTTTGGGTGAAGGTGTTCATTGGATATGTAGTAGGCGAATAGACAAGCAGTGCAGCGAGGGAGCTGAGAGTTTCAGCTGAGTCCAGCGTTTTTCCTCTCCCCTCCCTGATGGCTCCCAGATGTTTTTTAAAGCAGTCACTCTTTCTGTTTTGCTCCCTTTCTACCCCTCCTTCCCTGTTTTATCTGTCCTCTAACATATTCTGTCCCCTTCCCCTGTCTGCACTTCCACTTTTCTCTCTCTCTTCAGGGATCACACCCTTCACAAAAGTGCTCGCTTCACCTTGTCTGATCGTAATAACCCCATTTCAAATAAACAGTCATACTCCATGCTCGTTTTCCTTGTTTCTTTTTTACTTCTCCATTTTCCTCTCCTTCACCCTCTCTTCTTTCTGTCTCCCTCATCATTCATCTGGTCCGATGCAGGGAAACCTTTTTTTCCTAGTGTCTTCACAATCAAAATCATTTTCTGTGCACAATTTGTGAAATTCTAAAGCACTCTAGCACCAGTACAGTTCCTTTCCCTGCGTATTCACTATGAGTCCAATACATGGCAGAGAATAGCTTTTGGAGAAAGACAAGACTGGTGCACACAAATTGATTAGCAAGCAATCTCGACTAATCTTTCAACACAACTGTCTCTTCATCTTTTCATTCTCTATCCTGAATCTGAGAGGCACCTGGTTTGGCTGCATGTTGGCAGAACGTCTTTGCTCAACTGCCTATTGTAGGATTTTTGGCCATGGAGAGGAGTTAGCATGGGCACTCTGCCCAGTCTGCAGCTACACAGCCCTGTATGCAGAAAGCTGCAATGCACTGTGAGCTGTCCATCAAGTTTTCCAGCAGTTTGTGGTACAGAAGCTCCTCAATGGGATTTAACCAGATACAGCAATAAGCCTTGGGCACCCCATGACCCTGTTGCCGATATACCCCATCCCTTGACAGGTGTTATTGTAACAAGATGATCAATGTAATTCACTTTACTTGGCAGTGGTTTTAATGTTGTGGCTGATCAGTGTTTACATCCTTAAAGGATTATGGCTGGGATTTTTAAAATAAGCCGTTATTCAGTTTACCTATGCAGTGTGTGAACATTAATATCAAAATAATAATTTGGCACTCTTGGGCTCCATCTCAGAGGATGGAAACTTATATCCATGTTGATAGTACAGTCATTTCATGTGTATGTGCTACCAAGGTAATCTGGTTGGAGAAAAGAGCAAAGCCAGCTGAATAAAAGTCTGTTGGGTAACATAAGGTAAGGTTTCCTTTCCTTCTTGAGAAATGTCTTTTCCTTTTCCTAGGAACATCTTTCTTCACATAAGACTTGTAAGTCGTGTTCCCCTGACAAGAATAACCTAAAAATAGAACTGGTATTTAAAAATGTACATGTTTTTATACTTTTATATTTTTATCCAAGGCTCTAAACTAGACAAGCTGTTCTACACAATTTCTCCTGTTGATGTGGAGCGCAGGTACAGTATTGTCTTTTTTTTAAAGTGTCTTTTCTTGCTAATGCATCGTAGCCTTATTTGACCTCCAACTTTCTTTTGCATATTTTATGTACTAAATGTTTATGCCTGTGCTCTTAAATCATGATTCTCTATGAGGGCGGCTGTAATTGCACTAAGTCTTCCTAAAAACTAACTTGTGGCTAGGTTCCATTATATGAGCCATAGAGTTAATGATGTGTCCTACACTTATCACTTCCTGGAGAGAAACAATGTGTTTTTAATCCATGATATATCAGACACAATGACAGAAGCTATTTATTAGATTTAGCCAAAGTATCAGGTGTGTATTTGTTTGGTTGCTCTATTTTGGCATATTCATTTTCATATTGAATATGAAATAGGATATGAAGAGGATACATGGCATATTCATGAACATTGTCCTCTACCTCAATTTTTTTATGCCCCTGCCACACATTTCAGTCCATAAAGTGAAATAAGTTTTCGTTCATCGATCTACTATTAGCTCTAAGTCATTATTGGGCCAATAGTCTTTACTGTTTATGTGATCTTCTCAGAAGCTATAAATAGATTGCCCTAACAGTAGACTGATATGAGGTAAATCTGTGACAGACAGCTCCTTCAGACTGTGTGACTCTCTAGATGCAGGTTTCACATGAGTGTTCACCGATAGACGGTGAGGTTGACTGTAAACAGTGGGATCTGTTTTGATGACGCACAACCTGCTGTAATCTCATTGATATGGAGAGGGAAGTGAGAGCAGAGGCTTCCTCATTAGCAAACACATTCCTGTGATGTTGGCCGAATGAACTCCAGTCTCCTGTGTGGGTAAACGTGAATGCGTGGAGCTGTGCTTGTGTGTCAAATTGCTAAGGTTTTGTATGAAATTGTTGAGCTCATGTTTTACACTAATGCTGGATTCATACTTCTGCATCAAGTGCCATGTTTTACCTACAGCAGCTACGTGTTTAGGCTTCAAGGTCACAGTGTTGCTGACATCTGCCTCCGCAAAAATGTAACTACATGTCATTGATGGCGATACCATGTAAAAACTGAGGGAACTGTGATAGTCTGTTTTTCCCTTTTGAATTAAAACTCATCATCTAACAAAATGATGGCAGTGCCTCCTGTTCAGCTTCTATAACCGCTCAACACGAATGAATGATTGTAAACAGCAATCTCACGATGGTACTTATTTTAGTAACCAAACCACAATGCATTAATGTTATTGTTTATTATTAATGGTGATATAAAACTCAAATAAAAAATGAAATCACAGTAAGGGAGGAGAACATAAAGCTTGATATGCGCTGATCTTATATAACGTATTCATGCAGTTTTATGAATTTTATATCAGAGTGAAATTCAACTGTCAACTACTGTATATCTCAAATGAGCAATAGTTAGGTAGTACAGAGTTCCCGTTAGACCCTTGTGCCATGTATAAATCTACTTTAAGTCACAATCACTATCAACATTGAGCTAATGCTGCATCATCCTGCATGTTACTATCGTAGTCTGCTCCTTCAAATGGGTTTGTGGGTGTAATTAAATTTATGCACTCAGTGGCCTTTTGTTAGATAAATTCTGTTACAACTTATAGCTATTGCCATAAGGTCAACCTTGACAACGTTAATAATGTTGTTACGTTTATTGTGACATTGTCAGAAACGTAAAATCAACTCATGAGCGATGCTATATATTCAGACCTGCTTCTAGTTTTGTGTCCACCCCACTTGTAAATACATGAAAGGGCAGAATACAGTGCAATCCACATCAACACCACTGCTACCTATGACCACAGTACTTACAAAACTTGGTAGTGAGTCAACACCTTTATGACGGTGTCCAAAAAAAAAAAGAACAATGCAGGTATCATAAAAGTAGACTTTATAGTTGTATTGGATTAGATTATACTATACAGGTGTGCCTAATAAAGTGGATGTGGTGTATATATCTCAGTAGTTTTCAGCCTTTTTGATGCTTCAGATCAAAGAGTAACCAAGTCAGAGCCAAACAAAGAATATCTACTCTGTACAGTATGTACTATGGATACACATAATTTGTTTCATGTGAGTTGTGTGTTTTAAATGAGGCCAGTGAAACTATGTACTCACACTTGCCTTGAACAATTACTGCTTTTTAAAAGTTTCTATTTCACGGTGGTTTCTTAATTATTATTTTTTTTCCTGTTGATTTTATCAACAAGCCAAAAGTATAAAGTAAAAGCTGATATGTTTGTGATCATGTTGATACTGGACTTTTGAACAAAATGATGGAAGAAAACCCATAGGGAGAAACATTCCACTTCAAAAGAGATGGGCATGAATGTAATTATCACACAACAGTCCCTACAATTAGCAGGATTATTAACTGGTGCACTTTAGCACAATAATGAACCTGAATCCACATTCTTTGAGTCATATTCTATATTTCTCGTAAAAATGTTCATTAGCATACGACGAACTTTGGACCTGCCTCATCCTGCACTCATTTCAGCTTTATTTCTCTCACTACAGATAACCCTCTTTGGGTTCTCTTCCTTCCTTCTTTATACATTTCTATTTTTCAGATGTTTACTCCGCTGTTCTTTTTCTGCTCGCTCTCTCCCACTGATTACCCCTTACTGTAAAGATTCTTTTTTATTAATCTTGCCCTGCCATCCTCTCCCCTTTCTCTGTCCTTCCCCGCTCTTATTAAAAGCTCTCCCACATTGGTGTTGCACTGGCCCAGGTCCCACTCTCCTTGGCTAAATGATCCGAAGCATCCTCCAGGCGTTTGACTCCTTTTTTTCTCCTACCTGCTCCCCTTGTCCTCCCTGTCTCCCTCCTGCTCTCTCTCTCTCTGGCTTGGCATGTGACACATGGCCCTGCTGTCAGGGAGAGATAGCAGACCTGACTCTGGCTGTGACATCACCAGGTTATCTCCAAGCCCACTGCAGAATTCAGACCTGCTATACACACACTTGTGCCTATAGAATCCTAGTACGCACAACTGCTTGTACAGAGAGGACTAAGTCATGTTTCACACCTCCATAACCCCAAACCAATTATCAGTACACATGCATCAGCCACACCCACAGTAATCTTTAGAATTGCAATTCAAAATCCACCAATGAAAAGGTTTTCTCTCTTTATATTATTAGACATGATGAATATGCAGACATATCATATTGCCAAGTGAAATAACTTTACAAAAAGCAAAGTATGGCTGAAACTAGGCTCATTTTCATAGTTTATTAATGTGCTGATTATTTCCTGGATTAGTTTATCATTTTATCTACAAAATACCAAAAATATGCGAGAAACAACTGTCACAGTTTTCCCTTAGATGCTTGCTGCTTCTTCTTTTCCTTTGGGCTGCTCCATTCAGGGGTCGCCACAGCGAATCATCTGCCTCCATTTAACCCTATCCTCTGTATCCTCCTCACCCACACCAACTATCCTCATGTCCTCCTTCACTACATCCATGAACCTCCTCTTTGGTCTTCCTCTAGTCCCCCTTCCTGGCTGCTCTAACCTCAGCATCCTTTT
The DNA here is from genome assembly GCF_900324485.2 of Mastacembelus armatus. Classification (NCBI taxonomy): domain Eukaryota; kingdom Metazoa; phylum Chordata; class Actinopteri; order Synbranchiformes; family Mastacembelidae; genus Mastacembelus; species Mastacembelus armatus. Next base: position 7,749,677 of record NC_046638.1, on the reverse strand, counting down.
ACCAATGTAAGAGCATGCTTGCTTCTGTTTGATCTAGTCTAAAATCGAAACATATTCTATTTCAAATTGTATAAATTTAAGACCATTGTAGCAGAACATTACTGGCGTTTTTGCTGATTTAAGTAATTAATCAGTTATCAAAATTGTTGCTGATTAATTTTCAGACAATCAAGCTCTCTATTAATTGACTCTGACCAGTCTGATTATGCATAGAGGCTGCATGTTAAGCTGCTAAGTGACGCCCTTCACAGATAATGATAATGGAAAGGTATCCCAGCTGTCCTATTGAGCTAATTTAGAACTAGTGAGCTTCATGGCTCCAACACTCTCAGCTTCTGGTTATGAATTTATATTGTTTATTGCAGTGTCTTTTTTTTTTTCTTTTTGTTTTATTTTTCATTCTTTGTTTTTATTTTATTTTTTCTTATTTCTCTAAACAAATGTGATGTTTTTTCTTTTTGCTGATATATAAACCTTTTTTTAATTTTAGTAAATGCTGTATGAGGGTGAAATTAGGACAAATTCTGTTTATCCATTCAACATTCACTTGGGATTCAGTCCCATGTGGCCTATAAAATTTGAGCCCTAACCCTAATATGCCTTGCTTCTATTACAAAGGTAAGCTTTGTTCTTCTCTTTTTGTTAATGTGACAGCATTTATCCCTGAGGTGCTGTCAAAAGTACACCAGCTCCACAGAGAGTGCCACAGAAAAAGAAATATATATATTTTTTTAAATTCAATTTTCAATGCCTGATTTCACATTTACAGCCAGTTGTAGAGTAAACCATGTCCCAAACTGATTGGAACTCACCAAGCAGAAAAAAAGGGCCACTCTCAAAATTCCTTTGAAGTGGAAAATCAGGCAGTGGTGTTCAGTGGGTTTGGGTGGGATTCACATGAATAAAATTGGACGGCTTGCTTTTTTTCCATTTCATTTAATTCAGATCAGAAAATGGCGCCAACTCTTAGATGTGTCGCAGAATTTGGCATTGGCAGTGACGGCAGAGACAGCTGCAACCAACAGCCCCAACTTTCATTAGAACTAAAAAAAACTCAACACCTCCCACATTATTTCTTCTTGTTGATCAGCCTGTTCTTTGTCATAATTTATGCATGCTTTTCTGTCATCAGATTCATATTCTTGGCTGTCATATCTGAAGAGTTTAATTTTGTTGTTCGCCTATTGCATGAAATTGTTTTCAGGCTACATCGTCAACATTATCTTGTCCAGTGCTGAAACTGCTCCATGGCCTTACCACAACTTAGACAGCTAGTCACACGCCGATGTTTGGAATGGAGTCCAGGTGTGGTCAGGAACTATACTGTATCATGGGAAGAGAAACGGCAGCGGACAGAGTTATCCAATCTATTGACACAGACAGTGTATGAGAGCAAAGCTTCCGAGTTGAGGGATAGACAGAGTGGCTGCATTTGCTTACATCAGCCAGCGATGATGCAACAGTAGAACAGGTTCACAATAGACGTTGCGATGTTGCAGAAGAGCCGTTTGAACGTGAACTTTGTCTGGAAGCACGATGTGACATTTGCAGCTTGTCAGGAGAACTCATATCAGAGTTTTCTTTTGAAAAACTCACACTCGTATGACCATTTGATCACACTTCTGTTGTTTCAGGTGAATCTGAGCTCTGTGGAGGAGCAAATGACTTATACTGATGTGGCTTTAGAAATGCTGAAACCCAGTGACCTGCAAAGATCAGATGTACTCGGAGTTTTGTCACTTATTTGTATGAGTAAAGAACTTTACTCCTCATATCTAATCAGTTAAGTCAGATGCCTGTTGATAGTAATGGTTTGTGAGGTATGTAGTGACACTGTGGCACTCCTATTGTTATCACTGAAACCATTCTCACTTTTATCTTTAAAATTTCACAGCATGGATTGTTCTTGGATGGTAACATGAGGCTGCAACTGCAGGTTACTTATTAACTTTACAGAGAGATGTTACCAGTATTGTTAATGCAACTCTCATTTAAATAAAGCTACAGCTCACAGCTTAGCTCTCTGTTCAACACGTTATAGCTTCTTTAATCTGTTCAAAAACCAAAGTGTTAAATAACAAAGTTGTGAAATTATTATTCAAATGGAAAGTGCTCAGGTTCAATCCTAGGATTTACCTGGTCAGTTTATGAATCATAATTCTCCTGTCATTTACTATAATCTGCTGTGCACAGTCGTCGCATGCAGCATAGAACGTATGCTGATGACATTCTTCTTTTTTGGATCTCATTTTTGTAGGCCTGAGTGGTGTCAATTAATCACAGCTCATCTGATTGTAGATAAGAGAGAGAGAGGAAAAGACAGTGACTATATACAGTAATCCCTCTGTGGTGTCAGATGAGCTAGCAAGCTTTAAGTTCCCTCTTTTAGAGCGATAAGTGAGAAATTGAGCAATCTAAAAAAAGGGGGGGGGGTCTCTTGAGTTCCAACCTGTTAACCTGGCCGAGGGAGATTGGAGTGAAACTTTGGTTTTTCACAGTGATCAGAGGCGTCACAGGAGACGTAGACAGTGCCAGAGCTGGGAAACAATGTTGATACATTTCTTTTCATCAAAAGAATGTACTGCCTGCAAATGTAATGCCTCTGAAGAGGACAGGAAAGGGATTGGAAAATGGGAGGCAGATAATTGTGCCCTCAGTTTGCTTTGGCAAGATCCTTTCCTCACTGAGCCAGAGAAATCAAGCAGGTCAGCGAGCTGTAGAGACAGATAGCCCCAAGTTCTCAGCCAGTTTCATCAGTCACCCATCACTGATGGCAGTGCTCCTTCTTGACTCAGTGTATTAAGCCTAATGAGGAGACATATAATTCACTCTACAGTTTTATCGCTCACAGATTTCTACAGTATATTCATTTAATAAAGGTGTTTTGAAGTTTGTATTTATGATGCTAATGCCACAGTGCGTACACCCACTGTCCTGTTTGACTTTTGTGTTTTTTGAAAAAGTACTTTGAGTACTTTTTATTATATATTGATTGACCAATTGATTGATGTAATTCTAAACTACTATAAACATGTAATAGTTCAGTATGCTGAACGAAAGTGTTAAAATCTGTTTCAGATGACCACAGCAATGAGCAATGGCGAAAAGACTGTGTTTCCCATAGAGTGCGGTGAAATTCAATGAGTTGTACAAATGGAGATAATGCTGCATACCTTTGGCATGTGCACCCTCAGACCTCCACAAATGTGTAATTGGGGTTGGCGCTGTAACCTGGCACGTGCCTCTTGAAATTTGAAAAATTGGTCTCCAACCACAAGAACTGATGGTGATTGACTTGTTGGCCTGTGGAGGCCCAGTGCAAATCCCTTTCTTTTCCACCTCCTTCCAAAATAAGTTGAAAAGTCTGGAAAAGCTAAGTAGGTACAGTAATGTGCAGAAGTTTTAGGCACTTTAGATGGTTTAGATTCTTATCATACTGGGTTTCTAATTGACCCACCATAGTTCATAAGGAAGAGTTTTCAGAGGCAAGAACTAGGAGTCCTGCAGCAGATGGTCTGACCCCCCACAGAGCCCTGATCTTAGTAGTCTGGGATCAAATGAAGAGACACTGGGACAGCCTGAAGCTACAGAAGAACTGCAGAAGCTTCACCAAGGTGCTGCAAAGTACCAGGAGAAACTGTGCAGGTCAAAACAAAGAGAGTTTAATTCAGTTTAAGGGCAACGTGACACTGTTATGTCCTGCAAATACTGATTAGATTTAGGTTTTCTTCCCTGCACTGCACTTTGTATAAAGATGAAAAATTATTAATATGATTTAAATTCCCTGTGTATTGTAACTGCCCAAAACCTTTTCACAGTACTTTGGACATTAAGTCGGAGTGTTAACACTAAACTACTTTTGATGTTACTAGTTGAATTGTCAGATCTCATTTTTGTAGGGCTGACTTCATGCAGTTTTTCTTCTGGCTTCCTTTACATTTCTGTTTTCTAACAGTTTGCCTGAATATTTTTACTTTTATGGACTGCCACCCTTCAGGTTATTCAGTGATCAGTGAGATAATCTGCTGGTGTTGTCTACACAAGAGTAGAAGGCCAAACCCAGAGGTGTCTGTGATAGATTACTGTGGTGTCTACTCCACTGTTTATCACACCTCTTTCTTTTTATTGCCTGCATCTATCAGGCTCACAGTGGTTAAATACCATAGATAAAAGCATATAGTGCAGGACCCACATAAAAACTGCCACTCCACTGATTTATTAAGTTGTCCTCCACCAAAGATCTGTGATTCTCAAGGCCACAGTGCAGTGACAACTGACCCACTGTATGCCATGTGTTGTATCTAATGACAGCTCTATTCATGGTACCTCCTGGCTGTAATTGTCACCTCTTTAACAGCTCTAGTTTTCTGCTTTAGTGCATTTTCTCATGTTGGTGAAATATGGAGCTACTTGGAAGATGGAGTTAGGCAGCTGGATGATGTGCCACAGGTGATTGTGATCGTTACTCACTCTGAAATTCAAACGGTTTCTTGGTTTTACGGTATTTGGACTTGATGAAACACAAATCCTGTGTCCTGCCCATGGTTAATCTGAAACTGACATCACAATGGTTGATTTATTTTTAGACAGAGCACAGGCTGATAGGAAAGGCTCTGTTTCCCCACAGTGATGCAAGAAGAAGTTGGAACACCCAGATAGAATGATAGAGGAAACATAGAAGAGCAGAGCATCCTGAACTACAATAACCTTACACCCCCTTTCTGATGACACATGGCTGACTGGGTTTATTATGGTGACAGCAGCCTTTGCTCATCTGACTCCAGCCTCTGCATCACATCCCTATGATAAAACACTGGAAAGGAAAAAGTCTGCCTCTGTGTGCTTGTGCACTTGCTGTGTTGAAGAAGGTTTTCATATTGTTTTTTTAAGGTCTGCTTTTGAAAATGCCAAATGAAAGTTTCAATATTATACGTCTAAAAATAACTTTGATATGACGAGTTCTTTATTTTGCTGATCTATATTGCAGGTACAAAATAAATAAAAACACATCAAAACAACTCCTACTGTTAATATGGATAAGAGGAAAAATAACCAAATCACACTTTATTTATGAGGCTCCGAGAAGGAAATTAGTGCAGTCTGACTGGAGATAATTACTCTTATAGTCTTAATCTATGGACTCTGAGTTTTGTGACACTAGTGAACAACAATGGGTGCTGTCACTATGTTTTTACATAAATGATTCATCTGATTTAATAAATTCCTCTGGTCTGAATTATCAAGTGTTGAATAGTTAGATGTGGGTTTATTTATCTACTGTGATCATGTGCAGGCTATTAAGCTCTTAAAGATTCTCATGCACATAATGTTCTAGTCGGGGACTGCATATTTTATGCCAAGGCCTTAGGTAATGAACTGCCAAAGTTTGTGTTACTAGCTAAATATTGAATGATACTGTAGATAAAAAAAAAAAGATTCAATGTAATATTCTGTCACCTGCATGACTGGCAAAGGCTTAGACAGCACTTTTCTAAAAACATCTCGCTGTGTGGTTGAGTGTCTTGCTTTAACACAGTTTAGTGCTTGTTGGCTTCATTGCAAGACAGGAATGGTCTGTGTTATGTGTCTTATTGTTGTGAATATTTGTGCGTGTGACAGTGTTGTGTTTTATCTTTATTTTTTATTAGATGTTTTATTAGACGTTTATCCAGGGCAAAAGAAAGTAAGAAGACAACTACTAAAGGGGCCAGATGCATAGACATGTACCCTTATAGCAAATATTAACATATGTGCATGTATACATGTTTCAGCAGCTTCTTCACAGCCAGTGGTATTTTTACATAGCGTCATGTGGTCTTCTCTGACCTCTCACATGAAATTATAAAGGAGGAATATGTGTTAGTACATTCACCGAAAGCTCATTGTTGCGTTTATTTTAATGTCATCTTAACCAGGACACTGAACATACATGCTTACAGTTGGAACAGACAGAGCTAGTATGATTCCCACCCAACCACAGCCGCCACAGTCTTTTAAAGAAATTGATCACCTCCAAATATTGTTATGCAACATTTAAACAACTGCAGATTTCTCTCTTTGCTTCTTTCTTGAGAGATGCATGGCCACAAGCGTGCCTGGAGGCCAGATGCAGATGATGGTCTGTCAGTTTGCGGACCCATGGTCAGGCCATCATGATGACATTAACACTCCAAGAATGTCTGTAGCACTCACTCTCAACCATCTTTCCACCCTCAACTTGAGCAATGTAGTCTAATTCTCCCCTGCAGAATGTGGATTGTTATGAGGGATTGCTTCTACACTATGTTTGTTAAACCACACTGCTTGCATTTTAGTTTTTTTTTTTTGTTTTTTTTTTTTGGTGGTCTATGAAATTGCTCAAAATTTTCTATAGTATGATGTATAGTCGAGGCATACACTAGATGAACTTTTAGTGTGAGTGATCAGTTTTGATTTGAGGTTTAAACATATACTGAGATATGGGTGATGTAATGGCAACAGCGAACTGTTAGACAGTTTTGACCAGTGAAGCAATGCCATGCAGCATCAGGGAGTGTAAGTGAGGACAGATGAAAAGAGATTTTTCATGCATCACAGAAGTGCCTCTGGATCTGTTCATGACATGCATAAGAGCTTCAAATACTTTGAGGGGGTCAAGCTCGCTTCCACTGGCTCAGTTTCACCATTTGATTCCAGTCTCTCCTCCTCCTTTTATTTTTTTTCTCTCACTGACCTTTTTTTGTGATAGCAGCCCTGATATGATGAGGGTTTTATTAAATAAATATTTAGACAGATCACAAGCTTGAGCCCGTGCTTTGAAGCTCATGATAGTGGTGCTGACAGCAGCTTATGGAGCTCCTAATTGGGCTGTGGAGACTGTACCTCTGTGAGGGCTTCTCTGATGCAACTTGGAAGGAACCCAGCTAATGCCACCACGCAGTAACACTGCAAAGATAAAGCTTTCAAAATAACTGATTAATGTTTACAATGTGTCACTTACATATCCAGCATGGATTTACATTCAAGGTGTAATTGCTGATCACTGTGGAGAATAGCTGAGGGAAACTGCTAATCTGCACTGATCTGAAACTTGAGGTTAGCGGGAGTGCAAGAACTGGGCATCGCACATCCCTCATGTTTGAAATACAGCCTGCTGATCATAAATCTCAGCCCTGAAGTTCGTCTTGATAAAATAGTTGAGACAGGAAAGCAGAAATGGCTGTCGCCTGTAAAGCCAGCTTCCTGTATGGAGTCTCGCTCTGCAGGGCTTGTATGAATTAAACATGGACTCAGGCCATGATAAATGACAGGGTCAGAGCAGCCAAACAGAGATGTTGGAAAAACAATGCAACCGAGAGAGTCTATCATTTCTGCCAGTTCAGTGAAGCTTTGTCAAGTAAGACCAAGTCAGCAACTATAAGAACTGTAAAAGTGGAATGAACACAGGCCCATTCAAATGAGTGTGACACTAATGGCCGAAGAGGAGTTGCAAGTGATGTCGTGCAGTGTGTAGTACTGCGGTGTGGCTGCTGGTATGTTGAAATTGATAATCTCTTAGAGACTGCTTATTAATCTCTTCTTCATTCACAGGCACAAAGAACAAAGCTGTTATATCCCTGATAGGTATTTTTTTATGTACTAAAAAGCTTCTAGGTCACCTACATCAGCTTCTGTTTTTACACTGTACTTTATGAGAGACATCTGAGGCTATTTACAATAAATCTCATAAGGCTAATGCTTAACAATAAATGTGTTCTAGGGTGCAATTAACAATTATTTGCATCATTCATTTATCTCCACATTGTTTTTTCTTTGTCAGAAAATTGTGGAAAAATCTCAACTCTATTACAATTTAACAGATTCGAAGGCAACATCTTCATGTTTATCTTAGTCCATTATTCTAATGTATTGTATTTATCATCCTAGGTGACAGCAAATATTTTTGTTTTCATGAATTTTTCTTGAAACTTGCTTAAGTAATTAATCAGTGAACAAAATTGTTGATGATTACCTTCCTTTTGGTGGATACATTGATTTACTGACTAATCCTTTGTGGTAGAATAGTAAATGAATTTGTTTTAATCTCTGTTAATCTATTTTACTACTTTGCACATCTATGGGCAAATAGTCAGATAAAACTGGTAATTTAATGACTTCATAGAAATATTTTTTTTAGATTTTAGAGATGAAAGGATTCATATTTGCGGGTTAATCTATAAAGAATATAATTGTTAGGTGCAGCCCTAATTGTATCTGTACCTGACTTGTATTGTTTTTGTCTTAGACATTTGCAGCACAGCAGCTGCTGACAGTACATTTTCCGTGGCCTATGTGACACCCTCCTCTAATTCCCATAATAAACTATCTGCAGAATTTAATGGATTTTCAAATGAAGGGACACTGGCATGTCTTCACTGAAGGTGAAAATCTCTCTTCAGGCATGGTTTTTAATCTGAAATGTTTTGAATTCACATGGAAATTTGAAAAGAAAAATATCAGCTTTAACAAGAAGTGTATTTCATAATGATTGAGGTGACTATGATCGTCAAATCCCCCCTGCATTAATCCCCATCTGTCAGTTCTTTTCATTTTCAGTTGTGTCAGTGTCACTGCAGCCTTAAATGCACTGTGGTATTGGATGTTCAGCCTCTGTGCTGACGGTCAGGGAGACACTGGGTGCCAAGACAGCTCCATCCAAGTCTCGGTAAAATGTGGACTCCCTGCTTTTTGTTTCATTCAGGCTGATCCTTATTTAGCTCAGCTGAGAAGTAAAGGCTCTTGGTTTTGTTTAATTCTAAGATAAATTACATTAAAGGGGGAAAAAATCACCTGCATCCTTTGACTTTATCTTATTCACTTTCAATATTTGGTCTTTTCCCAGTTATAAATCTAGTCTTTTATAAAATGCTCAAATACCTAATTGTACATTTCTAACTAAACAGATTCATTTGTTGATTACTGCACAGACACATGCCAGATGAAAAGTTTCCCCTTTAGATTTGGCCCTAAAAACAGAAAAACACTGGTGGGGTGGCCGGGGTGGCCGGGGTGGCCGGGGTGGCCGGGGTGGCCGGGGTGGCCGGGGTGGCGGGGTGGCCGGTGGCTCCCCAAGCTGAGTTTGAATGGCCCTCCTGCAAATGCAGGATCATACACAAGAAATGTGTCAAATTACAGAAGTGTTTATATACAGTATGTAATAAAAGCTTACAAATTATCTTTATTATGTATTATCCATTAAAACTGTTATTTGCATTTATACAAAGTGGTAAATAGTTTTAAAATAGTTTTAAGTTGGTAAGAGGGACACATTTTGTCTTACAGTATATCTGACATAGATTATTCTTATGAGTTTCCTATTCTGCTGTTCTATTGTTTTATGTGTGTATCACACTGTGGGTGTCCAGCAGTGTTGCTGACCATATCTTACACAGTCAGATAGACTATCGTTTAGTGTGGAGTGAAAAGTAAACAGGACCCAGGGGGGGCTGGGAGCTCTAGTCTGCGTTCACTCCTCAGTGTCACAGTCAAGTGTTGGCTAATGGAGCCTGTCAAAATCCCTGTAGCCTAAAACCACCTGCCTTGAGAGGCCTATTGTGTGGATGTCAGCTCACTATAGCAAAACCAACCAGCCCTGCGACTACTCAATACTGTGCTGTCACACTTGATTTATATACTAAGTGGAGAGGAATAAATGTTATAATTAATCTTAATTAAGTCTTGGTAATCCTGACTGAACTCTCTTAGCTGCGACCTCTAAATTGAAAATGCCTCTGTGTCGACTTAGTATGGTAACAGGCCTACCATGGTTTAGATTTACAATCCAGCTCCTGGACGTTTTCTGTAAATATTTTTGTTTTATCGGTTTTTCTGTTCTGTACAGTGCTATAGATCTGTAAACCTGAGCTTTTGGGATATTGTGATGGTCATTTTTCATTATTTTCTGACATTTAATAGACCATAAGATTAATTCAATTATGTAGTAATCAATAAATAATTGGAAAATCACTTAATGATGAATGTAATTGTTAGTTTGAGTCCTGGTTTTGCTACTGATTCATCAGGATGGACTGTATATTGCAGGTGAACAAGGTAATTTGGATAAGAAGTGACACACACAGATTTGTGTTTCTTTATGTTGCTTCATCAACGTCATACACCTGAATCACATATTAAGAAGATTTAGAAACCACACTATTTGTAACTTAGCTCACAAACTGTAACTAATACTAGTCTAATTACATTGTATACTATATTAACCAGCATTACTTCAGTGAAGTGGCATACACAGTAGTGTACAGTGTATATCCTCTTTACTGCGTGTGTGTTGCATGTAGTAAGCCATGAGAGTACTAAAAGAGGGTCAGCTACCATCCTATTCAAGATATATAACCTCAGTCCTCTGTTTCTCGTATTCGCACAAGCGCTGTTCATTCTTGCTGCAGACACACTGGCCCTCGGTTGACTGAACTTGGTGCTTTCAACTCACGTTACCAGCTGCTGTTATATGAGCTGAAGAGCCACAGCGAGTGCAGGAAAGGAGCTGAAGCCAGGTCAAAAAAAGTCTTGTTTTTGTTCCCGCAGTTTAAAGTACATTGTTCAAAGTACATTGAATCTGATTTAGTTTAACCCTTATTTACACAAGCTGGGTTAGCTCAGCATACTGTTTTTCAGCAGTTGCAGTTACAGTTACACTGAAACCTTTCAGATAAAATAACATCAAAAGCTGGATTCTGGATTAACAATCAGAACAATCAGACTCGGTCACAGAAATGACAGTATCTGTAATTATGCTGTGGCTATTGTTGTGCGAAGTTAAAGAGAAGTACGCTTTGATTTTTAAAAGCGTCTGTACTAGATCACTCCTAGTATGGGCTCCTGACACACCACAGCACTGAAGCGAGTTAAGTGTTGACCAGAGATCCAGAAATAGATATTAGATGGCAATTTTCTGACGGGGGGATTTGTAGATAAATAAATGCCAGTGGTTATTATGTCTCCTAGTAAGGGAAGACCAACCAACCTTTTTCTATAAAATGCTGTGGTGAGTATTGTAATTATCTCCAGTAATGAACCTGAGAGCAGAAGGGTAGACTGGATCCCAGGGCCTAAATGTGGAAGCAGTGTCATGTCTATAAAAATACACAGAAAAGAAGACGCTAATATTCTTCTTATGAAGGCAGCAACAACATGTTGACAAGCATATTGGCACACAAAAACCTCTTCTTGGCATCACTGTACGTGTCTTACACTTACACTTGCTTGCCTGGATATTTTTCTTCATATTCAAAATTCCTATTCCAAGTGCGTTTAAATGTTTTTATTAAAAATGACTATATATTAAAAGGGTATGTGCAGTTGTACTTCTTCTGATTGGACAAATATTAAGTCATTTTTCTGCATGTTAAATCAAATGGATTGCTTAATGCTTTTACCAGTGTGTTGCTAAATCAAATACATGCAATGCAGAGCCGGAAAAAAAGATGATTTCATCGGCTACAGTCCAACTTCCATTTGACTGATGGACACTGGCAGTGACTTCAGGTTATTTTTAAATGAGTATAATAAATCTGTGGTGTGTATATGTTCAATGTCTACACTAGGGACTGTATGTGCTTTTTTTAAAGACTTACGGTGTGTCATCCCAAGGTCAATGAATGAAATCAAATGAAATCAGTGTCTCCTACAGAGCACACTACACAGCAAGTGAGTCTCCTCCTGTGCAATGGAAACTCCATACAGCGTCTCTGCCAGTCATTATGGATCAGCAAAATATCCAGCCAAGGAAAGTTGAAAATACTGAGTATGTTCTTCCCAGATGGTGCGCCTGCTGTATCAGCCAAACATGATGTGCATGTGCTCTCAGCTGTACATAGAAACGAATGGAAGATGCTCTCGTACACATGCAATACAGCCGCAGGCTTGACCATACTTACATTCATTCTCATACTGCACATCCCATCCACATGCATATGTTCTCTTTATCTTTGGATCCCTAGTCTGAAGGCTTATCAAGCTAGTGAGACAAAATCAGAGTGCATGTGTAGAGGAAGGAGCACTTTCTTTGTGCACTGGAGTTGTAACAAGCTCTAGTGGGTTTTGGGGTTTTTTTTTTTTTTTGCACATCACAGATTAGATCAGAGTTGGTTTGGTCTGTCTGAGAGAGCTTTCACCGCTTGCGCTACATGGAAGCCCTGTCCCCAGCAAACAGGCTAAGCAGAGTGGAGTGCTGCAGGGAAAGTCCAAGTGCTACACACATGTGTCTCAGCGTTAGGAAGTACAGACAGGAAATGACCTGGGCCTTTGGAAGTCATTAAACCCTTAATCTGATACCACAGGGACAGGACACACTTCAGCAGTTCCCATCACCTCTCCTGTTCAGTTTTTCCAGTGAATTTTTTCAATTTTTAATTTAAGTGCTTTTGATGCAGGACACAGTATTTGTTTGCTATATTTAAATTATTACATCCAATAATGTGTTTTATCTTAGATATTGGAAAATCCAATATATTTTGCCAAAGTCAAATAGAAATGAGCTTGTGACATGATTCCAACGAATAAATCATTAAACAGTCAAATATTGGGGGGGGGACAACTTTGGACAGAAATTGCACAATAAGTCAAAATGATAGATAGTTTTTTTTTAGATAGTTTTTTTTTCCTTTTAGTTGTGTGTGACACCAATATTATTTGTGTCCTCTTTAGGTTGCGAGATGAAACAACATCCACAGACACTGAAATGAAAAGATAGTGAGAAAACAGTGAGGTGCACAAGTCTAGCAAAGGGCTGAGGGTGGAAAGCCTTAAATCTTTAACCACATGGCATTTTAGCACCTTAATTATTGAACACTCCCAGTGAAAATCTTTTTTTCACACTTAACACAAGAGGAGTGAGAGAAAACGTAATTTCCAGTAAAAAAGGAAGACAAAGATTACAGTTTTGATTCAAGAAAATTAACTTTTACAATTTTTGTCCTAAAATACAGCAACTGAAATCTGGGGTTTTGTAGTAAATTAAACAAGTTCTGTTCCTGTGCCAACTTTGAACCTCTGGCCAAAACCTTTTTAAATGTCTCTTGAGCGTTGGACAAAATAATTATGTTTTCTCTTTTTCTTTTACAGGAAATATAAACTAAAACTACAAAGATATACAGGCCCTAGCCCCCCCTCCCCCCTCCACCCTTTCAGTCAAGATCTACAGCACATCTGGAATTTCAAAGCTAAGTACTCGATTTTTCCTGCTGTGGTCAGGCTTTCACTTATCAGTGTCATCATGATGTTTTATGTCCTGTTTGATATATGTGCTTGGATCAGTGAGGATATAATAGGCTTTTAAGGTATTATGTAGTAAGAAAAATATCCTCGTCTCATGAGGTAGATAATTAATATAATTTGAAATTCTGAAGTGACACTGACAAAGTCCACAATTTCTTTACACAGGAGGTGTTGCTGGAATTTTTACATTGTTTTGATTGATTTCTCTCCTCTGTGCACCTTGGCAGTGTGTGAAAAATCCCCTATTCAAATTCTGCAGGGTTAAAAAGTTAACTTATAGCACAATATGGTGCATTCTCAGCAGAGGCTTGTGAGCAGCAAGGATCACGTACAATTTTCTCCTGATGTTTACAATGCTAAGGCTTAGCCAGATGACAACTGTAAGCTGTTAGAGAGGTTTCTCATTTTTGTCAGTTTACTTAAGACAGCCTTTCCTCCATTAAATGACGTCAAACGGCCACTGAGAAGACTAAATAGGGCTTTTTAAAGTCTATTGCCGTCTACAAAACTGCCCTCACACTGTTCTAAATGGGAGATTTTAACTTTGTCCTCCTTAGCTGATGATGGGAGAAAAGTGAAGGGGTGGAGATGCTTTATATTCTCTAGTTAAGAGCTAAAACTTTGCCTTAAAAGTCTTTGTTTAAGGTATCAACCCTGTAGGTGTTTCCCATAAAATGTTATTGATAGACTGGGGAACAAGAGTGGAGAGTGAAAGTTTGTAAATTGAGGCCTGAATCAGCCTGCTTCCTCTTGAGGGGCCACACACTTTATGGATCACTTCCTCGTCTTCTTTTGTCCAAGAACAGCCTGGCGTGCCGGCGCCATGTTCTGTGATGACAACCAGGATAAACGGTACAAACAGCGGGGGATACATGGCAGCTTAAAAGCCTCTGTCCCAAATAAAATTTACAAAAAAACAGAAAGGGAGAGGGGCTGTCAGAATCTAAAGATGAAGACCAGCCATGTGAAATGCAAACTGATTGGACAAAGCCAGTATGAGGCCAAGTCTGCTTCTGCTGCTGCTGCTTACTTGGGGACAGGAAGTCTGCTGCAGTGTCCTGTCTTCTCTCTGCCTCAGTTTCTGTTTAGGTGCCAGTTTGCCTCTCTGCTGTCTCCTGTCCTTGTCGCCAACGCCTCATAAGTCAGCCCTCTTCAAGCTGAAATCTCATTCTTCTCTTTTTATAACAGCACAAAATCGCATTTTACCGTAAATCACCTGACAAGTGATTCAGAAAAACTGACTTTTATGAAGGTCTGCCGAAGTTTGGAGAATTTGGCCCGAGGAGAGGAAAGTTGACTTAAATGCTTCACTGAAAGCCCACAGCTGTTGGCTGATCCTGAGTGGTACCCTAAATTGTTCCGTAGGTTTTCATCGTTAATCATTGTTTGTGTCTGGCATGTAAAAGACCAATAGCATGTACTTCAGATTCTTCTGTGTATGAAGACCTTTGTAAGCAGCCAGACACATTCTCCCACAGCATTTTTGCACCCCAAGAGAATAAAGTGGCCAGCCAGCCGAGGCACTGTCACTGAAATATTACTTAAGCTTTGGATCTCAGGGTATCTGCTGTTAAAGAGCATCACTGCAAGTGCTCTGCTTTCCTGAATTTAAAAGCTGTAAACTTCACTGGCTGGAATATGTTGGGATAATTTGTATGTAAAGTAACATGAGGCTCAAACATCAAAAGGCAGCACTACCCAACTAGAAGTGGAGACGTTCAGACAGGATACACCGTCCGTTTAGTCTTGTGAAATATGTTGACCTGCATCTACTGATTTTTCCGGCTTCCCGAGGGGCAACAGAAACAACTTCCGTACACAACTTTAACACGTTATCGTCCTTCTTGTTACCAGTAGTTACTTATTTATACACCACACACTGAAGCATGGTCCAACGTTTCCCTTCATTTGGAGTTGTGCTGAATGCAACACTTCCTCTCTTTTAGCTCTTATTTTGGCCTCTACCAGCTTCTGAAGAAAATGTCTGCCTTTTTAGCTGCAAATTCTTTGCACTGTGTTCACCAGTTAGTTCCTGACTTCGTTCAGCAGTTTGCAAATCACATTTTATTGCTATGGCAAAGTGAAAACTGGTCTTTAAAATGTGA
Organism: Mastacembelus armatus; assembly: GCF_900324485.2. NCBI lineage: Eukaryota > Metazoa > Chordata > Actinopteri > Synbranchiformes > Mastacembelidae > Mastacembelus > Mastacembelus armatus. The sequence goes on along the minus strand of NC_046638.1, from coordinate 7,734,321 downwards.
ATCACTCAAGGTATGACAAGCAGGGTTGTTTTTAGCTTTGACAGTCATGCATTTTTGAGTTCATCCACTCAGCATGGAATGACTTTCATCAGCATGTGACCCCATAAAGGTTGCTGTGATCCTTTAGCTGAAAATTATTTTTAAAAACGGATAGCCTGGCCAACCAGACTAACTCTTTTCCTATTCTATACAAAGACTTAGCCTGGAATCTCTTAGGTTCAGATCAATTTCCAGGGGGCAGGCCAATGGATGCAGAAAAAAAAACAATCCGAGAAACAAACAATATGACACAAACAAAGCGACAGTGAGACCGGCAAAGGGTGTGTGGTAGAGTAGAGATGCTAGTGAATGACTGTTGCTGTTTTTGCTATAAAAACATGAGAATACACGATGTTAGCACCAGTTCTGTGCATATTTTTTGAACAAACTGGCAAAAGCCAGTTGTTTGCAGACCTGGGACTGGTATTGAGAAACATTATGAACAAGTCATACATAAAGCCCGCCCCATTGCAGATGAACGGCTGTGATTGGCCCGGCTGTTTTGGAGCCGGAGGAAAAGACTCCCTATGGCAAGGGTCCAGACCCACATTCTTTCTTTAAGAAAGGAGTGTGTTTTTCTGACAGTGATCATTCCATTTGAGGATTGTTACAGATAAACAAGTGGAACATGGCAGTAGTATGTTGCAGTCAATAAGAATTTGTTTGATTGTTGTTTGCGATTATGCTTTTTGAGAAGGTTGTCCATTACCTTCATCCTTTTTCCCGACTGGAAAGTTGCCGTGAAGCACTTTACCCATGACCCCCTGTTTCCCTGAAAAGTGAATAGAGCCTAAGGATCTGTTTCTGAGCCTGAGCTCCCAACAGCTTTCTTCATGTTTAGGAAAACATGCAAACTGACGTCGAAAAAATAAAAGTGAGCAGTCAGCCCCCTTGGCTTTTCTCGTCTGGCCCAGATGCCCATATGAAAGCTGACTTTTGTGTGCTGGACAACTCTCATACAAGGTGGATGGCCAGTGTTTTTCCTGGCATGCTGTGAACAAACACAGACCTATTACACTGGGCTGCCTGGTGTGTCAAACCATAATCTACAGTTTTATTTTGCATTATTTGAGAAGTCTTAAGAAGTAAATCTGTATTCCACTGAACAAGAAAGCCAGAAATATAAATATATAATAGTTTCTGCAGTTTCCCTAGGTTAGCATAAATTCCAGGCTCAGGCAGATATCTAGTGTCTAAGACATGCACCACATCCCACACCCTCAAACTGCCACATGGTCTGAGCAAACTGCAGTGGCAAAACAGCTTTGAAAACTTTGATTTGAAATATTCAAAACTCACTCATGCAACTTTCCTAACTCCCCTGAATATATATGCAATAACATGTGTGGCTTCTTTCCCACTCAAACCTTGGAATTGCATTATTCATCTGAGGCAGTGTTTCAACTTTCTCTTTCTTTGCCCGCAGAGCTCCCACCCACACGCCCGTCTTTTAATTCAATCCCAATATTCTTCCCCATCATTCTCCCAAAACTGAGCCTTGTTAGTGTGCACATGCTCTGTGAATATTTGGATGTGTATACACAAAACTGTTTTACCTGAAGATCACACCAGAGAGTTTAGGCTGATGATGACTATATCATGACATTCTAAAAATGTATAATTGTGTTTTTTATGTAGTGCTGGAGAAAATTAATCAGCTCTATTACTTAAGTAAACATAGTTATACCACACTGCAGAAATACAAGTATAGTTCCTGCACCCTGAGAACTTTATACCATTATATATTATACAATATTATTGGACTGTTATTACCAGTGCTTTGCATGTAATCATTTTTTTAATTAAAAACCCTTAGTCTGTTTGTTTGCTTTAGTTTACACATGCATGTTGACACCTCTTTTAGTGCTGTGTTTTATAACTTTTGTTTTAGATACACTGTTACAGTGCGATATGTTTGGAGAGCCTGCAGGAAGGTGGCAGACAAAGCCTCTCTCCTAGGCTGTACTGAACTGTACCTCTTGGTCTTAACCAACAGGATGGCCTGCATGCCCACATTCTGAAGTGGTGTCCATGAAATCCTTGAATGTGCATTTTATGAGAGGTTAGGGTTGGGGAATAGTACCACTCATTGTGGGGCCTTGAAGGTTTATGACCGCATGGCCTGATAACCCTCTATGGGGCCACATGATAGGTTAAGCATTGTTTAAGCTAGAGAAGGGGCTTCCAATGCTCATTCTTTGTCATATTTCATTGGGTAACTGCAAGCAATGGGTTATTTTCATAATGTATCAGCTAATCTGCAGATTATTTTCTATAGTAATCGAGTTATTACTGGGACTATAAAATTTTAGCAAAATGTGAAAAATGCCTATTACAGTTCCCTTATGCTGAACGTGATGTCATCAGTTGCTTTGTGTGGCCAACAGTTCGGTGTGCACATGTATGGATTGATAACTAACTGTCAGGATGTGTGTGCACGTGCAGGTCTATCTGTAAGAGGAAGGTGGCATTTCTGTGTTTGTGTGTGTGTGTGTGTGGGTGGAGATGGGTGTCCACAGCACCTCAGTGGAAACTTGGCCGTGAGCCGACCACTGCCCATGAGGGCTGGTAAACATGTGATGGATCTTGCTCTTGTTTCAGACACTCCATTCAGCTGCATGTTCCTTTTTTCCTCAAGTTCCACAGTCCTTCAAATCTGAATCAGACTGTATTTGATGTATCAGTCTGTTTAATCTGCTTTTTGTGCCTCATTACAGTTACTGCTAAAGTATGTTCAAACAAACAGATGCTCAATGCATACAGTATACAGTAGTCTTATTGCATTTAAGGTCTTTCAAAGCTGTTAACAACCTGATTTCCCTGAACTGTATATCATGTGAGAGGTATGTCATAAATTCATTGTTTTTATTGGAAATGAGCAGAGCCTGGAGGCTGCAGGGTGCAGTGGTTTAATGGTAAACATCTCTGTAAAAACTGGCCTTTGGACATTCACAATTCAGGTGTGATCAGCCTCGGGGCTGCAGCTGACAGAGCAGGTGTAAGCGAGGTCACATCTGATGACTGTCCCCCCTCCCTGTCCTCAATGCAACATCCAAACCAGATGTCTGATGAATTGCTCCTCATAAAAGATTCCTCTTTTACAATGGACCGTGTCATTGCCAAATTGGGTAAGATGGTTACGTGTGCATTCCCAAGTCATTAAAATTCTTACGGGTAATTTCAGAATGGCCTCTAGACCCGTTTTTAGAGACAACCAACAAATTTCACAATGATCTTGTCCTGAATTGCTGTGTGCAATGGTTTACGGAGGGATATAATGATTCTAAGAAGTTTTGATTTTCATAGTAGAAAAGAAGCACGTTAAGATGAGGTTCTGTTAGTTTTCAGTTCCAATATCACTGGGGTTGTTCCAATAATACCACAAGTGGCATAACTAATTTTTCTCTTTTGGCATCATTTTATATTACTGTATATTACCACATATTGTTTAGACAACCTTCTGCCCCACAAAATAAATTTTTCTCTGAAAATCTTAAAGAGGACCAACAATGTCACAACATAAGTGCACTGGCATACGCTGCAAGTAAAAAGAATGTTTTTTACTGTATATTCCTGTTTTCTCTCCAACTTCATTTTCTCTCTCTTTTGTTTCACTCTTATCTCCACTTTGTGAAGAGGGAATGTTTCTGTTCCTGTCACCCGTGAAATAAACCACTGAGATGTAGCGGTCGTGAATCAACTCTTCCAAAGAGACGTTACCTGTGGGCTCTGATAAGGTGAGAAAAACAGATGTCGCAGAAATCTGCACACACTTGGAGCCACTGAGCTGTCCTGTATGACACGCTGCATTGAAAGGGAAGTCTGGCTCTCAGTGAGCATGTGCTGAGGGATGATGGACAGGACTTGGCCTCCTCCTGCTCCTATCACTCTCTGTTAGCGTTTCTTCTCCTCCCCTGCTTCCTGCTAATCACAGCTGACAAAGGATACACAGGACTCCGTCTTCACCAGTGGATAGAAAGAGTTGTGCTGACCTATCTCTGGATTTCGGACATGGAGCTACGACAACCGGAGCATGGCATGTCTGCATATAAATGCTGTGGGGGGAAAAAACGAACGTTAAACAGGTTCAGGTTTAAATGTACAGTATAAAAGAGAATTAGAGTTGAGGCTACATGCTGTTTATACAGTGTCTGTATATGTGCATCAGCTAACATGACCTGAGATTACATGTGCTTTCTTATTTTTAGAGGTCTGTATATTTCCATATGGTGCACATATCCACCTAAATCACATGAAAGAGATACACTGACAGTTGAGGGAACACGTGTATTTATGCACAAGGGAGACCTGTGTGCTGAAACACTGATGAAATCCTTCCACCATGATGACACACATTATCAGTGGCACCCAAAGTGGAAGGAATATTTCAATGACCGGTTGGAGTCAGGACATTAGGGGTCAAGGTGGTGGAGGGGTGGGCAACCACAAGACTATTTAAGATACAGCTGTGCCGTTTCTTTTGTCAGCATCCAGAAACTTCTCTCAGAGTAAAAAAAAAAAAGAAAAAAAAAAGAATTCTTGTCAAAGAAGTTTGAAGCCCTGTGGTTTGCAAAAAATCTTAGACTGAAATCACAAAATCAACAGGCACCCACAGAGACAAAACATGGCCTAAAACGTTTGTTCCTAAATACACCACATTCATTCCACTCAGATAGGAAAATGTAGGTCAAACAAATTATATACTAAAACTGGCTTTACTGCAGCTGGAATTATAAAACAGAATATTAAATATATTTTACCAAAAAAAAAGGTATTGGAATGTTTGAAAGAGAAAAATCTAAACAAAAGTCAGACCTAGTGAGGACAACGCCTGCTGGGCTGGCTGAGGAAGGATTTGGGGGTCTCTCTACTGCTGCAATCTCTTGCTCCCTGTGAGGAGTCGGGAACTCGGGGGTGTGAATGAGCTGAGATGCGCGGCTGGTCGAAGAGCTTTTGACAAACACTTAGGATTTGTCCCTCCAAACCCCAGACGGGCACTAACTCAAACATCCTAAAATTCTTCAGCACGTTTATCCTCGAAAGCAGCGGCAGCTCCTGCTATTTAATGAGAAACCGGGAAGTGGACAAACAATGGACACACAGAGCGGGTTCTTGCTGAACGTTCACGGAACACGGGACTAATGTTTTGCAAAGACCGTCGCTGCGCGGACCCGGGTCGCGGAGCCACAAAGAGAAGAGAATGACAACAGAAGTCAAAAGAGACGGTGCGTCAGAAAGGAGGGCAGAGCAGGACGCGTGTGTGCAGCGAAGCGGTGCCCTAGATCTGTGTTAACATCTGAGTTACTTTGTCGCTCGGGCTCGTCTCATGCTGTTTTCGGGGCAGCAGTTTCTCAACCCCGCACCTGAAAAAGCAAATGTAAACGCGTTCAGTGGCAGCACATCCCCATGCGTAAATGGAGACTCATCTGTGCGCATCCGTCGTGCTTTTTCATTGTGCGTACAATGAATGATGTTTGTTTTGTCATTAACTCATCTCCTGTCCCATGACCACACTACTATAGATGCATTATAGACTTCCTCATACTTCATATCTGCCATGAGTGATGGCGATGCCTGCAGAATCAGACTGTACCGGTACGCAGAGCAGCAGCTACGAAAAACGCTTCAGCGCACCGGATCGCAACGGTTATGTGAAAACATGTGTCATTCCACTGTGCCGTGACCGGGTCTGCGAGTCGTGGGTGAGGCTAATGTTCACTAAAATATGGAGTTCCCAGAGACTCCGAAGTGCTGTGTGCGTGGGGTCGCTTTCGCTTTTTCTCGCTCTGTTGGTCAAATGTGCAGACTGGAAAGCTGAGGCCAGCAGTGGCAGCGCTGACAACAGACTCTCGCATTCATCGTCTCCCCTTCACTTCGTTACAGGCTGCGCGGCGGAGCTGTTGCAAACTTGCTGGAGCGTGGTTTCGCCATTGTTCACCCTCCTATGTGCCTTCTTCTGGGTCGGTGTGTACTTAGTCCGCTGTGGGGTTCTAATCCAGACCGCCCTCTCCCTTCTAACCTTGTGCCACCTGGGCGAAGCAGCGGCGTGGTCTCTCCTGGACGGGACAGATGAGCAACTGTTTTCATCCACCACAGCGGCCGTGGTTGTGCTCGTCTGCGTGACCACCGGTGCACTCATGGTAGCGCGGCTCAACCAGGGCATATCTGTGATCGTTTTCATCAGCATAGTCAGGACTATTTCACTTTTCTCGCTGCATAAAGTACGGGCCACTTGGAGACCGTACGTCGCATACCTGGTTGGAGTTCTGGGAATCCTGCTGGCGAGGTATGCGGATAAGCTCCTTCCCAACCAAGGGAGACACAAGGAGGGCTGCACCCCCGTGACTGGAGCCAGGGAAGAGATCCCTGTATTTAAAAGGCGCAGGAGGTCCAGTTCTGTAATAGCCTCAGACATGGCACACAGTCAGTCCAACAGTAAGTCACATCGCCGGACCTCTCTGCCATGCATCCAGAGGGACCAGGTAAGAAGTTTCTGCCTCATTCAGCTCCTGTATTTGTGGCTTGTTTTCATCTTCCAATGACGAGTTTTGGGTCTGAGGCGATGAGAAGCCAGGACAGAGCCAGTGACAGTAAAATAAGGACTGTTGACCTTTTATGACCGATTCTAATATTCAGTATTACTTTATCAGTATTAGAATTACTGTTAAGGAGTGTACATGATATTGAACGGTAGGTAGTTTTAAAACATATCCTGTAACTGGATTTGCTTGGTGTGCTTTGATTTCTGATTTGTCCTGAGATGCATATATCAGCCATGGACTAAAATCTTGTCATATTCTGTAGAACCACTTGCAGCCACAGGAACTAAAACATGCAATAACAAAGGTCTATGATATTTTTTTTCTAACTTAGATTCTGTTTATATAATAGCTTATAGGTTTTTTAAAAAAAGATATATTTAATTTATACTCAAATTTTCAAGCTGTGCACCCATCAGAGCAAAGTGATGCTTTCAATTCATGTGGACACATACAGGATATTTGCAACTACTTCTGTCATTTGAAAATAAAGAACCAAATTTAGGATTTTGTCGCTAAAGGTATGCTATTTTTGAAACAGTGCTTTTAAGTGCTGATGAGAAAGGGCAGCTAAGGATACAATGTCAGTGATTCATCACATCCCTAATTATTTATATCAAACATTTTCCCCAGATGATCTCAGAGCCACTGCCACAAAGCTGACAAATGCATTTTTATCTTTTTTTCTCCTAGACTTTAATGCCACTTGCTCTCCATCACTTATTGGGCTTGCTGTCATTAAATCCCAGGAATGTCACAGCTCCGCTTGTTAAACCACTTTTGATACGGACACACATGCATAGGTGTGTTAAGAAGCAATGGGGGGGGGGGTTCACTCAACCAAACTGATATCAGCTCCTTAGTCCTCCGTATGGAAAATCAATTAGTTTGCCAGGCATGTAAATGGGAAACAGACTCTGGAGTGATCAAAGCTCTAGTTGTGACCTGTGAGTGTGGTTAGGTTGGGAGATGAGAGGCTGCAGCATTGGCCCGGCCACTTGAAAGATGCCCTAAGCTCTCAAGGCTAGTCAGCGTTGTAGTGTGCATGTTTGCTTTCTTTGTGGTCTCACACACACACACACACACACACACAAACATACACCATACCCAAATCGGATATGAAAAGACTCTTAGATATTTTAAAGTTTACACTTTATTATGATGTAGGTCTGATGTCTCAATCAGATGTTATTCAAGTGTCACAGTCAGTTTTTATTAACTTGATCTACAGCTGTTGATTTGCAGTAACAGAGTGCGGAGGCATATGATGTTTTCGGATGAGTGATGAGCTGGAAAATGTTTAACCATATAATTTATATTGTTAGTCTATGGCTACAAACAAACATTAGTACAGATGGCAGTAAGTTTTGTGTTGTAAAGAGCAATGCTGTAAGTGAGGGAAAGAAAATGTTATTTTTTTCATTCTTGTAAATATTTCTTTACATACACCAAGAAAACATCACATTCCATATTTACTGGTGTTCATGTGGTTTTTGTTGTGTTAATTTAGTTAAATCTTCTGTCTATGATCTCATACTCTGTGATCATATGATCTAACCGTTTCATTATTGTAAGAGTGAACACAGGCATTTGACAACCAAGCTGTAATAAAAGCACTAAAGCAATGCCCTATTTCAAAGACACCAAATGTGAAAAAAAAAAAAAAAAAACATATTAGGAGGTATACCATCCCATTTAGATTCAGACCCCATTACTTTAAAGGATTCAAGAAGGAGTTACTTAAAGAACAATAAAAACAGCCCTTAAAAGCAAGACATTAGTCGTAAACAGCTCTCATTCATGCAGCTACTGCAATTAACATGTTTTGGTTTGCTTTAGGATTTTTTTTTTCTGGCAGCAGTGCTTCAATAAAAGCTAAATTGGATGGTAGGACCAGACAGAGTAGACAATCCTGCAAAGATGCAGACATTTGGAACATCTGTGGCTCTCGTGCTCTGTCACCTCGACCAGGTTGGAGCCCTCTGCTGAGAGACATTCTCTATTGCATGTTTTTGTTGTGGCGTGTAAAGAGAGCAGTTTTGACTGTCTTCATACACTAGTATGTGAAACTAAGGTTAAAAACATAGATTTTGTGTAACAAAACCCAATTCTAGTGATCTACCATATTCTGTCATCTCTGGCGATGGTGCTTAGCAGTTGGCCTGTCTGTAATTGAGACACACATGGTGTACATATGCTCTGTCTTAAGCGTGTCTTGTCTGTGTGGTCTGTAATGTGTAAACAAGCCCATCGTGACCCACACTAGTCATCACCTTGCTCATTCTGGCCTCCCTAAGTGTGGTCAGACACATGTTTGAGGGGGGTGGGGGGTTGGGGGTGGGTTCACAATTCAACCACCATATGGAGATGAGGACAGTGGAGATGTCTGCAGACAGCATGAAGTGTCTAACTGACTCTGCCTGGAGGACATATAGGTTTACTGGACGGTGGCTGCAATTTTCCAGGTAGTGCTTCTTAGTTACATGACCTAAAGGGGCTAAATGATGTTTTAACAGTTTTGCCCTTTTGCTTTGTTTATTAGAGTTATGATGTTTTTAAGAAGCAGTGAGAGAAGCATGACAAGGAGTAGAGCTGCACTTTGTTGATCTCACCATGTTTGCATTAGTACTGTGCTTCTGAAGTGTTTGAAGGATAGTGTGAGGTTGGATGGAGGATTACAACTGATACTTAACTTTGTTTTTGTCAGGAAGCTTCTCCCACAGACCTTAGAGTCTTATATAAAGGTCCTTCAGATTGATAGTCACCATGTAAAAACAGTTTATTCAGAAAATAAATAGAGCAAAGAGGAATCCCTCTTCTTTCTCGCAAGTCTTAAAGCTGCCATGTTGCCAACCGCCACTCTGCCAAATCCGCCCTGTGCGGCTATACTTCATTATGCACAACTGTAGATTTAATAAACAGCCATTTCCCCTCCTTTTGATTAGTGCCAGCATCTATCAGCTCACTAAGTAGCTGCATTTTGCAATACTGGGGTCATCCACCCCATTCGGGGCGTAATAAAAGAAAGTCATTATCAGCTGATCTGATAGTGGTTAGCAGAGGCCTCTATGGAATAGATCTTTTTCTTGGTTTAATACAAAATGACAGGCTGGTTTTCGATGTTTGAGCTGGGGATATTGAACTGGAGCGAGGGGTGTGGACTTGTGGTGTGGATCGCTTTTCACAGCGTGTAAGGAAATTTGAGTCCAAGACTCTCCTGCTGCAGACATCAGCGCTGTCATAGATCTTTCTGTCCTCCCAAGTAGACAAAAGCAGTCTGCCATGTTTCCAGCACATATTGAATATTTTTAACTAAACATGACTGAGCTACAACGTTTGAGCAGAAGCTATGAACTAGCTAGTAGAATGTTAGGTAGGGAGGGGAGTAGACGTTAATGAGAAGTTTGACTTTTTAGACAATCCTCTTTGCGAGGGGTTGGAGGCCACTCCCTTTTCTGTTACTGACTCCACCTCTCCGCAGCGCACTCTTCTCTGTCCTCTAACTGACACTAACACAAATATTATCCCAACTAGAGGAGGAAATTCTTTCTTAACTTGGATGATAAAGATATTCTTGAAATCTATGATAATGACTTCCTGTGCAATAGGATCCAAACACAATTACTGTTGCTGTTGTAAATGTTTCCTGTTACTCTATTTTAGCTGCACCGTCCATAATTGAATTGTGATTTTGGATGGAGGAGGTTGTTGATAGCCTGTAGGGCAGTGATTTACCACTAGGCCACTGTGCACTCTCATCCCAAACAGCTTGTTTTTATTGTAAACACATAGCCTCATGGGATATGATGTTTTTTTTTTGGGGGGTTTTTTTGACTGGATTGGCCTCTGTGTTAGAAACGGTCTCATTGAAAGCTTTCCTTTGCATTTGGAAAGGAAGCTGATGTCAACATGGGGCAGTTTGTCTTGTGATTGGGCGATCCACTTCACACTTTGAATCTCCATTCAGTCTCAGTGTATTAGCTGCACTGTGCGTGTGTGAAGAGGCAAGGGGTGGAGAAATTGGGGTAGGAACGAAAGTAGGTCATTCGAGGTTTTGTTAGTAGCCAGGCAAAACAGCAGGCTTACTCTTATCCCCCTGAATGGTGAAAGGGTCTTGCATGACGCAGTGTAGCAACTTTTAGCTCGCTTGTTCTCCCAATTGTATGTGTTAGCCCTGCCATGTTGGCTACCCAGCACGAAGCCACATTACACCAGGTTTTGTCTGTGACAGCGTAAACAAGAGCTCTTTGCCCACATTTCTTAGTAACACCAAACTGACGTTCTGGCCAAGGTGCTGCCATGGCCAGCTCCAGATGTGTAAAGCATAGTTTGGGTTTTATTTTCATAGTTTTCATTTCGTTATATTCGCCAAAGTCATTGGTAATATTTGGAAACACAGCACTGTGTGTGTCTGACAGAAGAAACAAACAGAGTTGGGGTAGACAAACTGTTTATTTAAACCATTTAATTTGGGGTTTAATGCAAAAGTGAGTGTACCTGAAGTGTGGGTAATAAACCCTCATTGCACAGAAAACACTCAAGATCAAAGATGAACCAAGAAGTCCTTTTTAAACTTGAATGTTTAAAATGGACAGTTTGGGTCACAGCTGAAAACGTTTGGACATTTTGGAAACAGCCGGGTCATAATAATCTTTTATATTTGATTTTCCAATATATTTTCTAAAATGCTGGACTATTCCTGTAAAACTTGCATGATCATCTGACTGCTTGTTTATTGCCCAGTCTGAACTCTTTCTAGATCTCAGCAATTAACTGGTTGAGACAAATATTATAATGACAGATGACAATGCTGGCGAAAGTTATGAAAATGAGACCAGATATGTAATAAAATGCAATTAACCTTTATCTATTACATGGCAATGCCCATTGGTTTTTCTTCCCTTCGCCTCACAGCACAAGAATATATCATATCCGTATACTCTCCCAGTGTCTCTGATAGCCTAAGCTAACCAAACAACAGGTCCAGAACCAGGTTGAGTAGCCCTCTTCCCTGTCTTCCCTACCCCTGGCACAACCACAGTCCAGGTCCTCACTGATTACCATGGAAATTATGGAAGGACGTCTATGTGTACATGTAAGCGAGTGTGTGTGCGCGTGTGTGTCTGTGTGTATTGCCAGCAACTTGATGGCTGCCAGCTGTTGCAGGCTGAGAGGTTGAATCCACTCGGAGAAACATGGAGGGCCTCAAACCACAGACACAACTCAACGCAGCTGGAACTGCTAGACAAGTACAGTCATCCAGTCCTGACAAACAGCATACATTTTAACACCTCAGGCTCTTAATAACTGCCCCAATAACTTAAAAGCTGCTAAATGAGCTGGAATGTGCAGATTGAGTGGACTTTGACAGACAGGCATGATTCCTCTCCTCTTCTCCCCACACACCCTGACCTTAGCCAACACTACCATCAGGTCTGTCACCAGGTGTGCAGTTTGCCTCTACATAATGAATAGACACTCTCACATTCTGTGTGTTTGAGTATGTATGTGTGCCTGTTTATGAGGGGGATGTAAAAGTGGAGAGTGGTGGGGTTGTAGGTCCTGCACATAAATAGCTGCAGTCAATAAGAATGTGTGAAAAACAAATGGAAGAAAACAACTGTTAGTTTCACTTGTCAGAGTGTGCATGTGTACTTCAGAGACAGTGGAGTCCCAGAAATTAATCTCATGGCGTGTTATTGGTGTTGGGGTTCAGAGAGGAAGTGTAGCTAATCCCTCAGGTCTGGCCATTGTGTCTCTGTTCGAAACAGAGCAGGCCACAGTCACTGCTGCTGCTGCTGCTGCTGCTGCTGCTGCTGCTGCTGCCATGATTCATTTAACAAGCAGGAACATTCTGAGCCCCTTTAACTAGGGCTGTCTAATAAATCCAAACATGCTCAGCTATTAATTGATTATATATTTCACCAGCATGACAAGGGAGCCTGTTTTCACTGATGGACAATTGTAGTTAGTAATCCACTGCCTAGCTGTTTGCATAGGGCTTTAACTGGACATGCTATTATATATATTTTTTTATTTGCTTCAAATTGTTCATGCAGAAAATATTTCGCTCTAGACATTACACCCTCGTAACTTCACCACAGGACTGTTTGCATATTATTTCATAAATACCTGTGGTAGTTATAGTATTTAAATCCTTCACTTATTGTTAAGCAAAAGCGGCAATACGACCTTTCAAAAATCCTCAGTCATGAGTAAAAGTACTGAAGGTTTATCTATAAATTGTACTTAAATAAACGTATTTGTTATGCAGCACAATAGCCCCTTGTCAGAGATTTATCACAGTTATTCTTACTAATTTATGAATATTTATAAAGCTATATCTAGTCAAGGCCAACCTCCAATTACAGTTTATTATATGAAGGCAGTTTCATTCATCACAATGTATTTATTTCATAAACCAAACTAATATTTTGTGTGCAAATGATCTGCCAAGTAAATAGGAGGTATGCAGAAATTTAATGACTTGAGTGGGAATATAAATGTACAGCTACCCCAAATTTATCAGTCCTTAGGTACCTAAGTAAGTATACTTAAAATACAAGCATTTATATACTTTTAATCAAGTCCCAGTTCCCTTGAATATTTTCACTTTTAATTCTTCATAAACTTTGCATTAATGATTTTCCTGATGTTAAATCACAGCAAGTAGGGATGTAACTTGGTCAATAATATCCTTTGGATCCAAGTGTCATGAGGTTCAGTCAGTGAGCTGCATGTCTGTTTAGCTGAGTGGCGTGGTGCGAGGAAATGTGTTATTGTAACCTCTGCCTGGTGGGCTCTCCCTGTCCGTCCAGCCTCACTGGCTCGCCATGGGCCTGTCTTTCCCTGCAGCCAACAAGGCTTCTGCTGTTCCCTGCTCAATGCTATGTTTTACTCTCCAAATATGTTAGAGAAAAAAAAAAAATCTGTCTGTACATCTGTCTGTCAGTCAGGTTATTTCACTCCTTGCAGGGGCGAGAGTCTTAGGGTTTGGGTTAAGGGCTGTTTTCATGCAGTCACTTTCAATTAGTCAGATATTAAAAGCGCAATGTATACATGTAGCTGTAGACCTGTGATGAATTTGCATAATGATATACAGTGTCTATATGATTTAGATTTATATGAACATGCTGTTTAAGGAATAAACATCAATGTTGGAATGCTGGTAACGCTCAGTTTAAGAGCACGGAGTCATTTTTGTACCACTTTGGTCACATTTTTGAATCCACTCTAGACAGAAACCACTAATGGTCAGCTCAAGGAAATTAGTTATTTTTATTCATTAAAAATATTTTATTCGTTTTTTTTTTAAGTTTAAAATTTTTTGTGTGAAACGTGAAGATTTGAGTGTAATTACGTTTTTAAGTGGTAAATTGAAAAAGTTAAGAGAAACTTTTTCGCTCCAATGTGCTAAGTGTAGTAAATGATTAGTTTTATTTTTAAAGTGAATGATATCACACTTTAACTTGTTAGGTCCGTGGTGAGGGCAGACAAACCAGACACCGTCTTACGTTTGAAAGTGTGAATCTCTCTGAGAATTGGTGAGAAGAAGGCAGCAGCTATGGTCCTCAGTCCATTTTCCTTATACCCAGCTCAGGTCCTCAGGCCTTTTGTTCATAGGGAGTCACCCCCCTCCCCTGCTACACTACTACTTTTCTGTATGGTGTAACCCTCCTACTAATATAAACACTTACATGGTTCAAGAGACTGGCTAAGTAAGGTATCATTGATTTGTTATTGCTGTGTTCTGCACTGCCTGGAGACACTGAACGATGTCGGGGCTGACGTTTACTTGTGTAGGCGACATCCATTTATACTCAGCCATAATCAATGGCTATGAACAGGAGGCTCTCCATATGTCAGACAAGTCCTGTGTAGTGGAGATAGTGGGATGTTGGTTCCAGGCACCCCTTCTTGGCCAAGATAGCCCAGCTAACCAGTTAACTGCTTCGTGGAGCACAAGCCAACCCTGATCTGTGTACGCTTTCGCCTGGAAAAAGTGAGAATAGACATGCCATGACAACATGTGAGCCATGTTGATAAGACGCATGGTATTGTTTCAGAAAACTTCAATCCGCAGCCCTCCATCTGTGCAGATAAGACATTAGTCACATGCTCTGTGTATCTCTGCGAGTCTGTCTGTGTTGTAAAATGAAGGGAAACATTAGAATTGGGTCTCACAACAATGTGAACGGTGTTAGAAAAGCTATACTGGGCCTTTATTTTAATGGTTGTGTTTCTGGGGCTGCCTCAGGTTTCTCTCTCCATAATGTTTTCCATTAGCTGCTGTTCCATTCATACACTCGCTGATCTGGATCCTCTCCTTTGGGGCTGGACAGCTTAAATGAAATCTCCATATCTACTGTAGCTGGCACCTTTTCTCTCCTCTTTTTCATTTTCTCTGATCTGTCCTCCCTTTTGACAGTGGAAAGAGTTTAGAGTCAGGTCCTTGAGGCAGTTTAGCAGCCTCACATCCTGGATCACAATAATAGCTCTGGGACCACATCGCACATTTGTTCTATTATAGCCCAACCTTAATTCTGCAAATGCCTTTTACTCCTTTCACATTGGTCTACTGTTTAAAGCTAATATTAGAATGAGTGTTGACGTTTTTTTAACATAGCTATCTTTCTCAGAGAACTATCAAACCCCCCTGTGTCTTGCTGTCATGGTTAGACCCCTTTCAGTGGTAAGATTTAAGAATTGTGAAATGTTTGGCGGGCGATTCATCAAGGTCTTGGAGAGAGCATTTCTATTGTAAGGACGAGGAATGGCATGTGGTGGTTTTGGCAAAGCTCCACAAACTGGAGAGGCAGAAGGACTTTTGACGTCATCGGGAAACGTGACCCACTTCTCAAGAAGCAAGGAGCCTTGGGCGGGTTGAGCAGATGTTGCACAGATGAGCCTGCGCACACACACACATACACCTACCCTGCATGCACACTTTGTGCTCTGCCTTTATTTTCCATTAAAATACCCACAGAAAAAAATTGACGGTGCAGCAACTCTAGCCGGGTCCCATTTGGGTTTGTGGTTGTGCACAGGCGTGAACTGATGTGGTCGTCAGCTTGTGCCCTGGCAGGAGAGGTAAAGCATAACAAAAATGGGCAGTGTTAGTAGGTTATTCAGGTCATATCTGGTGGGTTTTCTCTAAACTGGTCTCAGGGGTAGAGACGCGCCACACACGGATTCTACATTACAGCTTCTACACTCTTTGAGCTCCATGGCTCTGGTACTGTAAGGTGGATGTAGGGCTGAGAAGTGATACTAGACCAAAAAGAACCACTAGCTCAGTTCTCCCCTAGCTCCATCCTGCCCATCAGCCAGGGGTGATCTCCTCCTCCTCCTCCTCCTCCTCCTCCTCCTCCTCCTCCTCTCTAACATGTCTGTATGTCATATTGCAATGCTCTTTATCACTGCTGTTTACACCCTTACATTGAAACTGTAATGATGCCTATTTTAAGCGATTGGGTACATCATACAAGGGCAGCATGGTGGCAGCATGGTTAGCACTGTTGCCTCACAGCAAGAAGGCCATGGGCTCGCAACCCAGGTTTTCTGTGTGGAGTTTGCATGTTCTCCCCCATGCTTGCGTGGGTTTACTCCAGGTACCCCACAGTCCAAAAACATGCATGTTAGGTTGATTGGTGACTCTAAATTGCCCATAGTGTGGTTGTTTGTGTGTCTATATGTGTCCCTGTGATGGACTGGTGACCTGTCCAGGGTGTACCCTTGCCTTCCACCTGAAAGAGAGCTGGGATAGGCTCCAGCAGATCCCCGTGAACCTGGATGCATCCCTGTGGATGGATGGATGGATGGATGGATGGATGGATGGTACATCATACAGCTTCAGGTTGACATGCATCCATACTGGGGTGTCACAAAATGCAACCCTAAACTTTTCTGTTCTTTTATAATCATTTTTTTTAATATCATTTTATATAATGTAACAATGGGACACAGGGCACTCATATGTCACTCAGTGTGATCACACAGAGAATTATCACTTCATTCTGCAGTTGTTTTCAGCTCAAGAAAGCATTTAAGGTCTTTTAGTTCATAGTTTTGGTTTCCAGCTGCATCAGGGAGCTGTTCAGCAAAAAAAAAAAAAAAAAAAAACTGCAAAATTCACTGTACACTATCTGTCCAGCAGACAGACAACCGACAATTCTTTGGAACATGTAGCAGATAAAGAGACAGATATTGTCCTCAGAAGGTGGGGAAGAGCAGAACAGATGTGAATATAAGAAGTGAATATTGGAAATAGATTTAATAGGTGGACAGAAACATGACAAATAAATAATTAGATCTGCATCTGCTTGATGTGTAAATATGCAAGTTTGCTAATGTTATAATGTTGAATAGCAGTGTTGTATTTTCATCCTTTTAAGATAAGATTATCAGTGCAACATGAAATAATGGCCAAAAGGTCAGATTTTATAGGTTTTAGTTTTTCTGCTTTATTCCTCTGTTTTCTTATCAAGTGTTTTTGTCAGTTCAGTGGTTTGTCATATGCCACCATGTGAATCTGGACTTAGCCCCCTGTGGGAGATGATGTTTCACCTAAACTGATTTCAAACCCCTAAACCTGATACGCACATCACGGTTTGTGGTGTAATTGATCTTCTGCATAATTTGTGGTGGAAAAAACTCAGGCATTTCACAAATTTCAGTTGATTAAATCGAATCATGGATGTAGTATGCTCATTTGCAATGCCTGTAGCTATTCCTTGATGGAGAGAGTATTTACAACAGGTTTGACTTATTCTCCACGTAAACATCCCATTTCAGGACACTTTCCCAGTCTTTGCAATTATTTTGACATTTTTTCATAGATATTTTGGATTACTGCGTTGTTGCCTATATAAGTGTCTCTGTCCATTAAGGGTTCAGATCATTCCTCCATTTCAAAAAATTGCATTGCTTAACTATCCGCCAAGCCACAGCTGGTAGTTAGTTTCCAGTTTCTTAGAAAAATGCAGAATATCCTACATCTATGGAAAATAGAAACATCAATGCCTATTGATCTCAATTATAATCCTGACCGTGTGCTATTGATATGTTGATATTATTTAGTTTTCAAATGAGCTCCGTTTTGGCAGTCGTCTCCTCTTCATTTGTTATTTTTCCCCAGGGAAGAGTCAGGGGCCGTATCGTTTCAGGCAGATGTCGGGTCAGGCATTTTTATTTCTGTCTACGGAATTCAAAGACCAGAAAACAAAATGGTGGCTCCTCCAGTGTGAAGCTGCTCACACTCTCTACGATGAGCTCATTACTTCTGAAATGTCAGTGATAATGAAGATTGGCCAAGAATCAACTCAATTTGCTATGACTGAGGTCTTCACATTTCTCATCACAGACAGTGCCTTGCGGCTGTATACCGGGTTGCTGAGGGACAGTGAGCTAAGAGAAGACCCAACAGCATTACATGCTTATAAAGATTATTTCTGCTTTGTTTCACGGCTGCTGAAATTGTTGCATGGGGGCAGGAATGCACTTGGATGTTGAAGGAAATACAAACAGAAAATCTTTTAGAAATACACTTGCACATGCACACAGAGACGCATTTGCGTAAAGGGGACCGGATCCTGTGATGTTGCCACAGATGTAATAAGCTCTCATTCATTTCCATGTTGGCAGAATGTTAAGGCTGATTCAGGGGCTGCTAGATGAAAAGGTCAGTGGGCTTGTTTTGGGTGAGTGTAAGATTTCCATCATCACGCCGCACGCTCTACCAAGCCCAGTCCAAATTACACAAACAGTGTCTCTGAAGCCCTTGACAGTCTCGATTCTGTCACTAAGTCAATAATCTGTCCTCTGTCCTCATCCTCTCTCCTCCCCCTCACGTCTGACCTGCTGTTAGTTTGCGTACTTCCCTTTTTACTTACCTTCAACAACGCTTGTCCAAACAGCAGCATAACTTTCCCCCGTATGTGTTTCCCTTTCTCCCACCATGCCATTTTCCACAGTTCTTCCACTTTTTCTCCCCTCCCCACTTCGCACCCAGCACCATTCATTGTTTCCAGACAGCGGTGAAACATGTTGAGGGAAATGTGTGAAACGTTAGGGTTTGTTTGCATGGAGAAAGACAGGGACACACACACACACACACACAGGAGGAATTGTTCCAGGAAACTGGCATCTGTGCAGCCCATTAGACAGGGATTCATTGGACCTGTGCGGCCTTTTACATATGGTGATCAGCTGCTGGGAGGGAACTGAAACCAGGGGTCACATTTGAGAGAAAACATTAGGAGAGATGATGCATGTTGGACACATGCTGACACACGCACACACAGACAACCACAAACACACTCTCTTTTTGCTTTCGCTCTCGTTCTGTCTTCAGAGCGCCCTGCACCGCTGTCCTGGTAGTGTTACACTGGCCAAGTCATTCATATCCGCAAGGCCTGGCTGCAGGTTGGAGTATACAGCTGCCCAGTGGGCTGCAAATAAACTCTCACTCTGTCTCACATACTCAACACATTCTATTAGTCCTCACTCCTTAAATCATAAGCTCTGAAAAGTCTGACATTTGTTCTAAGGAAGTCTTAGGATCATGACTAATGGGTGTGGGAAAGAGTGAACTCTGAGAGGCCTTTCATCAGTAGCAATAATTATTATTGCAGGAAAAGTTCAACCCTTTTATAATAGCTGCTCAAATGGCTCTCTGGGGTGCAAGTCTACCACCTTGACTTTAGTTGGAAAAGAGGAGCAAGTGAGGAAAAAAGAAGAGTGGGAAAGTTAGGGTGTGTTTTTGTGCAGGTTTTTGGGGAGTAAGGTATGAAGGAGGCCTGTGATTCATTAGTATATTTGTGTTGCTAGGTCTGAGTTGACTGGTTCAAGTACAGACCTAGTCTAGGTCAGGCCAGGATACTTCCTACTGGGCCAACACCATTTCTTTGAACTTGTCTCACAGTTTTTGCACATTCCTGTTATATGTGTAAGGGATAAAACATGATTCTATTGTAAATTGTTTTTGGCTCATAATTTTTTTGTTTCTCATTTTTCCAAAGGTTTAGACAAAAAATTCAATAGTTGATCTCAACTGATTTTCAAAGTGGAAATAAGAAAAATCTCCCCAAAAACTATTGGTGAAAAATAAAAAACATGACAAATATGTCTATATATATATATATATATATATATATATATATACATATATATATATATATATTGAGGAAGACACACACACCACCCATAGGGGTGAGTAGGGAAATATATATAAAAACTACCTATAATATATATATATAATATATATAGTTTTTTAAAATTATTTTTATACTTTCATGGGCTGATCCTCACTATAATAATCTATTCTTAAACACTTTATCCAAATCTTTTCTTCAGCCTTCACAACAACACACTTTTTTTTTACTGTAAACTAGTGAAATAATTTGAATTATTCAGTTGACCCATATCAGGTTGTGTGTAATAATGTTACACATTTGTCGGCATAATTAATAAGGAGTGCCTAAAAACATATATTCAAACAAAAAGGCACTGATCAAAAGACATTAAAAAGTAGTAGTTTAAGTGCAACTGTTGGAGTGGATTGACCATTTAACTTCTACACTGCAGGAGGAAGCAACATGTTTATATGCCCTGTGATTAAACTTCTCAGAAGTTAGTTGGTAATGAATTACATTTGGATTGTAACTCAATATCTCTGTTTCACATCATGTCTGATGAAGCTTCCACAGATTTAAACATTTGTCATAGTCCGCTGATTTTTTTTTAGGGCGAAGTTTTAAAGGAAAGAGTTTCTTCTGGGTGGTCATGGAGATGTTACGAGAGGCAAGGCCCCACGTTGTTTGAAGATGTGCTGTGTCGAGGCACCTGGTCAGAGCCTTAGGCAGCGGATATGGCTGTGCATGCTTCATGAATACAGGACTCATAAAGTTCACTCAGCTGCCAGGTGGACTGCAGCTTGCTTCATCACACACACACATACACACACATGCACACAGTGAGTGTATACATATGTGTTTGCTTTTAGGTGCACATTTAAGACACGTTCACACGTTTTGTGGTACAGACAGGGAGAGGGAGTGCTATTGGGTTTGTAAGCCTCTAATGAGATCAACTCAGATATGTTATCACTGTAACCAGATTAGTGATGATGCAGAGTATAGTATATCAGTTTTTGGCCAGAGGTCAGTCACATTTGTGGCAGAGAAGTGACATGGAGCACTTGTCCCAAATGCAATAACTGAACTTGCGTCATGCACATTAAGGACAGTTGAAAAATATAGGTACTATAAGAAGATGGACTGGCACTAGCTAAACTTACACATGTAACATTTTCTACTGAAGTCTTCTGACTGGAGCTACTGAAGCTGCTGCAGTTAGAGTGTGTCTTTTGATCTGTGCTAATCTGTCTCGCTCACAGACAGCCTTTTCAAGAAAAAACACTGAAGAGTGTCGGTACAAAGAGGCATCAGTTTGCAATATTTGATAGGTTTCACTTTCTCCCATGCTGGTGAGCACACTGGACGATGAAGTCTCTCTGGAAGACATGCTCAGTGTTTCTATAGCAATGATGTTTGCGCTTGTCTGGGGTGGTCTCCCATTCAAGAACTATCCAGACGTGACCCTGCTTCCCTCCCATAGGGCTGACGAGACCTGATGAGGGTCAGATTTGGTTAAATATACACATTGTGTTCATCTTGTTGAAAGCACAGTAATAAATTTGACTATAGCTAAATAAACTTCCAAAAAATAAATATGTTTAATAAAAAAAAAAAAATTTTTTAATCGAACAAAAAACACAATAATCAGGATTCTACCACACAAAATGTTCTAATAAATGAATATTTATACATTTATAACACCACTGTGCAGCACAGCTGAGAACCGAGGCTGAGAGTCCCTCACCATGATGGTTATTTATTAAGGCTGCAACAGCTAAATAAATTTTAAAATAAATCAGTGATGCAGCCTGTGAGACAGCACACTCAGTCTTATACAACAATTACCAAATATGACACAAAGCCTGTGGAAGATTCTCTAAAGGTCCTGTCATGTCTGAATAAACTCACTGTGGAGCATTTATGTAAAGGATTCCTAAGTCTGAATGACAGAAAGCTACTTAAAGAGATTAACTTACGTATTTCCTGTCACAAACAGTCTTCTTGCTTCTGTTTATCAAGACTGGGTATATGTGCAGTGCTTTTAATTGATTTAATTTTGTGCCTTGTGTATCAAACTTTATTTTTCACATCAGAGATAAAGAATGGATTTTTAGGGGGGTGAAAACACAGTTAATGCAATCACAGCTGAAACTCTGGAGCCAGTGTCTTTTTTTTCTTCTCTTTTTTTTTTTTTTCAGGGGGGTTCTGGTGACTCGCCGTCTGTCTGGACTCACTGGACTCACCTAATGGTCTTTGTGGTGGGAATGTGTATGACCTTAGTAATGGAGTCTGGATCACATGTTTGTCTCACCATGCGCTCCTCTGATAGGCCTGTGGTTCTTAATTACCAGAGTCACTGTTTATCCACACTGTTTGCCTGGATCCTTATCAGCCCTAACAGTGTTTTAACTCCCAGTGGAGAATTTGTGGGAGATGGCGAGAGGAAGTGTGTGTGTGTGTTGTGACGCACATTAGCGTACATGTTAGCGTGCATGTTTGATGTACTTTTGTCAGACACGGGTCAGTGTGTGGAATGCAGAACATGCCGATTCTGCCAGTGATATCCTGGTTGTGGTTCTGCTGAAGAGGTTGTGTTTTTGCACTTGTTGTCAGGACGGAGAGACAGACTTGTGGTTTGCAGTCACAGAGGGGACGCTGGAGTTGAGGTTGTAGCGCTGAGCACTGAATGTTCAGGTTATTGCCTCATTCCACAGCACTGAGCTTATGAAGCAAATGCTGAATATGCTCGTTTTACATTCCAAATCAGGAGCCCTTGTAAAACTCTCCTGATTTTACAGAGTTGGGATTGTAAAAATGTTCATACAGTTTATCATCAATATGTTCTTTATTTAAGGTGGAGCTGCTGCTACAATGAGCTGGCACTGTTTGTATGTATACAAGTGTGTACCTATGTACTTCTGTTTGTGTGTTTGGTGTATGTGTCTGTGAGTGTGTGCGCATATGCAACCGTGTGTGTAACCTGAGCTCTGGCCATCTCCCTGTGTGAGTAATGGTCCCTGTTTTATTGGCCCGCTCCTCAACAGACTCTATGAGTAATCACATAATGCCTGCTCTGACGTCAGAGCTGTTTCCATGGTAATACAGTGCTCCCCACTCTGGGGAGCTGCATTCATTTTTTTTTTTTTTTTTTTTTTTACTTTCCCCACATCTTGTCCTGTGTGCGCTCAGCTCAGAGCTCCGGCTGTGGATGGAGGCATTACTCCTTGAGCTAAAATCACCTCCCTGTAATCTATACTTTCACAGTGTGCTAGATGCCCGGACTTTGCTCTCTTTTAGCTTTCACTTCTTCTTTTTTCCATTTCATCCCCATCTCTCTATGTCTCATTCTGAGTCTCTCCCTCTCTTTCCTATTGTCATCTATTTTAGTCATCCTGTGTCTCTTCTCTGCCTCCCAGCTCAGTCTCTTTTATGATTAGCCCCCATTTTACTTTCTGTCCTCTCCCTTCACCCTCTCCTTTCTTCTCATCTCCAAACTCTGTAATGCACGACAAACCACCTTTCCACCCCAGATGTATTCATTTTTCTCCCTGCCTCTCATGCACTGTTGAATTCTGCTGAACAGACGACCTCTTTCTTTTCTACAGGCTCTTCCTCTTTACAGATTTGCCTTTTCCTTTCTCTTTCCTCACTCTGCTGAGGTCTGGCTTGGATGAAAAGGAACCATGCTCCCTTGTGTATCCCTTTCTACAAGATTAACATAGCATCTGTCATGCCCAGGGTGCCAAAGGACAATAGCAAGTTCAGGTTTAGTTTATAACTGTACTAAAAAAAGCAGAGTCATAAAATGTCACTTGTCTAATTTTGGAGTACATAAATGCTCTATTAATTCATTCGTTGGTTGACATTAAATCACATACATTTGGATGTACCCATACAGTACAATAACCAGTGTACTACTTCATATTTCAAAGTACTGCAAAACCTTTTAAAGCAAAATCAGCCAAAACCAGAGTTCCACAAAGTCAGATTTTTTTTTTCCAAGCCTGAAAACCATCAAAATGTCAATAATCAGGCCAGTCTCTATCTCTAGCTGGACCGTCTGTCTGGCCAGCCAAACACTCACACAGTGAAGCCGTTAATGGCTCTGTGTTATGTCTGTTGTCACTGCTCAGAGAGGCTGGGGCTAAAAGCATTACACTGCCCATTTCCAACCCATTTCCTTCCCCTATTGAAAATGGTGTATTGCTGCTATGGAAAGGGGTATTACTGTCTCCAGAACTTCGGAGTGATCCACCGCTGCCTCTCTGTCATGTGGCTGCTTAGCTCCGTCACTCATCCAGTCAGGAGTGTGATTTGTGGTTAACAATGAAGACTGACTGGTTGTCTGGGTGACGTGTTTGGGTCGTTAGCAGGACCACTGTAATAGACTCTGTGTCTCTGGCTAATCAACAGGGCTCGGCTCGCACAGGCGTCCGTCTTCATTTTCCAATCAATTAGACCCCAGTGGAAAACAGGCTGTCTGACACAGGTGCGTGTGTGTGTGTGTGTGTGTGTGTGTGTGTGTGTGTGAAGTTTCTTTGTAGATGTGTGCTTCCGTGTGAGAGATGAAAATGAAGAAGACAGATGAAGTATGAGGAGTAATTTGCGAGTGTGTTCGCTTCTCTATGATTTGCTTCTGGCGGCCATAAAACAAGTGCCATACAGCCATTACAGCTCAGCCTCAAGTCACAGCTGGATGACTTATCCTTGACTGTCAGGGACAGATCCATGCCCATTTTGATGCATTGTTCCATGCTACTGGAGTTTTGACCCGAGACTCCGGGAGTGTTATTGAACCCTAAGTCAGTGAACCGCAGTAGTTGAGTGTGTAATTGCCAGAGGCAAAGCCCATTCTGCCAACACAGGTCCCCTGGTTGCCCACAGTTTAGTGTGGTACTGCCAGCTCAGCAGAGGGATCGAACCCAGTCAAGGACAAGTTGAGCCAGGCAGAAAAGGATGTCCTCAATATGATTTCATGCAAAAACATTTGTAAAGTAGACAAACCATCTCCAAAGGAAAATGTTGACATTTTGGGAAATTGAGTTATCAGATTCTTGGCCAAAAGCTAAATATGAAGCTCCAGTCAGGAGGTATTATATTTAGTGACCTGATATAAGAGAGGTATAGATGGTCTCATTTTTCTTTGAAAGAAAGTGAAGTATATTTCCCAAAATATCAAACTATTCTTGTAAGTGAATCCCTCTCATTAACAATACTGCTGTGTTACAACTCATCAGTGCTAATCTACCAGTTAGTATCTCAGTGTATAAAAGACTGAAATGAAATGTGACATGTGGAAAAGGCACTGTTCTGCTACAGCAACCTCCCATTGATCTGATAGGCATCATTTAGCTATTTGCTTCCATCTCCTGACAGCTCATTATTGTTGCTGTGATTAGTTCTGTAATGTTGTAATCACTGACGCTGACTGTTTTGGATGTGGATGTAGGTTGGGTGAAGTCTGTCTGCAGATTCTTTTTCCGCTCTTGTCTTCAGGGTTGCACAGTGTGGCAGTGGCAGCCAGATCTGTGAGCTCTCTCTTCACACCCCCACCCCTCTTCCACCCCTGCTGGTTTCCTGCACCAGATGCATTTTGTCCAGGCTGGTGCAGCTGTACTAATCAGGTTATATGGGGAGGACTAATTTGTTTTGGGGTCTGTTTTCCATTAGATTAATGTGCATATACTGACAATAAACATGCAGATTTTTCAGATGGAAAAACATGACCATTTGCCCAAATTTCCACAATTTTACCTCCAGGGTGGCTATTTTCTATTTACAAGTTCTACATAGTATAAGCTTATCAGCCGTGCAGTTGAAGCTGTTTATGGCTCAGTTTTATGATACCTCTCTTCTAGTCTGCCATTGTTAATTGAACTACTTCCATTATACTGGATTATCCTTCGCAATTTGGCATTTTTGGAGCCAGGATTGTGAAAACAATCCTGGCTGATGGTCGTCATTTACCCAGAGCTGCAGCAGACGTTATTTGTTTCTGCTTTTACATGGTCTATGGAAAGTGCAATTACAGCAATTACAGATGAGAAGTCAAGCTAACTTCATGTATGGGATGTAAAACTCTACTGAACACGATCCTAAAATCAGGATAAAACTTTATTTTCGTTGTTTGATTAATTACGCTGCCATTGTTGATTGACCAATTAAGAAAATAACCCAAAGAAGGATTTGGAAAGTGCAATGACTGAGTGAGATGAAACGCAGCTTCCATCACACTCTCAGTCATGTTTTCTCCTCTTCTTTAGATGGTAGCAAGACGATCCTGTTTTTCTGCTGTGTCTTTGGAGCGTGGCGTGGGGAGCAGAATGTGAAAGGCAAAGGTCTCAGCAAATTGTTTCCTCAGCTGTGTTGCAGAGTGGACTGCTTAGGACAGACTAAGGATTTAGAAGCCCCTTTGGAGTTTTGTTATCTTAAACTTTCTCTGTTGTGAGATTTGCAAGGTACAAGTCAGGAAAGGGAAAAAGATTAGCTTTTTTCTTTCTAACACCACCACCAGAGTGACACTTCACTGTTTCCTGTGCTCCGGATTTATTATAGACATACATATTAATGAATCAAAATCAGAAATGATCTTTATCTGATACTAATTTGTAAACCTAATTATGTTTTGAAGGAAGTGTAATTGTTGCTTGGATTATGTTTGCATAAGTTCTTTCCAGTACGGGGGTGCTAGGTTTTTGCACCACATGAACTCTGTAGGGCGGTGGTTAGGACTGGGAGACCACAGAATGGGATTTGCATCCTGTGCCACATATGTAGTTAGGGTTTGACGAAGAAAGCACTTTGGTTAAGGTTAGGTGTGGTTATGGTTAAATCCAAATAAAGTAAACACGTCTTGTGCTTTAACTCACTGTTAACCTTTTCAGTATGAAACAAAGACCACAAGCTTTGTCGTATGTGTTAATTTAGTGCTATGAAGATATATTGTGTGAGATCAAATACAGTCTATTGTTGGAGAAAATTTTACTTTTAGTGTATGTTCAATATCAACATTTTGTGACTTGCTAGATTAATTTTATCAGTTGATAAAACAGTCGTCAGCATTATCTCCTCCAAACATGTTTACTGTTGCAGAATAATGGTATATAAACATACAGTAAGATGACATAGACAAATATAACATTATATCAAATACTACAAATTAACATGCCCTTTGGACAGCCTAATTTCTTAAAAGTTACACATTAGGCCGTTACATGCAGTAACAAGTAACCATAAATAATTTTCTGTTCTATTTGTTGCCTGGAAGGTGGATTCGTTGTTTGCAGTTGTTTTGCAGTACGTTGTTTGTCCCTTGTATTGACAGCAGCTCTTGACAGCAGTTTTGCAATTATTTATCAATTCCATATTTTAAGTGGAACAGGAAGACTATTTCAGGGAATATCGGTTCATGAACACACAACGGTTTATGAAAGCAGATGGCGAACATAAAGTAGTGCTTATTTATTTTATCAGGAGAGATAAATATAGCAAACAAGTTCCACAGAATGACTGCTGCTTTTATGAAGTATGATCTCTGCTCCCTCTGCCCAGCAGCATCTGAGTTAGTATCAGTGAGAACCGAGACGGATGAATGTGTGGAATGCAAGCTGACGTCACTGGTCCTATGTAGTCTCAGTCACATGGCTAGGTAAACACAAGCAGCTTTGGCCTGGTGTGTGTGGGTGGTACCAGTGGCTCTGATCAAGAGGATCCAGGAGCAAAGCTTCAACAAAGATTTATGCCTCCACAGGTTGGCATTCACACTCTGTGCTGTGCTGTCCTGTCTGTATGCTTATGTTTCTGTGTCTGATTTATAAAGGAAATAGGGATATAACTTAAAGACGTGTGCTTCAGTGGACAGCCACTGTCCGTTTACTGGAGTCCCATGGGATGTTCTATGTGCAACTGAAAAAGTGAGGGAGATGTATGTGTGTGTGGTCCTCTCCAGTGAGCATCGACAAACCATAGAACACAGACCTTGCTGAGTCGGGCCTGTGAATAAAACATGAATGCAAGAATGTATGCACTGGAGGCAGCATGTATGCACTGGAGGCAGCATGTATGCACAAAGTACAATACTGCTTTCATAACATTGCCTTAGACTGCATTGTGTGCTTTCAGATCCTTGTTCTGTTATTATTTCAAAGCAAAGGTTTAGTTGGATACTGAGGTTAAATCAGTGCAATGTCAGAAAGTCAGCCAAAATGAACACAGTTCAATGGTTCAGTGTATTTGCCTTGGTTTTCGTGTTAACTTCAGGTCCATCTTGTTTTGTTATTCAGCTGTTCATTAACTTTGAAAAACCCTTTTGACGTAGATCACCTCCTCCAAAAGAAATATTGCCTCCCACCCCAGTCAGACTTATGGCTTCATAAAAACATTTTATGGCAGCGTATAGTAGTGTAACACCTCACCCTGTTGTCTGAAGTCTGCACTGTGCACTAAAGTAGCATTCATTTTTCATAATGAGGCCTATGGGCAACAAAATAGGTTAAAAAATGTGGCTTAATCCTTTTTTATCAGCCTACACTTTTAATCCTTTGGCCTTTCATAATGTAATTCATAACCACTGCAGAAAGTCTTTAGGTGACACATAAATCAATATTACCATTTCCATTTTGTAATCAAAGCTAAGCTGGAAAATACCCAAGTGGTTGAAGGAGGCTGGAGGTCTGAACTACTGAGTTGATGGATAATGGGGAAATGCACTCTTTATCTCATTGCTGTCCGTCTGTTTTAATTAAACCAGTTCAATAAGACTTGAAAAGCATATAAGAGATTATTTGCTGCACTCTTGATGTGTATCTGATTAGCCAATCAACAAGCAGGTGCACTCCCGCTTTGGGAAATATTTCAACTACTGAGTGAGTGACAAAAATCTCTCTGTATTTCAGAAGAAGTTTTTTTTGATTGTTTGTTTTTTTTTTTTAGATAAATTTCTGTGTCATTTATTTCGACATACCTCTTCAAATTAAGCATGCTGTGGCTAGAGTAGCTGCTGTTGTTAACTGTGTAAACCATTTGAATCTACTGCAAATTAAACCACACAAAGCTGACTGGCACCTTGCAGACTGGACAAAGTAGAGGCATGTAAAACAAGCGTTTCCTTCTCAGCTCTCCAGAATCCACCGACAATCCTGATGGGACTGTTATAGACTAACAGCACTGGCATGCTGTTTTGAGGCGGGCTGCTCGGTCTACCCAGCCTCTTTTTCACCCAGCTGAATGTGCGGAGCTGGAAACCTAACTACTTGAAAGGGAACTGGCAAGAATTCATAAGCAACACATAAATGACATTACAAAATCATGATACAAAAAATCATTAATGATACAATAGGGATGTGGTTTAAAAACATTTTTATACTATCCTTACAGGCTTTCTTGAGGAGATGTATGCTTTATCGGTGACACGTGTTTGATAGCTTTTGAGGTCAGAATATAGGGTACTCCCATTGAGGTTTTCTCTGTGCCATGGCAGCCTTGTGGCCTGGGTTTTCACCCTGGGAGACTGAGAGATCTGTCTTTGGTAGATACTCACACACTGGGTCTCTTCTAAGATCAGGGTAAGTCTCTCCCAGGAAACATAAAGACGATAAATCCCATTAGTCACACTTCAGAAATGAGAAGACTGTGAGTAAGAAAAGTGTGAAGAGCAGGGGAGGGGTGAGCAGAAGACAGTGTGCGGACACAGTGCTGCTGTGTGAAATATAATGCACATGCAGGTGTAGTTATGTTCATTAAGTCTGTGTGTGCTTTGAAGGCCGGTGCTTGAGACAGCATATTTAAGTGTGTGGATGCCAAACAGCTTTCAGGCATGTGTGTGCTAGTCTTTACATACACATAAGTGTGTTCCTCATTCCCTGCACATGGCGCCCTTCGTTTTGCAGCCCACCTTATTAGTTCCCTTCCCTCCAGCGCTGACGCAAATCACCCCCAGTGACTCCCAGGTTAAAACCTGTAAAACATTAGCCAATTTCAATAGGAATAACTCTCCATACTCTCCCCTCGGCAGACAAGGATTTATAGGTGTCCTCTCACTGGATCGGATAGCTGCTATGCTCAAGGGGAATATCACAGAGGAGAAGGTTGGGTGAGGTTTTTGGAGTCACCTGGACAAAGAGTCAGACAGTTTGGTTCAGCAATTTGTGTCTGCCTGAACCCAAGCGTTTCCACCTCATGTTTCTGCAGTTTTATTATTAATCCTTGGCATTTTAATATCCCTTTCTTTGCCTTTTTGTATAACTGTTGTCTTGTGCACAATTAAACTCTTATGAAGCAATTTTCCGAGGAGGATGTTCATTTAACAAAAGGTAAGACAATAGAAAATAGGAAAAAAGAAGACTAATACACACATCTACTTTCCAACTATCACATCTGTTTTATAATCACTTCAATATCTTTCTTCATTTATTATTTTTTTTAGCTTGTCATAATGTTTGTGATGTTGTAAATTTACATAACTGGCATAGGCAGTTTCTGCAACCCAAATTTAGAAATCTCTGACAGTGATAAAGAAAGTAACACATCTCTAATCTAACTTTGTGGTCTGTATCTGTCTGCACTTCAAAGTGAGTAATATATAAAGAGCACCAGGTAGACTGCAGTGAACGGAGAGCATTCAAATAAATGCTAAATAATATAAAACATTTCTAAAATAATTATTTTTGTTTGGTTGCCAGTGTCCTGTAAATATACGATGTCATCAGTTCTTTCCAGAACCATCATAAATTAAACTGACATAAGAAAGGACAGTTTCCCAAGAGAAAACTGCTATATGACACTAATCATGAGAATACCTCCATCTGCAGGTGCAAAACAAGATTACACCCCCTTCACCTCAGCAATACAAGAGTTTACTGTGGCTCTGACTCCCATAGAAGGGAATTAAAGGAACTGTGATTGTTGCCTTGATGATGCCCTTACAGCTAAGCCTCTGTCTTTTTTGAAGCCATCACATAGTGCAACTTAGAAGAATCTGACCTACTTTTTTGTGAGCTGAAGTGAAAGTGAGTGCAGGGATGTCTGAGTCAAGCACTGCAGACGTCAGAATATCTTTGACAGAGAGCGGTGATAAAAGAACAAAAGAGAAATAAGTAAGAAAATATTCGGAGACCTTGAGGCAGTGGGTTTGAGTCTGAGTGCATGTGAGTGCGCACTTATGTAAGCCGGCATATATGTGAATTCATGACTTTGCAAACTTCGCTGTAAGTGTGAGCACAGTGAGTTTAATTGGACAGAGAGGTGATGCATAAAACCCTTGGGTCATGTTGATTAGAAATCCTGCAGACTGATCTTCTGGCTCTTCAACGCCGCCCTAATTAACCCAACCATACTGATAAGATCAGCACTCTCTCTTTTCTCTTTCCCTCTTCTCCAACCAGGAGATCTCTAGTCGACACTTCTTGTAATTGTGTCTTCAATGGACACTGAATCTGGGTCCCAGTAAATTCACTGCGCTAACAGTCTGACACAGCTACTGAAGATCACATCACACATCAACTATGCTGATATCAAACCAGTAATGAGGGACAAAATAGGATGTAGGAGGCAAAGGAAGAAAAAGAAAGAATGCCTGGTCATGAATGAATGATTAAGGTGGTTACTGCTAGTGGTTATCGTGCACTGAGCTATATTAGGATGAGGCAGTTTCCAGTTCCCCAGATTTAGAAAAGTATGATGTAGTACGTTGGTGGCAGTGGGTTGGACTCGTTGCAAAGCTTTGGGCTGATTAGTGTGAAAATGGGGCTTCGCTACGGGAGCTGCCGTTGTAGCTTCGACCACTTCACACCCATAGGGAAGTGGTTCTCAACTGGTTACTGGCGGGAGCTAGTTAAACAACAAGCATATTCCAGTAGTTTGTTTGTGCTTTGACACCGTGGTGTTTATCCAGCACTTCAGAGGCATGACAGCTTGCAGTGGGTTGTGGCTCAGAGCCACGGTGGTGGACAGGGCATGGCTGCATACTGGCATCCACCCTGCTGCCCTCTTAACACTCTGGCTGAGAGAAAGGCTGTGAGTTTACTTGGCTGGCGCTATTTTGAGTCATGAGACAGCAGTTGATTTACAGATGTCAGTGGCTTTTTGGCTTGCTGCTCTCTCTGTATTTTGTAAATTTTCATGTCATCTGTTTATGAATAGTCTTCCCATTATTTAAAAATGTTTCTAGACAAACTGTCATCAAGTTCGAAGGTAAAAGACAGGGCACAAAGTAGTCTGTGGCCATTGGCTCAGGACTTCTCATGCCAAAACATCTTTAATAATCTCATATTGTACATGAAGTGATTCCTTCCTTGAGTAACTATACAGTAAAAAATGGGAGACACCCTAGATCCACATTCATTTGACTGAAACACTCTAAAGCACCAGTTTTTTCACATACATCTAGTCACACAGGATATTCTGGTTTAATGTGTCAAAATTTTGCCCCCACCCCAATACAATAACAGTAAATGGAATTTTGTTTTTGGTGCTTGCAGCATTGGAAAGCCAAGATCTCTTTCCAAGAACAATGTCTCAGTTACTTTTGATATTCCAGACCTCACTACAGGCTTCAGAAGAAAAAAAACCCAAAACTTTTTGAAAGAAACTGTTGACAGTGGGGTCTATGTGTCATGGTTCCCCTTTGGGACTTCAGCCTGAGCCACCTGCGCCGCAGCAGCTCGAGCACCCAGCACCGCAGCAGATAGTAGCTCTGGACCCGCAGCCTTGACGACGTCAGAGTCGCCGCCGTCCGAAGAGGCAGATCCCAGAACCTCAGTGTGCCAACGAAGCCGTCCCCACTGAGACCCCAGTACTGCTTCCTGAGCCTCAGTGGGGACGTGGGCGTCAGCACGTTGTTCCAGTCCTGATTCCAG
The DNA here is from genome assembly GCF_900324485.2 of Mastacembelus armatus. Taxonomy (NCBI): domain Eukaryota; kingdom Metazoa; phylum Chordata; class Actinopteri; order Synbranchiformes; family Mastacembelidae; genus Mastacembelus; species Mastacembelus armatus. Next base: position 7,701,753 of record NC_046638.1, on the reverse strand, counting down.
AACCTCAGTGCGCCGATGACAGCGTCCCCGCTGAGGCCCCATTCCTGCATCCAGCACCTCAGTGCGCTGACGATAGCTTCTCTGCTGAGGTTCTCCCCAGGATCCCAGAACCTCAGTGCGCCAACGACAGCATCCCCACTGAGGTCCCCTTCCAGTCTCCGGCCAGCCCTTCGCCTGAGGTTCCGGCAGGCCTTCCACCTGAGTTTCCGGCTAGTTCTTCGCCTCAGTCTTCAGCCCGCTCTTTGTCTGAGTTTCTGGCAGGCACCAAATCTGGGCTTTCAACTAGCTCATCGTCTGAGTCTCCAGCCAGCTCTTCACCTCTTCAGTCTCCAGCAGGCCTTTCACCAGATTTTCCAACTGACCTCTCACCTGAGTCTCCAGGGCCCCATTCTCCAGACCCTCAGCGTGCTGACAACAGCGTCCCCACTGAGGTCCTCTTCGCGTCTCCGGCCAGCCCTTCACCTGAGTCTCCAGCAGGCCTCTCTCCTGAGTCTCCAGCCAGCCCTTCATCTGAGTTTCCGGCAGGCTGCTCCCCTGAGTTCCCAACTAGCCCTCCACCTCAGTTTCTGGCCAGTTCCTCACCTCAGTCTCCGGCAGGCCTTGCACCTGATTTTCCAGCTGGCCTCTCACCTGAGTCTCCTGCCAGCTTTTCGCCTCTGTCTCTGGCCAACCATTCACCCGAGTCTCTGTCTAGTTCCTCACCTCAGTCTCCCGCCAGCCCTTCATTTGAGTTTTCGGCAGGCTTCTCTACTGAGGTTCAGATTGGTCCTTTGCCTCAGTTTCCGGCCAGCGCGTCACCTCGGTCTCCGGCAGGTCTTTCACCTGAGCTTCCAGCTGGCCACTCACCTGAGCCTCCTGCCAGCTTTTCGCCTCAGTCTACGGCCAGCCCCTCTTCAAAGTCCCTCCTTGCTGCCCAGCCAGAGTCCCAGGCTGGACCTTCACCTCAGACCTCTGCCTCCTCGAGGGGTCGTCCGCCTGAACGGCCTCAGACCTAATCTCTTTTTGGTTCTGCATTTGGGTCCTACCTCTCGTTCTTCCCTCCTTCTCCAGCACCACCACCATCACATAACTCTATGGAGTATCCACAGTAACATTGTTCCTGGAAAGACACTTTAGTGAAGTTTTAAATATAATTCTTTAGTGTTGCAAACTTTATAAGAAGTAATCCCTTCATGTCTAGTTCAGGTGGAAACCGAAATCAGATATCTCACTTGAACAAATTATATCAAAACTGTCGTCAATAGTCAAAACCACTACAGCAGTCATTACCAACCAATAGAAACTGATGTACATTTGGAGCTGAAAAGTATTTAGCAAAAAATAAAACAGAAAAATGGTCTAACTTCCAGCCTCTGCCACATGCAAACAATATTATGACCAAGTCTAAACACAGAGAATGCCAGAATCAGCATGTCTTATTTAAAAATATAAATTGAGTGCTAAATAAATTTCTGTTTAAAATCAATTCAAATCAACATATTTTTTAACATGAATGGTGGTGTTTGAATGGTTGCTCAAGCTCAGCATGTTTTTAATGTTATTTACAATTTATTTTATGGGAAGTTCTCTTTACTTGGCTGTACCTTTTACTAATATGCAGCTGTTCATCACTTCTTTCTCTTGTTTGTTTCTTGAGCGTGTCATTCTGGATCGTGAAAGTACAGTCAATCGCCAGAATACCTTCACAACAGAGCCAAAGTCCCATAAAAGTGCCTCAAACCTCATTGAGTGTGTCATGTTACTTTGGTAGCTATAGCATGACTTGAGAGACATACTTCCATTTTCAAAGACACAAAGCATATTTTCTCCCAAGGACCGGTTTTAGTCACTTATAAATCAAGGGTATTGCTGTAAGTGATGGAAAGCCACTGCTAGACCTGGCTTATTCAGAGTTATGGGGCAGCATAATGAATCTAGCAGAGGGTGAAACAGAGGGCATAACTTCTGCACAGTTGTTATTTTTCCCAGTAGGTGCACTGGAGCTTTAGGACAAAAACAAATCCATTTGGAAATTTTACTGCTTCAGCTGTGTTATGGTGCCTGGAGGGTGTCCACGAAAAACCAGGAGATATCTAAGAAATCATTCATGTGTGGTTTTACCTCTTCAGACATAATATTGGCAGTGAGGTGTCACATGTTTTAAGTATAATCTTATATTGTGCTTTTCCATCCTCTCGAATCAAAACAAGGCTCACAGATGCTTTTTTGTTTTTCTTGTTTTTTATCTATTGTTTCTTTTTTCTGTATTGATTGGTCATATTTGAGCCCTTTTGAGGTTAATTTCTAGTTCATCTATTTTTCGATTCTCGTAACTGATGTTGCATGGTGTGTCTGAAAAACAGATGATGTTTGTGTTACTGCAGTTTATTCTAACACTGGTGGTTTGAAGCTTGAAAAGCACAGAAAACTTTGAAATTTTGTTTACAGATTTCTGAACAATGGATAAAAAAAAATGTAAACACAGTGGCACCAGACTGTATCCACTGTTTGGTTTAGTAAGTAAGTAGAACATCATTCACATGTGTTTGTTGATCAAATTTTTGGAGCCGGTCTCAGAGGAAATTAGCTCCACTGTGGCCTCTAAAGTCCCTCTGTGCAAGACGCTATCTGTGCCACTCAAATTTTATGCTCAGCTTTGATTCTGTGTGGATTTTTTTTTTTTTTTGGTTTTGTTTTGGTACATCAAAGAGGACATGTAGATTTCTGTATAGTCTGGGTCTGTCTCTAAGAGCAGAGAGATGAAAGATTGGGTTACATAAGACTGTAAGGCCGAAAGATTGTTTATATGTGTGCGCGCCTGGAGAGTCACACTGATTCTAGGACCCTCTAATGGACTGTGCCACAACCTGCCAGCACCTTTACTGTAACAGCAAAACCCTGCAGAACAGTCAAGAGTAAGACCATTACTCATAAGGCTCATTGGCTAAATCATTTACAGTAACTTACTGTACATCTCACACATTTGCCTTTTACACATCTACTTACACATCTGGTTATTGTAATGCATGAGAAGGGACACGCATTATTGACAGAGCTTTAATGTGAAACACTTTAATATTATCATGCCGACCACTGGAGGATCCAGGCTTTTCATAGCTATGGAGCTCAAACTGCAGAATAAAGGATGAGAGAAGTTTGTTAAGGAAGGACAAACCCCCTCATACTGAATTTCTTTACCACCTCCTACATGTCCAACCATGGAAGCACTGTTTCGCTTTATGAATGTGTGTGTATTGCATTGTGTACAATTCTTATTATGCACACCTTATAAGTGTGTGGTGGAGCAGCACCCATTGTTTCCAGAACTTTGACCTAACAAAACTATGTCACAAAAAAAAGTTACCAACAGACCATACCTTGAGCCCTGTCCCACTTAATATGTTGAAGGCACATTTAGCGATCAAAATGTAAACAAAAGGGTCATCACCAAAATGAATCAAGTATTGAAGAAACCTGGTCTATGGATCACTTGTTTTTACATGGGACATTATCTTCTAGATTTAATTTTTAATCTTTCTTTCACCTCAGTAGAATTGGAGTGGGGGAAGACATAGAGCCACATAACTTCACATAAAACCTCAGCACATAAAAGTAAAACTCAGGGTTATACACCACAAGAGGTACAGTAAAAGGTAAAGGGACCAGTAAACAGTTTAAAGTTTCAATCTTCAGTGCAATATACAAATGTACATATATTTTTTCAGTCAAGGTTTCTCAGCCTATACGACCCTATAATAAGGCAACAGGAACACTAACTCCACTATTGTATTTGTTTAGAACTAAGCAGCACTGTGGGGAAACAAACCACAAAACATTACTGTTGTCCAGACAGGCCTGTAGCACTGGCGACTGAAAACCGCTGTTTCTTCCTAATGTTTTCACTCACAGCTTGATACAACTCGGTGACCTCCACCGACACAGTAAATTACACCTGAATTATCAGTTTGGCTCTTATACTGAGCCCTTGCCTCAGTGTGTGCAGTAGCAATTTGTCACAGCGACATGCTGGGATTCTCAGGGCTTCTCAGTTCTGGGGCAGAAAGCCATAACAGAGGCAACGGAGTAGGGGGTGGTGGGAGTTAATGTTGACTTGGCGCTGCTACAACATGTTCACCAAAAATCAGTTAGAGAGCTTCACTGATGCATTTGGTGACTCCAAGAAAAGTGGAAAACAGGTTTATGAGGATTGTGGGAGGACACAGAGGCTGGTAATTAGACAGCATTAAAGTCTTTAGCCCCCACCAGTTCCTTAGGCAGTGAATAGGAGCTAAAGTAAACCAAACCTAACTGTGAAATTGCATTAGATGTCTGTGTTTAATGGAAAGTTAAAAAAAAAAATAGATAAAACCTTTTTTCCATTCCTCCACATTTCCTGAGCTCTTTGCATCACCACTGCTGCTCCTCCTGTTTTTTAGCTACAGCACAGTATATCTCCATTATTGTGTAGCCTGTGCTGTAGGACACTAACACAAACAAGATGTGCAGGATTGTGGTTTGAAGATGTTTCTGTCTCTGCTTTCCCACAGATGCTTCCCCGCTCGGACTGGGACCACAAGAGAGGCTTCAGAGGATCACAGGTTAGCAATGTCCACAGATAATGAGACTCACTAGTAATGATAAACATCTGGCAGGAAAACACACAGGAACTAGGTTTTGTCACTTTCCTACACACACCTTATAAGTATCCTACCTGCTCACCCGCTTGTTTTACCCATGGTTAAAACAGCATGTCCAGAGGCATCACTTCCCACCAGAGTCCTTGTTGTAGTCAGTTAGTTTAAAGGATGCAGGGCTGTGATTTGGCTGCAAGTCTCTGCACAGGCCATTAAAGGCCAGGGAATTGAAAGTACAGGGACTCGGCACAGGGGACATGGCTTGTAGAGGACAGACACACACAGCCACATCCTTGAGATTACCTTTCCCATCTTTGGAGGCAGATTGTGTGTGTGTGTGTGTGTGTGTGTGTGTGTGTGTGTGTGTGTGTGTGTGTGTGTATTGGAGTTGATGTATTAAGCTGCTACAGAGCCACAGGCAGGACTCTGGAGTACATGAAAAACAAACAGTGCCCTGCTCATTAGTGTAGCCATATACAGTGTGTGCGCCCTGTACTGCATGTTGCCCTGTGAGAAGGGTATTCTTTAGAAGTGACGCCACACCAGTGCTGACAAAGTACAATGTGCTTGGGTAGCAGTAAATGTTGCAAAGTTGTGGTTGGAGGGAAAATTTGGGGATTTTCATGAATAGCGATCATAACTGTGCTGTGCATTATTGGGCTTGAAATCAATTGATAGACCATATAATTTCCTAGAGATGCTAAGACTTACCCAATGGCATATCTGTTTCCAGAGTCAGCCTTACAATATCCCTTCAGAGTAGAAAAATGTTTAAATAGTAAATTAAAGTTTTGAAATATTGTCCAAGGCTCAAATCAATTTGTTATGTGGGGTTAGTGGGGGCGCATATATTTTTTGATTGATGCATTCCCCAAGCTGCCATTTAAATTCAGTGGTCAATCTTTTTTATTTATATTTTTTTATTCAGATAAATACTACACGTTTGTAAGTTGAATCCTGTAATAGTCATGAGACTGACAGGATGTGTAAGAAGTTGTGGCTTATGTTGGCATCTTTCACCTTCTCGTGGCTATTTTTCCTTGGCTCTGCTCTTTTGGACCAAGCTGGTTGCACTTTGCTGTGTCACAGCAACTTATAGCACGTTTAAATCACACAGTCTGCTCTTTAGCCACTGACCGGGATTGCTTGATTGATCTCAACTATGTTGTATTTGCCAACACGTGCACATCAGCAGGGTCATTTTCCAAACCGCATCTTGTTCCCTCCCAGTCCAAAGCAGTGGATATTTTAGCTTACGAATTGACAGCGAAGTTATGTATGGAAAGAGCTATTTAAATATTTGTATTCAACTTGAAAACAGACTGGTTTTGGAAAATGACCCAGGGAGATTATTAGAGAAAAGTGTTTGTAGGCCTGGATCTTGCGACTGTTATTCTAAATTACAGAAAGGCTAGAAGAGTGGTCTTTGAGGCAGACAAGCCATGACATTGCAGTCATGTTAAAGATTTCTCAAAATCACTATAAGCACTTCAAACACTCGAGATCAGCATTTCTTAAACTGTGGGTTTGGGAGTTGAAAGAGGTTACTGACCTTTTTCGGGTTGGTTCCATCATGACAGTCTAGTAGAATTTTTTATTATTAAATCAGGACCTGTGGCAAGAGTAAATTTCAGACTGAAAGAGGATGAAAACATATAACTACTTGCACTTTTGACTATCCTCTGCCTTGGAAATAATTTGATCTGCCACAAATGATACAGAGGCATTAGCAATTTTCAAGCTCCTACTTTTTATGTCATGCAACAGGAAAAGCTGGTGCCATTTATTTGAGAGAAACTGAAGGATAAAATGTCATTTTAATTAGGTTTTGTTTAGTATGCCTGTTCAGTTTCTAAGCTTTTAAAACAACTTTAGTTTACCTCATGCATCTCTTTTGTTTGCTCTCTCCTTCACGTCTTGCTTCTGCCTCCTCTAGTCTCTCTGACTCTGTCTGACTCTCTCTACCTGTTTTTTTAATCTTAGTCGGCTCCTTTGCTGGAATCAGACACCCTGAAATACGTGGAAGGAAAAACAAGCCTCTCCTTGGAGATGAGATGGCTGCATGTTAGGGGTCAATTGTCCTGACCTTTCCCACTAAATCTTTAATGAGGCAGTTATTCTTTTTTGTTTTGTTTTGATCCCCCAACACCCCCACCCTCTTTTAATAAAATATGTAATGGCGTGTAATTGTATCCTGGCTACAGCCGAGGACCTGGCTCAGCACAGCGTCGGCCTTAGCTGACAGAGTGGTTGTAGGAGCTGGGCCACGGTGGGGGTATGGCTTTATTATGACGTGGGAAATGTAGTGCTGCTGGATGTAGTTTTGGCTGTAGGGTGTACTTGAGGCTCTAGGACCTTAAGCTGAGGAGTGTCTCTAAGTAGAGAACATCAGCATCTCCCAGAGTCCTCTTCAACTTCTTCTGCTAATCCATCTTGACAGATGTAATCATGGCCATTACACTAACTGCACTGCCACTGAAATAGAAAACTGCCAATGTCCAATTTCAAACGTGAAAGAAACCTAAGAGAAAAAAAAATAATGGATACACTTAAGTATTTCTTTAATATTTCTCCCTTCTTCTTGTTCAGCACATTCCTGCATTTTTCAGAGTGCTAGGGTTAGTGTGTGTGGTTAATTGCAAAATAAGCACTGCAGTTTGTGTGTCTGTGTGTCTTATGATGAGCCAGAGAGGCTTACATTACAAAAATGTGTTAACTAAGAGAATCCAAAACCTTTCTTTCTCCCTTAGGCCCCTGAGGCATCCATCCAGTCTCTAACTCTCCTGTAGGATACATTATATTCTCACTGTTGCACAGTTTTAAGAAGCCCACATTATACTGACATTTTACTAGAAGCTTAGAGCACTGTATGTTCAGATAGGGCAGCCAAGGGTTAAAACGTGCATGTAGTGGACCATCTCAGAAATTACAAATATGTGACCTTTCTGCCTGTCTATTCCATTTATCATGGTCATTAGACAGGAGGATCAGTGTTTTGTTTGTTGTGCCCAATGCACATCATCTGTCTTCTGCAGACTTATTGGCAGACCACAGGAACACCAACAATCTTATTCACATCATTCAGTGTCGACGCACTTGTCAGATAGTTCACATGAGAACTGTAGACTTTGTGTGTAGATGTAGCTGAACTTAATGAATTTTATTATATCGACATTTAAATATTTTTGAATGTTTACTGTATAAATACATGAACATTTAGTAATTATATATTTTTTGTATTTTCAATATTATATCATGGGAGAGTTATTTACCAAAAAAAGACATTGTAAATAAGCTTTTAAATTAGAAGTTTCTTGTCAAAATGCCACTGATCTGGTATAATAACCAGATTACACCAACACTACGAATTATGTGCAATTTGCTAATATTATTTATTTATTTATTTATTTATTTATTTTTACATTACTGTGGCTAAAGTTACAGATACAGTAGAGTAGGACCATGAGTAGTGAGGGGCTGTGTGAACAAACAGGTTTTCAGTCTTCAGGAGTTACTGCTGGTTTGTTTTGACTGGCCCTTGGTTTTCGTTTACATGAACTGCTGTGTGGGTGTTAATCTATGGCATGTCTATTGAAGTACTGTTCCAAACTGTGTTCACACAGACAATTAAGAGCATCGATCATCTACACTGTTGTTATTCATAGTGAAATGTCAAAACAAAATGTTCATGCATGGTTTAGTGTACAAATTGGCTTGGTGTGGAGTCATAAAAACAGTTTATTGATGCTGGTAGTCAGATATATATAATGTAGCATGTCAACAAAAGCTGGCGGGGGGGGGGGGGTATGACCAAATATCACATAGGTTTGTAATAATTTAGTGACCAGACATGCTGCCACAGTGTCTGGATATGCCAAGAGCTGGCATCAGTGAAATCAGGAACTTTCCTGTCTTTTATGAGCGTTGTGCCTCCTGTCAGCTAAATGCAAAAAATTAACCAGCCACAAAAATACCAATGACTGCAAGCAGGAAAGAATCCACACGCTTCAAAATAGTACTTCTTGGATAGCAGAAGGCCACTACAGTTAATCTGCAATGGCACAAAAACTGAATATTTTTAAAATGGAATATAAATTGCTCTAAATAGCCCAACTGTTAAGGTGCCCTTGAGTAGGATATTTAACTGCTATGAAATTGTAGTTTCCATTCACTTGCTCTCCCCTAAAAAGCACAGGCCCACATTTTAAATTAGTATAGTGTTGTATGACTGCGTCATTTATTTCAACGGTGCAATATTTTGAAAATACATTTTCTTTCTGAGAGTTCGATTTGAATATCAGTACTTCTCTCATGTCTCTTTGGTAACATTCGATCAAGAGTCTAAAGGTACAGATAAAACAAACACTATACAGTATTATGCTTTAATCAGTGAACTTTAGAAAGATGGCTTTTGTTGCCATTAGACAGAGCCAGGTTAGCTGTTTCCCCTTGTTTCCAGTCTCTGTGCCAAACAAAATCAGCTACTGGCGATCTCTGTGTATTTGCCATAAAGACATGAAGTTTTCTTATCTGACTCTTGGCAATAAGGGAAATGGGGCGGTTTTTTAAGAAAATGTCAAACTATTCTTGTTACACTTTCTCCAGTAATCTTCTCAGTACCCAAAAGCATATTTTGTTGTCATGTCCTGCATTTCAAACAATAACACAACACCACCATCCAAAAATTAAACACCAAAAGCTAGTGTGCACTCAGCAGAACAATAAGATGATTACGCAATGTGCCAATGTACTGTATTAATCCGACTTGATGAGGGGTTGTCAGTTTGTCAGTTTCTCAACATGCAGGCCTGCCTGCTGTTTTACGACCACTGACTGTATGTAATGGGTGTTGTTTTTAAAAAGAAAGAGTGATCTGTCTCACTTGGAACCAGAGCGGGAATAAATTATTTTCAAACCAAGGAAGCAGTTATTTAAATGATCAAAGAAACAGCTGTCCAAGGTGCTGGATGCCCGACCATCTCTGAAGGGTGTATTTCTTAGAAAAACCTCTGCAGAGAGGAGTGTGAGCCAATGATGAACTGTTGTTGGCACTTCCCAGATATGAATATGTGTTGCTATGAATGTGGTGTAGGGCAGTAGTGAAAAGAGCAAGTATACTTGAAGCATCCTCACTGGAGTTTTAAAATACATTGATTTAATTGAATTTGCAAACATGACAAATGTGTACACTTTAAGAAAAACATGGCGTTAAGAATTTTAATGCCACATTTGTCTTCACATTTGTCCAAAATTTTTTTCCATCACCTTAGTAAAGCCTTTTCTCAGACAGGAGTTACTCTCAGGGACTTGTATGAGGTCTCTCTTCAGAAAGCAAAGTTCTGGCCATAGTTGATTAATAAAACGGATCATCTAACTTGACAGAAAAGTCTAATATAACCTTATGATATTTTGGAACTTACAACTTGATCTGTTACAGGATGTCTATTGATGATTAAGTTTTAGATTGCATGTTGTTAGAAGATTAGAAACATCTCGCAGCTGAGACTTAGTTTTTAAGTTCCGCATAAAAGCTTGATCCAGTGATTGTCAGGGCTTTACAGTCTTTCCCTACAGTTTGCACTTTAGTTAGCTTTGTTTAATTGGAAACTTTTCAGGAAAGAACAATAGTACAAATTCAGTGGATGCAAAATCCCCACTGTCACATAGCTCATGTTTTAGTTGGTACCCATACACCTGGAGCCTTTCACCGCACAGTTTTTTATGTCTGGTTTTGAGCATTAAAATCAAACCCAACACGTTTGTTATCCTCTCTCCTTTTATGGCCACTCCAGTTTGTCAAGCATAGTGACGCAATGTTCTCAGTGCTGTATCTCTGTGCTCCATGATCAGTATTTGGTTATGTGCCATTGTCACTGTAGATTTAAATTGTAGTTCTTGTATATGTTAGTGATTCTTTCACTTGGGTTTTTAGTTGGCTGTGGGGGGAGACCTAGTAACACTGCTGCAGCAGTGTTGTGTAGTTGTGTGTGTTCATGCATGGGTGTTTGGAGATGCTGAGACCCCTTTAAGGATCACATTTGTCACTGTCCAGCCAGATGTTCACCAGCAGCCATATTGTCCTATAGCTCCCTCTTTAGCGAACTCCTAAATCAGCCTGTAAATTAGCCCAGAGACTAGTGTTTACATTTTATCCTCACGGCAGTCATTACAGCAAAGTAAAAGAAAGAAGACAGGGAGAAGATGTAGATGAGAGGAGGAATGAGAGTACAATCGTCATTTGTCCACAAATGTTCCATCAGATGTCCCACAGGACAGCTCCTTGTCTTTAAAAGAGCTTTGCTTAGCCCCAGCACTGGCCCTGTGCCCGAAGTATCTGTAAACGTGCGTCATCGTCACATGTGTAACATATGTGAAGGAAAGCCCCTCACACTTGTTGAACACACACCTTTTGTATTTTTGCAGACCAACAGGAAAATTGTATAAATACAGTGTCTTATCTAATTTGACTGGTAAAATAAAATGTGAAACCTTTACTATTCCCACAAGTGGAGACAAATGCAAGGTGTTCACATGTGTTGTTCAGGTCACCCTCTTGTTACTTATAATAATTCTGGGTGCTTGGCAGCTGGTTGTCAAAGTGAATGGGACACTGGGGGAGAAAAATCTGATAACATTCATTGGGGGAAAAAAGGGATCTCGGGTGCTTATTAGATAAATTAACTGGCTACGAAGACTGGACTGTGTTTAGTTGTGGTACTTCAACTCCTCTAGGCACAGCAATTAAGAGTAGGCTCTGAACTTTTCACTTTGCCCATGAAAACAAGGTTGGCTCACACCATGCTGATGCCTTCAAAGCTGTGGGGCATAAGGTCAGAAACAGATGACAGCTGTTGCCTATCTGAGAGGTCAGAGGACATTTGTGCTTTTTCTCAGTTGCTTTTAAACATATTAATGGCTAAAGTCTGATAACACTGTACAAACTGGGCTACAATAACATGTGAGCAGCAAGTTTATATATGATTGTGTTTTTGAGAAAACAGTGTTTTTGGATGGTTAGTGAAAAACTGCAATTTTTAAGTCACTGAAATAAGACCATAAAACACAAACAGAACATTGGTTCACAAGACTTTTGAGAAATGCATCTTGTACTGTAGTGTTTGCTTCACAATGACGTGAAAGTCATCTTGTTCACTCATTCACAGAAAACAATACACTGATTTAAATTTTCTAACATACTTTTTGTTTAGAAAGGGCATATGCATGAAGATGTGTCTGAGCATGAATAGTCTTGTGATTTACCTGAGAAGACAAAGACCCCCATAATGAGCCTTTCAGTCAGCAATGTGGTTGAGAGGGGATTAGTGCAACACTATTCAATGTGGATCCAAACGTTCGTCATTTGAGTCGTGTTTTTCCTCTGAGGACAAAGTAAACTCTTCGTCTCTGTCTGGAACAAACGAAACGGTTCTTCACCTGCGTAAAGTGCCATCATCCAAATGGACAGAAAAAGTGAGTAAATTCTATGATGAAGTTTTATGTCATTTCTCGGGCGCGTGCACGTTATTACCTGGTTCACCTCAGATTATTTCCATATGAACAGTTCGCTCAAGTGCGAGGCGGAATCAAATTAGCCGTAATGAGGTGAGGCAGGAGAAAACGTACTTCTTACGTTCATACGGATTAAATAGAAAGTGATGGTTTGTTTAACACTTGAATAGTTTCATTTAAAAGAAAACATTTCAAGCTTTCTAGCCATATAATTTTTATGAGCCAAGTATTCGCTGAGATTCTGGTTGTTTTATTTACGCGTCCGCGAAGAGAGATGACAGAGAACCTGTCTGCTTTCTTTATTTTACAAAAGCACAGCGTTTTGTTGTTATTATGAGGTTATCCAACTAAAACTAGACCCTTTACAGATTCGAATGATATATTGCTTTTATCTGTACGATCAAAATTGACGGCCTAATTTAGGTTTATTTCGGCGTTATCACGAGAAGATGCCACAAAACGCGCCAGCGCGCAGCAGAGCCAGACTCAATTGACAGTCGCAGCGAGTAGTGGCATCTGCAGTGACACCCTGCCGGAAGAGCCACTAAAGATGCCGGAAGTGCCACTGCATTTCAAGAGGTGCCACGGCAGCTAACACGGGATTTTTTAGAGGTGCCGCGACATTTTGGCACTAGTTAGCGGTTCGTGGTGTCGCTGTATTTTGCGCAGTGTTAGCGGCACTAGAAGTGGCAACCGGAAATGCCACTGGCGTTTTTATTGACACCCCATGTTGCGTAAGGAGCGTCACTGTTGTTGTCGTCCTCCTTTAAACTACATAAAAAATGCAAAGGCACATTTCACTATATAACCTTAATATAACTTTGTTTACGTAGCCTATATCCACGCCGCCCCGATGGTTTTCCTATTGCTGTTAAGGTGACACTCACGTCTGGACTCCGTTAGCGGTGGTATAAGCTGCAATGTTTTCTGTGATTTGTTTTATAGTCAATATTTGAAGCGAGCTGATATTGAAAGTGCTAATACAGAAAAGGATTGGTGTATGACTTCTTAACCAGCAGGTGGTGCTGTAGTAAACATATATAGCAATGCGGGGCTAGAGTTTGATGCTTAAATAAGACAAGGAGCAAACAGTACATTTTTATATACGCCAGGACAGCGAGGACAGCGGAGACTAGGCTACGCTTTTCTTGTCTTCTAAGCAGTCAACACAAGGATTAAATGTAATAAGTTATGTTTTTCCTCTGTTTTCCATATGAAAGTATAATTGTCATTTATTATGACCTTTGAATTTTTAGTCTACACTTCGTTTCTGTATTTTCTGTTGTGTGCTGTTAAGTTATGAATGTTTATCCTCATGTGACTTCAGTTAACATGGGACTAATTTGTGTATTAGCCTATAGCCTATTATTCCCTGGTGTTTTAATGTGGCTATTGCAATCATCAGTCCAAAAAACATCTTGTGACCAGAATATATCAAAGATACTTTGTACAGTGAAATCAATACACCGGCAGCTCAGTGGCCACATACATGTCAACTGGACTGGCACCATAATTACAGCTGTAGCTATTTTAGTGTTATGTACAGACAAATGGAGTAGCATCAGAGCTGACATACAGACATATGGGCATTTCAAGAGCACCGTGTGCCGCTAACTATTGGCAAAATGCCGTGGCAGATGCAGTGGCACCTCGTAAAATACCATGGCATCTGCAGTGGCATCTCTTAAAATACGTTGCAGATGCAGTGGCATCTCTTAAAATACGTGGCAGATGCAGTGGCACCTTAAAAATGCGTGGCGGATGCAGTGGCACCTTAAAAATGCGTGGCGGATGCAGTGGCACCTCGTAAAAAATACCATGGCATCTGCAGTGCAGTGGCATCTCTTAAAATACGTGGCAGATGCAGTGGCACCTTAAAATGCAAAAATCTGCAATGGCACAAAAACTGAATATTTTTAAAATGGAATATAAATTGCTCTAAATAGCCCAACTGTTAAGGTGCCCTTGAGTAGGATATTTAACTGCTATGAAATTGTAGTTTCCATTCACTTGCTCTCCCCTAAAAAGCACAGGCCCACATTTTAAATTAGTATAGTGTTGTATGACTGCGTCATTTATTTCAACGGTGCAATATTTTGAAAATACATTTTCTTTCTGAGAGTTCGATTTGAATATCAGTACTTCTCTCATGTCTCTTTGGTAACAATTGATCAAGAGTCTAAAGGTACAGATAAAACAAACACTATACAGTATTATGCTTTAATCAGTGAACTTTAGAAAGATGGCTTTTGTTGCCATTAGACAGAGCCAGGTTAGCTGTTTCCCCTTGTTTCCAGTCTCTGTGCCAAACAAAATCAGCTACTGGCGATCTCTGTGTATTTGCCATAAAGACATGAAGTTTTCTTATCTGACTCTTGTCAAGAAGGGAAATGGGGCGGTTTTTTAAGAAAATGTCAAACTATTCTTGTTACACTTTCTCCAGTAATCTTCTCAGTACCCAAAAGCATATTTTGTTGTCATGTCCTGCATTTCAAACAATAACACAACACCACCATCCAAAAATTAAACACCAAAAGCTAGTGTGCACTCAGCAGAACAATAAGATGATTACGCAATGTGCCAATGTACTGTATTAATCCGACTTGATGAGGGGTTGTCAGTTTGTCAGTTTCTCAACATGCAGGCCTGCCTGCTGTTTTACGACCACTGACTGTATGTAATGGGTGTTGTTTTTAAAAAGAAAGAGTGATCTGTCTCACTTGGAACCAGAGCGGGAATAAATTATTTTCAAACCAAGGAAGCAGTTATTTAAATGATCAAAGAAACAGCTGTCCAAGGTGCTGGATGCCCGACCATCTCTGAAGGGTGTATTTCTTAGAAAAACCTCTGCAGAGAGGAGTGTGAGCCAATGATGAACTGTTGTTGGCACTTCCCAGATATGAATATGTGTTGCTATGAATGTGGTGTAGGGCAGTAGTGAAAAGAGCAAGTATACTTGAAGCATCCTCACTGGAGTTTTAAAATACATTGATTTAATTGAATTTGCAAACATGACAAATGTGTACACTTTAAGAAAAACATGACGTTAAGAATTTTAAATCACTCTGTCTTCACATTCTCACAAATTCTAGAATGGCGCCTGTTAGGTGGCAGCCAGTTACAGCAGCTCCTCTGTTTATTTTTTGTTTTTTGCAAGTTTTTTACTGAATCTGTTAATCCAAGTCAATTCAAGATCTATGCTTTATCTCTGATAACGGACGGAAGTGGATGAGTTGGGATCTTCTAATTCCTGTGGAGAGACATATGGAGATTATGGAAACTGCAACAGAAAATATACGTTTCTGTGGCAACGACATCTATACAAGGGAGCAACTGTTAGCTCTCAAGGGAACAGGTCTGCTTCTTGGTATAAAACCTGAAATCCCCCAAGACCTGAGGAGGTGTAGGAGGGGCTGCAGAGCAGGAGTGAAGCATCGAGAAAAACGTAGGAGATTTACACCATTTCTCTCAAAAATTATTATGGGGAATGTGAGTTCACTCTGCAACAAAGTGGATGAACTTTCTGCTTTAGCTTGCAGCCAGCGAGAGTACAGAGAGTGTAGCTTGCTTTGCTTGATTGAGACTTGGCTGCATGAAAATATACCGGACAGCTCGCTTGAACTGCCTGGGTTCTCACTAGTGCGAGCGGACAGAGGGAAACAGAGCGGCAAGAAAAGAGGAGGTGGCAAGAAGCACCTCTATAGAGACAGAGGAGCACAAGTTGAGACAGAATAATATCAAAGAGGTGTGGAATGGGATGAAAATAATGACTGGCTATAAGAAGTCACACACTCCTGTGGAAGGAGACTCGAAGTTTGCTAATGAACTTAACCTGTTCTTTAATAGATCTGACACCACCTCTGCTTCTTACTCTGACCCAGTGTCCTCACACACCATCTCTCCTCCCTCCACCACCTTTGCTGATACCTTGGGGTCTCTTCACATCCCTCCACCCAGCATCTCTGCCAATGCTGCCTCCCCATTGTCCACTGATGCCATCTCCTCTATCAGCAGCCATACAACATTGAAGTATACCTCACCTCCAATACCTCCTCCCCTGCCGTCACCATCTGACTCCTCATCAACACAATACACAGGCCTAGCCTTTGCCACAGAACAGTGAGGAAGGAACTAGCTAATCTAAAGACCAACAAAGCAAAAGGACCAGATGAGATCAGTCCCAAAATACTTAAGGTGTGTGCTGGACAGCTTGCAGAGGTTTTTCAGAAACTCTTCAACCTCTCTCTGAGGATCAAAAAGGTGCCTAAGTTATGGAAAACTTCCTGTCCTGTATTGTCCCATTACCACAAATAGGCTGTCCCAGTACCCTTAGTGACTTCAGACCAGTAGCGCTAACATCACATGTCATGAAAGTATTTGAGAGACTGGTCCTGCAACACCTGAGGTCTCAAGTGTCTGAATTTCTGGACCCCTGCAGTTTGCATATCAAGAACACATCGGAGTGGAAGATGCCATCATCTTCTTAATGCACAGAGCATATTCCCATCTGGAGAGGCAGGGTAACACTGAGAGTCATGTTCTTTGACTTTTCAAGTACTTTCAACACTATTCAGCCTCACCTGCTAAGTGCAAAGATGCAGTTATATGGAAGTTCCCGCAGATATGGTGGAGTGGATCAAAGGCTACTTCTCTGGCGGCCACAGTTTCTTCGCTTAGATGGCTGCATATCTGATGTGGTGATGAGGAGTACCGGTGCACCCCAAGGAACTGTAGATTTAAATTGTAGTTCTTATATATGTTAGTGATTCTTTCACTTGGGTTTTTAGTTGGCTGTGGGGCGAGACCTAGTAACACTGCTGCAGCGGTGTTGTGTGTGTTCATGCATGTTTGGAGATGCTGAGACCCCTTTAAGGATCACATTTGTCAATGTCCAGCCAGATATTCACCAGCAGCCATATTGTCCTATAGCCCCCTCTTTAGCGAACTCCTAAATCAGCCTGTAAATTAGCCTAGAGACTCGTTGTTACGTCCTAGGGGTGGCGTAACACATGGCGAACCAGGGTAGGGGTTATGGTAAGAGAAAAGCAGGGCACAACGGGATTACGTTTAACAAAAAGTTTACTTAGAAACGGTAGTAAGGCTAACTAAAAACGGACTACTGAGAAGTGAGAGCTGAAGACCATCTATTCGGGTCAAAACAACGCAAACAGAAATCAGCTTCAACCGGTGGAGCACACTGCAAACGAAACCTAGGGACACAAAACAAAGAATTATCACACCCGGACACAAGACCAGAGATCACGTTGTTACCACACCAGGTGGGAGACACCACCAGACACCACCTCTCCTCCTACTGACCCCCTTCTCCAGGTATTGATATCTTTCGTCTGATGCCAGGTAGTTAACAGGTGCTCACGCAGACGTCAGCGGAATCGAGGGTGGCGGTACCTGAAACACACACACCTGGAGACACACAAACTCTTCACAGCCGTAACACTAGTGTTTACATTTTAGACTGGACTGTGTTTAGTTGTGGTACTTCAACTCCTCTAGGCACAGCAATTAAGAGTGAGCTGTGAACTTTTCACTTTGCCCATGAAAACAAGGTTGGCTCACACCATTCCCCACACCTTTGATGACTTCAAAGCTGTGGGGCATAAGGTCAGAAACAGGTGACAGCTGTTGCCTATCTGAGAGGTCAGGAGTGAGGAAGTCAAAGGTCAGAGTTTTACTGAGACCTTGCTAATGAATGCATTAACCCTCTGGGGTCTGAAGGTGTTTTGGGGCCCTGGACAAGTTTTGACATGCCCTGACATTTGTGCTTTTTTCAGTTGCTTTTAAACATATTAATGGCTAAAGTCTGATAACACTGTAATCAGCACAAACTGGGCTACAATAACATGTGAGCAGCAAGTTTATATATGATTGTGTTTTTGAGAAAACAGTGTTTATGCATGAAAACACAAACAGAACATTGGTTCACAAGACTTTTGAGAAATGCATCTTGTAGTGTAGTGTTTGCTTCACAATGAGGTGAAAGTCATCTTGTTCACTCATTCACAGAAAAGAATACACTGATTTAAATTTTCTAACATACTTTTTGTTTAGAAAGGGCATATGCATGAAGATGTGTCTGAGCATGAATAGTCTTGTGATTTACCTGAGAAGACAAAGACCCACTCAAAGACCCACACAAAGACCCTCATAATGAGTGTTTCAGTCAATGTGGCTGAGAGGGGATTAGTGCAACACTATACAATACAATGTGGATCCAAATGTTCGGTAGGCACCTCCTAAAATGCCATGGGAAATGTAGTGGCACCCCTTAAAATGCCATGGCACCTCTTAAAATGCCGTGGCATCTGCTGTGGCATCTCTTAAAATGCTGTGGCATATGCTGTGGCACCTCCTAAAATGCAGGGGCACCTCTTAAAATGCTGTGGCATATGTAGTGGCACCTCCTAAAATGCAGTGGCACCTCTTAAAATGCTGTGGCACCTCTTAAAATGCTGTGGCATCTGCTGTGGCACCTCCTAAAATGCAGTGGCACCTTTTAAAATGCTGTGGCATCTGCAGTGGCATCTCTTAAAATGCTGTGGCATATGCTGTGGCACCTCCTAAAATGCAGGGGCACCTCTTAAAATGCTGTGGCATATGTAGTGGCACCTCCTAAAATGCAGTGGCACCTTTTAAAATGCTGTGGCATCTGCTGTGGCACCTCCTAAAATGCAGGGGCACCTCTTAAAATGCTGTGGCATATGTAGTGGCACCTCTTAAAATGCCATGGCATCTGCAGTGGCACCTCCTAAAACGCAGTGGCATCTCTTAAAATGTCGTGGCATCTGCAGTGGCACCTCCTAAAACGCAGTGGCATCTCTTAAAATGTCGTGGCATCTGCAGTGGCACCTCCTAAAATGCAGTGGCAGATGCAGTGGCATCTCTTAAAATGTCGTGGCATCTGTAGTGGCACCTCCTAAAATGCAGTGGCAGATGCAGTGGCATCTCTTAAAATGTCGTGGCATCTGCAGTGGCACCTCCTAAAATGTCGTGGCATCTGCAGTGGCACCTCCTAAAATGCCGTGGCATCTGCCGGGCACCTCCTAAAATGCAGGGACACCTCTTAAAATGCAGTGGCATATGTAGTGGCACTTCCGCATTTCCAGGTGCCACTGCAGATGCCACAATTTGCTGCCGCTGCCACAAATTGAGCCTGCTGTCTCTCCAGGCGCCTTCGTCAACCCCTGAGGGTTAATCAAGAATCTACCACTTGATTCACATCTGTGAGGAACATATTTCAGCCTAATGTTGTCCAGATTTTTTAAAGGCTACTGGTACAGTATGTCAACTCCTACTACTGTGAAGTTGCACTCCCTGTTTCTCCTTATGTTTTTGCTTTCTCTGGGCTGGAAGGAGCCATATAAGGTCTAGAATAAAGCCTTTGATGTAGGTGTGCACATGTGTGCAAATGCATTTGAGTTGCCTGGAGTGTTACCAAAACTACAGCATAATAAACTTAATGTTTGGCAGAAAGTCAGTTTGACAATTTGCTTAACTATCTCTCTTTTAATAGTGGTCCAAAGTCAATCAATTGTCTATTGTTTCTTTATTTTCATATTGTTGTGGGTTTTCATTATTGTTTATAGGTATAATTAGTTTTATTGTGTGCCATGTCAGTTCTCCTTGAGCTAAGTGCACTTTTAAAACATGATTTGGTTAAGACTGTGTGTGCTGCTATTGTATAATACATTATTAACATGGAACAAAGCTCCTGATGAATGTTCATTTTTGTTGTTGTTGTACAAGTGGCTTCCTGAATTACATTTGTATGCAGGATGTGGTAGCTTTCAAATCTGTTTGTTGTATCACCCACAGTTGTTATGATATAACTTTTTATTTGTTATTTTTTGACGTATATCCTTTACTTAAGTAAAAGTATAGTGTAAAAATGCCAAAGCTAGCTGGTTAATAAATATTTAATCCACTGTTGCGTAGTTAAATTTATTGTATAGACATGCATAATGTTTTGAAGTCCACTGAATAGATATATTTAAAATATTTTAAGGGGGCACTACTATCCTGGGGCCAGCACAGCAAGCTGTAAACGCTATACAGGTATATTAGATGTGTTCTAATGTAAAAGACAAAAATGTTGTGTGATGAGAGTAGTGGGACTGACTTAAGAAAAACAATGAGCTGTAAGATGCTAAATGCTTCACAGAGCTGAAATAAACTTCAGTCAGGTAATAATTCAGTGATTTTGTCTCCATGGGCCTTTTCATGTTAAGTACAAACATCTAATAGTTACTATTAGTATTTGAGTGCATGTCACAGTTCACCAGTGAACAAGATAAAGCTATTGGTCTTACTGCAAAAAGACATAACGTCTGTATAGTTTAAATACTAGTTCTGTAAGATAAACAACACAAGTGATGCCAGTGTCGCCATTAACCACCTTATGTTCTCACAAGTGAGCTGCTGACATAGTTTACACACCTGCTCTTCACTCCTTGTAGCAAGAAGCTACACACAAATGCTATAAACCATTATTCTGCATCAACTTGCATCAGCCAGAATAGCAGGGATGTTTTATTTCTTGTTTCTCTGTCTCTGTGCCACACCACAGTCATCAGGCACTACTGTCATGGTGGATATAGCAGTGATGGGAGAAGCCCATGGACTAATCACAGACCTGCTGGCTGACCCCTCTCTGCCCCCCAACACCTGCACCTCACTACGGGCCGTCAGCAACCTGCTTACCACCCAGCTCACTTTCCAGCCTCTGCACCGGCCACGCCCTGCTTCCCTGCTTAACCCCAGCGATGCCTACACCTGCTCTGACTCAGAAGAGGGACCTGAGAAAGGAGAGAAGACATCCATCCACAAGGTGAGGAAATGAATACAAGCCAAGTTCTTGATTTACAGTTCACTGTTAGGATATGCAGTACTACGAAGTCTAGATGAAAGTGAGGATATTTCACCCAAGTATGAAAAGTCAGAATTGTTTATTAAAGGTAGTCTGGGCCCAGACACAAAACAATTTTATTTGGAAACAGCTGAAATAATCCTTAGATGGAAATACCATCCACCTTATTATGGCCAAATGATTTATACACCACTCAGAGCTCACCACACATGTTAATCTTTTAACCGATGTTCCAGCTAATGAGTGCTTCCTGCTCTCAGAGCTTTTCGCATCAAATGAAGTGTATTTTCATAGAGTTGAGTGAAGAAAAATAGAGTACGTCAACTGCTCAGAGCACTGTTCTCCCTTTCATAGCCACAGCTGTGTCAACATGACAGATGTGCAGAGCCAGACAGTGTGTGTGTGTGTGTGTGTGTGTGTGTGTGTATGTGTGTGTGTTTGTCTGTGTCTGTCTGTGCACTGTACATGTGTCATATTAGGGCTGGATGACATGGTCAAAATTTCTATCACAATATATTTCTTAATTTCGATTAATACGATATAATTCCGATATCGATATGAACAATATTTAAAAAAGCGTCATAAAAACTGCCAAGAACGCCCACAATGGATGTCTGTACCTACAAATGTCTGAAAAATGAATTTGCCAAGTCTATAAAACCTCCTCCTATAAAATAAAATTATATATTTTAGAAAATAAAAACAGTACAAATAAATGTTCACTTTTTTTTTTGGTATTTAGCCTTCACACACAATAAATGTGAAATAAACATATACCATCAAATAAATAAGACTCACCTTATTAACAATATCTTTTCATTTAAACTATAACACACTGATTATTCTTATGGATTGAAACAACAAACAAACTGCTTCAGCCTGAATAAAGAAAAGCAAAAAAAAAAAAAGAGTGAGCAACAACAAAAACACATATTGCTCTGGGAGGAACATTGTTGAGTGTTGATGACACACAGTGACAGGCTCTAGGGGTTTCTGGCAAGAAATACCTGGTCTACATTATCTGGCTTCAGGGATGCCCTTTCACATGTGACAATGTTGCCACCTGTACTAAAAACCCTCTCAGAAAGGAAGCTTGTGGCTTAAATGCACAAGTAGTGTTGTGCCAGTTGGCTTACTCTGGGGAAGTTCTTCTGATAGACTTCCCTCCAATCCAGAGGATTTGAGTCATTCTCAGCATCTGGAGATAGAAGGTAGTTGCTGAGGTCCCTCTCAACTGCCTGTTGTGCACTCAAGCCTTCTGTGTTAGTAGTAGTGGTGGGCCTGTTTGAAAAAAAGCTAGACAGAGACCACTTTGTTTTCTTGGCTAGTGTAGAAGGGTCTCCCAAGGCTTCTTTTCTGGCCTCCTCTTCCCTTACCACATCAGCTCTCTCTCCCTTCAGCATCTCCAACACAGCTCTCTCTTTGATGTATTCTCTCTTCTCCTCCTTAGAGTACTGAAGCTTGAATCTTGGGTCAAAGAGGCATGCCATGTCAAGTAGATCATCCATGGTTGGGTCATCATACTTTTCGTTGAGATACCCCATCACTGTTGTCTTTATGGTCCGGGTGAGCTCTGTATCATCCTTTGCCTCCTTCAAGTTGGAGGCAAAGGATGAATCACGAGTTTTAGGAATGATACACTGACATAGGACTTACCGGACAATGCTTTCAGTGAATTCGAGGAGTGGGCTTAGAGCTGCATCTACAGACTCTAAAACATCCACATCTTGCCAGGTAGGAGCCAGTGGCCTGGTCTTCTTGTCCTTGTTTGTGCTTTGGCAAGTGTTACTCCTCCTGAGCAGTTGCAAGGTCCCCTTTCTTCTTCCAGGAATAGGAGAAGGCAGCCACCACCTTTTTACAGACCGCAATTGCGCTGTCCACTCGCTTGTCTGGGTTAACTTTCTCTGTAGACAAAGAAAGAAAGAAAATATTGCAGATTGCAATATATAGTTTTGTCTATCTATTTTAACTACAATTTATATTATTATTATTATTATTATTTTTACTGACAAATTCAGAATTCTCCTGCTTACATCATTTTTATTTTCACACCTGATTTGGCAAAGTAAACATCTGTTCCCCATGGCAGTAAAACACCTTTGAATTTAATTGAGAGAACTGCTGTATGTACAATCCATACAAGTATGTATATCTCGATTAAAGATTAAGTTAATTTCGAGCGCATTGCTGGAATTGCTTCGCCCCTGCAAAGTAGACCGTCTGGAGGCATAAGCTGACCATACTTGAGTCTGACAGTCATTGACAAATACTCCAGTGTTTTACAAACTTAAATGGCCGAACCACTTCCACACCACTGAATTAGTCTTTCCTGTCTTATCAACTATTTCGTCTGCTTTACTTGTGGAAGCTCGTTCAGTCACATCTGTATTGTCAGGGGTCCTCATTTTGTATCTGAAACTCGCCACGACGGAGCTTAACCAACTGCGTGTCTTTGATGTACGTCATCACGCAAGTAGCGGCTGTGCCCTGAACGTCATTCATTGACAAATGCTGACATGCACAACTTTTGGCAAATGTGCGCTTTGTAGACGAAGACAGTATCAGAGAATTTTCATTAAATATGTTTTTTGACATATTTATTTGGTGATGTGCCGTGTGATTTTTCTAATGTAAAATATGTGCCGTGGCTCATAAAAGGTTAAGAAACACTGCTGTAGTGTATATCGAAATATCAGAAATTGGTTTAAAAATCATATCACCGTTATTGAAAAAAAAATTCTATTGCGATATCTATTGATATTGAATCATTGTCCAGCCCTAAAAGAAAGGTGAATGCATCTGTCCAAAAGTTACGTAGAAGGACACATATCTGTCAACACCACTGAACCTGCCACCATGATTATAGGCCCAGCTATTTATCTGAGGAGGAAACCTATCTTGGCTGTCGTGGAAGCTGGTGCATGGTTGATGGCTGCAGTCTAACCAGTCACTCGCCTGACAGGTGTATTTTTACATCGTCTGAACTTTGTAGAAGTAACAAAGACAAATGGCTTCATGGAGTGGCCAGTGGGGCTGCACTCATTAGGACTCTTGCTCCCTAGAGATGACATGCCCCTCTCTAACTGCCTGGGAGGAGAACAGCAGGAGGAGTGAAGGTGGTTAGTGTAGGAGTGGAAAGACCTGTGCTTGCTTTTCTGCCTGGCGGCTAAGAGTCTCAGGTCTGTCGTGGTGCATACTAATGCCTTTCAAGTGCTTTACCAAAACTTAGTCTCTGTCCAACACAAAAATGCCACAAGCATTAGAAGAATATATTGTGATAAACTAATGAATAACAAAACAAACAGCTACTTGTACAATGTTTGAAGTTGATCTTACTTTTCTCATTTAAATAATTATAGACATAGGTCTAATAATAAAAAGGAATCAGCACCAACAGCAGCTGGGGCCAGCTGTAATATAATGTTATTTTCTATGGGGGTGGCCTGGTTTTGACGCATAGCTGCAAATGATGATGTGTGTGTTTCTGCAGGACTTTAATTAAAGCTGCAAAATCACACCATAGCAGCACTTTCAACACAGGAATTTTCATGTAATTTTAGGATTCAGTAAAACAACTATTAGAGTTCCATTTTTCTAATCATAGCACCATCCTACACAACACGCTCTGTGCGTTTGTGTGCTTGTACGCACACAATGTGACTCCTTGCTGTGAATGAGCTCATTCAGGATTCTGAGGCGATCTTTACTAGGTCACCCTGCAGAAAACTGAGAGATAGTGCCTGCCATGTGTGGTGCCAAGCTGCTGCACGGCACCGAACAGATGGAGTCATCACAAGGGCACAGACCGCTGAGAATCCCAGAGAAAGACCAAAGAAAAGAAAGATAATGAAAGGGGCTGAGAGAATGAAAGAAAGGAGACTAACAGGAAAAAAACGGCAAACTGCATCTATGCAATGCAATTCTAGCATTGTGTCTAATAATGTATTACGAGGAGCGTTGTTGGCACAGCTGCCTGCCACTGTGCCCCACTGCAGTGTTGATTCTGTCTGAATCCACTAAAGAAAAAAACATGAATCCCTCCAAACATGAAAAATTTCCCAGGTTATATCAACTGCATCATTTTTTTCGTCTTGGGCAGATGCAGGAAAAACACCTGTCTCATCTAGATGATCCATTTGACTGGAGACAAAGCGAATAAGCATTAACTTTATCTTACAGGTGGGAGTACTTTTAGAGCTTTCATCTGAATGCAAACACAATTACAAGCATATTCATTTGACTCCTGCAGTTAATCATGGGGGAAGATTTGAATCACTTCTGATGCAGTGATGGGAAGTTTTTCTTGTAGTGTTCACCCTGTGTGTGTTTTGTGTGTGTGTGCACACATGCAGCGTCTGAGGCGAAGTCTCCACCCTGGCCTTCTGAGGAGGATCTCCTCCACGTGGACCACCACCACCTCTGCCACAGGCCTGCCCACCATTGAGCCAGGGCCGGTCAGAAGGGACCGCAGCTCCAGCATCAAACCGTACCATGAAACACTCACCTGCAGGTACCCAGACTGATGCTTTTAGATTTAGCAAATTCGGTGCCGTAATTTTTTTTTACTTTCTGTTGCTAAATGTTAGCTATTTTTAAAGCAACGCCATAGAATGTTTCAATATACTAATTATGATATATTGTGTAACATTGTACTACAGGGATACTTTGGTACAAATGTTGTAAGGATGACTCCTGTAATGACTACCACAGAATGATGCATCAGTCTAAAGATTATGAGGTTTATTCCCAGCAGTGTGGCTGTAGTTATACCAAAGACATCATTGTGAGTGAACACTAATGGTGTAGCAGTTTGGAAAAAAAAAAAAAAATGCGTGCACAAACTGAGCCAGAATGGAAATATGCCCCACAGGCGAACACATTAACCTGAATAAGTAAGACACACATCAACTCTCAGCACATTAGTGCTGAAGATAACACAATACTCAGGCTCTTAGTTCAGATGTATATCTGTATGTATATGATTATACTGGCTATTTGTGGTTTTTGAAATCCTCTGTGCTTTTTGGGAGAATAATTGTGGTAGAGGAGAGAAGGTTGCAGATGATGTTTTGAGTGTTGATGCGTATTTGCATGTATTCATAAAAGCATGTATATGTGTGCTAGGGGTTTGTTCCTGGATGTAGTTTGTTTTGCAACAGACCTGATAGTTCTCAGACAGACTAATACAGATGCAATGAATCAGTCGAAATACACAACAGGCACATATTGTGACTGTTTGTTTCTGTAGTTTTTTTTTTTTTTTGTTTTGCTAGTAAATCACATTGATGCATTAGCTCTTGGATAAACACAGGGTCTGAATTTATTAGAGTAGTTATGACTACTAAGTGAACTCTTTCAGCGTAATTTACTGTGATCAGTGCACGGATTGCATTCCTTATAATTACTTTGTGATTACTGTAACGTTATGTTTGGATTATCTTAGAAGCGCTTAAGGGGAGTAATGTTTTTTTATGATTTTCAACAGAGTGGAAAATGGAGATTCAGCTTGAAAATTTTCAGCTGTGCATGTTTGTGTTTTACTTTAACAGTGTTTCTGTGATGTGGATACAGAAGAAGCACTAGACAGCATGTGCCCCCATCTTTAAAATATTAAATATGCCTCAACAAGAAAGAATCCCTTTGTGTTTCATCTACCTTATTCAGTTGCTCCCCTGTTGAGTTTATGTCACAGGTATGAAAGGTATGAGATCAGCAATAGAGCAACAATAGATAATTTGTTTCTTGCCTGCAAGTATAGATGCTTATGGAGGGACTGTTGTGTTGCTGTGTCACAGATGTCTGTCGTGTTCTAGACTAGTGGGACAGATTTTGTGTAAATGTGTGTGGAGACTTTTGTAAATGTTAGTTTAATTTTCAAATGCTGTATGAGAACATTTATCTCATCTCTAAAGTGAAGTCTGTGCTTAAATATTAATGTGTAGGAGAACTTCACAAAGCCAAGTTTGATGTCTGACTCAAAGCCATACTGAAAAGAGCCCGTGTGGATTCAAACCATACAGTTTCTGCTGATTGAACCTTTGGGTTGCTCAGTTGCGTTTGTTTGTAGGTGCATACATACATACAGAGAAACAACAAAGGACTTTGTTTCTTCTTTTCTGTAGTTAATACTGGCAATAAATGTGAAATGTGTGTTTAGGGTAAATAAACGCGGATTTCTTCAGACCATGCTACAGGTTAGAAATTAGAGATTAGAATCAGCTCACTCACGTACTTACTGGACCAGTCAGCCAGCATTTTGATAACAACTAACTCAGTGCTTTGCCAACTCCCTGAAACTAAACAATTGTTAAAACAAGGTGTTTTAGATGTAAAATGAGGCATGACTCTGCAACTGCATGGCCTATTTCCCATCTCAGATTAATTTAGAAACTAATTTTAGGTGGATAATTTTGGATAAATTTGATGTTTCCAGAAGACTTGCCATGTTTTTGTTTTGTTTTGTTTTGTTTTTTTTTTTTGTCAGTGAAGAAATACAAAATCACAGTTCAACAAGTGCCACTTTTATCCAGCAAGGTATACTAAAGGCTTATGATACTAAGCCTTTAGTATAAGTAGAAGAGTACTGTCTCTTTTAAGATGCAATGATATTTCCATAGCTTGTTACCTTATTGGCACAGAAAAGCACTAAAGATTTATAATAAAGGACAGATCAGTGTGCTGCTGTATCCATCAGGATGGATCATGTGACAAAAGAGCATGAGCAGTCTCAGTACTTGCTTTTGTCAAAAGTAATCATTAAATGTGAACTGACTTGAAAATACTGCTAGTATAAAAACATATATGATCAAAAATATGAGGACACCTCAGTTCCCTCACTTTTGTGGACTTTTAGTTTCTAGCTGTTTTTTATGATTTCACTTTTTCTATGACTTCTTCCACATAAAAAATGTAATTTTACAATATAGTGATATTTTAGACAATACAATACAGTAAATACATCAGATTAATGCTCATTGTTTTGGAAATGGATGTTTTAGGATCATGTGTCATATTCAGAGGTTTGAGCAAGTAGTTTGTTCTTTATGAGTGTCCATGTACATCTGGCTAGGTCTGTGTTTTGTTATCAAATCATTAACTACATAAATAACATAAACTATATGCCTGTTCATGTGCATATAGTGTGCATGAAGTACATTCTTTGCTGACCAATGAAAAAGCACATCACTTGTGGATTCTGCTTCCAAGAACTGCTTCCCTGTTGTTTTTAAATATGTTTATTTATTTAAAAAAAATAATGGTTCCGTTTTGTTTGGCTGTCCTAATATTCACACAACAAAAAGCAGACATAGAAACTATAAATCACATATTGCACAAACAATGTGGTGTAATTAATTATGGCATGCTATACAAGAAAAACACTGGAACTTATCTCCAATGTGGTCTTGGCCTGCCCTAGGATATGATAACAGAACAAAGACTACTCAGCCTCTGTTACATACTAAAACATACTTCCAAGTACCTTGATCCATCTCTGCTCTTTACATTTGCTTTGATAAAAAGATTTAAACTGTAATAGATTCCATATTCCATCCATCCATTCATCATCTCAACCCGCTTATTCCTATTTAGGGTCATGGGGAGCTGCTTATTCCAGCTCTCTTTGGGCGAAAGACAGGGGTACATCCTGTACATAGTACACAGTCCATATTACAGTTTATCCTTATAGTAATATCGATGTCATATACTTGAAAACTACTACAGATGTCTTCAGCTGATGGCTAAATCTAACCTTCAGGGATATTCTTTAAATGCATTGAATTGCCACAAAAATAATTAATTAAATAAATAAATAATCGCTCCACACTGTTTTGTTTTGTGTCGACTCCTCCAAAGACCTGTGTGGGCTGCATCTGTCAGTGGCTTGTTTGCGTCTGTTTACACAATGACAGTGTGATACTTGAACAAGTTCTGCAAATGTAAGCACAGTGAGCAGCTTCTGTACACAAAGCCCTGTCCCCGGCTCTTAAAACTCAGCCCAGCCCAGCACCGGGCCGCAGCTATGGCCACTTATGGTGGTGTGAGTGTAAACAAACACCTGGGCCTCTCCCCAGTCAGCAGAACCCCACAATTAACACAAACTCACACATGCATATACACACATGCTTAGACACACTGTCACAGCTGCTTCTTCTGGCACTGGTTATACAGACACAATTGGAGAGTACAGAGAGTCTCTGGGTTTAGTTTACTGCAGCTGAGAGGGCTCTCTTCTGAGTAACACTTCATTTAAATTTTCTTTTAGGCATCTGGCTCTTATCCAAACGTAAAAGGGAGCTGGTAAGGCTTCGGTGCTGCAAGACAACTATTTGCTCTTGGGATCAAACCTGTGATGGTCTCTTAGCATACGGCAACCTGCCAACAAATCATCTCTCAAGTGGTCTTTAACAGTCACATGTTTTGGAGGAGTAGGTGGGAGTGTTTTAGTAATTTATGTACTGTATTGGTCAGTGTTATCCCTGTTGAGATCTGGCCAAAACAGCGGTCACATTCTAATTTTTTTACAGATCAGACAAACCAGCAGTAACTATTCCTGATATGTCATAAGTCCTCTCATGAAAAGGGGAGATGCAGAGAGATGCAAAAGAACACAGAGGTAAAATTGGGAGAAAATGAACATATGGCTTCAATTGCCTTCTCTTTGCTCCATCATCAAATCTGTACAATCTTAATTAGGACATTAGGCTTCTTTTTCTTCTCCCTCCTTTTTTCCATCATGTCTGTTTTCAGTGACGTAGCGTTAAGAAGAAATAACATCAACTTCAAAGCTACAGTATCAACTTTTTTATCAGACAGACCCAAAAAAGGGGAGGATTGAATACCTTCCACTTCCCTCAGCCCCAGCCACTGTGCTGTTATCTTCCTCACGTCATCTGGCTCGAGAGTAGGTAGATTACTGGAAGCAGAAATAATGGCTGCTGTGTTTATCGTGGCTTGGACACTGTCCGTTTGGGCTATGAACCAAAGGTAATCTGTCAACCTGCTGCGAATGGTTTAGTATAAAATCTGGGAGTAAACTATGGCAGGGAGAGGGCAAAGACCAGTCAGACCTTATTGCATGACTTGAAACATTAAGATAAGCAACAAGGGAGGAGGAGGAGAGGCGACAGGGCTCAGAAACAGGAGACAATGATGCAATTTATACAGTATTTCCTATTGCAGGACAATTAACTTGATTGAGGTTCATACTTAAAATAAGAATGCCAAGGTTTTGTTTTAGAGCTTGTGAGAGCAGGAGTTATTTTCCACTCCAGAGACAGACTCCCAGAATTTTTTGGAAAATTATATATGAAGAAATAAACCGATTTTGATTTCGATCTTTGTATGATTAGAAAAAAAAAGAACCAAACAAAGCTGACCCATAAATTGTTCCTACTAATTGACACCTAATTTTACAACAGCAAAGTTACTGTCATATGAATTTAATTTTCTTTCAACATAAGGAAAAAAAGTAGCTGCAAAGACACAATATAATTTGACAGACCTTATCTAGGACTGAAAACAATAGTAAATTGGTCAATTAAAAAATGGCATAAATTGTGAGAAAAAAAAGTGAGAAGTGATTTAACCATTTAAGTATTATTTAAGCAAATATACATATATGTATGTATGTGTGTATATATATATATATACATATACATATATATATATATATATATCTATATATATATACATACATATATATATATTTGGTATTTTTTTGTCTGAAAGATTTAAGATTTTTTACTCCACTGGTAGCGATTTAAAAATTGGAAAATCGCAAATTGTATTTTTCTCTATTTCTTAACACTATTAAGATTTAAAAAAATAAATAAAGTGTAAAGTGATAAATTAAAAATCATTAGTTGCAACCTTAAACATATTTGCAAAATGTTGTTGTTTCTCCATAATTTGTTTATAAGAAATGCGTGATTGCTTATAACAGCTAGAGCATGATTAATGTTTTCATGGTTGAGCTTAGACACTCATAGCATTTAATTAAGGTTAGAGAAGGATGGGGGTTTTAGATATATTATAAAAATTTCCACACTGACTTGAAGCACAAAACATGATGTGTTTACATTATGGCATTCAACCAAAAGCATGATCTTATCCTAATCTTAACCAGTCTGTTTTTGTTGCCTAAACCTAACCACAGTGCAGAATGCGGGATGTTTCCTTCACTCAGCAAACATATTTGTAGGCAGCCCAGAGGTATCAGGCAGAATATCAGTTTGTAAATGTGATTTCTGGGAGAGAGTGTTTAAACAAAAACATCCACTAATGTTTATTTTGTCCTCATATCGTGTCTCACTGGGACAGTTAAATTACTGTAACTACAGTTTTAACTAATAAAATTGTTGTGATAAAAGCAGAGTCACTTGATATCTGACAGATTCCTTCAGTGGAAATGGCCAACACTCTTATTTACATTCTGTGCTGAAACCTCAACGTCAGTAGCTGAGGTTATTCTGCTGCATTAGCAGAATAGGAAGAGTGTCTGCCAATTTTTCAACTTTCATTAAAAGTAAACCTTTTAAGGCAAGTGCTGCTGCCTGCCCAGACCCCCCTGACAATAATGTACTAACTGTTCACCCGGCAAACTATTTTATATTCCACACCTGCTAGGCATTACGCACAGTGGTATGACCTGGCCATGAAAACATAACAGAACTCCCTTTGTTAAGGCCCCGGGACCATTAGGCAGGGTGGGTACCACTCAGAAGTGTTCAAGAAGCAATTTATCAGAATGAGATAGACACACTACAGGCCTTTGTGCTTCCTGTGACACCATGCTCTAGCGACAGGCATTTCCTGCTCTAAGAAGGCAGGTTTTACAACATTTAGGGGGAGGTATTTTAATTGGAACCATCTACAACCAGACAGTGGTCACAGTAACGAAACATGGAAAAGCTGTTGATATCGGCTCAGGAGGCTCCCAGTGGTGTCACACAAATGGTCTGGCTCAAGCCACTTTCCATAAAAAGACAATATTTGTTATGTTACTGTTTATAAACCAGTTGACTAAAAACTAATGAATACATGTGATTATTGTGTTTAATATGTGTATATAATATAATGTACTATATATATATATATATATATATATATATATATATATATATATATATATATATATATATAGTATAATGGATCTGTCTCTGAGGTTGTGGCTAGCTGTAAGTTGTTCCTCTAGCTGGAGATGGTCATAAATCACAAAGAGGGTGGGCTCAGTTTCTAATGAATCATTTATAACAGCGCCAGTGCCAGTAACTGTTTTGTGTTGTTGTTTATCCCCCACTGCATTGTGTTAATGTGTGCATCCATTAAGTTCAATAATGAGTATTTTTCTTAAAGCATCTGTACAACGTCTGTTTCATGTAGGAACAGCACAGTAGGAATCCCATTAAGTTTTTTTTTTCTTGACAGTTTCTGTTGACTGGTTAGACATCAAAGACAGATGTAGTGACTGGCAATATTCCCAAATCTTTGGCACAGACAGGAAAAGCTTGCACATTTTAGTTTTCTGCAAGCAAGCACACACATACTATTCTGCATTTGTCCCTCAGAGTTTTCTGGACTGGTTTTTCACTTGCTTCTCTGCCAAAGAAACCATGTAGAATTGTCAACATTACGATAAACACAATAATTCAAATTTGATCTTATCCTACAGAAAAATACAAAACCATTTTTTTTGCATTTGGTTAGTGCAGTAGATATCTAATACACGTTTGGATGCAAGTTCCAAAAGAGATGATCCATTTGTCCCAGGAAGCAGGGGGCTTTCTGATATTTGTGTCTTTCAGTCTGTAATCTTTAACATGGAGGTTAAACATTTCTTTTTGAAAACAAACAATTATAACATTTCTATATGCAGTAGTTCAAGTTAAATAAAACATATCCTCTTTTGGATTTCTCTAACTTGTAAAATTCCTTTTTTTATCTGCAGCTGTGGTAGACCATACATCAGACTGAGCCATGGGGAGGGCTCTATAGACAAGGGAGACAGGATACCACGGTCAGGTATGTTCTCAATCTTCTTTCTTCACATTACTTTACTTTTGTCTCCAAGCAGTATGTGGGCATACATACTGTATCACAGTGTTTCTCTGTCCCTCTGAGACAGCACCTATTACAACATGCTGATAAAAAAGAAAAAAAGGAAAAAATGTATGCCCTGCACTATACACAGTAGCTGCATAAAACTCCAAATAAACAAATGACCCAAGTAATCCATTTTGTCTTGGTGTTACAGGAGCCAGACCAAATGTTGAGATAGCAAATGACGATAGCTAAAATATAATAATCGTTATCTGTCCTGATGTGGATTCTTCAGTTCCGGTTTTGGACTTTTATCTTGGTTAGTTTCCTGTTTTCTCCTCTGTGATCTTGGTTAGCTTTATGTTCATCAGTTAAGATTAGCTTCACCTGTGTTAATTAGTTTTTTGTCTGAAGGTATTTATGCCTCTGGAGTTTCTTTGTTCTTGTCGGAGCATTGTAGCTGTAGTTGATGTAGTTGTGTTGTAGTTGATGTAGTCGATGTTTGTTTGTGCTTGGAAGAGAGGGTTTTATTTTACGCCGAGTGGCGGAGATTACGTTGCCTGCGCCCGGTGAGTCCAGGCAAATAAAGAAACTTGTCCAGCATTTGGGTCCTAGGCCTCCTCGCCTTCATCACCATCACACCACCACCACGTAACAGTTTTCAGTAGGTAGACATTAGAATTTGATCTCGTTTTGGAACTCGACAGAAGAAAATGCAGCACTGAAAAGGCGCACACACCAGTTTCTGAGGATAAGATATGCTTTGAGTAGGGGGCATGGCAGCAATCACCGTGATGCAGTAGTGGTAATGAACAAGAGCACTCACCATGTCTGCCTCTTTCATTAGAATTGTGGAAAATACTCAACTATAAGACACAGGGATTAGGGGAATTGGATATACCAGGGATGTAAATTCACCACTCCAAAAAGCCTGATGATATGCATCAGTTCAAGAAGATTAACATTGGATTTTCCCTTATGCATCAGTGTGACATCTCTGTTCTTCCTTTTACTAGCAGAGGACCAAGTTGTTGTGTCATCAGACTACGACAGCACACACGAAGCCAACCACAGTGACAGCAGTGATGTAGCACATACAGAGGAGGACACAGAGGAAGGAAAAAACCCTGCCCAGAACGTCATCCTTCACCCACTAATACCTCCCGAGGTACAGTACGTCCATGCAGTCTGCCTTTGGTCACATTCGTAACCTCTGATGCTTTAAAGCTCTGTCAATAGACCACATCAAACATACAACCACACAGACACATTGGAACATACAATATTTACATTGTCCTACAGTTTAAACACTTTTCATCGTGTGTCACCTGAACAGGATAAACCCATTCTGGCTCCAGAGCCGTTAGTAATGGAGGACTTAGAGCCTCTGATGAGTCAGTTAAACAATTGGAACTTCCCCATCTTCAGCTTGATGGAGAAGACTAATGGGAAATGTGGACGGATCCTCAGTCAGGTGAGCACGTCTGACAGCATCAGTGTTTTAACTCAGGGGTCAGCCAGCTTGTCAGTAAAACTATACAATGTTTGCTTAATGACCACTGAACAAAACTTCAGCCATAAAATGCTTCAAATTAATAAAAACTGCTAAAACACCTAGTAACATTGTTTCTTTGCATTGACAAATGAATAGACAAGCATATAGTTAATATTACAGTCCTAGTAATTGGTGATTAAAATGTCCAATTTCATGAAATTATTGAAATATTTTTACTTGTGCCATATTAATTACCCAGACCTGATGATGTTAACAGATTCTGACTGTTAAACTTTTGTATTTCAGGTCTCTTATAGGCTCTTTGAAGACACTGGCCTGTTTGAGACCTTTAAGATCCCCGTAAAAGAATTCATGAACTACTTCCACGCCCTTGAGAATGGATACAGAGACATACCATGTACGCTTGAACATCTCACTCCTTCTCATGTTTTTCATTTTGGTTCATTTTACCTATACTGTTGTTTGAAGCTGCAACAATGAAACCAGCCACTAGAGGGAAATGCCATACAGTTTTTACAGTATTAGTCACATGTTACTGTATGTTGGTGCAAGAAACATAAGCAGCCCAATAGTGCACCCTGGTGGAGAAGATTACACACACTGAACAGACTTGTCTTCTTTCCTGACCCAGATCACAACAGGGTCCATGCTACAGATGTGCTTCATGCAGTCTGGTACCTCACCACACAGGCTGTGCCTGGTCTGCCCAGCCTCATTGCTGACCATGGCTCTGCCAGTGACTCAGGTATGTTCTTTAGTTCGTGCATTTGTACATTTGCATAATGTGCCCTAATGAGGTTTCTATTTGAATCCATCAATTTCAAGTTGTGACAAATAAGTACAACCCAGTACCTTGTGGTTTTTCTAACTTTTGTTAAGCCATTTATGATTGGAAAGAATTTCTATAAGTAGGCCAGACCTTTCTATTTAGATTTTTACATCTGCCTGCAGACTCACTGTGAGCCATCTCATTAATGTCATAGCATCAAACCTGCGGGAGTGTGTGCTCTTATCCTTCTCACAATTTGTCTTATCTTACTCAGGCTTTTGGCAATTGCATTTACGTACCAAACACTATTTGAAGTCTAGAACAGCATGAAATTTTAGGCAGATTAGAGTTCCCTCTCACCCATATTTCCATAACCTCATTTATATGCCTTACTAGGGCCATCCCTTTGATCCACATATAAGTGGATTTGAATGTGTTTTTCTATGTGTGTGTGTTTGTGTATGTGTGTGTTCAGGCATGTGCAGATGAAAGTACAGTATGTGTGTTTCTTCCATCCTCAACCTCCACATTTTGTCTGTTCCCCTGTGGGTAGACTCAGACAGTGGAATAACACACAGTCACATGGGCTTCCTGGTTTCAAAGACCTACACTGTGTCAGAAGATGGTTATGGCTGCCTGTCAGGCCTCATACCTGCTCTGGAGCTCATGGCCCTTTATGTGGCAGCAGCAATGCATGACTATGACCACCCTGGGCGGACCAATGCTTTCCTTGTGGCCACCAGCGCCCCTCAGGTACTCATGCTATTCAGTCTATAGTAAAGGACATTATCTTATTTGGATCAAAGTAAGTACAACTTGATTTGTTTGATTTATTTTTACAGTCACATGTTTCTTTAGAATCATAAAGTTTTTATGTCACTTAGTCTATTTTGCCACCAAACTGCACTGGCATAGCTGAAGCCAGCTGTCAGCCTATGATATTGTTGTATTTGTTGGGGATAGCTAATATTGTTGTTTATGTAAATGTAAAGTGTTTGGATGTGTTTTGCAGGCAGTGCTCTACAATGACCGATCCGTTCTGGAAAACCACCATGCTGCCTCCGCCTGGAACCTCTTCATGGCACAGCCAGAGTACAATTTCCTGGTCAACCTGGACCATGTGGAGTTCAAACGTTTCCGTTTCCTGGTCATTGAGGCCATACTGGCCACCGATCTGAAGAAGCACTTTGACTTCCTAGCTGAATTCAATGCCAAGGTAGCTGTAAAATTATAATTGTTTTGCATTAGATATTGAAAAGATACAGTATATTGTTTATGGTAATTAAATTAATTTGAACAAAATGATTAACTTTAAAACTTCTTTTTGTGGTTTGGGAGTGTTTGGGTTTTAAGTCAATGCCAGCACTTGTTTATAAATATCTATCATTAAATATATAGTAAAGTTAAATGTTTATTATAACTTAAGTATTAGTTATTTTTCCATCTTTGGCGACTAAATTGGTCAAGTAATTGTCTTGGAGAATTTAAATGACAGTAGTATTATTCAGTTTGAGGAGTCAAGTGTGCTTTCCTCATACATTCATACCTCAGCTCTTTTCACAGTGAAAATAAGCCTCATTGAAAGGGAACTGTCCAGTGGATTTCAAGGAAGAGGTTTGTTTGTGCAGAACATTGCAGCCCTTAAAATATATTCAGCTCAAGTCACAAAGCTCCCTGCAGCTTTACAAGAACTCATTTAGGTGGAGACAGAATGTTGGCTTTGGATTTGAGGGTCTTGTGTTTTTCCGTTGTGAGTTTTAGTACAGTGCGGGTGCTTCATGGTCGGGCCTGTCAGCTGGCAATTAGTTTGCTTGCTTGGCAGCAAAAGTATACGCAGTGTAGCGCACCCTGCTCTGCTGTTCCTAGAAGCAAATTAGCTTTCTATGAAGTACCCATCAAGTTTTGCACTTGATCTCTTCAGCTTCCTCGGTTATTAGGTTAGAATAATACAATTCTAGGAGTCAGTGGTCCACTCCAGATCTGAAGCTCATTACCCAAAAGTAGGGGTAATATATTCTTCCCAACAGTGATTTAAGCTTCAAAGTGCAAGAATGCTGCCATGTCTCTAGATATGAACTGACAATCAAAAATTACACAATCCTGATCAGCGGATCAGTCATGTCACAGTTACATGAAATCTCCAAATTACATGCTGCCTATCATTAACATGTTTATTTGTTGATCTCCTAGGTGGGTGATGACCCATCTACAGGTATCGACTGGTCCAATGAAAATGACAGGTTGCTGGTTTGCCAGATGTGCATTAAACTAGCTGACATCAATGGGCCTCTAAAATGCAAGGAGCTGCACCTACAGTGGACAGATGGCATTGTCAATGAGTTCTACGAACAGGTGTGTATAGATGGGATCTAAAACATTTGTATTCATTGAACTAAACCATGTCATGCCATGTTTACTGTATATGCAGGGTGAAACACAACACAAATACCTTCAAGGTACAATCCAATACAACATTTTTGCAATATGTTTGCGAGGGTTTAGTTGAGGATTTAAATATATCCTATGTATACCTTCTTATTCAAAACCTCAAAGCTTTTATTTCCTCCAGACACTTCCAGCCCAGTCTTCTCATCATTGATCGATTGACAAGAAGATTTTAACACACATATAGTATAAACAAACAATATCATTCAACCTGAATAATTCAAAACCCAAAGCCTCTGAGTCTCTGGCTTTGTTGTTCTGCTAACAATCTATAATATATTTTATTCTATAGGGGGTCAGTAAACAAGAAAGAGTTTCAGAAATATTACCTGAAGCACAATCTGAAGTTCTGACATACGCAGTATTTTCGGATAATCATGTATACACCATCACACCTCAAAATCCAAAGCAGAAAATAGTCCCCAAAAAATCCACTATTTACTCCTGTAACATTTACAATTGTAACAAAAATTGCATTGCAGACCTTTTTAAGAAATTTGCTAGAATATTTTAAAAATGAAACTGTTTATTTGTTCTGATTTTAAAAGGTTTCCATCCTGTAGAAATGAATGGCAGGAGCCACTGACAGGCTAGGGAAGTTGTAAAGGTTTATGATTAGGCTACAGATTAATGGTGGTTATCTATTCTTATCTAATCTAAAAAAAAAATTTTAAAACCAATCATCCCCTGAAACTTAACCCTAACCAGATTTTAGACTGAGAACCAGCTACAATGTCCTTGTATATGCAAGCGATCCTCATTTTTCAGATCAAAGATTCAAACAGGAATATAGACAGACAGGGCAGAATTACCTCCGGCATCATGCCTCTAGTTTGTTTTGAAACCTATATGCAAGTGCAGAAACTGAAACAGCATAGACTTCTGCATAGGCTTTGGACTTCAGGTTTGATTGATTTTGCTCCCCTTTATTAATTTTCCACTCCATCTCTCATGCATATTGAGATAGTAATGCCAGTGCTCCCTCTGAGACCTGTTATTGTGTGAAGATCATAATAAATTACAAGATTTATGCATCTATTCAGTTGTGTTCTATTTTTACGTTATGAATGTACATCACATTTGTATATAAGCCGTGGGAAAAGTAGAGGTGGTAAAGGTGAGAGATGCTTTCATTGTTGCTGTTACAATGGACTAATGATTCACATGCACAGTAGGTGAGTTATGTGAGTGTATCCAATGTCAACATAATGTGGCCTTGCTTTGAATATACAATGCTGTTGTAACAAATATAATCTAGTAATGCCATCAGTCTAATGCCACCCTCAATAACCTTTACAACAGTATGTTCCCTTAGCACTGAATGGTTGTTAATCTCTGCTAATTGCCTCTGGGTCAGCACCTCATGCTGAGGCCTTTGTGGACCCTGCTAATGAAACGTCTACTTGGAGGTCTATGGAGGAAGGTAGAATACCAGAGCCCGACAGGAGAAA
Source organism: Mastacembelus armatus (assembly GCF_900324485.2). Taxonomy (NCBI): domain Eukaryota; kingdom Metazoa; phylum Chordata; class Actinopteri; order Synbranchiformes; family Mastacembelidae; genus Mastacembelus; species Mastacembelus armatus. Next base: position 7,662,527 of record NC_046638.1, on the reverse strand, counting down.
TGCTCCTCAGTAATAACATGCTGCTAGATGTTGTAACTTAAACAGCGTGCCCAGGTAGCTGTCATTTAGGCGGAGCAGCCTCTGGTTACACTGACGTCCTTGAGAGTCCAACAACCTTGGAAAAAAAAGCAGCAAAGCAGTACAACTCAGTACAGAATATGTTCAGGCATGTACACACAGCATTCACAACATCACACACACACACCTTTTGTTAAGAAGCACAACAAAACCATGTTGATGGAGTCTTGAGGATGAGATTTGCTCATCATGCTGAGAGGCTATCTGAAATTCACTATGATGTGTGAACTCAGATCTGGGTATTTTGAATTTGTACTGTAATATTGGATAAATCTCTGAGCTTACAGGACCAGACACTTACTAAATACTGTAAGTCCTGCTCTCAAATAACAACAGTTTTTGGATAGCTCAGTTAGAATGCACCTGTCTACTACTAGTGGTTTTTTTTGTTTGTTTTTTTTTTTTTTTTCAACGAAGACATGAGGCATTCATTGGGGAAACTTAATACTCTGTGCCCATCTTTCTGGGATGTAGTCATGGTGACAGCTGGATCTCAGAGCTCCCCTTGAATTTTCACCCATTGTCTGCTCACCTGTCAAGAAATTCCATCGAATCACAATTACATCTGAGATCCTGTGTTCTGATGACTCTATTTGGGCTGTACAATGACACCTCACTACGGGAAGAGAGGCATAGTATATGGGATGGCACTTGGGCTCCGTTACCAAGGCAACTAGAAAGCCTTGTTATACCTTTGTTCATTCACATCCATACAAATGTCACAAACAGCAAACATTCAGCTGCCTCTCTGCCTGTCACACTATCAGTCTATATTCTTTAGGCCTTTGTGTAAATTACTTTCAGAGCTACACTCGAATCACTTTAACAGTATAATATTCCTATGAGTCCTGAGATCTTTTAAATAATTTTCCAGAAAAGAGTGACAGTTCTTGAAAAGGACTATAATTATGTAGTTTCAAATAATAAACCTTAATTGGAGTGGTATCTATGCTTTGCAGGTCACCAGTTAAGTCTATAACAGGTTCTAATCTTGGCCTTCAGTACCTAGAGTGATCCATGTGTAATTGCATTCACTTGTATGGTAGATGTAATATACAAATGAATTAGCTGATTCGACTTAAGAGCCAGTATGAAGCATTACTGGTCTATACCCAGCTGTAAGCTTCCCTCTCTTGTTCTACCTGTTGCATTAAATACTTTGAGTAATAGTTTCTTTTGTTTTCATCTTTCTGATGCAGTAGACAACAGACATGCAGTTTTTACAACAAATGTGAAACTGAATATTTCATAGACTTCACATCAATCCTGCCTCTTTACTCTGTCCATGCCCTGCCATGGCGTTCAGTTAGTGGGTGATGAGTTCGCACTAATCTGGGTTATGATTTACACAGGGGGATCAGGAGTCCAGCCTGGGCCTACCCATCAGCCCCTTCATGGACAGAGCGGCGCCACAGTTGGCTAAACTTCAGGAATCCTTCATAACACACATCGTAGGGCCGTTGTGCAACTCCTACGACTCAGCCGGCCTCATGCCTGGACGATGGGTGGAGCCCAGCACAGAGGAAGAAGAACAAGAGATAATGGAGAATGAGGAGGAGGATGATGAGGATCCCGCAGAGGAAGACACGTCCACCAGCTCTGAAACATCACGTAAGTACCATGGTCTAAAGCAAAGATAGAAAACTGAAGATGAGTTTGATTATGCAATATGAATTATAGTACTGCAGAACATTCATGGTCATGATAACAATCAGAATTTTGCCACTGATCAATTAAACAAAATAACGTTTATGCTAATATAAATAATTATGAAATATATTGTATAAAGTATATTTATCAGTTATTCACCATATCCACACTTCTGCTTACTTTAAAGCAGTATTAAAAATTAAATAAATTAGCTGTTTGAAATAATTTACAACAGTTGCCTTGATTTTTTTTTTATACAACACAACTTATGAGAGCAATGTGACTGCAGAAAAGTTATTTAATAAGTATAAAGCGATTCTAGTAACCAGTACTACTTTTAAAACTTTGACTAATCACAAAGTTTTGTCTGCAGTGTATAATTTATGTGGTAGTCTTTCCAGTTTCTAGTGTGAAACTAAAGACCGGAAATTTAATTACCGGTAAGCTTTTTTTTTTTTTTTTTTTTTTTTTTTTTCCTTCAGAGAAAGCAGCTCCCAAGAAGAGGAGGAAAGTCTTCTGCCAGATCACCCAGCACCTGCTGGAGAACCATGAGATGTGGAAGAAGGTGATTGCAGCGGAGGCCCAGAAACAGGGCCAAGGAGCAGAGTCTGCACATTTAAACAATGTAGCTGAACCTATTCTGGCTATTCACGAGGAGGAGGAGGAGCCAGGAAGCCGAGAGGAGCTAATAGAAGGAGAGGATCCAGAAGAGGGAGTAGAGGAACCAGAGTGGCCTGTGTCCCTGCAGGAAGACTTGAAACCTCCAGAGGAACTAGAGGAAGGAGACCAAGAGTGAAACAACCCATTAGAAATATGGCATCAGTCAGGGCAAGGACATGAAAAAGCATTTTTTTTTTATCTTATCTTGTCAAGTGACTCCTGTTTTTGCCAGCACATCACTTAGACACAACACTGTAGATGTTTGGGAAATGTGTGCCTATATCGAATAAAACAGGGTGGGAAAATTTGTGCTTTACACATTTTACCTGAATATATGGTTTCACCAAACATTTAAAGGAGTTTTCCACATTGCAATACGGGATTATTCATGTACTTTGGGATACGGACTCTTTTGCTACTGTCAAGAGAAGAGGAAGACTGGTTGCACAGACCTCAACCCAATGTGGTAACACAGGACTGCAGAAATTTGCTGCCAATTTATACATAATTATTTTCAGAATGCAATTATATATAGATATCACAGTTACTTGTACTTGTGTTTCAATTTTAGTAAGTTTTTTGAGGCCTCACATGGACCATAATATGTTTTTTTCTATATATGGATTATAAAGGGAGTTAAATCAGAGGAGGAACATTGGCAAATCTTTCTTCCTTTCAAGTTCTGCCAAAATGAATCACACACCCATGGGCTTTTGCATACAAAAATCAAACATTTATATATTTTATGTTCTCTATTTGTTGCCAAATGAAGTACTTTATACTATTTTATGTAGTCATGTTAGGGGAAACGTGACTTGAGGCTTATCACACTCTGTATGTATGTGCGTACGTGTGTGCGTGTGTGTGTTTGTGTTTAAATGAAAGCACTGATATACAGAATTCTTTTGCAGAGAGCATAGATTAATTCAATTAATGTTATTTGTACTGTCTTGGCTTCCAGTACCAATGTAAATATAGCAGTCACTGAAGGCTTCAGTGTCCTAAAAGTTTTTGTATAGAGGTCTTGATTGACAAAGCAAAAGTAGGTTGTTGGAAAATAATCTGTGTTGCAGATCAAGACCAAAAAGGGAAGGTAGTATACAGAACATATGCTAACACTGTGTTGGTGACTCAAAGGGAAAAGACAAGAGATAACCATGCAGCATTATATAAACCTCACAACATGTAAACAAAAATCCCCAAGATAGGTAAAATGTATGAGGTATATAGGTGGACTAAACAATAGTGTTTTTCGATCTTCTCAATCAATTTTTAATTCATTGACTATGTATTGAGTCAGTAATTTTCATAGGATTAGAACAAGACTGAAGTGATCATTCCCTGTTGTAACATCTTTGAAGTAAACACAATTTAATGTGTCTGAATCCTTCTCCTGGTACCTCAGGGAGACGTTCATTCTCACAGAGTTAAGAGCAGACTTTGACTCTGAAGAGCACCAATCGGTGAAAGTGCGGTCTGTTTACAGTGATACACAGGGAAATTATTTTGGCAAATGTAGGTTTGTTTTACATAAGAAAAAAGTTGTTTGCAATCTGGTCAAGGTTGTTAAAAGAGCAAACTTTCATTATCAGCCAGTCGTATGTCAGATGACCTTTCCTCAGCTCAGAATATTCTCTCAACAGTGGTTCTGAAAGACAATAGGAGCCAAAACAGAAGCTAATTACTTTAGCTGTTTAATGCCAGTAGAGACGATTGTGCTGACAAGTTATCTTACTATCACAAAAGTGCAATGAGGCAATATGTAATGAATTATCCACTGCTAATCTTGTCAAGTTCTTGTGACCTACATTCACATCTAGATCTCTTATGCACTGGTATCTCACACTCCCTTTGATAATCTTATTTCTTTAAACTGATGTTCAAAAAGCAGAACAAAATGCGTCAACCTGAAGACAGGCTATGACTGAGCTTCCCTGTGATTGACATTACACACAATACAGGTACAGAACATCATGTCCTTGTATCTTTGCAGATCCAGCATAGAATTACATTATTACCCCACAGTGTTCCTGACTGTGGTGAATAACACACTACACATACTGTATAATGGCCTGTTCACTGCTGCCCTAATTCTGCTACAGTCTCTGTTTGAGGGGGAGGATAAACTCAGCCTGCTGCAGCTTAGGCCGCACAGCTAAGATAATTGTTTGACCCATTGATTAGAAAGGCATTAAATAGACTTACTCTTTTGTTGGCCTCTAATGATCATGTGTTACCTCCCCCTTTGTATTTTACTGTATATAAAACCTGCCTGCTGTTTTCTCCAATGTTGCTTGCAGTTCATTCCTAATGAGCTTTAATTGTTATTACAGACACAATGGATCCATTTTACTCAGCTTCTGAAAAACCCAATGAGGTGTCACAAATACTATTTAGGAAAGTTATTGGATTTGAAACATCCATCCTTACTGAAGTGAATTAGAAAAAAAATTACTATCATTCATTGGGATAATATCATTTCTATTTAAACTTACCATTTCAGCTCCAACATTTTGAATGTAAATATGAAGGATATAATGTGTGTGTGTGTGTGTGTGTTTGTGAAAGAGAGTGAGAGAAAGCCTGTGTTTGTGTCTGTTTGAATTCGTCCATTGGCCTCTCTAACTCCCTGCATTTGACTAGTTTGTACTGTTGAGAACACAGGGATGCTACATCTACTTACAAGTAAGAATAATGAAGAAATGAAGGGTGAAGTTATGCGGTACATCGTTGTTTGTTTTTTATTCTGTTTATTCTTCTCAGATAAGCCAGTGAAATAATTATTCACATAAAGTCCTTTAGCCTATTTCTCCTTGAGCTTCCTCTTTGATCTATGTACTGCTTAGCCTGCAGATCAGAGATCATCAACAGTAGCAACAGCAGTAGAGCATTCACCGCAAGTCTCTCATCTTTAAAGGTGATGGGATTCTTGTCCACTGTGTTAATTTAATCAGATTAATGAGGGTGTCAAGTCACATCTGTCTCAAGTCAATACTTACTCTATATCAGTTGATATATTGAGTTTTGTGTATTCTTATTATTTGATTGTCATACTTATTCATACGTGTAGCATAGTTGTAACCATGGGAACCAAACAAGCTTTACAATATGTAAACAAAGATGAGATGAGTATTTTTATATAGTTGACACATGATTACATAATTATTTGCTTTCTTCTCACTAGTACCTTGCACTTACCACATGTACTAATACTTAAACAAGGAAGAATATGTCCAAATATACAGGATTTGTGAAAGTAAAATAATTAATTTCCTTGTAGGTTGATGCTCCATTTTGTACAATATACATATATGCTGTACAGTAAAGAAATTTTAAAACTACAAAACTCTTTTAGATATACATTATTTATTTTTACCATTTTGTAATTTAGACACTATACTGTAGCTTCAGTATTGCCAGACTTACTGGAAGTGCCTATATTGGTATTATGTATCATACAGTGAATATATTTGAAGATCATTAGAAGTTGTCACAAACTGAACCATGTGGATGTTGTAATGTGAATACAATGAATTACAAGAGTATAATTTCTGTGGTACCCCTGTGTCTGGGTTGTGTTTTCACTTTTTGATTTACAGCATATTTAGAATCTGCATTATACATATATAAAAAAAAACTACTGGGTAACAGTACAGCTTGACAACATTTACTTTTAAGTTCTAGGTGCCGTGCTTCTTCAACACTGTTTTTGTGCCCAAGTTTAAGTCTGCAACCTGGGCAGAGTTTTATCCATTTCAACAGGATGGATGTGCAGCTTTACAGTCCAACTTCTCTGCTGCTGACTATGTGAACATTATACATTTCAGAGTACTTTTGGAAAACTCCCATTTATTTCATCTAACTAATTCTTTTAATCATCAAGCAGTGTGTCCCTATGTATTGTTAAACCATACTTAATCTTTAGATATACCTGGGGGCTGTTAAGATTTAGTGTCAGTCCGATTTATCTTATTTTACCATCCACAGACATACATTTGTCATGTGTAGAGCATGGACCTGCTGTAATCAAGGAACACAGGCTAATAGCCACAGATGACCAAGAAATGTTCCATGAAAATCTGCTTCATTGTTACCTGCATTATTCACTTGCTTCTATTGCAAGAGAGTTAAATAAGCTTAACAATTCAATTTCATAGTGAGTGAATATAGTTGAAAGTCTTCTCTTTGCGCCATTAGATTGCAACAAAGCTGGTAATGAAGAGGCAAATATGGAATGGCGCACATCTCACTTATACTGTATGTGTCCTGTAGTCTGAGTAATGCCTAGCCTTTATTTTATTTTGTTTTGTTTTGTGTTATTTTATTTTATTTTTATTTTGGTATGTTTTATTTTATTTTATTTTATTTTTAGTTGAGAGACGTTTACATGCTGATAAGATTCAGAAAGCAGGTCCACAGTCCAAATTAATACCATAACACGCTACAAGTGCGATAGTTTTGCGGACACACTGCTCAATGTGGTGATTTGTATTTTTTGCAGCTCTCCTTAGCGTATCACGTGTGCGTCACTGTGAGCGCGGTGCTCGGTGTACATCCTATATCTGGTGCTGTGAAACACACCGTTCTCCGCTGCCGTGGAACATGCATGGTACACCGTGAGTAAGAGGCTTGACGAAGGGAGGGTTATTTCACGCAGTTAAAGCCCTTTTGGGGGATAAAAACAAGATAATTCTTCTTGTATATTTTATTTTTTTAAGAAGAATTCGAGACGCCGCGAAGCGCACGATTTGAAGCACCGAGTTGGGTAAGTATCATGTTGTTTACTCTCAGTAGTGATTCTCATGTCAATGAAAAATCAGACAGATGTTGTTTTTTCGGCATTTTGCTTGTTTTGATGGCTAAAATTTAACGGAGTCGCAGCGATACGATTTCAGACAGACAGTCGTAGTTTCAAATATCCCATTGTCAGTGAAGGTCTCAAACACTTACCTGTCCAGTGCACAGACCTGTCCCCTGAAACACCTGCAGAACCCAGACAAAGCTCGTCTCAGTACACATTAGTTATGTACCCAGAGTGCGTGTGGTGTCCTCAGAGATCCCTCAACTGTGAATATATTTATTCCTGGGAAGATTAGATTAACCTACTGCAGCTGTTTGAATTTTCTTTGAACACAGCACAATTTCATACCTGCGAATTACAGACCATAGTTTGTTAAAGATGAATCAGTATAGGTTGGTTTGAATGTTTTTGTTCTCCTGCTGGATTTTAAAGTCAATGGTCAACAATCCAAATGCATTTGATTGTTGTCAGGAAGGCTGCCAGGCTATCTATTAAATATATATATATATGACCCTCCTCATTGCGTAATCAAGAAACAGTTTTAGACTAAGCTACAGTTGAACATCAGTAATATGCAATATGGAAGAAATGCATTTTGTTTAGATTGGACACAGTATGTAAAATCACTGAGGTGAAGCTGTCATTGAGTAAGAGATATCTAAGTCAAAGGCAGAACTTACATTTGTGATGTACTTCACATACCCTGAAGACAAGAAATTAACACCCTTTCTTGGGCCACACCCACAGTTTTTGAGCAGCTAAAATTTGGTTTACACTTGTCTGTACTGTAGCCAGGAAATGGGTATATGTTCACATTTTACAAACTGACACAGACAAAAACTCTACCTAAGATTTGATTATTAATTTCTTGACATTGCCTTGTTTTCATATTTTTATCTTCTTTGCTCTGTGCTTCATATTTCTAGGTCTTTGTGACTTGGATTCTACAAGATCAGTTGTAATCAATACCCCCTCCAGCATGAGCTAGTCCATTTACTGTGTTTACTACCTATCAGCTTATTTGTATTTTCCAACTGAATCTTAAGACATAGCTGTTAATATGTTTAGTGTAAAATACAGTTAAGAATAATAAATTCTATGTTACAATACTTAACTTCTAGTAAGGCTGAAAATTCTTCATATCCTGGAATTGTCATCTGCAGTCATGTTGCACAGAAGATCTAATGTTTTGGTCATGTGCTAGGAAGTAAAGGAACAGAGAGTGAAGGAAGAGAGTGGGGCATTTGGTGGTTGGGTGCAGAATGGTGAGAGGCAGAGACCTCAGAATAACAAAATAAACAGGGCAGAGACATGAAACATGACAGAAAAGTGTTTCTGTCATTTGTGTTTGCAGTGCTTGATTTGCATTTGTGATGTGAGTCATTTATTCAATGTGATCTAGCAAAAAGAACTAATTCAAGGAAATCTATTGTCATTGTCTATTGTCATGTCTCAGTAAACAAAGCTTATAATCACAGCTGGGAAAACGATAAACAAACTTTTACAGTTACTGAAATTGTCAGTGAAGTTAAATAGGTATGTTATCAATGCACCAGTGGTTTACATGGTAAAAGCTATTAGTAAAACGTATGTCTAAAGTATAGTGACTTGTCGTCTCTGCTGATCTATAAATCTACATTTTTTCCAGCAGGTTTGAGAGAGGACAGCCATAGTAAGTCATCTAAACTGAAAATATATCTCAGGCAATATACAGCAGGTGGCTGCCATGAAGACAATGGATAACACAGGCGCAGGCAGCTGGACTTTGGACAACAACCCTTCTTCCTCTGCAGTGAAAAACTCCTGCCATCCAAATCTAAAGGTATTGTATGAAAAAATTAACAGCAATCTTCAGGAATCAATTTATTTAGCAAAATTTGACATACTCTTGCCCTTTGTAATGTTATGATGAAAAGTGGTCATGAACATGTTCATGTTTTGCATAAAGACAACATTTTAACAAAGGAATTAAATTACAAATAAATATTTGACTGCAGAAATCTGGTTTTGAAGAAAATATACACAAGCACAGCTACACAGGCCAATGGAGACAACAATATACATTAGTGAACATTCCTAATAACATGTACTGTATATAGTGTTTCAGCCTGAATATAACGATGGCCCACATCTGTCATTTACAAAGTGATCTGACTGGTGTAGAGGAGACACAAATATTCCCGCAATGACAGGAGTCACGTACATAAGAGAGAGAGAGAGAGAGAGACACACACACACACAGTGCATGTGTTGGTGACTGCAGCATACTACATGTTTGTACTAGGACTAATTGATGACTATGCATCTTGTTGAGTTCAGCAGCTTTTTGCACACTTTCAGTTGGGCATCCAAGTTTGTGTTTCAGTAAAAGAGGTCAGAATTAAAAGTTTGTTCCTCTTAATTGGATTAAAAATTTAAAAGCTGCTTACTGGCAAACTAAGCAACTACAAACAACAGTAATAAGGAATTCCAGTCATGCTTTGTCTGTGTGTTTTTGTTTTATGTGTGATAATCCTACAATGAAACTCCCAGTTGTTTTTGAACAGTGAAAAGTTTTAGGCACTCTACACTATTCAGTTAATACCGTCAGAAAGAAAACTAATTACATGATTTGTGTGAATTTGGCCTCTGTAAGAAGCACTATTGGTGAAATTATTATTTATGTCTTATTTAGTACAAACTTGGTGTAAACCAGATTAAAAACAGAAAAACAATGTGATATTGAGCAAAATAACAGGAATAATAGCAAGCATAGATAATGAATGGATAAAAGCAAAGAAGCATTAGTAGAGCTTATGCCATAGCCACAATTAAACAGGGTAAATAGTATTAAACACTATTTTAAGAAGAGATTTGAAAAACGATTTGATGACAGCATACCTCATTGGACCATAAGTTTCCTTTAAATTATGGCCTTTGACAAAATGCTTATACCATGATGCTGCATAATATTTCTAGAACTTCACATTAATATTATGAATGCAGTCGAATTAGTCCTATGAGCAGCAGTCCTGAAAAAGGCTCATGTCCAGTTATATTCTGAGGTGTGAATGGTTATTATACACTTGACATAAGAGGAGTCTGCGGTTATATTAAAAGAAATTTCCCTTCACACTTATTTATATGTTAGACTAGACTATTTTACAGCATCTGTGGAAACTCAGACTTCTTTGTTTCTAAGCTTCTTGCTTTACTGTATTCTGATTGGACGAACTTAGAAAGGTCAGTGACAAAAGGGGTTATAACTCACATGACTTAGATTTGAGTGCAGCACTGAGGTGTAAAATCCACACTGTGTGCAAATGCCACAGTAGAACTGTTGTAAGATTTGGCGTCACCGTCGTTTCCATAAGCAGGCTGATTTTAGAGCCACTCCAGCAGTCTCTAAGCCTGGATCAGGCTGTCAGCTTCATTACTCATGTTGTTCAGGGCCTGCTTTTGATTGTGGATTTGGGTTTCTTTAGGCTATTATTATCAGAGAGCCAATATTACATTTGGTATGCCCAAAGGCCTAGTGAGACAGAAAAATGTTCAGCAGTTTTGATCATAATCAATTTGTCAATGAGCAAATATATATATCTTAAATTTTATTTGCTAAAAGTGTGTTTTTACTTTGTAGTCAAGTCTTCAGATATGTATTTTCTGACTTTTTTTCCCCAATCAGTTGACTCAAATTTCAGATGCTTGAACTGCTACTGCTACCAGGATGTCATTAAAATAATATTAAGAATAAAAATAATAAGACAGGAATAATATCTTAATCGATTTTGTTTTGTTTTTTTGAAATTGAGAGAAGTGCTTCTTTGGTTGATAGTGTTTTTGTTTCTCTGTATTTCTGCAGGTGTTCCTTGCAGCCTTGTCCTTTGCCTATTTTGCCAAGGCTTTATCTGGCAGCTACATGAAGAGCACAATCACACAACTAGAAAGACGATTTGACATCCCTAGTTATCTGATCGGCATTATAGATGGGAGCTTTGAAATAGGTGAGTTTCTCACTTTTTGTCTGTGTTTACTTTGGCTGCATTTTGAAGCATTTAGATAATGTAATGTGAGTAAGCTAATACTTCCTTAGCATTTTAACTGGATTGATACCATAACTTATATACATCTACCTTTGAGCTTTGAATAGTCACTGGTGATAGAACTAATTGACACTTGAACTGAAAGAAAACATGTTTGAAGTCATAGTATAAACATGGAACTGAGGGATTTTGTAATGATGTGTATAGTTGCAACAAGACTGGAAACTGGATAAATAATATGTAATATTGTTTGATTATGTGTCAGATAAATTTGAATATTCACACTGATTGAGACATGCTTAGATGTATGGCTGAGACACATCTTCCTTATGTTTTGTTAACATCTAGTTTGCAGTGGCAGAGGTATTGTGTGTGACATGTAAACACACAAACTAATTAGAGAGCTACCCTTAGTCCAGCTATTATAATATAAATCATTCCGCAAAGTTTTTGTATTGAAAGATGAATAAACAAACTGGTGTTATGATTGACAATTACATGTCAATCAACGGCTGTGGACTGTTTGCCAATATGTCCATGGTTCAATCAATGTATATGTGCAGTGTGGCTATGTAAAAACTAGTTTTCTCTGTATAAGTACAATAGTTCTTGCTGATACGAATTGTGCTGTTTGTCAGCCCAATCAGTACAATACAGTAACCTGTACCTCACAGTCAAACCACTCCATGCTGATTCTCCATAGGCAAAGATAAGTCAAAGTCAGTGCTTACAGGTTTTTAGGGTAGAACAATTATTATATTTTTCCCCCATATGTCTCATATTTAATGCTTTTGATTCATCTCCATCTCTGCTTCTGATCATCTAAACCCTTTAGGGAATTTGTTGGTGATTGCCTTTGTGAGCTATTTTGGTGCCAAACTCCATAGACCCAAGATCATAGCAATCGGATGTATTTTGATGTCTTTTGGGACTTTCTTGATTGCCATGCCGCATTTCATCATTGGCCGGTAGGCATTAACTATGTTGTCTTTATGCATGCGTTGCAGGTCAGGAATTCCATCCCTGTGTTTTTTAATCTTCAATCACTGTAAACATAATGTAATGACAGTATTTCAGCAGTATGTATTTATACTGTATGTATCAGCATGTATTTATGCTTCACATTGTGAGTATCTAACAGTACCCGATGCTTTCTTCCTTCCCTTGTTTAACAGTCACATTGGTATTTTGTACGCAGCTATAAGATTGAAACATCAGTTAGAGCTTCAATGAATTCAACCAATAGCCTCTCTCCATGTCCAGCAAGCTCACCTGAGTCCAACAGGGCAGGTGACAGAACCTCTTTACTGCCCTCTAGAGATAAGTAGTATAATCTCTGTTGCGCTTATTCAGGCGATTTGTCTGGATTCATCATGACATTTTTCGCACAACTCAAAGACTAAATTTTGTAAGAGAATCCCTGGTTCATTTCTCTTTCATTTTGAACTTTAGGCTGTGAGCGGGAGTCCAGTATTTCAATGTGGATCTATGTGTTTCTGGGAAATGTCCTGCGTGGGATTGGAGAGACTCCAGTACAGCCTTTGGGAATTTCTTACATTGATGATTATACCCAGTCTGAGAATACTGCCCTATATATTGGTAATACACCTTAGTCACTATTTAGGTTGATAACTTTGCACTGTAGGTGACAAGATTAAAATACTTTTAATTACTTAGATTTTATCAGAGGTTTTGTCTCCAGGCAGCCAGGAAGTTTTTTATTTTCTGTTACTTAACCAAACCTCTGTCAATCACTGTATGTCATTGTGTTAATTGCAAATACAGATTTTAAATTAAAAAATTGTTGCAGAATTGTGCCTAAACGCAGTAGGTATCAGTAGATATTGCTTGTTTTTTAAATAAATGTGCATTTCTTTGTGCATTACAGGTTGTGTTCAAACCATATCGATTATTGGCCCTGTCTTTGGGTACCTGCTGGGGTCACTCTGTGCCAAAATCTACGTTGACATTGGTTATGTGGACATGGGTGAGTACAATAAGACAGCTGTTAACTAGTAAACTATGATTCATTAACACACAGTTACTGTATTGACTTTGGTAAGGTTTTACTGTGATTTGTTCACGGTAACAAAATGCACTGTGGAGAGTTGGATTTGGAAATTAGTTGTTGAACCCGACAACACACCTGTCAAGAGGAAATTAATTGGGACTGGATAAATCCTGTGATACAGTAACATTTACCTGGGAAACAAATGCGTTGAAGCCGTTGTAAACGAGTACAAGTCATGAGTAATCTCCTTATATTATGAAATGTTTCCTTTGAACATTTACCCCAGCATCAAGGTTTAAGAGTATGTGTAAAGCATTTTAAAGCTGACTTTTTATATGAATTGTGCTTCAATAATACATTTTCATTGTCTTTAGAAATGAATATGACTAAAAAAGAATATGAATCTATAGTGAATGAGAAGAAAATAAACAACGTGTTTACATTCTGTGTTGAGAAGGCTCTTATGTCTTTGCAGAGACAGTGACTATTACCCCTGCAGATGCACGCTGGGTTGGGGCATGGTGGCTCGGATACCTCATTACCGGTGCCATTAGTCTCATGTCTGCTGTTCCTTTCTGGTTTCTACCCAAATCACTGCCAATGCCTGTGGATAAACATGATACCAGCTGCATCCCAGAGCAGACCCGGTTTATCAAAGATTCCCCAACCATGGAGCATAAGTTCAGACCCGAGGAGCCAGCTAATTTACATCAGATGGCCAAGGGTACAAAAATATTAATTACAAACATAAATATTATGACTTTAAAATATCTTCAGGTTCAAGAACAACTTTACTACAGGCTGTAGCATTATATTTTGGTTTGCCCATTATAAAGACATTTATGGGTCTAGTTTTAAACATCAAAAACTCTTGCTATGAAAACATTGTTCAGACTGTGCACCATTGTGTTTTAGAGGCCAGTTATCTAACTCTTCTCATATGTGTTGAATTCATTTGAACTTTCCTATGCAGATTTTGTGCCAACATTGAAGAATCTGCTTGGAAATCCTGTTTATATCCTCTACTTATGTGTGACAATCATTCAGTTCAATTCTCTCATTGGGATGGTCACGTACAAACCTAAATACATTGAGCAACACTATGGCCAGTCAGCATCAAAGGCCAATTTTCTCATGGGTAAGCAGACTGTTTCGATAATTCATGTTTACATATTTTTGTCATTTTTGTCTGGTGATTCTATCATTGTAGACCAGTTTCAAGCTTATTCAAAAACCTAGGTTGAAGGGAAAGTGTTTAAGGATGCAGAGTAATGTGAACTGGTTGGTCATTGCAAGTTTTTTATGAACCAGGCTTTGATGAATTTTTTATGTTCCAACTGCCACAGTCCTCCTAAATAAACTCTGCAGCTTCTAGATGACAGGCAGATTTACTGCAGATAGGCACTGATTAAAAATGCACCCTGATTAATGAGATCAATTATTAGGTCAGTCTGATGGAATCAGAGACAATGTAATAACGTATCTCTTTTCATTTACATATGGGGATGAGTGAAGAGGGTGTTGATGAGAGCTAATGAGAAATGCATTATATATCCTTTCAACCATCAAAAGTCATTTTCATCTTTCACAACATGACTTCAGTTCACTTTACATGTAATATGAATGAGACTACTTTGATATGAATGAGTGTTCTGACTTTGATCTGTTTTGGGTAGCAATGCTACTGCCTGATGTTGCTTGCTCAAGTTGTTTTTTGATCTTCTATCCCTTAAAGAATGTGTTGTACTCTGTGGTTTGGCTAGGCATGATTAACATCCCAGCTGTGGCCCTTGGGATGTTCTCTGGAGGGGTTGTCATGAAGAAGTACAAGCTGGGTGTAATGGGAGCAGCTAAATTTGCCTTTGGGACATCCCTGCTGGGCTACTTTCTGTCACTCTTTTTCTTAGCCATGGGATGTGAGAACTCCAAGGTGGCAGGCATCACTGTTTCATACACTGGGTATATGAAGTATATGAAGTCTGCATAGATTTCCATGTCCTTAGAACTAACACACCTAGGGATCCTTTTGTGTGTAGTTACCTTTGCTTTTTTTTTTTCCATACAGTATTCCATACACTTCTTATTTTATCAGTTTTTTTTATATAGTCTGTCATTAATATATGCATTTTCCTCACATCGTCACATGCAGAGTGGAAGGCTTGTCTTATCAGGAACGTTCTCTCTTGTCCGACTGTAATTCGGGTTGCTTGTGCTCAAAAAAAGAGTGGGATCCAGTGTGCGGAGAGAATGGGATCACCTATGTATCCCCTTGCTTGGCTGGATGCACTTCCTCCTCTGGATCTGGCAGAAACACGGTCAGACATACACCATTACCTACATGACACATCTAAATTTCTTATTCTAACTGTTGCCTAATGAGCACGGCATAGTATTAAAGATAGATTTCTGTTCTTTATTCATATCATAAAAAGTGTTTGCTGCTGCCTTCAGAAAGCCACATGACATTTCATTTGTGTGTACCTTAAGGACACTTGTTTTCCTGCTGTGCTGCACCTAATTGATTTTTTCCTTTGTTAGGTGTTTGACAATTGCAGGTGTGTGGCACTGGCTGACACCCATACAGGAAACCTGACGGCTACTTTGGGCCAGTGTCCAACCAGGGACAGCTGTGACAACATTTTTCCATATTTCCTGGCTCTCTCTGTCCTCAGTTCCTTCATCATCTCTCTCGGAGGAACACCTGGCTTTGTGCTGCTCATCAGGTTCATTCGTTCAGCCTTTTGTTGAAGCAGTTGAACATTTTCCTGCTTTTATCAGAAAGATACTTTCACAAATGACTGCCAAAAATTACATGTGTATATTAAAGTATCTTTCTACTTTTTTAAAACGTCTTTTCAATATAATGCTCATTTATTATATTTTAAAAATTGTAAGCCTTTTTTATTCTTTAGTTGTTGTGAGTCTCCATTAACAACTCAAGTCTTGTTTCCGTAGGTGCATTAAACCTGAGCTGAAATCCCTTGCACTCGGAATCCACACGTTAGCCACTCGCACACTTGGTGAGAACCATCTTTGGTATTCTCCACTGTCTGCTTAGTTTGAGGTCAGGCATCTGGAAATCTCCTAAGAACTGATATTCAGAATGCTGTATTTTGTAGTGAGTAGGATTACTGGAATATTATTTAGAAAAATGGAAACAAATTACTACTTGAAGATCCCCAATAAATATTTAGAAAAATTTAACCATGTATTTGATTTTTATTTTAAGTAACAAGTCATTTAAATTGCACGACAGCTGGAATACCGGCCCCTATATACTTCGGAGCCATAATCGATACAACCTGCCTCAAATGGGGATACAAGATGTGTGGTGGAAGAGGAGCATGCAGGATATATAACACTACAGCTTACAGGTAAATGAAACTCTGTACAGAACTCTCGAGTTCAAAGACAGTATATCTATAACCATACTAGCAGAAGGATAGCATGGTGGTGCAGTAGTTAGCATTATTGTCTTACAGCAACAAGGTTCCAGGTTTGAGCCTGGGGCATTTTTGTGTTGAGCTGGTATGTTCTTGATGCATTTGTGTGGGTTTTCTCCAGATAGTCTGGCTTCTTCCCACAGTTCAAAGAGATGCAGTTTGGGGTTAGGTTAATTGGTGACTCTAAATTGCCCAAAGAATGTGAATGTGAGTGTTTGTCTCTTTATGCCAGCCCAGTAACAGCCTGGTGATCTGTCCAGGGTGTACCCCACCTCTCACCCAATGTTAGCTGGGGTCGGCTCAAGGCCCCACTGTGACCTTGACTTGGACTGAGCAATATAAACAATGGATGGATACTAGTAGCACTTTGACGCGGTAGTGTGCTTCTTATTTTTCTTTCGGCTGCTCCCTTCAGGGGTCGCCACAGCGAATCATCTGCCTCAATTTAACTCTATCCTCTGTATCCTCCTCACCCACACCAACTATCCTCATGTCCTCCTTCACTACATCCAAGAACCTCCTCTTTGGTCTTCCTCTAGGCCTCCTTCCTGGCAGCTCTAACCTCAGCATCCTTTTACCAATGTATTCACTGTCCCTCCTCTGAACATGTCCAAATCATCTCAATCTGGCTTCCTTGGCTTTTTCTCCAAAACATCTAACATGAGCTGTCCCTCTGATGTCCTCATTCCTGATCCTATCCATCCTCGTCACTCCCAGAGAGAACCTCAACATCTTCAGCTCTGCTACCTCCAGCTCTGCCTCCTGTCTTTTTCTCAGTGCCACTGTCTCTAAACCAGACAACATTGCTGTTCTCACCACTGTCTTGTCCACCTTTCCTTTCATTCTTGCTGACACTCTTTTGTCACACATCACACCTGACACTTTCCTCCACCCGTTCCAACCTGCTTGCACACGTCTCTTCACTTCTTTTCCGCACTCTCCGTTGCTCTGGACTGTTGACCCTAGATACTTAAAATCCTCCACCTTCTTCACCTCTACTCTCTGTAACCTCACCGTTCTATTTGAGTCCCTCTCATTTACACCCATGTACTCTGTTTTACTGCAGCTAAGCTTCATTACTCTCCTTTCCAGAGCAAACCTCCACCTCTCTAGATTTTCCTCCACCTGCTCCCTGCTCTCACTACAGATGACAATGTCATCTGCAAACATTATGGTCTATGAAGATTCCTGTCTAACCTCATCTGTCAGCCTGTCCATTACCACAGCAAACAAGAAGGGGCTCAAAGCCGATCCTTGGTGCAGTCCCACCTACACCTTGAACTCCTCTGTCTTACAGCTCTCATACATGTCCTGCACCACTCGAACATACTTCTCTGCCACTCCAGACTTCCTCATACAAAACCACAGCTCCTTTCTCGGCCACAACACGCTGTCATACGCTTTTTCCAAATCTACAAGGACACAATGCAGCTCTGTCTGGCCTTCTCTGTACTTCTCCATCAGCATTCTCAAAGCAAATATTGCATCTGTGGTTCTCTTTCTTGGCATGAAACCATACTGCTGCTCACAAATGCTCACTTCTGACCTCAGCCTAGTCTCCACTACTCTTTCCCATAACTACATTATGTGACTCATCAGCTTTATTCCTCTGTAGTTTCCACAACTCTGCACGTCTCCCTTGTTCTTAAAGATGGGCACCAGTACACTTCTCCTCCATTCCTCAGGCATCCTCTCACTCTCCAAGATCTTAAGTAGCCCAGTCAAACACTCTACTGCCACCTCTCCTAAACACTTCCATACCTCCACAGGTATGTCGTCAGGACCAACTGCCTTTCCACTCTTCATACTCTTCAACGCCTTCCCCACTTCATCCTTACTGATCTTTGCTATTTCCTGCTCCACAACAGTCACCTCTTCTACTCTGTGCTCTCTAACATTTTCCTCATTCATCAACTCTTCAAAGTATTCCTTCCATCTTTCCATCACTGACGCTGTAGTGTTCATTAAAAAAATTTAGTGATTGAAAAATAGAAAGACAGCTTTGCTATGCTTAGACACTAGTGGCACAAAAATGTAGTATAACTCAGGTTTAGCAAAAGAAAGAGAAAAAAACATTGTTTAAATGCTATGTCATTTTAATTAGCAGAATTCACAAACTTACCTTATGAAATATTTAGACTTTAACTTTTCTGATGTGTCCTAAAAACTGTGGCACACTTTGTACCCTAACAATGTTACTTCCTTTATTGCAGGATAGTGTACCTGGGTCTGACACTTGGCTTGAGGACAGTCTCCTTCTTCTTTTGCATTTTATGCTTTGCTCTCCTCAAAAGACATGTTAAGAGGGAGGAGAAAAATGCTCTGACCAATGGGAGTGCAGAGCTGGAATCACTTAAGAAAGAGGAGAACAGTTCCATACAATGTGAACAGTTTACACTGGCCTCAGACTGCAGCCCTGACAGAGAAACTCACTTGTGAGCCTCAGCACAACCTGTCTTCTCATCTGACTCAGTTCCTCAATACCTCAGATGTATCGAAGAACGCACACTGTGGACTATTTTCATAGCACTCAGAGTATATATTTGTACAGGATTTATGTAGACGTATGATATCTGATAAGTCATTTTCTAAACAAAATATGCTGTTTTGTAATACATAAATTATGTGTTTGTGGGGTTTTATTGGACAGAAGAAGAAAGTATGTGTTGTATTTTCTATGTTGTTCTTTGTTTTTATGATTAAACCTGATAAATTTGATTTTCAGATTAATCACATAGGTTCAGCTTTATTTTTTCAGTCTTGTGTTAATGTCTTTGCTTTCATGGCGGAAGGAATAGGCACATTAAACAGGTCTGTAGACTGTTTCTGTGGCGCAGGTGATGGATGAACAATGAATGTGGCTACACCATGTCAAAGTAAGTATTTCAGCCCGTGAATGAATGAGGCCAACAAAACTACAGAGGCAGTTGCCCACTGAAAGATTATGCAACTGATGTATCGGTTGTAAACTATCATCACCTGGACAGATGTAACAGAATAAATTCCATCAGTGAGATCACTGTCATTACACTTTGTAGCTTTGACAATCAAACTTCACCCAGTTTTACTGGAGCTGAAGCAGCCGTTTCTAGCATCAAGAATAAACCATCAAACTGCACTTTTAAATCGACAGGGAGGAGAAGTCCTAGACTGTATCACAGAAAGTTGTTAATCTACAGTGTCATAGCAAACTCTGTGTGATATGTTCCAATATGTAAGCAGACCTTTAGTTGAGCTTTTCAGTCTGTCAACCTCCGCTATCAATTTAATATGCTTGGACTTTTGCAGCATTGGTTTATAAAACCTATTTATCAACCCTGATTGTATGGTATATATTGTATGCAGCTACCAGTGTACATCGTTATTGTGAAACCTATTACATTTTGCAACAGTGAGCACAATGTAAAAATAACTGGGCCGACAAGGTTTAAAGGTAGATTTCATTTAAAAAAAAAAAAAAAAAAACTCATAATGAAATGGTTTTCATCTAAATGACAGGCTTATATTAAACCTAACACAGCATAACATTCTCGCTGCAGTAAAATACCTCTTAATATATGAGCATGATAAATATCTGGAATGTTGGCTGATCTAACAAAATTAATTTCTTAAAATGCTTATGAGCTTATTACTTGTCAGGTGTTAATATTAAATGTTTAGCAAAAAGAATAAACTGCTAAGATAAAGTAAGAACATTTTCCAATCATTTGCAGATTGTTAGTTATTATAGTAAGTTAAAAAAAGAGACATGTTGGTTCATAATAGAGTTTAGTAACAAGATTTTCATTTTCATTTGAAAGCTTCAAATCCTCATGTTTCTCCCATTAACTTACCATTTCTTTAATCTTAATAAATAAAAAATAAGCCTTAGTTCACACTTCAAACAAAAATGAAAAGTTGTTAAAGATAGTACAAACATGGCCCCCTGGTATCCTCTGCATATAGCACAGAGTTGTGATGCAGTAAGAAAAAGAGTATAGACATAACATCACCATATTCATCTGGTTACTGATCTTTTTTGTCTTCAGCACTCTGGAGATTCTGTGGATCAAGTAAAAGATTAGAGAAATCGCTCCAGTAATAGTAGGGTCAATATACAGCAGGTATTAGTCATTGTGTATTGTATGCATATATATGTCTTGTATGTCGTTTTGTGTTTGTGTTACCTGGAGTTGATTGTATTCACTCAATAGTCTGTCATATTCTTGTGCTAGACCTTTGGTCTGTCTCCTCATAGCCTCCACTTCAGCATGAGACTTGTGCACAACTATAACACACACACACACACACACACAGTTGTGGCCATCAGTCACCCTTTTCATATACTTCTTTAATACTATCACCACAGCATTTGTATACAAGCAGTGACCTACATTGAATCCTGCTCCAGTTATGTTTATTGAGTGCTTTCTTATACTCACTCTTCTCTGCAGCCTTCAGCTGACCTTCCAGCTTCTCAACCTCCAACTTTAGTTGCTGGTTTTTTGCTGCCATGGATTTTTCCTCATCCAGGAGAGCCTGAGCACAAAGAATTATCTGTGATTACCAAGCTTCTTTTTTTTTTTTTTTTTAATTTTTTAACTTGTGGGAAAGAGAAATGACAGAAACTCGCAAACAGTATGACTATGTACTTACAGCATAAAAACACTTCAAATGCATTGTGGTACAGTAGGTAATACTTATTAGGGAAGGAAAGCAAATTAACTGTTGTTATAAGAACAAAGGAAAAGTTTTAGGCTTGTCCTCAGGCCCTGGTTACTTCTGTTTCTCACTTGTTTGAGCATCAGGCTGTCCTCCTGGTGCTGCATGGCTGCTTTGATGGCAGTATCCATTTGTATTTGAAGGACTGCACTGTTCTCCAAAGTGGCAGCAACCTGGTTTAGCAAGGTGACAACCCGACGCATGATACTGTGATAAGAACCAGAAGA
Source organism: Mastacembelus armatus (assembly GCF_900324485.2). Classification (NCBI taxonomy): domain Eukaryota; kingdom Metazoa; phylum Chordata; class Actinopteri; order Synbranchiformes; family Mastacembelidae; genus Mastacembelus; species Mastacembelus armatus. The sequence goes on along the minus strand of NC_046638.1, from coordinate 7,640,934 downwards.
AATATATCCAGAACAAGACCCCTTCAAGTGAACTGTAAAAGGTCAGTAAGCAAGTGAATCGTGTTGTGGAATTGTAAAGTAATGTTGATCCCAAGCACATTTTTATGTCATTCTGAATGAATGTAGAAAGGAATTTTACTAACAGCCAGAGGAAGAGTGAGAACCCAGAGATGTAAAGGTTCCTCTGTGCTCTGAACAGCTTCATGTGGATATGGTCATACAAATTGGGGTTCACTTTGGCATCTTGCATGGGCTCAGGACCTGAGTACTTCTGCACCTCACGGAGAGCATCTGAAGTTGCACAGGAGAACAAAAGCATGACTGATGCTGTCTGGTCTAGACAGACTGAGTGTTGTCAGTCTTCTCAATATCTGTCACTCACAGCAGATTGTCTGTGACTCACAGCTGAGTGCTTACCAAGGAAAAGAACAATAAGGACCATGATCATAGTAAAGAAGCATTTGTTCCAATATGGAGATAACCAGTTCCATAATCTCCAGCTGAAAACCGAACGCCATCTATAAAATAGGTCAAAAGGACACTGTAAGGACAACTGTCATAATTTACAGAAGTTGTGGATGCACTCTGCTGGTGATTTGTGTGAACTGCCTCTTTCAGTTTACTCATTTACTATCAAATCTTCGCACACCACATTTTTAAAATTAATTCAGAAAATGGGCTCCAGCACAGGAAAGCTGCTGGTTGAATTTTTGATTGTGTTTTGGATTTGTGTGTTAAATTGGATTACCTTTGTGGTGATATGAAGGGTATACACAAAATTAGATTGACTGCTATCTCTGCATAGAGGAAGAAAGCCACGGCCGTCCACTGGAGAGTCATTATGACAGGATTTCCTGAGGAGATTCACAAGCTGTATTATCTCTGTGCAGTATAAGTAACAAATCAAAACTGAAATAATACAAAACTTAACACATTGAGGCATTTCCTTATATTGCTAAACATACTTATTTCTTCATTGAATAATAATCATTACATAAAATTATAAAATCTGAGTTGTGTGACATTGGTTTGCATTCCCAGGACTGGAAATCAATGGAAGTCAATGAAAATGCACAGGCTTTCCTAAATTTTTATTTGTGCTTATTTGCGTGTTTTTTTATGTTTTATACTGCCCTTAAATGTGTTGGGCTAAAGAATGTATGGTTTTAGTGTTTTAAGTGTTTTAGAGGCCTATAAATAACTGCCAACAATTTATTTTAGTGCTGGTAAAGGCCTGAAGATAGAGGACTTCTGAACAAATGTGGGGTATTTTTCCAATATGAGTCCAGCCCTTTTTGTCAAGCTATATAAAGCTGAATTCTGGAAGAGAAAGACAGAGAATTCTATAAGACTTCTCTCCGTGCGCACGTAATTAAACCTGAGATGATTCATCACACTTGTGTTTGTTCTTGAGAATAACCTCAAATAAATTTTTACGACACTAGTCTTTTACACTGTAAAGTAACTTTGTGCACATACACACATGGTTTTGTAGGCCTACTTCATAGTTGCTGCCACAGTCATTCATAGCCTTTTGCTATTAATAGTTTTCTAACTCTCAGCCTATTCTAACTCTTCAGCACTAGTATCACTAGCTTTGTTATTTAAGATCAAGAGATAGTCAATCGATTGCAAGCAGTAGTAGAATTGTTGGCTTACCAGACAAAGTTGAATGATAGAAAGAATGGGAAGTAGGACATATATACATGCACTCACACACGTTCAGAACAGCTGTTGGTGAGCATCAGGGGACTTACAGCCCAAAATAAAACTCTGCTGACCGGTTGACCTCATTTGTCAGCCCCTCTAGATCAGTTAAAGATCACAGTCTTCAAACCGACCAAATGCTAAATCAGTTAGCGAAATAACCGCAGGATTTATCTTTATACTTTTAGACCATTTTTCTCCAAGGTTCCAAAACCGTCTCAGATTTCACATCACGGAATAAAAATAATTCATACCAGGAGGGACATGTTTTTAAAACTTAATATTTGATATTTAACCCCAACCGTCTCACACACAAGTAGACTTCTTATTTTAAATATGGCTTTGAATGTTTTCTCACTAGGAATTTTCCACACATAAGACACCAAACAAATATCCACAAGGGGGAGATGTTATCTAATGATATAACATACAGGAACCTTTAAACAGGGGCAAGGAAGTAGATGGTCCTGTATGTTTGCAATTATTGCACTGAATTCAATTCAGATATTCTTTGTGTAGTCAAGCTGATATTAGTTTAGTTTACACAGCAGCTGAAAATAAATACTTGTCAGTGAAATTGCAGATGTAGTCTCATTCCAAAAGCTCATTCAATTGTTCTTTTGGTGTCTTTGTGAGGCTTTTAAAGTTGAACACAGCTCTTTCCTTGCTCATAAACACACAAATTGCAACAACACCAGAGACTGAAGGGATTCTTAAGCATAGCTTTCAATACACTCTTCCTTTTGAATAATGAGGTTTTTGACCTAATTCAGCTCCCTGGGCTATTCTGTGTATTTTACCCTTTACACTATATTCAGCTTGAAACATGTATTCACATGTGCTTCCGCTGTGAAAGAGATTGATAACCACTATCCTCTTTGACTGCATGTCTCAGGAGTGCTGAGGAGCAAAATGTTTACAGCTGCACCCTGTGATAGCTTTTTGTGAGTGGGCTAATGACTGTAGCAGAACTGAATGCGCTTTGATTGCTCTCCTCTCCTCACCATCTCAGAGGTCGCAGCTCAGGAGACTGAAGAGTCATTATAGTAAAATGTCTGCAATAAGCAGATGGTCAGGCTGCAGTGGTGGTGTTGTAACCTGAGAGCCTGTCCTTTTGAAATTTTTTGATATGTGCAAGTACAGTAATGTGACAATGCAAATATAAATGCTATTTTAAAGGTTATATCAAATTGTTTTTTTATGGCATATATATTTCTTGTGGGAAATCTGGCCAAGCAAAACTCCTGTCTACTTACTATTAATAAACTTGCTACAGTCCAGAAACAGAACTCTGATGTTAGCTACAGATTAATGTGTTTATTAGAAGTATATCAGCGCTATCTGGCTATTTAATCTTCTTATCCACCAGCCAGAGATGGTCAGATGTGTTACTGGTTCCAATTCCTATGTGATAGCACCACATTTCTGGCAACTAAGGAAGTATAGGCTCTGCTGAGTATTATAGGTGTAACATGAGGTTTACACAAGCTGTTTGTGCCCAGAATACATCCACAGGGAGGCGTGTACATGGATATCTGAGATCCTCATCTCAGTCAGTCCTGAGAAGTAGCACAGGCACCCTGCAACAGAAACACGTTTCAGCTGCTAGAGTCAGTGGCTGTATCATTTCAATCCTGACCCAAGCTCCTGATCATGGCTGAATGTTGAAAAATAAATTGACTTGCCTTCAGGCTTATGCGCCTCCTCCCAGCACCCAACACCTGTATGTAATTTGGTGCATCTGTTCCTGTCTCACTACATATTTCCCTTATTAGTGAATAATTCATTCAACATGTTCAGTAGGGTCCAGATGTGTTAGCCCTACCATGAGCACTGATGGTCTTGCATGTCCTTGTAATAATACCATGCAATTACTATTTGTGGTGCCCATATGACCAGCATATCTTTGGTTGGTTACCATGCGGATTGAACATTGTGTCAGGCTTGGGGGTACTGATCCATGCAGTTCAATGCACAATTAGCTGCAGCTTGCCTCAATGTCTACCTCCATTAGTAGTCCATTAGCACTGTCCTTCACAGCAATGGGGCATTGCAGAGCCACAATAACCTGACAAAAATTAAGGGCACTGACCCCCACCCTCCACCCGCCACCCGCCACAATAAAGCAAAGAAACCTCTTTGTTTTTACATGAAATAGTTTCGTGTCTACAGAACAAACTGAAAATTATAGAAGTTTTTTTCAATGCATTCAATAACAGAAATGACTCATTGCATCTAATGAAGAAAAAAAAAATCAGTAAATAAGGAAAATTCAGTGCTATTCTATACTCTGTTGTCCATAGCGCCCTCCTTGGTCATGGCTGGGATAAGGTTAGCTTCAGGTTAAAGTGCTGAGGTAAGACGCATTTTGACAACACATACATTAGTCAGACCGTTCCAGGTAGTTGGACGTCGGGTGAGACCCTATCTCTGAAACCCCGACGCGGCATCTTGGTGTAGAAATCAAACGTCCAGGGAAATGCGCATCACAAACTGTCACAGGTGTGTGATGGTGGGTCCATTTTCAAGCTGGGGTCTGCATACAGTTGATATGTCCTATGAAGACAGCTTTTATTTACTAACAGTACAGTAAGCGCATTGGACTGAACTTTATAACTGTGTCATGTTTACTTTTGGGACCCGGCGGGTCCAGTAACAGTCGGATTGGACTCATCCACAAAGGTACACTGGAGCTTTTAGCTAGCTAGCTGTTAGGCTACGTGTAATTTTTTGCTTGTTTGGTTTTTTTTTGTTGAAAATTACAAGATTACTCAGAATGTCTAGAATTTGTTATAAAGCAGGTGTGTGATTAAGAAATCGGTTAAGTAGCTAAAGATGCTGCTAACTTTGACTGATTTCTAATGCTAACTCCGGGTTAGCGTTAGCTTAAGTTCTCACACTGCCGTTATGAGATATTCTTATTCTTGTAACAAGCATGGTCATCCACATAATTTTCTTGTTGTTATATTTGGTAGTATGTAGCACGCCATGAATGAATTGACTATAAACATGTAAATATAGTTTAGTTCTTAGTTGCTGTTTTTGGCATAATTTTACACGACGCTACAACTAACGTTAGCTAGCTAGCTAATATTGTGGCCAGCGCGGCCTTCAGGTGGACCTGAGGGATATTTAGTTAACGCTAATTATCATCTAGTTAACTTCATCAGATGTTCGCATTTATCTTGCAAAATGCAATATATCTCTCGCTATTTGCTAACGTAATGTTATTGAGCTGTTTTTTGCTAATACTAAATTTGAACTAGAGCCAGTGTCAGATACTGATATCAATGTCTGAGACTCAAAAAGTCAAATAGAAAAATTTAGATATTCGTTGTTTTTTTTTTTAAACGATTTGTGACCAAGATGGGTCTAGGTATTTCTAGTACTTTTCATGGAACAACTATGTACTTTACTGTAATGGTATTCCTGGACAGCACAGGGTAAACACAGATGCAATATACTTATAAAAAGCTGATGTCAATTAATGTTGTACTGTGGTTGTCTTATATAGTATAAATACTCTGGATTGTACTTGTGGCATATTGTGACGCATTAACACCTCTGCTTAATTTGTCAGCCATTTCATTTGCTAAAATAGGAAGACAGATATGTTATTTCTTTAAAGACCAGACCGAATGTATCAATTTTCACCCTTGTTGCAAAGTTACATTAAGTGACAGCTATATATACACTGATCATCTGTAAAGTTACAATCACTGACAGGTAAAATCAGAAGTGGCTTTATGATGATAAATTATTATCTCGTTACGATGGGACCTGTCAGTGTGTGGGCTTTGTTGGGCAGCAAGTGAACATTGTCTCATCCTTTTCAAAAGACTCCATTTTGTTTGAATCTCTGTTAAAATGGCTGAAAATGAGAAATACTGTACATTGGTCTCTATGAAAAGAAATTCAACAGCAGTATCACAGCTGTGATATTACAACTAGATTAGGGAGGCGGTTGAATTCATCTAAAATTCACAACCATGGTTTTCACTCCTTTTACATCTGTTTTTTTTTTTGTTTTTTTTTCACTGAATGGGAGACAAATGTGTTTTTCCTGACAGTATAACCATGGAAGCAAATGGATTCACAGAAGATGCACAGTGAGCTGCAGTGTGACACAAGTGCCAGCCAACTGCCGCATTGACTCCTGTGTGTCATAATGGTGTTCCTGATCAGTGTAAGTACTGGAACAGACTGTTGATCATGTATTAGGAAATTTTACAAAATGTTACTTTTGTATGATTGTGTGTTTTAAAAATTATAATAATCACTTCAGATGTTAATCTGAATCCACACTCAGAAGCAACCCACTTAAAATATGTGCAGCATTTGAAGAGTTGCTGTATTATGCTATAAACATGTGTGGCATAATATTAACTTCAGTTGAGTAAGGAAATAAAGCCAGATGATAAATTCAGTTAATGTACTTTTCACTTGCTGTATAGACTGTTTCCCAGCAACGCTGTTTGAAGATGCTTGTGCAGATAGGGGGCAGAAAACAGTTTTGCAGAGCGCTATGTTAAAAGAGTTGAGGGGGTTTGTAGTGCAGTTAATGCTCCTACGGCCAGTATACATGCTTCACAGGGAGCAGCTACAGTTTCTTTCTCCCACACACACTGCACTGAACTGTATCAAAGAGACTGCTTTTATTTTTCTTTTTGTCAAATTTACATTAGCTTTGTTTTGTTCTGTATCAAATTACACATTGGTGTAGACATAGTTAGCCTCACTCTTTACATTTTTATATACATAATAACTTTGACTTTTTATTAAAGAGCCAGCTAGTGCTCATGTTTTGCGTTTAATCCAAGCTCAGCACTTTAGATGCAGTGAATGAATAGGCTCTTTACTCCAGAAGCCCTGGATTCTATAATATGTTAGTGAGCTCTGGTTGTCCCATTCATATCTTCCCATGTGGAGAGACGGGTAGTGATATAATCACCAGGCAGTATCATGACTGTGAGAAGAGCTGGAGGGCAGCTGTCTCCTCTCTGCTCTCTACCCTCTCACACTCACAGAGGCTGATGCTCTGTCACTGCCTGATAAAACTATTGGACTGACACATGGCTGTGTGCACATAGGGCACGGGCATAGCTTGAAATTCTGCAGTGTAGGCACACACACACACACACACACACACACAAAAACAAAAACAAACAATGTTGCATAAATGCATGCACAATCACAAACAGACTGGCAGGTGCACACATATATAAACACACACACATTGAATGGGCATGTAGCTTTGCCAGCACAAAACCTCTTGACTTATTCCATGTTTTTAGTTTAGTGAAATAAGAATATTCTAGCTGGCCCCTTTGTCTGAGTCACATTTCCTAAAGGATGACTAAGATTTCACAGAATCATGGCCAATTTCATTAAATGTGAAGTTCTTAGACATGCTGTAACCTTGCTTGATAACTATGAAACTAGCTATGACAAATTTCATAAAATCTATTATATTATTTTAAAAATATATTACTGCGTTATTAATTTTCTCCTTTAGCATGCATGTAAAGTTTACCCCGCAGGGTTAATTTGTTCTCTGATGTAGTGGATAATAAAGGAGAGCACTTGATGTGTCATTTAATGTCTGTAGTTTGGTGATAACAACAGAGAACAGTAATCTACAAAGCTCTGATTTAAAGGCAGTTTGGTGTGTTATTTTCTCCACTACCACCCAATAATGCCATTAAGGTCATAGGAGATAGAGGACATGGTCCATTCTGTCTACCTTTTATTCTTGATTTCTGTCTCAGCCATAACTTTTTCTTGTACAGATAATATAGGTTGTATATCAGAGTCATATATCTCCCAACTCTATAAAGGGTCCTTCCATCTCTCTAAATGTGGCTTGCTGAGAGTAACATTTGGAAAATGACCACAAGCAACAATTTGCCAAGCTGTGCTGGTTGGTGTGCTCAATTCACTTTCTTCTTTTCTACGATAGCAGAATTACAGTTGAGTGTTCGCTGACCTAATGCAATAGAGGCTCCATACGGACAGAGTAATGTGATTTCCCAGGCTTTTATTCTGTGTCTGCGGCTGGATAGAGAGTGGCCTGAAGAGATGGCATCTGAATTGGGGATGGCGGCATAAGGGCCAGCAACCATTGAGTGAGAGAGGGAGGGACAGACTGTACTGTGTGATAGGGACTGCAGCAGGTAGTAGCCGTGACATGGTGTAAGAGGAGAAAAGAACAGATCAGGGTCAAGTGATTCTAATAAGGCTTTTAGTAAAGCATCATTGAACTCCTGCTATTGATTTTGGTAGTGTATTGACCTACTTTATTATCTGCAGGTCACTTCAGATTGGCAGTGTAGTTGTGGACTGCTACTCTATCCAAAATGTTAACCAGTGAAGCTGACCTTCATTGTTTGTTTCTAGAGCAGCTGCTTTTAAATGTCACCATCATCAAAGATGAACCCACTTTGGCCAGACATGCACTCCCAAAATATAGTAACTATCATAATAATAAACATGGACTACATTTTCCTCAATTAAATTCAGAAGTAAACATAATCATTGCCCATTGTCCACCACAACATTTTCCATTATGCCTGAAATCCTTTAATAATGTTTTGGCACAGATCTTTTATTTAAGCCATGCAGTATTTAAAACCAAACAGTAGTAAAAATATCTTGCAGCTATTTAGAAAAATGCTAATATTAGCAATAATAAATTCTGATTTTGTATATTTGCTAGTTGAGACCTGGCTCCAGGTCTTTGGATTACTCGTCAGATTTAAAATTTTAAGAGTTTCAAAACTCTGTTGCTTCTGTGAATAGCCTTTCCCCCATGTGGACCACTACTGAGCTAGTTAGTACCTTTTTAGGTTAGAACAAAGTTAAGACATCTAACTGTACCAGAATCCAAACAAATTTGTAAACAAGTGTTGATCAGAAGGTAGCTGTTGATGCTGCTGATTAAATTGGATAAAATCAGATCTTAGGTCATCTCACCACCATTTAGGGCAATACCTTATAAGAAAAGGAGTATTTTCCTTTTTCTTTAAGAAATTTAGAAAAAATATCTAGTTTCTTCCCAGCACTCACACAGCTTCTGTGTTGGCTGGAATGACACTAGGGGAATTAATGCAGCAGTCTTGATGATAGTGATAACAAAATACCCCTGTCCTAAACAGTAAATGACTAACAAAAAGTGAATTTCAGTCTGAATAATGGAAGAGTAAACAAAATGGCAATTAGCTAGAACATTAGCATACAGTATGCAGGTTCTGCATGAAACACTTTTTTTGGCTTGACCAGTATGACTGCACATGAGCATGGAAAGCAAATAGTGAAGTAGAACAAATTGTTCTAGTTTCTGTGAATATTGGTCTTTTGTAAGGTAATTTTAGAAGTTAATCAATACAAATGATTTTTTTCCAGTAGCACTGATGAAGTTTGGAATAGCACCTGACATTGGAGCAGACGTCTAATTTATAATGGTAGCTAAAATAATCTATATTTCTGTGTTGATACTTCACCATGGAGGTTTTGCCTTCTAAAATATGGACTCCTATGCGTACATGTGTTAAATGTATCCTCTGGCTCAGTGTTTCATCTCATAGGTCATTTTCCCTTCCTTTCAGCTAATCTGTTGCTGGCTTTGATCCTATCTCCACTGCCAGTCACAGACATGCCCTCAAGGCACCATGACATCCCCACTGTCTGTTTACAGCAGGGTCATAAAGAACGTTGCCTGCATCAATATTCCTATATCAGTGCTCTCTGTTGTTACAAACCACACACTGGCAACCAGAGAAGCATCTGATCGTGGTTGTGATATCGTTCTGGTAGCCCTATATATACCATATATATATATATATATATATATGGTATATATAGGGCTACCAGAACGTTCTGGGTTCTGGTAGCCCTATATATAGGGGTTCAGATGCTTCTCTGGTTGCCAGTGTGTGGTTTGTAACAACAGAGAGCATATATATATATATATATATATATATATATATATATATCCTTTTATTTTATATATACACACACATATATACACCTGGTGATTGTAATGAAGTGGGTTGCTGGTTCTATATGCTATAAGATATTTGTAACTCTGCATCTAGATTCAAACTCTGTTAGAATGTAGACTGAATATAACAAGTTGCTTTGTTGAGGATTATTACAACTGAAATTCTTCTGCAGTTGTGCAACTAAATAATTCCGACTTATTCAGGGTAAACATGGTTCAGCTTCAGCCAGAAACACAGGACTGGCTGCGTTATAATCTAACAGCAAAAGCCACTTGGGAAATACAATTTCACTGTTTTTTTTTTTTTTTTGTTTGTTTTTTTTTTGTTGACAGACAAAACAGGACACACAGTACTGGTAGAAATACAAAGGCAGGGAAAAGAAGTTCATTATTTGTTATTGTGTATTGTTAATACAGTATTTTATTAAGCTTTAAGATTTTTGCAGTAGTTCTTTATTGCAGTTATGGGTTTGCTTATTTGGAGAGCATTGTTATGTTAGTGTAACTAGAAACAAGGTATTAATACAGTACAACCTATCTCAACATTTTCTTTAAGTACCTCTTGTATGAATACATATCATTCAAGGATACACTTCTCTTTGAGAATTAAAACAATATTTGTTAGATTTTTTTTTTTGTGCTCTGCTTGTCACATTTCCTGTACCACCAAGTTATGCTCCATTCATCATACCAAAATAAGGCAACTGTAGATTTTCCATTTGGCTCAAAGAGGTGACTTGTAAAGTGAAACAGTCTGGCTTTTGAGTACATCTGGTTTATGTCAAACATATGTTGAGAATCATGGTGTTCTGTTGTGTCTGTGGAATGTGAGGTCTTTTTAAACTCTAGAAACAGTCAGTACCCCCCATAGCTGCTACAGAAATACAATATTACAGCACTACTTTACTATTTAATTCCTATGTATTCACCTATGACCTGTCTGTCATTGTTGCATACCCTGTACCTGTGGCATCATGTCAGTCTAAGGGCCTTCCCTATTAGACTCCCAGGCAATAAGGTCAGTGGTTACTGGGGACTGCAGGGTCTGGTGTCAGAGCGAGGGGCATGGTGATAAATGGGAGTAATCTCACAGCTGCTACAGAATCACAAACACTTTACTCGTGGGAGGGGAGAATAGGAATTTATATACCTTGTTTACCCTATGCTGTACATGTATTGTGTATGTACAGAGTGTACTGTATGTTGCAAAGCCATGCAATATCTACAGTACAGTATGTCTTTGAAACCTACATTTGTTTTCAATAAATAGTAATAAATTATCCATCTATTGTTTTTGTACATTGTGTTACACATATTATTTACATTACTGCTTTGGATAAACAATTTCCCTTTTTCATCATAAATTGATGTCAGTTTTAGCTGCTTTTATTCACTGCATGCCCTAAAGAAAATGACTTCCTTCATTCCACATCCTCAGAGGACATGCATTTCTGTTGAGCGTCTTTTTCATCAAATGTCACCTTTTTGTTCCTCTTTGGGTCTATCCAAGAATTGTGGATAATGGCATTATTTGGAGTAGGATCTGCCTCTATGATGGACACCACTCGCTTCTTCATCTTGCTTTTCAAGACTTTCTGGAACTTCTGCCTAGTGAAGGCATATAGCAAAGGGTGAAAGATAGTGGTCCCATAAGCCATGACCAGGAAGCCCAGTCTTAACTTGACCATTAGGTCACTGGGACCCACACTCAGAATGACTGTGTTAAGTACTGTGATGGGCGTCCAGCACAAAAGGAAAGTGGACACAATCAGGAGGGACATCCTGAAAACTCTTTTTTGGCGCTCTCGCCTTTCTCTGTGGCGCTTAACAGCCCTGCGCAAGGCAATAATTACAGAAACAGAGGTTCGCATGCCCAGTGTGGGGTTGCGACTGCCACTGCTTTGGGAACCATCTGTGGCTTCTTGCTGTGTTGTCATGGCAGTCATAGATGGATGCTTTTTTCTGCGAGCCTTCTTCTTCTGTGAAGCATGGAAACGTGTGCCAATGCGAATATTGAGCGCTTGCAGGATCTTTGAGTAGGTGATGAGCATAACAACAGCAGTAAAGAAGAAAATAGGAATCTGAGCAAGCAGGTGGTAATAGAGGCCAAGTTCAGTGTAGTACTGGTTAGTGTGGACCACATTCTCCACCAGTGTTTGGTTCAGCTCAGTATGTCCCTGGGCAAAGAAGCCAACTTCAATAAAGGGTACAAGAAAACTAACAAAGGATAGCACCCAAATGACAGCCAGTAGGGCCAGGGCACGGCCCATTGTCAGCACACGATTGGCTGGTTTAACTGAGATGTCATAGCGATCAAGGGTGATAGCAAGCACATTAGCAGCAGTGGCAACACTAGCGAAGGAAACACAGGCTTCATGGAAGCAGCAGACGAGGGCAGTGTCTCCATCCAGTGAGAGCAGTACCACCACAATGGTGAGGGGGATACAGCACACACAAACCAGCACATCCAACACATGGAGGTTCATAGTGACGATGTTGCTGACAGAACTAATCAGGTTCGATTTCATACAGTAGAGGGCAAGCACAGTGAGGTTAGAGCTCAAGCCCAGGAGGATTTCCAGCATGAGGAAGCCAGTCAGGGAGACCTGAAAGCTAACAGGATAGGGATAAGTGTTGGTGGTTGCCGGACTCATGGTACGGCTGATAGGTTCAGTGTTGTCAGTGACTGTGACGTTGCTCATGGTGGCTTCTTGTTCTGGGTCGGGAAGGATATGCATTATCCTGCATGAAGGGAGAAGAAAAAGAGTTTAAGAAGAGGAAAAGAAGTCGTCTGTGTTTGTGCATCTCTAGAAAGTTGTAATTTTCTTAGAAATAACACTCAGTCTTCAATAATAATGAAGCCTTTTGATTTTAAATGAGGAATACTGAGAGTAAACAATTTAGTAGTGCTGGAATTTTTACCCTGGCATAACGTGCAGATTAAAGTTTCTTGCTGGGCACATGGCATGGTAACGGTCTTGTCCCAATTAGCTTCTGCTTCAGTTATCATCATGTTTAATCAGACATCCACAGCAGAGGCACATCATATAACAAACCCTTAGGAACAAATTAAATTCTTACCGCCCTAATGGTTTGTTGTGTTTTTGTAGTAGATCAGCTGTGACTCTCATTCAAGCTAAGATATGTTTTCAGCTCTTTGATTTTAGCACATACATAAAGAATGAGGAACACAGATTAACGAAGAGGCAGATGGCAACGATAACGAAAGCAGAATTTGGATGGCTTAATATTATAAGGGGGAGGTAGGTAATAACATGTTTGCTATGGTTTTTGCTAACTAAATTCATAATTTCTCACAGCATTTTGTTCATTAGAGCATTATAGGCGCTCATTCAAAACTGAACTGTATTGTGCTAGGTAATCATGGTTACCTCATCACCAGCAGGCATATAGCTCTTACAGATGCACTGTAAAATACAGGATGTTTGTTCAGATGGGGCTTAAAGGAACATCTAATGAGTGCCCCCGAAAAACAGATACACATGCACCAATGCACTGATAAATTATAATAACTAAGTATCATGTGGCATATGAAGAAACAGGAAATAGTCTAACAACCCTCCCCCCACTCTAGCAAAAGAGAGATAAATCCAGTCTGGATGGCTGTAGATGACATGGAGGAAAAACAAATGTTTTTGTAATATTTACCCTTCCCTCCAGCACTATCTGAACACCAGGACTGTATAATCAGGCCATAGAGTCCATATTAGATCCAAAGAGACGAGCATCACATCCAAACATGGCCAGTAGAAAAGTGTTTCCACTCCAGCAGAGCCCCCCAGCAAGTCTTTTCCTTTCAGCACTAGTCCCTCCCAGAGAGGCTTTCAGCCAGAAAAGCACCTGTCTGTTTCACCAAAGGCTGTCTGTGGGCTTCCAGCTTTTTTCCTGACCTTAATGAAAAGAAAGCTAAGGAATCAGCCACCTGCACACAGTGGATGTTAATGAAAGCGGGCTAATGGCATTTACAAACTTTTTCTCAGATCTCTGGTCCGTTTGCCTTGTTGAGTGTGGGAGCACTGATGAATGTGTGGAACGTGGATAAGATGTCGGATCCACCTCCTGTTTATAATCTTACAATATTTCCAGACAGAAGAGACACAGCCATCCAAGAAAACAAAGAAACACAGACTCTCCCCTGCACAGACCTGGAATGTACTGCACATAGTTTGATCCAAATCTTTGTTTTTTGCTCCTTTGTCTCAATTGAAAAGACGACAGCCTGATCTATAAATATGAAAAAATAATTATATCCATTAGCCTGTACTCCAAGAAGCTGAGTTTATCAGTCAGCCATGCAGGTCTCCAGATACACCATAGTAATGTCCACAGTGTGTCCACGAGAGGTCAGTATGTCCAGGCAGTGTCCAGGCCCATATCTCTCCTGGGAGCACTAATGGAAAAGGCCTTCACTTTCCACCTTTCTCATCAGTTTCTGTAGGCCTGGCTCCAGCTGCCATTGACAGGTAAATTGAACACTGGTCTCCCCCTTGCCCCATGACTTGCTGAAGCCTAAGTCCCTGGAGATGGTATTGTTGAAGATTACTGGAGTACATGTTTGTGCAATCACCATGACATGTATGATCACAGTGACATTTATGTTGTTTCAGAAACTTAGGAGAAGGTCATCCTCATGAAATCATAGAATTGAGCTCATCAGACAAAGGGCACTCCTTATAGGTTTGCAAAAAGATGTCAGACAATGACTGGACATTAGTAAGTAGGAACTGCATGTAGCTGTATCCGTCTGTCCTTCAGTCCCACGTCTGTCTTTCACAGTAACCTGAAGAAAGAGAAAGGATAGGGTAATGGATGAGAGAGCGCGAGAGTAGGAGTAGGAGAGGGAAGTGTGGGGGATGCGTTGGTGAAAAACATATCCTCAGTAGATGGGCAACTCTTATTAGCATAGCAACAAGCCTATGATGTCTTATCATGTTCTTGTGCATCAGCTGATGAACTTTACATCTTTGTTATTGAATTAACATCACAGTATGAATAAAAGGTTTGTATAAAAGCAACTGAATAACATGTCACATTTTCAGATGCAATATTAACTGAAGTAGTATTTGGCTATGAGTATTGTTTACAGTGTAGATTATTCCAGGAAACGCCTTGGTGGAAAATATTATTGTGTTTCCATTTGTACCACCACAGTGGTGCTGAAATGGTTATTCAATTTTCACGATAGTACCGACTGGCTTAGAGCTTAAGCGCCGTATGATTCTTTGGGAAACTTAAATATAAAGATGCTTCCTTGTATGTCACTATAGGTTGTTCATATAATCTTGTTGGCCAGTATTCAAGGTTATTTCAATGAGGGGTGAAATGCTTGATCACAGAAATAATATCAGCAGCAATATGAACCATGCTTCTATGCCAGGCAAGATGATCATGCATGTTACAAATACGCTCAGTCTTAAAGTGCAATTGCAAATGAAGTTTATTCTATCATAAATCATGACTGTTTAGAATATGTGTATAAAAGTGAGTCACAAACAGTTATACTAAAACTATGGGATAATACAAGCATCCTCATGCATAAACAAACTATCAAAAGTCTTTTAGACTGTGATGTTTACAGTAAAAGCTACTTGGAATTAATAACCAACATTTTTGTCAGTTAGCGATAGATTTCACTTTACCCATAACATGTTTCTAAAACAATGTCTTAGACAGTGCACTAGACCTTTCCATTGTTGAGGCAATGTTCAGAAAATATTTGTAAGCCTTTCCATTTGTTTTGCTGTGACAGACATGTTTGGCTGCTGTCTTGGCTGACACATACACTCTACTCAGCTGAGTGCTGTAAATCAAACCAATAAGTAGAGTGCCCCATCAAAACACAGCACAGCTCACCATGCAGGGTAAACACAGATGCTCCTGAGCCGGTCCATTCACCATGCCGTTTCTCCTCCTTCCATCTCTGCAACAGTCTAGGTCGACTGATACAAATAGCTGGTTTATCTTCTGTGCTGTACAGCAGTAATCCAATTACAATTAAATATTGATGAATATACAAGGGTCACAGTACTGACAGATGTTCTTTTCTTTCTGGGTCCTGGACAGAGAAAAATAAGTCCACAGAGATTAGTCCTGACAGGGATTTTGGTGAGATTCTTCTTTTTCTCCCTGTGTCCTCCTTTTTCTCTTAACCATTTATGTTTATTGGTGTGTAAATACTCCTCATCTTACCAACTCTGTTGCGCTCCCTGTCTGGATGGGAGTGCAAACCATCACACTCCTGGTATCTCTCTATCTCCCGCTCTGCTCTCCTCTCTCTCCCTCACTCCCTCGTTCCAACTCTCTCTCTCACTCTCTCTCTCTTACTGCGGAGGTTTGCAGTGCTCCCCCATTGCTGATTGGTCTTCTGTAATAGGCTTAACCCTTTCCTCTCCAGCAAGAGGTGGTATTTCCTTTTGTTCTGACTCTATTCTGTCTTTCCTGCCAGTGATTGTGACATCCCGTGCAGGGCTCTAGTGTTTTAAGAAAAAAAGCTTCTACTACGCTGTTGCACAGGGACCTTAGATGCCATTGCGCTAAACATACTACTTGCTGCAGTGTCAGATAGGCAGACTGTAGTAGGAAAAGCAAAAAAATGCTGGGCTGATGTATTAATTAATTCTGTCATGATGCATTGAACAAGTAATGTGCTTGTGTGCCATAGGTGGAATGATGAGTTAGCACAGAAAAGTGATATATATTTGTATTGATTTTGTGCACATGCATAGGTCTTAATATGTGTACGTAAGTGAGCATGAAAGGCAGTGACGGTGACAGAGAGCAGATCAATTCTTGGGAGAAGTTGATTATGCAGAAAAGTAAAGTCAGAAAAGAATAGAATGATAATAGTCACTCTGATTGATAGCTTCAATTAAGTTTCTCTATCAGATTAGTAAGAGGTTGACCACCCTCCATTCCTTTGTCAAGGCTCATTCGTCAGGTACAATTACTGCCAGAGGGCATCCTGGTACCTGACAGCCTCCAGTAAGGAGAAAGGGCGGGGCATCTGTCACTCTGGTATGGCTACTAATGATTAAAGCCCACAGAATACATCAGGTGTTGTTATTGTGAAGGTGGCAGTTTAATAATTGCACTTTTGCCAGTGAGATGTTTCACTTAGTTTTTCAGCATTTGAAGTTGACTTGCTGCATTTAAGAACAGAGACAAAAGGTCTACAAGTGATTTAATGCTAGACAGGAAACACTTCGTCAATTAATAATTATATGCTGTTGATTGACAGAGGATGTATTGGCAAATATGACAGTTGATTTAAGTCAGAATTTCTATGAAAATGCCATATACTTCCAGCTTGTCAAATCTGAGGATTTGCTGCCTTTCTCTTATATTGTAAAATTAATAGCTTTGGATAGTGTTTGGGTTGTTGGTTAGGCAAAACAAGCAGTGTCAAGATGTTTTTTTTTTTTTGAGTTTCTGAAGAAATGTAATGGGCATTTTTCACAAGGTTACATGATTCCCTTCCTCTTGGCGGACTACCACTAATGACCATGATGGTTAATAAAAGACTACCTAGACCTGCACCCAGACTTGCAGATTTTTAGCGTCATCAACTCTACATCTCAGTGTATCTTCATATTACATGTATATGATGAGGAGCTTGACATGCGTATTGAGGGATTGTGTATGAGGGGATAAGGAAAAAATGTAAAGTTTGACAGATGGAGGAATAATTGAGCTTTGGTCAGTGGGTGTTGGTGTGTAGTTGTTTGGTAGTGTGCAGATCTTTTGTTCATATCTAAATATTGGTAAGGGTGGGCACGTGGGTTGTAAGGATTGCATGTTTGTGTAGAATAATGTATGCATCCCACAAGTACTAGCATCCTACGAGATCATCTGTAAGTCTCTGGCTCTCAAACTATAATTACACAGCACATCAGTACATAACAGCTTCTAGCCATTACTTCCTGCAGCTCATGTTACCGTATATTTCATACAGTAAGAAGCATCCTGAAGAGAAGGGAAAGTGGACACATATGTGAAAAGACTGGACCCACAATTTGACAGCCTTCCTATGACTCCCTAGTTGTCCTTTTTGTTTTAAAGAGTAGTAATATGCTGCTGCAAAAACATTGCATTCCCCAACCATCAGAGTTCGATAGTATGATGTTAATATTTCATTCCCATTAATATTTCATCCATCTTCTTCTCTCTGTGCTTCCAGACTCGGTCTGATATTCACCACAGTTTTTCTCCCCTGTCACTCAGTGTGACTGAATGTTCATGGATGTAGTATATACATGTGTCTGTCAATGCTGAGGCCTGTGCATTTCTATTCCACACTGTCTGAAGAGGACCCTCACTGGCCTGAGCTCATCAGATAAAGGAGGTGCCGTCTTATTTCAAGTCCACGCTTTGCATGCCAAACATTAGCAGGCAATCGTGCAATAGTAGAAAGGCCCAGAGGACCCAGCACAAGGACTTTTATCTCCTCCTTGCAGCAGGCATCCTGTGCTTCCATTTGGTACCTCTGTGATTTGCTCCAGATTGCTCCAGAACAGAGCTAGCTCAGTTATAATGGAGTGGCTGGTTTCAAATATTGCAGTGGTGTGCTGTCCCCTGATTTATTTAAATTGCCCTTCTGCAAACCCTGAGTATTTCCTGGTCCAACCTTACACGACCTAGGCACTTGTGTTGAAATTGAGAATGACAAATTGTGTCTCCTGAGCTGTTCTTGCCTTCCAGACAAATGTTTTAAAAAAATGTATTTTAATATTTACCAGAATAAAGGATGCTGGACAAGCAGGCGATGGAATAGAAGACTGGGAGAAAAGGGAGAACCACATATAGTCCTATGTGTTTTGCTGGGGTTTGACTATAGGGCAGTCTCCTCTGGCCTCAGGCCCAGTGTGTCCCTTTTAAATTTATGCTGAGTTGGTTAGAGATAAAGGTACCTGGATCAAAAAAGAAGTGATGAAAAGAAGCCCATCTTTACCATCTCCTAGGTTAAACAGTCCTTGAGATTGATGAGCAGCAGTTGAAGCTAAAATGGAACCTCAGTGCTAGAGGGAAGGCAAATAATATCCTCTTCCATCCCCATACAGGTCCATAAGTGCTGAAGTGGCTTCAGTTGTGCATCATATTCAAATCATTTATTGTGTTACGCCTTTCAGCATCATCAATACAATTAAAGTTAATTAGGTCACACAATAGATTACAGTCCTTAGTGTTTATTTTTTGATTATGTTATAATGTCAGTAAAAAGGGGACCAGAGCAAAAAAATATAAGAACAAAGATGTATATAGAATTGTGTAAGAAATATGAGGCAGCTTATATATTAATTTACTGTAATCACATGGTAATTCTTTGAAGAGCTCAACATAGCAATTTGTTTTCTCCTGCTCACAAGATGCTTATTTGTCACAGTTCGTTTTTTTTCATCATCATGAAATAGCTATTTCACCATCTCGACAATGCAAATCTAATTCTGAATTGTCTACTTCTGAGCAACAGATAAACAACGTGACATTTTGACATGGCAATCATTATAATTAACAGGCGTAATTTATTCTGTCACTGCTCACATTTGACATCAGCATGTTATTGCATAATACAGCCATCAGACTCTGTGTAATGCAGATATTAGACCTAGCCATTTCAGGTGGATAATTGTGTGAGCTGACACACGAAGAAAAATGAGCATCAGGCAATGTGTGGTTATTATGGAAGACAACCATCAGCATCTGGGGTTTTTTGCAATCTCCTGATGAAAAGGCTAGCTTGTCAGTGAAGTGCTCCATTATTATGCCATTTAACTTGGGTGGGAATGTATGGTCAGATGTGAGACAGTCTTATACCTTTCAACCCATAGAGGCCAGTGCAGCTATGCTCTTCGTCTTTCCACATTTTAACATCCACTTAGTCTTATAAAATAATATACTGTATTAGTGTTTTTTGGCTTGTGATGCTGAATGCAAAGTCTTGCTCCCTCAGTTCAATTCATGGGGCTTTATAGGCATAACAA
Organism: Mastacembelus armatus; assembly: GCF_900324485.2. NCBI lineage: Eukaryota > Metazoa > Chordata > Actinopteri > Synbranchiformes > Mastacembelidae > Mastacembelus > Mastacembelus armatus. Next base: position 7,621,230 of record NC_046638.1, on the reverse strand, counting down.
TGTTGCTGAGGCATGAAACAAAAAAATTTTGATTTAATTCATATTATTTAAATGTTTCTCACTCCCTTTGTGTCTCCCTCACTTTTAAAACTCAATCATTTGCCTTCGTTCCATATTGATAATATCATAAATGTTGTGCTCTGTTAATAAGGCCTTTGTCATTAGCAGCTGATTTCTTTCAAGAATTGACTTCCTTCTCTGTTGGATACAGCAGAGTCCTCCCAGACCCCATTCAGGTATAGGCTACTGTGGCACTGATGTATGGTCCTGGTGGTGTTGCAGGTCGATAAGGTTAGACACATAAAGCCAACTAGGTGAAGTCAGCTATTTAACCCTGACCATAGGGTTAAATATTGTGCATGCAGTTTCTTCAAACCCCAACACCCTCTACACACATTCCTGGGACAGATTCTTTGCTGTTTCCTGCTGTACTGGGACCTCCTTGCTGTTCTCTGTCACAGAGATGAAGAGCTTCTTTTCCATCAGACCCACAGAAGTCAGCCACTTCCTGTCACGGTGCAACTGTTTACGTTAGCCATGTCAAAGAGCGTCGGCTAAAGCGTGGGAACGCAATGGAGTACATGGGCGACCCCACACTCACCCATGGGGAGGTGTGAGTGCAGCGGAAGGCTGAATCTTGGAGGGAAGCAAATAGAGGACAGCCACACACAGTCTGTGGATAGACACACATGCACACATTGATATTTCCCCTACAGAGCCATCAGAGCACAGTGTTTGTCATCTCATTTCATGTGGTCATGTTGCTACCCCTGGGACTTCATGTTACTGGAAATGCGTTGTTTTCTTAAATAGCCACTCTTCTTCAAAAAGCAATGTAATGACTTCAGTAACCAGTTTGTTTCATTATCTAACTTGAAAGTGTCAGTAGGTCAATTTTGGATTGCCTGTAACTTAAATGCAAATAGTGAATAATGTATCACTTTTTGTGAAAACCTAGTCCAAAGACATAAACCCCCCCCCACCATGTAATTGTGCACGTGTTTCTGTCTGCATTTGTGTCTTTAAGAGCTGACTGCCATGGCCTAATCTTATCAGTCCCATTGGCTCTTCTGACTGACTGACTAATGACTAATACAATGCCTATCCCTGTGTCCAGTAGCCCCCAGAGACCCAACAGAGAGGGAAGTCCCTTCTCGAAAGAAATAACCTGCCACAGACTACAAAGACCATTTGGTTCTGAAGGCCACATAAGCACAGACAAAGGCCTTAATGGAGTACAATGACATTTACTGCCATTTTGTTATCACAGTATTATGCCATTATGGAGTCGTGGTTGCCATTTCTTTCAAGTAATTTGTCCGCGTCAGGTTACTTTACTCTTAAAAAGCTTTGAAATAGAGCTAATTTTGAGGAGATCGCAGTTCTATCTAGTCAAGGATTGTGAATGTGTGTGATTTGCAGCAAATGAAGAAGATTCTAGCAGCATGTTCAGTCCATGTGCTGGTCAGTCCTTATGCTAATGTAATCGTGGCCTTGTGGTTCTTGGTGCCAAACAATGCTTGTTTTTTTTTTTTTTTTCTTTTTTGTATCTCCTTTTAGTCGCAGTCTTTAGGGAGGGATAGGAGAGATTAACCTCAAAAAGATGGGCCTCTGAACACCAACAAGACTCCCACTAATAAACAGAGTTGTCTTGTACATGTGTACATACATACTCACACACTAAAATGAGTGTACATTGTAAATGTGAGTTAATACATAGTGATCCTTTTAGAACATACTGTACTTTTTAGACCAGTTACGTTTCCTCAAAAATGGAAAAATTATAAAGAGGAGGATTCCTGATATATTACTGTCATATGAGAGAAGCTTTTAGGACAGTGGTTTATTTGGCTCTTGACAACTGCCTTATTTTAAATAAAATGTAATGCCTGCAGAAAAGAGTTCCAGTTTTACACCTTGTAGACACAGAATACAAAGCACAAGCCTTTTGCTGTTGTTCTCTCCTTCAAATTGCCCATTTTTTCCAATCACATCTTGATCCTTTGCCTGGTTCTCTTCCTTCTCACTTTTCTTGCTAGCATCTAACGATAATTAACCAGTACTAGCTGTCATCTTGTGCCTGTCCCTAGTCAGACTCTAGTGAGATCTCTCCTGTTAGCAGCCCACCACTAATAGGCCAGTGCCTTGGCTCTGACAGCCAGGATGAGCCTATCTTCCTCAGGCGCTACCTCTTCATTAAAGCCTGCCTCTAACTACTGTGGCGCATAGATCAGACCTTTGTCTTTGTGGATCACCACAGCACCTTAGTTCCCTTCTCCTGCTGAGGTCAATCCCCATATTGCGATCTACACTACTCTCAGGACTTACTGTATGCACCTGGCTGAATGGTGGGAGAGTGGCTGCATGTCTTCTCTGTTTTAGACCAAAATGGAACTGATGCTTTTTGTTCTCAGTTAAAGAAAAGCAAATCATTGAAATCATCCTAAATGGTAATTCACAGGGTAAAATATGTGCCATGAATGTGAAGACCATATTTGGGGTTTTTCCTTTTGCTTTTCCATGGTTTGAATGGAAGGAAATACGTCAATTACATGTAATTAAGAGTTAAATGCGGCACTAAGCCTCTCTTTCTTGTTCTGTATACTGCAGCAATGATGTGTTAGTGAATAGACTTTTTATTATAGCTAGTCGTGCATCAGCCTTTGACAGGTGTGGAATTAACGATAATTTATCTTGCCATTTTCAGAATTAGAATTAGTATGTCCTTAAATCCCTGCAGATCATGTAGTCTTTTAGGGCTTCACAGGCACTAGGTGCAATGTAGTCCACACTCCCATGTACCAGTGGGGTGACTGTTGCTCAGGACCGTCACAGTCTGCGTGGGTGATAGCAGTAGGGTGTTAGCTTTGCCTGTGGGTGTACCAGGCTATTGCTCTTGACTGTCTGGCATGAGGTCAAATTAAACCAGGGTTGGTCACTACCATTGTTTGTCTGTGTAATCAAGGTATCCTTGCTGATGACATGGTTGCTGATGCAAACACTGACTGTACCATGTATCTTATTTTTGATACCTTACTTTTGATACATATAAATTGTAGATGTCAAAAAAGATGTCCCGGTTTGTGCTAAAGTAGCAAGCACTAAGAATATTATTCATAATTCTATGTGGCTTTTTGTGATCATTTTCCATTTAGAAGTTTGCCTCCACTGTCAATTAGTCTCTCTGTCAGCATGGTGGGTGCTGATGTTCTCAGTACTCATCCCTACAGAATCAGAATTGATCATAGGCTACTTTATCTAGGCAGAAATCCAAGCAGGGTGACTGGAAATTGAATTCAGGGGGGACATTATAAAACTGTGGTGGGTGAAATGAATGTCTCTTTTAATTCAAAAGTCAACCTACTCGGAAAATCGGTGCTCTGGGAAAATCATTTTAAAATTTGCAATGCATAATCACAACAGGCCGTATTTTTACTCTCAAAATGAACAGTCAGTTAAAACCTTTTCAAAGAGAATAAAAATAGCCTGGTTACGATTAAGACATAAAGCAAGAGATGGGTCATGACACCAATGCATCATTAAGGCTAACTGAAATAAATTTCATGTAAATTATCATTCATTCAGGCCTGTAAGTATCATGTGTTTTGTGATATCAGTTTACCTCATGATATGGTAAATTAAAAAAAAAAAGTGGTAAAAACCAGTACTGCCCACATAGGCCAAAACAATAAAAGTAAATAAATAAATAAATAATCAAAGGATAGTTAGAGCAGTTTACAAATGGTATAGCAAATTCGGTGCTTATTTTAAAAATATATATTGTATCGTGTGAGACACCTTCAATAAAGGGACTGTATGTTTTCAGGTTTTAATTTATGACTAATATACACTGAAGCTATATCAGTGATATACTAAGTCCATATTAATGACAGCTCCAATAGATATGTTCTTTGGGGTAGTTAAACATTAGATGTGATAAGCTACGAAACCGCAGGGATTTATAAACGGACTGTTCACGTAGAAAGGAGACTCGTATCATTTAACAAACAGATTAGGTTTTGGTTCCACTTGACAAATTAACTGTAATTTCTTTTGCTGGCTGGATGATCGGTAGAGATTGGATTTCTGCTGGGCTCTATAGGAAATTCACAGGGAGCCATTAGCAAAACAAACATATAACAACTGCTTTCTTGATTCAAATGGTGTTTTTGCATTACCCAGAACCTGAGAATCACTTCCTCGTGAAATCAGTTTTTTGTGAACTCCCAAATGAGCAATAGAGCAACGAAATTGCTTTTTTTTTTTTTTTTTTTTTTTTTTTTTTGCAGTTTGAAATGCCAAGACTGATTTACTCTAAAGGTAAGACTATTTAACTGAGAAATGTGAAAAAAGTTGTGATGAGCTGTCTTTATGAGAGGAGTGTCAGAGTGAGTAATCAATGGTATCCCCAACAGCAGTGATCTCCAACAGGAAATGCATGCTCTGCAGCCAAACATGGCCAAGCAGATGGCAAGTAACAAGGAGTCCAGTGTAGGGTTGTGCATTTGGAAGAAAATACGGGGAGTGAAATAAAAAAAAAAAACCTGTTAGGATGGATAATATCAGGCCATCTGTCTGCAATACAACAAGGTGTCATTTTTAAGAGGGTGGAAGACTTGCTCCCACTCTTTCCTTAGATCTAGCCTTTACAGCAGATACTACGTAACAACTGTGCCTTTGCCTCCTCTCTCTCTGACTTTTTATGCAACCAAATCCCACAGTAGCTGTTGCATAATGATGTTTGTTTTAAGAGTTCTTTTTTTTTTTTTTTTAAGGATACTGCATAGTGGCATTGATGTTCTTCCACAAACTCTTTGTTATACTTTTCCTTTATCCCCCTCTCTCTGCCTCCCTTTCCACCTGTTATCTTGCACTGCATCAGACTGTGTTGTGGTTCATCACGGGGGACCAGAAGGGATGCTGAGATATCTCTGTCAAAAGATGATTGAGACATATATAGGAAGGAAGCTGCCTGGACAAGATGGCACTGACGTTCACATACATGTAAGGAGACATTCTGACTGCTACCAAGTAGAAAGGAGTTTGTCCGCCTACACACTTAGAAGACCAGGAGATGTGTGTCTGGGCCTGGCTTAGAGGCTGCTGGCTTGCTCTGCTGTAGCAGGTGGTGCACATTTTCCATTTACAAGAAAACACTAAGTGTAGGCAGCAAAGAGGAGGCGCCGACATCTATTCCTGCATCAGGCACAGTGGCTCTAAACCACTCTGTGCCACCATGGATGGTCACGTTGTATGGATGCAGTTTATTCTGCCCCAGTGTTTGGACTCACTAATATTTCCAAAATTACACAGTATGAGGAAGAAGAAATTAACATAAGTGTATATGTGTACATGCTAAGACTTTAAATTAATTTACATTTAATTTCCAGTTTTTGTAATTAATAAAATAATGTTGACTTTTAAATTTTTCATATCTCAAGATGTGTTTTGAACAACACTATGGGTGGCAGATGTTGCTGCATTGAGATTCACCATTGTCCATTCTCCTAAGTTCCAGTAGAAATGCCACACTGTAGAAATACTTAAAAGTAAAAGCCAGGAACATTTGTAGTGGTGATAATGAAATCGCTTGAAGGAATAAAAATAATAGACACTGTGGAGCTTTAACAACCCTATGAAACTTTATAGAGCTTTATACGTCATTGTTGTATGTCAATATCTTGAGAAATATCTTGCAAAATAATGGCCTTTTTAGTTTAGAATTTCTTTTGATGGAAAACAGGCAGAGACCTTTTTAATACAAAAACATATGCACCTTCTTTACAAGTGACAGCCAGTAGAAGCCGAAATGTCATGACGTTCTCAACTTCAGATAAGAAACACGGGCTTAGTGTAAGCTCTTATCAGTATGACCCAGAACAGTCAAGGAGAACACAGGGAAGAACTGCCCTGGTTTAGGAATATTCCACAAGTAGGACCAGTGCAAGTTTGGAAAGGGTGAGTATAACTGAAGAGAAAATGAGCAGAGATTACACCTGCATCTAGTAGCTGCACAATTAGGTTTAATATGCAAATTAGAGATTATTCAGCTAGCCGTTATTTTACAAAGTTAGAAAAAAGGAGGGACATCTAGGAATATATATTTTCTGAGATCTGATGTTTCAGAAATATCAGTAATTACAGGACAAATTCTTGTTTTTAACTATTGCACATTATGAATTCTTAGTTGTACAGTATACAAAGAACACTACCCAACTTTGCAATGCAAAGTAGAAATAGGTCTGTGTCCCTGTGTGCAGTTCAAATACTAGAATACACATAATATGCCGTATGTGAGGAATCACATGCTTTCTGCTGCTGCATGCTTGAATATAAATTAATATAAAGGCTGTTTCATCCCCTCAGAGCTGCATGTTGGAATTTCATCTAATATACTTTTACCTTTGAATACGTATGTACTTGCCTAGGAACTTTTATAACTGAGTCTCCAACCAAGTTCACCATTGTCATGGCTGTCATAATAATAATTGTGTTACATTGTATAAATGCAAATGAGGCTGCACTAGAAGGATAGCACAGGCTTTTCTCTATGCCCCCGCAGTTGATATTTACACTAAACTGAACACTGATGCTGAGTAATGTTTGATGATGGGCCAAGCTTGTCCAATTCCCAAAATGTGATACGCTCCAGTGGCTCAGGTCATTATGCTCAGAGCCAGTATCCTTTAGAGAGCATTTTTTAATGATAAAGAGTTTTATAACAAACTGCTACAGGTAGACCAGGTAGACACTGCATTATGGTCACATGAAGTTGTTGTCACAAGTTGTTTTCTTAGTGAAGCTATTTATTTTTTGGTCTCACCGCTTTGTTGATTTAAGCTCATACTCCCTTGGATATAATACATTTGCATTTGAAAGTATTACTGTCTCAATGTTGTAGCATGACAGTTTTTCTGTGTTTTACAGTCTGGAGGAGGAAAAGGGAAAAGGAGCTACATCTATGATCCAGAAATAGGGGCCTAATTCCACCTCAGAATTTCTTTTGACCCTGAAACACTGGTTGATGAAGGCATTTGATTTCTTGCTATTTCTGGAGCCTCCCTTTCCTGCTGATGTGTCAGTGTGGTTTTACCCACACAGGCATTTACCTCACACATTGCTCAGATGCTGCTTTGCATCTCTCTTTTTTTTTTTTTCTTTTTTTTTTAAAAACACTAACACCCCCCCTCCCCTTTCCTTTTACCCTCACTCCCACCACCTCCCCTTAGGCAATGAGAGCTAAGATGGTCAGGAAAGATGGATGATGTTGTTTTGAACTGTGACATGTCTGTATGCAAGTCACTCCATTATTATTTATAAATAATTGGCCAGGATGCACTGTGGGTGCTATTTATGGAGCTGATTGCTATTTTGCCAAGGAGCACGAACTTTTAGAGCTTTATTTTTTACTTTTCTTGTTATCCAGACAAAAAATGTTTAGTTTTCATGTAGTTCCTTGAAAAGCACTTGACTACTGGTTTATTTTGTTTTCTATAAAACACTGGTCAAATACTACAGTTACTCAATGTGGTAAATAATGATTGAGGTGTAAGGTAGTTTTTAGGCTGAATCTTGAAGAGTGCCCTTCAAGAGCACAGCAAATCGGAGAGAAAAATTGAGAAAGTAATCAGATTGGGAACAAAAGAGTAGATTATTGAACCCACAGGGTTCATTAGGATAAGCCTAAAGCCCTCTGGTGAATATTACATGAGAGAGATTAGAACAGATGAAAGGGAGAACACTAGCACTTGCATAAACATACTGTAGATTTAATTTCACTTTGTTTGATAGATGCAGTTTAAATTGGAATGTGCAGCTGTGAAGAGCACTAAGAAGATAAAACAAGAATTTTAGGAAAGTGCCTGGCATTAATACACCTTCCACATGCATGTGGGATTAAGCAGATGGAAGTGTTGGCAGTGCTGGGAGGCTTTCACAAACATCAGCCTCTGTTAGGTCACTTATTGCTGAATCAAGATACCGAGGTGTGGTATGTTGAACTTGCTGGGAAAAAAAAAAAAGACAGCGTGACACAGGTTAGATCAGAGCCTATTTACATGACAATAAAAAAAAATTCAATTTCAGACACAAGTCGGAGCTTCTCGCATGCTGTAGCACAGCGGACTATGCAGCATCGCCTCATAAAGCGCTCCATCTCCACCGCAGCATGACAGCATAAGAACATGGCTAGAATGCAGGATGACAAGGTTGTGTGGTAGTAACAGTCGGCTGTCATTAGCATGCAGCTCAGACCTGTCTTGTCTAGCTGGACCTTTGCAGAAACTCTCTCCCCCAGAACAGCAAATGAATTGTCTGTAGTGAATAGAACGGCTGAGACAAATCTGTGCCCTTTCCTACACAAGGAGATTTCTCTTGTGTCATTGGATCTACTCTATACACAGCAGTCAGCCTAAAATACAAGAGTTGCGTGTGAAAAAGAGGGTCAGTGTTTGACTTCATTGTAGTATTACCATGAGAAAGTGAAGCAGAAAGACAGTGAGAGAACCTTATTAAGACCTGTGCTCTAGCAGCTTAGCTCTCAACTCCTGAGTGAGTTTTATCAGAGAGGGCTCTTCAAGCATGACTACAGTAATAAACCTATTAGCCATGAAATTGACTTTTGTGATAAATAGGGAACTGATGAGTATTTAGGGAACCATTTCTGCATTTAGACACTTTTGTTTGAAATTCATAATTACATTTGTGCATTAGTAGTTTTTTGGTAATGGCTTGATTAGCATGCAGTTTTTCATCGCTTTTTTTTTTTTCCTGCTTCACTGGGTTTTTTTTTCCAAGCATATATATTGCAGAATATAAATATTAGCATTAACCCCACGTCTTAGCCACTGTTTAGTGTCCAAACATTGTAAATAATGTATTACTTGTTTTCAAGCCAGTGTATCAGCAAATGGTTCAATCAGCAACTGCAAACTTGCCTGTTTCCTGAAATAGCGTTTTAATCAACTGCTGTGATTACACCGAATGAAAATTTTTTGACCCTTATAGTGCAAATGTCTTCTATCTGTTTTTAATTACCACTTGAAGATGAATGTGATTTGTCTTCCTGCTGTTCTGCAGTAAGCTTCCTGTAGGGCTTCTGAACTCAGAGAGTATACTTAATTCAGAAAAGTAGTAACCATAAGTCTTATGCAAGAACCTGCGGTATGAACGGAATCCTTTAGGGACTTGTAAAATTATTTAAGAAGACTTTGGTTTTTTTTTTTTTTTTTCTCATAATGAAGAAAGGAAATGAATTCACAAGTGGCTCCGGCTTTTATTGCTAGTCATGTAGTCTGCCTTTCTCCACAGAGGAACAAGTCTTGTTTCAACATAAGGACTGCCCAGGCACAGTCTGAATGAATTAGCAAAATTACAGAAATCAGCTAAATTAAAGCTAAAATGAACTTAATACTAAATGAATATTACTTTCACTGTATTGTCATCATCATGTCTTACCAATTTACTGAGAGGTCTTTAGGGTCCTCTTCTTAGTTGCTGTGCCAGGAAACAGCTCCTGTTCCACACGATAGTGTACAGTAGCATCACTTGCATGATGGTGTACAGTATTTTCCTGTCTGTGATTCACATCTCCTTTACTATGCTGTAGCTAACAATTATTTTCATTATTGATTTACCTGTTGGGTATTTTGGTTTGGATAATTGATGAATGTGTGAAAAGTTATAAATGTTCTTCACAATTTCCTGGAGTGCTAGGTGATGTTGTCAGATGGCGTATTTTGTCTAATTAACAATTGAAAACCCCAATATTTTCAGTTTACAATGATATAAAATAATAAACTGCAGCAAATCTGCACCTTGGAGAAAGTGCAGCCAAAATATTTAGAATAGTTTTTAGTTGAAAAATAACAAAAACAGCAGCTTTTTTTTTTGTTGGACTCTTCAATCCGGCGACTATTAGTAGCAGCTACATTCCTGCCCATCTCCCATACTGCATCGCTTTTTTAAATATATTTTTTTGCATCTGACAAAGTCATATAGGTTGGTGTGCAAACCCAGCATGTGCCTTTTGAAATTTGAAATATCACTGTCTGTGGCCACACTGACCATATAGGACCCTATGTTGATGATTGGCTCATTGGCCTGTGGGATCGCCAACCCAGTCACTAACTTTTCTGCCACTGATACACACTGATAATCAAATAACTAGAGCCCAGAACACAAATCCAAATAAAATTATTTTTTCTAAAAGTTTTAACACAAAAATTTCATGTTTGGTGTTGTAGCCTGACTGTGTGACAGAATTGTCAGAGGACAGTTCTGCATGGACCAGAGCACGGGTCACGCATGTACTGCATTTGGACATTGACTGCTGTGACAGTGTGTATACACTGAGATTGCACTCTGGCACACTGAGTATACTGGAGCACCTTGAGTGCATCTAAAGTGACAGTATTTCTGACCAAATCCATGCCATCATTGTGGAGAGCAGTCAGGTGTTTTCTGAAACAGGTGGTTCGGGTATTTCAGCAGCTAAGGTGTAGAATACCAATGAGCTTCAATTGTTGCTGCTGCAAAAAGGGTCCAGACAACCTCATTGTGTATAGAATGGCCCACAACACTTTTCTATTTCCATGGGCATCCTGTGACATCCAATCAACATATCCCATTGTGGTGAGTGTCGGACACTGGTTGATTGATTGTAGTTCTGCTTTGCACCCCTCCGCTCGAAGCTAAGCTCTGCAATGGCAGAAAGGACACAGATGAATAATGCATATCTGCATCAACCCATCTTGCAAGCACAATGCAATGGAAAAGAGTGAGACAGATGGACAGGGAGTGAGAGATACTTCAGATATGATCAAGATGAGCACCGTACATGAAATTAGAAGTCACAATGCTGTAATTTCACATCGTCTCCAACTAAGTGGTCAACAGCATTTACAATAAAGTCATAGTAATCAATGACTTTCATTAAGCTAGCTGTAATTTGAGGTGAGTGCTCTGTTTTTTAATTCATTGCAATTATAAAAAGCTTTCACAGGGTGAAGTCCCCTCACTAGTTAATCTAATTAAAGTTCTCCTTCATTCTGTGGAGGTCTTCGTATTGCTCTCACAAAGCCATTATATACCATTTGCACTTCCAGAAAGGAAATTGAATCACTCAACACCTGCTATGATAAAGTATTCATTCTTAGATCAGCTCAACATTGCCTTGGAGTGAGTCACACTCCACAGTCATAGATACTACAGGAAAATGTCTTATTAACCTTGGAGAGGATCCATATATGACTAAGGGTCTCAACATATTGAATTTGTATCAGTTGCTCAATGGCTCTTTTTTTGGAAGGTGCTTAATCGCTCTGCAGCAAAATTGTATTACCCCCATACAGACTACTAAAACAAGAATATATCAACTTGCCTGCTTCAGTTACACACCATTAAGCAATACTGTTATTTTTGACTATTATTGTTCTCCAGTGCCATCAAAAGCATTTTGTCTGATGGTGGTTTAATGTGAAGTGGTTGAGAGGAAAATGGAATAATGAGAGCAGACTTGCATTAAATCGTGTCTTTTGTGCATGTTCTTTGTAATTAAGACAAAATTAAAATGCATGCCTAGTAATCTCAATACACTGTGTGAAAATAGGTATGCACATTCTCAATATGCGTAGTGATTAACAGTATAGCAATTTTACCACAATTAATAAACATTAACCATTAACAATGAACAGTAAAATTCATTCATTTACTGCTGTAATCCATTATAAGAGGTTTTGCTGCTCTTTTCTGTGCTTTTCACATAAAAGTTGTATACAAATGTTTATAGTATGCAGCGAAAATAGTCTCACTATTGGTAACAAATGTGTTACTGTAAATTATCTAAAAATGACAAATGTGGATGGCATTGTTCAAGCCACACCTAACCATCTGAACAAAGTATTTTACATAAAATAAATAAATAATAATAAATACACAATGACTCTAATAAATATTTTTCAAAATGACAAATTGGTTAACAGTTAACTATTTTTTACTAGGAATATTATTAGTCTTGTCATGGAAGATGCTGTCTGTTTAGAGATACTGTTGCTAAAAGGCTTAATTGGGAAGAGTCAGAGTTTCATAATTCAGAAGGTATTTTCCTCCAGTATTAATAAATGCTCTGTCTGAAAATATTCTTTATAGTGTCTAGAATCCATAGTGTTTAAAGCTTGTATTTAGCTGAAACAGATTGACCACTACATCAAAGGCCCAGACAATAATTACTTTAATCCACCAGTTGCTGCCAATTGCGCAGAAAGATTTCAGTATGACCCAGTTTTAGGAGATTATTTGCATTTTGCTGATGTCAGTGGCCAAAACGCAGAAGGCCTTGCAACTTGAAGGGAAGATGTGTGTTAAAAGTTTTAGTAGCCCTATGCAAAATGCAGATTTGTGGTGACATGCTATTTGAAGACTAAAGCCTACGTTTTGTCTAATAGGCATACCACAACCAGGCAGTTACTTGTTATTAGCCATTAAAGGGTTATTGAAATCAACTGATTTAGCTGCCACAGTAACACACTGTAATAATAGAGCTTATGTTACATTAATGTTCATGACTTGTAATGATAATTGTTTTTTCACAAGGTGGAGATCACCTTTTGTTTATACGTCCATTTTTAATAGCCTTATTTTTATGGACTATTAAATTAGAACACAGACCATTCAGTCTCTGGAGGATCTGAGAGAGTTGTGCTTATTGTGGCACAGGGGCAGCTTTGCAGAAACCGCCACAGAACTTGTTGGTATGATCTGTAGCCGTGAGGCAAATACTTTCTTGGAAGACAAGCTCTTAGGAAATAAGAATCAGCCACAACTAAGGTCAGAAGAAGGATGTTGGATTATGTTTCATGTAACTATAACTGTCTTAACCACCTGTGTGTCCCTTCGATGGCAGAGTTGGTAGAGCAGAGGACTGTATAAATGGCTGATATCCTTAGGTCGTTGGTTGGAATTTGGCTCTGAGCTTGAAGTTTTCCTGTGCAAATAAAGGTTCACATTATAATCAGTAATGGTAGACTGTCAGTTCTGTTTTTAGTCTCAGCAGAATTTGACCTCTGTTACTTTGTCTGCGAAACCATTAAAGTGGAAATCTGCAGATTTTACATATTAAAGAATGTTTACAGGTCTTCTGGAGTGCCTACTGTATATGTGGAAAAAGTTGCTTAAAGCTTTTTGTGGCTTCAGGTGGACCTGTGTGAAATTTGATAAATTGATGCCATTTGAGTCTGTGTCAGTTAAGGCCAACTCCAAGTTTAAAAATGAAAAATAAAAAATCTGAAGGTGTGACAGGAGAAGTAAATTTACCAGTCCTCTGAGGGCTGCTCCTCATTTCTGCTCAAGGCCATACATTACGTGCTACCAGCATATCACACCCTGATTTCAACTAAACACTCTGCAGTCAGGTTGCATTGTGGGAAGTGTAGGAATGGTAGGTAGCACTGATAGCTAGTTCTGTTTTGAATCTGGTGTAATTTACAGACTTTGTCACACTTTTTTTTACACCTCTGACTTGTAGTGCTACTTATACAGCGAAGTGACTTATATGTGAATATTTACAGTCATTTTGTTGTGCAGTCACTAGCCTTAGATGGCACTGATGATTCAATTAAAGATAATATTATACCGCGGAAAAAGTACATTTACACTCACGCTAAACTACAGCTCCTAGTGTAACACAAGTGAAAATGCTGCCCAAAACAGAGAGCTATAATGCAGACTTCAAAGTGCAGGTAAGAAAGTATGCAGCTGAGTTTGAGTTTGGAGGCATTCAGACAACCCGAATGGATACAACTTCTGCCTGACGTTGACGTAGTTGTTTATATTTAGAAATGTGATTTACATATGTTTTTTTTCTGTTCAAGAAGACCGTTTTTGCTAAAAGCAACTTTTACTTATAGTCTGCAAAATGCGGTAATTCCAAATATCTGGAACAATCCCCTTATCAAATCTTTCATTCACTTTCTCCGTCTCTGGCACTACAGACATTAGTAAAAACAAAGACACAGCCCTTCACCGAAGATCAAATGCAGCAATATTAAAATGCATGTTAGAGGGTTAATGAATGCAACAGAACAGGGATAGAAGATGTTGTGTCAGTGTGATACAAGTCTGCTAATCAGTCTCAAAAATAAAATGACCAATTGCACTATTAACATATTTAGTTTGTTTTGTTACTGCACAGAGTGAAATGACACTTTTTAAAACTAGCAAGCTATTTAAAAAGATTGTAAAGCGTTTGGATTCGATAAGCACATTCAGAATTAGATTCAGATTCGATAAAATGCAACAGAGCTCCATCCCTAGAGTAATGTAGACACAATGTTCTGACAAGGAAGACGAATGCTTGCAATAAAAAATACAATATCTCTGCTTCTTCCAGTTGCATCGGTCTTGATCCTTTTTTATTCAACTGGCCATCATTGGAGTCCGGCAATGTTATAGAAGTGCAATGCTAAATTGTGTGCTCTCTTAAATGCACTCATCTGTCAAGTAGCCATGCTTCTTTGTTTCAGAGTTGTCAGGCCAGGATCATGTTGAACGATTGCCGAGTATTGATCCTAATTTGTAGTTTATTAAAACTTAAAATTAAAAATTTCACATTGTTTTTGTCATTTAAAACCCTCATGACTACACTTTAGTTGAATTCATCACAAGTTGATCACATTACACAAAAATACACAGGTTAGATTTGCTATTTTTGCAGCCATGGAATTGACTGACTGGCAGGCAAGAAATCAAAGCTGTCAATACATTAATGGTCAGTGAAATATTAGACATTGTGCTGTCCTTGCAAAGTATGCTGCCACTTGTTGATGGATTCCATGGTGTGTTCTTGTCCTTGTACATTGAATCTTCCCATTTCTGGATTCCCCTGTGGCAGCAATTATGTCATAGCCTGTCAGTAGCTAATGGCTTTCTAATTGAGTCTCCACAGGTAGTGTACCTGTTTGTGGAGGTTAAATGGAAATGATGTGGGCAGTACACACATCTTCACCATGGTGATATTTTTTTTCTTTGTCATCTCACACAGAACAGCAGGAAGCAATGTCCTCAGTCTATAAGTGTCACCCTTTGCCTCTGTCTGGTTTACACCCCTCTGCTCCTTTTCTAGTATGTTGTTGCCTCATGCTGTTCACTTCTAACATGCATTTCTCCCCAAAAAACATAAAAAAGTCATCATCACTCCAAATGTACACATACTTTTGTTTTTGTTTTGATTATATATGTTTGAAAAGCACATATTGTAGAAATTATACATTTTTATCCTGAAGTTTTGAGTAAATGTAAGTTTGAGATACATTTTGTGTGTGAACTGCATCATTATATTAAAACTCCCTGTGCTATTGTTGCCATCACATCCTTTTTCGTTTTTCTTAAAGCTTCTCACTGGTTCACAACACTCATTCTCTACACCCTGTTTTTTTTGTCTAGCCTCTTACTCAGCTTCAATCTTTTTTCCAATATCCCTTTCCTGAGGTCCATTTTCCACTTTCCATTATCATTCCCCCACAGTGTTCACTTTCTGGAGTCCACTCATCATCTCTAAGTCCATTTTTTAAAAACCTTTATTTTTTTCTAAGCAGGCCTAAGGACACCAGGAAGATCACTATCACTTACTATTTTTAATGGTACTTTTTTTGTATTGTCTGATCATTCGTGCTTACTGTTTGTGTAGAAATAACTGGTGTCCTGAATGTGTTCATTAAAAGCTTTGTCATACTGCTGCAAAATTAAAAAAAACAAAACAAAAAAGGTATCAAATCTCATCTTGTCTCTTCTCTGCCCTGTTTATCTAAATCAGAAGCTCTCTGTATTGATGAGAGTGGGGAGTGCTTTAGTGCCTAAGCATGGACTCTTGCTCTCAGCAACAAAAGGCTATTGATCATGCTGCTCATCTGACAGCTGCCTCTTTTGTATGTGTATCTCGTTCCCTGGTATAGTATGATGTTTTACTACCTTTAACAGCTGCTTTAGATGCACTACATTGTTTACTGTGGTAAAATCTGGCAATCGATGAATAAATTAAGGTTTTCTTTACAAATTTCTTCTAGAAGGTGGCAGAGTGGTCTAGGAATAAGCAACATCAGACCAATTCTGCATATATAATATATGAACAACAAAATATAATTTATAGATACAGTAGTTGTTTTTTTTATTAAATTAGTTGCAAAATAATCCAATACAAATCCAGAGTTCTGGCTCAAAACTAATTTCAGTGTGAAGTTACATACCGTGACATGACAGTTAATATAGGAGGTTACAATTCATTTAACTTGTGATGTATCAGTTGACACAGCTGTGTTAGTGTGAATACCGGCTGGCAGGGAGCACACAAATGCAACTATAGCCGATGAATTCATTTATTTATTTTTAAAACAGATTTTTTTTTTTTTTTTTTTTTTTTTTTTTTAAATCAGCTGATATGATCTCCTGCCTGCAACATTTGTTGTTGTAACTAGCAATAGCATCTGTCAATAGGAGCTAAAAATAAGCTGTTTTGTATGCTCATACTCCACTAATATGAGAGTCGCACTTTGTTAGTACCTTTTATTTTTATGTAAACATCAGAATTCAGTTGCTTTTTTTTTTTTTTTTTTTTTTTTTTTTTTTTTTAAACTGATTCTTGGGATAATTACTTATGACACATTATTCTGTACAAATTTCAAGGGATAGGATAAAGTATTGTTTAAGTTCTAGTACATTTCTGTCCTGAGTTTTTACCTCTGGTGACCTCATGGTGTCACTTCACATCAGGGTTAACACAGCTAATTGCCCTCTCTCTTGGCTGGCACAATGCTATTTGTCTCCCTCTGTACCATCTATTAATTATGAATAAAATGAGATCTCATAGTGTCATTGTTCACATTGTACCTCTTAGTCATGCTGTTCTTTGGCCTGCAGGCACCTTTTTGGTACATTGTGTGAAACTAATATGGAGAAACAGCACTGCTCTATGAAGAAAATGCTTTGACTGTCTGAGACACATTTTCCACACAAGACTTTGACCATTATGTGTGTTTGATCATTTTGTTTCTGTTGAAGTGTTTTTGAAATGGAATTCACAGATACTACTGTGTGCTTCTGTGTCTCTTTCCCACTCATTTTGCTTAGAGCAGTGGAGCAGAAAATAGGAGTGTGTTTTGTGTGTGTGTGTGTGTGTGGGTGTGTGGTTGTAGGTGTGTGTACTTGTGCATTTTTGGAGAGGGTGTTGAAGAGGCATGCAACTGTGCATGTGAATTATGCAGTATTTTCTGGTGTAATTCAGAGACATCTTGTTTGATTTTCAGCAGTAGACAGTCTCATTGATTGGAAAATCTCATGCTTTGCAGGTTATGTGACATTTAAATTTTGCTATCTGTGTTATACCTATCACTTTAATAATATTACACATGATGGAAAGAAGGCCAGGTTTGTGGTTACAAAAGAGGGAAACAATGCAGATATGTGGCGGTGTATGTGTTTGGATGGTGGTAAGAGTGAAAGAGGAGGAATGAGAATCTATGATTAATGCAGCATCGCCCTTGCATGTTTCAGAGAGGAGAGAGGACGGAGGTGAGCCCAACAGCATTAGCATTCTGCCTGTGCTGCTGGAGGAGACTGCTTATGCCCCTGTACAGATGCTCCACTGCCTTTCAGATTATTGAATAGACACTTCAAAGACACTTCAGTCTGGATGCACACCAACCAGCTGTTCCTAAACTGGTTTATGTCCAGTGCGTAGTTGTGGATCCGCTGTATGTGCTAATATTGTTTGTTAGGGTGTGTCTGTTCATCAAGCCCCAGCTTTATCATTCCTTCATAGCTCTCATTCTAAAGCTTTTGAGCCGACTTCAAAACTCATCATGTATTTAAATCCGTTATGCTAGACTGTGCCATCAAAACCCTTCGCGGTGTTATTTAGAGTAGTGACAGCAGGCACTGCAGGGTTACTGGTATGTAGAGCAAGGAACTCCAGCACAGTGAAGAGTTGCTGGTCTGATGGTGCAACTTTTGACATTTCTTGTGCTGTGCTGCATTATAATTTAAAATATGACCACAGATGTCATATCACCAAAGTCTGAGAAACTTTGGTTTTGTTGTGTTCTTCTCTGAGTGGTACCAACTATACATTCATATTGCAGATGAAGGTGTCCCAATTTAACATCCCCCCTCCGCCCCCTCCACGTGACATAGATCTGAATGGAGCATCCTGAGAGGAGCACTTTTTTAAAATTAGGACAGGGTTTGTTACAACCACAACAAAGGAAATTAATCTTCTTAAACTACTTAAATTTAGGTTGTGCCACAGTTGAAACAGTTATAAACAGTTTATGCAGATATTTAAAGCTAATATTTGTTCTTTATATTTGTAAAGTATTTGTTCTGTAGAAGCCTGTCAAGAAAATTCCTTTTTTTTTCACTTTTCCAAACTGCTGCGATACTTGAATGTTGCATACACTGTGTATATTGGATCCACTACTGAATATTTTCCAGAGAATACAATAGTCTAGTATATTGTGTGTGTTTTCCTGCCCTCAAAGAAAAAAACTGCATATACTACTAGCTGCATGTAGGTACCCCAGTCAATATTTCTTTAGTTTGGTTATATTATGTACCTTACCACTGACAAGTGGGTGCTTCTTACTGACATATGGTAAATGCTCCATGTGCAGGTTTAAGCCTGCATGTCTAAGCTCACCTGGAAGGATTCTTTGTAGAACTGAGTTATACTTGCAGTTTCAAAGAATCGCCAACAAGAATGATTTCCATTCATTAATGAGAAGGTAGCCTGCAACATATAAAAATAGATTTTATGTCTTATGTTTTAATGGCTTATAGTGGCTCTTTGCTGCCTCACAGTGCGAGCATCTCCCAGAAGTAACATTTGTGTCAAAAGAAGTGATAGTAGTGACAGAATCATGTCTTTTTGATCCATGGTGCTGAGATGATCACAGCTGCCATTGTACTAATCAATTCCAGTATTTGTCCTCCAGTGCTTGTAATCTTCCTCCTTTTCCTCCTCCACTGGGCTAAGGAAATGTTTGCACACACAGCTTGTTTCAGTAGTTATTTCTGCTTCTACCTCAGGTCATATATCGAGCTAAACCTCATAGTAATAACTTTTTCTGCTGTGTCTCAGACAGGTACTGCTGATTATCTCTGGCTTACGTTTTGTGCTATAGGGTGTTTCCAATATCTAGCATTCATAAATGATAATCAGTATACTATTTTATATATGCTTATTACATGATTTGAATAAATTAGTTATATAGCACTTGAGCCTGCCACTTATTTGTTTTAAACATTATTAGTTCATTGTATTGACTCATGTAGGCTCATATCATCTGCTAACCACTAATAATAACTGCTAATCAGTTATTATTTTGTTGACTGCTATTAGGTAATTTCAGAGTTATCAGTGTTGGTACGCTACCATTCAAACCTTTGGACACACTTTACCATTGAATTAAATGAGAAAGTGTGTCCAAACTTTTGACTGCCACTGTATATACAGCATGTATTCTGATAAAAATGACAAAGATATGTTTGGGATCATTTGGAAATAGTTGTTGTCACTACACAATCATTCATTTATTAATTCAAGACATTACCCACTACTATTTTTAAAAATAACTGACTTGTTTTACCAAAAGCTGATTAAAACAAATAAAACACAGTGAATAAAATCAGGATGCCGGTGACTTCAAATAGCATGTATTCCTTGAATAGTGATTAAGTATGTTTAGTTATGCAGAAATCTTGTGTTCATCCACAGGTAAATCAGCTTCTGCATTCACTTATCGACCCACATTCATCTGTTTACATCTCATACCTCTGATACAATCATCCATATTTATCTAGCATATTTGCATAATGCTGTGAGGTTTGTGTCTGTATTGTGGGATTTATAAACATTGTTAGCCAAAACATAGTGTCAGCTGGCTTGAAATGTAACTGCATGTTATGCAAAGTAATTTTCATAAATTAGCATATTTTTAGCTGAGGATTTGCCTCAACATAAGCAGTATGAATTCATTTATAACAATATTTGGACATTTAGGGTAACATTGTTCCAGATGTACATATTGCTGAAAGCATTTTTGCTGCTGTTGATTTCCAGTTCAGTAGACTTAAAAGCCATTAAAATTAAAAAGATTTAATTGACCATCAGTGACATTGTTCAGTCTGCAGTTAGAACGATACACGTTATAGAACCTAAATCAAAAACATCAGTGACAGAAAGTGAAGTCCCTTTTAGTTTGTGTCTTTGGCGGACTGCCTGTCTGAGCAGTCTTTGTTTGTATAGGACTCTTTTGCACACAGACCAAGTTTTCTGCTGCCCTCTGCTTCAGTGAGCTTTGGAAATATATGACAGCCTCTGTAAACAATACTGTGGAGTTATGCTCCACAGACTATAGCAAAATTCACTCCTTTTGCTCTGCTTTGACTTGTGCCTCAAATATTTTTTGCCTCATCAAGGCTCTTTAAATATATTATCCTTTGCTTTCCCTTATTAGACTCAGAAGAAAAGAAATTTGCGGAAATTGGTTTATGTGATTTTGGGGGAAACAGCATGAAATAAATGGGAGTGTGTCTTCATGGCGAATGTAAGGATATTTTTTTTGTGTTGTGTTCCAAATGTAGTACAAGGAAGTAGAAGTATCTGATATCAGCCATTAGTTAATGAGTGGGACCTATTATTGGCCTTTACCATGACTCCCATGACTTGCAGCATTTCCCAGCAACTGGACCCCCCCCCCCCCCGTGTTTGATGCAGAAATTTAGTGTAGAATTAAATGTTTTTGATACAGCATTCATTATGGTATCCAAGAGTCAAGTCTGCCACCTGTTTTTGGTGCATGGCATGTTTCTCTTGCTGTATCTTCAGATGGTTTTTATATTTCCATTTAATTCTCCTCCTAACAGGCTTTCAGTGATAGTTGAGTACCGTAACTTCCTTCCCTTCATCCTCAGACACAGGACTATTACTCACTCTGCACACCTGTGCTCCTTTTTTGTCCAGCTGCATTTGCTGCACTGCAGTGTACATTTTCTGCAGAGTCATTTGGGATGAATTTAAAATGTTTGCTGTCATTAAGCTTGAGAAAAATCTGTATGTTAAGAAAGTACCCTTAATAGGGCAATGATCTCCATATGGCAGAATCTCATTTTTTTTCTCATCATCTCATTAGTAACAGAGCAGTTACCAGAATTTTGAGGCTAATGTAGATAATGACATTTAGGAATAAAATGTAGATAATGGTATATCAGCAAATTATGTTCTGCTTCACTTCCTAAATGTGGAAAGATTGGACCAGTTAAAGGACACAGGCAGACACAGAATCGAGGTAAATCTCTGTCATTAAAGAGCTCCATTTGGGGATCACTGAAATAATTTTCTTTCTCACAATACGCACTATACTTTTAAAAAATCTATGACACCAGCAAGCCTAAAAAAAGCCCCGAAAAAAAGTTTAGCAATGCCATGTTTGTATGCTGAAATTTTGTCATCTCTCCTATTTAAAGTACATTACCTTGTTATCCATTCGAGTGCGGTGATAAAGAAGATCTTACAGTTTAGGTGGCACTTTGGTCTGACTTTTCTAATTGTTCATCTACACGGTGATCTTTATGTTCAGTAGACAGGCAGGGTTTAAGTTCAAAAGCACTGCGGTATATAATTCTCTATCCAAGCATATCTTTGTCATCATTGTCTTGAATGATTTTGTCAAAATCATTCAAGACAATGATTTTACACTTTACACTCCTTGGGTATGTGATTAACTGCAGCCATTTCTGCATCTCTGTGAACACTGTCTGGATTCCAGGAGGGTATTTAATGATATGATTTAATGGGCTCAGGACCATAATCAATAGTAATGTAAATACATTACAGTCCCCAGTCTGCCCAGCAAGATTTCATTTCTCCTGGATGCATGGCATGTAGGTCCCAGATGTGCTCAGAGGCAGCCTCTCTCCGCATTACTTTTCACAAGACCAGCAGTGTATTATGGTCCTCCTACTTTGCCCCAGGTTTGACCCTGTGGTCATCATTAATTCTAGGCTCAGTGTAGTGTCACTACAACCCATTACAAACCCACACCCTCATTTTGGCTCTGTGGTGATGCATTTCTGTAGAGTTTCCATTAATCAACAACACTGCTGGGTGGGGGACGAGATGGGGAAAGTGGTCCACAACAAACTGAAAGCTACAGTTACTGGTCTGTCCAGGCACAACTATGCAGGAACAATTAGTGGCTACTTGGATAGGCTAATACAGTAGCTGGGATGAAACAACATCCATTTGCCTATTTCTGATGATACTGCTGGGACAATGTTTGCTAGTATTTAACTGAGTGGTTGTGAAGAGGTTCTGAAGTAACTATAGTAATCTTCTAGGTTATAATAATGGAGTGAATGATAAATAAATTATTTGTTTGGTGAAGGAGGCTCTGGAAGTAAGTGATGTGTTTTTTTGTTTTTGTTTTTTTTTTTTTTTTTCACTTTATATTTTTTGGCATCTTGGGCTGGCTTTTCAAACAGCCTCTCACAGAGGAGGTCTTCTTGACCTTAACAGCTGCGAGTAGTTCTGCTCTTAACATTTACATTGTGTTATAAAAGTGAGAGCAATAATGTGTTCTTGAATCATTCATTCTGCCCGATCACAGAGCTTTGAAATATTGCAGGATTTTGTAATATATCATTTGATTTTATTTTTTTTAAGAAGTTGTGGAAAAGTTTCTGGTATTTCTCAGGAGGCAGTGCAGTATTTTACCAAAAAGTCCTCTCTGGACAGTTGCTGGTTGTGACATGTTCACTGCATACAAATGTTTTATGTGTGTTGCAGTGTAAAAGCACGTCAGGTGAATACAGAATTGTAGCGCTTTTTTTTCTCCATTGGCTTTCTTATGTGTTAGTACATACAGTCTAGTACAACACTGGACACAAACAATTTTTTCATATAAAAAATAGTCATTGCTACAGAGCTTTTGCATGATATATGTTGTGTGACATATGGTTTTAGGTGTTTGTTATTGCAGGCATGTCATGGTGTCTGCAAGTTAATATTTTCTGATATTTACAAACTGTTGCATTCACCAAAATTGTACTTATGTGCAATTTGATTTATTTCACATAGTGGCTGAGGTGATTTTTTTTTTTTTTTTTATTGTTGTTGTTACATTGACTACAGTGCTTTGTGCTGTGATCTAATTATGATATATTTCATATCATAATTAGAGCTAAACAGCTAAGCTGGGTATTGCCAACAGAAGAGGTGTACATATTGAACATGTGGTGCAGCGGTACCGTATGTTTTTCGTTGGTTTGGCTATACATTGGACTTCCAACTGCTACTTACTGAACTGAGTAAGAATATGTTGGGTTTTTTTTAAGATGTAAACAAAATACAATTTATGAGATTCATTTAGACCAGTAGTGGATCTTTCCAGAGTAATCTGAAAGTAAGACTTCAGTCAAAGCCATAAATGGACACGTATATGAAATAATTGTTCAAGAATAAATAATAATTTAGTCCTGAGCAACAGAGATCGGTGATCAGTTTGTTCTAAATGCTTTAAGGGTTTTGAGGCCATGCCCAGAGAAAAATCATGGAGGTATAGATGTCACAGTAAACATAAAAAGCTCATATTGTGAGGTGAGCAGTGAGCACAGCTGCTTGTGGGAAAACCTAAAGCATTATATTTTCCCCACACATCTCACTTGATTTGGATGCTAATCTTCTCCCTATATTGTGTCCATTTTGTTTTCTCATAATGTTGTATTGCTGAGCCTCCTTGGTGGATTTATCTTGCTGTCGCTTGGCAGGACACACAGCAGCTTCCTCATTAATTCAGATTATTTTGACAAGGACATCTTATGTCACTATATTTTGTTACGTTATTCATCAGCCTATATTTGTTATCAGCCAGCTCTCAAAAACAATATCTTAACTGTCAAACTGGGAATATAACCACTAACAAATATTAGACTCGCCTCCCCTGGTTGCTGTTGCTCTGTGTGTCAGCCTTTCTGATCTTGCACCATATATAATGCATTTTACAATGATAGCAATGGCTGGTTAATGATATAACTGCATGTCCCAGGCAAAAATTAAACAGTGTCATCAGTTCAGTTACCTGTTAGTTAGTTTACAGTTCTGTTTCCCTTCTAGCATTGCATTAAAAGGCTTTGAGGATAAGGACTAGCCAATGTTTCTTCAAAACATAATGTAATATGTAATGTAAAGATAATATTGCTGGTGTTGCTTAAGTGTAAACTTAAGTGTCATAAACCCTGATGTTATGCTGGACCAACAACCACAAAATGGGAAAGTGCTACATAGTGGTTGTACTGATTTTGAAATGGACTTTTTAAAGTGTAACATTTAACCCATTAACCGTTGTAGTTAGTTATGTGCTCCATATGTCCAGGCACGCTGGTTTGAGCTTAAATTAAAACAAACACATCTTTTGCTCTCCTTATTGGTTTTGAAAAGGCTAACAAAAAGTGGCCCTCCAAACTCTTTAAATATATCTCTCTCTCACTGCAGCTTGATTCACGCCACCTCAGTGTGTGTAGAAATCCCAAACTTGACAGACCTCCTGTGATTGGTGCTGTTAGGGTTGAAAAATGCTCAAATTTCCTTCCTTTACCTGTAAATTTCAACTCAGGACTTGTGTATATGGAGCTATACTTTTTGTCCTCTCTTTACCTCCAGTCTTAAAATATTGAGCTCTGTGAAGTTACTTCAGTGGTATAAAGATTAACTTCTGGAGTGCAGACATCTGGGGAGGCATCCTCAGCAATTCTGATGAGAGCTGTTTGCTTTTGACTATGCCCATACACAGCAAACACTTAATGGTCTTAAACTAGAGAGCTTCATAAGTACCACTTATTATACTGATCATCACCTGTTGTAAGTGTGAAAGTCCAAGCATGTCGCTCCATCTGTTGGCAGAGAGTGAGGATTATTAGCTTGTGCTAAGGTTCTAAGTGAGGCATTAAAAAGGCCAGATAGCCATGTGTTTGGAGATGAACCTTCCAACTGGAGCAGTGTATGTGCCTCTATGAAGTGAGAAGAGATCAGAGTACTGTTTGTGCACTTCATAAACAGCAGTCATATCATCATCCCGCCAAAAAAAGCATCACTAACTCTACAAATAACAGTGGCTCTTTTTATTTGATAATGATAAAAGCAGTGGTAAGAATTAGATAACAGGCAAGTCACCAATACATCCTGCTCCTCTCAACAGCTATTTCTGCTGCCTGATTGGTTGGTTTAGGTCTCCTTTAGGTATTTGTTTTGCTGCTTTATAGTCATTTCTGCTTAGAAATCATTCCAATATCTTCTTTTGTGTCCGTGGCTGATATATGACTGAACAGTCCAACAGACTGTGGCATAACAGTCTGCCTTATTTACATAATATGTAAAACGCACCAGAGAAGAGAAATGACTGGAACACTGGTCCATCTGCAAATTTTAATGATGCAAATGCTTTAACTATTGCTTCTGAGTCAGAGCATAAAACAAATTGTGGCCTGCACTGTGCTGCTGTCCTCTTCTGACCCAATCATAGAATCGCCTCAATTAACCATATGTGTGTGTGGGTAAAACCCCAGTATGTGTATTAACCGAGCACTAGTGGGGTGAATTGTCACTATACGTTGTTACTACAAAGGTAATTTGCATTTTATTGCAATCCATCCATTTTGAACAATACAGCCTCAGCAATATAGCCCATGTCCTTCAAAAGTTGAATGTATGTGGTAATTACTTTATTATTAGATAGCAGAAATACCTACATTTTGCTGACCCAAGACAAAAAGGTGCATAATTTAGTTCTAGCTTTAATTCACTGGCCATCAAGGCTGATTGCTTTGTGTGCTATCTGGCAGTGACTTTATCAGAGATGTGGAAATCATTCTCCTTGAAGATGTAGCTTATTGTTAGAGGAGTAAAAACCTCACCCTACTTCATTTTCTTAGTGCAGCTAACAGTTACTTTGTCTGCAATTTGCTTTGGGTCGCTTCAAGACATCTGGTCAGTTTCCTTTTGATCCTGCTGGTTGTAATGGGACCAGAGCGCTCTACTCATCTTTGATAAACTTGCAGTTTGTTTGAATGGTGATTGATTTGACTCTGCAGACATGGTTATAGCAAATACCAATGACGGAAAGGCAAATTTAAATAGTTAAAGTTAAAGTAGGTGGTTTTTTTTTGTAGCAACATAGTAACAACGCTGTAACAGAAATATTATCTTTATATTATTAGTTGTAAATACTACCTTTTAAAATTAAATTAACTGGGAAACTACTACCTGTCCAGGGTGTACCCCTGCCTTCCACCCAAAGAGAGCTGGGATAGGCTCCAGCAGATCCCTGTGACCCTGGTTAAAGGAATAAACGGGTATAGAGGATGGATGGATGGATGGATGGATGGATGGATGGATGGATGGATGGATGGGAAACTACTTTTACCACTTCATTAGGTTTTAAGGTCCCCGGGAAACACTAGAACATCCTGCATGTAAACTGTAACTCTCCAGAAAGTCATCATAGTACAGGCAGCAACCTTAACTGGTCTCTAGCAAATCCTGTAGAGAACATGTGTCAAGCAGTATCTTTAATAGTTAGAGCAGCAGGTCTCTTGATATTCCCCTCACAGATTCACATTTTTCTTGTGTACTGAATCTGTGAAAAACTGGGGTAGTCTCCTGGCACATGCAGCACACTCCTGAAATACCTGCAGGTGATAACTAGCTGAGGTTTTGTAGCAGGTGTCCTGTCACCTTTCCCATTATACATGCATCATACTTGTGGGCGGAGGTGGTAATTAACTGTTTGTCATTTTTAGAACGTTGCCATGACAGCTCTCTCTGTGTCTCTTTACTGCCACCTTTGTTTTTTTTTTCTTCTCTTTTCTTTTTTCTCAGTAACTGTCACCTACTTCTAGTGTCTTTCTGTTCCTTTGTACCTCGAGATTTGTTTTATTGCACGTTTTCTATTTTTTGTGTGTGTGTGTGTCCATAATGTATAGTGCAGCCATTGTCGATTACTCTCATCTTACACATGCAAAACTCTGTTGCATGTTTGTGTATGTGAGTACTGTGGTCCAGACAGGCTGACAGCGCCATCCATCATGGTCAGATCAGGTCACAGACTCTTCCCAGTGGGCTGTGGCCTGCAGGTAACGGCCACTGCAGCAAATTGTCTCAACTGTCATCCATCAACAGGATTGTCAGTCTTGTCCACTTCAGCCTGATGCAATTCACAGGACATTTTTATATTTTCTTTTTCTTTCTTTTTTTTTTTTTAAAGAAAACTGTTTTTGAGATCAGTGTGATTTTTAGTGTTGCATTATAAATTACACTGACCATAGTTTGCTGCTCTAAGTAGTTCTCTAAAAATGCCATACAATTTAATAATATCACAAACACTGCTTCAGAAATAAATGATAAAGTATCTTTCCATCACAGCCTAGGGGAAAAAAATAACAGCAGTCTTAACAAAAGGAGTATGCATTTCAGTGCAATATAATTATATTGGATTACATTATACAGGTGTTGCTTTTGACGCGTTCAACCCCTGTATGCAACTACCACAATGTGTCACATTAAAATTATGATTCCCCTCCCTGCTTCACGGCCACCAGCCCCTAACAAATAGAGTAATAAAACGAAATGGCTGCCTGTGCTGAAATATTTAATAACCAGTACAGCAAATATTAATATTTGAAGTACAAATGCGATATCATCAAAAGGTGAGCGTTAGTTTAAGTGGGAGATGACGTTTGAGTGATGATATCTGAGGTCTGTGAAAGCTCTTATGTGTCTGTTATTATGCTGGAGATGGAGAGCAGAGGGGATAAAGACCAGACATGCCAACATTAAGGTGCTCCTGTAAATCAATGTTTCTACATCGTTTGGTGCTATATACAGTAGATGATTGGCTGTTTATAAAAAATGACATTACCTTTCAGTTCTTGATTTTCTTCTGTATTTAATCAGCTTCATCTTCAGTTGCCTACACATGATTTGATTTTGCAGCCATGAAGTCCTCAAATAGTTTAGAGTACTATAGAATTTAACATTAACACTCTGCCCTCAAATTGCACACACTTATTGCACTATTTGCACCTTGTCCCTATTACCGACTTTTCAATTGTGAGAATGTCTTGCTTTTCTTTTTTATGTGAAAAAAAATAAATTGCATATCTTTGGTTTTATGACACAAAAACAAGAAACTTTGAGATCTCACCATAGGCGAGGGGAGTTATGACTGTGTTAAAGCGACAGTATTGTTAACCTGCTTTGTTACCCTTTTGTTTTAGTCAATTAACAATGTTGTAAACATAAGCCCTTCTGTTACCCACTGCACAGTTACAGCCAAATTACAAACTCCTATCACTGCTTTTCTTTGTCAGTGTGCAGTACAGTCGGCCGGTAGCTTGTTAACTCGTCCGTGACCCAGTATTATCTCTATAGTTGTGTGTGACTCTCCAATATAAGTACGCCCACACCATGTAATGATCATAAAACCATACCCCCAGCAGCTTCTCTGCTGTGGTGAATATAATGCTGGACCTGATGGTTTCTCTGTTTTGATGAAATAGTCGGCTGGATTGTTTCAGATGTCTTTATTGGTCTCCTGATACCCCTGTAGTTCACTTCAAGCAAACAATTTAGACTACTCACAAAAGGCTCCTGAGCAAATAAGCAGACAACAATATTAGATGAGATGCAACGATCCAATTATCTTTTAATTCACCCTTAAATATGCCGGCACTCAATCAATCATCTATCTATTTCAAATCAATCAAATAATTTCCTGCTGTGATTTCTTTAGCCAGTGTTTTATGAAGCCCCACAGAAAAAAAATGATTAATCTCCTAAACGCTCAGTTTATCATTTGTGCATAATATGAGTAGAGTCAGGTGTCTTGTTCTCTGTCATGTCTTGATATCTCATTAGCTGTATGCCTGGAGTTATTGATCTCCCGGAGAGGTTAATTACATTATCTAAGTCTGAATTGTATCTTTAAATATAGTAAACACAGGAAATGAGGATCTGAGGCTCATTATGTTTACGGTTTTCAGTCATGTATCTGAGTCTCTCTCTCTCTCTCTCTGAACCCTAACTTTATTTTATATTTAAAAAATGAAGCGATGAATGTAGAGGCAGTAATAACACAAATTCTGTAGAGCATTTTCCCCAAAATGATTTTTTTTTTTTAACTTCCTTTCTTGTTTTCATTTTACTGAGACAGCATCTTTCTTTTACTGACTCATACAAGGATTTCAATTCATCACTAAATCGGCATCTTATCACGGGTCTCTAAATAGGCACCAATCCAGCTTTTCTTATTTCATAAACCATCAGTCTTTTAGTATAATTATATTTCACTATTGACAGATTTTGTGTAATACTGCATCAGGCCTGGTACAAACTTTAGTGCACCCCTTTATTGTTCCTAGACGCTCTCTCTTATTGCCTTTCTTGATCCCCTGATGTTTTTTAGGCTGGAAAGTAGTTTTGAAAAGAACTGTGAGCAGCTTCTGGTTGAAGCTGATTGTCATGTGCTTAACGTTTATTGGTCATTGCTTTAGAAATAGTTTGTGATATATTGATAATTCTCTCTTGATCAAATTGGTCAGAATTGTACTATCACTTTTGCGTTTATTTTA
Source organism: Mastacembelus armatus (assembly GCF_900324485.2). NCBI lineage: Eukaryota > Metazoa > Chordata > Actinopteri > Synbranchiformes > Mastacembelidae > Mastacembelus > Mastacembelus armatus. Next base: position 7,591,560 of record NC_046638.1, on the reverse strand, counting down.
ATTTGAACTACTTTTCAAAGCTTAGCTTTATTTGGGGAAGTGTTTTGATGGTATTTTGAACTTGAGTTGAACTAGGTTGTTCAACCAGCTGAAAGTGGTGGAGTCGGACCCTGTAGGATCAGCGGACGCCACAATGCGGTGGGTTTTTTTTTTCTTGACTGTAACTTATAGGCAGGTTGCTGGGTTTACTCACTTGTTACAAAAAGTGCTGTAATATATATAATATATAGTGCCATGAATTCCAAAATTGTTTACCAGATACAGAGTTGCACCTAGTTACACTGTAAAATGTTAATACTGAAATATGTGGTTTAAAGATGTAAATATTGCTAGCCAAGGTTTAGCCAAATTGTTTACTACTGAAAATATTTCTGTATTGCTAAGTGATCTTTGATGCATTGTAAGTGCAGTGCCTGTATTTTGTTGTGTGCTCTAAGCGCTTTATTTGAAAATTATATAAAAAGATGGAATCTGGAAGATGAATCGCCATTGCTGCTGCTGCACTGCCTGTGTTTATTTATTTTATTTATTTATTTTGGAGGATTTCTTTATTGTTGCTGTGGTACCAGCCTCAGGGCCTGTAACAGTGGTATTAAAAAAGTTATGTCACAACCTTCCCTGTTGGACTACAAACGCAGCCACCTGGAAAGTAACAGAGACCAGATTTAGGTGGGCTTCTGTGTGTCTATATTAACAAACTATATAATCCAGGGCAGCGGCATCAGTATGAGCATTAGTGTAGATTAGTATGCCAGCGGCTGTGTCCCCGGCTTCTCTAGAGCTTTGTTTGACTCTGCTGTGATTTCTGTCATCTTCACTGCTCTGCTGTTCAGTTGTCAGAACAAAGTGCAAATTCTAACAGCAGGAGTTTATTCAATTCAGTTCTCTGTTGCCTGAAACCTATGGACCAAGAAAATGGAATGATTTTCCCCCTTTCACAGTGTTCACATACCATCCAATTAGGGCTCCAAAGCTCAAGGGAAAGAGCAATAGGCAGGCAGAGATGTGGGCACTATAAAAGGACAAATGAAGAACAGTAGTGTGACAGATTACAGAATATAATTGGAGAAAGGAAGACAAAAGAGGTGCAGAACGTGGTGCCTTCGAATTGCATCAATCTTATTGCATTAACCTGAAAAAATGATCACTTTCAATGTTTCTTTTTTTTTTTTTTTTTTCATATTATGCAGAAGTTGCAGGAAAAAAGTATCTCACCATCTGTACCTAAACACTTATATTAGCAGATGTTACTGTTTTGCTGATATGTCATTGTCTCATAATGATAAGTTGCACTGCGTAAAAACACTGGCTTGGTCAAGTCAGGAAAAAAAAATGTTTTCCTTGCTGCATGAGGGTCTTTGCTGCAAATGCATCCATGTGATCGCTGCTTGTACCCATAACAAAGTGCCATACTGAGATGACTGCCAGACACAGGCACAAACACAGAGACTCTGTCACCTCTGTGAATTACTACAGCTAATTGCCCCTAATTAACAAGTCTTGATTAAGGTGCAGCTTCTGATTTAAGATGAAGCCAGCAGTGATGATCCCAGTCATAGTTTCTCTTCATTCTAATTGCTCATTTTAGTATTCTCCTTCACTTGTTCCTGTCAAAGGACCTTATACATAAATGCAAGCAAACTGTACAAAAAGAAGTTGTTCTGTGCACTGTTCCCCAGTGACCTTAAATAAATTAGATTATTACTTCAGGCTTCAGTATATGACTATGTAGGGGGAAAAAACAGATGCAATTATTTTTAAAATCTAACTTATCACAACTTAGATTAATCATTGCTTGTTATGCTCTAAGATAGCTTTATTTTCTCTGTGGTTTTGGCTGTGGCAACATCTCTGTAAGGCTTTTATTTATTTGTTTTTAATCAGTAGCCATTAAAAATGAAATCTATGTATACACAACTGATGATTGTGTTTTTGCAGCAGCATGGTTCCTTCACACAGTAATGTTCATAAAAGGACAGCTCTCTTCCAAATATTGTATGAGCTGCCTCTTATGACATTGACACATTATTTTAATTTACATTTACTGGCAACATTTGAAAAATGCTTTTAATTTCTGACCAAATAGCTGCCGTATCCTTTAGGTCTCCATTTAAACAAACAATAGTGTTGCGATGCATCAGGCACAACTTTTCATTTTCCCATATTCTTCATAAAGTATTCAACTCAGATTATTTTGGAGTAGCCTGTTACGGATATACTATAATTAGATCCCTTTGCCTGAAAGACTTGCTGGGTGTTGCTCATTTTTATTTCATGAGGCATGCAGTGCTAACAATGTTCCACTGGTCAACTAGAAAGGCCCTTTAGATATTTTCAAACATAAGAAGTTCCCACTGTACATAAATCATTTGATTCTGTTTTTTTTTTTAAATTGGAGCATTGTAAAAAGGAAATCAGTTATTTTCTATATAACAGCATCATTTTAGAGCACCTAAAGCACAGGCACATTAAGCAATATTTATAGTCACCTCTATTTTAATCTTAAAACCGCCTGAAAAATATTTAAATAGGTCATGTCAGTGCTGTGGAAAATATGTCATTTTAGTACTAACCCTAGCCCAACTCTAACCCTAATCGTAGCCTAACTCTACTCCTCTAATCTTAACTCTAATTTTAACCTTAACCCTAAACCCCCAACCCTAACACTCATATAGGTGCCATGAAAAATGTCTTAAATACGTCATGTAGGTGCCATGAAAAATATGATTTAAAAACATCATGTAGGTGCTAAGAGAAGATTGAGATCAGACCTGTTCCATTATTGGAAAAAAAGCACTACTTCTATGGAACAAAAATGGAGTGATGGCGCCATCTAGTTTCATCAATATAAATATTACCATTTCTTTAGATAAATAAGTTGTTCATATATTACTTCACAAGATGGTTTATAAAATACAATGTTTTGAAAATGTCTTTTATTGTTAAAAACTTATGATAATGTGTTGTTTTTTTTTTTTGTTTTGTTTTTTTTTTTTTTTCATTTTCATTTCAGACTTCTTTTCATGTCTAGAAGAGGCCAACGTTCTGGTGAGTATGGTTCAATTAAAACCTTAAACATTGCCCCCCCTCCCTCAACCCAAGATTGAATAATCATACAGTACAATTGCTATTTATGAGGCCTTGTAAGCATCTGTGCCTGATGGTTTTGATGTGACAGACCAGCATAGAAACCAAAGAATACAATACACTTTAGATGTGTTGTTACCTGGAAACCTTTAGCTTTGCCGGTTGTACGTTTAGCTCAGTGGAGGTCGAGAGCTCTTAAAGCTTGAAACTCAATTTGCCTGGTTCAGCATGATATTTAAGGACACGCACTTGTTCATGGAGGATGCTGGTAATTATTCAAAGCAAAGGACAGGCAAAAACAGGTTAACATGTATTCAGACACAAAGCCAAGCATCCTCACAGGTTGTGGTCACAGTTTATGAAAAAGAGCCATACACTTGGATAAGATGCAAGTTTTAAAAAAAAAAATTATTTATAATATGGTACAAGGCTATTCTGTGCAAGAGGTTGTTGGGGCTGAGAAACCTGTACAATATGAACAAACAAAGCACTTATAATTCAATAGTAACCTGAAAGCATAGCATGGCTTCTGGGCCATGATTGTGTGTAACGGCTAACTGTCAAGAAATGAGCTGCATTATACAAATGGTTTCCATCAGTATACAATGGCTGTATATGATTAGATTACATATTTATATAAAGTGCAAAAGAAATAAACACTTTCAGTGAAGGCCTGAAGTGCTTTGTGACTGAGTGGAAACCCACCACCACATGCTAAAAGCCTTGTCGTCATATGGCCAGGTGGCTGGGCGAAACTTGGCAAGGCATAATCATAACCTGTTATCCATAATTCAGCTGCAGAATACATACTGTATAACAAAATGTATGAAAGGGTTACCAATCTGTGCAATGTGTTGAATTCTACAAATATAAACTATATGAACAGTGGTGAAAAGGTTATCTGAAATTCCCCTTTTTACAATTATAAATAGAAACTTGTCTACTTTCTCCTCCCACACTAAAGCATAGCACCACAGGCTCTCATTTTTTTTTCAAGCTTGAATATGAAATAACATGAAATAAATGAGAGTTCATTCTTATTTCAGAGTAATAAGACATCCATGACATCAAAGATATAAGAAAATATATGCACTGTTAGTGACTAGATTACATGTTTTGTTAATAGTTCAAAAATTCTGCTTTGTCTCTATAATGCTTCAGGGTTACAAAAAGCAAGTGAATTCAGCATCACAGTTGAGTCTCAAGAATACAGGAGAGAAAAGAGGCATCAAGCGGTCCATCAGACTCTGTTCAGCACCTCTGGGGGAGCAGCTGGGGAATTGGGGGATTATCTAAGTCTGCTGGGAACCCTGGTGAAAGACGACATGAATTGCAGAAGTGTATGAACATGTGACTGAACCCAAAGTCTGGGTAGGTATTATTTGATATGCAATGTCAGAGTACAGTCTGCAGGTTGGTAAAAGTCTACTGCATGTCCTTACCGAGTTGGTTCTTTTACGTTTCCAGCAGTCTGGATTGAGTCTTTTCTGCTCCTCAGCCAGAGCTTTGGCCTCCATGGTGTACATCCTCCTTTCCTCACTCTTCATCTTCTTCCATTTGTCACCCAGGATGACACTAATGGCTCTGGAGCAAAAAGATTGTGTTACTTTCTCTTTTTTATATTTCCTTTCTGTCCTAGGAATGAGAAAAGAGCCTACATACATTTTTAGCTGCAAAATGAAAGCTCTTTAGAACATGCTAATACATTTTAGGCCCACCAGTGTAAGAATAAGTCTCTAACCAAGAGGCTACTAACATAACTGCAGAACTGAAAGCATGACCCAAAGAGTCACCGTGCTCTGCTTTTGTTTTCTAATGTTTTCATTTGCAGGACTTACTGTTACTGTCCTCACCTTCAGGGTTTCAGAGAAATTACTTTCAGCACTTTATTAAATACACCTCTAAAAAACTAATACAGCCTAATGCAGACAGTCTTCTAATAAATCCTCTTTCATGAAGGTCATAATGTTCCATTTTTGGTTGAACCTGTTTTACAGTTACAGTTACTCTAGTTAATCGTTTTGGAGGCTGTAGTTTGTGCTGCTGTTTAAGTGTTTCTTAGTGTAGCCTCACTGATATAAATGGACAAAATAATAAACACCTGTAAAAATAAAGCAATGCAGTTCAACAGCAGCCCAAATAACATCTGCCATGTGTCTTTAACACATCTAAAACAGAATGAAACAAAAAGTGAACATTATGACTTTCATGAAGGGAAGATTTATTGCAGAACTATTGTATTAGTTGCCTGTTGTTTAGTACGTCTAGCTAAAACTAGTAAACAGTGTACAAAGCTTCACATGTGTCACATAACTTTAATATGGGCAGAAATAGTCTGTATGAAGTGAATAATTGCATTGTTAAACTGCAAGTGAATAGCCTAGTAATGGAACTCATTTGTACAACTAGTAAGTTCCAATAGCTGATGAAATTTAATTCACTTGTGCTGAAACTGTATTTAATCCTCACTGAAGATTTTCCTTTCTACATTCAGTTCTCTATTCTTTTTCTATCTATCTTTCTTTCCCAAGGACCCATCTACATGGATCAGGAGTTGAACCACCAACCTTCTAGTTACGAGACAACAGCTGTAATTCCTGAGCCACAGCCCCACTGACACGTTTGTGACTCAATGAACTGGAAGTGAATTCTGTACACTGAATTTCTATTGTAGTATGACAGAATTGTCTGTGAAAGTTGAATACAGTTTGAAGTTCACATTCAGTTTCAGCTTTACTGGAATTCCTTTCCAACTAATTCGATTTCAACTTAAACCATACAAAATGAGTTGATCAATGCAATTATTCAACTTGAGCAATTTGAAACTACTTAGAAGTAATTAAAATTTGCTGCACATACTACTTGCACATATTTCTGCACCTATTTTAATCTGTGGCTCTGGTCTTAACAGCTCTAGCCTGAACCACTCCACAACACAGAGCACCTCTTAGTTTTTACACTGGCAGTACTCACTGCACCACCTCCGCCCTTATTCTCTAATAGTACCTCTGTTTCATGAGCTAACACGACATGAGAGAGAGAATGAGAGGTCACTTTGCTATAAAGGTGGGGTCATATTGCACTTCCTCTCTATAAATTGTGCTCCCTCTTATTTACGCCAATTAAGGTCCATATCACCAAGCCACGCATGTGTTTCCTGTTTTGTCAGTGTTCAGCTGGCTCCAGTGAATTTACAGCTCAGAGGCCCACTTAGGTCAAAGGAACACTCATTAATTGTGTTTAGAAATAGCAAAGTCATTACTGTAGTGTGTGGCATTAAGCCGTTTAGAACAAGCTAGAATAAAAACTTCTACAATCACAAAGTTGAACATACGTCACCGTAATCTCTGTTTGCCAAAGACAACCAGAGATCGTTGCAAACAGGAAACACATGCTTGGAATGATCCATTCTTTGGACTTCAATATATATGAATGGAAGAAGAAGCAATTATTTAAATACTGGGTATGTGATGTGGCTACATCCTAAGTGCAGTGCATTAAACAAAATATGATGCCTCTGAGGATGAGACGGCGTGAGTGACAGGCACAGTGGCTGTCAATGATTCTCATACCTGTTGTCCTTTCCAGGATACATCTGCGTGTACTCCACTCTGTACTTCTTGGCAAAGAGCATGAAGGCATTCATTGGCCGCTTGCATTTTGTAGGCGTGGCACTGGCTGTCCCTGAGGTGTGGCTCCTATTTGATTTGCTACTCAAGGCTTGTGGAGAACTGGAGCGCTCAAGTTTATCACAGTCTGGACTGACAGCTCCCCCACTGGACAGGGATGTTCTGCGCTGACGGGCCATGCTGCTGAGGACATACACTGCTGAGGAGTCTAGTGGGGTGAAGTCATAACTGCAGGAGAAAGGAAGGAGAAAAAAAAAGTCAGCACTAGATAGTACAAAAGTTAATACACTGTCTGTAATTAAAATTATGTATTGGGTGTACATGTGCTGTTTGTTACAAAAAAAAAATGTAAATGTCACTTTAAAATGTTGCTATATTGTAACACACATTTTTCATTTTAATTTCTGACACTAAAAACTTCAAATCTACCAATATTGTATATGTAAATAATTGTAGGTGATGTGCAATAAATAAATCCAATAATAGATTTATTGATGAGTTTTTAGTCAAGTATATGAGAAGGCTGCAAGCTAAGGATGGTCTAAGATGAAGATGACAGACGTGTCCGAGAGGATTGTGCATGAATAAACTATGTCGGACAACAGAAGCAAATAATTTCTTCACATGTGATGACTTGAACGTAAGTCTGTTAATTATACAATGGACGACCACAAGAGTGTAGCACCGTACCTTCTGAAAGTGTCAAAGACGACTGAGTCATCACAGTTAATGGCATCTGGATGGTTTGGTGGCAGGCAGACATCTCCCAGCTGCATCTCATAGCAAGGAATCCCATGGTGCACCACGGTAAGGCTCGGATAAAAGGAAGACCACCCTGAAAAAGACAGATCGCACATTTATAGTTTACCTTAATCTTGAAACCGTTTAAATAAAAAAACAAAACTCTCAGCAAACATAGGTTGAGCAGATGCTTCCAATAGCAAAGATTAGTTTCACACAAATGTTTCATGTCAATAAATACTGTTGTTTCTGACATTCAGTTTGCATTTGGCTTTTGCCAGCAAAGCTGACATTAATTAAGCGCCGTCTCTCTCAGAACATATTATAGCCTAGCTTTTTAAGGTACGTAACCATATACTACTGAACAATAAATAAATAAATACCTTTATTTTTGACAAAGAATGGATGGTCCAATCTGCACTCAGCTGTTAAAAGGCCATCATCAGGGGAGCCAGGGTCAAAGGTCAGTTTAAGGACTGCCTGGCCAAAAGACAATGTCTCTTCATGACTCACCAACTTAAGACCCTCTGAACCATATCGCTGTTAAAAAAAAAAACACACAAAAGGACCAGTCCTTACTGTGTTTATATTGTACAGTATTAGACCAACAGTGCCAATCAACACAGTTGGAAGGTTTTTCAGAGTATAGAAGATTAAACATTTGAAGAATTACTAAAGTCACTACTGATTGCTTACTTTGAGAGAGGAGGAGGTGGAGATGGTTTCATCATCTGAGTCGTCATCTGAATCCCCGAGTTCGTCAGCTTCCTGCCACTCCACATTAGGACCTCGATGGAAACGCAGGCGAGTTCCTAAATATCAACACAACAATTTAAAATGATGAATAAACTTGTAATGATAATAAACAGGAGGATTCTGGAAAATAAATGCAATATTGCTGTTTGAACACTAGAGGTCATGCTGTTCCTGCACCACTCTGGAGAAAAATTGTCAAGGAAGGATCCTTTTGGAAAATGTTAAACAAAAGATTAGTGTCAGCACCTCTACAGCCCTCTGCCCAAAACAGTCTTGATTTCATGCCTTGTCATCAATTAAAGACCTAGTCAGTGCTGTTTTGACTATAAATTATACACATACATATATATATGTTATATATATATAAGTTTTACTCTATTCTCTATATTCTATTAACCAAAATACACATTCTGTATTTTACATGTCTTCTTAAATATTGGCAATGTAAATATTAGCAGATTAATGGACTAATGAATGGCTGTTTTCTGATGGAGAGATGTTTATGCTAAACTGTGGACTATGTCTTTAAGCAAGAATTCTCAAGACAGAAATAGAAAAAGTTAAACTTAAAGGGATGTGAGATGAGGTTTAAGAGTCTATGGTGGTTGCCTATATGCATAACTGAATGTATGTACCTTTAAGAAAGCAATGCCAGGCTGTGGAGGGCCAGGAGTGAGACCAGGCCATATCTTCATCATCAGAAAAGGATGACGACATTGAGAAAACTCCAGATTCTGATTCACTGCTGGCCTGTTATGGATAACAAAATACAACTTACAGTGAATTCAGTAAAATAAACAATTTCAGTATGCACAGTTTACTCAAAAATAATCACTGGCTCTGCAGGAATGGATGATTCTTAGCTTTTCAGAGGCTGAAGTGAAAGGTGAAAGTGTTGAAAGTGAAAGGTTACCCTGACACGCCTGCGCTCCCTGAGGTGGCCTCTCGATGGGGTGGGTGCGCTACTGGCTAATGGGGGCCGGGCATAGGAATGTAAACTATTACTGTTGCCAAAGATGTGCACTGGAGATGATCTGGAAAAAAGACAATGTTATAAATACACATTTTTTTATGCCATGCCAAGTCCACATGTTGCCATGAAACATTACTTAGACATAAAGATATTTTTTCAGATTACACTGCAAGCAGAGTTTGACACACAATGGTGATATTGTACATCTTAAAAACTAATATACTACTATATATCCTGCTCAATAAAATCCTGTAAAAAAGGTTAGTTAACATTGCAATGTACTGGTCCTAATGACATGAACATAAACATAGTCATTCAGTCCATGACTGCTACAAACCAACCAACATTTGTCTACCTGCCAATCCTGCTTTGTGGAATATCCCCCCAGGTGTTCCCATGTGTAATGTGTTACTATGTATGTTGATGAGGACTGTCATTCAAGTATGTGTTTGCACTAACCTCTTATGTGGGGCATCCTTCATCAGGGGGCTCTGAGGGCTGGTGGCAATGTTGGCCAGTTCAGCAAGCCAGTTAGTGCTGGGGGAACAGCTGAGCTCCTGGTGAGATACTCCTGCTCCAACCTGAAATAACTCTGGAGACCTCTGGTCCTCCTCCACCTCCTGCAGCTCTGGCATGTCATCTGTAAAGAGGTTAACAGTATTATTAACAATAAACATGATGAATATGAAATGTAGAACATTACTTTTTTTTTTGTTTACCGTAATCCATGTGGCACCCAGGTGAGGAAGGCAGGTCCTCGTTACACTTGAGCAGCTCAAAGGACTCGTCCATTCTCACAATGTTCGTCTGTTTCCTCTTTTTTTTTTTTTTTTTTTAAACGGGCTTCAGGTCCGTTTACTCAGCTTCCATCATCATATTCTGCCACGTCAGCTGGTTTTAGGCAAAACCAAGGCAAGATGAGAGCTTTCACAAACAAAGTGAAACTGCTGCACAGCTGTATTTACAATGAAGATTCTACTAGACTTACACAGTGACAGCCCCCGATGAATGAAAACCTCATTTTTGTGATTGCATACGTAAGTCTAGATGGTGGTATGCAGGTTTTGTTAGCAGGAACCATTGAACTATAAAAACGCCAATCAAATAATACCCATAAGGTGCCATAAAACTAAATAAAACATAAAATTAACAAATTCCCCCGATAGTACGTAAACATTGCGAGACATGCCATGCATTGCATCGATTGAACAGAGAAGGTAGGCAGCTTTTAAGAAATCCTTTGTCTTCGAAACGACACAGCAAACCCCTGTGAGTGGTCATGTGACCCGCTGCGTGGAGGCCTTGTTTATAAACTTATAAGGATTCGGCGCATGCGCACCAGAGCTCATTCATTCATAATTGCGCAGTAAAAGCGTCAAATACGTTAAATTCAAGTTGAGAAGTGGCGAACAGAGACTCGAAAACACGGAGTTGAAAAAAATGTGAAAGCATACCAATGTCAAAGTAAAAAAAAAAAAAAATCTAATTTGAAAACAGTGTTATCTTTGGTCATAGACAAAATTGTAAAAAAAATGATTGAAAACATTTTTTGAAAAAAGCGGGGAAATAGTTTTGAAGGAACAAAAAACGGTTATAGGCGTTTGACAACCGATCGAGAGTCGCTGCAGTCCCCTGACAAACAGCTGCTTCGACAAACGCGCTTCTACAGAAACCACACCGTCATTAAAACGGTTCAAAAGTGTTATCGTGGCCTAAAAGGCGACTTGAAGTCTCGACGTTCTGTTTCCCACTACTCAAAAGCAGCAGCAGTGTCCTCTGCTCAAACCTAGGGGCTGTCGGGTCTAGTACTGTAAACAAAAGAATGTCAACAAGTTGAGGCATGACGCAACCTCTTTGCCCCGTTCAAAATGAATGACACGAAAACCTTCGGACGCCTTTTAACGATATTTTCACGTCAGTTAAAGCAGATATTAACGACTTGTTTTCGCTTTGCAAACCTACTGTCGGGAAGGATTTGCTATCACCAAAACAACAAGCGTCACAGCGAAAAAAAAAAAAAAACAATGTCGAGCAAAGCTGTCTTTCGACATCAAATAAACGCGTGACAACCCCACTGAAATGCCATGTTAAAACTGCAAAGATAAGGATGACAAAACATTTAACTTAAAAATGCGTCTGAAGCATTTATTTCTTCGAAAAAAGTAGTCAACTTCCCACTTACCAGATCTGTCGCCATCAAGAAACTCTCTGGCATTCACTCGAGGGGTGGAAATGAATGTTTGCAGAGAACGTCTTCCTATTGGTGGATATTGATGTCAATAACGAGAATAGCAACATTGTATTGGTCGTTAAAGCAGTGAAAAATACAGAAGGCGGCGCCTAATCTGTTGATCGTCGTATCATTGGATGAAAGTGCATGCCTGTTACTGCTCAGTAACAGCTGATTGGCAATAACAGGAACAATACATGGTTGTTTTTTTTATCCGCAATTTTGCAACTAAACCACAAGGTACTTACTTCTATATCATTTGCAATTACATCGTTGCTTTAACGTCTCAGTACATATCTAGTAAGTTGCGATGCTTCAACCTCTACATGGATGACTGAGAAGCTTCACAGACATATTTAGTAAATGAACAAATACATGAATGGAGAATAAATGAATGAGTCCCTAAATCAGTCACTGAACTATTTTCGGGGGACAATATTAATCAATTAAAAAGCTTTGAATGTGATATTCCTTTATTGTAACAAATAATAATGTGACACGTAAATATAAAAACAGTATTTATTGACATGAAAAGTGAAATATACGGTACTTTTAGCCAGTGTTTTTGGGTCTGCCTTCAAATATTAACAGCACTATTTGCACAGGGGGGGAGTTAATTCAGAATGTTTAAATGTTAAACCATTAAACTGTTTAAACTGCAGTAAACCACAGACAAAGTACAGAAGACTTCAGTTATTCGTTTTAAAACGAGAGAAGAAGAAAAGCCATATAAACCACAATAAATTCCTGTTGAGTGGGGACACCAGAATATTGGTTTCCAAAAAGTATAAGTTGTTAGCAGAGGTAGACAGCAATAATGTATGTCATAATCGCAATGAATGTTTCGACGACACAAAAACAGTATGACTTAATTTTTACATTAAAACACAGGAAAACAAATTGTCTGACGACATTGCTTATAATGACTATATAGGTCTAGTGGAGCAACTTATTAAATTAAAGGTGAGCCTATAGAATAACTGTAAATACGCAGTTTTAAATTGTACAGCAATGTGTTGTATATTCTTACAAAACTATGAACTATCTCTCTGAAATGTTTTTTTAGTTTATTGTTATTTTATTGCAAAAGCACTATTCGGCTTTAAGCCACAAACACTTACCAGCAATGATATAGTTCATGAAGATGTATCCAGGAGTTAACTCTTAACATAACCAAAAAAAGGTATTTTGTAAAAATGTTAAAATGCTGCCAAGTCTACATTCTGTTGGGAGCAAAATGTGAAAGCTGTTATTAAAACACAGAATCAGATTAACCTCCTTTTTTAAATTGTTTATCCTCTTATTTTTAGTGCTCTTGCCAAAAATAACAAGAAAAAATGACATTTGTTCACAATTATCAATTAAGAAATTAGCTTTGGCACCTGATTTAACAATGTTTATAAATTTACAAACAATATTATACTGTTAGGTGTAACTATAGCACTGTGGAGATAAGGTGGGAGCAAACAAAATTGTTCCATATCCAAACATATAAGCTGCCCGACACTGACAAGGAAAATGTACACTCACATTTTTAAGTTGAGGGTTATGAGACATCTAATTTAAACAAGCTTTAAGCACTCTGCTTTGGCTTACTGGAATCAAAACACTGTGTGGCATATGGGGCATATCTGACATACTCAATGTTTTATTTTGTCTGAGACACAATTCGTAGCGGGTATTCACATTTCTTGTAAGAAAAACTGTTTAAGTAGTTATGTGGAAAAAAACATCCATACAAGCCTTATTTACTTTAATCCATGATCCACGGTCCACTCAGTCTGTCTCACGCATTTTGTTGCTCAATCTCAGGGCTGCTCCCAAACAGGGTGACCAGCTGCTCTTCATAGTTAGCAATGTTTCTCTTCATGATGTCCATGCATGGGCCCAGCAATCTCTCAAAGGCTTTAACATCCATGACTGAAAACAAAACAAAACAGAAGACTAAGACATATTGTAATGAAAGTTATTCACAGAACTGTTAAATAATAAATGACATAATGGGATATTTACAAGCTGGACACAATATATGAATGGTCAAGAAACTGCACAGTGTACCCAAGCATTTGACGTTCCCCACAGCATAGGCTGATGCAGCTCTGGGCTTGTTGGTGACAAGTGCTAACTCTCCAAAATACTGGCCCCTAGAACATGTTGCAATCTCCACCTCTTCTTCCTCCTGGTCTTTTTTCGTCTTGTAAGACAAAAATGCACACAATAACGTACCAGAATACCAATTTTTTTTCATTTTTAATTGTATGCTTAAAATATAAAGTCTGAGACTTGGCAAACATACCCTGCTTCTTTTCATGGTGATTCTAACTTGGCCAGATTCAACAATGTAGAAACAATCTGCTAAATCGCCCTGTGATGCAAAGCATTAATGCAATTGTAAATGAGTACCAAAAAAAATAGTTGACTGTGTTCATAAATGATCATACAGAAAGATTCATCACCTGAGCAATAATCTGCTGTGTATCACCGTACACCTTGGTGGAGAGGACGTCTACTACTTTCATTCTCTCTGAGAGCTGTGAATGAAAAGATGTTTGATTGACAGTGGCTTTACTGTGAATACATACTGCAGTTGTCTAACACTGGATGACTACTCTTCTGACCTCTAATGACGTAAGCAGTGGTAGCGTTTCAATGAATGCCTCATACATCTTCCTCTTCTTTGCATTGTTCTTCACTATGATCCTCCTGAATGTCAGACGATCCTGGAACAGAGATTTAAAGAAAAAAAAAAACATTCAGGTTTAAGTTTAAAGACATACTGGAAATAAATATACATTTGCCAAACTCTAATCCTATGTCCTTGCATTGTTAGTTTTATATATATATATATATATATATATATAATAGGTGTGTGTGTGTGTGTGTGTGTATGTGTGTATGTATATACAGTAGTGTGGAAAAATGCTTAGAAAATCTAGTAAAATATCATAATTTTTAATGTTGTGTTTATTTTCCCCACACTCTGGAATTCAGTCTAACTGGGTAAACAGTGGTCTGAATAACTGCATAATAAATACTGCTTTACATTCCCCCTACTGTTCCAGACAGCTCTGGCATCCTTTTATCCAACAATAACTCAAATTAAACAACAGTTCTCACTAGGGGTCACTATTAACCAGATTTTAAGTATGCAGAGTGTCTCCTTCAGGCTGTAACAGCACTCTGGATATTACAAGAAGCAGCACCACTGTTCTCAACCTGCTGCTTTCAACCATAAACCTTTAGAAACCTCTCTGTTGTTTCAGCAGGATAAAGTTTAGACTTAAGGGATGACAGCAACATGTCAGATGACAATATGCAGTGGTACCAGTGGTAAGCTACACAGTGTAATATAGGAAACATATGTAGCTGCCCAGGGCGGCCTCTAGGTGAAAAAACCCAGGCAAACATGAACCTAAACCGGTAAAGTAGAATCAGTTCCGGACTCTAGAACTCAGAGTACCATATTTTTAAAATTTGACCAGCCTGCCACAATGTTACCCATGGACATCTTTAACCCTGGGCATAAATCAGCTTCCTAATAGAGTCTACTGTTTGCTCAGAGGCCCTCAGTACTGTCTGTTCTCAGCCTAAAGGAACTGTAGGTAGAACAGGAGTAGCTGCTTGTTCACAGACACACAGTACAAGAACCCAGGTCAACAGGGACACAGCTGCAACATGCTCAGTGTGCACAGACATGTATGTAAGTATTCTGACTACTATATAAAAAAGTATTTGGATTGCATTTTTAAGCAAAATAATTTTCAGGTTATGTTTTAATATATATTTTTATATTTCAATTTACACTCATACATGAATGTAAATTCACATCCAGGACCATGATTAGTGTGTTCTCCATCCATCCATCTTCTACCGCTTATCCAGATTAGTGTGTTCTCTCATTTGAAATTGCACTAAGTGGGTTTTAAAGCTACAGTATGTTACCTCAGTCAGACAACATGATCTCACCTGTGATACAAGGCAGCAACACTGCCACATACGACCTGGATGTTTACTATAAATCATGACAACTGACAGCACAGCGTGGCATAAAAACCAGAGCACAGGGCCAACTGTGCTCATACATGAGGATTTAATGGTTTACTCACTAGGCACCAAAGGGCTCCAGGTGAGATGGCGATTATTGTGGCTGCCCTGGGGGTGTTATACATCAGTGCCAGTTCTCCAAAGCTGCCTCTGTTGTCATAGCAACCTACCAGCTTCTCTACGCCATCAACCTTCACAAAAATGTTAAACGTCCCACTGAATGAAAATATAATAGAAACATAATCAGTGAAAACAGGTGGAAGCCACGTTGATAATTACTGAAACACTTCACAGATCACTTTGTAGATATATTAGTTTTCAAAATGACTTGTTTAACAGTAGATGATATGATGCATAGAAAAAGTATTTTTATAATGTGAAAATGTACCTTTCAATGACATAAAAGTTATCCCCATCATCATCTTGATCAATGATGTGCTCCCCTTCTGTGCAGAACTTCTCAAACATGGCATCCAGCACCTGAGACATCTCTTCCTGTACGGTAAAGAACAGCAATGTTTCGTAAAAATGCAATTTGACACTCACTGTTAAAACAATGATGTAGAATGCACTGAACATGCTTTTTCACATCCTTTATAATAACTATCTTTAAATACACTTAATAGTTCCCTGAGCCATGGCACAAATGCTGCTGTGCATGTTCTCCTCTGTGTAATTTATGAGACGGCAGTGCTCAAACCAGAGTAGTACAGTCTGCTTATAGAATAATCCACTCACCGGATCCAGGTTCTTGAACAGAAGAATGTCTCTACATGCTTCCTGTAGTCTCTGTCTCTGCTCATCGGTTTTTGGGTGAGTGACCTGCAAAGTAAAACACATGGCTGTGACGTGGCCCCATGATGGCATACACATCAGAGCACACATACATGGGAAGTCATAGTGTAGAGCATTTGATTTATTATTGCTCGTCAAAGAAAACTAAAGCACTGTGGCATGGAGCACAGCTCACCCATGGCTCTTTATCCTCCTCGTCTTCATCAGGGTTGAATGCTTCAGCACACACTGCATGACAGAGATCAGCAAATGAATGAAAAGTTCAATCATTACCGGATAGTCAGTTCAATTACACTAAAGTAAACCTTTAGCAACAATTTCCTGTTGTTGTCACTCAAGTAGAAACCGTTGCTCATGTTACAACAAAATCTAAACACGTGGGATGTATCAGGACATTTCATGCAAAAAGTCTTTATAAACACAACCTTATTTTGTATGCAGATTCTGAGAGATGTGGTTATAGAGGTGACATTTGTAACAGTTTCAAAGCAAGATGAGAGTGAAGCAAGCATCATTAAGATACAAGTTAAATTATATTAAATTATAATTTATGTTTCTGTTGACAAATATGTTAACATTTTTGTTGATTGTGTAAAAATATGATGCTTAAAGCTCTAAAATTTCCTTGATGGAATATCTATAACCCAAAATCAACAATCTGTTAGCCCTAAATTTAATTTTTTATAGTGTGTAAGTAGATTTTCTTTGCTTTAATTTTAGTCTACACCAATGTAGAGGACATATAGTTTCCATCTTAAAAAATAAAAGGTAAAAAATATTAAGTATGAATAGTTTCACCTGCTCATAGTTTCCATTCAGAGTGTTTCCATGCAGAAATCAGTCTTAATTTAGCACCATTATTCTTGTCCAGCTACAACCTCACTGTTATCATGAGCAGGAGATTATCATGGGTAGCAGTACTTGCTCCCATCTCCACACCCACATCACTGACATTATTAACCAGAATCGAGACAAAGTGGTTTCACAAATTCTAATAAATCCACACTATTATAATAAACCAACGACACTGAGAAAAGACAGACGGAAACAAAACCCTCTGATATCATTTGTACTGGAGACGCAGCCTCAGGGTTCAAATGTCAGAGAGGTTTTATATATTTCCAGCACTGATGCTGTCCAGAGTTTTCCTCTCAGCAGAAAGAGGCTTTTAACAGCGAACTTCAACAGGCAGCAAATGACAACTCACCTGATGCTCTTCTGATGAATCTGTTTATTACCGGGGCTGCAAAATCAGAACAAATATATTAACATGTCAAATTTCACCATAGAGTGAATCTATTTTACAGTAAGTCAGTTCATAATGGACAGGATTAAGTTAATGATCTGCTTTCATACATCTGCATTAGCACAGGACACCCAGCCCTGTGCTCATTAGGGATCCATATTCATTTGAACAGCTGCTTTGAAGTGCCGATTGCCTCTTTGAATAAAATTCAAATGAGAAAATATTTGAATGTAAAACAGCAAAAAAAAAAAAAAAAAAAAAGTGCCAAGATTCAAAACAATAGCTCAGTATGAAATATACATTAGATTGGAGGTCTCATTCATTAGCAGCTGTTACTGTCCAGTGAGGTTCACACTCATTAAGTACAATGCACTGGAAGTGTGATGGTGCATGGTCATGACACAAAAACACTACAACAGGTAGTGAGTGAACACAGTGTCTTTATGTAACCATTGCAGACACCAGCACTCATTGGGATGCTGTGTCAGAGCTCTGGGTTGCTATGCTACTTGCTGCAGCTTCTGGCAATCCTGCATGGCCATTGGGTTAAATATGACCACAGCTATGAAGCCCTCATTAATCTATAGGGCACACTTAATAATGTTTGCATCATTGAAGAGCTTTAGATTTCAACCTGTGTCATATTTAAAGGTATAATAAGAACAGCCCCCCCCCCCCCCCCCCCCATCAGGCCTGCACCTGAAAACTAACTGAACATAATCAAACAGCTTAGAGATGCATGAGCTGGTTTTCCTCCTGCATAGAGAAGCGCAACACACGTTCATTGAGCATCACTCAGCCTCTGTGACCATATATGGCGAATGACAGAGCCGCGGTGGATGCAGGGTGTCGAGCATCACTGCGCCCAGTGTGTTTCTCACCGAGGGCCGCGCACACTGCGATACGCGCTCTCTATCCAAAATCATTTAAGGTCATCCACGTCCACGTTTACTATCTTCCTGACCAAAAAAACTAAATCTATGAGCCCACCTATGAATTCCTCGTCATCGTCGTCGTCGTCGTCCTCTCCGTTTTCCGAATCGATCTGCATCGCTTCGTCAATGAAATTGACCGCTTTTCCGGGTCTCGGGGCCGAATTTTGGTCATTGCCAAACGTGGCCTCTTTGGCTTCACTGTCCTTCAGCTGCGTGAAGTACTGTAACGCAAACTCGAGCAAATCCCTTGGCTGATTCCTCAATACTTCCACGGTAAAGCTCTGTAACAGCTCCGTCAGTCCTTCAGGGATTTCTATACTCATTCCTGTTATCAGTCTATGAATGTGGTCAAAACCGGTTTGCAACGAGAATAATCGAAAAGCAGCTGAGCTAAAAAAAAAAAAAAAAAAAAAAAAAAACAAACCCCCAAAAAACAGCAGCAGCAGTCAGGCCTCAGTCAGAAAGCCATCTGCAGCCGATCCTCTCTTTTTCTTCAATGAAAATGGCTCTGGATTTTTGGTCCAAGCATCTTCTGCTGCTTCTGGCTACAGGAAACCCACGCATGTGACCCACGAAACCATGGCAACCACCTATCCAGGGATTGCGTATATGAGCAGCAGCAGCAGCGCAGAAACTGCAGCCAGTCGCAAAATACAAATTATGGGACAGACAAACCTGCGAGACCGATTATGACTTAGAGGTGATGATGAGAGATGTCTGCTGTCAAGTTTAACTCTGTTTTTCAATCCACTGCGTTTGATCGCACAAGTTCACTTTAAAGTTGTTCATAATAAAAGCTGGTGTATAAAATAAAGCATCTATTAAAACAGCAACCAGTAAAACCCCTGTTATAAATAAGATAAAGACGTATTATTGCTGATTATTTCATAGACAAATGGGGAAAATATATTGCCCACTGCATAAATTTGTGGAAAATAAACAAATCTTGGGCTGAAACTAAAGCTCAGCAGACTTATTCTAGTAATTCATGCTGACCTCTTTATAGGAGACAGCCATGGTGACTGAAAAGCAGTTTCCAAATAAGCCTTATTTCTGGGATTCAAGTCTCCTCAAACCTGTAAAACCAGTAAGACCCTGCCATTGTGATCTCAGCCTAAAGCCAGTATCTCTCAGGTTACCCGACCACAATACATACACAGCATCTCACACTGAACATGAAGGATTTAACCTGAGGTGTCTCACAGTGCAGGGAGGGAGGGAGGGAGGGGGAGAGGGGGAGGGGGAGAGAGGGAGAGAGAGAGAGAGAGAGAGAGAGAGAGAGAGAGAGAGAGAGAGAGAGAGTTCTGGGTTTAAGGACCAAGAGCACATGTCAGACAGAGGATCTGAGGTTAGTTTTCATCTGGGACACCTGAGAGACTGCCAAATGTACAACAGCACTCCTTTGTGTGTGTGTGTGTGTCCTACAAATAAACTCCACAGGTTAACAGCAGGGAATGACTGTGAGATATATGCTATGGGGCTCAGTCCCTGTGTGGCCCCACTGTGACACCCCTCCCCCAGCTGTGGCCCATATCTGTCACCCTTTATTAAGAAAGCACATTATTTTCTCACTCTCATCCATGGCGTGACCTGTAAGGCAACACTGCTGCTGCTTAGTTACAAGCTCTGCAACTCACGGTTTAGGACTGCAGGTTTCCACAGTGAGCTGTGCATCAAAGGGATTGTGTTTGGATGTGTACACTGCAGCCACATCTGGGTATCTGCTATAAGAAGACATCACACAACAGTTGTTAGAGAACAAACAGTGCAGCAGCCCCTGCTCACTGAACCTCACATCCTGAAGATGGTTTCTGCTTAAAGCTTCTAAACAACCAATCAAACCTGCAGCTGTTGAATTATTACACTTCAAAATGCAAGGAATTTCTGAACAACCCTTGTGTTACACCAAGACGTCAGTCTGTCAATGGAAAATACAATAAGGCAGAATAAATAGTTACACATGTGGTTAACTGTATATACAAGCAGGAACTGCTGACTCTGGAATAGGGTTCATTGTTTACACAGCAGGTAGTCAATCTAGTGAACAGTATTTGAAGATTAGTTGATAAACATGTTAATGACCCATATGAAAACACAGTCAGTTTGTTAGGAACACCTAGTAACATTTAATACAAATGTAAAAAGCACCAGTGTTTCCTCAGCAGCTATACTACCTGCTATAATAAATTGTGAGTAAAACCAAACTAAAGTTTATCATGTATGAACATCCAGATGCTTAAAAAATGAAATAGACAGTAAAGGGCTGTCCTGCAAAACGTGTCCTCAAGAAGTGGGGGGACAATGCCATCTACTGGGCATGGCAAGGTATTGTAACATTAAGTGCAAAGGATTATATTTTACATAACAGTTCTGATTAGTGGGGGATATGGCCAAAGACCAGTCAATATATTAAATATAAAATAAAGATGCTCCGTTACTATACTTTGTCTTATTTTGATGCTTTGATTGAAAGTGATCAGTGAGTAAACTACTTGGTGCTGATGCAGCAGAAATGTTATTGCTACCTTTCCACTATAACAGCTGATTTTTTTTTTTAATTGTCTGAAGCCTCAGTCATCCTCTAGTGTGACCTGTGTCTACATGTGAAGCCAGAGAAGATTAACTGAGTGAGAAGTAGCAATCAGTGTCTTAAACATTTTTTTTCCAAAGTTTACCTGTGCACAATTCCTAGAATGGAGTATAAAATTACTAATGACAATCTTCAGCATAATTTCTGGGAAAAAAGAAAAAAACACATGTACAGTGAAGGACTTTGAGGCAGTTTTTTCTTCTGTCGGGCTAATTAATTTCAAAGTTGTGGATGGATTTGGGCAATAAAATCATCTCAAGCAAGACTTAAGATTAACAAAAAAAACTAAATTATCTTAATTATTGGAAAAAGTCTGTGTCTAACAATATAAATCATTTTGCTTTTTTTTCTTAAATCTTAATAGTTTAGTCCCTTAACAGATTTCTGGTTTCATTGCATTACTTTTACAAATTCAGAGAGCAGACTGACACTGTACCTGCCAAATGTCTGGCAATGAACATGACATGTTTGTAGAAATGCAAATTTCAGTTTCCTATAAGCCCTTTTAATTAAACCTCTATCCCTTGTCATTTATGATTCTCATGTGTGCAGCCACAGCCTGTTGTTACCATTTCAGGTTTTAGGCCACTTTTTTTTTATTAAGTCCATTTTCAGTTGTACTTATTTTTAAACAGTATTTCATCACAAACACTGTACAGTGGGTTGTTTTTCCAGGAAACATTTATTCGATCAAGAGACAGGATCGCATCTTTCCATAAACAGGTCAGTTAAATATTAACAAATTTACAGTCATGAGGAATGTTAAAAAAAAAAAAAAAAAAAAAAAAAAAAAAACAAAAACAACAAAAACAATGCTCGCCTTAAAAAACCCCACCCAGGATAATGTTGACCACGGTGGCACTGGAAAAAGACTCAAATCATGTCTCCAGCTCCATTGTTTACATGCTTTTCCATTCAGTGCTTCACAGTTCATCTTTCTCTGTTTTTTCCTGCAGAGGAATAACATTAAAGTTATGTAGAACAAGAAGAGCAAATACTTCAATTTTTAAATCATTTTAAAATAAATAAATAAAATATCACAGCTTAAGTGTGCTCACCGTTTCGTCATCATCACCCTCATCTGCAGTTTCTTCTTTATCTTCAGAGTCATCTTCTGCTGGCTCTTCTGGTTCTTCTTCAGGTTCCTCTTCAACCTATCAATATTTAACAATAATACCCACACAATCTTTTACCATCAGGAGCTGACACACCTTAATTACCCAGTAGGGGAACGTGAAGATGTATGTGTGGTTAAAATGGAAAGCAGAACTATTGCCAGTGAAAAAACAGTTTCAAGCAAACCATAGACATTTCAGTGGCTATGAAAGATGACATGAGCTTACACATGTATAGTGAAACTCAACATTTGACTATCAAATGTTTTGAAACTAATGAGTTATGTGGCAGCTGGCATCGACTTGCCTGTTCGTCCAGCGCTATATTCATGCTGAGTCGGAGCATGCGCTCTATCCTGTCTCCATAAGCCTTTGTGTCAGTCAGCTGGTAGCCTGACCGCAGTGTGGCCGTTTCAAACAGTACCATGGCCAGATCTGATGCAGTCTGGTCCTCAGCATCATCCTGGAGGACACACAAAAAAAAAAAAAAAAAAAAAAAAAAATTCAGCATTCTGCTCTGTTTGTTCTAAGTTCAGAAATGTTGCAATGGAACCAATCTGTTAGAAATGATTACTCATGCAGATAATGCGTTCCCATCTTTAGTCATGTTAGATGTGCAGATGTTTCAAAACTTAAACTACAACTTGATGTGAATAATCTCACATTGATGAATTTCTGACTTAAAAAAAACAAAAAAAAAAACAAAAAAAACAAATGTAGTAAAATGTTTATAAGTGACATAATGCCATCTTTAAAGATATTACAATGAAGTGACACTGGTCAGACTTACATTGACTCTGTTTAGCATCTGCTTGATGAGGGGATGCTTAGGGTTGATTTCTAATGTTTTCTTCTGGCTGGCATAGTAACTGAAGAAGAGGAAGGAATTGCCATTTTAGCTCGATAAACAGTAAGGTCACATTAGTGGAAAGCACAAGATGATCACTGCTCACTTTGTGGAGATGTCTTTTCCTGTCTGGTAAGCCTGTGCCTTCATGATCCTCTCCATGTTTCCTGACCAGCCGTACTGACTGGCAACCAAAGCGCAGGGAGACTCGGTCAGTCTCTGAGACAGGACAGCTTTCTCAATCTGTTTGTGGGATGGACAAAACACTGGATTAAAAATTCAGTGAGACAGGACACCAATCAGGCAGCTGTGGTGAAACTACAGTACTGTACACAAGTTTTAGGCACTAAAAATATACACAGGGGATACTTGGTCTGGTCTGACCTGCACACAGTTTCTCCTGGTACTTTGCAGCACTATGGAGAAACTGCATGCAGTTTTTTTCTAGATTCAGGCTGTCCCATTGTCTTGTGTCTCTTCATGTGATCCCAAAATATCAGGACCCTGTGGGGGTCAGACCATCTGTTTCTTTGTACCTTTGAAAATAGTACTTCATGAACTCTATTGGGTTCTCTATGGAATTGTTGTCCTGCCCAGTAAACCTGAGATTAGACACCTGATGGTGTTGTGTACATCTAAAAGTGCCCAAAATGTCTGCACAGTATTTATCAATTTTGTGGCTTGTGAACATGTCTCAGGTAATAAATTACAAATATAAATGACTCTCTACCTTGTCCTTCAGGGCTTTGTCCTTCAGCCAAGTGGTAAGAGGTTCATACTCTTTCTCCAGGGCCTCCCTCTTCTCCTTGGCCTTATCGCTCTCATCAAACTTGACACCCTCCTTCGCCACATTCTGGAAGCGTTTTCCATCAAACTCAGGCAGTGCCTGGATGCAGTACTCATCCACAGGTTCTGTCAGGTAGATCACCTCATAACCCTTTTTCAGCAGCCTCTCCACAAAAGGAGAAGACTCAGCCTGCAGAGGCAAAAGAGTACAAACAATCAATTCTGATTCCTCTGTGGGCTTTATAGCACAGGTTTAAATAAATCATCTATGCAACAATTTTTTTTTTTTTTTAACAAAAGGTCAAAGTCTCTGCTTACCTCCTTCCTGTTGGTGCCAGCCATGAAGTAGATCTTGTCCTGCTTCTCCTTCATACGCTCCACATACTGCTCCAGGCTGGACACAACTGTTTCGCTGTGTGAGGTCTGGAAGCGCAGCAGCTTGGCCAGACGGGTTCTGTTGGAGTGATCCTCAATGACACCCAGCTTGATATTTGTTCCAAACTCCTTCCAGAACTTGTCGTTGTATTGCTCCTCTGCGATCTTCTTGATCATGTCCAAAGTCTTACGCACAAGCTTCTTACGGATAACCTGAACAAGACAAAGTCAGGTTATCTAAACTGAAACCGTTTAATGGCAACAGTTCTGCTTATCTAGCTAAAATGGAATTTAAAAATAAAGTATTCAGTTAGGCATATTACCACTAAATAATGACTAAAATGCTAAATTTATCTAAAAGGATGTGACATTTTCCAATAAAATGAGACAATTGGCATTGAGATGATGATGTTACATATGAAACTCACCTTGAGCAGCTTGTGCTGCTGCAGAGTCTCTCTAGACACATTCAAGGGAAGGTCATCAGAGTCAACCTAGGAAAATGAGTTTCCATTAATGATAGTGTAGCCAGTACTAAAGCAAAGACTGAACAGTACATTAACATTTGGCGGTCTCATAACTAAATTACAAAAACAAGGGAAAAAAAAAAATTCACTCACCACTCCCTTGATGAAGTTCAGGTACTTGGGCATCATGTCGTTGAAATCGTCTGTGATGAAAACTCTCCTGACAAACAGCTGTGACAAAGGGGTTTCAGTTTAGAAATTAAACATAGCAGATTCCTGAACAGCTTTCTGTAAACACAGAAATCCCCGACTACTCCTTGAAGCACATACCTTGATGTAGTCATTCTTCTTGGAGCCATATTCGTCAAACAAGCCACGGGGAGCTGTATTGGGCACGAACAGGATGGACTTAAAGGTAACCTCACCCTCAGCTGTGAAGTGGATATGACTCAGAGGATCGTCACTGTCCTGTTGGAGAATGAAACATACCTTGAATTAAAATTAAACACCAATGGGAATGCAGACAGTGTACACGGATGTTTGACAAAACATTACCTACCTTGGAGAACGTCTTGTAGAAAGCCTTGTACTCATCTTCCTCAACCTCCTTAGCTGGTCTCTGCCATATAGGCTTGATATCATTCATCAGTTCCCAGTCCCACACAGTCTTCTCAACCTACAAACATCAAGAGATTTTCAAAAATAGCCCAAAAATATTTATTTCTGAACAGTCTGAGTAATTACAACAGCATCAGTTTAAGTTCAGAAAAACATTTTAATTACTTTTAATGAGAACTAACAAATACTAAAGATATGACAGTCACAGTATTAATTTTGCCCATATCATCCACCCCTGGCAGGAAGATCCTACCTTCTTCGTTTTTGGCTTGTCTTTTCCCTCCTCCTCTTCCTCTTCTACCTCAGCCTCATCTTCAGCTGTCTCTTTCTCTGATTCCTCTGCTGCCTCAGCATCTTCCTCAATGGGCTCCTCAACTGTCTCAGTCTGGCAAGTGGAAAGGAAGAAATTATACAATGGTTATTTGTTAAATTCTATATTTGTAAGGCTCAGGACTAGGATTCATGAGTCAAACAGTAGAAGGAAATGTCTTAAGCAATCACCTTGCTAGCCCAAACATAAATGGGGAAGTTGATGAACTGAGAATATTTCTTGACAAGGTTCTTGATGGTCTCCAGCTCCAGATAATCTGAGGCCTCTTCTTTTAGGACCAATCTAAGGTTAGAAAGACATGGGTAGGATATAATAGTCAATTTTATACACTGGATTAGTTGGAAGGAAATAGAGTTTAAGGTGAGTAAGTGTTATACTTTAACAATATCTTTAAATTGCTTGTAATCGCTTGTTACCTCCGGTAACTTAAAATCAATTTCATATTAGTTTTGGTGGTAGGAGTAATGTAAATAGTTGTGACACTTACAGCTGTTGTTCATATTGTCAAAAATAACCTAAAACTGGTGTAGATGGCTTTAAGCAATGTGAAAACAAGAAACTCACGTGATGGTGGTTCCTCTGCCTAGTGTGTCACCGCGAGGGTCCTCAATAACAGAGAACTGATTAGAGTCAGACTCCCAGATGTGCTGGGTGTCATTGTTGTGCTTTGATGTCACAATGACTTTGTCTGCAACAAGGAAAGCAGAGTAGAAACCAACACCAAACTGGCCAATCAGCTCTGAGGTAGACTGGCCCTCATCCTGCATTTCTGTCATCTTGTTGAGGAACTCGCTAGTGCCCGATTTGGCAATGGTGCCCAGGTTTTTCACTAGCTCTTCTTTGGTCATTCCAATACCAGTGTCAGTGATGTGGAGCATGTTCTTCTCTTTATCAGACTGGAGATGGGAACAATAGAATAAAGTTACCAAAGGACATCATGTAACATTACCAATGAAGACTGCAACAGAGGGTAAACATTTCTTCTGCATACCTTTATTTTGATGGTCAGCTCTTCATTGGAGGCTAATACATTCTCATCAGTGAGTGACAACAAGCGAATCTTATCCAGAGCATCTGAGGCATTGGAAATCAGCTCCCTAAGGAAGATCTGCAGCAAAAAAAAAAAAATCTCATTAGCATAGCTTTTCCTAATGATGTCTGCAAGCTATATAACTGTAACTCCAAAGAAGCCATACTGCAGTACAGATGATTGTACATCAAGTTGCTCTTTATTCTTGCTCACCTCCTTGTTCTTATACAGAGAGTTGATAATCAGCTTCATCATACGGTTAACTTCAGCCTGAAAAGCATGCTTTTCTGATTTTTCTCTGAGTTCCTTAATTTGAGCTGCATTCAACCCATCCAGCTGGATAGCCTCCTCCTCTCTGAGAACACATACATGCACAGCACAAGTGAATTCAGGAATGTACACAACCAATCAACACAAAACATGCAAATCTCCTCCCTTTTAGGGATCAGTATCCAAATTAATACGATTGCCAAGCCTTAAAGACTCCTACTGTTGCTTTTAGCATTTGTGTGCACAAGCATGGACAAGCTGACCTTGTGCTGTTAACTTAAGGTTTAGTCAACATTCCCTGATAGGGATAGTTACATGTCATTCAACAGGTATAATATGAAAATATATTCAAACACCTACCTCTGCACCACCTCATCATCCGTTCTGGAGCCATCCCTGCTTTTGCCCAAGTCCTCCTCTACTGTTCCCTCGACGTCCAGATCAACCTCTGCCTTTACAGCAGCTGCCAAGCGACAAGGAGTTGCATTAAAAAGTCTTACTAACAATGCATGTATACGCTGACGAACAGTCAGCGCTTAAGATGACTTCATTAGGGATGGCAGTCCACACAGACGTGACCAAAAAACACCAAATAAGCAATGTGCAACGTTAAACGGCCACGCTTTTTAAACCATAACATCGGTATTCACCTGTACAAGAGCAATAACATTAGCTACTTGCTATTTTGACGTTATGGTAGCGGCAGACAGCTTTAGGGTTCATGGTGTTTCTACTAGAAACTTCTGGAAAGACACTTAGGAATAACGGAGAGTGGCGTTGCTCTGAAAACCCGACTGAGTTGTCTATTATTACCAAACTGACAGAATTAAACTTAAAAAAATACACTTTTGACGAAGCTCCTGTCAGTCCTTAGCAACGAAGAAGCACAAATCAAGTTAACGTTAGCTTACTAGCTAATGCTAGCTTAAATAATGGGCAGCGTTAATCAAAGCGTAACGAGGGGGCAAATATTTCCGCTACTCACCAAAAGCTAGCAGCGCGAAAAGAAGACCTACACACCAAACCCGCTTCATTATGATGGACAGCTTGAATGACGACGTGAGTCCTTCAGCTCCGGAGACAAAAGCCGGGAGACCAGCACACGCTGCCTTTACAAGACACAGACAAGTTAGCTCTGCCACCAAACAGCCCACTCTCTTAAACCCACAACAACCGACCAATGGCTGCGCACCACGCACAAACTCCGACCAATCACAGCAGCGTCTATGGTACATGCCGACCAATCAGATTCTTCAACATAAGTCAATAACGTAAAATCGTGGCTAGACTTCATTGGACGAGAATGAATAATCAGCACGTCCCTTCCCAAAATGTACCGCTCACTGTGGAGAAAACATGTTAATTCAACTCTCATTTTCTTATGCAATGTCACAGCAAAATGTCACACAGAAGCCTCGAGACATTGATGTTTTATGGCTCTATTATTCATCATTTTTATTTCAATCTATGTTAGTCTCTAAAATACATGTGTGGTGTAGAATTTAGGCGATCTGTGATGTTTTTCCAATAAATATATACTGCTATAAACACACAGTATGTATAATGATTCCTGTTCAGTCAGTCACTTGAAAATGCAGATAAATGGAAATATCTTGCTATTTTTATTTTTACTTTTTGATTTGGTGGAATCACCTGTATATATGGACAAACAGAAATGTGCACATTCATTATTGGGCTTTTGTATTTAACCTATACGTACCTGTGCAGGATCAGGCTACAGGTGTCAAACAGCAGCTAAAGTTACAGTGTGAATAGGTGGAGTGTGTGTGTGTCTGCGTGTGGGATACAGTATGTGTGCGTATGTGTGTATGGAAGTGTAGTGCATTAGTTGTCATTTGCACCAAGAGGGAGAAAATAATAGATGCATATTCATAAATGACAATATAAAGTACTTGGAAATAGGAAATCAAAATCATCATATAGCCTAATAAGACAAACGTTTGAAGCTACCTATCACAATATTGAGACAAACTCAGAACTATTCAGGCAGAATTCATTTCATAAGTATCTGTACTTTAAAGTCTAAATTGACTTCGCATCTCATTTGTTTGACTCAACAGCAAAAACGAAGTAAAAAAATGATAAAGTTCAAAATCTTGATTTACGACATAGACTTTTATTTCCGGCATAAATAAAAATCATCTCACAAAAAACCTAAATACTGACTTATTTATTATTATGTATTATTTTATTTAGCATTAGGTAACGTTAACTTGTCAGTTTTAATTACAGCACATTACACATTACATTACATTACAGTTTTAAACAACAATGGATGGCTTTCTGGGTTATGTATATTTATATATTTTGTATCTGGCTATCTATCTTCATTACAGTACTCCACATGCTTCTGGTCAGAGGCTCTGATTGGCTGCGACCTCTGACGAAAGCGGAAGTGACAGGCCCCGCAACCATTCAGAGAGGCCGTGGTTATTTACAGGGGACTGTGTCAGCCGCATGCAGAGACTACCGCGACCTGAACGCAGGCTGCTCCCCAAAGAACAGAGCCATGGTCCCCCTGTCATTACCCCTGTCGACCCTTCTGAAGCACAGGGACTGTCTGCAGAAGGCGACAGTGTTTTATAATGTTTTACACCAGCGGCCATGGAAACGGGATTTCGGTGCGGTGTCAGCTGGAGTCGGTCAGCTCCTGTCACATCAGCCCACAGCCAAAAACTACGCAGCATCTGTTTGTAGCAGCTCTTCGGACGGCCGGGACACCACAGATAAGCTGTGGTCCGTTTACCATGAGACGAAAAGACAGACGGAAGGTATGAACGGTCATACACATTCATTCTTGAAGACACAGCACTGCTGAACATGCAGAACTGTTGTTATGACTAATGTTTCCAGTGGAGTTATGCACCAGCTATTACACAGCCTCAAATTATATCCGCATTTCTAACAAATCCAGCCTGAAAACCTCGTAGACGAAATAATAGGGACACCTGTGACATCTAATACAGTTTCAATGCAGCAGCCATGCATTTATGTCTATCTTTAAAAACTTACATGCATATTTTTGTTATAGGTATTTTTGCAGGTTGTGGTGTTGCTGTTGTGCATTGCAATAAATATTTCTGTGTTGTGTGAAACCTCTAAATACAATTCAGTACTTCCAAAAGCAGCCAGTTTAATACACCAAGTTTGTTTATCCATCCATCCATCTTCTATACCCGCTTTTCCTGTTCAGGGTCACGGGGATCCGCTGGAGCCTATCCCAGCTCTCTCTCGGGTGGAAGGCAGGGGTACACCCTAGACAGGTCACCAGTCTGTCGCAGGGCCACATATAGACACACAAAGACAGACAACCTCACACACTCACACTCAGTCCTACGGGCAATTTTAGAGTCACCAATCAACCTGACATGCATGTTTTTGGACTGTGGGAGGAAACCGGAGTACCCGGAGTAAACCCACGCAAGCACAGGGAGAACATGCCAAGTTTGTTTATAATTGTGCAAAACTTCTAATTTCTTGATTGAAAGAACCTATTTGTATTATGAAATTCTGATAGACAGTAATGTAATAGTAATAATGACAGTAATGAAAATGAAAATAACCTGGTGTGTCCCTCTGCTCAGATTTGATCCAAGTCATATCCACCAACTCTGTCAACCCTGACACCATTTTTGCCAACAATGAGATGAGCCTGCGAGACATAGAGATCTACGGCTTCGACTATGACTATACCCTGGCGTTCTACTCTAGCCACCTCCACACCCTTATCTTCAACATAGCACGAGACATCCTCATCTCTAAACACAGGGTGTGTGCAGCTGGTCCTTCAAGTGCATTTGTGTCCATACAGACCTAATCAATAATCTCTATCATTAAAATATACACCAATATTTTTAAACAGGCTACAACTATCTCATACCACGCTATTTGTTACTTGCACAGGTGGATCATGGATTCATCTTGTGTTTTTTCCACTTATATTCCTTAGTTGTTTAAAGGTTCAGCACATCTAATTACTTATGTTGTTTAACATCTCATTAGTATCCAGAGGGTCTGCGAAAATATGAGTATATTCCTAATTTTGCAGTAAGAGGTCTTCACTATGATGTTCAGAAGGTGAGGAAGTATTTCCCTATCTAACTGAAAAGTGACACATCTCTAAAAATATTTGCATATTTTCAACTCT
Organism: Mastacembelus armatus; assembly: GCF_900324485.2. Lineage (NCBI taxonomy): Eukaryota > Metazoa > Chordata > Actinopteri > Synbranchiformes > Mastacembelidae > Mastacembelus > Mastacembelus armatus. The sequence goes on along the minus strand of NC_046638.1, from coordinate 7,560,527 downwards.
AAGCTGAAGATCATTTTTATAAAAATGTATTTCCTGATTTGCAACAGGCACTGTTGATGAAGATAGATGCTTTTCACTACATCCAGCTGGGAACTGTATACAGGTATATGTGCAATGTATTATTTCTCACACAAGGCTAGTGGATAATAAATATTACACTGATGAGAAATGATTCATACAACACTGTTTGAGTATAACATGCTTCTTTTGGCCAGAGAACAGATGCATGTGAATGCAAACAGATTCATGCAAATGCAAAAAAGTATTTAATATGTATTCCATGCAGTCTTTCAGTATTTAAAAGTACAGATTTGATGCTATGGTTGTCTACATGTTTATGATATCTAGTGTTTCTCCTACAGGGGTCTAAATCCAGTTCCGGATGAGGAAGTTATTGCAATGTATGAAGGTTCCCATGTACCTCTAGAGATCATGAGTGACTTCTATGGCAAGGTGATGATCACTGCAACACCTGTATTAACACAGGTGATGTGTAAAAACAAGAGAGTATAATCATGTAAATCACTGTCCTGCAGAGCACTCATGGCCACACCATGAAACAGTTCATGGACATATTCTCCCTGCCTGAGATGACCCTGCTGTCCTGTGTCAATGACTTCTTCATGAGGCACAACATTGACTACGAGCCAGTCCATCTCTACAAAGACGTAAAGGTAAACTACCCTGGTACTATTCTGCTTCCTTTGGTTGGCGTTTTGGGAAATTGTGATCAGATGATTCAGCAGCACTCTGCTGGATCTCCCAGCCACATGTACATGAATTTCATTGTATTTACAAATTCACGGTGTGCTATGATACTCCTGCCATTCAGTGCCGTTTTAATTATAGCTCTGAAAACCAGTGTCTAAATTTAGTCAAGCAAAGCCGCCTCCAGCCATCTGCGTCTGTTCTCTGGTGGCAGCACTACTTCAGAGGGAGAGGGGAGAGAAATTCATGCTGTGCTCCCTTTGAGGGCAGCTGTCCTGCTGGTCCTGTCAGTGTGACAGTGTAATGTTTCTGACAGTCACTTTTATTAAAACCCATCATGAACACACTGTTCTGTGAACACCTCTTATATCTATTCAAGGCACCCGTCTTAATCTTTTTTGTTTCTACTATTAACTATGACCCCACTGTTTTTTAATCTTTTGACTTATGTCAGCATGAAATTGTAAAAAAATAAACGTTAGGTTTGCCTTGAAATGCCCCACTCTGTTCACCCATTCAGGGAGCAGAAGTTAAGTGTTGGAAACATTCTCTGTGTCTCACCAAAGTAACTAAACTCCAGGCTCTGCTTTCTTCATATTTCATTTGTATTCACAGATGCACTTTCTTTGTGCTTCCAAGTCAACTGTTTATATATACAGAGAAAAGTGTTGCTACTGGAGCTGAATGCTAACATTGTGTTACTGAAGTCATGACTTCCTGGCTGAGGGCTGTTTACGTTTTCCTCTTCATAGGAAGCCATTAGAGATGTTCACGTAAAGGGAATTATGTACCGAGCAGTGGAGGCAGATATTGGTAATGTTCTTTGATTTCTATTACTTTCTTTGAACTAATGGAAAAAAAATTATACTGCCACATCTGAGCTGCTGCCAAAGCGTAAAAATTGATTTAGAAATAATGAGTCTATGAGATACAAATAAAAAGCTTGCTTTGTTTGCATATTTTATATCAATATCAGCCCCCATGCACTCTTTCTCTTTTTATTTGTCTCTTATTTTTCAGAGAAATATGTTTGCTATGGTGAGCAAAGCCATGCTGTGCTGAAGAAGCTGTCAGAGCATGGAAAAAAGATGTTCCTCATTACCAATAGTCCTTTTGACTTTGTGTAAGTGTGAGCAATCAGAGTGCAAATGTTTGTTGACATGGTAAATTAAAAATACCATGTATTGGTGTACAAATATTTAATTAATGCCACTGTATAATGTCTCACCTTTTATGGATGGGCAGCCTCACATCAAAGGGCTTTCTGTTCGCAAGCATTTGTAATTCATTGTAAGTCATTGCCTCTGAGCCTCTTTTGAGGTCAGGGCTGATTGCAAAAATGACCAGCTATGCGTATCCAACCTCAAATAGCTTCCTAGTAGCAAAAGACATTAAACTTATGCCCTTGATTTAACAGCTTGTCTATTCATTCAGTCATCATGGCAACACAACATGCTGTAGCCAAAGTAAAGATAACATGGCAGTTTTACTGAGTTTAGCAAAAGGTGGACATACTGTTATAAATGTTTACATCACTATCATTCACATTCATTCAGGTATTTGTCATTGTATCCTCATGATGAGCTTTAAGATGGTGTTGACAAGGTAATATCTTGATTTTTTTTTTTTTTCTCCTCAGGAACCGAGGAATGACCTACATTGTAGGGAAGGACTGGAGGGAGCTATTTGATGTTGTTATTGTTCAAGCCGACAAACCTAGTTTCTTCAATGACAGGAGAAAGTAAGTGTCTTTGAGTCCGCAATTCATACTATGTCCATGTTATACCTTCTTTATGCCACTAGGGGCCTCACTAGTCCACAACATTCACCCGTAGACTGTATATTATTTATACACAAGATGTACATATATATGCGTATGTGGAGATGTTAATATCATCAGTAAGATCTTTGTGTATTTTTGCAAAGACCGTTCAGGCGAGTGACAGACAAAGGCGCATTGCTGTGGGATAGGATTCACAGGTTGGACAAAGGGCAGATCTACAAACAGGTAATGCGCCAGGAAATTACCATGACATGCCAGATTAACACCTGTGACAAATTACTCCTTCTAAACCACATGGTTTAATATATGTGTCTGTTTGATCGCTGCAGGGAAACCTTTATGAGTTCCTGCGGCTCACTGGCTGGAGGGGATCAAAAGTGCTTTACTTTGGTGATCACATCTACAGCGACTTGGCAGTAAGCAGCATCTAGGCATATTTAAAACAAAGGACTCAATATAAGTACACAAAACACGGTAGTGTGTAAGATATTTATTTTTCGATATTATAACCAAAGAAGGAAGCAATGCTTTGACCATGCTCCATTTAAGGTGTGTGTTTTGCTAGAACTCGAAGAGCTTATCCTAACTCTGCTCATAGCTATTGAGGGAAAAGAATAACAATACTGAAATAACTGGGTTGAGCATTGAACCACAGTTATTATAGCTCTGCACTGGGTTTGGCCAACAGACATTTTAATGAGTGTCAGTGTCTCCTGATATGTCACACCTACACACATCTATTATAGTAAGGATCACTGTAGTTAATTTACCGTTTTTACCTGTAACCTAGCAACTCTCCAACAGCTGTGCCTCATCTACATTAAACAAACCAGCATCATTTTTTACTGCGTCATAATAAATTGTTATAACTTGAACATCTGAATGTCTGTCTGATCAGTTGCAAATGGCGATAATGAAAGACGGGGTTTACATCTTTGGCATAATGCCTGGCTGATGGCAGACAGCCAGCTGTCGAACCTGTTGTCTTGCTTATTTAGAGAGATAGAACATGGCATATAAGGTTTGCACCAGCCACAGCTTGCAGTCAGCCTTTCTGGCTGTAGGATGAAATCATTATTGCAAGTGGACACAGAGCCGAAGCATCTCTGCATTGCTAATGAGTTTCAAGGGAGGGAGGGATAAATAAATAATTGATTTCTGATTTAAGCAGTTTTATTAAGGAATCCAAATGCACAAAATCCAAAAGGATGCTCTCACTACCCTGGATCCATTTCAACTGGGGCTTTTAATCCAGTATATCTCTCATGGAACAGATACAGATTCCGTTTTAATTGGTGGTGTTTGCACTGGGTCACTCTTCTGTGGATATGTGTGAGTGAGAGAGCGAGAGATTAAGGCTTTAAATCTGTTTTCTTTCAACTCATATCTCCAACTACTTTGACTCGATGTTGTGCTGTCAGAGGTGTCCAATGCAGCTGAGTATGCAACAGTTCTGTGACTGTACAGATACGTTAAGCCTGAAACTCCACTCTATAATTTATAGCGTCTTGTCTTAATTGCTTAAATATTTCATGCAAGACACACAACCCTGACCTCCCACCAAACAAGTGAATTCCTATATTGTTGACAGATCATGTTGTATACAGTACATTGGTTCAAGACCGATCTTCTGGTCATTTGTTCTGCAGGATCTAACACTAAAACATGGCTGGAGGACAGGCGCAATCATCCCTGAGCTTAGGAAGGAGATCAAGATTATGAACACGGAGCAGTATGTGCACGTGATGACGTGGTTACAGTCACTCACTGGTCTTATCGAACAGATGCAGGTCAGGACACTTAAAAACATATGTGTCTTGTCTTCCCTGCAGCTTTTCTTCTTTCCTCTTTTCGCCTCAGTGTTAAAATGTTTGGGCCTAACATCTATGCAATGTTCCCAAACAGGTACACAGGGATCCAGCATCTCAAGCAGTCGTTGATGAGTGGATCAGAGAAAGAGAAGCCATGAAGTAATGGAGATAAATTACTTTTACAGTCAAAAGCAGTTTTGATAATTCTTTGAGAGTGTGTAGAGCTGATCTACCTATATCTTGATGGTATGCATATGTTTTTTTTTTTTTTAAAAACAGGCCACAAACAAAGGACATCTTCAATGCTCAGTTTGGGAGTCTCTTCCGAACGTACCACAATCCCACTTACTTTTCACGTCGTCTGTCTCGCTTTGCTGACATCTACATGGCCTCTATCAGCTGCCTGCTCAACTATGACTTACAGCACACGTTCTTCCCGCGACGCACTCCTCTGCAGCACGAGTCCCCTTTCTGGCCTGAATACAGCCCTGCTGGCCTGAATGTCTCCTCACGTCTGCACAGGTCTAAAGCAGAGTCCGATTAGAGAGAAAGGGAGGTTAACGCAGTTCTTAAAATCTAACTTTTTTTTTTCTCCCCCCAGGCATTGAAATATGGCATATTAGAAAATGCATGCTGCATTTAAATTGTGGATATTTGGTACTATTCATGTAAACTGAACAATATTTATTTAGCTTTAAACTAGTTGTTATAGTTATAGTTATGTATATCCTTTCAAAAAAATCAGCCAGGAACAGTAGATTTTCATCCAGATGGCACATGAAAGAATAAGCATTTTGACATTTTCATTTAAAAATCATTGTGTTTTAGATTTTTATTGCATGTAATATTCCACATTGAAGGCCGTGATTGCTAAAAGGTTTGTATGTCTGTGTGCATTTCTGTGCGTATGAGAAGGTTATGTTGATGCAAAAATGATGTGTTTACAAAGTTTTTAAAAAATGGGGTGTAGTCTCATTAAGTTTGTCATAGTGGATCTCTGCAGTGCAGTTTGTACATCCTGCTTAAAGATGACCTTTGCCTTTTCTTATCCTTTGCATCTGTAAAAGTGTAAGAGCTGGTGAAATATTCAGATGTGAGATTTACTTTATGAACTCTGTTGCCTTAATATTTCGTTCACATTACTGTAATGTATATATTTTTGTAAAAGCCTATCATTTATGGTAATCTTTTTACATTTTCTTGGAGCTGCACATTGTGATGTCCGCATTGCATACTGATGTTCTGAGATCTTTCTTTTAAGTTTTACACATCATGGCCTGTATGTCTTATCTTAGCAGAGGAGAAATGTTAATATTTGTCAGAAACAGAAAAAGAAATAGAACATCACTGCTATATTTAGCATGAGTGCTGCTATTTGATCTGTGAAGGCATCATTGACTTTCTAGAGTTTGACACTTTGCAGAAAATGTGTGAAATGTTTTCACAAGGGCTGGAACGAAGGCTTGAAAATCTGGAATCATAGCGTTTTTTAATGAATGAACAAAGGGAATTCTTAAATAACAGTGGCCTCAACCAAGACCTCATGGTTTGTGTTTTTGTAGTTTTAAATGTGTTGCTGAAGTGTATTTTTATTTGACTTTTTATTAAAATGGAAATGGATTAATGACTGTGTCTATGTTATTAATTTAAACAATTTGACATGATGGGATAATGTATTGAGATTTAATTAGCTGCTATGTGTTTAAGAGTGTTTTCTATAAACAACAAAATAAGAAATATTTCATAATTTCTCTGTTAATTTTGAGCACTGTTTCTCCTTTCCAACTTTCCAATTACCATTATAGCAGTAGGTTTATTTGGATTAATCCCTCCAAATCGTGTTATGGATCAATTTCCCATATTGCATTGCATCTCTGTCAGGCAGGTGCACAATCTGAGATCTTGGAAAATAAGAAAAGCCAAGTGATTTAACTGGGGATCTGAAACGATAAGATCAATGACGCTGGGTCCTGAGCTAAGCAAAGTGCACAGGTTCACAGTCTGGCCCCACAGTCGATTGACCACAGCTCAACTTCACTTAGTCACCATGGACAACAACAGCACGCCATGGAGCTCCCAGTCTCAAGCTTCATCCATTCACGCCGAGCTGGTGACTGTGGCACCCACCATCTTCCCTCGGGTGGGCTACAGTGTCCTTTCTTTCCTCATGTTCATTAACACAGTGTTATCGGTTTTTAACAACTGTCTGGTCATAATCGTGATAGTGAGGAATCCGTCTCTCCTCCAGCCTATGAACATTTTTATCCTCAGCCTCGCTGTGTCTGACCTCATGATAGGCCTGTGCGGCTCGCTGGTTGTCACCATCACTAACTACCATGGCTCCTTCTTTATTGGCCACAAAGCCTGTGTGTTTCAAGGATTTGCAGTCAATTATTTTGGTAAGTGGAGTTGTGAGAGAGCAGTTTGTTTTATAAAGGCTGTACAGACCAATGTACTTTTCTGTCTGTCTGGGGTTTAAAAAAATACAGACTAAAAGACTTTTTGTTTGTTCAGTTTGTCATTGAAGGAGTTCGAGCTGAACTAAAATGTTTACTTTCTGTGTCTTTGGTTTCTTTTGTTTATTTCTTAAATCATTTATTAATTAAGTAAAAGGCCCATTTTCTACCTTTTTTTAGATTCTTCACTTGCATTTTATGGTCTGCATTCACAGATGTAATTTGTCTATTGTCTTCAGACAAAAACATGCAGTGAAAATCTTCAGATAAAGCTAGTGAATGGATGTATAGTTTTGGTTTAAAGTTTTGGTTGTCAAATGTGTTTCTCTTTCCCAGGTCTGGTGTCTCTCTGCACTTTGACCCTGCTCGCCTATGAGCGGTACAATGTGGTATGTAAGCCAAGAGCTGGTTTAAAGTTGAGCATGCAGAGGTGCGTCATCGGCCTTGTGTTTGTCTGGGTCTTCTGCTTGTTTTGGGCCGTGACTCCACTACTCGGCTGGAGCTCCTACGGTCCTGAGGGAGTCCAGACCTCCTGCTCTCTGGCTTGGGAGGACAGATCCTGGAGCAACTACAGCTATCTGATCTTCTACACACTCCTGTGCTTCATTGTCCCTGTAGTTGTGATCATCTACTGCTACTCCAAAGTGCTCACGTCCATGAATAAGGTGAATTCCATTATAGCAATATTTCAAATTCATATATCCAACCTCATCTGTTTGCAATCTACCAACTGCCCACTGAAACAAGATAATAGCTTTTAATGTGGGTGAAATTTGTCTTCTGCTCATAGCTGAACAGGAGTATAGAGCTCCAGGGTGGGCGTTCCAGCCAAAAGGAGAATGATCATGCCATTAGTATGGTCCTGGCCATGATTATAGCGTTTTTTCTTTGCTGGCTACCCTACACGGCATTGTCAGTGGTGGTAGTTGTAGATCCAGAGCTCCACATCAGTCCACTGGTTGCCACCATGCCAATGTATTTTGCTAAGACCAGCCCTGTCTATAATCCCATCATCTACTTCCTTTCCAACAAGCAGGTATGTAAGCAGCTAAAGTGTGTAACTAGTATGAATCTGAGATGCAGAGGCACAATCAAAATATATTTTCAAACACCTTAATGCCTGAAAACAATGTTCATACATTTTCCTGGCAGCATGTTGATGTGTTTCTATACTTACCAGTTTCGTGATTCCACTCTGGAGGTGCTGTCATGCGGCTGCTACATCCCCCACGGACCAACAAGTGTCGGCATCAACATGCGCTCCTTAAGCAGGACCAGCAACATGCGCAGCAAGGTGTTGCCTCTCTGATTTTCTCCTGCAATAACATAAGAGCTGCCTTGATTATCAGTGTTTGTTGGTGACTCATCAGGGACACAGGCCTGCACATCTCTAGGCTGAGGTCTCACGGAGAGGTCTTCACTGTAGCCAGATCACAACAGATCCAGCTCAGACTTAAAGCTGATATTCAGATGGTGGACAGAATAAAAAGGAATCGTTAGAACATGCAGTAATGCAACATAACTCAATATAACTGAACACTGCTTATTATGTTCACTCCTTATTTTGCCTAATTTCTTTTTGAGACTATGTTGTTTTGGTATTTTATCAAATTGTTTTATAGTTGTGTTAGTGTCCTTAGCTTTTGTTCTAGAAGAGTATTCGGTGTGTTTAAATGAACTCTTACTGTTTTTTCCATTGATGTTTGCCAGCATGTGTGAATATGGGGGACTAGCAAAAAAGTAACAAGATTTTAATCGTAGTTTCAATCTGTAGTTTGCTATTTACTAAATGCATTTTTAACTAAACTAGGTGAGTGAAACACAGCCGGAGGGCAGAGAGACACTGTAGGAAAGGAAAATCTTTGACCTCTGACTTTTTGTTCATATATAAAATACACTGGACCATGAAATGCGAGAAGGCAATTCCTCCTTTCTGAAACACAGTTAAATGTTAAACATTTTCAGGCTGTTGTGTAATGAAATATTGATTCATACAAACAGCAGACCATGCAGCCCTTTTTATATTTCAAGGCCCTTTCTAGAACAAATGCTCTGATTTTATGTAAGATGTAATACACAGCATCTTTTCTTATGTAAATAAATAAAATTAAAGCCAACATTAGTCAGCTTCATTCTCTAATTAACACAGGCAGCTGGGCCAAATAGTTTTATTTATTGTGGATTATGCAAGAAATTCTGCTTTCTGCCAAGGCTCACTTTCCAAACATATCCTGCACGGAGTATAACTTTAGACTGCTGGAGTGTATGGAGAATTTCACTCACAACCACACTCACAGGATTTATTCAGTGCAATTATTTTTAGGTGCAGGAAAAGCTAAGGCGACATAATATTCTAAAATCAGTTCTGCAAAATTGCAAAACTCACATTAGAAACACATTCAGATGCACTTGTCAAGAAACGTGCTGCACATCTCACCACGTGTAAGTTTTAATAATGGGGAGTGAGTTGGTAAAAAAAAAAACAAACAAACTTTTCTTAATTAGCCTGCTCTGTGGTCTGGCATTTTTGCATTTGTATTATTTCATATGTATTTTTAATCTTTATACATTTCAGAGGGGATTAGACAGTTCAGAGGAGAGTGAACTAATGACAAAATCTCTGGGCCGCATTCAAACACATGGCACACGCCTGAGCTCTTACTGAGTCAGCAGAAAGAAGATTAATATGCATCAGTGAATAAAGATGAAGCAAAAGAACACAAAGAGAATGTTAGCTGTTAGTGCTAACAGGATTATGTTTTTTTAAATTTTTAATTAAAATTATTATTTTTTTGTTTTGGAATCATCCTTTTGAAGTTAGGATTTGTTATATGTTAAATATTATATCTTGGTGTGTTGGTAAAAATAGAACGTTTAAAACTACAGTAATATTATAAATTAGAATCAATTCTAAATAAAGTATATTTACCTTGCAACTGCTCATTTCTCAGTTTACAGAGGTTCAGTGAATGGTTTTGTGCTTTGCCAGAATTTCTTTTCCAGAATGTCCAGTTTTAATCTGCAGTTTACAATTTTTATGGAGGGTCAAGAGGAAAATGTTTTGTCTTCATGTTGATCTAATCCCAGATTGTGACATAGTCCACTCACGTGCACATTTGAAAGAAAGAACACTTCACACTTCACCTCCAAACAGGATTACACAGTATCATGCTATAATCCTGCAGCATGACCCCCTTTATTTTCTGAGCCAATTCAGCTCCCAATCCATCTGGCATGCTTAACACAAAGCTTTTAACCTTTGTGAATTACTGTAATAAATGAAATGGGCAGCTGCTCAACGCACACATATGCACATCATATGCAATCCAGTGGGGTAATGTCATCATTATGATTTCAGCTTTAAGCTTCTTCTTGGCTTTTTAAAGTTAGCCATAGGATTGAGACAAATGTGACGCAACTACTTTTCTAACAAGCATCCTTTTTTCCATTTGTCTCTGCTGTGAATACACAGCACAGACTTTTAATGAATGTGAACACTGAGGACTCCCAGGTGACCTGCTGGTGCTGCGGAGTGATAATGAAAAGGGCGGATACTTGTCCAAGCTGCAGGTTCATCCATTAAGATTATTCATCAGTGGAGAATCACTTGGTGAAAAGAGAAGCAGACTTAATGCATGTTTGCCGAGCTTAGAAAGAATTAAGATGCAGAACTAAACATGGTGACACTCTAAACCTGGAGATGAGAGACGAGCCTACACCTGCATGGGACTCTGGGAACAACACCATTTGGGAGGAATACACTGACATCGCTTTTGTAGTTGCAAATGGTTTAATCCTGTTGGTAACGTCTATTGTGGGGATTGCTGCAAATGTTTTTGTATTACTGGCAGTATATCACCAGAAATCACTGCAAACCTCGAACAATGCACTAGTGGTGAATCTCGCAATTATAGACATTCTGCGATGTGTAATTGACTGCCCCATTCTTTTAACAATCCTTATGGTTGTGTATCAAAGAGGACACGTGGACAACTCGATTTGTGATACACAAGTGGCCTCTTTCTCTTTCAGCTGCTGTATCCAGCTGTTAACGCTGGCGTGCATAAGTGCAGAGAGATACCAGGCCATCACACAGCCCTTCAAAACTAGTCAACGAAGAAAAAGGATTACTATACTGATCCCTCTAACTTGGACCTTGGCTATTCTGGTGGCTATTTTTTGTCTTATATTTGTGAAAGACTCACCTGTGAATGTGAAATGCATAGGATCACAAAGCGAAACGTTATCCTCCTATGACACATTTGGACTTTACATGCTGCTCCCACTCTGGGCAGTTTGCTTTGGTGTCATCACTGGATTCTACTCTCGCATATTCGTCCATGTAAGATCACACAATAGAAAAATATTTGACAAAGGTACTTCTGAGCTTTCAAAAAAAGATAAAAAAGAACAAAAAGAGAAGAAAGAAGAAATTGCAACAGTGGAAGATGGATACGGAAAGTCAGAGCAAAACCAGACTATAAGCAAAAGTGCTGCTCAACTGGAGCTGGTGACAGAACCTGAAGCAAATTCATCCAAGAAAGATTTTTCAGCTGCTGTACCGACCTCAGCAAATGCTCCACAAAGCATCTCCACAAGTCCAGAATATAAGGAAGGATTAACCAATGCAGTGGAGATAACTGACTTGGAAGCAGCACAATCTAGCCCTTCTGCAGTGCAGATTGAGGACAGTTCTTTTAAAACAGAGGGACCAGAGCAATCCAACCAATGTGTAACTAAAACTGAATCAAAACCGTCAAATGTAGATGATGCTTGTGTTGAGAGCTCAACAACAAAGCCACAGAAGTTGTCAAGCAATTTCGACACAGAAGAACAGCCCAAAGAGATTGTTAAACCTGACAACGCACCCTCTGAAATGAAAGAAGCCAACCCCCACGCTGCATCTCCTGCACAGTTTGAAAACTCTGAATCTATCTCTGCTTTATTGAATGAATCAAAACAAGCTGAGAACAGCTACAGAGAAGAAACTCTGGCTGTTACTACGGTAGATCAAATACCTTCATTAACTCCAGGCTCAGGAAATGCTCCTGAAACAGAAGCTACAAACCAAAATGTGGAGATGGAAGGTGCTGTTTGCATGATGCCTTCAAAAGCAAGTAAAGAAAGAGCAAAAAAGAATAAGGAAAGCAAAATGGCTAAGCGCGCTGGCTATATAATTATAAGCTTCCTGTTATTCTGGCTCCCATTAATCACAACTATCGTGGTGAATTTTGCTGTTAACAAAATCAACAATAAACAGGTAAGCAATGCAGAACAAAGAATGCTAATTTTCCCAGCATTTTTGTACATCACAAAGTGTTTTTGTTTGTAGTAGATGAATATCTGTGCCCTTATAATAGACTGTCCAAATGTTTCATTCCTGTGGACTCAAAAGTTCCAATACATTAGAAGTAAATTTGAGCAGGTGAGTAGCTGAAACGCTTTTACTTGTATTTTCAAGAGCATAAAGGGTCAAAATAGATTACATCTAAATGTTTGATGCATATATAAAACATTTCAGTGACCTTATGTGCACATGCAGTGACCACATATGGGGTGTTATGTTGCAGGTCTATCTAAGGATCTCTAATTTTTTTACAAACCTGTACTATTTTTTCTTTTTCAGATAAAGATCATCCATGATGTGGAGATCCTGTCAGTGTCTGTTGCCTGTATCACATCACTGAGTGACCCAATAATATATGCTGCAGTGAATCCTCAATTTCGGGCAGAGTTTTACAGACTAAAAAATAAAGTTAAATCCGTATTCAGTAAGAAATAATATTTACAGTTGTCCACGTGAGAGACACTACAACAAATGACCATAGTCAAACTTCACAGTGTAACTAAAAATTAAAATGGTTAACATTTGTCTAGTCATTGTTCAAATATTAAAAAAATTAAACCCTGCTTGTCAAAGTGTGAATTTTAATTTTTGTATAGGAGGGCAATTATTTTTTATGATGCTGTGTTATCTTAGATTTTATGCAGTCTGACTTCTCAGCAGTTACTAAACACTGCAGAGGCACTGCACACTGTGAGAAGCAGCCTGGACCAATGCAATCAGCTCAGCAGGGGGGTGCTGCTGAGTTCTCTGTCAAACAGTCACTGAGGCCTGCTTGTCTGTCTCCAGAGACCCTGCAGTCAGGACCCACCACTGAGTCAGTCATGTCCTCACATGTCCGCCAGCAGCACCTAATTATTACCCCATCCCTGTTATTACTGGAGCTGAGCAATCTGGCAAAACATTATGAAATCAACCCAATAAAGTCTTCAAAAAAAAAAAGACATGGGTCATTTAATAGATGTTTCAGTAGAGCTACAGTATTTATTCTATCCACTGCACCAAATGCACAATGTGTGATTATTTGTCCCATTTCCTTACCCTTTATATATGTTCTCCATGACAAGATTTATATCTCATTAAAAGCAAAGTGTTGCTGACTTTACATCAACATACCAGCCTCATTATTTCCTTCCAGTAATCTCATTTTTACGTACAAACATCCAACAAGAAGCAGACATACGTTAATAAAACAGAATTCTGCAATGAAAGCATGCAAATCCTTAATTCAACCAGTTAACAGACAGAAATAGTATGCCAACAACTGTCAACTAAATCTAGAAAGAAGAGGAGGCAACTTCAAATGCGGTTGATAAAGTTCTAACCGAGATATTTACAGTATGAAAAATGTACAAAATGGCCCTTTAACACAGTGAACTCTACCAAGTCTCGACTTTGAATAGTAAAATTTAGGAGGAACTCAATGGCTCAATGTTCAACACTTTCATATGGTTTTCCAGGTCAATATGTTAGGGTTAGTATTAGCTAAGTGTTTTCAAACATTCACTTATATCTCTACCTTGCGACCTAACTAATATGTACCCTGTATACTTCTCAGTATCAATTGTTAATGACTGTGGCTTTCACATAGATCCTTATCAAAATGTCAAATATGTAAGCTAACACAGATTTTGTCATTTTGACTTTCACTTGAACATTTTACAAACATGTCAGGATGCGAAGTATATTTTACTCATCAAGTGATGACACCAACCAGTTAATGAGTCAGTTAATGAATATTCACAACGGTTATTCATTCCTGTGGATGTATGTTTTCTGAATTTACAACAGTGAGGGAACCATTAGAAATCAGTTAACTGAGGGCTTTTAAAACACTCTATATTACTGAGTGGTGAGTGAAGTGAATGCTTCTAAATGTGTAAGTAGACTGATTTAATATTCACAAAGATGTCCTCAGGTAATGAATATGTGTGCTTTATCGTCATCAAGGCCATCGACAGTGACCTTAAAACAACAGCCTTTCCTCCTTTGAACCAGAAGACAACAAATACAACTACATTACATATTCAAAAATAAAGTTTTTTCTCAGGAATTTTAGGCAACAACGAAAACCACACAATCCCAGCACTTGCTCTGCTGTGCTTAATGGAGCAAGATCTTCTAGTCGCTTTTATTCCAAGGCATCCATCCGTATCATTTTAATACCATGCAGAGTTTGACATCAGATGAGATCACTATTTCAAAAAACCCCGACCTCAGCTAATCTTATAATCCCTCTAGATTATGGCAGGTTGATGCTCGGTGGTCCCTCTCCTCAGCATCTGGTGCTTCTTGAGACCAGTTAGCTGATCAGATAGGCATGACATCTACAAGGCAGATACTCGGACAATGTTGCTTTGAGAGTAAGCAGTGGTGGTGGTGGAGCCATCCCCATCTGATGAGGTCACCACTGGGGCAGATAGGCTGACCATGGAGGGAGTGATGTAAGATTCGTCACATTTCAAGGGCACAGTCTCATCGAGTTTGGCATTCAGGCTAGAGCGGCTGTAAAAGCAAACACAGGATGAAAGACGGTGAGAGGCTTGACCGTGAACACATTACACAAAGACTGTATAACAAACTGTCATTTTGTACCTTCTTATAATATATAAAAGCCGCAATGCAGAAATCCTCACATTGTACAGAGTAAATATGTCAAGGTCCTTTGGCTCATGCTCTGGAAGTTGCTGTACAACAACTGGTGAAAATGTACATGCTGAATGTATTTTTTCAATGCACATGAACACAATGAATTTCTCCGATTGTACAGTATGTCCTGTTGCATGCAGCCAGTATCACACAAAATTATCATCATCATCATCACATGGAATGGTGGGCAAATTCATGAGAAAGAATTCACAGTTCTTACCTATGAATAAAATGTTTCACATCCAGATTAATCAGTTCGCACAAGTTTTCTCACTTAACCCCATGAAATGCACATTGTTCAACTTTCACCTGCCTTTGTTTTGAGATATTCAATTCTGAGTGCTGTGCTATGTAACGCATAAGATGCTCAAAATAATGAAATAATGGCGTTGTATTGAAAAATTACATTAAACAGTAACACCCGCCTTTCAAACACACTAGGTGCTCTGAATAAAAATCGGTCAACAGCAGGGTTCAGAGTTCTTTGGCAGAAAGCAGTTTTACTGAAAACAGACAGATTTGTCCATTATTTAAAGCAATTTGAACACTGTCTCTGGAGGGACATGTTTTTTATTTTTTTCTTTAGGCACCATCAACAAAATTCAGTTCATTTCCTTTGTAATTGGATGTAAGTAGAAATGTCAGGCAGACATCTTCAAAACAGGGCAAATAAAATCAAACCTATCCCCAGTTAAGTACCAACAGAGGTAGAGGTGGTTAAATAACAATAGAATTTTAAATAAAATGAGCAAACTGGCCTTGAAGAATCACCATATAACATTATGAAAGAAAAACATCCTTTCAAACTCCTTTCTGGATCATTCAGTTAGTTTTTTAGACTAAGGCATAGGAAACCTGCCAAATTTGGAGATATAGCTGTTGGCTACAACAGTGACTGCAGATTTGTACTTACTTTGGGGTCTATAGACTGTACCTGAATCAATATGAACCCATCATTTAATTTCTTTTCATGGAATCCAGAAAGTTGAGCATGTCTTTATAAAACAGGATCAACTGTTTGCGTATCTGGTGTGAGTGAGTCAAACAGACTAAGAGCAAAACAAACAGACCTGTTGGCCACTGGCCTCTCTCGTATCTGTATGGTGCTGAGCTCCTGGTTGTTTGCGCTGGGCAGGCTGAAGCTACTCTTCTTCTTGTGGCGTCGAGAGCAGCACGAGCTGAGGCCGTGCGGAGACGAGGACAGGGAGGAGGCTCGGGAGCCCGACTTGTTCATCACAGAGATCTCCATGCAGTTGGCCTGAAACGTCTGCTCGTCCACAAACTCGTGATTCTGCAGAGGAAAACAGTGGAAATTTGGAGTCAATGTCACTCGTGAATCACTCTATTACATCAATGATTGGCTCTGCTAAGTAATGAGTAAAGATGTTTCACAGTAAACACTAAGCAAACTGAACAGAATCCACAACAAAACTGTTCAATAATTGGAAAATGAATCATCAAGGGAATCGAAATATATTGGCCCAGATGTCCATATTAAGTGCCATCTGTGAAAACATTCACAACTGTTATCACTGTGACAAATGAGCATGACTTGAAGGTCAGGTTTGCAAGTATCTCTGTGGCTTTGCCTGCAGATGGCAGTGTCACCACACAGAATCTGACCGGCCTGAATCATGCATCCTTTCCTCTTGTCACCTGAGCTGTAAACCCTGCTGAGTATGATGCACGAGAGGCTTGATGTGCACAGCATTAGGAATAGCATGAAACCTTTGCTGAGCTTTTCCCAGACAACTGGCAAGCCTTTTACTAGGGGGAGGATCATCTACGAGGAGGAACATTGATTTACTGACTGTCCATGTCTCTGTTCAGGGTTTAGAGCTGCAAGTATAAAACTTGTGTCACAGCCAAGCATTAAAGAGGCTCTTACAATCTCTAAATTATAGATAGTGTAAAATAAAGTATGCTAGTTTTTGGAAGCAATAACGTTACTGGCTAGAAGATTCATGTTATCTTTAGCATGTTGCTAGTGTGGGGACTCAACATTTTCACAGCCCCATTTAACACTATTTTTAACTCGTGCTGCATAGGAAATAGATTCTACAGTTTGTGCATGGATTTTAAAAAAAAACTCACTTTGTTTCTATTTGCAACACACGTTTACAGCCTAGTGCTACTGATGATACAGAGAAGACTGCTATTTTAAACTGTCTTATGTCTGTTACCAAAATAGTAAAAATGAAAGATGCCACTGTGAATTTACGTTTTCTAGTGGACACAGCTTTTAAGATTTAGATAAAGAGGTATTTTACCGTAGTTTTCTCCAGGCAGTGCAGCAGGTGATGATGTTGGCTCTCAAAAGGAGGACTGGCGGCCTTTCCCACCAGGGCTTGTCCTGCCTCCTTGGAGGCCTTGGAATACAGAAAATTAAAAGAAAAAAAAAACAGTGTGGATGAGCAGGCTCTGACTCTGCATAGAGTCTCAGGCAATGGCTAGTAGCTGGGTGATGTGGCGAGTACGCAAAGCATTGAGGGTTAAAATTCTGATCTGTATCACAGCAGCCAAGCTACTGTGAACCTTAGTGAGATGAGGATGTTTCAGGGATGCATAGAGAGCAGCAGCAGACTACACCATGTTTCACTGATAGACTTGGTTTTGCCATTCATTCGCTAATTTGGTGAGAAGGAGCAGAAAAGTCAAATTAGAACTGAACTCGTTTCAGTGCAACAGCGGTGGCACACCTAGACGTGGATCGAACAGACCAAACACAGAACACATTCTGGACCACAACAACAATACACACTTTGATGTAGCTCTGCATAGCTCTGGGATGGAAAGTATGTTGTGTTAGTCTGCACTACAACCCGGATGCTCAAGAAATAACACACAAATCACATAGCAGAACAAAAACAGAGTTTAGAGGAGATGCAGGCTGAGCAGACAGCCCCCCCCCACAGATGACCAGTGAGCCTTTGGTTCCCTCTTTCCCCTCCAAACCCTGTCGGACACACATGCAGAGCTTGGTCATGAGTCAGTATGACTGTAATATTGAGTTCCACCAGAAGGTAAGTGTGCCTGCCTGCCTGTCCCTCCTGCTGTATGGACAGAGAGAGAGAGAGTGTTGACGGAGCAAGTCAATGCTGCAGCTGAGAGGTGTGATGTAAGAGAGACGACGATCACACTGAAGCACTGGAATGATAGCAGCCCGCGTTGCAGCATGAGAAGTCGACGTCCCCCCTCCCAAGTGTGGTGACATGGCCCCGAGCAGAGCGGCATGCAAGCGAGGCCCCAGTCAGTCTTCCCACAAGCCGCTGCTTGCCCCCGTTACCTCCTCCAGTGAGTCGATCAGGAGCCCATTTTGTTTGTAGCGCATATAAGCATTAGTGCCTCGAATCTTCGCAGCACGGATTCTAGCAAGCCGAGTTTTCTGTTTGAACAAACAGACCTCTGTTTTAGCCTCTGACAGTTTGTCTGTCACACTAATTGGCTCAGTCTCCCTGTGGTAGCCACAGTATTTAGTTGGGAGAGGCTGAACTTAAATCTACGATTAGAAAACTCTGCCTTAGCAAACACTTTTTTAAAAAAAAAGAAATGCAGATATTGCTAGTGAAAAGCTGCTGACACAATACTCTGAAGATCATTTGTTCAGTCATTGTCATTCTCTTTCTTATTTCTTTCTCTCACTGCATGTTTAGCCCATCCAACACACATACATACACACACACACACACACACACACAATAAAAGATTAATATTCTGGAAGACAGTGTTTGCCCTGTCATTCTGTTACGTTTGGATAAGACAGGGACAGAGGAAAGAGGCAGATAGAGCCAAAGTAAAGAGAGAAAGAGAGAGAGGAAAAGAGAGGCGGTACCCTCTGGGCTCGTCGTTTCTCTGCCCGCTGGCTTTGGTGGTAGATACGGCTGAAGTTTGACACTATGACAGGGACAGGCAAGGCGATGACCAGCACCCCACTTAGAGAGCATATGGACCCAAAAACCTTCCCCACGATTGTTTTTGGCACCATGTCACCATACCTGAAACACAAAAAACAAGAGAGACAAGAGTGAGCAGACTGGGCAGAAAAACAAGGAAAATAATCCTAATAAAGAACTGGCCCTGGAGGTTTGTTTTATCATGTGAAGTTGTAGTGTGTTTAATGTTATTTTTAAAAGTCTTTAAATAGTTACAGTGACCTTGGATTATTTCACCACTTCAAATAAGAAGTCACACATTTAAAAGTGACTGAGGAATAAATAGGACTTTTCTGAAGCCTCTCCTTCCTGGCCTACTTTCTACATGGCATCGTGATGTTCCTCTTTTAAAACGCTTTTTCATATATAATTACACACCTGCTGGCACCGGCTAATGCTTTCACGTCGTGACCAAACCTGCTACATATCCCCTGTGACCTCTGTTAGCCAAACAGCTTGTGAAACATGCAAGAAGTATCACACTGAGTCAACGCAAAACGGGAATACAACAGCGAGATCAAGTCTGTGGACCTTATCAATACACACCTGTGTGTTTTGTTCTTCTTCTTATATCAAAGTTGACCTTAAAGATTAAATACAGAAAAAAAAAAAAAAACGTGAAATCGCACACGACACTGACCTGATAGTGTACCTTAACATCAGCGTGTCATTTTTCAAAACCATACAAATGTTAAACAGGCTACATCCAGCATGGCCAGATTAATGATTGTGCATATGCCAGATGGGACTGAATCATCTCCATTAAAAAGATTAGTGCACCTGTCTTCTGTCAGGCAGTCGGACCTGTCTGTGTAAAAGATAAAGCTAAACTCAGAACTGTCTTCGTGATCTCACTTTCTTCACATCAGCAGACACTTCCAGTGCCACATACCAGGCTTTACAACCAGGACTAAGAGATGTTTATGTGCAAACACTGGGACATTCTGCTGCAACACAGAGAGGTAACTATTGTTCAGCATCATTAAATACTTAGGAAGCAAACACTGATTTTTTTTTTTTTTTTTTCAAGGTAATTAGTCGACACAAGCTTGCAAATGATACACACAAATCATTTGAACACAACCTACATGTACACGAATAACCCTCGACCAGGATTTCAGGCCACAGAGAGCAGGAGGGTTTTAAAAAAAAAAAAAATTAAAAAAGAGTGCGAATGAATGATTCCTAACATGAATGTTTCTGCTGCCTTCTAAACATCTCTGTGTGCAGCGGAGGACCACAGGACTGCAGGTGGGTTGAGATGAATGATCGAGACCCTAATGCGCAAATGACCTGAGAAGACCATTACCTCCTGAGAGTAAGATGAATGCAGGTAGGAAAGGACATCAGCATTGCTCAGTGGCTGTGACAGCAGCGCGTCTCTCAAGTGAGGCAGGATAATGTGAATGTATCGCTACACGGGAGGTTGACTATTTCATAAATGAAGTTGTCTAATGCCCACGGCTGCCTGCTTGAGTCATTAGCCTCAGGTTTCCATCACGTTGGGCCCCAATGGTCTGGGCTTTTACAGAGCTAGTGGGGAAAGAAGTAAAAGTGGACATTTTAATATCACGCCTGATGGGACTTCATGTACAACAGTTTGCTTTCAAGTTGAGTAATTTCACACAGATGTCATTAGTTTCACAGTTCATTACAGGTCAAGTCATTTTCCTATGTAATCACAGACAAAGCCTGACAGCAGGTGTCAATTATAGATTGCGGATGTAGTGTTGAAAGCCTAATAAGAGATCGGCATAAAAGATGCAGAACAGCATTCCCTCACATAAATAAGACTGCTCACGTGTTTTCCAGTGGGAGGAGTGGCAAGATGCTGTAAGATGTGAAAATAAGTCTCAACATTCAACTATGGAATACAATATATATCAGCCTTTTCAGCGAGCATCGTCTTTTGAAAGCAAAGCATAGTTGTGAGCAGGTGAAAAAAAAAGAAAAGAACAAGTACACTCTGGAGAGAAGCACTAACATTGATGGATTGTTCATAAGGGGGAAGCTGAGACACACAAAGCTCGGCCTCCTGGATGATGGCAGGGGTAGGAATTAACAGCAGTGAAAGATTAAAGTAAGGTTCCTGCTTTGTTCTTGTTTTCTCTGACTACCAGTTACCCACGTTTGCTACCCCGAGCTGACATGGGTGAGACACAAAGATGGATGGCCAGATCTTTATCCACCCTGCAGAGGAAGAAGAGGAGTGTCGGAATGACTGAGTATCAATTCCCCAGTTCCACCCACCTGAAACCATGCAGCACTCGCACTTCCACCAGTCTTAAAAACAACACATTCTGTAGGAATTGCCCTACACTGAGATGACAGCACTGCAGATGTAGCCCAGCACAGTGAGAGAGTGAAACTGGGGGTTTGCCTCCAACAGTGTAGCAGAAACGTCAGACTAAAAGGAATATTTGAATTCCAGAACTGGTACATGAACGTCCGTGCTGGCTTGGATAATAGACCAATCAAACATTCATGAGTCCCTGCATCAACCTGGGTGGCGGCTTGTTCGGCTGACCTTAAAATCGGTGCAATATTACATCAGTGGGTGCTCTGAGACAGATTTCTGTATATGGCTTCACCCAGACACAGGGATACACGCATGTACACATAGTCAGTCATGAGAACATGTACTCGCCTGTGTGTGTGTGTGTGTGTATGTATGTGTGAAAAGGCCTTTAATTTGACATCTAGTTAAACCAAACCCCCTTCCTAAAAAAGCAATCTTGTTCCTTGATTGTCTTCCAGAACCCTGTGTCTGAAATCTGACTGCCATCTGGTTAGTAGGAAGCGAGAAAAAAAAACAAGATATCTGGATGACTTTACAAACACATCATCTGTTTATTTCTCTTCTCATAGCAAGGGCAGGGCTCTCATTTTTCCTAAATTCAAACAAAATGAAATGTAATCGTTTCAGCTAAAGTGAGCCTAAATTGTTAAAGTCTGACCTTTTCTGGTCATTTGAGTCACTGTGCCTGCTGCACACAAATAAACAAACCCATTAAAGCGTTGGTGGGTTGGCAGGAGAAGGGCAAACCTCTCTTAAAGCAAGCGCAGGCTTCAGTTGCCAGTGTAATCATAGAGGTCTAACGCAAGTCCCGTTTTCTCACCAAGTCACATGCCAGTTGAGATCATCTCCAAAAGCTTAGCGGTGCTGACAATTAGGATCCAAGAAGGACTGTGGGAGGGCTTTCAGCAGAGAGGGCTTTGTCAACAGAGCTAAAATCCAATCATCCACTGACACCTCTGTCATGGTACTTCTAGCTAAAATGAAACTAAGTTGCCTCCTGCAGAAGTAACTCCAGCATAGTACATTAATAAAATGCCAAAAAATGAGTGACATTTGAATGGCCTTGTAGTATTTGATTCCACTGATGAGAGAGATCAAGGTCAAGACGTTCAAAAAAAGAAAATTGTGTTGAAGATACTAAAGCTGCTGGACTGTAAGATGACATCCTATTAAATCTGTCATGGTAAAGACATTAAATCTCTATTTCATCAAACCGCACTTTGATCCACTCCACTTTGATATTTCAATGAGAAGCAATAGAATGAAACTGATTAATACATCAAGCATGTTGATTCTTCAGCTGATTAGAATTACGATAAATTAAGCACCCTGTCCTATCTAATGCACCATCTATCCCTGTTGTTTCATAGCAGTAATTACTGAGGGGTCTGCAATCTGATAATCTGAATCTCAAATTAATTTCAATCTCACCACCTTCTCCTGAGATTGATTAAAACTTCACATCCTACTCACCATTTGTTTCTTGTTATCTATAAGCAGGGGAAGTCATCCTGAGACACACTGGCTCATTGGCTTCTGTTGTGCTTTTCAAGTCACAATCAACTTAATTTGAGATGCTAAAACAAGACGTCTATTTGAAACAGTCAAGGTCAACCAGTTTCAATGTGGCATGGCTATAGATTTTATTTTTTTATCATTTCAAAAAGATGCATTTTGGTAAATCCAAACAGGCTCTGTGGATCAAGTGTCCTCTGCATGTCTGATAATTCTGTGAATGCATGATTTTCTGTTTGACCTTCACCAAACATCCCATTGCACACCGGGCTCCCTATCACTGCTTCCTGAGGTAATTCACTCGCTCTGTTTCACAGTTCAATGATTTCTACAGCACAGACAAGCCCTCCAAACCTGTGAGACCAAAACCTGTCAATTATCCTGATACTGTCACTGACTGTACCAATCAAAAGTTGATAATGACAGAGAGAAGCATTAAAACTGTGAAGGGACACCGGGAAAGTGGCAAGGTCGGGAAGTATTACATACCCTTAAAGTGGTGACATCGCCAGTGGGCACACTGTGAAATGTAAAGCTACTGCAGAGCATCAGGGTGTCAGTGTGGACAAAATGTTAAAATCTTATCTAAGAACTTGACATAGAAGTGATGAAGCCTTACAGTGACCAACCAAGACCCTATATTTTACCAATCATGACAGGGAACAAATGGAGCAATGCTCCATGACAATACTGCTTCTTGTACCTTCTCCACAAGGCTGAAAGAGCACAATATTCATCCTTGCTGACAGTTAAATATATGTACTAAAAAATGCAATTTTCCTCCATCGTGCTCTTACTACAGTGAATTCAGAACCTCAAGAAAATGGATTGTACTGTCTGCATGTCAGAGAGTCAGGCTAACATGAGTGACAAGAAGATATAAATTTTCTGAGGTTCTATTTGTGAAGACCACAAGATTTATGAAGTACCGCAGGAGAGGTCTTGAGGGTGGTTATGTCATATTAAGAGCACTCATAAAAAATTTAGTTCATAAAAACAAGAAAGGGCAGGCTATATGATCATTCTTTTCTGTGCCAATGGGCATTGTGAATCTGACCACTGAGCACAAACAGAAAATTGCAGCAAACAGAGATTTCTACATTTACAGAAAAACAAGGGCAAGTGAAGCTAGTTGAACAAAAGAAAACTCTCCCTGGTCTACCTCATTTTTATTATTAATGCACCAAATGTAAATCTGTTTTGTGTTTTGGACAGCATGTTAAAATATTAAGCACATGCTTCACCAAGAACAGACTGTTAAAAAAAAAAAAAAAAAAGTGTAAATAAAATCTCAGCAATGCCAGAGAGACTGGCAGCATCACTAGTGGCTAACATACTGCAGAAATGTACAGAGCAGCAGTACAACTACAGCAGGTACCACTGCAATGCATTCCTCAGGGAGACAGAGATACAACAGGCTTTCAACAATCAGAAGCACAATAAATGAACATGATCTCCAACATGATCCTTAAAGACCACATATCAGTCCTGATGTTCTAGACTGCAACTCTGGCTACAGGCCAGGGGAACACAACATCCAAAATGCTGCCTCTCTTGGGTTTGGACACCAAAGACTGATGGGATTAAGAGTTTCTGGGCTGATAGGACTCTGTTCTGATGCTATCCCTCAGATATACATCATTATAGAGGGGGTATTCCACAGGCGCTGGGATTAGCCCGCTAGATTTTCACTGCAGGTGATAAGGGAGAGAAGGAGAGGCTGGCAGAACTGCACAACATAATAGGGAGATGGGAAAGTAGAGATAGGAGGGAGCCAGAGAACCGCACAGCCTGGTGTAATGTGTGTGGCAGGAAAAGGAGCGCTACAACACGAGTATCTGCGAACAATAGCTACAGGGAAGGACAAGTTTGAGATAGGTGAACATCACCGACTCACTGACTACATTGTTCTGACAAGATGTTGAAATGCAGAAAAAATGTGGCGTGGAGCAGATGTGAGGGATCATTCTTTATGCTTTCCACAATGCAGCAGAGATGAAGTCTCTGCAGATTTGTGAAAGGCAATAGGTAGAGCTGAAGGTTAGTAAGTGATGTTCAGGGAAACTGCCATAGCATGCATGACTACATGCCAGCCAGTGTTAATGCATTGTAAATGAAGGCTCTGCGATGCAGCAATGTCAATGTGCCTTTGATCTTCCGGCTGGATGTTGACCCTGGAGTCTCAGGAACTACACAGACCTAATAAAGGCCAGCAAAATTTCCATTTTAGCCAGGCAGACACATATAAACCATATAGAATAATCTCCCACATACAGCTCTGGCAAAGGCACCTCAGCTCTTTCTCACTCACATATCAAACATGTATTCCCTCAGCTATCCAAATCCCAGCTTAACCCTCACCCTGTGAAACCAGGCGGCTAGTTATCACCGCAGCTTTGACATTAGCATGCACACCCTCTCTCATTTGGGAGATCTTCTTAAGAGTCAGGGATGATAAAAAGCTTTCCTCTCTACCGCTCTTCCATTCCTGACTTTGACTCACCCTTCCTCTGCCTGGACTGGCCTGCCTCTAACTATGAGCTGGAGATGAAACGCATCATTCTCTTTCTTTTCCACCTCCTTCTCTATTATCATGCAGTCCTGGCACAGTCCTGCTCGACATTTTTCTTTTCTTCTGCTCCTCTCCAGTCTCTGTGTACACCTGCTGACACTTGAAAAACAATTGCTGTCCTATGCAAAAAAAAAAAAAAAAAAAATCACTCAAATTTCATTACCATTATATGCCAAGTCACCTCTACTTCCACTCCTTGTTGTCATGATTATTATGACCAGTTCCTCCTGGCAGCTTCCTTTAATTAGCAGATGAATGACTAATCTGTATTAATTGAAGTTTTACGAGGGTTAAATATCCACATGGAGCCATAAAACTGCACGCTATCCTGCAAACATTCAAATGTGAGATTAATAATTTGTATGTACCAAGAAGGAGTCTGGATGGTGGTAGTAGTCGATCAGTCTGGACATGGTTAAACTAGGTAAATTGACTCAAACAGTGCTCAAAGTCGAAGCTGTCATTCCCTGTTTAGATTTCTGCCCATCCTCCTTACATTACCTCAGAAAGCCAGGGGCTAAAAATATATTCCCAAAATGCCAATATAGTACTTTGATAATGCAATTACACTGCTTCGTGGGTGAATGGGGAGGGCAAAGGAACATGAAAGAGGGGTTGGAAGCACGAAGGAGCACCAGAGCTATGGATTATGAGAGAACGTGATAACGAAATGAAATCATCAGACACTCAAGCGATTATGCTAATAAACTCATTCCATATTCATCATAGGTTA
Organism: Mastacembelus armatus; assembly: GCF_900324485.2. NCBI lineage: Eukaryota > Metazoa > Chordata > Actinopteri > Synbranchiformes > Mastacembelidae > Mastacembelus > Mastacembelus armatus. Next base: position 7,534,725 of record NC_046638.1, on the reverse strand, counting down.
ATCGGCATGCAGGCAAGAGAGTGGTGGCATCTTCTTGAACACTGAAAACTGCCAGGGAGTCACCTCACCCTTCGCGTGTCAAAACCTAAGGTGGGATTAAAGGTGACAATGCTGAAATTTAGAGATGAAATTTCTGATTGTTATTAATAGTAGCACCATTAGTAACCGTGGTGTTAATAGTATTAGCTGTATTTTATTTTTCTATTTGACAATGTTAAATTTCTCTCTGAAATGTCAAAAATGCATTCAAAAAAATAAAAAAACGGAATCAAAATGAGGTTCACGAGGACAAAACAGGCCAAACTAGCTGTGCTATGCTAATAGTCAACTAGTATTGACTAAATGAGGCTTTCAAAGTGACCCCACCGACCTTTGTTGTGTGGTCAGGTGATGCAGAAGAGGAAAAACGTGAAAGGTCTTGCAGATTAGTGCCTCTGTGTTGGAAAAGGGAACTGGTCCAGGAGCCTCATCACACTGACAGCAGATTAGTGCTCCACGGCGCCAGAGCAGACGGTGCAAGATTAACTTTGATGTGTGATTCCACACAGAGCAGCCGCTGGATATCAGCTCCCTCCACCAAATGGCCCCTTAACTCTTAGTTTGCAGCGTGTGCATTCATGAGCTACAGTCTCTAAAAATCTGCTCTTTAAAAGGCAGATAACAATGTCAGTGTCAATGAATTTATGTTCTTTGTAGTAGAGAACCCACCTAAGAAAACATGTATTAGTGACTTAAATATACCAATTTAGCCATTCAGGCTAAATCTACTAATGTATCCTTCGATTAAAGGGGTTTAAGCATAAATAACCAGGTTTATTCAAAAAGATCACTAGAACTAGATCATTTCTACTCAGCTAGTGAAAACAGTTGTGTGGCATTTTCTTTGGCTCTGGAGGAGGTTTGTCAAAGATGCAGTTGGGCTACATCTTTGGATATGAATATTTATGATTCCCTCACCAGTAATCAAAAGTCAAGATTGTTTTTTTGTCTGGTGTTTCAATTTTGAGAATTCTGTTTTTTACTCTCCTCAAAACAAGTCGCTGGAATTACTGAAGTATCCCTGTAATTTATCATCTGTTTAAACTATTAAATGTAAATGTCAAATAATAAATACCTAAGTCTTCACCAAACCCAAAAGGTTATTTAATTTCCAATAAAAAGAAAAAGAAAAGCACCTTATCCTTTCACTTGAGAAGCTGGAATCAGCATGTTTTTTATATAAAAGCTGTTTTCATGTCAACAGATGCATCTTAATGAGAATTGAGCAAAGGCATCAATCTGCATTGTCTAAGCAGATTAATGTTACAATAAAACAAATATAGGCAAGAATTAAGATAAGTTAATTAGTAATACAAGACTAAACACACTATATTTCTAGAATTTTTTTGGAAAGGAGAATGTTGCTGGATAAAAAAATGTTTGGGTGGGAAGATTAATTTTTTTCCTTCAGAAAACTTCAAGATTCTGTTTGAGTCGCAACTTTAAATTGTCTATATCAGCTTTTTACACCAAACAGCTGCAGTGTCTTTTCAAGTTTGCTTCTTGTTCATATGAAGCTACATGCACAATCAGGATATAATTAATGTGTCGTATGGCAAACTGCAAGTCAAAGAAATGGCCTGAGATTACTTGTCATACCAGTGAAATGTATTTATGTTTTTTTTATTCCCCAGCATCTTTGAAACAAACATCAAGGTACAAATTCCAGCCATTTAAAAAAAAAAAAAAAAAAAAAAACTGCTGTAAGTTCAAAGCAACCTTTCAAAATTTCTCACTGAAGCTGAGGCGAATAGCAGAGGTTGGGATGACACAGAAAGAGTGATGAAGCGTAAAAATGTATGTACTGTGCTCTCTCTGAGAACGTGGACAGCAGCCAGACCTGTGACAGAAGCGAGCCCAGATAAGAGCGAGTACCAGGAACCAGCGAGAACCTGCGGGGAAGTATTGGAACGAGGTGCCTTGTGTCTAACAGCTGCTGACTGGCCCCTGGGGCAGAGCAGAGGTGCTAGCTGCAGCCATATTCACCATCTCCCCACCTGCACCGCGCTACTTCATGCGCATGTGGACATCATTACTTTTTCCATTCCACTTCATGAGACTTCTCCTGTCTCAATCAAAAAATGACACGAAAAACAATAACTCAGGGCCATGGGTGGCACTGCAACAACAACACAACTGAAAGGTCATTTTTCCAATGAAAGCTGGTCTTGCATCTACACAATCTGTCAGTCATCAACGGGTTTATTGCTATGTCTGCTTTCACAGCAGGGGGAGCTGAAGCCTAAATTAAACTGACCCCGGGGCAGTGGGAGAAAGTATCTGTACTTAATGACATAACACCCATTATTTATAACTTTAACATCATTGTCACTGCAGAGGACAGGCCTCCTGATGAATCATGATGTTAACCCTCTGAACACAGGCAAAGTAAAGGCACATTCGAATGTACTGTTAACAATCGTGACTGAATGAAGGTTATTCATTTTAATCACACTACAGCACACCCTCCTTACCACTATCCCAGGGGGTTGCTATATTTAAGCACTTTTTCATTTCTTCTACTTTTTTCAGTCTTGGCTGATGGCAAGGCAATTGCTTTGTGGGACGTCTGCCCTTGAAGAATCAGACAACAGAAGGAGATATTTATACATACAGTAGATGTGGAGTGAGAGCAAGCTGTATCAAATTAAACGCCTTTCTCTTTGACTGTAATGGTGAGAAATCAAATCACAGACTTTTTCTCTGTGTGCTTTTTAGCTTTTATTTATCCTTTTTTTTAAAAAATATATTTCCCCTCTAAGACAGACATGATGTTGGTTTTGTACCTGCACTCTTAGATTAGCTGTCTGTCCTGGGGGAAAGAGAGAGTTAGCACGTTCGTCTCCCATTTCTCCCATTCATTTACCCGCTTTCTAATTGGACTTTTCCATCTGTTGAGGTCTACAAAATGTCTTACGGGGATGCTATGGCTAAAACATCCTATCAAACACACAGATACATCAGGGATAGTCTTGGAGTGCTGCCATACAAGGCACTGAAAGAGTACCCTGTGTAAATGTGTAAGTGTGTTTGAGTGTAGGCGCCTGTGTGATGTATAATCAGAGGTCCAGTAGCATACTGCCTGGAGATATACAGTGTAAGCTGAACTCTGATATAAAACTTGATACTTGGAAAATTGATCTATCTACCAAACAGCAGATCTGTCTGTGGTGGCTGACATAGTTTAATAAGAATTATTTCACAAGATGACAATGTTGATGGGTGCCTGAAACACAGTGTCAGTGGTATTGACTGACTGTCACATACACGTCTAATAAATGTTTCTTCTCTGCAGTACCCAAAGATATTGAGCAAATAGGGGAGATTTTTAAATTCTGAACACCAACAAAGTTTTTTTTTTTTTTTGGATTCTCTTCCAATTCAAACCAGTGGTTGCTGATAATATGGGAAATCGTGCTCCTCACACTTGTCACTCTTTACATCCCATTGACTGGAAGTTGAATACTCAGGAGCGAGCAGTGGGACGTGTGACAGTGTATTTGTGGTGATGATTACAGCCCATTAACTTTGATGGATGCCATTTCATAGAAAAAACAATGGGAGTTGGAACAACGGCAGCGCAGCTTGTTTTCTGTCACCAACATGTGTACACAAAATCAGGAGGAGTAAACTGTATCAAAGTGCATGCAAAATTGATTTTTTTGGATTCATATAAGGTCACCTCACCATTGGGGATAACTGAATTTGACATTAGAGAAACTGGTGTTAAATTTGTTTTCCAGGATGCTCAGGTATGATTCTCCAGTGACACCCTGAGGACAGCAAGGACCAGAGAATCCAACAGCATGCGCGTGCGTGTTTCCATGCATTTGAGAGTGAGTCTATATGTGCAAGTAAATGAAACTAAGCTGGATCTGAAATTAATTGCAGTGTCTGGCTTTATTAAAGCTAACTGTCTAGGTGGCTTTTATCTCTGCTCAATGCGCCTGCTTTTCTTTGCCTTTCGGCCAAAATATGCGGCTAAGTCAAAATGGGACACACTCCATTTGCCTGTGGTTCTGTGGTAGTTATGTAAAGATAAGGGCACGTATGCCAGAAATCAAACTCTTAAGCTCTCCCACAGGGATTACGGACAATTGGCTGAGGGGAAAAATACAAATAATAATCAGCTGTTTACGGTTTTCCACTAATACTTTCAAAAAGAAGCAAAAATCCCCCACATAGAAATGCAATCTTTAAGCAGCTGAGACACTCTTGTATAGGGCGCCCACAAAAGCACACATGCAGGAAATCCTCCAGGTGGGAGATGAGACCACAGTTCAATAATACCTAGCCAAACATATCAATCTACACTATCATCTATTCCATTCTACATAAAGCTTTTAACTTGTTGACATTAGTCATTGAAATGCAACCAATACAGCATCAGAAGGCATTGACACAGTAGGATAAGGATTTGTCATTTTACTTTCAATTTGCTTACTAGCTGTGACCTTGTTATAATCACTAGAGTAACTTGTACCCTGAGTAACCTGTCCTGTACACTTTAACAATATTTCCTGAAACAATCACAAACATGTTTGGAAATGTTTGCATTTGGATGAAAGGTCCAACAATGAAGAAATACTTTATATCTTACACTCTTTACCATTAAAAAACAGTAGAAAGTATAACATACTCTGGTATTAATACTAATTTAAAGCTGCGTCTTGTGGGAGGCAGAGAAATTGGTGATTTTTTTAACTGAATTTTTTGCCTCTGTTTTCTAAAACTATTGTGTGTTGAGCTCTCTGGGCCACCGTAGATAAGCTGTCAGGGTAAAAATGGCAGTCTCCCAATGGCCACGGCTGCCTTAAATGAGCTTTTGAGCTTACCTGGCTGTTTGCTGGGGTGGGGGGGACAGTGCCAGCTCACATCACATCAGGTGGCATGTCTGGAGTTGAATATGGAGATAATTTCAGTATAATCCAGTGAATCTTCCAGTTCACACTCCATGGACGGTAAACTCCAGTTTCAAACAGGTGCTGGTGATGAGAGGCTTGCTGTAGAAAATAGCATCAGCCCTGTGCTGATTTTGGCCTCATTTACGTCATTAAAGTCATCACTTGTTCCGTGCACGTCACCCTCCTCCATTTGTTTTGATATGTTTGTTGTTCAAATTAGCAGCCGTCATAGTTTTATTTCACCATGAAATCAGAATATCCCCAAGCTTCTGCTGCTCGATGCCCCAAAGAAAACTACCCCTGTCCTGCTGACTGATGATTACCTGGATCAGGTGGGTTCAGCTAATCAGAAGCTGGGGGTGGGGCTGTGTGCACACAATACACACATGAGAGTAACAAGAACCCTGCACTCTGTAAGGTTCACCCTTTGAGGACCATGGATATCTGTGTAATATCACTATATTGCCATCTAAGAACTGCAGCTAGCTGGTTATGCAGAAACCTGGAAGAAAATACTTTTATCTATGTGGGATAATAAATTTTGCTGAAATACAAACGAGGTGGACGCTGATATGTGCTGTCTTCTAGCTGTCATTTGACTACTCGGAATTTACAGTGGGTGTGCTCAATAAAAGCATCATCACCAATTCCCTTTGTGAAGATTTAGTGCTCAAATCCTACTGAGACTTTGATTTAGCACTGTGGTAATTTTTTAAGACCATAGTTTGTTGTAATTCACTTGCATCATATTGTTACGTGTGACTGAAATTCAGTCCATCTTTCTGATGCACAGAAAAAAACAGAAAAAAGTTATGCAGATTTTACAGGCTGATGGATACTGCAGGCATACTGTACATTGAATGGTTTATATTATACAGGTTCTTTTGTGTCCACCGACATACAGGCCTATTTTAGTCACTGAGATAATAGCAACTAGCCGTTTTCTCTTTTAGTGATGACAGCATAATCACAATATATTGATAGTATTTATCCTTAAAACATTTATCACATTTGCATTAGATCAGTGGAAACAATCGGTTAAAGGTGTCTGAAAGTCTGAACTTGACATAAAATGATGGCACTATATGATTGCTACTTAATACTCCATCAATCCATGTGACACCACATGGAAACAGGAAGAAACATTAAGACTGTGGTGGAAACACTGACACACCTGTACATGAGAAATTAGTTTTAGATGAAGGAAAAATGTGGCACCAGAGCACATTGTCCTGTTTAGTTTCTGTTTGACCAAATGGCCTACATTAGGTGATATATTTAGTTATTTATAGAAGCTGGGCCAGGCAGGCAACAGCTGCCATGCATCAGGGTGACAGGCTGACATCCCTCATCTCAGCAGGACCTCCCTGGCAGGCAGACAGGAGGAAGCTCTTTATACCTAACCTGAAATGGGACATAGCTTCTTATTATTCATACTACACACAGAAACTAATAATCTATGAAGCCCATGGCAAAGACTCAACAATGAAACTGGGGTAACAGCGGCTATAGTGTGGCCAGCTCAATTCAAAGTCACACTTGTGAGCTTCATAGAAATCTGTATTCTGCTTTTAGAGGGAACTCTGTGGATTTCATTCATGTGGGATCAGTATTGATCAGGAGGCGCTTTAACTATGGCATGTTGGTGCTGTAAACGGGAAGGAGATTCCTTGCATTGGCAAAAATGAAACGATTCATGAACAGTGAAACAGAGCTTCAAGCTGACAAACAGGCTGAATCAATATAACTTTGCTATGAAGCTGTTCCCATTCGGGTGTTATGAATGGTTCAATTAATGTGTTCTAAAAAGTTTTACAGCTCTCTCTGAAAATGATGACAAGCTATGTCTTCTGTTTGTCTGTGATACATCAAAGTCTGTATTGATTTCAAAGCTGTCACAGGTTACATGACGCTAACTGGTGTTCACATTACACGCTATTACACACTGAAAGTGTATCACCATGAAATGAATGTTTACTGTATGGGCTTCAAGTGATGCAGTGTCAGAGAGGCAAAATTCTTGTCTGTTTGGCTCTCAGCAGACTGATGATTGCTGTTAGGTAGATGTTTGCATGTGGGTTGGGGGGTGTTTTTTTTGATAAAGAGACAAATGTCAAGGGGGAGGGATACTCACACTGTGGATTATAAAAGCTGGCGCTGTTTCAGGGTATTGTGTTTGCTATGCCGTCCCATGTGTCTGAGAGAAATAATCATTGCAAAGAGCAATACACCTCTCCCAAACTCCTCACAGTGATGGGTGGAACTATCATCTTCCTCATAATTTTTAGCTCCTACATCTGTGCTGCAAAGCTGGATTTTGAGGTCAGGAAGGGGGCAAAGGCTGTTTTGGGCACCAGAAATGCAGTATAATGAATGCTGGTTCAGTGTTTACCTTAGTGACAGTGGCATCTAAAAATAAAAGAACAACTGTTTCTCCCTCAACCAGTTCTCATTATATGCCAAGCCAGGGAGTAGTGTAATGTTCAGACAGGCATAGCGAACAGTAAAATGTTACATCCCTCTGTGAAAACAAACCACAGCTTGTTTTTTAGATGCTGATTAACTTAAGAGTTACACAAAAGTAACAAGTGCATTGACTTGCATATGTTTAACAACTGCAATTTAATACAGTGACTTTTTTCACAATGCTTATGTGACCATGTGGGAATTGCCCATATCAATTAATTCCTCTATTGTTTCAAGACTGTGTTGAGTTAATAATTAGAATTCTGACCTTACAGCAAAACCCTGTTCATGAAAATTTAAACAAGTGAGTCGTGACCACTTCGCTCCGAAGAAACTTTTTAGTGGTTGTTCCTGAGCTTATAAAAAGTGTTTATGCAGAAAGTGCTGCGTTGAATGTCACAATGACAAAACATAAGTGTGGCATTAAGAAAAGAAATCTGCAAACAAGCAGAATCAAATCAAGAAACCTTCATCAATTTAATGAGACTAAATTAACAAAGGGAAATTACCTAAATGTTTTATGTACACTAAAACTGATGAATAAAAGTGTTATGGCCATCAAAAATGGAATGAACGATTTCTTTAGTGTATGTAAGTGCATGTCCTTTTTAGTTAACAGAATTCACACAATGCACATTTTGTTATTTACCATTAAAAACTATTGCGTTTTAACAAGAACAAGAAATGTGCATGGTGTTGATGCAGTTATACAACCTATAAAATGATATTATTCACCTCATAAATCTTGGCATATGGTCTCCTCTATTTGATATTAAAAACTGCTTGTAATTATAAAAGTCTCAGAAGGATATTGGTTATTTTGGCCCAGTTACTACTTGGTATCCGATCAAAAACATTGCATAGCATTTCTAAAAGCAGAACCTTCGTCAGTAGATGCTTGGTAATAATAGCAACAGTAATAATAGGCATCAGTGTTTAGAATAATAAGTGCTACATAAGGGCTGACAATCCTAAAATCTTGTGTTTTTTTAGTAGAACACATTTGTTGTGATCCTGACATGATAATTACATGGATGTAATGCTAAGCACAGTGTAAACCAGGAGACTCAACTGAAGAGAATCCACTTAGAATACTGTTGCACATTTCAACAAAGTGATGAGGAGGCACTTTGTGCGTCTGCATACCAATCTCCATGACCAGACAAGCCAGTTTCATTTGTATGTTAATGCTGAGTATGTAAATAAGCCATGCAGCACTAGAGGAATAGATAGCTGTTGGGTTCAGGTTTATCATTTCTACACTATCTGATCCACTGATCTCATGGCATACACTTTACATCCGATATCATTTACAACATATCAACTTTCAAAATAGGACCTAGGACATAATGGGCAATATTTCCTCATTGCACTCATTCACTCAGGCTGGGTCAGGGTATCCGAGCTGTTAGATTAGATGGAAGTAGAGCCAGGCACAGCAAATGCTTTCGAACAACAATAAAATCAAGGTGATGTGTTTTCTCACATATCTCCTTATTTCCTAATGCAGCGATGCTGCATTCATTCGGAGTAACTTTAATCTTGTTCTGGAAAATTCCATTAATCTTTGACGTTGCTTGCAATACAAAGAAGAAGATGCTGAGCAGTGAAAAAAAAACACTGCTGCCATATTTTATGTCCTCACACTACGTTACCCAGACCCAAGTGCAGAACATGTTAGTCTATTTCCCTGCTTAATGCAGCACATTCAAAGTGAATTAATGAAAAACCCCCCACGTGGAGTGAGTATTATTAGTGCTGCCTCAAAGATGGGTTGTCAAAGAAATCGAATCAAATGGAAGGACAGCCATTTTGTCCTTGCCATATAGATTATTTATCAATCTGACCATCCGCAGTGACGCATGCCTGCTTTTAGAGTCAGTTCACACACACAGTATCCTCAGATCAACCTACCAGCTGGCCATAATCTGTTTTTCAGTTCAGGGTTGACTGACCGCAAATACATTTTCTTTTTGACATTGGGTTATTCAATTAAATGTGAATACTATCATTAAAATTATATTTGAGGTAAAAATGAATGCTCTGAAAGTTTTTACGTATTCACGTACATAAATATGATGTAATAAATACATCATATATGATTGGCTATAAAATGTTAAGCAATCATTCAATTCACACCTTCATAGGAGCCTTTTATATCTCTGACTGCCAATGTGAAACTGTTTCAGTGAGGAAAACAAAGAGAATAAAGAAAATGCAGGGGCTTGCGTATTTTCAATTTAGCAGAAAAAGATGCTCCCTGTTTTTTTCACAGATTCTGTCTTTCACAATGATCTTAATCTTCCCTGAAGAAGGCTGCTTGCTCCCTCCCCTCATTCTCACTCCTCCATTTTGCAGTCATTTGCATGGGCAGAAAGAAGCTCACACAAAACACATTTCAGTGCCAGGTTCCCCTCATTAAGTCACCTGTCACTTCAGGACCATTACACCAGCCCCATATTAGCATCACCTCTCCTCCCAAATAAAGCACCTGGAGGGGCTCTGTGAGGCTACATGCTAATGGCAGCCTACACATCTCACTTTTGCTTTACACAGTAATACATCACATTGCTCATAATGGATTGCAGATTTTCATAATATGCATAACATGCACAATGCCAAGTGGTGTAATGTATTCTGGTGAACACAAAAAAAAATTACACCCATCGCAGTACATAATCAAACACACCAAATGTTCTCGCTGACTGTCATGCTCAGTTGAAAAAAAAAAAAAAAAAAAGAGTGAAAATCCTCTGCATTGCCTTCTAGGGGCATGGTAACTTATCCAACCACATGAGTACTATATCATCAAGAAAGCATTTGTTATCTCTTGGGTACAGATACAGTAAAGGGCCCTCCAGATTGTTCCTGTATGTTTCAATTACATCTGACATGCAACAAAGAGTTTGGACTTCAAAAAGCTTTGCTCTGCACCATACTGAACTACGAGGTTAAGGCTTTGCAAAGCAGGCTTTGATTGCCATGGGGGTTGTGGTGTCAAAACTGGCAAGCATGATAATGGTTATAGTTCTGGTAGTTTATGGGCCCTATGGTGACCCTCGTGCCTGTTAACCTTTCGTCTTTTGTCTTATAAATTCTATCCTGATAGGTTTAGAGGGCTCACTTGTCAAGCCTTCAGTCAGTGGGTGGAGCTGTAACACAGACAAAAGACATGGTGATAAATTCTGAATCTGTTGAGCGACAACAATGTACAGCCGCGTTTGTTGCCGCATAGAACAATGTACATTGTATATGTCAAAGCAAAGCGATAAAGCTTCCCAGCATTATCTGAGGTTTTACAGTAAGGGTTAAAAATCTTTAGTCAAACACACTCAGTATAAGCATTTTTTCTATTGTTGATTTGGCTTACTCAGACCACTGTGTGTATTTCTATTGTACACTCCCATTCAGGAGATGCTAAAAAGAGACATCAAATGTTTTAGCACATATTGCCAGTAATTCAATTACATCTGCGCCTTCCTCATTTTACAGTTTTGTAAATGCATTTAATAACAGGTTGGCTACAGCCTTTGATGTTGCTGCTCCAGCTAAATTATAAAAACTACTAAAAGGCACAGATTCATGATATGACTATATTAAGAAGCATTAAGAGAGACTACTGGATCACTGAGTGGAGATGGCCCAAAAACTAAACTGAAACCATGTGGAATGGTTTTGGTCTTCAGTTTCACTCTTGACTCTTGAAAATGTAGTATTTAGTATTTAATGTAGCATTTATTAAACCTTTATTTTTGAGAAAAGGTTGTCTAAAGCAATCATCATCCAGTCACTACACTCAAATCTCCAATTTTAAATAAAATGGTAGAAACTGGTGCACATGCAGTTAAACAGCTTTGAACACAAAGTTAAAAATGTTCCAGTCTGGTTTCTGAGATAATCACACAGCAGTACAGAGACAGCCTTAGTATAATTAGTGAATGCCGATAAACTCTGTCTTAGTGCTTGATACAGTTGCTCACCAAATTCTTTCTAACAGACATGAGTCTTTTAGTTGTTCCAAAGTGCAGAACAAAAACCTTTGGTGGGGTAGCTTTTAGTTTTTACGCTCCGAGCCAGTGGAACGGTCTAGTGGAGGATCTGACAGCTGCTAAAAATAATGATGTATTCAAACATGTTTTATTCCCACTTATATGTTTTATTTATCAATGTGCTTTCATCTGTTTCATGCAGTTTTTATTTTAATCACTTTTATTGGTTTTTATTTTACGTTTATTACTTCTTCATCACCAAATCATCTTTTTTTTTTAATTTTTCCTGAGCAGTAGTCCCATATTGTTTTCACATTGTTACTGTTCACATTTGATGTCTTACTATGAGGCTATCACCTGAAATGGATTAACCTTTAAGAATACAGGGTTGACAAATCTGATTGATTGATTGATTGATTTATAGAAAGATATTGATATGAGGATTGGGAGTGAAGTGTGTGTGGTTGAAAAGAGAATGCTTATGTCAGAGGCTAAGGAGTGTGTATGAACGGTAACGTCTGGGTCCAGAGGAACGTGTGTGTCTCCATGCTAAACTAAACCCTGTCCTTCCTGCTCCTCTTCCCTTGTGGGTTGCGCTTGACTTCCACCATTTTCACAGCTGCTCTCAGCAGTGCACTCCATTACACCTTAAATCACTTAAAAGATCTGAAGCACCAAAAAACCCCATTGCAGCTAATTCACCCTGACTGTTTGGATCATCTAGAGAAAACAAGAGCAAGCACACAATGCAGCCTCTGATTCCAGGCTAATAACGTGCAATGCTATCTTTATTTTGGAGTCCACTGGTGCCTTATAAGGACAATATTAAATGAGGCCACAAAGTTATACTCTTAAGACCTTAGTGCAGTTTGCAAAAAAAAAAAAGAAAAAAAAAAATCGGAAACACAACTCCACATCTAATAATTTAGATTCAGTCACCTAATTCTTAAAGATTTTGGAAGGAGCATTCATACAGTGCAAGTGCCTTCCTCTTTGTGGGGTATCTGAAAGCAGCCACAGAGATTAGGCTCAATAAATAAGGAGGGATAAGTGGGTCTTGTCCTGTGTTTGGTGGCACAGAGCAGTAGACACACAGAGGCGTGACACGCAGCTGCACAGTGTTATTGATTCTCCGCTGGTCTCCAGGCACCCTTCCCTTTCATTCAGGCTGCCTGCCAAGTGCCTCTGAACAGGAGCCCCTGCTCTCCCAATGTCTGCACGTCTGCTTAAGCACAATCAATGGGCCATCAGCAGGGGAGAGAACGCACACCACTGTCTTTACTTCCACAGGGTGTGAGTCAGGAAAATTGAAAATATATGTAGTGGAAAGGCATCATGATACCATGCAGGCATAAAGCATCATTGACTATCAGAATGAAAGCAAATGCTTTCAAAGGCTTCAAATGGGGGTTGCAGCCAGTAGCACCCCCACTAGTCTTTCAAGAGCTTATTTGCCACCAAGTGAAAAAGATGAACCCATTCATATCTGATTCAAATACCTGTTTGTTAAGACGTGGATCAATTTTTCTGCATGCTGAGCTCTGAAACAAACCATCAGAATACCTAATTTCCCTGATCGGATAAGCATTTGAAGGTTACTGGAGGAGAATGGAGATGTGTGAGAGAGTACTTCAGTGTATTTGCTAGAAAACCACAATTCAACCACATTTCAACTCTGCAGGGTTGCATGAGATATGTTTTTAAAGGCACTCCATAAGACAATGATGGATCATGAGAAAGAGTCGACTTTGTCTTTCAGTGATGGGTATTCAGCCTCTCCACCGGTGGTCCACTATGCAGCATTCTGCACCACCGCAAGGCTTCAGTTCAGGTTGCAAATCTGTCAGCCAGCCTGTCATGGTTCACAATGAAGTGACAGAAATGTCCCCATTACCAAGGACATTTCAGTTTTGTTCTCGCACAGTAGAACATCTTTTTCAAATCCATCTTAAGCAACACAAAGGGGATTCTGAGCTGAATGCGGCAATATCTTTGTTGCTCCCCAAAGGTAAATAATGTACCCTCTTATACAACTCATCTTTCATCTGCACCTTCAATCTGAACGGAAAGCATGGCCAATGCAGCATTATGTTTGAGGAGGGAGCTTCAATCATCAAACTGTGCAAATCACTAATTATGCTCACATTGGTCATTTCAAAGGTGAGTGCTAGTTCGACTGGTATGGAGTGACAGAAAGAGATTATCTGCCTATTAATTACCACAATAAAAATAACACATGTTGCCTACAGATCTGGAGTTTAACCAGGTGCAGAGTGGCTGCATCAATGCAGATATGAGGATATGAGTCAAGCATACAATTTGGCTTTTTTCCATTATGCCTTATGATCATTCATCAGTTTCAGCCAAATATAATACATAGGATTCTGGGTTTAAACTTTATATCCTGACGTATCTCAAGCACGCAGTTCAACACACAGGGCCACATATGCACACATATACACACCTCCAGACACACAGGCAAGTGCAGACACACACAGACACACACAGACACACACACACACACACACAAGTAAACACAGTCAGTGGCAAATTGCTTCCCAGTGTTTGATCTGTGTTGTTATGATTTTGAAATTAAAAGACAACATTATTTCAACAGGACCTCATTTCTGTGCCATCAGTGGAGTGAATGCTGGCCTGAGTACTAACATCAAGCACATATGAACAGCAGTGAGCAAAGAAGCAACCACGATATTTTTACACACAAATTAGGAACGGTCTGATTTTCATTGTTCTACTTGTATAGCTTGTAATCGCACTTCAAGAAGCCAAGCGCCGCGTTCAGTTCATTCATCTGAACAGATTACAACCAAAAAGCAACCAGTCGTCTCATACTGACACAACTTTTCAGCACCTTGGAAAGCGCACCGCCCCGGAATGCAAAACGCTTATAGCAACAATAATCATAACCCACGCCGAGCAGCTGAGAGGTTGAGTGCGCTCATCAATACAAATTAATTTGATGTAATCGTCTTAACCGCGTTTAATTATTTTATGCCACATCAGCACGTCGTGCAGCTGACGTCGTTAGGCTGCATGAAATTAGCGTTCAAACATTTACTGCACCTCGCTGAAAGGAAGAGATAGGAGCTGAGGAAGAGTGAAGAAGGGAGAGGAAAGGTGTGTTTGTGTGTGTGTGGCCTATATATTCTGCAAACTACTTTTGTCTTTATCTCTATCGCACTTGTGTCTCGGTTTGTAAAGCGAGACAGCAGCCTTTCTTTCTTTGCTCGTTAAGAGCTCTGCTGTAATGTGTGGTTTAAGGACTGGCCAGAATGGTTGTGTTCATTGCAGTAAACTCAGTGACCAAAAAAAAAAAAAAAAAAAAAAAAAAAAAAGCGCATCCAATAAAGACTCGCAGACAGTCTGGGACGAGGCCTAAGCTTCGGATAAGGGCTGTTTGTGAGGTGCAGACTCATTGATGGGGAGCGAATAGCGCATCAAGCAGATCGTTCCTGGCGTCTGATTAGCAGAGCGGCGCTCGAGGCCATTTGTGTGCCCAGTCAGTGCGCACCTGTGGCTGCGCGCAAATTAGTTCAAGCAATGGTCGGAAAAGAAAAAAAAAGTGCTCTAATTAGGCTCCGTGTGGCTCGGCAGGAAAAATAGCTGATTGAAAAACTGTGTTATTGTGATTAAGCAATTATAAAAGTGTGGATGTTTGATGGAAGTAATAAGCCAGTTGATGCGTGATTTATGAAGTGTTGAAAAAGGCTTAAAGGGTTTTATGGACTTATGCAGCCACCTACCCCAGTGTTGTCATGGTGACAATGGTGTACCAAAACGCAGCGGGGATACTGGTGAACTTGCTGGCTGTGGAGCCTTTCTCTGCATAAAACATGACAGTTGCAAAGATAATGATGGCCATGGTGAGGGAGAAGAGGAGGAAGCCCAGCTCGGAGGCGCAGCTCTTTAAGGTGTAGCCCAGAATGCGCAGCCCCGCCGAGTGTCGGGAGAACTTGAAAATCCGAAAGACCCGGAAGACTCTAAGCGTGACGAAAGCACCGCTCACCTGGTCATTGTCGGTCATGACCAGACCGATGTAGTAAGGCATGATGGCGACCACGTCAATGACGCTCATCACACTTTTCATGAACTTGTACCGGCTGGGAGCTGCGATCAAACGGAGGAGATACTCAACAGTGAATATCATGACGCACGCAGTGTCCAAACAAAAGAAGGCCAGTGCGTAACGGTCTCCACAGGAAATCTCCTTTGACCTGTTGGGCAAAGTCCCACACGGAACCGTCTCGACCACATTGGCCATCACCGATATGGCGATGAAGAAGCCTGTGACATAGTAGAAGACCAGAGCTAAGGTGCTGGTGTGAGGGTTTTCAAAAGCCCGCCACAGGTACTCCCGGAACGTCAGGTTCACCGGCGTGACGTCATTGTTCATGTCCATTTCCTCGTCGTCTTGAAGCCTTTCTGCATTTTCGCGCCTCCGATCCTTGTACTCCTCATAACAGCAGTCCCCGATGATCTCAGGGATTATACCAAAGAAAGCGAGCTCCTCGTCGTACGCTGATATGCATTCTTGACGCGGATAGTGTAGTTTCCCTGTGCGGTAAAAATTCAGGATATGTCTAAAGATGTCAGGGTCACGGTCGAAAAAGTATTCATTCGTCTCCTCGTGGAAAAAGAAGTCTCTCTCTGTGCTCCCCAGCAAAGTGTCCGGATACCTCTCCAAAGTGGTTCGCCACGTCTGAAACTTGGTCCCGCTCACGTTGAGGATGATGAGTCCGTCCTGGGTTTTCTTCTTGTCTTGGGGAGGGATGGGCATCGGGGTGCTCGCTACGGGCATCCATCCTATGGCCGCCGCTCGGGCGAAGGGGAGCCATGCCGCTACACCTGCTGCCATGCTGACCTGTAATGTTTAATACGACCCTGCTCCGGTTATCACAGTGCTACGGCTCAGAGATGAATTGCATCTGCAGGAGGAACATCAGATAAAGACACTGATGGTTAGGCTTCTGGGATACCTGCTACCAAAGCCTGATAAGAAAAAAAAAAAAACACACACAAACACATTTATTTCTACTGGTACTGCGCATAGCACTACTGAGTATCACTCTCAAGCCTCATCCACAGTGTAACTGTTCAGTTATGGAAGCCTACTTTGCGGCAGAATATGAATTGGGTTTAGAACCCGTCCCCCATCAGTATGCAGGGATGGGTTTGTTCAATGAAAACATAAATCAAAGAAAAATCACCCACCTTAGGAAAGGCTGCTCTTTAAACTGCATCCACGATGAGTTTTTGGAAAATACCTATCCTCGGAAGAGAGCACTTGCGATTCTGCCTCCCATCTATCTATCTATCTATCTATCTATCACTGCAGCCAGGCGATAGAGGAAAACAGTACAATAACGTCGCATCAACAAGTTAAACAATTCAAGCAGCAGTTTCTCAGCCGCTTGAGTGGTCATTCGTCCAAGCGCGATCTTTTTCTTCCTCTCCCTCTCTCTCTCTTTCTCTTCTTACCATCCGCAAGGCAGCGGTGCTCAGTTGCCTTCGCTTTTCCTTCCGTTGCAGCTACTCCTCAATAAACTCCTGTTCCTCTCGTCGACTGCAAGACCCCCCCCCCCCTCCCCCCTCTCCTTCTCACCACCAAGCTCTGACTATGGAGAAAGGAGAGAAAATGATATGCAGAGAGAGGAGTGGTCCCTATCTGCACCCACAAATTCCTCTGTGTGTGTGTGGGGGGGGGGGGGGGGGGACTAATCAATGCGCAATGGTAGTCTAAGTAGGCGGCATCTCCAAAGCCTCAAGTTAACGCTTGTGTTTGTGTATACCACAGACCCTCACAATTCCTATTACCAAAAACATAACACAGATATAATGGAACACCTTAAACTGGATGACTTGTTTGGGGATTTCTCTGGGCACATTAACGCACGAAGTCCAATGAAGTCTTTTTTTCTTTCGATGAACTACTATTGTGCTTATGAAACACGTCTAATAGGATCCAGTTTAGGGAGCTAAGAGTTAGTATTTTGTTTGTTTATGGAAAGAAAATTCTTACAGACTACTATGGTTTCTGGTCTAAATGTATTGATCGCAGTGTTTAACAACACAATGTGATGGAAGGGGGAAAAAAAATACAGGGATTTCAGATGTGCAGCAAATCATGATCAATTTTTTTTATTGCATCCTTCTGTGATGCTGTTTGACGGAATTACACAGCTTAAAAGGCCAGCATCAGTGGGCTACACAATTATTCTGACATTTTCCAAAATAACCATAATCAATTAAATGTCTCTTGTGTTCCATAACACAACACTGGCATCTCCGAAGGGACTGGAGGCAGCTGCGTCCACTGTGAACACTGTGAAGCATGTGTTGCGACGTGAATCATATATGGCTTCACATCCACGTATTATGACATAAGAGCACGTTGTCGCTGATCCTTAAACAGATGCAAGTTTGCGCTTTAACCATTTCTTGTTTCGTTTTTTTTTTCAGCACCATGGACAGCACTCGAGCTTTCAATGCCTCCACAGACGTCAGTGTTTACAGCAACCTGGCATGTTTTAACGCTGCAGCCACTTAAGCTGTACGTTTTCTCCAGCTTCCGCTAAGCGCACAGAGGTCCATGGTCATGCTTAAGCACACACAGCTGCTGAGCTTCTAGAAAATGGACGGTAGCCCTGACCATTAATCCAGACTCCCAGGCTCAATCGAGATGAGCTGCAGATTAATTTTCTTTAGAAAATTTACTGCAGCTATTGGTCTTATCCAAAGCACTGAAATTTGCAACAAGTGGGCAGAACTGGGATCTGTGTCGTGCTCAAGGATAGCTTGACAATATAAGTGGTTGTTGATGGACACATTAGCTGTTGCACCAGTCAGAACTGTAGCCTTTTGCTTTCCAGATCCTCAGCAAGTGCACTACATTCACACCCAGCCTCAGGTCCCCTCTGGCATAATGCCAAGGTTTTGTAGGATGAATGCACAGGACTGTCAGAAGTCCTATTAGTGTATGCTGAGTACGCTCAGTGTTCAGTTGGAGCAGGCAGGCCCAGGGGCAATATATTCATCAGGGCATTTAAATATTCCAGTTGTTGCCAAATGGCACCAAACACAGGCATCCTAGTTGAACTGGAAGCTAGACTATGTGTGAGCTTGTCAGAGCACAGATAGTCACAGTGCTTTAATGTAAAAGCTAGTGAAAGTAGCAATTTAGCATTTACATCCTGTCCTGTAATTTCAGTTATTTCTAAAATGAACATGGGTGTGTGACAAAGTGAAAATAAAGTTTCTGTCTGTTTCATTCTTAATAACATGAATTTGTTTTGTTAATTCTCGATATCATTTTAGCAAGTGAAACCACAGTTCTGTTCTTTGTTCTTGCCAGTATGACCAGTATGAACTAGTGATTTTGAATGGTATTGGTCTAGGTATTGGTAGGTGGTCTACGTATTGGTATTGGTCTTTGTCAGAACGACATCATCGACGGTGCTGACATATCTTATGAACAAGCCTTAATTTCAAGAAGTTCCAAGGTCATTTCAGATGATTGCTGTTCAGAGCTGTGCAGATGATTTAATTATATTTGTATTGTTTGTGGACTTACTTTTTTGTACTCAAGTAATTAGCATGTGTCCTTAACAAGAGTGAACAACCCATTGGTAATTTGTGTGGACATCAGTTTAAAGATGAAAACCACTGATATGGATGTACAACAAATGAATTAAAAAAAAAAACACACACACACAACCACACACACACCGTGGATTTTAGTGGCTTTCAGTGATGATAATACATAACCAGGCTCTTGTCCTGTCCAGCCAGACAGTGTTTGCTGACATTTTGAACTTGTACCACTGAAGTGATTATGTTGTGTAACAGGATATATTTTGTAAACAGGTCTTTAAGTGTGCTCAGTGTTGTAACACAAAGGCACAGACCAAAAACCCACACGCACAAGCACACACTGTCTGTCTGAGAAACCCTTAAGACATTTATGTAGGCTCACACACACAACCATCTTTTTCATGTCATCTATAGACAGTAGCAGCCTGTCCGCTGTAGTACACTAATGCATCCCACACTGCAGCCTGTTTTCTATATTCTATATTTAGACAGGTCCAGCTCAGTGATTGAGATGATTAAACAGATGAGTCCCCTTCACTGGAGACGTGCCAGGGCTTGTTAAAGAAGAAATGAAGGGGCAGCTGCCATTTGATTCAGGTCATCATTGGAGAAACTCAAAATACTTGAAACTTTTGAAATGATTTTGTACGTTTAAGCCAGCTATAACAAGTGAGTAGAATGAAACATGTACAGTACAAATATTTGCGTCAATGCATACAACATCTTTGAAGAAAACATATAGGCTAATGTTCTACACTGGGATGACTGTGGGACAGAGGTCTAGCTTAACCTCATAATAAACTTCACTTTATGGAGCATTTCAACGAGATGCAAAGTTCATGACAAGCAATAAAAGGGTAATAAATAAAAAGCCAATAGGATGAGCAATAAAAATTCCAGAAAGGGAGAAAAAGGTTAGAGAGGAATAAAATGGGAAAATTACATGTAGCACCCTATTTCAGGCCTGGAAACACCCTGGCATGCTTTATGACATGCTGCTAATGAAGTCATGAATCGTCCTCATCACCTGTGAGGACTATGACATGCTGATATCCTCAGGTGAACAGCCCACAGCCACACAGCCCATCTCCCACCATGTCATCTCCCTCAGCTGCCTCTGCCTTTCCTCAGCTCTAATGAGTTATTGACCCCCTGCGGATGTGCAGAATAGAGTAGGTTTTCTTGGTCCTTTATTGCATATGGCAGCTGGTGTGTCTGCATCTCTGTGTACACAAACGTGTACTCACGTGTGTGAAGATATTTATGTGTGTTCAAGTGTGTATGCACAATGTACTGTAGGGAAGAGAGTTGCCAGCAGTGGGAGGCTGATGTTTGTACTTGAAGATAGTATGACTAGTTTTTATCCCTGTCAGGACTGCTGAGATAATCTGTAATTTAACAAGTGCTGGTTGTCAGAAAGATGCAAATAGGACATATGGATATGGGTGGTTCGCAGCACTTTAAATGATACCTGTTTTGTTTTTGTTTTTTTAGCAAATATGTTAAATTGTATCTGACTGACATAAAAGTGTTGTTTAATGATAGTCTTACTCATGAAATCATTTGCATATACGAGATCAGAAACAATGAGTGCTTCACCCACTAGCACATTTTATAATTGTTTTTCACCTAGCTCCTCCTTATCGTATCTATAGGGAAGCTCTTGTAGCTCTTGTCATCTGGTGGAGAGGGATTACAAGAGAAAGGGAGGCGTCTGTCACAAAGAGTGCTTGTGCCTATAGCTAAAGCACATACACTGCAGCATGTGCCTGGGGATGTGGGAAGTCCTCAAGCACAGTCCATCACTGCACAATCAGCCATGAGTCCCTTAACTACCACTGCACAAGGGCAGATCAGCTGGAAAATGTGGCCATGAAACTAAACTGAACCATTTCCCTTACCTTGCTTGTCAGTTCAACTTTGCAGTATTTCATTTGGCCTTGTAGTAGTTCAGAAAAATACATGTTTGTTATCTCACGGTGTGTAATTAAAAACCAAAGACAGCATGGCACCTGACTGGCAAACTCTCACTGAAATAGTAATTCTTTTCCAAGGACATTGCATTGTTTACTTGCCTCATCTGTTAAGCACAATCCCCATTGCAGGGGGGCGGAACAGATGTTATGTGAACATCTAAACACAAGGCTTTTAACAAGTCCACACTGCTTGTGCAGATGTAGACCCAAAATTGAATTGAAGCTTTCTTTTTTTCCAACTGTGTCAAACCTTTATGTTCCAGCTGCTTCTGTGCAGTGAAGTAATGGCTAAGAAAAGACAGAAATTAGCCGTAGCATTCAGCTGAGGATCAGATCAGACATTAACCAGCGCATTAAGAGTTCACTGTTTATCACTGGTGCACATAAATTTGTATGACAGTTATGATGGAGCACAGGGGAGTGTATCCAAGATAGAAAAAATATGATCTAATCTACTTCAGAATTGAAATTATGTTTTTTTGTCAGATGTGAGGTACCGTTCAGAATTTCATTGGCATTTCAGCTGACTGATATTTACACCTCACTGGCTTCTGTACAGTTGGCATAGATATGGATATTCAATATACTTTTTGGAAATGCTTTCTGTTGGATTTTTAGATGATCTGACTGGGATGGCAGTTGACTCCATACAAGTTCATTTCATCAGAATTTTCTTCACATTCACGACATTGTTTTTAAAGATATATTTTACTTGATAAAAGCATTCATGTTTTCTTCAAAGGGACTGTCAGTGAAGGCTATGCTAGGATAAGCTTTAATTCCTAGATCATCATGAGCATTATTACAAACATGCGACAGAGAAGCAAAGGGTCAGGAGGGGATCAGACTTGGTGGCAGGGTTGTTTGTTTGGGCAGTGGCAGTGTGGGCTTCGCCTGACGTCATTTGTCGGGACTTGGCATTGGCTGGCCTGTCCAGTGACATTTGCTTTCCCACCATGTGGCCCCTGTACTTTGAGGCCAGATGGCAGATGATGCCTCCAAAGCAGACGACACACAAACACTCACAAGAGTGTATCCACAAAAAAAGCATACACACATGCATGCAGACACACACACACACACACACACACACACAGAAGTACACATTTACATAAGCACACACACACTGCTTACAATCAAGTTTCCCTTCACTCAGCAGAGAGAGAGGGGCAAAGCAACAGATCGATTTGTCACCCAAAATAATTTATAAAGTCCTGATAGAATGCCAGAAAGTAAACTTGGCGAAAAGTGGATGTATTATGATTGGAGCTTGGTAGATCGATGCTTTCCTCTCTCTGTGAGGCTCAGCTTGTTTGTTCAGGGTGAAATATCATCCCGAAGGCACAGCGTACAGCTCCTCCACCTCCCCTTTATCTGGATTGCAAAATTTGTTTCTCTTCTGCTTTCTGTCTCATGTCCCCTGCTTTTTTTCTTGCATCCATGCCTTAGTCCCATACAAAGGAATCATCAGTCATCTGTGAATAGTATTCACTGGAACAACCACTGAACAGAGATTTGTTAGTGAAACAGACATCTTTTGAAATAGTCTAGAGGCCCAGGGAGGCAAGGTTTGAAAAGCAAGCTGAATATATTGTGGGGTGTATAAAGTATAGAAGTGTGGCCTATTAACCCTGCTGGAAGGAGGCAAATCAATTTACTGTCACTGAAAGTTTTATCAATCATGAGCATCACAGCTTGGAGGAACACTAAATGAAGGAGGACTTTAAATACATCATATCAGTAAACTGTGATAAGCATCAGGACTTTAATCTAAAATTCCTGTGAGTCGCTTTGTAAAATCATTTCTGCACCATTAGAAAACACAAAACACAGAGTCGCAAGAAGTTATAGGGACAGACAGGCAGTGACAGGAAATGTACATGGTTGACAATCCATAAGAAAGCCCAGTGTGAGTTGCTGCTTTTAAAATATGTCACTATCTCCAACAGTTACTTGCCACTACTTTCACTGTGCAACTCACATTATAAAAACTGTTATTTTACAAGTAATCCCAAATGTGACCAAATGACATCAGATAGGTATCTTTGTTTAATACAACGCTAAGGCTACACCAGCAGCCAGTTAGCTTAGCTTCTTAAGATAAGAAATGGAGGGAAACATTTAGCTTTTCTAAAAGTAAAACAATCTGCCTACCAGCACCACTAAAGCTCATTAACCCTATATATCTGCTACAAAACTAAATTGTAAAAATGCTGTTTTTACAGTCACCCTGGAGTTAGCTACTGCTCTAAAGTGATTTCTGGCATTGAAGAATTAACTTCCTGGGGTCTCGATCTACTGGTTGCCTGGCAACTGCTCAGAGCCATGAAATAGTCCACCACAAACCCACCCCCCATAAAAAGGTGAATTGTCATTTTTATCATTTACTTTTTGCAGAGCTGCTAATAGGCACATTTTGTTACCCTCAGAAGGAGTCAGGCTAGTTGTTTACCCCTGTTTCCAGTCTTTGTGCTAAGCTGAGCTAAGCGCTGCTGGCTGCAGCCTTACATCTAGTCAACTCTTGGCAAGAACACACAAGTGCATTTCTCCAAAATCTAAACAATTCCTTAAAATATGTACGGCATGACCTGAGTATTACATCAATGTGGAAAACTTGTAATCAGCAGTTTCAGCAATAAGAGTGAAAGGAAAAGACCAATGTAGATGGCTGAAGGCTGTGTGTCATAAACAGAATTGAAATTCCATCAAGCACACAATTGTCTTACCCTTTAAAGAAAATCTTTACATGGAATAGCTTGATACAAAGATAATGATGTATTTCAATCTTGCAGAAAGAGCAATATAGCAAATGAATGGGTGAGCTGCAATGAATAGTGAGATACCCTGCCTATTAAAGATAAAGCAGAGATGTTGAGGTCATCAGCTCCAGAGCAGCTGCTATTGGATGGCAGTTCAATTTAAGAGGGGGTGGACCGTCCTTTGAGAGTTTTCTAATTAATCAAACTGCTCCTTTAAACTCAAGAATTTCACATTCAATTTTATCTACTTGTCTCCCACGTGCAAAAGCCCTTGTGTGACGTGAGCCCATATCTTAATTACTCTCAGATCACTGATACCCCCCCATACACAATCCCAGTATCTTATGAAGAGACAGAAAATCATTTTACAGCTGAGCAGATAAGTCCCCATGCTCCCTTTAACAGCCCCCATAGCCAAAGCACATCTGACAGTGTTGTAATGACAGACAGGCAACGAAGGGTCTTGTTCTGATAAATCTTCAGCTACATACTAGTAATGAGCCCCCCACACCCGTGATGGATTTCAAATTGAGCCCCTGCAAAAATATTATAATTTCAAAGCAGACATACATCGTTAATATGTTATTAATGGCAATGCCTGCTGGAACTGGGCTGCTGGTGTATAAGTTTTTCAAATTGAATGAAGGATCATTATCAAATGTGTGTTTGGGCATAGGTATGTTCATTTGTGAGCATTAAATGAAGATGTGTCCTGCTGTATTACTCAGGTCACTAATCACTGAGTCTAATTTGATGTCATTTTACAATTAATGCACTTGATCACACTTGGTCACCTACAAAAAAAACAGTACAGTCACGCTCTGTGGTTAGGTCCATGTCGAGTGCAGATCAGTCACCAAAAGCCTTAAACATGTCACGTGGCTGGTTTTTCTTTGTTTCTACTGAAGTGATGCACTCAGCTCTCAGCTGTTAAAATAACCAGAGAAGTGCAGTTAAAAGTTAATTGTTAAAAGTTTTAATGTATGTTTAATGACCAGTTAAAAATGTGTGCACCTGGAGGAGTTACTGCAGTGGCTGAAAAAGTGATTGCAAAGGTATGCGTTTATACTGATAAATGTCTGATCTCACAAAAACAATGTCCCAGTTGGACTCTAGCTCAGACTACACAATGAACTGCCTGAAGCTGTTTTGTCAGATATTATGATGGCGAGTAGCACACAGAAGCTTTAGAACGACACATTCCAGCATAATTAAAATTCTTTTGCTCTATAAATAAACCTGCAATATTTTGATATGCTAAGCCATGGCTTTCCTTATCTGCAAAGGAAAAAATGCCAGAGGGCAGTGCTGGGGCTCTGCATGTAGCTCAGGGGCTATACTGACAAAAGAAGCATATGGTTAAATTAAACAAGAGACTGAAATAAACACAAGGTGAGTAGCCCAAACTGAACCGCTGATATTAAATAGATTTTGACTTTCTGATCTGCCTGAGCAAACACAACAGCATATGAACGCTTCCATTTCACTGTACCATTGTGTGCCTTCGATCTGAATTAGAGTAGTAAAAACACATTTTATTACAATTTACGTTTCTCATAATGATTTGGCTCCCCAGCACAAGTATAAACATTGTTAGAGCAACTACTGCATAAAGGAACACAAACATTCACCTGCAGCAGTTTGGTTTTTCCCACTGGCGGATGAATCAGTACACAGTTGCCTAATCACCTCCTTTCACTCTTTCAGCTTGTTACTGGCTAATCATGCTCATTTAAATGGCTCACATGTGTAATTACTGCCGTCAAGCAGTCCCATGCCTAACAGGTCAGCTTGCTTAGAGGGCCAAGCCCATTATGGAGATGTTAAGTTATGATCATAGCTGCAGTCCAGCTGTAGTAATACAACCCTAGGGAACAAATGCCAGGCGATCTCATCGGGAAAATAAACTGTTTGTTTAACATAGAATGAGATGTGTGTAGTGTGTAGCCTTGATTAGCATAAATGACCATAACTCATTTATGGCTCATCAGAGGCTGCTGTTTTCTAGTCAAAGCATTTCAGTGAGACCAGTGGGCCATATTGATGAAAACAATGACTCTGTGCTTCTGTTTTTCTTCTAACAGCATAAAAGGTCTAATTGTGTTGGTAAAATCTAATGATGTCCATGATGAAGTAAGGCCCATGCAGTTGATTGTTAGTGTTTTTTTGTTTTTCCAAGGCTGCATGAGCAATAGAGAGGAGGAGGAACAGAGATAGTCATGTCTTGGGAAGTGTCTGTACTTACCGTGAAAAGAAGGTTCTTATTTAACATGCAGAGAATGCAGTGACACTCAGAGGATTAGCCGCAGCATTTTCCATAAAGCAAAATGCTCTCAGGACACCTTCAAGTCTTTCTCACTTTCTTTTTAACTCCCTGTTTCTTCCTCTCACTTTTCTTTTACTCCATTGCCACACTCCCAGGAGGTGATAGAAATAAGCCTTGAACTGTTGGAAGAGAGGAAGAAGAGGAAGTGAGAACAGGGTGAACATAAATTCACGAGATGTTTCACTAAGATGTTTGTGTGCTAGCTGCTATACAGACAGACATCTGGGGATGTCATGGTTCCTGCAGGCTATAAACTAATGTTAAAAAGCAGTGCAGAACTGCAGCTGCATTGAACCAGTGTTATGGCTGGTTTATGGACTATGCCCATCCAAACAGAGCTCTAATTACCGCAAGAGCAGTGTGAGAATTGTAAGAGCATAGCACCTCATAGCCCTCAACATTTTATTGTTGTTTACTAAAGCCAAAAGACTTTGCACTGTTTGACTGCTGCAGCTCCATGTTGACACGGCTGTTTTATTATGAGCAAACAGTTTTTTCCAGCACCTTCTCTGCTTAAAAGAGTCTTGGCGAGGCGGACCCAGGAGGCTGTACGTTCTATTTCATTTCCATTTGAAAAACAGTGTAGTGGAAATGACAAATGTGTGAGGCCTATTGAGGAGCCTTCAGGGCAGTAATGTAAATAACAGAAATTAATCATCTTCTCCAAAGAGGGAGCACACCTCACAGTCACAACAAAGGTCACAAATCCGTCCTACGCATTCACATCTTCTAAAGAAGAAATGGCAGACTTCTGACACACCACTAATGTTTGACTGTGTTGTCTGTGTGTTTTACTGTGCGCATGTTTACCAACTGTGCGTTTTCATGTTTGCATATCCAAGTGTGTTTGTGCTTGTGAGCATCTCTCCATGAGTGTATTTTGGTGCATTTCTGAATCTGTTTTTGAATTTCTTTGGCTGATTTGTGCACAGGAGGTTGTGCATGCGTGTATCTGCATCCACATGCGTTTGTGCATGCACGCCTCTATTGTCTATTTGAGTGAGTTTTAGTTCGCAGATTCACAGGATACCTTTTTCTCTGAGGCTGGACCATCTACTTTTAGCTGACAGCAAATGGTTGAGCAGAACCAATTTAATCTTGTTTTTCAGCTCAGGATGACATACGGGAGAATAAAGCGGTGGAGCTTGTCCTAACTCTCCTGGTGAAGCCAGTCACTACGGGCAGCCATACACTGAAGAATAGATGGTAATTGCAATGTGTTGATTTGAACTTTATTGGCATCATGGAAAACTATGGCAACACAGTAGTATTACCATACACTGGGCAACCCTCTCATAGCTTAGTCTAACAGCTTGCAGGGAAACTAATTTGCAGCTCGGGAAAATACTACCTGACAGATCGATTCACCAGTCTTACCCACAATTAATGGACGATTCACACTCAGAAAAAAAAGAATCCTCTAGGTAGCTTTGGCACAAGATAAAGTGAGCACAAATGTTGCTCTCCCACATCTCATAAATGTCACAATTAAAACTAACCACAAGCTCTGTGTACATTACAATGCCTCTCAGGGGACAGCTTGACATTTGGACAGTCATGTTGAGTTTCCCATCAGGATAGAAGTTAGATTTTATGTACCCTGAAGAGGTTGCGCATTGCAGCATTATTGGACTCATTTAAAAGAAAGAGGCAATTGTGAAAATAAAACACAGCAAAATGTTGCACATATATTCATAGCAGCAAGCGCCACTGAAATAGTGTTTTTCAATGATGGCGATCTATACATAGAGCTGGTCTGAGCTGTGAAGTGTTGCTGGTGAAGAGCACACACCAGCTGTCAGTGTGGGGAAGGAGAAGAAAATAGCTTTCATCACGGAAGGGAGAGGATTGCTGGGCCACGGCGAGGCAGAGACTGAATCAGTAATACATTTTCAAATAAATTCACATGGGTAAACAGGAATTTCACTGCAGGAATCCAGAGTGATATGTAATGTAACCAAAGTGCTCATCCTCCCCTGAGAATCCACTGACGAATAGAGTAATGCTACAAACAGGAAATTCTTTCAGCTACCAGAATTCTGCAGAGTCCAAACCAGATTAATAGTTTTTCACCAAGAAGTTGATGTAAATATAAGAGAAGGGTCTCTGTTCTACATAACACCAGGGTAAAATAATGTCGACTTCATCTAGATTTTCTCCATTTTGAACGGCTGAAACTGGGTAGTTTAATCATTGCCCTGTTGCTTATGTTTTTGTTGATGGACAAAATTATGGGATTTGACTAAGAGGATTAAAATGACAGCAGTTAATGAGACACAGCTGGGACTGGATCACAACAGACAAAAGTGTATTCCCCACCCCTCCCACCATTAGAGTTACAAATCCATAAACAGACAACACATGCACACATGGGCATACACATCAACACACAAGCACATATGTTCCCTCTCTCTCTTTCTTTCTCTCTCTAATACAAACCAAGAGGCCAAGAGATGAGCTGCCACTCACTTCTATATAATGCTTATTACACAGGGTTTATTATCCCATTCAAATGAACCATATTAATTCATGTCCTTTTAGCTGGATTTGGAGTATTTAGCCTAACAGGACCCACTGGGAATAATAGCATAATGGTAAGCTCCCCCTAAACCCGTCACTGTCAATTTAAAAAAAAAAAAAAAACCCAACTCTTCTTAGTAATAGCGAGAGGTTTAGTATATGCACATGACAAGGAGACATCTGATGTGAATGATATTCAAGGCCGATCCACGTTACATTACCAACTTGACTAAATTCATGTGGATTATAAAGTCAGCAACCATGAAAGGCTAAACAGGACAACATCTGTAAGACAAAATACTAGAAGTTGTTATTTCTCTAACACTGGTACTTAAAGCAGTATTGATAGATTTTTTGGACAGCTACAATCCCTAACACTGACATTGTATCACCTTATAATATGGTTCCCAAACATCTGACCACACACAACACTGAGCAGCATTAGCATTCATTTGAAGTCATAAGTACACTTGAAGAACACAAATCCAATGCTTAGTCTCTTTGTAGCTCTGTTTTGGTCTCTAGTACGCCCTGGGGGAAATCTCCCTTTATATTTGCTAAATGTTACACTAATTTGTGTTGTTTTGTGCCAGGACAGTAGCAGGTAATAGTAGCAAATTTGTGGGCTGTAAAATGAAAACAATGAGGTGAAAGACACTAAAACACCCCATATAACAGTAACACTTTACAATTATAACTGAGGGGAATTTCAGAGTCGGGTAATAATTCTCTGTGGGCTCATCATTCCAAGTGACACCTTCCACATTACATGAAGTCACCTGAACTAGTCATTCCATTACATGTTTTAAGACAAAAATAAAATCAACAGCATTGACATTGATTGACAAGATTCTGACTATAACCAGCTGCTAATTCAATCTTATCCATATTTACTGATGTTGGGTTAAGGTCAGGGTTTAGGATTAAGAGTGTTATGACTGTATATATAAAATAAATTTATTAGGGCCCAAGTTTGCAGATCAATACTTTATTGACAAAGGGTAACTCAAAAAATATTTACAAAAGAGTCCAGGAATGTAAAGTCTGAACCAGGAGACTCAGGAACCAGCAGGAGACCTTGAGGATTAAGAGGAGGGAGGAAAAAAGGGAGCCAGTGGAAAAGCACTAGAGTCCAGGAACACAGAACACAAGAAGAGGGAGAGGCTCAGGAGTGTGTAGCCTACTTAAAGGGGAGCTGGAGTCTGGAGAAACTAAACACAGCAACAGAGAGGGAGACCCGGGAAGACTCACAAGACTGTGCTCACTTTCTCATCAGGAAAACCAATCCAGGAAACACCAGACCCAGGAACCAGGATAAGACAAAGGACAATAAGGAAAGTGAAGCCACACACGGGAAGAGTCAGGTCACAGTAGACTCACAGCGATCTGGCAGAAATCACACAGTATAGACTGGGAGTAATCACACAGGGTCTGGCAGTATGGCAGTTCTCAGAGCACACAGTTCTCAAAGTCATACAATACTTACAATACTACAAGTCCTGTAGTTCTGAGTGTGCATAGTGCACAGTATTCAGTACGATCCAGCAATGAGGAGAAGGGAGAGCTGGTCTATATAGACTTCTTCCCCTAATGCCTAACCAAAACCAGATGTGGTTCATCACCTCATTGCCTATGGGACACATACCTATACACTAGAGGAGAGAGAGACTAGGGAATGGAGAAAACCAGGGAACCAGGCAGACACAGGTGAACCTAATCAAAAGGAGATTAACATAAAACTAATTGAGATTAACACAGGCGATACAGGAAATAGAAACCAAAAATAAAAGTCAAAACAGGAAACTAGGACATGGATCGTGACAAAGGGTAAGGAACAGGCTTGTTCATATGTTGTTGTAATGTTTGTAATTCTATATAAAACAGGATAAACAGATAAAATAAACAAAAATTAATCCTCAAAGGGAAATTCAGGTGATATGTGTAAAACATGTCCATAATTATATGGCTAAATAACAAATAAGGGTCTTTAATGGTTTTCATTGGCCCAGCATCTTATCTTTTCTCTTGTATGTTATATTTTATGTGATGACCTTAGCATCCTAGATATGGAACAGAGCTTACTTTCATTATCCATGATGGATTGATCATTGTTAAAAGATTTGTCCTCCATTCTGCCCAAAGTCAATCTTTCCATCCTTCTATATTTGTCTTTACACTCTTTAGTCTACAGTATTGATGGTAATATGGGTCCATTATATATAAAATGTAAATGACATTCCTGGACATGATATTGTCTTGAGCAGCCTGCAGCATCCCGACACAATAAGGATAACATAATTAATTAAATTCACTGGAACTGTCATGGGCCTATATGACACTAATGTGTCCTGAACCTACATGATATTCTCATATGCATCGTAATAAAGAGGTGTCTAGTTTAAAGAGTCTAATAATACAAGCAACGCATTATTAATCCTGGCTGGGAGCACATCAGTAAGATGGAGTGCCTGCATCGCATGCACTTTGAAAACAATCCTGGTGAAACTGGTGTGTTCATGCCTGTAAATGTCTATGGGGATGGTTACATTATTTTACATTTTCTCATACAACCTTTGAAAATGACATTCTCTCCATCAATTTGCTGTGGCACATTTATTTATATTCTTCTCATCTTTCAATCTTACCAGCGGCCCAGTGGTTGGTTAGTACATTCAAAAGGGGGCGACTGTGTTATAATTAAACTCTGAAAAAGCTAGCTGTGGCTCTCCTTGAACTGCATGCATTAAAGTGGGCTGCGCTAGTCAGTAAGATACAAAGCAAAATGCAGAGAACGATTGGAAATCAGAGTGAGATCACAGCAGTCAGGCGGTGGCTGTGAATTTCAGATACATAGTGTGATCTGGGCTGAGGAGTAAGCTACAGTAGTGAGATCAGAGGGACAACCCGTCCATTTTCTGTTTTCCTATAGTCAAGCTGGATGCAAGATAGACACAATATCTCACCATGCAATCACCTGCCTGCTAGTATTAATATTCAACAGTTAAGTCCAGCTCTAGTTTAGGTTGTAAACACTCAATCTGCTGTAATATTTGGAAAGACATCACCCTTTCAATGCTCAAGGGCCACGGTATTATTTAGCTTGGCCTGATGCTGTGATGAATTAGTGAATTTCTGAGAGTGTGCTCTGAATTACATTATGCTAATTTCAACAACGATGCAAGGAGCATCAAAAAGGATGTATTTCTGTTCAACTGAGCCATTTCTGCTTGGTGGAACTTACATTTAACCACCTGTACATATATTCTAGTACAATACAACATGGTTTTCATAGAAGCACTGCAGCCATGAAGAAATATTCTGTAATAGGAATTGGCATACTCACTGAAATGTAAAAAGCAGCACAAGAGGTGCCCAGTGACCCACAAGACCCTTCCATCTTTAGGTTAAAAGCTGACTGAGACCAATGACTTTGACTATTACAGTAAGAGGGAACAAAAAGTTATGCTTCCATTTCAAATCAGAGTTTCAGCCCACACACAGGACATGCTTCAGTGATCTGAGAAATTACAGGATACCAACCCTTCCAATTTTGCCATCACTGGACCAGACTGTTGCAGGTTTTTGAAACAATTACCCCAAGGGGACCGGAGTAACCTTGTTTATAGCTCATTGAGCATCCACAGTTCCAATTTAGCACAGGTAATTACAACATCGTTATCTACTCCTAAATCTTCACCAAAGGTGTTATCACAAAAAACTACCTTTGGCTCAGCTGTTTACCTTCTGGACACTGATTGAAACAAACAGCATCAGTATGCCCAGGCATTTCTTGGACGGGCTTATGTTTGTTCTCCAGGTGTCAGCGACCTAGTGCAGCCAGCTCACCCAGAACACATCATTCACACTAACACACATCTGTCGCACCGGTCCAACCTACTCCATCACGTGGCCGGTCTCTCTCCTTGAATGTCCCGTCTCGCTTGGAGAGGACAAACAAATCTTCTGATTTGCCTCTAATCTGTAGTCTACTCTTAGAGTGGGCCACCGTCAACTCGGTACATCAAGGACAAGCGGTCCACAGGGGGGCTGTCTATTAGCACAGCATCCTGCCTCCACCATAGTGTGATAGGGACAGGGTAGAAGGATATGCTCCAATTAGAGACTGAGACATGGGGACTTTGCCCCTGACATGTCCCTGCTGCTCCACAAAAGAAGTGTGAGCACACTATTCACAGGAAGGAAAAGGGAATTTTTCTCTCGTGTATCTTCTCTGGCCTCAGGCTGTTGCTGTACATTCACCTGATGAAACCAAACCATTTTGCATTATGCTGTTGCTTTATGTGTGTGGTGCTGCTTTGGGTGTGTGAGCTTGTAAGTATGAATAGCTGGTTAAGCTTATGCTTATCTATATGGCTTTGAGGGAAAAAAAAGTGTCGTTGTTGATCTGAGGTTTCCATCATCAGACATACATCCCTCTATAAAGTGCAGCATGCTCCATTTGTATGTACTGGGTTGAGGTAGGCTGAACCAGCTTTATGCTTCATGCATCTGCACGCTGCATGAACACAATTTACTGATGCCCAGTGAAAGCTCCTTCCATCCATTTCTATTGTTTTTGCAACCCTACATGAAGGGAGTTCATTTGTGGCCACAGTCGGATTTTCAATCAGGAATTGTGTATTTGACTTAAGAGATGCAGAAGTAAACATAGCAGAAACACTCTGGTATGAATATTTACTCTTTGTTCCATATGAATAAAACACAACTTCGTCCTGATTCAACCACAGGACAACATACCTTCTACTGGTCCTATGTGTACGAGGGCCGACAAGGGCAAACGCTCAGCTTTTACAATACCGTACTTAAAAACACTGTAAAACATGACGGCCACGTGTTTAAAAAAAGAACTAAACGGAATACGTACCTTTTTTATGTCGCTTCTCTAAAAGTTAGCCAAACTTTGTTCATAGCATCCCTCAGTTCGGGATCCCTCTAGAGGCCTGGCGCACTTCCGTTCCGCGAATATGCAGCATTTCTCTTTCGCAGGTGTTCTTGGTATTTGCGTTGTTTGGCTGTTGCGGCGCGATTGCCCTTGTCGGCCACCGTACTTGGGCATTGAACACTCAAATATAACTGAGCCTTTCCATTATCAGGGGCCTCCCATTGATTCTAAACATCTCCAGTGGCCTGCAAATCCAAGTGTGTAGCCTTCTACATAAACAGAGAAAATCCAATGTATTTGCTTGACTGTGCAGTGTATCAACTATGCATGAACCAATTACATACCAGGGCCTTGGGGCTCGGTCAGAAATCAAATGGATGAGTTCCTGCAATGATCTTCCCCTTCACTCTACATATACATTCAATATTCTAGCCAAGTGGCCATTTGTTTGTGCAAACATTTGTTTCGATGTTTGTTTGTTCGCTCAGCCATGGACATTTGCTTTTTTTTTATATCCACTTCAAGACGGATCACCATCTTGTGACCTATTCTACAGGGATTTCCATTTGGGCTGAAGAGACTGGCTGTATTGATAAATAAAGGTCAAAGGTAGAAGAAGCACGCCCCGGGAGAAAGCTTGTGGTGACAGAAGAAGTTAGATGAGAAATAAACCACTGGATCTGCAGAGGCTTAGATTGATTGGACTTTAGAGGGAGGGAGGAAAAATTAAATTGAGGGAGGGAGAAAGGGAGGGAGAGGCTGGATAAGAGTAGATGAATAGAGAGAGAGAAGAGAGCACGAGTCAGCATGATAGGGGCAAGCCAGAGAATGAGATTTTTACCCTGAGAGCACAAACTTCAAAAGCTTTTGGGGGCATGTCTTTACACAATTTTACTCTTAACATAATCCAGATTTCTGAAAGACTGAAAGGGAGAAAGAGAAAGGGAGAGAGAGAGTAGAGTGGAGTGGAGTGTGTGTGTGTTTATGTGTGTGTGAAAGAGAGAGAGATAGGATGAGTGAGGATAAGAATGAAAGAGATGTAAGAGAGACAGAATCATCTCCGTGGCAACAACACCCCCTTATTGATCCCCTTTAAAACAAAATTAATAACTCATTACCCATTTCACTAAGATCAACATTTCTGATTGCTCTGAAGGCGAAGCTACAGCTACTGTGTTTGCATGTTCTAAAGAAATTTGGAGCAAAGTGTGATTAATAGGAAGTGAGCATTTTTAGGTTATCTCAAATTTTTTTGCTGGTCTTTTTCTCTGTGTATGTGTGTGCACTTGCGTGCTGTGTCTGTCTGTTTCTCTCTCTTCCATCTGGATTGTTTTAATCCCATTCTCTTCCTCTAATCCATCTTTCTCCTGCTCTCCCTCCCACACTCTCTTCCCCTCTCTTTGCCCCCCTACTAATGCACCAAGGAGCTGCATCTTCCACGCAGTTGTGATTCACTTGGCAGCCTCTCGAGATAAACATGCCGTGGTGGACAGACGCCTGGGTCCCGGTCCGGAGGAGCAGGACGGCAAGGACAGACTGACGTGGGTGGGCCATGCCCTGGTCCCAACGTCAGCACGGGCAACAGCGGGCAGAGCCAGCCACTTGGCCAGATGGTCCCAAGTCTAGCTCTCGCCACCGTTCATCAGATGCACCCGCTCGCTCTGTCTCGCCTCACCATGGCCCCCAGCATCACGTCACAGTGGAACCAGAGAAAATTAGCACCTAATTATAGGCTCCTCTCTGTGAGGAATGGTACTGGTGCTGGTGGTGTGTGTCAGCATGTGGAGGCTGGGTGAGTGACTCACTGTGGGACCGAGGCCTGCAGATCACTCAGAAGACATACAGAACACACACACACAGGCCATGGAGGAGACACAAGTGATTACACACACATATGCATGGAAACATACACAGGCAAAAGGTTGAACCTCTCCTTTTTCTGGTTGATTTGTGGCTCAGCAGGGTCTTCCCACCCCCCCCTCCACCTATGTGAATGCCACAACAGAAACCACTTGTGTTCCATCTCTGATCCAACAGGATTAATTGCACACACAATGGAAGCTGATGCCTCTGGTTTCAATGCGCCACAGGCTCCCTTGTGTTGAGGATGGTGTAGTTAATCTTCAATGGGAACAATGGACATTCTATTCTGGTGTATTTGGTTGAGACAGCTTGCCTATGCTGCCATCTTGTGATTGCATCTGGACAAGTACATAATGTAAATGAGTAGACTGGAAGGTAACTAGATTATTAGAAGGAGTATTTTATTGATGTAAAATTAAACGGTGATATTGGATTGAGCTCAAAGGAAAATCAAGGGTAGCAGAGACAAGGTACAGGTCAGACACTCAGTGAGCCTGTGATAAGAAGAAAAGATCCTGGCAGCTGCTCAGAGGGTCAGCAGCGGTCAGGAAGGATCTGCCAACACTGTGTGAAGTCAAATAACTTCAATCAGTTTCATATGGAAAGCGATTAAATCTTTATTAGGTCTGCAAAGACTTACCAAAAATAGGTTAATATAATAAAAAGGTGAATTTCTTGTTCTTAAACCATACAAAACCGTATTGTATCAAACTTTAATACTGTTGTTTACGCCAGCATCTCTCAATATTCATATATTATGTCAATCGTTTACAACACAACAGAGAGAGGAAACTTCACTGACAGAGCAAAACACCTATCCAGCATCATTCAAAGACTCACTGTTGTGTTCGCACCACTCTGAATGTGGATGCAAACCTGTAGATGTAATTTCTGGCACAACAAAAATTTGGTTATCAAGAAAACTGTAAGCAAATGTCCTTGCAGGATTTAGTGCATGTTGTGTATATTGCAATCCGTTGAAGAGCAAAGAGCAGCACCAGAATAGAAGCACTGGTGAGTTTGATTGATGCATGCACATGACATAAAAAGGCTGTGGGTGGGTGGAGGAGGAGGGGGAAAGGAGCGTTGGTGCAGTTTATTTTAGGGTACAACCACTTTGTAGGGGCTCCCTGGGACGTTGTCGTCACCCCATTTGACGATGACGGTGTAGCTGCCCTTGTCCTTGACAGTGTAGGTGACGTTATAGAGCTTGTTGCCCATGTGCTTAACATACACCTCCTCACAAGGAGTGTGGGGTCCATGCACACCCACCATCAGCATGTTGGTACCTGAAAAAGTAAGGGGGGAATTAATGATTGTGGTGTACAAACATTGCATAGATGTGTGTGTTTGTGTGTTATCACCTGATTCAGCAGTTCATCTCAGCTCAACCTAAACCTTTTAGTGTCTTTCAGCTGTTTTGGTTTTGTGGTCTGAAAGTATTAGCAGCTAGATGTTTGTAGTCAAAAAGCTCTGATAAGCTGCGTGCTATCTGCCCAGCCCCAAAACAGCAGACAGACAGAGCTAGTGACTAACTGATACAGGTAGTGGAATATTTAGCATTGAAAGGCCAGTTCCCTCAGGAGTCAGTGAAGATCAGAGACAACTAATAGTGGATACTGGACATTAATATCAGACTTTAACTCCTTCGGGTGTCAGAAACATGAATTCTAATTTTGTTCTCTGTCTGCTAGATATGCAGATTTGTAATGTAGATGTGTATTGTTTAGTGTATAGCTTATACCCATGCCTCTGCCGAAAAATCTGCTAAAACACAGAAACAGTTCTGTTCATGTTTTTAATGAATGAAAATCACTTTATGTGAAAAATCTTCTCACCTGCTTTGCTGCAGTCAACGGTGAAGTTATTTTTCTGCCCAACCATCGCCTTGGACAACCCCGTTCCACGACAGATCACCTTGCTCGCATCAGATATCAGTGCGGTTGAGGTGGTGGATGAGGATGAACTGTACGCACCACCCACTTTGGAGGTCTTTGTAACTGTTTCAACCAAGACAGAGGAAGTCTCATGGAGGCTGTGTCCCCCTGACAGTCGGGCGCCTGTGGAAGAGAGACAGAGGGCAAAACGTTATCTAATGTCATCAATGTTAACTCCAGACAATACACAACACATTCAATATTGACCAAAGTATGATGGAAGCAAAGATGCTGATATTTCTCAGGGGAGTTCCCCTCCACAGGAAAGTGCAAAGAAATGGCCTGGTGCTTGAGTTCAAAGAGGAAAATATTTCATACGACTTTCAAATAAACTGAACATCTAGGACTTATGGGAGTTCTTTTCACTCTTGAAAGTATTTTTATGTTCAATTAATAAAAAAAGAGAAATTTGTATGCATCAAGTAGTGAAAGGAATATATATCACTTTAGTGCCAGAGAAACTCAGCTTTTATGTAAGCTGTACTCTGAGCAGTCTGAACACAGATGACATAACATTTTCCTGACATCCACACTTTTTTTCAGAGGAACATTTGTTTCATAATCAAGACACTTGTCATTTGAGATCCCCAGATCAGATGGGAGAATGACTGTCAAGCAGACCTGTGATTTTAGCTTTGAAAGGGCTGCCCACTATGTGCTGTGGCCCGCCGTATTTGATGGTAATGAGATAGTTGCCAGGTGCCATGGGTACGTAGGTGATCTTGTAGCCTTCAGGACATTCGCGACAGTCCATCTTCACCTTAGATGGCCCGTCTATGTTGACGGATAGAGTGCCTGAGCCTGCGTTACAGGTGTTAACCACAAACTCCAAGGGTACACCTATAAGAGAGAGAGAGAGTGAATGCAGAAACTGATGCAAAAACTGCTCATTTGTAGCACATGATATTAAAGAACTTAAAGCACAAGGAAGCCACGTTACTACAAATGTAGTACATATTTTTAGAAGTCATGATGATATTTACCTGTGGTTCCTCCCTGCAGTCCAGGGCCATGTGCAGTCACCATACCAGGGTCTCCAATCAGTCCCGGGTCTCCCACTCTAACATTGAAGGGGCTTCCAGGAATGTGACACCCATTGAACTTGACATCTATGGAGTGAACGCCATTCTCCCGTGGAATGAAGCGGATTGCACTCTTGTCTGAAAACATAGAAGGAGAAGTGAAGTGATGTTACTTACCTCTACTCTTAAACATGAGTTTTACAGATAAAAAAAGCAAAACACTCTGACTGTTGAATTGTACTGTGTGTTTGTGGTGAGGTTAGTGCGTACCACTGTCAAGCTCAGTGACATAGCATTCCTCAGAAGAGCCAGACGGGGTATGAACTTTGGCGTCTACCACACCTCGAGCCCCATTTCGCTGCACCATGAAGGATGCTTCTTGGCTTACCTTCAGGTCCTTCTCCTAGAAAAGAAAAGATATGATAATAGTATGTGTGTGCATGCATTGTGTGTGTGTGTGTCCAAGGGACACAAAGCATGTGACTCAGCATGCCTGAACGAGAATAGATCGAGCAGTTGAGTGTAAGAGGTAGAAAAGGTCAGAGTTTACAGCGAGGCGTTCAGTGTTTTTGCCCTACAGGTGAATAAGCAGTCGTAGCAGACATAAGAGGTAATGTGACATTTTAAACACTGGTCTGATATTGCACTTTACCTGGCTTCTAGTGGGATAAAAATCATTCTCAAGTGTCATTTCAGTTAACAAAAATATATGTTTTTAGCATTGTTGGCAGTTGTAATGGGAACTGATAGAAAATAAAACAAGCATCTGTGAAGTGAGGAGACAAACATTATGAGCTGCCACAGGTCTCTTTATCTTCTGCTTATTCTTTTTTCCTTCCTTCCTCTCAGCTGAAACACAATCACACAGACTAACTGACTGCCCACACATAGCACAGCTTGTGCTGCCCCACATTAGCAAGGGACACTTAATCCAGCCCTTCATCACTAGCCAGCATCACAGTATTATAGTTGTGAATACAGTTCCAATGCTGGCATTCAATTACACTTCAAGGGCAAAGGACTACGGAAATATCTACAACCACTCCAACATTATGCTACATGCAATCTGTTAGTCAACCCTGCTATTTTGTGATGTCTGGTGTATGCAATATATTTTTGTGGCTTTTGTCAACTATGTTTGTGTGATCATACCTGAAGGCTTGTGACAGTGAGCCTGCGGGCCTCATCGGACAGTGTAGCAATTGGAACGATGAATGGGCTGTCAGGGATGTGCTCGTTATTGAACTTGATCGACACCTCATAGTCACCTGGGGAAACAGACAGGTATTTGCTTTCACCATCAAATGTACTTAGAAGATGTATAGACGAATTGAGAGTTTTGGCAGTTTAGAGACAATATACAGACAAATAAAAAAATGCTAGGGAGGAAAATGTAAATGCATCATTGGTGGGTTGTACCTGGTTCTTTCACTATGTAGGAGACACCACAAGAACCATCTTTCCTGTCCTCAAAAGAGATTTCAGCCTTGCTTGGCCCCTCTACAGCAATGGACAGACCACCAGCGCCTGCCTCTCTGGTCCAGATACTAAATTCAGCTGGAGAGGTTCAAGGAAAGCTAGGTTAGATCAAGTTTCATCGCAGGTGTCCATATTTGACTTTAAAACATTTCTTAGCATAGTATTTGCAGAAAATGCTATTCTTCTTGGAGATATCATGTCCCTGCCCACACAATGAACCTACAGGGTGCTCCAGCCACGCCTCTCTCCAGACCAGGTCCACCTGCGCGGACCTTGTGTGGTCCTCCCTCTCCCATGGGCCCGACAGTAAACTGGAAGGGGCTTCCAGGGACGTGTTGGCCTCTGTATTTGACGTTGACTGTGTGGGGTCCGATTTCCTGTGGAATGAATCGCACGCTGTAGGTGCTGCTCCCTCCATCCACAATGTCAGTGTCCACCGTTTTCCCACTGGGGCTGGTCACCTGGGCTGTCATGGCCTGAGAGCCACTCTCAACTGGTGATTCAGACCAGCAAAGCATGTTAGATACTGTACAATTAAGAAAATGTCTAACCTTATATAGAAGCTCTATATGGACTCTCACCCTCAGGTCTGGCAGTGATACCAGCGAAGCTGCTGAGACTCTCTCTCCCCAGAAAGTCTCCAAAGACATCTCTGAATGGGCTCCCTCCTCCTCCTCCTACCTGGGTGCTCTCTTCCACTCGTACCTCCCTCTTGGTCTCTCCACCTCGGGTTTTGCTGATCTCTGTGCGTTCAGTGCGGGTGTAGGTGTGGCTGCTACGGGTGAATGTCCTCGTCAGCCTCTCCTGAGCTGAAACCATCTGGAACCAGTTTCCTAAATTGACATGAAAGCACGTGAGAATACCAGTACAAAACAATACATGACCGCTGCACTATAACAACTTCTGACAGTCGTCTTTACTCACCTGGGATCTTGAGGTTAAGGCCACATGTGCTTCCCACTGAGGCAAGAGAAGATGCCTGCCTCTTCCTAGTAATACTCTCTTTGATCCTTCCTTCTCCAGTTACCTTCACTGTGAAAGGACTTCCTGTGTGGAAGGAATATACATTTACAGTAAATCAAAGAAAATATATAAGATTTATTTTTTAGATGTCAAATATTTTCAGTTTTGTAAATTTTCCAAGCTATAGATTTCTAACCTGGGATGTGCTTTTCAGCAAACTTAATGTTAACAGTGTAACTTCCAGGTTCTGTTGGACAATAGGTCACTCTGCACGTCCCATCCTCTACATCTTCACAGTTGATATCCACTTTGCTCGGACCCTCAATTGACAATGCTAGACCTCCATAACCTAAGAAAAAGAAGAAAAACGGAGACAAGTTTGATTTTTTTTTTTAATTATCATTCTACTCTGACAATTCTTGCTATAGGTAAGAAGGTGAAACACAGCCCACCTGCATTCCTTGTATCCACAAAAAACTCAGCCATTTCGAAAGTGTGTGCCTCCACCAGGCCTTTCCCAAAAGCCTTGACTCTGCTGGCCTCGCCGATCTCTGACTGGCCAACCATGATCTTGAAAGGGCTGTTAGCTACATGCATGCCATTCTTCCTCACACTCACTTCATGCTCACCAACCTCCTTAGGGGTGAAAGAAATACCTGTGAACATAAAAAGGTAGGGAGGCAAAAAAAAAAAAAATTCAGGACCAGGAAAATAAAATCAAAATGCATTAGATGATTCCACCAGCATCTTATCTATGTTTTTCTTTTCCTGTTATTTTGTGTATCTGGTAAATGAATATCCCACCGAGGTGTCTGTTGGGCAGCCTCTTGAGCAGGCAGGGCTCCTCGTTGCCTGATGGAGCTCTGATACTGGCAGTCAGAGAGCTCAGATCAGTTTCGGCTATCTTCAGCGACACGTCAGCCGCGGTGCCAACATTCAGCTGGGATGTCCTGGTAATGGAGTCATCCCCTTGACATAAAAAAGATGGTTAAGATGTTTGTCTACCCTTAAAACCTGATTTATGGCACATATATCCACTATAAACACATAACAGCAGTATAAAGAAGGTAATTCTATGGGGGAAATAATTGATTTACCAGTAATCTTAGCAGTAAAGGGACTGCCAGGAATGTGCTTGTTGTCAAACTTGACAATTATATTGTAGTCTCCAGGAGCTTTGGGCATGTACGACACAGTACAGGTACCATCTTTATTGTCCTTACAGGTGATCTCAGCCTTAGAAGGACCTTCCACTGCCAGTGACAGACCACCTGCAACAGAGAAAAAAAAATACTCTGACTGTTTTTTCTTTTTTTCCAGTTTCTGCAGTGTGGGGTTGCCAACAGTTTGCAAAGGTTAATTTTATTACCAGAGATCCACTGTGCAGCAGTAAATTTTACCTTCTCCTGCATTTTTAGTGACCACAGTGAAAGTGGCAGCCTTGTTGACCATGCCGTAACTCAGACCTGGACCATAAGCAGTTACCACCCCACTGTTCACAGCATCCACATAGAACTGCAGAGGGCTTCCTGTAAGGGATATAAATAGAAGAGCAAACAGTAATTATAGTGTTTCAGTAAGAGACATCTATCATGTCTTACTTATAAGAATGGAACAGCAAAACATAATTAAATAAATCATGGCATAGGACAAGCACTTCTCATTCTTCTAGCATGATGGGGTTCTGACCTGGAATGTGGTTGCCGTCATATTTGATATCCATCTCGTGCAAACCTCTCTCTGTTGGCTGGTACTTGATTGTGATGGTGCCATCTTTATTGTCAGTGATATGCGGACGGGCAGTCTTGCCTGAAGGCATCCGCACCTCACCTACAAAGGACAGCAGCATGGTTAGATGTCAGCAACCTGACAGTTTTTGTGTTTGTATGCAGGATTTTGTTTCTGTGTGAGTGGTATCTGTCACACCTGTGACTTCTCCTTGCTGTGGCGTGAAGGGGACGAGAAAGTTAACAGGGCGGAAGAGAGGATCCACAGTATCACGGGGAACAACTGGTTCATTAGTGGCCTGTTAATATGGAGAGAAGAGAAATAGTTGATCTCATACTGTTAAATGTCAGATCAATTAACAATTAATATAAAACCATAGCAGCTGTTTAAATACTTCTTTACTTACCACCACGTTGAAGGGGCTCTTGGGGATGTTCTTTCCCCCGAAGCGGATAGTAATTACATATTTTCCAGGTTCAGGGGCTGTGTAGTAAATGTCAAAGGTCCCATCATGGTTCTCCACCACATCCATGTCTAGCTCCATCCCTTGTGGCGTCAGCACCTTACAGGTCACCTTGCCTTTCCCAGCAGCCTTGGCATCCACTGTGATGACTGTATCTTCAGAGGTTTGCAGCTTCTGGAGACTGGCTGTTAAGAAAAGAGACCAGGGTTAGTGGGTTAAAAGTGCTGCATAAACACACGGGCTACTGTAAGATTTTTACATACATACAGCACAGAGATAAAAACAAAGTCTTGGATACTCACACACGCCATGTCCTCCAATAGACACTGGAAAGAAAAAGAGCATACTTGTGAACATACATATAAAACGAGACAATCTGTATTAAAACATCTATTTATCAGAACCATTATGGCTCTACAGTAGTTGTTTTACCAGTGAGGAGACATTTGCTGGCATCTCCTGTGGGCAGGGACTGGATGTGGTATGGGGAATAAGGAATCTCATCTCCTCCATATTTAATGGTGATTGTGTATGGGCCTGTAGAGTCAGGTACATAGGACACAGTGTAGGTGCCATCTCTGTTGTCCTGGATGGTTGCATTCTTTGGTTTGCCCTCTGGGTCCTGTGAACAATTGAGGATATTGAGTTGTTTCAAATGGTCACTTACAGTTCAAAAGCTAGACATTTTCAAATAAATGAATGCATAAATGAACCATGAACGCACCAGAATCTGCACAGTGAGTAGTCCCTCTCCAGCATCACGCGCATCAATGGTGAACTCAACAGGAAGGCTTGCAGACACACCTTTTTTGTCTAGACCAGGGCCACTGGCACGTACCTTACTGGCGTCATGCCCAGGCTGAGAAATGACCTTGAATGGACTGTGGAAAAAGGAGAGAATATCAAGTGTAATTACTAAGCCAAGTCAAAGACACAAATGAGAAGAGAAAATTTGCTGAGTTACACTTTCCTTTCTTAAATCCAGCTAAACAGAGCAGAACCTTAATTAAGATATTATTGCACATAATGCCTGCCTTGGTGTTTTTTAAACTCATACTGTACCTGTGTGGGACGTCCTTATCTGCATATTTAACAGCTACAGTGTAGGGGCCATCTTGGGCTGGGGTGTAGTGAACTGTGTGGGTGCCATCACCATTGTTCTTCACACCAACTGGCTCCGCAGTACCTGGAAAACAGGAACATTACAGGTACAATACACATAAACCACACACTTACTGATATTGGTCAGTCACTCGTGATGGTGTATGGATTATCATATGCTCCAGTATGTTCTCACCTGTTGGGCCATAGAGTTTAACATCCAGTGGGGCCTGTCCAGCCTGGGTACAGTCAA
The DNA here is from genome assembly GCF_900324485.2 of Mastacembelus armatus. Classification (NCBI taxonomy): domain Eukaryota; kingdom Metazoa; phylum Chordata; class Actinopteri; order Synbranchiformes; family Mastacembelidae; genus Mastacembelus; species Mastacembelus armatus. The sequence goes on along the minus strand of NC_046638.1, from coordinate 7,490,423 downwards.
CTGTGAAAGTCTGAGGAACATGAGCTCTGACCCCAGAGCCCAGACCTGGACCTGAGCACTTCACTTTGGTGGGGTCAACAGGGTCATGAACAGGAACACGGAATGGGCTGCCAGGGATCGGGTGACCTCCATAATTAATGTTGACATCATAACCCCCAGGAGTGAAGGGGACATACTCCACGCTACAGCTGCCATCTTTATTGTCCTTGCAAGATATTTTTGCCTCTGAGGCTCCCTCAATGGTCAGACCCAGACCTCCTGTACCAGCACCCCTGTAAGGAAAGCCAAGTTTTATTTAGTTTGCACATGTTTGAGTTAAATCCCTGCAGATCTCTGATTTAAATGTGACCCAAATGCACCTGGTCTCCACGGTGAAGTAGTTGGGCTTGTTGGTTATTCCTCCCTCTAGACCCGGTCCATAAGCACGGACCCGGGTCGGATCACATCCCTCCACCACTGAAACTCTAAAGGGACTCTTAGGTACAGGCGCGTTGTCATACTGCACCTCGATCAGATGTACTCCTGCACACAACCATACATCAGTTCAGTATCTGATATCACCTCTCACTTCCTGAGCAGTTTTAAAGCACACAAATATTTTCTTTTATTGCCACTTGCTTTTAATTATGGGCCAGAAAAATTCCCTTCTAGGGATATAAACATCTGTTTAGTTATAAAAGACACCATCTAGAGCACAGAAGATCTGGTTAATGTACAAGCCATTACATCTGTTCCCTATTCATTATTCTGTTACAACATGTTTCTGACAGAGTCCTCTCAGTAGGCCTATACTCCAGATTCCCAGCCGCACTGCTATGATATTAGAGCATGTCTGGTGGTGGAGCTGTGCTTTGTGATCTCTTTGCTTTGTGTTATAGGTCTCTATTAATATCCCCTGTCATTCCCTTGCTCTATTGCTGTGTGCAGGCAGCCTTCAGCACACATACCTGCCTGGTTAAGAGCTTCTGTTCCAGCGCATACTATTTATAAAACAGAGTCTGTCTGCCTCCCTGCTCTCTGCCCCCCACATCATTGCTCCACTGCATCATTCTGTATTTATACCCCTCTCTCTGTTGCTCTTCCTTTTCCCACTCTCCTGTTTTATTCCCAGATGGCACCTAATACGAGCACCTGTTAGTTGCTTCTCTGTCTATCTGTATGTACTCTTTCAGATAGGCTGTCTCTGTAAAATCTTTTATCTATCTGAGCCACATTAGTTTGGTAAATATTACATTTTTCAAAAAACATAAACCTTAGATCATCGTTGTTCAGTGTATCTCTACCTAATGTTCCATTCACTGTTTGCATTAACTGCTAAATGACATGAGAAAATGTTCCCTGTGCACGTACCATCCTCGAATGCTGTGTACTCCACTCTGTATGTGCCGTCTGCCTTATCAGTGATGTAGCTCTCTGTGGTGGTGCCAGAGGGGTTGATAATGCGAACCTTAACATGATTTCCTCCAACCTTGTTGAGAGTACGGGCATCAATGATGAAGTGGGTTGTGACTTCTCTAAGGACACCTAGAAACATAACATAAAAGCCCTTTGACTGATTTGTTCTTGAGGAGAAATATTAAACGCAGTCCCAACACGAAGACATTTTAAATCTTCATGAGCTATTAATGAACTATTTAAATTTATATATGCTAGTATATAACTTCCAATCAAATGTTTCTTTCATCAATTGTTACCTGTCTCTATTGTCTCCATTATCAAATAATCATTTAATCTTTAAAGTCTCACTAGTACTAGTCCTGAAAAAAGGAGATTACAGTGTCCTGAGGTATGTCTTCAAATTGTTTGTTTTATGTAACAAAAAGCCCCAAACCCAAAGATATTTTGTTTGAAATGACATAAAAGCAAGTTTCCACGTTGGAAATGACTTCAGTAGAGTTCATTATCAAATGTTTGTCAATTATTATATTGGGCAAACACTAGTTTCCTATAGTCTTTTTAGCAGTGTAACATATTGTGAGCATATTTAACCCCTATTATGAGATGTTAACTCATGTTAAGCTTAGGCTCTTGGTGTCATTACCTCTTGGCTCCACTCCTGGCCCATAGACGTGCACCCCACTGGTGTCCACAGAGGGCTCAACCTGCAGGACCTTTGGAAACTGAGGAATCATATGGCCACCATATTTGATGGTGATGGTGTGTGTGCCATGAAAGGGTGGGATGTATGTCACAGAGAAGATCCCCTCTGCAGTTTTCTGGATGTGCACTTCAGCCTTAGCCCCAGTCTCTGACACAATCTCGATGGTGAGCTCACCATCGCCTGCTCGGGTGCAGTCCACAGTAAAGGTCGCTGGCTCGCCGGCCTTGGCCTTCTCCAGACCAGGCCCGCTAGCCGTCACCTTGCTAGGGTCAAAGGCTGGGCGCACTGCAGCTTTGAAGGGAGAGCCGGGGATGTGCTGCTCTGCAAACAGGATGTTGATGGCATATTCGCCAGGTTCAGTGGGCAGGTATGAAACTGAGCATGTGCCATCACCATTGTCCTGGCACTCAATTTTAGCCTCACATGGACCCTCCACAGTCAGGCCCAGCCCACCTGCACCAGCTCCTTTTGTGTCAATAGTGAATGGAGCAGGTTTACCCACGATGCCCCCCTTCAAGCCTGGACCAAAAGCTCGCACCTGTGATGTAACAGTTAGGTCAATTTTTGAGATGTAGTACAACAATCCTGTATTGCAAAACACTGCTTCTTAAGCCCCATGTATGAGGAGAGTGAAGAACTACATAAACCGTTACCTTTGAAGGATCAGCAGGCATCACGGCTTCAACACCAAAGGGGCTTCCCATCACTGGGTTGCCATCATAGTTGACATCAACCTTGTACTGCCCCTCCTCTGGGGGAATATACTTCACACTGTGAGTGCCTTTGGCTTTGTCTGATTCGATCTTGCATGGGATTGGTCTGCCAGAGGGCGAGGTCATCTTCACACCTACATTGCCCTGCCCGCCAGCACCCTTTGTGTTAACTGTGAACTCCTGATCCTTACCAACCTCCACTTCTGCGAGAAAGATTCAAATGAGACATTTAACCTTTGCTGTTAACTGTGTTTACTTGTAACTGCAAGAGTATGCTTGTACTTACTAGTGTCTAATCCCTCCACTTTCACTTTTCCAATATCCAGAGGGGGTGCCACTGTGATGTGGAAGGGGCTCTTGGGAATGGGATCACCTCCATGAGTCACTGAAATTGCCATGTTACCCTGAAAAAACACAAGAAACATAATTTTTTTTATTGATTTGATGTGCCACGGTCAAAAATTCTCCTCTAATGTTATTGGACTTCAAACAGAGGCCTACAGTACCTGTTGAAGAGCAGTGTACTTGACAGTGTAGGAGTAATCGTGATTATCGATGATCTCAAAGTCACGAACCGCCTCTCCTGGGCCTGATGCTGCAAAATGCACCTCAGGCTTTGCCTTGCCAGCTCCCTTTGTGTAGATGGTGAAGTGGGTTGGAGTACCCACCTCCACACCTGCAATGTGTGTGTTTTGTCAGTACTATCAATCCCAGTCAAATCACATCATTTCTAATCATTTCTATATTGAATGTGCTTGGTAACTTGTTATCTCTCTCACCTGTCTTATTGAGTCCTGGACCCTCTGCTCTCACCTTACCAGCATCATGGGAAGGATCCACTTTGACTTTGAATGGACTGATGGGAATTTCCTGATGAAGACAATTGTGAGAAAATACATGAATAATAAAAACAAAACAAAACAAAAAAAAACTGAATTACACAGGTGATGTAACATGCTTCGTTCATCCCTCCTCCATTGGAAACTGTATTTTTACCTGGTCAGCAAACAGCACCATGATGGTATATCGGCCTGCACTGGGGGGGGTGTACTTGACGGTGAATGTATCATTGTCATTCTTGATAATGTCAAAGTCGATGTCTGCCTCAGCAGGACCAACCACCCCTGGGGCACACTTGATTCCAATGCTGATGTCCCCTAATAGTGAATAGCAAAGTGAGCGTAGTTCAAAAAGGTCATTCAAAAGTAGGTGATCTGAATAAATAGAAGCAGTCCATTCACTGCCTGGAGCTTCCTTTGAGGTACATTTTATTCATTTCAAATAACCTATGCAGCTGTGTCGGCTCAGCTGAACACATTTGGGTATTCTGTTCATTCTGTGCTTTTCAGTGTTCACACTACATGTAATTTGATTAAGAGTCAGCTAAACTCAGAAGTGTTTTTGTAACCACCCACATGATCGCCTCCTACATGCTCACCTTGACCAGCCTCACTGCAGTCCACAGTGAAGTATGTTGGCTCATTAGCCTTGAGCCCTGTCTTCTCCACTCCAGGCCCATAGACCTTGACTTTGTCTGGATGAGAACCCTCTCCAACCAGCACCTAATGAATTCACAGTGTACTTAAGGCACAAGTCACTGGCTGAAGAAGAACTGCTGCAGTCCTTTAATTTTGTCTATATTTGGTGGAGTATCATCACATTAAATTGACTGAATTTTAAGAGCAGTATAGCTCTGTGTGTGTGTGTGTGTGTGTGTGTGTGTGTGTGTGTGTGTGTGTGTGTGTACACTGTGGTGTGTCTTACCCTGAAGGGGCTGTTTGGCACATTGACCTCCCCCCAGGTGATGATGATGGTGTGTTTAATGGGTTTAACAGGAGTATACACACACAAATATGTGCCATCTCCCTTGTCTGTGATCTTGATGTCAATGGTGCAGCCTTCCACATCCTTACAGATACAAAAGCATATCAGTTCTGGTTTGTACAATGAAAACAATGAAAATTTCACAAACTCTTACTCCTCCCATACCTGTGCATAGATCTTAAGGTGACCTTTCCCAGCCATTCGGGCATCAATGGTGAATTCAGTTGGTTTGTTCACAATGAGACCAGTTGGCTGCAAGCCTGGACCAAAGGCTTTCACCTGCAACAGCAAAAGATGTTTTAACATAATTTTTATGTATTTTGTTTAGAATATGGATATAAAAGATCATCATGGTTTATAACCTGGTTTATCCTTTTATGTATGGATTATATGTCGATGAGTGGGACTTACCTTTTCAGGGAAAACATCATTAGCTGCAGGGAGGATGTGGGCCATGAAGGGGCTGTCCTTGATGTCCTCATCGTCACAAATGACATGAACAGCATAGTCACCAGGCTCCGTGGGCCAGTAGCGAACATCACAGGAGCCATCACCCTTATCATCACACTCAATTTTAGCCTGCGACGGGCCTTCGATTGAGAAGCCTGAGAAAAGGAAGCACTCACACGTTTAGATTTTATGTTTCAAATATTTAAAACACAATTACTACACTTGTATCACTTGTCTCACCTAGAGTTCCCACTTCTGTGCCAATGGTCTCTACCACAAAGTCAGCAGATTTTCCCACCATGCCTGTTTTCAAACCAGGACCCCAGGCTCTCACCTTCTGAAAACCTGCCTCAGGACCCACCTCCACTTCAAATGGGCTGCAGCACAAAATAGAATATTAACATCTTAAATGTGAATATGTATTGTTAAAAAACAATTAAAGGCACCAATAGGGCCCTACCTGCGTGGGATTGGCTGGCCTCCCCAGGTGATGCTGACTGTATATTTACCAGGTTTAAGGGGATGATATTCACATTCATACACACCGTTTCCTGCATCTCGCACTTTCACTTTCTCCTCTGCTCCAGCTAAAGATAAATAATATAGTAAATATTGATTCTTGCCCAGTCAAAGATGAATCTTAATCATTTTGTTTTATTACAGGTTCATGTAAATGTAACCCTGTCGACAAAGAACCCAAATAAACCAATATTTTCCAAAATGAATTGGGAACAATAAGGAATGAGGCTGAGAAGAGAGAGCTTTCTGACTCACTTGGTCCTTTGACTGTGACGTTCAGCGCTCCACTGCCAGCTCCCTTGGTGAAAACTTTGAAGTCTGCAACCTCTTTTACTCTTACGCCTTTAGGCTGAAGGCCTCTGCCTGTAGCTCTGCAGGCATTTGGATTTATGGCTAAAAAGAATAATAACGAGTGTGAAAGAGAAAAATATTTAGTAAAGCAAAAGGCAACTGACACTAGCCATCAGTTGACAGTGATGTTAGTAGCAAAGACGATAACATATCCAATTCATATGGGATTCTTTCAAGTTTGACTGACAGAACCTGAAAAAGATTTTTTGCAGCACATACGACAAAGTACAGAATGTCGAATGGGATATTGACACACTTGAGTGCATCAAGGGAGCTTCTGACAACATTTTAGTGAGTCACTCAGAAATGTTGACTGCAGGCTTTAACTTGAATGCTGGCTGATGCAAAATTAGATGCAGAAAAAAAAAACATGTCAACAGCACAAGCAAAAACATTTAACAAGGGAGAATAAAGTAGGCAGGAATGCAATCTGGGACAGTCTGTGTACAGCATTGCATCAGCTCTCTTTGTATTGAAAACTTCAAGCTGCAGGACGCAAGAAAATGTAGCAGCCGACCAAGCACGGCACTGAGCCGTGGCACCCAAGTCTTAAAAAGCACAGAGGGGCATCTGCAGGGTAGGGCATAGAGAGCAGTTGGGAGATCTAGCTGAGCAACGGGCACCAGCTCCTTCCCAGCAGAACATACTAACTTGGGCGGCCAGGTTTTGAGGGAGGGGCCCCCTTTCCACCCTTTGCTCCAGGAGGGGTGCGCACTGACTGAGGGACTATCTGCAGTGGAGCTCCTGTGGGAGGAGCAATGTGCAGTGCTAGAAATGACAGATAGGAAGGGTTATCGTCTATACTGAGTAGCTGTTCCCAGGGAGAATGACTGTAGGTTGTGAGGGATAGATCACCCTGACACTAACAGCACACTAAGAAATCTGATTTGTCTGACAGTAATTTACAACCCAGACAGATGGCTCACCTTCTGCAATGTTGACAGTGAAAGGGCTCTTGGGGATCTCCTGGCCTGCAAACAGCACATGAATGGTGTGAGGCCCCTCTAATATGGGACGATAGGTGCAGCGGAAAACGCTGTCACCTTTATTCTCCAGAATGAGCTCAACTGTGTCCTTTTTGCCTTGTGGGTCAACAATGACCACACTGACATCACCATGACCAGCACCTGAGTGAGACGGAAAAATAATCAGTTATTAAATGACAGATGAAGCTGAAACTTTAGTCTCCCACAGAAACGTCCACTGATTAGCCTTTCATTAGATCATACTTCCATTGTCTGCACATTTCCATGGTGGTTGGTGGACTTACCAGCTGTATAGATGTCAAAATAGGTAGGTTTGTTGGCCACGTTGCCTGTAGGCTCCAGACCTGGTCCTCTAGCATGGACTTTGCTGGGGTCACCCATATCTTTCGCCACATTTACTGTGTAGGGGCTTTTGTCAATGTCCTGACCAGCAAACAGCACTTTTACCTATGAAGAAAAAGCAAGACATATTTAAGACACCTTTAAATAAGTAATGGACATGTAGATGTGATCATGTACATAGAAAGCAGTTACAGCTAGCTGTTACCTTGTGGACACCCTCGACTTTAGGAACATAGGTGACAGTGTAGGTTCTGTTTTTGTCTTTGTTGGGTTTAACCTTAGCCTGAAAAATAAGAAAGCAGAGACAGTTACACTTTGAAACATTTAACACCAGGATTATGTGAGATGGCGAGCTGGCTGTATGTTAATATCCCCTGTGTATCAACTTGCCTCCTCTTTGTGACCTTCAGGATCCTCAACATAGACCAGGACCTCACCACTTCCAGCTTCAAGAGTTTCCACAGTAAACACAGCTGGATGCAGCACCTTGTTGCCATGAGGTTCAATACCTGTAGTGTAAAGACACATATGATATACTGCAAAGCTTGGGGCAATGCAATAATCTTATCAAAACTAACAAAATGACACACCAACAAAAAGTATTTAAACAGCTTGCTGCTGTGATATTCAGGACTGAGAAAGTGAAAAGTATTTATTCCAAATTCATACTGTGTCAGGACTGTAGAGGTTTGTGGCCACTTCTGAGTAACCAACCTGGTCCGTAGGCTTTAACTTTGTTTGGGAAAAGCTGTTTGGGCCTGAGAGGGGCTCCAGGCTTCAGTTTTGCCTTGGGGAACTGGGACAGATAGGTCATCACCGAGTGCTCGTCCACATCTGGGTCCACGATTTCCTCAGGAGCAATCACCTACAGCACAGAAAGAGAATCAGCACAACAGAAGTGAATACTATGACTTGTTTGATCTTCATAGAAGAGTATATGGTAAGTTTGGTTTGTTTATGCAACATCTCACAACAACCATAAAGCTAAAAACAAAAAGAGCTAATTTATGTTTCACCAGATTGTTTTGCTATTTCTAAGAAAGATATGACACTTTACAACTAACTATACAATTTTCCCTTATTAAGCATATTGCAAATGGATTTAACGAGGATTAAAGTTATTTATACTTTCCACCTCTGACTCCGTTCTCCCTCACAGCACTTGTTTGCTTGTCTATCACACAGTGGTACAACGCCATGCCTGGTTATATTTAACCCCAGGACAGCAGGGTTAAGGATTGTTGCCTTCAATAAGCCAGCCAGGGAACTTATCCCAAGCCAGACCTCTCCCACATCTCCTTAACACCACCAGACTGGAATCTAGCCCCCAGGCCTGTAGAGCCATTACATGCACCCCTTGGCTATATCACCAATGCTAAGCCAAACAGAGAATAGCTAACCCTGTGTCTTAGACAAACAAGTAAACAACCTACATAGTGCACATTACAATACAGAGACTCAGAGTCCTACAAATGGGACTGGAAATATTGCACTTGCTCTGTTCACATTGTTGCTCTGATGAGTGCAGGCATATTTACACCTCTGTCTCAGTGGCTGGCATGGAAGGTGCTAAGAAATCTCACACCTCCACAGTTTCACAAATCTACCAAATAAAACTCCTACACACTCACTTACTGAGAGCTACAATAAAGTAAAAGGAAATATTAGAAGTGAGTTGGGTAATAAATATTTCATGACATCCTCCAGCATGATCTCCCTGGAAAAACACTGGACTCTAGTTTTGCCGTTTTTTTCGGTTTAGTGTTGCTTCACTAGTGTATGTACCTGTTGTGAGGGATATATGCATTGCAAACGTGTCTTGGTACCTGCTTTAAATTACTTGGAGCTGATTGGTGCTTTGGTGCTTAGTGAACGTCTGTCCACTGTGTATAAAAACTATTTTGCCAATCAGAAAACATATGTACTTGATGCTTGTCTTACGAGATCAATCTCATCTGTCTGACACCCACCTGTGATAAAGCAAACTAAAAAGTAATTCCTGACTTACAGCTATCATCTATTATCCACCTTACCTGAGGCACACCCAGCCAGTCGTCAGCCTGTTGCATGGCTTCTCTGGCATTCTGCACAGGCTGGTTTGGATCCCACTCGGCCCAATCAGGGCACAAACCTAACAGAATACAAACAGGCCAATTAAACAATAATGCACAAATGCAGGCAGGCAATGTTGCACTGTAGCTGCTCTAATAAGGCCACTTGGGCTGTCACTGCTTCAACACCTCCAACTACAACATCGCCAACACTGCGGTGCTCCTGTGTGTTTAAAAAGTGCATCAATGAAGGTCTCTTTTGACTGTTAAATGAAAAAAGAAAAAAAAAAACTCAACCTTGACAGACAATCTGGCACTTCCACTGTGGCTCAAGGCAGTCTTTTACATGCTACTAATGCCTTAATTGGATTAGTGTGGCAAAGGGGTGTCTACATGCGTGTGCAAGGAAGAAGTGTGCAGGGGCAGTACAGAAAAAACACAGTGTAAAGCCATCAGCAGCGAAGCACCAGGGTGGGTCTTTCACCATATAAATTTGGGAAATCAGATGATGTGATGTCATCTCTGGAATAAAACTACAGCCTCATAATGCAACAATTGTACCCTGGTAAAGATGAAGCAATTGTAACCAAGGAAAACAAGACTATGCTATAACTAAATAAGAATAAGGTTAATAGAACAACATAAATTGTAACTATCTGATGTTCCTTTAGGAGATTGGTTTCTTCCTGGCCAGGCTAATGAACTTGTTTTGCACAACTGTATTTAAATTAAAAGCAGAGCTTCTGTGTTTCTCTGCTTCAGAGCAGAGTTGGTTTTGACAGTTACACTGCTGCTTGGTATTAGCTGATGAAACAACAGGACCTTGTATGGTCAGTGTTGCAGCATAGTGTTTGAAAGATGCGTCTGCTCAGATCAGTGGTTCATATAAACACAGTTAAACACGGTGTTCTGCACTCCCCCTGCTACTCCTCCACCTTTTGCTCTGTGATGCAGGAGTTGGGAGAGCACTCTAACGTTCACCAATGGAAGCAGAAACCCAAACTGGCAGTGGCTCAAATTATGGACTTGTGGTCGTTGAATCTTTGGCTTAGCCACCTCCCTGTGACAGATCACTCTGCATTTTGATGCAGAGCCAAGCATCCCCTTGACAGAAAAGGAGGAATGGTGCCCAAATTTGGGGGTGTTGTGTAGCAGCAAGGCTATAAACACTAAAGCTGGGCTTGGACCTCAGGGCCTGAAACAGCGAGAATGAAAGCTTCAGTCACTGCAAGACAGCTGGCAGGGACGTCCTCCAGCCATCAGCAACCCCTCTACAACCCACTACACTACCTGGTCTCCAGAGACAGATTACACCGTCTGAGATCTTAATCTGAATCTGGATGTGTGTCTGTGTGTACTTGTATGGCTAGATATTGTGACAACCAGTTTTAGACCATGGAAGTTTGGATATTTTGGCTGGTAATCACTTTCTGCCACACCCTCAAAGGGCTGTTTGAGGGTTAGGGTTAGAAATAGGTTTACGTTATTGTTAGGGCTGGGGTAACGCATTTTAATTGTGATGTACAGTAAGGACCTTGGGAATGCATTATGTAAATGCATTCTATCAACGGTAGCTGTAAGTGTGTATAAGTGTGTGTGCTCCAAAATGTGTGAGCTACAGTATACAGCACTCATTTCTAGATACAAATTCTCCTGAGAAAGTGATACTGTTTTAAATACACTGACTGACATATGCCTGACCCCACCCTCCATAGCAACCAAGCAAAACTGCCATATACAACAAGCCTGTTGACAGGCACTGCATGTATTCTGAATCAGCACTTCAGCTACGCGCTGCTTACCAGGGGCACAATTGTCGACCAGAGCTCCCAGGGCTTTGCCATCCCGCCAGTCACGGTTGAAGTTGTTGATTGGCAGTTGGGGCACTTTGTTCTGAATCCAGCCCAGCAAGCGCTGTTTGGGGGTCAGCTTCTTAGTCTCCTCATCATCCTCGTCATCCCACATTGGCATGGAGATGGAGTAGTGGAGGATGAGAGTCCAGATAAGACCCAGAATCAGCTTTAGATTCCCATCTACAATGGCTTTGCTATCTGCAGTTGGAGAGTAGAGACATGAGTTCATGAGCATTCATAACTTTCCAAACTTCACACAATGCACCATGGCCTATAGCACTGGGTGATATACGAGGTAACTGCATCTTCTATCTGTACTTTCATTCTTAATTATTTGTGTGCCCTTTCGGGTAGATTTGCATTTTTACTAGTGAACTGGTTTAAATCCCGTATGTTGTCGTCACTGACCACAGCACCCTAATCTATAAGACATTAGGATTTAAGATCTATACACAAATACATTATTTTCAAAATAATCCTTCATTGAAGAGTTGACCACGCTATTCTGAGTAGAAATATAAACAATGATGACTGACTGCTGAGAAGACAAGAATCTAATGCTCCTCACTGCCTCCCCTGAGCCCTTTTCTCTCAGACAGCTGTCTGGCTGAGGACCCCTGACAATCTGTCATCCAGTCACAATGGCACTCTGAAGAATGTGACAGCTGAGGATATGTGGAAGTGGATCCCCCTCTGCATAAATACCACTTGGATTTCAATTACCTCCAAAACTTGTAGCACCACAGTGTGATAAATCAAACAGGTGAAGATTAGAATCACCGACAGTGAGCATGCAGCTCATTTTCTGAAAATTCTCCAAGGAAAAGTTTGTCAAATAAGCCATTTTAAATCCACTCCAATTTAGAAATTCAGCCATTTAAGCCAAATAACCTCTGAGGAGCCCTAGCATTAATGTTTTATTGACTAATCTCATGTGATACACTCCACTTAATTTATTTAGACTTTAATAACAGTGGGACTTTGATGCCAGTTGTTTATCAGGAGACTGTTTTATTTGAGACTATTTATCTTTTCATAGATTAGTTGGCTTCTACCAGAGCGTTTGCCTGTGTCACTGTTTGACTGGCACAGGCAGGTGGCACAATGTGGAACAGCGTGGTTTTGATCCCACTGTGTGCAGCTTTAAGAGCAACTGTGTGGCCAGAGACATCCATCAATTGGTATCTGGTTACACACTTTGACACATGTGCGGCTAAGTCTATGGTGACTATTTTAGTGTCCCTGGGTCACTGTAATGAGACAGACATTATCTTAAGAGGGCTGCATTGACCCACTAGAGATGCATGCAGGGAGGATGCTGGGAAGCGAAATACCACCACTTCTATTATCACGGCCTGTTTCTGTCAAAACAGTCTGACCTGGTGTGTGTCTGTACGGCTGCGACAACTACGCCAGACACACACTGACATATTAAGTCCGAGGCACACTTTCCTGGGAACACACTCTGCTAAACTTTGAGGTAATATCTGTGATTGTGACATTTGCCCCACTGTGATCACAAGACCCACTGAGTATTGAGATTACCGTAGAGAGTTTCCATCAGTGTAATCACACACACACACACACACACACACTCTCAAACACTCATACCCAGGTGGACACACTGTGGCTTTCACGGTCCACCGATCACAGCCTAAGTCATTTCAGGACTTTCACTCGTGTTGCAGGACCATTAGTCGCCAAAACAGAAAAATACTGTGTCAAAATCATAATGACTATTCTCCTGTAAGAATCGTGGTGGTGTGTAGAGGTGTATAATTAAGCCATAACTCTTCATCTTACGCTGTCTGTCCTTTTTCATATTTCCTCCTCAGCTAATAAATAGTTTTAAGAGGTGACGTGCTCTTCACTCTGATGGAGTGAGGTTCCCCTGTTGTGACGCTGTGGAAGTCAGAGTCATAACCTCAAAGGGGTTGCAGATGGATCTGGATAGCAATTGGCTGTCAACAAGAGGCCCCAGTGAGTCATTCTGACACCTGACCTGACAGAGATGAGTGTGTTGACTGCTGTCCACATGCATAAATTTTGTCTTTCCCCATTACCAGGGTCCTAGTGAATTTCCAGCCACATTGCTGCAGTGGGAGGAATCCACAGCCCACTATGGAGCCACTAGGCCTTGGCCCTGACACAAGTTAATGACCTCAGTGGCACCTCTGCATTAACTTTCCAATAAGCTTTTGACCTCTGCTCAATGCTGCTTCCCAGGGACCTGTGAAAGCTATGTCTCACTGCTGGCTGACACCTGGGCTGATAACATACCAACAAAGCGTTGGAGAAGATAGGGCGGTCTTAAAAATACCTAATGCTGTGAACTCTTGTTGTCATGGCTCAATTTATATTCATATTTTATATCAGAGCACTGGATCTTGGGTCTGGACACACCCTGTCATTGTCATATTTATTATTTCTCCCTATCTAATAACAGCCTGGTGCCTTTATGTCTGTATTTCCCCCCATAGGAGGTCATTATAGAGACTAACTTACCTATTGAGACCAGTTTGATATGCTCTCTGTCCAGGAACTCCAATGCCACAGAAACATTTTCCAGTTTCATCTGACGGAAGTTGGGTCTGGTGTGGTGCTTTCTGTACATTTTCTTCTGGCTCAAAACTTCCAGGAGGGAAATGAGCTTCAGCCCATCACTAAAATCCCTCTGCAGGTCGGTGATGGTTTTATTGACGCACTTCAGGTGCTCGTTGCACCACCTGGTGAAGGTGTTCTGCTGGATCTTCTTCCACGGCGCGTCCTCGGCCAGGTCCTTCTCCGTGGCTGGCATCTCGTCGTCCTCCTCTTCCCCAAAGTCGGTGGCCTGGTAACACTGCGGAGGCAGTCGGTCCTCGTAGTTGTTGCTCATCGTGATGGCCTTCTCCGAGTCCAACTTTTATACCGCGGCGACACTTATGTGTTGAATTATTCGCTCGGCAGCGCACAAAACTTTAGCAGCTCGATGACAAGCGCGTACTCGTGGAGGAAAGTTCAAACTTGCAGGAGTTCAGAAAGCTGCCTGGAGACTTTTCGGGTGTAGGTGCGATAAAAACCACTTATGTCGGGACAGTGATGGATGAAATGATCCGATTTACAACGTGCAAGGCAGCTGCTCGTCCGCTTTTTTTTAATTGGCACCTTCTTGAGAGCTCGATCTTTTCTTATACAGCCCTGAGAAGTATGTCGCTGTTTGCCTGCTGAGCTGGAGCTGGAGTTCACTCTAAATGTGTTTAACTTGAACGATGAGACAGAGAAAGAGATGGGTTTATAAAGGACCCCCGGGGCCACGTCACTCAGCCTCTGTGATCATAGTCTATTTGTCTGTGCATAAGGACAACGGGAGTCCGGGTCGGTTTACGGGGAGGATGGGGCGGTGATTGGTCAGACCCCTGGCAGCGGCGTACTCCTTATTTTTAGGCGCTCCTATTTGGGCTCATGAGGGGGCTGGGGCTTCCCGATTGTTGTGAATGTGTGTCATGCTCGGGGTCCAAGTGGCTGAACAATTGAACTAAGAAAAGAGAGTGAGACGTTTCTCGATAATCTGCTGGTTTACATAGTAAAATAAGTCAAAAAGTGGGATTTTACACATCAGATTGTCTCAGCGAGGCCCCAGAGACAAACATTTTAAAGGATGAGCTCACCCTGGTAAAGATGAAGCAACTGCATTACATATGTTTAACAAGTATCTGCCACCCCTGAGTGAAATGCATTTGCAAGTGGACAAACAAGGGTCAATACAGACAATATAATACTTAGGGATGAATATAGGAGAATGTCTGGTAGCTAATAAAAGAAAACTGTTCATTTAGATTTTCACAGAGAGTAAGAGAAGAATCTTCTTTGCTAACCAAAATAAAAAAAAAAAAAACTGATTGTGAACAAAAGCAATTTTGTTTGGCTTCCAAATCTGATCAATGACAACATGACAGCGTTCATTGATTGAGGACTGTGTATAGAAATCCAGTGGCACAGTTGACGGTGTAGAAAAACTGATTGTGTTCACACAAAATGAGCCAGTACCAAGAAGTACTGTTTTTGCTGCTGGTTTAGGGGCTGTCGTGGTGTTGTGACTCAGCAGTCAGTGACATGTTAGTGATACCAGATGACAGCACCAGTGCTGATGAAGTACTGGGAGGTTAAGAATAACTGTGACACATGCAGAAAGTGTTCTAGGACGGTCTGGATGCAGCCAGGGGTCCCCTTGTTGATCTCCCACACTGTCATAAGATACACTAAATATCTTCTGCTCATTGTCAACCATATTAACCATTTTGCTCTTACAATATTGAATCTACATACACCCTAAAGTCACTGGTTGAAATTTAAATGACCTTGTCACTTGTGTTCACTCAAAGCCACAGACAAAGCTCAGATCATCTCAGTGGACTCTCCGAAACCTTGACACAGAGTTTGAGTTTCTTCTGTCAGGTGGTGACATTAGAGCTTCACTCGTGTGGAACAACTGGAGTACTTAGAGTAAGACCATGGCTTTATGGGAAAATCTTACTTGAAGCATGCACTAGAATGTTTTCCACCAAAAATAAAAGTAAAACATGCACCATCCCTGTTGTGGAATGGTTCAGTCAGTAGGAAGTAAGGCTGACAGCATAGAATCATTTAACATGTCTGAATTTTTTATAACTACACAGAAAATGTCTTTTACAAAGTGCATCACCACAAAAGTGTCATATTGAATTGTTGAAACAAAGTCATTAAAATAGTTTCTTATTCTTTTCTTTTCGGCTGCTCCCTTCAGGGGTCGCCACAGCGAATCATCCACCTCCATTTAACTCTATCCTCTGTATCCTCCTCACCCACACCAACTATCCTCATGTCCCCCTTCACTACATTAAAGTCATTAGAATAGTTTAATTGCTTTAAAATCTCTCAGTCTGAGAACTGTAAAACATATTAATAATAATATTATTTTGAACATTAATGTATTTCTGTGTCTCTCCCACGGTGTATAGGAAGTTGTCTCCAAGTGCTTGCTCATAAAGGATTTGTTGGGTTTTTGTTTTTGCTTTGTTTTGTTTTGTTTTTTTTATAAAGTACCTTGAGAAGATTGTATTATGATTTGGTGCTATACAAATAAATTTAATTGAAAATTGAAGTGAAAAGGAAGTGAACTGAAAATCAGATCACAGATCTACATCTGTTGACCTGGACACTTTTCACCTGACATGATATCTCTGCACCTGGCTGCTTTCACAGTCACATTTTTAATTAGTTTCCCTCTTAGCCTCCCAGTTGAATATATCAAATATTTAAGAAGGGATTTGGGGCGAGGTTGCTCGACGGACAGGCCTGAGGCCAAGTGGTTTAATTTTGCTGGTTAGCCAGATCTGACATTTAGGGCCAGAATGAGAATATAACCTGATTGAGAATCAGTTTGGAATATTTTCAGGGTCGTGAAACAAATTTAACTCGACCCTGAAGTGACAGAAGGTGGCTGATTCAAGGTTTTTACTAATTGTGCCTCATGATTCTACTTTTAGATAACTAGTCGGACTTATACTTAGCACGCTATGAGCCGTGGCAGTGGAGTAATGAGTGGTTAGAGACCCCCAACATGAACGTTGACACACCAGTTCCTACCATCTGTAAAGAATCCATGTCTGTGAGCTTATGTCATGTCTGTGGAGTGAAGGTTATTAATACCCATACAACCCCTGTAACGTGATGCCAACGGAGGGACGCTTCTCACTCAGGTTGAGTGCTAGTGAGTTCATGAATGGGATGCCTTGGCACCTTAAATCATGTGACTGTGGTAACTGGTGAGGCTATGTCCCAAGAAAAGAAAGCTCTCAGACATCATGTGAGGTGGTTATTTTTATTTTCTCAAGTGATTTACAGTACAAAATAGAACTCCAGGTAACAAAATAGCCACAACTATACTGAAAACAACAATGCTATCGATATGTAAAGCTGAGAAACACTGTGCAATACAGAAGTTTGTGAAACTATGACAGTTAATATTCATGAAATGAGCTCAGAAATAAGTATAAATAATGTCCTGAAGCAGACAACATTCATATGTACTGTTTCAGTAAATGAGAATTGGATTTATATTGCTAACTAATCATTTCAAATAGACAATGACAACATTTGCAGTCCAGTGGCACATTATTTCCTTAGAGTATGTTCATATGGAGAAATAACATTGGTCAGGCATTGCTCATCAAGGCTCCATTTAATGATAATACTTCA
Organism: Mastacembelus armatus; assembly: GCF_900324485.2. Classification (NCBI taxonomy): domain Eukaryota; kingdom Metazoa; phylum Chordata; class Actinopteri; order Synbranchiformes; family Mastacembelidae; genus Mastacembelus; species Mastacembelus armatus. Next base: position 7,473,017 of record NC_046638.1, on the reverse strand, counting down.
GGAAAGATTCCAACACATTTCTGAAATTTAACGAACTGGAAAAACCAGGAGTCATATTGCTTTTTCTGGCAACTAAGGTCAAATGCAATCTAAATGCATGCAATGACCACAACTCTAAAAATGATTAGCAATGCTAGCAGGTCTTATGAATAACACCACCATAAATAAACATTTACATAGCATATTATTTTGCTATCAAATATACAATGTTCTTTTAAAATAGAATAACCTTTCTACAAAGCTAGTACAAATGGATTTAAGAAATCTTTCTCCCATAGTACTATATGCCACATCTATTTACATCAAATACAAAGTAACATAAACAACATAAATTATATACTGTGCTTCTATATGTTCTGTAGCATGCTTTTTTTGGTTCTAAAAGATTTTCACAAAAAAAATCACAAATGTAAACAATGATCAGAGTCCTTCCACATGTACATATATTTTTTCAATTGTAGTTGATGCTTAGACAAACAATTTATTGACATCTTCCTATTTACATATTTTGGAACCATGTCAATTTCTAAAATGCCCCCCCAAAAAAACTAACCCTGATCCTTCACTTCACCTGCAGCCACAGGCGTAACCAGATGCCAACTGCTGTTTCATCAGATCTGCAGTTTATCCCATAAAGCGTGTCGTCAGTAAACAAGGGAACAATAGCAGTCAACATTCTCACATTGTGTACCTTTGATTAATAATAACAATACACTTGGAAAAACTAAGCTGTTGAAATCCTGCAATCAATGCAAAAAACGGACATAAAGTATACTGCAGATCAATTATCACAGATTTTTTTCCTTAAAGTTGCTGAGATATTTTTTACTTGTACATGACAGTGAACAATTTTCTAAGTTTAACAATGTAAGTGTAAAAGTTTAGGTTTTCAGAATGAACAGTGTGCAGGCGGGATCAAACAGAAATACTGCACGTCCTTTCTCGCCATCTTAGTTAAATGGTTAATTAAAAGTGATGCAAGACAATGTTGAGCCAGATGGATGTGACAGAGCCTGGAGCAGAGCACACAACTGAGAAACACTGTGAAGAAGTACTGCTTCCACCCACCGGGCTAAACATCAGCTTAATACATACACTTGGAGGGAGGGGGGGGGCTAATTAATAGTTAACAACTCAGTAACAAAAAAATGCAAGCTGCTCTTTCCATTAATGTCTTCAGACATTTTGTACAATGTCAAGGTTTTCAGTGCATGTCCAGACTCCGTGTTTGTAATTTTCTTTTATCAGAGACAGCTTAAAACCAATATTTAAACAAGCAAATAAATAAATAACTGTTAAATAAACTGAAAACCATTTTGGTGCTCAGAAATAATCAAAACCTTCATTTGATCACATTGTTTAGCTAAACAAGAGAAAACCATTCACAAAGGAGGAATGACACAACACAGCAAACATTTAGTAGCATGAGACCAGAGCTCTTTTGGGCTGTTTGCAGGTCAGTTCATCAATGTAGCAATCTCCTTATCAAATGTCAATAAAATGCAACTGAGCGCATTGCTGCCAGTCTCTGTGCATGTAGTACCTGCTCATTAGAGGCAAAAAAAAAAAAAAAAAATCCCATACATTTTCTTCTATGCAGTTGTCAGCTCTATCACATTTAGGAAATTCCAGTTCAGGCTATAGATATGGCAGGAGAAAAGGAGGGCTGGTCTGAAGGAAACGTCTGTCCCTGTGCAGTTGTTGCCCTTCCAATCAACATCTGACGAGAGCTCTCAACACACTAGTCATCACTAGTAGCACTGCTGTGGCTGCAGTGATTGTCAAAATGCAGTTCCAACCTACCTCACTCCCCTAAAGGAAGACAGGAGAAGAACAGTCAGTAGCGGCCCTGCAGAGCCACAGATACACCATACAGAGTTTTAAAGGTATAGTTCGACATTTTAGGAAACACTTTGTGTTCGTTCTTTTGTTAGAGTGAGTGAGATGAGAAGATTGTCGCCACTCTCATGTTTGTAAGTTAAATATAAAGCTGGATCCAGGGTGATGTTCGCCCAGCTTAGCATAAAACCTGAAGCAGGATTAGTTTAAGAATACACATATCAATGCCTCAAACACTCACTAATTAAAATTTTGAATCTAGTGTGTTTCACACAGGAAGAAAGATAGAGTGTGTTATTTATAGGCCAGCAGATGTGCTGGCAGCTGTACTTTGTGAGGGAGCTACCTGATTCATGTCTTTATGGTAAGCTAAGGTAAACATCTCTCAGGTGTAGCTTTATATTTAGTGGTTTCAGTCTTCTCATCTGACTCTTGGCAAGAAAACAAACATATTTCCCAAAATGTTTAACTATTCCTAATAATGTCTTATTCAGTGTTATTCAAGAATATATGTTATAATTTGCCAAACTGCCCACCCGTCCCATGTCCACCTTTCATAAATACTTAACTTATTTTCAGTTTTAGACCCTCCCAAATCAACAAACTGATTTCTGAGCAATAACTTCCCAATACTTTATATTAAAGTGTTTTTCACAAAAAAGGCATTGATAAGACAACTGTAGATACTGTAAGTAAGAAAACGATTCCTTTTTTGTGATTTTGGTGAATTTATCCTTTCATCTGTGTGTAAGAACCATAGACAGCACTACACATCAGACAGATATAGGCTCTTCCCATACCTTGCTCTCTGGGACGCCAGCTCCGACAACCAGCACCAGATCACAGCCACTATTATAATCATTCCTATGAAGGGGATGGAGAGAACAGGGTGCTCAGACGGATGGATGAAGCTCTGAGGAGGGAATAAAAACAAACACAAGGACCATGGGGATGAAGGGAATGAGTGAACAGATGGGTCGAAGCAGCAAAATAATAAACACACAGCCAAAAAGGGTGTGACAACAACACAAATGGCCCACTACTACAAAAAAAAAAAAAAATCACTAAATTAAAAGTGTGACATGGCATATGGCTGTGATATAAACACGGGAAGGGTAGGGATGGACTGATGCACATTTCCTATTAAAGAAACGATGCAAAACTTTATGGTGACATGCACATCAACATAATTTAAGTATTTGTGAGCAGTCTGCCATTTGATAGCATAGTGGAACAAAAAAAAAAAACAACAGAGCATGAAAGTTTTCATTCACATATGCTGTGGTGTTGTTGTCTATCCTCATTTTATGGTTTATTTGTTTTTATGCTTTGCTAAGGTTGTTGTTAAACAGGCTGAGCGGACATGGACATTCTGAGAACAAGGACAGCGTCAGAGACCGGCACAGGTAGACAGTTTGACACAAGGCAGACATCTTACCATGACTGTTGTAGACAAAACACTGAGTTTTAGTCCTTATATTTTTAAAGAGCTGTTTTAGTGCTCGTTCACATACACTACTTTCCAACCATTGTTCAAATTAATGGATAGTTTTGAGCTTCTGGATGCATATTTCCCTTCCTTTTACCTATTCTTTGTTATCAGTTCCTTTAAAATTGATGATGAAAATCAACTTGCAAGGGCACGCAATTGAAACTGCTGTGTTCATAAACTGCACAGTTTTTCACAAAACGACAAAATCAAAAACCAGAGGACAAACAAATATAGACACCATGAAAAAGACTATATATGTGTATATATATATATATATATATATATATATGAAGCCTACATGGGATTTAGTGGTAAAACAGGCAGGCATTTTTTCCTTAATGCCTCAGTGCCTTTTTTGCTAATTTTGTGTTTTTGTCCAACAACAGTATTAAAGCATTACTGTCGCAGAGAGGTTAGGACACAGACACAGTGGGGGGGGACATGGGTGAGTTCCCCAGCCCAAAGCACAGAACAAATACTGATATGTGCTGACAGGCCAAGTCAGTTCATATCAAAACATTTATTGCTAGCCACAGTATGACACACATAAAGAAGTGGGAGACAGAATACAAGAGGTTTGAAGTGAGGTGTGTTAGTCGGTATGTTAGCTGTTAGCTGGGGGTCCAAAGAAAAAAACTTTAAGTTTTTAATTGAGATGAAGATGATATATGGGCTGGAAATTTGCCAAACTAGTGTGAGAAGTTCGTCTTAATTTTATAATAAATGAATTGAGCAACACCACAACCTGTTCAACATATACATTAGGACTCTTCAGTCCTGGATGCAAAGTTTATTTAATTAAAGACTATCATAAATCACTATTTAAATCACTGTAATTTCTTCATATAAACTGTATACTAAGTTGCTGATCCCTGTCCCTCACCTGAGCGCCCCCTGACAGCTTCTTCAGCTCTGCCTTGCAGCGCTCTAGCTCCTCCTCCAGCTCTGCTCTCTCCCTCTGACTGCTGTCATACAGTACCTGCAGCTCCTGTAGTTCCATCTTCAGACCGTCACACTAGAGAACACAGAGGTCAAACAGAGCTATATTTGATTAAATTAAATGTACACAAATTCAAATGGATGAATTTTCCAATTATAGCTGATCCAAATCCGTCCATAATTCTAGCCATCTCCCATGGCAAGACCTCATACCTCTCTCTGAACCTGTGAGGCCTTCTCCTCAGCCTGTTTCAGCTGGTCCCTCAGGGAGAAGATCTCCCCAATGCCCCCGTTCCAGCTGGTCGGTGTCATGGGCTTCCCATCAAATGAAATATTTTTCTGGATGGAGGCGTCCACCAGGCGACAGTTGTCAGACTGTGCCATGGTCATGTAGCTCTCCATCATGACCTCGTCTGAGCTGGTCTCTGTCTCCTTGCCCTCTGAGCCCTCCCCTGTGTCTTCCTCTTTCAGTGACAGGTAGACACTAGAGCTGTAAGGGAGATGAACAGGGGTAAAGAATATATCATTCTTTTGGTTTTAACTAAAATGTCTAAAAGCTCAAAAATGGGCTGCAAATGTGCTGAGTATCAGACTGAGAAATCTCAGTCTCAATCAATGTTAAATCATTTCAAAACCAATCAGTTAATGAGCTAAGGGGTTTCAGCGCTTATGTGAAAATCACTCATATTGATATTTACAAATTTAGTGCAGTGATTAAACAGCTGGCCAGTGTTTTCTACATGACACATGATGTGAATGGCAGTGACGTGGGGTTGTATTCCAGAGTGTGTCCCATCCAGCTGATCCAGTAAACGCAGCTGATGAGTGAGCAGTCATTGACCTCTCACCATGTCCTCTGCCTCTGCAGCAGCTGCAGCCTCTCTGAGAGACGTCTGTTGTCCTCCTTCAGCATCTGACAATCCTCCCTCAGTACACGACACTCCTCCTTCAGCAGGTCCACATCACCTGGTGGAACAAGGAAGGTCAGAGGTGAAGACATTAAATAAGAATGCAGTTCAGCGGAGGTCATCTTCAGTCTCACTGCTTGAGATTTAAACAGAGTTACAGCATAAACAGAATATATGAAAGGAACAGTTTGACATTTTGGGAAATACACTTATTCCTTTCATTGCTGAGAGTCACATAACAACCTTAATGTCATTATCATATGTCTGTTAAATGTAAGGCTAGACCTCGACCACACCATTTCCAAAAACTCTTTCTAAAATGTTGGATTATGTTGTCACAAAAGAGAACAACAATAAAATAATGTCAACTCCCCTTCTCCCTCAGTCCCACCCGAGGCTCAGCTGCAGAGCCCAGCAGTGATATCATGTGTTCAAAGTATGTGTCCCTCCCCTCATGACTTCATGTCCCTGGTATCCTAAATGCACACACATGCATGTGTGCGCACAGTCGCAGGCGCGCGCACGCACACACACACACACACACACACACACACACACACACACACACACACACACACACACACACTCACACCACTCCCTTTGCAACATTCAGCTATCACATTTATAATTCATAACAATTATTAAACCCCAGATGTGATTTATGTTCTTGGCTGCAGGACTCTGACATGATGTAAGCATGAAATAAGAACCATCCATAACATCATGCGTTGTTTTCATAATAACAGCTACAAAGATTGATCATAGACCATTTGTTGTAATAGTATGCTGGATAAGTTCCATAGTGTTTTTAGTCTACCCTACTGGCTGTTCACACAAGGTGTGAAGATGAGGTGTAAAACCAAGACTTATTGTATTTTAACTTTGATGTACTGCAAGTAAAACAAGGGTGGATGGAAGAAGTTATGTGCAATCTACTGAAATCACCTCTACTTTTGTCTTTTATCCTTATTTGCTAACATCCATCTATAAATGTCTTTCTGTTTTTCTCCTATATGATGACTCTGATCTCTCTCCTTCCATTCTCCTCATCCCTCACCCTCTCTCCTTTCAGCCTCCCTGCGCTGGCTCTTCATGCTGATCTCAGCTCTTAGGGTGGTGATCTCGAGCTCGTACTCCTGGGTCTCCTCGCTGAGACGCTGCAGCTCGGCCCGTCGGCGACACAGTTCTTCTTGCAGAGAGGCAATGTCATTCTCCCTTTCTGCCGCCGCCTCCTCCGCTGCCTGCTGGAGCAGGAGCACCTCCTCCTGAGCCACACGCAGCTCCTCCTGGGCCTCGGCCAGCTCACTGTCCTTCTCCTCCTCCAGGCTGTCCATCTCCTCCTGTACAGAGCGCAGCTGGGCTGTGGGGAGGGGAGGAGCAGGAGGAGAACTTTAGTTTATCTTTATGGGGTATGTGTGGGTGAGATCACAGCATCAACGTGTGTGCGTGTGTGTGAGTGAGTGGGTGTGTGTGTGTGTGTGTGTGTGTGCAATCTCACCTCAGACTTTGCTACAGTAGGCCTGCCTGTGTTTGTGTGGGTGATGTATGTGTGTGTGTTTGCCTTATGTGTGGGTACTGTTTGAAAGAGGGGATGATGTAACTGACGGTAACTTTTTCATTTCAGGGTCAGATTGTGATTATTAGTATTTTCAAGAAAGTAAACTTCCCCTCTCACAATAACAACAAGAACAAAACACAAAGTAATGGCAACTATAACAGTATTCACTTATTTACACAGTCAAGGCATTATTCTTCAAAAATGCTATATAGTTTAGATTGGAAATGTTATTATATTAATGTTTTGCTGTAATATGTATGGATTTCTATTTCTTTATTCAATTTTCTTTCACATTCACAACTAATAGCTTTTTGTCTAGAGGCTTTATAATAGACACCTAATGAAACAATGCATGTTGACATCCTGATGGTTTTCATTGGCAGGTTACACAACAAAATTGAAATTAATGCTAACTACTGACCAGCATAGGATGTATGCAAAATCTGCTTTGGCTTTTTGATTGTGTTCCTGTTGTATCAGCTGACAGATCAAGCAGAAAAGACACTGTTATTGTCTGGGTCTGAGTGTTTTATTATTGCATTACCTTGCAAATTCTGGATCTGGCGTGTAAAAGCTTCTGCCTGATGAGCACTGGCCAGACGCTCATCCTCCAGCAGACCTGGTGGAGAGGTGAGGTGAGGTGAGGTGAGGTGAGGAGAGAATAGGGAGTGCTCACAGAGATAAGAGGAGAATGTAAGCACAATGAGCCAACAGAAAGCTGACAACTTGATAAGTTGTTCCACCTTGAAGCATGACTGAATGACACAAGCGGTTTTATGTGTCTGCCTGAAAGTTTAATACAATATGAGCAGGACCGTGAATCTAATTCTTGTTTGCGTACTCATTCATAAACATCAATTTGAATCAAACAGCGAATCTAATAACTTTTAAGGGCAACAGAACAAAATAAAGCAGATTATTTTGGCCGCAATATTCTTTGCTATTTTTAATGCAACTTATTTTTGTCCTTATATGTATGTGTACCGCCAAATCACTTCAGCTACTGAGGCAGATTCAGTTGTGGTGTTAATACAACAACAGCAGCCATTTGAATGCAGATAAGGGTCGGTTGCATATTCTAAAAGGATCAATTCCTCCAAGCTAAGAATAAACATCTTTTTTTTTTTTTGCTTAGAACACTTCTGGCGGTATTTAACCATGGAGATATCTTGGATTATTTTAGCCATGGCCCATCACTATAATTCTACTGGTTAGATTGCAATGAAATTTCATATGGATATTTTTAGACCCCAGAGGGATTCAGTTGATTCCAAGGATCCCCTGACTTTTCCATTATCAGGTCAAAATTTAAATTAAGTGTCTTATCACCAAAATGCCTGCAACACTAATTGCAACACTAAACAATTTCTATCTACCTAATTTGTACTTTGGGCTAACTCAGCAACTATTAGAATGCTAACATACAAGAATACAACGTAACACCATAAACATATACATGTGAAACATCTGTATGTCAATATTAGCTTAATGTTAGCCTTTAGCTCAGCTAAGATAAAGATTCAGAGCCACTAGCATGGACTGTAGACCCTTAATTCTTTAGTTTTATATGTGTAAATAATATTTCAAACTCACTGGCATGAATTGTCATGGGGATTATTTAGAACATTTCAATTCCATTCACTTCTATCATTATGATAGAGAGGCTAAAGCAGAGGCTAAAGAGGCGAAAGCAACTAAAATATTAGATGGATAGACATATAGAGGTAAGTATATATATGGTAGATATTATATTTGTAATTTTTCTATATCCCTTTTAATCAGTATCACTCAAGCACTTTACATCCTCAGTGTCATTCTGACTATTTCTCTGTTTTTTTCAGACTTTGCTGGTGAGTGTGCTATGACTGGCAGGTTGTATTAATAGTGATCCATAGTCATATGATATCCTTGATCTTTACCCACACTTCCTTCTCTGACCATGCACAATGTGGAACCCCATACCCCCCAAACAGCTGCCAGCAGCCTGAACAGTTGACTGTTCCCAGTGGGAGTTGTCGGGTAGCGATTCTCTCGTTGTGGTCTAGGACCCCAGGTCAGGCTTCCCTCAGTACGCACGCAGTTGTCTGAGGTATGCCTGCGCTGCTGGCAGACAAACAGCGTAGCTCATCATGCCGTATCTTTTAGTAGGACGCTCATAAAAGTGCACACACACACACTGAGCTCACTGTAGCCCCATACCTAAGGCCTTACTCACACTGTTAGTGTCCCCAAGCATTAAGATCGTCATTTCTAAGGTATGATGTGATGCTTCATTTAGCAGCTATGTCAGTGACCACATATAAACATTTATGTTTCTAGGTGTTTCTACATTCAACTCGACTACGATGAGTATGAAAAGTCTTAGGAGAAATTATGTTGTCTAGTTATAAGAGTGTTTTTTTGTGAATATGTGTAAAGAATTGTGAAAATCCAGAGATGCAGTGACATGGAAATACTTATTTTGTTGAACTATAATAAAATTTAAGGTTTGGACATTGAGATTTTCCACACAGGAATTCATAACCATTATATTTTACAACACATATCAAAAAGATTTCTAGAGAGAATCCAGATTGCAGAAGGGCCATAAATGTTTAATTGAGTAGTATTTTTTATACCTGTTTAGCTCATTGATAGGTCACTTGAGTCTGACAGGAAATTCCATTATTCCTTAATCTGGGTCTTGTGCTCATGTTTTTGCATAGTTTGTTTAGCAGTCTACATAACATTTTTACTCACCACCTACACTGTAGAGATGTGGGAAATATGTACTTAAGAAACGTGGGAGCGAAAAGAGTGTTGATAAGTTGTAGCAAACAATCCGTTTCACTAAAACGATTTGGCAGCATTAAATTTCACAAGTAATTGTCACCTGCAAACAGAACATACATTTTCAAGCCTGAGTTGCAAGTATAGCAGTTGTTCTGAAAAAGTAATCATGCCAATAAAAGGAATGGAAATATCTCTAACTGAAAATTTCAGCTTGTATGTTGTAAATTTTCTTTTGATTTAGTTTCAATCATACTAGCATTAGTCTTGGATGATGGAGGATGTTTGAATTGGGTGCTATAGGGTTAGATCTTGATTTCAGGTCATATATGTGTTTAATAAATAATGGATAAAAGACTGTTATAAAGAAAGTTTAATATTTCAAAGCATTAAAAATGAATTAATTATATAGGAATACAGTTTCAGAAGTCTCACCTTGCAGCTCATGGAAACTCTCCTGGTGTTTGTTGGAGGTTTCCCTAACTTCCTCCAGCTCCAGCAGCAGCTGCAGCACCTGGGCCCTCAGCTCCTCCAGCTCCTGCTCTTCTGTCAATGGCTCCTGCTCCTTCTTCTTCTCCTCTCCTTCACCTTCCTCCTCTTTCAGCTTCTTCATTTCCCCTTCCTCCTCCTGAGTTCTCTCCTGGTCCATCTCCTCTTTCTCATTGTTCTCCAGGACACTTCTCTCCTTGGCTGTGATCTCGTTGTCCATGGTGGGGCTGCTCTCTGCTTTCAGATCGCAGGAGTCATCTGTTAGAAAGATGACAGCAGTATTCGAATGAGGGATGTGTCAAAGATAAACCCCTCAGTCAACACCTAAATGTAGTCCCTGCTTTAAACACACCACAGATTATGTTTTCTTTTTTAAATCTACAGCACCATCTTGTGATTAAGGTGGCACTAAATCTATCTTATGAAAGCATCTGCACAATTAATGTACCCTAGTTAACACACACATTTAAGCGTGTAAAAGACAAGCCCTTCAGGAGATTAAAGCTGAGACTGTGATAGAAAATAAACCACAATATCATTCAGCTGGGGAAGAATACATAAGATCATATGTTTAAAAACTGTTAAGTGTGTCTGTGGTTAGCTGTCAAATGAAAATGTGAACATATCATACATGACATGTTTTAACACAAATGCATCACCTTGTTTTCTGCACTGCAGATTTTAATTTTTGACCAGTAGGTGGAGTGAGTTAGCTGACACAATGCGGAGACAGAATGGAGGGGGGGGGGGGGGGGGGGGGGGTCAGTATGCTGAAGCAATTGCTATGACTCACCACACAGCAATGCACCTCGAAGTCCACAACAACACAGGCTTCCACTCATAGTAAGAGAGACATGACAAAGACTCAGATTTTACATTTTGTGTCACATTGCACATTGTTGTCTGTTCTAGTTCTTTTTGTGGATGTTTCCCTCATCCTTGTAGACAGCCTGCACTGGATTGGGAGCTGTTGTTGTTAATGTGGGCCTGTAAATCCTAATGAGACATCACATATGATGTAGGGCAATACTAATAAACGTGCTTCGGCATTGTACAAGTTGTTCACTAGAGCTGTGAAGACAAATGCAGAGCAGGCCAGTAAACTAGGAGGAAAGGCATCAATCACGGCACAACTACATGACAGTAAATTCCCTGGTCTGGTCATTCCCACTCTGTTCCAATTAGTCTGATGAGATTTGCTGTGAGGCAAGAAAGGCCAGAGCTAAATGGAGATTATATTCACAGTGGAGGTTTGTGCTCTAGAGTGGTTTTAAAGATAAAAGATCACCTGTGCCCCACTTACAGTGTCATTCCTGGTAACTCTGCTTACATCACACACATTTCATTCTTACTTCTCAATTACAGGCCCTTCATGGTCAACACCATCTCAGAGATAAACTGACATGTAGCATCACGCATTTATGTTCAAGTGGTGTCCGAGTGCCTCAAAATTGCTGTTTGTAGTCAGAAAGCAGTGCGAAGGTGGAAAAGGAACTGAAATGGTGCTTGCAAAGGGACAGGAACAGCGAGATGTGACAAGAAAAAAGGTGCAGCAGGGACACGGCGAAAAACAGTAACTAAAGATCTACCTAATTAAGAGTGATGCTCACCGGTGTAATCTTAGCTCAGGGGATGCTTCCATTTCTTGTGGTAATTATTTCGCTGCCTTGTTGTTCTCCTCATGAGATACAGCTACTTCCATCACAACCAAGTTTTTTTTTTTTTATGGTATCTGTATGATAAAGCTGGAGGTTTATCCTGTCCTGCCTCATAATAATGTTAATTTAAACAACGCAGGCCCTGAGAGGCATGTGATAGGTTTCATGAGCACTGGGCTATTTTGCCATTAAATTTTGATGCTGGTGCCTGGTATAATGAGTTAGTCATAAAGAAGAGAGCTGAAGACGCGGTGGAGCTGCTTGTATAGCCAGAGGCAGCTAAAGGCCATCAAGAGACAAAAAACTTCCCATTGAATATCACTCACATCAAAATCCTTCAGGGTGCCTAGTTCAGGGTATAATAACTCGGAAAGCTTTGACTCAAGCAATTTGTGCCTGTGTTATATTGTGTTGTATTGTATTGTACTGTAATTTGCTCTTTAGCTTTGTGGTATCCAAAGTCTCCTCTAATGAACATACACTACAGCTAATCAGAACTGTTATATAGTATTCAGCACACAGTAACAGCATGCAGTACAATGAGTATTGTACATGTATATTTACACATATTTTGTACTTCTACTGTGCTTTGAGAAATTGTAAAATGTCTTTAAAAGTGGACAGATATAGTGGGAAAGAAACCCATTTTCAACTTTCTTTAACCTCCTCTGTGGGCATCTCTGCCAAATAATTATGGTGTCTCTAAACATATTATTGCATGTCAATCAACTCTACAACAACCCCTCACTCTCTACTGTCTTTGCTGCGTCCCTGTCAGTCTGTCTTCCTAGCTTTTTTCCCCAGCAGCTTGTTAATCATTTCACTCCTTAAAGAAGCTTTATCAGCTCAGCTTGTGAGTGAATGTCAAACACACTGTGCAGCAGAATCACCTGCAGTGACACCTGTGCTCACTGCACTGCACACTTGGCACCGCGCTGGTGCGAATTCACACTGGGATTGCCATGGACGCTGCATGCATATAAGAGCAGGGACGGGCAGGAGAGTCATCTCGGGAGCAGCAGTTACAGCTCCAGGGAGAGGATGGCTTTATCTAGCCACAGCACATTCCTTCATAATCACATTGCAGCAGAACACATTGAGGATGTCAGTGCAAACACTGTGCCATTTTAGAAAAGAGACAACAAGCAGAGTGTTCTTTGTCAGCTTCTCAGAATAGCTGTCTGAGATTAAATTTAAACATGAATGTGGAAACACTTCTGATGTGGGTGTTAAATGATGAAATGATGAGTATAATAAAATCTTCACTTTGCAAAATTGAGGAGCAGCAAATAAATGTATTGTTAGGTGCATGCAGGACAAAGTTGAATTAATCTGGCACCACAGGGAAGCCTTTTTCCATAAAACAATCTGTGGGAGTCTGCAGTTCTGTATATGGGATTTGCTGCAAAAAAAAAAACTGAAATTCAAATTATAGTGTGATATAGTAGTTTGTAATATACTGAACAAGGTATGCCTGTATAAGGAGCTGTCTTCATACTTTAACTCCTTTTTACAATCATGATCTTATTTTTTTTTTCTTATTTAACTGTAGTATGATTCAAATGTGTTATGAAACACAATACCTTCTCTATATAGCAAATAGCTCTACACTGTCCTCTCTCTGAGATCAATGGTCAAATATCTAATTTTATTGTATTGAAAGGAACATCTGGAGTCAAATCAGCTGTGAAAGAAAAAGCACCAAACAGTTCAATGAAGGCTGTATAAAGGTGTGGTTCGATGGGTGTCTTGTACTGAACCCAGCTTGAAAATAAGGTAGAGCAGACAGGTGGTGCGTTTGCATCCATGTGCATGTGCAGCAGGTTTTGTGTCTGAATTGTTGTCTGTGATTCTCTGTCTATATGTGTGTACAGAATATATGCTTGCTTTATGCACATATGGTGGACAGGAAGGCCTATGTTTTACTGTTTTGTATCTTCTCCAATAACAAGCCAAATACATATGATCACATAAGTCTGCCATATTTGAACTGCATGTGTTCAGTATGCTAAACACATGCATAATGCACACAACCCCCTCCTATTCCTGCTTTAAAGCCAGTCTGATACTGTAGCTTTTCCCCTGCACTGCCACACTTCCTCAGCAACCCTTAATATGGAGCAGGGAAGGGGAGGCAAAAAAAGACGAATGTATTAGAGCAAGAGGTATGGAGAGACACAAGGATGGAGGAAAAGTTCAGAGATGGCCTGGAGACACTTAAGCTGCCGCCCTCAAAATGAAAAAGGAGTAAGATGAAGATATATGCACAGTGGTTCATCCCCCTGGTGACCTCTGCAGACCAATAAGTTAGCACCTCAACATACTGAAAATTATAGTGATAAGAAAGCTGCTTAAAGCTGCTTACTATAGAAACCCTTCTGTCAGTCATTAGCTTTTCCCTAGAGAAAAGCCTAAGTGATCTTATCAAATTCCCCTTCATGACGCCTGGATGATGAGGTCATCATCATATGAGATTTGCTGACTTCGAATCAACAGCGTGAGAAGCAAACGAGAGGGGTGGAGGTCTCATAACGTTAATATGATTCTATCTCCTTTTTCTCACTACTTTGAGCCTCAAAAGTCCATGGAGAATGAGGAACAACAAGAGCAGGAGAAGACAAGAAAAGAAGCAAGAACCACAAGCACCCAAGAGTTAGACTGACTTAATGAGTCGCTCTGTTATTTAAATGGAAATTTCATGTTTGCACTTTCAAAGGGAAATAAAAGAAAGTGGGTCACCACCATAGAAAAGCTTTGCAGAATGTACTATGATTTGCCCTCATTAGATGAGCGTGCACAAAAACCGTCAGTGTTTACATACTTTAGGTGATTGATTCAGGGAATATGTTTTTATAGGAATGTGTGTACGGTGCTGTGTGCATGTGCATGTGTGTGTGTGTGTGTGTTTTTGTTTTTGCTATTCCATTAAGGGATATGAATAGTGACAGAGTACAAAGCATTAAAAACAAGTGATGCTGTAATAATCCATTTGATCACAAATCAGTGCCTCCCACCTGAAAGCAATCTCTCTGGAAGGTTTTACATCACATAAATCACAGAGGAAAGCTCACTATGTGGCTGCCAAATCCAAAAAGGATAAAGGCTCAGAGGGAGAGAGAGAGAGAGAGAGGGCAAGCTAATGATAGGTTATTCGGAGCATTTATGCAAGAGAGAAAAAAAAACTAAGAAAAATCCATACAATAAGTTGCAGGAATGAGCCAAATGAGTTCATGAACCTTCTGTATTCATTAAGTATTTTTCCATTATGCAACTAAGGGAGAATTAAAAAAAAAAAACATGCAGCATATGCAGTTTTGTTATGGACCCACGAAGTGGCTGGAAAGTGTTTTTTAAAATTAAGCATTAAATTCTGATGGGGGGGAATGGGGATAGAGTGGTGCAGGGAGACACGTCAGACTACTGGGCCTCAGGGTTGAGAGAAGAGAAGCCTGGATCCCTGAGGGTGGAAAAGCATGCAAGACTTGTTTTCATTTAACTCCATGACTGGCCATGTTAAACATTGATATGAGAATCTGAAGTTGTTGTTTTTCTCAGAAGTCTCTGCAGCTCCCAAAATCTACAATGTTTGTCTAAGGCATCAACTTCACTGTTTATTAGTTCCAGTGAGCTGAGAGAAATCCTGTTTGTGTGCCCTTAGGGCGGGTATCACAGCTGGTGTGAATTTCACACTGTAAGGGCACAACACTGGAGAGGAGTTGAGGGAAAGCAGGAGAGGACAGGAGAGAAATGCTGCGTGGGCCGAGGTGCTGGCAGGTGCAAAAGTTTTATATGCCTCTGCATATACACATGCGTGTGTGTGTGTGTGCGTGTGTTGGAGGGTGTGGGCACTGAAGAGAGCAGAGGATTGCAACTAAAAGAGGAGAAGAGGTATAGAGTGGGAATGCAGAGAGCAGGATGGAGAGAGATGGTCATTAACTTGTGCAAGTGGGAGAAAAGATATGATGTCCAATAGTCACAAACCATCTAGAAAATGTCAAATTAGTCCCCGATGGTGCGGTATTCATCAGTTGTAGCATGTCTTTGTGTAAGAGCATCTGTATTCCCTATTGGAATTCATCCACAGCAGTCTTAAAATTCCAGTTTTTAAGTCAGCCTGGTGTCTAGATGAAACTGGCCCCAGCCACAACTGAATAGATGCACGTTAATCCATTTAGATTATGTAATTTAAAAATATATATGAGTTAATACTCGCTGTGACTAAATCCACTTTTCGTTTGCTGTCTGTCGTTATTAGGGTCAACCAGTCAGCATTCATGCTACATTAAGCCAGACACTTGCCATCACTAGATGCTGAATTTAAAAGCATGCCTCAGGCCGTGATGAAAGGAAAGAAGTCCCCAGAGGTAAGATAATAGGAACATTCAAGCTAGGGAGGAAGAATTTTTCCTGAGATTGCATCCATGTTATGATGGCCAATATGTAGGTTTCAGTATAATAAATGGAACAAACAAAATACTCATAAGGTTTGAAAAAAGGTGGTAAGTCTACAGAAAGTAGGCTTGAAGAAACATCCACCAAACACATGATATTTAAAGTTTTTAGCACATGAAGCCACAAGAGCCTGGTCAAAGGGTCACTGACCTCTGAGCTCCTACACACTAATAAAACATCCTCAAAGAATTGACCCACACTTTACCAAACATGCAGAACACACACACACACACACACACTCCTTCCTTACTCCTTCCTTACTCAGATGCACAGATGCAAAAAAACATTCCACACATTCTTCTCTGAACTATTTCACACAGTACTGATTCTGTTTGTGGCAAAAAAAATGAAGATGCACTGTGCCAAAAGTCAAACAACAACACTGAGTGGAAGGAAGTTATCAAGCAAGTTTTAGCTGCAGCTGTTAACACACAACCACTCTGAGTCTCCATACGAGCTAAAAACAATCAAAGCGTAGTAAAACTACAATAACACCAAAACACTGCGTGACTCCACGTTGCATCAATCCACAATCAGGATCAGAATAACATATGCACACATCAAACACAGGGTGGACTGATGACTGCATCATTTCCTTCCTGCTGTCAGCCTTCCATTACCTGGCAGCCTCCATCAAATGTCCACAGATGCCACAGCTGATAGTAACGTCCACTCGCTCTGTCAATTCCTCTAATAAGGACGGTCTTTTTACCATAATCTCCCCACCTCCAACCACCTGACCACCGCCTGCTCAGTCCGCCACCCCATCCCTCACTTCACCCTTTCTTTGCAGAGATAAACATCGACCCTCTGCCTTTTATCGGCCCATAATGTCTGATCTGGAGTGGAGGGCTAAAAATAGCCACACACAGACACACACACAACATCCAAACCGCACGGCATCGCAGACAAACACACACTGCTGCACACAAAACTGCTGCACAGACCTGTAGAGTCCAAAGCCTCCTCGATGAGTGGAGGTAGACGCAGTCCATCCATAGCCCCCCTGTAGCTGTGGCAAAGAGGGAGAGACAGAGAAAGAGAGTGGGCGAGAGAGGGTCAGAGGCTCCACACGCCCACCTCGGCTGCAGGGGAGGAGAGAGAGAGAGAGAGAGAGAAAGAGAGAAACACGCGGAAAGTACTGAGGACAGCGTCAAGTACTCACACACATATATACACACACACACACACACACACACAGGCATACACAAACAGGCTGTACCTCGGGAAAATGGGTGGATCCGGGGAGCTGAAGGCTGAGCTCCAGAGCGTGGGAGAGATGCCGAGAGGGAAGCGGGGAGGAGCAGAGTGGAGGGGAAGATGCTGTTTTCCAGACGGTGAGCTCGATCTCCCTGCACAGACCCCCCCCCCCTTGCTCTCTCTCTCTCTCTCACTCACTCACTCACACACACACACACACACACACTTTACTCTCCCTGCTTGCTTTACTCGACTATTTTTACACTTTCTTTCAACTTCAATGTATCTGCACTATAGATCCTCTATATACCACAGACCTAATGTAGCCTCACCTTAAAAAATATTTTATCATGTTTTTGCCAGTTTCTGTGTCATGCTGAGAGCAAAGTGAGAAAAACAACAAACTGAGATTAGAGGATGAGTGTAAATTATTCATCTGTGCTTTCCTGAACACACATATGTATATACACACACTTTCTCTTCCTCACACACTCATGCACATTGAGCCTCGGCCCCTGAGCCAAATGAATTTACCTATAATGAGATCCAGACAGGCTGTTGCACTGCAGGCTGATAGCTAACACTGCAGATTACTGAACATTTCCCCTCCATTGTTCATTTCCTTCCTCTCCTCTTTCTGACTCGCTTTCTCTTTCTGTTTACTCTTAATGAACAGTGACTCCTATGCTTTAAACAGCCTCTGAAACTCACCCCTTCACATTTTTCTCACTACCCTTCACACACATATCTTTTTCTCTCACTGTCTGTCTCACCTCTTTCTTTCTCTTTTTCTCTCTCCGTTACAGCTGCTATCACATCTGGCAACTTCTGTGCAGTGTGTGAGGTGCCAGTAATGTGAGGTGTGCTGTGAAGGTCTGAAAATATGTCAATGCAGAGAGAGAGAGAGAGAGAGAGAGAGAGAGAGAGAGAGAGAGAGAGAGAGAGAGAGAGAGAGAGAGAGAGGCTAAGCTGTTCACTGGCCCGAGAGGAACCTGTTCCTATCACAGCACTGTCAGAGAGCAGGAAGTGCTTTGCAAACACACATACACACACCACCAGCAACACAGTCACGTGCATTAAGATGGGGAACATAGAGGCATCTGAAATAGGAAATGTTAAAAAAAAAAAAAAAAAAAAAAAAAAAACCCTGAAATTTATAGGCCGGAAATAGAATGAAGTAGAAAGTCTGTGCCTGGGTCTCAGCATGTGCTTGTTTGTACCTGTGATAAACAGCAGGTGAATTCTCAGGGACAGACAACAAGTAATAAGGGATAAAGGGTACCAGATTGAAAAGCTTGATGCCTGCTTATCAGCACTTCCTTCTCTTGCATGTGTCTCTGTGCAGCTCTCCTCAGGCAACTGTAATCCCCAGACAAGTAGTGTGAGCATGGAGACATCTTTCAACTTGAAGTCATCCCACAGTTTCCTCACAACAGAGAATAACAGCACCCCACACAGGCACACAGGATTGGAGAGCTGTGGAGAGTTGGCTGACAAGGTGTTGATAATGAGCTGACAATGTCTGGCTTCAATCCACCCATGTCACTCTAGTGTGGCAGCAGACTGGGTGCAGAGCAGAACGGGCACAGAAGGAATGCAGATACCATCAAACTTTGTTCTAACACTAAAATGATTCAAAGTGTTTGAAACTGCTTTGCTGAGCCAGATGGGCAGGTTTAACTACCTCGGGACAGCTCACATAGACCCAACCACAAAACCATTTGCCTATTTACACTTGGCTTATTCTTAAATCTTTGCTGTTGGGAAATGTGCTCAACATTTTGTTTATGGTGAAACCGCACCCATGCTTTGTCTACACCTAAAAAACAAACAATAAAAAGGAAAATCAAACTGTAAAAGATGAACATGGTCTGGCTGCTTTTCTGTAAGAGTGTGTTAAAGATGAGCTGTTGGTTTTGTAACAGAGAGCAGAGCGTGACGTCTTATGAAGGGAATCCATCCCCTCCACTCATACTGCAGCCTTTGTTTTGTCCAGTTTCAACAAGTCATACACATAGTGCCCACAGCTACAGTATAGACCTAAGGAATGCACCACAAATGGACACATTCATACACAAACACACACAAAGGGCCAAGAATGTCTTAAAGTATTTGCAATGTGTAAATACACAAATGGGCTTTTTGAATGTTTAAAATGGATTTACACAAAAATGTGCATCATGAATGTGATTCTTTTTTACATCAATTCTTTTACTGTACTGCACATATTTATCACAGACACAACACACTACACATTATTCTTATGAATCCAATGACTGCATCTATGTGAAAGGGGACACACTGACAAACTCACATTAGCGACAAACTCACAAAACTTATCCTCCATCTCTGCAGGTCCACTTAATTCTATTTTTATAATTACTCATGGCTCATTATTGCATTTATCTGGCGGCCGGGGACATGTTTACAAATGTATGTTACTTTACGTCTGCTGGATGTGTAACAAATCCAGTAAATCAACTAAAAGTGTGATAATATGTCAATGTTGCACTTACAGCTTTTTTTCCACTTCCTCCACTGCCAACTGACAAAAAAAAAAAAAAGTCTGTTATTGCAGACTAATATCAGCATGATGGGAATGTGGTATATTTAGAGAAAAGTCACATTTCCATTCTAGTGCTTGGGCAGGTTGATCTTAAGAACTTTAAGAAATAAACAAGCAAGACAAAAAAAGGCATGCTGGATCACCACCACCCTGCCATGGCTCACTAGGGTGCTGGAAAAGAACAGAGCCATCATTAGTGCTATTAATAACACCTGTGCTCTTCCTGCATGGTATGTCTGAATGTCTGCTGTGAAAAAAAAAAGCCTTATATCAGCTGAAATGCTAAGAGCCTGCATCATGACAACCTGAGATTCGTCACTGAGTCAGATTTTTCTATGCACTTGATTATGCAGCCGGTTTGACTGTTGTCTTGGTTAAGAGCCTGTGGACAAATTTAAGTTAGGTAGAGTTATTTTTTTTAAAAAAACATGTCAATAGGTAAAAAATTGCGTTGTTTTGACCAGATTAAACAAATAAAATGTAAAATTTCAGAGGTGAGGTTCTGTTTGGATTTTGTTCATTTTGGACAAAGCCAGGCTAGATGTTTCTTCCTGCCTCCAGTGTTTATTCAAAGCTAAGCTAACCAGTTGCTGGCTGTAGCTTCATGTTTACGCCTACCACATAGAGATGGTATTAATCTTCTTGTAAACTCTTACCTAAAAAGTGTATTTGTATTTGTCTTTGCTACAAATTTCACCTCTCTTCTCAGTAGAAACTAGGAGGTGACATTGGCTTGTTGAATCAGTTCTAATGATTGTGATGGTTAACTGCTTGTCCAGTGGCACTGGTCAAATACCCCAAGCTCCACTACAAATGTTCAGTTGACTTAATTTGCTTGTGGATGCACCAAAGGGATCAACAAGCTGTATAATTACTCTCCGGTGACAGTGTATCATTGTCACTGTCAGCTGGGCATGTAATGGAACCTCAGAGCTATAAAAGACACTGATTCACCCCACAATCCACTCTACACCACTGGGCTGCCAGCCTTTGACTCCAAGCACTGTGGTGCTACAGGGTTGCTTAGCAACTAAAGGAAATTGGAGGTGCCTTTGAATTAGGGCATTTTATGAGATGGTTTATATGAAGACCTTGATGATAAATGGCTCCATAAATCTGGAACCTTCTACCAGGTATTTCTATGTATTTGTCAATGGAAGATCTAATTCTGGTCACAGACACTGGCGCTTCACAGAGCTGCAGATGTCGTGCCTGCTGAGGTATACGGTGCTGTGGCTCTCTGCAGAATGCAGGATACAGTTTAATGTAAAAGCAGAGGAAAAGAATCTGACCTATTTCCATGACACCATAAACAGGAAATGGGAAGGGCTGATTGCTTGCCAGAAGATTCTAAATCAGTGTCGCCAGAGGGGTCAAAACTTTCCCATAACATGACTCGTATTATGTGCTCAGAGCGACTGAAACACATAAACCCACGCTCACACATATATTTGTAAACAATGAAATGCACACATACAACTAAAATTCACAAAATAAAGAAATGCTTGAAGCTAATTCTGTTTACACACTTCCCACTCTCTCTTTGTCTTCCTGGGATTGAATAACTGTGTCCCTCTCACACCCCTTCAGTAGAAAAGAGCAGGAATGAAGCTGTGGCGGTCCTTTTGGTGGCCTCCTCTGTGCAGGTCCCATCTCCTACAGTCACCATGCCAACCCATGGAGGAAGCTTAGCCCAAAGAGACTTGATGAGGTCCTGAGATAATTAGCAGCTCATTATGGAGCCCAATGAATAGGCCACCGAGCTCCAGGAGCCACAGGAGGCTGCGCAATGGAAAACATACAGGGTCGGCACTCACATCAAAGGAAGGCACTCGTGCTTTAGACCACACAATACAGAGGAGAGAGAGATGGGGAAAGAAAGTATTGCTCTCTATTCACACCAACAAATATATCTCATAATCCCCAATTTATGCCTCTGTGTGTGTGTGTGTTTGGAGAGGGGGGTGGGGTGCATGTGTGTGCTAGTCAGGATCTCTGTGTCACACCAATGAGTGTTTTTTTCTCCCCCAGGGGCCTTAGTTGCTCCACAAATGCTTGAAACACATCCAGTCCACCCACACACACAAACACACACACACACACACACACACACACACACACACACACACACACATACGAATAAACATGCACATAAGTCTCAGTTCCACTCTTAAACTTAAGCTCTCATAAAATACAAGAACACTGTGTGAGTGCCAGAGATCCCGAGTTAAGCTATCTGTCTATCATTCTCATTCCAGTCCCTGTATCTCACTGTGTGCTGTGCCTCTGTTTGGCATGTAAGTAGACACTAGTCACGTATACTAAAACAGGCATGCTGCTGTGCCAGGTGACCCATATTACAGAAAGACTGAGTTTAACCTTGCATGAGATTCATTGTGTGTGTGTGTATATATGTATGTCCCTATTTCTACACTTACTTCTCCCTGACAGTGATATGCAGCAGTAGCACTGATGATGTTGTCTTGCTGAACATATCTGACATGTTGTATATTGTGTCATTTGAAGTTGATATTGTAGCTATTTGATGCGTCGTTGTTTATTATAGTGGCTGTTAGTGTTGGGACTATCCTCATTCATCAGATTGAATTTAACTGAACTGAATCCATTTCTCTCGGATCATCAGTACCCTGGGTATCAAAATTCACTCTGATTGGAAACACAGTGGTCATCATTCTTGATCATGGAGTACAGTATGACCCATAGTGGATATTATTGGAAGTATGTAGAAAATAGGGCTGTATCTCAGCCACACACTCTAGACATGCGTAAAAATATGTAGAAAGTCTGTAGTTCGAATATTAATTTAACAACATCAGAGGTTGCTACTCTTTTACATTGCTTGTAATGTTACTGCCACAGGAAAGTCTTGTCTGCTTCCTCTGGTGTTGTTGCCTTAATGTTTGTGTGAAGTGGTGTTATTGATTGGATATAAAAAAAACAAAACAAATATAAAACATGAAGAAATCTGGTTAGTACCACGAAGGCTGTGTGTTTGAATGCAGTCTTCCATTGTTTTCTGACTAAACTGACAACTCAACGGTGCAGCACCTGCACCCCCTAGTGGCAGTAAATGAGAGCAAATTTAGTACTGTGAAAACTACAAATGTTTAAGGTATTCATTTTAATTGACTGTAACTAAAACACTTTCCAAAGAATTTAATCTTCTGATTCAAATATCCCATCAAGTTCCCATCAAGTTCCATTGATGTAGACTATACTGCATCTCCTGTGAATGTAAATGAGTTACTTAAGGAAGTTTCACTGAGTTAAATAGTGATCTCAACTTCCTTTTTTACTGTGCTACATGGTTGAGCCCTCTCTGGGATATTTATAGAAAAACCAAGCTGACACAAATTGATTAAAAAGGTTTAATTTAACAGGAATTGTCAGGCAAAGGCACGTAATACATGAAAATATTTGAAAATAATTGATCACATAATGCACAAAGGGTGAAAAAAGAATGTAAACCAAATCTGTAGTTCGGCGGGTAAAACATCCTCAAATATGTCAAAACGGGAACAAAATATGATACACTGAGTAGACTGACAAAGAGATGACGTTGACACAAAAATGTTATTATGGCAGACGTTAAAAGGGGCCTACAGCTTTATGTGAGATCCTCACAGGCAACGCTTGTAGGACAAACATGAAACAACACACTAGTCAGTCCATAGGCTCATAGTTCATCACATAGAGCCTGTAATGTGCTCCTCTGTCATCATCAGAGGACGAAAGGCTGTTTGTTGCTTCTTATAAAAACAGGGAATTGCATTTTTCCTCAGAAGGCCTTGTATCACAGTATAACTCGTCGCCTCTCAATCACATTATTAGTAAAAACTGGGCAAAACCCATAAGACATTTCTTCTTCTGTTTCTGTGTTTTTTGGGTGTGTGCGCATGTGTGGCTGCACTGGAGAGCTGGCATGTGCTGATATTACCATGCTAGTAGCACAATAATGCAGTCAGATTGATTTTTGACCCTTGCGAGTTGAGACAGCTGGTCTTATCTGAGCCCAACAGTAGCTTTAGTGGTTATGGAGCTCTCATACCAAGATTAATGACACTTCTTCAGCTGCTCCCCTAGCACAGCAACACCCTGTCACTGCAAAACATTGACATAAAACGCTCACTCCTAAAAAATAATTTTAAAAAACAATGCTCTGAAAAATAAAATATATTGCACTTTAAACATCAGGAACAGTACACACAGCAAATTTAAGAGATGACTGACCACACAGGCAAGACAATAAGGAATAAGAAAACTAGACATAAAAAACAGGATGTCTGTTGCCTCTGGGCTATAGTCTGTAGATTCTTCATTAAAATCAATAATGTGCAGTAGTTCAATTTTTAAGAAAAGATCCTCATTTATCTTTTTGCCAAGAGTTACATTAGAAAATGTGTGCATATGTATGATCTAGAGCCAGCAGCCTGTTAGCTTTGTTTAATACAAAAGCTGGAAATGGGGAAATAGCTAATCTGGCTCCGTCTGTAACAAATTCCACCTACCAGCATCTAACCTCTGACAACAATACCTGGTGGTTTTATACAGCTGTCGGCTGTAGCTCATTATTGATCAGAAATTGTGCGAAGAACGTTGTCACTTTAAAATTAAAATGTGCGTCTCTTCACCCTTCTTAATCCTTGAATTGACCTTTAATGTCATGTGATGACTTCATAATTGGGAAGGTAAAAAATGTACTGTTATATAAATATTATTTTAAGGGTTAAGTGTATTTGTTAGCTACACACATTCAAGTTCTAAATCCAAATTTTATTTGAATCTAACTTAAAAAAGGACTCCTGTGAATGCAGAGCGATCGTGTCACCTGATGATTGTAAAACCAATCCTTATAGGGGAGTCCTATCCTGACAACTGACAGCTTCTGTGTTAATGTTGTTTTCAGTATATTCTCTTCACTATGTGGCAGGCACCAGCAACCTGTCTATTGCATACTGTAAACGGTCCCAGTTCTTCCAGAATATGGTCAAAAAACAAATCCCTAGGAAGGTAGCTACCACATGGTATCGGCTCCTCATCAGTGGAGCAGCAAACTTGGCAGCAGTCGAGACACACACCAGGATTACGGTAATGATGGCCAGCATAATGTTGATACTCTTCCCCAGCAAGACTCGGGCGTCACGGCTCTCGAGCTGGACCGTCTGCTGCTGCTGCTGCTGCAGCTCCAGCTTGGACACTCGTGTCTGATATGACTCAAGGGCTTCCTGAGACAGATGGAGAGAGACCTGGTGAGGCAAAATGTTTCCCAACTGGCCAATGGGCATTTTCCTGACCTTTTAATTCTCAATTACCCAAATTTCCTCCAAAAGTTTAGATGAGCGGATGGAGAAGAAAGTGTGTAGTTATTACTCTCAAATAATAAAACAGGCATTCTTGAAGAACATTAGTTGATGAGGGGAACCATTACACACAGGCAATTCATACATTTACTGTCTATGGCAACCGATTCATCACTTGGACTCATGACAATAGCTTTATTAGCAGATCAGATGAGCTTCAGCAATGTGCTGAAATTTTACTGCTGATCTGCCAGCATGTCAGATTTTTATGATCCCATCTAAATTACTCACAGTTAAACCGTATGGCCTGTAATTTACCAAGTCAAGTACCAGTACATAAAAAAATCACTATTATGTACCTGTATATCTCTGGCCCTTTCATGAGCCTGGTAGGCCACCCTCTCTTCGATGCTGGCCAGTTCTTGCTTCAAATTAGTCATCTCATGTTGGTGAAGTTCCGTCAGGTCGTTCAGTTGGTCTTCCAGACGCTCATACCTGGCAACATTAATTACAAATTATGATTTTTAGGAAGATTTAAATATATTATACATAAAGCACCTTTGGAGATGTTAATGTGATGAATTATATCCAGAATATGGAAAAGCTATGGTTAAGTCAATATCCATCCATCCATCCATCTTCTATACCCGCTTTTTCCTGGTTCAGGGTCACGGGGATCTGCTGGAGCCTATCCCAGCTCTCTCTCGGGTGGAAGGCAGGGGTACACCCTGGACAGGTCACCAGTCTGTCGCAGGGCCACATATAGACACACAAAGACAGACAACCTCACACACTCACACTCACTCCTACGGGCAATTTTAGAGTCACCAATCAACCTAACATGCATGTTTTTTGGACTGTGGGAGGAAACCGGAGTACCCGGAGTAAACCCACGCAAGCACAGGGAGAACATGCAAACTCCACACAGAAAGGCCGGGATGCGAACCCACGACCTTCTTGCTGTGAGGCAACAGTGCTAACCACTCAGCCACCATGCTGCCCCGGTTAAGTCAATATATCAAACATAATTATGTTTCATAGCGGTTAGTGGATAACGGACATGGTGTTATAATATGTAAAGATAATGAAATATTAAATACTGTAAACATACTTGTATCTTTCCTCCTGCAGTGTTTGGTTGATTAGACCATACTCTCTCTTGAACTGAGCCTTTAGCTCCTCTATATCCTCCTCCAGCTGGCTCTGGGCCTCTTTGATCTCCCTCACCTCCTCCAGGTTTAGGGCCAGTCTGCTCTGGGTATCACCCCCTGTGGGCTGCCCCGGGCCATGGCCCTGACCTTGCCCCACTGTCACTCCTCCACCCAGTGGGTTACCATTACTGTCTGAGATGGAAACACTCTCTGAGGAACATTCATCATCACTGGGATACTTGGGCTTTCCCACCATAGAGGTGCTGCTGCTGAGCCCCTTTGCTGTAGTGTCAGTGGGCAAGGGAGAGGAAGTGTCAAGATTGGTCTTGAGGTGGGCAATGTTGTCAGCGCTGCCAAACTTGTTCCTGATTAGGTTGGCAAACTCTCTGGGCTTGCTGAAGAAGAAGGGAGGGGAGAGGGAAACACCTGGTCCGATGGTCTTAATCTTGTCCATGGTCGGGTGTCGGCCACTGCCGGTCATATCTCTCAGCAGCTCTCTGGGTGACTCCCTTGGTATGGTGCTGTGTTTGATGGAGGATGTTTGACGAGACGGGCTGTGATGGATTTCGCTGTCTTTCATCTTTCGATGATACTGCTCCAGCTTCTTTTGCATCTGAGCAATATTTTGAGCTGATTTCTGGTTCTTCTTCTCAAACACCTGCTTGATGCGCCCCACTTGCTGCTTGTCTGCACTGTTCATCAGCTTCAGATATTCAGCTACATTCTCATCTCGTGCTGTTTGCTCAATTTTCAGCTGTTCTGTGACTTTGAGTATCTTCTGCTGTAGGTTGTCCAGGCAAGAACGACTACGCTGGACCTCGAAACCAAGAGCAGGACCAGGACTTCCATTGCTCAGGTCCAGATCCAAATTGTTCTCTGAAGAACCCCGCCGCATGGACACAGGAATGTTCAAAAAACTGCCCTCGGTATTCCGGTCCTACAGGAGGAGGAACAAGATATTGTATCACAAATGGAGCATTTACAGGCATGATCTTTTCTTACAGAAATTTGTATGCCTTATTTTCTATTATTGGCCTTCATTATAAATTATGCAGGTTATCATAACATAGTCCTAAGATATCGTATATTATTTGCAAATAAATGACTGTATGTGTGTTGTTTTTTTTTTACATATTTACCTTCATCTTAACAGAAACACTATTATGCTTATCTGAACTACATATCTGAAGGTACAATAAAAATGAACATCATGAAGCTGTCCAGTGCAGAAAGTGTGTGTTTGGACAACACTGGAATATATAAGTTATAAACAGGTCTACTGTTTGGTGTATGAATGGTTCAAATAACTGGGTTAAGTTGTTTTTTTTAAAAACCTGTTCTGCTGGTGCTGCTATGCCCTACGGACTCAGTTGTCGATTATAACGGTGTTAGTGCTCCTTTGTCTCTAGACAGCAAGACAGGAAGTGAGTAAAAGGTTAAGAACTTAAGCACAATTTAGCATAATTTCATTTTTTTTCCATTAATCATCTAGTCCACTTGTTACTGATTTTCTACATACACCCTATGTCTATGTATGCCACCCATATTGCCACTGTGAGACCATCTGCAGGTGTACGTAATGCTCTTATTTGGAACATCTGCTACATTTTAGCAGCCAGATTTTAATCCTGTTTACAGTATAGCACATAGGCAACACAGATGACAAAATTCAGATAAGAGCTATTAATGTGTCTGAATGAGGTGGAGTGTGCATATGTAAAATAGGTCAATGATAATATCACAGTAAACCATAAGACTCTGGTATTTCTTTTTCTATTTGAAACATTAACATTTTTTTTAATATATGCTCACATTACCTTTTGACTGATGTGTCAATAGTTCACTGAGTTCTCAGCTGTAGATATGAGGAAGTGAACACTACAAATAGGGCACCTAAGAAAGTTTAACTATTACAGGAAACTTTAAAATGTTCAATAGAGTAAAACGGGGAACTCAGAAAGGTGAGAATTGAATCATTCTGAGCAGCATTTTTAGAGAAGTATCACCTCATGTGGAATGGCACTGCAATTTATTAGCGTTCTAAAAATCCACAGAATGTTGCAAGTTGATCACAGTACAAAACAACATAATGATGAGAGGTGTAAGCTTAATACAACAAGCCCTATATTCTGTACAAAGCTGTACTAATCCTTAACAAATGTAACACTGCTAGTTTCAAGTAAATAAACAGATTAGAGTTAACTCAAGCAGACCTAATCAATCCTGCTTAGAATTTCCACATCACCACAAAATGGTTACACGTTGCAAACTAAGTACCATTACAATTGACTACGCACCAAACACTGATGCTCCTCTACACAACTGTTAGGTGAAACTCAAGAGAGCAGGTTTACCAATAATAGGGTTACAATTTTTGGCTACACATACACTTCTGCACACACACTGCAAAATAGGGTAGATACTCTGACTAAAACACTTTTGGCCACAACTGCCGTTTTTAATCATATAGATTTGATGTGCAATTTCCTGATTACTATCAGTTTGACACTATAAATTCACACTCAAACAACTGGTCAAATGTGTTCTTGAGTCCAATACACTGACCAGGAAGAATTTGAATTTGGATCATCTCTAACATCTCCATGTGGTTTTGCTATAATGTGCAACAGAAACTGCTTTATACTTATTTTCATATGTGTTTACCATAGTAAACATCACACCTGCGAAATATTACCATGACACATTGTCATACTATCACTTAACTGTGTAGTAGATGGGATGGCAGTTATTTACTACTTAAAAAGCATGTGGCTATGATTATAGTATACATACACAATATTATACTTATTTATGTTTAGTGTCTAATCAGAGAATGTCATGCTTATTTCTACAAGCATGCCTAGTGTAGCTGTTCTCATCCCACTCTCTCACCCTCTGGCGTCTGTCCTTCGTGAACACAGGACTCTTTCTCTGCAGAGAAAAATGCACACTTTGTCATGTTCTACCTCTGTTCTGTGCAGGACTCTGGTGAGCAAGCTCCTGCATATGCATTTACTGGCCTGACGTACAGCCTTAGGAGCCAATCATAATCCTTCTCCTTCCACAGACCATGTAATCTCTTGTCAACACATAAACTACCCTTTGTCAAACCTGTTTGTCACACAAAAGAAGAGGAGCACAAATATCTTTTTCTTCAAGAGGGAGTCTTAAGTCTAGTCTAGTCCTTTTATTTTAATAGCAAACTGCCCATTAATGTAAAATAGATTAAATAGTGACTGGGTGATCGCTGTCGAGGCCTGAAGCCAAACCAGACTTTGTAACAGCTGAAATATGTTTAGAAAGATTCATACATTTTTTCATATAGAAATAGATGCACCTAGAAAAACTAATATTACTTTTATTAAACAACTGCAATGCGAAGTGTGTACATTTTGTGTTATAAAAAAAAAGGTGGCTTTTGGCAATATGAGACCTGGGAGCAGCTCAAATAACAACACAATCCAGATGCTTTACACACACTAGAACCGAAAGCAAGCATGACATTTGACAATTTCCTGATAAGAGATTCTGCGAAAATTGGACCATTTCAATTTAATAAGTCTGTTTTCACCGCCGCTACTGCTACTCAAGATTTCACCCACGCTGACTAAGTGCTGGAGCAATCTGAGGATCTCTCCGGATGAGTGGCTCTGCTAAATGAATTAGCCTCGTGCTGATGAAAATGTCCTCCTAAATCTGCTGAGGAGCTGCCCTACTTTTCACTCCGTTTCTCCCAAACACTTATCCAGGCGTTCTCCAGGGGTTGCTGAGGTAGGAGAGTGAAACAGGGCGAGCGTTGATGGTCTCGGGGGGGGTGGGGATTAAAGCCAGTAACAAGGGGAAAGGCTGCTACAACAAAACATGTTTGTGGTAAAATCTGGCAATGAAGTGGACTGTCCTTACTAGAAACATCACAGATTGGGACTAAATTAGAATTTGATGGAGGCACCGTCAAGAGCCAGGTGACCTGTCTGGGTGTTACTGAGCAACACAATAAGCTCCTACCTGTGCTCAGTGGCTAAAAGGTTGGGCTGTGTGTGGCCCCTCTATGTGACTGCATCTTCAAAATCTCACTATCAATGTGAGAAAGCCTATTTTAGAGTCCTCTCACTTCAAACTACTCAAATGCTGATATTTAAAAATGAACAAACAAGGCATACACCCACTGCTGTTTGACTCACTCATTGATACTATGTGTCACCAGAGCAGAAGAAAGAGACAGAAAGTGGGAGACAAAACAGAGACATGATAAAAGCTAAGAGGATGGGAACAGAACAAAGACAGGATGCTCCCAAACACAGCTCAGCAGCACTCATCATCCCAATCATCATTATCTCTATCAACAGGATCTAAAGGAGTCCCCTGTGCCCCCAGGGTGCCTCTCCCACACCTCAACCCTGCATGAGCCCCCTGTCCCCCACGCTGCCCTACATAGCATACAGCGTCTGTCCAATACCATGACCCACTTAATATACGCTGACCTCACTAGACAGCATAACATAAAGATCCAACTGCATTAGCCTCAATCGCCCCGCAAGATGGGAGAGCTGTGTGTAGCTCTGCTTGAGAAAGCTGCCAAAATCGTTGATACATTTTTTTGGGGGGAGTGCGGGGGGCAGTCAAAAACTGCAGATGCTGCTTATCTTAAACTACTGTGTTCTTGCTCTTGAATCAGTGATCCAGTTAGTGATTCCATTTTTCATGCAAAACCAGAAACTCACTTTACCACTGCAGCCCCAGAAGAAACAGGCAAAAGCAGCAATTCAGCATTCAAGCCCTCACCAGGACAACAAATGATTTAAAACTGGATAAATAAGCCATGGGTGCATACTAAATACTGAGCTGCATATTAGTGAAATTAATTTTCTTTCAGATTAGCAGAACATACAGAAACTGAGTCTCTTGTTAGACTCGCTGTGCCCCTGCAGGGAAATATCATTGAAACTACAGACTTTTTCTTACGCAAACAAGAAGGCATTGTCCCTTTTGCCAGGAAGTAATGCTTGTAAGTACTCACCATCGCAACTGTAATCTAGTGAAACCATCAGTTGACATTGTAGGGTCAAGTCACGCAGGTACAGTCACATGCAAATACAAGTGCAGGTGCGGTGGTCTGAAGAAACCATATCACAATGATTGGGCTGTTGTGTGTGGTAGATAGGGTGACAGTTATTTAGCATCCTCTCTGTTAATGTATCCAAAACACACACACACACACACACAGGGCAACAGAGCTGGCACACTCAATGAGATGGAACAAAACCGTCCCTTCAGCAGAGAACAGAACCACAGAGGGGAAGAAGCCGTAATGCTTATTGGTATTCCCTCCAGCTGATCCTCATGGATACAGACACTGTCCCACTCAGGACTCACAGAGGGAAACGGGAAGAAAACCAGAGACAAAGAGACTGAGAGCAACAGGGAGTGAACCTTTGATTGAAGTCAGAACGCTGACCCAACATCACCTCCTCCTCCTCTCATCTGCACCCCACAGCTGCCCAAGTGGCCACACTTTGATTGCTTTCTTAAGAGGCCAAACAGAACGCCTCATCATAATAAAAGAGGGGGAATAAGACTAGAAACAGAGTTTGAAGTCTTAGATTCCCCTAAAGACTAAACCACAGGAGATCAGTGGAATTAATTGTTTAAAATGTATTCACCATTATCCCATGGACAAACTGGTCCAGGAGTAAATCAATAGCCCATTAAGGCTCCCAGTGTCTGCCTGCCCCTGTGGACTGGGAGAATATTGAATGAGATTCAATTAAGATACATATGCAGCTACTTTCTATTGATTCAAAGTGAGTGAGTGAATAGAGCCAATAATAGAGTAAGTGAAGATTTAAGGAGCTCATTTTTGATGAATGAAACCTAAAAATGAGCCACAACATAGCATATTAAAATGATTATGCATCTAGGTGATGGTTAATATGTTTGCCTTTTGTCTGGTGATAGAAACGTGAGAGAACCACTATAGATTATGCATAATGTAAGGGCCATTTAGGGACAAAGATGTCACAGAGAAATGGCACGCAAGTTTCTACAGAGCCACCATCTAAAGGGAGACAGTTTCTGGAAACCAGCCACTCAAACTGAGGTGTTGCATCATCTTTGGCCTCTAACCCACTATATCTGCTGCACAATGGCTTTTTGAGAAACAAAACTGGAATGCCATTTGCGGTCAACAAAAGGAAGCATAATGACGGCAGTAATAGTCCAGCAGTAATAAACCAGCCAAACAGTCCAATTAGATGTTGGATTGTGTTGGTGCACTCATCAATTTACCAGAGTTAGTGTAAACAGTTTAATATAAAGTATTTGCAATTTGTCACAGCGGCAGCAGGGAAGTTTTAACCGACCGATGAAGATCTGCCGGTGGTCCCTTCAGGATGCAAGGTCCTATTGATGGGTAGATCAAAACATTGTGCTCCACCTTAGAAAAATAAAAGAGACTGTGTGGCAGGCATCTAAGCTCATAGATATACGAGAAAGAGAAACAACCTTCTGCTTGGTACTGGACCGACTTTCTGTTTGCGCAATTATCACACATGACTCTTCCATCCTCAGTGGCTTGACATGAATAGGCAGGGTTATATCATGTGTTACAGCCGTTAAAGGACTTTTGTTAACCTCGCACATTAACATTAGAAAAAAGTGTGATAGTTTCCGTCAGACCTGTTAGTTAGGTTAAAGTGTTTTTATTATCCAAATCAAGTGTCTGATCGTGGACAAAGTCAGCATGTTGTCTAGATGGAGCAAACGCTTTCAGGCTGATTTAGGCTGAATACAATTACATGACTAAGTCAATGCTGTATTTCAGTGTAAGGACATTTCTCTATGTGATAATAATGCCCTCTGAGCTGTGCTGGCAAATAATCATACATAACAGGAAATTACCACAAAACGACTAAAATCTGTTGTCAGAGAAATGTAGACGCTCACAAGCAACTGCCACTAAAATAACATATACATACATAAGTGTAACAGTTGGGAGCTCACCACTACATGTCAGATACAGCAAGGTGGGGTTGGGTTTAATTTTTATTCCTGAAAAGTAGGTCAAATACTGACTCACTGAGTTGCCACAAATACAGCTGTATTATGGAATGCGATACAGCTCAGCAATAAACACTGCACTTAAGACTTTTAGTATCTGTTTATAACCTTATTTAAGCTGTTGTTGTACTGACTCACTGTCATTGTTCAGTTCGAGGTCCTAGTTTATTGTGCTGTAGTGTAATAAGGAAGATGAAATATTTTGGATGTGTATGGCTGCAATCAGAAATCAAACTATAAATAAATCAGCTGATCCATGAAAATCACCAGTTTCAATTCCAAACTCTTGAGAACTTATTGCAGGATGACTGCAGCCTGCTGGACTACGATACACAGAGGTTTTGTTTTTTTTTTTCTTGGTCACAGTATTAAAGAATCTGCTGCTTCCTGTATGAGAATATGTTGTTTTGTTTATATTGTTGCTGAATTTTTTATTTTTTTTTAATATCAATCTTTTTGAATGTTAGTTGAACTGGAAACTGGGCGTTTAGGTGTACACTGTGCTCTGTCAGTACTGACTTTAGACAATTAATTGACTAATATATAAATAATATAGATACATATATAATAACCGATAATTAAAACAGTCATTAGTCTCAGCCCTAATTTCGATATAACAGGTTGTCCCTGTTGGGTAAATACTGAGAGTTTACAGTGACAGATACTTCGTGTCATCCTTACGCCACCACACCTCCACAAAGCCATGCCCCCTTTTTTCTACGATCGTTTACCCCAATGTGCCATCGGGTTCCTGAAGCTCTTTGTTCGGGGACAGACGCATCTCTCAGGCGGCGCAGACGACGTGAGGCTCAATACTCAACAGTGTATCGCTGGTACAGTACGAGACCTACAGTTTCTGTTGCAAAACACACTCACATGATACTCACCATCCGGCTGCTGAGGTATTTCTCTACTTCAGACAAACTTCGCACAGACACGTTGGCGCTGGGCATAATAATCCCGTGTTTGTTGCCAGTTTGAGAGCTGGTACTTCTTCAGTTCAGGACCAGGACTACTTTACAACTTAAACCTCTTCTCGTATCCATGTTCGGCTCCCAGTTTCTCTCTCTCTCTCTCTCTCTTTCTGTTCTGTCTCTCTCTTTCCTTCACACACACATACAGACACGCTCACACGAGCAAACACACACACACACACACACACACACACACACACACTGCCTGGCCTCTTCGACACACAAAAGCTGTGTAAACCCCAAACTCCGCCTATTTCTCTCTGCAGGGCGGCCTGAGCGAGGAGGGGTTAACTCTTTCAACACAGGCATGACTAACTGACCAGCTTTTCATGTGTGTTTGTGTTGTTATGTTTTCATGCCCACCCACTGTTTAAATTGTCTGGATCAAGCAAATTATATAGTGTGTTATGATAAATAACTTTCAAATTAAAAGAGAAGGTATGCCAGAGATCAATACTAGTCTTTCTCAGCAAGGCAAGATCAACCATCATTTCACTCCCCATTTAGCTGCTTATGAATGATTGAAGTGCTAAATCAACAAGTAAAAATAGTAGTCTACTTTACTATAATTATTCTCTGTTACAAGTAATGAAAGTTTTAATAGTAATAAAAAAAATTAAAAAACATTGAAGAAGTATTGGAATATATGGCCAGATATGCTTTTACTGCAGTGGTGTAGTAGGAAATGGTGATATCTTACACTTAATGTAAGAGATTCTTGCTATTTTTCAAACCGGTTCTGTCACCATGTTTTGCAAAGCCTGCACATGTTCCCCTCAAGCAGTAAAACCCCAAGAGGCCCTGGGAACAGTACAACTGGCCCTTTCACTCACATTCATTCAGCTCTGAAAGCACTAATCTACCTAGCCGTGAACACAAAAGCCCATGTTGCATCACAAATCTCTTAACCTTTACAATTAGTGTTTGTTTTTGCAAACTGGACAGTTTGTAAAGAGATGGAGTATCCTCTGTTGTCTGTACTGACCAAGCAGTGAGTGCACCACTGACATACATTAAAGTCTGTGCTTTGAAGAGGCCAAGTCAAGTGATGTGGAGATAGATGGGGCTGGGGGAACCACGCAGAGAAGATACTGGATACTCTGGGCGGTGGATTTCCAGTGGACAATGTTCAGCTGGTCATCAAGTTTCAGTCCCTTTAATTGACTAGACACCATCTCTGGGTAACTACAGCAAAAGAAAGCTGGCTTCTGTTTACCCATATCTACAGAGCCCTAATGAAAAATTGATTGGCTAATAACACACACTGAAAGTCTAATCCCCTGTACCTAACACCAGTACTGCAGCATCTTCCACCTTTCCATCACTTGACACGAAACAGAACAATGAGTGACGGGGGCTGGATGAGATTTTGCATTATTTATAGAGAGGGAATATGTAAACAATCTGATGTTTTATAGGAGCAGTAGCAAGTTCTAAGAAGCATAATTACTGAGTTTTCTTGGTACATTTAGTGAGTAAAGCCTGGCATCTCACCAAGTCTGTAACAGATATCTGTACAATAGTGCTGCCCCAGGTTATGTTCTGCTAAGTTATACTGGTAACCTGATTAACCTGTTGCCCGGAAGAGATCCAGAGTGGGACAACAAACTCCTTCACAGTCAATGTACATCTAGTACGCTTAATAAGGTAGCAATTCTCTAATATTCATCACAGTTTAAAGTCAATCAGGTTCTCTGGCACCAGGTTAGTTGAATCTGGTCAACAAACACTAGACAACAACTATTACATGTACTTTAAAATAGCAAAGGTAAAAAGTAAATACACTTGGTGTAATTGATGTCTGTGTTTGAATACTATAACTCATTCATGCTGGTTTGTAGTTGTCATTGAAAAATGAAAGCACAACGAGGTTAATATGGGAACGAGATTGTAAGATGCTTTTATTTTGAAATGACTTGACCATCATTTTCCATCCACATTTATTTGTCCAAAAGATGGAACAAATTACCAAGTGCTGTCTGTTATAGCCTTCTTGGTGCTTTCTATATACAAATCTATATACACATTTACTTCAGATCTATATGATGTCAAACATTTGATAAGTGATGCTGCCTGATCCTTTGGACAGGCACACAAATAAGAAATAAAGGTTCTAACCTTTACTGATAACAGGACATATATCAATTCACATTATAACAAGTTATTTCCCTCATAATTATTAGAAAATAAAAAAATGCCATGTTCCATGTAGGAAAGCAGTGAAAAACAAACCATCCTGATTCCTTCAGATAACAAACAAAATCTTCAGAAAAGGAAAAGTTTGGAGGCAATGAAGCATAAAATACTATTTACAATAAAAAGCACAATCTACTATACAGGTTTCAAAGACTCATTCCTGAATGGGGAGATATTAACAGGTTTGCCTACCACTGAAGTTGACTTGTGCTCTACTGAAGAGTCAGGAGCAGAAGCAATGCAAGAGTGAATGCTATGTCATAAATACATTATGTTGTGACCACTCTGTAACCAGTCCACAGAGTCCGGTAATTGGTTGCCTGTTGAATTTTCACAGTCCAATGGCACAGTGTGTCAGACTCCAGAGACTGTCTGGCTATTATAATCAGTAGACTCCATTTTGAGGATGTAAGGGATGATGCTGTCAATATGAACGTTGCCAATAAGCCCAGCGAAAAACAGCTCCTCAGTCACAGCTGCACTTATCAACCTGAGGGCAGGAAGGCGAACCAACAGCTTGGATAACCTGGGAGCAATGAGAAGTAAAGACATACACAAAAAACATGTAGGAAGGTATCATCCCATATCTTTCCTGCTAAGAACAAATTATTTCTATATTAATACATCACTGCTTTTTCAGCAGTGAGCTGGTGTTATGCTGTACAGAGGTAAACATCACTAACCGATAGGAATCTTCTGGGTAGGTCTTGGTTACATAGTCCTGCAGCTCCATGTAGGCTTTCTCCTGAAACCTCTCGATCTGCTGGGCATTATCTATGCCTGGGTGATCTGGTACAAAAGAATACACACACAGCCAAATATGAGTCTATGCACTAACAGTTTTGTTGTGCTTTAACACAAAAAAGATTTTGAAAGTGCGGTTTTCATTTTGTAAACACACCAGGACTAAAGAGAACAATGGCTTTGAGGTAAGCATATTCATAAGGGTCTGGGGACAGTTTGGACATGCTGTTACAGAACTCTTGCATCCTCCAGATGTGCTCCATTACTAGTTTTACTCGCTCTGGAGACAGCTTCTCTTTAGGAGACAAAACACACACACACACACACACACACAAAAAAACATGTTTAGAATAGACAGGTGTAAAGGAACAAGCAAGTAAATAAGTATAGTTTTTAGAAATTTCAAGTTGTCTGTATATTAGAATATGCTTTAGGTCTGCATGGCTTAATTGCATTCTCTAATGAAAAACATATTTGGGCTTCTGAAACTGTATTCTGTTTAACTTTACATGCAGGCTACATAGAAGCCCTCATACCTTCCTGTAAGCTGGTCTGCAGATGGTTGATAATGGCACTTAAGATAGTACCAACATTCATAATGTTGGAACACTGTGCCAGACCGAGGGCAAACAGTTCATTCCAGCAAGCTTTCATCAAGTTAATGTCATTGTCTTGGCCACTGTAAAATAAAATGAGATTAATATAAACTTACTATAGAGAAGCCTCACTTAGAACTGACATATAATAACTAAAATCACTATAACAAATTATTATTAGTATTATTATTAATATTTATTTATAAAATAATGAAAAACCTGGTGACGCAAGCTTACCCAAGGCTTTGAAAGGCAGGTATGGAGCGTGCCCAGTGCATAGAGAGAAAAAGAAGGCGGGAAGCTGACTCACAGATGTAGTTGACATTGAGGTACTCTGGCACAGGCAAAGGCATCATAAGCTATAGGAACAAATTATAAAGCACATGACTTAGGTGTTAATCAGAAACTCTTTAATTCAGTATAAATAGGGAGCAGTTTTTGGTATCAGTTGGCTGTGGATTTACCTTGAAAGGGATATGGTTGTCGGAAAGTAGACTTCCCTCCAACTCCACTACAGGACCCGACTGGTCCCCTGACATTAGCTGCATTGTGGCTTCCAAGGAGTCTCCTGCTGAACCGTCACCAGGGTGCAGGACTTTGGCCAGGGTGTCAAAGGCTCTAATGATACACATAATATGAAAGCAAAATGCTGAAATTAAAAATGCATATATTTTTATTATCTAAATATATCTATATCTAATGTATTGGAGCCCATAGAAAAACAGGAAACACTGGATAACATTCAGAGCTCTGCAGTGTACACCTGGCATAGTCAGAGATGGAATATTTTTGATTAACTATAAACTAATTTAATTAGGCCCTTATAAATGGAGTCAGAAACCACATGGCCCAACAGGAAATTGGATTAAAGTGTTGTGACAAACAGAAAAAACAGTCCCTGGGTTCTGTATTTCTTGTGTAGCCCTCCAGTAGATGTAGCAGCAACTTGATCAGAAACAACTACTGGTCAGTACCAAAGTTTCTTGATTATGTATGACATCTCTCTCACCGAGTGATATCACTTTGGTCATCTCCTTGAATGTCTGTCATCGAGCTGTCGCCGTTGCTAAGCGTTTCAACTCCTATCAGATCATTGCCGCTGTCACTTGCCTCCCTGGTCTTGTTGAGGTGGGCAAGAGATGTGACTACATTTGCCAGAGTGCCAAGGTCACCTTGAGATGGGTCCTCCTGCTGGGAACAGTAATTATCAAAGTCAAAAATACAAAGTGTGTATTTCTTTGCACTGCCCTGCTGCAGGTTACAAAAATGTTATTAAAGATTGTGATTATTATTTATTTAACTGTTCTATAATGCACCATGCACCATTAGAGAACCATGCACTGTTAGAGAACAAGTAATTACTATTTTGTTAGCTTGAAGTGCCCAATCTCATATAGTTAAAACCGAAATATTCTCCATGACTTTTATATTTAAGGGCAAAAAAACAATTGGGACTTCAATTAAATATACTATACATTACCTTGTCAGGGGATGCAGGGATCAGGATAGTATTTTCCAGCTTAGAGAAGGGTTGTTGGATGTTGAGCAACATACTTGACTCAAGCAAACTTGTAGACCTGCAATTGAAGAGTTGACATTTCACACATATCACATAGTATCATGCAATATGAAACAATTCACTACTATAAATATTTCTAGATATAATGTTTATAAATCTTGTTTCATGTAACAAACATTTTACTGAAATGCTTGTCAGTTTATTCCTTTTACATTTCAATAAAATGTTACTCAATTCAATCTAATGCCCTGCAAAAAATAACCCATCTTGTGTAAGCTTATAATAGACAAGACAACCTCTCAGACAGGTGCTGATTAAACACTTTGGGAATTCTGCATAAAACTAGAGAACACAACACATAGCATCACAGTATCTTCTGATATCATGCATCTCAGTTATTAGATGTATAACAAATATATAAATTATAACAAGGTTATTTATTGCATTGTAAACCTGTATAGGAATATCTAATAAATTGGTAAATTAGTATATCAGCTTTTGTTAAGTGGCTGTACCTGGCAGTTTCCTTGTCAGATACAAACGTTGGTGTGGCAGCCAGAGGACTGCAGAGATTCTTCCGAATGTAAATCTTCTCAGTTGAGGCTGCACAATTGACAGATTTCTCTCTGGTGGTCATTTCAACAGGCTTCCTCTCACACTGCACAGCTAAAAGACAAAATAAAGATATTAGTCATTATTTATTCCACTCTGAAATCTATGTATGTATACATGTTATAAATATATTGGATAGGATATTACAGTCTCTTACAATCTTGTTTCATGCCCAGAGCTATACAGCGCTGCAATCGACAATACTGGCAACGGTTTCGGTGGAGCTTGTTGATGGCACACTCTCCAGAGCCCCTACACGTATATACTAGGTTCTTCCTAATGCTGC
The DNA here is from genome assembly GCF_900324485.2 of Mastacembelus armatus. NCBI lineage: Eukaryota > Metazoa > Chordata > Actinopteri > Synbranchiformes > Mastacembelidae > Mastacembelus > Mastacembelus armatus. The sequence continues at coordinate 7,432,692 of NC_046638.1, read as the reverse complement.
GTTTGAAGAAGCCCTTACAGCCCTCACAGCTGACAGCTCCATAATGACGCCCTGTGAAAGAAAAAAGACAAAAAAGTGTTGTGCTGGTGAACACTTGCTCATGTATTACTGAAACATAATAACATTAAAAGTGAATTAAACTTAATTCCTACCTGAGGCTTTATCCCCACAGACAACGCAGTACTCCACAACTGGCTTCACAATAGACTGGTCTGAGCTTTCAGTCACAAACTGAAAAACAACCCAAGACAATAGAACAGTTTAATACAGCAAACAAAGCAATAATTGTAGACTGACACAACATGTTCATGCTGGAGTCACAGGACCTTTCAGTAAGTTGTTACGGAAACTAGCTGGAATAAGTCACTAATATCTTTGGGCAATACCTGAATCTGCTGCCCAGCCAGTTCAGGGGAGGCAAACAGCAGCTGGTTAACCCCAGAGCCATCTGGAGCCGTGAGGATGACCTTGTTCGGTGATCCCTCCTGGTTGGCCAGAATCACCTTCCCACCAGGGGAATAGTCAGCATTTGCTAGAATAAACTGCTGCTTTCCAGGGGATGATGATTCAAGTGCTGTGACGATCTGGATCTTCTGGCCAGTCTGCTGATCAGTAACAATCTATTAGAAATTAAAAAAAATAACCAAGACATGAGAGAGAGCTTACTCTATATGCAATTTGTGCATATATATTTAATGTTTACTCAGATACAATTTAAAATGAATAGCAAACTCTAATGGTGAGCTGAAAGTCACAGTACCTGGATTCTATGTCCTAAAGCCATGTTGTTGTCTGCTGACACAAGCTGAATCCTTTGAGTCTGTCCATCCATTCTGATACTGCACACACCTTCTTCCACTGCTCTTCACATCAGTGCCCCATCAGGGATGCACACCTGTAGAGAGAGCACATATTGTACTTTATGTTTTATAAAAGAAAACCTTGAGTTAAGTCGGAGAATACCTCCAAGAATATGGCTGTCTTCATTCTAACATTTTTTTATACCATCATCAAATCCCACAAAAGTCATCATGTCAATACTTTCCAATTTCAAATTATTACTAGCACTCAAATCTCAGGTTTTTCCCAACAAAATCTTCCAATGACCACTTACAAATATAAGATTTAATTTTATAAAGGCCTATAATAATTAATTAGGCACATAATTATGTAATAACATTTTCTTTTTTTTCAGATTAGTACTCATTAGGTACACCACTAAATATTTACAGTAGCCAATAGGTCTATGTGGGACAGAGACAAAAACTACAAAGCTCATGGCTCAATTATATTTTTAAAACTCTAGTGGAAGACAGTAGTGGAAGTCAGTAGAAGTAGTGCTAGTGGTAGGTTTTTTGATGTTTTCATGGGGGTTTGTTAACAAGGACTTCATCTTTTAATCAATATTTGAGTTCTGTGGTGAATTAAGACAATAACATTTCAGAGAACTTTTACCACACAGCTTTCTAGGTAACCCTTGTCGGGTATTTCTAAACGACCTCAAACACTAACCAATTCAAAACAAACCCGGCATCATCAGTACTGAACTAACAAGCAAAATACAAAAACAAACAAACATGAACATCATTACTAAGGACTAACTAATGTGAGTTAGTGGCCTATGCTAACCAACCTAGCCAGTGTTAGCTCGAAACTGCACTATTGATGGCCTTGTTATAAAAAGAGCTTAAACACAGTAAACTAACAATAAGCGAGTGGCAACGCTGCTGCGGTGAGACAAACAAGCTCTTGGCAGCCAGCGATTTAAAATCGATACGGAAGATAAAGGTATTTCTTTTCCTGTGGGTGAAAGGTCAACATTGAAGGGTTAAAGCATGCTAGGGTTCAAGGCCCATGACGCCGAATAGCAGAATCAACGCCAGGACTTCGGGTTTGACAACTGGGCAAAATCCGCATAGATTCGTGCGCTGGACTTCCACAAAAACGACAGTTTAGCCACCTGTCTGTAGATTTAACACCTGGACACGCTGTGGCCACATTCACACTTTAATCATTAGTGAGGTTACTTAAGTTTGCTGCGGTTAGTTAGCAACGCTAGCACAGCAGCTAACAGAAGCTAACAGTAACACACGGCTAAGTAGCATGTCCGTTAACTACATTTTTGTTGCTAACAGCTTCCCGTACACGCGCGACTTTAGCTAGAGGACCAGATGTGCAGTCGCATACACCTAAAAAACATGATTACATACTTGCGAAATGTAAGTTTCTCGCGCCGGGCTCCGGAGGAGAATGCTAACGAGCTAGTCGGGTTAGCTGTTTGCTAGCTGGGAGCTAATGGCAGCTTCCTTGCTGTAGACCTACTGAACACTCCCTCCCTTCCTGCGTTAGCGGCCACTCGAGCCTGCCTAATGAGTCTCTCTCATGTAGACATCAGTCAGTGTCCTTACCTGTCACTGAGATGTTAGATCAGATTATGTATTATGTTCAATAAATTAATATTTTAACTGTTGCTGCAGTTGGTGGGAGGGTCATAGTTCGTGACCTTTTTTCATAAATAAGATATGCGCATGCGTAGTTGGTGGCCACAGTTCGTAAAGCCAACCATGGTCTGAGAGTCAAACTGTAAAAATGTGATTATTCTCGGGTTTCTTTCCAGTTTGTGGTCATTGGCGTGATCGTGTTTCAGTGGCAAGCCCAGGAGACCACGCAGCTAATAGTCTAAACCTGAGCAATTTTAATTAACCACTTGAACGAAACCTCAAAAATTCTACATTAGGTCCAATGGTTGTGACAAAGCCTGATAGTCATATGGCACATCCACTATGCTGATGTGCTCATGTAGAAGTAGTGTCACAATAATTTTCTTAGGACTGTTATAAAACATATTTTAAACTGACAAAAGAGCAGGCCACATAACTCCACATTAAGATGCATTTTGTAAAGGGCTTAGTTACTGTAAGTTACTGGTTTTATTGTTAATGATTAAATAACGTCTTACAGACCTCAAGTAACATTTTTCTTTAATGAAAAAGGTTTTATCAGCAATATGAATTAAGATGACCTTGAAGTAAAATTGACAATATAGCAAATTGTGCCACATCAACGCACTTCTCTTCAGTGGCTACTCATGGCTCGAGTTATAAATGTACTTGTTTTCTGTAATAGTCATCACAATTTTACACTGAAAAGCATGTGATTTAAAGCTAGTCATTACTATCCAATCAGGTTACAGTGACATGAGTATGTAAGTAGTTATTTCCTCTTTTGCAGACTATTACAACATTCATTTTTGTACACTTGACAAGAAAAAAAGATAATTACAATAAAATGATCCAAGCAGTATGAATGAGATTCATGGACATTTAAAAACATTTAATTTACAGTCATCTGTATTTACAGAGAATATGTATGTATATAATAAATGTACAGCCATTTGAGTGATTGAAGTGCAAGATATATGCTATGTGGAAACAGTGAATATTTCCCGATACACATTAAGACTACGTTAATAAAAACACCACATGTGTGTAATGTGTTCTACAGCCACATTCATAAATTGACTATAAGTGTGAAACAAGTCATTATTCCTATAACTAAAAAAACATATACATGATTTTGACCTCTGAAAATTACCTAGTAAATGTGAAAAAAAAATTATGGCAGTATTCATTAATAATCTCTGGACTTTTTTAACCAAACCTGTGCAATGGATGTCATACAGGTTACTAGACAAAGTGATGTGACAAAATCTATGTGTAAGTCTAAAATAACTACAAGTTCATGTCAACATACAAAGATAATATGGGAAATTGCTACCTCCACAGGAGTGCTCTAAAACAATGTAAAATGTAACTTCAGTAAATCTGATAAAAACAAAATAATTGGGTTCATTTCAAGCCAGCTAATGATGGTGTCTCTAGATGTTTTTTGCAGATTTCAGAGAGCACTGAGGTAAACTTTTTCAGGCAAAGGCAAAAATGTTGAACAATTTCACACACCAACAGGTATTAAAGCACTGTTGCTTCTTTGAATGAGTTAGTCCATCTGTTTAAAAAGAAAAAAAAAAAACAAAGATAACTATTAGTATTAATATTGCTGTCATGATATTCAATAATCCCTCTTAATACTGTACCTCTGGGCTGTTTGATCGTCATCAGCTTTAAAAATGTAGTAAAGTGTATTTTTGTGGTAGAGCTTAAACTGTAATTTCTGAGATGAATCTGCTTTCAACACAAATCCTAGAAGGGGTTGACTCTCCAATGCTGCAACATCCTGCATGACAAACCAATCAAGACAGGTGTCAGATGGACATGAATTCATATCAGCCTATTAACTATCATGGCACTGGGCTTTCAATGAGACATAGGGGACCTTACCTCACTTGCAGCGTATGTGTACAAGACCTTGTCCTTAATCACAAACCACAGCCTCTTCCAGTGCTTCTTACTGCCCTTTGACCTTTGCATATAGCCACTCATGGAGGAGGTGTCTGTATTCGCTGACACCTGAAACAGGTAAAATCCAACTGATCTAAATCTGGACTTTGTAAACAGCAGTGAAACCTGATCAAGACAAGCATCACTCACCTCTTTGAGGGCCGCAGGGATCTTCTTGTACTTCCTGTTGAAAGGAAAGGCAGTTCTGTTTCCAGAAGAAACAGCTGTTGATAGTGCTATTTCATCTGATGAACGGAAAAAGGCAACATGCAGGTGTGACACACAGAAGATGCAGAAAAGAGAAGGTATTTTATTCTAATCCACAGTAATGTTTAGCCTGACAGAGTAAAAATATAAGGTTAACAGTGCATTGTCACATTGTAAACTATTAGAAAAAAGCTGCTCTTACTTTTCTGCTGCAGAACAGAGAAACACTGGTCACATACTCGTGCCAACTGCATCTTTAGGTATTCAAGACAGTATTTGTTGGAGGAACAGGCCTGACACACCACCTGATGGGATGATAAAGCATAAAATATACGCTTTTTTTTTTTTTTTCAAAACTGAAATTGTAATATGTCACACTTGGAAAGGAATACTTTTTGGGAGGAAAACTGTCATTCACTGTCTTGCCAAATGTTAGATGAGAAGATTGGTACCACTACATGCCTTTATGGTAAATATTAGACTATCACCAGCACGGGTTATTGAAAACACAACAATTTGCCAATTTATGATGGATTATGTGCCAAACTATTTCTGTGCCAGAACCAGTAACTTCCTGGAGTGCTACTGTGATTTCACTCCAAAATTCATGTGATACTATCTTGTTCCCTCAGTGATCATTTTGTCACCTGATTTTAATTTAATTTTAGACTTAGTTTACACTTCTATCAGAAGCAAGAGACTATTTCTTACAAATCTGTCATCTCACCTTTCCACATGCACGGCAGTGGTGTCGCCTCCATGTTAGTGTGAACTCACAGGTACAGATCATACACATGGTTGTCCGTGGGTCAGGAATCCATATAGGGGCTTTGGATCCTAAAGGAGCACCATCATCATCTGCTCTTACTCCTACCTGGACATACATAAAAAAAAACACAGGACTTACCATTCAGAACTCCTACATACATAAAAGATTGCACTTTTTAGTTTGATCACCATAACATAGGCTCACTCTTTGCGAACAGGAAAAGTATATGGTGAGGTGACTGTACCGCTTCTGGAGGCTTGCCAGATATAAAGCTGATTTTCTTCTTGGTGTAGTCCCTGATCGCTGTGGAAATGGCCTCGAGCCATTCATCTCGCTCTGTGTCTGAACTGCAGGAAGAGAAAATAAAGTGAGACTATACACCTGCACAGCAGTCACAGACCCTTGCACTATAAGGAAAAACACAGGAATTTTTTTTTCTGATGATTACCTGGCATAGAGAATGAAGGAGCGCTCCACACTCTCAATGTTCAGCTCGTTCTGGTAGGCCTCTTGACTTGGTTTGCTAACCTGTAATTATTTTCAGCAATGATGGAAGGTATACTTGATCTTGCAATATGTATGCATGTAAAAAGATGAAATGTGCAAGGAAATAAGTTGTCACCTTCATCCCAGCCAGAGACAGCATGTTGTTGAGCTTGTACTGGCCTGACTGAACAGGAGTGGCATAGAGTAATACGTCGTTAAACTGAAGGAGATATCAAAAAGAAATATTTTTACACTATCTTTTCTGTCCATTTTGCTTTTTTCCAATGGGCTATCTATAGGTACTAGGGAAAATGAGTTAAAGTTATTTTTGGTTTCAAAACACATTTTGAAGGTGAGAAAGTGTTAAACACTGATAAAGTTACAAAAACACAATATAAGAAAAGGAAGATGTGTACTATACCAGGAAGAACATTCTGGGCTGCATGACTTTCCTGGACAACTTCATCAGGACACCTTCTTTCAAGAATATCTGGAGCACAAAAATGGCATGACATGTAGTTTTGCTTTTTAAGCATTTCTTTAGTGAGAAACATGGCTATTTTCTGACTCAAAAAACTTTAACATTGGTACTAAAATATAGCACTATATTATAAGTCCTAAAGGCAACGAACCATTTGGTTGATAATAATTAACATCTAACTGTACTTTAGTTCTGCTAATATGATTTTCTCCACATCCTAATTATTATATTATGAGACTTCACTATGGTAGCAGTTTTGTGGATTCAAAATTTGCATATACTTGTATGATAATATCTATAGTTGGAACCAGCTTGACTGAGTTTATTTTGAACTTTATAAACTGGTCCTTGAAGTAAGGCTGTCTAATGATCGTACATTTACAAGCGCAATTTACAAAAACAAAAAACAGCAAAGCAACATGCTTTACCCGCCCAGGTTGGACGATTTCATGATGGCCATTCAGACTGCACTGCACCTGTATCAACTTCTGAAAGTTATCCTGAAATTTTAAAAAAAAAGTGCACATGAAGAACCTGTGTGGACCATTTCATCAACATGTTAAAATAATGTAATGATGGGCTCTCACCCCTTGTTTCATTATGTCATTGGCATGATTGGCCACCTCTTTCACGAGAGCCAGAGCAGCTGAATGGAAGAATGGGTATGAATGAAAGATGTACATTACATACATAAATTTCCAAGTGTGTTTACAGTGCACAGATGTAAAAAGGGTTCTTGGTTTACCTTGTGTGTCCTTGTAATCAACAGAGTCCTCAGACAGGTTTTTCAGATAGTCTAGAAAAAAAAAAATCACAAGCATTTCAAAGTCAGGGTCAAAAGTGGAAGCAAACAAGTGAAAAGTGCTTTGTACACCAGGTTACAAGTGTCCATTGTTGTGTTGTAAATTCCTGAAACATAATCTGAAATTAAAATCCTGGATAAAAAGGTCTGCAGGTTCTTACATAATACAATTATACAAGAGTGACGTGAGGAACGTTTTTCACATTTTGGCACTGACAGACCGACCATGATCCATTCGACTCATAAAACACTAAGCCCACTTAGGTCAAAGCTTGTGTTATGTCACCAAATCTGATTTGGACTGCACTTCAAAAATCTTATTATACGAGAATTGAAGAAGCAAGTATTTTTGTTTTTCTGGACACTAGAGGGCAGCATGATGCCTACAATGCGAAGTCAGAGAGTGGTCAAAGGCACCATTTAGAAGAAACTGTACCTGTAAGCAACAGCTGATACTGTGGAATCCTCTGAACAGGCTTCAGTAGGTAATGCTTCAAAGCCAAATTAGCACAGCGGGGACTGGCCTTGGACAAAAAAAATGATACGCTTTAAAAATGATGCCATTTTTAGGAAGAAACAATCATGGACATACTCACACACACACACACACACACACACACACACACACACACACAAACAATGAAGTCTCATTAACCTGAAAGACACACCCATTGAGACTGATGAAACAGGTTGAACAAGCTGTGTTACCTCAAATTCCCGTACAACAGCGCCAAATGCTGGGTTCCTCTTACTCTGCTCATCCAGTAGAGCCACATTCTTGTCAAACTCACGGATGTATGTGGAATACATCTTCAGATAAGGTCCTTTCTTCAGGAAAATGTCTGCTAGCTGTGCATTCTCATCCCTGTACACAGAACGAAGTAGGCTGAAATAAACTAGACACTGAAACACCTTTTTTTAGTTGGAGGGGGGGGTTTCCATATACCTTTGCCCATTATGTGTAGGTGTGTGTGTATAGTGTTTTTGTCAGTAAGGCAATCAATACACAGAAATTTAAATATGCTTCTTATGATTTTGTTTTACCATTTGGCCACCCTGTGCCTCAGCTCTCTGAGCAGGTCTTGGTTGAGATGGTAAAGCTGTGGGAGGTAGTACAAGATCTGGTTGAGAAGATGCTCCTCAATCACAGGCTTCCCATTCTGACGAGATGCTCTTGACACCACTTCACGGAAGTCCTATAGATCAAAGTCTCACAGTCAAATACAGGAACTCAGGAATAATGGGGAAAACTTAGCAATGCTTCAAAAATACAAAAAACATCCAGACTTGCATTAAACATCCTCAAATTTCCAGCACATAGAGGATGATGAGCACAAAAGCACCTAAGAGCTATTTCTGTTCCTCTTTTTAATGACATTGACATTTGTAGGTGGTTTATGGCAACAATTTAAAAAAAAAAAAAAAAAAAAACATTTACACAGTGAGCACCCAGTAAAGCCTTCCTGTGGTTAACACAGAATAATAATTTTATTTAAATAGCCTCCTAATTCAGCAGCTGACAGTGAAGAAGTTGGCTCACATGGGCAAGTATTAGTAAATTTACAGATCTGTCACAAGATAAGAAATTATTACTGTGTAGATATTTTTTTAGTAATGTTATATTACTGTTTAGAGTGAAGTGGGAATAATCAACTTGTATATTCAGTTTGCTTAATTTTCACTGAAAGATTACATATCTATTCTCCAATACATTGAGTGTATTCTTTGGACTCTAATGTTTCGACTTTAAAAGCTTGTCAATTAGATCAACAAATACATTTCCATGAAGTTAAAAGTCAAAGCTGTTACTATCTTTCTGTCAGTGGGAAGTTGACATTTTGGAGACAATAGGTTTTCAGTAACAGTGACACCACTAAACAAAAAAAAAAAAAAAAAAAAAAAAAAAGGTTCAAGTCAGCACTTTAATAACAAAATAACAACACACAGCAAAACATTATTCATCAGCTAGGTGAGAGGAGGAAAGGTGGCTGGCTGCATGATAGAGACGGAAGATGAACAAATACTAAGTCACCTCCATATTCTCGGCATGACTGCTGCTCATTACTGGACTCCATTCCTCTACAGTCCACAGAGACCCAAGCTCTTCCTGTCTGTTCTCCGCAGTGAGCAGTCATTACTTATGACTCAGTCTGACTACCTTCTTATTTTGTAACCCTGTGTCTCTGCAAATTTCAGTTCACATGACAATACCCGATGGCATGACTATTTTTTATCCATTGTACTATATATGTATAACCACATCCTGTTTGTTGCTTACATAATACAGCTTGTGTCTGTTCCTCTTTGTGTGTGTCCTGTGTTTGATATATAATATGATGTTACACTTAAGTTGCCAGTTTATTAGGCACACTGAGCTAAAGCTAATGAAGTCTAACTTTCATCACTTTAGACGTGTTGATTCAATTATATGATTATTTTGGAGGCTGCAGTTTGTTAGTGCTGTGGAAGTGCAGCGTGTTATACAGAAAGGTGCTTCTGTTATTTTGCCTCACTGATAAATGGGCCAGACAAAGTAACAGAAACACTTATCAGTTTTAATGCAGTGCAATCCAATACAGCACAAACTACAGCCCAGTCACAGGGTCATGTAATCTCTCTAAAACAGCTTCGACAAATATTAAACATTATCAGATTAAAAAGAGAGTTGATTTATCATGTGTCCCAAACATTTCGAGGGAAACATTGTGGTCTCGACTACTAAACAGGCAGACTTGAACAACCGCGCCTCCCTCCATCAAAACTGTTTCAGCTGGCCAGCTTCAATAGTCTCTCAGTCTTCATCTCAATAATTTGAAGAGAGCAGTGCGATACGTGTCGGATCAGGATCACGCAAGTTGAACAAGTACACCAAAGAAAGCAGATACTCAAATCATTTTGGTGCTTTGGGTCTGTTACAGATTGAATTTCTTAAAACACCACAAGAAAACAAAGGATGTCTGTTACTGTCAGATTGCTGTACTGCTGTACTGAAAGGCAGAAAAAAAAAACATGAGGAAAGTAAAATGTGTGGGTGAGACTGGGGAGAGTTGGGTACAAAATGACAGCAGCCTCTGTTCTTATCACAGTTAACATGGGACTTTCTTTTGTGTGAAGAAACTAATATTAAAGGGTGACGTGTGGAGATACATACAACATGAAGCAGCTTCAGGACATCGACAAACCTAGAAAAACAGAGAATAATGAAGTTATTACAGGCAGATTATGATGTTTGACATGAGAAGTTAAATAAATGAAAACAGATGAGTAAAGAAGCAAAGCGTCACATCCTTCCAAGAAAACAAGACATATTTTCTCTCTTAAATGTCCAGGCAGAAAACCTGGGCAAAGCTGGGATGGATACTACCAGTATTAGGTGAGAATTGTAGTGAACCTGTAGTTCAGACTGAAGTTAGGTTAAGTTTAAAATTAAGACTCTTACACTTTCTCAGAGGTCATGATTTCTGTGGCGATGTGGTGAATTTTGCTCTTCTTTTGTCCATTTCTTGTCTAAGAAAGGTGAGGAAACACACGGACAAAATCATCAGACGCTTCAATCAATCCAGCAACTTTTACTTACTGTACTTAATAAACTGACAACATTGGATATATAAGGGGGAATTTTCTGTTTAGTAGAGCACATAAATGTTCCACTGTGATCTTTCAAATGTTAAAAGAACAAACATTGTGAGACGATTCCAGGAAACAGGTCTGAGCAGACCAGGGGGACCAAAGTCATAAAACCTAAACAGATACTTCTCTCCTCACCGCACTTTCCTCTGGATGCTCAGGGTCTCCTTTGCTTGAGATGGAGCTGCCATCATCCTCGTCCTCTTCATCTGAGGTATTGGCTACGATGTCATCATCCAAGGGGCTGACACCCAGGGGTGCCACCTCCTCATTTACAGAACTCCTGTTAAACAATAATATGTTCAGGTCAGGGATGAAAAGAGATAGATGCTGTGCTGCGAACACACAGCTGCAGGACATACTGTCATGCCTTTAGTCATTCACATGGCACATGATTGAAATAAAAAGCATAAGAAAGACAAAATGTTATTTGTAGAATTGGGGAAGTAAAAACACCTTTATCTGCATATCATCTGTAGGAGTACTGGTATGCCAAAGCAGCAGTATTTGAACATTTCCTGCTCTGAACAAGTGGGAGTCAGAAAAAAAGAGCACACAGGAAAGGGAGCACTAGACACAGTCAGAAAACACATTTAATCAGAGCCATCAACGCTGTCACACATCACTAGCCCTGGTCCAGCTGCATATCTCAGGACATAGCAGCTGTTTGGTTAAATGCTGCCAAGCTGAACAGAAGTAAACAGACCTATAAACACTAATCATTTCACACTTTGGTAACATTGCAGTTAAAAAAAAAAAACACCACATGTGAAGATCTTAAAGGGAAACTACGCTGAAGACAAACTACATAACTAAAATGCCAGAGTTTCCCCAAGGGAGCACAACATGTGCAACAACGCCCTGAAGAAAACTGCTAAAACTAAGCAGTAATCTCAATAAGCCAGAGCCAGAGTCCTACATACTATGGCATGTTTACTAGAACGATTGTAGTTTGTGAGCTGCACAACATATTTTAAACATCTGATTGCTGCACAGTTGGAACTAAAGCTGTGAGAGGCAGAGAATCTAATTCTGGCCGGTCATTCATAACATGTGTTTTCAGCATAAAAGAATAATTACAAACATCATTCCCAAGTAACATAAGCATAATAAAAGCTCATTTGAGATAATTAAGAACCAATTCAGATGCCACAACAAATCTTTTTTAATGCTCAATTAACCCGACAACATTTCTCATCTTGCACGCAGATGTTTAATTTTTTTTTTAATTCATGGTTTGAGCACTTAAAACTTACATTAAGAAAATTCAGTAGCACTGTCCTGTGCCAGAAGCAGTGTTGTTGCCACTCTGCTCAGTTCACAGACCTCACTGTCAGCTGTTTTGTTAGAGGCGGTCTCTTGGATAAAGGGTAGGTTTGATTAAAACTACTGAGGAGGTTCCAGTGTCTTATGTAGAATAAGAGGAACATGGTTTCTGGAAAGACACTGCTTTCTAAAAATACAATATAGAATAATAACAGAATTCTGTTACCTACATCGCACCTCCCGATAAAAACAAACACTGCTGCTGCAGACAAACACATTGCCTTTTAGGGCAAAGGTTGTCTAGTAAATACTCTGAAAATAACTTATTGTATGAAGTGTATTTAAAGAATTTTATGCGTCATATAATTTAGTAGGTCAACCTACAAGCCATCATCACCCGAAAAGCCTGGTTAGCATGCACGCCACCACAGTTGCCAAACTCCCCTGGCAGGAAGTTGGAGCACAAAACACAACGTGACACACTTCTTGATGATCTTTTAAAATAATTGATATGCACTCTGTCATTATGTATGGTATGCATGGTAACATATTTTACAGATGAGAAGCCTGTTTACTGAGAATCCTCACATGTTTTCCTGTGCTCTTTTCAATCAAGGGCAATCACTTAATATAGGACACACTCATAGCTTATGTGTGATATACAAAGAGAAACAGGAGAGCTGCAGAAGTGACAGACATCATAATCTACCTGTCATAAGCTGTTGGTAGCTGGAACTGCTGATGCCCAGTGTGTTTCCCAGAAGATATATAGGGTTCCTGCTCCTCATAAATACCCTCATTATACATTTCACTGCGCCAGGACTGAGAAAATGAGGCCCGAGGAGATGACCCTGCCTTTCCCACCTCCACATTCATGTAGTCTGGTATCTCCTCATAGTGACAGATGGTTTCATAGTGAACAGACTGTTCTATTCCAAACTCATCTCCATCCACATTTTGCTCTACTCCAACCAGTGGGCAGGATAATTTACGTTCTCTAACATCCACAGGGATGTGCTGACCTTCATCTTGGTTCATGTCCACACTTTGCTCATTATTATTTGCAGAGATGTCTGGGCTCTGGCCTCCTTTAACCATCAGCTTCTTAACAGAAAGTTTCAAGCCCAGCAGTTTCCGGAAAGAGTTGCTCCTCTCTGCCTCCGAGTGAATGAGGTCAGCATCAGAGAAGGACTTGGCTCTCTGTTTGCCTCGGCTTGATCGAGAAGGCCTGGTGATCCCATCTGTTAAGAGGGTTCTGTTTGTTTTCTCATCTAGAGGCAAAGACTCCCTGGTTACAGTATCTGTCCTTTTCTCATTATCTCTTAATTTGAGCTCTTCTTTCTCCTCAGAGAATTCCTTCTTCTGCATCCATGCCATTGGACCGCAATGTCTCTGGGGCTTCTTTGGTGCTGCTTTGACAACCCTATTTTCCTCTGCTGCCCCGGTGATGCTGGGAGGTTGGCTGAGCTCCGGCTGAGTGAGCAAACCGTTGGAAAGAGCACAATATGTGAGGTTGCTGTAAAGTGGCTCCTGATGATCTCTTCCTCCCTTCTCCACCTCTCTGGCCTTCTTGTCAACTGATACCTCCATCTCATAGATACTGTTGTCCCAACCCAGATCTTCCTCTTCCACATCATTTACAAATGTTTTAGGAGCAGATGTTGGCATTTTCTCAGGTGCAGACAGAAAAGGCTTTTTCTGGGGCGGAGGGGCTCGTGTAGCACAGGCTTTTCTTGCAGACAGAAAAATTGGCTGCTTGTTTTCACTAACAGGTACACTGACAGACAGGGATGAGCTACCCTTCCCCTCTGATGATACTTTCACCTTTACAGCATTCATTTCCTTCCCTTCCTGGCTTACAATCCCTTCCTTCTTCTCCTCCTCCACCTTTTCCTGATGGGCCAGGACAGCGATCCTGGGTTTCCGTGGTACAGGGACGGGCTTCCTAGGGGCTTCTGGGACAGGCTTGGGTTCAGAGACACAAGAGAGTAGCTCTGTGCCAAGAGCATCTTCCTCGGGTACAGGCCCAGGTGCACTCGGAGGTATTACATTACCATTTGCCTCATCACTCCATGTTCTGTGAGGATGAGATGGTCTAAAGTTCATCACAGGGCTGGAGTCACTGATATCTGTGTTCAGATTTTTGTCAACAGCCAGCTGTTTATGTAGAGATTTATGGTTAGTGAGGTGGGTACTGGTGGATGCAAGCCGCAGAGAAACATTTTGTGAAGGATTAGCATTAGTCAACTGGCTCTTAGCATTGTCTGTTCTCTCACCACAGTAATCCACAGTACCTTCAGATGTATCGTCAGTTTTACTCTTCCTCAGTGTTCTCCCCATTTTGTCTACGTTTGCTGATGCATTCCTGATGCACTTGCAGTTTTCCCGGCTACACAAGCAAACAGGAATAATGTAATCCCAATCCAACTTTCTGTTTTCTTGCTTTATTCCATTTTTGGAGTTAAGTAGTCCTACGGTCTGAGGGTTTTCTTTTACAGACATTTGCTGCAGGCTGTTTGAAGCCAGGGGTTTAGATTCCGCTGCAGTGGTGAGTTTGGAGAGACAGGGTTTTGGGGCCGGTACAGGTTTTACCCTCCTTGGTGTGCTCGGAGATGGGAGCATTAGCCCATTTCTTCTGGGAGTTGCAGGAGACAGCCCTGGCATCTGGGGCTGAGCCATCTTTGGTTTAGGGGCCACAGGTGGCTTTTGCATCCCTGAGGAAAGGAAAAACAAAACGTAAACCCTTGAGATCTTGTGTAAATTTGTCTCCTATGAATCATAGCCATATAAGAAAACAGCTTCAGATACGAAACATCATAAAAAAAAAGATCATGGCTTTAATCTGACGCAGTGAAAAAGTATTTTCTAAGTGTCCAGATGGTATCTTGAATGCATTTTCATTATGACAGATGTTGTTCTAATGGGGTTTCACTTTTTAAATCCACTCTCCAGCATTGATCCTAACCTAGTGACAGCTTAGTGTAAAACTGCTATAAAGTATTGAACCACCACTCCGGGGGATTCTAATACCACACAGCAGCACAGTAATCCGGCTAATGGCCCATGTCAACAGGCAGAAGAAGAGGAGGAGCAGATGCGAGATGAAGAGTGGAGAAAGAGAAGTGGAGGAGGGGGCACAGGGACTGGAAGGGATTCATGCAAACATGTACATCTGGCTACAGTCTCGTGTGGTGTACTAATCTGTAACATACTGACGGGAAGATATGCTGTTTTTTTTTTGTCTCTTAGCAAATCACATAGTTCCTTTTTTGGCACACCACAGTTTGACAATGAACACAAAAGCAGTCAAATCAATTTTAAGTCAAAGACAAACTTTTGGTGTAACAAATATATATATATATATATATATATATATATATATACACATACATACATATATAGATAAATACATACATACATACATACATACATATAGAGTTAAATATATATGTATAGTTAAAAGGTACTTGCTTACTTGTAGAAAAACAAACAGATACACATATTAAATCAGCCTTAATTGTTCTGTGTCCGCGTTAAATCTGTTAATGCAAATATTTCTTTTGCTGTTTTAAGTTTAAATCCCTGAACAGAGACTGGGGCTGCAAACTACCTTCAGCCTTTAGCCCCTGACGGTATAGGCCTATACATTATCTGTTGCATCAGTGTTGATGAGGATCTGTAAGAAATAACTGCTTCTGGCACATTTGAAATATTCTCATTATTAATACATTTGGTCATGAAAAACTACTTGTCAGGTCCTTACCTGATTTCATCGTGGTTTCACTCACTTCGCCTTTGTTTTTATCAATTATTGCAAACGAGTCCAGCGAAAGCAGACCATCCTTCATGTCCGGACACACTGTAAGCCAAACTCAAACCAACTTATCTGTCAAACAATCCGCATTTTGTTCGAGTGACACATTAGATCCTGTTGCACACACTTCGCTATCACCGGAGTCGCACTGGCAGCCTGCCTGATGTATACAAACCAGCTTCGTTTTGGTTTACAGCCCACTAGGGGTCCCCAGAAGCCACAAACTGCCAGAACCAATCAGAACTAAAGTTTGGTAATCGTAAAGTATAATTAGTCAAGCAAAGTCTGGATGTTTTGATAGTAATTGGGTCAAGTGCTGTGTCCTCTCAATGAGATCAACGTTTCTACCAAAGCGCATTAAGCCTGTGATTCAACATTTCATAGAAATGTTCCATAGTGGCCCACGCACATACATCATAAGTACTGCTAATATCAGCAGCACTGGAGTGACTAAGAAACCAGGAGCCATAATTGAGGAAGTAAAAATAAAAAAGAGAAAGAAAAAAGAAGACATCATCTGTGGGTGATGGTTTCATCATAGAGTTACTGTCAGCTGGTTGATCAATCAGAAAGGCAACATCTGCAAGGCTGTGATAATATAAAAAAAAACTTAAATCTGTTCTGTTCAACTTTACTTCAACATGTAATAATAAATACACATATTTACCATCATTATGTATACACACAATACTCAGACAATACTAAAATATCTGCAGTCACTGATGATCTTTTGCCCTAATGCACAGAAGAGTTGCCAGGATGCTCTTTATTGTCTAAAGCTGAAAGACATTGTGCATCTGTGTTACAGATTAAACTAATCAGTGGTGCAAACCTGCATAGTAAGCAAATTAGGTGTTTGATCGCATTGATCTATACTGGAAATATGAACCACACAGGTGAAACTTTAAAGAGATTTAATCCCATGGAACACCTTCAGTGTGTGACAACTGGAGTCTTTTTGTTTTTTGGTCTGATGAGAAAGTCCCCCTGTTGTTTTGAAGAAGCCTCAGCGATTCTTTCTGTTCTGACAGAAAAGATTAATCAGGAAATACAGTCAGATATCTTGAAACTATGTTAATGAATAACACAAGGAGGGTGATAATCAAAGCTTGTAAAGATTTTTAAAAAGATAACACAATATATAGGCCTACAATTGATTGAATTTACAGTTACAGTTTAATTCGCTTATTTATCAAGATCAATAAATTAGAAAAAACTTAAAATAATGATTGAGCCACATACCTTTCTCTGGCTTTCCACTGAAGCAGAGTGTATTATATCAGCTTCTTCTGTGTATGTGTTGCATCTTGTGAGTTGTTTACATCTGTCTGCAATATTCACTGTGTCACTGCAATTACATGACAGAAAACTATGAAGAGAATCATAGTGGTAAACACTTTTTAATTTATATTTTGCACCTTTGTAAAACCTTAGTATTTATTTATTTGATTGAAAACTGGATTCACATTGCGTATCTCACAGTAGTACCTGAATTTGTAGTCTGGTGGGAGGTCCAGACCTAATCTATAGTCTCTCCTTGTTCTGGAGATTTGCTTTTGAAGGTCCCTGGCTGAGAAGCTGTGGTCACTGCATATGTAGCCCACAAACAAAAGCTTCCCTCTGATGTACATCTGTGGGGTTAACAAGGAGAGTTAGAAATGAAATGTTAGTAAGAAAATGGGTTAGAAAATGGGCGAAAATAATGAACCTTGTAGTTGTTTTCCGTCTCATATTTAAGAAGCCATTGTCCATGCATATTTTATTTGGATTTCAGAAAAGTGGTTTGCAGCAACATGATGATGAGCACCATCTTTTCACAGCATGGTTATTTTATTTCATGGCAGAGAAAACAACACTGGGTATATGCAGCATCCTGTCAATTGTAAGTGCTACTCTAATTTCTGAGTAAAACCTCTGGGCCTTATTAATTTAAGTGTGAACATTATTTCATGTGATGATTCTAATGATTTCTTTTTGATTAATGGACAGAAGGAGGGATTTTTATCTTTCAGCAAAAATCAGTGGAGCAGCTGTCATGAATTTGGAGCTCCCTTTTGTAATTATGAAGCATCATCCCTTACTGCGTGTCAGCCTACAGTAGTTTTATAATAAATGTCTGGGTTTCTTACAGAAGGACATTGGCTTACTACAGTCCTCGCCCAGCCCATCCCCCCACTGCTATCAGCTCTCCTTTATATATGCACCACTGCTGCCACCCAGTGGCGACCATGAAAACATCCCCTAGGCAGAGCATGCAGGAGGTTTACTGACCAGGATCATTCCAGGAGCAGCATGGTGTCGCTGCTGCAGCAGTATATTCTGGACTCCACAGCCGGATTCCACTGTTGAGATCTCATACCTCACCATGCGAAATGCATCCATCTGGCACTGGATAAAAAAGTAACCTCTCATTGAGCTTCCATAAATGTATAAAATGCAATAGCCTGCTGACTATATTATGTCTTTCCCTGACCTTTTGTTGTGTACTCTATGTAATGCAGTGTTGTACTTGAAAAATATGCATTAAGAATATGTATATTATTGTCCTTGCTGATTATAATGATATTCTACTACAATGATGCATTAAACAAGTGATGTTTCACTGTGTTTCAGAGGCTTGGCTGGGTATCTATCTTGATAGATAGATAGATAGATAGATAGATAGATAGATAGATAGATAGATAGATAGATAGATAGATAGATAGATAGATAGATAGATAGATAGATAGATAGATAGATAGATAGATAGATAGATAGATGCTTATAATGTTTTTGTTATGTAAGAAAGCATTCACACCTGAGTGCAGGGCATGGTTCTGTGCTTGTTCCTCCTCCTGTAAAGATGCTCCAGTGTGCCATGGTCAGGCACTGCTTGATTGGGTTGGTGCAACAGAGTCACACACACCACCAGGATCTGTTGACTGTGTGGAGGTTGGCCCATCACTAAGGCATCATACTCCAGGTCTGTCACCACTGGCATCAGTGTAGCGCTGCAGCAGCATCGCCTCCGTCCCCCCTCCCTCAGCAGGGCAGATCTCAGCAGCACAGGACACACTGTGAGGGGGATGGAGGGGGTGAACAACAGTGGGGCTGGACAGCAGTTGGCAGTGGAAGGCGGTGACTCTGGACTTTTTGCAATAACCACTGACCTGACAGGATGGAGGGATGACAGTTAAGCTGTTGGTGTAAATAAATCTCTTCAAACTACAGTAAATGTTAAATATTAATTTAAATGAGTTGAATTGTAACTGTTGTGTGTGTCAGTGAAACAAGCGGCTTACTCCGGTTTGATGTTGCCATGAATTTGAAGGGGTCCTATCTGTGTGACACAGGGCTCTTCCTTTACTCGCTTGTAAGGTGTCCTGGCAACAATCAGGTTTAATAGGTGAATTGGCCCTTTATTAGTTCTTACATAATGCAGTATAGATCTGTGCAAAGTCTAGCAGTTCAAACTGATCAATAAACAATAAACTCTATTACAGAAATCAAAGACTTGGCTCCTGTAGAACTTTGTTAATGGGAAAATTCAGATTGTAGTGAAAGTAATAAGCAGTTAGTAGTAAAAGTACCAAGTAACAGTCCATTTCTGTGATGGTGCTGCGGCCTGACCCTGTGTACTTTTATGAAGTGTGGACCTTGGCAGCCTGATGGAGGAGTCAGGAGGTCTTTCTGCAGGTGCTGACGGTTGTCTCTGCAGCTCCTGTAGCTCATTGCTGCCATTCTCTGACTGGACTGTTTTAACATCTGCCCAATGTGGCTGGTTCAGAGAGGGCAGAGCAGCTGACTGTACCTCTCTCCTCACCCTGGTCCTCAGTGGGACATCTGGCTTCCGCTCCGTGTCAGGACACTTGATACCTGAAGGAGAGGAAGAGGTCACTTAGAAATGCAGACCAACGCTGAGTGACACAAGTGACCGTGAACAAGATCCTGATGGAAATATTGAATAATGTTGAGTTTGCAAGACAAGCTGATACTGTTATGTTCTGCTTCTTTAATCTACTTTAAACAACCTTACTGGGTCAGATTTTCTTATCATAATAATACATTATTAACTCATAACTGGTTACAGTTTGATCCCAGGTGGGACAAGTGAGCACACAATTACATATCTCAGAAAAGCTAGAAAGACTCTGAGCTGGTAAATACCAATGGCTGCACGATAATAATCCAGCCAGTCATCCAGGGTTTCTCGTACTCTCTGCTGAAGTCTCTTCAGCTCCCTGTCACCTGAACCTCCTCTTCTCCACCGTGCTGACAGCTCCTCTAGCCCCTCCACCGCTCTGACCATCTGGAGGACCTTCTGAGAGCACCCAGACACCTGCCATACAACATTACTCACATGGTAGATTATAGGATACACTGTACATGAACATAAGGTATCTGCGTAACTTTTAGAGGACAAAAAAGAAATCAAAGGCATTCAAAACATCTGCTAATTAAATGAATATGTGCTCAGTTGTTAGTGTCGCAATCTTTAATACTGGCATTGTGTTGAAGTTTGTTTCCCCATCAAACTCATGCTATTTTCTGCAATGCTTCGACCCAACTTTACCCTGACGCCGTGACACCTAACCAAAGCCCTTACCCTAAGTGTGGATAGCAACACTATATTTGAAGGCAAAGGAAACATAACAGAAAAAACAGACTTCAACATAAGAATGACATTAACACTCAAACATCAGATTGTCTTACAGGTGTTAGTGTCATGTTCCTCTTGCTCTTCCTCACCAGGAGTTCTAGAGCAGCATTAGAGGTAAACCTTCCATCACTCTTTAAATATGGCTGTTAATGCAGAGTAGATTCAGAGTAGATGTCAGTTAATCTTAAATTATCATAAATATATTTGATCAAGACAAACCTTTGTCTACTAGATAATAATCTCACCATTTCTGATTGGTTAATATCTGACAGGGCAGAAAGAGGAAGTTGAACACTTTCGTTGTTACACCTGAAGATGAGCATGGCAGAGGTGCCACTGAGCAGCCTCACAGAGATCAGAGCTGACAGCTGCAAGAGACAGGAGGACACATGCAGATTACTTAAAACAATATTGAAAAATAGAAAACGTCATACATTGTTCTAAAACAAACCAGTCCAGCCTCCATGATGAAATTTGAATCTCAAAACAGTATTTTCATCAGTAGGTCATTTGTTTTACCTGTATAATGATCTTCTCCCTCGGTGTACTGGTGGTCTGCCAGTGCCACTCCTTAGTTATGTTCCCCAAATGGTCACATATGAAACCACCATTCTGGTCCCACACTGCTGCAATGGCAGATCTGGAGGAACTGAAAAGTTTATATATAAGAACATATTTAATTTTTTGTAATTTTAGAAACTTTCAGTGCCATAGAGGACATGATACAACTTTTCACAAACCTAATAGTTGTAATAAGAAAAGTGTTTGTCCTATTTAAAACTGCCCCTTTGGTTTGCTCAGATATTACATATCAGCACTGCACTCACCTAGGAGGGTGTGAAACAGCCCCATGGCCAAATGCTGTGATAGTTGCCAGGATAGTGGGACACGTGCTGTCACTGAACACGTTGGTGTAGAAGCCTCCACAGGGCAGACCTGAGTGACTCTGGCATACTGCCATACAACCAGATGGGTAGCTGAGAGGGCAGGGTCATAGGTCAAAAAGTGACACATTTTCCTTATGTCTTACACCGCATTTTCTTCTTGGACAAGCACTATAATTAAAATAGTCATGAATAAACATGAGGGAAGAATACTATATGAATGAGGAGCCATCGTTGATCCTGTAGTGTAGTTTCTGCTGTGCTGGATCCTGCTGCTTCACTTCTGGTATCTGGGGAATCCCATTAACTAAAGTAGTAGGATTGGCCTTTCTCTGTGCTCTCCTGTCCTTCGGTTTTGCCTTTGCATCTCCATAGTGACGGAGAATGAGGGTCTTGCTCTGGGTCTGTCCAGCTGCTTGCAGTTTTCTATGTCAAGATCACATAAAATGAATTCTCAAAAGGTGAATTGCAGTTAAACTCTTTGAGTTGCATTGCAAAATGAAACATATATCCAGTGTTTGTTTTGACCAAAGTCATGGACTGACCAATCAACTGACATTGCCACCCCCAGAGAAATCAGAAATGAGATTTTGCAATGTAACTCCTCAATCACATACATTTGTTATAAATTCAGCAGTGTAGGTTAACAACGCACTCAGGAGTTCTTGCCACCTGCAGTCGCTTCACCACCCACTGACACAAATTGATCTGCTGAGGCTCATTGTAGGAGGGTGGCTGGGTCTGGATGATCCAACCTGGAGACAAATGAGCTCCGGGTGAGACAACAGTGGCACAGCAGCCATCATTAAGACATGCTGCAGCTCCATGTCATACCTGGATCATTACAGCTGTTGGATGAGATGGAGAAACTGGTCATTATGGAGTTATGAGCTGTTCAGGGAACAGAGAAGTGGTTTATTATTGGTGTTTAAAGAGTTGATAATACATTGGCTAGCAATAAATAAGCAAGTCATTACATTCTTACTCCCCATCTCTATAGCCTAATATGTGGCCAGTGCTCTGATAATAAACAAATCCTCCAAATAAATTAAAAGTATTTGATGTATGTACATATGTATGTATACATATGTATACAGTCATTCTCCACTACTGTTTTCCTGCTTGGTGAACGTTAGATTCCACACACTGAAAACACATTAATGTTTCTCTTTTACCTTTTGGGGGGTTTTGTTTGCGTTTTTTCACGCGTGGATTTGAGCTAGATTGTGGTTTTCTCTCAGAGAGACCCACGTTTCCAGCAACACATGAATTTCTCCTTCTCGTTTCCTTCTTGTCACTGGCAGACACCGGCCGGTTAGTTTCGTCCAACCTCAAGGAGCCTTTGGACTTTTCTTGGTTTTCAGTCTGGTCTGGACTTTTCCAAACCGCTCCAGCTGTCAGATCCTGCCAGGAATAGTTCAGAACATTTACAATCCCGTGAGGAACACAGCCCTTCTCAGTCCACCTGTGTTGGGACAGTAGCGCAGCCAGTTCATTTAGTAAGTGAGGGGCTGCTCGCTTGTACTCGTCCGTTGGATCGTGTTCCTTTATGTTGAGTGCGGCCCCGAGAGCGGACGATGTATCAGGTTTATTATCCTCACATGTTTCATTAGAGAGTCCGTCAGTGAGCTCATCTCTTTTACCTTCTTCTTCTTCATTCTCTGGATTACTATGAGACATGAGAAAGGGTGTTTGAGATCTGAAACAAAACAATAATTACATTTTTATCAGCAACAGGTGGATATAACCTTAGTGAGTCTTCCGGTTGTGTTTCTTCTTGTGACATAGCAAACAGCAAAATGTTGCTTCTTGTCCCTTTGATTTGGCTCCGTCCTGTTGGCTGGAGAGAGATAAATGGTTAATGTCCTGCGGTTTCCTTTAAATTACGCATAGCGCAGTGAATCATCAGTGCACCTGGTCAAAGAAATACAAAGGGCCAGTTCTGAATTCTCTCAGAGCCACGGAAGAAGTCATTCCTGCTGACAAACCACAGGTGGTGAACCTCACTTCAGAAGAAAAATGCAGTAGCCTATATATATGTCCAAGCAAGAAAATAACCCCCTTCTCTCAAAAAAAAGAAATCCAGTGAAGTGCTTTAAAATCCTCCTCTCACGGCTGTAAATGTACGTCTGTCCACTTTGTGCGGGGCTGGTTGCTTGGATACACCGTTCCTCGCCGGGGGTTCTAAATTCTCGCGTTACGCACCATTAATGAGCTATTCCACGGCATCAAGTTGAAGAGCTATCAGTGACAAAAACAATAAAGCATCCCTCGCAATAAAAGATAAGGTGTCTCTCGTTTGGCAGTGTGGGCACCAGCAAGAAAGTGACACAAAGTGTTGGGGGTGGTGGGGGGGTGGGGCTCTGTTACAGGTTACCTGCGCACGGCCAGGTAACCTGAAACTCAGCGGCTGCGTGTTGAGGGAAAGTGATTATTCTATGCCGCTTTCACAGACTATGATGGTCACATATATCACCTATAGTCAGAACAAGCAATCCTGCCTCCGCAGAATATATTGGGATTATGTTGCTGTTCTAGTACTGTTTGTCCCCAAATATATTTTTTTTCTTCTAAAAAAAAATCCGATGATGAATCAAAGTTTTAGCTCTGGGGAAGGTAGGAGGATCGTCTTCCTCTATTGGGGTCAAGTTGTTGCACAGAGATAATGGTCCTGTAGCTCATTATTGGCTCAGCCGCCTCCAGCGCACTTTGCTGCTTTGACCACTGGAGGCTCCCAGCAGCTTATGCGTCACTTCATCTCTCAGTCGCTGATCATGGCGGAGCTAGAGCCACAGCCTGAAGTAAACCCTCAACTTCTCAATGGGGACGAGTTTACCGAGGAAAGAGAAGACGCGGACGTCTCAGAATCAGTGAAGAAAAAGAGAAGAAAGAAGAAGAGGAATAAAACCACTGTATTAGGTAAGAGGCATCACTTTGCGGTTGCGAGAATCGTTGAGAAAATAGCGCTAATTTGTCTGTCAGTGCCACTCCGTATTGAGCACTAACATCAAACCATGCGGGACAGGAGACTTTTCAACCTGTCAGGGGATATTCCTGTCCAGCTGTCCCAACTCTGAGCGGCTGCTGCTGGAACTGAGCCTGCTCATCTGGAAACGGGACATTCTCTTTAAAAAAAAAAAAAACCCTAAATTTAACACCAGAACTGATTGAAAGCTGTCGTTCGAAGATATGGGTGGAATAAAATTTTTATTTTCTCCAGATTAAATCTTTTCCATCCTATAAATCCCCCTAAGCGGCATGAATTTATGTAATAGGAATATCCACAGTTTTAGTGCAATAAGATGGCAACCACTCAAAAAAGCAAAACATGAAGATCATTTCAGCTTTCCTGCCTCATAATGTGGAAATATAAAAACCGCCTGAGTTGTTAAACCTGCCCTAAGTCAAGTGTGTCCCGTACAGCACCGTTTGACGGGGTAAATGTCATAATGCTGCAAGGTACATATGCCCTTGAGGATATTGACTTCCAAGCTATAGAAAGAATTTATGCAGAGACCCTGCCAAGTTTAGATTGTAGTGGATGCACTTTCTTGAAATCACTAATTCACTCACTCTCCATGTGTGTGCGTTTCTGTGTGTGTGTGTGTGTGTGTGTGTGTGTGCGCCTGTCCATGCACACCGCTGGTGTACACGTGTGTGTTCACCTGCACATGCATGCACGAGGGCGTGTGACTTTGCAGCAGGGACAAATGAGGCTGAGGGGGATGGAGAAGCCGGAGGTGTTGGGGATGTGGCAAAACAGTTAGAGCTGCAAACACTGGAAGACAAAGAGGATGGAGAAGAAGGTAACTAACATCATCATCCTCATCTGCAGTGGTAATTCTGCTGAACTTTTAAGTCCCTGGAAGTGCAGAGTGAAATTCAACTGTACATACAGGCAATGTGATATCTGATTTTCAGTAGCTCTTTGGGAGCTGTGCCCAGCCCCCGTCGATATTTCACTCTATAAACTGTGTTGAAACTAATGATGCTTCCAACAGATGGGGATGAGGGAGAGAACTCAGCTGGAAAAAAGAAGAAAAAGAAGAAAAAGAAGAAAGGATGTAAGCTGGTTGTATTTTTCTTAGTGAGGCAAAATGCATCTCTGCAGTCCACAGCGGATCACACTTGGGCTGTTTCCATTAAATCTATTCAATTTAGCATTTGAATTAAAACTTCATAACGCAATGACACAATATTTACTTTTACAGATGTACACAAAACACAGATGTACACAAAACAGGTGCACAAACAGGTGCACACAAGCAGTACGACTTGGTTAATTAGTGCCATGAGAGTTGCACAATGCAGGACTGACACAGGAGCAAAATACAGCGGGGCCTTAAATGTCGAGCAGGTGGGACAGAATTAATGACAGCATGTTCAACATTAACATACAGATGCAATGAAAGCCAAGTGGTGTCTGTGTTTCAGTGTGGCATGAGTCAAATACATATTGTATATTATTATATTCCACTGTATAAGACAATTGCTTTTATGTTACCACAGATTTTTCTGTCAGTAAGATTCAGTATTTTTCTTTTATTCCATGGTGACTCACTTAATTAGATCTGTAGGTCAGAAGCTGTGCATGTTTCTTTGGTTAAAATGTCAATGCCAGGAACAGAGAGGATAAGTTATGTTTACTTGTCTCTCCTGAGCTGCTTCCCACTGCTTCTCCTTCCTTCTATCTGGGCCACAGTGAAGGGACAGACTGACCCTCCCTCAGTCCCTGTTTGTGAGCTGTATCCCAGCGGAGACTTTCCAAAGGGAGAGGAGTGTGAATATCCCCCATCGAAAGACGGGTGTGTGACCTCCACATTGTCCCTCACACTCAGCAGTAGACTTCTAGTGTGTGACATGCCTAGTTTTTATTTGCACTTATTTGTACTGGACAACATAATGAGGTGCACTGTTTAGTGTGTAGTAATTTCCTGCTTAGGTATAAACAAATTAAATCTGTCATATTAGTCTTAGTTTAAGTAGCTGCAAACACACTAACAAAAGTGTTGAGTAGAATAAATATTTATACATTAAGAAACTATTGAATGCCCCCTCTCTGTGGCTTGCCTTTCTGCCTCCCACCAGGCGCACTGCAGCGTGGCGGACCACTAGTGAGGAAAAGCGAGCACTGGACAGGGCTAACGAGGAGATGTGGAGTGATTTCAGACAGGCAGCTGAGGCTCACCGACAGGTCCGCTCTTATGTCAGGAGTTGGATCAAACCAGAGATGACCATGATTGACATCTGGTAAGAAATGCACTATAATGATCCTCTTTTATGGGATTTTAATCTTGGTTTTTCTTGCTGATTTCACATATGGTTTTGGCACTTCATCGTGCCATCGTACAAGAAACTATTTTAATCATGGAAAATGGAGGAAATACTGCAACCTCCTCTAGATGCTTTGTTCTGACAGCAGTCTCAGTCTTTGCTTTCTCTTTGTGGCAGTGAGAAGCTAGAGGACTGCTCCAGGCGGCTCATCAAAGAAAACGGCTTAAAGGCAGGCCTGGCCTTCCCAACAGGCTGCTCCATCAACCACTGTGCCGCACACTACACCCCAAATGCAGGAGACCCCACGGTACTGCGCTACGACGACGTTTGCAAAATTGACTTTGGAACGCATATTAATGGTGAGAACTCACTAATAATTTTTAAGATGCTTTTGGAGTTATGCTGCGCTTTTTCCCACTTGGCGTTCATTATGAAACTGGCAAAATGATGATTACAATATAATTCTTACTGCTTTAAATGAACTCTTTGTATAGGTTAATTAACTTCCTGTTGTTAAAATTCAATACATGCTGAATATATCTGCAAAAGATTCCGGCTTGAGCAGTAACCGAGATGTTTGGTCTTTTAGGTCGAATAATAGACTGTGCCTTCACCGTCACATTCAATCCAAAGTTTGACAGACTGCTGGAGGCTGTGAGAGATGCAACGAACACCGGCATCAGGGTAACACAGCTCTCCCTTCATAAAGTAATAATTCAGAAAACTGGTCAGTACAGATTCACACGTATCTACACACATGTCAACATAGTATTTACTTGTTAACCTCTTATAATAAATAAGTCTCTGATTAGCAGTTAGCAGTAATTTCCTGATTTCTTCCTTATTGTTCCTTGGTTACTACTCAGAAGATTGTGTACTTTACCACAAAATATTTTAGCATTGCTTATAAATAAGACACATCACAAACACGACAGGCAAATACTATCCTGGTCATCTGTTCAGAGAAGAATGTAATGTCATTTACTGATATGAGAGTAACCGTCTCTTCATCCCAGTTTGCCGGAATAGATGTGCGTCTGTGTGACGTTGGCGAGACCATTCAGGAGGTCATGGAGTCTTATGAAGTGGAGATAGACGGGAAAACATATCAAGGTAAAATAAGGTTACTTGTCACCTTTTCCTCATGCATCAGTTCAGTATGGCTTTCTATTTATTAAATGTCTGCATGGTGTTGTCTTTATAGTGAAGCCAATCAGAAATCTTAATGGCCACTCCATTGGACAATACAGGATACACTCAGGGAAGACAGTCCCTATTGTTAAAGGTGGAGAGGCCACAAGGATGGAGGTTTGTATCCAACGTACACGATTTGAGCTAGTCAAATTTAACTAGTTACTTAAACTGAGACGCATGATACGACTGCCTTCAAGAGCGCAAAACAGGACTGCAGACAGAATGTCCGAAATTAAACCTTTCCTACTGCGTTGCATAATAAACCCTTTAAATTCGTAATTGTAATTGGAAGAATGTAGGGCTGGTTAGCATTGCAGTGTGGTGTCAAATAAAGTGACTGCTCTAGCAGTTTAGTCACCCTGATCAGCATTTTAATTACACCTTTAAAGGATTTACCACCTACCCTGAGCAGCAACAAGTGTTAAAAGTCCAGCCACTCATTTTACTGGGACAGCACACAAACGTGGGCAATCAGAGTTCATTACCAGGCTGGTGTTTCACCAAGGAGAAACATGGCTTTGCATTGTATTATATTTCCCTAGACTACAATTAGATCCATGCCTGTTTTGCAGTCGCACAGCTGCAGTACATGACTCTATTTGGATGGAACTGAGCATTTAATTGGCAAGTTGCTGCATCAAACTTTTTACCTGATGGTTCCAGGAATGTGAGGGGTGGGGGTGCTGCTGATGTGGCAGCTTTGTGTGTTGTATTTTTAGCTGAAGCGTGCGCGTGTAACAGGGCCATTAACATCTTTGTGATCAGAGAGTGCACTGCTGGAGCGGCAGCTGGGTGGGCCACGGGGCTGCTCGGGCTTTGACTGATTATCGTTGCAGCGAGAGAGGGTGTCGCAATGTTATCAGCTAATACCACAGGGAATCCAACAACAGCCATGCACTGATAGAGACGTAGAATGCCAATGAAACCCAACCAATCAACTCACAGAGAGGCTGCTCTAGAAAGTATGCTACTGTCCTTAATAGACTACACAGGAATATGTTCACTGCTGACAACTTGAGGTTTTTCTTAAGTGTACTCTCTGTTCCCTGTGGAGTGTTTGTGCCCGTTTCCGTAACATCATACCTAGTCAGCTTTGCATGTACTTTTATGCTATAGATACAGTCAGATCGGTGACTTTGTATGAATAAAACTTTCATGGCAATTCTACATTTTTTGTCAGCAACAAAACAAAGTAGCCTGTTTTATGTCTTTTGTTTCCTCTCAGGAAGGTGAAGTGTATGCCATTGAGACATTTGGCAGCACAGGAAGAGGTGCAGTCCACGATGACATGGAGTGCTCACATTACATGAAAAACTTCAATGTCGGACACGTGCCAATAAGGTCACTGTTTTTATCTCATTTCCGTGCTGAAATTCAAAATATTGATTCTGAAAATTATTTACAATGCTCCATATTTAATTTTTGTCTTCCACCCCTGTCGAGTGAATAAAGCATCACATCTGCATATCCTTTTACATTCAACCTCCAGTTTGTCATGTCACTTTTGACTCTATGTTGTCACTGTGCTGCAGGCTACCAAGGGCTAAACATTTGCTGAATGTGATCAATGAGAACTTTGGCACCTTGGCATTCTGCCGCCGCTGGCTGGACCGTCTGGGCGAGAGCAAATACCTTATGGCGTTGAAGAATCTGTGTGACCTTGGCATCATAGACCCATACCCACCTCTCTGCGACATCAAAGGCAGCTACACCGCCCAGTATGAGCACACCATCCTACTCAGGCCCACCTGCAAGGAGGTAGTGAGCAGGGGAGATGACTACTAAGCATGCACCAAAACTCAAGGCAAACCAGAAAGAGCATGGCAGCTCAGAGGCAACAGACCTCTTCAGACTGATAGCAAATATGCAATATTTCTCTCTGACGTAAATTTCCACTGCTTGTTAGGCCATTCTTTTAGCAAACGCAAGACTTGTGTCACTAACCTACTACTATTTATTTTCCAAAGAAAAAAACAATAGGCAATGGGCATACCTTTATGAAATGTAGTGTTTTCATTTTAGTTATATTTTTATGTACTGCCTTTAGAAAATATGAAAAAGAAATATGCAAGAGAATCATGCAAAAAATGGTTTTGGTGAATCCTGCTATGCTTCAGACCTTGTGAGGAAATGAATAGCTGCTATTAAATATTTATATTTATATTTATTTCTTTGCTTATAATTTGAGGCAGTTTTTATAAGAAATAAATTGTTATAAATCTTGACTGAATGTTGTGTACATATTTGCAAAGGCCTGCGGGTTCAATATATTCAATTACATCACCAACATCCATGTATTTCTCTCTTTTAACCGAAGGAGGGCGGTACTAAGACATAGGTTATACATATGTCAACCTCCTCTGCTAGTGGAGACACATCAGGTTAGTCATAACTTCCTGGTTCAGCAGAATGTGAAGGAAATATGTAAATAAAGGGATGACATAGACTTTTCCATGAAGCATTTAGAATGAGCACACTCACATGTAGCTGGTATAGTGTAGATGAGAAGGCAACATACAGAAACACAGCAGTAGAATCAGAGTGATGGCAGAATACATTCGTGCACCCTTAATCACCAGTTTGTCCTTTACAAGGAAACCTCCAGCACATTTTCTCTTATTTTGGTAAAGTCTGTGGGACAAGGACACAGGCTCTGATGTCATGGCTGAGGAATGCATCATGTCTCCTGACACTGTTTGTCCTTCTCCTTGGAGACAGCAGACCAGGCCTATTCTTAACCGGACCTGTCTCAAAACAGCCTGTGGGCTCTGGATTTGATACAGTGTGATGTCCCAGGCTTTTAATACTTATTTATTTTGGGGCAGCAGGAGTCACAGGCCTAAAACGGAAACATACACATACACGCACTGGCTCCCACAGGGTCAGATAGGCCTTCCTAAGTGAATCATTGTCATGGGGAAGCAGATGTTATGAGGGCAGAAGAAAATGCTTCCAGAATTAAGTCAGACTTAAGCAACCTGAAAACCTGAATGAGCCGTAAGAGTAAACTCAGTCTGCTGAGTTACAGCCGCTTCCATGTACTGCAGAACAGAGGTGGTGGAGTGTGTTTTGCACTTCTCAGACAACAGGCGGGCAAGTGTGTCAGAGAAAAGCAGAGCTCTTCAGATTAAGCCACCTGATTCCTTTAATGTTTTTTTCATCCTTACCCAGGAGTTACTTGTTCTGACCTGCATAGTTCCAGACTCCCTGCCAAGGACATCAAGCATATGCAAACATCCACACACACACACACGCACACACACACACACACACTCTGACTCATTCATGATTTATCCTCAATATCTGAGATAACAATGCTAATTCAGTCTGCACCTTACAAAATAAAAAGCTCTCAATAAAATAGATACAGCAGGACATGACTGTGTTTTGGCTCATCAACTCTGACAGCTACCTCAGCCAGGAAATAAAGTACAATTGAGAATTTGGCATGCACTTCTTATTGCTTTGTAATAATCTGGAAAGAAGTATGAGCTGAGGCATAACCAAAATCAGCTTTGTCTGGATCAAAGTCTTTATGGCTTGCTTTGATCCTTAAGTGACTGTAGCCTGCTGAGGTATCTCTTTACAAGTGTGCGCTTATTCCCCCACCACAGTTTTAGCACAGTCTTGTAGCATCCTGTTTTTGGGGCCTTGTTTTGCTTTCACTTTAGTGTCCAAGCAATGCTTCAAAATGTTCGTCTTGCCCATTATTTCACTCATCCATAACACCCTGTGTATATCACAGTTGATCCTCCATCTCTAAATCCCTCTTGACAGAGCCCTACCGGTGGCTGCAATCTTTCCTGAGGATGTGGAGGATTTTGCGTCCCAGGCTTGGCTTCCATTGTTTAACAAGGCTCTTGGTGTTGACCGTCAGTTGACCGGTCTTCCAGTCTTCATGACCCGCTACCACATACTCAGATCCTGGAACGAAGGCAAAGCAGAGCCTCAGTCAAATTTAACTCTACTGAAAATGTCATTATAATACACAGAACAAGGGAGAAATCACTGTGGACATCATTGTTATATAACTAGAATCAACCTGCTAAATTCTGATTTGCGATGGTTGGCATTGATGAATGTTGTCAAAAATCATTATAATGAAGTGTTAGATGTGAAATAGTCTCATAACATAGCAGTGGTTCTAATCTAAGCTGTAAATGTCCAATCTAAATGAGTGATGCTGGGACATTGGCACCCACTCAAAGCCTCTGTGAGGGTGACAAAGATCTTCTGTTCAGCACAAAGCTGGTAGATTGTTCACTTAAGAGTAAACTAATTATAAGCTTCTGCATCGTGAGCAATAAAGCTTCTTGCTGAAACCGGCTGCAGCTAACCTGGGCTGAGGATGGGACAGGTACAGCCTTGGGTGGTCCAGGATTCTGGATAAAGAGTGATGCTTCCCCTCTGGATTTTCATCTGAGGGTTCTGGTACAAGACTTTCTTAACCTTGACCTCCACCTCTGCATGGGAGCCTTTATCATGAGCTGACATCACCCTCACCACCAGCACTGCAAAGGCAACACAGTCATTCAACAAATTAGATCAATAGGAAAAAAAAACAACTACAAATTATATGTAGTATGCAAATCTGGTGAGTTTTAAGCTGCCACAGACTATTATGTTTTTGAACTGCCTTATCATCCGTGACTGCCATGAGTGGATCGCACAAAACTGAATCAATTTGTGGTGTCAAAGACCACTTACCATAATCAAACTCCACACCACAGAAGAGTTTAGGGCTGCCAAGAGGTACTTCTACACATTTACATTTCTCTAGAGAACCAAAATAGGAGCAATGAAATTAATAGAATAATTTCATCATGATTTATCAGTTTCAAGATCAAACAGCTGCATTTTTATTTATGTGGGTTGAGGAAGTAGGTATGATATGACCCGTGACTCACCAGAGTGGTGCAGTGCAGAGAAAAGCTCCTCTACCCTAAAGAGTGCCGTCTCACTGTTATTGCTGCTGTCTCCCATGTGGCCAGTGGCTGTATAGAAGACCTCCATATCAGAGCTGTGCCGCAGAGGTAAGACCAGTTAGAAACAGGGCTCCACTCACTGTTAATAATCCAGAATGCTCTATACCTCTAGACTATGCGTTACTTATTCCTCATTTATATTTGCTGATACATGTGGCTGAGTCTTGGCTCTCACCCAGAAATGCAGTCACCAGTATAGGGGTCACAGTTCCCTGTACAGTCGCATGGACGGCAACCATATTCATGAAGACCCCAGTATCCCATCATGCAGCTGTCACAGCGGGGACCTGTGACACCAGACTTACAAGTGCACTCCCCATTGCCGGGGTTACAGAGAGTGTTACCACCTGAGATGACAGAGCCTACAGGGTGGCAGGAACAGGCTGCAGAGGGGAAAGGTGACAGAACAGAGGACTGCATGTTAACATCTATGTAAGTGAAGACATGTCTCTCTTTCTGGCCCAGACATAGCTACACTCAGTATATGCACAGTACGCACATGTGCACTATGTGTGGAAATGACAAACACATTTGTAGAAGCAAAAACAAACATATTTTGTGTATACACAGTGAACTCCAAGGGCATCCTCTTATAACAAGCTGGAGGTATGTGCTCAATATGCTTTTATCAGCTGCAGCATAAACAAACAGTAGATCACTCCTGTTTGCTGCTACACTTGCTGCCTGATGGTCCAGTGTGACTGATTTTTGTTACAGCTTGCTTCATCTGTTTCCAAAAGCAGCATGTTTGTTCTTAAAAATTCTGTGGCATACCTGATTTTGGGGGGGGGGGCACAGTCACATTCCAAAACTGTTAGGTCTCTGTCGTTCCCACTGGAAAGACAGTGACTAAGGAATGTGCCAGGGGAAAATACCCTCATCAGATAGATCAATCTGCTTTAATCTGGATGGTCCAAAAAAAATCCAATCTTCACTGCTGCTCTCCGAAGATCAAAAGTTACCGCAGTCAATTGGAAGTCTCAGCTGGCATTCACCCAGACAGCATTTAGGGCAAAAGAACCTATGGGGGGGGGGGCAAATAAAGGTCCTTACGTTTGCAGGAGTCAGGTGCAGTTTTTGGACGGCTGGGGTCTCTGAAGAAGCCCCTCTTACAGTTCTGGCAGTAACGGCCCTCTGTGTTGTGGTGACAGTCATCACACACGCCGCCACTCCGTCGCCCCGTTGCTAGCCACAATCCACGACTAAAGTGACAGCTCTTGGCATGACCGTTGCATTTGCACTCTGTGTTTAGATGGACATATCCAACCAAAGAATTATGATTTGAGATGTTTTCTTTGCCCATCTTTTAAAACCAACTCTTACAGCAGCTGACATAAAAGAGAAACTCCTCTGTTATTCATTATCCTTCAGTGTCTAATAGGTTGACATCTGATTTATGACATTAAACCCATTTTCATGTTGCAAGAGAGTCAAATGCAGAATAGGAAACATGCATGTTTCAAACAAACAAACATGTTTCCTATTGACTATGACTATGACTCTCTTGCCCCATCACTCACTCTGGCATGCATGTGGTGCCCCAGTGATGCCGTTGGCAGCCATCCACGGTTGGTCATTGTACAAAGGTGCACAGTGCTCACAGTGGTCACCGGCTGTGTTGTGTCTGCAAACACACTTTCCATGAACCTGCCAGGCAAATAGACAATATATATAAACAGTATATATATATATGAGTGGACATCAAGACATTATCCATTAGAATAAATGTGTGTTTTGAAATCAGAGTGCAGTAGTACTTTTTGCACCAACACTGATTTCAAACAGCAGTGCATGTGATAAATGTATAATGATACTCCTTAAGTATTGCAACATATCAACATATATACAGTATGCACAATTACAGTGTTTACACCCAGTGCAGCTTATCCTGACTGTGTAACTTGTTTATACCCTCTTAGGCCGTGTTAGACTTAAACTGGTGTTTCTGTTCTCCATTTACAGTAAAGAGAGTAACATGACACAGCCCATGGGTTGTTAAAGCATTAGGCTGAATACCATAATTAAGGTTTCTACAGCCTTAAACCCCTGTAATGACAGGTAAAGTTATGGACTAATATCTAGTCTTCACTGCAACCTTCAGCTTCAGCCGCGCATACAAGCGCACATCTGAGTAACAAGGGAGTGGTGGGAACAAAACCTCATCTGCTCCCAATCTCACCACATCAACGAAACAGAGACAAACAGAAACTATGAGTAGAATTTAGCAAGACACAACATCTGAGCAAGTTTTCACAACAGAACAAACTGCACCTGTTTTTTTTTTTTTTTGATGGAATGTTATAAACCTGCGAGTTGTTTGTTCGAAAACTCCAGATCAAAACTGCTCACCATGTTATTGGTTTTCTGTTGGTTGGACTGGTAGCCTGTTGCTGGGACACAGTGGTCAGCATGTCCATTGCAAAGGCAACTGCCTTTAACAATAAAATCATATATGGCGTAATGGTCTGTGGGCAGGACAGCAGCTTCAGGGTGCTTAATCTTGCAGGGACACGACTGTTGCTGCAGCAGATGGACTCTCAGGTTGGTGATCATGAGCTGGTCCTGAGCAGCTGGTCCATAAGGATCCACGGAGAGCCAGGGGGACAAGGCTCGATAGATCACCTGAGTATTAAAGTAGAGAAGAATCTGCCTTAAAACCTTTCATATTTCACTTGTAAAGCCTCTCTAAGAGGTAAGAGGTATCTTATTGTACCTCTGACAGACCATGACCAAAACAAAACTTATGTCAGTTTCTCTTTTTCATGGTCTGGAAGATAAAAAACATGCATTAATCTGGTTTGCCTTTCATGCTCTTCAAATAGCAGCTATTCTGGGAAAATCAGATAAGCTCCAGTGTAAAAGTAACTCCATCCATCCATCTTCTATACCCGCTTATTCCTTAACCAGGGTCACAGGGATCTGCTGGAGCCTATCCCAGCTCTCTTTTCGGGTGGAAGGCAGGGGTACACCCTGGACAGGTCACCAGTCCATCACAGGGCCATATATATACACTGTAAAAGTAACTGAATGGTTAAATTATTAAGTTTTACTACACCATCAGACCCACAGTAAAGTATTAAAGGATTTTACTAGAACTAGCATAAAAAGCATTGCAGCTGCCAAAACATTAATCTGGACAAACGTTATATTAAAACTTATTTTGTTTTATTTTCCACTTCAATTCTCACAGCAGTTCTGTGTATCGCTGTAGGCTAAAAATGTTGTACCTTGAAATTTTCCATTTAATCAGAAACAAGTAGCAGCTTTTCAAACCTTGAATTTAGCTGAACAAATTATACTGAACTGAATAATGTATTTTAACTCATTACCTGCAAGATCACACATGTAAACTTAACTGAATTAATTTTTTCACATTTTAACTTACACTCTACATTTTATACTTAAGACATCTTGCATTGTGCGATTTAATGCACAGTGAGCCTTAATGCTGTATCATAATGACTATATTTTTGTACTATGACACCATGTGCCTGATTCTCATTTGCATCAAGCAAGTAATAACTTGTGGTGATTGTATAATTTAGCTCATTACTGCAAGCACATTTTAAACTTGTATGTAGAATTATCTGATTACAGAAACCATTTACATTTTCACACATTTTTCAGGATGCCTCTGTGCAACACAGACACTAATTATAATGAGAGAGGGGCCTTCCCCAGAGAGCTAACATATTGTTCACTGTACACATATTTGCTGCAAATACACTGCAATTATGAGATCAGTCAAAACCTCCCAATGTGGTCTGAGGCACTTTGGAGCAAAACGATTCTTCACTGGCCAGTGAGAGTCTTTATCTCTCGCCATCTGTGTAATTGTGCTCATAAAGTAACCATGGCTAGTTTTCTGGCTCAGACCGTCCTGTGATAATAAAGCAGGTCCAAAAAAATGCTTTGAGAAGACATCAGAGGTAAAAGTGAACATTGATATTCTAGTCGTGCAAGCAGTCAAAGCAGCCTGTGGCCTAAAAGGGTGGCCTAACAACAAAGTTCTCTCACAGCAGATCAGAGGAGATCACTTTACAAAGCCAGGTCAACTGTTTGTTCAGTGGTTTGTGTGATATCAGCTCATGGTGGCTCGTGATGCCAGTAAATGGACAAGAGCGGTACAGAAGGTTATTGCTGTGAAGTGCTGGGAAACGTCTGATAGCCTGGTTTGATGTGGCCACTATAATTTTCAGGAACTCTAACCTGTCAAAAGCACTGGAAAGAGATAGATAGAAAATCTTTAATACTGCCCAGTTCATGGCAGGTCTGGTCTCACTTCACATGAATTACAAAAGCGAAAGAACATTGTTTAGTTATTAACTATAATGTGTTGCTATTTATGTGGATAAGTGCTTTTCTTCTGGCCTTCAGTGTCACATGTGAAAGCAACTTTTTCTAGACCAGGCACTGTACTAACTCACCTCTCCTCTGGTACAAGGAAAAGCTCCTGAATATTTGGAGGTGCACGTTGCACCGCTCTGTGCGACTGGTGAGCCCTCTGCCAGGTCGAACATCTTCTCACAGTCACTGGCAAAATATCTGAGGGTCTTCCATGTTTGCCCGTGATCCTGAGAGCGCTCCAGCACCATGGCAGCTGGACGCGTGGAGCGGAACACCAGGATGAGATGGGTGAAGAGGAACTCCGTCTCCAGGTCCAGCTGGAGCGTCTCCTCCTTCACTCCCTCCGCAGACTGCCACCAAGTGTCAGGGTAGCGGAAAGAGGAGTCGCTCATGGCAGAAGGAGGGTGCGCCTGACTGGGGATGGCAGAGTTGCACTTGCTGCATTTTGCAGCCGAGCAGGACTCCCTGCTGCGGGGAGAAGCCGTCTGTTTGTAGAAGCAGTAGGGCTCCGACGAGTTGAAGCCGCAGACGGAAAGGGTGCTCAGCACCCTGCCCTGCACCAAGTTTCCCATGCGGGGGTTGCAGGCTCGGCTGGAGCATCGGCTCTCCACAAGTAGACTTTTGCTTTGAGACATTTCTGGTAAGAAAAAGTGCATTTATTTTAGCATGATCTCAGACAAAATTAGGGAAGAATTACAGACGTAAATCTACATTTTCCTCAACGGGCAGGGCGGGCCAAAAGGCTACTACAAAGGTTTTTGTTCGATTCCGACCAAAAAAATCAACTCCCTTTTTTGAAAATTGCGCACTTACTATGCTGTGAAGCAGGTAGATATGCATTTCCCAAAAATAAGACACGCAACGCTTGTTTTATTCATTCACATCATCATAAACTGCGTGCGTAAAAGTTCCACACAAGTGCAAACTCACCGGCTACAAGAGGGGAAGATGCGCACAGCGGGAGGATAATGACAAGTAAAGTCCACAGTCTCATCCTGAAGGAGTTGTAGGTTACTTCTAAGTAACTTGTTTACTCTGTAAAAGCAGGAACGCGCCTTTTAAATCTGAAGCTTTTCGCTTGTTAATAATCCAACATGCTTCTCACTGATGTTTAAAAATGCTAAGGTTACGACGCAAAAAACAAGGAAGAAAACACACTGGACGTGCGCTTATTTCCGTCTGTCATGATGTAGAAATGCAGACTATAATCTGAGAGCTCTGCAGTCGTTATCCTTAAATTATTCCCGCTTTAGGGTTGAGCTGTGCAGAGTTCATTGACAGTTGGGAATATGAAGAGGTTTGGACCGCTCTATTCTGGTCTTTTCCCAGACCCCTCCCACTTTGATTCCTAAAACCAGACTTCACAAAAATAAGGCACAAAACAATCTACAACACTTTTTTTGTCATATTCTGTATTTTAAACAGGCTGTGATGTTTTCTGGAAGTTTAGATTCTTTAAAAATAATCTCTGGGGAAATTACTGATAAGATGAAAAGTATTATACTTTTACTTTGCTATCATCCTTAAATATTTTCACCATTAATGAACATTCACTTAACCTTACATGCCATTTGTTATATTCAAAACCATTAGCTTATTTCCCCCCTCAACAATCAGCTGAACGCGTGTCATTGTGTTGCATTCCTGCCACCTTTCACCACTTATTTCTAACTGCCACTCATTTAACACACTTTACCTGCCTCGTCAGACAGACAACAGCCCTGTACCTGAAGGGTCTTACAACCTTTAACCCCAATAATCATCCACTTTTTTTTTTTCTAAAATAACATCACCACACAGTGAGCAAAAAGCGACATTTGAAGACAAAAATAAATGATGTCACATTGCCACTGGTTAATATTTACACTGATACTATGTAAAAGCTTTAAAGTGAGAAAAACATATCTGTGAAAACATGCAGGCAGAAGTAACATGTTCTCACTGTGAATGTGAATCATCTTCTTGTATATATTAAAGAAGCAGTCATGGGGTCATAAGCATTCTCAGCCTCTTCCCTAAGGCATCCCATGTCTGAAGGATCAGACATTCCTGAAATACTGTGACTACAGTGATGACCTCTTCCCTTTAAAGGGGACATGGTTTATGTCTGTGTGTTTTTAAATTCACATGGGCTATTTCAGTTGTCTCTATAGATGATCTGCCAGGGCAAGGGTGATGCACTTTGAGCTATTCTCTTTGTACATTACTTGCATGTTTTTCGATCCTCAAATCCCAGGAGTCACCATGTAAAATGCTGCAAGAAGGATCTCTAATCTCAGCCAGTCCGTAGTGTATTTCCCTGACGGGATGAAAGCTGGGCACATTACAAACAAATTCCTTTACTCTCTTCAACTCCAGCTGTTTTCCCCCTTTTTCCAATTATTAAGTTAAGCTAACCTATCCCTGCCTGTAACTTAAAAATATGAGTTAAAGGAGCTGCCATATTTACACCAAGTCAAACAAGTGCAGATCATTCCTCTAACACAACTGTTATTTTCATTAAATATTGTTTGAGCTTTTATCTTACTGTGGTTTATGTAGATTTGTATATTCTGAATTGCTTACAGGTAATTGTTGAATTTACAAATCTGTCAGCTTAACTACAATGGTCTGCTGTCTTGTTTATTTTACTTAAATGTGTTAATTCAATTTTTTGGTAGTTCCATAAACTTAAAAATTCATTTAATATAACAAATGTAGCCAGTTATGTTACATTTGAACCATAGTTCTTTATTACAGGGCTGTTAAACTCCGGCCCTCGAGGGCCACAGCCCGGTTTGTTTACTAGATACCCCTGCCCTACCCACTACTGCTTACCTGGATCAGGTGTGTTCAGTCACTCAGACTCCGGAAGACAAAGTCATCTGGTATCATTCAGCTTCATTATGATGAAAAGAACAATGCATTTTATGATTGACAATGTAATTACCCCAGTTTTGTTGCATCATTAAATAACAAATGAAAGGCTGTATCTGTTTGAGAATACTGAGGATAACTGCATGTATGAATTTTGTCTCAGTCATTACAGTACTGTGTATTGGGATGAAACACCTCCCTGGTGGTGGACCACCACAACCTGTAGTGGTGCTATAGCCTTGTCATCTAAAGCCCAATAATATACCTGACATGGGGCCGTTCCATAGCTGCTGGCCTGTTTTATTTCCAGACTGTAAAAGGATATGGTTCCCTACCCCCTCATGCTGCCATGTCACCCAGTACCTTCAGCTCACTGAACTGTCTCAACCCTAAGCAATCGGTCTACTCTTCTGTAAAAGCCAGACAAGAAGCCAGTCATGGAGGGTCAGTACCTTGCCCACAGACCAGAACACAATCACTGAACAGAAAGCTCCAAACACCCTTTGACTCTTGTTTCCTTGTTCTTCCATTTTTATGTTTATCATTATCTCTCTGATTGTTCCTATAGCCATAACATTCTCCTCACCACCTACAATTCATCAGCTAGTTCAATCTGTAATGACCAAAACTGACACAGGCTCTTCATTATGTAACTTTTAGTCCTGAAATGTGATGTAACTACTTTGGTCTTAATTGTATCAGTTTTTCAAATGATAAAAACAGTAGTACGACTCCTGGTGTTAAGCAACTGCCTCCCTCACACACATTCCCCTGAGCAGCTCTTCCATTCAGGCTTTTCTGGAAGTTTATATCTTACATCACCTTTTGACATGATCTCTTATTGCACAAGAAAGACTCAACAGATGACTGAGCACAAGACTGAATTTACAGCAGGAGTGGAGACAGAAATGGGAACTGTGGGATATAGAAAAATGGACCTATGTTCGTTGACAGTCTTTACCGTAACACTGCTGCCATTTGTTACAAAGTATATGCACAAAATGTCAATATTTAAAAATTTTATCTTGTACAGCAACATTGGAATTTTATGGATAACCTTGTATGATCACTCGTACCAGGTACCCCATGTTTTTTTATATAAGTAATACTTGTATGTAACATTACATGGCATTATTTTGTGTGCAGTATGCTATGAAGTAGTCAAACTGATTATGGTGGAGAAATTATATTTTATTGTGTTCATAATGTGCATGTTGTGACACCATCTATTAGCATGCCTGATTGATGGTACATGTTTTGAATATCTATCCATCAAATTTTTATCCTTCAGGTAAGGGTTAGGGAGAAAGAGACATGTAGCTGCCCATGGATGCTTAGTTAAAGGCAAGACAGGATGAAAATCTCAGTAAAAGATGGGGAAAATCAAGGGATTTGAGCCTGACTCTGCTATGAGAGGAATGTCTGCTGTCTGAGCAGCATGACCTTGTTCTGGTTAACATGTAACATGTTGCCTTGCTGTCAGACAGGTCAGGACAAGCTGAATATATGTTCATTTGGTTGAGTGGAGATGCACAGAGAGCAGCCTGACAGCAAGTCATATCATTATGAGCTTTTAATAAACCTGACTGAAAGTAATTATTGTCATCTCTTTGCTGCTCAGCACACTCACACATTGATTCACATTGATTTATGTCTATCAAATTATTAAAACTAAAAGTACTCTTAATATGCAATGGTGTTTATGGGATGGTACATTGTGCATTTTCATTTTATTAATGTATTTAACAAGGACAATGCACATTCATCAACATCTCTGTAAATCTGCTTGTGTTATCCAGCTGGCTATTGTTCAGCTGCAGTGCTTTGGCAATGTTCAATCACGAATAAGGAACAGGATACCATGAAGCAATACAATGACTGAAAAAAAAATGCATAAATGTTTGAGTAAATTTTAATGTTCCTCTGGGTTGATGTGAGGTTAATATATGCTTGGTGCCGGAAACAGTGATCGCATTACATATAGATAGAGGTGGATCTTCTAATGTGACATAAATAGAAGATTGATACAAATCCCTCAAAAATCCCAATTGACTGGATGCAGCATAAGAATTATTGTGTACTGCTTCTAGGTGCTTTCATTATTTTAAATGAGTGAATGCTGCCACCTAGTGTTTAAAATTGGATTTACTTTTGGTCACCAGTCCATCACAGGGCCTCATATATATTCACACAAAGACAAACAACCTCACACACTCACACTCACTCCTATGGGCAATTTAGAGTCACCAATCAACCTGACATACATGTTTTTGGACTGTGGGAGGAAACCAGAGTATCTGGAGTAAACCCACACAAGCACAGGGAGAACATGCAGACTCCACACAGAAAAGTCGCCGGTGGATTGCGAACCCGGTCCCATAACAGTGTTAACCACTAAGACACCGTGCTGTAATTCTTATTGAAAAATACCTTGATTATTCAACATCATTATTCAGCAATTTATCAAAAGATATGTTTAATTCCTGCCATATGTGATCGCCTGCTTTATATCGATATTTATTCCTTACCTGTTTAACTGCAAATAATAACAACTATCAATACATCTGTGTGATTAAATGGTCACATATTCCTCGACCGGCAGGAAATACTTGTACTGAAGAAAAACACACGATGTGCTCTTGAGAAAGGCTCTTAATCCACGACAGGTCAAGGCGAGTTAATGCTAAATTAGGTCAGTGCAATAGGTTAATTTTAATCATTCAGTGATGTGTTACACCAGTTCGTGTCCGTGTAGGCCTAACCTTACGTTTTATATTGCTAATTTGTTATAGTTTCCATTTTAAGCAGAGTAACTCTAACTTTGGTAAAACTGTGATGAGTAACATAAGTGTTTTTTGACAAACCTGCCACAAACTTGCCATTATTACTGACCAGGTGGCTAACATTATGCTAACATAATGCATAATAATAATAACATAACATTATGCTAACATTAGCATTAACGTTGTGTTAGCCCTTACGTTTAAGTTAGGACTAGCTAAAGCAGCTTTTCGTGGTTTTTGCCTAAACTTTATAGACAGACTAGTTTCTTAGGCCAGAGAGTTTCAGTCTACGTAGTGCTAAATTTTTAAGTGTCTTTCACTGAGCGATAACTCTAACGTTAACTA
This sequence comes from Mastacembelus armatus, assembly GCF_900324485.2. Classification (NCBI taxonomy): domain Eukaryota; kingdom Metazoa; phylum Chordata; class Actinopteri; order Synbranchiformes; family Mastacembelidae; genus Mastacembelus; species Mastacembelus armatus. Next base: position 7,389,536 of record NC_046638.1, on the reverse strand, counting down.
GCTAGGTGATTAATGACAGTAGCTAGCTAACGTTAGCTTAACTAGCCTTATAGCTCATGCTAGTTAGGTGCTAGTTACAACACATTGGATCAATCAGGAACGAAACAGTATATGTCAGGTTTTGAATATTGAACATACCGAACATCAGTCAGCGTCCCTTCGATAGCTCAGTTGGTAGAGCGGAGGACTGTAGAGGTAATATGGCTGACATCCTTAGGTCGCTGGTTCGAATCCGGCTCGAAGGAGACATGTTTTTTTTTTTTTCTTCTCTTCTCCACCCACAGCGTTTTACCGCAAACCATTTCAGGACTAAAAACACAATGACAGCGCTATCTAATTTACGACGCTTGGACAGCCCGTACGTTTTAGCTTCTTTTGCTCTTTGTCCTGCTATCAGTGAGATTTAGGCTATCTCTTATTTAGCGTAACTTAATTCGTGAATACCCATAAATCGAGACTGCAGGAATGTGTTCAAGTTGTATATGAACATGAATGTTTGTAGTGTTAAAAGTCATAAGTGAAAGTAGTTTATTTCATTATACCGTTTGTAAACTCTGCAAGAGCTTATATTGATTAGACTTGTGAATTGTGTAAGTTGGAAACACATTTTGCCTTTCCTTCAGTGAATTACATTCTGCATTTTTGTTATTTCTGACATTTCATATAAATATAATTGAGAAATGATTAGTCTTTTTTCAGATTAATTGAAAATTAAGATGTTTATTGGTTGCAGCTTAAGTGTAAATGGCACACTCCACCTGCAGAACTAATGTGCAAATTTAAGTTATAATTTACATAGTGGATATTGTCTAAGTTGTGGTTATGAGCTTACCCATATTCCATATTCTAAATTAAATTACTGAGGAGCTCCTGTAAGCTTTAACTCTTCATGGCCTTTAGCCAGGCACCATATGCAGCTTCACTTCAAATCAGTGGAAAGCTGATACATTTGATATGAGCTGATAGGAGACAAAGATTCATAAAACCACTTACTGTGTTTTAAATCATTATAGGATTTTCTTTGTTGTCACTTTTATGACATACTGCAGGTGCATGGTGTACATTGTACTATATTTTAAGATCTGTGTAACAGAAAGAGTGGTGATCTTATGTCATATATTTCCTGTGATGATAATGCGTAACACCTTAATCCCACAAGAGTGAGAGTAGATCCTATCACTGCTGCTACCACTTCTACTATGTCCTAAACACCCTGCCCAAAATGTACAGACTTATTAGCAGGAGAAGGCAACTGGGAGCAGAGATTACATCATTGTCCATACTTTTACTGTTGTGTTGTCTCATTTGGAAGGTGTAGATGACAGTAATTTAAGTTTTCATCTAATTACACTAAATAAACAACAAAAACAGTTACCACAGTAATAGTTGTGCTACATCATTAAAGATTTGATAAGAAAATGGTAGAGGTGGAAATAAAAATTAAATTAGGCACATTTGAGCAAAGGTTTAGATAAATACAACTCTAATGCTCAGTGGTTTAAAGTAAGTTTGAGATAATATACTTCAAATAAAACTATGCATTCTAATGCAACCAATGTTTATTAATGAGGTTGTAGTTTGTGGTGTTGTATTGAACAAAATTGCCAATTTTCTTTGTAAAGGAAGAATTTATGACTAAGCTGTTGTATTAGGTTGCATTATATTTTCCAGGTGTATGTAAAAATGGCCACTGTTTGTGTATAGGGAATATTATATTTCCCCTTGGAGAATGAAATCTATCTATCTATCTATTCCCAAGTATTAAAAACCTTAATGTCTGAAATCAAAACATGAATATAAGCAATACAATCACTCTTCAATATTGTGGTTGTTTTTCATCGAAATTCATAAAACTCTCAGTACATCATGTTTTAAGAAACTGCAAAGAAAAACATATTTCGGCATGCATTCACTCATGGCGAACGCGCTTCCTCGGTGATGCAGGAGACTCCAGAGAGAAGGCAGTAGGAGAGCCAGGCCGAGACTCTGGGATATACTCTGTCTGATACTTGTCAATGTAAGGCTTGGCCACATTCCACACCTGAGTTAGAATATGAATAAGCAGTTAAAAAATCTTTGCAGTGGAGCTTGTATTGACATTTTATAGTCACTCCATTAGAGCTGGCACTTGCCTTCTGGTCAATTAAGAGACGGTGAACCGCTTCAATGTCTGGAGACATAAATCTGTCTTTAATCCATGGTCTGTTAAAGTTAGAAGAGTAGAGAAAATGAGAAAGTCAGAAGTGGAAAAGTGGATAAACATTAACTGTGTTTTACATAATTTCAGTGGACTGAAAATTGTGTACCTTAGGCACATGTGTTTGACTTACTTGACCACACTGCGCACAAGTTCATAGACCTTTTCCAGTGGAGTAGTGGTACGAAGTGGGCGGAGAAACTCAATACCCTGACAAGCTGCCAACAGCTCTATAGCAAGGACTGATCACAGAAAAAAATCTATTAAATTAAGGACAATACATTATGTTGCTAAATAAATACTACCAGTGCTATTTATAATAGGATTCTATTTTTTCTTTTCATTTAAATTAATCATATTTATTTGTAATTATTTAAATCACAAAATTCAAATGTTACACAACCTCTGATGCAACCACATTTTATATCACACATCAGTGAATAAAAGCTTATCAAATAGCACTCATTAAGATTCAGCCATACATGTTCTGAAAAGCAAGGTGGTGTGGAGAATGTGAAATCCTTTAACACATTATCCTCTTATTAATAATCTGCACCTAGTATTGTTTTGCAACATGTGGTGGGTTATAATATTCATAAGGTTAAATTTCAAAAGAAAATGTTGCATGAGATAAATATCTTTTTTTTTCTCCGCTTTGGTGCATTTCTCCTGTCAGAATTGCATTTCTCAAAATATTCATTTCTCAACACATCTTGTAGTCACTTGTGTGCATCATATTTCTCCTTGTTTTGGACAAGCACCCAAATGATTATGAATAACTGTGGGCTGTTTCTTACAATCCCAGTTGCTTATGTCATCCTCAGCAAAATTACTTATACTGGTTCTCTGTTGAATTGTAAAAAAATAAAAATAAAAATGATTTCAGTTCAGAAGACCTAACTAGTATATGTCAAGCATATGTCTAGGGCTGCAACGACTCTTCGAGTAAATCGAGGAATTCGATTACAAAAAAATCCTATACAGGTTTCTATACATTTCTAATAGAGCTTTGGGAAACGTGTCCAGAATTGATGAGCCTCTCAGGTGAATCATGACCGACACTAATGAAGGGGAACATGTAAATCACCAGATCACAAAATGCTCAAAGCTCAGAGGTGCATCTCATGAACCTTCAGTTGAAAGGCACATAATGACAAAGCCTGAGTTTTCTTTTCTAATTTTATGTTTTCCTTTGTGCTTTGCAGTGCTGGATAAACACTTGTACTGAATAGTTGGTATGTCCCACACTTTACTCTCTGCTATAGTTAATGGTAGTCAAACAGACATTATAGTATCAATGCGTTATGTACTGCAGCTATTTGCTTTAGCTTTTTAGTCTATTTCAACGTGCAACTATTGTATGTTATTGTGCCTTTTCTTTGCTCCACTGAAATAAAACAAATTTAGCTACAAATACACTCACTTAGTTAATCCTTTTTTATAATTAAGATAAACAGTTTTTGGTATACACTGACAATCTTCAACACTGCTACCTTTGTACTTTTTGTAGTTGGCCTCTTTAGGTGCCTTATGTTACTACAAGCTGTTTTTGAAATAACTTTGAAAGACAAAATAATGTTAAGCATGCAACTGACATGTAGCAGCTCATGTAACTGTGATTTAGTGTGTGGATGCTCATATTTGTGCCAGTTACTGTGATGGGGACAGACGAGTAGCAATGGTAAATCAATAATAGCAAATACAAAAAATAGAGATACTAACTTTGCTCCACATGCTCAATGACCCTCAGGGCCTTTCTAGCAGCCCAGCCTCCCATAGACACATGGTCCTCTGTGGCAGCACTAGTGGACAAAGAGTCCACAGAAGATGGATGGCACAAAACCTTATTTTCTGAAACTAAACACAATATAAAAAAAAAAAGTTGAATGCTAAAACAGTCAGTAAAAACAAAATAAATATAGTACAAAAAAATCTACTTGAAATTCATATTCAATATTAAAACCTATTTATTTCTACCAATAAATATTTCTTTAATTTGGCATGGATACAATAGTAAGAAAATGGCTATGCTCATTTTATTGTTTTAACACAAACCTAAGGAGGCAGCAGTACAGTGGGCAATCATGAAGCCTGAGTTGAGTCCTCCCTCGTTGACGAGGAAGGCAGGCAGTTCACTCAGAGAGGGGTTACATAACCTCTCAATCCTCCTCTCACTGATAGAGGCCAGCTCATGGACTGCAATGGCTAAGAAGTCCAAAGCCTGAGAGAGCAAATGAGACAGTCAAGTCTAGAACAAGTGCCAAAAAGTTGTTTTATGAGTCACAAATACCTTGGCAATAGATGAAGTTCATACCTTAGCTGGGTATTCTCCATGGAAATTCCCCCCGGAAATGGTCTCACCTCTTTCTGCAAACACCATCTTATGCAGGCATTAAGAAAAACAATGTACCTGTGCAGTGCAGGCACAGATGTAGTAGATCTAGAGTCACATAAGACTTAATTATGTGAGTCCCTCATTTTGCAAAACATGTAAGGATACAGGGTTGTCAGTGGCACTGTTAATTTCTGTATTGATGATGTTATGGACAAAATTTATCGTGTCAATGGTGATGCCATGAACCTGTGTACAGAAATAGAAGGTTATGCACAAAAACAACTGAACAGTACTTACAGTGAAGTCCTACTCCTATTGCCCAATTCCAAAAACCTAAATCTTCTGCTTCAGAACTTTCACTCATATGGGATTTACCTCAGAAGAATCCACTACAGTTTTTCCTATTTTCGGGCTCTAGGACAGTGGAGATATTACAATAAGGTTACCTGAGGACAGCATCTCATGGTGTAGGCATCCTGGACTCTGTCACAGAACCGGTGGCTTTCTGGCAAAAACATACCAACACCATATCAAGTACTGCATGTTCAAGCTTGTGTTGCAGACATGACTTTACCTAAAGCTTAACTTTATTAGACCTAACTATTTATGAGTTGTGGTTAACCACATTGGAGTACTGCAGTTCTGAAATTAGGACTTTGATCGAGGGCAGTGGTAGAAGTATTCCTTTACAGATGCATGTGTTTTTTATAGGAGGAAATGCCCACAAACATAAGAAATTACATGCAAAATGAACTTAGTGTGACCCCAGTAAGCCTTAACTATGTGTCATTATTTGTCTGTTGTAGAATCTCGGTTTGTCCTCTGACCTGCAATCTCAGATGGATGGTGATCAGAGTCTAGCAATGAGCGGAAGCGTTGGGCAACCTCTATCTGTCCTGGATGAGGCCGCAACGAATGGATGTCTATGTAGGAGAAAGCCAAAAAATGACACAGGCTGGACAAGATGCAGAACCTTTAAATTGGAGGTAAATAATTTCATCTACTTTTTTTGAGTTTTTATCAAATACTCCCACTGCTCACCACTATCAAAGGCCTTGGTGGTTCCCTTCAACACCTCCAGGGTAAGAGCAGCAATGATGTCTGCCTGTCTGGCGATTGCCTGGGCTCTCTCCACAGCCTCTGCCCCCAGAGAGGTAATCATCTGGGTCCCATTGATCAGAGCAATGCCCTGTGAAGGAAAGACAGAGTGAGATGAGTGTGTTTTACAGTTTCTGAAACCACTTGGGGAATGATGATTGAAAGTAGTATAATGACAGTGTCACATTTTACATTTTAACATTTAAATCTTATGTCCCAATGCATTGGAAAGCATGGTTTATCTAAACAAACATACCCTATATAGTACTGTTGGACTGGACCCTGTACTGTCACAGTCAGGTTTATCAGGTTAAGCAGCTTTATGATTCTACATGACAACATTTCAGAGAAATAATGTGCTTTTTACTCCACCACAAGTTTTTGAGAGCTGTAGTTGCTGCTTTGCAAGTTGAGATTTTACATACAAGATAATTTCTTTCTAAGTATGATGCATAATAAGTAGTTAAAATTTGCCTTACTCAGACCAGCTACATTAACATGCATATTATACTTTGATGCTTTGTAGTAACAAATCAATAGTAATTGAAATAATATTTAGATCATTTAAGTACTGCTTTCAAACAATGCTTTACAGTCTACTTTATTTAAATATTTTGAATGAACAGCATTTTGACATCCTAGTACTACTACTTTTACTTAAGTAAAGCTTCTGAATGCCACTGTTGTGCCTACTGACTGATTTAATAACTGTACGTAACAGCTCTGAATTACATGAAGCATGCACTGTATTGTATATTTTTCATGAAAATGCTTGTGCTGGATCAGTGTCCTTAGTTCAAACAAGTCAAATATCAGAGAGTATGACTGGTTTTAAATATTACCTCCTTAGGCTTTAGTGATATTGGCTTCAGTCCATGTGCCTCTAAGACCTGTCCAGAAATTAAAGAACAAATACATGTAAAAGACTCATCAAAAGAAAACAGTTTTTACACTGTAATCTTTCACTCTTACAAGCCAAAGGCACATTTCCTGCAGCACTAGGCATGTTGCTGTTACAATCATGGAAGAATCATTGTGACTGTTTTAACTATATAATCTTACATATTTGGCATCTGCCCATCCACTCTTAGGAGACCACATTTTTCCCTCTCCCATCAACCCCAGAGCCAGGTGAGCAAGGGGTGCCAGGTCTCCACTAGCACCCACAGTTCCCTTCTCTGGGACAAAGGAGAGGCAGGAAGCTGCAGGGGGGAAAGTGGGTCTGAGATGGTTAGTCATATGACAGTCAGCTTCTCTTACTCCTTAAGAAAGTGGTATCTCAGTCATCTTAAGATAAGGATCAGTAAGGCTGGGGGTCTGAGCGAAGCCTACCATTGAATGCTTGGATCATAGCATGAAGAGTTTCCAGAGAAATCCCACTGTACCCTTTGGCCAGAACATTGATCCTTAGAGCAAGCAACATCCGAGTTCTTTCTGGGCTTAGTGGGTTTCCCACACCTACAGACCACAGTGTAACATTTTGTTGAACACATTGTCAGGAGGACTTAATGCCTGGACATTTTCAAATTCTGTTTGTGGTGAGGTAGCTTTTTGGAAATATATTTTTTTTTAGTTTTTATTTTTAACCTGCTGAGTGTGACCGCACCAGGTTCTCCTGCAGCTCCCTGTGGAAGCAATAAGGTCAGGGTGAGAAATCTTATTAGAAATGTCTCATTTTCATAACAGAAGCTCTTCAGATTACAAAGGAAATATATTGTAAAATTTGTCTGTACTTGAGCTTGTTGACAGTAATGACTGTTCGGGCAAATTTGCCAAAACCCGTTGTGATTCCATAGACAACTGTAAGAAAGAAGAAAGAAATACAGAGACTTGAATATGTCAAATCATGTATTTCTAGAGTACTGTAGTTTTGCAGTAGTTGGTTAACATTCAAATCGGTTTATTTGATCTCTTTGATATACATTTAAGCTCTATATCCTAAAATCATTCTTGACCTTTGTTTTCTTTCACAATGGTGTCCAAGAGCTCCCTGGATTGCACAACTTTTCTTTCTGCTTCTCCTGTTAGCTGAAAATGTTGATAAAGGGAATGATTATCCTGAGTAATAGATCACCACAGAGCAGCCACACACCGTTCGGTGATCATTACCTTTATCTTGTAGAGTCCTCTGCCTAAGTTGACCAAATCATTTGCTGTCAGGCTGTTGCCATCTAATGAGAGATACTGTCCAGGGAGAGGCATATTAAACAGAAGTAGGCAGTATAATATGTTTTAAATTTGAATTGTAAAATTGGTAAAGTGACCACCTACTTCGCCAGGTTCTTTGTATGCTGCTGTACTATTTCACATGGTAATTAAGGAAAAATTAGTAAAACACAGTATTACCCTAAAATAAAATCAGTATTACCCAATACTGAAAACAGTGTTGTGGTATGATCAAAACGTAAAGCTGATTTAATAAGTAGTATTTATCACACAGTACAGTATCTGAATACCCGCTATGGTACATATGACATGCTGGTTTAAGGATACAGATGAGAAACTCCAGGCTCACACGGGATAAAGTCAGGAGACATGGTATCTCCTTCAATAGCTGCAAGTACAAGATAATGACGATGAATAATAGATAATAATAGATATACAATTTCATTTCGTGTTTCATATCGTCGGTACATGACTAACAATGCGCAATTACGTGCAACTAATGGTAAAACATCTTCACTGTCCAACAAATCTTTACATTTCTTGTCATTTTTCTATCATTCGGTCATTACCAAGTTCGACAAAGTCATTATCCTCCAGCACATCCTCCACAGTGTCATCAGCGTCCAGTAATCCCAAACCCTGGCACCTGCGCATAGAAAAACGAGTGTCCTTCCCAGCCGGGATGCCACCGTTGTCTGGTTTGTTCTTCATGTACCGTTTAAGAGCTTCTTGTCCAAGCCACCGGATGGTGTTGGTGATATCCCGGCATGGCACGGCCAGCCATTCATCTCGGATGTGGACTGTAAAACGAGGCATTGTGGTTTAAATGCAACAGCTATACAACCGTCTCCGAACAAGGGCGCATATGTGCCTATACGTGCAGCGGCGCAGATGTTTAAATTCAACTTCCCTGGGACTCCCCCTGTAGTAAACGCTGTCCCCTCCTTTGCAAGGTACCACATTCAGTCGCAGAAAGTTTATCCGCCAATCAGACGCACTGCTTAGGACCCCTGCCTCGCCCGTGTCACGCCTCCACAGGTCAATCACTGAACGTTGAGACATATTGATCCAAATGCGGCCACGTGACATGATCACAGAAATGCACTGTGGGCACAAAACATGGGCAGGTTTTTGAGGACGCCAATGGGGATTAGTTCAGTTTGTTGTACAGGTTGACCGCTGACCTTAGTTAATAGGTAGCCTGCACGCTGAAAGTGCAACAGATGAACCCAAATCTGGTATCTAGTAGTTTGTTGTGATGGCAGTGAATTTTATTCTCAAAATTACTCAATTAAAAAAATGCAAGTGGAATGGAAAATCAGAAAAAAGACGTCTTCTATTTCTGCATTGACTTGGCCTGCCTTGAGTACATGTAAATAGCACATGGACACAATTGAATGAACATTTGCCTTCAATTTAGTGATTCTGTAAAACATTAAGTCGGAGTGGTGCAACAATTTAATGTTAATATTTTTTTTCCCATGCTTTATTTTGAATTTGAATTTGATTTGAATCAATTCAGTTTTTCCAGAAGCACCAGAGTTGTACAAAAACAGTTGATTTAGGTAACAATAGTGTTACAATAGTGTGGCCTCACACTAAGAACATGGTATTTATTTACAAACTGTGCCTTCAAATAACAGCTCAGTGTGCATGTGATAGCTTTATCAAGCACGGACGGTGTGTTCATAATCTGTGTACCTTCTATTCAATCCTAATCTATTTTGAAATGATAAATCGGATAATGAATAACCAACTTCAGGTTCCGATTTTTACTTTAAAGTTCAAAGAATGAATAATGAAAATACATTTGTTGCTAAAGTTAAGTTTTGAGTGAGCTCTGCTCTGGTTTGAGACTGGGAGTGTTACAACAGTTTGCAATACTCCAGAGACTATAGATAGAATGAACAACCTAAATTACTCTTTCAGATTTGTCATATTTCTCTGAAATATCTTGCATCAGAGATCAAATGTTTCATAACAAAGCATCATCATAAATCAAATGTCCCGCTAGTCAGAAGAATATTGTTGTAAACAAATATTTTTACCACAGTCAAATATGACAAGCACATAACTGCAGTTAATTTCTCTGCATTCCATATTTACTGCCTGATCCACTAGTTTAGTGTCTTACATTCCTGGTGTGGTAATATTGTAATGTGGCTCACTGGGAGCTCTTACTCAGATTTAACAAACTGACTGAGTGAGAATAAAGAGTTTGTAATCTGTCTAAACTGTAGGCATTTAAGCCATTTGTTTAATCGCAAAAATTGATAATCAGCAAGTAAAAATTTAGAGAGAACTGTAACTACCTCTTGGTGTCCCTTTGAGCTACACACCATGTATTTGCAGCATCCTCAGTTGAATTCTAGCTTAAATTTGTTGCATGTTATCTCCTTTTGCTCTTTCTCCCTGTGTCCAATGTCGCTAATATTTACACCAATCAGCCATAGTATTATGAGCACTGATAGGTACATTGATTATTTCATTACACTGCCAACTGTCTGTGTGGAGTAAATTAAGCAGCAGCTGTGGTTGATGTGTTGGTTGATGTGTTGGAAGCAGGAAAAACAGTGTATGGATTTGCGCCAAACTCTCAGGCAGGACTAAACGTGATGGCTAGATGACTGGCTCAGATCATCTCCCAAACTGCAGGTCTTGTTGGGTGTTCCCAGTCTGCCGAGGGTTAGTACCGATCAAAAGTTTTCTAAGGAAAGACAAGACAGTGAACCAGTGACGGGGTCATGGGCTCTCTGATGATGAGGTTAACTTTTAAATTTCAGTCCTTTTCAAAAGACCCCACTTTCTTTGAATCTTTGTAAAATGGCTGAAAATCAAATCAAATACTGTACATTGGACTTTATGAAGAGACACATTCAGAGGCTATAGTGGTGATATCACAATTAGAGTGGGGAGGCTGTAGAATTTGTCTAAAAAATCAATTTTCACTCCTTTTACATCTTTTTTTCATGACCTTGAAGCAAACACATTCACAAAAGATGCAGTGAGATGCAGTGACACAAACGCTAACTGTTGCATTCCTATGTAAACAGTAGAGTCCAACTACAACAGGATTTTTAAGACTACCGATTCCGATATTTAAATTTAAAATATGCTATTCTTTAGTATTCAACATTAGTATTTTCCAAAAAAGTATAGCATAAACAAAGATTTCCCTGAGCATTTTTTTTGAGCCCCTACCAAGACACCATGACATAATGCAGTTTGAAATAAACCTGTTTTATTAGCATGAGAGATTAAACTTTATTAATATTAACATTTTTGATATTGAACAGTATTTGAGCAATGCTTAAATGACATTTAAGTATGATACTGAAGGATTAACTTCCGACTTTTAACTTGTATATGGGAGCACTCGAAGTAACGAGGCGCACCTGAAAGCACCACGGTTTACGGGCGGTAGGAGTTTCTGGCTCTCCATGTGTGCCGACACAGATCAGGCAGACTGCTGGCCGTCGGTGGGCAGGCGGAGGAGAAGAGGAGGGGAGGAAAAGTGTGTTTACACAGACGGCAAACTGCCTGGGGAATCGTAGAGGAGAGGAAGTCAGCCGGCTCTGTGTCTGCCTGCTCCAACTTCCTGCTCAGAAAGAGAAAAAGCCCAGGATCCTATTTCAGTGCAGCAAAACCGTGTAGACCAGGAGCAAGCATGGAGAAACAAGGAATCACACAAGCTTCACCGTAAACTTTCGCAGAGGGAAAAGACCGAGTCAGAAATCGCAGGTAACATGAAACACTGACATCTATCTATGAATAGCGCTTTGTTGGCTAATTGGTGGCTTGTGGACTGTGGAATAACGCAGAGGTAGTTGTCTTTGCAGCCGTATTCACACTTTACATGAAGAGTCTCGGCTGGAAAGTTTTCCTGTTCTGTTAAACTCACAGGCTCGAGTGTTATTTCTGAGTTTGACGTGGGAAAAGTACAGATTTAGGTTCGGAGGCAGTTGTGCCATCTTCCGGTCTGATCAACATCTTGAAAACGAGTCAGTGGTCAGAGCTTCGTTAACGCAACTTTCAAGTCCCGCATACAAATGTATCGGTATCAAACAAAAGACGAGTAAGGCGAAACAGCCTCGGGGTTTCTCGGCGCTGTTTGGTGATGCTTTTCTTTTGTGTGTCTGAATTTTCCAGCGTCTGCGAACAGGAAGAGAGCAGATTTAGTCATGGCTAAGTAATGTCTGCAAACACCATCTAATCTCATTAGGAGTTTCCGTTCAGCCAGCACACTGGATGGCTTTGTGCGCACAGCGAGACTTCTCAGTCCGAGCATCCGCAACAGAGCTCCTCATCCCCGACCGAAGCCACCACACTGTCCCCGAGATATTCCTAGAAAGAGCTGTGCCATGTCTGCGGCTGTAGTTACTTCACTGTAGTGCAGTGACATGAAATATAATCTTGGCCTGCCACTTAAATATTTGGAGAATGTGTCAGTGGTGCGATTATCACTTTGTTGTTCTTCATGATGTTTGAAATCTCCCACTGGTTATTGCATTTGTAGCCTACAGTAGCTGCAGGATATTTTCAGTTCTACTGTGCTATGTGCAGCATTTTGTAAAGGTGAGTGTTTATAAGTGTAGGCCTTAGAGCTCAGTGACCCCCTGTTGGTAAGCTGTACTTCTGCTTCAAAGTGTTTAAAAGCCAGACTGAAGTGTGGGTTCAGAGTGGATTAAAGGGTGGAGCTGTGGAAAGAGGACAACGATTTTATCTGTTGACCCTGTCCCTCTGGGATTTTTGTGGGAAGTGTTGCAGGAATGGGGAAACGCTCCCCTGCTGTGGGATCCCTTCTCCTCACCATTTGTCCTTGGAAGTAGAATAGGAGGAAGTCCTGACTTTGACAGGTTTGTAGTTTCACATGGCAGATAGAAAACTCAGGGGATAGCTTTTGTCGGAAATGATTTCAGTCCTCCCTCCTCTCTGGACAGAGATACTGTATGTAGTGGATGAAAGGTCTGCTGTGTTATCTTGTTATCATCGGTCACTAATCGCTCCGCACATCCACTGATAAAACAGAGAATAATACATGATCAATATGTGGCAATTTGTGGAGTGAGAAATCTTTTAATTTGGGTGCCAGGTGAGCATACCAGAGCAGTAATAAAATAACTCTTACTTAAATATAAAGATGTTTTCACCTTTTTGTGTTCAGTAAAAGGAGTCGAACGTTGGCTCACACAAGCAGCTGAAGAACATGAGAAAACTAATTCTGAGTCTAAATTGACAGTAGAGTGATTTTAAAACTGTTGATTTTTTATTTTATTTTTTTATTAGATCAGAAGTCGAAATTTAAATATTTCATGTACAGTGCTACAAAACACAAATAAGCAGCAGATCTAGTGTTTTGGCATTTTCCATTAATAAATGATTTTCTAAAGGTTATCCAGTGTATTGTCACTCATTCAACTAATCAATTAACTGTTTCAGCACTATGGTGTTACAGTCTGCGGTGCCTGAAACAGATTCCCTTCTATTAATACGTGAGCTCTGGGTGAGCAGACAGGAGCTCCGAGGCTGCACATTCCTCCATTAAAGGAATAACCCACCCTGGGCCCGTCATACTTCCTGTGGAGCAAGGGCCAGGTTGAACCGCAGCATATTTTTGGCTTGAGCTGTTGTTCCTCCTCATGCTTTTTTTCTTTTCTGCTGCTACATTACACTACACTCTTTAACGTACACTGTTCTATTCATCATCTCCCTGCTCTTCCACTCATACACCACATGTTGCAGCTCAAACAGACCATTCTCTCTTTCAACCAGTAACCTAATCTAGTTTGTACAGACTAAAGTAAACACACTAGCAAGACAAATAGAAAAAAAGGCATTATATGAAGATGAAACGTCAGTTCTCATACTCTTAAGCAGTCTCCTCAAATACACAATCAATGTTTTATCCACCATTAGTTTATACAGGAATAAAACCTAGATGGTAATGAGCACAGGTTGGCAGGTAGTTTTGGTGATTTTCTGTCAGCCTAAACCTCTGAGGGGGATGTTTCACTTCTCTCTGAGAAAAAGGCCACAGAAGAAAAACCTCAGAGGACACCAGTACTTTAAAAATAACCACTAAGTGTTTTGATGTTACGTGCTCTGCTTAAGTTTTTTTTTTTAAATTGATTTTACTTTTTACTGTTCTTTTGATTGTATGTGTTGCCACAGGTATGGACAGTGCCATCACTCTGTGGCAGTTCCTGCTGCAGCTGCTGCTTGACCAGAGTCACAAGCACCTGATATGTTGGACATCAACAGACGGCGAGTTCAAGCTGCTGAAGTCAGAGGAAGTGGCCAAGCTGTGGGGGCTACGGAAAAACAAGACCAATATGAACTATGACAAGCTGAGCAGAGCCTTGCGCTACTACTACGACAAGGTGAAATGAACTGAAAACCGATCAAGTTTAGCTACCTCAGTGTAATGGCTTGACTAATACTGTCATGGCAGCTTTTGATTCTTTGTTGTGCTTTTCTATAAACGCAATCTAGCCTGATAGACACTTCCACTTCCTCTTTTCCCTAAAGCCATCGTAATGCTCTGACTGTGTTGAGGCACTCTTAAAACAAAACCTTTTCAGTGTGGCAGTTTGCTGGATGGATGTATACATCCCTATGATAATCAACGTTATTACTGTCCACAGTGTTAGTTTGTTGTACATATGGGTGAATCGTGTAATTATTAATTTTATCTGTTTTACAGAACATCATCAAGAAGGTGATTGGTCAGAAGTTTGTCTATAAGTTCGTGTCCTTCCCTGAGATCCTGAAGATGGACCCACAGGCAGTGGAAATGGGCCTGGCCTCTGGAAGGTTTCCCCTCCAGGAAGGAGAGGCCCCTGAGCTGGAGGTAGAGGAGGAGGAGGAAGAGGAAGGGGAGGAGGAGGCACAGAGGAGGACCCTGGCAGCGCAGCACTGTCGGAATGATTATCTCCGCTCGGGTCTCTACTCCTCCTTCAACATCAGCTCATTGCAGAACCAGCCTGAGCTGCTCCGTGCCCTGCGAGAACGTCAGGAGGAGCCACGCTCCGTCATCCGCTTTGGCACCAACGTCAACGAGAGGAGCTCCCCTCCCTCTGCCAAGCCCGAGTCTTACATCTCTCCCAGGCCATCCAAACTCACCTCTCATTGCCACTCCCCATCCTCCCCCCACACCCAGCCCAGCCAAAGCTGGAGCCCTGCTGCCAAAAGGGAGGAGGAGGACTCTGACCAGAGTGCTCAGCCCCTCAACCTCTCCTCAGGGCACAGAGAGCGGGCCCTGCAGCCTCCTGAGAAGAGGAGCAGCAGAACTAGTTCTAGTAGTAGTAGTAGCAGTAGTTGTAGTAGCAGTAACCAAGGAGATGGACTCCCACCAAAAAGCAAAAAACCCAAAGCTCTGGAGATCTCCACCCCGTCTCTGCTTCTGGCAGGGAGTGACATCGGCTCCATTGCCCTGAACAGCCCAGCACTGCCGTCTGGCTCGCTCACTCCAGCCTTCTTCACTGCACAGGTGAGCTTATTATTCTAAATAATAATAACACAGCTATAATTTCCTATGGGCATCACTCTGAATACAAGTCATTTCTAGACAAGAGTCACAGCATTTAGAGTCTATATTGTGGTTATGTTTGTTTACTCATTTTTGGGAATGGTAATCCGTTCAAAGTGTCTTTCAAGATGTTTCCTAACCATTTGGCCAACAGGTGCTAGGATTTAATAAGTACTCTTTATTACTGATAGCCTGTTACGCCCTGCACACACACCTGAGATTGCTCTAAAACCTGCTTCATCTCTGTCTAGTCAAGACATGTTTACACACCCCAGTGCTGCCCTATGACACATTTCACAAGTTCTTATTTCAGCTTTTAATCGTTTTAATTTTACTCAGATTTCTCTGCCACCCACAGCTGATGTATAGTGAGCCCAGTACTAATGAAATCTCTGAAAGAACGGATGATTCTGTGATGCTATCTCTTTCCATTGCCTCTGTGCAGTTGCCTGGGTGGCAATGGGGAAATCATGGGATTCTTTGTAGAGTATGATGTCAGTGTCTGTGAAGCACTTAAAAGGCAGCAACAGATATCTGACGTAGCCTGGACTGTGTTGGTGGAAACATTGCAACTATATTTAAGTAGTCACTTGAGTCAGAAAAAACAGAAACGAGGTGTGAAACTGGTAAAGTGGTGTGATGTCAGATTGTCATGAAGAACTTTTACATGCTGTAGATCGGCAGAATTTGAGTTCATTAGTCTGTTTGGTTTGTGGTGAAACCTTTCAGATACTTTCAGTAAACAGCTCTTTGGGGTAGAGGCCAAAATTACTGCCAGAATGTTTATGTGCAGTAAATAACAGGCCTTGTAGACACTGGCCTATACTCAAATTAAAGCTTAAGAAACGAAAGTGTTTGTAACATTTAAATTTGATTGTCTGTATTATAGTAAAGTCAGTGAATTGAGTTGCTTTTTTGCTTATAGTTGGATTCAGGTTTTCCAGTTGAACTTTTAGAGTATTTTCTGGCACAAACTTAGAGTTTCATTTGTGGAGCCATATCATGTTGGTTTGGTTTGTTTTGAACTTTGCCATTACCCCAAATGATCTACCACAAGCATCAACTGGTATTTAATCATGTGTTTACATTGGAGTTGTTACAAAGAAAAATCACCCTGCCACATCAGAGGTTTATCCACACTGAGAAAGGCATTAATACTGCACTGTCTGTTTATGAGGGCACAAAAGTGAGATCAGAGGAAAACAAGCGATTTACAGAGATTTTCTGCAAGTCCAACCTATGAGAGCAGGGAAGAGGCCCTAAGTGATGCCATATGCTTCAATAATTCCATTAATAATGGAAGCAGGGCTGGTCCCTGTGCAACACTGGCTCACTTCTCTGAGGTGACACAGGGGAAAGTAGAGGGGAGAGTGAGAAATTGATTTCATATGTTTCCACCCCCTCAAATCAACAGTCCCACCCTGCACCTCCTCCTCACCTCTCCACGTCACCCCTGTATTCTGGGGGAGAAACAGACTTCCTTCCTGGCCCGTCAGTTTGTTTTTCCTAATGCCAATACGTGTCCATTTACCATTTCAGCATGTTTTATTTTAACAAAGCCCTCAGAGAAATGCTCACAACCAGTGGGTCTGTGTTTGCTTTTGAAAAAACATTTTCTCCACTGGTTTCTCTTATTTATGCAAAGACTCCTCACTCACTCACACTGTTTCCCCCCCTTGCAGACTCCTTCTGGTTTGCTGCTGGCTCACAGTCCACTCTTATCAGGCATCCACTTCTGGAGCAGCCTGAGCCCTGTCGCCCCGCTCAGCCCCGCCTGCCTGCAAGGCCACAGCTCCCTCTTCCAGGTAAGAAACACAAACACACACACACAGGTGTGCACACAGAAGATGTGAGAGCCGCCATAGTAGTAGATGAGGACACAAGGTGTGCGCAAAAGGATGATTGTTCAGTATAAGAGTTTAGAGCTTAGGAGCAAGTTGTGAGGTTGTGCAGGTGAAATTATTGCTGCAACAAAATCCTTGTTCTAGAGTAAAGACATTAGAAAAGATATTTAGATCAATGTCCAAACATAATTAATAAACAGGTTATACAATGACAGATATGTGTTAAACCTATATGGAATAATTTATTACATTTGGTTCATACATAATATGAATATAATGATTAATATCTTTCTTCTTTTGTCCTTAAAGCAAAACTGGTTTAATCTTCTAAATTTTGCATTTTCTAGCAGGTATTTAACAAAAAAAAAAATTTAATTTATAAACAAGATGTTTTGAGATCTGTAGCAGACACCAATGGTTGTGAAACTAGTTGAGACTTAGTAAGCAGGGCCAGTTGAGGTGTCCTGTTTCAGCGTTTGTGAGAGGGAGAGGAAATCCTGTGAATACTTCCTGTTTGAGCCCAGGGGAACCAGTCTGAACAGGGTGGACTGGTTTGAGAGCTGCTCCTCATTTGTGAAACACACAATGACCACACCCCCTCCACAGGCTAACACACACCATGTCGTATTCTTTATACACAAATAATGTTGCTTTTCTTCCTGTTGTGGAGGTGCAGGGGACAGAGACAGAGGAAGAGGTACAATGAATTTAAAAAAAGAAAAAAAAGAAAAGAAAAAAAAAAAACAGGAAACCAGAGCAGTGACAATGCTGCAGTTCCTCACCGGAAAGCAGCTTTCATATAGCCTCCGGCCCGTCCTTACTAACTCTCAGCCCCTTTCTCTTCCTCCACAGTTCCCCAGCCTAATCAACGGACACATGCCTGTCCCTCTGCCAAACCTGGAAGGAACACCCTCTTCCCTGCTTTTGTCCCCCAGCACCCACAAAACCTGATCCAGTGTCTAAACATAAAAAAAAAAAAAAAAAAAAAACCCATGTTCACCCATCTCTTGTTTCTCCTTTCATAATTATCACTAGCAGCAGCAAGCTCTTATTGGTCGAGTCCAAATTTTCTTCAGAAATGTCCTATGGGACAGTACGTGACCTCACTTTTTTGCACTTGAGTTGCTTCAAATTCCAGTGGTTGAAAGCACTTGGTAAAAGCCATACGCTAAGACGTCTGTAAGACATCTGGCTCTTTGTGATAAAATGCAGCACATTTCCACATGACCCTGTCCATGATGGACAGTAGTGACGTGTAGCTAACTGCAAAAGGCTAGACAGTCTCTCATTCTGTGTAGAGAGCTCAGTTTTAATCTTGTGAAAAAAATATTTTTCCTTAAATGGTCATCACAGTGTGAAACTGATTTGTTTCACTTGTGTGGTATTGTATGTTATGTATGCACTATGCTTTCCTGACAGTACCGGCTGTGCCTTGTTGTCCTATTTTTCTCTTTTTCAAAATCTATTAATGAAGACGAGATTACAAAATCAATGAAAAACCTTTAACCCTTATAATGTTCTCTTTTTATACTGGACTTGGTATACTGTATGTATTCTGTATATTTTTTTGTATTGTGAAGAATGTCATTTTCAATAAAAAAAAAAGAAGCATTGAATGCTTGAATACAGGGTTCCCTAATATTAGTAAGTGAAACAAAATGTTAAGTGTCTGTACATAAGAAAACTAACAATCCAAACCAGATCATAGGATTTCTGTTTAAACTTCAGATTTAATTTTCTTGACTCTGAGGGGGTGGGGAGCTCAAATATGGGAGGACATCTGGAACAAAATCCCACACGAATAACAATTATCCACAAATAAAGTTAAACAATATACAAAACATCTCTTGTAACACTGTTAAATAGACTGTGACTCAGTGTCTCATTCTCTAAGGGCAGGACTATAGCTAGTGCTCCTTGGATTAGGAGTTCAGTGGCTGTTGGCTTCCTCATACAAACAGAGCAGGCATGCAATACAGTGATGGAGGCAATGTGGGAAAAGGGATCAGTTTATACAGGTAAAGGAGATGGGAATGGCAGAAGAAAACCTCTGTAATAAAAGGGAACGCTGCAGCTTGCAACACTGGGAATTCACTTTGCACCTCCTCTTTGCAACACACTGGAGAGAAGAGATACAGACTTGAGTTATTCACTGCAGTTAAATATTTAGGATTTCTGAAAAATTTAGGTGGAACTAATCCTGTAATGCCCTTAATAATTATACACTGCCTTTGTCTTCCTGCATTTGTTCATTGGTCACAACAGAGACCACAGCATCCTGGAATGATAAGCCAGCATCTGAGAAGAATGTGATCTTTTTGTACAAGGCCTGGCACACCGCTCATATTAGCCTCCAGTTACAATAAAATTACCAGTTATTTCAAATCTGGCCTGAAAAATCTTCAGACTGAATGGTCAAATTGTGCAGCTGAGAACAGCACCGTGGCAACAAAGACAGACTCAAACTGCTACACCACTTGCACTGAGGAGCTTTGAGGTGGAGTTATTCTGTATGAAAATGGAAATAGACAAAAAATATCTAAAAATATCACCACTTCAAAAAAAAAAAAACTACACATACATTGCATGTTCTCATTAAAGTGACTGAGTCAGAATTCTAGACAGTAGTTGGATTTAGCAGCAAGTTCCTTTCAATAAATATAGATATACAGTATAAATGTCACTTTTGGGCCAGTTTGAGGCCAAACCTGGGAGGGTGTCGCACTGTGGACGAACTTCCCAAGTAGTTTGGGGGGAGTGATGATGCTCCATGCCAACATCCATCTCAGGTTACTGATCCATTGGTGAGACTGTACAGCTAGGAGATCCTTCCCAAATAAAAAAATACAGTCCAGAGATTCTAAAACAGCATGCTTTGTCTTCTGCTCTTTCCATTGCCTGAGGGGGAAAAAAAAAAAAAAAAAAAAAAGTCAAATGCTGTTGTGTTTGATAACATCACAACATGTGAAAAATTAGGCTCTGTGTTTTCAAACTGCAGCTCAGTGCCTTGAGTCTTGTAAACGAGAAGTATAGAGAAGGCTACAGCTTTAACCCTATTTCTTCAGGCTATGACTGATCTACACTTTGGTAGACTGGGACCATTTAAAGTAGTTTGAACTAGTTATTAGCAGTTCCTGTTTGCAATGTATCCACAGGTACATACATAACTAGCACTGCATTACTCTTGGTACTAAAGAAATCCTTCTTAGATAAGTTCTGGCAACAAATATCTTGTCTGATTTCTAAGCACAATGCAAAAGACAGAAAAAATTAGATCACATTCACTGTACAAATATGTGTATCATGCCTGTGTGTAAAGATTTGATGGAGTTAATATTCAGCAAGGGTTGGATTAAAAAAAAAAAAAAAAAAAAAAAAAAAAAAAAATTTTTAAAGACATCTTACTTGTCACAGCCACTACTGACCAAAAAAAAACAACTGTAAATTCTAGTATGAACATATATTTCACACCGTCTTTGTCTCATGTCTTTCCTTACACACTGCTGAATGAGGCCATGGCTAACAGTTTGAAAACCTCTGGTTTACAGTAAGGAATCAAAGTACTGATTCTTGCATTATTCCTCACCTGACTCGGGGTACGATGAGTTCCGGTAGCCAGGATCTCTCTGCAGCTGCACCTCCTTCAGTGTGAATATGGATATGTCTGGCAATCATAAAAGCGTCAGTCAGTGCAACAGAAATGACATCTGGGCAAGAGAATAGTGTCTCCGTTATAAAGGGCTGTAACTGATCCTTCCAATCCTCACTGTATGCTTCAATATCCTTCAAGTTGTACCTAGCGAAGTCTGCCAAGTCTGCATTACTGCGTTGTGATTTCATTACTCACTCTCTGGCAGTGTGTGCACACGTGGCCCCAGGCTCCTGAAGTATGTCTGTCTCATTGCTTCATCAGCCGAGATCCTCTTTTTCGACTCGTACTGAGATTTAGGGCAGTAATAGAAACACAGTCAAACAACAACAGCAAAATAGGGTCAGCAATGTGTGCTTGCATGCGAATGTGTTGGCATGTCTCGATGCGCTTTCTTCCAAGAATACATTCTTAACATAGCAGCAAAATGTGTCACACAGCTTTTAACATGGCATTAATGCCTGACAGATACTATGAGACTCACTTTTAGGAATGACATCAGCAGGTCAGTGCCATCAGTGTCCAATCTGTGGAGGGCGAGACAGGGAGGTAGAGGGGGACAGTGGGAGAAGGAGGTCGGTAGAGATCAGGTTACTCACCGGTGCAGGCCAGTGTAAGGAAGGAAACAGCAAAAAAAAAAAAAAAAAAAAAAAACTATTCCACAGGATTTCCTTACAGGAAGTGACAAAGAGCACACAGCCCTAACTAAACAAACCAATAATACTAATCTCTAACTAAATACAGTCTTATACCTGGGTCTGATCATAAACATTTGCTCGTTTCCATCCTCAGTGAATAGAGGGCTAACAACAGAAGTGAAGTGAGTGGGGAGTGTTAAGAGGGTGTCAGGGTGTTTAAATTTGAAATGACAGATGCTACATTGTCTCAGTTGTACAACACTGATATAAAATGACAACTCATGTACGGAAGATAAAATTAAAATAGAGTATAACTATCCCAGTCTTACCTGGGTGCGTGGTTAATGAGGGGCTGGGTCTTGTATATGGGGAACTTGTAGGATTTAAACTCATCGATAGAGCATATACCAGGCCAGCTGTCTTCTGTGGGAGTGCCTGTGAAAGGACATTCAATCAGCCCTGTTAGAGGCAGACTTTACCATGGCAGCTGGAGGGGCTTTTCATGCTGCCAATGTGGCTGCATGCCCGGGCTAATATGATTAAAAGTTTGACTGCTTCACTGACAGCAGGGGGCAGCACTGACCTAGGAGCCTGAAGATGAGGTGCAGCTCATCCTCTACTGTGGAGCCTGGAAAGAGGGGCCTGCCAGCCGCCATCTCATAGAAAATACAGCCCACACCCCTGACAGGAAGACACAGACAGGAGAAAGAAGATCACAAATACTTAAGCTTAGGTCTTGTGGACTTAAACTACCAATAAGTATCTGGATCAAACTCCCTGAGATGTACATTTGCAGGCCTGTTTAATCTGTCCAGTAAATGAAAAAAGTGGCAGGAGTTGATTTGATAAAGTAGTAGGAAACTTAAAAGTTTATAGTGAAATTCCATAACAGCTTGTGTCAACACCTATGTCCTCACTATCTGCTCACAGTGTCAGCTAAATGAAACAAGCTCCAGACATCTGTCCTTATTCCACAAATCACTAGTGGCAGAAACAGCAAATAAAGTTCGAAATCAATGAGAGGAATTCATACTTCAGGATTACATCTGCCCAGGCCTTCATCATGTAGTCATATGGACATACACAGAGAGATGAGTGTTTTCTAACAGTTGTAATCACCCCTGTTGAGGGAGGCCCACTCACCACATGTCTATCTGTGTGGAGTACTCCGAGGAGCCCAGCAGCACGTCAGGAGGTCGATACCAAAGTGTTACCACCTCGTTAGAGTATGTTTTAGTGGGAACAGACTTGGCTCTCGCTAGACCTGTGGAACAGAAGTATGAGGAATAAAAACAGATCCATTAGTAGAAACTCAAAATGTATTATGCAGTATTATTAAAGTACAGATGAAGGCTTTTTTTTTTTTTTTTTTTAAATCCAAATGGTAAAAAATTAAATCACTAAAACCATCTTAGTCATTACCAAAGTCAGCCAGTTTGAGTTCTCCTCTTTCATTGATGAGCAGATTTTGGGGTTTCAGGTCCCTATGAAGAACTTTCCGTCTGTGACAGTACGCCAAGCCTCTCAGGATCTGGAACAGAAAAATCTGGGAAAAGACATAACTGAGTTTAATAACTAACACCATGTTGGTAAAATGTGGTCCACCAGCAGGGGGCACACCAACAGTGTTTCTTGTAATAACACCAGCAACCACAAAGTCTTGATTCAGTGACCATGGCTGGGCCAGCAGGCTGCCAGAGGAAGCTCACCTTAACGTTCTGCATGCTCAGGATGTTCCCGCAGTCGTCCATGTACTGCTTCAGGTCTTTGTCCTACACAAGAGACACAAACTGCTGTGAGCAAGTTGGTAGGTAAGCTCTACTCTGCAGAGGGTCATGAATAATCGTGAGGTAAAATGTATTTATTTTAGCAGAATAACGTGAGTCATGCAGAAAGAAAGGGCAGAGGTTGGCTTCACCAGGTACTCGAAGACCAGTGTAAGCGACTTGTCTGTGTGGACGATGTCGTGCAGCGTCACAATGTTTGCATGTTTCAGGTCCTTCAGTAACGACACTAAAGAACAGGAAAAAGAAGAGAGTTGTAAAAAAGTGAATACGTGACTATACTCAGTTTATTTTCTTTGAGCTGAACTGTAAATGTTCACTGTCTGACTCTGGGTTTCATCAAACCATGTGAGGTGTATTTCAAAACAATGAAAACATGAACACCATCAACAAGTCAATCAAACAGATAAAACTCAGTTATTTAAAAAAAGAAAAAAACACCATGACCTTAAAAAGTGTAAGACAGCATGTTGCCAAAATTTTCCTTGTAAAGGTCACATTGCTCCCATTCATCCCAAAAAAGGATGTGGTGTATGAGCAATAAATAAATACTGAGGAGAACAGTCACAAATGGTACTTTTCACTCCAGCAGAGGAATGGTCTGTACATGGTGATGAAACACAATCCACCAATTTAACTTTCCATCCATGTTTTTTATCAGCTGACAGTACAGATCTCCAGTTAAACAAAGGTGACCTCTGAAGTGTGAATCCACCTGAGCTGGTTAGAGATTGCGCTGAAATTAAAAATGCATGCTTGAACTCATCTCTGCTCCAGTCTTCGGTGGAAGTGTGGAAAGCCACGTATGACTGTGTGGGGGTTGTTTCCTACAGCTGTTATTACACTCTCACTCCAAACTAAACACAATGCATTCTCCTGGAAGGATGCTGAAAATAACTAGCTCTACACCTGCACCTGTTCTCCAATTCTCACAAGCCAACTTATAGCAATCAATGTGCCAGCATTTTATTTACTGTGCTGAACATGCCTATTGATAATATAGCTGCTTATCATTACAAAAAAAAAAAAAAAAAAAAAAAACTGTGATCCACATCAAATCTAAGGAAAGCATTCCTGGGACCTGTGTGGGATTTGTAGTTAAATTCTGAACCTTCATACCTTCTCTGATAGCTGTGCACGGTGCTCCCTCCTCGTGCTCCAATCTGATCTCCTTCAGTGCCACCAGGTTGTCTGTCAGCTTACTCCTCCCTTTGAAGACTGTAGCATACGTGCCCTGGAGGACAGAAGAGAAGAGGAGAGCGAAGGTTTCAGACGCTGGACTGATGCACAACAGTCTGTCTATCTGTCACGTGTTAAAAAGTACATTTTGTAACCGTGTCTCTATTTGTTATAACACACAGAGAAAATCAACACCTGGTAGACAAGTGAAAAGAAGTCAAGGCTAACAGTGAACACATACTCGCACACTGGCATACCTCTCCCAGTTTGTCCAGTTTGATGTATGTCTCCAGCTTCCCAAATCCAATTTCTGACTGGAGAAAAGAAAAGGACAAAGAGCATTAATGAGGACTGCTTCTTTATTAGCACTGACAAGATTACAGACACCAAAACAAATCCTTACGACAGCCCTGCAGCAGCTGAGGGGGGATATATGGAGGTCACACACCCCCAACCACCATCCCAGCTAATCTCTTGTGACAGAGGACCATTGGCTTTTGGCTTTTCTAATGTGTTTGTTTATCGGCAAGGCAAATTAAGGAAAACAAAGCATATTTAATACCCAATAGAAAACACTGTGTTATTTTGATGATAGTTTTATTATGCTTTCTTTAGCATGATAGAAAACTATATATGTTTGAGCTTTGAAGTGTTGTAGATCAGCTTGGTTGCATCCATAATGTGCTTTAGCAATGGAAAAAAAAAATGCATGCAGTACTTCACAACCAGTTGGTAACAACAAGCACACATGCACACTATTAAATAACTGAGATGCCAAACTCAGTAATGAAAAGCAACAGTTTTGATGCCACTTCTTAAAAACCGAGTGTGAGCTCTTCCAGGAACAAGGAGCATAAAAACTGAAAGCAGCTTCACCAGACTTTAATCTGAACTTCGGTACAGAATGAGGACCAGTGTAAGATGAGCCGAGAGCAAAGCTCAAAGATGAACATATACTGAGCAGATGCATTTACTCTGCTGGGGAGCATGTATGCAAATGCAGTGGACTGGATGATGCTCACTGTCCACACTTTTCCTGTGTTCCACTTTTTGACAGATGCATGTTCAAAGTGAAACCACAAGGCAATTGTTGAGGCTGTTCACGAAGTGAATGGTGAGGTGCACTGTAAATACATGACAACAGGCTGAGAGGATGAGATTAGCCTAAAGTCAAAGGCATGTGCTCTCACTTTCTCACACTTCTCTTTCTTGCTGCCTTTAAATAAAACATAACTCTCACAGCTATCTATAAATCCTTCAGCTCCTCTCTGATGGCAGCTCTATTTCTTTCTCGTTCTGCCTGATTCTCCTCTGTATTTCTCACTTTCACATGCATTGAGTGCTGTATATTTACGTACGAACAGTATGAAGAAATATGGACTTGTCCACTGTATTTAACAAAGAAACTGAGTAGTTTTAATGCTACTACATTTCCCTGTAGGTCGTTTTAGCTGCTGAACATTATATAACTTGATGGTCTGGGTGATCATATCCGTTTGTGAACCACTAGGGATTTTATACATCAACTGTGATAGATGTTCTCTATATTATCTACACCTACATGAAATCCTAAAAACAAGGCTTTGTTGGAGTTTTAAATGTCCTGCAGCATTTGTAAAAAATCTGCACATCTGTCACATAGTACAGTGTCGAAATACAGCTTACACAAAATACATCAATTACATAATACCCTTTATAAAAATTCTTTGCCTGTTTTAGCCCAGATTTTCAGTGTGTTTACCAGGTTATACTCTCCACACTGGAATTTGTTAATTTTAGTATTATGGAAGATAGCAATTACTTTAATTTAATTAATCTGCTGATTTTCTCATCATTATTCTTTTCTTTTTATTTCTAAATGTCAGGAACAAAAGCAAAGACCACAATGTCAATAATTTCTTAAAGCACAAGAAGTCAGCATTCATTTACTTCAAATATCTCAAAATATTCTCTTTTGTATTTGTTTGAAAAATTATTTACACAAACTTACATTTGATTCTCTGTCCATTGAGTTAAGGACAATAAATGAACTGTAATTTGTGACTGCTATTTCTCTAAGTGGGTCAATATACTAGTTGAAAAGTAAACATCAGAGAGGTGCTACACCATGGTAGCCCAGGGGAATTCATGTTTTGCCGCAGGATATTTGCGAGTCAGCGAAGCAGCAAGAAGAAAGAAAGGTGATTTCCAGTTTTTTTTTCCAGATTTCCATTTGTAATTATCAAGTTGTTTCCTTTGCCTTGCCTTCTTTCATACCCTGCAATTTCTCTTTCTTGCCCCCTTCTACATCCCTTCCCTTGTTTTCTCTCTCTTTCTCACCAGTGATGCTCTGCGGGAGCGCCGGCTCAGAGGCTGGTCAAAGGCTGGGCTACTCAGCTGCAGTTTCTGCAGGTAACCGTCAGGTATCCGGATGTCGGCTGGCAGGGATAGACGTTTGTTCAGATCCTGCATGTACACAGATAAACAAAACTATGTCAACAGGTTGTAAAACTCTGAAAAGAAAAAAAAACAAAAGTTAATCGTCAGCAAACAGTGCAAGTACTAAATGATTGACAACAAAACAGTAGAAACCCAGAGTAAACATACTGATCTGTAATAGCCAGCCAGCTTTGTGTGTGTGTGTATGTATATATACACACACACACACACACACACACACACACACACATATATATATATATACACACACACATATATATATATACACACACACACACACACACACACACACACACACACACACACACACACACACACACACACACACACACACACACACACACACACACACACACACACACACACATAGTAGTTTTGAGACACATAATAAATGTTGCCTGTGGATCCCTTTTAGAGTTCGGAGTAAAGTCTTTCCCAGAGCAACAAAGCACTAAAGCATGATCCTAATGATTTGTTACATAAAATCAAACACTCACAATACAACAGATGAATTCTTCCCATCATGCAATTCCTCCATTTGTTAGATTACTGTTAATCCAGCCTCTTGCTGTCTCTAGCTGCTTTAAATCTATTTCCGCCTGCTCTGAAGTAACACTGGACACTTCAGACTCCACCCCTCCCCCCAAACAACATACAATAATGTGTAAGTTGGAAAACCCCACATTTCAACAACAAGCTCAGTGATGGATGTGTATGAATGCATACTTTTAAATTCATTTTGTCTAGGACCATATTATTTTCAACCAAAAAGAAAAAAAAAAATCTGAAGCTTTGAACAGATCTTTTAAAATATATTTCTACTTTGCAACTAAGTGAACTGGTGGGAAGAAAAACAAGCAAACAAACAGCACAGACATTACTTACAAATTTTATGCACTAATTTTATATCAGATTAATAGGAGATAAAATACACGCCCAGTTTAATCAGACTGCTCTAATGTGCACAGTTGTTGTGTGTAAAGTAATTGTTTGTTGTTGTGGGTACAGGCCCATGACTGGTGGTTTGTTCTCAGAGCCAGTGTTGCCATCCATTGCCCGACCTTTGCACCTCCCAACCCTCCTCCAGTTGTCCAATCAGCCTGTCCTAATCTGTTACAACAGGGGCCCATCTGGGCCGTATTACAGTAATCCTTGTGATGTAATCCCAATCCAGCACTACTCCCTCTGCAACAAGAGAAAGACAATCTGCTACCTGACCACCGACAGAGGGATTTCCTCATTCTTTCTCCTACAGTTCCTTCCTCTTCCTCTGCTTCTATTACTACTAATACTAATGCAACTACAACAACAACAACTACTACTACTACTTTCCCTCTTCCAAGAGCCACAGCAGCAGAGAGACAATGAACAAATCCACACAGTGATATCACTGTGGGATCACTTCATGAACAAGTATGCGCTCAATTGTGCTGCTCACACCAACAATGCATAGTGTTGAGCAGTTGTTCAGCTGCAACAAAAGAACCTGAGTTTAACTGTGTGTGTACGTGCTTCTGTCCAAACAAACCTTTTCTGGTTGTGAAACAGTCACAGGATGTGTGAGGTGCAGTGTGTGCAAATACTCTCAACACACAGTGAGAGGTGATGTGTCAGGTCTGTGCGTGTGTGGGTAGCCCTGAACTAAGTGAGCTGCTGTTCTGCAAATTTAAAAGGACCTTTTGCGCAGTCCCACATGCAAGGTTTGTCTGTGCAGCGACTGCTAACACTTGTAAATCCCCAGAGCTCCTGCAATCAAAACAACCAATAAACACCTTCAGAGGAAGGGAAGTGTGTGTTCTTCAAACACAAGACATTTCCTCCTTTGATCACCCAGCAGGTTTTGTGCAACATGCAGTTCACTGGAAGTTAGATATCAACATCAGTTACGCATTTTAAAAAAAAAAAAAAAAAACTAAAGTATTTGTCTATTGCTTTTTTAAATGTACTGTTTTCAGACTGACTTATCTGAGGGTACTTCAAAGAAGCAGAAGTTTTGAGTTTTGAATATTATAAATAAGCCTTGTTTTGATTTTTCAGGGTCCCTTCATTCCATATTAACAGCTGCTAATGGGATTGCAGGATGTGTAACAGGCTTTATATCAGTTTACTTAACACAGTTTTTTAAAAAATACCCAGGGAGACTAAATACCTCTGTTTTCACCTTCACATGTGAAACAGCAGAACAGCCATGCTGAACACTGACAGGTCAACTCAACTAGAAAAAAAACTCTCAGAATGATCAGTTATTATAAAGAAACAAACAAATCCTTAAGGTTTCTATAAGATTTACTAAGTTGCACTGAATAAAAATACAGATAAAAATATCAAAGTGTAGAAGTTCACTGATACTTCATTGCTTCTATGACAACTGGACTGTCGTTGTACTTACTAACGCCAGTTGTACATCCTACAATCCCATTGGGAGCCATTACGGTGGATTTAAGGTCCCCAGCCGTGGATTCATTGTAAAGAAAGTCAGAATTTAACACCTTTAACATATTTAAAATCAAATGCTGTAATAGAAATATATCAGAATTTAACTGACGTAAGATTTAATTGTTGAATAGAACAAACAAATGAAAGAAGCATTAAAACACTGACTATTTTGTCAGATATTTGTCACATTCTTTTCAATTACAAAAGGGGCCTACAAAAGAATCTAATGCAAGTCAACATCAGAAACCTGCAAAATCTAAGTAAAACCCCATTACGCACACCTAAGCTGTTAACCTGTCAGATAGCAGGCACATTATCATATTCGTGCTCTTACGTCACACTGCCTGAGCCAGCTGGATTAAAGCCTTAACTTTCACTGTGACTATACATTTGTCTGTACGTCTGTCTTTCCATATGCTCCACTACACTCGAATTGGATTTTTACATGTTTTTGTGAGGGATTTGTGTAGTGACATATTTTATATGTGCAAAATCACACCTGGGATTCAAAACATGCCTGTGATGAAATGTAATCTCTTAAATGACAACAAAAAAAAATTAAAAAATCACATTGAGAAGTCTCTCCATAATGTGTTGACATTATGTAAGCGGCAGAGGAATGTGAAAATCTGCCTCCCCATGACTGACTCAGTGTGTGACAGAGAGAAAGAGAGATTAAGTAAGTGAGGGGGTTTGGTGGGTGGAAGTGGTGGCAAATGTGAAACCTTTTTACACAGATTTCAAGAATATGCTCAGAAGTACAGTATGTGGAGTTGCTGTGCATATGTGTTTATGCTGAGAATGTGTGGGCAGCTGAGGCCTTCTGTGTGCTCATGACACACTATGAGAATACACCTACACTTAGTTACAGTGTGACACTGTAATGCACACATCATTCTTGAAGGAAGAAGTCATTTGTCAAATGCACACTCATTTGCTTTTCAGCGGATTAATTAAAAAGACCTTCAATTACAAAGAGAGAGGCTGAACCTTTAAGAGAGGTTCGACCACAGATGAGGAAATTTGTCATGATTCATAACAAAAACATAATTAAACGTCAGAGCATGTTATAAGAGGCCAATGACTCACATCCCACCCCTGTGCTCATATTTTAGCATAAATCCTGCAAAAGACCAAATTAAAGTCTGAAAACACAGAGAAATTTCACCTCTGCTGAGATGCGCCTGTTCCCTCGGTTCCTTAAGCAAACACCCGTGGGTGACTGCACCTCATCAGAGGAAGTCCCTGATGCCTGGTCACTCTCCCCGTCAGACCCCATCTTCATGTTCTCATGGACAATATCTGGAGGGAATAAAGAAATAAACAGAGAAAAAAATTAGGATGCAGGCCTAGGGTTTAGTTCGAGAGTTGGAGCACGTCTGTGGAAACATGGCTAAACACAACCTGATGACTTATGTGACACACTTAACGTGTGTGACAAACACACACTGACATTTTTATGAATCCTGCTGCTCTTATCAAGCTCCTGGCCTGAGTCTACGAGATGATATACACAAGAAGTAAATTAGGTTTAATATGTTTGACTGACATATTTCATTCATTTCAGGACCACAGGGTCTTACAAAACATGCCTATATACCACAGAGTAAATCCCCCACACACACAGACATCTCCTCCAGGCTTTATGTTTATACAGGGGAAAGTTGTAAATTTAAATATTGTATCTGAGGATCCAAAATGCTGATTTGCCAGCAGTGTCCTAAGTCATTATTTATAGCCTCACTTTTTTAAACAAATAGTTTATTGTGTGACAGAGTAACACTGGAATGATTGAACTGAGATTTATGCTCGTGTCTGTGCTATCATATGTCTGTAGGAGTGGTTTGTTTGAGCACCTTTTCACACATAAAATTTCAATCCTTGTGTGTGGGTTTAGCTGACTTGTGGAAGACAAGCATGTTATATAAAATCTTCAGGACATTTTTCACATTATGCATTTATTTGTAAAGCTAAAACAAACCTAAAAAAGAAATCTCCTGGATGACACCTCTATTTAAATGCTTAAGAAAGAAATGTAATCATGGCCAGTGTGTGGATGTGGTGTCTCACCAAGGCGACTACCGTTGCGAGGCATGACCATAAATGAGCCCAGGCCCCCTCCGATGACGCTCTGAGGTCGTCGCAGAGGCGTTTTTTTAAAGGAGCCTGTGTACTGATGAAGGAAGGAGTGGACACTATGGGATGATGGAGGTCGACCATTCCTCACTATAGGCTCTGCAAGAAGGTAGAGAACATTACAGAACATTACAAAAAAACCCAAAAATAACAAACAAACAAAAAAAAGATACCAAAACAAAACATCAATTATTAACTTCACTTCAGTGGATGTGAACTTCTCTCTTTAGCTCTTTATTCCTTTGTTAAAAAAAAAAAAAAAAAGCACGCTTAATGAGTTCTCAAAAATTCACATGCTATTTCTGAGTATATTTTATTTGTGAGAAACTGCTTCTGCTAGAACATTTGCATTAATGTAATGACGTTAGCAGCTGGTCTGGTGGATTAGAAACAGATACTGCCTTCAACACAGTCTTAACCCAGAAAATGCCTTGTATTTAAATTAGACCAGCAACAACCTTTTTGATTCAATTAACAGAAAATGAATTAAAACTATTGACATCAAATAGTTGTTTTGGACTTTTTAGCAAAAATGTAAAACATTTGCTGTTTCCTGCATCTCAAGATCTCAAGAAAAGATTTGATGCTGATACTAAACTGAAGATATCTGAAATTGTGTTTTTTGACAATTTTCAATTTTAACTAAATTTTTAAATAAAACTATTTACATATAACCCTAATGCAGATCACACAACATAAACGTATGTATACCATGATACAGGATTTTATCCATATTGCTCAAGCTGAAAGAAACAACTGTTCTGTCAAATGTTTCATAAAGTTTAATAAATCTGATGCAGGAAATAAGGTTCCAAATGTAAAAACAAAATTCTTGATCTTTGTGAAGAAACAAGCCACGTCATCACCTAAACCACCCCCCACAGTGCGATTACTTGTCTGGCTTCCAGTTTCCAGGGTCAGCCTCAGTGTTGTTTTCTGACTTAAATGTTTCTGCCAAAATTAAACTCACAAAACTGAGGCAACCTTTTCAAGGATGATTCAGAGTACTGCGTGTTCAGGTCTTGTTGAACTATGAAATCAGATTTCAGTATATAACAGTTTTGCTAGCACAGATATAACTCAGGGACACATAGTATATTTTATAATTCAATCTTTATCACCCGTTTATTGTTTTTTGGTTACACCGGCCAACACATCAAAATGCTTTAGACATATAGTACTGTGCAAAGGTTTTAAGTAACACACGACCTCTGCTTTTCCTCACTAATGCATATAAAAAAAAGTTCCTATGAAAACAAGAACACACAGCACATGTGTAATATCCAGGTCCTTATGTCACCTCTCCCTTATCTCAGTGCAGCTGCAGCTGACCTTGGTTCCGAGCATTACATAATCAGATCAGGACCACAACGTTTTCCCCAAATCACACATTTCATCTGGCTACTCCATTCTGTCTCCTCCGAGGCTGCAAAAATCCGCTCATGCAAGCTCACTCACACTCAAAAACACACACACACAAAACATGGTTGTGTGTCCAACTCACCAAGCACAGAACACTCTGGCCAAACCTGGTGTTAATCACTGCACAAAAAGCTCTTTACAAAGCCCAGTTAGTTCTCAGAGGGAGGTGGGGACAGGGTGGGAGGGGACTTGGACAGTCTGATTGACTGAAGAAGAGGGAAAAAAATTCTCATCTGAACAAAAGACAAGAGAGAAAGTGTCTGTGTTAAGCGTATATACCAGCACTGAAAGAAGTCCAGGGGAAAGGCCGCGGTGGCCAAAAGCAACGAAGAGGAGCTGAAAGCAGGGGGAAACTGCATCTAGATGCCTGGCTCGTTTCTCCAAGTCATCCAAGTCGTCGTGGCAATGTCATGGAAACTCTAGAATGTTTCCAGACCCTGAGCACCATGGCAACGATGGGGTGGCACACCAAGGCACTCTCCCTCCCTCACTCCCTGCAGATTTTGTGAATATCAGCAGAGATAAGCTGCTGAGCCACTCTGCTTTTATTTTGACGCCTTGATGGCTGCAACCTTCAGTGGGATCCAAGTCAATGATGTAACCAACCACAGTGTGTGTGAGTGTGGAACAGTGTGTGTCCATAAAAAATTAAATAGTGACATCACACTGACCCATAGTGAACACAAAGTTGTGAAGTAGATGGAGTAACTTCTGCAAAAAGTCATGTTAACTGTCTGAATGGCCACTTTTATTAAGTGATAAGTTTAAGTTGCCAAGGCTTCAGTAGACATACAATTCTACTAAATGTATTTACAATTCTATTAAAAAAAATGCACGCTAAGGGAGATCCTTTACATTTTGTAGGTGTGTGTGACGTGGGACCTTTGCTCACATTGTGTCAAATAAACTAAACCTCAGTCGTTTTTCTGCAGATGGAACGATTAGTTGCGAAGGTTAGACTGTCCTTGCGTCATTTAATGTTGGAGATAAAACAGCATTCAACAGCAAAACAAGTCTTAAAATCCATAAATGCTGCAGCCTGGCAGAACGCATCAATGCTTCCACTGTTTTTCACACAATGCCTCTATCTTGACTGCATAAAACTCTGAGAACATGAATGTAGTAGTGGAAAATCTGTTATCACAGCAATGCAAATTGCTTATGTTGTGATATCTATATAGACTCTACTATAATACATTTTATGGGAAAACCAACTGAAAGGCTACTAATAAAACATACACGAAACATAAGTAAGTAATTCAAACTGTTGGCAATAAAATAAACCTTTAGAATCATTAAACCATCCAGGTGATCTGTGTTACTAACAACATCAGGAATATCAATGGAAAACATTCAAACTGAAATTTTAAGGTCAAAAATATTTCTGGATACAGCGGCTCCTCCCTCGTCACATTTACAAAGTGGTATAGCTCACCGCTGTCCTTCAGGCCGTTCTCCTCGATGGTCATCTGTTCAGCCAACTCAGACAGCGACTCGTCGATGGTGTGGCTGCCTCGTAGTGTCTGAGAGAGACGCCTCTTGAACCGTTTCATCTTCTCCATGGAGCTCTCAGGAAGGGGAGGCCTGATAATGATAAATAATTAATACAAATAAATCAATAAAAAATATGACTTGCGGTTGTAATGGATGCAAGACACTAATAAAAAAAAAAGGTACAGTTTGTTTAGGTTATAGAAGAGTACTTCCATTATCTGTAGTGTTGATCTGGGCCTTGACAATTCACTGGTAAAACATACAATGTAAACTACCATAAATTTACAAGAATACACCTCATCTGCCTGCAGCCATGTTTCACAATCCCACATCAAGAGGTAAACCGTTGGATCAGCACATATCTGACTGGGCGAACAATGAACCAGACTAATCAGCACCCTGCATTAATTATGAGTGAGCTCATTCAGGCACATAACATTCCTTCCCCTGGGAAAACATGACAAGTCGGTGAGAGATTGTTACGGGTGACTTTAGAGTACGGTCTCTGGCACACCGGACTGTACAAGCAAATCCTTGACCATGGGGATTTGCTGCTGAATGGAGCAGGACTAGTCTGGGCCATATCGAGTCACATCACACATTCCAGCTGTATTTATGAGAGTGCATGAGAGTTACTGGTTGAAAGAGCTACAGACCATATATGTGTAAAAGAAAAAACAAACAAAAAAAAAAAAAAAAAAAAACAGAATGCATAAGTAAAATAGTTTGAGTGAGAAGAGGAAAAATACAAAGATGTTTTGGAACGTCTGGCAGGAGCAGATTACAAGAAGCCTCTCCCTGTGACCTCAATGCAGAGATCATGACTCCGCTGCAGTTGCAGATCTGGACTTGTGTCCGTCTGTCTGTTATGACAATGATGAGTAAATCTAGAGAGCCCCTTGGGGCATGCTGCCTCCCTCGTGACAGCCTTTTATTTCCCAAACACCACTCATAACCTGAATTCTGTCCAAAGACACTGCAACTCAATCAAAGCCATAGAGAAGAAAAGTGAGAAGTTTTAAAGAAATTCACCACAGCACAGAAAACTAGGCCTGCACTCTTTGCTGTGATTTTCAGCGACCTTCAAAATGTCAAAGTCCTAATGAGTCGAGTTTCTTACCTGTGTCACTGTACAGAAACTAAGTATTCCATTAATAAAACATTATAATACGTGAAGAATCCATATCTTTACATTGACACTGATGTCTTCAAAATGGCTTGTTTTCAAATATGAAAGGGGAAAAAAAAAAAAGCAGTGAATCTTCACGGTCACAAGAATGTTTGGCAATTTGGATAAATTACTTATTTGACTAATGGATAATCAAAACTGCTACTGACTGGTAAATGCAGTGGAGCAGGAGAAACTGGTCAGTCCGTAACTGAAAACATGACAAAACACAACAGAAGCCAATCAGCAAATAAAATGAATCTTCAGGCTTACTTATAAAACATAAAAAAAAAAAAAATCTGGAATAAGGATTCATCTTCTGAATCACCTTAGAGACTGTCCTAGAGAGGTCTTAGGAGTCAGTGAGCCTGCCCCCCCCCCCTCCCCTCTCTCCACACAGCAGCTACCGTCTGTCTGAACTGGGCTTAGGGCCAAAGCAAACTGGGACAGAGCAAAGACAAAATATTAGGCTGCAGATCAGGAGCACTTAAACTGCAGAAGGAAAATATATTCATAGTGTCAGCAGTGTGAACAATATAAATTTTTTTCAATGCTTATTTGTCACCTACATTATCCACAATGCAATGCACCCGCTGGATCAAAGATTCAGGTGCATTATGCAGGTAGCAGTTAATATAGTTTTGAACCACTAGCCACTTGCCACGGCGACCCCACTGCTTTTTCCATGTGGAAACCCAAGCAGAGATCAGGTTATTATTAACTGTCAACTAACGCTGTCTCAAATGACCTAGTAGAGACAAATATTCTGCTTCCTCTGGAAACACAAATGACCTTAGGCTACTTTTCACCTGTTCTGTCCAAGACTTATACTCCTTTTAACTACAGGTTTATTTTTCCAGTTCAGACTACATAATTATCTTTGTGCAGCTTTCATTCAACATTTGGACATACTCTCCTTCTGTGCTTTTAGTCATTCAGCAATCAGTCTAATTATTCCAGGAAGCGAGATGAGGCCAAACGTCACCTTGACAGTATAATGGCTTCGCTTCAGTCAGTTCCACCTCATGACACATGAGCTCCAGTATGGGCAAGCAGGCTGTCATCTCATGAACAGCTCACCACATTACCCACACTCCAGCTTTACACAACCCACAACATGTGTGCCAGCTAGAAAAAGCACATTGATAACTCTGACTAACTATTCGCCACTGCTGACGGCTGCTTTAAAGGAGACATGATCAAAAGTCTGGTGATTTAGGAGCCTGCGTCAGACATATGAGTTTCTACCAATTCTATTCTGTACATTTTTACACCACAGAAAATATTTTGTATGTTTTAGAAACAGTTAAATTGTAAAATGTAATCAACATCTATGATGTACTGTCCTTTAATATACCAAAATGCTAAATATTTGCTTGTTCCAGGTTTTGCAAATGTTTAGCTTTTGTTTGTTTTCTATCATGGAAATATCTTTAGGTTTTGAACTGTTGGTCTAACTAAACAACGCATTACATTGAGCTAAATGTAAAAAGAAAACATGAAAAATAACAGATTAATCAATAATAGACAATCATTAGTTACAGGCCTAATTCTAATATTCCTCTGGACATTTCAAACACTATATTACATTTACAATAGCTAAACTAAGCTCAAATCAGGATTATCTGCCACCCAATTTGGGATAAACTAACATGCCATTCACTGTTGTTTTTGCAGTCAATCTCTCTTTAGTTTACGTGGTAAAAGTCAGAATCCCCTCTTAATTTATGAATCTACATGATAGGGATATGAGGGGCACATTAACATCTCATAAATAACCAGGGTATGACCTACTATCCAGCAGAATCAGGGGATAAAAAAAAAAAAAAAAAAAAAATCACTTTCTGAGAGCTTCATGGAAATTTAACAGCAGCAGTAGAAAGAAGGAGGGGGGACTGGGTCTACTGTGCACCCATATCCGCTGGCCCACGTTCCTGCTCTGGGATTGAGTGCAAAGCTTTGGACATGATCCCTGTTCTGAGCCTTAGCTTTGCTCCCCTAAATAGGCTGGATCCACTGGGAGGTCGCCAGGGAAGGGGGAGAAATGCGGGGTGGAGTGGAAGGGTCCGAGCGCCACGCTGATTTGGGATTTGTCGCCACGGCAACCCCACTGCTTTTTCCATGTGGAAAATGCAGTGCACGGCAAGAGACTGCATGCATGCTGATTTACCGTCTCTCCGTTTCACACCCTATAGCAACTACTACCCCCTCCACTCCTGCAGCCCACGTTGACGTTTACGTTTTTATCCCCTAAACCAAAGCACACGAAACAGGGCTCTCACACCGACATCAGTGAGATGCCTCCTCTTTTATTTACTCAAAATTGTCATATCAGCATGACAAGGAAAAATGCATAGACATTTTAGACATTCCTTCTTTAGTGAGCAATACTGCAATACTCACCACTAGCAAGCTCACCTTTGATTTTGATTATTTGCACCAAAACGTCCCCTTTTTTGTCTTTGGTTCAGGACCATGCTCTTTATCCTTTTCCCCTAAAGCAGTCATCAATACCCCACAATAACATTAGTCCTGCCTCACAGACTAAACGTGACTGCAGCTGTATGCCAAATTACATTTTCCACCTCTGTTTTCCTGGCAGTACAGTATGCCGAAGAGTGTATAGTGGATGCACACAAAAAAAAAAAAAAAAGAGGAGAGGAGCTGTGGTATTGTGGATGCTGCAGTGGTGACAATAGACATATGCTTCATGTGGATTCTGTCCTTTTCCCACTGTAGCCGTAAGCAAACCGTAACCGTACCGATTATGAGTGTAACTATAAGGCCATATTCCCTGCTGTGAGGAGCCACTACCCCCCATGATAGCACTGCAGTGACAGACTAGTGCTCCACACGCTATCATCACTGTGGAAGTCTGTAATTGTCCCACTTCTGCTACATGAACCAATCACACCACAGACACAATCCCAGCCTCAGGGTGACTGCTGACTGGACACAAACAGGAAAAGAAAGGTTGCAACCTCTCTGTGACCCCTCCAGGGTTCAGTAAACCACCTAACGTCACCGGCTGTAGGAATATGGGGGTCCTACAAAACTCGTCTGCTTGTCTTCCACTGGCTCACAGAAGGAGACAGAGAACAAGTGTGAGTGTTGGCATGATTCACGGGTGAGCTCAGCCTCGTTTTTCTAAAGAGCAGCCTTTTCTCATCCTGGCCAAGACAATGAGGACATGAGTGAAGGAGCTGGCTCCATTATGGGGGCCTTACATAAAGGCTGCATTGTGCACAGTAAAAAGTAGCCTGTTTCAGGAGAAGCAGGAGGTAGTGGTGGCTGCGTGGTGCTTAGCTGAGTACAGCAGTGCTGAGCATGACAACCAGGCAGGGATGCCCCCCACCACACATCCACCCACCCCCACACCCCCACACAATGCAGCAGATGAAGATCTGTTTGAATTTCATTTTAAGGACAAGTCCAAAACAACTTTCATTATATTTGCATTGTTCCTCTGCTGATTTAGATGTTCACTGTCACATGCTCCTTCCTCACCTTGATTTCACCCGTCACCTTTGTCTACAGGCATCAGCAGTGGTAACAGACACATCACACCTGATGTGCATGCACACAAAAAATACAACAGACACCTTAGCCAGAGCCTGTGGCCAAAGGAGGCCAGGTCAGACCAGTGACGCACAGCCACAGATCTCACAGGCAATAAGATTCGAACACTGGCTGATTAACGCTGCTGCTATGGTTACAGTAACTTCAATGACAGGCCTGCTCCTTGCTAAGCTTTCCATGAGGCCCAACAACGCCTGCAGGAAGACAGGAGACAACCAATTTCTATAGTGCAGGTCAGTAGCTGCAGTTTAACAGTATACCGAGCAGGAATATAGATTTGTAAACCTGAGGAAGAACAGGCATTAGTGTGGAACAGAATAAAATAAAGATGTATTTTAGGAATGACGTTTTTCATAACTGCTTGAACCACTGATTATTTCTAGTTTTAAGCCTTCCATCCAAACAACATAAAAAAAGAAACATACTAAAGCAACAACAACTACTCAATTTAAAAATTAACTGTTTACTGTTTTGGCAATGGATAAATCAAAGTCATTTTCTAAGCAAAAATACCAAAGATTTTATGGTTCGGGAAAATAGTAATGTGCAACTTTCAGTTTTTTTGGTTCACAGCTGATTGGCCACATGCAAAAGTACAGCCAGAATTTTAAAAATGGTTAAACTACTCACAACACAAAACTAACTTATATTAAGCCCCTTACATAAACATATCTTAAGAATAACTACGATTAAACGGATCATTTAAATGAAAATGAAACATCTAGAGCACCACTTACACCTCACATGATAACACAGTTTATGAATGGCAGGAAAGGGCAGCATGAATTGTGACAGATAAGCCTTGTGGACCCAGCTGAGGTCAACAGAAATGGTTTGATTTTATCTAGTAGGCACCAGACACTTTTTTTCACCTCAATTCATTGTTGGGTGGATTTCATATTTATCAGTTTAACAGGAGATGTTGATATCTTTCATTTATTCAGAATAAAAGGCAGCATGATTATCAGGGACTCTTCTCTGGCTCATTATGGAGATAATCGCCAAGGCGAGGACTCATCTGATCTGAGCCTGAGTAAAGTCACCTGGTGTCCGTTTACGAGCAGAGAATTAGCATCAGAGAGAGCGACAATTAGCGAGCGCTCGTCTGCACTCGTCCTCGTACCAGTAGCCCGACCAGGTCCTGACAGTCTTTCATGACTGAACAACAGGCCAGACTGCAATTTCACAAAGGGTGAACACCAGAATGAGGTTAACAGAATATCAGTTTCCATATTAAACTACAAATACAAACAGCTTTCAGTTGCCTTTGTAGTAAATTCAGGCAGCCTGTTTGCCAGGCTCACTTATGTGGCACAGCAGTTGAGAGAAAGCCTGCAGAAAGTTAATGCTGTCTCTTCTTAACAACTATTTGTTTCTCTTTCTGTTAAGGCTGCATTATTTCCATTTCATCCATCATTTAATACACAAATGACAATTATTATGAAATTCAAGAATCTCAATTGTAAGGATTTGCTGTGTCTGTCCCATGTGACAATAAACTGAACATCTTTGGGTTTTCAATAGTTGGTTAGACAAAACAAGACAAAAACTTCTTATTTGGCGCAACAAAAACTGAAACGTACAGAATTTACAATCTGAATAATTTAATTATCAATATTGTTTTGGATTAATTTTGCGTTGCCTTATCTCCATTTCATTTAATCTGTATTTTCTTATTAATAGATGTTTGCATCCAAAAAGTCACATCTGAATTGATGAAAAACTTGGTGTGTTTTCAAAGAATGGCAACCTTTATTTTTAGCTGTTGAACAGTCATCTAGTTTCTCAGTGCCTGATTAGAAAAACCTACTGAGCTGAGGTTGAGAGCGCCTTGGAATTTTTAAATTAAAAACCAATCACATGGATTAAACATTTTTCATTAAACCTTTTTAAATATACAAACCTAAAATGACTGTAAGAAAATTAGTCTGGATTAAGAGATATATATGTGTGTCTGTGTGTGTGTGTGCTTCTAAATAAAGATCAGTATTCAGACAGCTCCTGCAAATCCTTCCAAGAGCGAGGGGAAAAAAGGCAATATTTGTCCCTCACCTGTTTCAGACATTAATATGACAGATGACGCCCTAGATATGTAGTGTAAGTTATTACTGTATAACTCACTCAGGTTCTCAGCCAGCTGGCTCAAGGGAGGGAGGGAGGGGAAGGCGGCTTGGTATCACTAGACACTTCCAGACTCAGACAGAGATCCAGGGAGTTCAAGCAGCCAAACTTGCAAGCAGCAGCATTTGTGTTGTGGGGCAACTGCATGTGAGAGGGCTGAGCTGGATGCCAGTGCCAGCGTTCTTCTGTTAATGCAGCAGTGAAAAGAGGAAGCATTTGTATTCATAGCTATCTATAGACAGGAGTAGTGCCTGTGACATAGCAGCTGCTCCCCAGGGAGCAGTGACACATTAACCTTCAGCCAGCTGTCTTAGCCTGCTGCTTAAACATGAGCTTACACTCTCTCACACACACACACACACGGAGATATCACACATTTGTATTAGCAAAAGACAGGGGCAAGAATTTCAAATCACCTAAAAATTCCTTGAAGTTTTGTGTGAAATCTTTGTGTCACTGTATGTGTAAACATAGAGGATGAATCCCTGGCACACTCACAGCCATTCATGTGTATCTGCATCATCTGATCTGCACTGGGACTCGAGGGATCAGAGCCGCGTGGCTACAGCTGTTTCGCAGCAGGTCAGGTTACCCTGCCACCACCATTCCCAAGGCCTTCACCAAGGGAACGACAAGTCAAAGCAACACACGCGGACACACTGTCCCCTCCACTGCTCCCTACCCTCCTGCAAGCACCAGGTTCAGCACAAGGTTTTTTTTAGCCCACCAGGCTCCTGAATGATGCACATTAAGTGAGGAAGCTCAACAGCTTGTGACTGTCAAGTTGGAATTTACCCACTGGAAATGAGAGAAAGTGCCACAGTTCATTGATTTAGCCATCACAACATAAACAGTGACAAGATGGACTGCATATGGACTGCTCTGTGGTATCAGCATTAGCATAACAAAAACAATAGATCTAGGGGCAACACTTACTTTCTTAAATAACAGGTTGGGAGAAAATTCAACATTATTGATTTCAGCATAATCTAGTCTTATTAATGTGAATTTATATGCATTTATATGAATATATGTTAAATTGATTAGTTGATCAATGGAAAATTAACCAGAAGCTGTTTTCAATATTGTTAAAGTAACATTTAAAGTCAAGAACCCACTGGTCTGAACTCCTCTGTGAAGGTAATGCAAAGATTTATTATATTTTGGACAAGTGGGAAATTCAGATTTCTCATGTTTTCAGATTTTTTATGGAATAATAAAATGACATGAATAACTGATAGCAGAGCAATATATAAGCTAAAAAAACTATTCTAGTATTTTGTCCATCCCATTTATAGGATTCAGGGTAGACTAAACACTGGAAACACCTCTCAGTATAAATATGCATAAATAAATTATATCAGTTTTATCTGGGGTTACCTAATACACTGCCAACTGGGGTTTATGTACATATGATCAGGAAATCATCTTGATATTGATGATAACTATATTACAGAGAACAATTAATATGGACCCACATGGGCTTTGATCCCCGTCCAGAACACAAACCCTACCAACCTATACACAAACTACCACACAGGTAACCCCCCCCCCCCCCACACACACACACACACCTACACACACCTTTAGGAAAAGGATTTACTGAAAGCTGCATGAGGTGACATTCCTACAAACTATTGTCGGAGTCCTCCTCACACTGGCTCCCATGCAGGCTCCTGTCCCGGCTGAAACAGCTGAAGGTCTTAATGATGACCCCGGGTGAGGACTCAGAGCCTGGTACAGTTTGCACGCTGCTCCATCAACTTAGCTCTGAACTTTTCTGAACCAGAAAGTCAGGACATCTGTGAAATGTGGGTCAGTGAATATTTTGGCTGCGACTCTACAAGACGGTACATGCAGAGCATGCAGCCAGTCCTGCCTGTCTACAACCCACACTCACTTCATTGCTATTTAACATGTTGAAGCGCCGCAGCCTGTTCTGGTGAAATGCGGCCGTTCACCGGTGAGCACACCGCGGGCTGTGAAGTAAACACTGCTGCATTGTTGAGCCTGTTTCATGTCAACGCAGGGTGGTGGAAATGTTTCTTGTGTCTGCAGGTTCAGCCTGAGGTGATTTCACAAAAACTACAGTGAAAACCGGACGGACTCTCACCAGAAACGCGGACCGCTGCTCCGACCGGAGTCCCCGACCTCGGAGCTTCTTCTCAGGCCGGACGCCGTCTTTCCCTCCGACCGAGTCCTTCTGCTTCTTCTTCTTCTGCTTCTTCTTTGTGGTTTCGGTGTGGTGGTAGCTACTTTCTGGTCTCCAATGTCGCTTATATCCGCGGGCTGGTGGCGTCCAGCAGCATGGCCCGTTCAGGCTTTAAAGTTTCACTCCCAGTAAGGAAGAGGAAGCGCTGCTGTTCGGTT
This sequence comes from Mastacembelus armatus, assembly GCF_900324485.2. NCBI lineage: Eukaryota > Metazoa > Chordata > Actinopteri > Synbranchiformes > Mastacembelidae > Mastacembelus > Mastacembelus armatus. Next base: position 7,345,953 of record NC_046638.1, on the reverse strand, counting down.
TTCGGTCGCAGAGACCATGTCAGTGTAAGAGGCGACGGTGACTACTGGTTGATCCGAATATGTCCTGTGCCTGCTGACGCCGCCTGCCACAGCAACCGTGTCATCTGCATTTGAGCGGGGAAACAGCGCCGCCTACCTGTGGCTGTTAGACATGCTGATATTTGCTCCAGCGAGGCCGCACAGCAGCCTCTACTGGAGGAAATGCTGCAGCCCTACATCCACATATTTCACCAGAAGCTGGAATAATTAATGAAAAAATATTTGCAGCCTGTTTTCTCATCATACTGCAATTATATGTGAAGATCCCACCAAATACATGAAATAGCCAACATACTTTACTCATAAGATTTCAAAACTGCATGTTAAAACAAACTATTTTCTTTTTGAACATTTTTAGTAACACACAAGTGGAAAATCAACAAGAAACATCCCAACTCTCACCAGACATATGGTATGAGGCATAATATGAATAAGAACATTGATGTCACTTATTGGTATCACTTACAAAAAAACATTAACATATTCTCAGATCCTCCCTCCAATATCCTCTCACCTCGCTGAGCAACAATCCCCCCACCTTGGATTGCTGCATAGAACAATTTAAACATTCACTCTTCTCTGGGGCACATCCAGGATTCAGCTGAGGAAAAATTCAAGCAAACAGAAGGCTGCATACTTTCCGGCATGACTTTATGCAGAAGCAGAGAGAGCAGCCTTGTTGAGGGGCCCATTTCAGCCTCATCTGCAAACGAGACATTTGGCAAGAAAACATTGCTCCAGCTCTGGACCTCAGTTATTTTCTGTCACTTTTTTTTCCAGAACCATCACTGTTTTTGTTGTCTGTTGTCCATCTTTTCTCTAGTAAGAGTAGTTATTAGCCAGGCAAGTAGTGCACATTCAGTCTGTAGTGTAATTTCTATTATAAACTCTTCTGCCCTTTTATTCCCAATTTCCCAGACTAAAGAAACAGGTCCCCACAGGGCAATGCTACTTGGCAGAAAGTACTCTAACTGCAGTACAATGACTAAAAAGATGGAGCACAATAGGTTTATCAAGTGAAAATTGAATCCTCAGTGGCTTCCTGTCCCCTCTCTGCTGTTTGTTAGATTCAGCCTCTTATCAGATCTGCTTGGTCACTCCCTCCTCTGACAAGCAGTCAATATTCCTCCAGGCTCCCACCCCACCTCTCACATATGTCTTCCTCACCTCTTCCTCTCTCACCCTACCTCCTGGTATCCTCCATTGCTTATATCTCAACAATTTGGAATAGAGCTGAAGATGTCTTGGACACATGCAACCCTCTTGGCTCTCCTAGCTGTGCTTCTTGCACTTTTATGTGAGTGTCATGCAGGAGAATCTGGGACTGAGGTTTTTGTTTTTGTATCTCACCTGCATGCGGATTGTTGTATTAGTAGAACCTTCATTAGACATGATAATAACAGCTGTTTGTTGTATTTGTATTTCATGGAGAGGTAAATTTAGAAAGTTCATGTTTTTTGCATCTGACCCAGTGTCTCCAGAGGCCGATTCTACAGCTGTGCACAGCACAGGCAGTGCGAAACATCCACAAGGTGAGATGCTGCATCAGCTGCACCTCCTCTAGTGTAAAGCTCCTCTTTTGATCACTGTATGTAGTGAGCTGAACTGCCTCCTGCCTCTACTGCAGGTTCACTGAAGAGGATTTTCATGAAGGAGGCAGATGCCTCAAACTTCTTCAGAAAACGCAGCAGACGAGGCGTGAAGTCTCAGGATGAGATTAACAGTGAGTTCAGTTTGTGTTTGTCTGTGGCAGTTTAGACTGGGGTCTAGGCAGCCCAGGCAGTTGCGTATGAGTTTGTGTATTTTGTTATTTTGAAGGTCAATGTAATATCTGGCCAAAGGAAGACACTTGAAGGTTAGCCTAGCACATTTAAAATGGTGTGGTTCAACATGCACGGTCCCTGTGAAAATATAACATGAAATAAATAGTAGGCTACAGTAATTAGTACAAGCTGTAGAATGCAGTTTGACCAAAAAAGCATTTGACTCTGAAAGAGAACTGAAAGAAACATTTTCTTCTTCTTCAGGGTATTTGATTTGCATCATAGACCCTTACAAATGCTTGAAACATCAGTCATTGTATGTCGCCAGAAAAAAAACATGTTAAATGTCCACAAGCATTGAACATATTCACAAAGACGTCCTGATGTCAAGTTGAGGTATTCTGCAACAAGAGATAATATCTTTCTATGTTCTTATCCTGAGCCTTAAGAGGTACTGTGTAACACTGTAACTGAAACAGGTGGGATTGAATACGATGCAAACAGATATTTGCTTTCTCTCAAAAGTGGGCTTTTTGCAGCTGTAATGGACGGTCCATGAACATGTTTGTGGCTGTCTTAGTGTTTTTATGATTGTGCCATTCAGCACTGACCTGACCAGTGTCCACCTCAGACCTGTCTGCTCACATATCAACTATGCATCCTCCGCTGGATGCTGCAGCAGGAACCACAGGGCAACATGGAGCTCTTACTCACATCACTGCAGTGTCAATATTCTGCCTATAAATGCTGTGAAAATTCACATACTTTTCAACGTTTGACTTCCTTAGGTGATTTAATGGCGCTTTTATGTACAGCTCTGCCAACAGGAAGGTGAGAGCATACACTGAGACTGCTGCTCTGAATTGGAGTTGTGTAACAAGCTGTGTGTCTGTGTAACAACAAGACCCTGTGCAGCTAAAGGAGGGATGAAATGAACACAAAGCAGAGAACACAGTGAAAAGACTGAGGTGGACGAGTGAGTGGGTGAGCGGCTGGGAGTTGAATGTGGAATGTGCCGACACACAGGCAGAAAGGGGTCAGAGAAAAACCAAGTAAAAATGTGAGATAAATAAATTGTGCTCACTTTGAAAAGCCTCTCCTGTTGCATAATGACACAAAAGTACAAAGTGTCTTTTGCAGGCAGATGAAATGGTTACAGGAAAATATTTGATATGCAGTTTGTATTAGTTGTTTCAACTGGTAAATAAGGGAACGTACAATTTCAAAGCAAAGTTTTTATATCCAGCCGTTAACATCAGACTGCAAACAAAGGCTCCTGTATGACTGTGGGGTTTTTATAGAAGCTGCTGATCCAGTTGAAGAAAATGAAGGATTATTCTAAGGAATAACAAATCAAAGGCAGCTGCCCTCAGTATCATTAAATGCTTGAATGTGCAAGTCACAAATAATTAATCTGTAAATCCTATAAACATTAATCTGTAAATCCTAAAAACATGAAACCTTAAAATTTACTTCTGAGAATTCCCCAGATGGTTTCCAGCACCCACTGCCTGAACAAACTTGTACTAGGAATCCTAAGATGTCAAAAGTACAATGGCCCTCAGAGCTCAACATACTGCATCTCAACACAACATATGAATATAGACAAAAATCATCCTTAATCTGACAACACAGGCCAAGCAGAAAACAGATGCAAATACAAAAAAAACATGACTGAATACAGATTTCTCAGTCAAGCCATTAGAACAATAAGCAGATAATGCATATTACCTCATTGTTCAACACCAATAATGCACAGTTGATTTCAGTAGCTTCTTAAGTCACCATGGTAACAAGTGTGTCCATCACTGGTGAAACATTTTGTTGATAGTCTGTGCAATTTGCATTGCTGTATTTGCATTGTTTTCCTAAATACTGCAGTTTTGTTGTCAAAATGGTGAAAATGTTTTCTTAATTATCTTATTTTACATATGTTGTCTTAAGCTGCAGTGAACTGAGCTCTCTGGGCCACTGCAACACTCTACATGACCTGACTTTGGAAATGTTAGCATAGTTATTCCAAACCTTTCTTATCTCAGTTAATGCGTCTTTCTAACGTTACTGCACTCACTAACTTTCCCATACATGACAGTTCACTACTTTAATGTGTTCTGGTCTTCATATGGCAAAACCTGAGGTCAGAGGTCACATGGAGGAAATTCTTGACCTCATGACTCTGTATCTCAACTAGTACAGTTAATCTATGTCTAAACTGCAAATTAAGCCAAAGTTTTTATATTTGGCAACATTAAAGCTCAAAGTACCTTCCAATTCATTCTTTGTGTTGTTGCTCTTCTGATATAGCACAGAGTGAGACATTCATAGTATATTGTGGCCATTATACCTTTAAAATCCTTTATGGGATTATTTTAAGGTGGTTAATGTAGTAAGGAATTCAAAAATACCTTCTTCATTCGACAAAATGCCTAAACTGCAGAGGTTCTCCCATGTAGAATGATTGGAGGGTTTTTTACCACATATTTTGTTGATGCTTTGTGACATTCATTTACTCTGTCCTCACTCATTTTTCCTTTTGCTTTGAAGGAAAACAGTGTTTGCTTCTCAGTTGGGGGGCTGTACTGCAGCTGCAGAAGCTGTATAAGCTGAAGTAAAAACAGCACTGGGGATATTCTACTTCACCATTCAGAAAATATCAGGCATCCTTCCATTGTCTACAGTGTACAGCTTATTATGTAGGGGTTTGCAGGGGGGCTGGAGTCAATCCCAGAGGCACACACAATTCATTTAATGTTATCTGAAGGCAAATCGTTATGGCACTGCTGCATATCGCAGAATCTGATCTGATGAGGCTGTGGGAAAAAAATGCCAATTTGCACCCACATAGATCTTTCTGAATCAAATGAAAGTAAGTAAGACATGACTCATTAGGTTCTTTCTGTCACTTGAGGGTCCAGGTTTTGTCTTTTGTGTGTCAGCCTTGGATACAATCAGCTTCTATGAATCACAGCCTCACCACAAATGCCACTTTTATGATGTTCACAAAGCATCTTTTGTTAAAACATGGTGATTCAGTTCTGTGGTATTTATTTAGGTTTGAGGTTTGTGATGTTTAACAGTCACTGTGTTGAATGTGCCTGTTACGTAATTATGTACAATTGTTTTAAAAAATTCTTATTTTCTATTATGTGCTACTTTACATTATAAAGGTAAATATTATGCTTTCTGTCCAATAAATTATTCTTTTTTATTATTTAATTATTTACTAATATGTTTATCAGTTTAATTAATTCTCCTTCTCCATGTATGCAGTTGAGCAGCGGCAGGTTTTGGCTGCAGACGAACGCAAGAGAGAGTTTCACGAAGAGAAGAGAAATGAGTTTGAGAGCTCTGCTGAAGAGGACCATGATGGTACGTATTTGTTGTAGATGAGAGGAATGAGTTCATTCACTGTAAAAACTCATTCATCCACTTAAAATTCTCTTAATCTTCCAGAACAAAATGAGAGGACCAGAGAGAGCACCGAGCAGTGGAGGGAGTTTCACTACGACGGGATGAACCCTCCCCATGAATACAACCGGCACTCCATCTGAGACTGAGGGGCGGTAACGGGACAGATGTGATGCTGTAAGCTGACAGGATGCCAAGCCTTAAATGAAACACCTTTAACTACACAACAAGCTTTTCTCCACAGACGTTTACAGTCATAGAGTGGAGACATCAGCTGCAGAATGAGAGTGCGCTGCTTAGAAAATACTGTCAGCCACACATATAGATCATATGAAATCAACATATCATCTGTTTTAGTAACAAACTAATAATATGTTACATCGATGTGCAAAGATTTTACATCACATCACCAGAAGCAGAATAAGCCTCTATACTGTAGTATTGTTTACCTATAGATTTACTAACTTGTATTAACAATTGTTAAATATATTACATAAACCAGTTTAAAATCTATATTCATTAACAATGTGTAATGTAAGAAATGTTCTCAGACCCGTACTAACTCCTGATGTTTACTCCTGATAAAAGAAGCAACAACACATGCAAACAAGCCTCTTTTTTTAATACATGAATCTCTACAAATCCACATCACAGTTCTGCAACAATGTGCAATACATGCATACTCGGGGAAAGGGGGGGGTACTTTAAATGCTTCATGTTTTTGCTTTCTTTTCATGTATATATAGGGAAGACAAAAAATAAATCACTGAGGACCCAAGCAAACTGTGTTGTTGAGATTTGTATTTACAGTAAACAGAGGCATGTGTCAATATTCACCACAAGATACACATTAGATAATTCAAGATGGCAAGGCCCTTGATAATGGGCATGTTCTCGTACTTTGTGTAGAGTGGCTAAAAGTTAAATAGAGGTACCACAGAGAAAATACGACAACAGATTCCTTCTCTTCTCTGTGTGAATGTCTCTGTGAGAGTCTTCTGCTAAATTCAACAGGCTGGTATGAATGCACAGTGATTAAACACAGTGAGTGAGCTGTTTTCAGACCAGCAACCCCACAAGTGGAAGCAGAGCACAAAATTTCAACCACTGAACTGTACACTACTGATTTGATGATTGTGCAATCAGGAGCAATCATTATCAAGATATATTTGAATTCATTTGTCCTTTAACATTTATACAGCAGACATGAATGCACACTTCACAGATAAACACTTTCTTTAAATCCAAGTCTATAATTAAAGGTTTTAAAGGGAAAACAATCCATTCAGTACAAGGAACATGATACTGTCAATAATGATGGATTTAAAGAAACCAAACATCTGTCGATCTCTCCCAGTGGCACATTAGAACAATATGCAGTATTTGGAGGTTTTACTACGCATTCCCATCCGACCACTCTGAGAGGGCACTGATCAGCTCCATGTTGGAGCACATCCCTGAGAATTGGTCACAAAGCAACAACATGTGGTTGCCCTCCTGTGGTCAGGAAGGACTTCACAGTCACATCAAAAAAAAAAAAAAAAAAAGTATTCATCAAATAAAACAGCAATTACAAAGTAACAATTATATATTGTGTCTTTATCTTTCAATGCAATAAATTTTCAGTCCAGTCAACACATTTTCACATTTCTGCAAGTGGTATTCTTACAAAAGTCAAAATATGTAATAAGAAAATAAATAATCCATTACATTAGTGCAATGCACTGTCCCCCTCAGTGTTCACACTCCATGACTAAAACACATAATCCTGCTCATGTTTCATGTCCACACACTTTAAAGTAAAGAGATTACACATACTGTCATACTGTTGGGACCTATAACCCTGTGAGCCATTGTAGCAAATACCACAGCAAATTAATGAGCTGTCAAAATGACGACGGGTTCAGAGTGCAGATGATGTTACAATTTTTCACCACAGCTTGAAGCTTATATTTCACTTGCATAACAGGACTCCACTCAACAGTTCCAGACAGGATATTTACACAAGGCATACATAGGAGCATCCCCTCTCGAGATGCTCACAGTCAGAAATGACAGGAGCTTCTACAAAGAATTCCCTTTAGTGTGGCGCTTTCCAGAACAGCTGGTTTATCTGCCACACAACCGTAATCCAGGCTGAGCACGGCTTCCACAGTAACAACTTCTGGTGAACCTCTCTTTCTCCGTGCTTCCAGGTCTGTATGACTGTAGGATGAGTGCCATGCTGAGCCATAGTAAATGGAGCTGAGGCAAGACTCCTCAAATTCCTCCCATGGTTGACAGAAATAGAAGGGAGGTGGCGGGATGGGCAAACTGGGCAACAATGTTGAATCACGAGGCCTGGGATGGTTAAATCCCGTCTCAAAGCTCCGTGGTCTCCCAGCTCACCTCCCGCGGAACCTGGCGTCATTTAGTCCCCGTGTGGATGACGGTAACGGTGGAGGGTCGTGGCCGCGATGGCTCAGCCACTACTGACGGCTCCTCCCGTACAGGAGAGGGGGCATCTGAGTCCTGATTGTACACTTTGGCAGCAGAGGACAAAGGAGCTATTGGAGGGCCTTTGGGAGAAAATACATTTTCAACAAGGAAAATATAAGTTAAAGGACAAGCCTGAAAATGTTTGAATATTTATTAACAAATGCCATGAACGACCAAAACCATGTATGTGCTAGTCCATCTCTTCTTAATACTTTCTATCTCATAAGCAAATTTCCAAAAGCATCAAATTCTCACATTCGAAGAACTAGAACAAATAAATGTTGATTATTTTCTCAATATCAACTAATCATTTAACCATTTGAGCAATTAAAAATCGGGCAGAGGTGCAGTGTTGTAACAGAGCTCGGTTTTTAAAAGGTCTTATATTAAGTTACACGCCAACAGAGATGACCACATGATTCGTGTCAGACCCAGTTTAGTCAGTTTAATTGAAAATTGCAGCCTTTTTAACTGTTGCCAATTAACTTAATGGAGAGGGCAGAAGCAGAAAAGGGAACAGAGCTCAGCTGAGTGCAGTACTAGAAGTTGGACATGTTCATGTCTACAGAGAGCATCTGAAGTGTCACTCACAATCCTTCAGGGAGAGCGGGGCACAGTCCACAGACTGGCTCTTGGCGGGAGCTCGGCTCTGAGGGCTGGACACAGAGTTGTTGCTGTGAATGCTGCTGCCAAAGCTGGTGCCCAGCTGCAGGCGCCTCATGTGGCGGATTACAGCCGTTGCATTAAAGGCTTGCTGTAAAGAGAGGATGTGAAAAGATCCATGTAATATCAAATCCCTGAAGAAAGATGCACCAAAGTGTCACTTTACTAAAAGGTGGCTGTTTTTGGAAATGATATTATATGATATCCATAGATAGACGACATCCTGTGTGCTCACCCTCCATTTGCTTTTGGCAAAGTTTTTCCGCATCTGACGGCTGACTGACTCGTGTATGTTCTTGCAAAGAGCCGTGTCTCCAGCAATCCTGAAAATGATTCACACATACACACGCAGCATTAAATTACTCAGTCATATTTGTACCTCAGCCTCACGTCATTTTGCTGTTTCCTTCTGTCATTTATTTTCATTCAGCCAAAACATCTTTGACGGATGGGGGAGATGTTTTTACAGGAGCTCCCACACTGTATCACTTTCTGTCACATGTATCATGATATCTCTGTAGGAAACCTTGTCATTGAAAGCCATTTCTGTCTGATATGACACCTGTTACCAGTATCACAGATCACATTTTTGTATCAGAAGGACAACCAGAATCCGAAAGGCTCATTACAAGCTAACAGACTTATTCATATTGGCCACCGCAGCTGGAGACAGCAGCCCACGCTAGCTCGCTCTCGTTAGCTCTGGCTCGGGCCTGGGAAGACATCCTAATTGTTTATTAAGGCTTACACATTCTTCAAGGATCCTTCAGGATGCCAGCCACTAATTGGCAGCCATTTATTCAGCAGATTTCTCTCTGAGGGCTGGCGGTGCTGAGCAGAGGTGGATTCGTGGCTTTGAGCCATGGCGACAGATGACAGTGGGAGGACATGCTCTCCATGACAAATGCATGAGCCTGGCAATCTGCGTCATACTGCTGTTTAATCACACTGAGATGTGTGGTTCCCTGTGATTGTCTGGTTGGGGCACAGTGTGGCGGCAGTTAGTTTCTCACCAGGGGTGCTGAAGAGCCTGGTCACATGTGAATCTCTTCTCTGGGTCCTTCTCCATTAGGCAGCTGATGAAGTCTTTGGCTGTGAAGAGATTTAAAAAGGTCAAGAGCAAATCTAGATAAGAACACGTTTTACTGTTTAATCTGATGCATGCTGCACTCAAAGATGCAGCGCTTTATTTTAAAAGGTCCTGCAATTTCTTGAAGAGTCTTCTAATACAGGTCCTGGAAATTAATTTGGTATTAATTACAGAGAAAATAGAGTTAGTACACATACTAAATATCAGTTCTCTTATTTTAGTTACTGAGGACCTCTACTGCATAAGTAAGACATCTTTTGCATGTCAGTGAAATTGTTACATCCTGCGTGGCAAAGTAGGGAATACATAAGGGCGACATGCTGGTGACAAAATACAAAAATAAAAAATAGGACCTTTGAAATAAAGTATTATGACTTAACCAAAAATATGGCCACACAGGCACAAACAGTATATTGTAGCTCACCTGAGTCTGAAATATCATCCCAATATGGCGCGTCAAACTCATAGTCTGCCTTAAGAATCTGCTCAAAGAGCTTCGAATCGTTCTCGTCATAGAAAGGAGGGTAGCCACAAAGCCTGGGAAGATGATTACACAACGACACTTTGTGTGAGCGGCATCATCCAGTGGATACTATAAACTTTAACCCAAATCTAAAAGGATTTGCTGCAACCTAATCTCATTCACTGGCAGTTTTAGTTTGATTTTCCATACAGCATGCAACAGGAGACGGTTTTGAGGGATTATAGAGACTACACCTATACCAAGAGGGAAAAAAACATTTTGTCCATTTTCATATGATGTGAGGGGAAAGGGGGCATGCAAATTGGTCAACATGAATCCATGCTGTACCTTTAATTTATACTTGTGATCATGAAACAGTAAAAATTATTCCATAACAACCACGAGCGTGAAGCCTCATTTGTGTGGGCATTATCACGATTATCTCAAAATTCATGAAACCTAACAAATGGATAACAAGAGCAGGGGTTTTCTCTTTGCTAAAGAGCAACATCACTTTACTTAATTAGCTTGGCAGCTTCATGCAACACTTTACTCTGAAAGCTTCCAAAGCTCTGTACAACAGGAACAACAGTTGTGGGAAGAGAACTGGTTTAGCATCAATTAAAGTATATTAGAATCTGCATATGCTATTTTCAATGTATTGTTTGATGGGTTTAGGGCTGTTATTGTAGGTGATTCCATAATATTTCAAATATTACCTGCATTAGTTCAAATGTTCGATTTATTCAATATTTTCATTTATGATGCATCAGCCTCAGATGTATTTTTAAATTCTTCTTTTTCTTATTATCTGCTTTATAATGTCTGAATTCCTTTTTCTTATTGGTAAGGACACTCTGTATAAGCAGGATTTGAATCTCAGTGAATTAAGGTTTGCTGTTTACATGACAGGTTCTAATACATCAAATACACAAAATAAACTTCAATTCTCTATTTCATTTATGTTTAAATTATGTACTCACAGGATATAAGCAATGACCCCAATAGACCAGCAGTCCACAGCTTTACTGTAGGGTTTCTGAGCTAAAACCTCAGGAGCTGGAAGAATAATATTATTTTTTAAACTGTTTAAAACAACATTCATTTAAAGATACAATGCAATACAATACAAAACAGTTAATGACCATTCATCCTGAAAGAGAGCTAGGGCAACCATGCATTGGTTTGCCTGTAGCAGATGGCCAAAGTTAACCTGTGGCTACTGGCAGAATAGATTAGGTTTAGCCAAATGGGGCTACAAACTATCTCAGGCCAAGTTTCCAGCAAAGCCAGAGCTCAGAGGGCATCCTCACCCACATATCCTGGAGTCCCACAGGCGGTGGCCATCACGTCACCTGTTCCCTCCATCTTTGACAGGCCAAAGTCACTGATCATGATCTTTGACTCATCATGAGGACTGAAGTACAGCAGGTTCTCAGGCTGCAAAGAAAAGAAAAGAGTCTGTGTGTGTTTGTGCATATCTGTCTGCGAGTGCTTATATGAGCTTCTGCATTTTTTTTTTCTGTGTAGATTAACCTCATTCAGTGATTCAGACAATGAGATGTGAAACACAATATGAAACATTTGGGGGAGTTCTTCAGTTCATCCAAGAGGCACTTTCACTGAGGAGGAAAATCCCTGACATTTAACCTCTATGGGCGCTCCACACCGAGAGCTCACGTAACATCACTCACACGGGTTAAAGAGCAGAGAATTTCCCCTCTGATTTTCTCTCTCTGCGAGGCAGAGCAATTTCAGTTCTTCTACAACAGATGCTGTGGTTTCTTTGAGGAATAACCTATTAAATACTGACAGTGTTACCTTCAGGTCTCTGTGCACAATGCCCATGGAGTGAAGATAGTTGACTGCATCCAAAACCTGTCGAATGAGCCGACTGGCATCCATCTCTGTGTAGAAACCCTTTTCTACAATTCTGTCAAATAGCTCACCTCCAGACACCCTGTCAGCACAGAGAACAGCAGAGCTCTGATTAATGTAAGAAGATGGTGAAGAAGCAGCAGAAAGAGAAGAACAAGAAATATAAGAAATAACTAAATAAATAAAAATAAAAAAAAACAAGTATCAATACAAAGACCAAAAAAGAAAAGTCACAAATATTTAAACATGTAAATGCACAGAGAGAAGCAGACATGCAACCTTGTAGCTCCCAGCATAACCTACAGGCAGTGAACAAAATAACATAAATTATGCAACAATTAGTTAAAGCAATTTATTTCCCATATGTACCTGCACCCAACCTTAGATCATGCAACAAACTTCTCTGACCTAGATTCAAAGCTCGAGGTTTTAAAATAGTTTCTGCCAGTGCTTCATCTCAAACTGCCTCCAGAACCATCCAAATACAAAACTGTATGTATGAATGCAACTTTTTGCTTGGTTCTTCTTTATCCATTTGAGGTAAATGTAATGTAATGTAATTTCTACAGCATTGTTATTGAGTTTTAAAAAAACACATCATTGTGTTTTTGGAGACTTGTCCCATCATTTATACTGTTACTGCAGCATTCTTCTCAGCCACTTTAAATCACAATCACAAAAGGCGAAGACACGACAAGTGACTCGAGTTGAGCATCAATTACGAGAATGTGTCTGCTTTCACAGATGATGGCAATCAGCGTTTTTATAAGTGAGACTTCAAGGCAACATTATGCACCTTTCAGAGCTACAAAGAGGGCAGATAATCGGTGTCTAAATTGCTGGTGCATTAGTCACAAACACTGTGAAATGTCGTGGCAAGGGGAAAGGTCTCAGTAATCATGACGACATTGTGTATTCCACACACAGGAAAATGGCAATGGCTAAGAGGAGCAGCTGAACATTTAACAACGTAATTGTTACATACACTGGCTTCAGAAAGTAGTCAGATCCTTTCACTTTAACAGACAGATTTAATTTCAAATGAATGAAATTACCCCTTTTTACCCATCAATATACACTCAATAAGCCATTAAATCAAAACATATGTTTTTTTCCAAATATGACAACCAATCCTCAGCAGAGATGGTGGAAGCTGCCAAACAGACAACCATCACTGCAGCACTCCAACACTCAGGGCTTTATGTAGAGTGGACAAACAGAATGACATATGACAGCCTGCTTTTAAATCCCAGACTTTATAGAAATCTGACAGCAGGAAAAAGATATTCTCTTGTCTCATGAGACAAAAATGTAACTCTTTGGACAAAACTATGTCTGGTGAACCCCAGGCCCTGCTCCTCACCTGTCTGATACCATCCCTACAGTGATCCCCACAGCATCATGCTATGGGACTGGTCAGAAACCTACTATAGACTGCAGGCATAGTAAGACTGGCGTGACAGTATGATAAGACCTGAAGCATACAGCCTCAACAATACTGGAGTGGCTTCAGGACAAGTCTCTGATTTAAAACCCACAGAACAGCTGCCATTTGAAGATGGCACTAAATGCTACACTAGTTTTTCTACAGATTAAACAAACAGCTTCATATTTTTATAAGCCGTATCTAAATCTCATGAGGTGTTTTTTCCCAAAATGTCAGTGTATTCCTTTAATTTATATTTTGACTATTGCATAGATTAAAAATTTTATCAATGATCCAGTTATACATATAATACTACAGTTAAAGACTGTTCAAAGCATCATAAACTTACTCAGACATGAATGGGAGGGCAAGCATTGCCTCAAAGACATTAGATGAGCTCATTCAAGCAAAAATCAAAACATATTGTCAAAATGACAAAACTAAGTGGGAGCCAAAGAGCTGACCTAAACAAACAGGATGCTGGGTTGATGTACTTACAACTGCATTATGAGGTACAGGTGGTTTGAGCTCTCATAGATGTCTTCCAGAGCCACAATGTTCTCATGCTTTATCCTGGAGAGGGAGAGCAGAAAATTCACTGTGTTTGCTTGGAGCCTCTTTTCATTTCAGTACAGGCCCTCTGATCAGGTGCAATTATCCTTTTGTTTTGTTAAAATGATGCCCTGCCAACTGAAAACAGATCATTTTTGCTTTCTATTACAAAACACTTCCTGAATTTACACTTGCTGTATGTGTGTATGTGTATGTGTGTGTGTGTGTGTGTGTGTGTGTGTGTGTGTGTGTGTGTGTGTGTGCATGTGCGTATGCCATGTATATCTATTCATGTCAAAAAGGAACCGGACAAACCAAATGCTTCACAATAGGCAGAAAACCCTTTGTGTGTGTGGAGAGCAGGAGGAATTCTTAAAGTATGCAAATCAATGAGTCATGAAGTGGCAACCCCTGTCAGAAGGAGCTACTGAAAGAAAGTCTATAGGATAGATAATGATGCTGGGAGTATGTGTCTAGGCAACCAACCAAAAAAAAAAAAAAACCCTCTGCAAGGAGATATGCAGATGACGGAGCAAGTTCAGCAGGGAAGATGGCTGAAAAGGAGGAAGTGTAAGAGGAGTAGGCGGGGAAGAGTCTCAAAGGACTAAACAACCTTCACAACTTCCTTTCAATGTCCAGAACAAAAATGAGGTTGCAGTTTCAGGGCTGCTATGCTAAAAGAGACAAGTATGAAGAAAGGGAGAAAAGGGAATAAGAAATCGAGAGATTTAAAAAAAAAAAAAGAGGAGAAAGTCAGATGATAGCAACTGTAACCAGGCAACTACACCCAACAACTGGCGTGCTTACTTCAAGAGTGACTGATAACTGAGATTCTCAGGGGGAATTACCCATCAGACCCTGGAGGACGATGAATCTTCACCCGGTGTCAATGCAATCCTATCTTACCCTGTGCAGGTGTGTGAGTGCATAGACACTGAAGAACCAAAATAGTGGAGAGATGTGATTCGACAAGGAAGTCAATTAATCCTGACAATGACTGTTAAATAAACTGAGTGGCATCAGCATCCCAACTCAGAGTGAAGAGACACACACAAGCGTCCCCAAGGATGACTCAAGGTGGTGACCTTTTCTACAGTGGTGCTGTTCTTCTGCAAACTCTCCTGTGGCTTAGTCAGTCGGTACCTACTTCCTAAGCACGGCGATTTCATTTTCGATGCTTGTCTCCTTCCCCTTCAGCGCTTTTTTCGGGATGCACTTGATTGCAACCATCTTTCCCGTGGCCTTCTCCCGAGCCATCACCACTTCGGAGAATGCACCCCTGTGAGAGAGAAAGAGATACATGTTAGTCCTGCTTTATATGCGCTCAGGCAATATTGACAGAAAACCTGTTGTCAGTGAGTAGATAGAGAGCACTCAGACACAGACAGGCCAGAGTACACAAACAGCATATTGTGAATATTTACTGAGAACTGGCAAAGTCCCTGACTGTGGCCAACAACCTTCTGTGTTGGCTTACGCTTGGTGATCATGTGCAGCCAAAAGCACGGCAAACACTTTTAAAACCTCTAAAAAACAACCATTTAGGACGGCAGATACCGTGTCTTCCTCGGCCATCTGTCTCCATACAAGAGAGCGTTTAAAACAAATACAGAATTAAGGGAATATTTGCTCAAGCAATCTCTTGTCTGTTGCTATGATACCACATTCAGTCCACCTTAATAATCTCGACGGGCAGGCGGCATGATTGCTATTTTTCTTGTTTGCATTACACACCTTTACTGGCACCTTTGTACCTGCATGTGCCCTCATGGTTTCATGTGAACATTTTTTTTAATAGGAGTGGTGATATTGAAACTCTCATGTTCACTGGGCCAAAAGAGCTATTGTAACCTAAAAGGCTCAAATAATCCTTGATCAACTGATGCACTGATGGCTCAGACAAAGAGTTGTTTACAAAAATTTGTCAACATAAAATTTCAGATAATAGTTAGTGACAGAGGTATTGATATTTTTTGTGGTTTCATGATGCTACACGAGTATTTCAGGTCTTCAATTCTACTCATAAGTGGAGTTTCTGACCTGTATCTGTTGCTGCTTTTCAGGATGAGCCATATGGTTTCACATTTTGCTTTACTTTTATTCTGTTTTTCCCAATATTTTATATATTGTTCACATTGTGATCTTACGAAAAAGGCCAGTTGCTCTACACAGTTAATTGACAATTGCTGTACAGGTGTCAGTTGTTGGAGGCTTTGTGAGAAGGACTGAGATTTGTAGAAATATAATTCTATAAAATAATTATCACAGATTTTCCTCAGGAATGATGTATAAAGCAACAGAAAAGCAATGAACTCTCTTTAGTAATCTTTTGCCAAAATAAAAAAGTAAAGAAGCCTAGAAACTATGTTTATGTAAATCAAATACATTTATTTATACTGCTTCCTACATTTTTCTTCTCCCTGCCTGATATAATCTTTGATTGCTGAAACAGGTGGCTGGCTGGAACAAAGGGAAACAAACCTGAAGTGAATCACCTGCCTTATAAACAAGATCACCAGCATCAAGTGTAATCAACTCCTCCCAACAGGCTCTAAACTCAGTGCTCTCGCTGCACTAAGTCCCACTGTGGCCATCAAATCCATGCTAATCCCTCACTTTGCCATCACACATGGTGGAGGGAGGGTCATGACACACAAAGACTGTGCACAAATAAACTACCTGATCACAAAACCTAGCTCCAGGTGTTGTGAGGTGGAACTGCAAACAAACAGAACTGAGAGGGCTTGGAGCCTATGCCCTTATTGCTTTAACCTCATTCTGACAAGTGGTGTGGGACAATATGCAAATTCAAGGGCTTGTGTAAATGAGGGACTATTTGCTGGCCTGTTACAGCACTGTCTTTCCACAGCAGCTATTGCAGTGAGGACAACAAGCATCATTTCCATTCACCACATGCATCTGATTTCCACAGCTGTGTGGACATAAGGGGAAATACAAAATTCCTCCACGAGCACGCTGAGCCTGTTAACCAACGCTCTTGCACCATTTTTTCAGAGCACGCTTTCTGCAGCAGGAGGCATGCAGTGATGGAAACCACAGGAAACCCGTGAGCTAACAGAGAGGTTGGTTAGAAAGCGTAGAGCACCATTTCTGTCCCCCAGCTCACCACATTGACAAGCACAACATCACTTCCTGTGAATGACAACATCTCAGAATCCAGGCCTGTGACTTCCCTCACTCTATCAATGCATGAAGCATGACAAGCTGTGCTGCAAGTTCTCATACCATTTATTTTTTTTTAAATTCATAGTTTACACGAAACAAAAGGGTGTGATATGTGCTGGAGACATGCATATGGTGATACTACCACCCACATGCTGCACATACATACACACAAAGACACAGTAACAACATTAACACATAACTTCGATAGTGCAATTAATTCTTTCAGTCATTTTCAACCAAAATGATCATTTGCTGGTTTCAGCTTTTTAAATGTGAGTATGTGACATTGTCTTTATCATATATCCTAATAAATCACACACAGTATCTTAAGGTTTTCAACTGATGGTCAGACACATAAAGCAATCTGAGGATACCATACGTAGTTTGAAACTGTGATGGGCATTTTTGACCAGTTTATTCCTTTTAATCAACGAAATCTAAATAATGATTAGTTGTTGCAATATATAAAATCTAACCTATACTGGCTACCACCGCAGCAAATTCATCCCTAGAACAATCACTGATCTGATCTGGAGCAATATGAAGTGATGACAGAAAGCTCCATCGAAGCTGGACGCTTTATTGAAGCACATCTCAGTCTATTACGCAAGATAAATATGATTGTGTGGCGGCAAAATGCTTCTGACCCAGTGTCACAATCAAGTCAGCACACTGACTCACTTGGCTGAATAATAATAGTTGAATTTTAAGAAGCACAGAGCTCCCTGTTCGCAGCTCTCGTATGGCAGTATGAGCTGTGTGTGTGTGTGTGTGACAGTCTGCAGTCGACAACACCACCACACTATGTGCAGCATTGCCAAGCCAACCCGGCTGACTAATGTGAAATGTGAATGTGGGCTGTTCTCTGTGTGAAACCGGTGGCTGATGTTGCAGATGCAAAGCAAAGCACTGAATTAACTTTTTTAGGCTTCAACCTCAGCTGCTCATTAGTGATTATATTGATAGAGGAAGAGTTTTTGGATAAAGGGGTCTAGGGTTATGATAACTTAGGTTCATTTATTGACATTCCCAGGCAGTGCATATACTGTGGTGTTGCTGAGCAATCACACTGAATCATCTTGTGTAAGATGCATTACAGCAGCCTGTTACACAACATATGGCATGGAAAAGTTGATAATCCAGGTAAAGCTACTGAAGGTATAACCTACTGACTTCACAGTCACCCTTTATCTAGATATAGATAAAGGGCGTATCAATAAGTATACACTGTAATCTAAAACACCTGGATAACTGGGGCTGAGTAAAATATCAAATAAATGCTATGGAGTAAGAAGTACAATAATACTAGTAGAATAGTGTCATGAAATGTTAGGACTTAAGAAAGGTATTTCAAATTTGTACTTATCTTACATTCTACCAAGTTGCAAAGGAAATCTGATCAATTTGGTTTGGGCTATCAACTTGGTTCCTGAGGATTCACACTTGCCAGCACTGGCTTTCTGACATGTCAGATAGTAAACTGCACTGATCTGATGCAGCAAAGTCAAATAAACCCCAATAAGACAACTAGAACAAAACCCAGCAGCTAGAAACCATTAAACAACAATGACACACACTGGACTTGAGGCTACTTTCCAGAAATATGCACTGTGTTCACCAGACTGTAGATCAAACAGACGAAGATGGTCAGGTCATAACCTCATAACATCTAATGCCACTTATAAAGAACCAAAGAAAAAAATATCCAACACTGCAGGGAAATGTTTGGCAGAAACCTGCCTGTAGCCACAAATCAGCCCAACAGAGAGAAGCTGAATTATTTTAATATGGGTGATTATCTCCTCCTGTGCACTGATACCGGCCAGCCTGCTCCATAACAACACTAAGAGTGCAGTGGATTTTACACTGTGGCCCTGCAGGCATTCACTGTGATGGCAAAGGCTGGAAATTACTAGGCACACAACATACTACCCATTATGTTTTTGAATTATTTGACTCTCCAACATTATAGCGTGAGATAAAATCCCTGCTGCTGCAGTGAATTTTCGCTGAAGGACAGTGGTGGTGGGAAGTTTAAGGTAGTGTCTTCTTCAGTGGGATAACCAATGACTTCCGTCATCCTAGTTGCCTAGCTGCCATTTGCACTGCATTCAGGCTGCTTTGGAGGACTCAGTGAGTCTCTACAAAAGCTTTGTTTGTTTCAGAGAGTGGTCAATGCACAGATGCATCAACAGGATCAGTTTAATATTAGTTATACTGGCCAGGTGATTCATTCATGTCAAACTTGGAAATAGTTTTGGTCCCTGTTGGCAAAAAGAACCATAAACACTTCAGCCTTAGTGACAAACAAGTGATATGAATGAATCAGGTGTGGCTTAGTTTGCAGTGAGAGCTAACACGGGGAACTTTGGCACCTTATTCTCAGAAAGGGGATTCTGGAAAACACATGACAAGTTCCTAAACAGATGCAATTGGAAAATATTGCTTTTGGCCTTCTCTCTAGACACATTTAAAGACGCAATGTGTAAAATATGAAGGCATCCCCTCACTGCTCACTATGTAGATTTAAAAGGCTCATTCTAAGATTATGAAAATGCAACAGTTGATATTTTCTAGTGATTACACACTACTGACAACATATTTATGAGTACTATAATCCATTTCTGCTAATTACTACCCACTGAAGCTTTAAACAAGAACAGTTATTCACCTGAGTGACTTATGGTAGATTGTACTGCCTATATGATATTCTTTAGAGGGGCTGCTCAGACTGATGAACAACTACGATGAATCACTTGACTCTACGCATTCACTCAGCTGTGTTGTTTCGGTTTCACTGCTATCACAGCAGACTGCTGTCTTCTGGGAACGAACCCCCCCCCCCAAAAAAACCTCAGTGCACACTACCTGTTCATGAGCAAACAGAATAGAAACTGTCAAATGTGTAAATAAACAACTGCTTGCTAACATGTTTGGCAATATGTTTGGTAACTGGTGTCTGAAGAAGTGTCACTATTATAAATATTGACAGAACGTCACCTTCTTCGATACAATAGGGCTGATCCAATATGTCATATTAGTAACTGCATTTATACTAACAATTTTAAGTGGATTCAGTATTGGCAGTGATACCTGCATTAAACAGGGTTGTTTGTCACTGTCATTAGAAAATTCAGTTTCTGCTGTCTGCATTTTTAAGTCATAGTGGCTGCTGAGACTTTCACCTTTTCAGCACAACCAAAATACCTTTTCCTCCTGTTATGTCTCCGTACATTCATTGATTCCAGTGAATTCCAAATTTTTGAAGTATAAATACAAATTTAATATGTACATATTTAAAATCTGGTTAAAATAATGGCATGGGGATACTACACAGTGTCTACGACTGGTCTGAGATGAGATGTCTGAAAGAGAACCAAGAGAAAAACTTGGACGAGTGCATGTTTATTCATTATTCAGGCTCTAGTACATTGATTAGTACTAGAAAGAAGTATCTCAGACAAACATCTCAGCTTTGATTGACTGACTAGTCCATTTTATTCTGCACATCTACAACACTTGCCCACTAGGATTTCTGAAGGTGCTTGTGGTCAAGTTACTTACTTTGCATCTACAGAGCATCAGAAGCTTAAGGGTCTGAAATTAGCCGCAAGGCAAGTGGCAGTGAGTTAGGACTGACTTCAGCTGCGAAGATCTCATTAGCTCACAACCTCTAAAGCAAGAAAACACAGGGGAAGAAGCCAAAGCATTACTGACAGCACGGCAGGCTTCCTGCCGACAAACCCCAATCAATAGCTGATCAGTCATGACAGTCACACACAGACAGTCTGGCCTCCAGCCACTGCTGAAATCTAATTTTTAATCTTTGTAAAAATATTTAATTTGATGTGCATTTTATTTTTTCCAATTTTCACATTCAAATATCACAGTCAATAAAACATAACAACATTAACCTGGACAGCTGCGCCTCAATCATTTCATGCCAGAGGTGTGTTAAAATATGCAGCAGTCATTGGGAATATATTCAGATTCTTAGCTTAGGTAAAATAACAAAGCCACAACATTAAAACATTCTATTTCAGGTAGATGCCTCTGAAATGTTGGACAAATAAAAGTCCAACATCTAATTAAATGACAGTGTTACATCGAATAATAATTAACTTGTTGAACTGTTGGACAGGCTGATCTATAACAATGCATCATTTTTCATAATTCTAGGTTTATTGGGTTGAATGCTTTGAGCACAGTGAGCTATAAGTAGAGCTGGCTGATAATTATTAAAGTCAACTATAAAACACTGCCCTATGACATGTAGAGCTCTAGACATTTAAAGTACCATAAAATGAAAACACTCACTCAAACTTCAGTAACCCGAATTTATACTTAAGCAGTGTACTTCAACGAATGCATTTTGTACTGTATGTGTGCAGCACCAATAGATGGGTTTAATTTGGCAATGATGCTGTAGAGAGTTGATCTCTCTTGGATACTGAGCGGGGAAACCTGACAGGGACCCTACATTTGAAAGGTGGAGCAGCAGCAGGAGAATAAGGATGAGGACGAAGGTAATCTAGGTCTCTTACTCTGACCAACAGTCCCTCCTCATTCATTTTTAATCCTCTAAGGCAAAGCTGCAGGGCTGCTGGGCTTTTCTGCCCCAGGTGGCCTGCTGTGAATTTCACTGTGCTGCAACAAGACCCTCCCTTTTTAACACACACACAGGAACTAGTGCATGGACTTACTTAAAGTCGATCAGGATAAGAACATGCTGTACAGTATAAAAGATAAGGGTTGAGCAGTGACCAACTGGCCCCGGAGATGTGTGTCGGGTTGTGGGCGAGGGATGGATATGTGTATGTGTGTGTGTGTGTGTGTGTGTGTGTTTGTGTATGTTCCTCCACCCGGGCTATTGTGTGGACAGTAAATCATGATGATTCACTGGTGTTATTCAGAGGTTCTTCGCACATAAATGAAAGCCTTGGGGAAATCAGAGCTGCCTCCAGGTAGGAACGTCTGGCTGTTTAGTACAACAGCTGAAGTGCTGAGCGAGCTTTGTGAATCACCAGTCTGTATCAGAATTTTATGATGCTGCTGCTCAGGAAAAACAGGTCTGCAGTCACGCAGAGCAGTTTAGAGTTTCGTAAAACAAGAAGATGGGGAAGACGGCCAAGAAGATGCTGATTATATGAAGTTGACACAAGATGAGGTTGCGTATATATATCAAGAGCCACCCACAGTGACTGTTTTATTGTTTATGATTGACCTCTGTCCCAGTTTAGCAACTAGAAGTATTTTTTTTCCTCAGCTTGACATCAGTTTCTGAGGTCAAAAAAAAAAAAAAAAAAAAAAAAAAAAAGCATTTCCCCAGGGAGACACAGGCCTTCCCCTACATCCCCAACAATACAAACATCCCCACATTAACTTACTCCCAGTTACAAGAGCAGGGATGTGAATATATAATTTACGGCAAGGCTGACTGCTCCAGAGTTATTTCTGTCATAAGACCACCAGCAGCTCAGGGGGCTTCTATTTTATGCTTTGGCTCTTTTTCTGCAGTACAACTCACTCAAAGAAGAAAAGACCAAGTCACACAAAAACCCCAACAGCAGACCGAAAATAAACTGTGGAATGTTTCTGATGTGTGGTCCAAAACGCCAAGTGGTCCCTAAACCATAAGAACAAGCCAAAGAGTGAAGCTGCGCTGCAGAACAGCTCTCATGTTTCCTGTATATAAGCAACAGTCAGATGGAGCCATAAACCCAGACACACTGTGTCACTGCTGCACTTTTGTTCCTCTGTTTGAAGAAGAAAGCAAAGAAGACACAGGCATCACACACAGATGTGTATGCAGATGGGCCCCTGTGGAGTGAAAAGACTCCAAATAAACACCTGGCTGTACAGGCTGCAGCCCTGCTCTGTGGGAAGAAGAAGAAGAAAACCAGGCTGCAGTAGTTGTTTGGTTTTTTTGTTTTTTGAATGAACTGACTTCACACATTGTCTCGTTTAGCAGCGTTTCCCTCTCTGACCAATGACCACTATGCTGCTGCAGACTGGATTTCTCTATTCCAGCCGCAGTTAAGTTGAAACGGGCCTCATGTCTCCGTCTGTCAATTCACACACACACATTCAACAGCTGTCAGTCTGCTCTTCTCTTCATTTCCGTTCAACGCCACAATGTGTCAACGCCGTCTGACGCTAATTTACACAAACTCGACAAAGTTTCTCGCAGCCTGCAAAAGCCGCGTTGTGTCGTTACTCACGTCCCAAGGACTTCCTTGAAGTCAAAGATTTTCTTGATATCATCGACGTGCTTTTTCCAAGATCCATCGCTGGACTCGCCGTTTTCTTTCGCCATTTCGCACCGGGGGGTGGTGGGTTGGTGGTGGGTTTGAGGAAAAGAAAAGCCGCTGTTGGAGGATCGCCACAACCCAGTCCAAATAAATAAATAAATAAATAATTTTAAAAAATAGAAATAAAGGGAAAGTATTGCACTTGTGTATTTCACCGAGAGCTTCCTGGCTGCTTTCCGACTCGCTTCCTCAGCCCATGCACGCAGCCAGGCGACCCGAGCAGGGGAGAGGTATGTCCTACCCTGAGAGGTTATTTGACTAATCTCTTTGACGTAGCGGATCCAGAGCCTGAGCTTCCCTGTGTTCAGATCACTGTGACGGGGGGGGGGGGGGAAGCACGGGGCTCTCCCCCTCCTCCTGCCCGGGCGGGATCCAGTCAGCGTGAGGCGGCGACGCGGGGAGCTTGAGGTCGGGCTGCGTGCGGGAGGATGACACTTGGCAGGCGCATCCGAGCGTTTGTGCCATCGAGTCGCAACCGACCGCCCTGTGGTTGTTATAGCGATAGGAGGAGTGGGAGGTTGCTGCTCCCGCCTTTCTATCTGACAGCGAGCACAGCCACAGATTTAAGTGTTCGCATTGCACCAAATCACCGGGCCGGTCGGTGCAAACTCCGGTGCCAGGGTCAGTCTCTCGCGCTCTCTCTCTCTCTCTCTCTGCGCTGCGACAAATCTTAAGGTTCAGGACAAACGTCGATTTTTTTGTTTGTCGCACAAACTGACGCTTAACATGTGTTGCAATGTTAAGGCAGGGGCGTAGTTAGGTGTCATTGGGGCCCATGTGGCAGGTGACCCTTGCCCAGGGGTGGACTGAGACAAATCGCCCAAGCTGATTCATAAATGTTGTGGACAAATGTACCTGTGGAAGTTGCTTTATGGACAGGTCGTTGGACAAAACGGTTTTTGTTTTTTTCAACTAAAAAGAGTCATTTCAATATCATCTTATCATTTTACAGACAAAATGAACTGATTCATCGTTTAAATGATCAATATTAAAATGTCATATGCTGCACGGTTAATACCTTTAAGGCAAAGTTGTGATTTATGATTCTGACCTCTATAAGTGCGTTTGAATAGACAGTCAAGGGAAAATAAATTAATGCTGAATCCACCAAACCCACTTCTTTTGCCACAGGAAACTTTTTCCAAAACCTGGTGGGGTCTAGAGGAAATGTCTTCAGTGCATTCCCACTTCATGATGAGTTTATTAAGTTAAACTCAATAGCTGTGCTGGCTCTTAAGAATTGGTGAAAAGAAACATGTTGCACAGTCATACATTTTTTTGAAAATATTTCTATTTGAAAATTCAGGTTTGCTTTATTTACATCAACCCTTTAATGCAATTATTTTAAATTCAAGTTCAAACATTTATTAAAATAATTATGTGCTTCTTAACCCAAATCTGTACCATGAAATGTTCATTAAATCTTTAAGTCACACAGGTACGACTTTTTGCTCAGAAACAACTCTCTCCCTCTTAAATGTAGTTTTAAATTCAGTTCAAGTTTTTTCACTTTCATATAAATATTTCAAGAATAATGTTCAGAGATTTCTTCCAAGTTATACTTGTATTTCCTTCTCAGGACTTAATGTCACTATTCTTTTTACCGCTTCCTTTGATTGTTCTTTATATTGTTGACCAGTTTGTTTTAAAACTGCACGTCCATAACTACTAAAAAAGTCTGATGTATCAGCCACACAGCAGCTCTGTGCATTTAACAGTGAGGGTGGGACAATCTGTAGTACTGTCTGTTGCGTAGTCTGTAGTCTGTAGTGTAGTACTGATGCTTGTGTACTGGTTATTTAGGCTCCCAGTCTCGTTGAGTCTTAGGAGAAGGTGGTCGTGAGGATGGCCTCTTGTTGCTGGTGATGGAGGGTCCCGATACCGACAGCAGGGGCAGGCAGAGCAGGTCGGCTGACTACTCGGAGCTGAGGGCAGAGGGAGCAGTGATGTATGTTCAACGTCCACAATTCGTTTCTAATCCGTTATGATTTGCACTGGAGATCGTCCAGGATTATTTCAAACGCTGCTCACCTTGCAGGCCAGTTGCTTCTCAAATCTGGGAGCAACAAAAGACCAGGGACCCATGTTCTGAGGCTCCTCCTGACTCCAAATAAACTCTGAGGGAAGTGAAAACAGATGACACCTGATTCTAAAACAAAAAGGAACTTTAGAGTTTGCAGTGCGTGTTCAGGTCAAATGTGACGTAACCTGGAGGAAAGAAATTCTAACTCAAACTGAAACTAGATGTTTGGTAAGAACAATATAAGAGAGAGCTGAAGTAAAACCTGAACTTTTAGGCTTTGTTCCAGAGGTTAAGGGAAAAAAAAACAAACAAAAAAAAAAACACCCAGAAGTATCAGTATTCCTGGCTTTCATGGTCTTTAATCAAAATCCGTCACATTAATGTGAGAAATAGGATGCTGATAGAATTAAACTACCACTTCTGGAGTGAACAATGAACCAATAAACGCAGTAAATCTTTTATTTCTACTGCTTATTATAAGTCTTTTGCTGCAGTATGTTTGATTGATGGCTTATTTTAGCATCTTTAAGATCATTTTTTGATTGCAGTTATATACAGTTTTCCTCACAGCTGCTTCAGGCCCCAGCAACCTCCACCAAGATGGTAGGGCGGCCTATGTGGTACGTGAGAAACAAAAAAAGACATCACTCACTGCTGTTTAATGACACGAGCGCACAGCAAAACAGTAAGATGACACTTAGGGAATGAATCAAGCTACGAATGGAGGCAGAAACACAATATTGTGAAAAGCGATGGAGAAATACATCACTGAAAAGGCAGAAGAGGGGCAAATGCACAGGTGACTTCAGGATTCGAGCCCTTTGTGTGAAAATTGCCAGTAAATGCATCCTCCTCTACCGATGTGTCATAAATGTGGTGCGGGTCATTAGAAGAGTGAGACCCATCTTCACTAAGTACAATTCACAACCCACAAGTGCAAAAGATGAAATCGGTAAAGAGAAGGATGTGGACACTAAGAGCCTCTGGTTCCCTAATGTGAGTCTTGCATAACCACATAAAGGATGTCAGGACTGCCACTCATTCAGTTACTGAGGGTGGACAAAATAACAGAAACAGTTTTTGCATGATGCACACATTTAGCAGTATCAGCAAGCGACTGGTTCTACCAAACTTCTAAAAAAAAGTATATTTTTAATAAATCACCTTTCTCCAAGTAAGCAAAAGATAAAACTGAAATAACTTTCTGTTGTCAGCATAGTCAGATTTCAGCACTCAGTGTCCCTAAGAACAAAACCAGGCATCTCTAAAGATTTTAACACCATCAGGGCGGAATTAAAGAACTAGTATCCCAGAAAAATATTTCTCCAGGTGTTGATTTTTAGTAAAACAGTCCATTGTAATATCTTAGATTTCTCAAAAAAGAGGATTGTTAAGAGGATTGTCTGTCTGAACCCCTGCTTGCTATATTATACATTTGTATGTTTATTATTACTTGTTCTTTTTTGCAAAAATGTGTCAAAAATCATTACGTATGCAAAACACAGGAAAGGTGTGTTAGAAAAGAGGAACAGTGAACACAAAGAGACTACAGATGTCACACAGTATTCAGTTACCATCAAACTGAACTGTGTTTTTTGGACTGTCAAGACAAAAACTGGTTAAAATGTCCCTTTGGCCTCTGAGAGCATAGGATGGGAATTTGTCATTATGTCTGACATTTTTAAACAAAAATGATCACATAATTGAGACAGAAACAGATAAAATCTCACATTTCTGAGGAACAGCACATTTGTGTTTACAGTGAGGTTACTATAATGGCTGTTGTTGTGCCCACTTCTGGATTTCTTCTGGATATAAAAGTCTGGTTTGCTTGTAATATACAATCTCAGTGCAATAAACTAAACAGGACTTTGGCAAAAGCAAACAAACTGCTGTGAAGGCATCTATGACGTCATTATGTCTGGGAGGAGAAGTGGAGCTACGCAAAATGGTCAGCAGAGGTTGTGGAGGGTCACATACCTTTGGCATTGGGGTATTTTTTGAGCTCCTGCTGCAGAGCCTCCAGTGGGAACGGACACAGCTCCTCCACACGGATCAGCGCTGTGTTCTGTTTGGCTGCTGACGCCTCCCTGTGTTTCAGCAATGCATAGTAATGCTTCCCTGAGCACAGCACCACCTTTTGGACACTGCACAGAGCAAGAAAAAAAAAAACAGACAGTGTAATGCTTCTAAAGGAAGCGTCTTCCACATTTAAGCATCTTTTATTAAGGGCCATACAAAACATCATATGAAAAACCTCTTTGTTTAAGAAACTATTACACAATCACTGAATTGATGAGATCAGAAGAATATATGTAACACCACTGACAACACATAGAGGATAAATTACAAATCACTAGAAAACTCTCCAAGTTTTAACAGTGATCTGTAAATATGAATCTGTGTGTGACATCTGTACCTTTCTGCAGAAACTGAAGCGTCACCTAACACTGGTCTGAAAGATGTTCCTGGTGCCATTTCAGCAAGACTGGACACTGCTCCCTGGAAAAGGCACAATATCCAGCCACTTAAACAAAACGCAGTCGGAGATAAAACGCTAAAAATGTTCTTGACAACGTATTGAGTTCTTACAGAAAATCTCAGCAGCGTCTTGGGTCCAACCACAATCAGAGGTTTACGGAAGTTACGAATCATCTGTCTCCTCAGCAGGTGGAAATACTGAGCTGGAGTGGTGGGGTTGACCACAGCCATGTTCACATTGTCGCCATCCACGCCCTCCTCTTTACTGTCACACAACTAAGAGACAAAAGAGTTGAAGTTAGAAATCATTTACAATTCAGGTAATATGTAATTTTCACACATAATCACCACTCAACGCAGAAACATCCAAACTTGTAAACCTGTAATCTCTATGTGAATGCAATAAAATACAGTAGCAGACATTTGGAGAACCTGATATCAAAGTCAGAGCTGTAGCTTGAAGACAATACAATTTAAAAAAAAAAAAAAAAAAAAAAAAAAAAAAAAAAAAGCTAATTTCAAGAATGCCTGCTTTTTTATATTTTGCATAAATGAGGTAGTCATTTCTCTTGGTGAGGCTGATAACGTTTTGCCTGCCTGCTGGCTCTAACAGTGTCTAAGGGTGTTCAGTCATTCATTGTCACTAGTAGGAAGTGAATGTATGTTTAGTGTGTCAGATGGGAAAAATCAAAATATAACTTCAAGCACTACCCAGGCCATTCATGTCATTCAGTCACTGTCTAAATGTACCGTTTGTCTTGTTGTGATCATTCACTACTTACTTTAATCTGTGAGATCATTAGTGTCTGTGATAAGTTACAACATGTGCACAGAATAAAAAATGGCAAACGCAGCACATTGTGACTATTGTATCTATGTATCGTTTCTTTATTATAGCTCTGTATAAATGAAAAAAACTAGTGTCCATGACTGTACACTACTTGGCAATGGGAAATGAGTCACATTTTTTAGAGACAGCTCATCTGTGATTGATGACGCAAAATGAGGATCACTCTCAATTTATTACTCACCATAGAGCCAACCTAGCGTCTATTATAATGAGAGTAGCGACTCTGGACACAGCTTTAATCAGACCTTCCTGGTGTGGTTTTTGGTGTAGCATTAATCAACAGCCAAGGAATCTGCAAGACCTGAACATGCAGTTCGTGCAAGTGTATGGTGGCAGAGTTAAATATACCATGGGTTTACAACATAGCACTATATCCATTAAATGTGTGTTTAACTAGCAAAAATGTCACCAAAAGTTATTTTTGTTTTCAATTTTTTGATTTTAAGCAACAATTCAGAGTAAAATTTTCAGGTTTTTTTTATGATTTAGATGTTTAGATTTTTATAAGAACCTTCACTATGTAATATTTAGAGCGATCTATCGGGAGAATTGGAATATAGTATTCTAAAGTATGTTGTTATTAGGGTGTAATCACTGGCCATTTCGAGTTTCAGTGAGTCGGTGACGTTACAGTAACACTGACCTGGAGGAATCGTTCCATACGGCAAGAGGAGTGTTCAGGTCCGGCTCCATCGTAGCCGTGAGGCAGCAGGATCACCATCCCACACTGCAGCAGCCATTTGGCTTCTCCTGAGGACACAACAGTTTTACAGCTGACGCATGAAGATTTTTCAAACTAACGTGAGTCGCTGTGAGTCTGTTGATTGCACTGGGCAACCAGGAGTTTACCTCCAGAAATAAAGGTATCAAAGATGATCTGTGCTCCATTGAAAAAATCTCCAAACTGAGCCTCCCAGATGGGAAGGAGCTTTGGCTGTGCGATGCTCATACCATACTCAAATCCAAGCACTGCCTCCTCAGACAGCGGGCTGTTACACACCTGTATGACATTACAACAGACCAAATGGAAGGAAGAAACTGTATGAGGTGGGTAAAGGAATAAGAATATCTTACATTAGAATTAATGAATTAAATACAGTGTGTCATGATTTATGTCATGACAGACTATGTTCACACTAATGGCTTTATCTACTGTATGAGTGTTACCTCCAGGAAACCTGTCTGCTGTGGGCTGACATGATTAAGAGGGATGTACATGTCATTGGTGTCTTGACACACCACCATGGCATGTCGCTGACTAAATGTGCCTCTTCCCACATCTTGTCCACTGATTCGAATATTAAAGTCTGTGACAACAAACAACTTGTAATCTTCAAGTCTATTTCTTGACAGCAATAAAATGCCATAACAGACCAAAGCTCATATTCATATTGCAAGGTTTCATTCACACACTGACCTTGCAAGAGGAGAGAGCCGAAAGCCAGGGCCTCCGCTGTGGACCAGTCCAGTTTGGTTCCATCCTCCAGCTTGCTCAACCGAGCCTGAATTCACAGAAGGGAAAAACTCAGCATCTACTGTAGCTACTGCCATGTGAACACAAGAGAATCCAACAAAAGTGACAGCTGTACCTGTACATGGGTCTTTCCAAGGTGGCTGTGTAGCTGGATTTGCTCAGGTATGTCAACAGATTTCGCTCCAACAAACTGCAGCAGAGAAGTGGGCACGCCAGTGTCCCAGGTGGTGACTCTGGCCTGGGGTTCGACCAGATCTCCCCAGCGGCCCTGCAGGTTGGTGGGTGGGGGGCTGTATAGGGTCATGTTTGCCAGCTTGTCATTGAGCATGCCATAGTATTTGGATTTAATGTCATCACGCTCAACATCAGTCATCAGACCCTCAGAGATCAGCTGGTCTGAGTAAGAGTCAGGGACACTCTTACGGGATCTGAAAAGAAGCAACGATGTGAGATTAGCAGCACTCATCAGAAACCTTGTGTTTGAGAGGCCTTTGTCACTTTGGCCAGAGCCCAAACATCAATCTGACACATATACATATAACTTTTGAAGTGATGGGGGAAAAGTGATGGGATACAGAGTGAACAAGTTAAATTTGACTGACCGGATAATCTTGTACATGGCTGGGTTGGTGAAGAATGGCTCGTCCAGCTCGTTGTGGCCCCACTGGCGGTAGCAGATCAGATCCACGATTACATCTTTTCTGAAACAGCGTTGGTACTCCACAGCTAGCCGAGCAGCCCGAAGTACCTCCTCTGCATCATCTCCATTCACATGGATCACAGCACAGTTCACCATCTTACCTGTGAGAAAAGTTGCCCGATTATAACTTCTGACATCGATTTCAGGGCAGCATGGTGGTTAGCACTGCTGCCTCACAGCAAGAAGGTCCTGGGTTCGCAACCCGGCCTTTCTGTGTGGAGTTTGCATGTTCTCCCTGTGCTTGTGTGGGTTTACTCCAGGTACTCTGGTTTCCCCACAGTCCAAAAACATGTATGTCAGGTTGATTGGTGACTCTAAATTACCCATATGAGTGAGTGTGAGTGTGTGAGGTTGTGTGTCTCTATGTGGCCCTGTGATGGACTGGTGACCTGTCCAGGGTGTACCCCTGCCTTTCACCCAAAGAGAGCTGGGATAGGCTCCAGCAGATCCCTGTGACCCTGGTTAAGGAATAAGCGAAAATGGATGGGCATTGATTTCATTTACAAGACATGTCAATATCATTTGATTAATCACAATGCTATTGGTGAGTTTCACTGACCAACATCACTACAGTACAGAGACGATCTCCCTCTCTCTGACGGAGTGGTGTAACCCACTTGATTGTTCACAATGAGGTGGATGCTCCCACCGACTCTGTAGTGTGGGAGGTTTGAGAGCGTCAAAGTTTCTGGAACGATCCCTTGACCAGTGAAAGAGCCATCACCGTGGATCTGTGGAGAGAAATAAAAAAGCAACAGACATGAATAACTATTCAATAATTCAGATTGATTAGGACATCTTTAAGAACTCTCCATCTTACTATCATTCAGTTACAGTTATATATATATTTATTCTGCAATGCTAAATGAAAGGTTAACACCAACCACTGCAGAGATTAACCCTGCACTGGAGGGCAAAGTGGCTTTCACCTGACTGGTTGGAGATCTACAACTCAGACAAAAGTGCAAATACAGATTTGTTTGTAAACAGAAAATATCTGTTTGTTGGTACAAACAAAGAAAGCTGTATTAATCATTTTTGTTAGTTTTAAACATGTCTATCATCATTCTGTAAATTTATTGTTAACTTTATTGTAAACACAAGGCTGTGTGTGTTTGTGTATCAGCTGTTGTGACCCAGCACCTGCACACAGATGACTTGGTCCCCGGGCTGGGCGTGCTCTTCGGGCGAATAGTCTCCTTCTTTCCTGAGCTGCTGCCTGGCTCGGGCTTTGCCCTGAACCACAGGGTTAATGGCTTCAAGGTGAGATGGGTTGGGTAACATGGTCACATGAAGAGGGCGTCCGGATCCAAAATCTAACTCCACTGAGGAGGTGAGGTGGGAGAGGACATCACCGATGGCAGGTGAGGTGTCGGGGAACTCGCTGAGGCCACGCATTTTACGGAACATGAGCTGGAGAATAAACAACAGCAGAACAGTGTTGTTTGATATCTCATCTTTGTTAACTCTTTGGCAACTAACTGTGACTTTCTTGTTTACATATGCTGGTGATTAGAGTATTGCAAATAAAGATCTAATCTTATCAGCACTGTTCACCATCAGACCATGTAAAAGCAAACATGTTTCATTAGATGCACTTGTCTTGGACTGTCTAACCTCTGGAGGGAACTTCAGCAGGCCTGCCAGGAGGTTGAGTCGCCCTCTGTGGGGCATGCCAACGATGACGTCGGTGATGCCACTGTGGGCCGACTGGTGGAAAAGCTCATAGAAAAAGCCCATCATGCTTTCTGCTCCTTCTCCTCCGTAACGTTTCACAGTAGAAAACTTGGTGGCCAGAAAATGGTCAAACTCCTGCATATTATGACAGTCAACAGAAACACGCATTAAAAAAGTGACATACAAAATGTAATAAGATATGTCAAATAGCACGCTAAACTTTTTCACATTATATATGGTTTGATCTCCCTCTTTCTACCTGGACCTACTTGAGACTCCAGCATGATCTTAGCCAGCTGCCTCCTGTCCTCAGCGGAGAAACTCTTCTTTTTGAGCTCTTCGAAGCGGTCAGCAAACCACTCCCTCTCCTCGAGGCTGCTGAGCTGGCTGGTCTCCACGGACAGGTGGCCACAGTAGGTTTCTTCCAGGTAGGCCTGAACCTCCTCCACTGAAGCCTGTGCATTGCCAAAGTGCTGTAGACCTACAGAATAGAAAATCTAACTTTGGTGATTTGCATGTTGTAATGCAGTGGTGTTACTTGCTCCTCCTGTCATCATTTCGTTTCTCTTTGCAGTAATTTTGAACGTTTTATACTTTCTAAACCTCTTTGCAGTATTTTTTTTTACATGTCTTTCTTGCAAAGAAGAAATAGTTACTGTTTTTTTCCGCTGCTTGATGACTTCTACTGGTACAAACTGTCAAAGCCCGCCCCCCAAAAATATTCATTCATTCATTCAGAAATTTAAACTAGCAACATTTATGAAGCTGTTGTGTCAAGCATATGTCTAAACAGGTTTCTATCCAGTGTTTATCGGGTTTAGAAATCGTGACTAACACTGATTGAAGGGAACATGTAAATCACCAGAACAAAAAAATGTTAGACCAGTTTTGGGAATTAGCTCAGAGGTGCATCTCATGATCCTTCAATTGAAAGGCACATAATGACAAAGCCTGAGGGGTCTTTCCTTCGTTTTCTTTTCTAATTGTATATGTTTTCCTTTGTGCTTTGCAGTGCTGAATAAACACTTCACTCTATTCTGTAGCATTATCTGTCATGCACATAAAAAGTGTAGTTATGTGCATTTTCAATAAATGCTCAGAGCCATAGTTTCCATCTGAACAAACATTAGTACACTGTCTTATTGACAATATGACTAATTATTCTGCTTGTCATGTTCATAGTCGATGAGAAAAGCACTTGACTTTCTCGTGGCACTCATTTAAACACTGCTGTTAAAAAATGGTTTTGCATGATGGATGAATCATTTTAAACAATGACAATTTGCTGTTCTGCAAATAGAAATTCTGATCTGAGAAATGCACCAAAATGACAGAGAATGAACTGCAAGGTAATCATCACAGGGTAGGGCAGGGATAATTAGAAAATAACAAGTGGCCCTGATAAACCGGTTCTGTCAGTTTGGGCCTCTGGGCACAAAGTATATGTGTGTGTGTGTATATATATATATAATCATAGGTGATGATTACCTATGAATTGGTATGTGTGTGTGTGTATATATATATATAAAACTAAAGTCTTTAGCCCAGCTCTGGATTCATGTTTTCGTCCACACCTGTAACTTACCTGAGGTGTTGAGCTGTCCTCTGATGGTGCCTGTCAGCATGTTGATCTCCGGGACACAGTCTGCAACAGGCTTTTCAGGAAGGAGAGGATTAATTTTAGCTGCCTTGTGTCCATGTGCTCTGTATGCCTCCACCAGACGGGCAAGGCCGTGATCTGTGCACAACAACAACAAACCAAAACAATGATATGTTACTTAGTGACATTACTTTCGATGAGGTGGTGTTAAATTGTGCATATGGAAATGAACCCCATACTGACCTTGGTTTAGTGCAGCGATGCGATCTCCCTGAGTCCTGTCGTGCCGGTGAGTCTGTTTGGGCCGGTATCCGTAAACACCTTTCTCGGTGTGGTAACCGCAGCCAACGACGCTCCGGGCGACGCTCGGGGGCAGCCTGCTCAGAGACTTCTTCAGGAAAAGTACGGTGGTCATGATGTTTAACGCACAGGCCTAACTGTTTACGCTTACATGTAGCAGCTGAACATCTACGGATTACAGCATGGCGGCCACTGCAGACACTGAAACGTTATGGGAGTAAACGCCGCAGCGAAAGGTTATTGGCTGAGCAGCCTGCCCCCATCTCACGACACTCTCATGTAGAAATCGTTCACGGTGTACTCTGTGACTTATTTGTTCATTTTAACATTTGTATATGTTAAACAGTTACATTTTGAAAGAAAGGTATTTTTGTGTAAACCAGACTTTTTTTAAGTACTTGAAGTAGCTGCCGTGCAGTTCGAGAGACTAGTATCATGAGCTAATATTTGTGCTGCATTCAGGGGCTTCTTGTAAATTCCATACACCGCCACGTAGGGAAAAGCAGGATTGAAAGACTTCGACACTTTGCTTTTTTCTTAAAATTTCTGTACAATTTGTCTGTTTGCAGAAAGAATGTAATTTCTTTAAATTTAAAATTAATGTGATAGCGATATAAAAAGGAATAATGTCGCTTCATACTCTACATTTAGCTGAAATAGCATAATTCATGTCTTTATGTACCTGTCCAGGGTGTACCCCTGCCTTCCACCCGAGAGAGAGCTGGGATAGGCTCCAGCAGATCCCCGTGACCCTGAACCAGGAAAAGCGGGTATAGAAGATGGATGGATGGATGGATGGATGGATGTCTTTATGTCTCCTAGTAGGCAATATCAACACCTCTGAATGTTACTACATGTCCAAATATGCACAAGGACCTACTGGTGTACCTGAAAATGACAGTGTACTGTACCTCTATGTCACTGAATCTAGAATGAACAGGGCATGATAGGCTTTATTTATGGGCTCATGTAAAATGAATGCATTTAATAATCCTAATCAATGCAATGATCTCAGCCTGCCCACATACATAAGCACAGGGAATAATCATATCCCACAGTGTACTTTGGCAATTGAGTCTGGAAACAATGACATCATCTTTCTACTTAATCCTCCATGTTAAGATAATATTGAAATGTTCCTTGTGTAGGCTACCACTTCTGGATCCATTTTGTTGATACTTTTGTGGCTATGATTTTCATTTGTCCTCTCCAGGTACAGCTGCTATCTTATGCAGATTCAATAACAGGGTGAACCGTACAGCAAAGGCAGTGGAGAGGCCAGCTTCCTGTCCCACATTTCTGTCACCACACCACCCTGCAATGCAGCTCAACATGTCTTTTTAAAGGGAGATGAGGCTCGTTGTTGTGGATCCATTATGTCGTTATGTTCTGTTTGTTTTTTACTGCTACAATTATTTTGACTTCTAGCAGATGGTAAGCCATTCTCAATGGGCTGCAGAAAGGCACTGTAGGATATAACTATTTTGATTAGCTGGGGCAGCTAAGATACTGCAAACTTGAAAGTCTCACTTTAAAAAAGGAATCAGGGAGATCAAACATATTTTGATGATAAAGTTTGTAAAAGTCTTTCTTGATGTGGAGATTCTGAGAACATGTTAAGACTTGGGTATAATAAAACATTTTTTTACCTCTTTCACAGCGTGTGCAATATCCAGGGGTGCACATGATACTTCATTATTGGTCTAATCTCTACAACTGGAAGAAAAGTAATTTAAAATTCTACTTAAGTCAAAAACAAATGATCTGTCAAATAGTCTCAGTTACTGCGCATGGAAGACAATAGCATCAAATCCTTGTGCTGAGAATCTGTAATTGTGAATTTCTGCTAGAAAAATGCAAATTATTAAAATAACTATAAAAACATAGATCACCTAAAAAAAAAAAAAAAATGCTGCTGAATGTTCTGCCAACGTGCTCAAAAATATTAATTCAACCTGATAGACAGAAAACGCTTTGGAATATAAATTCACATACAGTATGCATGATATGACTAGCATTTTGTACTTGAACGAAAAATAATTTGTAACACCCCCTCCACACGCACACACACACACACACCTGCTACTGCTCAGAAAGAAGCAGAGAAGCACAACAGAGAAACAAGTTAGCGAGACATGACACACTGGGGGAGGGAGGGATGGTTTGGTTTTTTTTTTTAAATGCCTAAACACTGGACAAGCACAACACACAAAGACACACAGT
Source organism: Mastacembelus armatus (assembly GCF_900324485.2). Taxonomy (NCBI): domain Eukaryota; kingdom Metazoa; phylum Chordata; class Actinopteri; order Synbranchiformes; family Mastacembelidae; genus Mastacembelus; species Mastacembelus armatus. Next base: position 7,309,368 of record NC_046638.1, on the reverse strand, counting down.
CCATATTAGGGGAAATGGTTTAATTTGGAGACAGAGGCAAAGAAACACACCACACATGAACAAACATTGACCGAAAAAGAACAGTCTTTCGGCTACACACTCCGCTATGAGGAAAAAACTGAAAACTCTACACAGGTAAAAAGCAAGGCTCAAACTAAACAGATAGGTAACTTTTCAACTAAGACAATTTATCCACACAAGTTGAAATCCTGATGACCATTAAACTATGTGGACAGCACATATACTAACATGAAACTTACCATTAGAGGATCCCAACCCCCCCATAATGGAAACTGATTAATGAAGTGAGAAACTTAGAGATCCAAGTAAAATCAACATCAGGCATCTTTCAGACAGAAACTAAAAAAAAATTGCTTGACACCACCAAGAGGCCATACTCAAGACCTGATCAAGGCGAGGCCACATTGAGAGGCCAGACAATTTTTTTCCAATATAGATTTTTTTTTTCCTTTAATTTCCAATATAAAAAGCTTCACTGGTACAAAATACATATGAACAACCAGTTGTAGAAATTGGAAAGCCTGTGTATGTCTTTTTTTTTTTTTTTTCTTTTTCAAATCCCACCCAGTTTCAAAAAGTTGATATTGACTGAAAAGAAAAAAAACCAAAACACTATTTTATGTATATAATACAGATCACATCAAGATGCACCCACTTTGGCTTTCATCAAGACAAGACAAAACATCTATTAAATTATTGGTGGAACATGAACAAAGTCCTATCAATTATCAGACAAGAAAATAAACAGGAAAAGTTTTTTTTTCATTTTTCTTTTGGATCAAGACGATATCTATAGAGATGCAAAGCTACCACACTGTCAAAAAAATAGCACTTCAGAATATGAAAACAAGAAAAAGTGATTGTTAGAGCTTGAATGGGATTTGTGATGGAAGCCCCTGAAGTGAGTCAAGTTCCTGTTGGGAGCACTGTGGACTGTACATTGTGCTTTTTTATTTAAAAAGGAAAAAAAACAAAACAAAAAAAAATCATTCACAGTAACACTTCACCATACACCTCACTGCCACAGACCCGCAATCATTTCAGTGTTAGACACATGATTTTATGACTAAGATCTTAACAAGGGACCAAAGCCGACTTTTACTTGACTTTACTTGTTTTTGACTTTATTAAACTCAAAATAAATTCCCCAACACATCTGTTCACTGATCGTTTGTATCGCAAAGTGTTACAGTACATGTGTTTACACTCAAAGAAAAAGGTTTAACCTTCAAATGTATGGGGAAGTTTATCTACAATTTTAACCAACTTCAAATTGAGTACATCACAATACACATTTACCAAAAACTCCAACACAGAGTGGGGAAGGAAGAAAGGGGGTCGTGAGCAGGTGAAAAGAACTTTCATGACACTGGCACAAACAGACAAAAGAGAAAAAAAAAAAAAAAAAGCTAATTGCAGCAATCTCTAAATCAAGGCCTAATAAGGATGTGTAGGCAGTTTCTAGACATATATATATATATATATGGCACTTTGAATATTGTATTGCATTTGGATAGAAAAAACACACTGTAAAAAGCACATGCTCATATTAAAAAGTGAAATCAGTGGTACCTTGAAAATTCTGGGATTATAATCACACAACATTCGGCAAAAGTGATTAGCTCCCACAGTTGTGCTTAACATTTCCTTAGAAAAACTACAACACTTTCCACAAGCACTGTTTCAAATATGGTACCTTACTTTTACTTTTCTTGGAATATTTATGCATTTCAAGGAAAACAAAAGTCCAAACCAAAAAGGTCAAAATGGTGACAATTGTGCATTTTGTGTCGTAATCCTGTGCGAGTGGCTAGTTTCACACACACAAACCCCTGAGTTGACAACTCTTTAGCGCCATCAGGTATGCAGTTTTAATAAATCCTTCTTTTTTGGGGGGTGAAGTGGTTGCTGTGTTACCAGGGGTGCATCGACAACTTTCCACCCCAATTAAAAAAAGTGTAAACTTTGTGTTGAAAAAAATGGAATGTATTTGTAAACCAACACTGTTGTGGTGGATTTTGTAGTACAAATGTGGTGTGTATCGTGTACAAATGAAACGTGATATTGGAAGTCACTTAAAAGAACAACTGGTATAAAGCAAAAACAAGCGCGTGTTTGTCTATAAAATGTGCAGAGACCCACAGGTCCTGTGTTGTGTCCAAGTGATCTCTTCTTCAGGGGCTCCCACAATTGCAATCACAAAGTGTTTGTGTGTGTGTGTGTGCGTGTGTGTAAAGTAATATTACAGGAAAGAATGTGTGAATTCAAAAACACAGTTTGACACATGGGCACTTCAACACAAAGCAGACAAAAACAAAGGGCATTGTCTGGCATCTGTATGATTAACAGACTTAGTAAATCATCATTCAACATGAGGCATCCAAACTAAACCAAAGTGAAACATCCATTAAGTCCAATATTAACAAGAAATTCACAGAAAGTTAACAAGATGTACCGTAGAAGTTGAACAAAATTTTTCAGGAAAAAGAAAAATATATATTTAGACTAAATACTCAAAATGTGACTTTAAAAAAAAAAAAACTACTTTTTTCTAGAAGCTGAAATTAATGCAGAAGAATTTTTGACTTAAAGTGTTTTTTAAATTTACTAGAAATGACCCTCAAATGGTCACACTGATCAAACTGATTTTAGTCCTCTTTAAAATGTAATACACTGAAGACTCCCCAAACACAGATGACATTACAACATAATCTACAAAACACCCAAGGTTTTGCCTGGGTTCTGTTAGTTAAACCTCTATAGATTCAATGGTATAAAATATAGGTAATCTAAGTGTGCATTTAAACCACAGATTGTCTATTTGTGAATTAGTTCTAAAAAAGTTGACTGACTCATGTAGGTAGTCATTTCTCTAAGCAGAGCAATGTACCTTTTATTGTGCCATCAATAGTTTAAAGAAAAAAAATAAAATACACTGGACATTTTTGTAAAAGAAAAGAAAAATATATCTTTAAATAGCCTTGGTGTAAATCATCACACTGCCCGCAAAATGTAGAGATCATTACAGAGCGCTGAGAGGGGTTTTACTGGTCAGACTTTCAAAAGTGTTGGAAAGTGGTCTGAAGCATTTTTTTTTTTTTTTTTTTAAGAACCCAAAATATTGCTAATGGCACCAAATAGCACAGCTGTGTGCCAATCCCTGTATTCAACTTTCAAGTGAACTTTACTGAGAGAGGTTAAAAAAAAAACAAACAAAAAAAAAAAAACAAACAAACCACAAAGCTAAATTAAAAAGAAGAAATCCCACAGGTTTTAAACATTAGCAAAAAAAAAAAAAAAAAAAAAAAAAAAAAAAAAAAAAAAAAAATTCAAATTAATTCAACATAGGTACATTTTCACATTGATTTGCTTGACCTCTCCCACTTGTCACATTTCTATACAGAAAAAAGAAAACAAACCAAAAATGAATATACATGCAGAAAAATCAGGTTGAGCTAAGGTCAAGGGTCAGTGGGTGGCCAGGTATTGGTCAGGCGAGCTTAGAGAGACATCACAGACAATGGTTGGATGATGAGGCCAGGAGTTTGGCTTGGCTGTCAACATCATGAAGACATGCTAGGCTAATGATGAGCAAACAGGCATGGAGATTTGTTCTAAAAAAGGAACAAAAACATGAAAGGAGGAAGAGAGACAGAGACAGAGAGAGAAGACAAAGGAGAGAAGAGAAAGTTAGGGGCACAGCACAAGAATCATTTAGCCATGAGGCACAAAAACAACGCCAACCACCACATACAGCAAGGACAAAGCGGTAAACATCCCCCCCACCCATTTCTCCCAACACACAAAAACACTACACAGATTTAAGGAATGACATCACCAGGACATATGGCAGAGACTCCAACATGCACAAACTCTGTATTTGGCACCACACAGAGATCCATCTAGAGCCAGTCCCTTGTGGGAGACTTGGAGGATGGATGGAATGACCGGAAGAGTTTGTTAATAGAGAAAGAGAGGTAGCCTAGCTTGGCCTGAAGGCAATGAAATGGCATGGAAACACAGCTGATGCTCTCCACTAATTACAGTGACACAAAATACCTCCAGCAAACACTGACTCCAGTGATAGTCATAAATAATCATATACATTAAAATATTAATCTGACTCAAATTATATTTGAAAAACGCAGGAATGAAATACAGCAAAATGTGGAAAGATCATTGCAAACACTTTTTAGGAATAGGGCGAGTCTCCCTCCAGTGGTGGGCTCCTTTCCCCCTGCCCCAATGAGTCTCTGCTGTGATGGCCTTGACTGGAGGGTGAACTTACCCTAGCAGTGCTAGCATTAGCTGGGGAGGGGGGAAGGCCCCGGAGCTAGGATCAGTAGGGTTTGCTGTCATTCTTGGAACGCTTCAGCTGAACCTTCAGCCTCTTCATTCCAATCTGGAAACCATTCATGGCCTGGATGGCAGCTTGTGCAGACACAGGATTGTCATAGCTGACAAACCCTGAACAAAAACAAAAAGGACAAGTATTATACATACAAAGAGAAACTTGAAACCAGGTTTTATATTGAAAGAATTCCTTTTATATATTAACAAAAGGGAATCTTTTAAATACATGAGGTATGCTCATGTAACTGTGACACATTTCATACAAAGGTGCAAAGCAAACAAATGTGCACAGCTCATCACATGCACTTCATTAATACTGTCTTGGCATTATTACAAAAAGAAGACTAGTAAAAATCTAGAAATTTATGTTGGCAACATAGCAAACACAGTTTGTGCACAATACAACAAGTTGGCAGAATTTATTAATTGGAATGAAGAGAAATTCAGAGACAAGTGGTGCTGACACACTTACCAAAGCACTTGCTCAGATTGGTCTGTTTGTCAATGAAGACTTTGGCAGAAACCACATTTCCAAAAGGCATGAACATCTGCAGAAGATCCTGGTCCCCAAACTCCTGGGGCAGGTGGTAGATGAACAGGTTGGCACCCTCTGGTCCTACTCCATTTAGTAAGAAAACCAGAAACTCAAGTTAGAACCAAATTTAGATGTATAAGAATATGTTTAATATTACTGCAAAAGTATATTCACTGAATGCTGTGAAAAACAAACTATGGCAGAATTAACATGATTAATGTGAATATGTGACGTCAGTGTACTGGTGTGCGCTGAGGATCTTCTCACCTTCCTTCTGGCTTCCAGCAACACTCTGCTGCAGGATAGACTGGCTGTAGAGGGAGGGCAGGGCAGAGGCTGTGTACTGCTGCATCCCTGAGTAGGCCTGGGTCAGTGCATCCATGGGGCTGGCTGCTGACCCATTGGCCATGGAGGCTCCTAGGCCTCCATTCATGGACCCTAAACCTAAAAAACAAAATACAGATACACACATTCATATTTTGTGCAAGCTGTAAAATGTCTGCAAGCAATTCTGACCATTAGGGGGTGCAAAGGTCTAACTCAAATACAGACACTGGGTGTTAGGACTTAAGATGAACACATATTACAACTGCTGAGCTGATTATAACTGACTGGTAGAAAAAGCTAATGAAAAGGTAGAAGAATAGTAAACAATATGGTCTCAAGAGTAAGAACACACTTGAAAGCAGGATCTCATCCAAAAGCTGTTTGGCATTTCCGTTATAAAGTGATCGACTTGGAAGCACATTTTTGATATAGGTTCATTCTTTTATCATACAACAAAAATGAGGGGCCTGTAGTTTCCCCCCCCCCCATTTAATGGTTTTGTCTCATTGAACACAGCTTTAACAAGGAATTGCCTACTTACATGTCCAACAGATTAAAAAAAATCCAGTTGAGTTAGACCTTTTTAATCCATCAAAATCATTTAATGTAGCTGTAAAAAGTAGCATAAATTAAAATGAGAGTTATTTTTGGTTTCCTCTCCTAGCAGAAAAGATTCTCACCACTGACGCTGCTGGTGAGCGCATTAAGGTTGTTGAGGCCCACAGAGGTCCCAGTGAGACCCTGTAGGGTGCCCAGAGATGCCAATGTGTTCATGGCAGCACCGGCACTGGACCCTGCTGTTGAACCGGCTGTTGAGAGAGACAATAAAAGGGATGGGTTCTCACCAAGATATGGGATATCAAGATATATGGGTTATCACAAGAGTAATATGCTCATGTTCAAAAGAACCTCATATCACTTTCAAAGTCCTGCAGCTTTACCACAAACTGTTATGATTATGAGTGTGACACAGCAGTGAGGGGCCAGTTAAAAATAAGTCTCTTAACGAGGAGTGGTCATTAACACAGCAGCAATATGCTAAACTAAGACAGATGGAGCCAATGTATATTTACACAGATTAAAGGGAAATGGGGGCTCTCATAAAATTTTATACATGGGTGATTAACTCCCATAAAATAAACGAGGAACGGATAAGGGCCGTTAGGCAAATAGCAGATGAGGTTTTCAGAGCAGTTGATAGATATCATCACAGCAGCAGGGCTTATTTGTGGACACTTGCATCTCAACGGGCAAGACATTTTTTTAAGGCTTATATTTAAATGGCATGGCAAGAAAAAGTATGACAGAGAGGTGAATTTAACAATTGAGACCACACAAGGTGAAAATCTCAGTAAGTGAAACATCCATAAACACTTCAACTGAACTAAAACAAATATGATCATTGTCACAGGGTTTGACACAAACTGGGTGGTTCAAAATGATTAATGCTAGATGTACATCACATGCACATAAACATGCACTTAATTTAGCTTATGATCCTTTTTAATTACCTGGACTGGCCAGAGCTCCCAGGGCTCCACTGTTTGTGGACAGGGTGTTGGTGGTAGTTGGGCTGCCAGAACTCTGAGCTGCAGCCGCAGCAGCAGCTAATGTGGCTAAGTTCTGCAGCTGAAGGGGATTCACACCTGCAGTGACAATGAACAAAGTAGATGAATATCAAGTATTTTTAAATGTGTGTAGAAAACACTTTTCTAGATGGTCTCTGAGGAAAGATGGCTCCAAAATGCAAGCACAGATGACAAAAGGAGGTGCATTCAGGATTGTGCTTTAACTTGTAAATCTGTTTATTCAATCTAGGTTTGTTTGCTGGCAATACTAGTTTCTAGCAGTCTCACTGCCTTCCATTCACTCTTATTGGTTAAGTAGCCACCTGAGGCATTCTCATAAAATTATCTTTAATCATCTTTGTTTTTCCAAGCATGCTTAAGCCATCACATTTGGTCACTTTGATTTCCTTTATTAGCCAACATACAGCATTTAGTTTCACACTGATATGAGGACTGTATTAAAGAACAATTATAAAAGGGAAAATACAATACTTGGTGATAAACACCAAAACAGCCACATAAAGCAAGGTGCTATGTATCATCATTTTTGCTTTGAACATGTAACATTGTATTCTTCAAAAATTAAGTGCATTTTTATTTAGATCTTGTTCATGGTGCTGTACTGTGTGATCTAGGCCTGCACAGGTCTAGAATGGCAGAACTGGTTATTAATGTGCCTGTGATCTGAAAGAGAAATGTGATTTACTTAAAACCATGTGGGTGTAGAGCCCTGAGTCACAAGGCTGGTGACATGAAAATTGTTGGCTTGTTCATTTATAGAGGATAGCTTAAGAACAGTGTTCTCAACCTCAGAGGATTAACTCACCTCCTAGCCTCTGGATGCCATTGAAACCACCTTGGTTACTGGTAGATGCAGCCTGCTGAAGCAACTGTTAAGTACAAAGAAATAACAGCGGACACTGATGTAGGTTTAATTTGCCATTTTTCCAAAACATAGTATTCTATGTAACCCATAATGACAGTGAAAACTTGTTTTTATGAATTGTTGAATTACAAATGTATTGTTTGGTATAGTTTATTTTCTACTCTTGTACTCTACCACAGAGTCAACATATGGTGTAATACTATGTAAGTACTAATATATTTTACAGAAACTAAGCGTGTCACATAATTCATGAGTAGCTGTGCAGCTCAGCAGAGCTGGTTGCTTGAATAATTCTTACAGCTAGGTACTGTGGTGTGAGGGTCCCCAGGCCAGCCAGGTTTCCCCAGGTGGTGGCACTGTTGAGCTGCTGAATTTGCTGTACTAGCTGCTGCTGTAGGCGCCGCTGCTCCTTATCTCTCTGTGTGTCGGCAAACTTTACCACCAGAGGTGAGGAACAGCCCTGAAAAGGTTAAGAGACATCAGACTAGTTCAGAAGCATATAGAAGATTCCACACTTTTTTCCTCCAGTGCAAGGACACAATCATTGCAAGGAATTTTTAAGAAGAGGGGTATTATCTATGCCTCAAGACAGTTTTTAATGCCTGAAGAGGACACAAGAGGACATCTGCCATGCATAGCTGAGCCAGGCGACATTCCAAAAAGGGGCACAGGACAATGCTGCAGACAGTGAGTCTTTTAAGCACTCTGAGCTGAATCAAGCTCACAGAGAAGCAGACAACAGATGAAGACAACATTTAAAAAAAAAAAAAAAAAAAAAAAAATACAAGGATATGTCAGCAGACATTAACAAGAAAAATGCATTACAATACACAATCTCGCAAACAGTCACATACTGTTCAGACAGACCCATGGACACAAGGCATGCGGTGCAAAACTATTTTGAGAGTTGAGAGCCAGACAGGGACCAGGCTGGACAGGGGGAATGGCTTCTGCACCAGCAACACCTCCCATGGCAGATGAGAACTGGGTAGGTTATAATATGGGCAAAATAGGTGGCACCACCACTGGGGCCTGTGTTTAATCTGGTAGGAGGAGTGTTATGTTTGGTTGAGCTCCTAATTAGACTTGGTCTGATGCTTCACTGGGGAGCCTCTGACCTGCTAGCTGTCAAATTAATGGTGCTCCACTTCCACAAAGACTACTATACGAGGACATGGACCCAGTTTTAGTAGAAATTGAATAGTGTGGTTACACCAGGCTAGGTTAATTCTTTGGTAACCTATACTTGATGGAATAGGCTGTTTTCCCTGTGGTCCAAAACATAGATGATGGCTAGGCTCTAGAATATTATCAGAATCAAAAGATTAATTTAGTCCTGCCCAAAATTAGAAATGACAGCTTGACAACTTGTCCTCTTAGTTTTGGATTCAGCTGCTAGGTGGGATGCAATATTTCAACTTTTATTCAATAATTTTACAGATAATGTAATTTTGTAATTAGCAAGAGTGGTTTTGGAAATGATTCATGCTCTGTGATGAATGCAGGCCATCTGCTTGAACATGTGCTTCATCTTTCCAACGCAAGGGGGCAGCAGAATATATGCAGGAGAAAGGGGGGGAATGAGAAATAGGTGCTAAGGGGTACAGTACCTCCATAGTCTGAGAGTGATGCATGGTTTTGATTGCATTCTGTGCCATTGCCCTGGTAGCAAATGTGACAAACGCACAGCCTGTAGGGGGGGAACAATAGGAGAGGGGGGGAGGAGGGAGGAAGGGACAAGAAGAAACAAAACAAGACAAAAGGTTTGGACAACTCGTTATGAACCCCAAAAAACACATTACAGTACAGAGAATGGCAACTCCCAAGCACACAAAACCACCCTCACTGGTTAGCACATGGAGAAAGAACACAACAAGGAGAACAGTAACACGTGTCACATGAGCACAGTGATTGACGGATTAAATTGCCACCCAGAGAGGCCTGACTACGTGGTGTCATGGTGAAACAGTCAATGTGATTATTTACACATAAAATGCACACAAATACACACAGGAAATGCTTTAATTTGCAAAAAAAATGTCAGATCTGTAAACTTCAGATGGTAATTCAGTTGATGTCAAATTTTGATTATACGGTGTACATTTTTAGAGAAAGAAAAGTAAAGTGAAGTGAAATGTCTCTCCTACGAGGTTTAATCACATATACATTAACATGAGAGCCCTGTGCCGCCTGCCTTCTGAGGCTTTATACAGCAGAGAGCTATGTAGGAAATGCAACGACAGGCTAATTCCAGCCTTTGTAGAGTGTGATGAAGGAGGTGGTAAAGGAGGAGCTGAGCCGAGCTGAGCCGCCTGCCAGCTGAGCCCACGAACACCAGCAGCCAGTGGTTGCCAAGGCAACAGCCCATTGTGCTGGACAGCAAGTGCAGTGGCCCTTCAGCACTAGATGTGGAGGTTGAGTGTCACAGTGACAGGAGAATAGACTATGGGGATGAAATGGGTGCCACTGGAGGCGAACAGCACTTGATTTCGGGGTGAAGAGGGTAGAGATGAAGAAGTAGGGAGGGGCCTTTATAAATAGTTGATGGCAGTATATACTCAACTACACTGAAGGTGGCAGCAGCGAGGCCAAGAACACAATGTGTCTATGCTGAAAGCACACCTACCTCTGCTCTGACCATCTGGTCCCCGGAGAATTCGGCACTCTTCGATCTGTCCGAAAGATGAGAACATCATTCTGACCTCGTTCTCGCCGTATTTCTTTGAAACCATTCCAACAAAGAGTTTTCTGTCTTCTACTGCTGCACAACCGAAAAAAGAAAAAAAAAAAAGAAACAGCTCTTCAGTTAAACCCAAACAATCACAAAGCTATGAAAGCAACAGTTACATCAGGCACTAAATCTCACACCTCTTCTTCAAGCTCCTTGTCACACTGCCACATTTTCTGCCTCTGATGGTACCAGCCTCTTGTACAAATCTATGCAACTTTGCTTTCCTCACTAGTTACTTCTCTAGAGATTACTCATTTTGTGCTCTTTACCTATTCCATTTTTTTCCCCCTCTTGGTGCCATTTAAACCCCTTAATTCTCTTAACTGACACTGTGTAAACTGTTTATTGCTGCTCATTCCCCGAGCTAAGTCCTTCTCAGGCCTTCATTTTGGCATTAAAGAGGCACAATCCAGCCCCTGCCTCTTTTTAAAACCTGAAATTTAGCTCTTCCACTTACCACTTGTTTTCTCACTGTCAGCAGGTTTCATTTGGATAGGATGATGCATCTGAAAAATAAAATAAATAAAAATGTAGAGATATTGGTTAATGCCAAATCTGTCGCCATAGCAAGCCATGCAGATTTGTGGCCTTGGTATCTTTCATCACAAGGGTCTCGTATTTTCACACCAGACTGCCCCATTCTTGAAGCATTTATCTACCTCTTGTTTTGTTCCCTCACTCTAGTACAATCATCTCTCACCACCGGCAAATTCAGAAGGAAAGAGTTGATGGCAGGGATCAAATTCACCACTATCCGATTTCACCTCTTGCTGTAGTGCATACTTGTGATGAAATTTATTGATTCTTCCTGTCAACACCCCTCATCTTCCCCAGAACTGCTTTGCAGAGATGGTTGACAAGCAAGTCAGGTCTGTATTGCTTTCAAATGTTCAGTGAGTTGTAGCTTTAGAACATGATATAATACTTTTTCTTAACCCCCTTACACCATCATATTACAAGGTGTAGCAAAGCTGTGAAAAATCTCATTCGAATCAGCCTCTGAGATCTTTGAACATGACGCTCCTTTTCAAGCTGTGCTCATTATGCGAGAGTAGATGGAGAGGAAACGCTTTAGGATCTGTCATTTTGTGCCATTTAATCAACACTTTTGTCAAAGAACAACCAGCGATTAATATATTTTTAGCACATTCACCTTTGCCATGTGATTGAAAGAAAAGACAAATGTAGCCACGAGATGCTTGAGCAGGTTATATTTATAAAATGTGGTGGGTTTGTTTTTGACAAGCACTAAAGAGAAGCAGACAGATGGCCTGCTCAGTATGGGTACTGGCTAGCGTCACTGACCAAGGAGCACAAGGCACAGAAGGGAGAGAAAACAGGAACAGGGAAACAGGCTTTTCCTCTGTCACGCAAACCACCTGCAGTCAATGCCAGTAACAATATGACCAAGAATTGGGATTCGGGAGCTGAGCTGTTAGTCCACACTTTATTTGAAATGTCTAGCTGATTGATAGTCCTCCAGTGAAGAGAGCCAAGCCTGTATACTCAGCCTGCTACACTCATTTATCAACCTGGATCAATATTTACCTGTAACCTCACTGACAGTGGCTCCTTTTCCAATAGAGTGTGATATTGATTTAATTGACAGCCAGAGTAGTTTGCTATGGATTTCATTGATTGGAATAAGACCAATTTAGAATAGTGTGTAGGCAGGGCAGATTTATAGAGGTTTAACAAGCAATTTAACTTATTCCTGTTGACTGAGCTTTAAGCTCTGTAGATAAATAAGATTAGGAATTAAGAGACCACACTCTTCAAACCACTTCATTCATAAGACTTCAACTTGCCTCCTTTAATACTTTGAACTTTGGGAAGTAAAAATGTAGATGTGCAATAATGATTCATGAAGAGAAGCATTAATTTGTTTGTTCCACTTTGGGGCGATCAGGTCTTCAGCGAACAACCTGCTGCCTGGTCAAGCACACTTTACTCAATACCTGCATGCGTGCTTATCAATTCAGTATGTTGAGGTTCAGTGCAGTCCTCTGTGTAGTGTTAGTGCAGAGTGGGGGCTGAAATATTTCTCAGGCCAGACAGTCATTCAGTGAGCCATGAGCTCATTATCAGCCAGCACACAGCTCTCAGCCTGCACCAGAGATGTAGAGGGGCTCAAGCAGCTAAAAGCAGCCCATACTGTGCTTACTCACCCCACTTAAGGTCTTTATGTTGTGCAGTGCATTCTGGGCCTCCAGTGCAGCTTTTCTTGTATAAAAAGTTACAAAACAGCATCCTGCAGAGAGAGCAAAATGGGAACAAACAATAGATGGGGGGGGGACAAAAACAGTATTAAAACACAGTGCATACAGAGAGAAAATTTAATACTGTGAGTGCTACAGAGCAGAAAGAAGCTAAATGAATGATGAAAGTATGCTCTCCACATATCACATGTTAGAAAAATGTGACAGCATATTCTTAGCGCCAACTCTTAAATGGTGCACACAGCTCATGCAGGAGCTTGCAGCGAGGACACTGGAGTAATTAGATAGTTGAAGGCTGTGTGACATGGTCGTACAGATGACCACAGGCTTAGATGCACAGTCCACATGTCAACACAGCCTGGACAAGCCAGGGCACAGTACCAATGCATCAACACAACACAGAGAGAGGGGTACCAAATTATATAAGATTCAATCACACAAATGTACATACATGAAGCATGAAAACAGCACAAAGAAACAAGAGGGAGTGACAGCAAGGAAGAGGAATGTGGGGGAGGGGGATGAAGAGCAGTAGAGCAGGGGAGAAAAAGAAAAGAGAAAAAAAAAAAAAAAAAAAAAAGGCTCTCATCCTTTCGTCCCAGCAGACTGCCAGTGGCGTTCCAGCCTGTCAGTTTCACTGGGTTGGGGAAGTGGAGCACTGCAGCGTCTCTGACCTACATAGTGTGTATTATGCTGTTACTGGAGCTCCCAGGCCGCGGGGAGGGCTGAACTCTAATATGCATCGAGCTGCTGTCTTCTCTCTCGCAACCAACTATGCTCTCTTTCTCTGCTGTTTCAGCCTGCCTCCGATTTACTAGAGCTCAATAAACCATCCAGAAGCGTGATAATTATCAGATGATTTTTTTCATGACCTGCAGTAGGTGTGGCCTAAAAATATGATGGTTCTTCAGCAGACTGATGGCAAAGTAAACCAAAATGGAAGTGGAATTACAGCAATTTTAAAGAACCATTCAAACAAAAGCAAGATTAAGACATAAGAGGTAGGTGATGGGTGTATTAGCTGCAACACAAATAAATACAAGTCTGCTAGCATCAGGCTACTGTGCTTTGATCAAACTGCCCCCCTATTTCACACAGCAGGAATCTGACCATTGGGAAAGGAGGACAGGCAGTGAAATTGATGGGTGTGGGGGTTCTGCTGCAACAAATTCACCTCACAGTCTCGGTGAGTCAAAGACCGCCGTGATCAGGGCAGATTATCTATTAGAATACATTAACATGTCAATAGGGCATCACAGCTGACACTCTGCAGAAAAAAATAAAAGGGCATTGAACCCTTCAGCCTTCCAATGAACTGCACAGTGTTGCTTGTATATTCCTATGTGCACAGAGCAGAATAAGCACCCTGGAGACTGAACACAGTGTGTTATTTGGTGATGTTTGATGTGTACATGTTTTGTTAAAAAGCCTGATCATGTGAATTCGAGTGCTGCCCTGGTGACAGAGTGTGCTGCTGTTAGGGCCCTGACACACTAAAGGCTCTATTGACTATCACAGTCAGTGAAGTGAGGAACTGAGATCTAAATAAGAAGCTCAGTTTTTTTTTTTGTCCGGTCTCCCCTCATTCCTGTTTGTATTGCCCCCCAAAGAGCTGAATACAGATGAAGACAGCATAAACTGTATTTAGAACATTAAAAAGCAGCATCTGGTTTTTCTTCGTAAATTATTTATGTTTTTGTAGACGAAAGGAAAGGGATGGAAAAAGAACTAAAAAAAACAAGAAAAGCAAAATGTCCGTCTCCAAACTAGCAGCTGTAAGTCGATCTTTTGCTTGTAAAAGGCAAAAATGAGGACCAACTGTTTAAACAGGTAAAATCATCAACTCACTTGATTAAGGCATCACTCTCTCAGACTGCAATTTTACAGTCATTCAGAGGAATAGTGGCTGATAGGGGCCAAATACTGCCAATGGTCCTAGACACACCTCAGAAGCTACAAGTGATGCAACTTAACTATAAGACCTTCAGTGACGGCCAGATTTCAGGTGTGTTAAACCACTTGTAAGCACAAAAGAGATTCCAGCATCAAACATGGCTGCACCACATTAAAACCTAAGAGTGGATTAGAGCCTTTAACCAAAGTGAGTCATCCAACCATCGAGGGAATTGAAATTTGGGTGATGCTGTAAAGCCAGGACAGTTACATCAGGGAAACTGTCATTTACTTTATTCACCTGCAGTTAGTTACAGGAGACTGAGCACCTTCCAGTGCCACTTTTCAGCTCTCTCCAGACAGTGGGCTTCCACTTCACCGTCTCCTCTAATTGCATCTTAAACTGAATCACTCATCTTGAGCACCATTTCTAAGGTGAGCGTGTCGACGGATGTCTTAACGGAAAATTGCAGTTGAGTAACACTTACTTTGTACTGTACAGCTTTTAAACCAACAAGGCAAAGTTAAAATATTTCTATATGCACATATTTAAAAACGTTTTTATCTCTGAAACAGACTACTGAATTATTAAAATCAGTAAACACAAATATAGGTCCACTGCATGTACAGAAAAGCAATGCTGGACATCACGTAAGGGATTTGTGCTGAAATGTGATGGTACATGATGTGATAAGTTTTTTTGTACTTTATGCCTGACAGCTAAAGGCCAGGGAAATACAGGTAGAGGGTAATAGTGGCCATATAATGACTCAGGCTTTTCTGTAAAATTTACTGTACAATTTGGAAAGGAAACAACCAACCGTTTAATTTTTTTTTTTTTTTAGTTTTTTTCTAATAATAGTTCTAATAGTAAAATATAAAAGTGATAGCCATAACTAAAAGTCAAGTAGTATTATCACACAATTTCTTGGTCTGACCATACCTTTGCTCTGAGGGGGATTCTGGGTGCGATCACGAAGGATGTTGATCTGGTGCACAGCGCCGAATGGCTCAAAAAGCTCTTTAAGTTCTGTTTCCGACCAGGAGCGTGGGATCTGTCCAACAAACATCTTGATGGAGTCCGGGTCTGGCTGGTCTAAATGCTCCAGTGACCCATTCATCTTACTGCCACTGCCGTTGCTAAGACAGAGAGAGGGGAAAAAAAAAAAAAAAAGTATGTAATTAATTTTTAAGAGTCTACTGAAAATTCATTTAAGTTTGAACTGGCTGATTTGCAGTAAGTTCACTAAAGACAGAGTTAAGGCAACCTGGATTACAGGATAATTAAATGCTCTAACATCAAAAGCAATATGGCAACACTTCGGTCCGACATTGCTGCCTAACATCTAATCTAAAGTGGAGGTCAGCAGCATATTATTTAAGAAACTAATTAATGTAGGTTGGCTCTTATATTTAACTTTAGTAGAATACTTCAATACTTTATGTGAATGAAAGGCATTATTTAAATTTGGAGGAAAAAAAAAACAAAAAAAAACTTTCACACGACCAGGAAAATGATCAGTTTTGTGTGTCGAAATGACGTGTGGATATATGGGGGGGAACAACTAAAACAGTTTTGCAAGATTTGAAACCAATGAAATTAAACATACGAGTGCATATTAAATCTACTTCAAAGTGGTCTATGAAAAGCTATTCTGCCAATTTATCTGTTTTAGACCTTAATTATCATATTAAAGTGTGTTACTGAGCTCTGGGTTAGAGTTTACAAAAACCAGCAAAACAGGTTCCTCTGTGGGTCATGACTGTGTCAAAGTAAACATCTCACAGGTTAGAAAGAGAAACACACAAATGGTGTTTAGTTTTTAGTCCAGTCTTTCCATTGTATCTTCTATAGCTTACAAATTACCCATCATAGTCCTGTCATTTACAATGTGGCTAACTGACAATCCCTTTTAATAAATTGTATTGTTATTGCCAGATGCTGTTACATGCTTTTCCAAATCTGCAACATATTTTTCTCCAAAAACAACTAAATCAAAGCACTAAAAATTATTTTTGACAGCAGTTTGTTTCCATGCTCAATTTACTGAAAACTGGATGGTAAAAGTAATAGCAAGTATACTTTGTACTTTAGCACTGTACTGTATACTGTAAAGGCAGAAACTGGTCGCTGTGCAACTCAAAGTAGATGTTAAAACAATGTAATGTTTGCAATAACAGTTGGTATAAACACCCAACTGCATAGTCAACCACATATTGAGCAACAACGTGGGTGCGTGGGGGTAGTACAGCAGTGATGGAGATGAGCTAAATAGTAAATTGTGCCATTTTCTTTTGAGGCAAGTCTTGACAGAGAATCAATACACACCAGTGTATCCAAGACCACAGCACCTTTGTCTCACACACACACAAACTCAAGCATTCCCTGACAGGGGTAGAAGTGCTGTAAAACTGAAATGAGCCTGTAGCCACAGCCATGTATGGGTGTTGGAACATAGAAATCATATTAAGCATAAAGCTTCACTCCCACTACATACTCTAGTACTACAGAGATCAAGAAGGCCAGTGATTGCAAGTACAACACAAAAAGGAGAGACTAGTATGCTAACAGTCCAAAAACTCTAAAATAAAACCAAAATATTGCATAAGTGAGACTGACAAAAACAGACTAATGTTGACTCATGTAAAAACAATTTTACACACAGACCTTTGGACGCGAGCCATCCATCTCTTACAAATTGAGCCAAGCCGTTCCGCAGAAACACCAAACTCCTTTAGAGACTTGAATGACATGCTAACAAATTACAATTTAGTTCTTATTGCTCTGAAATCCAATTGCCTTGGTAAGAAGTAGTTTTTGTTTTTTTGTTTTTTTCCTGGCGGCTGTCAACACATTTGAATGACGACATATAAACAGAAACAAGCTCCAGTGAAACAAAAGCCTCTCTCCACCAAAAAGAGATGGGTGCCCCCTCCCACTAGTTCCAACAGCTTCACAAAAACAGCACCGCAGCACCCTAAACCTCCAGGAATCGCTGGTTAGCAGGGAGAGATTTTGCAGTGCATCTCCTCCTCAGGCGCTTTGGCGACGGTACAGAGAGTAACCTACAGCTTCTTCAGCACAGCAGGGGAACAATCACATATTGTTCCCCCATGTTGGAGAACACTATTCACCGTTCCCCTACAGCACAATGGACCAAGTCAGAGAGATGCTTTGGAACACATCGAAAGCTACGTCTGCTAAGGCCACAGCGCTGGTGTGTGACACCATTTATCCAGTTTTACCAGCGGTACGCCGACGCCATTTTGCTGGGGGCCTTTATTGAATCTTGCTGTAGAAACAGAAAACGTCACTTGAAAACTGGATTTGCGTGACAGCATTCAAAAAACATATCGGCTAAAATCCCATTCCATTTATAATGATTAAACTCCTAAGCCCCCTGTGCATCATCTCTTCAGCCTGAGAGAGTGCTAAAAGGAAATATATTCCTTGGCTTTGCCTCCAACCCCACAAGAGTTTTAATCACAGCAAAAATGTCAATGTGACATACATTTCTATTAGTCAGTGAGTTTGTGCAATTCAAGTAATACAAATGTTTTACTAAAATTATATACAGTGAGAAAGTGTACAGACATTAAGTACTGTCACACTAAGAGCTGTATCGACCCCTTCGGCTGAAAGTGGAGGAATCGGAGTAACAAATATTTAAGCTTCAGGAGCATTCCATGTAGAAAGCATCTATGCTGCAGCCCTACACTTAAGAGATCAATGAGAGAATCAATAACACTCATGTCTGTACACTATGAAGCACCCGTGAGCAGCCAGTTAGCTTTGCTTAGCTAAAAGGGGAAGAGCTAACCCGACTGCCCAAAGTTTACAAAATCCATCTATCAGCACCTCCAGAGCTCAGGAAGTTAAGGCGCCTGGTCAAGAAATAGCCCGACTTCTCATCTAACTCTTTGTAAGATAAGCTAATATCCCAAAATGTCAATGCATTCCTTTAAATGCATAGGTGACAGCTGCCTCTCAGGCTCAGTGTCTGCCAGTAGCATATCAGTTTTAAGTGGCACCTGTTGAACTAATGTCTATCAGTGCTACTAAAGCGTCAAGCAGCACAATGTTATGTCAATACAGCAGTGGCATCAGGCCAACACAAAGGTGCTGGCATACACCTTCAACAACCCAATGTCAGCTTTCAAGAGGTATTTCTACAGGAGAAATGAGTTTCAGCAAAAAATTGGGCTAGCTGAGGTCAGAGGAACCAAAATGTTGCTGTTGGTGCTTTTTGATTGAAGATGTCCTGCAGCAGCTGACAAGTCACTCAAAGCCAGAGTCACAACAGTCACAGGCTTCTTATGGCACCACCCATAAAAACAGGTGATTTATCTGGACCATGTGTCTGTCCTGTTGGTGAGCTCTGACCATGCAAGTATGCCAGCAACACCTTTGCTGTGCCCAAAATGGAAAGCCAGCCAATTTGCCTGGTAATGCACATGATTTTGAAAGCACAGCATTGTGTCTGGACATTAGTCATCCTTGAACCACACAGGGGTCAGACGAACAACAGCTCCACAGTTCAAAGAAAGGAAATAATGTATCTTTATTATTATCAGCAATAAATTAATGTTGTATGATACTTGAAATGTCA
The DNA here is from genome assembly GCF_900324485.2 of Mastacembelus armatus. Taxonomy (NCBI): domain Eukaryota; kingdom Metazoa; phylum Chordata; class Actinopteri; order Synbranchiformes; family Mastacembelidae; genus Mastacembelus; species Mastacembelus armatus. Next base: position 7,290,225 of record NC_046638.1, on the reverse strand, counting down.
AAGTCACACAGTATTGCTTAAATTAAAATATAGATCAAACATGTCTTGTTATGGGCAATGTCACACATAGTGCTGACTTGTTTCTTGATTTGAGTATTAATCTTGCTTCTTTGCCTTGGGCTGTTTTGGCAACCAGTAGCACACTGCTGCCACACTTTACTGGAGACAAAAAAAAAGTCAAAGTTCACATGGACACATGTAATGCTTCTGGGAACAGAGGAGGGGGAAAGTCAACTGAAACAGCTGTTTGCTAGTAATACCCTTAAATCGCGAGTAATTTTTTCTTTGATGAAACCAATGGCCTTTTAAGCTGATTCAACAAGACACAGAACGCTTCTAATGCCTTTGTAATATCTTTGACAGCTGTCAAGTAGAGCACAATGGATCTCTCTTCTACATCCACCCATTTTCTCCACCACTACAAAAAGAAGCAGAATATTCTTTGACAGGTTGAATACAGCTTCATAAACGTGGAATAAAAATATCTGACAGGCTTGAAGTTGCAACTTCTAGACAACTAGAGACAGAACAGGATTTACAGAACATTTGCTCTAGAACCTTTAAACAAATCAGTCAGACTCGTGACCTAGGTTTGGAAAAACAAATGACGACCAAGAACGGATATCAGTTAAGGCCTCTAAGCAGAAACTCTTATTCGATTTCCATAATGGTCAAACCTAATCAGCACATTGTGGTTCTGATGAGCAATTATTAAGATTTTCCTCCTGGCATTAACTCCTATTCAGCTCAATATGGCTTGATTTCATCATTGTATTTCTCTTGATGAAGACAGACATGTTCAATCAGCCTGTGAATGGGCCAACAGACGGCCGGCATCTGATGACAAGGCCCACACCATTAGCTCCATAATCACAAGTGTCCCTGGTGGTTATGGATGACACTGCAAAAGTGAAGCTCATGTGAACAGAGTCAAACGTGAGTGAAGTAAAGTCACTCACACTTCTGTCATTGTTCAGATCAAGTATGAATTTAAATCTTCAGGTGCAGCTCACCAGAACAGCAAGCAGCCTTACCAATGCATCTCAAATGAAGAGACAAACAGCCCACTAAAAGCAGCAATTATACTTTATTACTTTGACATTGTATGCTTACTGCACTGGCTTAGTCATCCACTAAGTGTGATAGGCAACAGAAGATATTTATTCAATACAAAACTCCCTCTCCTAAATATGTAGTGTTTTGCTTTCAGTTCATGTCTACAAACTACACACATTGTCTAAGATGTTTCCTATTTTTATATATATATATATATATATATATATATATATATATATATAAAAATCATGTGCCAAGAAAAGTAAATATCTTGTTGCACCAACACTGGCAGGTGTAGAGTCAAATAACGGTAATTTCTGAATCCATAAAATTCGACATAGTGCATCCTGGGCAGAATAACACCCAGCACAAATGGACATGCAACTAATTTCATTTTTGAATAATTTGACGTTCAGTATAGCTCAAAGTGTTATATTGAAATGTTTAAATAGACCATCAGATCTCAACCAAATATGTTTGTAGTTCCTTTTATAACAAATACATCAAATTACCATAAATGAGTAGCTGAAACCATTTTGCATTACACATTTAAAAAAAAAAAGCAAAGCTATTTAAAATTTCTGTCAAATGAGTAATTGATTATTCACACATAGATGATGGTGTAAAGTGCAATTTTTGCATATCACTGATAACAGGGCACAGAAACCACCTTCCCCACAAAAGCAATCCTTTAGAGGTTCTCGTCACATCCACTCAATCCATTCAATTACCACTGCTCTTCACTTGTCCACTCAAGTGCTATTTTCCAGCCAATCAGCTGATTCCACCTTATGTGAACTACAAACATGGACTTCTTGGACACAAGAATGATGAAAGGAATCTATAACATTGTGCTAATATCCAGTTTTGAATTATATTTTGCTGCTTCATCATCTCTCTAGTGCAGGCTTCGCTGATAACAGACACCCAACAAAGTAATGACAATTTTATGGACACGGTGGCCGCATCTGGTATTATGCAACCCTGTCCTGTATCTTTTGTTTGCAAAGCTTGCAGAAGAATTTGTTCAACCTTCGATCCCTCCCCTCCATATTGGACATAGGGGACATAATTATGAGCGTTACAAGGCTGTGCACGCAGCCAGTATTGTAATTATTGTCGCTGTAATCTAGGAGCAGGAGGAGAGAAACAGGTGACAGGCAAGATCGGACTCCTCTTATTTTTGGCCTTCAACATCTGGCTGCATGGCACGCTCTCTCCACCACTGCAGCCACCCTCACAGCCAAGGAAAACAACAGTTGGCCCGAGGAGCCCCCAACACAGTGTCAAAATCCTACACGCCAAACAGATCAACAGCTTCCCGGCCACAACAAAAGGGGATCACTGTGACACCTAGCTTACTGACATGGGATTCTGGCTGCGTTGGCTGCCAAAGGATCACGCTTAAGCTGTGATAGCCATGATCACTGTCAACAATCAGAGGGATAAATCAATCAAATACAGCTGAGTGTGATCTAATCACCACCTCATTGCCTCCACGTTCAAGAGATGAGGTAATCTTCAAAAAATATCCTTCAAAATGTAATATACATAACATGCATTTTAAAAAAGTGCCAGCATTCACAATCTTTCCCCAGTGGATAATTATAACAACAGATAGGCCTGCAACTATCCTCATTATCCAATAACCTGTTAATTATTTTCTCATTTGATTACTTGGACAAAAGCAAGTTAGACAAAACTCCTGTTACAGTCTGACAAACTTCAACATAATTTTTTGGAGCTTTGGACAATCAGCCAGGTAAAACCAAATGTTTAATGAAGCTTTCACGTGCTCTAGGAGATTGTGATGTTTACAGTTTTAGTAGACCAAATACCTAATCAATCAATCGAGATTAATCATTAGTTGCAGCCCTGATCCAAACTGGACTGAAAGACAGATCAAAATCTTATATTACAGCCATTCAGACAATCCACAATGAGACAACTTCAAGACAAAACAACTGAGAACTGTTCTGTTTAAAGAATCAACCTTACAAAACAGTATTTTGACCAACAACACTCCCTCAGGTATCAGACCATGAAATGGAAGGATAAGGACTACTGCACAAGAAAACAGTGCAAATATATAATGAACCAGGCTTTAAAAAGTAGGCTCTGTGGTTTCTAACAAGATGAACTGACAGGTCGAGAGAGCAGGAGTTATAACATCTGCGCTTTGTGAGTGTCTTTTCTCACTTGTTTACATGCCTTGTCACAAGATTTCCATTAATGGCTCAATAATGTAGGAAACCACGTGTTTTGCGCCGTTAGGTAAGCACTCTACATCCAACATGGACGGTGGCTAACCAGCGAGCTAGCTGCCTAGCTAGCGGGGAAACAGGGAGGGAGTGCGTCAGGCAACACGAGCTGTTAGCCCGTGTGCTGCCAAAAAACACGGTTCACTTAAACAGCACGGTGAAAGTGAAAACAAACAGCTATTAGGCCAGTAAAATAATGCAATAAACGCATACTCTGCGTACATTTACGCGACTAGTCCGACGTTACTCAGCGCACTTCCCTTTTAACCCAGTGAATAATTCGCGTTTAAAAGCTACAGTTCAACATACGCTTGCTCAGGTGTACATACCCAACTAGCGTTAGTTCAAACAACGGGGTGCCTGTGCTGTGGTACAAGTAAAGTAACACAACAACACAATAAACTGTTGTTATTCTGGACTGATACCGAAACGTGTGGTCTCCGGAAACACATGTCACCGGACTGTTGTAGCGCGCCTCGAACCCGAAACCGTCGCTAGCAAATTGCGTTTTCGCCCAGACGGTGTATGCTCCGTGGTTAGGAGTGATGTTACAATTATCTCACCGACTTGTATCGTGGTTATATATTTTATTACCCAAGTTAAACAAACCACTTCAACTCCAGGTGAGCGTTCCGTCACTGTTCGTGTCATTAGCAACGTTAGCAAGTTAAGCTAACGCTAGCTAACGTTAACTCCCAACTCGCCCTGAACTCTGTGTTTATCTCTAAAAAAACCTCACAAATGTGCAAGTTTCTGGTAGAGGCTAATGCGACCGCAACGCAAATCGATAGTTGGCTTACTTACATTGTGTCGCTCGACGCCATTAACCGACTTTCGGTGAGAGGGTGGAAATCCAGGTTGTATGCCGAAGTCATGCTCGAAACAGCGTCTGTCTAACAATGAGAAGCGAAGGTCCGCTCGACTCCTGCGAGACGGCAAGAAGACGAACCAGGACAGGTGCAGGGAGGGGGCGTCTTCTTCAAAACTGCATGAGAGAGCAAGAGCGAGAGGGAACCGGTATCCGCCTTCCTCCTTCCTCCTAATGTCTCTCTCTCTCTCTCTCGGCCCCGGCTGAAATAAATCCAGGCAGCCGCTGTCACACCGCACGCCGAGCTGCAGCAGACCAGAGGCGTGGTCTCTCCAACAAAAGTCTGAGACCATGCTGCCTGCGGCTGCCGCTACCAGCCTCACAGCGCTTTAGCCCCAGTGTAAAATTACTGTAATGCCCCTATAGGGATTGACACGTGGGGCTCTGTACAAGATTTAATGACCCATTTGTGCATTATATTTAATCTGCAGCAGCATCACGATACCATCTCTATAGTCACTCCTAAAGCATTTGCAGAAAGAAATAATACCCATTAGAAATACCAGCTCCTGTCAGGCTTTAATGTGAAGGGAGGTGAGTCTGTGGAAGAGTCTGGGGTCTAATGAGCCTGATTAGAGAGCAATTTAAATGTTTAAATAAAGTCATTACCATCAAGGTTAATAATGCTGTTCCTAGTTCCATCTAGGACTTTAAAGAAAGCACCTGGGTTTTTTTTTATTGGATTACAAAGATAAATAAAATTGTTTCTACATTGTTTACTCCCTTACATTGCTGAAAGGTTCATAAATCTCTTCCAGTCAGAATGAGATGGTTAAAATGCAGTTTTTGTCTGTCTTCAGTCTTGCTTTTCCCCAGGGTCATAGGTTATGTTCCTCTTTGTGCTGTTCTGTTGTTCCTCTGGGGGAGGGGGAGCCTATCTTCTTTTGTTGTGCTGGACTTGCAGGGCGAGGCCTCTACACTTGGGGGAAAACATGGAGTGGTGGGGGCATTTTCAAGTACTGTGTGCCATAACAGACAGAGAGGCAGAGGGGGCCTAGCCTAATTATCAAACCATTTATTACTGCACCAGCAGCTGCACAATCCAAAAATATTATTCATAGCGAGTGTTAAGAAACATCCCATTTATAAAATCCAACTTAATCCTTGTGTCCATAGCAATTTCTAGGCAACCTGGCACCAGTGCAAAGTATGCACTATTAAAGAGTGACTAAAAGAGGTTTGTATGCATAATGTGATTTGCGACCTATTTTACCATACATGAAGACAAGCCCAATATGCAGCGAGCATTACCAGCAAGCTTGAGGGGCTGCTATAAAAAGATATGTCCAAATGTCTCTGGAGAATCAGGTTTCATTAAGATGGAGGAAAAATAAAGTAATGTCATGCCATTTTCAGCATCTGCATGTTTCCTTTGACTCAATTAGCTCTCAGGGGATTTTATTGAATAGATTTGTTCCAAAAGGAGCAAGATTCTGGAGCAGCTCCTGTTTCCAGCAAAGGTACGTACAATACAGTGTAGTTTTCTAAACAATACACAATATTCATTAACAGTTTATTTCTACCATCTATAATGCATCTGCTTGACTTTTGTAAGAGGTGTTTGTTGGGATGGCTTCCAGAGGCAGATGCCTTGTTGCTGGCACCTCCTAATGCTAGCGTCCTATTCTTAATCTCAGATTATTACTACTGTAATCCTATCATAATCCTCCACACTTAGCATGCTTTTGTTATTTACGTCAAATGTTTTTCCTCATGAAGTGGAACTGAAGTCCCACGGGTCAGTCATTACCATCTAACATTTAGATCTGTGCACTTTCGTGACAAACTGAACAGTTAAAAATAGACCAGCTTCAAACCCAAATGGGACCGCATCATGTCTTTTTGAATGCATCACAGTTGATCTTAAAAGCACAATTTTCCTTAACTCTGCCTTTCATGAAAGCATTTGCAGAATGGCGACCAACTAACAGATTCTCAAAATGGAGAGAGGGAACTTCATCTTAAGAGGAAATCAAGAGGAAATCTTCTGTCAAGATACGCTAATACCACCTTATCATGGTCCAGTTCCACCAAATGTATGCAAATTCCTCGACAGATGCATATCTGTCTTCTTGTTCTTTTAAATATAATTGGCATGTGATGTTATTTTTAACTGAGATCATAGAGTAAGGCCTGGGTTTTGTTTTTCAGTGGCCTGTGTAATTCAGAGATAAACACCTGCATTACTAACACATTTGTCTTTATTTCTAGTTAATGCGAGTATGTGAGCTGTTGTGGAACTTTGAATAGATGGACAAGGTAAACTGGATGATACCAGAATGCATTAGGGCATTCAAAAATCACTCAATTTAAATACATGGTATCTGGCTTTCTTAAAAAAAAAGCATTTCGGGGCATCAGAAGAACACTAACCTGCTCATACACACACAGCAGGGAGAATGTCTCAACTGGAAACAATACATCCTATGACAATATCCAGCTCAGACAAAGAGGCAGTCCAAATGCAGGCTGCTCCGCAAAAGCTAAGCCAGATTTCAGTGAGGGGCCAACCCCAACGTACCTCATAGGCAGGTCCTCATTCCTGACAGAGATCCCAGCCGCAGAGGGGGGACAGCGCATGCTGTTGGCATACAAACTCTGCACCAGGGCCAGCTCAGAAGAGTGTTCCAACATCGGTGCTCTGGAGAAATCCACCCGGCGTAATGGACACTTTCTTCTCTTTCCCTCTTTCCTCTGTGTGTTTCTCTCCCTTTCTCTGTCTCCCGCCCACTCTTTCTCCTTGGTTTAGTGCAGCAGAGCGGCACCCACCCCCTTCCCTGACTGGCGTGGCTGAAATAATCTTCTCTGACAGCTCATCGTGCACTAATGCATTGTGCTGCCTGCGGCAGCCCAGTTTGCAGGCTGTAAAACTGTGGCCACAGTAGAACTCGTTGCACTAATTGACACCCATATTAGGAAAACTTTGGGAATTGGACATGGGTGATTTATTTCCACTGTCAGAATGGGGGAAATTAGAGGAAACATTGACACAGTTGCCACAGGATCTCATCCAGAAGTCCTGATTTTGTGGCACACTTCATTGTATGTTGTCATATATTTGAATCAGTGAAGTGCTGAAAATAAAGGTCAAGGCAAGACATACTCCTGGAAATGTGTTTACCAAACTTTATAGCTGCCATTGATTTTGTAATTAAACATTCTGCTCATCACCAAACACCTGTGCATACTCTAAGTAAACATCACCATTCTGCATTCAGCGCCTATGGGAATGTGTGTGTCACAGTTCCTCAGTGAATCGGCTGACAAAAACTCAGTGACCGAGGGTGATGGGTAGAGAGCTTTGAGAGTTGACATTATTATTGTAGAGAAAGGATAAAATAGCCTGTCAAAATATAAGCAAATGTTGTAGATAGCACAGATACTTTAAGTAAACACAGATTGCACTATACAGAACAATAGAACAATAGCCAATAGTTTCAGGCTTTAGTCAATCTACATGGAAACTGAAACACCTACAGTGGTTCAAAGTAACTGGCTATGACTATCCTATAAGTCCATCCTTAGGTCTATGTACCACACTCCAGAGCATTATGTACATCAAACTCTATCCATCACTTGTATGGAATTCTACACAAGATGTAGTACTGGAAATGGTTTCCATAATATAATTAAACCAGAAGCTGAAATCATTAACTGATAGCAGGATTCAGAGGATATTGGAGAGGCTGACAGCAGAGTTTTATCATAACTTGCCAAACATGTTAATTTGCATTGGACAAAGCTCATTTGCCTATGCACTGAGGCATAGTTAGGAATATGACTAAAGCAAAGTCTTTTTGAAGCTGCTGAACACTGGTGAACACAAACTGAATTGTCTCATGACTAACACACTTAAATCATGTTTAACTGTCATTATGCCATCCATCCATCCATCAATTATCCATACCTGCTTATTCCTAACTAGGGTCACAGAGATCTGCTGGAGCCTATCCCAGCTCTCTTTCGGTGAAAGGCAGGGGTACACCCTGGACATGTCCTTATGCCATCCACTTAAAAATCTGAATGTAATTTGACACAACATTCTTTGCACAAAACCCAGGAGAAATTAAATCTAGGTCTCTTTCTCCCATAGGTGTTGTGTCCCATTGCAGTAACATGACATTAAATGGGGAAGTCAGCTGAAATAGTACCCTGTCAGTATGTGCGGGTATGATGGCTGAGAAGGCCAGCATGAAGAAGCTCCACTTCCTCTGATCAAGGCACAAAATGGTCTTCATTTCGGCACTGCTCTTTCTGCTGACATGAATATTTTAAACGCTGATGTTGAAATTCAGTTCTGTATAGTGTGTTGCTACTTAGTATGGCAGTCAGTGCCACAGGCATCATGTACAGCACCGCAAACATGTACAAGTTCTAACAACAGTATGATAATGTTCTGTGCACAAATGCTTTATAGTTGAAACCTCATTGAAAAAGAGGTAATAGAAAATAATACAATACAAAATGGTACGTGGATGTTACAAGAACTATATTTGTAATTCAGTGAAATTTTGAAAGCTGGATGTAAATGCAGCAAAGATGCACCATTGTAGCCACATCCTGTGCACATCTTCAGTGAAGGGTGAAAGGGTGTTAGTAGGCTGAAAAAAAGAGCACTCGTGCCTGTCGTGTAATAAGTCAAATAGCACCATGTTTACCGCACTGCAGGTGGCCTCAGAATGAGTGAAAGCAACCATCAGCTTTCCCTTTTTAACACTCTTGGGTTCCCTTGGGAATGATTGCACAAACAAATACTGTCTGTGTTTTCGTGGGTTAAAACTGAAACTGTCACAGCTTGGTGATCACTGTGCATCGTATCGTGTACGAAGGCCAAGTACTGTCTGCATAAGTAAAACTGATGTTATGTCACTTGAATTTCAATTATTGATTAATAAGCAGCATATGTCTAATTACAGGAGCATTGCGTCCAGTTTCAGAGGCAATGTAGATGCAAGTGAAAATAGATGTACCTAATAAGATCAAAACAATTTAATCCTTTTTATGTCAGATGTGCCAAAGCTCTATCTTTACCAGCACTGCACAGTAAAATTTATGCTTCAACAGATGCTTGCAACAAGCTTAGACCATATGAGACCTGACACCAGCATGTGTGGTTGAAGAGGGAGAGAGTGGCCCACCACAGCACCAAGAGGGACTAGCATGTTGGCATTACACACTATTCAGTAAAGGATGTTGCTATGTATCTATGACCCTTTTGACATTTGTCTTCATACAAAGAAGTACTTTATATACTTTATATACATATTTAAAGGTATTTTCCATACCATATTGAAATGTCAGCTTATTTTGCATGGACAGAAGCCACTTCCTCTTTCTTCTGGTCACACATCATTTTTTCCACTTCCTCTTTCATTTAGGGTTAGTGGAGGACACCAAATAGATCTCCATAAAAAGTCATCTATGGCAGACATGTTCAGAGTGAATGAGTAAAAGGGTTTTTAGGTAAGTTTAAAAAGTGAATGAGTCAAGTGTGTTTTCTACCTCTAGATGATATCAAGCATCCATATATACTAAAGGTATCTGAGAGCCCATTGATTAATCCAATTTCTTACTAAACTTGGAATTTCCCCACTATGGGACTAATGAAGGTTCATCTTGTCTCATCTAATCTTAACTGTGACTTACTGAAAAAAGGCACTGAACAAATCAAGGACAGAATTAGCCAAAAATCCCTTTACGTAAATTAGAACAAAACTGAAATGATTGATTATGGTGTGAGTAGCAAGGCTGAAAGTTTTCCTGGTGTGGTCATGGGTTGAGGCCTAAACAGCATCCAAGACAAGAAAATGACAAAGCTGACTTTTTATCACCTCTAAAACACACCAGAATTTAAAAATGAACCTTCAAGCAAGATTTAATAAAAGCCAGTCCAGCCTTAGTACTATGATTTTTAATTGGCTTTTCCAGATCCATGGTAAACCTTTCAGAGTTTAGTACGTATACTCACACGACTGGTAATGAAATCATCTACCATACAGTTGAGCACTCTTCCTGTAAACCTTAAACTAGTACATTTTACTTCAAAGACAGGAAAATAGTTAATCATAGAACGCTGCTTTATAAGATGATAGTCCTCTAGTAACTGAGAGAAGCATGTTTTACTATCCAACAGCGCATTCTTTTCTAGGAAACCTTAGTTCCTTATAGGGTTTAAGAGCTTGTAAACAATACTTAGAGTCGAAGGCACCTATAGACTCTCTCATGGCAGCTAGCACATCTGGAGTTGGCTTCACTACAAGGCATATTTGCAAGTCAAGAATTCCACATGTCAACTAAGAGCCACCTGTTACATCTCTTAAATTCATAATGTGGCAAAACATATTTTTGTCAGCCTGCAGTGAGTGATGTCTATATATGTCAGAAGCAGCATGCCTCAGAGTCCGTGCACGAAGACTGACACCATGTGGTCACTCAGGGAAATTCAACTGCTGCAAATGGCATAGAAGACATTTTTAGACAGAATGTAAGAGAAGAAATCGGTTCACCATCATCTATAGTGTTTTTGAGAGGCTACCCGGTGAAATGTGATCATGGAGCACACCCACATATCTTATGTAGGTTGAGTGTAGAATGACAAGTCAGCAAAATAGGGTCAAATCTGGGTTAATGCATTGAACAGACTGCTGCGAGGGAGGATCCTGAACTTGATCTGTAACCAACTGTTCACAGTTAGAAAATTCAGCTCATGGCAATTCGAGGTCTAAAACGAATAGGAACAAAATTCAACCTCTGCAACTCAAAGTGTTATATTAGATCAGATTAGGTAACACATTATCAATCCCCTTACAAGTCTAATATTATGGTAGTAAGCAAAAAACAACAAAACAGAAATACAAATAGTAAAATAGAGTATGAAAACAGTAAAGAGTTATAAAAAAGTAATACAAACTATGGACAGGAACATGAGAAAAAAATAAAAATCTGTTGTTTAAGATGGCTAACAGTTTGATCCTCATTCTCTTATCTTCAACCTCCTCCACAGAGTCCAGGGAGCAATTCAGAACAGAGCTAGCCTTTTTTTAAAAAATCAATTTCACTGCTTAAAAATATCTGCTTGCACCACAGTCATAAAAAAATTTGATGAGTGTATTGCAAAGGAAGTGCCCTTAACATGTACAGTTGACTCTGTCCTTATATATACAGGGCAGTGATGTTGTTGCCTGTCCATTCAAATTTATTATCTATGTATACATCCAGGTATTTATGTCTGCAGTCTCCATGACCACTCCCTGGCTTTGTCTATGTTTATTCTCCTGAAAATCCACCATCTCTTTGGTCTTGCTCTTACTGAGCCGATCTTCCATGTTCTTCCTGCAGTGGTCTTTACCCTTCCTGATCGTAACCTTTAGCTCATCTGGATGCCTTTTACCTCCTTGTTTCCAGACGTGTAAGCTCTTTGTATTATTAAGGAGTTTAAATTGGGGTGTGACCCAGGGTATGTTGAGAAACACAGCTACATCTTGGTGGCGACGATGTTAAGACAGAAACTGATGTAGTCAGTCACCAGCTGAAAAGGCTGCATTTCTGGTAAACTCTCCTTCTTCATCAGCACCAACAGCTCATCCATTGTATTGGAGACAGACCTTACATTCCCCATAATGATTGATGGGAAATAAGGTTTATTACGTCTTGCAGCAAAGACAGCAGGTAGGGAGATGAGCTGTAACCGGCTCACAGATTCCAGTTGAAAATATTTCCAATCTATTTTTGGAAATGAGCCACTGGGGGGAAAAAAAGATAAATGTTGAGAAGTATATCCATGTGGAATATAAAATAAATATGCACAAATTGATTGATGGAAAAACAGCTTTGATGTTAATGAGGATTTCAGCCTTAAAGTCTGTGAGTACACAGACTGTTCATCTTTAATATTGAAATATCAGTGAAATGAATTACATTACAAGCACAGCTACAGTATAACTCCAGGAAAAATCCTTATGAAGAAAAAAAAATAAAAATACAAACTTTAAATTTAAAAAATGTACAGAAATTACAGAAAATCATTTGAGTTAAAAACTAATATCTGAAAATGGATTTAACAAGTCAGAATCCTAAGAATGAATGCGCTTGGCTTGGCTGTTGGTATTTACACATTTGTACAAGCCTGACACCACCATCATTATATACATGACATTTCAATCATACTGCAGAAAACTGAGGAAAGGTTTCACGTAGAGGTCAATTCTTTTGTGGCAACATAAAGGAAACTGAAATAAAAACGATGGATGTTAGTTGTTCTCTGGTTCTGCTTTGCTGAACTTTCTTATATCTATCTTATACAAATTGTCATGGTCTCCTCATTTAAACATAATTTTCATGATCTCCTATGTCTGAACATCCAAAACAACAAGCAAACAATTTATAGATGAAAAATGGAAAACCGCGGAGCCTACATGAAAATGAAGGCTGGATATGTGATGGTTAAAGCCTTTTTTTTTTTCTTACAAACTCACAATGCATCATGGCTGACATCATTAAAAAAATCATCAGAAGTTAGTATCAGCCACAATTTTAAACTTTCTTTTTTTTTTTTTTAATTTTACAGCAGTGCCACAAGTGATTAGTGATGGCTTTCAGTCCGAAAAAGTCCAAAATATGTGCTTTTTGCATAGTCTCAATGCAGTTTGTGTTTCCTTTTCTTGTGTTTTTTGTCCTTCTTTTTGCTGGAACATTTAACACAGAACCACTGCTGGTCCTCGGGAGGTGCTGCAAGAAGCCCAACACAAGGCCTGCACAGACAAGAGAGAAAAAAAAAAAAAAGTTAATGAAAAGATGCTGAGGGAGCACCCATTTCTTCTTCTACTCCATTTCTGCCAAGCTTTGAACACTGTTACAGGTGTTTGGGTTCAGTAAGACTTTTTTCAGTTTGGCATGTCCTGTCAATGAATTAATTACAATCAAAGAAGTTTAATACTTGCCCTCAAATGGAATAAAACTGTAATACCAGCTGTTAATCAATGACCTGAAGAACCTGTTTCCTGTCCTTTCCCACTATGAGACTCATCAGGTGATAGTTACAAACCATGTTATCCACCCAGAAAAAAAAAAACCACAAGAAAAATCAGTGTCTCACCAGTGATACCAATCATCACAGCCATCACAACCAATCATGGGACTGCCATCATCGGGTTTGTTGCACCCAGGACAAATCCAGATCTTGTTTCCCATTTCATCTAGAATCTTGGTGAAAGGCAAACAATACAAAGCGTTAACCTAGAGACAAAATCGCTGTTACATGAACAATGCAGATTTGTGAAGAAAAGGACAGTCAACAATTATTCAGTCCATTTTACCTTAGGTATAACTAACTATTCACCTAGACGGAAGAGAATGTGATCAAGATTAACCTCACTACACACACTTCTGGTACAAGAAGAACTATCTTCTTATAAACACTACTGTGATATGTACCAGTTCTTAGAAAAAAACACTTTAGGAGTACAAGCTCTCACCACATAAGTACTGACAGTCTCTGTGACTACACTGCGGACTGGCGTTTTCAGGGAGGCTGCAGGAGACAGCATAGGAGGCGGGGAGAGCAAAGTTGAAGGGGCAGGAGGGGGTGGAAGTGGAGAGGGAAGTGGAGGCAGGGTGGGTATGATAGGGGAGAGTATCGGGGGTGGTGGAGGCGTTCGAGGGCGATTGCCAGGCCCAGATTTGGCAGTTGGGGTCTTGGGTGCAGGAGTCTTGGGCTCTGAATTTGGAACCACCTTGCTGATAACACTATGGACAGACAAATAGAAGTTAGTATAAACAGAATATGATGTAACAATGTAAATAAATGTCTGAATAATAACTGAGTTAAAGGTGTAGTAATAGGTGTCATTTACAATCGATATCTTGTGTTTAAAATCTGTTTTAAAATGTAACTGCTTTCATTAAGTGATGTTTACATTTTGTCCTGGCCTGCTCCCACCCGGAGCGTCAGTCTGGGGATAACTGGAGATGGAACGGCGGCAGGAGTGTCTACTTTTACCTGGAAAAACAGCAAAGACAAGGTACATCTCAGGGACGCACAAACACAGTGACACATCAAACAAAAACAACAAAAACAAAAAAAAAAAAAAAAAGTTACCTTCTCCAATCGAATTCTCTCTTTTTCCTTCTCTTTCTCTTTTTCCCGTTTTTCTTTTTCCCTCTCCTTGTCCTTCCTCTTCTCTTCTTTCTCCCTCTCTTTTTCCTTGGCCTTTTCTCGCTCCTTATCCTTCTCCTTATCTTTCTTTTTCTTCTTCTCCTTCTTGTCTTTCTTCTTGTCCTTCTCCTTGCTCTTCATGTCCTTATCCTGGAGGATTGGGGGCAATGGAGGAAGCATGGAGGGGATGCGAAGGCAGGCAGAGGGGCTGAACAGTGGTGGGACTTCAGGCGAGGCAAAGGGAGCTAAGGCAGATGCTTTCTGCCTGTCATCCTTGCTTCTGTCTTTACCCTTTTCTCTCTTATCTTTGTCCTTTTTACTTTTTTCTTTATCCTTCTTTTTATCCTTATGTTTCTCCTTCTCCTTCTTAGGGCCATCTCCATCTCGGGATTTTGTCTTGATGGAGACCTCAGGTAGTGCAAAATCTCGTGGAACGAAGAGTTCATCGTCTTTCATTCCATATTCCTTCCAGGGCATCTTGATATCCTTGGAAAACTCCTTGTTTTTATCCCTGTTCTTATCCTTATTCTTCTCTTTCGGCTTGCTTTTATCCTTCTCCCGGTCTTTGTCTTTCGACTTGTCTCTTTCCTTCTTCTTCATTTTAGTTCTGAGCTCTTTCTTCAACTTTTTCTTGACATCAACTGTTGGCACAAGCTTGTTCTTTTCCTCAAACACCTTGAGTAGTGATTCAGGAGTAGGAGGCGAGGCCGATCCCGACGACACATAGTCTCCTTGGTTTGACTGGGGTGCGGACGGACCTCCTTGGACCTTTCGAATCACCTCATTGATTGAATCATCGAAAGTCCACTTTACTGTTCCTGTGTGTGACTGTAAGTGAAGTGGTGTCGATGTGTCTTTTAAAGAGCTGCTGGTCACACTGGGGACTTTAGGTGTAGATGGCTCCATAATGGTCAATCTCTTAGGACTGGAGAATCCATTGCTATCTGAATCAGAACCAGAGGAGAAAGCAAAAGGGTCCGGCTCCCGCTCGGCACATGCTCTGGCAATCACAGCATCAATGGAGTCATCGATAGCTGTATTGTCAGGCTCTACTTTCTTGAAGGAGCCCTCAGTTAACTCCCTGTCCTCTATGTTCTGACGCATGTGGATGTTCTCTTTGCCCATCCTCTCACTCAGTGCAGACAGCGGTAGTTTATGCACAACATCTGTCCTGTTCTGGGGTTGAGATGCTTTAACTGGAACCATCTTTGGGCTCTTGGGACTTTTAGGACTCTTTGTCCTGCCTGGGGATTTCTTCTTTTCCTTAGATGGTTTTGGAGAATGGATGGGACTGCCACCCACTGAAACAGGAATAACCCCTTTAGGGGACTTAGTCCGTTGTCTGCCAGGTGATGAGACCTTAGGCTTTCTTCCTGGAGTGGTGATGCCCTTTGCATCAGAGTGTTTTGGTACTACAGGCTGAGGTCTGAAGGAAGGCAGCACTCCAGAATGCGTTTCAGGTGGCAGGGGGTCAAGGCTATCAAGAGAAGGCAGCATGCCAGGGGGAACACGTTGCGGATTGAGAGAGGTAAGGGGTTCCCTGGGCTCAACCCCCCATTCTGGGCTGAGGCCAGGGTACATGCGTGGTCTCTTGGCGGTAGGCATCATGCCCACAGCTGCATCAGGACTGTCCTGGTGCCTCTTCAGTGGGTGGTTCTCATCATTGACAGTTTCATCATCTTCCATTTCTTCCTCATCCTCTTCCAGTGCCACCTGCATAGCTTCAGCTGAGGTGCCCATGTCAGCAAGGACTTCTTCCTCTTCTTCTTCTATAGAGGAAAGGCACAGAAATTATTTTTCAATGAATGACTCAAATTTCTCACGGTAACTGTAACATCTGTTTTATCATACATACAGGTTATTATATCAATTATATTATTATAATATCAATTATTAAATTAATGTGCAATATCATTGAGAAGTATCATATGCAGTATCAATTAGTAATATCAGGTGCAGTATTACTCGCCACTATTTTTATGTTAGGATCTGGTTCCAGTTATTCTCATAGGGACTGGTTGTCGCATTCTACCTCTCATTCAGCTTTATGTCTGTTTGTGAGATTTTTTATTTCTACTTTATTTATTACATCATTTTATTACTCTCTTTACTATATGAGCAGTCTCTGGCACTGTAGAGACTGTTCCCCACTTAGCCAAAGATATAGTTCTATACACTTAGTTACTTCTTTATAAAGCAAGTCTAGCTAAATCAAATACAATCTATGTGAAGTTTATAATGTTCAGTTTTTGTCAAAACTCTATAAAGCTGCAGTTTGTGGTGTTTGTGTAAAACAGTTCACCCTCACTGACATAAATGCAATTAACATTATAACCATCACGAACGTGGGATAAATTGCAGAGCTGTTGTGGACTACATTCGTTTTTGAAAATATTGACAGCTGAATGTATTCTTGATATTAAATAAGCTATGGTTTGCTGGAAGCATGTTGGCCACCACAAATACACTTTTAAACTGTGGAAAACAGAATAAAAACACACAAATGTGCATTAACCATTTATTTACTGACCTTCTTGTAAGGAGACCAGGGGTGGCATGAAATCTGGAATGTAGTCCTTCCTTTCCTCTGCATCTCGGGCTCCAGGCTGGGGAAACTGCAGGACATTGTTTTTGCTGACAGGAAAGAGTGGTGTTTGATGGGCGAAGGCCACTGGCTCTAGGTTATGGACGTAGTCCTCCAGTTCACTCAAACTCACTCCCAGCAGCCTGAAGGCCTGGCCGACATCATCCAGGACCGGATCTGTTCTTCCATCTGAAATAACAGCATAAAAACAAGACATTAAACCACAGCGCGCACACGCACACGCACACACACACACACACTCACACACACACACACACACACAGCATTCTTCTTGTTACCTGAACTATACAATGTACAGTAGTAGGACAGATAATAGCCTGACTACATTGACTGTGCTGCTCATACAGTGAAGTGCCCTGACTGACGCTGTCATTTAAACCAGATGCAACGATGCTCAACAGGTTTCAGCTTGACAAAGTGAACTATGTACAGAAAACTGCATATTTGCTAATTGATGTATTTGATTACTCACAGTGTATTGACCGCAGCTGGTAAGCACCCTACAGACAACAACAATAATAACAGCGGAAGCTACTTAGCTGTGTAGCTCCTGTACTTTTGACACATCTGTGTTTGGTAGGGGGCGCCAGCTATAACTTGCAGCACCAGTCAACAACAACGTGATCGTGTACTTCATGTTTCTGGGTTAAAAAGTACTGGTGGTGAGAAATAAAGCACTTACACAGCTCGGAATAGCGATGGCAGACCCTTGCCAGCTGCTGGATATATCTATGCAGCACATCGGACAACAGATCGCACGCAGTGACCTGAACCGCATCCCAGCCCAGAGCCTGGCAGATCTGCGCCACCGAAACACGCAGCAGCGAGCGGGCATAGCTCTCGCACATCTCGCTGACTTCGTTACGGTATTAATCCTGGTCAATCGCGCTCCCAAAACATGCCGTCGGTGTTCATGTTTCACGAAACCCCTTAAGGGCTTGACAAAAGCCGCTACAACGGTCACTTTGGATCATCTACTTCAGTAAATACATTGGCGCGTTTGCCAGAGTCGCCATCTTGATTCCATCGATAGACCCATCCCGAAATCTAGATCGCGCATGCGCAGGAGTCTGCGTTTTGCCTAAGCAGCGCTGCTGTGTTCGAGCGGTTCATCACCGCCTGAACATGCGCAGGAAGTAAAACTACGAGTATCTCAAATGTAAATCGAGTCCACCTATTTTAGCGGACTGCCATGCACCGGGTCGGTGTGGGCATTATAGAACATTATATATTATCAGGAAACGCCAAGGTTCACTGCCAGAAGCATGAAACACTAAAGACTGTCAGTCTCAGAATGATTTTTTTTTTTACAATTTAATGGATGTTTTTAGGGGAAAGCTCAGGAAACATGTGTTATCGGTTTTTGTTTCAGTACCTTAAACAACTAAGCGAGCTGAGAGAATATAACTGGAATTTATTTCTGTTTTTTATTTTATTTTTATTATTCGCACCCCTTACCAGGTGGTGGCGGTAATGCACAGATTGTTGTTTGCAAATAGGCAACAAGCTTGAGAAGAAGGTTCAGATAATAAAACAAGTAGGTCTAAAGTACAAAATTTACACTGTGCGAAGGACGAAGTTGGACATTAGGGAAGACTGGTCGCTTTAGTCTTACAGAGCCAGGAAAAACAAAGAAAACGCTGGAATTCCTTCAGACGAGCTGTGACATTTTAGAGAGGTGTGTCAGGACACCGGCAGGGGGAAAGTTTAAAGTTGGACCAAACCTAAAAACAGTAGACACGATCGAAGTCTCTCCGGATACTTTTATTTGTTTTCATTCTGAGGCGATGGTGAATGGATCGAGATGGCAGCACAGACGACAGATTAAAGACGATTAAATGGATTTTGATGACTGGACTCTGGTGTGAAAAAGGAGAGTCAAAAAGTAAAAGCATAGGAGAAACTGAGAGTCTGTGCTGGGCATGAATTTGAAATATTTGGGCATGTAGCGGAGTGCAGAGGAGACCAACCACATGAAAGTTGTTCGAAGTCCAAAATGTATGGAAAATGGAAATCTGGACAAGAAAGTACAGAATTGGTTGTAAATAAGAACAAACTAGATTAGAAGTTAGATTCTCTGTGCATAAAATGGACACACTATGCTTTACAAAGGAAATAAGCCTAAAACCAAAGTAATACAACCAAGATGGGGAAAGGGTGAACCAGTGTAAACATCTATGGACGTGGACATTTGATGAAAAAGTACATATTCAAAGAAACTTCACTACGGAGATGTGAGTTCTTGTATTGGAGCAAAGTGAAACAGAAGACTGTTTATGTGAACCACTTTCACTTTCTCTCAGCGGGTATCGATTAACGCTGGACACACACTACACGGTTTGTATCCGACTCTTTGTCTAAAAAATAAATCAGATTTTATTGCAGCCAAAAGGAGCATAGAGAGAAGAAAACACGCTTTTGTTCGTGAAATCGCCAAATCGTTACTACAAACAGCAGGTGTGTGGCCTGGACCAATCATAGTGTGCGCGTTCAGAGGATTATAATAAAAATGTGTCTGAAACTGTCCATGTAACTGTGGTTTTCAATGTTTTTAAACCCCCACCCCGACCCGAACTAGATTGAAACCGGAAACTGGTATGGAAACCGGAAGTCAGCGACCTGTACAGAGGCTGCTGTAAAAGAGAAACCAGATGTAGTCTGGTTAGATCATAAAACAAAACCAGTTTGGATACTCTACACTCAGCACAGACTAGCAGCCAGTCTGCTGGGTCTTCCTAATGTGCACTCTGATCCAGGAACAAATGTGAGCGTGACAGCAAAATGATTATTGGTTCAGACCATCTACACTAAATCCTGCTTCAATGCTCCACAGTGAACTTACACAATCACCACATGTGCATGTGTCTATCGTCATGTTTCTGGTTATGATTTGCTACCTGGGACAGAAACCACAGTACCGCAGGTTTCTACTGGTAATTATTAATTACTAGATTGAGTTGAACTTGATTTTCCTTCCCAGATTTAATTCTTTTTTTCTCGTTGATACTAACTGTTTGTATGTTCATTTCCATGATACAGCAAGATGGAGGCCGATTCAACTGTAAACCATGTTGTGGGTCTTTTCTGGGTGTGGGAACAAATACTTCATTGTGGTGTGAATAGCCTGTGCAGATTCTTCATCTAGTATTGATGTTTTGTTTTTTTTTTTTGTTTTTTTGGGAAGCAAAGCAATGAAAGACATTTCCTTACTCTCAGTTGTTCTGTAAGAAGTCAACATTTATTATTAATACAATAGAGTTAAATATTTACTTTTTATTATAAAAAGTCCAAATTACACTAGTACTGACTGATTGTGCTGCAATTTCTTGAAGTCAGAACTATAAGGTAATTAACAACATATACAAAGTGTAAAAATTATACATGTTAAAACATGTTTACAATACAATGTACAACAAATTATGATACAATAGAAAATGGAAACAGTACACAGAGTACTGTCTACTACTGATGGCACATAGGCCTTACTCCATTCGCCAAGTGTCAATTGAAAACAGAAAACAAGTTAAAACAGAAATTAGCCATTGTTGCTGCAAAAACAAAAGCTGTTATGTGTGCCTAAAAAAAATATTACTTATATGTCTGAAGTTGCCATTACTGTTAAGAAACTTTTCTTCTCCAGAAAGTTCATTTCATCTGACTTCATCAGATCAAATTAAACATTTCGTTCGGAGACTTTGTCAGGAAAGAGTTGACAGTCATTGTTAAAATTCCAGTTTTCCCAAATGCACTGTCTGTTGTTGAATCTGTAAATATAAGAACAATGTTATTCCATTGCCATGGTAAGACTAGCTAAAACCTTTATAGGTTCACTCATATATAATGCACAAAAACACACTTCTATGTAGGAATTATTTATATTCTATGTTGAATATATTAAGATGGGCAGTTTTGAGACAGTAAAGCATTGAAATTGCTCAAGTGACTCCATAAATGTTAAGCAATAGTACAAACATTAGTGCATTAGGGTCTTACCAGTTAGAAGAACAGGGTAACGGGCTGATATATTCTGGACCTGCAAGCGGACCAAACATGTGAGATATTCAGGCTGATCTTTTGACATGAGGTCACACTCATGGTAAGGCAAAACCTCCACTATTCCAGTGTCCTGGCACCAGTTTAGGAAGCGCTTCTTCTCCTTTGCCTCTGCACTCAACCTACATTTGGGAGGATCAAACAAATATGTTCAGCCAGATAGATAAGGTTTCAACTTTTAGAACATGGACTAACAGCTTCAGTCTTTTATGATAAATTATGGTAAACATTATATGGTATCTCTAAAAAAAAAAAAAAATAAAATAAAAACAAATTGGGGAAATAGAGATCTGGATTCAGACATAGGGAAGGAGTTATGGAAAAACACAGTGGCTGATGCAAAGGTTTCAGGTTTCAGTTGGGTATACTACCACTATAAAATTATAAACATAACTATACACAGTTATTACCACTGAATGTGCCCATGTACACCTGCATACATGCAGTACATATAAGTATATGAATAGTTTACCACCAGGTATATCCAAATAAAAAATTGTATACACTGGAATGCTTTTTCAGCACAAGGGCTCTTCTCTGTCACTGGAAGACAGACAAAGCCTGATTAATGACATTTTTTTTTTTACATATATAAAAGATAAATAATTGTGTTTCATTGTTATGAAAATCTGCTACCTCGTTTTGTAGTATTTAATTGATACATGTTACCAATCCTTTAGTTGATTGGTTTGTTGTATTAGTTACTTCTGTGTCCAGATTTGCCTTTTTTTGTCCTGTTGCCTGCTTTTAACTGATTTACTGTAAAATGTTGCCTAGTGTGTTGGGTTTTTGTTTTTTAAACAAGAGTGCATTTTCTAACCTTGCAGTTTCTTTCAGCCGACGACTGTCTTTGTAGTGTAACATCCATTTCCACTTTCCTGTTTTGCTTAGCTCTTGCAAGATTTCTGAAATTTTTTTCATGTTGCCTAAAACATCATACAAAGTGGATTTCATGAGATATATATGCTGGATCCATGCAAGATCTAACCCAAATAGGTGGTACTGAATTAAACGTGAACATACTGAGGCTGAGGGGCTCTAATGTTGCTCTCTCAAACATTATAAAACCACCCCGTATGAAGAGTTCTTGATGAGTGAGGTTCAAAATATCATCCGGTTCGTCAATTCCAGCAAACTGCACGCTTGGTGAATTCTTCAGCTTCAGCAAATGTGGGACCTGAAACAGTGAAGAGAAAAGTCATTAAATAATGATGATAAGTCCTGTTGCAATTTTTTTTACATCAACTGATCCATTACCTCACAAATGTGGTCTGCAATGTCTTCATTCCTGATGATGATGAGTAGAGATGAACTATCCTCACCAAGGAAGAACTCACATGGCTCTACAGCAGTATGGCCCACTGCCTCTAACTGTGCCTTTCAAAAATCACAAAGAAATTATCCAAACTTTAAAACCCATTTACCACTGATAAGTTGTAGACTGGTTTTGCCAAAAAACAAACAAACAAACAAAAAAAAAAACAAGCTCTATTGTGTAAAATATGTAAGATTATAAAGTTGTCTGTATGATATACTTGAGTTCAGAATTCCTTTAATATAGTCTTCACACCTACTCTGACTTACCACTTACCATAAGTGTGACTTATAGTCCAGAAAATACGGTATTTCCTTATATAGGCTATGTTAAAGATTTGGTCAGAAAGAAGTCCTCCAAGGGGCGAGGTGGGTGGCAGGGGGGTTATACTCAAAAATGCATTTTGGGTGGCATGTAACTTTATTTCCAAGTGCATGCAATATATAATTGACAAATACTGCATTAGATTTTTTTTTTTTTGGGAAAAGTCTTACCTTGGTTTCTTTAAAGAAGGCATCGTCTGACGTCACTAATATGTAGAATCTGTACTTTGTTTTACAAGATTTCTTCACAACTGAATTCAGATTAGTGCGAAAGTTCTCATCCATCTCTTTTTTCATTTGATCACAGAAGTCAAAGTGGTTAATTGATTCAGTCCTTTGGTTTGCTATGTTCATTCTGAAGCGGTTGGATCTAGATGGGACCCATTTCATAGAACAAACATCATTCATCGTTGCTTTGTAACATCTGTTGCACTCTGCAGTCACGCTAGAAATTCCAGCATGTTCCAGTGTGTTGTTTGTTCCTAGAGATAATTTTTGAGAATGTGAAGTTCTTCCTTTCTCCGTGGTTTCCTTCCTGTCAGACATGTCCACCATTATTCTTTGGCTAAAGAGTAATGGTGTATCCAAGAGATCCAGTGAATCCTCCTGCTCTTCTAGACTCGAAAAGCGCACAGTCATAGGACTAGCAAACTGCAATTTGTCATGTGCATCCTGTTGGGAAGTGCGTCCCCTCTTACAACGTTTCAAAAGCTGTTTCATTTGTTCTGAGAAGATAAGGTGCTCCTGATCCATGGATGCCTGAGTGAGGTCATCTTGTAGGCACCTCTGAGAAACCTGCTCCAGAAAAGAATAGCATCTCTTTGGGTTGGTGTTATAGACTGTGCATATGAGAGAACTTCGAGGTTCCAGACTGTCATCTATTATGTTATTATTTTCATAATCCACAAATGAAGTTGATGCATCTGAACAGGCTTCCCGATACAACTTAATATTCTCTTTAGTTGTTTGGTCGTTTTTCTCTAAACTATCCGTAAAGAAACCCTGTTTTCCATGAACAAGCTGAGATGAACCTTCTTCGGATTTAAATGGTGATATGGATATAGATGATGTCATTTTTTTTGTTGTTGAAATGTCCCTTTCTTGGTACTCTCGATGTGTAAATATGGTTTTATCTGAGCTAGATTTACTGGCATTAACATCTGATAACCAACTATTTTTAGATGAAAGCTCAGTGCTCTCTTGCTTATCATCATGTATTCCTTCAAAATTTCCCCAGGATCTTTCTTCTTTCACCAATAGCATTGAAGTGACTGTGTTGTCAGTCATTGCAGTTTGATTCTGTCCGCGTTTGGGGGAGTTTTCAGTTTGTCCATCTGTAGGGATACAATCTAAATGACTTTGATCACTCTTAGACGGTTTCAAAGCCATGACAGGACTGTTTGAACAGGGTTCAGGATTCAGATGGGATGGTGCTGTTGCGTTATGCCCATCTTGATCAACATTTGACTTAACAGCTTCCAAACGCTCAGGGGAGGGAAATGATTTGTGGGAATGACAATCATCTTGCTTTACAGGTATTTTCTGTGAAACATCTGTTCTTTTTATAAAGCACTCAGGGACTGATAGGTTCGTTTTCTTTTGGTACAACCTAACACCAAGTACTTCCTCTAATTTACTTTTGAAAGGTGATATGAGAAAGTCATCTGATTCTTTGTGCAGCTCTTGTGAGGTAGAAGCTGATACCACCACAGGTTTTGTATTGCTTGTTTTCTTGCCCTTAAAGTCAGCTGTGGTATGGCATGGGGATAAGCAAGTGGGAATGTACTTGCTGCTGGGGAAAGGGGTTTGATCAAGTGAGTCTTTCATATCAGTTCCAAACTGACTAGATTTTTCAGTGTGTCTTGATTCGGAAAGGAAGTTATCTATACTTTGTAAAACTCTCAGAGTTCTTAGTTCGACATCAGAATGAAGACCATGATGAGAGTTGGAATTACTGTTATCTGTAGACTCATGACAAACATCTTGCACAAAGGGCTTCTCATCCTGTACTGGTGTTGAGCATCTGGTAGGACATTTATCAGTACTATCTTTACTGATTTCACTATCAGTAACAGCATAAGCACTACCATGGCCACGACAAGGAATGTACTCATATGGACTCTCATCAATAGTTGGGGTAGGGCACCTGTCATCAGATTCACTTCTTAGGACAACTGGCTCCTTTGTTTCACCTCCATCTAGAGGAGTGCCAACAGATATTGGAGATGTACTGCATACCTCTGGGGGTAAGTTCGGGTATGTAATAAATGGTGTTCCTTTTTGGTCTTGAACATGTTCTTCAACTTTGCCTTGGGGGTGTGAGACATGTGGTTGTATGTTGTCTTGACCAGATAAGTCTATTCCAATAAATGGAATTACAACAACACTATGACCTCCTTCCAATCCCTCATTTGCCCTGTCCATCTTGATATCAGTTTCTTTAGTCAGTGTCTTTTTAGCTTCACATATTGTTATGACTTCATATTGAGGTGAATGAAGGGATTTTTGAGTGTCTTGGTCCTCTCCCTCAACTGATTTGGTTTCTTGATATTCCTGTACACCACCAAAACTGAGGTTTGAGTGTGCTATATTTTGACTTGATGTTTTCACACTGTCCTTCATCTGGGAAATGGACCCATCTACACAAGACCCATCCACATGAGACCCATCTAGTGAATCGCTGTTATCAGATGTAGGTAATGCTATGTTTTGATCCTGTGTTCTACCCCCCAACCAAATATAGTTTTCTGAAATTTCCTTACTGGCATGTTCCCTGTAAACAGGGTCTGTTTCTGGTGGAGTGCATGGTCCCTTTTCTGAAATGTCAAGTTCATCTGTCAGTGCACTGCTGTTTGCAGTTTGTTTTCCTAACTGGAAATCATGACAGGCATCCTTATTGTCTGCTTGTTCATGAGATGGTGCTTGGTGACTAAAATCTGTAATGCATTCACTATTTACAGATTCAGGGCTGTCACACATTATATGTAATGGCCGATCACTGAAATCACTGTCATCTTCCACCGATAAACTGCAACTGTCTTTCTCATCAGGTCCATCTTCTTTTACAAAGCAAACTTCATCTTTGAACATTTTACCTTCATGTACTTTACAATCAGTCTGGCCCGGTGGGGCAGCTTTAGGTTCTTCTCTTGACAACTGCTCTTCATTTTCTAAGCTATTTCCATTGCAGATGATTTCTGTGTCTGTAGAATTACCAACTGATTTAATCACTTTTGGGGAAGGTTCTATAGAGCCTTCTGTACAAGGATTATCTTTGACTTCCAAGTTTTCCCCATGTTTGAGTTTGGTTTCATTTTGATCAGCTGTATGAACTACATCTTCTTTGTTGGACCTCTCTTTGTCTTTTACAGATTCGGGTGAATGTGTTGCATGTTTCTGAACCAAACTCATCTCTCTACTTTCTGAATTTTCAATTGCATCTTTCAAGTCTGTCTTCTCTTTGTTCAGTCTGTGAAGGATTTGGCCAGATACTGAAGCATTTTGAACATTTTCTGGCCCAACAAATAAACATCCCAGATCTTCATGCGGAGAAATGAATGATGCATCATTTTTAAAAGATGGCACATCTGTGTTCTCTACGCTGCCAGGTTTTTCCAAAGGAGTAAAAGTTTTCTCAATTTCATGGATGCTTCTGACATTCTTCATAAACTCCGTGGAGTGTACCATGTTTTCGTAACACTGGAAAAAAAAAAAGTAATCAGAATATTAAAATGGCGTCAACACTGTTCACATTAACTGAAAACTGTGACTGCAATGTTTCTTAGCTAATATTTTAACATGTTATATTTTTCAATTATTTTTAATATAATGGACAATGAAGTGGCATTTGGAAAAGTACACCAGTATATCAGCACTTTTACTGGTAAATGGCTGATGTGAGTGACCAGCACTGACGCTCACCCCTTCGTCAACGGCAGATAATTTATTTCTGCTGTGTAAAAGATGTGCACGCCACTGTTTCAATGAGGTTTGTGTGCCTCTGTACACTTGAGGGCTGTGTTAATAGTTTCTGGTATGGTCTGTCATTGCAAATTTCCTAACCACAATTCAAACACCACCTTAAGAATGCCAAAACACACATTGAATTTTGATACTGTTTTATCCGAAGTTCCAAAAAAAAGGTCAGGGAGAAGACAAATGCTAAGAGCTATGAGAATCAATATTTTAGTTTTATGAGATCTTAAGTCTGATGACTTAAGACTTTGGGGACAATCATGGGAGATCCCAAGTTGATGTTGTGCCATACGGATGTTCTGGTTGGAACCACAAGAACTTGTCTTGCAGAGCTAGGGCTGCACAATATATTGTTTCAGCATCATCATGTGATGTCAACGTGCCTGACATTGCACATCCTGCGATGTGATTGTTGCGCATGTGCATATCACAATGACTGATAAAATGACATCATTGTGCAGCCCTGGATCAAGCTAACTCAGCTTAGGAGAGATATCAAAGACAGAGGCAGAAATGCATGATGAGATGGTCAAGTCATCTGGTGGAAAGATAGGGAGAGGTGTGCGTCATTGGCATAGTAATCAAAGAATCAAAGGCTATGTGAGCGCATGATAGAACCTAGGGATGTGGTAAAGACGGAGGAGAGGGCCAATCAGAGAGCCTGTATAGAGGCAATGAGAACTGTATACTTGCCCCTGCCAAGAAAACTTGAAGGTAGGTAGGACCTGAACCAGTTGAATCAGAGATGTCCACTTTAGAGATTGTACACAGACAGGTCTTCACACAAGGAGGCTGAACATGAAAACTGCTCTTCCAGCAAAACATGTACAGTATCTCACAGAAGTGAGTACACCCCTCACATTTTTGTAAATAATTTATATCTTTTCATGTTACAACACTGAAGAAATGACACTTTGCTACAATGTAAAGTAGTAAATAAAAATAACTCAACACACAGCCATTAATGTCTAAACCGCTGGCAACAAAAGTGAGTACACCCCTAAGTGAAAATGTCCAAATTGGGCCCAAAGTGTCAATATTTTGTGTGACCACCATTATTTTCCAGCACTGCCATAACCCTCTTGGGCATGGAGTTCACCAGAGCTTCACGGGTTGCCACTAGAATCCTCTTCCACTCCTCCATGATGACATCACAGAGCTGGTGGATGTTAGAGACCTTGCGCTCTTCCACCTTCCGTTTGAGGATGCCCACAGATGCTCAATAGGGTTTAGGTCTGGAGACATGCTTGGCCAGTCCATCACCTTTACCCTCAGCTTCTTTAGCAAGGCAGTGGTCATCTTGGAGGTGTGTTTGGGGTCGTTATCATGCTGGAATACTGCCCTGTGGCCCAGTCTCTGAAGGGAGGAGATCATGCTCTGCTTCAGTATGTCACAGTACATGTTGGCATTCATGGTTCCCTCAATGAACTGTAGCTCCCCAGTGCCAGCAGCACTCATGCAGCCCCAGACCATGACACTCCCACCACCATGCTTGACTGTAGGCAAGACACACTTTTCTTTGTACTCCTCACCTGGTTGCCGCTAGACACACTTGACACCATCTGAACCAAATAAGTTTATCTTGGTCTCATCAGACCACAGGACACGGTCCAGTAATCCATGTCCTTAGTCTGCTTGTCTTCAGCAAACTGTTTGTGGGCTTTCTTGTCCATCATCTTTAGAAGAGGCTTCCTTCTGGGACGACAGCCATGCAGACCAATTTGATGCAGTGTGCAGCGTATGGTCTGAGCACTGACAGGCTGACCCCCCACCCCTTGAACCTCTGCAGCAATGCTGGCAGCACTCATACGTCTATTTCCCAAAGACAACCTCTGGATATGACGCTGAGCACGTGCACTCAACTTCTTTGGTCGACCATGGCGAGGCCTGTTCTGAGTGGAACCTATCCTGTTAAACTGCTGTATGGTTTTGGCCACCATGCTGCTGCTCAGTTTCTGGGTCTTGGCAATCTTCTTAATGCCTAGGCCTCTTTATGTAGATCAACAATTCTTTCTTTCAGATCCTCTGAGAGTTCTCTGCCATGAGGTGCCATGTTGAACTTCCAGTGAACAGTATGAGAGACTGAGAGCAATAACACCAAATTTAACACACCTGAGACCTTGTAACACTAACGAGTCACATGACACCGGGGAGGGAAAATGGCTAATTGGGTCCAATTTGGACCATTTTCACTTAGGGGTGTACTCACTTTTGTTGCCAGCGGTTTAGACATTAATGGCTGTGTGTTGAGTTATTTTGAAGGGACAGCAATTTTATACTGTTATACAAGCTGTACACTCACTACTTTACATTGTAGCAAAGTGTCATTTCTTCAGTGTTGTCACATGAAAAGATATAACTTATTTACAAAAATGTGAGGGGTGTACTCACTTCTGTGATACTGTATATCTTTCTTATTTGGCTACAGCTAAAACTGCGCTGTCATTAGTTTTCCCGACCAAACAGTTCTAGGGACTACCGCACTGAGGAACAGACTCAAGAACTACAGACCGTAAGGGCCTTTTTTCAAGGAATTTTAAAGTAATGAAAGCTGACCGATGGTTACTATAAAGCTACAACTAAAAAGAAGTTGTATGGTTCAAGAACTAAAAGCAAAAATAATGTTTGTGTGGCTTTTCAACAATCATGAAAACAAAGAGCAAAATGGCTTGAAAAGAGGCCATATTCCAGCAATATTCAGAGGATTAGTGTTTAACTTTCTCTCTTGTGGGAAAAAATACTCCTCAGTAGCCAAGTAGAGGATATTCAGGTGTTCTAGAGAAATGTCTTTGATAGACGTCCATATGAAAGGGTGAGATTTCTGTGGTTGTCTACTCTCAAAATTGAGCTTCCTTTTTCTGGTTTCTCCAGGATCACTAACTACACCTTCAAAATACTGCGCTGTCACTGAAACCAAATGAATGTGTGTTAGTTCAAAGGTGTGAATGCTTGTGATTAGTCAGAACTAACAATAGAAACAACAACAAACAGGAATCCATTTCACCTAAACAGCCAAACCTTTAACCTATAGCTATCCACATTACAGGCAAAATAAGGAGACAACAGAAAGGGGGTGGGAAAAACAAAACAAAACAAAAAAAAACTATGCCAGAAAGAAACATAACACATTTCAAACAACTCTTATTTGTCTCTTCTCTTGGCCTAGTTGGTTTTGAAGTTTTGAACATAAGTCACCTCTGAGGCTGAGGCTTGTGCAAGAGGTAGAATAGCACCAACTATCGAGAGTGGGGCTAATTTCTGTGCTTCTGTGCTACGCACACAAAGCTTCTTGCAACTGTGCTTCAGAAAGATGAAGGGTCACCTGGTTTGGTTGGTGGCAATGACTTCAATAGTATTTCAGCCTATATATCTGATGGTAGTAGAAACTGGCTAACTCTCTAAGATCAAAGTCGCCACTGCAGAGGCAGCTGTTTGAAGTTGTGACCAAGAAGTCTGATGTGGTACTCTATGAGGTGCATGAGGGTTTGTGGCTCCCATTCAGATCCCATAGCTGTCTGATAGAAAGTGGTAGACTGTTCTTTTCAATGACCCCTACTGGTCTTAGTACTTATATCAGTATTCGCTTAATTGTGCTGATAGTTGTATGCCTACTAATCTAAACTACCACACGCAACTGGTCATTTCTTTTCAATTTCCAAAAGACCATGTGAAAATCATAGCAAAAGCATTACACAGGTAATAGCTTGTTTCACATATATAATGGTAACATCATATCAAACCTAAAATTTACTTGCCTTGGGTAGTTCCAAGGATGATTTGAGTGTTTTTGAAGTATCACTAACTTCTTTCTCTTCACTGGACACAGAAGTCTCTTTCCTGTTGAATTGTTGATTTGAAGTGACAAGAACTGAATTTGAGTTTC
The DNA here is from genome assembly GCF_900324485.2 of Mastacembelus armatus. Lineage (NCBI taxonomy): Eukaryota > Metazoa > Chordata > Actinopteri > Synbranchiformes > Mastacembelidae > Mastacembelus > Mastacembelus armatus. The sequence goes on along the minus strand of NC_046638.1, from coordinate 7,259,733 downwards.
TCAGTGATAAATCCAAAACCACAGGTCCATGGTCTACAAAAGAATGATCTTTTTTCCTTAGGTCCAACACTGGAGAAATGGAAGTGTTGGAGTCTGAAGTGTGTGTTACACTAGAGAAAGGAGCATATGAATTGGCCTTGAGCTCAGAGTGAACTGGAGCTTTCATTCCACTGGACATTTCCGAACAACCACTCTCTTCTGAACATGGATATATAAAGTTTGAGTCAACATGAAAAAACCTGGCTGTTGACCGGCTGTAAAACAGTCCTATCCACATGTGGACAATGAGCTGCACTTCTTCATTCGTATCCTCAACGGAAAAATCCCATGGGCTATTGAGGAGAGAAAGGTACAAAGATGAGCTTTTTTTTTTTTTTTTTTTAGATAAAGAAGTTTGTCATTTTGCTCATCTAGATGCAACAAGAATAGCATTTATTTATTTATTTTTTTGTCCTCCTTGTATAAATACCAAAATGTACATACCCATGCAAGGCTCGGATGATGGTTTTATCCTTTGGGTCACTGGTAAACCTGCTGTCTAGATTAAAGTCATATTTTTCTTCCCATTGCCTTGTGACTTGAATGGAGCCCTCCTTGCTAACAAAGGTGCGAGTCTGTCTGAACTTTTGCCTCTGGAGCATTTGTTTTTTCAGGTACTCTGGAGTCTTGTGGTTGTGTTCACTGACTTCCTGACAGACAGATGGTTGCTGTGACTGAATTCCATCGCCATACAATTGCTGGTGACGCTGCAGCAGTTGGGAGGAACCACTTAAAGGGGATACCTGGAATGGTGTACCTGGCAAATCCAACAGTAGAGAGGAAGACGGTGGCAATGAGTAAGCATGTTCTTTAGAAATCAAATCAACTAATTCATTGCCTTCCACAAGATGGCTTGGTGAAGGAGACTCAAGAGGCTGAAGGGGTTTAGCAGCAGGCAGTCTAAGCAGAGCATGAAGAACTGACTCTTGGTCTGTACTGGTAACATCTTTTGTAAGGTCACAGTTCCTCAAACTTGTCTCAGGTTTTCTCTCAAGTGCTGGATCTGGTTGTGGTGGAACCTGGTCATTACTGGCACTGAGTGCCAAGTCAGCAAGTAAGTTCAAAGCATCTGCAGACGAACAAGTACTGTTCATATTTTCCTTAAAAGTCTTCCTGACAGAATTATCCCTAGAACATTCTTTGTATTTCAGATTTTCACTGGTAAAACAAGCTGGAGTTTGAAAATGCAACCACCCTGTGAAGACAAAACAGAGGAGAAAAAAGAAACTACATGAAAAGCACAATGAAAGCATGTGAAATACACCTGTGTATAACTATTAGGAACTTGTCACCAACATGTAAATTCTACCATTATTTCAAATGAAGGAACTGATTCACTAAGTCACATTTGGGTCCAGATGGACAAGACTGGCGGTGACGCGGCACACAGAACAAGAGCAAAAGGCAAACCCTGACCTAGCAAACACTTAGGAAGGTCTAGCAGTAGCTTGCTGAGGACAGATGCACAAGTGACAGAGCAAAGAAAAGGAACAGCCAGTTTGAAAGTTTTGCACAACGAAAACATTTTACACATTACACACAAACACACATTCCAGTTCTGAGCATTTTCAAATATGACTTACATTTCTTTTTAATACATTCTGCAGGAACATCTTGATGCTTTTTGAGGGTTTTAGTCCTACTCCTTTGTGTGAAAATTGGTGGAGGACTTTGTATGATTTGCGGGTGTTTGCCCATATTGGCGTGTTCTTGTGTCTCTAATGGATCTTTCCACAGTTGAATATCCTGACCCTTAGTTTTATCTTTAGGAGTCAGGCCTAGGGCATGTGCAAAAACAGGGTCAAGTGACAGCAGTTTTGAAACCCCCGTCACACCCACAGTGGTGTCTGGAACATTTGAAACTGTGTTACTGCTTGTTAATGTTTTAGCATCGGAGTCACATTTTCCCTTCTTGACATAAGGTTCTGTGTTATCTACAGTATCTGTAGGCATCCCCTCTGACAAAAGGAAATCAGTTTTTCTCTTTCCTCTTAAAAGAACAGATTTTAGTTTATTCAACAGACATTCGCCTTTTGTTGCAGACTTTCCTGGGGGGAGGCTATTAGTGTGTTGTCCTTTAACCTCTTCTGAGTGAGGAGGGTCCGTGCAATCATTCCTTGAAGAATGCTCAGTACCATCTGACGTCACAGACACTGAACTATTACCATCTTCTGATTGCCTCAAAAGGCACGGCTGACCACAACTGAGTGCAGACTTTTGAAAATGGTTCCCTCTATCCTTCACTGTGGTGGCCTCATCCACTGCTTTTTCTGGAGCAGTGCTGGACACTTGTTCAGCGTTGTCATTGAAGTTTAGAGATGCATCAACCAACATTTCCTCAGGGTGCTGTTCATCTTTTGTAGCCTGAAGCTTATCCTCTAAAGATTTAATCTGATCAGCAATGTGTAGAGTGCCATAAGGAACCAAGATTTTTCCACATTTGCTAACAACCGGCTTTAGGTCCCAGCGCTCAGTTACCTTTCTCAGAGGACCAACATCCAATCCCAGTAAAATGTGGCTTTCCAAGCTTTGTTGTCTGTGGACTGATGGTAAACCAACCATGGCAGGCCTCATTCTCTTATTTTTTGTTGAAAGTTTTCCACATCTCCGTCTCCGCCTTGGTAATTTCCTCCAGTCAATATTCAAAGGATTGTTACACTGTGAGTGGACTGGTGATTCCTTGGCCAAGTCATCCTCCACTGGTATTTTAACAGTCTGTAAATCAAGGATCTCAAATGCCCTCTTCTGACTTACATGTTCTTTAAGTAATTTACTCCATTTTGCACTTGTGAGGTAGGTATCCTCAGGGTGATGTCCAGTGTCGTAATTCAGAGGGTTCATTCCTGTTTGCCATTTGGCTGTTGAAAAACCAGATAGCTGAGAATCATTATGCTTCATTGAGAACACATTACTGAACACACTTAAACTCTCATCCGAGACAGTTCGCTCTGCTGAAGAGATGCTGACATTCAGCTCTGCTGGATGGTCATCAGATTTAGCAGGAGACAGGCAATTGTTTGCCCCCATTTCATCCTTTTTGTTAGGGTTACATTTTTTATTGTCTTTGGTAGCATTTTCAGGTTGCAAATGATCTGCTACAACATTCTGAGAAACACTGGCTATGTCAACCTGTTCTTCAGTACTTTTTTTATGATTGTCAAGATTTACAAGATATTTCTGGGTGGTCAATTGGTCTTCTGGATCCATACTAAACTGATTATATTGTGTCTCCTCAGGAGATGACAGACAGAGATAGACATCCTCATCAAGGTCTTCTCTTCGCTCCTCTTGTCCTGCTGCCAGGATTTCAGAAACCTTGGATATTGGCAGCTGAAAAGTGTTTGGTTTGCTCAGGTATGACCTGAAGCTCTGCCATGCCCTGTTAGTCCACTCTGGGGATGAGTAGAGGTGTTTGTAAGCATCTGGTACATCATACTGATCGGGAAAGATACTGACTTCCCTAGACGGACTTAATGGCAGCCCGGGATTTATCAGTGATGCATAATTCTGCATATGTTGCACCAACACGTCACACAGTTCTTCACTTGGGTCGATGTTCGTTTTCTCAACTTCAACCTCTGCGTAGCTTAATACTGGCAGTGCCTGAAGGAATTCAGACGACATAGCAGCCCTTAACTGTCCAAATTTTATATCTGTCATAAAACAAGAAAAAAATATAGTTTAATCACTGATTCTGTCTTCGTGACTGTCAATCAAGGATAAACTAAAAGTGTCACTGAGCTTGACAATGGTAACTTAAATCAAGGATGTAAGAAATAAAATGAAACTATCTAATGCATGGTGTAATCACCTTTCTGTGTAAGCTGTGTGTCTGGAAATACAAACATGGCTTGCAGGATGTCAGCTGAAGTTGACCCAGTGTCTATAAAAACAAAAAATTGCAGGTAAAGTTGAATTATAGTTAAAAATGAAGAGAAATTTCTTCAGCTATGTCATGACAAAACAGTACGATCGTTTTCATATCTTACCATATGTAAGGAAATGGGAGGAGGGCAACAGGATGAGAAAACCACCATGATTCAGGGGAACAGGGAGAGCCTATGCAAAAAATTGTTTGACAGGTATGTTTTTAATTGATGAACTGAGAATTGTTTATAATTGTCAACAAAAACAGCCAATAATAATTTAACAAATAACTGACTCATCAAGTTATTCTTTGATGTAAAAACAACAAAAAAAAAAAAAAAAAAACAATTTACTGGTTACAATTGTAAAAGGTTTACACATTTCCTTGGTTTTCTATTGGTATAAATTAAACACCTTAGATTTCTGACAACTGACAAGAGATGACTAAGCCTTAGAATCTCTAAAATGTCTATAATAAACAAACTCACGAGATCGTTCCCCTTGATTTCTTGCAGAAGCAGAGAGAGTGAGTTGGTTTCTTCTGGCTTCGAAGAAATCAACTCACACAGACTGCAGTATAAGCCATCCAGAAAGACTGGAAGTGAGCAAGAAAAAAAAAAAAAGCCAAATGAATTAATGATACATTCATTAAATGCAGGAACTATGTTGAAATATTCCCTGATAATGTAACTTCTCTGTATTGAAGGGTTTTTTTTCCTGATATTGTAAAACCCCACCTTCACCAAAGAAGCAGGTTTCAAAGACAGCCCTTGGCAATAACCGTCTCAGATCTAACATGGAAATTGCTCGGTCAACTTTTACCACCGGTGGTCTTAAACAGAAACAAGACCAAAGAACAGAATAGTGGTTAAAAATGAAAAATTATCCAAGTCAATAAATACAGAATCTACTTTTCATTGTGCATCTTTAGCTTACAGTTTTCCAGTGATCAAACCCCTCGCTGTACACCTCAGCCCAACATTGTAGAACTGGGTGCCTATTTGAAGTTTACCCTTCCAGGGCTGGTATTGACAAACTAAAACAAAATTACACAATACAAGTTACAGACTGTTAAAATAATAATAAAATAATACATCACCAAAACCATCAATTCTTTAATAGGCTGCTCTGTATTTGCTGTGCTTACATCTAATTCCATTAATTGTGTCGTACATGACCTGTATCTTTGGCTTGGATTTCCAATTGGCGGTATTACTCTTCTACTTTTTTATAGCGACATGTATGAAGTTACCCTGCTGGATATGCTGCATGCTACTTACACAGTTTTTTCTCCTCACTGAAAAGACAAATGGGAAAACATTAATTAACATTGTCTAAATATTCTTAAACTGTATGAAATAGTATAAGATCATAAACATATCAACACTCCAGGAAGATTATGTGTCATTATACTGAAAGTACCTTTTCTCCTGCAGGACTCCAAGTGTTCCTTTGGTATCCGTATATGAAAATGATATAATTGCAACAGGACAGGCAGCGCTGGGAGACTGAACCGTTTCAGTGCTTTCACCATGAAGCAGCTCATACATGTAATACTGCAAGACCAAAACAAGAGCCATCTAAGCTTCCTGAACCCATTCTGTTTTCATACCTAGCATGCAGTCATTCATAAATGCTCTCAATATTGTGCAAATACACAAAGACATAGATGTCACTACAACATCTGAGCGCTGCATTCATTTACATTTTCTGTGCATTTTAGATCTACATAAACTGAAGCAATGAAAATTTTCTTATCACATCTACCAATTAAGATTGCTGTCGACATCATGACAGTCATGTGACTCTTCTCACCTGGGTTCTCTCAAAGGCAAGGAAGGAGCTGGTTTTAGCAGATACTGAAGGAAACTCTTCTGACACATGACAGTCAAACCCGACAGTGGGAGGTGTGAAATTCTGGGTGTAGTTCTCTAAAACCCTTTTAACTCTCCCCTGTTGGTAATGACAAAGGACAATGACTTTATTCATAGATGTTTTCTTTAAATGAAATACAACCACCAGATTACAGCATGCAACCACTTCTTAGTTCCAAATTCTCAGTACCTTTGTCAGCTTAATGATGGCAATGTAACCAGATTTCCCATGATACCAGCGATTCAGATCCAAACAGTCAGAATACATTGAAATGTAAACACCTGACAAAACACAAAAAACTCATTTAATGTATATTCAGATAGGTACAAATATAAGTAGAATAATTTGTTAAAATTAGTGGACATTAAAAAAAAAAAAAACTACAATGTTTAACTCTATAAACTATGATGTGCCTTTCCTACCAACTAACACTCCTACAGCAGCAAGGCCACACCTTGAACACACTTTAAAAGATTAAATATGTTGCAGCTTGTCAAGGACAAAAAAGAAAAGAAAAAAAAAAAAAAAGAAAAACACTCAACATGACCTGAGAACACTGAACTATGTTTAGGACCGTATGTTTTCCTAAGCCAGAATCTGACATGTATACTATGATATACTATACTATTAATCTGTGCATTTTTCTCTTAGTCTTTTAGTTTTTTGTAGCATTTCTGTAGCATTTATGTTTACTGTTTGACCCTTTGTAGCATTTGTATTTATGTCTGTTTGCACTGGAGTACCCCCCCGTACCTAAACAAATTCCTTGTGTGTGTGTGTGTGTGTGTGTGTGCACACTCACTTGGCAATAAAGCTCATTCTGATTCTGATTCTGATTACAACAAGATATTTTAAGCTAAAAATTATGGTGTGAACATTACAGGCACTTCAGGACAGTGTAGATCCAGTGCTTTTCAGAGGGACTGAAGTTGCTATTGTATTTCAGCTACATTTGTATGCTAAAGGTGAACTTTAGCATACAAATGTAGCTGAAATACAATAAACATTACTAATGGTGATCTGATTTCACCTTTTAATTCAATGTACAAGCGCACACACATACTTCTTTGAGTCACACAGGCCCTGGACCTGCATTAATAATCAATGGCATACATTCATAATAAAGCACTTAGTTTATACAATCCAAATTCAATTACCTTTATTGATTTCACAGGGGGAATTTGTAGTTTCCCAATGCAAGAACATAGCTCTAATGACACCAGAATCTTAACTTTTAACTTTCACTTCTTCCAATGTATTAGTGAACCTCAGCCAACAGAGATATGAGTAGTGTGGTGCCACTTCCTCAGTGGAGGCTGCAATTATAGCAAATTTCTTACAACATTGTGTTTTTGCCAAAGTGAGCTAAGAGCCACATGTGATTTTTTTTTTTTTTTTTGCATTTTTTCCTCCAGATCTTAAGTTTTAGTTTTTAGTTAGAGCTCAGGTTATTAAAATGTAGTAGTAAGTGTAACTAAACAATTAGAAATGCAAGGAAATATAATAGATGATTGACATTTGAGAAATATAGCCAGTCAGTAATGTTCTTGCACTCATGGAAAACAAGTTGTAAATTTCTATATAGGAAGGAAGACAAACTTCCAGTAACTGGTTTGGCAGGTTACTCACCCACAGTCTGCTGCCACAGGGAATAACGTTATTCCATATCACAAAAACACAGTATAACCTTTCCAAAATTTAAAAGAACTGAATATTTTTTTGTTATAAGAAAAAGAAAACAAACAAAGACAAAAAAAAAAAACAAAAAAACAAAACAAAGAAAAAAAAAAACAGGAAATCTGCTATGGGACACCTGAAATCTGCATAGGAAGTGAAACAAATGAAACCTGGGACAGACGTGATGTAAAACAGATTATTCCTCTGCATACTGGTAGATTTAGTTACATGCCAAACAGTGGAATGCTTGTTTTTCCCCTCATGCAATCCAGTGTGGGTTCATACTACCCTTCCCAGAAACTGGCTTTATGACTTTCATACTTAGAAAACAGCCTATGGTAGGCTCAGGTCTAACAGAAACTCTTAACAAGTAACATTTTTCAACTTTCAAACAAAAAGTTAACATAAAAAAAATTAATCATATAACAGAAATTAATGTTGCATTGAAGAGAGGGTAGTGTTTCACTGTGCACTGAAACAGAAAATAAAACTTGCAGTTTCTGTTTCACAAAAGAAACTCTTCCACTTTCATTTATCCACATTAACACTGCTCTGTAACTTCCTTTCACTTTCAAAAGGCAGAGAATTACCAGGCACTCGACACGGACTGCTCCTTAGTTTGATCAGCACTGCAGATACTTTGGGCATTTTTATGGACAAGCTGTTGGAAACTGCTATCAAGGTAATAATTCAACAAAACACTTCAGCTCAATGATAAAGGCTTAATGTAATTCTTACTGTTTTGAAATCAGTAGCCAGTAAGTACATTTAATTTATATGTTACAGGAAATGTTGTATACAAATCTAAACAGGGGTTTTTCTGTGTAAATATATGACTTCTTTTCCTGACAGGCTGAGCAGTGCGTGCTCGACTGCCACAGAGAGCTCGCCTCAGATTAACATAATGGTACATTGAGGGAGAAAATAAAATCAGCATTTACCCTTTGAAGGATCTCCCAAAGTTGTGCATGTGCTGTTTCCAGTGCGCACACCAGTTTCTCCCAGAGCACAAGCCTTCAAACAAATTAAAATATCAATACTGACAAATACAAATCGGGAAAGTTGAGATTTTTAGGAACAAGGAGTTTCTCAGTCGACGGGTAGTGTGTTTGGGCTGTACCTCATAGACATCATCAAACAGTAAAAACCCAAAGGTTTCCTTCAGATCCTCCTCTGAATATCCAAGCTCTCTTCTCTTTGTTCGGAAGGCATTATACTAAAGAGAAGTAAAAACAAAATCTCCAAATCAGTCCGAATCACTCCAAACGAGTGGTGTGCTTTGTAAAATGGTAGGTTTTGACATCAAGTAGTGTATCGCGGATTAAATGAGAATAGATTTAAGTTTAACTATTAGATGTGCTTTAATATTTTAGTATTTAAAAGTGGGAAAGAGTTGTACGCACCTTTTCTTCCAGGGCTTGATTCCTGAGCAGGACAGCGGACTTGTATCTGAAAGACTGCTTTGACTCTTCATACAAGTACGCAGTTTGAAGTGGGGCCACAATGTGGTTTTTAAAGATGTCGGAACTCTCTGTTACGGGTATTAAAACACCTAAAAGTGGACCAAACAAAACAAAACCAAAAAAAAAAAAAAATACATGAGCACTAAATAGAAACCACATAACGAAACTGCAATTTTCACTTTCTTCCAGGAAAAACTTGGTCGTATGAGACACGGCGCTTCGTTTTTCATCTAATCCTCTAAAACTAAAAGGTGTATTTCAAGTATAACGGTGGAAAACAATTTATAGCTATTTTTAGTAAATCCTAAAATGAACATTATGCGAGGGGGAAGCCCATCACCTTTGCTCGGGCCACCACCTTTTCCACTTTCCATTGCGGAGAACCTAAGAAATCTGTCCTTCTCCCTTTGCCCTTCGTCGAGAAAAACTGCTTCTGGTCTGAATCATGGCAACAAAATCACATAGTCCCGAGTCTGCTGCATCCAAAAAATCTTCCAAAGTCTTCAAAGTCCCTTGAGCTTTCGCCGCTGTTGCAACAGACATATTAATGCGACAACCAGGAAGTTGCAAAATAGCCAACAGCCCGACCACGTAGGACCAAATGAATCCACTTAAAGCACTTTAATCTTTTCACTCCTATTAAATCCGTTAGAGAGTGACATCTTCTTCGTTTTCGGCGTGTTTCCGTGCATGTGCGATTAGCGCATGTACAGTCTCAGTCGAAAAAGAAACAGAAACCTATCGTGGTCAAAGCATCCATCTTGAAAGTCTTAGCTCAACTGTGACTGTGGCGCTGGTGGTGAAGCCTGGGTGCGCGTGCACGCGCGTGGGTCATATTTTCATATTTTCTAGCGAAAAACTAAAAGCTTCACCCACCGACCCTGCCTGTCTACTCCAACGCCATACATACAGGCTGTGGATGGTTTATATAAAGCGGTTATTTTTGCGGTACTGTGTTGTTTCGGTACTATATATTATACTGTTGTAGGGAAGTACAGACCAGTAGTTACACATTTACCACATTCACCATGAAATCCAGCTGCTCGGAAGGAGCCGCTTAACAAGTAACGTTCTGACAACACTCCATTTTTAACTTCTTATCAAGATTTTTCAGTTTTCAAACTCATAAAACACAGAAAGCAGAAAAGGTTAATGTTTTATAGGTTGACAACAGCAAATTCTTTTGATGTTGTTTGGGGGGGGGGTTAAACCAATTATCCAATGTCAAAATAGCTTTTTATTATTTTTGTCACAATCAACTAATTCATTAATTAACTAATCACTGCAGCTGTTTTTTTTTTTTTACACTGCTCAAACTAACTGCAGGCAACCATTTCTTGTCAACAGGTTAACACCAATATATGTCTCCCAAAATTACATGTTTATGTTTAAGTGAATTTACATTTAAGTCATTGTCACAGAAGCAAAGAAGTGATGAAATTTTTAAGGCCTAGGTTTGTTAACATCTTCAACATGACAGTCTGCTGTTTCCCCCTTAGCAAACAATGGTTTCTGGAAAATGTTACTGTTGATAACAACACTTCCATAACTTAGCAAAGTTGATGTTCTCTGTAAACTTATCCAGGAATAATCACGTCATTAAACCGCCCAGGCCTTGTGGTTTGCCATGGGGAACTCCAGGAGTGACTGAGCCATCTCAGGCTACAACAAGACACATTTAGACCGGTGGTTGAGGGTTGGCCACTCATGACATGGGGATTTTTGGTGTTTTCAGTAAAAGAGGAATCAGCCAAAAAAGACATGATCAAGTTTGCAGAGTGAATTATCTCAAATGATGGGTCACAATCAGGCCTCTGGCAAAATGTCAGCAGGAAACAGTTTGGTAATGTAGTACTCCCACTTCCTGAAGGGCGCCATGTGCCAATAATGTCTGTAAATCCCAACAAGTGCAAAGTTAGTTTATATTCAATATTCCCTAATAACCCTTAGCATTTACCAGCTTATTTACTGACTTACTTACATTGAATAGAGATTCTGCTGTTTTGTGGCCCGGAAATTCAACTGAAGTACCAATGCACCATGAATTAGCTGAGGTTAGCCATATTAATGTGTAGTTAGATACACACTCCTACCTGCACACTGAGAAACGTCGATGCTGTTCTGTATCATATTCATTTTAAATCATAACGATAGCAGACCGTAGCTAGCATAAAGCGATAATGTGCCTAGCCAGCTAGGCTCAGTTTCGCCTCCACGCACGAGAAATCCGCGGCAAATGCGCCAGGACCTAAATAACTAAACAAATAAAAGCGTCGTCTTGCATCTTCTGCATTGTTATTAGTATCCTGTTTGTAAATCAGCTGCTTAACTTGACTGTACTCAACCTTTACTGTTCTCCACGTGAAGGTCAAATTGCCTACATATCCCAGAATTCCACTCCATTGAACTGAACCGCAGCAGCTCTGAACAACACTTGGCACCCGGCTGCCCAGCGTGTTTTGCAGCAATGAAGTCTTTTCAGTCTTAATCCTTTTTCTTCGAAATGAGCGGCATGTTTGGCTAAGCCCTCGCCGATTACGGAGAAAATAAAACCGTAACGTTAACATGAAATGGAGATCACTCGGGCCAGACCGTCTTTGTATGGAGAAATCGGTAAGTAGCTTATAACCAACCGAGCCAAAAAAATCGAGCTAATTAATGTTAAACGAGTGATCGGATGATGTCGGTAGCTGAAACAGACTCGATTTTACTGGGTCTCATTTCATCTCCGCCCGGTTTGTATTGAGGTCCACGTTAGCTAGCAAGCTTTCGTAAAGTGGTTGACGTAAATTTAAGCGCAAGTGCACATCGTGCAACCTTATCGGTGTCTGAAATCACTTTATGGGCACCAAGCTTAGACCTTAGCTTTGGTCCGTAGCAGCATTTGTTAAACCTTTTTCGCTTTTTATTGCAAAATATCGCCTGTATAAATGTACAGGTTAGTGTAATACGATCCACAACACGACTGCTAATGTGTTGGTTTGGTTCATACTAGACCAGCGACGATTTGCCTGGTAATAGATTAATGATGGGTTGGTTAGCTGATCGAAAGTAAACATTTCAAACATATGATGGGTTTTTTTTTTTTTTTTGGTCCAATCGTCAATAAATCATTAGAAAAAAGATCTTTGCTACAACTCATCTTGTGCTGTAGGATATTATTATGTTGTTATAATGTTTTGTACGACAATCAATTAATGGGCAAATTAATAAGCTGATTCATTGATGATGAAATTAATCGTTTGCTTAGATCATAATGTACATGCCTGATTTTCCTGCGCCCTGTTCTTGGCTCTTAATGTAGATGATCATGGTCATATTGTCTTAATATTCTGAGGATGTTTCTAAAACATGTTAAGCTTCCAAATATGTATTGCCAGCTTCTGATTCAGATAGCCTACATCTTAACTGCACTATATATATAACATGATCAGTACCTAATAAAATACTTTATGTCCCATGGCTTACTTTGTGGACCAAACAAAAAAAAGCATTTCAGCCCTATTTGCAGGTTGGGAATATACAATTACACAAGGTATTTTGTTAATCTTAAATCAACACACAGCTATGCAGAAAACCGGAATAAATAGAAAGATTCTGTTTTGCTTCACATATCCACAGCTCATGGTCTTGGATTCTGGACAGACCGGTCAGCAGTGCACGAGGCTGCAGCACAGGGCAGAGCCCTCCAGTTGCAGCAGCTGATCGAGGCAGGTGCAGCAGTGAATATAGTTGCTGTGGACTCCATCACCCCGCTGCATGAGGCGTGTGTACAGGGACAGACACAATGTGTCAGACTCCTGCTGGACGCAGGTGCACAGGTGAGATGATACCTTTGGATCACAGCTGCTAAAACTGTTTTGACAACAAAAAACAGTTCACAAGAAAGCATGATTGACTGGCGTATGTGTGACTTTATGATGACATCCAACAGGTGGATGCTCGTAACATTGATGGCAGCACTCCCCTGTGTGACGCCTGTGCAGCTGGTAGCCTGGAATGTGTCAAGCTGCTGTTGGAGTATGGAGCAACAGTCAATCCTCCATTGTTTACCTTCTCACCTCTTCATGAGGCATGCATGGGAGGTGAGAGCTGGGGGAGTCTTGTCACACACAAATGAAAATGTCTTTGCACCAACAGTTTTGCATTGCCAGACTTGCTGAGTTAATACAGATCTGGGAAGACTAGTTTTCTTCGTTCGTAAAAAGAAAAAACAGGAGGAAAACTTTTGTAAAAATCTTTGTCTTAATATCAGAGGGGACATGAAGAAAGAACAGAAGAGGTGAACTCCAACAGGAGTTAAGATGTGTCACTGTGCTCCAGAGCACTTGACTAATCAAGTTCTTGATAAAAACTTAAAAGCCTTTCAAGATGTATAAGTAAAAAACAGTTATGCAGTAAGATAATTATGCTGTTGATACCAGACCAGAAGATGTGAATGCTTTGATGTGAATGTCAGCCCAAACCTACTTAAGCTAAGTATTGGCTTCAGTGCCATGTCAAGAAAAAAATGTTGTACAGCCACTTCAAAAGCCCACAGGCAATGAGGACTTTTTTCCAACAGTGCTTGGAACATAAATATGATATAAGTTTGCTGGTTTTTCACAATAGGCAACTCAGATTGTGTTCAGCTCATGATTGATCAAGGAGCTTTCATGGAGGCCCATGACTGCCACTATGGGACACCTCTTCATGTAGCCTGTGCTAGGCAACACTATGGCTGTGCCAAAGTTCTCCTCAATGCAGGTGAGTCCATGTTTATGTTCAACAACATTGATGTTACTGTGAGATGAAATTCAGTTTTATAAAGATTTGTAGAGCAAACTGCTGGTTTGATTTCTTGCTTATAAAGTAACTCTTGTATTTATAATTAAAGGGCAAACAAATGCGGCACACATCAGAAGTACTTCTCACATTTGCAATTTTGTCTTTTTCTTTTTTCCAAGGGGCAAACGTGAATGCTGCCAAGCTACATGAGACTGCCCTTCATCATGCAGCCAAAACAAAGAACGCTGACTTGATTGAGCTACTTGTGGAATTTGGGGGGAATGTTTATGCCAGAGATAACCTGAACAAAAAACCAATCCAGTACACTAGTCTGGGATCACCGTCTTATCTTTCCCTTGAGTTCTATGAAAGTATGTTTCTATAAAGCGTGTGCCTTGTCACAATCAATACATATGTCATCTGAGTGCACCAATAAAATATAACCTCTGTTTTGTCTTCTTTAGAAACTCCCCTCAGTCTACAGCAGATCAGCAGAGTGGCTGTGAGGAGGGTTCTTGGCAACAGGGCACATGAAGTCATTTATAAACTGGGTTTGCCTAACCGCATCATAAGTTTTCTTTCTTACATGCCACCTCCAACTATTGAAATTTAATCACATTCGAGAAATTTCTGATGCAGCTTCTAGAAGATTAGAGCTAAATCTGTTGTTTGCCACCTCCGTGGCTCTTCCAAGAAAGCTGTGCAACAGGATGTTTACACTGGCAAAAGTGCAGCATAGGTGAAATGCTTGAACAAGACCAGACCAGTAGGGTGCAGAGATATTGCAATAGAGTCCATATCCAAGCAGCTTCGCTCAGCAAATGACAGTGGACTATTAAATGCATTTACTTGACATTGCATTGCACAGAAAGAGAGCCCTGATGTACCGTTAGCAAGCTCAGACAAGTCATTAAGGCTAACCTGTAAGTAAACAATCACCTGCCTACACATTGAGCAAACACAGGGCATCAACGTTAAGTTTAATATTTACTCGTGTTTCACATTTGGTTTGATATTCAAATCGTAAGAAAAAATATCTTCACCTTCCACTCATTTAAATCAACTCTGCAATTTCAGGTTTGGCAAGGAGCATGCAGTTAACTTGTCATGTTTGTCTAGCAGATTTGCAGGTAAAATGGCTGCTCGTGGTGGTTCAGAAAGGTGAGGCTCAAAGACTAAAGTAACTAGCTAGTAAAGGCCATGCCCACAGTTTCCATCCACACAGGTGATTTCAGTTAGTTTGATGTATACCAACTCTAACTCTTGTTAGCTTTTTAGGGTTACACTTTCAGCATCTTGAGTACATTAAGTCCAGTAACCTCATACAATTCCCAACATGCTCAGCCCACATGCAACCTGAGCAGAAGATTAGTAATTCACAATAAGTGAAAACACATTTGTGGGTGTGTAGGACCTTTCACAAGAAATTTTCAGAGGCTTTGGCAACACTAAAGACAGTTTCACATTACTTGTCAACATTTGAGTCAGTGTTATAACAGTATTGCGTAGTTCGTCTTATGGATAAAACCATCAACTTGACTTACTCACCGTGACCAAATCAGTGTGATTTCCTCATAGCTATGGTAATACTCCATTGATGTTTGAGGGAAGATGATGTGGTTTGAATAGGATTGTACGTATTTGTATATACTGTCACAATTTATTTTTATGTACATTTGTAAATAATACAGATGGTTCTATCTCTGCTACGTTTGTGTAAGTAAATAGACCAAAACTATTTTTCACTGTTGTCTTTTAAACATTCAGGAATCAAAATTGTTTTTGTTTTTTTTTCTTTTGGGACAGTATTGTTTGAAATGGAGGAATTAATGTTCTCAGTCTACATTAAGTCATAATACCACAGACCTAGCTGCAGAGAATAAATGCATTCATGCTGTGTCACACATACAAAAATGGATCTCAACATGAACAGTTGCTACAGAACCTGAGGGGTAGCAGGTCTAAATAGTTACTTATAAGAATGTGCAGCAATTGTAAAGGTAAAGGGGAATTGGGGGACTTGGACACCGTCCCCATAAACACTGGATACAGCCTGTGGACTGTCAACCATTCGCTAGTACCCTAACTTTAGTTTTCAGTTAAAGTTAAAGCAAACTGTAGCCAAGAAGTTCTGGAATAACATAAAAACTATGAACTGAGGGAACAAAAAAAAAAAAAAAAAAGTGCAGCTGGAGCAAGAACAAAAAGAACAAACTGAGTATAAGTGTTATAAGGGTAACATAGGAAGCTGGTTTAAACTTGTGAACACAACCCTGCAATCTGCTTTGACAAAGTGTGAGATAAACGTAGCTTTCACAACAGCCCATCAGTCAGTTTGGTCAAGTCTGAGCATGCTCCCTGTGAGTTAGTGAGTGGTGTGAATTAACAACAACAAAAAAAAACAACCAAATTTTGAGGATGTGTTTTTTTAAGATGGCAGCATTAAGCCTGTGGTTAAGTTGCAAGTGTTGGTGGCATACCGCAAGCTATAAATACTTCAGTTTCAACGGTTGACACCTGACATGGGGCCCCTGTAGTCATTTGTGGAAGTGGATGTCATGTCACTGGGTTGTATCAGGCAGAAGATTAGAAAATAGTGCAGTCAGAGAAAGCTCCCAACTCCTTTAAACCATGTGGAAGGCACAGCTTTGCTTAGGCAAATTGTCAGGAACATATGTCTGTCTGGGGTGAGTCACACCAGCCAGAGACTTCATAGCATGATGAGCTGTTTGTACAGAGAACACAATACTGACATCTGTACCTCTGCAGAACAGAATGGACTTCCTCCTTGTGCAGTTTCAGTTTTGGTTCCCTGAGTGTTTTAACTTCCTAATGAAACTGGAGTTATTTTATTTTCCATGTGAATTTAAACATTAATGCTGTATTTTTTCTTTCTACATAAACAAGTCCAATCAAGTATATCTATTTTCTTATAGTTTTCCTCCTTGTAAACTTTCCTCCTTGCATAATATAAAATCAAAATTGTTTTGTAGCCTCTACTTTTATACTAAGTCTTGAGACCAAAACCAAGCTTGACGTGTAAACAAGTCTCACAGCAGCACCAGGGCTTTGTAAAAGTGAGATGGGAGGCACATGTGCTTCTGGACTGAAAATAATTAACCGTTAATCTCAAGGCAGTATACAACAATAAAACAATACATTTTTAGTTTACTCCCTTCAACACTGTTAATGCAAATTAAAAACTACATTATTATACTGCCTACATATTATTTCAGTACACTAAGTGGAAAGGAGTCATGTTTATTTTGTCTCTGCATGTTTGTTAAAGAGATGTTGCGACACACTAAAGGAAGTGAATCAGGTCAAAGTACAACAGAGCAGATGGTGTGTTGCAACAAGTTATTCTCAGAATCACTCTCAGGACTCTTAAAAGTACAAACTAAATGTTTTATTTGTTTCTGATTAACAAATTCCACTGAATACATCCAGATTACTTAGATTATTTTTCCAAGAAATGTTTTTACCTTTTTGCATCTGTTTCTACTCATGATCTTAAATCTGTAGCAAACATTTTTTTTTAGCTTTATCTCACCCAAATGCTTCCAACACAGACAGCTGAGGGCATCCCCTTTTTTTGACCTTCTCACACCATTACGCAGAAAACATAAGACAGCTGCACATATGCTGCCTATAAGATAGAAGCAATGATATTTTGGAAAATTGGGACAGTTTAAATGTGTCAACACTGGAATTAACATTAAAATAAAAACAGCTACAAGAGGTCTAAAAGTGTTTTAGACAGAGAAAAGCCCGATGTGACACACATTTAGCTGGTGTAAACATACATTGCAGTCACACTGGCATGTATCAGTTTATTGTACACTAATTCAACTTTTTAAAGACTAAAATTTGATAGAAATTTGGACGGAAATGATTGGAAAGGCTTTCCAGAGCAGCTACAGACACAAAGCAAAAGCACAAACACAGTGGTTGCATTAACATTCACAGACATGACAAACAGGACAAATGTGGACATGTGCCTTTCTAAGAGGAAGCTTTTATGAACTCTCAGGTTGGGTTAAATGTCTACAATCAAGTCTACTTCCCTTTTAGAGAGCCTTGCAACTTCTGGTCCAGTCTGGTTTTGGAGAGTGTCTGGGGCCTGAGTTTGGGGCCTGAGACAGGTGCACAGTTCTCATCTGTCTCTGCATTAGAGAAGGTTGAAGAGCGGCGTTTGGATCTGATGGCTTCTCCCTGTGGTACAGGTGGAGCCCCCTGGTGTTGGGCCAGTGCAGTGCGCAGACAGTTGAGCCACTGCTGCTTGTGGTAAACATCGTTGACATGCAGTGTGTGAGACTGGCCATGGGCTGGATTCACAGAGCTCACACGGAAGACGTTCTTAGCTAGAGGAAGACAGGAGGCAAAGAAACACTCCAAATATTAAAATGTTTCTTTCGCCACACTTTCAAGATCATTACCTTTGATTCTGTCAGAAAGCCAAGTTATGGAAAACCACACACACCTAACTGCATTCTCCTAAATGTAAAAAAATATGTACAGTACTATAAAAACATTTCAGGCACTTTATATGTTTAGATTGTTATTCATCATGCAGTGCCAACAGGGAAACGTCTGATGAGTCCCATCTGCAGCATAACAATGACACAATAATGGTTTAAGGGAATCCAGTTGATCTGAAATGCAGGTAGGTACACAAATGTCAATAAATGGAATAGATAGGAAATGACTTAAAAATGTTATTTATGTAAACAAAAAAGTTATATTTAAAACAGTACAAACACACCAAGAACAGCTGCATTTGCTTCTCTGTGACATGTTCAGTGATTACGTTACTAGGCCAGACTGTGCAAATCTAATGTTTCAGCATAGAGAAAATTCAAGTGAAGGCTAGTTACTTCATAGTTTAACAAGGTAATCATCAAGATTTTGAGCTTTCAGCAGAACAGGTGGCGGCAAATGATAGTGACACTTTCCACACAAGGTCTGCAAGTAGTTATTACCTGCTGTGATTAATCTGTTATTTTTCTCATAATCATTTATCAATATCTACAAATGCAGATATAAAATCAAATCATGACAACAGTCCAAAACCTAGTCCAAAGATAACAAATTCATAGTGACATAATAAAAAGAGAGTAAAACAAGAAATCATCACAATAAAAAATTAAATTGTGACTCAATCTCCGCATAACTGAGCCTCTGCAGACACTGAGCTGGCAGAAGGTGTGCAACTTAGCTCAACACACCTTTCTCTCCAGTGGTGAAAGCCCCTCTAAACGATCCCCCCATGCGGATCTCTCCATCCTGCAAGTCCTCTAGAGCCAAGTCCCGAACTGGGATTGGCTGTCGATACACCTGGAAGCAACTCCTGTCATTGCGTGTCACTTGTCTGGTCAGAACCAGTAGTTTGGAGAAGAGGAATACATGTAGTCTCTGGAGTAAAACATATTATACAATAAAATGTGTTTTAATATGAGATAACCAGCATGTATTTAATAACCTTAAAGTACGAGTCGTACTGTACTAATGAGAGCAATCATAATTCTCACCGAGCCACTCTTGTTCCGCAGCTCACCATGACAAAGCAGGGTCTTACAGCTGTCTATGAGAGGGTCCCGCTGCTTTTCATCCAGGTACTCCAGTTTGTCTATATAGTACTTACACTCAGACTCCCCTTTCCTCACATTGATTTCAGACAGAATCTCCTGGATTATAGCAATCTGGACAATTGAAGAAAGAATTAGGTCATGTGAAGAAACACATAAGATTCAATAATCAGCGAAATAACAGTGGTGGTTTTTTTTTAAAATCTGATTCAACAGTTAAATACAAGTAACACCACTGTCAGTGATTGCAAAGATATTATAAGGAACAGATCATACAGCTTTCTCCAGGCTGAATACGTCTGGATGATCAGGAGGAGTGTGTCGGAGGATCTCTCGCAGCAGAAGTGGGTATTTCACCAGACGTGAACGTGGGATGTCCAGGAAGCTCCAGAGGTCCAGCTTCCTGCTGAAAGGTGACTCCAGACAGCGCTGCAGGAAGTCCTGGACCCGCTTGTCCTGCTTTTTCTGGTCCAACAGGGCTTTGGCTGCAAACTGGTTGCTGCAGTAGTTTTTGTAAGCATTCAGACCAGGCAGCTGAGAAGACAGAATAGGAATTAGTTTATAAGTCTAGAACATTGACAGCATTTGAAAATCGTGTGTCAGTGTAGGTCTTGAAAAGAGCACTGAATGTAGCTTTCCTCAAAAAAAAAAAAAAAACCAACCTTTAGGACATAGATGTCTCTAATTAAACATCTTCTCCTGCCTGTCATGAGCAGTAATGTTGGTTTTAAAATGTTTTTTGTAACAGACTGTGGGCTACCAGGGCAAACCGATCAGGTGGTTTTCATGGTCGATTGGCCTAAACAAGACTGAGCAGACCCTTTGGGTGTAATTTCAGTTCACACCATCAGATCTACAGCAGTGTCACCGGTATAGTAACTATAAAAATTACTGTCATAACAGGAAAGTTTCCATTTTAACAAAATAATCCATCAATCCATTTTCTGTAGCTGTGATTGAATTAATAAAGCTCTAAAGCTGAATATAATAAAACATAGTTCTAGGTTTTCATTTCACTTTGGCTGGTTTGACAGTGAAACAGGTATTAACTGTATGTGGTATTAATATGTGATATTAAAAAAATGAAGTAAACATTCACTCAGTATATCTTCAAAATCCATTTGTTTGTTTCCTTACATACCCAGTCTGTTACTATCTGCCCAATCTGAGCCACAGTTCCATCAGGGCAAGTTCCCTCTGTCAGTTTCACCAATAGGTCTGCAGAGTTGAAAACACAAATCAACAAGTTAACATGAACAGGTGACATTTATAATATTTTAAACTCAACATTTTCTAATGATAACTCACCCTCATGTAAGGGGATGTATGCATCTAGGTCCCCAAATATATGAGTGAGTTCCTCCTCCGTCATGATGGAGAGTTTTAGCATCGGATCATGGTAAGCCTGAAGGCAAGCAAAGCAGGAGTGTGAGAGCAAATATGTTGACAAAGGGACCCTAAATGTTTTGATTTCACTGTCTAATTTTAAATGAAATTTTCCCAACCTTTCGTGCAAGTTGAAGATCTTCGATGAGATCCTGCTCTCCCCTGTAAAGCTCATAAATTGCCTGGAGAAGAAATGTTAAAATGTGAGAAACCATAGTACAACTAATGAATTTTCTGCTTGGTGTTAGCTTTCTGTACTTGAGAGGATGGTTGTATACTAGGCTGAACTTTACAACCTCTTGTCTCTTAATCTCTTTGGTGGAGAACGTGCTCTTTTGATGGACGTCCAGCGTCTCTGACCACAGCGTGCTGTTTCTGCGTTTAGTGGGAGTGGGACCTGTTGCCTTGCTGCTGGCTTTGAGCGACATCCCAGGTGACTTATCACCACGTAATGACACTGACTGGGGTAGAATATTTAAATTATTATATAATCAAACACAAAGTTTGCTTATTGTTTGTTATGATCAGTTTGCGGTGTGAATGTCATGGAAAAGGACAGCATGTACTTTACCTGTATGGTTTGGCCAAAGCGCCGCACTGCCCCATTCTTTGAAGGAGATATCAAGTTGACAAGCGATGAAACTTTGGCCAGTGATCGTACACGCTTATTATTGGGTTCCTGGGAATCAAGGAAAGAAAATGTCTTCAGTTCCACTCGATTGCACTGAGGTGTGGACTGTGTGAACAATGAAGAGTTGATATACAGCTCAAACAATGTGGTCATATTTTGTTTAAATATTTCCTCAGACTCTGGTTGTGCCAATCTAATGAATAGTGGGATTATCCTCATCTTATATTACACAAATGCACTCTTGGCTGCCTGTGGTGAGTGCTCGACACATGCAGAGGCATGAAAGTTTGTTGTGAGGACACAGTTTAGTGTGTTGCACTAGACTTGGCGCCTAACAGACGGACAGGAACCTGTCCTGACTCCTACCTTGACATCAAAGCTGGACAGACTGACTGTGTCATCCTCCTTTTCTTTGCGCTTTCTTTTCTGTAGCAGAATAACACACACTTGTTATTCTCAAGTCCATTTAGTATTAAAACAACATATTGGCAACAATATCTCAGGGATGAAAATATTCCTACACATAACAATATACTTTTCCAAATATCAGGGATGCAGTTTAAATCCAAGACTTGAAATAATGTCACATACATGGCTTATGGAGCCACGGTTTTATTTTCATCTGATCCATAGATTATGAAACAGATGATTGTGTGAGGATGTAATCACTGCGGTCTAAAATTTTGGCATCACATGTTTGATATTAACTCACAAGACTAAAGTCCCACGGAGTCCCCGGAGTGAGAAATGTGAAGGAGCTGCCTCTCTGCAGTGGAGGTCTACAGGAAGTCCGAAAAATAAGTAATCTTTATGCATATCAAGAACAAGTGTTACATTATCTACTTCAGTGAACAGTGACACTAATTTTTTTCAACTTGCATATTTTTTTATTTTATTCAGATCCCTTAACTGTATATCCATTGTACAATAACAAAATAGTCTTTGTCTTGTGTTCATGAAGAGGTTACAGAATTTAATCATGAGTGCAGACATGGTGGATGAAACACAGCAAAAACAACAAGTCAAAGCCTACAAACATGACTGAATTGCACCTTAATTTAACCAAACTGCTTAGGTTATTCTTGGACACCAGGTTATTACAATGGTCAATCAAGCTAAGGGACAGAGACGCCGAATTGCTTATTCTTCTATTTGCAAATGCACTGCAGCTGTTTTAATATGATTGATGCCATATGGATGCCATTTCTGTTCCAGTCACTGATCTGTTTCAAATATGTCAGGTGAATGAATGAAGATGGATGGATGTTAATATTTCTAACCAAATAAGGAGTGGGCCTCCTCGCTGCTGTCAAAAAAGTCACAAAACAATAGAGCCATAGAGCATTACAATGTCTTCTTCTCAAAGAAGTACTCCCAGAGGATAATGTCTAGGCCAAGGTCAGCTGCACACACTGCTACACAATCTACTTGTTGTACCGATAACTTCAAGTCACGCTTAAAATGACAGAACTATGAGTAGAGACTGAAGAAATAATGTCATCATAGAAAATTGCATTAATCTCCAAGATCCAAGTTTTGTGATTTATAGGTGTCACAGAAACATGTAAACAGCATGTAACATTTAAGGAGAGTAAAAATTACAAAGTTATAATATATTTGAAGCCAATACAAATGCTGCAAGTCTGCAAACAAACAAATTAAGCAGATGTGCAAAGTCACCTTAGTGAGGTAACTGTATGGGTATTCAGACTGATACATGAAAGTACAATATACATACAGCCAATTTCATTTACACCTTACAGACCAAAACTAATAAACACAACTAATCAATACATCGGGGAAATAATCCACCGATTAACTGACTGAAAATAATGTGTCAGACCCCACACACACACGAAAGGTCGTGGTCCCCAATCATGAAATTCCCGAGGAGCACTTGAAGGCATCATTTGCCAGTTACAATGCCAGCCCTGCCCGTCACTGTTACATTAGATCGTAATAAACACGGTGCTATAGTTACATTACATTGCAAGAGAAACATACAAAATAACGAGTTTTATATTTTAAGACTTACTTTTTGGACTTGTTTCTCCGGAGTGTTTGTGGAGAAGGCTCCGCGGCGCTAATGATACTGGTGCTAGACGTCCTCGATGACATCCTGCGAAGTGTCTGCTTTTTGTTTTCCACCGTTCTTCCGCCAACTTCTTCATTTTCCTCCATTTTTCGTGAGGCTACGTTTTTAAATCACTTATACCGAGACGCGGTTATTTCTAAGGGAGCAGCAACAGAATAAAACCAGCTCGATGTTTTACAAAGAACCAGGAGGTCGATGACAACAGAACACACCACTACGGAACTTTGAATATGGCGGATTCTTGGAAATTGACCAATCAGAAGGGAGTTCAGAGCCTAGCTGCTAAGAAACGACGAGGTGGGCGGAGCCAGGCAGAATTAAATGAAAGGAGCTTAAATTTATTTTAATCATGTTCTTGTTCTGTTTGTTTTGTTTGTTTTTTCTTTCTTTTTGCACAAGGGTGGTCACAAGTACAAGCAGCTTTTAATTTTTTTTCTCTCTTTATTCACAAATTTTATTGTATTCATTTTTGTAAATGTTTTGTTCCATATTTTATTTTAGTCTATCATCTATTTACAGCCATTTATTACCCATTTTCTTACTGACTGCTATTGTCTGTATTTAACTGTGTGCCCTGTTCTTATTTGTTCATTTTGGGGCACTAGGGGCACAAGAGCAAAAAATTGTGTTTGTGTCAACACATTTGGAAATTATTAGATTTTTGATTCCCATAACTCAGCTACCATGTGTAGTCTGTAATGTGCATGGTAATAAAAGATGGCAGCACTATACATTCAGCATGCAATGCACAGAGAGTTGGTGTTAGAGGAACGAGGTGACAACATCTTATTTTTCCCCTCAGGGTCTAATGTTTGTCTTTACTGCCATGTTTGATGAGCCAAACTAGAATAGTAAAATGAGAAAAAGAACTAACTTTTTCTGACATTACAGACCAAATATAATAACTAAGTGTAAAAGTAGTATTATCATATTAATATTACATCAGGATGCCTTTCATTAGATATATACTCTACAAGTCAAAAACTATTTCTGTTTTAGCAAAAGCAATATAATTGACATATTACATACTGAATGATGTAAATTACTTTTGCAATAACCCATTTTTTTATTTCCATATAAGGATCAAGATTAGATTTTACTGGCATTGGGTATAGAAATACAAAACTCAACCATCAGTCAAACAGGACGTGATGCTTCTTGGTCGTTTACATGAACATCATTACCTCAGTGGGGCCATCCATTCCACTTTAATCAACATACGTGTCAGTGTCATGAAATATGATGTCTGACATCATTGCTGCAGTGTCCTCATAATGTCAGCATGGACAAGAAGACATGCGCTCTACTGTACTTTTATACTTATTGCTTATAGTCAAACATGACATCTGTAGTGTGAATTTACTTTTGGACAAAAAACCCCAAAAACACACAAACACATGGTTATATGGATAAGACCTTTAGACATTTATTTTAAAAACATCAAAACATCATTTTTATTCAACCACAGAGTGATGTTACATGAGTCAGAACTATTACATCCCTAGTTATTACAGCTGATTTCAGTTGATCTTTCAAAGAATAAAAGCAGTAATCTCCATTTGACAGGACACACATCAGTGTGAGGAGACCAGAAATATATAAATGGCTGCAATTAAGACATTTATTAAAAAAAAATTATATAGTACATTATAAAATCTATTAATTGTATAGAAAAGTGCAGACTTTGGTCACAGATTGGACATTTAAAGATGAATATGTAACCTTTGAAATAAGAAAACACATGACCCTTCACTTACAATGAAAGGATACATAGGCAATACAATGCACCATCAGTTTAATCAGGAGTTTTTCTGCTAGATTCTTACTTGGTTGGTATGACCAGAGGCTTGTTGTGGCCTATGTAAGATAATATTAGCAAACCTTCGAGAGATATTGTTGCGTACAGGACATCACTAAATCTGACATCGTGACTCTTTTCTACGTTACTGTTACACTATGTGGTAAAATGTCAAATGTGGCCACTGTTCAGGAAAAGTTACATGGTTTCAGTTAGACTTGCAAAAGCAATAAGCAACAACGGTAATGTAAACTGAATTATAGATGAACAAGGGTGAATTCATGATTCATGAGTGAGTCAGTGCGAGACTCCAAGGAAAAGAAAAGAAAAGTAATGAGGACAGAAGCTGTGTCCAGTTAGTGAATGAAGCAGGAGTGCACTCATTTATACAAAAGTGACCTACTTGTGGGTGTCATGTGAACATCTCGTATTTCAGGTCATTCATGTACAGAGTTTGTACAGGTTGTTAGTCCACCTCCCAGAACACTGATTTCATATGGTGCTAGAGACTATGTACAAACATCTACGCCACCAAATGAAATCAGTTTCTGAGTGCAGTCTTTTACTCAAAAAGTCTTCTGATTGTTATAGACAACATTTGTTGCTTGAAATGTGCTATGCAACATATAGGAAAAGAGATTATTGATATTGTGTAATAGGGAATTACACGCCTGGTGTTGGTAATTGAATGCAGGTCAAAGTTGCTGTCTGAAGGTGTCCATTATTTGCTCTTCTCACAGCTCCATGGCCTATTCTACAAACAAACAGCAGAGGGTGTCGTTGCACAGCAGGTCAGAGCCATACCACTGATCCAGTAGTAGAAGAAATCTAACCTTGTGAGGCTCAAATAGATTCTTTTTCTTTTTTTTTTGAGTGAAGGCAAGACTCAGCAAAACCTGAAGGAAACTCCCTTCTGTTACTCCACCTACCTGGATCAGCAGGAAGCCCCAGAATCCTCAACAAAGTTCAACAGTACTGATTGTTGATTCATATTTAAGGAACAGCTATACAGTGAGAGTGATAATCTTCTCATGTAATTTGAATCAATGTTTTTACCAAAATTGTCACTTTTCTTTTAAGGGTAGAGGGAGATGAAGAAAAGGGCAAATTGAATATAAACTGATAGGGAGGCAGGTTGAACAGCTGAACTCTGCTCCTTTCATCTTGCAGCAGCACCAGTCATTATCTTACAAGGACAAACCATTTACTCAGGGTTGTCTATTATCTTACACATCAATCAAGAAGTCCCTGAGATATTGTGAACATCCATAAATGATTACTTTCATATAAATAATAAAAATGTGACAAAAAAAGCATGCATTATGGCTGAATAAGCAGTTCCAAGCTGTAGACAAAAGTGAGACATGCGAAGCATAAGGTTATAAGGTCTAGCAGGTCTAATAATATGCTGTCTTTATAGGAACCATGAATCATGGTTGCTTCCAGGTGGCTTCATTTTGAACAGGAGTTGACAGGGGTGAAGGTTTAACATATAACACACTGTTCATCAAACCTCCTCTTTTGCTTCTTCCCTCTTGTTTTCGTGGGCCAAATATCATCTAAATAAATATAATCTATAAATATGATAAATATAATAATGATATAAATATAATATCAGCACACATAAAACACACTGGATGAGTTAAGAGAAAGGAAATTAAATTCTACCCTCCTCTGGGTTTGCTGGTAAATGAGCTGCATCACTAAACTGGGATCATGACTGAGTCACAGCTAAATGAAAGTGGTGACCCTAGAAGGCATCCAAGGAAAGTATAGTCATAAATTTGTCTTTCATCCCTGCAATATTTTAGTCTGTTGTCATCGACCATCCGCCACAGTGAGTCAGTCAGTGATCGCTTGGTTCTGAGGAGTCAGTGGAGATTCATGGATGAGGAAGATGTGATGGTTGTAACCTTTCATTCCCCTGAGATCATCCTGAAAGTCGTGCATCTTTAGTTGCAGATTCATGTTCATATTGAAGTGAATGTTCCTCAGCATGCTTAAGTGAGTTCACACAGGGGGCAAACAGAGCAATTACCCTTAATGGCGGAAGGTATAACCCCCTGAATATGAGCAATCATGTGCTGATGAGGCAGAGATGAGGAGAGAGTGAATCTAGTGGAAAGGTTTTCTATTCATCAGGTCATGAACATGGAGGCTGGTTGACCCAACCAAAGCAGAACTACCATCTACGTTCATGAAGTAGTGACAACAAGATTCTACA
Organism: Mastacembelus armatus; assembly: GCF_900324485.2. Classification (NCBI taxonomy): domain Eukaryota; kingdom Metazoa; phylum Chordata; class Actinopteri; order Synbranchiformes; family Mastacembelidae; genus Mastacembelus; species Mastacembelus armatus. The sequence goes on along the minus strand of NC_046638.1, from coordinate 7,232,323 downwards.
AGATCTTATTTGGATCAGCAACTGAGTGAGACTTTGGGCAATTGGCCAGATGGAGCAGAAAACTCATCTCTGTCTCAGACCATAAGAGACTGAATTACACATTAGTCAATCCCCTTCCATAGCCATATACACTCTACACTTACACTGGGTTGTGCGTCATTTGCCAAGACCTAAAGCAATCAACCTTGTGACAGATGAGTCATAAAATATATTTTCTGGGCTTTTCAATTTGACGAGGCACCAAACACAAACTGTGGTGATATATGAAAATCTCTCTCCCTCTCCCTCCCCCTCTCTCTCTCTCTTTCTCTCAGCCTCAGCATGGTGGTTTATGTACGAAGATGAGAAAGAGAATTTGAATTACTTTCGTCAAAATATGGAAAATAAATGTCAGTCTGTTTGATACTGGAGGATGAGGAACCAGGGAATTTTAGAGACTTGCCTGTCTGCTGTTAATTAGTCTGGACCTTTTCGCCTTGCTTGAGATCAGTCACTGTGCATACAAAGGAAGACTTCATCACATGCAGGATTTAAATGACAGAATGAGGTTTGCAGGGAGTGCGTCCTGTAGCTATATATACCTGCACCGATGTAGGACAGGATCCAGGTGTGGTCACCTGGCATTCACATTTACAACATTTAGACAAGAGAGCAAAATAAGTGAAGAAAGGCTGCATGGACAAAGATATACTCAAGATAGTTTAGTATAAAACTAAGATGTTAACCCCTGAACATCCTTCTGTCATTGAATACAAGCTGACCAGATATTAACTTAGAGACGAAACCTTCTTCCCCGATCTCCTGGGAAGAACTCTTGATTGTGAAAAAATACATGTGAAGACAAACAAGCCTCAACGTCAAGTTGATCAAGACATGACAAATCAGTCACTTTGCCTCTGGCTCAAAAACAGACTGAAAGTGAAACTGCTATGTCACTCTCTGTAACACCCCATAACAAGATGCAATTTACCACAAGTAAAACATCACCCTTGTCTTTATAATACTAAATGATGAAACAAAAAGAGCAAATACATGAGCCTGGTGGTAAAGACAAACACTAACCTGTTGCAAATGATTCCTCCTCAACTACGACACGAAGCATTGTTTCCTCCTTGGAGATGTTTTCACACTTGCTGCTCCGAATGAGAGCCAGTCCCGCCCTGTACTGAAGGGTTATACTAATGCTGTAGGCGCTGTAATCCTCAGGGTTGTATGAATGTGTGTGTATGAACGCACTGAGCAGCACAGGAGTTATGAGATGGAGATGCCACTGAGAGCACAGCCCCTTCGCCTCTCTCCCTCTCCCTCTCCCTCTCCCTCTCTCTCTCTCTCTCTGCTCTTCACAGTCAGCATGAGGTGTTCATCCACTGCTCTGCCAAAGTCATTATCGTAACTGTGAGTCAACACCGGTTCCCACACACAGAAACACACACACATACACACGCAGACAGACTGCACTGTATTGATATCAATATTTACAGTAAGTTATGAGGATGTACGCAGGGAAGCTATAAATGTTTTACAAACTTCAGAAAACAGTTGTCACATAATGAATCACCATTGAGGACACAGAATTTACAGAAGTAGCTGCTTAAGTGATCCCTCTCTCACACACATAAACACACACACACACACACACACACACACACACCACACTATACGCTACACACCCACCATGACAAAGCAACCCTGCTCTCACAACACAAACAAAGCAATTACTCCATTTACACAATTCCACATAATCCTCTCGATTTATTTTCTTCATGCTTGTACGTGACAAACTCTGAAACGCTGTGAAAAATACCACACATCAGTATTTTTCCTTGGTTTTTTCTCCTTTAGGGCTGGATTAGATTCCTGACCTCCTTCAAATTAACAAAACAAACAGTGTAAAGAGAAAACAGGAGAACAGTTTTGTTAAACCAGTCATAACATGAAATATGAAATTATCACCCGAACTACAGAGCTTATACAAACTAACTTTGCCCATGAGTAAAACCACACAAGGTTGGGAATTCCCCGGCCGAGGGGGAAAGGGAAGAAGGAAACTCAATATAGTGATGGCAGGTGAGAGGGCACGACTCACAGAGCAGGAATCTCACTCTGAATTCCTCTTGTGTGACGGGAAATTGAATAATTGTGCTTCTGTCAAAGATCAAAGGCATTACACACACATACATAAGCCCAGCCCCCATCACTCTCCATGTGCTTCCTTTCCCAGTAATGGTTCCTATAGGGTGAGTCAGTTAACCACAGGATGAGTCACTCCTTTCATCCGTCCATCCTAAAGATGCCAAAGGAAGTGGCTGTGAGGACTAAGTCATGTCAACCTTATACCCTCATTTCACTCCAAAACACCCTCCTCCGCATCACATCACAACACACATTTTGATCCAGCTGTCAGTCATCCAGCATTCTCTTATAGTGTTGTATGCACCTGCTACTGTCTCTACTTTAGTCTCCCATCTCTCTCCACTCTTTCACCTTTCCGCATCTTTGTATGTGAATCCACAGCCACAGCATTGTAAGGAATGCCTCCCTGGATCCCTGGATGTCCACAGTCCCACAGCTGGCCTCCATCCGCGAACCAACATCCTGACCATCCTTACACAATCGCTAATCCTCACCAGCTGCCTCACAAGAGAACAACTTAGCTCTAAAGACTCAGAAACTGAAAATATCCCTACTCTTCACTCTGGTGCACTCTCACTCTCTGTTTCTCCTCCTTTTCTCTCTGTTTGTGTAACTCTGACAACCAGCAAACAGACACGAGCTATAACAACACGGTTTCAGTGGAGATCCTGTTGTCATGACCCAGCCTCCTGAAGTGTCAAATGCACAGTTGTACTTCACAGTCTACACTGGAGGTGCAGCTACACCACGGCTTCAGTACGTAGTGCACCCAGCAGAGGTTGAAGAATTAAATAGTTTGACATTCATTTGCTTTCTTGCTGTTGAGTGAGAAAAGTAAGGCTATACAACTCTAGGGTGCATAGTAAATATGAAGTTCCATTTAGCAATCAGTTCAGCTTAGCTTAGTATAAAACCTGAAACACAGAGTCTGGCTCCGCCCAGATTTCTAAAAAGCCACCTACCAGCACTGAAAAAGCTCACTGATTAACACACCTTGTTTGTTTAATACATACAAAAACAAAAGTAAAAAAAAAAAGTTGTGTTTATATGATTTTGACATCATAATTAGTGTTTCCCAACTTCCCATTTTTATACTTCCCAAATTGTTGAGCTACTTAATTACCATAAGCAATATTAAATGATAATGTGGAAGCACTCTTAAAACAGTAAAGGGACTGTACAGAGAATTACCACTTAAATCTGCAGCTGCAGCTTTATACTGTATAACTTATTGTTTCTGTTTCCAGAGGAAAAGCTGGAAAAGCCCACTGCACTGAACTGCTTCCTGAGCACCAAACAGCAGACAGATAGTTAGAGATCAGCTAGTGAATATAAGAAATTATTTAGCAGCTAAAGAATGTGGGATTGTGGGAAGATCTGGTAGAGACCAAAAACAGAGCTAAAAAGGAGGGTGAAAATTGGACTTAACATTTGTCAGGTGGCCCAAATCATGACTCTGATGAAAAATATTGCTCTTTGTCTGCTGAAGATAGAAATACGCAGCTGTTTGCTATCAGTTAGAGGGGTATGTTTGTTAAAGGGACTGATATGCTGTATGCATAGGAAAAGGACAGAGTTCAACGCAACCAAACTGATTGACAACACTGCAAATGAATGTAGAATGTCATATATACAGTGTAGGGCAGGGAGGAAGATGTATCCATACATTACGAGTGGATTTTGTTGCACCTGTTGTGTATATGAGTTGTGTCCTGTGGGATTGTTAAAGTAATATCCCATCAGACATCACTCTCCCTTGGGTTCAGCAGGCAATAAGGTGACAAGAAAAACACACATAAAAAAAAAAAAAACAAGCAGAGTTATGTAACAATCCTACTCAAGTAGTCTGCAGGCTTCAGATGCGTCCTTGGTAACAATCACTATAGCACCACAAAGAAAGGACAGGATTGCATAACCACAAACTCAGCACCTCCCGAAAGCAGATAAATGCAGCAGATTTAAACCCACATAACATACATACATACATACATACAGTACAGGTGATACTGTGTTGATACCACTTATATACGATCCATATATTTAAGCAGCTTTTATGATTAACAATATGCACATGCAGCACCGCAGCTTCACACAGTAGCAGCGGCTTGTTCTTATTTCAACAAACCCATAAGCACGACTCCCACGCAAAAAGCAAAAGATTATTAGTTTTGCCTTGAAAGGAGCCGTGTATCCTTAATTTTAATAACATATATCTGATGATAAGCTGTGATGTGATACCAGTGAAGACAATATGCCAGCCTGTAGTCTTTACGTAAGTGAAAGCAAGTTAATTGGAGTACAGTGAGTGGGTGATAAGGCTACGATGACAGGCTTTTCTTTGTAGAATGAGAAACTTGCCATACACACAAACACGCCCCCCCCTTCTCTAGTTTGTATTTTATTTTGTCCTTGATAACATTCATTCACTTACTTTCCAATTCTATAACCTATGTGCTTCAGAGAAACTGAAATGCTTCTGTTTGGCATTGGGTATAGGTGAGAACAAATTTCACAGTTTTGTAAATCCACCTAAGAAGCAAGATAAAGTTAACATAGCATTATACTAATTTTATCTAATTACCAATTATTTTTGTTTCCAATAAAAGCTTCAACCTTGATGTTTGGCTTGCTGCAGTAACTTCATGTACAGTATGTTGAGAATTCAGAATGTTAGGATGTATTGATTCAAAATTGTGCCTGCAATGCAGACAAGGCGTCACTGAAGTCTGTCTCAGCTGCACAAAATGACTGATTTCCCTTCTGAATTTTTCCTTAGTGACCGAGAAGAAAAATATCTTTTGACACTTGTTTTCAGGTCAACAATCTACAGGAATGAAAGTGCAGGTATGCTCACCATGCTCTTTCCAACGAACTGTTTGCAGAGAAACTCCTTGGGTGATGTTGCACTACAAATTAACATTATTTGTGTGTCTTAATAACATAAATTAACAAAATCTTAATTACGTTTTGTTTTCATTTAAAAGGTGGTTACTATGTACGGCCAACGCGAAGAATCATCAAGATGGAAGTGTCCAACCTCAGCTCACAGAGCCTGACCTGTGCACAGATAAAATCCTTGGCTGCCTGCTTACCTTCACTCCAGTGTGGCCCCACGACAAATTACGAGCATTTTGACCAAATGTGGCACCAGGAAATATTTGATGTGCGCCAATTCAGCTCAACTTCCCAAATGAACACATTCCCACCATCCGAGGTAGCAGCTAGATCTGAGAGGAGGAGGCGTCACCAGCAAGACGACTGCCATTTACTGCTGATGACTCCAGTCCACCCAAAGCAGATCAACATTCAGGCCCTGGCCAACACCCAAAATCACTTCAGCATCATGGAGTTTGAGGGGAGGAGGTTTGTGAGAGTCACCTCTCCTGTTCACTCACCCTATGGAAGACAGTGTCAGCGCAAATGGAGAGTGTCTGACTACAGTCTGGATGGTCAGATGGTCCTGTCTGTGATCTCCTCCATGACCATGGACAGGAGAACATACAGCAATGAAGAGAGTTGGCAGTTGGAGCAACAACAGAACAGAATGGCCTTCTGAGCAAAGACACAGAGAAGAATTTTTTTTTTTAAAGGAGCAGAACATGGGAATTTTGTTATTAAACCTGAACCTGGAGTCATGTTTCTGGCTAAATGTTGAATATAAGTCAAATATTAACTTTTTTGTAGCACTTTTTTGGTCAATTCCCGAGGGGAAGTTTCACCAGCTAACTTTGTCTCTCCGTAGCTGCAGGGTAGGGAGTGTTTGGTTGGTTTTTCCTAAAAGAAAAAAAAATGTCTACCTGCTCCTGCTGGAAATAATGCTGAGCAATCCATAAAACCTGTCAAGTAAGAAAAAAACAGCAGCTCTGGCTGTAAACCATTGCAACCAACAAATAAGGTATTTACAAAAAACTTTCTCATGTTTGCATTTTTGCAGTAGATATTTTGGATTTGGCTGGATAGTTAAACAGAGATCAGACAAAACCACAGATACGAGTTGCTGCATTTTAAAAAGGCATCAATGTACTCAAATGTAGTTACATAATGCTTAACACACACCATTCTCATGCATAAACACAAAAAGCCACAGATAAACATGGTTAGCGTGGCTGCAGCTTCCACTGTGGCCAATGAAAGAACCTGACGTCAGATCTTTTCTGCAGACCACTGCTTAACTTGACTTGTGAAGAAGGCTGCAATAGACACACAGACATGTAACGACCAAAATGTTTAGGAACTAACAGAACCAGCCTTGTTTTTAGCTTTACAACCTCAATATTCACATCACCATGAATGTAGAACCTATGCATAACATGTGCTTGAATTTAACCTCTCACATGTAAATTGTTATGTCAGAACATCTCCATGTATCTGCAACCCACAGACAACCACACATACTCCTCATGCAAAGACTCACTTCCTCCACAGAGGAAGTATGGTGTATATAAATATCATACACACAACATAAAAAGTACTGTCAACACCAGCCACAGCTGCAGACAGTGGTAGGAGAAATACTCAGATCGTGTAGCTATGCCAGTGTAGAAATACTCAGTTACAAGTAGAAGACAACTACAAAAGTATCATTTTAGCCAGTGTATTTCTTTATTTAACCTAAATCCACTGGAGGGCAACCACCCACATTTAATTTCTCTAACTGTCAACCAAAAAGAGTCAACACATTTTATTGAGTCCAGGGTTTCACATGCACCAGAATTTGAGAAAGAGAAGCTAAAGATGAAAAATCCCTGAATCAGCTGATACATTATTCAGCAGCCTAACACATAAAACTTTGCAACTTTACAGCACACATGCTGTTTATAATGATTAACCAGGCTAAAATTCAGTAATATGTATAAAGACAGGCACTTTCTGGTGTTGTGGCTGTGCTCTTGGCACAATTGCCTTTATGATGTGGATGCAGATATGGAGTGTTTGTATTTGTGACAGCAGTTACTAGTCCAGGTTACTGGCCTACATCAGAAAAAAAAACACTTGGAAGGTGTATGGCACTGGTTCCACATACATGAACATGTTGGAGGTGATTCTCTTTCAGTAAATCAGTTACAGTAGAGCTACTGTATTTATGGTTGGCCTCATCAAGTGATCCATATTAACCACCAGTACTCAATGTATTCTGTAGATGAAGAGAAATGAAATAGAGTTAAAATTATAATCAATAATAAATAATGAGTAAAATGACTATAAGAGAAGAGAGGTAAGAAATAATGAAAAAAAAAAAAATCTGTTTGTATCTTGAGTCATACTTTCTTGGCATTGTCCACACATTGCATGTATGCGGAGGCGATCCTCGAACAGCACAGAGTTTTTCCTGTATTCTCCTTGTAGCATTTTAAGACCTGACTCTGCAGGTCTCCACACACTGGCTGGACACTGAAACGGCTGAATGAGCAGATCAAAAACAAAAACACAGACATGCAAATATGAAAAGTCTATTTGGTTTGGGACTCAAAACCACCAGAACTGCGAAACATTCAAATGATCCTATTATCTCATGTATTATACACACTGGCTCAAGCTTTGTGTCCTGGCTCCATATGTCAGCACACTCTATAACCTTACTGTTATGTGAACACACAAGCTGTAAAAAAAAATGCTTGTATATTATTAGGAAAGGCAAATTCATAGATAGTTATTGCAATCATACAAACAGTGACTCCAAACTTACACAAAGCGGTTGTGTGTCTCCTCTTTGCCTTTCTGGAAGCTCTCAGAGGTCACTTTGTAGAGCTCATTGCACTGTACAATTGGTAAAAAACAGTGCACATTACTATTATGATAAAATATTAATGCATGTCTCACTGTCAAAGTCTCATATTTAAAGAAAAGATGAATTACTTGCACAATGAGTTAAAAGTTCATTTGCTGGTGACTGTGTACTTTAGAGAATGTGATAATTGCATAATACTTTGTATGTACCTTATGCATGTTTAATTTCAAGTTGAGTTTCACTGCCTCTTAGTGGTGAAAATGATTTGACCACTGAGGGGCACTAAGAAATACAGGGATGAGGAATAGTCACTAATGTTAACCTACTGTACCTTTGCTTCAAGCTTTGCAACTTGTTCCTTGTAGAAAATTTCTCTTTTCTTCAACTCTTTCTCCCTCTCCTCCAGTTTTTGAGCCTGTGCAAGTCCAAAACATCAACAGAACCTCTAAAACCAGGATATTCATGAAAAGTCTATGTTGAACTACTTTATATTTTGTAGACTGTAAAACCCAATAAAACCTTTTTGTCTGAGCTGATGAAATACAGGAGCAGGAAACTGCTGTGCAGCAGCTGATTAGAGCAGAATGACTGTGAGAGATTAAGTCATGCAATAATTACTTTCCCATCGTACCTTCAACTCCATCCACTGGAACAGCACAACATGACAAGAAAGAAAAAGGCACAATAAGAGGAAAAATGACATATTTATAAGAAACATCCTCACACAAATACAGGTCATGCATGTTTTTTTTGCTTACATCGAGCTGCACCAGAAGCCTCTCATCTTTTGTCTTCGTCCTCTCCTTGACAATGGAGTCTGTCAGATTCTCCATGTGCGCCATCTTCTCCGCCTCCAGCATCTTCTTCACCTGTTCCTCCACCTGAGCCTGAGCTGCCGCTTTCGCCTCTGCACGAGCCTGAGCCCTCACCTCCTCCAGCCTTCACATAGGCAAACCCCCATCCCATTTTTTCACATTTTCTGCTGCAACTGTATTGAAGTGTTGGTTTGGCAAAACTAATAACTGATCAACAGGCAACAGTATTTGCAGATTAACTGCATAAATAATAATAATAGCGGCCCTACAGTTAATTTTTCATTGTACTTTATCTCTTTTCTATGTTTCTAATTTGTAACATAAATGCACCTTCCTGTCATGTTTATTTATTACTTGTATTTAATGCTAAACATCTCAACATATGCTTTTACAAGTGCTACAGGTCTGAGTCACAAACTCCACAAACCTGCTGTAAAACACTGGTTGCAGGCCAGTGAATATTATCTAGTCATGAGTGTGAGAGTCCACATTAAATTTAACCATTAGCATAATCGAGTCAGTACAAACAGAAATTCAGTCATCTACTTTTCCATGACAACTGTACAAACATCATGTAATATTATGATCAAAAACCACTACCAAAGCAGCCTTGTGGTGAGACGGGTTTCTGAAATATTTCTGTGGTTGTTTTGCTTCTAATTTGTTCTGTTTTACTTTGTATTTAATATGTTTACAGAACATTTAGGACAAAAAAATAGACTGAAATAATTTCACCTTTCTTTTTTGGACACACACAACACTACCAGCCTCCCACACATGACAAAAACTCAAAACAGGCTAAAATGTCTGTACTCACTGCTGCTGCAGCTGCTGCCTCCTCTGGTTGAGCTCCTCTTCCAGACGTCTCTGCATCTCCTCTCTGATCTTTTGCCTCAGCCTTTCCTGCACCACTTCAGGAAAAAGAGGAAAAGCAGTTTCAGATCACAGTGGTTTGAATGTCACGTACTTCATAATAATGAACTAGCCTCCATAATACACACTTTTCACTTATATCTGAACGTAACTGTAAAACTGTGTGTTTGTTTGTGGTTATTTGTAATGAGTGAGTGATGAGATGCCCTAAATGTATCTGGGTGAGCCCTCATAAACTTCCACACACTTCCAAGACACACTTGATTACTTGCATATACTGCAAATGTGGATACTGGCATGAACCTGTCTCATCTGCTGCAGGTGGAGGAACTGAGGCAACAGCAGGTGCTTCATCATGAACAATTTGGGGTAGAGACGGTGTCAGAGTGGGTTCCTCCGCAGGTGGAGGAGGTGCTTGAGGCTCTGCAAGGGGTTCATTGGCTTGTGCATCAGCTGGTACGACGGCCAGCTCCACACAGTGACAGGGCGGAGCTGACTCTTCAAAAATGAGCTCTGGAGTAGGAGAAGGTGGAGATGCAGCAGCTGGAGCCACTTCTTCAACTGTAGCAGGTGGGATTGCAGGTTCTGCTTGAGGTAAAGCTTCAGCTGGAGGTGAATCAACAGGGAAGGGTGGGATGATTGGCCCAGCTGCTGTAGATTTAACAGTGGGTGGAGGCTGAACCACCTCAGCAGGTTCGACAACGTGTTCTACAGCGGGTGACGGAGACAGATTTTCTGCCTCTAACTGAGAGGGGACGAAGCATTCAGGAGGCACAACAGGAGGGGGAGATGGTGTTTCGACTTGTGGAGAAGGTGTGGTTGGAGGAGGAGGAGGAGGTGCTAAGACAGCGGGGTCAGTTGGAGATAGAGTGTTTGTCTGTACAGGTGTGGGTGGTGCTGAAGGCTCCACAGATGTTGAAGGAAGGGAGTGAAACTTTACAGGAGGAGGTGCAGTGAGTTTTATAGGAGAAGCTTGTTCCATTAATGAAGGTGTGGATGGTCCTTCCTGAGGAGGAGGAGCAGGAGTAGTGGGGATAAATGGAGGAGGTGTCAGAAGAGGTAGCAGGTGCTCAGCAGAGGGGGAAGGAACTGCAGTGGCTGTTTGTGTCTCAGCTCTATCATTCTGCTGAGGCTGGACGACCTGTGGAGGCCGTCTCATCCTGTTGATGACGCTGTCTGACAGCTGGAGAAAATCAGAAATAAAAGAAAGATGTTTATTCTGATTCCTGTGTTTTTTCTATCACTCTCTTTCTTCAGGGGCAGAAGCATCATGACACACAGCTGTTTAGGGTTAGGGTGAAGTTCTGAGTCAGATTAAGCAGAAACACGTTGCTACAAGAAAAGACTTCACATCACCAGAACCTACTCCCTGGGATCTAATACTAATGTCAGCACCACCAGCAGCCTCAGATGAGTCCGGCCTATAGGTTTGATTTCTAATATGCTTTTGGGTGACAGGTCTATAAGTCCAGTTTTGGCTGCAAGTTAAATAAGGCCAATAAACAAATCTATGTTTTGCCATAAATGACTTAATATTCTCAGTCTAAGGAGATGAGTTTTGGCTTTAATCAGTTCTGACTTTACTGACAAAATGACATAATAGTTATTCTGTTGTATAATCTTAGTAAATCTAAGTAAAAAAGATAATTTATATTCAATTAATATACTTAATATAATATACTTAATGTATTTTATGTTACTTGCTGTATCACGTGGATTAATAAAACAGGATGTTTTATTTTCTCTCAGTAGTATTTTTTTCATTAAACGTCCCTGTGACAACAAGCAGATTTAATTCAATCCATGTGTTTGTGGTTCTCACTCATCACAGCCGCTCTGCAGAAACTGTGCGCACACACGCGTTTCTCCTTCGTCTGCTCCGGAGCTTTCACTCACCCGAATGCCCTTCACGAAAATAACTCCGCCGCCTTCTCCACCCTCAGGTGGAAGGTGACTTGGGCTGTTTCCCCCCATCTACGGCCGCAGATAGACACTCGCCGCCCTCAAGACAGACTGAACTGTATTTAATCCAAACGTGGGTCTGCGCTCAACGCAAATTGCGCAATCCAAACAGCTGCAACAACCTGCCCTGCGCCCACCACCGGGCGTCAACACCAGCAGCTACTATTGGACGGAGCTGAAGAACACATCTCTGGATTGGTTGACTCATCCTTAAAAATCAGTGAAGCGTAAGAGAACGTGATGTCCCAGTGTGGAGAAACTTAAAAAAACAAAAACAAAAACAAAAAAAAAAACACAAAAAAAACAAAAAAACATCCAACTTTTTAAATGTACACGTTTATGATAAACCACTAATGCACAACCTTCCATCTACAGAGCCTTCTCCAGACTGATAATCCAACCGTGCTGGCATTTTAATTTCAGTGGGTATTGCGTTGTAAAGGTTTATTGTACTGTTGACAAATGCTGGTCCAACACAAGATGAGACAAACTGACAAAGAACACATGAGGAAAAAAAGAAAAATACAGTACGTATATGATTTTCACAAACTATCCCCCTGTATTTCTGTCTGTCTCAATAATCCTGATTCCAGCTGCTCCTTCAACATTCACTGTATTGTGTCCATTCAACATCACATTATTGTACTCAATGCAATCCTAATAATAATAAGAACGAACGTTATCAAATCAGCTTAAACTTTTAGAAAATAAATATTAGAATAACAGTACTGACAAAGAAGTTGCAGCATGATTTTGCATCTCTGAATGCTAATGAGGTACTACCATTAAAGGATAAGTATTTTTGTTTGTTTCTGAAAATTTTCCATAAAACCACCAGGACTAAAATAACCATAGAGCTCTATTGTCCAAATACACATAAAAAAACCACAACATTGCACTCAGTGACATGTTCCTGTTAAATACTCGCTACAGCACCAAATTTAAAATATAATCATATATTTAGGACCAGTTTCTTTAACCTACAGTAACTGACCTTTCACCACAATATTTTAGAGCACAAAGTAACATCCTTAAATATCTTGCTTTATCCAGCCGTCAGCTAAAAACCTCAAAACATTCACTTTACTATAATGTAAGTTCAAAAAGCAGCAAATTCTTCATCAAATGTTTGGAATTTTTTTTTACTTAGTTGCTAAATGCTCCAGTGCTTTCACCAGCTGGCTGCTAAAAGGGCCTGTTCCAAATAGCTGAGTTTTTTCATTAAAACAGCTGAATATGACACAGATGAATGTTGTCAGACTCAAAAACAGATGTACAGCGGTGAAGTAAAAACAAAATAATGAGTTAAAAGATCCTAAAATTCAGCCCAGAGTGGAGGTGAACTACAGGGCTGGGTGATAATTTGCTGTAGGTTAATCACCCTGTCACTGTAACAAGTCATCACGTCAACAACTGGAAACATAAAATTGTTGACTATGCTGAGAGGTGAACTACGTCAGTGATGGTTCTGGTCTCTGCCAGCCTAAGAAAAATGTAGAATATCATCATTACTAGTATCATCCTTTAACCTGTGTGTGTCTGTGTGTGAAGGCATTAGCATGGCCTTTGATGTTTGACCCAGTATTACAACAAAATGATCTAACTGTATAAAACTGCTGCAAAATAGTCGACCAAAAACAATCTAAGTCCAACACATAGACTGTTTTTCCAGTCCTTCCTTCTTCACTCTGCATTCTTCTCCTTGGCGTGAGGTCCACGGAGAGCTGTCTGCACGCTGCTCCACACCTCCGTGTACAGCAGAGTACCCACGAAGACCACGGCCGTGCCCACCCAGTGCCAGGCAGTGAAGGGGTTTTGGAAATAGATGATGGAGAAGATGAGGCTGAGGAACTTTCTTAGTGTCACCACCAGAGTGACGGTCAGTGAGGTGCACTCTGTGGTCAGAATGAAAACACCACGGATGCACACATACCTGAAGAAACTGGTTAAAGTCTGCAACTTTTTCTTGTGGCACCTTGTTGAGACCACTGGATTAACATCATACATGTCACAGTAAATAAGTACAAACCAGTGAGATAACGTTTTTGCTTGAAAAGATACTGTGTGATGACGTTGATCAGCAGGTACACCCACATTATCGGCATACTCAGTCCCACCACAGGAATGAGTACAGGGGCTGCAAATGAAAGGTTCACATCTGTTAATAAAGGCACAGACAAACTTTCCACCCACAACTTTCTCTGAATAAATAGATGGACTCACTGCTCTGGCTGAAGTGGACACAGTGGTTGTAGATGTTTGTGGAGAGAAGCAGGAAACCCGGCAAAGGCAGACAGTGCTGAGAGAGACGAGAGAGTTGCATTGTAAAACTATAAAACCAAACTGAACTGAATCGAACAGTTCCCTGAAAAACACAATAAACGTTTGTAAAAGCTTGAATGGCCCCGAAGAGGCTCCCTGGTTGTTGGAGCTACAGAAAAACTTACATTATAGAAGAGAGCCTCTTTGGAGTGTTTTCCATACTGTTTGTACAGTATCTCCTGGAAAATGCCCATCCTTGCAGACATCAGCAGAGCAAAAGTCAGCATGGCAATACCTGAATGAACAGAAGGAAAAATGCCAAACATTGACTAGTTGCAGCTTCTCAAACGTGTAAGTTTTATAACACTATAAGTCTGTTGTTGGAAAACACAAGCAATTTGAAGAAGTCACCTTTCATCCTAGTAAGTTATGACAGAGATTTTCATCATTTTCAGAAAAAAAGTTTTCTAAATAATAGTTCATCAATTATCAAAGCACTTGCAGATTAGTTTTCTTTTGATTTAATAATTGATTACTGGATAAATCACCTGTAGTTGCAGCAGAGCTAATCCAAATTAAAAGTTAGTTTAAAGAGTTTGGGAATAAAAACTCACCTATCAGCCAATGTATGAAGGCATAAAAACCTTCTTCTGATTCCTCATTTGCCACATTCTGCAGAAACAAAACAACTTACAAAACACATGTGTGCAGGGAAAATATTACTGGGTCAAGACTGTGTACATTAGGAAAGAAAACTGTCCTGGATTGTGGGATTATATTATATCACAAGCAACAATAGTGGGTGGAAAGTCGGACTTGTTTTGCAAAGGACTCACCACTTGCTTGGCAGACATGATGGTGCAGATGAAGATGCCAACTGAAACTAAAGCTATAGACATATATTTACTGGCTGAATACCTGCAGAGAGAAGATGAGGTAGAAATAAGTGCAACCAGACTAAATGTATGTTATGTGATGCTGTTATCCTGTCAACTAGAAAAGGTCAGGGGTAAAATGGTTGGTAGAGAGAGATCAATACCTTTTCTTCAGGATGATTATTCCCAGGATCATGTTAGCGATGAGTGATCCCTGAAAAGACACAAGAGCATGAGGATCAGAGTGAACTGCAGGCGATGGATGGTGGTTGTGAGACACAGGGAAACATTCAACAACCATGAAGATGAAGAGCATGAATTCTTACCGATCTGAAGATCATGTGTAACGGCATGGCGATGTTGAAGTTGAGGGCGTAGTTGTTGATCACACTCACTGTGAAGAACATCGTCACCATGATCACATAGTTGCTGGAAAAAAAAGAAACAAAGGTTTGTTTTATCATCTGTTCTACATATTTTCTGCGGCAGGAAGCATAAGCCCCATGAAGGAGTAGATTTTTCTTATACCTGAGAGGAATTGCAGGTTTTTTCCTCCCAAAGTTTGTTTCGAAGATGAAACCTTCTAATGCGATGACTAAAAACTGAGCAAAGGTGACGATGTTGCCACATCCTGGAAACTCTCTAAAGTAGATAACAAACAGATCCAATGTCAGACAAAACAGATCCAGAGTTAATGACACAAGATACAAAACTATATGTGGATACTCCAGGTGATTTTCCATATGAAACAGATAAATTAATCTCAACTGAGGAAGTTCTTATATTTCTTTTTCATTTTGTCATTTTAAAACATGGAAGGAATATATATCACTTCAGAAAGTGTTATGGTTGGATATACCTTTTGTAGTTCCAGCTCCAAAGGAGTGAGGAGTGATTTCATGCTTATGTTTATTTTATTTGATTATAAGCCGCAGCCTGAATGGTAATAAAAAAGCATCATGGTTTAACTCGGGGGACATTAAGTACATAATAACAGCAGCTCTTGATCTATTTCTCACCAGTGCCACACACTTTTATTTGTACTTTCCTCCTTCCTTTGCACTGGGCCTGCAACTACTGATTATTTTCATTGTTTATTAAGCAGCTAATTATTTTCAATTAAATTAGCCAAGTAATTGTTTAGTGTCAAATAACATTTAAGCTCTACTTTGTTTCATTTTTTTCACACTTTATTGTGTACACAGGGACTGAACTATTGATTATTTTGATGATGAATTAATCTAATGACTATTTTATCAGTGACTCAATTAATTGCTGGGTGAACTGTAAATACATGTTACATTTTCTTGGTATCACATCAGAATAGTATTATTTCCTGACCAACACTATGAAACACGAGTGTGTTTGTTCAAAGTACAATAAGAGAAAATCTGCAAACTCCCATGTAGGAAAGGGATGACACCAAGAACAGTTGACATTTTACAATGTATATTTATCTTCTTGAGACCAAAGATAACCCCTTGAATAAATTCTCTCCTGTCTTATTTTATCCAAGCCACCAGAGCGTAATGACATCAGGAAGAAAACTGATTTCCAATCTCTTCCTCTTGAGGATTTTACAGAAGTGACCATTTCATTCTTTGTGTAACTTTTGCCTTCACACAGCCACTTCAGAATAATATTATTTTTAAAGTACAAGTCCAGAAGCTGCATAATAACACATGAATGACTACTTTAATACTGAAACTACTCTTCATGATTCGATGCCGTAACAAATACTCCTGAACACAAATGAGTAAAGTCGTCATGACTGAGTTTGTTACTGACCTGACAAGAAGCTCCAGAGACACCACATTGCTACAGCATCCAACAAAAACAAGAACAATGGCAAATACAGTCCCCATGATGGTCCACGGATAAAATCACACAGCCAGTGGGAAACGTGTCACTTAATGAAGCGGTTTTCTAAACGGCGCATATTTGGAAATAAACAGCAGCTTGTGTTTCAGAGGAGATTCCCTTCTTCAACACAAACTCCTCTTTCAGTTGAACACGTCTGATTCGGACTTTGCACTCTTCCTTATCCAGAGGGGCTCATGGGAGTTGTAGTTGATTTACGGTACCGTAGACAAATGTACAAAGTCGCTGTCCAGTATTTACGACAACTGTACATATTAACCACACAGACTGCTGTGAGTAAATAATTGTTAAATAACCAAACACAAACTGACCAGAGGCTAAATTAATACACTAACTGACGTCACTGCGCATGACGTGATCGAGCGTGTGTGCGTCACCAGGAGATTCTTAAAAAGCGAAGAGCGCTTACTCTGACTAAATTTCTGGGGATCAGAAATCACCCAAAAGAAGAGTGAGCAGAAAATGTCTCTAAAGATAAACTGCTCGTTCAGAAATTCACCTTATAAGCTTTTTGCAGGTGTGGTTCACAGTATAAACTATGAAATAGCAGGATTTTCAAATTTTAAAAAAGAAAAAATGAAAATAGGCATATTAACACATGCATGCCTCCAAAAAAGTTTTTTATTCTCACTAATTTACCAGATACTCAATTTGTTGACTGATGTGTGCTGAACTATTTTATCGAAACATACTAATTACTTTATACATAGTGGTCAAACAGGTTAAATCAATGGACAACAACAGTCCACGTAGACGATCTTCATTGGGTGCGTCATTACGTGTCTCCGGAAGACGTGGCGTTAGAAACCGCTAGGTCTTCTGTCGCCGAAGCTACCGGAGGTATCAACAGTTTAGTGTTAACGTGAAAAGCAGCAGCTTTGAGTCGTTACGAGCTTTGTGCGGTGTGATAAATCCTTCGGTCGGTGTCAGAATGATTTCACTCACGGACTCACAAAGTAAGAGCAGTCCCTGTTTCACCGCTGTTTCTTTGTCTTTGCGTCGTTTCTGTGTAAAATCCGGTTTAGCTGAATGTATGAGGCTAACAGCTCAAACGCTATTGGCTCAAAACACAGTGACGTCACCTATCAGCACGTCTCCTTTAAGTATTTCAAATAAATAATTATGAACGAATTGGACAATTAACTCAATTATTTTCTTCATTTTAGTTATTATCAGCAAGTTTATATATGTACATATTTGAGATATTTGTACCCTACTAGAGTATTTTCTTTTCATGCCACTATATTTTAGAGGGAAATTTGTGTTGTATTTGCTGCGGCTGCTCAGTTTTTCTTCATGTAAAGCTTGATGTGATGTGATGTTATGATAATTCACGTCTTGCTTCTTAAAATCCACAGAAATTGGGATGGGGCTGACGGGGTTCGGCGTATTTTTCCTCTTCTTTGGGATGATGCTGTTTTTCGATAAAGCTCTCCTCGCCATTGGAAATGTGAGTTGTTCAGCGACAGCAGCACATTGAAACTTCTGGTCAGACTGATGTCAGACATGTGATTGTTTTGTGTGTGTGTGTGTGTGTGTGTGTGTGTTGGACAGATTCTGTTTGTCTCAGGCCTGTCCTTCGTCATTGGCCTGGAGCGTACGTTCAGATTTTTCTTCCAGAAGCACAAAGTCAAAGCCACCAGCTTCTTCCTCGGAGGAGTGTTTGTGGTTCTGATCGGCTGGCCGATCATTGGAGTCGTTCTGGAGATCTATGGCTTCTTTCTCTTATTCAGGTCAGCTCAAACACAAGGAGAAATCATCTCTCTCATTATATTATGAATGAACGTGTGTGTTTATCATCCCGTCTCATCTTCTTTCAAACAGGGGTTTCTTTCCGGTGGCAGTTGGCTTCATCAGACGGGTACCTGTGCTCGGGTCCTTGCTCAGTTTACCGGGGATCAGTGCTGTAAGTGTTATGATGCAAATTTTAATGATCAATGATTAGTCAGCTTTTTATGATGAATGAAAAAAGATTTGTTATGAAGAATAAGGGTTAATAAAGTTTGTCTTATCTTATCAGTTGGTCCTGTCAGCTCCTCTTTATGTAAATGTACAAATTTACAAAGTTCAGCTTTTAATTTCTTTGTATTTTTGTCTTTTCTTCTTTTTCAGCTGGTTGACAAAATTGGTGAGAGCAACACTATGGTATAACAATGGTTGGTTTTGTGTTAGAAGACAGTTTCAGTATTTATCGTGGCTTCTAATAGTGACTGCATATTTTGGTCATTGCCAAACATTTGACTGACTGACTGAAGTAGTATTGTATCTGACGGCTACTGTACAGTGTTACTAAGAGATTTTTATTTTAAAGCCAGGAAGCAGGTCTCCCTTTTTCTGTCATTCCAGTCTGATATTTATGGACTGATAAGTTGGGACCACTGGATTAACTGAGCGAAGAGTGTGCTGCATCACACTCCTTCAGACTGTGTGCCTGAACAGTTACTGAGAGAATTTGTAACTTCCTCTATGAAGTGTTACTGGAATTTTGTACATTAAAATAAATAACATTGAGCTAAATGTTACTTGGGCACAGAAACCTGATCTGTTGCGAAAATGTTTTAAGAAAGTTGTGGAAAAAAAAAGTTTTACTGTAACTTTTGTAAATGCATACTTGAAATAAAGTGCGTCTTTTATACTTCTGTTGTATATTTTTATGACATAGAAGACTGCATATATGCCAAAGGGGATAATCAGTTATAGTGGAAAAGAGACACAAATCAGCTGTATAGGAGGAGCGGTGGGCCCTGTACATATGTGATTTTCTCACATTGTGTAAATCTCGGTTTGTATTACAAAGTTTTTTACAACCTATAGACAATAGACTGACTTATAGTTTGACTCACCACCATTTTGGTACAGCTGTGACACGTGGAGGCCTCCTGCATGTGTCTCCCTCTCACACTCATACTCACTGACATGCTGTTGGCACATCATCTGCGTTCATAAAGTCTCACCAGTGTCGTCATCGTGCGGTGACCCTGTGAAAAGACTCCGCCGCTGCTCGTGAGTCTTAAAACTCCAAAACTCTCCTGTGCCTGTGATTAATGAGCAGTGACAGTTTTAACAGCACCTGTCACTCTCATCAATGAAAATATCCCATGTGACGTAATCTGGATACCCACCAACCTCATCACTGAGCCCTTATAATAATGTGATCTTCATTGTTTTAGTTTAAGAGCAGAGGACACAAACCAAATGTTTTAACACCAGCTGCAGGACAGCAAAACAAATATCTAAAAACGGTAAGCTGTTATTTTTTTGTTATTCTAATTATTAATATTATTAGCAGTAGTAGTTTGTCTATGTGTATTTCAATTTTCATAAAGAATGATAGTTAACTACAAATTTTACTTTTAACATTCAGTCTTATAATTCAAATGTAAATCATGTAATTGTATAATAAATCATAGTAAACAGTATACACACATTTTATGTCTATAACACAATCTAACAGTTGTAGGACAAGTATTTTCTTCCATGTACAGTATTTTCTTCCATGTACAGTATTTATCAATGATTATAATTTCTCCTCTGAAAAATTTCTTATTCATATATAGATGCAGTTTAGTGAGCTAATCGCATTATGAAAAGTAGTGAAATTATAATGCGTTAGAAATATTTATATAAATGCTAATAAAACACAATTGTAATTTTAAAAAAGTATAATGGAAAATGTTAGACTATATCTCTTCCTCTTCTATAATTGCTAGTAGTGCTGCAAGTGATATTTTCATTTCGTTACAGAGTTGAACAATGTCTCTAATAGTTACACTGCTTGTGATGACCTTGGTTACCCAGAGCTGGACTGCACCACAGGTGAGCAAAAGTGTATCTTTTTCATTAGCCTGAAAATAATCATGAATATTTAAAAATATCACTATGAGATGACCAGAAAAGTTTTAAACCACATTTCAGCGGAGAAACTGGACCCCTCAAGCAATCCTGTACCTGAAGGGTGCACGTAAGAGCACATTCAAAACAGTAAAGTTGAATAGTTTCGAGATATCTTGTCAAATTAATAGAAAATGATGCTGCTCTTTTGCAGAGGGACATCGCTCGATCTTAGAGCGCACCAGCAGAGAAGGTACATAAAGGTTTCCCCGATTAATGGCTGAGAATAATGTATTTTAAAATGATAAATTAACATCAGTAAGCCACTAGTAATATATATCTTTTATATTAGTTCCTTCTTAGAAAGTCATAAAAATGAATGTCATCTTTCAAATTGAAGTAAATATTTCTACAATCAGAGCAGAGTGTAAAGCAGATCTACACCTCATGCTGCTTTACTGTATGTTTTCTTTTTCTTTCTGGTTCATCTTTTGACTGTGCATCTAATGTGTGTGTGCAGTGACTCACGACCAGTGCAGTGATGGGCCGGGGCTGTCTTTGGTTTCATCCATCCTTCTGGACCTTCTGCAGCAAACTGTAGAAAAAGGTAAAACCCCTAATGTCAGTCATCACCAGCACATTATCTGAGCAGTTGTTTTTTTTTTCTTCCTGAATCTTCTATTTTCTTTCTCAGGTGGAACAAATTCAGATAATCACCCAGGCAATTAGCTGAATGTGAACAATCTGTGAAGGTTTACACCAAACCAATTTTGCATTCTTTTGTATATTACTGTTTTATTGTATTTTCTTGTTTTTTTTTTCTATACATGCTGCTGCTATTTGCGTTTACTCCTAATTAAATGTAAATTAAACTGCCTTGCCCTTGAGGTATTTTTTGGATGCATTTTGTACTTGATTGAATTGCTGACATGCTGTTTCGTGAGGGAGCCTGTACTTTGCAGTGTGTGTTTGCCATGAAGGGGAGTTGTTGTACAACTTGTTAAACAATAAAAAAAAAAAAAAGTCCCTCAGCTTGCAGCAACAATTAAGTCATTCACGCCACACAGTGATTCACAGCAGGCTAAACACCACACGTCATGCATCATCACACTGTTTATACAATGGATGACTGGGTCAAACGGAGGTCAGCAGTTGACATGTGGGTTTCAGCTTTCATTTTCTTCACTTTCAGACATGAGATGAATCAGAATAAAATGAAGGGCTCTTAAATAGTTTTAGAACATGTTCACCATTTAATCATTATTGATATTAACTAATAACTGAAAAGGAACATTCACCCCAACAATTAAAAAAAATGTACATTAATTATCTACAAGACAGTAGTCCTTTACAACATAATGTTTTTTTTTTGACAGCAGTTATTAATAAAAGCCACCACGAATGTCCAATCCCAGTGTTCCCCTGCAAATCGTATGCACATTTTTTGGCTCTATCCAACGTTAAATGACTAGACAGAGATATTTGTTTCATTTTTTGATGTTTCATGATTAACTGTAACCTTTTGTTAACATCTTAAAGTAAACTCAGCAGTAAAATACCATACTACATTTTTCTCTCACCTCTGAATAACTTGACACATGCGCTTCCTGTTCAAGCACCAACAAACTTGCTTTATTACACGTCCAAGCAACATGAGTGACACATAGTTCCACACAGCAATGCTGCTGATGACAAATGGATCAGAGCTTTATTTTACTCGGCTGTCACATTTGATCTCCGGTGAGCAGAAGTGACACCTACAGCTAAATCTGACGGGATTAAACCCCCAAACATACAGCTGTGAGCCTACACGGGGCAGTGGGTTGGAGCTGTCTGATTTTGTGACTGCAAAGTAATAATACTGTAGGTGAAGAGAAGTAAGAAGGTGCAGAGCCGTCGCCTCCTGCTGGTCAGTTAGACATCCTGAAGGTCCTTCTGGATGTCCCACAGAGTGTTGGCACTGGCCTGCAGTTGGGCCACCTCCTCATCTGTCAGGGTCATGTTGACCACACTGGCCACACCTCCGCTGTTCAGCACACAGGGCAGACTCAGATACACCTCATCGCTGATCCCATACATCCCCTGTTAATCAATCAACATAGCACCTTCATTCTGAGAATATATACACTGGATCCAAACAGCAGAAATGTGACTTCTTATCTGAAGAACTGAGGCTGATGGTTAAAAAGACATTTGAAAGATACACATTTAGAATTCAACACAGAGGTTTAAAATGTGCTTTTTTTTCCAGTTCAATTGTGCCACTAAGGATTGGATATCTAACATTATGTTGGCACAAATCCTTTACTCTGGCATGAAATATTTCCAGAATGTATAGAAAAAGGATAAAAAAGTAATATTTTTACCAAAATGTATACATTTACATCATCATTGTACTGCTGAAGTACTTTGGTCTGAGGTATTTGGGTTTACCTTTCCATAATATACAGTAGGTTTTTTGTATAAACTCGTATGTGCACATTTAAAAATGCACCACGGTTTACACTGTATGTATGAAATTGATGTGAAAAAAGTCTGTGTAAACATCCTTTACCTTCACCATGGTGGAAACAGGATGGATCCTGTTCATATTCCTCATGAGGCTCTCTGTCAGGTCGGCTACACTCAGACCGATGGCCCAGTTGGTGTAACCCTTAAGTTTGATCACCTCATAGGCACTGAGAAACAAAAGATGCAGCTTCAAACTCAAACATTTGGGCTGTGGAGTCAGCCCAAGTAATGAGAAGTGACAACTGAACTCAAAAAACACAACACTCCTAAAAGAACTGACAGCTGCTTTTCAAAGACAGCATGACACTTCAGACAAAATGTTGCATTAATCACAGAAATGTCAGCAACCCAAGTGAACTCCAGCCTACCTGTCCACCACCATCTTGTGGGTCTCCTTCCAGTTCTCGTCGTCACAGTCGGTGCCGATGTCCGGGTTTAACATCTGCAGGTTGACCCCAGCTACATTTGTTCCACTCCATATAGGCACTAATGCACATGGTGAAACCATCACCCTCATTAAACTTAAAACTCAGCAAAATCAGCTCTGTGGCAAAACAAAAAACACCACAAATCCTCACCACTGGTGTCTCCATGTTCTCCCAGAATCCATCCGTTGAAGCTGCTGGAGTGGATCCCCAGTTTTTCAGCCATTAGAAATCGAAAGCGAGCTGAGTCCAAGTTGGTGCCGCTACCAATGACACGGTGCTTGGGAAGGCCGCTCAGTTTCCAGGTTACATAAGTCAGCACATCAACTGTGGAAGACAGTTTTTAGCAACAATTAAAGGTGATGTGCTATTGTGAGAAAGAAAACAACGGGGATTAGAAAGAAAGTATCCATGTGTTCAACAGTACCTGGATTAGAAACGACAATGATAATGCAGTCGGGGCTGTATCTGACAATCTGGGGGACAATATGCTTAAAGATGTTGACGTTTCTCTGGACGAGGTTCAGCCTGCTCTCCCCCTCCTGCTGACGCACTCCAGCTGTCACCACCACGATGCGGGAGTTTGCTGTCACAGAGTAGTCTGAGGGAGAAGAAGGAGGAAGAGCAGATTTCTCATGATGGTTAAAAGAAAAAAAGATTTGTCATCACTTTCAGATTCCAAACAAAATACCAGCTACCCTGCACTTATCAGACTGAGGTCCTTATCAGGTCTGGAATGTAAACTTGCCTTTGTCTGCAACTATTTGGGGGGTTTTGAGGAAGAGGCTGCCATGCTGCAGGTCCATCATCTCTCCTTTCAACTTGTCCTCCATCACATCCACCAAGGCCAGTTCATCAGCCAGCTCCTGCACACATCAGGGCGTGTTTACAGCAACCCACTTAACAATGCTTCACATCAGAGGAACCTAATTCAGTCTCAAAAATGTTTATTGCATTTGGGGTTACCAGTTAAAATAACTTAACTAACTAGAGAGGACCCACTGTTATAGGGTGGCCTACTTACTTTAAAAGGCATATCCACCAGTCATTTTAAAGTAGAACTTTCTGCCCAGTATGTTACATTACATGTTGCTTTTGGTGTTTACTACTTGCACACAGATAATGCTGAGTTAGCGATTATAACCATTATATATATTCAGTGGATACCATATATTATTGAGTGGGGGTAAATATGTCTTATAATTGTTCACAAATTCAAACCTGCTATGTCTGAACTATACTGTGGAAGCAATGATATGTGCTTTGCTTACAGTAAAATCAATGCTAAAATGTTTGTAAGCAGATTTCTCAATGTGGAATCAACCGTACAGGTAGACTTGCTGTAATTACTGTTGTACAGCCAGAAAGCAGCTGTGCAATTTCATCTGAAGAAGAAAAGCCAGGTTGTATTATAACAGAAAATCAAGGTAGGGTTTAGACAATAAATAAAGGTTTCTCTTACTGTTATCCCACCTTATCAAGGACAGTGCGAGAATAACACCCATCAGACACCATGAGATCATTAATCTGGTGTCAGTCTAGGAGGATCCTGGGTATTACCCAGTCTTGTGACACCAGCAGGCAGGATGGTAATCTGAGCAGAGACAGTTGGGCTCTTACCCTGAGCAGGATGCTTACAGCACAGGCCATGCCAACCTGGCCCACACCCACCACTGTCACTTTATTCCTGGGGGGCTCAGGAGGACCACTGAACAGTGGGGTGATCAGCTTGTGCAGGACTGAGGCCATTTTAAATGCTGAATGAAGAAAGAGAAGAAAACGAGACGTTCTTGGTCAGGCAAACATTGTTTGTTGATACAACAATGCAACAGATATCTTAGACAGAACTGGGGCAAAAAAACAGACAGCAGGCTGACTGCTCAAACTTTATAAATACTGCATTCGCAATAGATCTCATTCCAGTCAAGAGTGTAGAGGGATTACAAATTAAGCCTGACATTTGCCTCAGTAGCAGTAATGGAAGCACAAATTATCTCAGATCTAGTTCCATTACAAGAAAAAAACAAAACATACTGACTGAGCTCCATGCCACATATTATCCTCCAGCAGAGTTCACCTTGAGATGACAGGCAGCCACACACACAAACAGCAGCAATACTTGCATTTTGTGGCGATGCTCCGAGCAGCCAGGTATAAATACCACCATGTAATCAACATGGTAACCTGAGTAGAGGGCTAAGGTGTGTCCCACAGAGCTGTGAACTCCCTGCATGCACAACACCTCTGTTTGTGTAATCCAGTCGAGGCAGGTATTCTGTCAGCTGCAGCAGTAGCATAGAGCTCACGTGACTCAGGGCCAGACTGGGGAGCTGTGAGCTGCACAGAGCTCCACTTCTCTCCCTCCCACCCTCCTCCACAAATGGAGGACGGAGGACTAAAAGCGGATGCACAACTTGACTGAGTGCACACTGTTAAAGGAGTTACTTTAATCCCTTAACGCTGCCTCTATCTGCTACATGTGAACTACAGTTGAACATTAATCTTGATTCTAATAGGATGTCTCTAAACAGAATCGATTTTTATTTGAGAGTATTGGGCATTTATTATATATATATAATAATGTTGTAAGTGTAAGTAACCTATCGCTAAATGAGACATGATGCACTGAAAATACATTACCACTGAATGTAAAATGTCTACTCAAGTAAAAGTGGATTACTGTGAAGAAGCATGATGTAATCCAAGCATGTAAACAGAAGCAGGTATTGAGCTGTCTTAGCCTGCAAGGTCACAGCAGGGACAGTAGCTTTCAATTGTCCAATGAATGCAAACAGTTTACTCAGATCATTGCTTTCATACACAATGTTGTAATAACAGAAGTTATGTAGTAACCTGCTTTGATGTGACTGAGAAAGGTTAAGTGTTTAAGGTTGAGCGTAATCTAAAATATTTTAATATCCCTACAAAGTTCCATTTTAATGACTGTTATTATAGGGACAGTACAGCTTATTGTCTAACTTATTGTCTTATTGTCTGAGACTGTTGGTAGTTATGTTTTCAACAACAACAAATAACCTTTCACTTGTTCTTGGTTAACTATCTGATGAACCACATGTTAAAAAGTTTAATGCAAAGGTTCTTGTTCTTGATAACATGAAAGTTTGCTCATCCCTGCCCATCACACAAAAAAAGTTTGATCATCTCTTTCTCCAAAAATAAAACAAATTCAATCTTGATCTATCTCTAGTTCTTAAACTCTACACAACATGAAAACGCAGCTTTTCACCTGGTCTTGAGGTTCCAGTTAGGTTCCTTGTCCTTGCTCCGACGCCACAGTAAGACTCACGCTTCGTGTGGTGTACTGTGGGCCTGCTCTTCTTCCTGCTGTGCTGTCAGGCCTCAGTCTGCTGGATTTAACTGACTAAGCCTCTTTGTCCCCTGCAAAGTCTCGGTTAGGCAGCTCAGTCAGCTGGTACAGAAACGAAGCCCTGAAACAAGACATGTTACTTAATAGTAAATAAAGGGAAATATGGTTCAAAATAATTCCACATTAAAAATAGAAAAATCACATCTATAGTTCATGTTACACTTCATCTGGAATTGTAAATAAATATCTGCCTCATAATTGACACTGACTCAGATCCAGTGAAGGACCCCTGCAGTGTTTTGGCTGAGCAGATGGTTTTGAGCTTTAGGGAATGCGTCTTATTTTCAACAGAAACTGTGTGCAAGAGATTTTAAAGGCTGATTTCTTTATTCACCCCTGGATCTGGGCATCTGGAGCACATCAACTGCATGCAAATACAATCACAACTGAGTCAGCAGAGGGAGACATATCCCCAGAGCACAAACCCTGCAGAGAATGACAACAGGTTGGCCAGACACAGTACTCATCTTATATCAGTTGGTTAAATCATTCACATAACGTTAAAATTGTATTCAGCAAAGCAGCATGTGTAACAACTTTTACCAAGTAGACGCAAAAAAGTTTTACCTAACCCATTTCCCTCCAAAGATGTTGAGATGCTTGATTTTTATCTCCACTCTCCTGCTCGACTGATTATGTCTGAAAGTCAAGAGGTCTTGATTGAGAACCCCACCCACCTGGACTGCGGCCGTCAGTCTACACTAACCGGACTGACAGTTATGGTGACCTTTCAGTTTAAATACCCCTACTTAGCATTGAGTGTTTACAGTCATTGTCAGCAATTAAAACTTATAAAAACATTTTATATTATTTTTGTATTTTACTACATTGACATTCATTGTGTTTATACAGCAGCTCCAGCTTCTGGTGGTTAGAGCTCCTAATGTACACGAACACAATCTGTTCACACTTCAGACCTACATCAGTGTTTTGTAAGCCATTTATTGAATACTTATAAAAATAAGGCAGACCTATTAAAGTGTTAGACTTTATCAGCTACTTTTATGTCAATTATGTACATAATGTGGTCTTTGTATTAATAATACACCATACTACATATTTTTCAGGATGTATACACACCTGTTGATGTCCATTTAATTTCTTGAGGTGTTAAATTATGGTACATGCATGTTAGAAAAAAAATTAGTTGCATAAATGCTGGTGTTGGGCCTAAAAGACACCTAGACAGATCTAAAGAAGAGACAAAAAAAATGTCTGATAACAGCCAAGTTTATTTTATGATACACTGCCTACATTATCATAAATAAACATTAAAAATCCTTACCCACATAACCCGTCATTTCTGTCCATTGTGAAAGAGCTGCCTGGTGATGAATCACTTGTGTTAAATCGGCAAGGTTCATATTAAGATACAGTATCCTTCCCATGTATTACATATTGCTTTCAAATGTTACCTTAAAACGCACTATAAAAAGTTGAACACACCGCTAGAAAAATATCAAAATAGAATCAAAGATTCCCCAGAAAGCTTCCCACCCCCAAAATCACCTTCAATGAAAAAGAAAATCCTCAATTCCAGGGGGTAATCAACCCCTTTAAGAGCAACCTACAGTATTATAATTGTGGTAATTTGCACAGGCAGAAATAGTCAAGAGTTATGAAAAGACTATATTGATTAACTGCCCCAAAAGGATGTACTTTCTATATATCTTTTGTGAGATTTGCTTTGTCTGGATACATGCAGTCAGTGAGCTGGGCTATGTGGGTGCACTGCAACAGCCAGTCCTGTATACAGGACTGAAGGATCAGAAATCTAATATAAACACAACAAAGTAAAAGAAAAACACAACAGAGCACTAAAACTCAAAGCATGTAAACTCATGGGCACACTGGCAGGGTCATAATGTTTTAGTCTCTTTACCTTTTGAAAGGTAATCCCTAATCAAAATGCTTTTCAAATTTTTACTCTTTATATTGACGATGGTACTGATACAAAATGTCATTGACAGTAAAAATCAGATTACAACACACACTGAATAGAATAATGTTAGTCATAATCATAGATCGGTAAATATGACGATTTAAGATGTGATCAATCACTGGGGGGAACAAAACAGTTTTGCTTTTACTTTAATTTGCACATGGTCTGAGTTTCCTCATGCAGCGATGTGACCTGATTACACAGTGTGTCTTCTCCCAACACAAACCACATTAGAAACTTTGACCTGAGCACCATAGAAATAATGAATCACTAACTAACTCTATAGCTACAGAGCAATTTTGAATTTCCTACAGAAACACATGTAGACCGTGGTATTAGTAGTAGCGCTGCTTTGTGCTTAAAAAAAATGGGAGGGCACTAAGTGCTAACATTGTCCAGGCATGGCACCATCAGAAAAACACCTGGCGCAGAGTGTTAGGAACTACAGTAATAGCCTTCAACAACTATAACCATGCATGGATAGACTGGCCTCTCCATTCTGCACTTGTTTCTACAGACAAGGGTTAAATGCACACTAAGACACAAACAATTCACAGATTAAAATCAACATTAAAATCAGTCTCTTCTGACTGCCACAAAACTGTTATCCAGAAGCAAATGTGAGTTATATCTCCCCCTTGTGGTGGGGAGGAAAGCTGAAGTCCATAAAGGAGAAAGTTTGTTCCAATTAAATCTGTGTCCTTTGTCCAACCATGTTGGAAAAGAGAAGACGTGAGCCAAGTTTGCTACTTGAGTTGTGGTACACTGTGGCAGATGGCAGGGAGGCGGCATTGGCATGGCGTGGGACTGCTGAGGGTCTTTACTTACTGGCGCTCTCTGAAGCACTACTGCCGCTGCTGCTGCTGCTGATGCCCAGATAGGTAGCTGCGTTATCAACAACGCCCTGGAGTGGGACGATGACGCTATCCAGGAGGCCCTTCAGAGTGTTGACGTGTTCAGCATCTAGGTTCTGGTAGGCATAATAAAGTGAACCACCCACCACAACAAGAAGCAGGAGCTTGAGCAACACAGACAAGAAGCCTCGCCGGGCTGGTGCTTTGCTTAAAGAAGGATTGCTGCCCAGTTGGGAGAAAGACTCAGAGTAAGAGCGGCTCTCACTGTGGACTGCATGTCGCACACGGAACTCATCCAGCCAGTACTCACTTGGTCTTACAGGTCGACCAGCTGCCCCTCGGATTGGACGCCTGCACGTTGCGCTGATCACAGAAACAATAAAAATCAAAGCTTAGAGCAAAATTTAACTGTGGGTTAAGTATACTGTCTCTGCAATTGCATTTCACAACTATTCCCAGTAAAAGACATTTTGGCAAATGGTTTGGAGACAGCTGTTGCATCTCACATCAGAGATAAGTTTATTTTGTCAGTGTTTATTTTGCTGCCCAATTCTTCTGCTTAAGAGTATTGCATTCAGTTGCTACCTGATGCCTGTCGGCGTGCTTATTTCATTGGCAAGGATATCTTCAACAACACTTTCGCTGCCCTTCTTTGGGGTCTCTTCAGTAATAATTTCCTCCACCACCTGTCAATGTAGTATAAAAATGCAAACTTAAAGGAAAAAAAAAAAAAAAAAAAAAAAAAAAGAAAAGAAATTATTTTACCAAGTTTGTTTAAGCCAAAATATGCCTCACCTTGGTTTGTCGTCTGCTGCTGGTCCTGACGGTAACAGGAGCTTTCCCTCTGCTCCGTACAGGCTTCTCTACCACAGGAACTGGTTCTGGATCAGGGGCAGTGATTTCATCTGGAAAAACAAACGTACACAACAGTGTGTTGTTAGTACAGTACTCAGCATATTTTCAACATTTAACAATGGACACGTTGGAAGAAGCTGGTTTAGGGAGCTATTTCTATAATTTTGCTTAATAAATCAAAGCATGTGTTATGACATACTGACATACTAAGCCCTGTTATGTGTCCTTGCAAGTAAAAATGAAATTTAAGTAAGTAACAGGTGGTCACAGCTCACCATCTTCCTTGTCACTGTAATGGTCAGAATTCGTGTTGCCATTCTGGTTAGTTTCTGCCTTGGGGAGTGTTGTGACATTTGTAGGAGCGTCGGGTTCAGCAGGAGGCTGGTCCAAAAGCTTCTGCAGCTTCTTCTCATACAGCTTACGGGTAGAGGCTGAATAGAGGGGACAAGACAATAAACAAGAATAAATTAAATGCCACAGATTTGACCTTGTAAGGCGATTTTTGAGGAAACTGAAATTACTGTTCTGAACCTGCAGACATCGTGTCATATATTGACTGTAATGGGGTTAAACATCCTGTATATAACATGTTTACGGTGTCGCATGATTAACACGTCTCTGGGAGCTCACCAACAATGGGTCCTGAGTCCACACCATACTTTGCCAGTTGCTGTTTCAAATCGTCGTCCGTGAGATCTGTCACTTCCAGCTCGTCTGTGCGAGGCTTATCTGTCTTTTTGGTGGCTTTCTGCAGGAAGAAATCCAGCTGTTTCATTCATCATGCATCAAATAACAACTCGCTGGTTATTATACAGTCAAAAACTCAATCCCTCCACATTTTTCTACAAATCAGAACCATATTAGATCCATTTAGACGAAAACTTACTCTTCCTGATCGACTTTTGTTGGACACGACGGGAGGCGGCAACTCCTCGTCGCTGGAAAAGGTGTCTGCAGGTGGACTCTTATTGTTCAGTATGGTCAGGTTTTTCAGATACAGCTGCACATACACTTCTTTTTTATGATCCCCGCTAGGAAGTGGCACATTGTTCGCCGTGAGCTCGTTTTTCAGCTTATCTTTCGTCAGAACCGACGGATCTTCGAGGAATTCTGCCATACTTAACTTTTCTCTCGAAACTGTTGTCGGGTTTTCTTTTTGCCGCTTCAGCAGACGGAAATTAGCTCGATCCGCTACAAACAACACAGTGATCGAAAGGCGCTGTTGTCAAACACGACTGGCGCCTACCCGCTGCCGATTCAGTTAGCGGCAAACAAGCGGTTTTCCAAAATAAACGCCCGGTGCTGCTCGTTAGCCCAACAGCTAAAATACATACAGGTAGCTCTGATTTTTCGCAAACAAATCCACGCCTGTGCTGCAACGGGAACCTGTGCGAAAACTCCAAAATACTTGGATGTAATTTGACAGAGTTAGCTTAGCTTCAAACCGGGCCACTTGCTTCTGTCTGTCCGCGGTCGCAGTAAAACCAAGCAACAAGCAACGCCGCTATTGGGTAGGCGAAAGCAGTACGCTGCTCTCTGATTGGCTGGCTATGAATGGCACACAGTCTGCCACCACAAAGAAATCATAAGGTGTTTGTCTTAAACGACTTTATTTATCTCCTACCACAGATATTGGCACCGCTGTTTTACGTTAGTTGTGTTGGCGACATTATTATGCTTCATACGTGAGCAAGTGTGTATTTAAACAACTATTTTGAGTTGCACTAAGTGGAGAGAGAACAACGTTAATGGCGCTTAGTAACACGGGCTGTGTGCAGTTTCACCTTGTGGAGCATGTTTATTGCTTTGGTCTAATCAGTGTTAACTGAGGGTCAGTATTTAACTATAGCTATAGTCATGGCCAGATTAGTTTCATTAATTCCCCTATGAGTCACTAGGAAACCACCCAGTGCTCTAGAGCTGGACTACTTTATTGATTAATCGATTTAAATGAATTGACAACGATTTTGATATCAGTGAATAGACAAACAGCAAGAATTCACTTGAATAACCGCCTCAAATGTGAATATTTGTTGACTCCAATATTTCATCTTAAAACATCTGGGTTTTGATTGATCAGAAAAAAGTATGAATCACTATTTTCTTATTTTATATGTAACCAGTAGGCTCTGCATTGTTATTTATTGTCTGTCATTAAAGACATGAACAAAGAGCTAGATCCTCTTATTAATGCCCCAGAGGAAGTTGCTCGGTTGGCCAAACAAAAATGACAAAACTTTATAACATGCTTGTGGAAAACATATATTACAGATAATATAATATATCTATACTGTATAGATGTTTTGTGTTATTTCTTCATTTAAATGCTACACAGTCTTACTTTAAAGCTGAACTGACATCTGGTAAAAGCTACACAATTTTATATCACAACTTCTTTTGTTTGGTAACCATTTCGGTGTGCCCAGCATGTGCTTGCCAATATGACAGTAATCATAGATCATTTTGTCTCATGTGTCCTGTTGTCTGTTCTGCCCGATTATAAGCTTTAAAAGCAACAAGCTCAGTGAGTCCAGATGAATATTAGCCTCATCATAACAATGTTACAGTTTACTGAATGAAAATATTTATGTTTGATATTGTACAGAATGTGGTCTACAAAAACTATAATAAAAAAATTAAATAAGCCCCACAAATTAAGAAAATGTTACAGTAACATTTAGAGTTTTTTTGGTTTTTATTTTTTATAAAAACAATTTATGATCATATTATCTTTTCACAAGCCCAGATATTTATTGACCATTTTCTTTTTTCACATGGGCAACGAGGGGCCACACCCTGCAGGCATGCCTGTTGCTATTGTCACATATAACACTGTCTATAACTTATTTATTTAACAATTTAATAACAGAATATATATGGCCAACTAGACTGTCCATCTGAAAAACAGCTTATTATCTAATTCTTTTTCTGGAAAGGAGAATAAGTACATTCCTTGCTTGTTTTGCTTTAATGGCTTAAATGTTCTACTTCTTGCCAGTTGTTGAACAGTTTATCTATAGTGGCAACTCCCTGTTGTGATTGAAAAATAACTATTGTGCTCTGCAATCTGACCGTCGTCAAATAATTTCTGAAAAGATAAATTGAAAACCAGTGTGATTTCCACGTCCGCTATAGGAAAGACTGGTTGCACATCAATTAACCTGTGGTATCATTTGACTCGACATACACATGTTAATGCTCTAAATTCATCCAAATATGTTATTTTCTCACTAACATGAATGGATACAGGTTTAAAGGCTCTACATACAGTAAAAAGATATTAATTTCTTCAGTAAAGTTTTTCTAAAAAATATAATGAAAAATGTTATTCTTTGAAATTTGCAGTAATTCTCAGAAAACAAATGAACAGAGCTGAAAATGATCAAGGGAAATGTTACTAAAATAAAAGTATGCATCTTACCCTTGTGTTGTGTCTGGCAGAGTGAAGGCCTTGCTGTCTCCTACAAGTTGTGGATGTAGATTAGCGAGATGACGCCTTTAGGTAATAAAATATTGCTGGCTTTTTCTCCTGTGTCCAAGCTGGAATGTGTTGTTGAGAAGGCTTGGTGTATTTGCCTCCACACCCAAGACTGAACACACCTGCAATTTCCTGTTGTAATATTTGTAAACCACAGCCCTAGATACATCATGTTCTCATTGTTTCTCCAGTTTTGATGCAGAGATTCAGCTTTGATTTTAGGCTGAACAAAGTGAGACAAATTTGCAAAATGTAAAGTCAAACTCAAAGATGGTTAAAGAAAATCATCCATTGTTCATGGATTGAGGTTAACAATAATAACCAGTAATAAAGTAATAAAGCGCCGATGTCATGATGTGGTTTTTCTGTTCCGGTTTGGACTTTTATTTTGGTTTCTGATTTCCTGTCACCTATGTTAGTTGTAGGTAGCTTTATGTTTCATTAGTAAGATTACTTTCACCTGTGTTTAATTAGTCTTTTGTTTGTTGTCTATATATACTTCTATATATATATACTATATATACGCCTTCTTCTTCACCATCACACCCCCACTGCATAACACCTGGTGATACTTTATGTAGCCAGTCAGCGTTGTTGTCATGCTCAGCTGCTCTCTCTGCAGCTGGTGTGCATTATGGGGCTGACTTGACACCAATTAAACATTTCACAACTGTAACAAGTAGATGGGTAGAGTGGGCACAAGAACTCCAAATGGGATTGGAAAGGAAAAATGAACAGTCTACATTTGCTTTGCTAACATCTGCCAAAATGTGTTTGGCCTGAAGATGGGTCAGTTCATCACTATAATAACTACACACAACTTTAGATTTATCTGAACTTCCATCTGGAAGCTTTTTATAATCATTTATAATTATCAAACGATTTATTTGTGTTAAAAAAAACGTATTCAAATTTTTAGATTAAGTGCATGCGTTAACCAGTTCATGTTGACAGCCATATTTTTTATATATAAACGTATATATGTTATATTAATTGATGTATATATTGATATTTTGCCTTTGTGTAACGGCCAAACATTTTAATGTTGACATTAAATAATTGCTTAACATTTCCAAGACCATGAGTTATGTCATTGCCCTGCAGTTCTTCTTTAATTGTATTGGGATGGTTACTGGACTAAGTCAATTTGGCACAGCCCCACCTAAAACATTTCTCACCAGCCGCCACTGATTATCAGGAAGACAAAAAACTAAGTAGCAATAATGTAACAAGTGTAATGTATAAATGTGAAAATGTCCTAAGATCCTAAAACTATAGCAGAAGTAGCAGCTATGTCAGACAGAAGTTATTCAAAATACTGAATTTTTGAGGTGTATTGAAATGTGGACCAATCAGCTGTAGATTACTACATCGACTACACAGTTTAATTATGGTAATAATTGTTTGTTGCAGCCTTATAGTACTTTCATGAGACAATAATATTAATTCCTTGTCCAAGGTTTTCTGTTAACTATATGACAGAAAAAGAGAGCAGTTTGATAAAACAACCTTACAATAAACAAGCGCAACATAAACAAAAGCAGTTAATGTCTCTCAAGACCAGACCCATAAAGATGGAAGATGAATGTCATATTAATATTTTACTGCTCAAATGTCAAGATATTTCAACCACCTTTTCTAAAAAGTGTAATTACTGTGTGAAACATTCACTGTGAGGTTTTACAGCAGAACGTAGTTTCTGTACTGAGTTTTGTAGGTGTTCAGTTGAGCATATGAATAAAATGAGATAATGAGAGAAACTTTGTTAATCCTCAGAGGGAAATTCAAAATTTGAGGTAAATTGATCAGGCTAAAAGTTATTTCTTGTAAACAGCAGAGGGAGGTGAGAAATAGTTAGAAATATATTCACTCAACCTACATAGTTCATTCATAATGATAACAATGTAACACTTTCAAATCATATGGTTAAAAAACTGTTCAAGTGCGATTCTCTCTCACGACAGTCCTAGCTTTCAAAACACAATTTTTTGTTGCTGCAGATAAAACTTTCCTCTGCAACAGAAGAGGGCAGCATGAGCCGCATTATCAGGGTGACTGCAGGTCTCAAAAGTTCTCATAAAAACTGAATTTAGATTTTTTTTTCTAAAAAAGGCTCCAGAAAGTGTTAAAAAGTCTGAAGACTCATTTACAAATTAAGTATTTTCTCTTTCCTGTTGTTTGTAAATTTAGCATGTAAAATATTTCTGTCAAAGCTGGTAAAAATACTGCCCCAGTATCTCAAAATCCCCAGGTTTATTCTGTGATTTTCAATCATTTGATTAATTGAAAAGTTGTTAGAAATTAGTACATCAAATATATATTGTGCTCCAACATGTGACCCTCTTGTAGATGGGCCCTGTGTCAAAATCTATATGTTTTAGTTTATATTGAGCTCATTTGTTTTAATGATGGTGTTAATGTTTTATTAAATATTTCAATTACATTTATATCCAGTAATTAGAACACAGAAGTATTCAAAAGCAAGGCTTAGAATTACTTGCAGTATCATTTTTCTTTGATAATCAATTGACTGTTCAGTTTATGAAATAGCAAAAAGCAAATAGAAAACTAGGGAAAACTAGAAAGTCACATTTAAAAAGCTTGTGCCGGTATATTTTTGCTTAAATATAACTAGAAGGTTCAATACAAATTTAAATATGGCTGCTTGTTCTTCACACCACATGTATGTCATCAAGTAAACTCTGATGTTACACAGCACAAAAGTTTCAGCAGTCCTTAAATAAAGACTAATTTACATGAGGAGAATAAAAGCGATGGGAAGAAGTACATGCATCGACTAATCATTAATGCTAATAACCTCCAGTTCCACCCCTGCACACTCACACACATATTCTACATGTCTGTCTACCTCCTGCCTGTCTTGGCATTCCAGACATGCTGGCCTTTAGCTCTGTGGTGTGCCCCACCCCTACACGACCCCTGCTGCAGGGACAGTGGTTTGAGGTGGCACTCTGTGGCTCCCCACCTGTCCTTCATACCTGCCTCTCAAGGGTTTTCTGGGATACTGCTGCAAA
The DNA here is from genome assembly GCF_900324485.2 of Mastacembelus armatus. NCBI lineage: Eukaryota > Metazoa > Chordata > Actinopteri > Synbranchiformes > Mastacembelidae > Mastacembelus > Mastacembelus armatus. Next base: position 7,195,475 of record NC_046638.1, on the reverse strand, counting down.
AACCAAGCAACCGATCCCCTCCTCAGCTTCAAACTATACTAAAACACAGCATGTGAAGTATAGTTCAGCTTTTCCATAGTGGATTTTCCAGTGAAGTTTAAGCATAAAAAAATGTTGAGCCCTTGAGAAACACCTCTTAAGCTTTCTTTGTATGTAATTTATACAGAAAATAAGGCTCAGGCCAAGAATCATAGAGAGTGCCTCTTAAAGCATAACAGTCGTGGCCTCTGAAAAATGATCAAAGCCCACTCTTTAATCAACATTCACATTTTCAGAATGAATTCATTTTAAATGGAATTGGTCCACCTGATGTTGACTAGTCAGTATAATCAATGACACGTCTTGACAGATGATTGTTAAATATATATATCAGGAAAAAAAATGGAACAACTGGCAGGAGGAAGACAAAAAGCAGATTATATAAAGGCCTGTGTTCAGGTACTTACAGTACAGTACAGTAAGTTGTACTTACAATTAAATGGAGGTTACACAGTGATTGGAAAAAACACAAACATCTGTGTTCTAAAAGTACATTTCTGAACATAGATGGTTAGTTTATCTTGGATTTGAAGCATTTCTAAATCCCAATTAAGTCAACCAAATATTTTATGTAACGCCAACCTTTACCACCCAGACACTCTCTGGTCCAATTCCACTGATATAGCGAATTTAGTAAAAATTAAGCAGTTCTAGCACAATGTAAGATGAGAGATTTTAATGGGTGTTAATCTGTTGTTCGGTCCAGATTTACGTACCTAAACACTAAATTCTATATGTTGTTTGACAAAATTCACAGTAATTTTTTTTTCATCACTAGAGCATTTTTTAGTACTAAAAAATGTCAGTGTTCTTGCACTAATCTATCACAACAATCTCTAATCCACAGAGGATGTTATTACTCACTGCCAAACTAATTAAGATCATGTCCTGGGCAGTTTCCTGTGCAAAAAAGGAGGGTAGGATGCGGGCAGTAGGAGCCGTGTGTTTCACAGGGGTTGAGATTTGTGCATCCTGGCCTAGTAACAGCCATCTAGTAGCGCTCACACAGTATTTTCATTTGTTGACAATCCAAACTCTACTTAAAGGACACACACTTAGCTGTAGACATTTCTGTCAGAAGGAAAAATGAGACTGCCTCTCTGGTCCTTGTTGAAGCCCATTTGGCTACCTGCCTGTTTGTATCATAAGTACTGCTCCATATATTTGCGTTGCTATTATGATTCGGGCTTTTCCCGTTTTATTTGGCCTCTGAAGACAGAGACTAACTTGCTCATGTCCTCACTGAACTTAAGGCAAACATTACTGTGTGTGAACATTCATGTAGCGAATGAAAAATTCTATGAAGTCTACACTGAGGTACCCGTGGGATGCCTTGTTGGATCATTTGGGGGAAAATGTAATGTTGGTCATCCATCTCCTTAAAAAGAAATGCAATGACATACAAGGATCAACATAAATTGGATCTGTTTGAGCCACTGAAAGAACCTCTTCTACAGCAGCTGCTGGTCACCACCGCAGAGAAATTCACCGCTGTAGATATTTCATCCATTTCACATTTTGTGAGATCATAGACCCTAGGAGTACAACTGTTGCGAGTTACTCGTAGCTTGACCACCAAAAAATAGATGATAGGATAACAGCACAAAAAAAAAAAAAAGAGATTTTATTCAGTAACTACAACCAAGGGAGAGGGAAAGCAGGACCAGCGGGCTGTGTCTCAAAGAAATGAAACAACTCAAAGAAAGGAATGAAAAAAAAAACACCCCTAACTGGTCATCTCTAATAAATACCTAATCAAAATCAAAAGGTCCCTAAAACAAAATCACTAACTACCTTCCCTAATAAAAGGACCACTCCAGAACACGTACAACCACGAAGCAACAGCCCTCTTATATAACAGCAAACATTTCCTATGTGTAAGCATGTGTATGGGGGCCCCCCTCTATACCTTGGCCCCACCTTTCACACCTCCAAAACAAGGATGCTGCCATGCAGACACACACAATCTCTGCTTTTCAGAGCCAGCAAACAAAAGAAAACTCCCCATCTTCTTCTCCTTCCTCCGGCTTTTATCTTATCTGGTATGATCAGGACTTCAGGAGCCAATCAGCCGATATTCCATGATCGCAGACTGATCACCACCTGCAGCCAATCACGCCTACACTCCTGTGAGAATATATATAACTGTTATAATCACCATTTGAATATTAATGACAACAATAGGCCTTCCTGAAACTCAATGCAACGTTTTTTTTTCCAACAACCAAGGGAATTTCTTTTAGTCATTGTAACCAGCAATCTATGCAACAAAGTCTCAAAACACACATACCAACTATTAGATTAGAGAAACCACATATTTCACTTTAGCCGTGGTTCATCACCAGCTAGCCTTTTAGTTTTCTTGTTTTGAGGTGCCTGACGTAGCTGTACTTAATGGCTGGTGGCTGTCGATTAAAATGATGCAGGTAACTGCCAGACTCTTGAGTTAACAGGACAGAAATATTTCAGTGCTTAACTTGGCAAAATCTCCCAACAGACCTGCCTCTGCTTAGTTTTCTTTAGAAAAGTATAAGAAAAGCCAAAGACTTCTCAAAAGCCTTCTGTGATGTGCCGGCTGTGACACCCCCATGCCCCCCAATTATTTCCTCTCTTTTCCAGATACCTGGCCTCTGACCCCACAGGACCCTCACAAACGAGGAGTAACCATTTGGGAGCGAGAGCATTAACTGTACATAATAAATGAGAAGGAGATAATCAAGATTCCTGGTGTTAAGTGCCAGTTCAGGGAACATGCCAACAGCATGTGGCATTCAGTGCATTCAGCATTTTATTGCAATCATTGGCAGGACTCAAGCTCAATTTTCAATTAAATGCCAAAATAGAAAAGAGAGTGGGTTTTATCAAAGCTGACAACAAGAGACCTCTGTAGTGTGAGGTGCTTCCAAAGACTGGCATGACTATTTTTGTAATTTCCTTACTGGTCAATTCTGGGGCTTTCCAGTGTTACATTAATTAAAGTAAGTAGTTTTCAGCTCTGTGCGGCAGAACGCATTCTCCAAACCTGGAACTTTCAGCTGATATGATCTTATTTATTCAAACCTCAAAACTGAAACCTTCAGGCCTCACACCGTTGCACTCTGTGGATCGACTGCTCTTTAGCTGAACCAACATCAAAATTTAGTGGGCCACTAAGTGCACCATGTGGAAAAAGCACTTGTCGTCATATTTACTGTCATTCCAGGAGGTAGTCTTGATGTGTTGGCTCTTGCAGAAGATCATAGTTTGGGGTTGTAAAGGACTGGGGGTCTATCGATGCTCTGAAGCCTCACAGTGTGGCTCATCCGTGCCAGCGGTAAAGGACAAATGTGCCAAAGTCTGCTGGGTTTGGCTCCTTCCTTACCCCCTGGCTTTCAACAGCTATGTATCCAGCTGAGGTACAAAAATTTGACACCTCTTAAGCAGCTGAACCCTTTAGCGTGACAACCACCGCTTTGTTTTTTATTCTTGCGTATTTTGAACGCAAAAAAAAAATAAAATCTACTCAGCAACCTCTAAACTGCGTTTTTATCCACTTTGGACTTTTGCCCCTCCCTATCCCGTTCAATCTCCCTTATCCCTCCCTTTCCTATGTGGGATTTAACGTACACTTTGTGGTAACCTTGCTAAGTTATCAATTTTTTCTATGTTCTCTCACACTGAATAAAGGCCTGTTTCTCTGCTGCCGGCTTGTTAAGACTTCAAGGACAGCTTTCTCCATCTGGCATTAAGTACTCCTGGTGCCAGCGTCGAGTTAACTGACACTCTTGCACTTAAACTAATGGCAGCGAACAGTCATCTCCCATGAGGTGCTCACCTTGGGAAAAAAAAATCCTTACAATCTTCATCCCCAATCACAGTGGTGCTCTCACCACCCACTGAATGAAACCATGGCCATGAAAAGAGGGATTGTTTCACAATTCAGGCATATAGGAGGGCAAATGAAAACATGTAATATGCATGGCCAGTCTTGAATTTGCCCTCCTTCTGAATTCAACAAGATGTTGAGAAGTGGAACAGTAGAACAGCATGGAAGCAAAACAAAAACAAACAAACAAATAAATGGTCTTCTTCACAAATCAAATATTCTGATAACCAAACTGGTAATTAAATTCTCTAATTTTTGCCTGATTTTTGAAGTGGACTTGTAAATTCATTACGAAAACACTTTGTCTTTCACTATGAATTACTCGTTTTGATAAAGTGCAATCTTATTATTTTTTTTAAATTGGATATTATGTTGTGGGTCTGGATTGAAATCTGTTTCACATGTAATTATCATTATATATAGGTAATTATGTAATTATGATGTTTTTTATGCATGTTGGTCACCCCTTACAGACTCAGTAGTATTAGGCACAGTAGCCCAGGTGAGTCCATGGCATAGAGAAGAACTTTTCAGACCACAGGAGCTCAGCATCACCACCCATCCTCCTCTGAACCCTTTTCAATGGAAACCTAAACAGCTTTTTAAGAATGAAGAGGTTTTTCAGTTTGTTGCTAAATATAGACTAGCCCAGTGGGAGGTGGCAGGTTCCAGAGCCATTTTCAACAAAGATGAGCCCCAGGTTCTACCCAGGGCCAGGCGGGTGGTGACTGCCGGTGGTCTACCTTTCTCTTATGCACCGACTCTTAAGTAAACACTGCAATCCTGCGGTCAGCTACAGCATGGCAACGAGCGAAAGGACTCACTGTGCAGTTGCACACAGCTATGGTGTGTTGTCTCCTCTGGCCCACTCAATTTTGGCCCCTCCCGGTCACAGAGGCCTGGGCAGGGGTCGAGGGCCGGCGACAGAACTTGATGTATGATCCCAGAACCATGCTGGGAACTCCTGGTGAGGGCAGTGTTGGACTTGACTTCCTGGAACCCACAAACCAAGCAGTCTCAATTTGATTATTAATATTATTAATTATTAAAAAATATCATGATTACTGACATCATACTAATTCACTGTTTTGACACTAAAGATTTGCAAGATCAGCGAAATCTATCAAAACAGAAGCTCTCCAGTGAGCCACAGTCTACTCAAGGCTGATAGATATCATTTGACCCTCATCAGAGAACTACTGCAGTTTACATTTCATGTGTCAAGAAGAAAAATATGATAATCATTAAAATTCATCTTCTCTGATTGGATCATAAAAAATAAGGAATAAAGGTGCAATATGTCCCTAAATGAATATTTCATCAGTTAAAAGGGACATTAGAACAGTCACAAATTTATGTATAACGAGATAGTGTAAATGGTTAATCCAGCACATGGACTTATATATTTATCACATTCAAATGTTGGTGTGTCAAAAAATAACAGCTAGAGATATCAGGTTTAATCAGGAAATATCTGAAATCTTAATGTTTTTATCAGAGGGGCAACCCTTCCAGGATAATACTTCATTAATCATCAGGATCATATCCAATAAAATGCCAGATTAATCAACAGAGGAAAACTGACAACCCCAGCCCTTATCCACTGAGGAAAATAAGGGGCAATAGGTAAGCCTTTATCCATTGAGCTCTGTTCTTGCATTGCTGCCTATACACGAAGATCATAATTTGGGGAGTCTCAGTGGCTACCTGTGAGGACCACAGGGGTGGCAAATAGCAGGGTTGTGGCTTTCTGAGCTTCTTAGTGGTGTGAGCTGAAGGATTTACGGTAACTCTCAGACAAGCGTTCACAGCTTGGACTCTTGGCATGGATTCGATATTGTCCCTGGCTGAGCATCAAACCCACTGAACCTGAGGTCCAAAAGTACCTACACAAAACCCTAGGATGTTTGAATGATAAATCGCCGACATTTAGTGGTAGAACAAAAAATATTGGCCTTGCTGGGGATATCAATTTTAATTTTAATTCACAGTGAGAGCACATACTGGGTGGCTTGATTGACCAGAGATCGGCTTCTAGTTTAACTGACATATTCTTCTCTTTCGAGCAAGGATATGAGTTTTCCTGCAAATTCAGCACAGGTGCAACAGTAGAAAGCAACCCTGCAGTGTAAGAGGTGCACCAATTGCCAGTGGGGGTGATATTGAATATCAGCTATGATTTGAATTGCACTGACCAAGTTATCTTTCAAGTTCATGTCCCAGCCCCTTTGGGACACATAATTTATTTCTCTGTGTAACTGAACCTTTTCTTGTTGCCGGCTTTACTCCACCATTGCCAGCACTTCTGGTTCTGATAAAAGAGAAACCAGCTCAATGAGATTTCCTGAGTGGACTTCAATGATAAAACCATATGGCAAAAATAGCTCTAGACGTTAACACATCTGAAATGCAGAGAAGCATAATGGATCAATTCAGTAATCTGTTCTGGTAAGAAGGATTAGTACTGAAATTGAAGGTGTTTTTCAAATGACTTGCATCATTATTTTCTGTGTTACATTCAAGTAAAAGCATCACATACAAGGTTAACACAGTATTTTATTAACGTACCCGCTGCTGAGGATGCCAAGAGGTACTTTACGAAGCCACAGGACTCATTTTTAAGGTCAAAGAAGATGCACTGAGCCAAACACAACAACTGTGAAAAAAAAAAAAAGCTGCTGGTGCTAATATTAGGGGAGAAAACTGATTACAGTGCTACTATTAGATTTTGACACCAATTATACTCCAAAATAGTACACCCTCTGCACTTCTCTATGGTGTTCATGCCCCCACTCCTAAATGGCACAGTACATGATATTATGAAGAGCCAGACCAAACATGCCGAAGCAGACCACGGGGTTACTCACAGCCCCTGCACATTCCTTTGAGGCTGAAATGTGACCCAGTCCTATTTTTCAGCAGCTTGTCAGACTCAGTGTGGTGCAGGGAGGTAAACTAGGTGGGAAAACTGTTGTCACCTTTCTGAAGCTCTCACGTCTTTTGACTTATAAGATGCCTCCCCCTCAGGTATCAAAATGAGACCAGATGAGCTGTGTGGATGAGTGCTGGCAGTCACCACATATTTAGAAAGCAATGATGTGCTTACAACTTCAGCAGTAGACACTAAATGGCAATTAGTTTATCGGCGAAACTTTTCAAGTTGATGGACACATGGTGGTAAAGCAATAAGGGCAGGAGCCACATGCATTTAGACACAAAATACCATATGTGAAACTCAAACTGAAGTGACAAAACAATGATCAGGGATAAATTTAGAGATTTTTTTTCATAGCAGTTTAAGAAGCCATGCATGTCCAGCTGCGTAAGTTGCTAAAAACCTTCCTTTTCTTGGTGATGTCTGTTTCATTTACAAAACACTGTTTCTATTTCCTCTCTGCATACACCTGGAGAGCAAAATCTTTGTTGGAAAGCATCATCAGAGCTGGACTGGAATACACTGTCATGTATTCAATATATCCAAGCTTGTCATCAGATTAAGGTCATTTTTAATAATGCTTGTTATTACTGCTGCTAACCATATCCTCCACTCGGTGCCCACAGAGAGGGGACAGAGAGGGGAACTCTTTTAGTCACTTTGCTCATACATAATCTCAGCGGGTTACTGAACAGCTGTATGATGGACAGAGCTTCAAGTGAAACTTAGCACATCTGACATCTGCTGGTGACACAATGCAATGGGAAAAATGTGAAAGTCTGGAAAACTATGCATTAGCAATACCAACTACTCTGAAACTATTCATTTTGTTGAACTTTTAACTGTATTCTTTCATTCATCTCAAAACAATAAATCAGTTCTATGAAATCACTAAAGCTACCTTAGTCAACCTGATTAAATATTTATGTGATATTTAACAAATGGCAAATCAGACTTATTCTCAGGATTCTATTCTGGGTTCAAGCCACTATGTGGGAAATTTTAAAATGTGAAGTGGAAAACAGCAACATGCTCTTTGACAGCGGCCTGGCAACACAAGCAACTATCAACACATCCTGATTCAAACCATGATCAGTGTGTGCACCACCCATTTTAAACTACTGACAAGAACAAAATACATAAATCTCTATTTCCCAGCATATCTTACACTATTATGCATTCTGCAGTTAGTTTTACTTGGAGAGACAGCTACAGATTGGTGAAAGCTAAATCAGGACAAACAGCACATTCCTCCAATTTTTACAGAGCATGGCACAATATGTTTCATGGCTGCAATGCAACATGGAGTACTAAGATGGTTGTGAGTGGAGAAACTTTTTCTTACTCTATAATGCATTTCTCTCTGTGCAACATTGAATGTTGATTTCAAAATCACAATCTAAAACCTTTACATTACAACTGGCATGTCTGACATCAGTCAAATTGGGCAACAAGATGATGCACTATTCATCACTTATCTGCAGCAAGAAGGAGCACATTACTTCCTTTTAAACATGGAAGGCTATATCAGTCTATAGCTTGTTTCCTCACATATCATCAGTACCAGTTCTACTACTTACAGGTTTCCACCAGCTGCAAACGTACACGTTCCTCCCTCTGAGCAAAGCCACAAAAGCAATTCACCTCCTCATTGACCGAAACACTCACAAGTACAAGTTTTTAAAAAGGGTCTGACTTTCCAAGAAACACAGCCAATTTTACCACTGAAATAGATTTCAATAAATTTTAATTTCCGTAACCACTTTTCCTGGTCTAGAGAATGTAATGAATTAGCAAACAAAAGCCACAATAGAAAACCTTCCCATTTCACTTTACTCAATGAATTACCGTCGACCACACAAGGAAAACAAAAGGTGGCAAGTTTATTTTTCTGTGGTGGAGCCATTTCAACAGGGTGATTATTCACCACTTTTAAAGTTTCCTCAATCAAAGCTTTCAAGCACCACTGATAGCTACAGTGAGACCATTACACTATTGTGTAGCACATTGTCATATTGTACAGTAATTGATTAAGAACTGGAAGGATATGTTTTATATATGTTGTAAAAACAAAAGTATCTGATAAATATTTGTCCTGTTAAAGTTTTTGTGCTGCAAAGCTGACTGGCTTGTTGCTTCATAGTTTCATCACTAATTTATTTATTATTGTCAGTTCTTAGACAAAAATGCATTTTATTGCAGCACTTTTCCAAATCGGACTTATAAAGAACTCTACAGTTACAAAAGATGTGACTGAAAACCATCTGAGAAGCATGATGAAAATACCTGTGAGAAAAAGGTTTTTAAATGTGACAAAACACTCAGTTTGCTGACCCAATCATAAAACAAAGACCAGTTTACTGTCATATCTGATAAAGGAAAACATCCAACCCCCTTATTAGAATTTTAAAACACAAAATACTGTATTTTAAAAGCAAAGATTCCTGATTTGATCCTCATGGAGCAATACATAATACAGGTCGACAAACAAGCATACAAAAAAAATAAAAACTCCAAATAGACGCTTTAGAAAGGCAACTCAAGAAAGGGTTTAAACATTCAAGGATCTTTGATGGTTACAGTACCAATAGCTGGCCAACAAAAAGAGCAGAAGTCAAAATTACAAGTGCATTTATCCGTCTATACAGAAGGCAAACTGACCACTTCTTGCACTGTGGCTGTTCAACTCTAATTGCTTCTGGAATAAAACCAAATTTCCCTCTATTTGTTTTACATGGAGGCAATCTAAAACGCATTCATGAAGACATTAGCTGAAAGCAGTCATAGAGGACATCAACATTCATGTTATTAATGGCAACACTGCAGCTAATCTGTGTGTTTAATAATAATAATAATCTGAGAGTATGGAGAATATAGCAATATGTGTGAAAATACATGTGGGTTTTCTTACTCTGGCAGTCAGAATGATTGCAGAAACTGCTTGTGTGTTTGTGTGTGCTTGACTGTGAGTGTATACTGTATGCCTGGGTGTGTGTGTGTGTGTGTGTGTGTGTGTGTGTGTAAGTGGACTGTGTGTGGCCAGACTCACTGGGCTGATCTTGGCCCTTGGCTGCTGCTGGCGTTCAGCATGTCTGTAAAGAAACAGCTGGAGGCAAAGCCAACACCGGTCCTGCTCAGGAGCTCAGCCCTGCCAGCAGCGACAGAGTCCAGAACTTTCCATGGTCCCGTGTCACCACGCCAACAGGACTTGGCACGACACAGCTGTCCTGATCTGCACACCTGGCCCACCAAGAGTCCAGAATCACCTCTTCTGTCACTGCATGATGAACAGGTCATTTACAACCCAAGTGTTTGTGTGTTTTTAAGAGTTATGGGCCCAGGTAAAGAAAACACCATGGCAGTGGACCTCCTGTGTGTTGCCCTAATCAAACAGAGCTGAGAACCTTAGTGTTGTAGAATAGCTGGGCTTGAATTTGTTCAGACTTGTCCTGTGGAAAACCCACACAGGGATATTCAAATAGAAAAAGTGCATTATGGAAATGATGTTAGATAAAGATTTGTTTTGTTTGTTTTTGATAGTTCCACTGAGTTTTGTGGTTTCAGCTTGAATGTAGAGGAGCAAGTACTAAACTTGGTGCAAAAGGGAAGTTCTAACCACAATATACAACTTGAAGCCACCAAAGGGACTTACTTAAAATTCAGTCCTTACAAATCATGAGACATGTTTATTGTTTGATATGCTTTCCAATAAGACAAACGCCCAGGTTTCTCAGGACAGATAGGTCACTCACTGGAAAAAAAATTGGATTTTTTTTTTGGTGATTTCTTAATGAACAGAACTGAACAGGAAAAAAAAAGTCAAACATCACTAGCAGTGTGTACTGAGCCAAGATAAGAATGACGACAACAAAAAGAATGGACAGAAAGGTCAAAAACAAATGCTAATCAATAGAAAGATCCCCAAAGGAAATTATAGTATTGCAACAGCACAAAACCACATGAAACAACAAGGTGCGCCAATGAAGAGCAAATGAGATGCAGGTTAAATAAGGTACTGTAAAATAAAAGTTTAGTTTAAAATAAAATTATATATATTAATATCAATAATTAATATCAATAATATTCTGATAACATCTACTTATGTCCTCAGAATACAATATATTCATTTAATGCATGCTGCCTTTGATTGGTCCTGTGTTGTGGTAAATGGCTATTTTTTTTCTCTTTGAGTTTTGGACTGTTGGCTGAATAAGAAGCAATTATGATACCAAAATAAACATATGCTTGATGTGCCTAATAGTATCACAGTGTTTTATCACATATGGTCTGATATGCAACTCAAGAACTGAATAACCTGTTACTGCGAGTAACATCTATTGATCTTGTTGGGTACAGAACATAAAGACCAGATGACATTGGAAAGTATGTGAATCATATTTGAATCACTGATATATACAGGGTTTCATTATAATAAAGTTTCTGGCCGAGGAGTGAAGGACAGTAGGTTTCAATTTAACTTCAAGCATATTTTGTTCCCTATTATATCATGCTGAGATAAAACTGATTGGAGCAGTGCTCTGCTGAAACACTGCCTCCCAGGGAGGTATGTGGATATAATATAAACCACAAACTGATTTAAACACTGCCAGGATCATAATAGTCAACATATGCAATTCACACAACTGATATAATATAGCACTTGAATATATCAAAGGAAAAGTGATAATTTGATCAGCGTATTTCAGTTGTGATTACAGTCACAAGCCTGAGCATTGATAATTGAATAATTTTCTATTCAGCGACTTTGCCCAAGTGATGCTCTGACAGCATCTGGGTTAAAATCTCTGACAATGTGTTTTTAAGTTAGTTGTGACTAGCCACTCTAATTCAATTACAGAAAAAACATTTCAAAAAGCTGATACTTAAGGAGGAAACATAAGAGGTTATGCACATCATAAAAATGCACATTTCACCTGGTGTATCTTGGCTTAACATTTTTAAAAGAAGCCAAACTTTATTGCCATTGGAGAACAGTTGTAATTTTTGTAGTGGTGTGTGTGAGAGGTCTTATTTCTTGTGTCAGGATATAGTTCCCACCCATTACATCTAAACTTACACAGAAACACACTCTCACACATTAGGGTGGCAAGAGAATATGATTTGTGTATGGATGTCCGACTTGATTGATGGGCAGCTAAAGAACACAGGCCGATCCTTATTAGAGGCTGCAGGCTGCCAGCTCTGAGGGATGCATGGGCATGTCCTCTTTGGTAAGTGATCAGGTGTTTCACTGTCTGGTAGGAAGGAAGTTCTTATTAATGTTGAGAAGAAGGCCGAGGCTCAGCAACCTCAGGCATGCCTGCCCACACACACACACACACACACACACACACACACACACACACACACACACACACACACACACACACACACACTTTCCCAAACAGCACAGGACTGCTCTCACTGTGGTTCATTACAGTAGAGGAGGGCTGGTGTGCTCTTACACGAAAAGTCCTGATTGGGAACAGATAGCTACAGCTCTGGAGGTGTTAAAACAAATCTACCAACATCTTTTACTGTTTTTACCTCCTCCTGTGATTTTTTCTGTTCTGGCTCCTTGTTTCATAACTGCATTAAGGGATTTTTTTTGGCCACCTGGAGTTGGCAGAACAATTGTAAACACAACACTGGCATACTGTATTACTACCTATGAAGTTGCTGTAGTGACTATGTTGGTAAAGAATTGACAGAAACAGCATTAACATTTATTTGGAGATGTGTTTCCTTTTGTAGTCCATTTTATTTTATCCACCAACTACTTAAAGGAGTAGTTAAACATTTTGGGAAACACATATATTTCTTGCAGAGCAGAGCATTTATATCCACTGTCATGTCTTTATTGTAAATATGAAGCTATATTCACTACGCAAACTGTTAGTACACGGATGTGTTGAATATTATGGCATACAAACGTTATATAAAGGGGTTAATTAATGGACTTTAGTGCCTGTTGTTTCTTGAAAAGAACATTTTACAAATAGTAAAGTTGTGTCCCATAAAATCAAAAGTTGCTTAAACTCCCCACTGAGCTGTGAAAAGCTGTGAGCTGTCTGTGGATTTGTCACTACGACGAATAATTTTTACATACACATCCACGTCATGTGATCTGTTCTTAAAGTTTTGATTAGAGATAGCTTAAAGCTGGTGTGGGAATCCCCTTTCCTCCATCAATGTAGACAGAAATACCAACGGCTCCTCAAATGAACACGTCACACCTACACAGCCACTTCACTCCCACCATTAACACCAAACTTTAAAAGGTCTACAACAGCTCTTTCCCACTGTAATCCATCTGCACCACAAAGCTCAACCCTCTTTGGGGAGAGTGTAATATAAACATATTCAGCATGCCTCAGTATTTCCAAAGCCACCCACATGAGCCATACTCTGAGAGAACAGGGATCTAGGTCTGAATCAGTGCTGTGTTATTTACAACTGTTACAAAACAAACTTTTAAAAGCTAATTCCCTTTTGCTCATGCAGTGGCGAGGCAATGAAAGCCAGGCCTTATGTTACAGGGTTGTGAGACTGTGGGCAGCACAAAACAAACAGCTGTGAGCTCTGCCTTCCTTCCTTTGCTTTACAAGGGGATGTAGATTGGAGAAATATGTTGGCTGTTGTGAGCAAATTCACTTCATGGATTTAGACTGCTGCAAAACCACAGTCGGACAGAAAACAAGCCTTGGGGCCAGAGCCCGTCTTTGAATGACATCCAATTTTGACTTTTTGCCTGCCCAGAGTATGTAATGGACTGGCTAATGGACTCACTGTGCATTAGTGAATTAATAGTGAACATGTACATGTTAAAGGCAGAGCACATGTCCACTTATGAAAGAAAAAAAATATTTTACTGAGTTATCTGAATTTTTGCTCAGAGTGTGGACTATTTTTCTCTGTGTGAACTACTCTGAAAAGCTCTACAAAATGTGTTTCATGAGCTAAAGGTCAACACAAGAGACCATTTAAGAGACCATTACTAACAAACTTAAAGGGCCTATCCATAAATATGATTCTGTGGCCAAAGCAACCACAATACAACTCCATTTCATCAGCTTCTTGGCTTTAATATTTGACCAACATGTTGCATCCATTTCTTGTTCATGCTCTGGAGCTTCCCCCACAATACCGCATTGTTTATAATGTCACAGATTTACAAATTTATATAAAGCGATAATTTATGGTTGGATGGAAACTTCAACTAAATATGACCTTTCATCCATTGAAACTGCAGTTTTCCTGTCCTGTCATAAAGAATATTACTTTTTTATTTAAAAGATAGCTTACTGTATATATTGTCAGATTGAGCAACTGCACTTATCAAAATGCTTGTTTCGAGAAAATGTGTCACTATATTGTCCTCTACATGCTATATATTAAAATGTGTTTCCAGTGTAACTCTGAAATGACATACATAGAATAGCCTAACCATAAACAGAGTAGTTTCATTTTTAGTGCTGTTCTCATTTATTGTCTCACAGAAAAAAATACTGCATTTAAATGTCTGTCTGAAGAAATCTTCAGTCACAGTGTTCCCTCTAAAAGGGAAGAACATGATGTCATTGTACCACACTTGAAATTTTTAGCTTTATGAACCAAATGGAAGGAATTTTCAATTAAATAACAAGTCCTATCTGTGAACACTTCAGATTTAACAAGTGCCTATTATAAAAAAAAGGATTCTGTTAAATGAGACCATATACTGAACCATACCAATTAATAATTTAGCAAACATAACACATCCCTTCATTGTTGAGTCTGCAAATAAAGAGGCTCCTTCTGAAATTTGCTTTGCTGCAGCCATATACCCTTTGTATATCCCATTTGCCTCTGCAGGAACCTACTTTTCATCACTTTTCTTTCAACAAAACAGTCACATTATCTGATAATAATGAAGCAAAAACAGTCATTAATAAAGATAGATTTTTGGTTTTTAGTGCATGACTTAAATCACTCAAAACCAACACTCAGATGTAATGTATATATTCACGTAATAACCCTTTCACTGTAAAGCTATATTGTTTCATAATGCATTCTAAGTCTGAGCCTTCCTATTCTCTGGTTGGGCTTGATGTCTTTTCAGGGTCACAGAACTTTAAAAAGTGTACAGTAGTCTCTAGTTTTCTTAGAGAAGCAGAAAATTGAGAGGTGAAAACTAAGGTTGGGAAGTGCCGTGCCAGTCACTGTGCCCTGGTGAGCACGAAGCGGGTGGCCTTGCCCAATGCAGGATAAACCTTGTCTAGCAGCTGCCTTCAGCATCCGTGTCTGCCTGCCAAGCACTACTAGCATGTCCCAGTGCAGGCTGGGAAGACAAGCCCGCTCAACAAGGCCTGCACATTGAGTGCCGTCCATTTAAAATAACCTATGGATAAATAAATACAGGACCTAAGTTCACTGTACAGTAATTGGTCAGGAAACCAACAGAGACAAGCTCATTTACAGTAAATGGATCAACTTTGAGTCAGTGAAGTGCACTTGGCTCACACTGTGCATTCTAACGATTTGGAAATTTCAAGCGAAGCCTTTTTTTCAGTGTTTAAATATTCACTGAAATGTCTCAGATATATATATATATATATATATATATATATATTATTTGCTGAGAAAACAAAACAGTATCTGTGTGTCAGTGCACACGTAAATACAGGATGATGTTAAATATAGAATCTTTACAGCTAATGCTTACACATGATGTAAGAGCAAATTAAGACAAGGAAAACAAGGGAAGTCTGATAATATGACTTACGTTTCTGTATGTAAGCTTTTCTTTAACTCTTCAACGACATGTAGAAACATGTATATACAATCTCACACACGCACACACGCAGTGGTTAGTCTGGCCAACTGTGTTGACCCACTGGCTTAGCTGTGGTTGCACGCTGGACGCAAAGCACTCATTAATGATTTGAGCCTGCTCTTCGCTTGTGCAAACAAACAGACTCAGCCCGTCATTACTGTAATGTGTGTGTGGTCTTCTCAATCAAACCTCTATTGATTCTTCAATTTTCACCGAGGCTGAGGCAATGTGAAACAGGAAGATTTGTCAAGTGAGTAAAAGACGTGGAGCATGCAGACTTGTGGCATGTTTTAAAACAGTTAACACGCTGGCGGACACATTTTTCATCAGCCTGAAATACTGCATAGCAGTTGTTGCTGCAAGTAGGAGCCTGTCTGTCCACAGGCAATGCCATAGCATCACCACAAGCCACAAAACATAAAACACCACAGTAGGTTTTATGTCGCATGTAAAATGCAGATCATAATCACGAGCCTGCTCTCCACCAAGTCCACTTTCTGCCCTCGGACAGAGATATCTTTACACAGACAAGCTGTCTCACTAAAAGCTCTTCAGTGTGTGTTGCTTGGCAGCTGGGCAGAAGTTTATGGTAATGTTTTGGGTGATAGGTCAGGGGCAGGAGGGTGGCGGGCAGAGGTAGCAGCCAACATTGGTGTTGCTGTGTGGGGTTTTAAGCCAGGGGTTTATGTCCAGCTGGCCTGGGGTGTACTTCTGGGTCAGGAGAGTGATAGGAGGCATCAGACATGAGGCAGCTTGTGTTTTCATTATTTTTTTAAAAAGGGGGGGGGGCTCCAGAGCTTGGAACACAAGGCCACTGCAGAGAGGCCAGTCAGACACCCCTCCACCAACATCTGCCAAGAAAGAAATGCTAATGTGGTGGGTACCTCATGAGGCCACGTCAAAGACTCGGGCTTGGACTTGTTTTTCTGCTTTCTGAATCACATTTAGGTCATGATCAAACACAGAGTTTAATCAGAAAGTGAACAATATTTAAAGTTTTGACCATAAACAAATTCTAGCATTGAATAGATGAGTTGTAAAAACACTCAGATGAGAGTAGAGTTGGGCCAGGAAGGAATCATTTCATCTTAGAACTACATTTTATGGGCAAAATGTCCAGTGGCAGATATTTCCTGTCTGAAAAATAATGATTTAATGTACTTGTGCTCTAGACTGAGTCTGGACAACATGCTTTTGTCCTGATAGGACCTCCCCGACTTACTGTCTCCAGAAGTTTGACATTTATGGTTAACATAAAAAAAAAAAAAACATAGTTGTAAATAAGAAAATGGGCCCAAAGCATTACCTGAGGAGGATTATCATACATCAAGCAGCAGAAACAGAAACAGACAAATCTTGCAGCTACTTTCAAATCAAATAAACGCGTAACGGAGGAGGCCCTGTTTTGGTAACCCTGAACAGGAATTAGGTAATGTTCAGGATGTACGCCTCTTAGTGTGGAGCACTGACCCTTCTCTGACATCCTGACTAAACTGTACATTGTGCATTGTGGCTCAAAATCTGCAACTGCTATTAGAAACACCAGTTTATAGTATGACCTGTATGTAACATGGTGGATGTGAATGTTAGACATGAATGTTTTAAGGGTGAGAATTACAATCAATATGAATGGGATCCAGGTCGGTGATGAATGAGCCATAAAAACATTTTTAGGTTTCCTTTATATAAATATTTAAAACAAAAGTTTGCAATTAATTACTTGAATATTGTCAAACTATACCCAATATTTTTATTTGAAAAGCCTGTGCTGCAGATTTAGGTGATACCTGTCTTCAGGAGTAAAACTCCCTTCACGTTGACACACTGTTTCTACACTGGAATTTGATTCACTGGTATTATTTAAAAATAGCAATTATTGACACTTTATCTGAATGAAAGGACTAAAACTCTCAACGGAGCTGACTAGCGATTCAAGAAATTGCTTAGTTTACATCCCTGCTGCAAAAACATTTATTTTTGCAGCACCAAAAAAAAAAAAAAAAAAAAAATACACAGCAGCAATTTTAAATGTCATCTCCCGAGTTTTTATTAATAACACGCTCCCTCTGTTGAAAATAGCTGAACCAGAAAAAGGTAAAGAGGATTAAAGAGCATTCTTGTGGTGGCAGTTATTGCTAGGTGTGAATGATTAGCAGAAAACTCTTCCAACTGCCCACAATACAACATTATAAAACATGCCCGAAATGAAGCAGCTGAAATGGCCCGTACAGAAACTCACCGTTAAAAAACCATTAAGAGGGGAAAGTAAATCTGCAAAAGTAATTTTTCACGTAAGGGTTTCCAGGATAACAAACCCAAAGCTCTCATATGAACAAATGGACAAGCCATCAAAGGACCTGACTGCATAATAAAGAGCCCATTATCAAATACATGTAAAGCTGATTTTGCTCTAATTTTAATAGGTACAGATGACATTTGGGGTGTTATATAACTTAGCTGAATGTCAAGTTCAACAGAAACCGGACTGAATTTATTTTTTTAAAACAGGTATTGGATGTTTTTAGAACATGTCTTCAATTTTCACTCTGCCTCTGTTTAAATTTCCCTTAAAGAAATGAACAGTGTTCAGAGCTAACAGGGAGTGGTGCTCTGAAAGAGTAATAAAATAATAGAGGATGCTGACAGCGTCAGAGTGCAACTTTTGCAGGAATTAACACTGACTTACCGGCCCAGACAGAATCGTAATGTACATGCCAAGTACAAAGTGACTCTCAGTGCAAGTCCAAAACAAAAGCAGGAACTGTTGCTGTAACTAAAGCCAGGATTTATGACATAATAGGGTGCACCACTACAGTTAATGGGTACAACACATCCACAAATAGATGCTGAACTCTGAATTTATAGATGAAATGAGGGTGTTTGTCTGGATGCGGCGTATGTACTGTATGAGCTGGCTGCTTGGAACAGAAAGGTACAAATTTTTTTAAAGCTGGGGGGGGGGGGGGGGGGGGGGTGTATATGTTCAATATGTATGAATATGAAGTAGGTGCAGTGTGAAAAGAATGAGAAATGGACAGGAATACTGTGCTGTGTTGAGAGTGCAATTTAGCATGAATCAAAAGCAGCCTTCCTGGCTCCCATTCCATATGCTGCTGTCTGCCAGGAAATGGGATTTTTTTCATATTTTTTTGCAGGTAAAGTCTTTGCAAAATGGAATCAAATGAGGTATTTTTTTCCCCTGAGTGTTAAAGTGTTGGAAGTTTGAGGCAGACTCACTGGAAACAGAAGCAAGCTGAGTTTTGGAGGTGGCCAACCCCTTCTGGAGCTCTTGTTGAACTGAATGATGACTGCTTGTAAAGTACTGAGCCTTCTGTTAAGTAATTTACCAACTGGTCTACAGTCTAGTCTTAAGTGATTTTACTAATCATCACTGCTCACTGAAAATCATTTATGGATTCAGTTCATGAGGAGTTAGAGTGCATTTCTGTAGAGTATCCACAAATGACTAAGGATTTTGAATAAATTATACATCTTAATAATCACATTGATTAATTAACAAGACCAGGTCACTAACAGGAAATCTCACCAGTGGTAACAAATCATCCCGAGAGGAAGATGATTATGTACAAACATTTTCATGGCAATCCATGCAATAGTCGAGGTGGTAGACCGACTGACAGACACTGGCAGCCCTAGCCCCGTCACTATGGTTAAAACAAACAAATAACATTAAAAAATGAATCATGGCAGATAAAAATAATCTTAGGAATAACAAAAAGACATAGGTAGTTTGTACAGAGGTGGATTATATGTAGAGGTCTGTTCTATTGTCTTTCAAGTGTTGGGTCATGACCCAGAAATGAATCACAGGAACATTTAACTGGGCTGAGAAGAATCTGCTGCCAAACCTGAACTGACTTTAACCACAACTCAAATGGGTCTACAGTTTGCCTAACCCCAAACTGCATGTCTCTGGACTGTGGGATGAAGCTGGAGTACCCAGAGAACATGCAAACTCTAAAGAGAAAGGCCCTAAGATTGAACGGGATTTAAACCCAGACCTTTACTGCTGTGAAGCAACATTGCTAACCAGATGATGGCCCACATGGTGAACGTTCTACTCAATCAACACAAAGTGTGTTGGTATTGCCATTGTCAGCATGTTGCTCACATTTGCATTTAGGTCAAAACTTAAGCACAGCCTTATTATCTGTAGATTCTTGTTGCAAATGAAGATGTAAAAACATTTATTGATAAAGTCTCATCAGAATGAATGCATTGTGATAATGAATATGTATTCCAACTCCAACTGGTACACATCATTACAACATAAAACCCTTTCTTTAATTTCTACACAAATGAAATCCCAATTACAGCCAAATTAAAAATCACATTTTCTACAGGTGCATATATTATAGGGAGCTGGGTAAATATCCCAATCACAATATTAACACAACACATTTCCAATATCCATATACTGCATATGAAAACATCTCTGACTACTAATCAAATGTTTGCATTTTTTATAATTTAAAATGACAGATGTGGCTGGATGCTTAAGACTAGGTACAATGCCTAAAGACACAGTCATCCTGAGGTTGTGTATGACTGCCTCAATGCAAAACTCTTAACTTTCCTTATTAGCTAAATATCAGAGATACCTCAGATCCCACTGTAACCATTTGGTGGTCAGCTGGTTTGCTGAGGCAGAGTGGAGGTGAATTGAATGGTCTGCAGTGAGAGGCTGTGGGTTGGGTTTTTCTGAGGTTATGGTCATTTTCCCCTGGGAAAGTGGTTAGGCTTGGCTGTTTACTTTGGAGTAAACCTGCCCCTCCCCTTTTACTGTACACTCTCTGCTTGGTAACTCATGATTACTTCCACTGGTGCACCCTTGTCTTTTCTGACCTCTTTATGATGGAGTTAGACGTAGTCTTAAATTTGTTAGTACATCTAAAATCATTTCAGATAAATTCATTATTTTTTTCCAAGCTCCTGTTCCACATCCTTGCTGAGGTACGGAGTTTTGGATGTTAAATGGGCACCGCCTTCTTGTCACCGCAGGTGTGTGTGAAGGGTTCAGGGGAGGAGGAGAAGCAAGAGTTGGAGTATAGGGAGGGTAGACAGGACTTAATGGGTAGGGGCTAAGGTAGTGCCTGCATCTTCAGCCAAAAAGGAGCTTAACTTTCACTCTGTGCCTCAATCAAACAGACTCACACAGGCTCGCTCACAGCACTGTACTGACAAACCCTCACAGCTCTACTCTCGGCTCTGCCCACCAGAGAAGATGTTTCAGTGTTACTCTTCATGAGATTTCTGGAGGACTAAGAGGACTGGCAGTTCTGTAGTTGATGGGCTGCTTGTGCTGTCCTTCCTATCTTTATCTCCATTTTAGTCAGGACACTAGGACAAAATAAATAGCTCAACACACACTGTTGCGAGGCAAATAAATGGAGCAGACTGATGGGGGATTTCTTAGACTGCTTTCACACCGATGGATCTGGACACAATTTTTCAGCTGAACAAATTGGATTTTAAATAAATTTTTTCTACTGTTTTGTAATTTTTTTTTTTTTTTTAAACAAGATCATCTCTAAAGTACTTGCACACTCACCTTTGTGGACTTAGTGGACTTTCACTGTAAAAATTCAAACCATGTAAGTCTAAGTTTTTTCTGTTTATTAAAACACACTTTTCAAGAGTTAATGATTGCTGTAGCTGCTACTGACAATAACTACTGAATAAAATGTAGTATTAATCAATATAAAGTTGTGCTTATTAAACAAAGTGATTGATATAATCATTTCTTGTGCTCTACAGATCTTTGGCTCAAGGATGTGCTCTATAGTCATGCTTCAGCAGTGGAGTCTGACTGTGTTCTTGCTGTGCTCTCCAGTGACTCTTGATGCAAGACCAACTGATGCACTCAGTGGCAGAACGTGAGTTATTTATTTCTTGAGAAACTATAGAAAAATATGTATTATTAAATTATATGCAGTATGAGATGTTAGAAACAAAGTAAAAATGAACACAGAGCAGAAAAATATTTGAAAGATTCCTCTTTTCTGATTTTTAAAAAAAAAACAACTCTATAGCTTACCTGTAAGAGATTTAAGTATGTTCTGGCTTTTGGGGTCTTGAGCATGTACTAGTAATGAGTGTCAGAAATTTGTTTATGCTGCCACCTACTGAACTGAGGTTTCCTGGTGCCTGCCTGCACTTTTGTAAATGAAATTACAACATGGGCTAGAATGGAAAATATGTTTAAAGTTTAATCTTTAGCAAACTCCCTGACTTTAGTGTTTAGAGTAGGAATTCTAACTTTTGCTAATTAGCAAAATTTTGAGCTGATGATGGTGAAGAGAAATGAGGATTTAAATAGTCTTAGGTATAATCTCAGACATCTGACAGATTCCTGACAGAAACTAAGTACTGCCTCCTTTCACAGTGCTATTTAAGGTTTTAACCTACGGCTGTCTTAACTACATAATATCTTCTTTTTTTGTTTTTTGCTGTTTTAAGGAGGAGGTCAGTGAGCCACGCCCAGCTGATGCATGACAAGGGCCGCTCATTGCAGGAATTCAAGCGTCGCATGTGGCTCCAGGGGCTGCTGGAGGAGGTGCACACAGCTGATGAGCGAACACCACCTGTACAGAGCAAAATTCCAAGCCAAACCTTTAGTGGGAATGCCATGTATCAGAAACCCCCAGGAGCCACCAAGAACCTCCCCGACAGGTTCAAGCTGGAAAGAGAGGCAACTAACCTGCCCCAGGAGACGAACAAGGCTCTGGCATACAAGGACCAACCATTAAAAGTGGCCACCAAGAGGAAAAAAAAGGTGAGATCAGGCCGCCGCAGAGAGAACGACAAGAAGCGGAGGCGGGCACGGTCTGTCACAACAAAGGGGCCATGAAAAAGGTGGTACACTGGCTATAGAGAATACCAACAGCCTTTATATGGTACTGCCCTAAGACATTGACACAGCTTCAGCTAGTCTGAAGCCTGACAGACTTGAATAGTTACTGACTCAGCCACTGCATAACAAGGCACTGGGGCTGTGCTGGTATAATATTTTGCTATGTTTGTATTTTAAAACAATCTCATATTTCCTGGAGTTTCATAACATCATCTCCTTAGGTCCATATTTATTTACAAAATCCTTATGACTCTGTAACCCTGGTGTACTCCAAAACAGTGCCACATGCTGTCTTTGCTAACCAGCTGTGTGGACAAGTAGAGTACCAGAGGAAATATTTATTTCCTGAATATAATGTATCGTGACAAAAACTGGGATGCTGAGTGGTCTACTTTTGTTTGGCTCTATATGTGTTGGCTATCGTGGACTTACAGACAAACTTCAATGAATACATCTGTTCAAACTGTTCTGGCATAATTTATTTCACTTTGAAAGTGTATATTTATTTTGTGAACTGTGTGAATCACGGTGCTGCTGACTAAATTCCATAATGCACTTTAGTTATACTCTGTAAATGTTCTTTTGTGGTTGAATTTGAGTTTTTGATTTTTTTATGGCCCTGCTTTCCTTTCCCACCTAGACCCTCCATGTACTTGTAACTTATTGGATGCTTCATCAAACCCACTCTCATCATTTTACATTATAGTTTATTTTTATAGAACTAGCCCAAGTCAGGGGCTGTCAGACTCATTTAATGTTCTTCACTTGCACTGAGGGCATACTGTACATGTTTCCAGTTAATCAAACATTAAAATGTAGCCATTAGAAATATTTCTGATCCATGGTGTCTTTGTTTTCCAGCCATATGTGGCTCAAAAATATGCCACATATAATAGGTAGCTAAACTTGTGAAAAGAATCAGTCATTATTGTTAGGGCTATGGTTTACTCTCAATCTCCTGCTGTCCAAAGTGACCTTGAGCAAGCCGCTGAAAACCAAATTACTCCCAATGAGTGACAATTACATTGTTAAACAAATCTAATACTGTAATCTGCTGTATATTTTTCCTCTATTGATTAATTACTCATTTTGTCTGTAAAATATCAGAAATGAGTACATCATCTTCCATAGCCCAAGGCAAGCTCTTTAAATTATTAATTTTGTCCAGCTGTCAAAAACCCCAAATTTATAACAACATATGACAAAGAACAGAAGAAATGCAAAATACAATAAAATATCGAAAAAGATCGACAGGGTGTATATATAACGTCTACAGCCTGGGTACAATCAGCTTGCAAACTGCTCAAGTGAATAAGGAAATGATTCTATTCCTTTCAGTTTTTGTGGTGCTTGGATGTTATAAAAATGAGAATGGGTTTTCTGTTGAGAGAAAATAAATATGTATAAGATTTGGGTAAAGGGAGGTTTTTAAAATTCAAGTGGTAAAAAAAACAAAACAAACCAATGCATTTGTTGACTTTTTAGCATGGACACAACACAACAAAGTTGTTGAGGTTCCACTTAAGAATGTGCCGTTTTTAACAGCTGATGACTGAACAACACAGATAATGGTAATGCAGGGGTTAGCAAATGCATCAGCGTCAGCTATATCCTGTTCTAAGAGCAGCAGTGTACACTGTAGACCATTAGCTGACACAAAGTCATAAATGCTGTGGAAAGCATGATAAAGCCACCGGCAGGAACCTGCAGCTTATGCTGAAGAAATCAATCAAACAATGGAGAGACATTGATAAGAAAGAAAGGGGGAGGTACAGAGAACATAATCAATAGATTGGGCCTTTTCGGGGTCTAAGGGTGTGATATATATATATATATATATATATATTGATATTATGTATGTGTATTCCCATCCACTCCAGGTTTTTAAAAACAGCAACACAATACAGTAAATGGTATACAGTATTACTATATTTAATATGGTCATAAACATTCATTTGGAAGTTTAATCAGTTACACTTGAAAAGCCTAAAGACAGAGTTCGGTATGCTGTACAGAACATAAAGCCTGTTGAAGCAAGTTTGTGATTTTGGAATTATATGAATAAAACTTATTAGACTAACATAAAAGCTAAGAAATCCATCATATGCAGAAGATTGCTGTTCTTTAGGCAGCAGGAGAGAGGCTGTTTCTCTTTAAACCTAGTCAACTAGAATCAATTTGACCCAAGTGATGTTTGCCTTTCTTCCATCTGCATTCAGCAATCACAGTGTTACAATGAGTCCCAAACGCTGCCACCTCTCTCTTCAGTCCATTTTAATAGGATGGAAACCAGTAAAAGGAAGTGTCCAGTTCACATTATGAAAATAGTTGATTCAGAAACATGAGCTGGAAGATATGAGGATTGAGGAATAACAATGGTGAGTTTTCTCAATATTATAAATCTGATACCATTCCTGATACCATAAAATTGACTCATATTTTTGTTGTGTAAATACTCAGTGACTAACATTGAGGTGTTACATCAAATTTTATACATTGTACGTTTTGGAAAAGTTCTATACTTTTCACTACTCGTGGGTTTGCAAGCTAGAAACAAAGATTAATTTTAACATTTACCAATATGAAATGCAGCTTTCCCCTTTCACTAGGTATTACATAAATATGGCTGCAACTAAAAATACATATTTTATTTATCAATGTTCAATATTATTTTCTCAATCAGGTGTTTTAAACAAAAGTACATAAAAAGTGATGTCTCCAAATCTCAACTCAAATGTTTGTCATCATAATGTAAATTATGAGTATATTATATGAAGATAAGTATTAAAGAAGAGCATTGAATTGTCTAAATTGAAAAGCTGAAACTGGAAATAAAATTTTCTGGAAAAATAACAGACAACAGATCATGAAACCAACCGCATTGTAATTTCTGTTTGGCCCAAAATATAAATGATGAGCAGATTTTTTTTTCCCCCAAAGGTGATGTGAAGTCAGTGATAATATGGCTGCTCCCAACAACTATGGGCTGATCTTTGCCTGTACCTGTGGCGTGATACTGGGTATTGGGCTTTGTGCCAACCTGCTGGTCTTCTCTCTGTTTGCCAAGTACAACACGTTCCGTAAAAACCGCCTTGACGTCCTCTTACTCAGCATGACTCTGGCTGACTTCCTCACTCTCCTGCTGATCCCCTTCACCCTGCATTCTGCTGTCAGCCACTCCTGGCCCCTGGGTGAGATCTTCTGCAAGGTCTACCAGTTCCTGCTGGCCTTCAGCCTGGCAGCCAGCACCTACTCACTCTGTGCTGTGTCCATGACCCGTGCCATGATCATCACCAACCCCTACCAACCACCTACCATGGACCTGGTCATCCTCATGTTCATCCTAGTTTGGGCACTCAGCTTTTTCATAAGCCTGCCGCTGCGAATGTTTGCTACAAAAGAAAGCACAGGCCCAAGCCAGGCAAATTTCAGTTTCTGCCTTCCAACCATCCATGAACACCACTACCAAGTCGTCCTGAGCCAGTTTGTATTGTACTACTTTCTTCCAATGCTGGTCATTGCCTTCAATTATGTTCGCTTGGCTCTTTTTCTCCACAAGAGCCCAGTAATGTCGGTGTCCAGTGCGAGGAACACCCGGCGAGCATCTGTCATGGTGTTCTTGGCTGCTGCTACCTTCTCAGTGTGCTGGCTGCCTGGTTATGTGTTGGAGCTGTGTGTTTATCTGGGATTGTATCGCCATGGACAGGCCTGGGAGATGTTCTACTTTATCTGCACTGTTCTCCAGTACCTGCACCCCTGTGTCAACCCTGTGCTCTATGTGCTGCTGTCTAAGCGCTATCGCCACAGGAGGGCAGCCTGGCTCTTCAAATGCAACAGGAACAGAGTGCAGCCACAGGTGATCAGCATCACCACAGACAGCTTTTAAATTCAGGTCATTTGTTTGAACATTTGACAATGTGTTGGTGACAGTCTTAAACTTTTTAAAACATTTTCTGATTATACAAATCAACTACTTTTGTGAACAATAAGATGGATGTTTTCGTGATTACTTTTTTTCTTTTGATGCTCAGCTACAATCAAATGTACTTTCTTTGTTAGAAGCTTGATTCAATTTTAGGGCTTCAGAATGATGAAATTCACATTAAATTTGCATACATTTGTTTTTTCCATTGTTCTAGATGAGTCTGTCTTGTTTCAGATAAAATATAAATATAACAAGCCTTATGAGGAACTTTGTGTAGTATTTTTCTCATATGTACCACTTTTTGTCACTGGATTATTTCCTCTCCTACACCACCATTACACACTCAAGTTTGTAACATGTTTGTGACAATTTAAAGTTAAAGCTAGTTTTGTTCACTGTAGAAATTGTTGTAATGAAATAGCTTGTGACATTGCAGTGATTTTAAATAATTGTCCTGTTAGAATGACAAAAAGATTCAAAGCAAAAAAATCATGTTATAGCAAAAATAATGAATGAAATGAATACAATGCTAGACTTCCTAAATGTTTTGTCTTTGTAGTGTGAAGACTGATAAATTATGTTATAGTTTCCCTTTGTGTTGTATTTAATTTACAAATTATGTGAGGATTTGATGTCTTGGATATTTACCCTCCAGGAGAGGATAGCAGGTCTATCTGATGTATTGTGCTAATGTAGTGTATTAAAACTGTGGGTTACTGACATATTCATACATGAGGTAGGCCCATGTTGGCCCTCATGTCTGTTTCAGGCTGGTAGATTTAAAAACAAAAAATGTTAAAACTGCTCCAGAGAGCTATGGTCTATCAAATTTTAAAATCTACACAACACAAGCCTTAAAAACCATGCCAGAAATATTAAATCCTTCATGTTTAGTTGGCAGGATATGGCTCTTAAATATCAGCTGTATGATCCAAAAGTTTAACACTTTTTAAAGAAAAAACACACAAACTTTCATCCTTATGCATTAATTCAGCCATCAAAATAGATGACTCAAACTCTGGCTAAATATTTTTTTTCAGTGTATTTATTACGATTATTTTATTGAAATTATTAAACAAACATGTATACTGTACTGGCCAAGTTGGTCGTGATTATAAACTCTGCCCAGACAGGAAACCACCCAGCAACAAAATCCATGCAAATAAATGTAAATAAAAAGGTGGTGACAATCAGAAAAACTGTAATGCAGGAACTGTAATTGTAATGTGTGTCTGTGAATCAGGAAATGTGATCTCAAAGCTTTTGAATGATTACGGCTTTGCTGTTTCTGGACTCTGCTACAGGTGCTGCTGTTTTTTAAAACATTTTTTCTAACTGCAGCTACATTTAATTCCATATATTTTCTGCAATTACAGGATAGGGTTACTGAGCTGGGCACATCCCCATATCTGGTGGAGGGGTGTTGGTGGGGGGGCTAATTTGTTAAATCCCTCCTGAACTATTGTAACACACCACCAGCTTTACACACCTGGTTCCCACTTTTTCCATAATTTATAGGCCTAAGATGTGGACTGGAAAAGGAGTAAGGAGAGGGCTGTGTAGCTGTGGTTGCAATTATGCAGAAAGCAAAGGGATTGGAAAAGGGAAATTAAAAAGTCTGGCTGAGTTCTGGCAATGGTTGCGGTAATAGGAGACCACCTGCCCCTCCCTCTATCAGCTCACCCCCTGACTTTCGACCTTTTCTTTAGTGTACAGCAAGGGCAGCTGGCCTGATGAGGACAGACCAGTCATCTATAGCCCATAAGCATGTCATGTCAAGTAAGCCTATTGAATGTACTTCAGAATGTGAAAAAAGCCACACAACCTTTAAATAAGATTATCAATAAACAGGAAATCATATCTTTGAGGAACAACAACAGTTTCTTGGCCTTTTTGTCCAAAAATCTGTTCTTACTCTCTCTCAAAACTTGGCTGCATTTCATTTTTCAGCTCATTTCCAGTGTTAATTTCCAGCTTATTATCAACAGACAATTGATTAAATTATAGAAATGAATGATTTTTCTCAGCTTACTGCAACCACTGTTAATGCTCAGTCATTAGTATTAGTTCCTGTGCTGGCTTTAAAATAACCACAACACAAACAATATTCACCAAAAAAAAAACCTGAAAGCTGGAACTACATAACAGCATTGGCATTTTTGCTTGACATATTTATTTTAATGACACAATCAACTGTAGCTACACTGTAGATCCAATGTGACGCAAAGCATTAGGGGGCCACTCGGAGACCAACACATCCAAGAAACAGGTGCTTGCATGCACATCCATGTTTGTCAGTTCAAATGAAGTTTTGCATTTTGTCCAATTGGTGTTGCAGATTAGCTGCACATGTAATATATGTTATAAGGAACTGCTTTAAATAATATATCAAACCACAGATAATAGGTTTTAATTGGTACTTACATTACACCTAAAACAATCTATGATGGGTGGGCGGATGTGGGGGTGGGGATGAGGGGGGCTGTGATTTTCCACCCCTATCAGATCTCAGTTCATTTATTTTGAACTTTGGTCCCTCAGCTATGTGCCTGTCCCTCGCCGCATGCGATCTTGTCATACCTCATCATCACCAGATTTACTGCTTCTCACAAAAAAAACAAAACAAAAAAAAAAAAAATCAATCAATCAATCAATCAATCAAGGTAAGGGTGTCCACCTGTCCTCTGATGACATAGCAACTACATGTTTTCATTAAACAATCAAATTCAAAATATTATTTTGTTTTGTGGTCATACAAAGTCTCATGAGTCATCATGTTCCTTGGAGTTTTAACAAGTTTATAGTCAGTGTTTTTCAGCAATACCTTAGAGTCAGGAAAAACCAGCAAAGACCACAAACAATTTCTATAATGGGGGGCCTATTTCCACAACATCTATGCCTTAGCTACTGCCAGAATGTAATTCAATTACCCTGTCACTTAAAACTGCATGGCCTGGTCACTATGTCTTTATTATATGAACAAACCTTTCCAGACAAATCTGAATTTATTGAGATGACCATGTAACTAGATATCTCACCAACATCAACATTTAAGATTTGACCTTATTTATTTGCTGCTTTTTTTTTTTTTTTTTAGCCATATACTATATAACAGTACATTGCAGAAATATGGGTTTTGGACAGTTGGTTATACAAAACGTGCAAACAGGAAACCCCTTTTATTTTATCAGTATACTATCAGGTCATTTATAATCAATGCTCATTTCATATTCAACTAAACATAAAAAAACCCAACATGCTGCTATACCACTGCACAGGTTAAAACAAATCACACAAGGCCCACCGTGTGACAACTAATAAACTGTATGGCAATAACAAACCTCAGTTAGCCTGGCTGCAACATAACAAAAGAGGCAAACAAATTATTTTACATTTTAGTTGCTACACACTGATATCAACACAACCAAACAAGCACCTACCAGTATCTGTCCCAAGTTATGGTGGTGAAGGGTGCACAAACAGAAAAGCTAACAGTGTTTTTGCAGTGTAAAGTTGCTAAGCTAACGTCAGCTAATCAATCAACTTCACCTGGCCTCTTTTGGTTGTAACCGGTGTTGCCAGATTTGCCTAACAAGATTAGCTATCTCAGCATAAATAAACGTTCTTTTTTCAGAAAGATAATAACTCCTTAAACATTAAAAGTTACATGAAGATGTGAATTATAGTAATGCGCCCATGTCATTAATAAAGAACCACCGCCCAATTAATGAAAAGAACTGCCCACTTGGATGGAAAGATGCCGAATCTGGCAACATTGAACCTCTATTGCAGAACACTACCAGTAAAGACAGAAAGGTATGTAGGAACAAAACAATACAGATGTAATAAATATAATAGATCTTACATGACAAAAATATTTTCTCAAATTAGAAAGGCAGTAGAAATTAAAAGAAGACCAGAGGACTTTGCGGTAGGGGTTAATTAGGCAATTGCAAACAGGTCAACCATTAACTTACAACTGTAAGCTGGTAGTAGTGATGGGAAGCGTATTTATCATATACTGTATGCAACTGCCATTACTTTTTTTTACCATTAAGGTTTTTACAAAATAAATACAACGTTATGGTTATTTCCTAAAATGCTTTAAAGTGTAAACCTGTTTTTCCACACAAAGCAGTGTCTAATTATTTAAAGTAACCTAAACCTTTGTTGCTTTCTAAGTAAATAAGTAGTTGCAAAGGTTTATTCCAAATAAATTACATGGCAGTCCTGTTATTCTAACCAGTGTGAAACGCTTCTCTCTCCTTTCTTGAGGCCTTAAGTTCACCACCACCACTGGCTCAGCCTAACTCTCATTTTACAGTAATGCGCAATAATTTGTGTAACTTTCTGACTTCACACACACGATTGCATTCATATTGACACTACACCTATATATTTATATATTCAGGCATTTTCTTTGCAAATAATCCGCTTACAAAAATATACTGCAATATTTGTGAACAAACATATATAAGGCCATGATACAGTGTAGGCTAACTAAATTTGATGAATTCCTAAGTGACCACATTCTTGACACATTTCACAAGTTAGGCAATGCACATAGCTGACAGAAAATAGTTGTGGCTGCACACTGTAAGATCAGAGGGCTGTTGCCATGAGCTAATCATTCCATGTGCCATATAGGCAAGTGTTGAAGGACTGTTGCCTGTTTATTTATAGGAGTCTCAGAGGTTCCACCACAGAGGGTTGTTCTATGAGCTGGGTTCAATTACAGCTCTGGTGAAAGCTGAAAATAAAGCATCTTATACAGACACAAACATGAGTATAAATTTTTTGTGATCTTTACGTCAGTGTATTGGGCTGTATTTAGAGTGGTGGTACAGAACGCACTGAAGGTGCAGTAGCTGTTGCATGAAAATAGGTTGTCGTCGGAGAAAAGTAATTTACAAATATACATAGTACAACTACGATGGTAGCATTATTCTCCATCATGAGTTCAACTCAGCATATCCTGTCATCATATCAAAGCCAGTTAACCATTGGCTGTATGAGGAACTTGGCCTGATCTAATATGTTAACAATTTAAGTTAGATTCAGAACGGAAAACAAAAAATAACTCCTCAGCATCAACAAATGAGAATAAAGAAACATAAATTATTCAATAATTAAGGAAAAACAGGGAGGCCAATCAGCTCCCTCTGATTCTTTGATTGCCCTTGTTTGTGAACACGAGGAAGTAATGGAAGATTTATTAAGGAGCAGGCACAGGTTAGAGGATTTCGAAGAAGCTATGGACTGAGAAACGCTATCAGACACATGGCAACAACTTGCAGTCCAGATGGTCAGCACTGGCCTTGGCCTATCATGGTTCAGCAGTCTGTTTACATTGTAGAGCTTAGTGAAACATGTAGAGACATGGCAGGTGAGATACAAAAAATGAAAATGTTTGGGTTAACAGAGTGATCCGCTGAGCTTCAGAACAACCAAGGTCTTGTGAATGCCAGTGTAAATATGGTACTTTGTATAAAGAAAATAATAATAAAAGGGAAGCCAGCACTTACTTCAAATGATTCTTGAAATTATTTTTACAGGCAGAATGTTTTTGATGATGTGGTTGTAGAGGCTTCAATAGCTTGCCAAGAATACACACCAGTCAGGATGTAAAGTATGGAAAGGTTTCTGCATAAGAGGTGTTTCTCAGTGTGATAATAAAGGGATTCATATCAGCAGAAATTGTAACAATTAGCCCAGAGAAGACTGAACAATGTGGAAGGTTTAGGCAGTAGAGATTACATCTAAAAAGTTGAAAAAAAAAAAAAGAATGACATTAGAGAAAAGTGTTTTAAAGACATTGATAAAACCAACTTATGGGAAAGTAAGTTTTTGGAACACACTTCATTTTCACAAAGTCCAAATAAATAAATGCAGAATAAGAGACTACAACAAGTTAAAGAGGCTGGTGGAATAGGAGATAGATCAGACTGTATGTCATAACTATAACATACTGTACTGTAGCTTTCTGGCCCATTATTTTTTGGAAAATGTGAGACATGCTGAAAAATGAACATTATATTTTACATTTGCCAACACCAAACCCAGTTTACACTGATATAAAACAGAGAAAATAAGCACATCCTCAGATTTGAAAATGTGAAACCAAAGAGTGTTTGCAGGTTGACTTTCTGTAGAGCAATTATTCAATTAGTCAGCTAATTGGATCAGCTAGG
The DNA here is from genome assembly GCF_900324485.2 of Mastacembelus armatus. Lineage (NCBI taxonomy): Eukaryota > Metazoa > Chordata > Actinopteri > Synbranchiformes > Mastacembelidae > Mastacembelus > Mastacembelus armatus. The sequence continues at coordinate 7,162,831 of NC_046638.1, read as the reverse complement.
GGTACTATAGGTAAATGAAACCTTGCGTATTTTAATGTTGTGTGCAAGTATTTTTGGAAATAAACTGGTACTGATAGAAGTTAACAGGAATTCAGGTGACATCGTGGTGGCTGGGAAACTGAACGCCGAGAGTAAACTCTGAGAATAGACTCATGTAAACATAAAGTTACTAACAAAAGGTAAACTGTGAGACCTTTGAAGCATCCTTAATTAATAATCCATGTGCAGTCCTCCTGTGAGATGATCCCCCTGCAGTTGCCCCCAGCCAGGATTTTGGACAGCACTGTCTACTAAAAAAGGGAAAGGCTTGATCATGAAGTGAAATGATAATCCACCGTAGGTGCGGCATGGTAGATAATTCCAAGGAACCCAGCCCTCCGGATCTGAGGTATCCAGTTTCATCCCTTGCTGCATGCCGTGTGATACCTATCAGCAAAAACATGAACATCAACTTCAGATGACAGCAGGCTAAAATTGGTGGCTATCAAAGCCCAGGAACTGGCAAAGAGCTTGGCTGGAGTATCTGCTTTCTATAGTGGAAGCCCTGGGTTCAGATACCCCAGGGTGAGCAAACTGTGTGTTGCACTTACTTGCAGAGCAGGTAATGAGGACAACATAAACACAGCTTAAGCCTTACAAGGCAAAAACTTTCACACCATTAATTAGATGCAGCTGCACCCACACCTCACATCTTAGCCATACACACTGGCTGATGACTGAAATCTATGCTGTAAGCCAAACAAAGTTCATCTTATAATTGTTCAGAAATACAATTTATGAGTATATGTTTTAATTGTCACTGTTTAATTGACTGAATAGCCATTTTCACATTCTCATATAGGGACAGCAGATAAGATGCAGGTCAAAAGACATAGAGGTGTTTGGTAGAGGTGTAAACTACATAAGCTGATATAAGGGCCAAAATTAGCTTTTCGAATATATATTGGTATAATGGAATTGATCAGCTGATAAGCTTTAAAAATGCATTACACCAGCTCTGTCAGGTTTATTTTCCAACTCATTTTAAAGGTCACACTTCTTTATGCCAATTATTTGTTTGTGTTAGACATTTATAAATGGAAGAATGAATTCAGTAAGGGGCAAACCAAAACACATCTAAAATAGTGACCTCTAGGCCAAAGCATCCCACCAGTAAAACAGTGTATTTTATAATGTAAATCAAAGAAATCCCAGACACACAATAGATTTACCTCTACATGCAGGGGTAGGCAACTCCAGTCCTCCAAGACCACACTTGTTTTTCATCTATCCCTGCCCTATTCACTGCTGATTATTTGGATCAGGTGTGTTCAGTCAATAAGAAGCTAAGATAACAGGGATAGCTGGGAAACAAGCGGGGCCGTGGCCTTTAAGGCCCAGAGCTGGCCATACCTGCTCTGTAGATTCATTCACTGCTCTATAGAGCATGTATCAGACAGAAAAGCCCCCTGTTTCCTTTCAACCAAAGTAGGTGGCACTAGAATGACATGATCCAAAGGACCTGCACTGCTGACCTCTTAAAACCTTCTCTTTCAATTTATAACACACTCGAAGTACACACACAAACATGACATGCACATGCATTCATTCACAATTACACTAATAGCAACCCCGGATACACACACACACTTTGTAAATACTTGGCCTGGGGTTCAGGAGGAGGTGAAAGCCAAGAGGAGTCACCGATACAAGTTGCTACTGTGATTACCTCACGTCTGTCATGGGTCAGGAAGGAAATTCATCCTGTCTATATTTAGACAAAGACAAGCTGCAGCGCATGAAGTGCAATTAATCAAAATGGTAATAAACATCAACTCCTTTTAGAGAAAAAGTTATTGTGTGTCAGAGTATCACATCCGCACTAAAATACTTCATTTTTAGAACACTTTTCATATTATGATTAGTTATTATATTGAAATTCCTGTCATTTAGTCAGCTCATACCGGATATTTTTATCATGCAGTTTAGTTACATTGAATTAATTATCTTTATTAGTTGGATTTATCATCATACTATTGCAATTATTATATCATTTTGATATAAATGTCAGTCAAACTCACTGGTTTTCTCAAAAGTGATTAACTTAGGTCAGATGGCACTTGGTCTGAGTGAACCCGCTGCAACCTCTTGCATTCAGATGTGCAGCAATTAATAATGACGGGAGCTTCCTCGCTGTCAGCATTCATGCAAAGTGCAACCTTTATGGCATGTGTCTCCCAGGCTATGTCTGATCACATGTAGTCACTGAGTATACATGTATCTATAGACATATCTCCAAATAAATGGAGGAAACATGAATGGTCAATGATAGTATGAACAATGTCCATCAATAATATAATAGAAAAGTACCACTAATACATTTTGACAACTCATAAGTCGAGTTGACAGAGGGGAGCAACTGTAGATCCTCACAATGATTAATCTTAAATTGTCTGACGTTTTTTGGGGTTTTTTTTTTTGCTTCTTTTGTGGTGTCCTTTCCTCAGCATGTTTGTTATTGTTTGTTTCCTTGGATACGGTCAGGGCCTGACCCAGACAGTTATTTGGTGAATGCTATATGCTAACACTTTAGCAGCAGGCGGCACCATGTCCTGACATTTGACTCTGAAATCCAACTCTTTGTTCAGCAACGGAAAGGTCAAAAACCTGTGCTCCTCCCCTGCTTGTTATTGACTGCAAAACAAGAAAAATCTTTTTCATATCATAAGAGCTTAAATAACATTTTTAACCTGCCACCGATTGGCCACATCTACACAACAATGCAAACTGTCCAGGGTGATTTTAGTAACACAGATTAGCACCCATGCACTATTATTGTTCTCCTCTGTCTACAACTGCCATGACTGCCATGACTGAGACAGCTTCATGAAAGCAATGAAGTGCAAATTCTGAGCTATAAGTAGATCACAATGATGCAGTGCACATACAATTTCATTCCACAAATGTTTTATCATTCAATATTTAAGTGTAGATGGAAATGAAACTCAGAAATTAGACGTTGAACACAAGATTTCTTCTGACAGTGTAGGATTTAATAGGAATCGAAATACTTGGTTTTTTTTTTGTTTGTTTTTTTTTACACCTCAGTGACCCTTGAGGCTGGGTCACTTGACTTCTGGGCCCCCCCATGTTTCAACTTTTACAATCGAGCTCTTTAAGTGCAATGAACAGTGAATGTTATCTTGGCTGCTTCCTGAAGCAAAATCTCTGGGTGCTCAGGTGTCAGTCAAGCCAGCATTTTCCACTGGCTTGGTCCAAGAGGGGCCCTGGTTATACAAGGCCCTGTGCTTCAAAGCATTCTGAATATTTTGTCTTATTTATTTCAAGACACAATTTCTATGTACTTACAGGAAAAAACTGCTCTACCTTTAACAGACCTGATCTGTTTGTCATGTCCATAGGTACTTGTGGTTTCTCAAACCATGGGCTGTGGCCCAAAGACACATGGCAGCTCCTGGAGGTTCCCCCTGTGACAAGAATAGCACCATGATTTCATGAATGAGGGACCTGCACGGTTTCTAAGTAGACTCTGGACCGGAAAACATATTGGATCTTGCTCTGAGCAAGACAAGAGGGGGTACTCTCAGGGAGGATATATTTAAAAACATGCACTTTCAACTCAGTTTTTAAAAAATGACATTTACATAGCTACAGGTCTACACTGAAATCAGTGCATTGCTACATTGAAGTGAGTGAGTGTGAGAGGGACAGCAGCAGCAGCAAATGTCATCTGGTCTTCCAATTTGGGGAGGGCTTTGGAGTTTAAAATGGTGTGAATATGATAGCCACCTCTAGCCATCAGTATAGCTTTTGCAAGTGGAGATCTGTGCGCACCACTGAAGTTTGACAGTTCAGAGGCACTAATCTGGCAAAAGCGCGGTGTAAATCAACAACAGCATTTTGGATATCAACAAATAAAACAACTGGGACTTAAGGCGCAAATGAAAGGGTCTTGGCCTAAATCTCGGGCAGCTGCATGAGAAAGTTTGGAGGACGCACGGGCAAAAGGGCAAGACGAAGGCACCAAGGAGGTGAGTGACGGATTTACCCTCGCAGGGGTAAAAAGATGACTGTGGTGTCCCAGGAGAACCACGAGGAGACTGCGGTCATTACTCCTTTGTCGCAAGGTGCTGCTGAGTTGGAACCAGCGGACCAGGAATGCAGCGAGAGGGTGGTCATCAACATCTCAGGCCTGCGTTTCGAGACTCAGTTAAAGACCCTCTCCCGTTTCCCAACCACGCTTCTGGGAGATCCTAGTAAACGGATGAGTTTCTTTGACCCGCTGAGAAATGAATACTTCTTTGACAGAAACAGACCGAGCTTTGACGCCATCCTCTATTATTACCAGTCAGGGGGGCGCCTCCGGAGGCCTGTGAGTGTACCTGTGGACATTTTCCTGGAAGAAATAAAGTTTTATCAACTTGAGGAGGAGGCAATAGAGCTCTTCCGAGAGGATGAAGGTTTGGCTCGGGAAGAGGATCGCCCGCTGCCTAAAAACGACTTTCAACGCCAGTTATGGCTCCTGTTTGAGTATCCAGAGAGTTCAGGACCTGCACGGATAATTGCCATTGTGTCAGTCATGGTTATTTTGATATCCATTGTTATATTCTGCTTGGAGACATTACCGGAGTTTAGAGACGTCCCCGCAGTGCAAGAAAACATCGTCAATGGAAGTGCTCCCGGTAAAGCGCCCAGCCCGTTCACGGATCCGTTTTTCATAGTGGAGACACTTTGCATCGTGTGGTTTTCTTTTGAATTCACTATGAGGTTTCTTTCGTGTCCCAGCAAAGCGGGTTTCTTTAAAAACATCATGAACCTGATTGACATTGTGGCTATAGCGCCATACTTCATCACCCTGGGCCTCGATCTCGCAGAGCACCAGGGCAGCAGTCAGCAGGCTGCGTCACTGGCCATACTCAGGGTCATCCGTCTGGTCCGCGTTTTCAGGATTTTTAAACTCTCCAGACACTCCAAGGGTCTTCAAATTCTCGGCCAAACGCTTCACGCAAGCCTCAGGGAGCTGGGGCTGCTCATATTCTTTCTGCTCATTGGAGTGGTTTTATTCTCCAGTTCCGTTTATTTTGCAGAATCAGAAGATCCCGAGTCTGGATTTTCAAGTATACCCGATGCGTTTTGGTGGGCTGTGGTCACAATGACCACAGTTGGTTATGGAGACATGTATCCCTCCACTATTGGGGGGAAGTTTGTTGGATCTTTGTGCGCCATCGCCGGAGTACTCACCATAGCGTTACCTGTTCCCGTAATCGTGTCCAATTTCAATTATTTCTACCACAGAGAGAACGACGAGGAGGAAAACGTCCAGTACGTACACGTGACTTGTGGGCACCAGCCACAACTCTCCTTCGTTGAAAGCGATTCAAAAAAAAGTAACCAGTCGCTCTCCAAAACTGAGTCCTACCAGGAAAGTGACGACTTGGAATCTTTGACATATCCATACCTAAACCCACTGGAGACATACACAGGGAAACTGACTGATGTATAAAGACGCTTTATTCCTGGTGAGTTGGACACGCTTCATATCAGATGCTACAGATATTTAACGCACACTGTCCAGAGGGGTTCCCGAATGTCTCACATATCTGTTGTAAAATGAGAGTTGGGTTAATTTAATTCAGAAAGCATTTATTCCAAGGCTGTAAAATGCCATCAATTACTCTTCAACTTCACAGTTAGGACACATTTTTTTATATATAAAAATTCTATATATATTATACATATATATATATATATAGACAAATTATACACAAATCATATATATATCATTTTTTTGCACAAAAAGGCAGCTCGATTTATGTACTGTCTTTCTGTTGTTGAGAAAATCAGGTTGCCTATTTTAACAATCCCAAAGTTCAGTTCAGTTGTTCGTCAAAGTGCCAGTGGCGCACAAGGGCAATTAGCTCCCCAAACTGGAGCGCACAGGGTGAGAGCTATCCACACATATAAACAGAGACATTACCTTTTGTCAGACTAGTGTCTGGGTTGATATAGGTCATATGTCTGTGTGTCGGTGTCGGGCTTGGGCCGTACGCTGCCGTATGGAGAGCTGCCTGCTGCCATGAGCACCGTGGCGGTGGCTCAACTCTTCTGCGTCCAGTCGTTTGGTTTGTTGATGTGTTTGTGCTGATCGTATCCTCGTGTTTGAGAACAGCGGTTTTGGTATTATGCACCATTACGTCAATTAAACATTATGTAAACCTTCAGTGGAAAAGAGTTTAAAAGTTTTACACTGCTCCCACTTCAATAGATGCTCGTTTGTCGACTGGCTGTTTCTTCCTGATAGAGGATCTCTGTTTTTTCTTCGTTTTATTTTGCTTTGCACCTTGTAATGGACAGCCAATGGTCAAAATAAGTGAGCTCTTAGCGCCACTTTGTGGATGATAAATATCCATGCAGACAGCGCTTCTGCTCAGGGACTATAGGCGAAATTACACTATTGGCCTAAGCCCATGAGATCATCTGCTTTCTCTCACCTCCTAATGTTAACATAGTGAGTGTTGTTTTCTGCTTACTTGCAGGGGCAGACGATTAAGGGAAGCGTGTTATTGCCTCAGAGTCGCAACAAAATACAAGTATGGCATTCTCTTCTTCTTCTGCACAGTATTGGATCATTTTCTCACGGATTATTCTTGCATTGCCAGTGATGTAGCCTACAGAGACCTCAAGGTGCGCTTGGAAAAGGTTCAGTCTGTCGTAAAGGACATTGTGTGTATCACCATTAGAAAAAAAGCCACAGTCTTCTGTGTAGGCTTCATAAATGACCACGCTTTTTTCTTTGTATAAAAATCCCTGTGTATATGTTGTGTTTTTGTACTGTGCTTTGTCTGAAATTCCCCTTTTCTTACGCAGCTTATAATGCAAAGTGGGAATTTCAATTTACCTCTGCAGTGTAACAAACATTCAACATGCATTACAGCTTGCTGTAAACACCATAGGCAAAAGCACTGTAACACAATGTCTGCACGACACGAACTAATTTTGAATTATAAATGTAATAAAATATTTATTTTTCTAATTTAAATATGTATGTGAAAACTTGATCTTTTTATAAATACAGTATGAATCAAAAATATATCAGTTGTTTTTTTTTTTTTTTTTGATCTTCAGTATTGCACAGATCAGGCTCAGAGAAGGCAAACAGTTAATGTTGTGTACACATTTCCAATGCATGCCCATTAATTAGGTCAATATGCTTCGTCACTTTTGGTACTGAATGATGGGAAAAGACGCACAGAACCAGACACTGGATTGTCTTGCCACAAACCCCATTAAGTTAATAAAATGCCATAGTGATAAAAGAAGGAGACTTTATTTGGCTGGAGCCTCTTTTTAACAAATTAGACAGAAGTCTGATAATCGGATTTTCTGTTGAATATGTGTTTTTAGAAAGTTGAGCTCTGACCCCGAAGGCCTCATAAACCCCACAGTTCAGCGGTGCACAAACGCAACTGCTCTTTTGCTTATTCTGACATTGTAATAGCTCGTGTATGTCCTTATGGTTGTTTTATGGGATTTGTAGTCTTTTGAGGTAAATCAATCATCTGCGCTGTCCGTGGTGCTGAAAAGTGATCTGCTGTCCTCTGCAGATTTTATGTTTCACAATTGCTCATTAGTAAAGTGATTACAGTTATAAAATCACAGTAAAATAATCCTTGACACAACCAACTAACGCAGCAGAATCCTCAAATCCAAGAGTGAATAAAAAGATGATTGTTTGAATCTCTCAGCTCGTCTTTTAAATTGTTATCTCAAGTCTAACTCGGCATGGATTTTTGTTACCGACTGTCCATCTTTGCAGTCTGATTGCGGTGCTGGCACACGAGCGCTCTTGTTTTCGTGGTGTATAGATAACTTCTGGCGGCGTGTTTCAGTGGAGCCAGTCTGCATTGCGTCGAAACCCTCCAACTCCTCCCCCTCCTGCTGCCCTCCCTCCCCTCTCACCTCCCCCCACCCCCCCCAGCGCGTCTTTTCCCTTACCTCCCCTGCACTTTCATGCAAAATGCACAGCAAACATGCTTGACATTGTCAAGAAAACATTGGACCTCGCTGCAGCACCTGGCCGTCTTTTCCCTTTGCATTGTGGTTTCATGTTCCGCTCTCCGAGCCGCACTGAAACACGCTGTGCCCGTCATCTTGTCTACTCGCAAAAAGCAGCAGAATTCTGCTGATGCAGTGATGTCTGGAAATGTCAAGGGCTCGCTTATTGCCCCTTAATGTATCTCCCCCCGAAGTGCAGCGCAAGATTTTCTCCTGCGGTATACTGTAAGCTGTTCACACCACCGTGCCGCCCCGCAAGCAACTTCTGACGCTGCAGCTTCGCAGTCCTCTCTTTCGGCTCCTCTTCCATTCCAGGCTTTTCCTTTTTTTTCATCTTGTTTTCACCGCATCTTTCTCCACCATCTACAGACGTTTAGACCTATTTGAGGGCACTTTGACTGGACACGGTTAGGATGACGATGAGCACAGTAGGGCTCTAGGCTTTTTTAGTAGGTGCAGTGTGATGTTGCCACATGACACCCACTGGTGCCCTGCTGTTGGATGACTTTACTCGAGGATAAGACGCATTCAAAATCTTTCAACCTCAACCCACGGTAAGCCTCGAAACTACCGACTTATACAACACACAGATTATCACTTGGGCTGGTCTTTATCCTAAGTTGCTCTTGCTGTAAACATAACACACTACTGGTGCATCGTTTTCTTTTCTTATTAAGATACTTCATCACATGCATCACATATTTTGCCACCTACAGTATATGGGTTGTATGCATGTTGAAACATCAGTATGAAATGTTATGCGTCATGTCATAATTCAGGCTAGAGAGAGTGGCGTAGGATAAATCACTGCCACGTACTTTGGTATGGAAACACTGCAGTTCTGTGACAAATTCAATTAAAAAATTCTTTATACAAATATGACAGGAGTGAGAAGCAGGGTCTAAAATACTGAGATAGAGATACTTATTGGAATTTGAAGAGCTTGAGTACTACAGAGTGATTGTAAATGCATATGTTATAGAAATATTACAGTAGGCTACTTCTTGCTTAGAGTAATATTTTTACCTAACTGCACTAACTGCAGGTTGAGAGAAGCAAATAAATAAATAAACTCCAGAAGATGCTGAGCCTGCAAATATCTCATGTTTGATCCCATTATTTCCTCCCTCCCTCTCTCTCTCTCTCTCTCTCTCTCTCTCTCTCCCTGTCTCTGGGTGACAGAGGCAGTAGTACCATCAGCAGCAGATGCACCGGAGAGCAGCAATGGTCAAGTCAGCGAGAACCGCAGTGGAGCCGCACTGAGGCAAGGCAGCCAACCAGCCCCCTCGTATCTGGGGACGTCTCCAACAATTTAAAGGGTGTGGGAAGCTGAGGAGTGGAAATTTTTCCCTGATCCTGAATGCCTGCTCAGTCAGACTAGCCTAAACCCTCACACAACTCCTCCTCTTCCTCTTCCACTTCCCAAAATGACTGTAGTAGCAGGAGACAATATGGATGAGACCTCAGCTGTCCCTGGCCACCCTCAGGACACCTACCCTCCAGACCACAATGACCATGAATGTTGTGAGAGAGTAGTCATCAATATAGCTGGTCTCCGGTTTGAGACGCAGTTGAAAACTCTCTCGCAGTTTCCAGAGACGTTGCTGGGAAACCCCAAAAAACGGATGCGGTACTTTGACCCTCTGAGAAATGAGTACTTCTTCGACAGAAACCGTCCCAGCTTCGATGCCATCCTCTATTACTACCAGTCTGGGGGTCGTCTTAGAAGACCAGTGAATGTCCCTTTGGATATGTTCTCAGAAGAAATCAAATTTTACGAGCTGGGGGTGGAGGCAATGGAGAAGTTTCGTGAGGACGAGGGGTTCATCAGGGAGGAAGAGCGGCCTTTACCTGAGAGGGAGTTCCAGCGTCAGATTTGGCTCCTCTTTGAGCACCCAGAAAGCTCAGGCCCCGCCAGAGGGATTGCCATAGTGTCTGTGATGGTGATCCTGATTTCAATAGTCATATTTTGTTTAGAGACTTTACCACAGCTAAAAGAGGACCCAAAGGGTCGAATGGAGAGTGTGGGGAACTCTACTGTTTATTACAAGCCAAATATCCTCACTGACCCTTTCTTCGTCATTGAGACCCTCTGTATAATCTGGTTCTCCTTTGAGTTGATAGTACGCTTTCTGGCGTGCCCAAGCAAACCAGCCTTCTTCAAGAACATGATGAACATGATTGACATAGTGGCTATCATCCCTTACTTCATTACACTCGGCACTGAGCTGGCTGAAGACCCTGACAACGAGGGTGTTGGGGAGCAGGCAACATCTCTGGCCATACTCAGGGTGATCCGTCTGGTCAGGGTGTTTAGGATCTTCAAGTTGTCACGACACTCTAAAGGACTTCAGATTTTGGGGCAGACCCTCAAGGCCAGCATGCGAGAGCTTGGATTGCTGATCTTCTTTCTGTTCATTGGCGTCATCTTGTTTTCCAGTGCTGTCTACTTTGCTGAAGCAGAGGAGCAAGGATCCTACTTTGGCAGCATCCCAGATGCATTTTGGTGGGCCGTTGTGTCTATGACAACTGTGGGCTATGGGGACATGGTCCCAGTCACTATAGGAGGCAAGATTGTGGGATCTCTGTGCGCCATCGCTGGAGTGTTGACAATTGCACTCCCAGTGCCTGTTATTGTGTCCAACTTTAATTACTTCTACCATAGGGAGACAGAAGGAGAAGAGCAGGCCCAGCTGCTCAACGTCAGCAATCCCAACATCCCCTCTGAAACCAACTCCAGCCGCCGTAGTTCATCCAGTGTAAGCAAGTCAGAATATATGGAGATTGACGGAGACATAAACAATAGCATCGACAACTTTAGGGAGGCAAACCTCAGAACTGGCAATTGCACTATAGCCAACCAAAACTGTGTAAATAAAAGCAAGCTGCTTACAGATGTTTAGACACTACTTAGAAACTTTGGGATCCCTGTGGGGCCATCATATGTGAAGTAGACCATCAGTTAGGAATGCTTCATTTACCTCCCCAAAGCTCTCTATGGCATTAGGCCTCAATATGCTCAGCTATATAGAAAGGACACAGAATAAACAAAGCTGTTAGAATATATGACAGGTAGATAGAATAATAAATTCTTCTGATCCTACAAATATATAGATATATCAAAAAGAAAACACTGATTATTAAGCATATACACAACTCCCTGGAGGCTGCAGTGCGCACACTGTCTAACCACATGATGGCGTGGTAATTAAAATCTTATGCATGGAGTACAGATAATATTTCAGCAAGTTGCACAATGCACCACTAAAGGCTGCAGAGACATGCGAGCATCTGCAGTCAAGTGATAACCGCCAAGAAGTTAGGTGACCCTCCCCCCTCCACTTCTCTGTCCTTCCTACAAAGAATCTACTCTTCAGCAAAGCACCTTATAGGAGGAAGACTGGGCTCTCATGTTTGGATGTAAACAGACTGTAATCTGCTCGCTTCACGGACATCCGCAATGCTGCTGTTTTCCAGCAGATGCTGTAATTGTGATATCACCAAGTGATTCAATGCCATGCCCTTTAGATGCAACACAACACAATGATAAAGTGAGCTTCACACAAGCATGATTAGTGACTTTCCATTTTGATAACGGCATGCATGAGACATAATCTCACACAATGGAAAAGATGTTCTTTTGGATACCTGCCTCCATCCCCTCCTTCTCATCTGTTTTCATACTGAGTGCACTTGATGAGTTTTTTATTTTGAAATGCTAATCATTTAGAAGTATAGAAATTGAATGTTAAATTTTAAGGGAACAGTACATAAATGAGATCATAGCATGAAAAAAGTAACCTGCATTATGGTCTATCAAATAAGGTACTTTTGTATCCTGGTATATTTAATGCATGACAGTATACAGCTTGTTGCAATTCATGCACTTTGCAGTGCCCTATTGTCAGGGAAACTAAGGAAATTCAATTCTGGATGTTTCTGAATTGCGATCAAATATATTCAAATTCACCTTGAAGATGCAGAGTTTCTAATTTAAAAGTAGAAACTGAATAAATATTATCAAAAATGCATATAATCATAATAAGCACCAAATACAGTATTACATCAGTAGAAAAGTGCATGGACCATCTTTGAGCAAGAAAAGTTAACATGTTATTAGTCATGCTTCCATCTCCATGCCAAATTTTAGTACATATTGGTTTGGAATCCACTGAAAATGATCAATACCAAATTTCACTTCATATTACAAAGAATCATTTCTGATATTAGTTGCTAGTGCCTTTGTCCCTTTCACTGACAGGACCAGTGAAAGTGCCTCTGTGTACAGTGGTACAGTATTTGTGAGGTTTAACAGAGCTGGTTTAACCACACTGTTGGTTATAGTGTCAGTAATGCCAGATGACGAAGGTTGATAATAGTCTTAGCACATAATTATGGTTAAAAAAAAAAGATGATCCATGGCTGTCATGCACAACCCAGTTTTCATGCTGTCACACTCTTAATTCTGCCCTTAAGCAGCAATGTATTGTACTCTGCATGGTTACCAATCCAATTCAAAAGGGAATATCCATAGTTTGTCAACATATTTTATTTATGTCTATGTTTTAGTTTTGTTCATATATCATGCATCCTTTCAGGGTCTCTACCTCAATGAGGTCATTGCAAACTTGCTGCAGAGCTGCAAGCTTCAATGCAGGGCTTCGTATACCATAATGCAAAATGGAACCTTAAGTGTAAACTGCAGTCATGCAATATTGAATGTGAGAGTTCCAAAGCTTAGCCTTTACACAAGCACTTAGGACAAATAATGTACCACAATCGTGCTCCTTTTCTCACTTAAAGCTACGCACAATCACAACATTCATTTGTAGAAAGTTTGCAGAAATTACTTTACTCTCTTAAGGGAAAGAACTTGACTGTTTTATATATTAGTTTCTTTGAAACAATGGTATCTAATTTTACTGTTGTGTCATAGAGGCACGTCTGAATGTCTTTCAATGTGTGTGTAAGAGACAAGGGAGAAGTTTGGTATAGTTTTTACATCTGTTATACTGTAATCCCTGGGCATTACACCAAAGGGCAGCCCATCTTTTTGCACAATCATTGTGTTCTGTTGCTTGAAATCATTTTTGCTAGTTAGACGTTTTTCTTTTTACACTGTGCTTGCTCAGAAGTTTTTTTTTTTTTAGCATATTGTCCCAAACAGGCTAACTCCAGATAGATAGAAACTGTAATAACTACTTGAAAATTTCTAGCTACTGTACATCAATCTACACTCAGTACAAGGATGAATTCAGATAATAGTAAGATTTTGTACTGTATGTTCTTTTTTAAATTTAGCACTCTGCTGATAAGGTCCTGTAAAAAAGAAAAAAGCTCCTTTGTGTTACTTGAGTGTCATGGTCATTTAGGTTGGTGCAATGGCTATCCTTTGTGGCACTAGTACGGGACTAACACTGTTGTCTTGTTACATTCACTCGTTATCTGAAACTGAAGCAAATCTTTGTTCTGGGCAAGACTTTTTCCATTCTGTGACTCTTGTTCCTAACTGTTTTGCCACTGGTGGCTGGTTGGTTAGTTTAGGGCACTGCTTGTCATTTTGTTTGGAAATAATCTTTGTACTGTACTGCTGAAGACTGTCTGCCTCAGGTGAGGTGAGTTCAAGAACCTTGCTAGATGTCAGTAACTTATCATGAGAGCAAAAAAAAAAAAAGTGCACATTTGTGTCCTGTAGCTTCAACCTGGATAGGGTTTCTTTTGCAGTAGGACCCCAGTTATGCCCAATACTATAGCTTTACAGCTATTTATAGAAAATGACACAAGGTAATTACAGTAGTCTCATAAATGCAGCTATCAGTAAGTTGTTAGTAACTTTGGTAACTAGTTTCTCATTTGACTGATGCTTGAAAGTAGCAATGTGTGTAACATGTCATGCATGAAACAGTTCACATGAGGTGAACAAATTGATACCCCTCACATTAGCAGTGCTGTTGCTACTGTCGCTGTGAGGGCATGTATGGACGGTGCTATGCATTCAATTACCCAACAGAACATGCATTCTTAACAGCAATAGAATAACAGATGACCTGTTTCTTAGATGCATTTTTTTGTAAAAAAAAATATACAACAAAACAAACAAAAACAAAAAAGAAGAAGGAAAAAACAGGTCAATTTGAACGTTAAAGAACCTGCGATCACTTGACAGTCACAACAGGGCTGTTTATGTACCAACCTCTTACCTTCTGTTCTGGGATTATGTAAGGTCAGTGGGGTAAAATGCAGAAGCTGATATTTTGCTGAAGGAAATTTAAAAAAAAAAAAAATCTGACTATTGGCTTCATAATAGCAGGAGTCCACATTAACTACCAGGCTGGACTGGAGCCTCAAAGGAACAACCCATGATGCACTTAGAGTGACTCAATCATCAGTTTACTGCACTGATCAGCTGTGTGAGAGAAAGTCAGAGAAGGTGCCTGAATAGTTTTCACATATTCATTTTTTTCTGCTTACTGTTAGATGTTATGCTTCCACAAACAAACACAGGTGAGAAGACCTAAAAACTCAAGACATTAACCTAATGAAGCTAAAAGAAAAATCTAAATGTCATGAGAACAAAAGGCAATTTCATAACAATAAGATAAACATACTGTAGTTACATATGAAAAACTAATATGCATTTTTAGTTTCCTTTTTTTGGTGGCACTGTAACATGGTTGATTTAGGAAGAAATGCCATATAGTGGAATATCCAAAACACTACATTCATCTGGCAATTCATGATAATGAAAATACTGTATTATGATCAATGGTTATACACTAAATGATATAGATAAGAAGTGTACTATTATACAAAAAATATATAGATTTTCTTTATGGTTTTATTCAAACACCATGTTCACATTTTTCCAGCGTCCACTGTTAAACCTACTGCTATAATGTATCTCTACAGAAACCTTCTGATAGCAAAAACCTGCATGTATGACGGAAGACTGCATGAGCTTTGCCTTTCAGACTGTGGATCAACTATAAGACAGTTGCATCATTCTAAGAAAAAACCCTTGCTTTCATCTGCACAAAGACTTCCTGTAAAAGGCCCTGTTCAGAAGTTGTTGTGAAATGTCTTCACTGCTGGATTTCTTATAAGCACCTTAGCACTGACCTCATCACCGTTGGGTATCAAGTGTACGCAGCGCCTGTGTGTGATGATCAGGTTGTGCTTGCTAGGCTCTGAATGTGAGCAAGAATGTTAAGGGCTAGTTTCGCAAACTTTATCTCTCTTCTAGGACTGAAACACTTGTTCAAGTGATATTTAGTAGATTCTTATCTCAGTCTAGACTGTAGTGATACTGTGTTGTGGGAAACATGCCTGTCATGTCTAAACAGGGCCTGTGCCACACAGCCTCCTCTGTACTACACTGGTTTTAAAGTATTTTTATTTGCTGAAAGTCTTGATATTGGACTGTTTTCTGCCTGCTGAGGCAGCACAGTCAATTCAAATGTTGGGATTTTTGTGTACCTCACTGACTGTCCTTGAGAAGATCTTGCTTGTGTTAGAGGTGTGATGGCTAGTTTGTCTTTTCTATCAAGAATGCACATTTAATTGTTAGTAGGGAAATTCTGGAGCAAACTGCAAAAGGACTATTGAACTCTACTGCTCTTCTTTTCATCCACATGCAAATCAAACTGATTGTTTTAATCCAGCCGTCATTGTCATGTTGTGTTTATCAGCGATTATTTTACAATGTATTCAGTGTCAGATGATGACAAATGCATGGTCTGTGATCTATGCAAGGGTTATTTGTTTTTGTTTTAATTTTGTCACCTATGATTTCATCTTACATTATCATCAATAAATTTTTAAGAATCTGCTGGTGTGTATGCTCATTTTGGCTCGGGACGGGGAACTCTAACCACCTTGTACACTAAATTGTCACAGCTTCTTCTGTAACACACTAATAGGAGCAAAATGCCGCAATGTGTGGTGTTAGAGAACTCAATCTTCAGTAAACGTGTCCTGCCTCTGTGCTGCCCTCTCAATGAAGCTATTAGCAGTGATTCACAGCGCTAAGGAAATGGTGCGACACTTATCCTCCGGTCCCATGAGAGGCTCACTTCTGTCATTCCCTGCCGGCTCTGACACATCTCTGAGGCCTGAAGCGTCCTCTTCACTTTCCTCTTTGTCCTGTAGACATGTGGACTATGAGGTTGAGGCTGTGTGTAACATTATTATTAGTGCTGCAACTTACAATTCTTTTCATCCATAAACATCAGAAAATAGTGGAAAATGTTTAGTACTATTTTCTAAAACCCCAGGCACCATCTGCAGGTTGCTTTTCCTCCCAACTAACAGTCGAAGAGCCAACATCTTCAGGTTATCTTCAGATTTATTTGCTTAAAAAAAAAACATTAAAATAAGAAAAACATCCATCACCCTATTAGTTGTAGAATAGTCTTGTATTGCTCTACTGAGAGATGAATAAAATCATTGTTTAGGTTGTAGTCATTTCTTCTAAATAGATTTGAGATTCAGAGTTTCCATCCATTTATGTGAATTATTAGCTTCTTAAACAAACTGAAAACATCTTGCTGCATGTCAGATAAAACCTCACACTAGACAAGTCTTTTAATATTAAATACATGCAGCTATCAAGGGCAGTAACCTTAAACCAGTCAGTGAACAAATGCATCAAGTTATCGAACAGTCAAAGGAAAATCAAGTGACTGAACTCCAACTTTTGGGGTGTGCCAGTGATTCATCCTCACTTGAGGATCCTCTGATGGTGTGAACACCGGACAGCAGAGGCATCTGCCATCTGCCTCTCTCCGTTTGTCTCATCCCTCCCAGTTTCTGTCGGCCGCAGGCTGGCTGTGCCTGCAGGCCCTGCTCTGTGTCTGCTGTACAGTGACCTTAACAGCAGTGAGTCTCTTCTTCCTCGTCCTCTGCATTGCCCTCAGGAAATGCAGCACTCCTCACTCTGCAGGCAGCAGCAGTAAGGGTGGGGTGAGCTGGCGCCGGTCCCACTCTTCTTGCACACACAGTTTCTCTATCTTGGCCTGTCTTTGTCTCTCACTCTGCCTCTCCTGAGTGCCGTGAGGCCCCACTGGACTAAAAGCCCAGAGCTCAGTCATAGTAGCAGATATCATCCCTGCTTTTATGAGTGTTCTCTCCCCATACACTCATTATGTAGTAATGCAAAGCTCCAGCCAAGACTGTCAGACATATGCCCGTACTTGCTTTTTACATGACCTCCAAGATCATTGTAGTGAGTGTGTATTTTCATGTTTTTTAGCTGCACTAATCATCAATTTCATATTACCAGTGAAATAAATGATGACTGATGTGTAATGAGAAATATGGGGCAGAATTTTCACCTCAGCTCTAAGACACAATTTATCTTCCTTCAGCTCATCATTGACCCTTTGCTGTTTGGTTCAGTCTCACCTAGTGGTGGAAGGTTTTTAATGATGATTATTGTTTACTTAAGTACAGTTTTATTGTAGTTGTCTTTGGGTATTTCCATTTTATGCCACTTTGTACTTCTACTCCATGATTCTGTATTTATCCTACAAAACTAAAAACTTTCAAAATAAGATTTTATATTACAAACACAGGTGATAGCACATACATGCATATTAAACCAGTGGTTCAAAGACTGGTTTACAGGTGGACTCAGGTCAGTCTCCACATGCAAACATATAATTGAAACAGTGGTTTAAACCACTGTCCTGGTAATCCCTGATCAGCGTGTTGGAGTAATTGAGGCGCTGTCAGTCATTGGTGCAGGAGGCCTCCATCAAGCTTAACGCCTCCCTCCTCCTCCTCCTTTCCCTATACACTTTACAGTATTTTACATCTTCCTGAATGTGTCTGCTTCAATGAAAAGTTGATCATCAGCTGGTAGGAAAAGGTATCAAAGAGAGAGCTTTTTGCCGTCTTACACACATACACACATACACAAAAAAAGGATGGCTGATATGTCTGAGTCAGGCTTCTGGCTCATTTGATATTCCCTGATCAATTTCGTTCAAGACACACTCATCCCATATCGCTTATTCAAAAATGCCATGACATTCCTGTTGACGTCATCTAAAAATTTTCTCAAAGGCCTTTTCTTGTGGCCCAGTCAGCTGTGCATGCACAGTATCATATGGCTACTCTATATCAAATCGCAAGTGTCCTCTGGAGTTGGTTTTAAAACCAAACCACTGAGATGCCTTTGCACAGCACCTCTAGTGGCCTTATATTGGTCAACAATGTGCAAAAAAGCTTTGACAGCATTATTGGATCTCTCATGTATGAGCCAAAGCCCTTGGGCCCAACACCTCCACCCTACCCCCAGGTCCAAGCCCACCAGTCTATCCCCCCAGATCCCAGAGGCCCTCTTTCTTTGTCCACTTCCTCTTTGCATTACCTCCATCAGGCTGGGCTGCTGACACACTTGTTTAATAATTAAGGGCACATCCATAATTTCCTCATCCTTGTGGAAGTCCATAAATGGTCTTTGTGAAACTCAGGCCAGTTAAATGTACCTCTTTGCCTTGGGCCACTGACAGCCCTTCACTGTATCACTCTTCTGCACTGTATCACCATCCAGCAAAGGTGGTTGTGGCAGAATCAGAAAGAATGAGCTCATTATGAATTACTCACTGATTTATGTATCAGTTTATTTAATTCCAATTGATGTAGACATGTTCACTGATCTAAGGGCTAAGGGCAGACACTGATAGTGTCTGCCCTTAGACCATGTCCTAGGAATAATGCATGACAGAGTACATCCACTATAAACAAACATCAATGTGTCTGTTTGTCCACCTTCCCTCCATGTGCCCATAAAACAAACTCATCAGTCCATCCATGAAAATAAATAGAGCTACAGCTATGACTGTAGCTCTGTCAGGCTGTAATAGGCCAACCATTCTTGGAGCCATGACTTAATAGTATGGACATTTTGTCGTTTTCCATCTCTCGTGGCAGCAGTTTTGTCTTTTTGTGCTTCTTTACGAATTCACTACATTTCAGTGGCAAATGCTGAACTATGTACTGCGCTACATTTATTTGTTAATTTTAGTTACTTTTCAGAATTTTCCCACCACTGCTCCATGGTCAGAATTGTTATCAAAGCTCCTAGTTTGGATATGCTTGGATATGTCCTTGTGTGGATCTCAGTTATCACGTTCCTGCTGCCCAGTTTGCAGTGTCATCGTGCTTGTCTGGAGGAAAAAATTCAAAACTTAACATCAACAAAACCTGACCTTCCTGCTTCAGTTACATCACCACATAATGTTCAAGGGGTTGACGCAAACAGAATCCCCAGAAGATTTAACCATGAAGCAGCAGGGCTGTGCTGAGATACACACACCCTGAGCATTGTTTGTACATGCTGACCAGAGACTGAACTACCATCAAAGGGTCACTGTAAAAATGGAAAGGGTTTAGTACTTGATACCTTCAGGGTCACTGGTGGCAAAAGCAGTCATCACTCCATGACTTGGGTATCACTTCTTAAATTTCTGCTGTATAAGGGCACATTTGTAAATTTATATATTTGTGACATATCGGTGTTCAGGAAAAAAATGTTGATCACAACAGAAAAGCTATCCTGAGTACAATAAAACATGCATGCAGTGTGTTTGCAGGAGAGGACAGAGGCATTGTTGTTTAATAAACCACTGTGCATGTTGCATTACGTACAGGTCCATACAGCACAGCCATGGCATTCCTGTCCAGGACACATTAACTGGACTGCTGGTAAAATTTACAGTAAAGGCTCATGTGGGTCAGTTGAGAGTTGAGCACACTGCAAAAAATATCTAACTCATTGTGTCATTCAGTCTTTTACAATCTTTTCTAAATACGACTAATTGGGAAGAAAGTAAAAGAACAATGTGACAGTCAGGTGAATTGATTTAATTGAGTTAACATAGCCTGTCATGCCTTTTTTCTTTACTTCTTTCTTCGTGATATTAGCACTTGTCTTAAGATAATGCAAATGCAAAGCCCTGCTGACAAGTGGAATGATCTAACCCTTCAGTAATGATTAGCATTACAACTAACAATTATGTTCATTATTGAATATTCTGCTGAAAAATTTCAAGTTGAAAAATGATCATCACACTTTCACAGAACTTAAGATGATGTCTTCTGTTCCAACCAACTAAATGATTAAATGACTAATTGTTTCAGATCTAGTTTTAATAACTTGATATGAGGCTAAATACATTGTTAGAGTGCTGATTTATTTTTTGCAGTGCAGGCAGCTGCACTGGTGAGAGAGCCTGTCGGAGGCTGACAAATGGAGAGAGTGGTTTCTGCTGAGAGCGGTCCCGGCAGGTTTCCCATACAGGCAGCCAGACCAGGGCCAGGAAATTACATACATACAATTTGTATTTAACCAATGTATATAAATCACTGGGTATCATAATCTTGGCATATGTAAACCACATAATCTCAAAATGCAAGTTCAGACTGTTCACCTCACATTTTTATGAATATCCTCTCCACCAGGTCTAAATTTGGATTTGGATTTGGACTAACACAAAACTTCATACAGATTAGATTCATCCTATAGGATCTGTCCTACTGATATTGGTGATCCTTGGTGTTTTCTTCTGTCACAACAATAAGGTTGACATTTATTGAAGAATGTCTTTATAAGAAGCAAAATGTCACTGAAAAATGACTGTTGCCCCTCTGCTTTTATATATTGTTTCATGGTCATCTACGCCTCTCAGTACAGGCAGCTTGCTGCAGCTACTGTTCCCTCTCCATATGCCCTCATACAGTAGCTGCAGTCCTCAAGGAAAGCGAGATTTCAGCAGTTTAACAGCCTGAGCCCCCGCAGAGGACAGCTCTGTGGAAGAGCTTTTTCTGCTGTCCTGACTGTGTATCTCAAATCTGGTGCTTTAAATCAGTAATTTATAGCTAATGTTTCACCCAGGTCACAGTGCAACCAAAAGGTGATTCATCTCTGTGAATGACCTTTAACCTCTCTTGCTTCATCATTTATCCTACTCTCCAGTACTCCTGCATATCATTTATGATAATGAGCATGAATATGCAGTTTCAGCAAAGCAGGCAAATCAATAAACTAATCATTGGCATCATAGGGCAAATGCTGTGCCAATCATTGGAAAAAGCCCCAAACATGAGAGCAGCTGTAGGAAATAAACAGACGCTCTTCTTGAATGTGTCAGGCATGCATCATCATAAAACTGCCTCCATTATGTTTCATTGCAGTGTCTGCATGAACCCCCCGCCCTCTTCTCCCCCAATGTGTTGCTGCTGACTCATTGTCACAGCCCCTGAATCTGCTGCCTGCCTGCCTGCATTATTCCTCTGCTGGTGCCTCCTCAGCACCTGGAGCCTAAAACCAAGGGGGCAGCTCCAAGCCCACATGTTCTAGTTCTATGCCAGGGCTAGAGCTGAAAATATTAGTCAGTTCATCACAGAAAAAAAAAAAATAGATTTTTAACCCTCTGGAGTCAGTTTATTCATTGTTAGATAAATACAACTTTGTTATTTTCAAAACTGCGAGTTATCAATACAAACTAACATAGACTTAAGGTAAAAAAGGCCTAGAAACAAATATGTAACAGTTTCATTTCTTACATATTCTTGCTATATTTGGACAGAAAACAAAACAACCTTTTTACAATCTTGCACAGGTTTATAATAATACTTATACTATTTAGTTGTCACTTAAGACTTACATTTTCTTGATTTTATTTTTTATTTTGAGAATTCATTTTTATTCTTTATTTTTTAATATAGTTGTAAAAACTCTGACTTATTACTGAATTTGGGAGAAAGGGACATGGTCTAAAAATTTCTGAAAACAAAATTTGTCATATTTTTTAGTATATCTGGAGATAGAGAAGACATTTTAGATTATGCTCCCTGAGGATATAGCTGATGTAAATCTCAAATGGATTTTCATATATCCACTTAGAAATCATCAAAGTAAATTTGCATAAACTACTTCGGTCACGCCCCTTCAAGGAGGTGCCTGCTATGCAGCTGAACTCCCCTTCTGACGACCTTCTTGTATCCATGGCAACGGCGGGAATCTGAAGACAATGTTCGACGAAGCGAATGAAGTACAGCAGCCATGCCTCTTTATTTAACTACTCAGACTTGTAATGCCTTTAAATAAACAGGCCAAGAAACAGACGCACTAAAAAACTGTTATCTAAACGTCTCCCGTTTTCAAACTACCAAACAAACCCCAAGCCTGTCCTATTTCAGAGTAAAAACGACGCTATATGTAGACAGAGTACGTTAGCCAGGCAGCATTAGCGCTAGCCAACTTATGCAGCTAACGTGGCTAATGTTAACACGTCAATACTATAAAAAACATATTTAAAAATATAGAAACTCACCACTGAAAGATTGCAGGACTGCTTATGGAATGTTGAGTATGGATCCCGGTATCAACCACAATTGTGAAGCGACTCCAACATTGATCTGAGCAGACTGAGGTGAAGTGGTTTCCACTTTCTACCTCACTTAGTGTGTCTCTACAGAAAGCAGACAGCCATATAAATGTACCAAAATGGCCAAAAAGTCGATTTTGCATAATACGGAAACTTTAACTTCTAGTTAGTCCACAACTAATTGTGCTGACTGTCTCCATGGCAACTGCATACTGTATTTCTTGTGGTCATTTTGTAAATCTGTCTCACACTTTTTTTTTAAATTTACTCTCTTATAGAATTTTTGGCAAGACATTGATTTTATTACTAGTTTATGTCATGTTTAGTTTGTATATAAAAAGACTAAATAATTTGTAAATTAAATTAATGTAAAATTTCTGGTAACAAACCTTTTTGTTTATTTTTTATCTACATTAGCATTAAAAGCATTGTCATATACTATTTAAGAGGTTTATTTTTCTATTTAGTATTCCAGAGTACTTCCATGTGTACATTGAAACTGTGAAATAAAAAGAGAACAGAAAAAAAACATTATACTTCCTGTTTACCTCATCCAGTCACCCAAATTACGACAAGCATCACACTCTTTGTGGTCAGCGGCATAGAAGATGTGCCAGACTCGGAAATCTGCTGTAGAAATTGTGAAGCCACACTGCAAGAATCAACTGTGTTCCTCTCTTTCTGTTAGAAGTCCTACACAGGACACAAAAAAAAAAAAAAAAAAAAAAAACACTTCTCTGCTGCAGGTATCCTCTGCTGCATTGACTGGGGAGAGTGCAGACTGCAGGCTGAAGAGCTGTGATATGCACAAATGCTCTGCCTCAGCAGTACTACACTGAAGAGACAGAGATATGGTAGAAAGAAATGAGATAAAACATCAATCCTATCTGCAACTGTGTTGAATTTGGTTATTTCATGTGCATAATGTAATTTATTGTGGAAAACACAGTCAATTTGAGTCAC
Organism: Mastacembelus armatus; assembly: GCF_900324485.2. Taxonomy (NCBI): domain Eukaryota; kingdom Metazoa; phylum Chordata; class Actinopteri; order Synbranchiformes; family Mastacembelidae; genus Mastacembelus; species Mastacembelus armatus. Next base: position 7,139,420 of record NC_046638.1, on the reverse strand, counting down.
CTTGTGTGTGCTAGACTTAAGTTTTACTGCAGACCTTCATCACTGACTGATCTGCCTCCTAGTGGGCAACACTGGAATAAAAAAATGAGTTATTTATAGTGGCGTCCTATGACTGGAGCAATATTCGGTATGGTGGTGAGTACTTCAAAGTTTAAATATTCCTGAGTACACATGTTTGAGTCAGGGAGATGAGAACACAACAGCAGACAAACACCAGATTTAAGTTTTCAGTTTTATTTAAGGTTTGTTTTTTAGACCTGCAGAGGGCAGTTCACTTCCTTTTAAGCGCCTCAATTTGTTTTTTTTCTTGCAACATCATGTTAAAACCCACTGTATGACTGTGTTGGTTTCTCCTGGATGGGTTTGTTCATTTCTGTGAATACTGTTAAATAGGGAACAACAGGAGGGGAAGAAGGGGTGGTAAGAGAGAAAGAGACAGAGCGAACATGAATCAGAATTAAGACTTCAAAAAAACAAAAAAAAAAAAAAAAAAAAAGAAAAAGGCGGTGGTGGGAGAGGTTGATCTCAAAGGCTGAGAGCTCCTCAAATCACTACTACAGTACTTGGTATTGTCTTGCAGCACCTTTCTTTGTGACACACTCGCATACAGGTGAAGCCACATACAATATTGCATATTTATCAGCAATCATTTATGCTGGACTTCCCTTCCTAACGTTCAAGCTCCCTTCTGTCAATTTTAAGGCCTCATTTAATCCCTCGTGTGTCAAACGAAGGGACCTGCTAACCACTTTTACTACCCTCGTTAGTATTTTTGACATTTCCTCAGCCATCTAGTCATTGTCCTATCTATTGTGGCTGTCCATGTTAGGGCTAGCTACTGTAGGTACCACACAGTGGCACTGTGAGTAAGAATCTAACCCTAGTACTCAGGATGTGTGCCACGGTCTCCCAAAGCCCTGGCTCCCTGCGGTCAGGCAGTGCTCTATCCTCTGATACAGAGGTTCAGCAAAATTTTCCCTCCATCAGGACCGGACCAGTGGGAGCCCTCCACTAAAGGGAACGTGGGCCAAGTGGCCTCTAAATCAGGCCATTTGTGCCTCTACCTAACAGGGAGCCCATGCATAGCCTGTGCCGTCAACTCCCTGGTGTCATCTGCATTCACTGTCTACAAGTCAAATCTCAGTTTTTTTTTTTCCATCTCCATATTTATAAAAACCTCACTCACAAAAGCCAAGTGCCACTCTTTGGCTCTTTCTCTCTGTGTCTCTCTCTCACCTCGTCTTATTCACGACTTAGCTGTAAGGGTTAACCGTTTCACAGTCTCCTGTTAAAGTGGGGAGGACAAGGGTCTTTGGGGCAAAGCTTCAAGAGCAGATTCACAGCTTACTTCGTTCCTCAAAAACTAATTGTGACTTTAACTTTCAGAAACACAAATGCTGTTCATGCTTAATCATTAGTTAATTTTAAAAAGACCTCACTTCAGCTAATTTGTTTCTTTGCCAGTTTGTGGAGTTAACTCGTGTCACCACTGGGCGCTCGATACTATACTGTTCTTGTGCTGTCTGTTAACAGTAAGCTAGACAATGAACCTCCATGTTACACCCAGAAGTAGGTCTGAGGAGTGGTGATGTAGCAGACAAAGGGTACTGATAACTCATGTGCCACAAACAAAAACAAAAACAAATAGGCCTTCGGAGTAGACGAAAAAGGAGGAGGAAAGATAAAGAGAAGAAAGCATGTTACTTTGTTAATAATTTTTCATACTCTGCAGATTGGTGTGTATTGCATTGGGGAGAGAGGGTGGGTGGGGGATGGGATGAGTGGGTATAAAGTAGTAATGGGGAAAGGATGGGTGCCTGCTGTAGTCTGTGTTCAGTGGCGGTCCACAGCAGCACTCTGTAGCAGCTCTGTGGCGGGCTGTCCTGGGGGTCTGAAGGCGGTCTGGAAGCCTGGGGGAGGGGAGTGGAACTGGCTGGCAGGGTTGGCTGTGGGAGGGGGCAGGTAGGGAGCCCAGCCGCCGGCGGCTCTGTGGTGGAGGGGAAGGTGGGCATCGAGGAGGCCGCTGTGAAGGGGCTGGGGGGTGGGCAGCGCTGAGTTGGCTGGGCCGTCCATCTCTGTGAGCGCCTGCAGGGACTTGAGCCAGTGTGGTGGGTTGTCGTCTTGGAGACAGTCTAAACTGCTGCCTGCAGAGGCCGGGATGCCTGGGGGTGGGGTGTGGGGGATTACAACAGGTGAGCGATGACAAAAATACAGGAAGACACCGATAGGATAACACTTCTCATCACAACATCACTGCAGCAAATACAAATACCGTTAGGTTTTGGTTTACAACTCTTGTCAAAATTTAAAAAACTCAAAATACTGGCAACCGATTCCTTTGGTGAGATTAACATACTATAGCTGACATTAGAGCTGAAACAAGTAATTGATTAGATGATAAACAGGAAAGATTCCAGCAATTAGTGATAACTGATTCTTTTGAGTCACTTTAAATTAAAAAAAAAAAAAAGGAACTACATCAAAAACAGACAAAAATCCAAAATATATCTTTATAACTTTAAAAAGCCTCATAAAAAATAACTCATCTTAAAGACAGGTGCAGTCTGATTTAGAATGATATAAAACAGCCTAAATTAGCAAATGTTTTGCCCTTTTACATTTACATTACAATTTCTACCTGTGATGATAGCAGGATCCATCCAACTGGCTGTGCCATCCCAGCTCAGGCTGTGTGAAATGCCTGCTGGCCCACCGATGTGATTAACACTGTTGGAGGATGAGGAGGATGAAGAGGAAGAGGAGTTTGGGAGACCCCCGAAGTTGATATTAATGTTTGGCAGGAGAGCTCTCAGGCCATCCTGCCACTCTTTCACATTTAAGCCGTCTATAGAGCCACTGTTTTCTGTGGGAAAGGATAATGGATAAGTCAGTTAAGTGGTTCTGATCACAGACTAGTGGTTAACTGCAAAACTGCATTTGTAAGTATTTTTGTTTCCACTGTAAGGTCATTACAAGCTAATTGAAACACATATTACAATGCTACATCAGAGTATACATATGCTGTGACATTCAATAACATCATTATGTGACACATCTGATCTGTTTTACATGCATTGCCTTCACAGGGTACAGGAAGGTGCCAGAGTAACCGAGGTGTCTGGTACCTGAAATGGGGATCCCTCCCAGCCCTGTGTTGTGCTGAGGGGGCAGATTCAGGTCCAGGAAATTACTGTGTGAGGCAGCACTGGCTGAGTGGTTCAAGTGTGTGAGGTTATTCCGTGTGGGGACGCCCATCCAGGGGTGTCTGGCAGCTGGCTGCTGCTGACTGGCCTGGCTGTTCTGACTGCCGGGGAAACTGAAGGAGCTGTAGACACCTCTGTGGTGGAGCTGGGGGAGGCGTGGCAGGCCACTGGGGAAGTGGTGAGAGGTGCTGGGGTTAGGGTTGAGGGGTGGCAGACCATGGGTGCTCCCCTGAGAAAGGGGCCCTGGGGACGAGGGGCTCTGATCCTGTACCGACAGCTCCTTCTCTATCAGGTCGGCCAAGGCCTTACGGGTGACGTCAAAAGGATCAAAGCCCAGGTCGTCATCTTGCTGTTTGCTAGATGACCCAAAGCCAAAGGCCGCCTGCCAGTCTGTAGAAGACGACACTGGTATAGTGTCTGTGAGGAATGAAGACAAGTTACTGGAGCTGTCAGAGATTATTTAATAGCAATACAATTTATTTGCCTGATCAACTGATTAGTTGATTGGCTCATGACAAAAGCTTTAGCAGTTTGACTTTGGATCACTTTGCCCATTGAGATTAGCGAGGCTGCAACAGTTACCTCTCCTCCTCAAACGGTCTCTGTGATATTATCTTAATATTAATGCTGTCATACAGAAAACTCTTTTAAAAATACTGAGCTTATTAAAGACTAACACATTTGTTAACACTACAGGGAAGCCAGAGTTGCGTCATTCAGTAATGACTAATCACTAACAGCTCATTTCCATAAAAAACAGACTATAAAACAAGAATTATCGACCAATTGTTGACAAGGTCCATGACAAACAGCTGAATTGATTAACAGGGGCCAGCTTCTTAATATGTTAGTCATTCACATTTAACCAGGGCAATTTATGATTGCAACAGCAGAAAATAATAAAATGAGACACCATTGTAATCAATATTATGGTGCACAATGCTAATGGTCACAGCATTATAACAACAAATTGTAGGAATATAGCGGCTACAGTTTTTGAAAAGTACATAAATTCGTGCTGTGACTTTGTGGCATTACTGTTTAAAAAGGACAACCAATTACTTATTTACAACATAAGAAAAAAATTCATTAAATCTCTACTTTACCTGATGTGAACAGGCTCTGTGGTTCAGGGGTCATAGGCCAGTCAGAACTGCCGCGGGGGGAGCTGGGGAAGGGAGGAAGGCCAGCAGGGAGAGGATTAGGATGTCTGAAATTACTGTTGTCTGAAAAGAGTGACTGCGACTCAGCTGCAGCACCCTCAAAAGGCGAACGTGCTGTGAGGTCTGACACGCTGATGGGCACCACCAGGCTGGGCTTAGTTAAACCCGGGGGAGGGGAGGGGGAGTCACTGGTGGGCATCTACAAAAAGAAAGGACAAATGCTTATGAGATTGTTCAACATTAAGATGTAGCTGAAATAACAAGTGGTAAGGTTTTTTCACCTGTTGTAAAGACTCTCCATTCACCATACCGATTGATTCTGGAGGTTTGTCACTGGGACTGCAGATGGGAAAGAAATATTTAGACATATAAAAACTAATTGTACATAAAACAAAAAGCAAAATACTTTTTTTCTCTTGCTGATGAGTGGTTTGTATTACCTGTTACTGTCACAGTTAGAAGAGAAGGGGGAGAGGGCAGTACGCTGGCCAGGACCCAGCTCTGTATCTAGTCCTTCTGAAGTAATAACTTCTTGGTCTAGATAGTCTAGCAGCGGAGGGGACTTGCGGTCCTCTGAAAGCCCATTGGCAAGTTTGTTATGCCCTGACAAAGTTGGCCACCCATCTTTACCATTGCTGTTGTTGGTTCTGTTAAACAACAAGACAAGGAAATAAAATAATGACGACGCTCTATAGAAGAAATTAGAGAACGCAGATGAAATTACATTTAAAAACTACCTCTGTGTGGAGTTGGATTTACTCTTTGACTTCTCTGTTCCACATGCTGGAGGTTGTAGAAAGCTAGGGTTAATTTTATAGAGGTCTTGGAGGAGTTTCTGCTCATACTCTTGATGTTTCCCCGCCTACAAATAAATGACAACCTGAAATAACTGAAGCCTATGCAACCATTAACAACTCAGACAGAACTGTAACAAAGATTTATGGAGAATGACAAACCAAACTTTACCTGCATCTCTTCTTTAGTAAAGCTAGCCGCTTCATCCCCCAGCTCATGTAAATACATACAATCAGGTTTGGGACACTGCATACTTTTAAGAAAGTAACTGCAGTACTTTGTCGTGCCTAAAGAAGCCTGTAACATTAAGACAAGAAACACTGAAAGTCAAATTCAAAGGAAAAACTTTTAACTTTTCTAATTATAGCCATGAAAAGACCAGCACTTAATATATTCGAAAAAAATCTTGTGTTGTGATGAACTTCTCACCTTGAGTGTTCTGCCATCAACAACCACATTGTTCACACATTGTATTGCTCTTAGTGCATCTTCAGAGCGGATGTAAGTGACATAAGCACTGGCACTGGGCCCCTGGAAAACCAGAACATTTAAGTAAACATACAATTCAAACAGAGCAACTGCAGCTACTTAACTGTGTTTATGCCTCTCTAGAGCTACAGTTAGCAATTGTTTCTAGGGATGAATATATGTTTACAAATATTTTCATATATTAATAATTTAATCTATAAAATATTATTTAAATCCTGTCGGTTTGATTGAACCTCTCACCTGTGAACCTGCATAAGATGTGCTATTGTTGATGACCACTTTATGGATTTTCCCAAACCTTCCGAAATACTCTGGTCGTTTTAGGACCTGTGGGCACAATGCACAAAAAAAAACCCCACTTATCACAAGGTCGTACATAATTCAATACACACTTTACACTTTAGGTTTCTGTGGGAAATTCCACTGAAAGAGCAATATATTAAAATCATTCCCTGTCAAAGTGATTTTAATCTTTACTGTTGTGTTAACCAAGTTCAAGATAAATCTAGCAGCTGGTGACTTCAGTAATTAGTTCAGTGATTTGTGTTGCCTGTGATGAACTGGTGACACTGTACTCACCTCTGGGTCAGCGAGTCGTTGTGAGAGACCCACCACAAACACCAGGTTTCTCTGGACCACTCTGACGCTGGCCAGATGCTTGCGATTTTCCGTCACTTTCTGCTTCTTCTCATTCTGCTTCTGCTTCTTTTCATTTTTTATCCTTTGGATCTCCTCCTGTGACAGAGGCTTGTATACAGCTGGATCCTCTGGATATGGCTACACAGAAAAATAAATAATTTAGTTTCTACTTTCAACCAAAATAATCCCCTACAGTCTAAATTACGTGGCATTGTAAAAGACAATGGGTAACTGCTGCCTTAAGTTGTCAATGGGGTGTTCAATGGGCATTTGGCCAGCCAGTAGCATCACTTTCCTAAACACACGCCACTGCTGTCATGACAGACAACTTCAGTTGTAATGAGTTTCTCTGGAATCACAATCATCTCAACATTTCATCACCTTTCTGCAGGCAGGGCAGAGGCCATTTTCATCTGTGCGGATGCGATGCCAACAGAAGCGGCAGATCTGGTAGCCGCAGGTGCAGGGGAAAAAGTTGACATCGTCAATCTCCAGTGGTTCCATGCACAGGGGGCACTCCATGGGGTCGTCCTTCATTTCAGGGCTGTGGGACATCCTATGGCACGGCAAGGGTGTGTGTTGAAGCTGGTCACAGAGCACAGGGCTAAGAAGTGAAGATATGAATCTGATGAAAATACAGTCACCCAAACAAATTCTTTATACTAACTGAACCTATTGTTCCTCACACAAATTAGCACATCCTCTGCAACAGTCTACGACCATCAATCACAGTATCTGACTGAGTACTATAAATTGCAATTAAAACACACAACCTTTCATGCACAGTTTTACCTTTTCAGCAGCAGAAGAAACAGTATACTCAGTTGCTAGGTCATTAGATGAGAATATTCTTCTACAAATAGCAACTATTCATTCATTTTGTCAGATTTTTTTCACAACTCCAAAAATATAAAATGTCAATGTCATTAAGGTAACATCTTCAAATGTCAGAAAAGCTGCAAATTTCACAAGTTATGTTTGGCATTTTTTATTCTTGCTTAAAAGTGACTGAAAGAATTAATCAATCATCAAAACAGCTGCTGATTACTCTTCTGAAACTGTCAAACATGTACCTGTTCATCATCCCTAAATGTCAATACTGGGTGATCTTCATATATATCTATGACTGTAGACTGATTATCTCCAAGTTGTGGGTTGTGGTCAACGATCTGGAGACCTCACCTTGTGATGGTGATGGTCACTAGCTAGAAAAAGACCACAAAACTGAACCTTTCTAAAACAGTTTTGACAAAAACTGAATAGTAACCTTCACGGATTTACTGCAGTGCTGCTAAATTACACTCCCTGGGATTTAGCAAGGCGTACCTAATAAACTGAGTGTTCAGCTTAAAACACGCCGAAAGCAGCGGTCATCGTGATTGCATGATAATGCGGATGTTGTGGTATCGTTTGACAATACTTTACACATCCTTATGTTTGACGTTCAAAGGGAAATCCACCAAATCGTGTTTTTTCGCAAATGAATAGTCGATTGTTAGCACTTAAACGTCATCCTGGTTTTTACGTGACAGCACCAATGCCAGCAGGCTAACCCGCTTACAAACCCAGACTGACTAACGCCAGTAATGTAAAGTTAAATCCGACGATAACAGGGAAATGCCACTATCTGAAATACCTGGCAGCCTTTGCTAATTAATCAACATGTACAAGAGAATCACAGCTCTATTGCTTCACTCGCAAATGTCAACTCATTGTTGGATGTATCCAGAAAACCTAGTTAGCCAGGCTGGTAACTTCAGCTGCTCTGTCTTCTGGATCGTGCATTATGACAGATGTTATTTGACTAACGTTAGGCTAAGGTAACATTAGCCGCCAATTGGTAAAAGAAGCCGGGTCTGAGTGATAGCGAATATTTAAGACCAATTGTACGTTTAATCATAAGAACAAAACACACCAAGATGAATACTAACTCGATAGTATCGGCAGACAATAATAAAAATGTGTGACATAACGTTACGCTTCCTCACACATATTGACTGACAGCTTGCTTCATGCTAACCGCTAGCTTCGGCGTAGCTCGCAAGCTACATTATCATCAAAATGCACAGGGCTTTGGAGCCAAGCTTGCGACGCGGCCTACACAAGGTACCGCTGAGCTGGAAACAAGTTGTTGGCACTATAAACAACTGACACTGTTCCCATGACATTAAGATTGCCTAGACAGTGATACAATATGTTTGTGAATGTTCTAATGCCAGTCTTAAAAATCACAACAGGCCCAAGTTTCCTTTATTTATTGAGGAAAAACGGAAGCTGGCTAGCCCAGCAAACAACTTGGCTAACATTAGCGTTACTTACCCTGTCCGTATTTAGCTTAGAATTCCACTCCAAGGGAGTCACACCAAATTGGGCGGGGACTGCGAGCCAATGTATCTGAAATGTCAAAATTTCTGTAAACGGCCTCTTAAAATAACCGTAAATGTGTTGTTCTGTTATAATTAAAAGGCTATAAAGATGTTTTGCGCCTTTCTTTTCTTGGTATTGTAGAGACAATTTACGCTCAAACCACCATCTTAGCTAGCATTAAAGTAGGGAGGAGGGAATGGGGGCAAGTATTCGGTGCCTCGGAGTCTGCGCAGATGGACAGACGCTTCATGGGAGATTGAGTTTTCAGTAGTTCTAGGCTAAGACCAGGGTAAACATTTTCTACAAGCCTGAGAAATATGACATCTGAGACAAAAGTGTTTAATAAACACGCATTTTAAGTACTGCACTTCAGAAAATAAGGTTTATTAGGAAATTATTTACACTAATCACTAACACTTTTCTGCAGGGTTTGCCAAATTAAACTTAATACTTGTCCAGATCATTTTTATATTTTAATAGCACATAATTCAATTTAATACTATTTCATGGTTAAACTGACCTAAGTATGAATAGTATCTATTACAATGAATGGGGGTGACATGACCTAAAATTTACTGACATTCATCAAAACAATAGATTTGTTTGGATCAGTGGATATGGGTAGATGGATGGAAGGATTAACCAAAAACAAAAATAATAATAGTCCAAATAGGAATTTTACATAATATCAGACATGTGAAACAATCGTGTCCTACTTTTCTAGCCTGACTTTTGTTAGACCCTCATAAAAAAATCATTTTACAAGTAATATTAGGCCTACTATCAGCAAGAGACAACAAAAACATTAAACCCTTTGTAATTCAAGTTTAGGCTTTTTATTACCTTTCAGGACCATTTAACACCTGCAGATACATTCAGTAGTTAGGTATTTGGTAAATTTTAATTTTACAGATTTACATATGATCAGCTGACAAAATATGATTTTGTCAGTATAGGATATTCAGTATAGGAAGTAGTTAACATATTGAATTAAATGTGGCTTATTAAATAATGTGGTATTTTAGAATCTGAGTACTTCACTAAAAATGACAATATTAAACTATCTTAAATGTAGCCTATAATCTATATACAATTTGTAATCATGAGGTCAAATATATTTGTGGAAAAAGTGTCCATTTGCATTTTTGCAAGCTCTTAAGGGTGTAAATGTTAAAATACTAAGACTTATTTGTTAAACAAATCAGCACATAACAGCTCAAATCTACACATATTTCTGTTGCTTCATAATCATTTTTTAATATATCCACATGAAGCTCGGTTTGGACCAGTTCTGGGTTTGGACTTTTGTGGGATCCACAGAGTCTAAAGTGAGTGTGGGGGGAATGGGGTGTGGCGATGCCAAGGATAACCTTGCAGCCAGGAGTCCCATCCGAACACAGCTGTCTGTATCTCGCCCCTGGACAATCCCAGCCATCAAGGCACTTGCAAGACTGCAGACAGAGCAATTATGAGTTTCTTGTGTTCCACTGTTAAAATATTATTTTTTGAGTGACAGAAAAAAAATGTCATTGACTGAGAATAGCGGTCATGGGAAGTGAAAAGTGGCTGAAAACAGTAGCAGGGGAAGAACAATAATTTAAAATAGGAATAGTAAATAAGAAATAGGTCAAGAAAATTTTTAGCACCTATCTCCTGCCCCTGACACATTCATTGTCTCTTCTGCTTTCACAGTCAGCGCTTGGTAGTGTAGAGCACAAAGCTCTCTTCTCTGCAAAAAGAAGTGCAATAAAAATTATCTATACTATCACTATCAACATCATCATCAACAACAACAGTTGCTTACCCGCTTCTGTTTTCTGGGCTGCAGGTTGACTGAGCCAGCATCATCATGCTCTCCGCACACCAGCACACCCATAGCCCCCAGAGTCACCACCAGACAGTGAAGATGCTCCAGGAGGGGGCGTGAAAGAGCCACAGCAACACTCAGCACTTCCTCAAGAGAGTTTGGCAGCACTGCCACCCCACAACACAAAACCACATCCTTAGCTACTATCCCACTATTTTCATTTTTCACAATAGTAACTATGCATGGGAAACTGACAGTAGAGCGAAAAAAGGAAATGAGCCTACAGCTAAACCATTAAAATACTGTCATATACAGTATCTTTCAGTTGACATTTGTTCACCTTCAGGTGTCGGGATACCCAGTGCTTTGGTCATAGTGCACAACTCTGCAAGGTTTGGAGATGAATAGGACATAGACTTCCAGGCATCTGACAGAAAAGGCTTACAAGCCTTTTCTGTATCCGTTGGCTCATACCAAACTATAACAAACATTAAGTCACATATTACTTCAAAATCAAAGGAGGCCGCTATTTAAGATCATTTATCATCATTTAATGACCATCTACCCATGCTTACGATTGATGCTGTGCTTTCTGGCAACAGAACAAACATAGTTGATGGTGGAGACAGGAATGTTTCCATCAAGACACAAAAGAGTGGCTGATGAAAGCTGTTTCTCAAACTGTGACACCTATAAAAATATTTCAAGATCGAATTAACAAATAGAATTAAATAAGCATGTAAGTCATTTGTGCATATCCACTGACAATACAAATAACTAGATACAGAGGTAACTGCATACCACATAACTACATTTAATGGCTATAGTTGAATACCACATATAGTACCAACATGTGGGTTGAGCATGATTAAAAGTTTAAGAACTAAACTTAAAATAGTTAAAAATATAAATCCTACATAGTCTGGCTAAAAATTAGTTTCTCTCAGTTGAACTTACATAGTGCTCTGTGATTTGCTGATGTATATCCATGTCACCCAATCCAAGACTCAGTTCTCCACTCTCAGTGATAACAGCACAATAAGTGGCTGTACTTTGCCCTTTCAGTCTTGCCACACCACTTGTGTTCTTACAGAAATAAGAAAAAAATAATAAAAAAAACTATTAATATAGTTTCTGCTGCTTATCTGGGATTGGGTCACAGTGGCAGCAGGCTCATTAAGGCGGTCCAGACGTCCCTATGCCCAGCAATAATTTCAAGCTCTTCCAGGGGGTTCCTGAGTTCCCAGGTCAGCTGAGATATATAATCTCTTCAGCGTCTGCCCCAGGGCACGTCCAGGTCGTCAACATTACCTGCTGACAACTTACATTGCAAACAATCCCAATTTCTGAAGTGGGCCCACAAGGTGGTGAAAAAAACTCAAAAAACCTCTTAAAATCATATATGAATAAAAGGGATTTCATGCTTAAGTTCATGCTTAACTCAACTCTAATGCTCACATACCATATGTTTGCAATAGTTTAACACTGCATCACTGTGTGAATCAGCTCCGGTAGCAGACACAAACAGAGGCCTGTGGCCTAGACGAGACAGGGAGTCTTGAAGAAAAACACCAAAGAAGTGAGTTTGACACAATCAGATTTAAACTGCTGACGAAAGTACGCATGAACAGAATTAGATAAAACACTCACCAGCAACATTTCTTCCTACACCACCAAACGATTGACAGACGCTTCCTGGGTTAGTCTGCCCAAACTAAAAGAGAGCATTGTTCAAATAAATCAATATAACCTATGTTATTGTCTTGTCTTAGATGATCTGGAGTCTTGCAGATAAATACATGTTGTAAAATAAACTTACATGAAATGTTTTCATTTTTCCTTTAGCAATAAAATCCACATTTATTCCTCCTATAACAACCTGTGAAAGAACAGCACTGTGGGTACTGTATTGTGTCATTTGACTAACACTGAACATCATATATGTTTATACTCACAATATCTGATTCTGAGTTTAATGAGCGCTTTCCACAATGAAGAGTTCTGCTTCTTAACTTTCTCTCACTCATTTGTTTTGACAGTGCACAGGCTATCTGGCTTCCAACTCTAGCATTGTTGCGAATAAGAGCAATGTCTGAAAACATGAGGAGTTAAGGACAGTGTAGTATATGCCAAAGGTCATCAACAGTAGACCTTAGAGGTCACTGCACTGTAACATTATCAGGCCTGTGAGAGCTGATAAGGTTGAAGTGTATGTTCATCTTTGTTTCCAAAGAATTTGATATAATGTTATTTTCTGTAAGAAGTCTCAATGATTCTGATTTTCTTAAGGATACTGGCCTGAAGGGACTTTCCTTTAGTCAGCTCATTGACCTTTTGAAGAATGAATGGTGTCACATCTTTTCCTGTGATCCCTTTAGCACTGGGTGAATCAACAAGAGAACAGAAAATTATCCTTTTCTGGCTTAAATCAATAGTCTGCATGATGTCATCACCACAAAGAAATTCATACAAATCTTCTTTTAATGTTATCTGAAAATCACAAATGGCTGTTGTAGAAACACCATAAGAGATTACAACAGAGATTTTTTGTACCTCGCCTCCGTCACTGCAGCATGTATGGCTTCCTCTATCTGCTGGCCTGCTGCTGCATGTTCTTCTGGGATGGGCACTGCTATGAGGACACCACTTTGAAGCCCCAATGATAGAGTACTTGCTGAAAGACACAACCGACAAACATACATAAAGAAGAAAAATAACAGAGTAACAGTACAATAGGCAGACTGGTTTAAAAATACTATATTCTGTCCATGATATACTATTTGTTAAGCTTTAAGGCTTGTAAAATTAAGTGATTCTAATCTGCACTGAAACTTTATTTCTTATTTGTTAGTCCTTAGGGAAACTACCAATGTTGAGAATATAAAATGTTGATAAACCAATAAGTGTGGCAGCCTCCTCTGGGTTGCTGACTTGATACGGGGAAGTGAATCCACTTTGTTGAGAGAAGAAGGCAGGGAAATTCTTTGATGTTCCATAAGTGGCTACACATACACCCTGTGTCTCCTGATTAAAAATACATAACCAAAAAAAATAAACAGTCACATGATCATTTTAGTTTAAGTCATTGATCTCCACCAATACGATGCAAAACAAAAAGCTAAGACACACTTGGATGGAACTTCATTGAAAAATTATCTCAATATCTTACGAGGAATTCAAGGGTGCGACCAATATCCAGAATAGACTTGACACCAGCACAGATCACAGCAGTTGGAGTCCTGCCCAGCTCAGTCAGATCTGCACTGATGTCCAGGCCTGGAGGAATAATTAAATTAGTATCTAATGGTAAGCCTCCCCATAACTAATGTGGTTCTTCACAATAAGGTGTTAAAATCTTATTCTTTTCCTTATGACGGGAAAACTCACTATCCTGACAGTTTTGGTGTTCTTACACATGAAGGTGGGCTATCCTATAATCACGAGTTGGCTCTTACGTGACTCCTCTGAATGACAAGATCATGTTTGATTTCGTAAGCATCCTACCATCCACTCATAGCCCTGCCATGATATTGAGATTGATATAGAATATACCTGCTGACAATAATGTTTAGTCTGAGGACAAATTCCATGTGAAAGGAGATCAAAACCATCCAGTCAGTCGGAATAAATTGTCCCTGTGTTTTAAAGGTATCAGTGCTGTATTTTCCAACAGGGTGAAAGTGTGCTTACTGTTCTCTCCGTCTCTGTGAACCCCTCCAATGCCTCCTGTGACAAACACAGGGATGGCAGCTTGATGTGCCACTATCATAGTGGCTGACACTGTTGTTCCTCCAGAGAGTGCCTGACAAAATAACACATATACTGATGGAAAGCATTAAAATACAGCCAGAAATTAAAGACTCAGGTAATTCAACTGGATGAGAGACCCTATGATCACACCAACCTTCATGTATATAAGATAATTTAGTAAGTATTTTTGCCAAGTATATTACTTTGCTTATGGCATATGGCAGATCACGACGTGACACCTTCAGGGAGCTCTTGCATCGGGCGAGGTGGTCTAGCTCCTCTGATGTCAGACCAACATGGATCGCTCCCTCAATGACACCCACTGTGGCTGGAGTAGCTCCTTCAGCTCGTACAAGGGCCTCTACCTCCTTTGCTGTGCTGGATACAACAATACAGCAATGCTGTCATTATCAATAATTGTAACAAATATTAACTTCAGGTATCAGAGTTTGCTGACACTTAAAGGTCATTCAGGGCACCTCAGGTTGTGTGGATAGGGCATGCCATGTGTGATAATCGTGCTCTCTAGGGCAACCACTGGCTTGTTTTCTGCCACTGCCTGCGACACACATGGATGAACTCTGAAGAGGCTGTCTGAGAGAACAGGTCAGGATAATTTAATAATAACTCGTTATTATCATCATGCCTTGAGCTGTGTGTACAAAATACTTTTATATGAGAAGATCCATTTACCCTTTTTGCACCATGTGCTCTGAAAAGTTGCAATTCCTCTACTCAAAATGAGTGTGGAGGTTTTCTTCAGCATCCTCATTCTATTCGTTTTCAAGCAAATTCTAAAAACAGTTTAAAATGTTAGTGTGAAAAAAGCTGTGCCATCTTATACTTATCTTTTAGTCATCTTAGGTAAATCAATTATCATTCATTGTTGCAGCCTGATACTGTGTGAGTGATATATGGTTTCCTTTCCAGCATTCCTCATGCTGTGGAAAGCACTGGTAGTTTTTTGCCAAAAATCAGGCAATGAACAACATTACCTCAGGTCTTTGAAGGAAAAATAGGCTCTCAAACTTGTATCACACTATCCCATGTGCTTTCTGTAACTGAAAAACCTAATTCAGCCACTGTAAGAATTTTGTTTGCTCCAGTTAGTTCCCACCCACCTCTCCTTCAGGGGTCATTCTCGAAAACTGACACCCAAATTCCAGAGCTCAGGTCTGTATTGGTATCTTGTTTGTCTATGTGCACTAAAGATTGCTAGCGAGAATGCATTATAGTCTCAGTAATTTATTTAAGAAAAAAACAACATAATTACTGCCATTAACTCATTTCTAGGACAATATCCTCAGTACTGTAAGAAAGAGACCATTTACCGGATGTAAAAATATTGACGATTTAATAAATCAAAATGTCCATGCTCCGCAGTAATAAATAGTCCACAGCACATTACATTCAATCCGTTTGTTACAAAAACAAAACTGTCTTTACAAGCAGAGTGAAGTGCTTACCTTCTCCAGTGTAACAAAAATGCTAAAAACTTTGTCCAGAAGGCTGAACTTTGACCTGAACATTGTTTGCACAGCCTACAAGCATCAACCCCAGATCTCTGTGGTCTAATCTACTCTGAAATTGTCTGCTGGTTAAAGCAAGTGATATTCAACATTAGAACAATGTTAGACAGGCAAAATGTAGAATATGGTACACTCTTCACAAAAAAAGTTTTGAAGAAGCCCTGTTTCAGCGTGGTGGCTGAGTGGTTAGCACTGTTGCCTCACAGCAAAGAGGTCCTGGGTTCACAACCTGGCCTTTCTGTGTGGAGTTTGCATGTCCACAAAAAAAGTTTTTGAAGAAGCCCTGTTTCAGCGTGGTGGCTGAGTGGTTAGCACTGTTGCCTCACAGCAAGGAGGTCCTGGGTTCGCAACCTGGCCTTTCTGTGTGGAGTTTGCATGTTCTCCCTGTGCTTGTGTGGGTTTTCTCCAGGTACTCTGGTTTCCTCCCAGTGTCCAAAAGCATGTATGTCAGGTTGATTGGTGACTCTAAATTGCCCATAGGAGTGAGTGTGAGTGTGTGAGGTTGTTTGTCTCTATGTGGCCCTGTGATGGACTGGTGACCTGTTCAGGGCGTACCACTGCCTTCCACCCAAAAGAGAGCTGGGATAGGCTCCAGCAGATCCCTGTGACCCTGGTTAAGAATAAGTGGGTATAGAAAATGGATGGATGTTTGTATACAAGAAAAAAAAAAAAAAAAACCTAGATAATACTTGAAAGTTGCAAATAAGTGTTTAATGCTCCTCTAGGTTTTCTGAAATTAAAGGGTTGAATTCAACACAGGAGCTCATTTAGAGCTTCTCAGTCACATAAAGTGCTGTTTCACCTTCTGTGAAATTGTTTTCTTGTGTCTTCACATGGCTGAAGACTTGGCTAAAGTCAGGTACACGATATTTAATAAGATTTGTGAAAGTGCTTGGTTGATCACAGGTTTCAAATGAGGTCTCTCCAAAGTTGAACTCTGGGCTCTCCAGTAATTCATCTTCAAACCACTGTGGATGCTCCAGCTGGTATGCCTGAAAAGCCTCTATAGCATCGCACAGGGCTCTGCCTGAAGGACACTGATGATACTCATCCTCTGAAAGTCCTTTAATGTGATTCACTCTGCCTGGTTGATGCTTTTCTGTACCCAGAATTCTGAAAAAGAGTTCCTCAAACTGTTTCATCAGCTTATACCGCACTGTAATGTTGAAAGGTGGAGGAACATCTTCTTCAGAACAAACATTATCAAAATAAGCCACTATGTACTTTTCAAAAGAAGCAGATCGGATAAAATTGGGGACAATGAGGCTGAGAGCTGGAGTGAGCATGTCACCCATAGGTGAGCACGTGTCCACTCTTAAAAATACCTGTTTGTCACCACAAATAGCTTTCCATTTGGCTTGTACTCCCGGGGAGCACAGGATTAGTATCTTATCCGAAGAGTTTTCTATTTGCTGTCTGTGCCAGTCCAGCCACTGGATGCTTCCCAACACTTCCAGTCTGGTAGAGTCCAGGAGATCCAGGATTACTTCAGTACCACACTTGGTTGCCAGGAAGCCACAGAGCTTGAGAACAATGTTTTTGTATAATGGGTGGTCGAGGGAGTAAATGATGAGGACTCGTTTTCTCTCTTGTACTTGAAAATCTTCTGGTTTTTCTTTGGCAACAGATGACGATGTGTCCACAGGAGCTGAGGGAACAATGAAACCCAACTGTGCAACCCAACTGTGTTTTCTACACAAGACAGTGCGTTTATAAGAAAGCAAACCTTTACAAGCCGTTCTCCACAGTAAATAGGCAAGACAACCATTAACGACCAGCAATCCCACTGTTGCCTTTATAATTAATGTCCTTGGTGGATAATCTAAAAAAAAAAAACAACCAGAGAAAAAAATAGACATCATCAGCTAAACACCAGTATAAATACACAAAGTGAGTCAAAATATCATTATGCCAATGAGTCCCAGCCTATGTGTTATGGCCTCTCGACTGGGTCGGGGCTTGCAGGATGATTAATGGAAAAGGAAAAAAGAAAAAATACATTTTTGTGACATTGCTGTGCTGCACCATGCTGTATACATGTTGAAAAAGTGTACTTACAAGGGCAGTAGTCAATTATTTTCTCAGGGCGCCAACAGTCATTGTTGCATCGTACAAAAAATGGCTGAATCTTTGAAACAAGCAGGGTAAAGTGAGTTTTTGATGTTATAGCTCTACACCTAATGATGATGAAGACATGACTGCAAAATTTTCTCACCTTTAACAACAGTTCACATTGTGAGAGCTGCCACAAACCACGCTCAAATGTCACATTTAGTGATGTTCTGTTTCCCTGTTTGGGATGACACAGCACACTTTGGCTTAATGTGTAAACTCTACAATATATCATATCAAATAAGCAGTAAATAATATCATGGTATTCACAACACATACATTAGTTATTCTGGTCATAACTTGTATAACATACAGCAAGTGATATTTTCAGTATATTTACCTTTGAGACATTCTTTGAATCATGGAAACCATGACTTTCGATGGAGACTTGGTATCTCTCTGAGTACTCTGTTGCCTGAAAACCCACAATAATGGTCAACTGTTTATGTTTCTTATCAACAGACACAGCGGTGACCATGTGAGGGTCCCACAGGCTGCCTGAAATGAGAAAACACGCAGAGTAAAATGTCTTGATCGTCCTGGAGCTATTAGAATGTTCTATTAAATATATCCATATAAATTAGATATAAATAAGTCAACATTTACCATTTTCCAGACACATCTGTGCTGTTTGGATGCTCTTGTCAACACATCCTGACCACGACAGTAAATATTACAAGATTATTGAGAATGTTATATTGATTTTTATTGGCACAAAAGTTAACTGTATTCTTCAATATCCAATTCTGATTACACATACATTTTAAAGTACAAAGCAAAGCAGTGCAATCGACAATATTGCCTTAATTTTTTAAGCATATTTCAGTAATTTAGATGTGGAGGTAACTCACCAGGGACGGTAATTTGCTTCCTGATTCTGGATTCTCCAATCACAGGCTTTGGAAAATTAAAAACTGACACCATGTATGTATGCCCAGGCTCCACAACTACTCCATCCAACGAAAACATCCACTAATAAATATAGGAAATGTTCATGTCTAATCTGTTAATATAATATTGCATATTGTATACATTCAAACTGAGTAATTATTTATAGTGTCTTCTCATTTTACCTTACTATAGCTTGGATTCAGCTGTTGGCGGAGAGTGAAAGAAAACTGCACACACATACTTTCATTTGTACTTTCATCCAGAATACTGATCTCAGATCCATGAAGGCTAAATATACTTGCTGCAAATGAAAGAGAGTGTGTATTTTATATGAATGCTAACATTGATAAAAGACAGACAGGCCCACTTATTTTACTTGATGCATTTTGAAGTGTGAACTACAATAAAGAAATGCTATGATTTTTTTTTATTGGTCACCAAACTGCAGATTTTAGCATTCCTTACCATCTGACTTGATTTTCCATGTTACATTCAAAACAGGAACAAGACCGTGTTTATCCATTCCAACTCCCACATGCACACGATCCCACTCTGGGCCATTTGGAGCATTGGGTTGGGGTACAGTGATGTGTTCATCTGTGCAGTTATCTGGCATTTAGGGAAGCATGTTTATATTATTGTTGTTTCCAAAAACAACAAACCCACTGTTATATGATAAGTTACTTTATAATTCTCATAAATAATAATAAGATCTTATGAACAAATAAATTATGATGTATTATTAGATTAAGCGTTACAAATAACTGTACAAACTGACTGTACAAAGCAGTATAAAATAATTAAAATTAGCCCAGCCTTTACCAGTTATTTACACACTAAGTATCCAAAAATTATAATCCAATTATATAACATATGCTTCATTGAAGTGGAATATTCTGCACATTGACTTTCACTTTTGGTACACTGAACATATTTTAATGCTACTACCTCTGTACTACTCCAGTGCAGGATTTTATTTCCAACAGAGGATTTATACTGCTAATTTTACTTGAGAAAAAGATCTGAGTACTTCTTCCATGACTGCATACTGTATTTATATGGGCAGATGAGTCAATGAGTCCACCTTGGTAAGAATAACCCCAAAGCTATGTAAGGTTTAGAAAGAAAATGCAAATAAACTGACTGTTTACACAAAATACTGCCACCCACGAGATGACATGCCTTTGTACATGAGCAGTAAGTGTTTGAACCTTGTTCTATTGTTCTGATAAATAAGATAACTCACTCATTCTGCAGTGATCAAGACCCTAGAAAAACACAAGATAGGCCAAAACACAGACAGTGAATTCATGAAGTAATGTAAGACTCTAAATCCATTTTTAAAAGTTATTGTAAGATTGTTTGCATATTAATATTCAGAAATGTTTGAATCCTCACCGGTTGACTGCAGTTCAGTTGTTCATTCAAAATCCTAAGAGAAGAGGACATTGTGAGTCCAGCAGTCAAACAGAAACAGAAAAAAGGAATATAACTCATTCTGGTTTAGCTGGTGTAGTTCCGAGAGAAAAACCTTCAAAACTAGAAAACATTAACAACAATTAATTCTGTTTATAGAGATGGTAGCAGCAACAGTTTGACGGAACAAATTCATAGAAGGCTGACTGTGACCTAATTTCAACCAATGTGAAGTTTGTCTGTTCTGACATCTGAAAACACAGGAAGGATGTCCTTATCAAATGTGGTTAGTACATTCTGAAGGGACACAAAGCATGAGCTCTGTAAAACTTGAACTTTTCTACACAATTATGTGAGAAATTTCAGTAAGTTTTTCTTATTAAAGTGTGTCAATGAACTGTTGATTTACGCCAGCTGCAAACCAACGTAATCAAAACCACAAACTGTCAATAGGTGGCAGCAGTGACCAAATTTAGTTTATCCAGTATAAACTGCATCTTAGTGGTGGGAAACCAGTTTATAGTTAAATGCTGTCCAAACAAACATGTTATATTATGAAAAGCATTAAGATGAAACAGAAAACAGTATTTATTCAGATTTTTAAATTACTTTTTTGGAGGTATTTTTGGGCACAAAATCCCTGGCCTGAGTTAAAACTGGGATGAATCACATTATTACAAAAAATATCTTAAACCTGTATAACCTCATAAACTAGCATTTAACATACAAGTTGGTTTCTAATTCAGGGAATGAACACGCAAAGCCGATGGACAGCCCAGGATTTAACAACTAAAAGCAGGGATTATATCCTATAGGACAGAAATGCATCTATGTGCTATGTGCTAATGCCTGTCGCATTGTCTCAGTCTTATTGTGTCATCCCCTGGACCTTGAGCTCAACTGTATCAGTTTACATAACACTGAGACAGACACACGGACAGTCAGTCAAGTACCACTGGAATTTGACCAGAACAGACTGTAGAGGTTGTATTTGATCTCTCCCAGGTATGAGAGTGGAGTCATGGCAGTTGCTATTCAGAGGCATGACCAATACCTGCAAAACTAAGCATGTTCCCATGGTGAACACTGTAACAATGAACCAATAGCAGGTTGAGTTGAGCATATATTACAAAGTACCAATACAACCTCATATGACATACTATGGCAGTAGACACCTGATTATTTTAGACAATAAGAACTGAGACTTTATTTGTATATACTTTGGTTTATCAACTCTAATAAAAGACATTAAAAATCACAGTTAAAACAGCTGGTTGTTATCTTCTGCCAGTACATCCCATGCTCAGGGCATACTTCATGTCCACAGAGACATCAGGTATGCCCCTGTGCAATGCCATCACATGAAATAAATAGGTCACAGGTTGAGGGCAAATCAAAAAGGGATTATGCATTGTGATGGAGCAATTGTCATGTGGACAGGGGGTCTATTTTAGTGAGCCATTCACATATGACTGTGACTACATAAATCTTTCACTAATAACCATAAAGTGCTTTCTTTTCCTCACTCACCATTGTTGCTGACCCCTCTGATTTCTTCACATAGTCAAGGTAAGTTTCATATTGAACAGTCAACACATATATTATTACAGAAGTCAGTCTAATGTATTACAGACATAGAAGGGGCCTTTAACTTTACTTTGCATAATTAAGGGACCTTCTCCCCTGCTGTGATGGCAGCCCAGGATGTCACTATAGCCATAGTTTTTCTGGGTCAAATGCAGCTTTGTAGTGAAGACTGCATGCCAGCATGTCCCTGACAGATAATGACTGCAGTGATATTTACATGGGGGAACCCCTGCGACAATATGTTCTTTATGACACGGTCTTAAGGCAATTTTTGAAAGTGGCACTCCAGCATTTGACTTTTACAAGCTTCTTGATGATCTCTTGATCCACAAAGTGAGGAAATGTAACCCTGAGGCTTACGCTGTCAGCCAAAGTTTTGGTGGCTGGTAACGGCACACTTAACCCATCATTGTGGGTGAAGAGCTAGTGTGATAAGTGATGATGGCTCATTTGTATTAACTGGCAAATTCCTGGATGAAGGGCAAGGCTGCTGGCTTCCTAAAATCCTCTGCTGCTTTGCTAATTTACGCTGATTTCCACACCCTTCTGGGCGGCTTATTTTAAACATGATATATTAATGTGTTCTGTCAAAAGTTTTTACATGCTTTTGTTCTGTTCTGACACCTCTACCTGTGAAATCGCTTCATTAAATTTGTTAAAAATATCAAGTAATGCAGTTGAAAAGCTAAAGCTACAAAGAGAAGGTCAAAGAATGAGAAGAGACAGAGAAGGCGATTTGAGAGCAGATAAAATGTATTTAGTCATCTGAAAGGCAACGTCAAGTGTGCATGTCAAATAAATGCATCTAACAGTGAAAACAAGCAATACTATGACTCTAAAGGATCAAGTTTTATGACTCAGAGAGAGCTCACAAGTTTGGAGCTGTGCCACTGTTGGCTGTGAAACCTTTCTGGAGTCTTGCTTTCTCTGGCATCATCAAGGCCACAACAGCTGCTAGGACACTCCAAAGCATAAGGGCAACGAGTCCAAATATAGTAGTGCCACATGCTTGTCATCAGCCCCTTACAACAACAGAAAGAGATATCTAGACCTGGAAGAATAGTGAAATGTATCCCAATTAATATTTTTAAACTGTTACCTACTTAGATTCAACAATCACATTAACTATTTAATACAATATGTGTTTAAAATACATGTAGTACATTTAAATGACTTACAAACTTTGCTTCTGCTTTAAAGCTGCAGCCATGTCTGAGGGGTGAGTATTAACCTCTTAGTAACCACAATTCGGCTCAGTATTTGTATTTTAAATAGAAATAAAATGCACAGGAAGAAGGAATAGAGCTGTTGAATCCAGACAAAGTGAGAAAATTCAACTTGATGTCTGCATTTACAGCTCCCTTCTTTTTATGTTTATTATCGCTGACCTGTTCTGAAAGCCTTTTTCCAGTGTATCCTGTGGATTCCTAAATAACAAAAACTATGCTCTTTATCTACTTTTCATTGTCACATAATGAAGACCGGTGAGTCAAAATCATTTTTTTCACAAACATTGATTAATCATCACCATAGTTGATAGCAATATTGAGTCGATAACACTGATGTATACAAGCGTGCTTCTTTCTGTTACAGAGAAAGAAATATTCAGCAACACGCCGACTGCATTTGAAGGTAAGTCAAAAAAAGGTAAGTCAAAACAGTCGAAAACTTTGCTTTTTCTTCAGGGCTGCATTAATTAAGATTTTCCTACACCGCAGTCCAAACTGCTGAAAAAGGCGGCGTCTATGCTGGTGGCTGAAAGTGAAGAGAGGAAACATGAGAAAGAAAGAGTTGTGAATGCGTGCTTCCCTCCACTTAATATGTCAGGTCTGTCGGTCCAGGAGCTGCAGGTACTAAGACGGAAAATCATGCTTATCTGTTCACTATCGTTTTACAGATTTTTGACACTTCTTGTTTTTTTTTTAATAGGATCTTTGTAAAGAACTACATCGTAAGATTGATGTTGTAGATGAGGCGCGTTATGACTTTGGGGTCAAGGTGGCAAAAAATGAACAGGAGGTAGAGTAAAATCAGGATTCCAAAAATAAAAAATGATACATTTACTGAGCTATTTACAGTAGATGTTGTATTTTGGTGGATATTGGTTGTTCTGTAACTGTGATGCTTTTCCACAGATCCAGTCACTAAATATAAAAATCATTGAGCTAAAGGGGCTAAAGAGGCCCAACTTGAAGAGGGTGAAAAAAACGGCAGATGACATGCTGGGTGCATACACCGACACCTCCAAGCTCATGAAGGCTGACTTCAAGGTCAACCTTAAGACAGTGAAGAAGGAGGATGAAAAGGTAAAGTTGTTAGTAGAGATGATCATCCACAGTACATGAGAAACAGTATAGTAAACCATTTAATATCAAAAACTATTTTATAATCTACTGTATTTTCCTTTTACAGAGGGAAGAAGTGACAGACTGGCGTAAGAATGTGGAGGCCATGTCTGGTATGGAGGGCAGGAAGAAGCTGTTTGATCCAGGACAGTAAGAAGGTGCTTGCATGAAACAAGCAGTGCATCCTCATTACACATCATTTTTCCTAAATCAAACCTTGGCTTTGCAACATTCAAGTTAAATTGAAATGCCTTTGTTCCTCTTTATTACAGAATCACTGTCAAAATTCATTTGTGCTAACAGAAAGGCTGAGAAGCATTATGAGTGTGTTTTAAAACACAGTATTTGTATTACACAGATGATGCCGATGTCTCACTATCTGTAATACATGTGATGCCAAATTAAACAAACATGACCACATGTCTTTTTTTGTTTCATTAATTTGTTCATGTTTGCAGATAAAATTTTTATTTGTTATTATTTAGCTTTTCTTTTTTGTTAAACAGCTTTGAGTGCCACGACACTCAGTGAGACATCAAATTTCTAACCTGCGATGAAGTCCAAAACTCTATTGCTGGCCCTTCATGTATTTGGAAATTACGAAAACTGGAGCCACAACTGTCCTGTATTAGCAACCCTTGCCAGTACATCTATTCTGGTAAATAGGTAAAATATGGCGAACCACCACTGATATAACACATAAAAATCAGTTTACCCATCGTCATTTTATTTATAGATCATATTTAACAACATGTGAAAAACTTTAGAGAGGTGAAATTCTTAACACTGGGAGAATTATTTGTCAGTTAAATAATATATTCTGTGCTCCTGAATGACAATGAAATCTTCAGGGGTAATCTTGCTTTGGGCTTGATGCTATCCCTGGTAGAAAGCCTGTGCTCCAAACTGCAACACTTCACAGCAATGACGCAGATTGGCTGGCTCAGTTTCCAAACCATCAACCCATGACCAGCATCTGTCCCTGTTCCTCCACTCCCCTAAATAAAACCTGATTAACTGTCAGCTTTGTTCTTACACCCAAGGTAGTTTTAGCTGTGATACTATATATAATTGTAAGTCATTACACATATTTAGCGGAATTGAGTGTATGAACGTCAATTTTCTTGTGATTATATGGCGATACATAAGAAAAGGCAACATATGATTGGAAACAAAGAGATCAAACACTGTTTTTAACATTAATGAAAGAACACAACCATTTAACTTCTTAACATTTGAACTGAATACTAAGCATTTACTTAGCTTGTTTAAAAAAGTATAAAATCCGATTGAGAATAGTCTTGTGATTAATATTAGCAGTATGTTGAATGTTGTCATCTTACTGTACATGCCTCTAAATGATCTGACCACTCACTTTTTCCTGTCACCTACACAGAGACTCAGAAATTCTCAACAGTTAACACATGCACTGATGCAGCACTTTGAAACTTTGCCTCAATGAACGTCACTTAGTATTTTTAGCATTTAAATTCTTCTATCTCTTAAAACCTTCAAAAATACATGGTTGTAATGCATTTAAATGGCACAGCAAAGACTGCAGATGACTTATTTCAATTGGTCAGCACTGTTGCCTCACAGCTACAAAAATCCAGATTCCAATCCCACACAACCAGGGGCCTTTCTGTGTGGAATTGCATGTTCTCCCTGTCTTCTCCAGGTACTTCGGCTTCCTCCCACAGTACAGATATATGCAGATCAGTTTAATTGGTAAATGTAAATTATCTGTGTTGTCAGTCGCTCTGTATCAGCCCTGTTATAGACTGGTGAAGTGCACATGTTTTACCCCGCCTCTTGCTCTGCTCACTGTCAGCTGTGACTGGTTACAGCCCTGGATAGCATGTCTTTACATGTATTTTATCCCTCTTGAGACCTGTGAGCATCCATTATACTGTTATGTTTAATGAGCATTTTCCAGTATTTTATTTGTTTATCTAGGCCATGTAAAATTCTATATGCAAATGTGCCTTGCTCTACAAACATATAATATACTGTATGGATTATTACTGTTTCATACACATCGCCAAGTTGAAGCACAAAAATTTATTAAGAATTATGGTATTTACATGATCTTTTAGGAGCTTTTTTTCTGAACTGCTTTGTCTAGAGATCCACAAAAAAAAGATGAAAAAAAAAAACTTTTAAATTTATTAAATTACTTTATTAGATTATTCCACTAACCATTTAAACTTTCAGATAAGGAGAGAGAAGCTGCTTTGGCAGAAAGAGTCCCTTCTCTAAATCTGTCTGGTCTGTCTTTTCAAGAGCTGCAGGTATAACACTTTTTTCTCTCATTAACCACCATGCTTTGAGGTTGTAATTTTCTAAAACCACCAGAGGGCACCCTTTACCTTTATTGTAGTATCTATGCAAAGCATTGCACCACAAGACTGATGTTGCAGATGACTAGCAGGAAGGTGCCCAGACATAATAAGGAGGTGAGCTGCTCAAAGAATGATCACCAAGATAAAATGACTTATGTGAAAATGTTTTTTAAACTTGCCTCTGTAAAATATGCAGTCTGAAAAGTACTATCTGTGACTTTGCTGTAGCACTAAGCAGTGTCCCCAAGTATTTTGGAACACAACATATTGTAATTGATGTAGACATCAAGTGTTTTAAAACATCAATGAATTGAACATTTGTGATTTTGCATTTTATGTACGAGTCAAAAGCCACATTACTCTGTTGGCTTTAACCAACACAATGTCAGCAGCAGCCTAAATTATAGAATGTTAATTTGTTTGGAGGCAACTAATTCTTATACTGATGAACACAAAAACAGAGACAGTTATTGTCAACATAAGTGTTAGATCAATTATAAATTGGGCTGATATAGAATATATGGAAACTTATTTATACAATAGAAACAAAACATGGTATTACATAGTATGCTGATAGAATACTGACATTACACTTGATGGTGAGGTACTTGGGGGAACTGTTCCTCTGTAGCCTTGAGATGGCAGCATAACTCTTCAAATATTCAAAGTCTAACAGTACACTGACAGTAAAGAATTATTGTTTGTCCCTAAAAATGTAACAACTAATCATCTGCTATTGGATTGAGTAAACTGGCATCTAATTTTTCAGGATCTAGATTTTTTAGCTATTAAAGACTATTGCCATGGGAGAATGTTATCTTCCGTGTTCTTTCATTAAAACACAACAATCTACCCCTGTTTACCTTCACATCAATTTTACTTTCATACACATATTAGAATAAATTTTCTTCAGTCTTCAATCCGCTCCTCGGCACTAAGAAAGCATCACATCTGACCAGTCTCAGTAAGACCTTTCACACCTCATACATCTAAGACATTAGAGACATGCTGCAAGAATGGTGAGGACAGAGGATCTATTTTAGTGAGCCACTCACATGAGCCATGGAATCTATATATCTACCCTGTTTCCACACTTGTCGTCTCAGAAAAAGACGGCTGTGATTTCTCACCTGCTGTATAAGGTAAGACTTTTAATTCTTAAATAACAGAAAGCAAAGAAGGTCTTTTTAACAAGACCTGCAAAAAAATGGATCCTCTAAATTAATCAATATTAAAAAGGCAAGGCTAATTTTTCATCCCCAAAACAGCACTGATGGTAATAACAGTTATATGATAAAGTCTGATTTCATATTTTGACTAAATAAAAGATATATTTTTTTTACTTTTTAAAGGACTTTGTTTGAAGTGATTCAGGGAGGAGTTTTGTTCAGATTTGAGATCCGCTAGTTTTGTCTGATGTCAAAGAGAAATGAAAGTTATAAAAAACACATCAGAGTGTGAATTTGGCATGTATAACCCATTCCTATTGCTTGTATTTTTAAATCTGGAAATATCTATAATTCATTGTTTTTCTTATTACTTATAAAGCTGTAAGAATTTGATAGTTGAAAGTTCATTAATCCTTCTCTCTTTGCTCTTTATGTTTATTTTTGTGATTGTTTACTTGTTAAGTAAATAAAACACTATTTTTGGCATTTTTTTAGTCCTAAGTTTGACCTTTAGACAATGTCATACATTGTGTCCTTTGCTAAGGATCTAGATCCAATGGTATACAAGGTTTCTAACTCACAACACATAAAGTTTTGCCTAATCTATCTTTTCCCCTGTTCATTGCAAATGTACTGCAAATGATCTGATAAGTGCAGGGTTATTTTTACTCCTTTTCTTTTTTTTAACACTTTTAGATTTGACAAGTGTAGGCACACAGAACTTCCACCATGTCTGAAGCGTAAGTATCTATGTCTCAAACCTTTGCCACTCTTACATGTTTGGTGAATGATAATATAATACATGATAATAAATATTTTCTGGAATATGAATCCAAAACTGTAGCAAATTGCAACTTCTTTCTCTCAACATGAATTACGGATGCCTCCTTCCTGACTGCATAGGCCTTCGGTAAGTTGTCATCATTCATTTTGTTTTGTACAGCTGGTTTAGAATAAAACAGCTACAAATAGCCCTGTAAATGCTAAGCATGGTTCTATATGTTATGCTAGAAAATAAATAAGATGTATGATATGTCATCTTTTCCAGAAACCAAAGCCAAAAATCTCTGCATCTCGCAGACTTTTTTTAAAGGTATGTTATGTGTTTTTGTGTTTGTTAGCCTTGGACAGTAATGCTTTGAAATAATTTACAATCATTAAGTACTGTAAACCATACATTGTCTGGTTGACTGTGGTGTTTTGTATGTGTATATGATGTACACTAGACCAAAATGCTAAAAAAGGCTATGGCTATGGTGGAGAATGAAAAGCAAGTCAGGAAAGATGAACGAGAGAGAACCCTTGCTGAGAGAGTCCCAGCCCTCCAACTTTCAGGCCTGACACTGGAAGATCTACAGGTACATTTATTATTGAAGAATTTTGAATCTATATAAGGGTCTTTTTAAGATGTGGCTCTAAAGAAAGTTAGCATTAAATCACATAACTGTCTAAACACTTTAAAATGGTCACTTCACCCAAATGACTTTTTCCTACCGATGGCTAGAGGTACCGTTTCCACTTGCAAGCAATTCACTTGGGTTTTATTTGCAGACATTTTGTGATATCCACTGCTGAGATTTCCACAACAACCCAAATACAACTTGGTGAATGTAACATTTTTTGTGGTGTTTACAGCACTGAAAAATTATGTTTGACAACATAACAGCAAAGCTTCTTGCCAAGAACAATTTTAATTGGGACCAAAAATGTTTCCAGTGAAACCCATTTATAGCAAGGTCCTTTGGTTAATATGTGGATGATGAGTTACATCACACAGTTGTTGTTCCTGACCATGTCAGTATACACAGATATATAATTTCAAATTAGTCTAATACATTTAAGGTTTCTGATCACAGAATATCTGCAAAGAGCTACACCAGAAAATTGATGTGGTTGATGAAGAACGGTATGACATTGCAGCTAAAGTGACAAAAAATGAGAGGGAGGTAAGTAATTAGAAGAAATAACATTTGAGTGCTCTCCTTTTTATATAAAAATTAAAAAATTAGGGCTTGCATGTGTAGCCAATATGCATTGGGAATTTCAATTTCTCTAGTAATATTGGGTAATATTCTCATTTGTGTTGACAAAAGATACAGGACCTGTCTCAAAAGATCTTTGAGTTGAAGGGCAAAATGAAGAGACCAAACCTGAGGAGAGTAAGGGTATCTGCTGACGCCATGTTGGGAGCTCTTCTTGGCTCTAAGGTCAAGGAGTCTGTTGACTTCAAGGCCAATCTCAAGACTGTAAAGAAGGAGGAGGAGAAGGTAAATGCTGTTGGATTTAACTTCTGTTTGCTGCCAAACATTATATATTGTCACAGAATTCAATCTCATATAAGGTTAGAGTGAATTGGTATTTTCTAGAAACTGACTGACTGAACACACCTGATCCAGGTAATTAGCAGTCTTTAGGGCAGGCATAGCTGGAAAACAAGCAGGGCAGTGGCACTCAAGGAACATGTGTCACCCATGTTTGAAATAAACAGAATACCTCTTAACTTTGGGGACAACAATGCGCATAAAATCAAATTGCTAATGTTGGGGACCCACAGTCATAGTAGGCTGAACCCAGGATTTTAACAGTAATTCTAAAGTTAAAGACATAACTTTCTTGCATTCAGAAGTAAAATATGGCACATTAACTAAGCAGGGCACTGCGATGGTGACCTGTCCAGGGTGTACCCCTGCCTTTCACTCAAAGAGAGCTGGGGTAGGCTCCAGCACATCCCCGTGACCCTGGTTAGGAATAAGCGGGCATAGATAATGGATGGATAATTAAGCAGGTTCAGTTGATTTCTGAAATAAAACCCTTAAGTTAAACCTAAACCTTTGAAACAATGAATGTTAAAGGAACTAAACTGCTGAGTGGAACAACCTAAGGCCAGTTACAATGCAGATGCAATGCAGTTACAAGAGTACAGTTATACAATGTGTTAAGTAATATTTATTGCAGCAAATTCATTTCTCAACATTGTACTCCTATTTGTATAATGTGCTTGCAAGTTATGTTGTTTAATCTTAATTAACTGTTTTTTTGTTGTTTTTTTTTTTGTTTATTTGCCCTGCAGAAAGAGGAAGTGACTGACTGGCGTAAGAACGTGGATGCAATGTCTGGTATGGAGGGCAGAAAGAAGCTGTTTAATGCTGGCCAATAGATCTGAAGTGAATATCAATGTAAAAATGTTTGTTCCTTTATAGCAGGTGAAACCAATGAATCATGAGACTCTGGTTCACTTAAATGTCAGTAAAAATGAACATTAGGTAAACAAGTAGGTTCTGGGGGAGTTCCTGTTTCAGTTGTTTTGTCAATCTCAATAATTAATGTGTTTAACTTTATTATAATTCAATGAATACATATTGTTTTTTTTTACATAACGACAATGCAAAATGTATTATGAAAAACATATGTATTTAATGTATTCAAGTACAGTACTGCTTTTGTAGTGTTTGGCATACATGTGAATACAGCACCACTAGTGGCTGTCTATATTTGTTATGTACAATAATAAAGGGGCAATGAACAGAAGAAATGCAGATGGACATACACACATAAATATGAAATCATCCACTTTATGTTTTGACCTTTTTGCATACAGAGCATCTCATGCAACATAAGACAGGAGTGCTTTCCTGAGGTTTGTTTGTGGGATTCATAATGAATACAGCTCATTTTTCAACAATTCTTGGAGTCAGGACTATCGCTAATGCACAGTCTGCTATCTTTTACCTGAAGTGGGTAAATAAAGTGGCAGTATTTTCCCCAAACACTGGTTTGTTTTTACATTTTCACTGTTTTCCCAACACACTTTGCATCATTGGCGGGTAACCAAGCTTTTCTACGCTGTCTGTTCATGTACCTGCTAGAAAAAGGTTCATTTAGACTGCTGCTCTTCATTTACTAACAGAATAAAGCATTTCTGAGGTTTAAATAACAAAGGCCATACACCAAAATATAAACAGCTAGCGTTAGCTGACTTTACCTCTTCATTAGTCACTTCTCTCCCTCCTCCCTCCGCTGTCCGTTACTACTACTCCTTATAAGGGCATAGCTTTTGCTTAGAAGTACCGCCCACATTGTCAGAGCCGCCCTTTGGATTGGATGATAGGACTGTCAATCACCACGTTCAGGGCAATCCTGCTGGACGTGTTCTGCCACAGTGCTGTCATCAGCGAAGACTGTACCAGATACGTTTCGGCCGGATTCAAAACCCTCAGGGTAAGATGACATTTTCATAGTATTTGAATCATTTTCGGATGGTTGCCGTCTGTGAAATTAGTTTTTATACGTTGGTCTCGTCTGAATTTCCCATACGAATACTAACGTTTTATTTATATAGCAACACGGGCATTCAACCACTTATGGCTAGCTAAAAGCTTTGCAGCATCATCCAGTAAAACATTAGCATATAAATGTGTCAACTTCTGTTATTGTTTAGTGTCAGCCTATAAATAGGAGTGGTTAATAAGGCAAGTGCTGCAGCTATCAGCTTTTAGCCTGTCACCTCTTTAGGACAACCTCTAACCTTTGCTAGCTCCAATAAGTCCATGCTCTTGGACTCAGATCGGATACACAGACCAGTGACTAAATGAGGCTAAACATTGGAAGATGGAGATTGTTGTTATTCTGTTTAAATGCGTTTAATGTTTTTGGATGTGCTGTTACTGACTGCATAACTCCTGTGTTCATTCCTGCTGAATGTGTAGCTTACAGCTTTCTGCTGCTGGTGCTTCGGATGTCTAACGTTAAGTACAAACTCTTTCTGCTGAGGCATGGAGAAGGGGCCTGGAATAAAGAGAACCGATTCTGCAGCTGGGTTGACCAGAAGCTGAGCGAGGATGGGGTGAAGGAGGCCCAGGACTGTGGCAAGCTCCTGAAGGAGCAGGGCTACAAGTTTGACTTAGTTTACACCTCCATACTTAGCCGCTCCATCCAGACAGCCTGGCTGGTGCTGGAAGCTATGGGCCAGGAGTGGGTGCCTGTTGTCAAATCCTGGAGACTTAATGAGCGCCACTATGGCTCCCTGATTGGCTTAAACCGTGCAGAGATGGCCTTACAGCATGGAGAGGAAAAGGTGAAGTTGTGGAGAAGGGGCTATGATGTTACTCCACCTCAGATTGATGAATCTCACCCTTACTTCCTGGAAATCTACAATGACCGCAGGTACACTACTTGTGATGTGCCAAAAGAGACCCTTCCACGTGCAGAGAGCCTGAAAGAGGTGTTGGACAGACTGTTGCCATACTGGGAGAGCACCGTGGTGCCAGAGATAAAAAAGGACAAGACAGTGCTTATTTCGGCTCATGGAAACAGCTGCAGGGCCCTGTTGAAACATCTGGAAGGTATACTACTGAACTGACCCAAGCTTTTATAAACATTGCTGTCTTAGCTTTCCTTTTTGTGGGATATATGCATTTACTTTAATTAAGCAACAGCTCCTCTTTGGGTTTTTGTAAGGTGCTGTTTCTAGTAATCGGAGTCATTGAATTAGGAAGGACCTATTCCAGGTCCACAAATGGAAGGTTGAACTTACACAAAAAGGCCAGTGAGTTTATGTTACATTGGCTGCAGCCATGACATCCACTCTGACCTTTCACCACACTCGTAAGCCTTGAAATAAGGCCACTCAGTAACTTAACATGTTATATACTGTAATATTATGTAGCACAAGATATAAGGGCTGGAACTTTGGTATTGTCATACACTGTCATTAAGGCTTTTATATACAGCACCAAAATTAAAGATCATAAACTGTCATTGTGTTTACGTTCTCTGGCATGATTTTCATATTACCTTCCTTATTTGAACAGGTATATCAGATGAGGAAATCGCAAACGTGACTTTACCTACAGGGATACCTGTGCTGCTTGAGCTGGACGAAAACCTCAGGCCGGTGAATCCTCGACAGCTGTTGGGAGACCAGGCCAAGATTCAGGCGGCCATTAAAAAGGTGGAGGATCAGGGAAAAGCTAAATCATCAACTTGAATAACTGAACTAAATATAGCTCTGTGCACACTTTTTATTTGGCACACTGAAATCCTAGTCTCTTCAAAAGACTTAAATAACTCAATATATAACTATAGACAACAACAATGAAAGATTGTTGTTAGTAAGTTTAAAAGCATAGGTGGAAGCCTTACAGTGATGTTACTGTATGTGTAATTGTGGCCTGACCTGGTTACATGATGTAGATGTAGCACGAAAAAGTTCAGCGATGTACTGCAACTGTTTCAGAACTGGTTTGAACTGTGTGTTGTGTAAACACTGAAGATGTGTTGTTTTGTATCTACTTTTTAAGCTTATGCCTGTATGGTGGCATTAATCTGGCAAAGCTGAAAAGTCTTAAAATATGCCATATTTAGAAAAAAGAAAATATTTACTGTTACATTGCTTTAGGAATATTCTATTGGATTTCAAACCTGCCTTCAGTATTAACATAGTGCTCAAATTCAGTTACTTATTTTAAGTAAAGCATAAAACAGATCTTGTGGTGATTTACGTAAGAATTAAAGCACTCCTGTAACAAATCTTACCTCATATAAAATGATAGCTAGGCTGTTCATTCCAGGAATGGGATGATTGTGAATAAAAGAAATGCTGTAAATATGCATATGCATATAAGTTTTCTGAGTTTAAGACACTGTGCTTTACAGCCATAGCTATTTCGTATGATACCTGTTTTTTGCTTTGCACTTTTGGGAAATATGGTAGACTTATTTAACTGAAACAATTATAAATGATAAATATTATTTTAAACTAATATAATTATTTTAATTATTTAAAAAAAAGCACTATTTGGGTTTTCTTTTTAAATTAAAAATTATTACAACATGTGCAATTGGATGTTGCTTATGTATTTGTAATAACATATCTAAATGTTGCAACCCATTCTTGAGTTTGCACATTATGTCTTGTAGCAGCACTGTGACTTGTCGTATTACTGTATGTTACTTTTGTGTAATGATATGCTAGTTCCTCATAAATGATATTGTTATGTTATATTGTTTCTCGTATAGATGTGCAATTCTGTGTGTAATTTGTGTCTCTTGTTTTCCCAGTTTGTGTTGTTATGTTTCTTTTCCACTGTTATTTTGTACACTGGTGTGTTAGGTCATCAGGAGAAAAGGTAGAAAAACTGATACATTTGCAGTTTAATGCTAGATGATTACATCCTGCCATAGGAGTTTGCATGACAAGAAATAAGGAAATAACTAAGATTATTTTTATATTTGCATCATGTGTTATGTTTTAAGTTTTATTTTATCAGATCTTCATTTTGCAAGAAGAAGGCGTTTCAGATGTCACATTGATATAAAGTTAGCTGTAAATTTAGTGATGGCGCAATAGAAACAAATTAGAAGACAAAACAATGCTGTTTGGGAAGTAACAATATTTCTGCAGTGTGGCTTCTGGTTGCCTTGAGCCCACTGGAAACAATAAACAACTGAGTCCGTTTGTCTACCACAGATGGAACCAGATGACTGGCTCTTCATTTCAGAACCATTTCTGTTATTTGGCCAAACCATTGGGGCTGAATGAGAAAGAAACCCTTTAATTGGAGAAAATACTCACATTCTCAAATGTGATCATAGTGATACATGCATATGCAGTAAGGTGAAAAACTATGGTTTAACTGAATCAATTTAACTCATTAAACTAAATATTAGATTTTATATCAGTAATCTGTTAAAATGTGCTTGACTACTGAAATTATATATAATTATATACCTATTTATTTAAATTGTCTCCTATTTAGTTTTGAAACAGTGGACAGAATGTGCTATTATGTGTGCTTTAACAATGGATAAAATCCTTTTATATGTAGTTGCTTTGAGCCAAGTGTAGAGTAAAATGGAAATAAACAGACATTTTCACTTTTCATTATAGCTGTGAATGAGCACAGACATAATGTCATGAACAAAAGTAGCAACAAGCTGCTGGACATAGTAAAGCAGCAAAGACTTTGTGACAAATCTATACTGTAGACATATAAAAAGGCTCCCACCTCTCCTACACTACTCAGAGTAAGACTCACAGATTGACCAACCACATGATTTGCAGTCAGTTTGCGTTTTCTTGTGGTTCATTTTACATTGTAGTGATTTTCCACTTATTTTATTTATTTTTCCTCAACTGGTCATTTTGCAAGTTTCTGCCATCATCTTTCTGTCCTTAGTGTTGTTCTCTGTTTCTTTTTAGTCATTTTGTGTAGTTTTTTTTCCTAATTTTGTGGCCTTTTGCAGTTATGTTGCCATTTGTTTGACTTTCCAGTAATAAGGTTAACAGACTCCATGGTTCTCTGGTCTAGGGGCCCCTGGACCTATGCCCAGTAGACCTGTCTAGTAATCCATCCACCCTCTGGGGGCACTGTGCCTTATGGCCCTTGTGTTCCCAAATGAAGATGACAAGAGCTTTTAAAATGTAAATAAATAAATGTAAATCAACCAAAGGATTCAGATCATCCCACATGAGTTCAGTGTAGTCCTGCAGCTTAGTGTTGCAGGCTAGATAGTAGCAACAACAAGAATGATGCCATATTTTAGGGGAGATATTACACCATAAGGCTCAAGAGTAGGCAGAAGTAAAAGGTTATGGTTAAGGTAAGGTCTGGGTCAATGTAGCAGACTTTCAAGAGTGTGATCCATGGACAAAGGAGGCCCAACAATTCAGCCAATCAGAAGCTGGAAGATACCAATTTATTTTGTCTTCCTTCAGGCCACCTTCATCTGGGATGGTATCTTCCAGCTTCTTGTTGATTGAACACACCTGATCCAGGTAATCAACAGTGAGTAGAGCAGAAATAGTTGGAAAACAAGCAGAACAGTGGCCCCTAAATGTTGCCCACTGCTGTTCTATGCTAACGAATACAGCGTACAGAGACTATGTAGCCTACTATGGTGTTCTCATAGGGACTATGTCATTCGCCATTCTCATAACATTTTTACCCTCGGCTCACCCCGTAGATTTTGGAAATCAGGATTAATATATTTATTAAAATTTTTATTTTAAGACAACCAGATGGTGGGTCAACTTTCATTTGTGTTCACAGCTTCAAGGCTTCAGTCTTACTAAGAACAGTGACACCTGGTACACACTGAAGATACAACTCCACAACGTAGCTATTACAGCTACTGGATACTCATTCACTAACATTGGCCTTTAGTTAGTTAGTTTTTGTTTAGTAAAACAGAATATCGAGAACAGGCAGTTTCCTTTTCCGTTTTTATTTAGCACAATGTATTTTACCATTCTATCCCGCTATCATCTCGTTTAAATATTTTCCCGTATTTCTTCCGTATTTTTGATGTAACATCTACTGAACTCACTGAAACGGCACCCGCAAATAAAACTAGTAGAAGAAGAATAGCGCTTGAAGAAGAACAGCAGCATCCCGGGGGAAACAGCGGTCCAGGGGGGGGGGGAGGGGCAGAGGGATGGGGAGTGGTTGTAGTTGGATTTCCCTTATTTTCAAATCCCAGTATTGACATGTATGATCTTTGTGGCAGCAGTGACGTTATGTATCCGGGTAGACCAGCTTTCACGTGTAGCCCACATTCAGGCATGTTTCAGGCTTAGTTAGAACAACATTTTATCATTCATTCAGAAATGCATGAGTTGTGCTTACTGCTTATTCCAGCACTGAAAATAATTAGTAAGTAGAAAACCAAGCAAACAACAGATGCCACTGCAATTTCCACGTACAGTTCAACAGTGTGCATGCAAGCACACACACACATCGACCCTGTGTGAACATCAGTGAGTTGCAGCATGAGCAGGCGGGGCTGTTCATGCTGTGCTTATAAACCTCTTCTTGGTGTCCCTCTGCTGATTCCCAGCTGTAACAGTCACTTTGGTCTGCAGGCCTGGTAAGTTTTCATGATGCTCTTATAATTTATGTGGTTAATACAGATTAAGGTAAATTGTCTTTGTCTTGTTTAGAGGGATTTATATAGAAGAGTAATACATTTGTAGTCAAAGTTTAGCAGATAATTACTGGCACTAATAACTGCTGGTTTTCCTGCCTTCCTTACTTCATTTAATGCCATAACTTGTTAACAGCACTTAGACCTAACCAGCTGGTTTGGTTTAGAAACATCTGCTATAAATTCAGGACTGCAACCTACTTCTTGACAGCAGGCATAAGATGTTAAAAGGTTTAGAGAGGGTGTTGAGGAAGTTGAACTTGACCCTCTCCTCCACAAACCTGCATGTGGACTAGCTTGAGCAGGATCCTGGAAGGACTTTCTTAGAGTAACATCTGGGCAAGATAGAATTAAATGTGTATGAGAACACATGTATTCCAAAGATTAAAATGGTTGGTCAAAGTGATACATTTTATATATTTTTTTGGATCAAGATAGTCAACGGTACGTAATAAAATATTAGTGAGTTTTATTTATTGCAATAAAAGCAAATAAATCACCAGTCCTTTCAATTGAACTTCATCTAATTAGCTACTTAAAGGATTTTTTGCAAAGGTGGAAAATAAAAGACCAGGGTGCAACATAAAAAAAATTAAAGCTCATTTACTTTAGAATATTTCTGCTGAGGAGTCTCAGTTTGATTGTATTGTATCCAAGCTGCACACACGAAATGATATAAAGATGGCAAGACCCACATAGCTCTAACATGGTATGCCAGAAGAATGGCACATTTCTCATTTCCTTATTATTATGTAACTGTAAATTGAAACATATGCATGTAGGTGGTTCTGCCATTATCTGACTGTAGTTTGTATTAATCATACATTGAGCAGACATCTGGCTATGGAAACGCTGTTTGCAGTGGTGGACATGCCAAGGCAGACTGCTATTCCTTAGATGGTATTGAAGATAAAGGCTACAACCACATAGGGTTGGAGTGTGTGAGTTTATGACTATGGGCTCATCTCCTTGGGGACTGGAAGAGTGTTTGGGTTTCCGGAGCATCTTCACCCTCCATTTCAGAATTTTGCATCATAAGAGTGAAAACAGCTGTGCAGCCACAGTAAAATGTTTAATAGTTTGCTCTAAAATGTAAATGTGATTTATAAGACATTTGAGTTTAAACTTTCCAGGAACATTCAGTATGCACAAGTGCATGAGAACACATATCCTTCTGACAAAAATACAGTAAGAAGTGTTTACAAATTTGAGGTGTTTAGTTGTGGGTGGTTTATATTGCCTATTAACAAGCAGCATCCAAACACACTAGAGGCCTTTTTAACCATTGGAATTTAAAAATTAAAAAGAAAGAGTGAATAAAAATAAAACTGATGTAGGGTTTTAAGTTGCTGATGTTTCTTTCTGAACAAAAAATGAGTCTTTGTAATTTAACATAAAGAGAAGTTTCTACTCTAGTCGTATAGGTGGGACACTAAACGGGAGAGGAAATGGTTTTTCACATGAACAAACTGCAGAAGAGACAGAGGTGAGCATTATTGGCAATGACATTGCTGGAGCTAGTCATCAGCAATTAGTCTGCCATCAGGTCTGCTTAGATAAAGGAGAAATAACATACCTTACATCAAAACTTGAAAGATTTCAGAGATTTCATTTGTTTAATTTTCCAGCTGTTCCTGCTACACTGTTTAAAACTTCTATTTTTATAAAATCAATATAAAAATAACAGTCTTAGTAACAATGACAATCAGCCTCAGTCATATTATCTGGCCCCCAGCAGCATTATGGAAAGCTGATTCATAGCAATCACAATGGAAATAAGTTATTCTGGGATTGCCATTTTGTATAGCAACAGGTATTTCCTAGAGTAAACCACGCTCTCTGTCCATGGCCTTGCACCTTGCCAAGCAGGGACACTACAGCTAACACTGCCTGTGTACTTCCTTAAAAGGAGGCTGAGTACACCATCTCAGCTGGGATGTGGAACAAGACTTTGAATCTGGATTTATTTAGCATCTTGACATATTTTTATTCCAGTTTCTTTTATCAAACAAGCTCAACATTGCTTTATCAATTTCCACTTTTTTAAGGTTCAGCTGTCAGTTGTTGGTGGACTCCTTGTGTCCTTTTGCTAATTAAGAGCTGGGTTACAGAGCACTAAGTGGAGAGCTGCGGAGCCTGAGTGTGTGTCCTGTCCAGCCTGTTTGTTTGTGAATGATAAGATGCTCATAAATCTTCACTTGTCTATGGTTAACAGCCATATAACAACCCACACTCCTCTTCAACCATACCAGACATATTTTAATGAGCTGCAGAAAAGGTCACCACAGTATGTTGTGGCTTGTAAATTGTGCGGAATTTGTGTCCCACTCAGGGACTTTTTCATACATGACCATGTTTGGTCATGTGGAGTACGCAGCTGCTTCGTGATCAATTGTAAACGTCTCTCTGGCAAGTGTTTATCTATAAGCGTGTTGAAACACTGTCTTCATTTTTGAATGAGAACCCTGTCTGATTCAAAGTTACCTGAACACCCATACGTGTATTTGTATATTTAGCTGATGCTGTTGTTTGGGGCAAATTACAATGAGAGAAACAAAAATGATTTATTTTAATTCCAACTAACCCGTGCAGTAACTACAACGGATTTACAGCATTAAATGAAACAAGTATCCAAGTAGAGCACCGCTCTCATTGTTTGTGCTACGGGGGAACCACAGCACAGAACCTGGCTGTCATTAGTGAAAGCATTAATCAAACTGTAAAATCTGGACATTAGACATGTTTATGATTCATTTATAGAATCACACTCCTCTTCAACCACACCAGACATATTTTAATGAGCTGCAGAAAAGAAAATGTTTATGATTCATCATAAACACTTTTAACTGCAAAGTTTTAGTGTGAAGAAACTGTATTCACAGAAGTTCAGAGT
Source organism: Mastacembelus armatus (assembly GCF_900324485.2). NCBI lineage: Eukaryota > Metazoa > Chordata > Actinopteri > Synbranchiformes > Mastacembelidae > Mastacembelus > Mastacembelus armatus. The sequence continues at coordinate 7,098,999 of NC_046638.1, read as the reverse complement.
CATAGTCAACAGCTAATACACTCAAGTCAGTAATTATTAGAGTAAAATACACAGAGTTCAATCACCAAAAGACATAACAGCAAGTTAGGGTAGCTAATCTAGTAACACTACCCTATAAATTAGTGAAAACTGTATTTGTTGTTTTATGGTTTCCTTTTTGTTACACTCAGTAATTGTAGACTACTTGATTGATTACAAGAGAGACGGAACTGACAGTAATATCCAGCTGCCTGCATATCTTTCCCGAACAATTCCTGACTGAAGATGTGTGGTCTACTGTAACTTGCCAAACCAAATGTAAATCAGAACATAATTCTTCCCCCTGCCTTCTTGTGATGTCTGATTAATACACTGGCAGACCTTCTAGACGCCATCAAGCCAGTAATTACAAAGCCAGACGATATACAAATAGCACATGGTGGCCACACAATGTTGAGATGAACAGAAACACAGGCAAGAATCATCCAATTGAAATTATGGGGCTTTTAGTGCAAGGCTTTTAACATTTGTATTGCATAGCAAGCACTAAAGTCTTAAAGGACTAATTTTAACCTTTAGTGAACCACTTGAGAAATTATGATGTTAAATGCTAGTTTGCATCACAAAACCTGGATGGTTTTAGTGGATGTACTTAAATCTGTTCAGAATTTGGGGAGCCTTTTTTCTACTGTGGTTCATGTAGCTGTTTGACAAACAGCCCTGTAACAAAACCAGCAACCATTTAAGTGTCCATTAAAGAAATCCTTCAGTATTTGTCTAAATAAAATTACTTTAGCTGGGATGTAATGCAAGTTATATATTTTTAAACACTTTAAAACTTTTTTTAGGACTTTGAATGAACCACACCAGTCAACTACATGTAGTTAGTAAACCTGCCATATTTTAATTTGCATTGCATAAAAAAAGTCAGAATGGTTTCCTCCTTGCTGCTGTTTTCCTCATGTGAGCTTTCAATTGTTGCAACATGCATATTGAGCAGTGACTGAAGAGTGTTACAGGTGGCAGCCAGTCGAGCCAGCCAGTTGCCAGTTGTATGAGTGCAGACTGAACCTGGTGAGAGAAAGAGGTGCTGCACTAGCTTTTGGTCCCATCAAAGTCAGAGCAGGCCACAAAAAGGAGAGCTCACCCAGATGAAACAAATCACTTGCACATGTGTGAATTAGAAACTGTCCAGGGCACCTGTTATGTGAGAATGATTTGTGGATTTTTTCCCAATTTATGACAAGACTGTAAAAACGTGAAGCCTACAACTGCCCATGTAAAAAAACACAAGTCTGAGTTTATATGTAAGGAGCTTTGAGGGGCTATTTTATTGTCATGGGTAAGTACAGGCAGACATTTCTGTGAACAATGCTTCCTTCTAAAGGCACACTTTGTTTTTGCATTATTTCAGACCATAAACCATAGAAATCAGCTGCCTGATGACTGATGGTGCAGCTGTTAGGGGGAGCTCTCAAGTGAGGTACCTGTATTCAGTGTGTACGTGTTTGTGTGTGAAATTACATTTGTGTGAAAAGAAGGAGGCAGAATGACAATCAGCTACTTGCTACCAGAGTGGAGAGAATTTTTAGAAATTCAGAACTGAGGCAGCCCCACTGGACTCAGGCCAAATCAGACAGGGGAGGATCATGGCTCTGACATGTCCGTGAGCTGTGAGTCTGCAGGTCAGCCAGTTTTTGTCTGCTGTTCCACAGAGCCTATAATCCTCAAGGTCCTGGTGCTGAAACACAGATTAGCCTCTGTCTGTGATAGATATTTGTCTTTTGTGTGATTATAAGAGAAATGATGTCAGTGAAGATGTGAAATTTTTCACCTTCATATATTTAAGCTGGAATGGGCTTGGTGCCACAGACAGTGTTGGAAAGTTAGATAAGTATTGAAAAATGGACTATAAACCCTATTGTTTCTTTTTTTGTCATGTGATGTATTGATGAGATAAATACAGACTACTGGACGCTTTAACTCTTTATGTACAGTGGTGTGTTTTCATATTTGGACAAAATACCATGAAATCTATTGCATTTAGTGATTTTTTTTTTAAATCATTCCATTTCCATAACTTTAGTCCATTCATGCAGATTTAAAAAACAATCTCATTCCCACAGCTTTTGGCAATTTACTCCTGTACTATACACATTATGTTATGTTCTACATTAGTGACAAATGTTTTGTCCACAATGATGTGATGTTAAGGGTTGCAATAAATCACTGTGTTTCTGGGAAGTAAAGTGTAAAAAAGTGTCATCCTTATCCAGAAAAGCTCTAAACTGTCCTGTACACATGTAATTGGTGTTTTAGGGGCCTCTTTTGGCCCATTGTGTTTATAGGCCTTTATGTCTGTATATGGTATTTGCCATTATAGGCTTATTTACTATTATGACCCACTGCTCGCTGTTGGTGGGCTTCAGATCTGAAGATACAGATCCTGACATAAAAGGATGGTACTGAAGTGGCTTTTTTTAGTATAACCTTATAAGACTAATGATGTAGCTGCTAAACTGCTTTTGACCTGGTTGAGATATAAATATATTGCAGGTGCATCACATCAATGTAAGGGGTGAAAGCACACACAATGGTGCAAGATATAAACAGGATGAAGTGTTATGTTGACTTGGCTCTGTGAGTGGCCATTATTTCATTCAGCACTCCTTGGCTTGTTGTTACAGCAGAAGATTCATGGTTTGCCCATGACTATATCATTGCCTTTCAGCATGTTGTCCATGCTGTCATGTATGTCATACTGTTACATAGAATCCACTGATATACTCACCCAAACTTCACTCATTTGGGCTCATCGGACTTACGTAAGAAATTATACATACTTTTGATTTATTCATTAGATTTATTGAGGCTAAATATGAGGAAGTTTTTGCTGGTTTAATTTTCCTTCCTCCTCTGAGTGGGAAAGAGCTTTTAACCTTTCTCAAATCACGTAATATGTACTTTTACACTGCAGTGCCCCGTGGCTCGCTGTACTGGCAGATTTTCTTGCAGACTTGGTTTATGGCAGCTGCTTACAGTGTAGCTGATATGGTTTTCAATGGTTTTATGTAAGAAAAGAAGTTTAGTGGATAAAGAGTTTTTATTGGCAGTGGTTTGGAAATGGCTCTCAAGTCTAAAGGTGTTAACAACGTACTTTCTCAAACAGAAATATTGGAGTTCAGTCTATGCACCACACTTTTCAAAGATATGATCTATTAACATTTATTATTATACACCAAATTTATTGCTTTCTATAGCCAGGAAGTGTTTTGCAGTTTGTGACTTGGCACAGGATGTCGTGGTCTTACTGTATTATGTACTCAACTTTGAGAAATTACCCCTACCAGAGCAAGCCAAAATACTTATTTATTGCTTCTTTAGTGCAGGCTTTGTATAGTAGATTGATTGCTTTAGACACACACTGGATTGTAGACTATATACTTTGGCAGCCTTATACTAGAATTATCAATTTATTTATAACGAACAAAGAATCTGTAATGACTTTTAAATGCACGTACGTTTGATACCATGTGGTTGACTTGCACTAGAGCAGAGGGAGTCCACTGATTATTATGATTAATGAGGGGTATATTGTTTAGAAATAAAATGTCTGTACCATCCATATAAAGCTGTCTTGCGGCTTGGGGTGCTGAGTTGATCTAGTGACTCCATCTGTATTCAGTAAATAAGATTACGTGAGCAGTTCATCCAAACTGTTTTTTTTTTTTTTTTTTTACTGAATTTAAGATATTATTCAAGAAAACTGGGTGAGTCCAGTGGGTTCACATACTGTCTTTCCCTTGTAAATGATTACAGGTCAAGGAAGAATAAATCGCAGTGAGTGGAATTGTGGAGGTGTGGATACAATTTGAATAATGAAAACCTAATCAAATTTAAAAACACATGCTGTACACTCGACAAGAGGTAAGCAAGAAGGATAAGACAAAAGAAATAATTAGAGAGTCTTAAGTCAGAGGTCAGGAAGGGGAAAGTGACAGAGGGAGAGAGCAGGAGTCAGGTTGATGAGGAGGAGGGAGGTTGAGAGGAAAAGAGAGGGGAGCAGAGAGGCAGGCTTTGCCTTTTCTGGTAGTTAAAGTTGCTGAAAGAACAAGCAGGAATTCTTTGTGCTGCAGAAGAGCTGAGATATAAACCAGACTGCAGACGTTGATATATGAAAAAAAGGGAGACTCTGTTGTCCATGGACTAAACTTCAGATACTGCTAAGGTATTGTAAACCAACAGCCACTGTAGTTTTTTTTTTGTTTTTTTCACAACTTATTACCCATGAAGCTGTCTTGGGTGGTCTGCTACACTTTGATGTGTTTCAACTGAATCCAACAAATTTATTTGTGGGTGCTATTTATTGAATTTAGCATGTTTCTCAGTCACAATCATAGTTTGCACTAAGGTGTGTGGAATAACAATCATACATTAAGATTTTTGCAAGAATGAAATGTACAATGGATGGATAGATGACTCAATGGTGATTGATTTTGACATGATCTGATTGTGTCTTTCAGTGAGAAAGAAGAAACTTCTAAACATCATGGATGATGACTTTGACCGCCGCATGGAGCTGAGGAGGCAGAGGAGGGAGCAGATGCGCCTTGAGGCTGAAAAGTAAGTAAACCCTTGCATGCAAGAGAGCACATACACATGAGCACACCATCATGGACATGCACACATTAGTGAATTTTCAATTCAAGGGTGAATGCCTAGTCAAATTTTCACAAACACTATAAAAGGACAGGGGACATCTGACATATCATCTTCAATTAATGCCTCAACTTTGACTGACTCATCGTTCACAAAATAAACCTGACATACTTTAAGGATCAATAGAGCATAGTGGATAATCAGGGGCCAACATTTGTGCAGCTGTCCCATATATACTATGTAGTGCACTATAATATATTGACAAGCTATAAAACTGTGAAATGAGGTTCTCAAGACCTTTAAAATGCTAAAGATGTTTCTCTGATATTTTTTTCTTGCTCTTCTAATGATCCACTAACAAGACAAAGTCCTACTGACAGATGTTCAGTGATTAAAGTCTACTGTGTTTATGTGTGTATATACTCTTTCATGAGGGAGCAGAGAGTGGCTTTGTGACTTCACGTAAAACTGTGGCGCAGATCAGGCAGGATGTAAATGGATGCAAGGAGGCAGTCAGCTCTCCCTCCCTCCTTCTCTCTCTACAGCACTGTTATGAAGTCTTTACTCACATGCACTCTTAGAGTGAAATGCAGGGATATAAACTCATAGGGAGCAGGAAAAATTAATTTACTTATTTAATTTCACCATAAAATGAAAAGGCCTGGTAATGATGGAGTTTATAAGTTTTCCCACTGTGAAAAATATGTAATCAAAAAGTCAAAGCCAGCAATGAATCCACCCTACCCAGCATTTTCTTTTGTAGCCAAAGGCTAATATATCAAATTGTGCCATAGAGTGCTGCTGTTTTCTGAAAGCTACTAAGACACATTAATGAGTGTGGCACTGGGTGAAATCTTCCAGGAAAATATTCAGCTGTCACACAAATAAAACATGGAATAACTAGAGGTTATGTGACCTTTTATGATTTTCATGCTTGGCACTGAGACCAAGAGACACTGGTCAGAAAAAATAAAATCAGTAAAAGAATGTCATCACTTTTATCCATGAAAGAATGACATTGAAATTTGGCTTTTGCCAGATTGTCAAAATGTTCATTCAATCAATCACAGCTAACCACAACACCACATCATTTTCTTCCAGTTCAGAAGTTGTTGTAGTCATCTCAGATGCCCCATTAGAGCCTGAGTGAAAAAAAAAGAAGAAGACGCGTTCCAAGCAATTTTCTCACAGTCGTGTAGCCAGTTCTGCCAAGCTGTGCCAACCCAACCTGCCTTGCCTTTACTGCCTCTCCGGCCTCTCAGCTCCTCTCTGAAGCCTGAAGAAATATTTGGGCTGCACAGTATAGCCTTCTTTGAATGCCCCATTCTCCCTCCATTTATTTTGATTCTCATCCCTTAACCTGCTACTCAGGAAATGTAACTGTAACATTTTGATGCACTCTCAGTGCAGACCTCTAGTTTGGGGTGGAGTAATATCTAATTGAATTACTTCCTCAGTGATTTCTCTCGGCAACCCATGACATGTGGTGGAACCGTTGCCGGAGGATTTGTTGGATTTCCTCCTCATTTGGGTCTTTGTTTCTGACTTAAAGACAGGAAGGATTCCTGTGGTTCCCATCCTCCTCTTGCAACATCTGTAAATCATTGTGCAGTAGATTCAGGAAGAGAAAAGGGAAATAATGGTGTTCTATCAATGGGCAATTTCAAGGTCTTTCACTGCCTCATAAAGCCTGATAAGGTACAGCCTGGAAAGGTACAGCCTGGCATGCTCAAAAGTCTCACAGTAGATGTGATCACAGATGGATGAAGGTAAGTGGCAGGATGTGCAAAAGATGTTAAGACTGAGGGGAAGGTAGGAGGGCAAAGATTTGGGGATTTTCTCTCATTTCTAATTCAGTACACTGTATTGTTTCTACTTAAGAAAGATTTCTTATCTTCTCATCCTCTTTTTCTTATCGCCACAACCTTTGTCTCGGATTCAACATGTTTGTCCCAAGGGGGTCAATTTTTGGAGGACTCTCAGCTGCTTCAAAGTGACATTTGGTTCTCAGACATATGCATAGTGTGTGTTTTTTATTATTCCTTAGTCTGTTTTCCCTCTGTTGTGGCATCTCCAATCTCCATCATATCTTTTGACGTCAGCTTGAGAGGAATGGCTTTCATCAATGGTTTGCAACCCTGGGGGTCAGGATTTCTCAAAAAGCAAAAACACTGACACGTCACCAGAAAACTTGTTACACAAAGCAATGTATGCTTTTCTGTATTTGTCTGTGAAATACTTGGCCTATACAGACAAGTATACAGTAAAAGTAACAATAGTACCACTAAGTACAATACACAGTAGAGTTGAAGTACAAAATTAAACTTAGATATGAAATATTTCCGTACACCTAAAGTATACTTTTAGAAACCACAAAGTGGGCCAGCTTAGTCCCAAGAAGTCTTGATTACTATTAATATAGAAAATGATCATCCTTATCCCTTAACTGACGCATTAATGTACACCGTACTATGTTTCAGAACAGGTTATGTCAACGATGATGATGAGGAGGAAGCTCGGGAGCGAAGGAGACGTGCACGGGAAGAAAGAAAGAAGATTAGGGAATTAGAGGAGTCTGATACTACTAATGTGATCGACACTAACAGGTATAGTGTAGATGAAGCCTGTGGGAAATAGGATAAGGGACAAAACGTGTATCATTAATGGTACACAAAATAAATACATAAAAGCAAAATGCAAAGAGGACCTCTCACCTGTGAGTTTGTTTTTTCTGTCATCAGCATAGAGTTGAGCCGTGTCATTTGATGGACAGGTGCTGAAACGTTGGAATAATTTATTTCTCACTGATCGAGTATGTGTTGAAGCAGCAGGTACATACTGTATGATGCTAAGCTAAATGTGCGCAACTGAGTGAGAAACCTTAGAAAAACTCTCCACAACAGTTCAAGAACCAGTTTTTAAACTCCTGGTATTGATAATCACATCCAGCCTTAACATTTTGAACTGAGTCCAGTGACTGTGTGGTTCTTTTACTGATATTTTCTCTGGTTAGCCACAGCAGAGCACTTCTGACATGTGGGTTAAGCACTCTTGATTACAGAAGAAATTTGACTTTAAAGGGCATTTAGAGATTCAGCTTTAATTAGACTTAAATTTCAGGCTTTACTGAATTACAAACAAATCAATTTCACATTATTTCAGTGTGACAGAGACCGAGTCCTCCTTCACCACCACTGCCGGTGGTGCAGATGATGACCAGGCTCTGCTGGAGCGCCTGGCCAGGAGGGAGGAGCGCAGGCAGCAGCGGATGAAGGAGGCCATGGAGAGACAGAAAGAATACGACCCCACCAGTAGCACCACCAATGACACACATAGCACACTGATAGATCAATCCTCCATCAGCAGCAGCAGACCACAACATTCAGAGGAAGAAGAGACGAAGACGGAAGAGAAACCTGCCCAGGAAGAGGTGGAAGAGACTGGTATAAACTCCTGGATGAAAGAGGAAGAAGACAAGAAGGAGGAAGATAAGGTAAAGTTGAGTGTCTAGATTTTCTGAAACAGAACTTGTATTGAAGGAGACAAAATATGTTTTATCCTGATTTTTTTTTACTTGTGACAGGAAACTGTTGTGGAATCAAGAATACCAGTCACAAGAAATGAGGTATGGATTTATTTTAGCATCTGACTAACTTTATTATGTTGACATACTTACAGAACATGATAGAAAATAAGCTTCTTGTTTTCTAGGAGGAAAATGAGGCCACAACCACAGAAGCAGAGGTAGATCTGGGAAAGAAAGATGCTGATGAGGAAGCTGCTCCTGATGTTGATGAGGAGGAAGAAGAAAGGAAGAGAAAGGAAGAGGAAGAAGAAAGACACAAAAAAGCAATGGAAGAAAAGCATAGGATAGAAGAGGAGGAGAGGCAAAAAAGGGAAATGGAAGACAAGCTAAAGAGGGAGGAAGAAGAAAGGCTGGAGGAGGAAAGGAGGAAGGAAGAAGAGGAACAACAACAAAAGGAAGCAGAAGAGAGGGTGAGAAGGGAAGAAGAAGAAAAAGAAAGACAGAAAAAGGAAATGAAGGAAAAAATGAGAATTGAAGAGGAGGAAAAACGGAAAAAGGAAATGGAGGAGCGGCTGAAAAAAGAGGAGGAGGAAAAACGAAAAAAGGAGTTGGAGGAAAAGAAGAAGAAAGAAGAGGAAGAAAAACGCAAAAAAGAAATGGAAGATAAGAAGAAAAAGGAGGAGGAAGAGAAGCAAAAAAAGAGAGAGCTTGAAGAGAAGAAGAAACAAGAGGAGGAGAGACGGAAAAGGGAGATGGAGGAAAAAAAGAAAGAAGAGGAGGAAAAGAGGAGAAAGGAGGCTGAAGAGAAGAAGAAAAAAGAGGAAGAGGATAAACGCAAAAAGAGAGAGTTGGAAGAAAAAAAGAAGAAAGAGGAGGTATTTAAGTGATTTGTGGGTCTCTGTAATAAAGTTGCTCTGTATAAATATTCCCATTTGTAAAGAGACATTTCAATGTGGTCCCACAGTTAATCAACATTAAATTACCCTGGGGGACCACATTTGCTTCTTCCAGACTTTGTTCTCGCTTTGCAGATATTTGCTGTACGATACAGTGACATAATGTTTCTCCACTGATCCTGTTGTTGTCATTGTTAATGAACATTAATCTTTTTCTGTTTCCTGTGTGAAGGAGGAGAAGCCGAAGAGATTTGGTTTTAAGGAAAAGGTACAACGAAGTAGTCATTTAAAAGCACCAAATTCAGTCTTGTTTAATATGGAAGATATGAAAAGCAACAGTGTTTTGATGTTTGACTTTTCCCCATTTTCTGCAAGAATGAACCAGCCAAACAGAACGGCGCTTTCATTGAGAATAAACTTAAGAAAACAGAGAAGACATCAAGGTAAATCTCATATATATATATATATGTATATGGATATGTGAAAAATATTCATGATGAAGTTGTAGGATGTTTTTTTAAGGAATTTGAGTTTGTACTGTACATGTATTGTTCATTAAAGAACTGTATTTTGTTGAGAGCAGAGACAATGCTCCCTCCACTAAGGCAGAAGACTTGGAGCGACAGGAGGCTGAGCGCAAGCTGCAGGAGCTGAAGCGCCGACGAAACAACACAGAAAGTGAGGAGTTTGAGAAGATGAAGCAGAAGCAGCAGGACGCCGAGGCTGAGCTGGAGGAGCTGAAGAGGAAGAGAGAGGACAGGAGGAAGATCCTGGAGGAAGAGGAGAGACAGAAGAAACAGGAGCTGGAGGAAAAGAAAGCCAAAGAACAGGTGAAGAGGGACTCCACGTTCAGGAATAACTATACCAAATAAATATTCTGCTTTGGGAAATCTGTTTTCATATAGTGGTTCTCATAACAGGAGGAGAGGAAGAGGATGAGGGAGGAGATAGAGAAGAGGAGGGCAGAAGCTGCAGAGAAGAAGAAACAGAAGGAGGAAGAGTCTACAAAACTTGCCTTTACTGTCAGTCCCAAAGGCTCCTCAAAGGTGAGTTTTGAAGCAGAGGTTCAGGCGTCTCGAAGCTGTTTTAGAGGATTCCCAGCACAACAAACAAATTCAATAAGTCAATTTCCCTATTGTTCAAGGTAACACGTTTTCAGTTCAGTTACCGTTACCTCTATGCAGACAATTTTCATTTAAACTGCACACATTGTGCCATATCTGTGCCATATCTGTGCCATGTCTGTGCCACTTACCTGTTAATTATCCAGAGTAGTAGGATTATTTGTCCTGAAAGGAGAAGTCCCTGTAAACACTGTCAATACTGTTGCACAAAAAAGTTAATTTCACCTCTTTTATCTTGTGGTGGAGACAGACGTCTGAGACAAATATTGGAAAAGGTATATTGGGAAAGGTAGACAAATATAACCAAGGTGTCTGTAGCTCTGTAGTTGGAGCAGGAGGCTGAAAAGGTAAGTGAACTTGCTTTAAAACCCTTTAAAATGACCCCAAATCTAACGGTTTATAAGCTAGAAAAATACTGTTATTGTACAAATGTGCAGTATTTATTTTCAGTCTAAGAACTGGATGGAAATGCTGATACCACTCTGTTTGTTTTAAAAATATGAAGCTAACTAAATTAAGCTTCTGGCTGTAGTTTCATAGTCTGTAAAAACATCAGAGTGATCTTCTCATCTAACTCTCAGCTGAAAGTGAACACGTGTTTTTGCCAAATGTGACACTATTCCTTTGCTCCCAGCTTCTGACCTGATAGAATTGCACAGGTTGTCATTTCCTCCCATACAGCAGCAGCTCTCTGATCCCCCGAAATGCAAATGCATTTGTTTCCCTTTATGGTCAACATGTGTCATTGGCAAATGTGATTGTTGGTTTTGCTGTTCCCTTTTTAACTACTGTTTTTAATTTTTTGATAGCAATAATATAGCGTTAGTTGACAAAGACAAAAAGAAAAACAAGTGGTCTGATGTCTGAGCTGTACTCAAATATGGCTGTAGTTGAACAAGACCATGACTGGGTAAAGTTCTCGCTGGAGTATTTTTGGAAGAATGCTGAGAATTGTGTGTGTGTGTGTGTGTGTGTGTGTGTGTTTTCATCTCTGTGTGCTTACATGGAAATTATAATTCGTTTTCAACAGCCTTTCTCAGTCCTGAGCCCAAACCGGGCTATGAGTGTGTTTGTGCTGTATGTGTGTATGTCCTGGCTCCCTGACAGCCACATTCTCCAGTTCAATCATTCAGGCACCAACCAATACATTGTTAAAGTGGAGAGAGACCTGCACAGGTTGTGCCAGAGACCAGTGCAAAGCCAGGACAGCTTGACCCTATCTGATTGTGCATGTGCGATGTGCCAGTGACAGACTCGTTTGTAATTTTAATGTGTTGCTTTTTCCAGATTGGTGAAAAGGCTGAATTCTTGAGCAAATCAGCCCAAAAAAGGTTAGACACAAGAAGTCTTTTACAGTAAACTGCAAATAATTAACCCAGACACACTTATATCGGTGTGAGCTTTACTAATGTCCCATGTGCTGTTCAACCTCACAGCACTGCAGCCAGAGTGTCACACACTCCTATTGTCTCCAAGATAGGCAACAGGTTGGAGCAGTACACGTCTGCCCTCCAGGTGAGATTCAGAGATGGTAAAAGTAGGTTATCATGTGTTTTCATGTAAAATCTTTACATTAATAATAATTACAGCTGAATAATAATTAAAGCAGTAAAATATATAACATTGCTCTTTGAGATGTGGTGGAATTAACATATGAAGCTGCATGACCTTGGAAATATTCAAGTGTAGTTCTAGAGTAAATGTATTTTAGTTACTTTCCTATCGCTGTTCGTAGCTCAATGTAGAGCTTGTTTTTGGCCTGTATTAAAGTAGTTAAATCCATCCTCTGTCTCTACAGGGAAACAAAGAAGTCAAATCCCCCAAGTCTCCAGTGGCAGATATTCCCACAGGAGGCACACGCAGCATCAAGAGCATGTGGGAGAAAGGCAACGTTGGCGGCTCCTCTGAGAGTCCAGCCCCTGCCAACAAGGAGAAGGTTTGAGAGGAATAACACAAGAAGGGCTGACATGTATATTGATATCTGACTGAATATTTGAGATGTCTCTTTTTCCAGGATGTGGCTGGTATCAAAGGAGGCGTGGCCGGACGTGTCAACAGCTGGATGGCAAAGCCTGCAGAGGCAGAGAAGACGACACCAGCACCTGAACCGGCAGCAGCAGCATCACCAGCCGCAGCAAAGCCAGCAGTAAGACCTGATAAATCCTGGTCTTGATCACACGCACACACACTGTAAATTAGACACCAGTGTTACTTCAATAGAGTAATCCTTTGATATCCTGTACATGCTAATGAGGTCATTTGCACGTTAACATGCCAGTCTTTTGTTGGCTGCAGACTTTATATCTGAGCTGTGCAAGTGGACAGTGATCCTGTCTGGAGTCTAGTGACACCACATGGACAGTTTAGTTAACAGCATCTGCCAGCAAAGCATAGTATTATCTAATATTTATACATTTATGTATAAATATATATAGTATAAATACTATGATAATATTATGCTAAGTGTGGAATCATTGTATAAAAGGATCCCGCTGTTGCTGACAACTTCTCTACCACAACGTGCTGAGCACCAGTTTTTTTTCCTTCTTGTACAGGCATTTAGACACAACTCTATATATCAGTCACTATGACAACAGTAGCCAGTTCAGGATAATACTACACTCCATGTACCAGAGCAAGAATAGATCTCATTGTTTTTGTTTTTCGGAATTGAATTAATTATTTTCAGAAAACTATAAGCTTTAGTTTCACTCTCCTTCAGACAAGGGTTAAAGGTCACGTCCCTTCACATTTGTTACCTACAGAGACACTATCATCCTATCTCAAACAAGCAGCAGGTATGCAGATTCTGAATTTTAAAACTGGTTTATTTATTACTGTATATTAAATACAGTAGGTGACATGTGGACACTGTGTCCTTTTCTTAAAGTGGGACACCAGCTGCTAATCCAACCAGGACTTCTGGAGACATTACACTATGTGGCACGGCTGGATGATGTGTGACATGGTTCTTACATGAATTTTATGAGCTAGATATCTTTAGTGTCAAACGTCTTGGCCACAGGAGCTGCCACAAGCTCGCCTTTACTTTTGCTGCAACACTTCCCCCTCATCGGATGACACCGTGCAGCAGTGTAGTGCACATTTGTAGTCTTTGTGTGTTTACTACAGTGTTTAATTCTCTTCTGCCTTCCTTTCCCCTTTGCTAACTCACTCCATTTTCAGTTCTCCTCACTCAAACTTTTCCTGCTGTTGTATGTCTACTCTTCAAACTATTAAAGGTACCACTTTGCATATGTTTCACCATAACTGCAACTAAAAATCACAAGCCTCATAAATATGTATGGAAATCAAGTGCATAAGACAAGTGGTGGAAAGTAGCTAAGAACACTGAATTATTTATTATTATTTATGTACTTGCATTGTACATAAGTGCTTTTTTTTTACTCAAGTAAAAAATCTAATTATTTCATGTTTTGTCTTATTTGTGACAGGATGTGAAACCAGGAGATGCTGGTACCAAGCGTGGCATGTGGGAAACTAAGAAGAGCTCTCCACCTGCCAAGGTACAGGTTACATGCACACTTCTTGTACTGTATGAAGGAGGGGCGATGTTAGCATTTTATGTATGATCCTGTTTTTGTTTTTTTTTTTGTTTTTTGCTTCATTCAGTCTACCTAATAGATGGGTGAAAAAAGGTAATTTGTAGATCTGTGCAAACAACACTCAGTGCACCTTCCACCTGGCATGATGTGAATGATTTTTGATGTTTAACACTGCTTTTTCATGTTTTTTCAACACATATTGGATTTGGGCTTTTTGTCTCTCAGTTCAGTCAATTCAAAAGGTAAATATGCTGCTATCAGAGTCATTATACGTGATGTAAAACTAAATCATGGGGACTATGATTAGAAGGGATTGTGAATGGTCTCCATGTGTCAGCCCTGTGATAGACTGGGAACAATTTAATGTGCCATGATAAGACGTAAGTAGTATTCATCGGCTGTGATGTGGTTGTTCATGTGGAAACACGGATTACTTCCAAATGTAAACGTCATATATGTGTTGTTGCGGGGTGTTTTGGCCGCACTGCACAGCTTTTTCATGCCAAGACAGCAGCTGCTTTGTAGTGCGGACATTGTGGTTGTGTGCATGTGGTTATGTTCAAATGCTTCTATGTATTTTTTTTAACCAGGCATAGTTATACATCTGATATCTGTGGGATGATTGCAGATGCATTCATCTTTTTATGTATGAATATATTTTCCTACGATCTTAGGATCATTATACAGTAAATTATTATTCCAAGTGCCATGTGTATGTATATCCAGAGATGAGTTTTTCATTTGATTTAATTTATTGGAAATGCCATCGGGCATATTTATTGATTCTATTCTTCCAGACATCTGAACTCAAAATTAGTCACGGGATAAGATAAGGAATTATGTCAACACAGCCAGCTGATTTTATTTGGCAAGAGTAAGAATAAGTTTCCTTTCCTCTTTCCATTATGTCTTCCTCTGTTCCTTCAATCTTGCATTTACAGGTGGCATTTGGAGGCAAGAGCAAGTTTGTCACAAATGGTAAGTTTCTGAAGTGGCTGTAAATAACACATTTACTAAAGTCCTGGAGTTAATCCGGGTGCTGAGGTGACTTTGCTTTGTCTGAGTGTTTCAGAGCTGATGATCTAATTAGAAATAATGTATTTTATAGGGTTTCAAAGGTTAAACTTTATTACAGTGGTGTAATAGTTAAATTACTTGCCCTTTTGCCTTTTTTTATCTCACTATAAATAAATTGCTTAAATGCAAATGCTAAATGACTAAAATCATTTTTGCAAGGTGGCCCCTGGCCACAGCTTATTCTCCTACTCCCCTCCCCCAATTCTGGGGATAATTTACATTATTGTTTTTACTTTAAGTAGATAGTAACTAAAGTGACCTTCTGAATGTATGTTTACATATTACATGGTCAATCAGGGTTTATCTTGAGCTGTCCTGTGGGAAGCAGAGTCTAGTATAGTCGTGTCTGTTGTTTAAGCCAGTGTCTGAAGGCTGTGATTTATAGCCCCCTGTGGACTCATAACCAAATCAACCCACTAGCCTTCCTTTATGCCAGAGTAGCTGTTCACTGTAAATCATATCTGCTGTTTGGAATTTCTGGACATGGGCTCAGCTCTATGCATGCTATATTTAAAAAAAAAAAAAAAAAAAAAATCTTTCACAATGACCTTGTTTCCCTCTATAAAGAGCCTTCCAGACCCTTGAGATGGCTGTCGTGTCTTTGTGGTGCACTGTTCACCCAATGGCACCTGGGCTGCTCAGTGTTGCTGAGCTGTTTGACATACCAGAGTGCAGCTGCTTGATTTTCACATTACATCTGACCGATTGGAAGGATTACTAACCATTTCAGCAGCAAATTGGGCTTGACCACAGGGCTTATTCGCTCAGTGCTAATGATAAAGACATAACATGCATCCTCACAGCCTGGAAGAACAGTTTAAACAAGCACTATTTATGAAAAAATACATACAACATTAATGAACATTGGCTCAGGAAAGTTTTCTTTCTTCTCGTTCTTCAAACATCCCATTTCTTCTGACATCAAGCACCCAGTGCTTGAGCAACATTGTGAACAATACGGGTGGAAAAGTATTTGTCGAGTATCAGCTTAAACCCCTAAATAGTGATCCTCCCTGCTTCTTCATCAGAAATAGACCACTGAGGAATGAAGTTAAAGGGCAAATGACAAAGTTACAGCTTTCAGTCACACAGAAGTGCCCTGGCTTTGACTGCAGGCTATGTGTCAGCAACAGGAGCTCTGTCTTATCTACAGTCACACAAACACATGTTCATACATTACATACACAGAGTAGTGTGAATGTGAAAGCTTTCGATGTCCAGCCCTGAGACTTGCCTTGTTTAACGCCTGATACATTTTAATAAGCTATGGAGTTTTAAATGTAACAGTGAGAAATACATTAGCTAATAGATCTTTAATGTCTGTCTCTTTCTGTTAGCAGGTGTAAGACCTTAACCGTCTAAAAAAGCCCTACCTGACCAAGCACAAAGCTATGCTACTGTATGTGCATCCATTTCCATTTGGCGTACCGGCATTTAGCATAAGGTTCACTCCAAGAACGAAGACGAGACAAACGTCGAGGATGAGTGACATTAAAGGATCCCAGCATCAAAGTCTTCCCCCATCTATATTTGAGTATATTTTTCACTGTCTGCATATGGAAGTACAAAAATATTTACCCTTTCATCAGACTTAACTTTATCATGAAGAAATTTAGTTAAGGCATCATGCCTGATTTTTTTAGGCCCAAAATACCACATGTTAAATGCTTAGTAGTTGTGGTTTGTGTAGTACCCCATGTTAGGCCATAAGAGCTTTAGCAGATTTTAGCTGGCTGTCAGGATGCATCAGCGTTATTTTGCTTTCAAGCCACATTAACATGTCCACTCTTCATGTGAAGTATTGGGCTGCGATGTTATTGCCATATAGCTTATACCTAATAATAAGCATTTGTGCTTTATTGTCATACACACTCACTGCCTTTAGGGATGATAAGGATGAGTTTTGACTCCATAAAAATATACTGATACTTAGTTGGCTATTGGGTGAGTGACCTGTACATAATTAATTAGCAAAATAAAACCACTGGTTCACTTGTTTCAAAACCCCTACAAAGGGTTGTTTATTACAACATCATAGTCAACAGTCTTTAGACTAGTAAATACCAGTGGGACAGGCCACCCAGGAATGCAACCAGAACAACAGTGTGCAAGCAGTTCAGTGTTTTGGTCAATAACATCTCAGTTTATTACCTTTTTGACTTGTTGGAGCTAAAAATCACATTATTACATAAAATAGTCTAAGACAAAGTAAACCCACTGTGACCAAATGCAGTTTAACAAACAGCAGTGTTGCTTATCTTGTCATCAGTTTACATCCCAATATCTTCGCAGTTGCGTTTACACTGCTGCAACTATAAAGACTTCAAAGACAATTGCAATATACACTGTTTTAACAAAGACTGTAATTAATATTAAATGTATGCTGGTGTCTGCACATGAGTTGTATCCTGCCAGTTTGTATTGTCGCTCTTTCAGTGTTGTTGTGGTAGATTGCATTGTTTGGCTGTTTAAAACTATTGTTTGTAGTCGCTTCAGCAATAAAAAATGCAATAAAAAAAGGTTAAAAAAAAAAAAGGTTGTACTAGAGTTGTGCTGCTTTACTTTTACCCAGTGAAAGGAAATGTTGTGTTGTGTCATTCCTAAGCAGAGGTGAAATTATGTAGTGTTGAAACCTGAGAAGCTGGTGACACCTTGAATGAATCTGTTACACTTTGCCGGGGCATGAATGTACCTGTGGAATATGTGTGTATTAGTGTGTGTGTGTGTGTGGTGAAGAGAGAGACAGAGCTCTAATGTCCAGCTGTCTAACAATAGACAGACCAGCCATAGGGTGCTGCAGTCACATGAGTAAGAAGGGCTGGACTATGTATCCTTGATGCTCAACTTGTTTGTTAAGCTCAAGGAGCTGAGGTCTGTGGCTCGTCTCTGAGCTCCCTCTGTCTGGGTCACAGGTAAGGACACACTTAGAACAGTGCTGCTACTTTAAATTAAAGGATTGCTTAGTCATAAATCATGAAATCAGTTGCTGTCTAAAATATTTCCTAATTCCTTAAGTTTTCCCTTTAAGTTTTCCAAGAGCACATTTTCTTGTGGCTGAACTGCATAGATGACTAAAAAAGAGTGCTAATACTTATAATTTGTAGAGGCACTGATTTTGGTTTTGTACTCACATTCTTAACTCTATCCTGTTCTGACATATAAATTACCTGAGATGGAACGTAATCACAAAACTATACCTAAGTACAACTTATTCTTAACTGAAGTTTTTCATTTTTACATTTTAATTTTACTTTGTATTTTATTAAAATCATGATAACTGCAGTGCTTTAGCTTTCAGACACTAAACATGTAGTCTTGTATGACACAAAATAGAGTTGGACATAGTACATTTAGTTACTTGATTATTCCATTAGTGCATTTTCAGCAGTCAGAAATATAATATTTCTTTTACACCAACAGGTAGTTTTGCAGCAGTAATTTCACATAATGAGCCATTTTATTATTTTATTCCTAAATATATTTAGCTGCTTTTTTTGTTTTTTTTTGGTTTTTTTGGGATACAGCAGGTTTACATTAAATATTAAATTGTTTTACAATCATGATATTGCATCTATTGCAGCAGTTATATCATAATAGAAGATAGATAGTAGATCAGGAGACATACTCTATCAGTGACAGAGTCAGCTGAGGTATCTGAGTGAATACTGACACTCACTGTAAACTGTGTGAACTGTTGCCATCTCGTGCTCTGCTACGTTTTTAATGATGAGAAATGGTTGCCGGTTTAAAAATAGGCTAACGGGGGTCCATTTTGCAGAACTCATCCAGAACAAAATGTCTGACACAGAAGAAGTGGTGGAGGAGGAAGTTCAGTATGTAATCTTTTTTTTTTTTTTAAATTCTGCATTTGTTTATTAACATTGATATGGTTTAATTTAGTAAATGCATCATAAAGTGTGCCATTTTTTAATTTTTTATTTTTTTGGGGATATTTCAATTATTCTTTCTCTTGTCTGTGCTGGCGTTGTTCTGAAGGGAGGGAGAAGGTAAGAAATTCCCATCTGTTTCTGTTTGTATGTATCTGATCTAACTTCCAAACGTTTGGCTAATCATTTGTCTTCCTGGTCATCAGCCCATGAGGAGGCAACAGGTGATAAAACTATCCTTTGCTGTTTTTCCTTCACACTGAGTCTTTTCTTTTCATACAACAGTTTATAAATGATCTCTTAAATATATTCTTTACACTTGTCAGCTTTTTGATGCCTACTGTTTTCTTCTCTTTGTCTCAGATGAGTCAAAGCCCAAGCCTAAGTAAGCATCTTAGCACTTCTTTAGTTAAGCAGTTAAAATACCACTTAGTGCAGATTATTCAATAATAAATTGTCTATATCTGCAGGTTTATGACAAATATTACCGTCCCAAAGATCCCTGATGGTGAAAAAGTGGATTTTGATGTGAGTCAGCCTTAGTAAATGCCTCCTTTTTGGTAAAAACATTCATTTAGATCAAATTTAACAAAACAATAGCTACATTTCCGTTATGTGATGTTGATTTGATGGTAGGACATCCACAGGAAGCGTCAGGAGAAAGATCTGGCTGAGCTGCAGTCTCTGATCGAGGCTCATTTCATCCAGAGGAAGAAGGAAGAAGAGGAGCTCATCGCCCTCGTCAACAGGATTGTGAGTGCGTCAGG
This sequence comes from Mastacembelus armatus, assembly GCF_900324485.2. NCBI lineage: Eukaryota > Metazoa > Chordata > Actinopteri > Synbranchiformes > Mastacembelidae > Mastacembelus > Mastacembelus armatus. Next base: position 7,079,518 of record NC_046638.1, on the reverse strand, counting down.
GGAAGAGGAGTCACAGTGTCTCAAGTTGTTCGAAATAACCTGACTATCTGTTCCTGTTGTAGGAGAAACGTCGTGCTGAGAGAGCAGAGCAGCACAGGATCCGAGCAGAGCGAGAGAAGGAGAGGCAGGCCAGACTTGCTGTACGATCTCACAGTGCACCAACACCACTCTGCTTTATTTCATGCATCATAACAGTATGGCAGCTGTTGATGATGATTCATCTGTGTTGGTATGCAGGAGGAGAAGGAGCGTAAGGAGCAGGAGGAGCAGCGTAAGAAACAAGATGAGGATGCCAAGAAGAAGAAGGCTCTGACTATGTCCCAGCAGTACGGTGCTGGACAAAAGGTCATTCCACTTCTTTTGTACTATAGTTTTTAAATGTGAAACATCAAGTCCAAAGGTGATAAGAGTAGTCACAAATCCATTATTTGATCAAAACAGAGTGACACCAGAAAAGGCAAGAAACAAACTGAGAGGGAGAAGAAGAAGAAGATCCTGGCTGAACGCAGGAAGCCGCTCACTATTGATCATCTGAATGAGGAAAAGCTCAAGTAAGAAAATTTCATATGGACTGATTCATAACAAATGAAGTTGGCTCATGCCAATACACAGATAAACTAATAACACTAATCATAATGTTACTTTTTAATGTTTGTAGGGAGAAGGCCAGCGAGCTGTGGCAGCGGCTGATGGGGCTGGAGGCCGAGAAGTTTGATCTCAGTGAGAAACTCAGAAGACAGAAATATGATGTAAGTCATCCAAGTTATGTCAGACAAACCCAGTGCAAAAGCTGATGTAGTTTAATCAGAATAAAGGTTTAGTTTATATAGAAGAATGATATAAGAAATTATAAAAAAAATTATCAGCATGAGACAGCCTTTGATATTTCTATCCACACTCATGAGAGAACAGAAGGTAGCCTAATAGTAATTACAGTATGCAATTTCTTTGATGCCTGAGTCTACTGAAGCTCTTAATAGCAGCAACATCTGATGGACATGTTAGGTGTCCACTCGGTTTTTAAAAATTCTGAGCAATGTTTATGTGTCTCGCAGATTAACCAGCTTCTTTGCCGAGTCCAGGATCACCAGAGGTAAACAGAGAACATCTGAGTGGATTAACTTGATTACCATTTTGTTTCCTTTCACGTAGTCTAACTCAATAATAACCTTAGTGCTTAAAATCTTAATTGGTGAGTGCAGAAATGATTTTATTCTTTCCCCATCATTTTAAGTATTAACATCCTAACTGCAGTTTGGTTGGATTTGTTTAGCCTATACGCCAACGTAAACTTAACGAGTGACCTTTGGTTCTCCTGAACTCACTGTGTACTCTGCATTCCCTTTCAGTGCCAAAGGTCGCGGAAAGGGCAAGATGGGCGGCCGACTGAGGTAAAGCAGCTACTAAGACGGAGACAAGGCAGACGGTGACACCAACGACTGGCCCAAGTGTGTATTCATTGTGTAACCATGATATCAAAACAATAAATAAATCATTACATATGCTTTACTGCCTCTTCTCAAACTATACAGGCTGTTTGATTCTGTGTCATTCTGTCCAATATACAGCCCTATATTACATCCATACAAAAACTCACTATGGTGCTGCAACCTCTAAGAATGTGCAGATCTTGTTGAAAAAGCAATGCAACAGGACCAAATAGGGTTCAGCTTTAGCATTATTTTTTTTTAATTCTTGCCGAGATAAAAATAATACAGTTTTCTACAGAAACAGAATAATATGTAAAAATGTTGGGATATTTTCAGTGAAAATATTCCTGTGGACAAATGATTAGACGCAATATTTTGCCATCATATGATCAAAAAACTGACATGAAGAGAACAGCTACATGTTGTCTCATGGGTTTGTCATTTCTAGCTTTATTTCAAATCTACATTAAGAGAAGACATTCCTCAGCAAGGCTCCACATAGTGGTGATGCACAACATTATTTATATATTTATTGCTTTACATAAGAAAAATACTGTATAATAACCCAGGACAAGAGCGTGTGTGATACTGATGGTGAGAGGATAATACGTACTGCCCAAGTCCTTCCTGGACATTAAATCTAGTTTCCATATAAACATATCCACACCAGTGCATTTTAAGGTGGTTTGTCTCTGCAGCCTGAGGTGCTGGGAGACTCAGGGAGTCTTATCCATGAAGGTCCACATGGGATGAAGAGAACTTGCTGAAGAAGAGAGGTTGTCCTCACCATAGGTGGGTTTCTCTGATCTCTGCAATCACCTGGCTGGCTTTCTGTAATGCCTGCACACACGAATTAAAAAAAAAAAAAAAAAATGAATCAACGCAATCTTATATCCTAATCACTAGGGTGCACCAGAGGAGTTGCAGCGCCTCTAAACTGTCTCAAAGGGCAAAATAACAGAGACAGTAAGGGATGTTTTTACCCAAACTTTACCTTTAGTCGGTATAACTAGTGGATAACTGACACTAAATCTTGTTCCTATCCAAAGCTGTTACCTTCAGCATGTCAGCAGCCTCGTTGCGCCTTTGAGCCATGTCCTCAGACTCTGTCAGCAGCTCGTCCAGTAGGGTCGTCTTGTATAACTGACCCACCAGCTCACTCTGCAGGCAGTCCTTCACATGGTTCACCAGGAAGTGCATCACTGCCTTTGGTACACTGAGGTCAAACAACATTAGACGGGGAAGAGAGAGGGAAGCACATTAAGACAGAACCAAACATTAATATTTTTGGGTGAACAAAAAAAAAAAAATAAGCACGACTAATTAAATGTGTACCTGTCCTGGATGTTTTTCCGTACAATAAGAAAGTATGACTTGATGAGTCTTTCGATCACCTCACAGTCCCTCTGCTCCCGTGCAGACAACTTCCTGGACACTGGAACAGGCTGGAAATGAAATGGCAACAAATCCGTTTGTTAATGAACCAGACAGATGCAAACATAAACAACAGTAACATGAAAGTGCTACGACAACTGATCACAAACACTGTGTCCTATAGATTCAACAGCCAACAACAGGAAAATCATTTTGAATTAATGTCTGTCTCAGCTGGTATTTTTGATGAATGACAATTTTCAACAAAATACAGTACTGCACTTTACTAATAGTTCATATTTTGCCTTAATTATACCTCAGAATCAGCGACTATTCCAGCAATAAATATAAGAAATGATGCATGAGTTACCCACCACATCTAGCAGATTAACAGCGTGGCCTCTCTGTGGGCTTGCAGGTAATGGATTAAGGGGCACAGGCCTTTCACCAGTTAGAGCTTCCTCTCCCTTCTTCAACAGGCCCCTCCAGTTTCCCATCCCACCTTCTGTCTGTTCACTGACAGGTCCAGTCTGTGAGCCACCAGCTGCTGCCTACAGGGAGGACAGAGATCAATTGAGGATGTATGAGGTATCCACTCATGGACACAAAGGATGCACGTGCTAGAAATATATCAGGTGCAAAGAAAGTTAAAAAGAAGGCTAAATCAACAAGGTAAAAAAAAAACAAAACAGTACACTGATATGAGAACCTGCCAGTTTTCAAAATATTTTACATAGTAGCATTTAATCTATTTCAAACACGTTCATCCACACATCTGTTCATTCATAAGTTAAAACTAAACAAGCAAAGGGGTTGGTGGAAAACATTATCAGGCAGTGTGTATACCATGCATTCAAAAGGAGTTGTTAGAAGAAAACATAAGTCGATTCTGAGTATAAGTATGACTAGCAGTTCCCTGGGCACAGAGACATAACTGCATCATTGATTTGCCTCTGTCAGCAGCAGCACCAGTCCCTCACTACAAACTTACTTCTGCTCGATCGCCGTTTTCAACTGCATGCTTTACAATCTGCACTTTAAATACATATGTACAGCTCTTTCTTTTTGGTAGCACTAGCATTTCCTCTTGTTTACAGTAAATTACATTTCATGTTTGTGTAAATGTAAATTTTTTGTTTTTCCGTGGTGTATTTTCAGTTGATTCACGAGTGTAACCATTGCCATCTTGTGGCCAAATTAGACTGTTGGCATAAAAATTGCTAAGGTTAAAAGTACCACAATAAAGTCCAGAAAACACAGTTTTTACTTAACCCAGGTTTAGGATTGGGTGATGTGATGATAAACGTCATGAGAAAAGACAGATTTCAAGACATTTTGCTACACTGATCTGATCCTGAAGCCTGTTTTTTCATTGGATTATACTGAATATTGTTCGTATAAAATCACAAGCTCTTCTTCATTTCATCACTTGTAAATAAAACAGCACATGCTAACTGAGCTTAGAGTCATCTGTCAGAGCAGCCAACATGCAAAAGAAAAAGATTCAATGTACAATACAGAGTGAAGGTTAAAGGTCAGCTCAGCAAGGGTAAAAATGGCCCTCAAACCACACTGGATTCCTAAGAGCCGAAAGAACTGATTTACATGTAACAGGGGTTTGCGTGAGTTTAGAGGAATAAGGTACTGTAAAAAAAAAAAAAAAAAAAAAAAAAAAAAACATGGCATAAACTTGACAAATAATGACAATAAGGGGTTTGGTTTGGGTAGAGGGCATATGTGGACAGGCAGGGGATGAATGGGACACACCTTAGCAACCTCCCCCTCGAGGGCAGGAGGCTCAGTGAGGGAAAGAGGGTGCCCACCTGGGCCATTAAGGGACTGAACAACACCAAGGAGAAAAGAATGGACAAGAAACGGACATCAGCTACAAGCAGAAGTGGCATGAACTTTACACACCGTAATGTGGATAGAATAACTGTTTTAGGTTTAATATAGAAGAATCTAAAATGAGTTCATTCCTCTGTGAGATCGGACTGAAAGCAGACACATAGGAGGGGTAAAGAAAACACATGGACAGTGACTATACCTTGTCCCTGGGGACAGTAGAAGGCTGGTCTCTCATTCTGTTGCGTCTCTGCTCCTATAAAAACATTCACATTTTTTTTAGCATTAATAGATGCTAACTTTTGAATGTGCAGCAGAATCAATGCTGAAAAACGCCATAGCTTCACAATTAATCTTATCAGCCTGAGACTGTCAGTGAAAATTACAAATATGCATTAAATAAAAGTATTATGTGAAGCAAAATATAACCAAGGGAGTAGAAGCCAGTTTCTTACTTCTATGTTATTGTTCATGAGGCCACAGGCATCGGCAAAGTCAGGGTGCTTTGTGTTGATGTAGGCCAACTCAATGGCAACCAGGTTATGAACCTGAAAAAGAGAATTAATTAAAACAAAATAAAAAAAAAGGGATGTGAAGTGACTACCCTTTAACTGCTTAGCTGCTTTTTATGGTGAGCAGGTCCTGACCATTTCATTGGTGACAGGAAGTCGCTTTCTAAGCAGTGAAGTCACGACTTCTACTATGGCGTCGTGGAGCTTTGGAAACCTCAGCAACTCCTGCAGAGAAAAACAATTTTCTTCATCATCATCATCAGCACCATCATCATCACCATCACCTGGTGTGCTCCACAGCACAGGAGGAACCCAAACTCAAAGTATATATGTACATGTGAGTGTGTTTCTCACCTGTGTGCTATAGTTGCTGCAGTGTTGGATGATCCTCTGCATTTCCTCATGAACGAGCTCTACGCAGCGCAGACCGGGATCCTCCAGACGCTTGACCTGCCGTTTCACCAGCAACTCAAAGGAAACCTCAGGCACGAACAAAGCAGGCCTTGGGCCCTGTTAAAGGAAATGAAATGACAAGTCATCAAAAAAGATGCCACTTAAAATCAAGAGTACAAGTAAGACAGGTGGCAAAAACCAACCGTTGCATTTCTGATCGCTGTGAGCACATCGATGGTTGTCAAACCCCCCAAGGGGTCTACTGACTCCAATGTGCGACCAAATGTCTCATGAAATATATAACAGATTCTTGCTCCACCACAGCTGAAAAAGAGGAGACCACATTAAATACACAAGCAGTTTGTTTTCACTCAGTAGTAATAGGCACGCTGGTGCCTATTACTGTTGTAAGAAGGTACATGCTGTTCAGAGAGCTGTGCAACTCACAGTTCAGCTGTTTCAATGTATTTGGCAGTGCCCTCTATAGTGTTGCAGTACTCTGCAGCAAACTTGGTGATGAGCTGCAGCAGCGTGGCACTCTTGTCTTCAACAGGCTCACCATAACTGCTGAGTAAAGACTGATATTGGGCAGCCAGTACATTGATCCTCGTCTTCAGCTCAGGAAGACAGTCTCTGATGTGGTGCATCAGTAGCCTGTGGCAAAATAAAACTAACAAATTACCCTTTGGAAAACAAACAACTGTATGTCAACATGAGTGAAAATATAGATTTTTCCCATGTCCATACCTGTTCAATGTTCTAGCCAAGTATTTGGTTCCATTTCTATTTGCAAGGGAAGGGTACTTTTTTTGTAGGAAGGCATATTCATCACGAATAGCATCTGCCACAGGCTTCTTTTGATTGATATCCAGCTGACTCCTAAGAAAATGCACAAACAAAATATATACTCAGGAAAATGTGTTAGTCAACTATCACCAAATAACTGTTATTGAGTATCTATTGGAGATGTCTCAATTTACCTGTTGACTACTCCAATAATGCCTAGTTTGACAGGAATGACCCTGCCCATCAACACGTCCATAGCATCTGTACCGGCATCCATCAGATCCAACTTGGTCACCACTGCCAGTGTCCTCCTACCTGAAATACACAGCCATGCACACCAGCTACAAAAGCACTGCTGTGATATGGAAGGGATTAAATAGTACTTGAAGAAAAGAAAGAGGTCATTTACCATCAGGGTCAACCTCACGGGCGACTTTAAGGGACTCTGAAGTTGCCATGTCTGTGTTGGCAGCAGTCACAGCCAGGATGATGGAGTTAGGGTTGGAGATGTATTTGAGGATGAGTTCTCTGATTTGGAGCTCTATGTTACTGGGCTGGTCCCCCACAGGTACCTGTTTGAACAAATACACATCAGCTTCAAATCATGACAAGGTTTCTGCAGAGTTAATCAAATAGGTGAAATGGAGCCCCCTACATGCACAGTCCACTGCTGTTCCAGTGTCACCAACACACAAAAGTTTTTAACGTATTTAATGTTATTACTTAGAGAAGGCAAGAACATATAGTTAAAACCTTTGTATACTAAACTCAAGGAAGTGAATTCATTCTTTTTAAGACTTTAAGAACCACAGATAGCCTGCAAAGCCTGAAATTATTTTGCAGGATGCATAAAAATGGAAAGCAATAAAAAATAACTTTACCTTTGTAATGCCAGGAAGATCCACCAGTGTGAGGTTCACAACATGTGGTGAGAAGATTTTCAAGTGAATGGGTTCTTCACTAATACCCTAGAAAAAAAAGTGGCTTAGTTACTTTTACAGACTGAGTCATAACCTCAGTCAAGTTATCCAAGATCATCCAGAGTCTCATTAGGTATCATTTCCTGTTTGGCAACTTTTGACCTTCCCTCTTGACAGGTGTAGTTAGCATACCTTGTTATTGCCAGAAACTCTTTCGGTTTCTGCTTCAATTTCTTGCCTGATCTCTTCAAAGTCTGCGTAGATCTGAAAGGACAATTTCACAGAGAAAGGTAAGGACTCCAACATGTTAGCAACAAGATCAAGCATCACAAAAACAGGACAAAAACCATTTCCTGATCCATCCTAGCGTCATGGGAGCTACTGACATAGAATAAAAACTTCTTTGTTCAAACTGTGTAGAGGTCACATGACACAATCCAACCTTCAAGACATTTGCCCAATAACCATATGAATATTTATATCTGCTGAGAGAGTGTGTGCACTGTTTACAAAAGGCATACTATGAAACCACTGCATCTTATCCATAACTGAATCAATAGGGGATACAGAACAAAGGTGTTTCATAACCAGATAGTGTAGATATTTCTACACTATAGCAGCAGAGTACTGGCTCTACCTTGTTTTTAGTGTGTAGAAATTTTCCCCATTCCTCTCCATCGATGCCTGTAGAAACACAAAGTTGAGGACAGATGTTTCAGTTACTACTGTGATAGATGTGGCCTTGAGATTAGTGTTACTATTTTTTCGATAGCTATGCTAAATGTCTCAAGGGGAAATACCCCTGTTGCCAAAAATGGGACAAAAAAAAAAAAAAAAAAAAAAACGTCAGTCAAGGATAAGTTTTTTTTTTAAAAAATGTAACAAAAATAAATGAGTAAACCAACAGTAACGCCTGTGGTTTTCACACAACAGTAATGGAAGAAAATTATAGCTTAAAGCGAAAAGCAAAAAAAAAGTGCATATTGGGAAGCAGAGGCCTAGAGGGTGTAAAAGCTTTTCAACATAAACAGAGAAGCAACTTCACAAGTGTGAATTCTCACCCACTGTGACAAAGCCAATATATGTGCTCTTGGAGGAAGTTAGAATCAGTAAACTAATGTCTTTTAAAATGTGTAACAAATCATAAAAAATATTTTCAAAATTTTATTTGTCTAATTTCAACTAATAGCAACCAGCTTAAACACAGGGGAGGGCATGGGCTAAATAAAGTGAAGCCACATGGTTTGGCAGCTTTGGAAAAACTACACAAATACAAGGCAGGATGAGCCAAAATGGACAAAAAGGAGAGGGGAGGTTATGTAATATCCAAACACAATGAGAGTTAGAGCAAGGAAAAGGAGACCTCTGTAAAGGCGTCCATTTTTCCTGGATTCTGTGGTTAAAAAGAGACAACAGGAGACAAAAGGGTTAAACTTGCTATGGGTTAAACTTGCTATGTGCAGCAATGCAGAGTCACTCTGAGGCCATTCCCAGAGAACAACATTAAATACACTCGGCACATTTTTGTCTCCTCTGCTTTTCACTTAGAACTGGAAGATTGGTATCTACATATTCATACATATTTACAATAATTTTAGTTGACTATTACTAGTACATTTGAGGATTTAGATTATTTATATAATATAGAAATATAAAAAAGAAATATAATATGTTGGTAATAGTAACATTTAAACAAGTGATTTTTTTAAAGCTATGTTTACAAATCCCCTTTACATTTAATGTTTCTGGTCAGCAAAGGTAACCAGAACTATTACAGTCTCTAAGTAAAGTAGTAAAGTTTCTCCAGAATGCAGAATCAGCTGAATTGCAATTATTCTTTACATTGAACCAAACCTCTAACCGAAGCCAGAATTACTGTGGGTGGACACTGCTTTCAACCTGCTAAAACCTACATTACCAAAAACAGCTGAATGTGGGAAATCAACAACAACCGAACAACACAATACAGAAGAGACAGAGGTCACAGTGATGTTACCATTCTCTTCACTTGTTTTCCTGCGGTCCTCTGGGTCGATGTGCACTAGCTGGAGGATGAGGGGCCGGCGTGTGACGATGCCAGTACCACGTGGCAGGATGTCTCTGCCAACAAGACTCTCTAAAACAGAACTCTTCCCACTGCTCTGTAGACAATAACAACAGCAGCATAACAAAAATACAAGACTCAATTATATGTGACTCACTGGGTGGAGAAAGGCAGATACAGCCAAAACACACTCTAATGAGGTTGATAGTATTTGACAGTTTTTGTTATTTTACTTCAAAGATACTTTGATATCACGGCACACGCTTTCAGATGCTTCAGTAACCTTAACAGCATTTGACTGTAGGATGTAGTCCTAATTCAGTAGACCTTGGTCTCATAAAAGCCACTGTTAAGGCAGTAGCAGCTTTGGATAATTGGAAAAAACTATAAGGCAATATGGCAGTGCTGAAGGCCACTCACAGGGGGAACACAAAACCCGTGGTTGGTTCAGATTGTGTTCAGTATTCATTCACAAAGGTACTGGGTGCCACTAGGAAAGCAGTTCTTGTTTGTTGACATGTGTGGCAGAGTAAGCCCTAATGAGATCTGGTGAACTGAAATACCTCTTTAATAGAACAGAGCTCATTTCCTCAGCAGGAGATGAGAGCTAAAAATGTTGCGTTACTTCTTCTGTAGCTCTAAATCTAATGTTGATCTGACAGTCAGACAGGCCTCATTATAGACATGATAGGCACATCTAATGAATAACACTTGGCATCAGGTCTCAATTACAGCTGTTCTTAGCTGAAGGTCTTGAAAGAACAAACAACCCCTGGCCTGCCAATACGGCTGAGACAGTCACATCCTATTAGCCAGCCGGGGAACATAAACATGTTAGACAAAACCCACTTTAAACCAATCAGGCACTAATGTGTGTACAAGGCAGTTAGACAGGACTTTCAAAGTAAAATGTACCTAATACACTTTTAAAAGAGCACAGATTGTTCAACGTGTGGATGGTGAATATAGTCAAGTCATAACATGGCAAGTTCAAGTCCATACAGAAGGATTCTTGGTAGGAGAGGAATGTGTTTGTGTATAGAGCGTAAAAAAGATCAATTTCTTTGATCCACAGAAAAACAATAACCTTTTTTCTGCTCTTCTTTGTCATAAATCTCTGTAAACTGAAAATTCATGTTTGTGTTGGTCGAACGAAACAAGATATTTCAAAACATCATTTTCAAGTGTGCTATCTTTAACTTTTTTTAATATAACAGCTACATATTTCATACACTAACGTTAGCTAAGCTTATCAATAACTAAAAGATTATCAGCAACTTAATCGATACTCAAAATAATCGATAGCTCCAGCTCAGTTTATGAAATCCTATGAAAATCTAATCAGATAAAAGAAAATCAGAATTATATTTTAGGTTTTAAGGCTGAGATCTGAAGGAAACAACCACAACGTGAAGTTACTACAATGACTTTTTAAATGAGATGACATGGTGCTAACTAATGCTAAATGGTTGCTAAGGTAGTTATTGTTGGCTAAAAGGAGAAAGTTAAAATTAGAGCCGGTGAAATTCGGTCTACAGATTTTTGTCTGCAGCAGTCAGACGAAACAGAAAGACAAAGTCATATCAGAACATCAGAAGTAGCCAAAACAATAAGGTGGCGCAGGCTAACTAAGTTGCTAGCCTTAAAGCAAAGGCTCGCTTCTCACCTGAGTTCCCACAACTACTATCTGCGGCAGTTGAATGATGTCTGCTCCGACCGTGTTAAACACATCTTGCAGTTTGTTGATGACAGGAATAAGGGCCTCCATTAGCTCCGATACAATCCCGACCTGTCAAATCTGCAACTCAAAGTCATTCAGTGTCCCTCAGCTAAAGCTACTGCCGTATCTTTGGATCTGTATATAGCTGCGCACGCGGCTTCTCAAAGTTGCATCATGGGAGTTTGAGTCAAAGCATAGTTCCCGCTCAACTGTCTTGCCCTCACCATTTAAATTTTCCAAACTACATTCTGTCTTAGCCGCGATGCACCAATAAAAAGAAAGATGATTTTTCCTCTGCGCAACAGTAACCAGGGTGAGAACCAAAATATTTGGGCCACAGATGAATGGGCACCTTTATGCGCACCTCTCAGCCAAACGTTTCCTCTCTTTGGCTGATTCTCCAATCCACAACGCGAATGAAAACAATATTATCACTACACAACATAAAAATAAGCAGAGTGAAGTTCGGTTTGTTCTCTAGATTTTATTTCTCTAAACACATTCTCTAAAATCAAAACATCTGGAAACTTTAATTAAATTTGAACTGCTGATGGACATTTTACAATAAGAAACAAATATTGCACAGCACAATATCAAAATGTGTCCCTGTAAATACAGATATGAGGGAAGAGATGATATGTGAGGAAGTGTTTCATCTTCTGAAGTATGTACCAGATATTTCAACTCATTGACACAGTGGTTATGTAGCCATAACCAGCCATACACTAATGTATTATTAAATTATTAAATGTAGGGCACATCAGAGCATATTAATAAATTAATAAATAAAGGATATGTACTTTACATTGCAAAACGTCATTAAAATGAAAGTTATATGAGACCACCTTAAAGTTCAATAAGCATAACAGAGAAAATAATGACATTATACAGATAAATAAGGAAACTGCTAATATAATTATGCAGAGTTGCAGTTTGTCTTTCATTTTACATTTCTATCTTCACATGTACCTCTTCCCTAATTACAGTTTCTAATTTATGGGTATTTACAACTCTTACTGCTTGCAATTTAACCCCGAACATTGGAATTTATGATGTTCAAAGAGAGAAATGCAATGTAGATATAGATAATACAATAAAAACCCCAAAACACATACTAAACTCCCAACAATGTGCACAGTATTGGGTTTTTGTTGATGTCACTCCCCATTTCACAACAATAAACAAAACTTGGACAGCAGCTCTTGTTTCTGTCTTCATTTGTGATTTGAGACTTACAACAAAAGAAATTATAAACTGTACAAGAACAGAGGCAGGTGAACTAACATTACAATGTATTGTTTGTGCGCCATATTAAGCAAGACAGCGTTATTTAATAAAACAGTAAACTTTAACGTTTTAAACAAATGAAGGTGCTTAAAAAATACTGGCAATACTTTGTGTCAGCTTACTTCAACAATATGAAAAAAAACTACTACAGTTATTTACAAATCCATGAACAGACACATGGAAGAGCTTGAACATAGCTTATTGGACTTTAGGTCTAAACAATGTAAGCTAAGTGTATTTCTTGCTGGTCAGTCTCTGCCTGAATGTCAGCTTTCAGTGCTACTCTTTAAATTTCACAATATTCAAACCAAGTACCTTCATGTTTCCTAATCAATACAGTAGTATTGCATCCCCTTAAGGCAATTTTACGTCATAAAAGCTACTGCATCTTATGATGCGGTGCAGTCTGTGTATGTGGTTACCATATTTCCTCTGCGCTGTGTCACTGTTCTACAGTGTTGTTTGGATGCTCCATGAAACCGGTTTTCAGTCTGTCTGGTGTTTCTGTCAAAAGTAAACAATCTTTCTGCATCATCAAACATGTCATCAAAGATACCTGCTCTAAAACCTCCTTGAAAGTGTCTCTTATGTCTACTGTGGGACCTGGAGTGGTCATCAAAGTGTCTTCGATGACGGGCATGCCTGTTCTGGCTGTAGATGTCAAAGTCCTTGAATATGTTATCAAAGTTAAAACTGAAAGGTTGGTAGGTGCCTTGTCTATGTTTGCCTTGAGTCTCCTCAGTGAAGAGTGTGGAGGGGTCATCAAATTGGTCATATTGTCTTCTTCTGGTTTCATCTGACAATGTTTCATAAGCTGAAAATGACAGAGATAAGACTGAATCAGTATAGGATATGTTTAGTAACTCATCAAGGGCATAGCATGTGTAAGCAGTATATGGTATATATCCAACCAAGTTTGATATAGCTAGCACTGTAATATAAATGGTTGAATGAAAGATCCCTGCTTGATTTAAAATGGGGACATTTTATAAACCCCTTAACATATGAAACAAAATAAACAATCTTCACACTTCAACAATCCCAAAACAGAAAGAACCAGCCATACCTTCAGCAATTTCCCTGAATCTTATTTCAGCGTCCGGGCTCTTGTTCTTGTCAGGGTGATATTTCATTGCAAGCTTGTGGAAAGCCTTTTTTATCTGTCGCTCAGTAGCATCTTTAGGCACTCCAAGTATATCATAGTAGTCCTTCTTGGCAAGTATCATCTCTGTTATCATGAGAATGCACACTGCAAACGTTACAGCAGACTGGGTGTTTGCCATGGCTCTGATGTGCCCTACATTCAGGAGAAAACAGTGAGTTTGTTGAAGAGTAAAAGTGTGTTGCACACTGAAGAACAAAGAGATGTTAATTGGTGTTAATGTGCCTGTCAAACCACAAGGCACCTTAGTTGTCATCCAGTTTATAACAACAATATTTTACAGTGCTGAAATTGACTCTGGATATGGCAGTTTTACTAATCTGAAAACCAGATTAGTGTGTGTGTTTTATCCAGCCAGGCAACAACACACATTTAACATGCACTTATCAAATCTGGGCAGGATTAAATAAAGTTAATTTTCAGATTCTATTAGAGAAAAAACAAAAATGGTAATTTACTGGTTATACACACAAGTTTAAAATAAAAAAATAAAATAAAATACTCTTTAGATTCTAGCGGTTTTAGAGCTACACCTGGTCTGATATGATCTAAAAGGGATAGAAAAACGGCAGACATACTTATAATACTCACAAATATAAGCAAATCTTATAATGCGTTTTAAACGACTTTAACTTAAATGTGTGATACAATGTAGTTAATGAATAGGATAATAAATAAATAGGATAATAAATAAAGCATTTTTGACTGACTGGAATAAAATTAAATAACACTGAAAGCCACCGCATTTTTCTTATTTTGTAAATAATGTGCTACAATTGAATTTTGAATAATTACCTTTAACTCACCGCTAAGTTAGCACGTTATGTCATCACTCATTGTCATCGCCGCTAATGTTAGCTGGTGGTGGCTAACACACGCTCTTAGTTAACCCACAGATTAGCCTCTGTTTTAGGCTCACATCACTTACCTTTCTTGGAGACTCGAATGCCGCTTACGTTGCCTACCGACTGCCTACTATCTGTTTACCTAACGCTAAACACAACAGTGTTTATTAGCAACAGCATCGTTTCCATTTTTAGGTCGCTGCCAATGTTTTTCTTCTTCGGTTGCTTCTGTTGCTGCTGCGTGTTTTTCTTCTTCTTCATATCTCATGACGAAATTATGCTTTACTGCCATCTCCTGGTTGACTGTCAACAACAATAATAATAATAAAAATCATAACAATAATAATAATCCATGAATCATTTTTATGCTCTTAATTTCTAGCTTGCTTAAGAATTTACTGTGAAATTCTAAACCTAAATTCTTTGTGTCCTTTGTAAATGCATTGGTTAATGAAGTTCAAAATAACAATCTGTGTGCCATCATTTGAAGTTGGTGAACATTTTGTTGTATTACCATTAGCATCTCATACAAAAGCACGCAGTACAAGCGTCATGTTCCTTCAACAAAAGATGAGTGACTCTAAATACAATGCATTAATCCAGAAGTGTGTCCAAAGAAATAATACAAGGAATGGACAGGACTAGATACAATAACTGAATAAAAAAATGTAAAATTATGATGATAGCGCGCGCGAGTAGTATTACCAGACACTTTTATCAGCTGATGTGGTCTTAATAAAACACTTGTGAGAAATAACCAAGCGATAGCTGTATTCTCCATCCCCACCGGTTGGTGGCGGTAATGCACCATTATTGTTGGCCAACCGTTACTGAAACTCTAAATGCAGCCAATGGTAGCACGCTTGGGTGATCACGTGACCACTGTTGATCTCCAGACTGACGTCATTTTAGAAAGTGCTAGTTGGACTGAGCGTATTTCTTCGATACGGTAAACTTTTGTGTACGCGTTAACGGAGTATTGCGACTAACTGAGGGGATAAAACGTGCTCCGGTTTTTGTGAAAGTATTCCTTAAAAAGGCCGGTAAGGTGTGTCATGTTATGTGCGGCCTGTGTTATGTTAGCGGGTTAGCTAGCTTTGCTACAGTAACAGTTAGGTGTGTTGTTTGTTTTCTCAGTTTGGATATTTTACCAAAGAGGTTTGAAATTACTAACGCCCAGAGGTGAAGTTAGGTTTTAGGAGCACTGTTAGTCCTTTTATTTCACATGTCATTTTCGTCTTTTTTTTTTTCTGTCTTTCATGTCAACGTTTTTTGTCGCTCATCACTAGGTTTCTTTAAAGAGAGAGCACAGACAGCTAATATTACTCTGAATGGCATAAACGTGACACCTGAAACAATGAGTCATAGATGGGCTCCAAAAACCCTGGCTAAAGCTGAGCACAGCGTTTATGTTGTGCCAGACACATGCTTGCAAGTCAGCAGCTTCACTTCCCTTGTCTGGTACCTCTCACTGTAGGGTTCATGTACAACAACCTGTTTGCTATCAAAACTGGAGGCGAATCCACCACCCGAGGATCAAGGGTCGTAAAGGATGGCTCATTAAAGCCAGTCAGGTCAGACATAGGCTTGGACTCCACACCACCGCCATTTATTTGAACACATCGGCCTCACGTTGGTCTGCTGGTCTGAGCCAACACATGTCGCGGGTCAGGAACACACTGGACACAGTTTCTAAAGCAGTGAGTGGGACACATACAGAACTTCTCTCCAAAATCGCCAGACTCAAATCTAAGTCTTTAAAGAGTGGGGAAAGTTCTGACACTGAGGTAAAGCTTAAAGCTGCAGAGAGTGGAATTGTAACTACTCATGCTCCCACTAATGCTAGGCCTCCTTCTGCATCGACTACACCCAACCCCGTGAATAACTCTTCTTCTGCTAGTCCTTCTATTCCTACTTCTGCTGCTACTGTTAATGCAAGTGCCACTACCTCCACTTATCCTCACAGCTCTACCCAAGCGACTGTCACTGCTACAATTCAGTGTGTGCGTGAACTTAAGGAGAAAAGGCTGGGACATGTTGTTCCTGCTGTCAAAGGTAGTTGTGCCAAGAAGCAAGATGAGCCTAAACCTTCACCCAGTGATACAGAGATTAAGAGTGTCACATCCACAGAACTTTTTCACCCCAGCACCTTTTCTGTCAGCCTGGATGAAACATACAACTACCTGGCTCAGCACATCAACTCATACTTTGACAATAGTACAAAGACGCCAGACCAGAAAGTGGACAATGTTGACAACTCCTCTGCTTCCTCTCAGGGTCCACAAACCAGTGTCCTCATGCCAGTGTCTGGGAAAGCAGACACTGCTGCTCCAATTAACCCACCTTGCAATCCACCCACCTCTAAGAAGGGTTTAGGACACTATCTTTCTTATTCAGCACCAACTGTGCAAGCCTTTGTGGGAAACTATATTGCTCCCCTTGTTCCTAAGTTCAGGGCAGGAGAGTCCAAAAGCGCTGTTGTGGCAGAGAAGAATCCAGAGGATGCATCAGTAAAACAGGTTGAGGCGACAATTAGTAAGGAGGAAAAGGCTGCAGAGGAGAAAGCCAAGAAACTTCTACTCCAAAGGGAAAAGGTAGGTCTAGGAAAATCAGTGTTTCTTTTGTAAATTTAATCTTATAATAAGTGTAAAATATTTAAAGTGAACATTTGTTTTTGTTGTTCGTACACTAATTGCTGTTTATTTGTGCTGTGCTGTCTGTATGTATATATGTTTGAGGGAAACATGATTCCCACATCAGACTGTCTATTTGGCATGTCATAGCAGTGTGTCTGCTGTCCATGCACTGACCAGAGTTCTTCTTACCCTATACGTCTAATGATAGTGTAGTGTACTGGCATATTGACTAAGTTCTCAGAATATACTTTCAAAAATAGCCCACTTGCGGAGTTGAGGACCACGTAAGGTGTGTACTTTGTAAGTCAAAACAGGCTTTTGTGTTCTAGAGATACAAACAGATGAAATTCAGTTTACAGTAAGTGTAAATTTAATTATTTGATTCTGGAATTTATATGTGAGTTTGTAGGGCTAAATCACAAATGAATGCCCTCAAGTTAAGTTAATAGATCTTTAAAGTAAAGGCCTGTTGAAAGCATGTTGAAATGCTGATATTTTTGTCAACTAGATCATTGCTAGAGTGAGTGTGGACAATCGAACTCGGGGTCTGGTCCAGGCTCTCCACAGGGCATCAGATGTAAGGGTCTACATCAACAGGGTGGAGGACCTCAGCTACCATTTACTGGAGTTTCCTGAGACTCGTGGTGTTGCAGTCAAGGTAAGAAATCTGAACAGGCCTGAATTTTTATTCCCACAGTACATCCTGAGATTTTGTCAGCAGAGTGTCTGATGGTATTTAGCATGTCAAAAGCATTGACTGTTGTGTTTGGCACTAGCTCACAGTGTCAAGACATTGTTTACAGTAGCATGTTTTTTTTATGCATATATTATCG
Source organism: Mastacembelus armatus (assembly GCF_900324485.2). Taxonomy (NCBI): domain Eukaryota; kingdom Metazoa; phylum Chordata; class Actinopteri; order Synbranchiformes; family Mastacembelidae; genus Mastacembelus; species Mastacembelus armatus. Next base: position 7,061,731 of record NC_046638.1, on the reverse strand, counting down.
TGGTATTTCTGGAGAGAACTGAGAAACAGCTCTATGTTAAATAATTTTCATGTCAGGCAAAATGTCAGTTTGTCAGCAGTGGTTATTCTGCTGTCTGTTTAATGTCCTAGCTAGGCAAAAACATGCAAACTGCATACTGCAGCATTTGTGTCTTATCAGTGATGACATCAGGAGTTCATTCACTACTGATCTATTTTCAACCAAGGCCACTTCTAATGGTCTGGAGGATTTAATCCTCTATGAACATATCAGTAGAATAATACGCTTTGCCAATGATAACAGCATAAATCCTTGTGTAGGACTGCATGACCCAAATTTTGGTCTTCTTTCGGTCATATTATTTAGTCTGTTGTTAGTAACTTTAAGTGTCATTTTACATGCTTTGAAATGGAGCAATGTCAGCATTGGACAAGTGGTCTTGTACTGATATAGCACTTTTCCACATACATAAATACACTTAAAGCACATTACACTATTTCCCATTCACCCATTTGCACATGCAGTCCCTGTTCTGGGCCACTGGGGGCTACTTAGGGTTCAATACTTGGACTAGGCTGAAGCTGGGAACCAAACCACCAACCTTTCAGTTCAGGGCTGACCTGCTCTACCTCCTGAGCTACAGCTACACCTATATGACTAACTAATCTCACCCTGCCGTATTATATCCTAAAGACTGCTCATACAATTTTCTACCTGTCCCAACATTCCTGTATTGTTTATTTAAATATGTCTGATGAGATCTTGTCTGTCCACATCATGGTGGATTGACAGACCTCTGACGGATATGCTATGCTTATGTGTTTTGCAGGAGAAGGTTATCCCTTGTTTGCTGCGTCTGAAGCAGGCGAGTGACCCAGGCCTGAGGGCAGCGGTTAGAGAAGCCCTTGCTCTGGTGGGCTATCATAAACCTGTTAAAGGCCGGGGCATACGAATCCTTTCCATAGATGGAGGAGGTTTAAGGTAGAACTTCAGCTCTTTTTTCTTGCTTTACTGTAAGGTATGAGGCACTGACAGTCTTTTCAAAGTGGAACTAAATAGGACTAAATAGGACTGCAGCCAAGGCAATATTGAAGTATTTTGAATAGCAGTTTACTGTTTTTATTAACCCAATGTATTCTGTGAAACATTCACTGAAATATAATAATTATTTGTTATTAACTAGGCTGTCACTCTTTAATGGTAGTATATGTGCTATGGTTGTCTTCTTATTATTTTATTATGTGCATGTCTGACTTTCTATACTCAGGGGACTTCTTGCACTTCAGACTTTGCACAAGCTTGAAGCTCTGACCGGCAAACCCATTTACAAACTTTTTGATTATATTTGTGGTGTCAGCACAGGTACGTCGTCCTCCTGCCCTACTTTTGTATGTGTATCTTCCTGGATTATCACAGTAGACTTGCAGCACTGATAACACACTGACCCATTTGTTGCTCTGCTCTTGTTTTGACCTCAGTTCCATTAATCATCAGTTTAGACCAGAGTAAATCTGTTTCCAAATGTTAAAAATCTTGGGTAACTTACAGTATAATATACTATAATATTGATTTTATTATGTTTTGTTTCAGGAACTGTCAGTAGCTTGATTTGTGCTTTTTTTTCTCTCTGTATACTAAATTTCCACAAGGGGGTGCTATGGACCATTGCTCAACTGTTTTTTTCCATTTGACAGCTAGCTCTTTTCATCTGACAACAGATTAAAAAAACTGTTTTATTTGCTAAGTACGTTGAACTTTAATCACTACCAGAAGTTTCTATTTGTTTCTCCTTTCTATCAGATCTCTGTGTTAATCTCCACCAGTTAGAGATAGGTCATTTTTAGATTTAATGAATGTTGTCAAATCATAATGTAATCACCCTGCTAGATCACATGATGTTCCCACATTTAAAATCCATCTGGGTCACATCTGGTCATTTTGTGCACCCACATTATTCAGGTCCATCCCATATTTGCCCTCACAGCTAAGTGTCTTTGGACTTAGTCATGAGGAAAAAGTAGTTGAGAAATATTTGCCTGTTGTGTAATAGTCATAGATATGCATAGTAATCCTATACATTGAAGCTCTTTTATTTCCTACTTACAGACATATGCTTTTGGAAGATGACTTGATGGTTCTTCTCAGTCACATTTCCTCTTTAAATGTTTGTCTGTGTGTGTGTGTGTGTGCGCATGCACGTGTGTGTGTTTTCTCCCTCAGGCGCTGTCGTGGGATTCATGTTAGGGGTATTCCAAATGCCACTAAATGAATGTGACGACCTTTACCGGAAGTTGGGCTCAGATGTTTTCAAGCAGAATGTCATTGTTGGCACTGTGAAAATGGGCTGGAGCCATGCTTTCTATGACAGCGAAGCCTGGGAGAACATGCTCAAGTTAGTTTGAAAGTGTGGAAATGCATTGAAAAGAGATTTAGTAGATAATCTGTAGTGCAGTTCTGACATCAATGATACTCAGTATGGTGGAAGACCCTACTAAAGAGATTGGGGTGTAGAATCATCACTGTGTGCTCTGAAAAAGGTCATGAGTTACATAAACTGATGAAACAAAAATGACAGTGTACAGTGATATGGTAAGATTTTAACAAATACGCAGAAGAATTTTGTGAGGCTTACAAAAGTCATAATACTGTCTAGAATTCACTAAGCCAGAAACTAACATCCTTCTATCTTCCCCTCTACAGAGAGAAAATGGGCTCTCACCTTCTGGTGGAAACCTCAAGAAATTCTGAATGCCCCAAGGTGACCTGTTTAAGATTGTCTCACTCATTCTTCTCTATAGTCCTGTCTTGGCACTGACCTTACCTTTTTTACAGGGATATAATTTCTTTATCTCAATCTTGCAGTTTTCTGCAAAACACGTAGAAGGAGAATATACTCTAAAGCTGGTGGTCAGATGTTCTGCATATAATGTCCAGTTTGATTAGATTGAGATTAATTAGATAAGACTCAGCTTTTCAGTTGGGTACACATTTTATACATGGCAGGCACAGTATGTTGGTTGTTACCTCAGGTGAGTTTATAGCTTAAGTCCAGCTTTCCCAGCTCATCTTGGTGTAAACTTGCATTACCTGTGTTTCAGGCCTCAGTTGGTTGTAAAATGATGCCTCATACTAAGGAAAAAAAAGGCAAGTCGCATGTCATTTTCTTTAACTGTAGGTGGCTGCCGTGAGCACCATCGTGAACCGGGGCACTCCTCTTAAGGCCTACGTGTTCAGGAACTATAATCTGCTGCCTGGGGTGCGCTCACACTACCTGGGGGGCTGCCAGCACCAGCTCTGGCAGGCCATCCGAGCCACGTCAGCTGCCCCTGGGTATTTCCAGGAGTTCACCTTGGGGAATGATCTTCACCAGGTCAGTCCAAGCCTCAATCATAGTGGGCAGGCATGTCACTGGTCCTGGTGAATTGCTGAGATCAGAGAATTTATATTTATGAAATACGTTCTGTCAAGCCTTCTCTCGTTCACGCACTCCTTATATTCATAAAATACACACGAAAATTTAACTGCAGCCTTCTGCCACAGTAATATGGGTTTTATTGTAGTTTTGCTGGATGTAAATGCTGTACAGTTAGTGTTGATAGTCAAGAGTTTGAAAGGTTTTAAGAAGCCTAATGACAAAAATCTTCTGCTAAGCAAACAGGAAAAGGATCTCTGTCAGCAGTCAGCTACAGAATGAGGGGTAGAGTCACAGTGAGAAGCACTTAAATTAGTCTTTACCACACAGGTGTGCATTAGCCATGAGCAACATAACAAACCACCAGTCCACTTGGCCATTTTACCGATCAATACATATGGCTGCTCCCTGTTTGCCTTTACTTTTTGTGTAAGTGCTTAAGTCAGAGAGAGGATATAAGAAACCACATGAGGAAGAGGCATAGTGCAATCTTAGAAAAGAATGAATGTGCATATTATTTACACCAAAACAGCAGTGCATATTTTAGAAGATAAAGCACACAGGATAACATAGATGCAATCACCAGTCAATATGTTCCACTTCTGCTTGAGTATTTAGTTGATGTTGCGTTTGACCTGTCGTGTGAAAATGTCAATATCTCCTTAAATACCACTCAAAACACAGATGGTGGCATACAAACTGAACATAAGAAGCAGCATGTTGCACACGCATGTGAATGAGCATATGTTTGAATCAAAGAAAATATCCCATGTCGGCACGCTTCCACACTGTTAATTGGAAGGTGTGTTAAGTGCGGGAGGAAAAAAATGAAAGAGACTGGTTGATTAAATCCCACCTTTGGTGGGAGGTGTTTTCCCGGTCTGACGTCTAGAAGGTCTCACCCTACGCTGAGATGCATAAATTAGCCCAATTCAGAACTTCCCTCATCACACACAACTGTAACTGCTACGTCTGCCCTGTTAGTAGGAAAAGACAGAGTAATTATGAAACTGCTTTTCCAAACGATGTTAACCGGCAGCAAGAAACATCATACTGTGAGAAGATGAGACACTCTGTTGTTTAATATATTTAACACATTTGACATTAAACTAGTAATGAATGTTTTGTTTTCAATTAGTTTTTGTGAAAAGAACTTTTTAAGTGGATAAACTAAATAAAATTTAAAAAACAGAGCTTTAGTCCTGACTTTGTAACACATACTTTTTTTTTTTTCCTCTACCTACGTTCCTCTCAGGCTTACGAATCCATAGTGTTTTAACCTTGACCAGTCATAATATTCTGCTAGCATATAAATTTATTTTGTGATACAGACTTTTGAACATCAAAACACTAATATCAGGGCATAAATTGTGTTGTTTTTAACTCATAAAATGTAATCAAAGCCAATTTTTCTTTATTAGCAATCAAGTTTATGAAAAGGGGAATGCTGCTATTAAAATAAGAAGATTAACTTGTAGTTTTCAGTGGAAAAAAAATAATGCTAATTTGCTAAAACATTTAAAATAGGATAAGTCAGAAACGGTCAGAAACGTAACATGCTGTCTGTGTGATGTCAGGATTCCCTAGAGAGAGAGTCATCTTGCTGTTTTCCACAAACACCCACAGAGTTTCCACTTAATTGAAGCCCCAAACAATCACCCCTTTATACTGTTAGAGCAAGAGAGTGATTGAATACTGGAATTGTCAAGCAGGGTTTCAGTAAAGTTGTGATTGTTCATTGATTTTTTTTTTTTAACATGTATTTATTTATTTATTTATTTTTTTCTCTGATTCTGCAAGCTGGAACAGAAAAATATTGTAGCCAGAACTGTCGAGGCAGAATGTTACATTGTGGAAATTGTAACTTGGAGCAAGACCTTTGAAGCAGAGCAGTCATTGTATTATCAAAGCCTCACACTTGATAACATAGCCATGGAGATGATGCTTTAGTAAGGGAACAAGGGGAAAGCGAAAAAATAGAGGAGATGAAGGGGAGGGAGGAGGCGCATGTTCCACATTAAAGCTTTCGAAGCTATCTCTACTCTAAAGAACACAGAAGTTGAAGATTTCAGATGTTTCACAATGGATGCAAGGGCATGTGTGGAATGGCAAGGAGGACCTAATTTTTTCCGCCTAGTTGCCATGGCATCTCCTGAGGTGACGGGTAGGAATGGGTGCATGATTTGTGCCCACTTCTGCCAACATTTGATGAGAGGCATGGGATCAATGGGACACCACCGTCCATGTGTGCAGCATGCTCAGCAGAAAGACTGCACACTGCCAGAAATGGAGTATATCTGTATTAGCACTCCCATTTTTTTTAGTCAGGAATGAATGACAGACGGAATGAACCATAAATGAGGCTAAGAAGTCATTAAGTGAGGCAGCTTTGGCTAAAAAGCTCAAAATGTTTGATTCTGTTTAAGAGAAGAACAGAATGCGACATAGGGTCTTATTTAATGAAGTGCCTTTCAAGAAGTCATAGCCTTTTGGATTATCTTTTTCTGTTATGTTTTATTTCCTGGTAAAGGCCACTGGAGGTGAAGAAATAGGTCATAAATTACACGCTCATCACCACAGCAGAGAGGAGAAAATTGGTGGATTCAGGGAGTCGACAGAGAGGATAAAGCTGAACTTTTAGCCACTTTCTCATCCCAGCTCTCCTCCTGTGTTAATCCCCGAGAGCTCGGCCTGGAGGCTGTCGGAGGATGGAGTGCAGACTTATGTGTACTGCTGCAGACAGCTTCCTCTTCCTAAACAGACTCAGGATCTTTATCCCTTGAGTATAAACACACATGGATTCTCTCATTGTCACATTACTTCTGTTTCCACAATTGATTTCTTTTGTGCTGTTCTACACATCCATATCACACATGCACAAACACTTGATTGCTCTGGCATACTTGTTTGGGGATTAGGCCAGTCCACTGATTCTTTTAACTGCTGTGTGAAAGCTTTCCTGAATCTTACTCTGTTCTTCTCATAGTGCACCACAATTAGCAGACTGCTTACTGCAGTAGCACCAGAGAAGATTCCTTGGAATAAATCACAGCTTTTAACTGTGCAGTGCAATGTATTTGTATGCAAGTGTGTGCTCACTTACCTCTCCTGAGCAGCAGGGAAACTGCAGGGAAATTAGCTTTAAATATTCCAGTAGATGATTTATTATGATGGACAGCACAATTATGCTTTCTATTATGACGTTGTCAAATATATACATAAAGCCTCATGTGAATGTAGACCAAGTAAATATGAATGAGCAGGTTCCACACCCATCAATATCAATGTATAAATTGTCACAGTTTAATCTGTATTACAGCAGTTGGCAGGGGTGATTCATTGTTTCAATGCTGGGTATACATCTGTGGGAAAAGGTAACTGTGCACAGTAGATCTCAATTGCTTTGCCTGCCTGGGGCAAATTTGGCACCCACACATATGGGTCCCTTCTCTATTGACAACTTGGGTAGATGACTTGAACCTCAATGTGACCTTTGGGGCCTATAAAGCAAAAAGGCACACAGAGAAGAACTGGTCGACGTAATTGCATAATATAGCATGAAGACCTCTGACTTGACCTGACTGCCACTTAAGGGTGACACACACTAACACCTCTGTCATTTTCATCTATGCTGATGACAGTGGAGGGATTTGTGTGTATTGGGATGCTATTTAAGCTTTTTTTTTTTTTTTTAATGAGCAGATTTATTTTTCAGATTATATTGTCAGCAACTGCAAAAGCTTGCTTTTATGTGCAAACAGCATGAATTGATTTTGAAGGTTTATGCAAAGTATTGAGGACACAAGAGAGGTTATTTTTATAGCAGTCTAATTATCTACTTAATCAATTGAATGGGCATCTCTGGAAAACAGTTGGGTTATTGTGACAGGCATACTTAAATGACCATGCCTTATATAATGTGTCTGTAATTAATCATTTGAGACAAGTGAGCCTCATTGGCAGAACTGCATAATAAATCATGACAGACCTTAGTGTCCCTTAATCCAGCTCTGTCAAAGAAAACGTAATGATTATAGTTACTCATTGGGGTCTATGATGTGAATTCTACACCTGATGTATGTCAAAAAGCTCCCACCTTTCCTTTTGTGTTATCTCATAATGATGCTTTGCACAAGTCAGCACTGAGGTTTACCCATGGGTTAGAGAGTTAGAAAAATACAGAGGCACACACACTGAATGAAGAGGATAAAGTTTGCTGTCGCAGCTAATGGGAGCTGACATACAGTCGGGCGTGAAATGACTTTTACTGATCCTTACGATAGCACCTCTTTCCTATTCAAATCATCTCTCCCTCTCTAAGACAGCTTAAACTAGCACAATAAAGATAAGCTCCCAGAGGTTAATGACTTTGGAGACATTTCAAACAGAAATACAAGGGGCCTATAAATTGTGCATGTTTTAAACTTGTTTATTTATCATGGCTCATATCATCTTAGTCTTATTTTGGATTATGCTTTAAAAACGGCAAAACACATTTCAATAGGTTTAGGAGCCCTAATTAGTTGAAAACTTCACAAATTCACAAATAGAACAACAGTGAGCTGATTTGTGAATCAGCCATTAGACCCTGAGGAGGAAAGGAGAGGCCACACAAGCTCTGATCCTCTGGAGTATGAACAAACAAGCTCTACCGGAATCAACATATGCTCTCAAAGAAAGTTAATAAGCCTTTCAGGAAGCCGGAATTCACACTTTGCATTTCAAAATTCAGTTTTTCTCACTGTCTGTGGTTAAACTTAAATCAGACATGACTGACAGAGGTATACCCTCTGGGGAAAAGCAGTGCACTTTATTCACAGTGAAATTAAGGCATTGTAAATATGGGCAGCATTATAGCTCTAAATCCCCACAAATGGAAGTGACCTTTGCCTGGTGTCATGCTGCATGTTTGACAGACAGCTTGAGTTTGGCCATTTTGTAAGCAAGGCTTATTTGCAGTTTGTCCTAATAGATATTTGTTTCTAACTTAACTCCTCACTCAGTATGCCCTCGCTTCGAGAAACCCTAAGAATATGGCAATAGGCCAAGAATCTATATTTCACTGAAAAGTAGTTTTGAAGAGCCTGGGCTTTACCACTGTTTCTTCAGCATCTGCCAAACTGTCCTCACCCTATTTGTCAGAGGTATGACAGCTATGGAAGATGATGGCGGATGCAATTTATCCTCTAAATAATTGATTCTTTGAAAATTTCCGACAACCACACACAATGAAAACCTACTAGCCTCCTTGTGGCAGTACAAGCTTTCTTCACTGCCAAAACCCAGTCTTTCCTTAAGGGCCTCAACTATGTTCACTAGCTCTGAATTGCTCAAGCAGGTGCTCTGAAATAGAGACAAGTTATAGCATTCAGCTCACAACTGACAGGAGCATTGTGCAGTTGGCTTCTAATGTTACATGCCTTAGCTGTGTGTGCAAGGGCGGCCAGTGTGCCTGAGAAACTTGCCCCCAGCTGTCAGCACAAAGAACCCATAACTGGACCCAGAGTGTTACCATAATTGCTGCTGAGTTCAGAAAATGGAGACTCTCACAGTAGTGAGAGTGATAAGAAAACTGCTTAGTTGTTTTGTTTCCAGCTGGGTTTGTCTCACTGCAGTACAAGTCCCTCTAAGTCTCCATTAGGAACAACTCCAATCCCAGCATTTTCTCCCTTTTCTGTGATTCATTTCTTGGTCTGCCAGACGCCCTGATGGGGCAGAATGACGTGCCCTGGACAAACAGCTACCTCAGCAAATCTTCCATACTTTGTGGCAGAGTGTGACTCTCTTTGTATGACTTGCAACTCAGCTAAGGAGATGGGTGCTCAGTGTGGCTCTGGCTCTAAAAGGGGATTCTCATGATAACCAACTTCAATATAAAGGTTTCAATTATTCATATTCTACAGTCAGCACTGCTGACTGTAGAATTTAGCTCAGAGCACCCATGTGTCTAGGCCAATTGTAACAGTCAACACTTAGATTTTGTTTGGCTATTTTCTAATGTTGAATTTTTTCTGTTATGACATGCTTTTCTGACTTTTCTGTAATTTCAGTGTCACACAGTTTTCATATTGAGCGATTCTATTAAAAATGGTCATTCATGAGGCACCTGTTTTCTGTCTTTAAAATTTTTCTTAAAACACATTTAAATTTGGTTTTATATTGAATTATCTTGTCCTATGGTGTATGTTTTTTTGTTCATCCTCACTTTTACTTTTTTTTTCTATAAAGGCCATTATAAACTCTGTGCCATAAAAAGAAACTACTATTATTATTAATGTTGTTTTTGTTTTGTTATTATTATTATTGGAGGTTGATGCAGTATCTCCAGTATAATTACAATAGCCAGTTTCTGTTGCCTTTTTCATTGCCTAGTTAATGGATGTTACAGTTTTCAGCTTCTCAGATGATTAGCAGACCTCATATTCTCCATCACGCTGTGTTCTCTCCCCTTCTCAAGCCTCTAATGTGTGTGAATCTGTGACATATGCTGTCAGAAACACATATCTGCATTATTATATGCGCTGACTCTAAGCATGCATGCATGGACCCTGGATCACACATACAACATAAACAACCGCTCTTCCCTCCTAAGTGTCCCTAGACACTTGGGGCCCTGCAGCTCCCACCCCTCAGCCTGGCCTCTTTAATGAGGACTGGCCCCGGTGTGTTTGATCCTGCTGCCAACTCACAGCCCTGCGGCCCCTTAGCCTCATGCCTATTCAACAGTCCCCACAGCCTCTCCTGTTACTCCCCCATTGCCTTGGGTAGACTATGGATCCAAAGCAGAAACACTCCTGGGTGACTGTTTGATATCAAAGCCATACCGACTGAAACTGAGAGAATAGAGAGGAAAAAAAAACAAAACAATTTATCTTTGTGCTTTGTAGACTTACAAGCAGATCTGAAGCTGCACATTGATTTTCTTTTTGTTTCATCAGATGTTCTTCAAAAATTTCATTCATTGTTAAAGTCCATGAACCGTTATTAGGTTTCAAATGCCACTTAATTGGTTTCACAGACTGTGGTCTTGGCTTAAAACTCACAGCCTGCAAGTAGAGTCATTAAATTGACACTTCTTCTGCTTTGTTCACAGGATGGAGGTCTGCTGATTAACAACCCCACAGCACTGGCTGTCCATGAGGCTAAGTGCCTGTGGCCTAACACGCCCTTGGAGTGTGTGGTCTCACTGGGTACGGGACGCTTTGAAACCCCTGGCAAAAATAGCACCACTTACACAAGTCTCAAAACCAAACTCACCAATGTCATCAGCAGTGCCACAGACACTGAGGGTAAGTGACAGTCACAGCAAAATCTTACGGGTGCACATTTTTCAGAATGTACAAGTCAATCCATTTGCATCTTGATTGATTCTTTATTGTCCACAATATGATAATACATCTATACTGTACAGCTTTTGAAAAGCTACTTTCTAGTGTCTGAGACATAACAGCATTAGCTGAGAACAACACTGGTTGAAAGGTCAAATAGTTTGAAGGTGGCAAGAGGGAATATGAAATAGCTCTGACTTCATATGACCCATTGATATTCTTTCTAGTGTTTATTAAACTAGTTGCATTTATATTGATTTGTATACATCTGAAGAATTAATTAATACAATCAGAATGTGGGTGAGGTTCAAAAGCAATCCTGTTTCTGTAAAAAATAAAATGTAGGTTTTGATTGCATCAGTACTGCACAGCAGACTGACTCTGCACTGGATATGTCCCATTGTGTGCCCTTTGTAGTGCCAACCTTTTCCATCTCCTTATCACCTTTGGACATGGGCACCTCTGCTGTGGCTAAATTTGGCTCAGTGTGCTCCCTGTTGCTGTTCCTGTGGTGCAGAGTGTGACCTAGATGCTTCGCTGCACTTGTTCCTCCTGTATTTAGGATTAAAATCTCCCCGGCTCACCAATAGGTTTTGTTTTAAGAAACAGCAGATTTACAAGTGTTTTTCACACTGTCTGTGTACACAAGTGTCCTACTTTGTCTTAGTTATATTAGTAGGGTTAGTTGTTGTGCACAGATAGCACTGATCTAATTTAGATTTAAAGGCAAGCCAGATGTGTTCACTTTGTTTCCTCACATTCTCAGCTCTCAGTGCTTAATTGGTAACAAATGTAATGCTGTCACAGCCTTGACAGACATGTTTTGACTTTGCTTGCCCTTTTCACTCTTAACACTGTGTTAATATTTGTACATATTGGAATGATTGAAGACCTAATTATGTGTTTATAATTTGGTCTAAATATAAAATGTTATCTTTGTTTTTGTGGGGCCTCACTCTCACCTCTCTTCCTTCCTCCAGAGGTTCATGCAATGCTCGACGCCTTCCTCCCTCCCAACACTTATTTTCGCTTTAACCCCTGCATGAGCGAAGATATTTCCATGGACGAGAACCGGCAAGAGAAGCTCAACTTGCTGCAGGCTGAGGGTGTCCGTTATTTGGAGAGGAACGAGGAGAAGCTCAAGAAGGTCGCTTGCATCCTCTCCCAAGAGAAAAGCTCTGTCCAGAGGATGGCAGAGTGGGTTAGGCTTAAGGCTGACATGTACAACACCCTGTCTTTTTCCTCCTCAAATTGTTAGATGTAACACAAGCCACTTTTACCTCACGTGGAAGCTCTGTCCTTATTCTAAACTGCCTGCAATATCACATTACCATGATTATCATAGATGTTGACTTCTTGACCTGTACCTTTGAAGAACATTGTGTAAATGCACAATTAGCTAATTTATCATTTAACATGCCAAACACTACTTTCCTCCTCAGTCACACTTTGATTGGGATTTTAGTGTTAATGTGTTACAGTTTTGGCAGTATCTGTTTGCCATTGTGATGTGAATTGGGAACTGAACTAAAGGACATACCATCAGCTGTGATAGAAAAAATGCATTTTACTATCACAGCTGACACACTTCCTCTTTAGAGGAATAGTTTCATATTTTAGGAAATGTGCTTATTTGCTTTCTTGCACAAAGGTGAGAACCGTGATTGTACTGTTTCGTAAAATCTCCAACTATTCCTTCAAAAAGCCAAATACAGTTCTGTAGTATCACATAATAGTTCTATTAATGGTTTGAAAATGTTTTTATCAAGTGAGCACTTTTTAAGCATTTGCTCTTCTAAAGACATGTTATACTGACCAGTATATCCATACAAACCTGTGTTGGTACTTTCACAAAAAATTGTGTGGATTGGAAATGTTAAATGTAGCATTTAAGCCAAAATGTAGCACTGTAAAACAGGAATGTAAAGAAATCACTTTTTCTTAAATTTGTCTGATTAGCGTCAATCTGACATTACTCATTTCTAATGACTAATTTGCACATTTAACACTGCAGCTACTGGTCAACTGTTATTGAACAGTTTATAGGTGAGAGTAACATCGGTACATGAGGGCCCATTTTAAGCATCGTAGTATTAAATATGTTGTATGTAAATGTCTGTTTTGTTTCAGATTGTATTCACAAAGATGAGCTGATACCTAGTTAAAACAAAGCAAAGTTGCAGAGATTTACTCCAACAGTCTCACTGTTTTAAGGAAGTAACTTTTATGTATTATTTTAACCTTAAAGTCTTTTAGTTCAGTTGTTTCAGACATCTTTATCATTGTGTGCTTGATTGTTTGGTTTCATAGATTCCCCACAGACTATGCACGTTTTCTGCTCTGTTTTCAGTGTATTCTCTATCACTTTGATGCCTCTTCCTCTGGGTTTCAGTCCCCACACTACTGTACTATGATGTTTGTTGAAAAAGCGCACCCTTTAGCTGAAGCACTGACTGAAAATAGATTGCTGCTTATTGATGTCATGGCTGAAAATGATCCTGTGTTGTCTTCTGCTCTAAAAGATGTTCATTTCCATGCCTAACTTGGCAAAGTACTGTATAGGTAATATAACAATGTGTCGCTCAGGTAAACTGACACATATTAGGCAGATTCATACAATTCCACTATTTTCCTGTTGGCCCTGTGAAAAGATTGAGAGCATATAATTAAAACCCATCACTGAGCCCTGCTGCATCTCGCCTCCTAATTATATGAAGGTTAGCTGATTGTAATCTGAGGAACGCAGCAGTGGATCATTTCAGGAAGAGGGGACATTTGGATATTATGTTGGTAATTTGTACTGACAACTGCTTAATTATTCCAACAGAGATTTGGAGTGATATGCATCCTTCTCTGAATTCAGTGCTTAGCTTGAATAGTGACAAATTCTGATTTATAAAATTATAACTGCAGGCAGAAATAGAACTGGCAGTGGATCTTATCTGTCTCGAATCTACTGTATGTTGTGTTGATGTTATTTTTTTTTCCCAAGTCCATAAAGGTAGGGATGTATTTTTCACGGGGAGGTAATTTAAGGGCCTTTCCCTAAGCAACCTGTCATAAAAGAGAGGACAGTGATATGACTGTGCAAGGCTGTGCTCAGGTACCTGGGTAACAGCCCTGGCCAGTGATGGATCACATTTCCCTCCAGCATAAACACCATGCACTGACACAGCTCTCCACCAGCTGTTTACACACATGAAAACACAGCAATGGCAGAGGACACAACAAACAACATCAAAAGCAGTCTGAGGATGCTGTAAACAGTTCAGATATGTTGTTTGATCTGAAAATAAACAGTATTACAGAGTGAATAAAAGAAGTGGACACTGACTAAATATAGAATAAAAGAGTATCATGAATTTGTTTGTTCCCCTTTGCACCAGCCCAGTTAGTTCCAGTTAGTGGCACCTTTTGAACACAGCATTACTGGCCACGGTGTCGGTGTCAATCGTAGGTCTTCAAAGCCTTTGCTGCTAGGAGTACTCAGATGTTTTACTACTAAAGGTAGAAATACCCCCTTACAAATTAAAGTAATGTATTAATTCAAAAGTATTTGATCAAAATATGTTTAAAGTGCTAAAAGTGAAATGTTTATATTGCAGAATCCCTCTTTTCAGAATCATTTATACTGAAATTTTGGATAATAATTTAGTGTTTCGAACTGTTCTGCAGTACATAGGAGCTAGGCTGTTCCACATTAATCCAAGTGTGTAGAGAGAATTGAATTGCATATAATGATGAGGACTTACATAGAGTTCCCAGGCCCCCTTATTAGGTTTCTGACAACCCCAGCCTTATGCAACCTTTTCTGTAAAGAAGTATCTACAGTCTCACACTCAATATGATGTAAAAAAAACATGACCTGCCTGCTACAAGTCTGAGTTTTGTTTTTTTTTTGTTTGCTTTTTTCTTCTTTTTTTTTTAGCTTTTGGATAACTTTAAATTATAATGCAGGTTTTCTTACTCCCTCTTATGGTTTTGAGTTAATACTGTAAATTTCATTAAGCAAATTATCCACCCTCTTTATTTCTTTTTATTGAGGCACTGAAACTGATTAATGTTGGCCCTGACATTTGGCGGGATGTGTTTTCTCCCTTCGGTAGTTTGGTGGTGCGTTTTAGAGCAAATTCAAACTGCATGAGGATTAAATGCTGAGATTTGGTTATTAAAAACACATTTCAGGGTTAAATGAAGAGCCCCTGTATAAACACAGTTATGGTAACAATGCCCAAAGTTGTACTTGTAAAAGAAAATATGAACACCAAACTTAATTCAGCATACTCCTCAGTGGTGGAAGATGAAACAAAGCAAAAGGCTTTGGAGATTATTTAAAAAGACATACAGTTATAGGAAAAAAAACTAAAAGCAATTGTAAATTGATTTCTCTAGTTAATTATGTAAAACTGGAAAAATCAAAGGAAGGTACTGAACATGAACTATAAAAAATATTTCCAAGAATTCAAATGGCCTCTGTATATCCTACACATATATCCCTGAAACACTGCTGTCTCTGTGCTGTATTAAATGGATTCGTGTCATGCTCCCCCCACCCGTGTTAACACAGTTAGGCAGCCAGTGAAGTCTGCTCCCACTCAACAGCAGAGCAGACTCAGGTAGGAAATGCTTCCTTCCCTGATGTAAATAGATCTGACTCATGAACTTGTCCCTCAGCAGTAATCACATCTGTAATTTCATTTCTTTTGCACCTTTGGCCAAACCACCAGACTCTGAATATAAATACACGCCTCCAGTCCATGTTGGGAATGTATCTTGAGGAGGATTTGACAGCTAACATGCTCTCACATCTTTGTTTTTATGTAACAACCGTTTATTCTCAGGGTGTCTGCCAATCAGTTCCACCTCACATTTAACTGCAGCAAATAAGCCCAACTCATTAGCACATCATTAGTTTCGAAGCTGACAGCTGATTCTGAGATAAGATATAAAGTGTTTAATTTAAAAAATATTTTTACACCATTTGAAAATAAAGTGAGAGCAACACAGTTGATGACACATATTAATAACTAATAAGACTAACTGACTTTCACAGAACAGATATACAACCTGTAAAAATGAGATTTCTGAAGCTCTGGCTTATTTATAAAGGTCAGTGTGATGTTGTTTTAGACTCCTGTGTGTTGATGTATGTTCTGACTATGAGCTTGCTGACCTGTGTTGAGTCTGTGTTAGTTAATCATCAGCCAGGTCATTTCATGGTTGGCTTGCCTGTGCTGCATCTGCTATCCAGTTTGTTCTAAAGAATAAAAAGAAATAACAGTGAATCAATGAAGAAACCAGGCCATGTGCAAAGTTTTGCATTTCAGTGAGCAGAAGATCCACTGCAGTAATTTGCAGTTGAGGCAGAGACAGCATCTTCCTTGGTGGGCTTTTGAATTTCAAAACAAAGCTGCGAGAAGATTCACTTTGCATTTTGCAAAGTGCTGTACTTTGTCTCCACGGTGCTGTATCCTTGAACTTGTGAAAATCCCTCAGAGTATTTTACAGATAATATGCATGAGGGAAATTAAGAGAATATTTTAATGAGATTCAAGAAGTATACAGACGTATCTGGAGGCGGTCTGAAATGAGAGGCAAGGACAATTACAATATTTCCCCGTGTGCCGCTACAGGCAGATGTGGGTAAAAAATCCCCTGGTCCCTCCAGTTGATGATGAGGGAAACTGATGCTTTCCACAGTGGGGGATTATGTCCAGTACATGACCTTGGCTGCATGTCAATCCCACTTTCTTTCAATTTTGAATCAGTTTTCAATATTTAGTGTTTGGCAAAGCAGAAACTTATTTCACAGGAAGAAAGATGCAACACTGAAGAAAGGAAGGTGTACTGGAAAAGCATCATGAATGTTACTTCACTAATGTATTGCAGTTCTTTAGACTGCACTTAAACATATTTTCAAATGATTATTAATTGTAAACGCATTTTCATCCAGCTTCAGATCTGTGCCACAACCTCATTTCAGCTAATCCCTGTCAAACAGCTTCTGGATGACAACTCAAACCAGTAAAACTGTCTTCTTGCCAAAACAGGCTTATCCTAGTAATAACTGCATCACTTGCTCTTGCTGCTTGGGACCATGGCTGCAGATGGCTACCACTGCTAAGCCTGAGATAATACATGTGTGGAACATGTAGTGAGAGAGGAGAGCATGGCTGGCTGGTTGCAGATTGAGTCACATGATTTCATCCAACAGAGTGTTTTTTTTTTTTTTTGATCCCACAGATTATTAGTGAGCTATCCTGCTCTCAGGGCAAAATGGTAGTGTAGTCTACACGCAAATGGCTCTAAACAAGCGAGGTCCAGGTCAGCTGAAATAAAGTGCACTGTCTAAAACGCGAAACTTTTTTAAGTACCTGAATATTACTGTGGCATTTTGATGATGGTGATTAAATCTAACAACAATAAACTACATTTAAAAGCTTCTCCCTGCTGTTAAATAAGAGAAAGGGACATTTCTGAGCATTAAAGGTCAACTTATGGCTGTTTCCAGCCTAAAAGGCGTCCAGCTGTTGTCCATCTGCGGTTTTGAGTCTGTTTGGACCAAAGTACTATTAGGTCGCGTGTTTGGATAACAATTTGCTAGAATGGCTCAGAGCCCCTAGGCCACCACTCGTCGGCAGCGGCGCTGCAGTTCGCGCAATGGGCGTGCGCACGACCCGGAGTGCTGCTGCGCAGATGTGTGTAATGTGTGGGTGTTTCAGTGAGCCGAGGAGAGAGGACAGGACCAGTGACTGAGGCAGAGAAGACAAGTGCAGGAGACTTGGAGCTGAACGGGACACCGCGTAAATAAACAGCAGCCAGCATCGCTGAGTCTGCCGCAGGGGACTGAAGATCCAGAGCAGGCTTTGCGTTTGGCTCCGCGGCGGGAGGAGATAAGGTGAGCGAAATTCTGCCATTCATAACAAACACGTGTCTGGTAGCTTCCACTCGCTGTCAGGAGTTTACGGGTAGAAAGAGAGGCAGTGAGTTGGCATTCAATGCTGTGAGGCTGCCAGTAAAATCACTGTCCTGTTTACAGCTTTTCCTCAGGGACGCACGGACGCGGGGCTTGTTTTCAGAGCCGGACAGCGCACTTTGCTCGAGGCGTTTACGCGTTAGGCTGTAGCGCTGTGGTCATCAGAGCCAGCAGGTGCAGGTGTGCACATCACAGCTGGGCTTCACACTCAGTGCACTGCTTACAAGATCCTGAGACAAACCCTTTTCCTCTTTTCCTCCGACCTCAACCTTTGGTATGAGCCGTCCTTTGCTTGATGATACTCACCTTAAGCCTGTAGGGACTGAGAGATACAGAGATTTCATGTATATGACAGTTGTTTTTTTGTCCTGCGTTGATGAAATTGCTGCCCTCATACATAAAATCCCTCATGTCCTAAGCTGATTTGCTCCCATGTTTAATTCCTATCATATTCATGTCACAACTCTCTCTTGTTTCGACTGACCATTCAGTTTGTTTAGTCTCATTTCCCTTCATCAGACTCAATCTAATTATGATAGTCCCCCGGAGGTTCACAAATTACATCTCACGCCGTTTATTTCCCATATCCTAACGACTGCTTTGCTGGAGAAAAACACCCACACATTCCCACCCAATCCTCTCCCTACTCCCCCTCATCCTCCTCCCTCTTTCTCCTCTTGGTCAAAGCTTCAGTCAAGGGGGAGCTCAACATCATGGTACCCCCCCCACACACACAGACACTCACACACACACAAACACACTTTCTCTCCTGCTCAAATATCCAAATTAATACAGTACAATGCTAATGACCCCTGCTTCATTGTCTGAAGCTCCCGTTCTTGCTGCTCACTGATGGAGCTGACACACTTTCTAGTAAATGTTTATTCACTCCGGGCAGACTATTGTTAATCTGTTTAAGAAGATAACAGTATCCCCCTGTCCCCTGCCTTATGCCTGGTTTGCATTAATTCAGAAACAGGCAGCAAAATCTGTGATGCCACCTTACAAATTCATATCTCCGGCTGTTTGTGTCACTTCTGATGGTCTCTTTAGTCCTGCTTCGACCATGGTGAACCTGGATATTGCTTGTGCCCTGAGAGTCACTACTTTGCTGTTACTGGAGCTCTATTAACAGGATGTTCCAGTCTGGTCTGACCATGGTGGAGAAATCAGGACAAGATAGTGACCTACATTGTGCTGCCATCTTTACTTTCACTCTGAGCACAAACGGCACTAGACGGGGAGATTTGCATAACTAAGAGATTATCATGACACACGTTGGCTGGAGTTATTGTGAGAGCACCAGTCAGTCACACTGCTGACCCAAAACCAGCGGCGGGCAGCTCTGCTCCGGGGGCTATGGGAAAAGCTTGGGTGTTGAAGGGAGAATGTCACTGGTTTCACTTTGTGGGCCGCAGAAACATGCAGACCATCCTGCGTTAAGCGATCAACGCTGCTTCTGTGAGCAACCGTCTGTGGCATTGTGAACTCCGCCAACCACAGGATGGAACAAAGTGTCTCATAGATAGAAAGACTTGTTCTGTGTAACTTGTGGTAATGTCGATGACATCAGTTTTTAGAGGAACTGATGTGAACCTGAGAGGCTTTCACTCCAAGGAGACTCTTCGTTTATCAGAAGAAATGCCCATTCCATTTACTGAATAAGATAAGAATAAAAACATGACCTCAACAAATTGCAGCTGCAGTCGATAGGCATTTAAAGCCAGTAGGCCTGGTATAGTATTACAACAAACATTAAGAGTAATCTCTATTGTATGAGAGTGAACATTTAAAGGGATGCTTGTGCTTGATTACAACTTTTGTATATCTGATTATCATTTTTATGACTTATTATAGACCAAACTGATTTCTGTTATCGGAGAGCGTGACACTGTTTCAGCGAAGCCTGAAGGGGAAGGAAGTGAGACTCAAACTAGAGTGGAAGTGATTTGAACTGACTATATTGTTTGGACTAGAGTTTGAACACATCACTTTAAGATGTGCATGTAGTATAACTTCATCTGTACAGTAAGTACTTCTGTACAGAAATACTGACCAAAACTTAAGTCCAAGTTCTTCTTTAATGAGGTGCCATCATCATTTCTTTTTCATGCCAGATCGCACAGGCACTGTTCAATAATGCACCATCACAGGTCACTCCTGCTGACTGACTGAGTGACTGAGTGTGCTCTGGAGACACATGTACTTGTGTTCCGAGTGGAGATGATCCTGCAGCTGTCGTCAGTAGAAGTGCTGTGCTCCTCAGCTGTGATGAAGCTAAATCTCCAAGGACCAGTGGAGGCCCTTGCCTATCCATTAGTGTCACTGCAGTGTGGGTGTTTCTTCCCAGTGGGCCAGTCACACACGGCAGCGCAGCACAATGACATCGCCTGGACCTGCTTGTCACAGGCATGTTCGTCTCATTTTGGGACTGATGAGCTCCTCATTAGAGGATCGCAGGGGGAACTGGGGGTCCTCCCCATTTAGCGGCTGCCTGAACACTTGCCTTGCTTGTAATTTGGAGAAATGCATGCAAGGGCAGATGAGTACACGTAACAAAGGGCATACATGTTCATTATATACATACGCTTCACTTTCTCTCTCTCTTGGTGAGTGGGGCCTGCATGGTTGCAAGCTGGTGGGTGCAATTAGAGTTTCACACTTAGTTAGACAGTAGCCCTAATGGGCATTGACTTGTTCCTGTGAATCCATTCCGCACAGCTGCAACTGTTGATGTTTACATCCTAAGTCTAGGTTACATTATCAGAGGTGGATGGTGACAGATGACTAAGACAAATGGATATAAGGTGATTCATGTGTTGTTCACAGCAAGACTCATTCTTGTTGTCCTTGTAAATAGATATAAAGGTGTGCGGTTGCTTCACTATTTTCTCTTTTGTAACACAGCTTCAGTGATTTATGCTGAGTTATTGTTGAAGGGATTGGTTGATTAATCAATTAGTCATTTGAAAAACAAAATGTATTACATTTTTTAATGAAAAGCTGCCAAGCACGCTGTGATTCCAGTCTCTTCAATGTGAGGATTTACAGCTTTTTCTGTTTTATATCACTTTAAATTTAGCATTTGACAGGTTGGTTAGACAAAGAAAATCTTTGAGTTCTGGAAAGCTATCATGGACATTTTTCATGGAATTTTAAAACTGCTTTGTTTTTTTAAGATACATTACATCCCAAGTAGAGCTGAAACAATTTGTTAATAATAATAATTGGCAGTAATTGTGATAATCCATTAATAGTTTGAGGCATTTTTTTAAAGAAAAAAATATCTGGTTTTGTTTCAATTGTGTATTATATTAGTTATTTTTTACTAAACCAAAGTAGTAATCAAACAAATAATAGATAAATTGTCATCTATAAAATCAGATGCTGCACTATTACCTTAGGTTGTATTTTTTGAGCAGTATGGACTGTGGACAGATGTTGAGTAGCTGTCAGTGTGGGTGTCCCTAGATGGTCCATTGTGACTGAATTGTTACACCAGAGCTTCACACCATGACAGTCATCACACACAATCACTCAGGGTTGCTCAGGGAGCACTATTATCACTATTATCACTCATGTCATGTTATTACACCCCTTAGTGAGAACAAAGCACTTAGATGCTCTTTTCTGTTCAATCCAGCTGCCTGGGAATGACAGCAATAGAGCCCCCTTTTTGAAGTGGGATAATGGTATGTAATGTTGTGGGTTTTATGTTCCCTGTCTACCCCCAGTAGATCACCTGACATGTTAACTAGCTTCATAAACCACTCCCAGTCAACCTTGAATTTAGGGACTTGAAATTAACAAATAAAACGAGACCTGTGCCCTCACAGTGTCTTTTCTGATGCTCAGTTCTCTTGCCACCCACTAGAAGAAGCAGCACAACGGAGGGAAAAGTGTTTTAATGCTTTTGGAGTTGCAGGAGGGAGGAAGGAGGGGTGGATCATGTACCTCGGTCAACGCTGAGAAGGGGCAGGGGGAACAAAGGGGGTTTGTTTTCTCTGTACTGGCGGGGCGGCTGTTCTACCCTGTTTCTTGCAGTGTAGGGGGGTGATGCAGGGTTAAGCCCGAGGACATCCACAATAGAAGCTCGGGTGTGGGAGCCTCTGTTTGAACGCACAGTTGTTCCTGCTGAAGATGACCGGAGAGGCAGTACTTGCTGCTGGAAGCCTCGTTCCTGTCGAAGCTCTGGCCAACTTTGGATGGCCAGCAGATGTTGGAGAGGTTGCCCAGTGGCATCACATAACAAGGCCCAGTACTTCCCTTTCCTTTCCTGAAAACAGTACATTGGTATTGCTCCAGTGGTATAGTGAAACCTCGCCAAAATTACAGAGAAGGAAGAGAGTGTACTTGAATGCTTTCTGTTCTCAAGCTTCCATCTTCCTTCTGCTTGCATAGGCTTAAGAAAAACTCTTCCGCACATCCCACTCGCTGTTGGCACAGTAATGCAGCCCACTAGTGTTTAATAGCTCAGTAAATACATCAACACAGCTATTATTCTGCTTGTATCATTGAAGATTTAAAGAATGAGCCCTGCCAAGAAATCCACCACAAGCGTCCACATACACACCAGTCTGTTGTTGAACATTACATTCTACAAACTTGTGAAAGTGGGGGTTGGCAGAGATAAGCAGAGAACAGGCATGGATTATCTTTTTTTGCCCCAGCACATGACACAACAGTCATTGAATCAACAGGAAAGAAGGAGACACTTAGCTGTCAACTCATGAATAAAGTTGACATAAAGTGGCTTTTCCATGGTTGAGAGGGCTCGCTGACCCCAAAGTCTTATTTAGGCCCATCCCTCTAATGCCTTTACCCTCTGCTCTACCCTCTACCCCCTCCCACACCCCGGCCGAGGGTAGGACACCATGTTAGCAGCTCAGCAGCCACCAGTGAGGGCCCTTAATCCAAGTGGGATGACAGCTTGGCTCTAGATGCTGTTTCTGTGGAGCTGAGACCAATGGGCTTTTCTTTCCCTCTTTTTCATCCCTTAAACCTCCCAAACACAGCCACAGGAATCCTGGGAAAAAAAAAAATCTCCTGGAGGAGACAAAGGAATGGGATGGTAAACAAATCCAAGTGTAGATCTGTGATTCCTATCATTGAGCAGAAAATACACGCACATGTCCTTTGAGATATCAAAAGCACAAAGCACAATGCAGACATTGTCTGCTTTGGTTTTTTAAAATTTTTTGTTGTCCTGGTGCCACGTGCAAAAACCTACTCCATACTCAGACAATCTTTGTCCAGTCTTTAAAATAAGGGGGGGAGACTGAGGTCAGAAAAGCACTAGTGCTGTCAAACCACATCTCTGTTCCTTCCTTTACACCAATCAGCTGAGCCATTCACTGATCACATGTGTGAAGAGGTTCAGGCGTGTCAGTACCATTGACACAACAATGAGCATCAAACATGTTTGCCAGCAGACTGAGTTACTCTGCCAGGCAGCTACAGCAAAATCTCCTTTTCCACACTGATCGTGCTGCCATGCTGATTGGTAGTGAACACTGGGAACAAGCAGGAGCCACAATAAGACATTTTTCCTGAAATGTGAGGGGTGTGGGGGACTATTTTTTACCTCTAGTCCTGAAATGTTTCACTTGATCTATTCAGAAGCTGATAAGAGAATTTATTATAACATATTTGAGGATTTTTTTGTCCAAATGTTTTTGGTTACATCTTTTCAGATTTACTAATAGTCATATAGCTAGTAGAATAATCACCAACCACAACCTCAGCTGTCACAAAAAGAAACTGATCTTTGAATTTGATTTACTAATAAAAACTCAAGGACATCCGGTGTGACCTGCCCCTGTGCCAGAACAATTTAGGCTCAAATCAAAGCAATGGAACAAAAATCGCTAGATTCCCCTTCTGGTCAGTCCCTTCCTGTTTTAGGAGCTAGAAGAAGGTAATTGTCTCTAAGATAAATTCTTGCTGTGGGCTAGCTGAGCCTGGCTGTGAAGATGGACAAATGGCAACTTCATTTATCAGTATCTCCTCTGAGGCTGGCTGTCCTGATAACCCAATCAAATGTCTAGTGTGGCTGAGAGCCGTCTGGGCCAACACTGGGCTTTTTCAGCTCTGTGTTTGTCCCTCTGTCTATGTGGAAATATCAATGAGTCTTTGTCAGGCTGCCACGGTTTATAGCCAATCCCCTGTGGTGTTAATGCAAAGTCTCTCAAAGAGACAATGAATCTAATAATCTTAAAGTTTGTGGACATTTTCAGCAGCTGCTCCTTTTCCTGTATGTCTTGACACACAATAACACCATTGTATATTTGGATCTTGGCAAAAAATGGAATTCCTTATATTGCTTTTAGTTGGCTTTGTACTGGCAGAGATTTAAAAGACTGGCCTGAAGCAGACCTGTTGCTCTGATATCTAACGTTGGCTGGCTTTTGGCCTCTCAGGGCTTTGGGCACAATGATCACATCTCTTCATGAGCAGATCCATGCTGCTCAAAGGGGTTACTGCGTGACAAAGAGCACGCCTCCACAGACCCTGTGACAGAAAAATGGGACACTTTCACTCTGTGGTCATTTGTGATGTGTCACTGAAGTGGTATTCATATAGCTCCTGGTTTTGAAGTCAGTATCTTGATTGTAGTTGACATTTTGGGATATGTCAGGGGGGGACCCTTTTAAATGTTTACTACTGCCTTCATGAAATGTGAATAAAAAGTTGCATTGTTCTCGTACAAGAGGCTGTACTCACTTATATACTGATCAGCCACTACATTAAAACCACTGACAGGTGAAGTGAATATCATTATCATTACAGTGTCACCTGTCAGGGGGTGAGTTATAATAGGCAGCAAGTGAATAGTCACTGCTTGAAATTGATGTGTTGAAAACAGGAAAAAGTGTATGGATGAGTCACTTTGACAGGGTGTGATGGCTAAATGTGTTGCCGGTATGCAGCGTTCAATACCTACTGAATGTGGTCCTTTGTAGGACTTATTGATGCATAGTTTGTCATTAGCATGAGCCTCAGAACATTAGCTGAACTCCACAGCCAGACAACAAATTTATGCTGCAGTGTTCATTAGCATGATTGCCACAATGAGCTCAGAAAGCCACACTGTGACCTATTTCTTCCTTTGAAGGAGGTTTGTTCATTTTATTGCTTATTTGAACTTAAGAGCATCTAATGGCATAGTCAGGTATTTACAGACAACTATAGTAAATTACACTGCGTGTACTTTGCATTATTGGCTAATATATTTGTAATCCGTTAAATTGCTATAATCAATTAATCGTTAATGTCCCAATTTTAGATCATTGGTCAGACAAAACAGTCAATAGAAACATGTATTTAATCATTTTCTGACATTTTATACAACATGAAACTAACTGAATAATCAAAATTGAAAATAATTAGTTGTGCTCTTAGCATGGTGCATAATTTAGTCACCCTTACACCATATTTTATTATTTTATTTCAGCCAGTTATGTCATGATTACACTACATTTAAAATATATCATATATGTGTATTCTTGTATTTCCATGCCACACACACACACGCACGCACACACACACACACACATGCACACACACACACACACACACACACACACACACACACACACACACACACACACACACACACAGAGTTAGTACAACCAGCTCCAGCCACAATGAAAGGAAGTGTTACCACATTTTCGTTTGTGAATGTGATATTTAAGCATGAGGCTCAGTGTTGGTTTGATTTATATATCTACATGTCCAATACTTTTTAGTGCCCCCCTGGAAACATTGTAGTGTGCAGACATGACAGTTGTCTGCTAAAACCTGATCCACATGTAGATATATATAGATCTATATTTTACTGCTCCCAGAAACATGTTTGTTATCCTCTGTGCTACTTGCATAATGTTTCTATAATTGGATTTTGTTTTCTCTTTATGCAGCACGTTTGTGTGTTTGGTTGTATTTTCCCTTTTTGCAGCATTTTTTCTAAATGCTGGGCCTGTTTTGCTAAAATTTTTTTTCTTCTCTTTTTGTCTGTTTGCATGGGTCTTCTTAAGTTGCAGTATGTCGAGCTCTTGGGGCCACTGTACAAATGCTCTTATTGTGAGGACTTATATTAGGTCGTTATAATTTTGGGGTTTTTCGTATCCAAGGGCAAAGCCACAGGCAAACATGTAACATTTATTCAATCCTTACATAAATTATGAACTTGTAGATTTCCCTATTTCCAACATTGCCTTAAATGTCACTGATATTGTACTTAATCAGGTCCGAATAAGGGAACTACATGGAGGTCGGACTGATTGGATTCTCCACAGTCAGTGGAAGTGAAAAAAAATCTAATTAAGCCTTAGCCATCCCAAGTCAAACTCCCTAGGATTACCCTGGCCCCGCACCCAAAACCCAGCCCTGGGAGAGAGTGATAACTAGACTCCCATAATCTGAAGCTGGGGCTGACTAGAGGGGGGTTGGTGATCAAATCCATGCAAACTGGATCAACCGACCCAGCTTCAGTGATGACTGATGTCACCATAGGTTCGGTACTATGTCAGTCACGACATCCTGGAAGCAGTGAAACATATCAGGTAATTTAAGTTCAAAGCAAACATCACAGTTTGAAATTCACCATAGTGAGTCTGCGATAATGTGCATGGCCGCAGAAGGAAATAGTGCATATAGCTACAGTAATGTGAGTGTGTTTTAGAGAGATAATGATAGAAAAACTGATTTCATGCAGAGTTTCATCCGTATCATACACAATCCCCTTTGCTTTGAAGTTAAATTAGAAGTGTGTCTGTATGGGTGGAATCAACAGACAGATTAGAGAACAGAAAACATGCTTTGAAAGAGCATTTTACCCACTTCCCCCATCCTCCTCAAAGCTGCATTTTGAGTCAATAAAAAAACCCCAGCAAACTATCTTCTCTTTTGTCCCATTTTTAGGGTGTGGGATGGATGTATAGTCTGAATTTTAGGGTTTGCCTTTCACTTGCTCTATTGTTTGAGCGAAAGTACATGTTTACTGTTATCGCTTTCCATTTAACAGTGCTTGAAAGAGTCCGTTTGTGAGGAGAACAACTCACAACAGGAGGCCGCTATTGATCAGGTGTTTGCCTGTAGGAAGCAGGGCTGATGGGAGGTAGAGGTGAGGAGGGTGAGGGTTCAGGATCGGGTGAGAGACAGGGAAGAGACAATGACCAGGACATGTTCTCCTTCTCACCAGGATACAACCAAGTCTGAAATATGGCTCTCTTCTTTTTATCTATGAAACAATGCACCTGCTGGAGGCCTGAGTCCATGTTCTCTCCTCATGTGCACTTTCCTACATCTCCAAGGTATCACTGAGCTAAAACCATGGGAATAAAGCCTCTAGTATTCATCTGTCATTATAGGAAGGACTTTCTTTGGGAAATAGCGGCTTTTCAGTATTGCTGCAAAGTAAAAAGTTGCAACAGCTTCTCATGTCTTTTTGCCCTTTTACAGGATTATTTTTTTTGGGAGTTGTGTTTTTCAGTCTAGCATCAAAATGCAGCCGACGTGAGAGTTGAAAATGCTCTTTTGGCCTCAAAACAAAAAGTCCCTGAATTTGTTTCACTTGGTCTGTTTATCTAAGCTGTGATTCAGCCAAAATGAGACTTTGGATATGAATTTTGAGTGGAAGCTCAGCATTGACAGCAGTGGCAGGGGCCTGTCCTTGACAACCCTCTTGAATTAATTCCTTCCAAATGGCTGGTTTAAAGAATGAAAAGAGGAATGTGAATAAAACCTACTACTCATCTTATGTGCCGCTATGAAGGAGGTCCATTTTTAGCCATAATGTCTTGTGAAACTATCCTTTTTTTATCCCTGTGACTCATATTGTGTGGAGTTGAAGTATAATAGAATAGGTATCCAGAGAGAAACCACCAAGGACAGCTCATCATAGTACTTCAATTTGATTGACATACCACTTCTTTTTTCACATCAGACATGGTAAAATGGTATAAAAGTGGCTCCTTTACATAACATTGGACAATTGCATGCCTAACCTCCTTCATTCACCACTTGGCCTCCGTGAATTCAAACTAGAGCAACCTCAACATATCTGTGTTTTGTAATGCTAAAATTAGCAGACTCTAAGGTATGTGCTTGATATGGTAATAGCAGAAAATTGGGTTTGAGTGTTAATTTTCTCTTTAACCCTGGATATTTGCCAGAATAAGCTTCTTAAATTAGACTAATAATAGACTTTTAATACAGGAAACATGGACAGTGTATGCAATATTATATTATTATACAAAATACTGTGATGTGGGTTCAGCATTTAGTTCAGCAAATGGAAAACCATAAAGACACAATATTACATCAATGCAGCAATGATCTAAAAACTGGACATTGTCTTAAAGACGACCTGCAACATAGCCCACAATCTAATCGACCAATATTTAAAAGGAAGCTACAAACAGCATAATAAAATATCTATTCTGACAATTTTTTATTAATTAATTGAGTTGCTGTCCAAGCAAAAAAAAAAGTCAGACATTTGCTGCTTTCAATTTTATGTCATAGTAAATGAAATATCTTTGTGATTTGATTTGTTGGTTGGACACTTCCAATATGCAAAAGGGATTTTAAATTATTCTGACATTTTAGAGATAAGATAATTGATTCATACAGAATATAATTGGCAGATTAATCACTAATAAAAAATAATTATAGCCATAACATGTAGTATTAAATAGCTATACACTATGCTGTGTTGTCATATTGACCAGCTTAAATGATAAAGTCTGTTTTGGGTGAAGTGTTTTATTCCATCGTTGCCTTTCCTTTCATTGTATCACTGTAATTTTAAGGGGGATGATTCAGTGACTTTAAGTAGGACAGTCAGACTTGGATTGTTATTCTCAGCTTCTCCACAATGTGATCTACCTAATTGTTCTGATCACACTTATGGAAATATGAGGATTATTATATATTTTATAGACGTTAAGAGCTTATTAATTGCCATGGGCTAATTTTAATAGCTTCTACTATGGTATCATTCTGTTTGTGCCTCTGCTTTTTTCACCTCGTATCCTGCTCCGAACTAAACTTTCTTAGAGAAAAAGAAAATGCAGCAGTGTGGCACATTGTGCCAGATGATTTATGATAGTGTTGGTAGATGTAGCATAAATGAACACTTGTGTGACATTGAGACTTTTTCCCTTGTAGACTCACACAGTAGCCGCTCTCAGCTGTGCTGAGCGCAGGAGTGCAGCTCTAAATGTTTAATGGAGAGCTGAGGGATAAGGGGCATCTTCTGTCTCTGTCTGTACAGTGTCTCATTCCCACCTGGCCAAGCTCCAGTGCTCACTGCAGCACTCTGACCCACTACACTGCTGCATTGAGGCCGGATACAAAGTCTCATTAGAGACTTTTTAGCTCCACTAAAGTTGTTGTATATTGAGTAGATTGTGCAGCACAGCATACTGTTCTAAAACTTGGCCAGACTATAAAGTTCCTGAGTCCCTCGACTTTTGTGAACCTATATTTGATTTTCTGGCCTGGCCTCCTCCTTCACAACCTCAATGTAGGAGTAGCATGTAGGTCGTTTGACCACCACCCACCACAGCCAGTGTCATGGTCAGAGCCTTAGCATTTCGGTTAAGGCCTGGCTGTCCTTCAATGGCTCTTTGACTGCCACTTGGTGACAATGCATTTTTTCCATGCCATAAAGCAGATGCTGTATTATAGGAGCACAATACTGGGCCCATCTGAAACTGTTTACCATGTGAAAGGCACACCGGGATCAGGATGCCTACCACTGTGTGGGGCTTTTTGACTTGCCACTCTACAATGAGTACACACTGGAAGGAAAAGGAGCAGGCAGCTTTAACTGGTATTGTGATCACTCTATAGAGAGTGAGGAAATGCAGTATAAAGTGCTGATCCAGACTATTCTTCTATAGCTGGGGCTTTTTAAATTTACTAGAATACAGAGATTACTGTGGCATCAAATGAGCTTGTCAGCAGTTATACCAACAATAGATGGACAGGAAACTTGCAGTTTAAGTATTTGTCTTCCTAAAAAAGTGATCTTCCAAATGATTTAAAACTATAAAAATAATTTGGTGCGTTTCTTATGACAGCATTCACAGACTTACACTTGCTTGGTGCCCTATTGGATGAAGACACTGACCTTTGAGATCTCTTTTGCTCCAAGTTCAACAAATGAAGAACTAAGAAGTGAAGTGAAAACAGTTTGACTAGACTAAGAGTCTTAACCGGGGGAACAGAAAAACCCTGGAGTTAAAAATGATTAGCGTCTTTTATGTGACTAATACCTGACTTCTCTTGGGATCTTGAAAAGCCGGATGTACCCTGAACAGGCAGGCTGGTTGGTCAGTCACCCTTCACAGTCAGACTCATCCACACCCCAGACTTGATTTCAGGCCCTAGAAGGACTTTCTGGAGACAGGCAGCACTCAGACCTCCTCCTGAAGCTGAGGTGTCCTTGGCCCCCCTACACCACTCACAGAACTTATCCTTTCTGACAAGAGCTCTCTGAGGTCTCTAGCTAGCCATTAGTCATGCCAAGGACACGCATCTATCATGTCAAGTGGTTGGAGAAATAACAGTAGTGCACATAAAAGCCCAGACAGGGACACATTTAAGTACATTAACCCAGCTCTGGTCCCACGTCACAAGAAGGATGTCACTGTGGGAATAAGGAAGTAACTGTGGGTGTGTATAATTTGATTTCTGCCTGTGTGGTGGGTTAATAGCACTGCAGCTGGGTGAATGTGGCTGACACGACAGTGCTGTTAGCTCTAGTTAAACATATTTGAGAAAGGCTCATCACCACTTTCATGGCTCTGAGAGGATGGACACTGTTGTTTGACTGATCGACTAACTGGTAATCCATTGACTTTTCATCTATGAGGTCTACATTTCATCTTTAATAATGGGATGGATTGTTGTGGAAACTCTCCTCCTGTGGGCACAAATAGGTGGATACTAGTGTATAAACTGATCATGAATAATAATGTAGTAAAACAGCTGTAATATTGTAAAATATGTCTTCATAAAAGAAGCTAGACCTATTGATGAATACTGTATTAATAAACGCTGATAAATGTCACAGACTGTGTTGTAAACATTAAACATTTGTCTACTGCTTAGGAATGCTAAATCAAGAGATACAAACGATTACACTGTCATACACTTAATTTTTTAGTAGCCTCTCTCACAATAAGTGGAATAAGACATTAACTTTTGAAGTTGTGATTAGTTTATTTCTTTGTTCTTTATTTGGGCAGTATTTGGAAACAGGACAATTTGCTGTAACACATTCTATATGCTGCGCAGTATCTTTGAGCACAGTTTATTGCATACGTTTTAGCTATTCATCTGCTCAGACTGTCCATATAAGACATTTGGTGCTATTTAAGTAAGAGGGGAGACACTTTTAAGCATGATGTCAATACATGCAGCTCACAACAAATCCCCACCAGCCAGTTTTTGAATTAAAAATAAGGATGATCACACACACTCAAAAAAAAAAAAAATCCATCACTTTTCTAATTATGCTGCTGTCTATACTGTAATCTAAGTTTTTTTTTTCAGCAGTGAGCATCTGTCCTGTTTTGTTATATAATTTCCCTGAAGAATACAAGGTGTCTTGTCACAAGTGCTGCAGTGTTAGTTTTGCTTATCAAGGCTTAGGCAGAGAGAACATAGACCACAGAGATGAACACACACAAACTTGAATCTGTGTGAAATCCCCTGAAGGCTGTGAATAACTGCACATGTAGCACAGCCACCACAGAAATAATGTCATTGAGAAAACTCCAGTCTGTAAATGACAAGGCTGTTGTCTCTGGCAAATCACATGGAGGCCTTTTCCTGCAGCTTCTTCTTATCCACTGTGCCAGTTGCTCTGACATCGTGCATTCAGGCAGAGCTTGTCTGTCAGCTTCGTTTTGTCACTAATTTATTCATCTAAGCAATAGCAGCCACATTCAAAGACAATGGCACAGAAGCTCTGGGTTGCATTAACCTCAATAATTATGCAAAGAAAAGCCCAATTGTTACACACTTCTCAAAAAAACCTACCCCCTCCTGTGTTTGAGATCCAAGTGAATAAATTCCTAGACCCAAGAAAATATTCCCTCTAAAGAATCCACTTCCAACATTATTTTACCTTATTTGAGTGAGAATATAAAGACTGTACCTTTCAAGGTCCATCCATCCATTCATTTTCTATACCCGCTTATTCCTTAACCAGGGTCACGGGGATCTGCTGGAGCCTCTTCCAAGGTCAACCAATCTTGTTTATGTTTGAATTACTGATTGTTTTCACATAGTCTGCAGCCTAATGGAAGCATGTATCCACTGAGTGCATTATCCCATACCAGTAGAGCAAGGGATCCATTTTCTCAAAACATTTTAAAGGAATCGACTTTAAGAGTTTCCAATAAAGGCCTGGTTTAAAGTGCTAATGGGTCATTTGATCAATACATAGGCTTTTCCACTGTAAATACCAAAGGTAGTTGAACATATTTATCAGAGCGTTGGAGTCCATTAAGTGATGACTTGAGCACAGCAACCATCTGAGCTGCTGAAGGATGTTTATGCAGCTTGTATCAAATAACTCTGTTTTTTTTTTCAAATACAGAATCTCAATCACCTAGAACACAATTCCATGTAGTTCTGTAGTTTGTTTGATTTATGAATGATTCATACATTTTGACCCAGATAACATGTTAATGTGCAAAGGTTTTACATTGAGTGTGTACCAAACTGAAAATAACTGGTAGCCTTATGTTTATATATATATATTATGTTTATATGTACTCCATATACTTTTAGTCCACTGTCATTTACATTAAACCAATTTTTCATTATTTAGAATACTTCATCATTCACCCATAGCTATAACGAAGAGCTCCCATTAATTTGTTTACCCAAATAAATAATCTAGTCAGCATGCTTTCTTCCATAATAAATAGTCACATACCTTCCAACAAATCTACCGTGGCCAAACCATCCCATCCCGTCTACTCCACTATAGCCAACTCCGGTGCTTATTTATCTTATAAATGTCAGCCAACCAAAATTTAACTGGTAGTTATTTTGGTTGTTAATGCCACATATTCGCATGTTCTCATTTTTATATTACTTTAATTTGAATATCTATGGGTGTTGGACTGTTGCTTAAAAATATTAATGAAAAACAATGATTCCTGAGAACTGCCATTTGACAGAAAAATGAAAAGTAATAGATATATTTTAGAATAATCCACAGTAGAAGCCATGTATTCAAAGAGACCATATCAAAACTTACTCTAAATGCAGGACAGATGCTTCAATAATGACAAAGGGTTGCATCTAAGGCCACAGTTACAATATAAAAAGGTACCGACTGAAGTGGAAAAACAACAGACTAAAACAACAATAACAGAACTCCATATGCATCCTGTACTGATCAGCTAAAAAAACAAGGACAGCTGAAACCCTGCCCAAGGTGAAACAGCCTGGCCGGTACTCAGCCTGTCTCACATGAAGCCTAATGACGGCGTTCGAGAATCGGAAGCCCAGGGATGTTTCTGCTGTTTCTAAGAATAGGACAGCATAATTCTCCTCTTTGTCTGTGTTTACAGAGCTCATAACTGGTTTAATAACAGAGCTAATTTGTGCAGTAAGGATGCAGGACGAGTCAGTGAGATGTATGTTTGCCTCTAACCAGTTACCCCCTGCTTCTCGTTGTATCACTGTGTGTCTTTCTGCAGTTTGTCATCAGTTTCCTAAAGACAACCTGTGTGTGTATGTGTGTTTTGTGTGTTTGGGGATATGTGTGAGGGTGAATTATTGATGCAATGTAAATTCAATCTTGTTTATGGCAGGTGCATTGCACAGTGTTTGCAGTGTGTGTGTATGTGTGTTTGTATTGTCATAGAGGAGGACAGAGCAGTCCTGCAATTAAAAGCAGCACAGTCTGCATTCCTGCCCACACAGATCCAGTGATCAGTGTCCATCTTATACACACACTGATGTAACATAGATCCTCCACCCTCCCCACCCAGCCAACTCCACCACCCCCTCCTCCTTCTCCATCTCTCTGTCAAACAGTCATTTGTTTTTCTCTTGCTCCTCTCACCCTCTCCGTCTCTTGCTCTGTGTACTCTTTTCTCTCACACTAATTTCACTACGCGGCTCCATCGAGCTGCAGCACTGTGTAACCATGCAGCATGCAGACAAGATGCTAGGAGCAAAACAGTGATATCATCCCATTCTCCCTGCGCTTTCACCTGCACCAGAGAGCGCCGAGTCTGGGAAGACTGAGGAGGAAAGACAGGGAAGAAGAAAAGAGGCAGAAGCTGAGGGAGGGACGGAGGAGTCTTAAGAGGGATGGACTGGGTAGAGGCCTATACTTCTGTAGTATACTTGGTTAGCTTTTAGTAAGAAGCCTCTTTGTGTTTTTGATCTGACCCTGCTGTAATTTGTTGTTTGTGTTTATAGATTGTGTGGAAAAAGTCCATCATGCAGACCTGACTGAGTTATTATGCAAGTAATTTTGCCATCCCCTCAATGTTCTTATACCCTTTATTAACAGTATGACCCACTCACCAGGA
Source organism: Mastacembelus armatus (assembly GCF_900324485.2). Lineage (NCBI taxonomy): Eukaryota > Metazoa > Chordata > Actinopteri > Synbranchiformes > Mastacembelidae > Mastacembelus > Mastacembelus armatus. The sequence continues at coordinate 7,027,462 of NC_046638.1, read as the reverse complement.
ATTCACCTTACAGGGACACACTTGCACACAAACAAAGATTTTAAGTTCATGTTGAAGGAATGTACACGTTATTATCCCTTCCCACAATAATATGGACACACATAGATTTCAGACACACACACACACATGTCCAGTGCACACACACAACAGCTAACTAGCCAGGACCTCTACATCTTCACTGTCCTTTTCACTGCTGCTTTTTTCATTTACCCCTGCCTGTAGCATACCTTCTTTTTCTCCTGTATTTCACATCAGTCTGTCTCCCATTCCTCTGCATTTTTATCTCAGTACCTGCAGCAACCTGGTGTGTGTGTGGGTGTGTGTGTATATGTGGGCGTGTGTGAATGCGTGCGTGTGTGTTTGCATCAGGCTGCTGTAGACAGGCTGATTAAATCCTTCAGCGTGGGTTCCTTCTCTGGCACACTTTAAAATAATGCCATGTCACTGACACTGACCCTGCCCATCTGTGCCTTTCGCTTGTATGAAAGGTTTTTTTTTATTGTTATTATAGGAATATCTCTCAACAATATGTGTTCACCTATTGAGCGCGATATGGATTTTGCATCACATGAAGAGTACGAAGCAGAAGATCAGATAGTTGTTTTTTTTTTAACCTGGAAAGTTAATATTTTTGCCTTTGCCTATGAAAACTGAAAAGTGTATAATACATACAAACAAACATATGATGCATTGGTTATGAAGGGGGCCGTTTGCATTGCCATATGTTTTATCTCAGTAGACATATATAATTGCATGTTTCAGGTTAAGCTTTTTTTCTTTGCCTGTGAAAAGCAGCTTCTTTATTACCTTTCTCCTCATGTAGCACAGCACAGGTTGTTGTACTGATGAAAAGAAAGACCTGAGAGGCTGTATATTCAAAAATATAATAGAGATACAAAGCCTGCCTGTTAGTTTATGCCTATTGAGGGTCTGTCTTTTTCTCCGAATTAAGTGTCATTGTTCTCAGAATTTCAATTTAATCTAACACCACCAGTTTTGTTTGTCTAACACTTTGGCTTTGAATATTTGACAGCACTACTGTGCCACTTCTGTTATACATGGTCGGATACTGTATGTGCTTGCATGCTCTTGGGAGGTTCAGGTTGTGTTAAAGAGACAGGTGGTATGAGAGGTAGACGCAGTGTGGGCGAGGACAAAGAAGAGAAGAAGAAGGAGGGAAGAAATTACATTCCCCTCCTGCTGCCAAGAAATTACATTCCCCTCCTGCTGCCACAAACATGCACTTCAAAGATGGCTTCTGGACACACAACGCTCCCTCAGCTGTTGTGGTTTGCTAATGAAACTGATAAAAACCAATGAAATGTAAATCTGCAGTGACAGTGAAGCAGCACAGTCAAGTTCTGCTTTTTCTGTAGCTGCTCGTAAAGTAATGGGTTAAAGCTTTTGCACAGTGTTAAATAAAACTGTCATCCGTCCATCCGGCCGTTGCTTGTGAGTAATGCGTCAATGGGGCAGGTTGTTTGTGCTTATGGCCGCAATGTTGCCAGCAGTAATGAACAGCCTGGATGACTTGCCCCATGCAGCATCGATCGCACACTCACACAGACGGCGGATGGAAATTAGTCCTGGTGGGGAAGCGAAGGAGGTGCACACATGCCTACACCTTCTGTGGACACATATGGATGCAAGGATCAGCACACATGTACATACTGAGAGCATGTGTGTATGTGTGTGTGTGTGGCAATGTGTGTTTATTGACCATGGGTGCTCACTGCCCAGTGGACCGAGGATGATCTTCTTAGCAGTGACAGTATGGAGCATATAGACGAAGAGGCCTGCCCAGTGGGCTTTTCTCTCTCTCTGCTGCAGAAAACTCTTGGATCTCTTCCACCTCCCTTCATGTTCTCAGCTGGTGGTCTCCGCGTTTGGAGGAGAGCCTCACGCACACAATGCATCGAAGCAAGCTGTAGTGCTTCCTCTCCTGCTTCATTACCACATGAATGTTTGTCATATTGCTATATACTGTAGGGCTCTGATTGGCCAAGTCAGCTAAAGCCATTGGCTTGCAGATGGTAAGATATTATAGCAGTAGCCAAACGGAGGCTTTTCTATTTTTTTTTTTTTTTTTCATTTTTCTTCAGTATGATTATATTATACTCACCAAGTAAAGTACAGGAACCTGGAAATAATATAAATAGAAACATAAAAATGCCTGATCATCTAACACTTTAGAGTTCAAACTGAAAATGAGCACTCTGATATATCAGTAATATTTCTATATTGCACAGGGAAGCTGTGCAACACAACAAACAAGGGCAGTCAAACCATACAAACAAGCCTAAAGAAAACTCTGGGAACAGTAAAAAATACATTACTCCTGACAAGTGTATTTGCTTTTTACTTCTTTTGAGATTATCCATTAGTTTCTAGTTAGCAATGAGAAGAATTTGATAGCTCCGTACTCACAAAAGTAATTACTGACAGCACAGCAGCATTGTTCCAAATTGGTACAATGGGGCAACACAAACATTGGGTCTTACGAGATGTAAACAGACCCCCAGGCTAGCCAAGTGTTTGGAAGAGAAAACAAAGGGGAGCAGTATTGTCTAAACTGTCTTTTATACACATCCATCACTTTTTATAGACAGTCTTTGTGGTTTAACATACATAAGCCACTAATGCACTTTCTGTTGTGATCGCTCGGTTTTCCTGTGCATTGATTATTTGCAACATTACAGGTGAATTAACTTTAGTTTTACCTCCAATTCAAATGGCTTTGATAATCTTGTTGAATCCACTGGCTCCATTTTTCTGCGTTTGTCACCATGTTGGACAAATCAGAGTTTAGTAGACAGGATTTAGTTTGGGAATGTTTGTAATATAATAAATAAAATAGCAACAGATAAATAGCAATAAATATGCATGAGATGACACAGAAATAGCAGCTGTCAAAAACATACCTATTTGAAAAAGAAACAATGATTTAACTGCAGCTTTTTTTCAATTAGATAGTTCAGTCACTGATGATTGGTTAGGACAAAACAAATTAAACCCCCAACAAGAAATTAGCAAAATTAACACAATGTCAGGCTCAGCGAACAAAGTGAATATAAATGGTGATTGACTCTGATTATCAGGCTGAAAAACATGGCTGCAAAAATAAAGCCAAAGTAATAAATTTCAGTTTTCTTTTATTCTGTCCTGTGATGCCGCTATACCATATTAAGCAGAAAATAAAAAAAATACATCACTGAGTAATCCAGGATTTTAAGTTTGTTTTCACATTGTTTATTATATATCTGGCTAACCTGAGGGTGTGTTTAAAGCTTGTATAATTGTCAGCCTTATGCAGATCTAAGCAATTAACTCGATGGGTGCAGTGTTATCATTAATAGAGATTATGCCCAAAGCTTCAAAATAAAACCCAAATTTAAATAAACATGTTTTTTCATAATAGCGTACATCCCAGAAACAACCCTAATGCTGTAAACGGTTGGGTGGGAACAAAAAGGAGACCAGTGCTGCTCTCACTTCTGTTAAGTTGAGCTATAGTGTGTTTCGAATTGTGTCACTAAGGGTCTTTGAGCTAAAAAGAAATACGATACATGCCACCACAGGTCCTTAACCTAAGGGACGGGCTGCTGCCTGTGTGTGGTAAATGTCTCTTATTCTACACTTTCTTTGTTTTTTTTACTGCACTCTCTGCCTCTCTCTCTCTCTCCCCCTGTGTCCTTTTCTTTTTCTCTCCATCATCCTCTCTGTTGTCTGTGAGCGTGTTAACACTTCAGGCCTGTCAGCCTCATGGCACCATGGAAACGAGCTGCACTATTCCCTATCACAGTGTCTTTGTGTATATGTGTATTTGTAGCTGAAACTGTGTGTGTGTGTGTTTGTGTGAGGGTGTTTGTGTTGATGGGCGGGATCAGGATCTTGTTTGGTTTCAAAAAGCTGAGGAGAGGTCGCAGCCGTCCCTATGGGCCCCTTGCTGTAATTCATGTAAATTCCCTAAAGACCCCGGTCGCTTTGTTTTCCTTGTTCCCTGAGCTGAATCTGATGCCTGTGTCATCAATGCAGCTTGATGCAGGATGAGTATTTTCTTGTCTTTAAATCTGAAATTCCTTCACCTCGCTCCTTTGATAATTAGACATGATAGTCTTACTATGTGATAGCTCAGACTCCTCTGTTGCTGTGTTTTGATGAGTTCAGCCACAGTTAACAAGGATAAAACTGATTCAGACATGGATGAGGACACAGTGAAGTGACAAGGACATCTTATCAAGTCATCTTCATGGTTTATTACTTGATAGATAATCACAGTTAAACAATTACTGTTTTAATGTAACCCACAAACTTGACATAAAATAATATAGTTAGGAGGGTCCAAACAAATAAGCGTTGAAAATTACTTGTAGGCCCGGGTTAGGAGCAGTCTTAAGAGGACTAAAACATCCATACTTTTCCTTTTGTTTGCTTACTGACAGCAGTGAAATATTGTGTCCTCCCACCCTGACTTGATAGGCTCATGAACCCAGCCCCTTATTCTCTCCCAGAGCCAATCATATTTCATTCCCATTCACATTTCTGAATAGGAAACTTGAAAGGAGTTCTTGGCACAAACACACATCGATAGGTGAATGCACGCACATACTCACAAACACGCACAAATGGATGCAGTGTGCAGTTCTAGTTGGGACAACTTGGTCTAGACTGCAGCATGAACTTTGTTCTGTTAAAAGTTGCCATTGAAATATCGTCCTTCTATTGGTGTCGTGACAAAGAACAGGGAGGGCGCCGGTCCTATCTCAGTGTGAGCCTGAGAGAGCAATGGGCTGGCAGCGATCGCCCAGTGTCTCTGCTCAACAGAGTCAGTGTGCAGAAATAATGCCCATTAGACTTGGTCAATCACGCCCCTCACTCTATGAAATATGGCCCTTTCACTTATTTCATACCATAATCCATACACCTCGTCGCTATCCATCATCTCCCTCAAAGATGTCTGCCGCTATGAATGCTTTTATTTATGATACATTTTTTAAATTCATGGCTTTTCTTGCGGTGACATTACATGCTGAGAAAGTTTAACGTGCTGCATTATGTTTACATAGCAAATGACTGAAGCTGTTCATTGGTGAATTAACGTGGAACTCCAGTGCAGAGGTTTCAGGTCTCTTGACCACCAATGAAGCTATGACAGTCTGTAGGCTGATGGTTTCATTGTGGTAAGTGGGTGGAAATATAGTTGCAGTAGCCTGGAACAATAACCATGTTGTGAAGCCACTGAGCATATCTCACTGATGCAGAAAGAATTCATATGCCTTTATTACGTGGTTATTCTCAAGTCTGGAATTACCGGTTTGGTCCTTAAAGTTGTATTTTATTTTATAAGCTCATCATTTGCTTTTTGTGTGTAAAATCTTAATCTTAAAAGAGACTTGTATTGGCCACTAGTGTGGAGTACTAAAAAGCACACTACTTCCATCTGAAATGCAGTATAAAGTCCAAAGTTTTTTCGTATACTAGAGTCAGTTTAATGGACAATGTCCTTTGAGGCATATTGTGTTACATTTTCTGTGCTTTTGTAGAGGAGCATTTTTTAGGGCTTGACTAGAGAATAGTGACTTTCAAAGGGATGGCTCCCACCATTGTTGCTCTTTGCAACCATAGCTAACAGACACCAAAAGGCCTTTTTCACATCCATTCTCTTAGAACGGGTCGCAATAATACTGGTGAGAAGTCGGCAATAAATAAGCTTCCCTCTCCGACTCAACTAGATTAGATTGCATGGGGACATCTGTTGAGTGTAGGTGAGCACTTTCTCTGTCTTCTCACTATATGGGAAAGGAAGTCTTTAGGATATGCTTAGAGGCTTTTTTCTTTTATTTGTGTTGCCACCCTCTATTGAACATGCAGAAAGCTGCACTGACTCAAGCACAATCAGTGCAGCTGACAGCTATTTTAGTGTACAATATGCACCGTTTGATTTAACATGCAATTATTTTGTCAATTTTGCTTTTATGCTCTGCCAAATTCATATTGCAGGATGTTGTTCTCTGTTATCCTCATCCTGCTGACAGATGCGTCTGAACTTGTAACTTTGAATATTTAATGCTCTTGTACAAATGCGTCTAAAAACCCACTCTGTAACTTTGTGGATTTTGGTTGCTGTTCATGTGATACCAGGAAATGTTTAACCCCTATTGTAGAGAGACAAAAGGTTGTTTTAATCCCACTGTGAGAGGGGAGGGAGGGTCAGGAGAGGGACGTGGGTGACGGGAGGAGGGGTTGTGGGTGTGTTGGAGGGGTGGGTTTGATTTTGTGAAGGAATCAGCTCCTCTCTATTTACTGTCACTTGGTCACAGCACACACATCGAGGAATACACAGCCACTGGGATTATGCTCTTAAAGCAACGGATGCAAACACAGGGAATTTATTCCTGCTGACAGATACAGAGGTAAAGGTGATGTATCCTCTGGTTTGTTAATGGGGATCTTAGACCATGTAATCACCTGTTGTATAGAAAGTAATACCTATGAAGCTCTTTAGGTGATGGGCCAAATCTGCTAGATTTCTTGTTTTAGTCTTGACGTTGTTACTAATGGATCGCTGTTGGATCATTCTGTTGCTAAAACTTTTTTTTAATGTGTGAGATTAAGTCATTAATCGCAAAATTATTAGATTTTTAATATGTTAAATAGCATTCCTTATTCTAAGCTTTTCAATTGTAATTTGCTGATTTTCTTTGTCCTGTGTTATAGAAATATATATATTGGTTTGTATAAAATTAAGGACACATTCAATGCACTAAATGATGACAATCTGGAGAAAACAATCTGCAGATTAATGGGTAATGGGTCGAATCTTCTCAAAATGTCTTCTAAAATAGTAAATCTACTTGACTCTAACTAGTTTTATCATATGAAGTACTGGCAGGTGAGGGTGTGAACACAGTGTGGTAAAACTTCTACAGCAGACTTTTTCTGCAGTGAAATGTCCATAAGAGCTTGTTTCCTCTGGCTATTAGCTATGTTATTAACATTTTCATGGATAGTTTGCACTTTTCCATTACTTGCATATCAACACATCATCTTTCCTCTGCAGTTTACTCTGCTGAATCGCAGCTTGTTTTCAGCGTAGTGGCAATAAAAGCACATCTCTGTCTCTGTGAGCCATGTCCCCTAATGTAAATTCATCATGGGGGAAGAAATTATGTCTCCACTCTTTGGCGGTAATGATGCTTGATCATGTGAATGATATCGTCCACAGCCACACTCTCTCATTAGGCAACAGTCTAAAATTAAACTCATAGACTATGCTATGGCAATGTTGATCCCCCTTCTCATGTATGAGGGAACACATACACACATCAAAGAACAGTCTAGAGGAGAAAACCAGCAAACTCTCATTAGAGAGAAATGTGACATCTTGCTATCTGGCATTAACTGCAGTGAACTACACTTGTAACTTTATTCATCAAGTATTTAAGTCAACCTGTTTCATTTGCATGATTTGACGAAAGTAGGTGTATGCTACTGTTTTTTTAAAAATTTTATAAACAGAAAGACCTGATTAGAGGTGGGTTTTGGTGATATATGTGAAGTACAGGTAATTATTACATTGACTTGTAGCTGAATAAAATGAATGGAGATGTATGAACAGAGATGTAACTGTTCAGTCAGAATATCCAAATAACTTCATACTAAATATTCTAGTATTTTTATATCCAGTGTATTTAGTTAAAAAAAGTCATAATCCAACATTACGTCTCTTTGTTGCAGGATTGCTTTTGTGCAGCTAAATATTGTGTGAAGTTATCACCCTATGAAGTTTAAATGTGTAATATATTGACCAACAGTGGTTTGTTTACATATTGTGCAAACAAGGGTAACATTGACATTTATCTGATGTAAGCTTGTGTCCACCTGACAAATTTATGTCTAATTTTCATTTTGTGTTTGTCTCTGTTTTGGTCTCCTCCAACTCCTGATGAAAGATATTTGGCACAGAAACTGCTAAATGCTCCATTGTGTTTATTGCTACTGTAGCTTCAACAGCACTTTTTTCTGAAAAACACTACTAAGTGCAAACTTTTTTTATATAGCACATAAAAACAACAAAAGTTGCTAATACAAGTACAAAATAAATGACCATAAAATAATATATACAAATTACTGGTCAGATTTCAGTTTTCCTTGTCAGTGCTAATGGCATGAGAGAACTCCCTGAGGTATCAGTGGCATGGTGTGTATCTTGCTGTGGGATGTTTTGTAACTCTGCTTATTGGCCACTGTCAGCATCCCAGCTCTGGCTATTTTCAGTGTCAGTCCCCCGTCCCTCTGCTTATCACCATGGCAGCAGAGCTGGACTGAACTGAGCCTGACTCTGTGGTGTCTCAGGGTGGAGGTGGCGAGATGGCTGGCTTGATGTCATGGTGGGAGGTTGCTTTTGATGGGATCAGTCTTCAGCTCATTCAAACAGGATGTGGAAAGGTCATTTTGTTGTTGTGTTTTATTCATAGGCAACAGATGTGATCAGCTGTTTCACCAGTTTCTAGCAAATGCACAGTGAAGCAAAAATGATGAGCCCGGCCCGGTAAGGACGACCTGCCAGAGCTGAGCAAGATGATAGCTGAACCTTAGTTTTGTGCTCAGGTATGGAGTCAGTGCAGGTGTCAGCAATAATAGAATGTGATGCCGTGAGAGAATAGCATGTTGTCAGTGGTTTTTCAAATGTGGGTCAGGATCGTTGCAAAATCAGTCCTGCGGGAAGATCAGATTTTCTGGTGTAATATTTTGTAAGAAGTAATATGGTTACTGACTACACTAGGTGTCCAGGCTTTCAAAATCTGTGAACTGAGGTAAATAATGTATTTAAAGGTTTGGGGAGAATAGCATGAAAAACACCTCAAATGTTTTAGACAAGCTTATAGTTCACAGAGCCTGCAGAATCAGATCTTGGATGGCGAGACAAAATAATGATCTTGAGACTGAACAACTGAAGAAACAACATCTGTGACTGTGTGAGACAGAATTAATGTAAACCTATAGTTCACAATTGTATCTGAGAAGTGGTGCAGAAAGCAGTGTTCGTACTTAACCAAGTGGAAATAGCGGCGTCTCTCAATGGGGCCTCCACACTTTTATTTAGAGCGGCAGACTGATGTCAATAAGCCTTTGCTAGAAGAAAATTGGATTGGCTTTTTAAGTCATTTTGCCCATCGATTCCAGTTGGTGTGTCTGGTTTCACCGTGACAATGTTTGAGGAGGGAAATGGGCATAAAGGAAGGAAGAACAGGACAGAATATGAAGGTAGAAGGTAATAAAGTTCATGTTAGACAGGAGAGGAGAAAAGGTAGGGTAGGAGACTAAATCTGAGCCTTTTCTGGTCCATTACCTCATGCTAATGTCCCACATTTTCAAAGCTGTCATCTGAAACATACTTTTATATTTGTTACTGAAAATATTGGTTATTAATTTCAACCAAAGCTTTTAAGAATATTTTGACACACATTTTTATACCATCTCTCATGACTTTCTGTCTTGAGCTGAAGACTGAATGGGATGGAAGAAGGGAGGAGAGGGTAAGGTAGAAAAGGAACAAAGGACACAGCGGTATTAGGGTGTAGGGAGGAGGAGCAGGAAAGGTGATGTGAGGAGAGATTACTAGGGAGGATAGGATGAATTAAAACAAGACGTCTTAGTCTTTCCTCTTTTTGGCCCTGAAGTTTCCCAGCAAGATCAAGTTAAGATGCCATGTAAAATATACTATTTGTTTAAAAAAATGTTATAGAGGAATTAAGATTTATCTCATAAATAATTCCCTTTTCACTGAGCCTATGTCAGAGCTTCTTTACATCAACTCTGAAGAAAAATTGGTGAATGGCATAGGTATATGAGAACAAGGCACCTAAGACCTGTTTGGCCCTTGACCCTGTGTCTGGGACCTGAACTAATCAAACTGTGATGTGAGAGATGACCTGGGTTTTGGAAAAATTGTAGTTTATCTCTAAAAACAGAAGTGAACATATGCCAAAACAAACTTCTGCATATCAGTCGTATAAATGAAGCGTAACCGCTGGCATATTTTTAGAACTTCACATGGGGACCTGGTATTAAGGCTGGAAAGTCTCCAGATCTAGAAAAAAGCAGGGGATTAAATGAGAAGGGGGTTGTCTATAGTAGGTTAGAAAGCAAGATTTAACACAGGAGAGGGGAGGAGAAGGCAGAAAAATGAAGACAGTATTGAGCAGAGAAGAAGACAAAGTGAGAAGAAAGAGGACATGAGTGAGGATGACAGTAGGTGATAGAAGAAGAAGAGGAGGCGAAAGAAGCCGTATAGAGAATAAGGATAAAAAAAGAGATCAAATGATGAAACGACAAGAGTAGACATGAGGGGAGGAGATGTGTCTCCTTCAGCTCTCAGGCTTCTGTGTTTATGAGTTTATTTTATACACTCCTGCCTCTGAAAATCCATGTTCACAGTCTGGTTTTACACAGCTTGGATGTTTGCTTTCTTTTCACCACCTAAACTCATCACAGTTGGAAGTGTTTTAAGTACATTTCCAGAGTTAACACACTCATGATTATGCTTTAAAAAAAACTCTTTGTAAGAGTTTGATGTGATGGAGAGATTTGATGTTGGTGCATCCTGGTGTGTAATCTGAGCTGTGCGTGTGAGAGAGCAGGAGACTTCCAATATGAAAAGGATTTAGCAGATTATAATAAAGCCAAACATAGAGTAGTAGCTCCATTGTGAAGACAAATTCATGGCTGGATGTCAGAAAATATGCATAGCTGTGCAAGACATCCTCTGCAGAAACCTTATAAAGTAAGGCTGCATTTTTATATCTGGTTGGCTTAAAGTCCCAGTTGTTTCCCATTAAAATTTGCCATTCTTTTCCATTTTTTCAGCCAGACTGAAGAAAACCATAGAGGAGGAAGAAGACAAGTAACCAAGGAGGAGGAGTGAGGGGATTGGGGTTTCTCTGGTAAGTTGGAAAGATTTCTGTCTGACTTAGAATTAATTATTTTTTTCTCATAGAGTCGTCTTCACCAGCATCATTTTCCAAAACAGTGCAAACTTTTGGCCTTTTAGATTCAGACGTTCCTGTTTTTCTCAAAGACACTGTCCCTCCCAAAGATGTGAACGCACGCACACAAATGTCAGTCTGTGTGCCATGCCTGGCAAGTGTCTCCAGTCTAAATATCTTCATCTGTGACACCATCAGAATGTGAATCTATTAATATTAAAACTCTCTGTGGAGCCACTAAGCCCCAAACGATTACCCAACCTTTCCACTGCTACAGCTCTTTCAGTCTCTGTTGTGATGCCTGCTCTTTTGTTCTGTCTTTAAGGCAAAGGTTACCACTGGCAAAGTGTGTTTTTGTGTTTGCATCCATTCTGGCAGCAAGGTTTGGCATGCAGTAAAAACAAAACACTGGTTTTTCTAGTGTCCAAGTGTCTGTTTGATGCATATAGTTGTTAAGGTAACACATCCTATCATCAGTGCTTTAAAATCACAAAGTAGCACTTAGATCCAATATTGTGCCTAGTGGTGCCCATCTCTTACTGACACATAATGTGTCATAATGGAGCATGTAGAGGTAGAAAAGTTCTCTAATGGCAGTTGTACAATTAAGAACTAAAGTAGTGCCCTTAAGCAAAAGGTCTCGGTGTGCATTAGAGCCCAGAGAATTGACTCTCAGCTCACACAGGGTTTTTGAGAGTGACCCTCAGTAACCTTTGGCTCATCCCCTCATTCAGCAGTGCTGAAAGTGTGTCTGTGATTCAGCGGGGAGTTGATCTAATGCTCTGTGAGTGGAGGTGGCACAGTGTGATGTGCGTCCACTGCCCAGCAGAGTGTGAAGGAAGAATCCCACCCTGGCCTCGCAGCATGCCAAGCTGGGCAGGGAGGCTACACACACAGCTGAGTGGAGAGTTAAGGGACCCTGACAGCTCAGAGCTCATCTGTCTCTGCTGTTGGTGCTATGCTTGTTTTAGTTAACCAGGTGGGGGGAACCGCTTTCTCAGTTTATCCATTTATGTGCCTATTTTAATCTTTCTCTTTGCCTCAGCTGATCTGTCTGCCTGTTTGTCTCTGGATCTCTCATTCTTTCCATTTCTCTCTTGTACTTGCACTGTGGCATTCGGTTGTTGTGAATGTGTGCTGTGGGCCAGAGAGGCTGAGTCCACAGTTTTCAATGGGCGAGTCATACAGCGCCACACTTAGGAGCTGCAGAATGAATTTGTGGTTTGAAACACGCTGAGGCATGAAGCATCTATTGTGAGCAGCAGCATTCAGGTCCCAGGCTCTTCAATAAAAGGCTGCAGAGGTTTCTGTTTACCTCCATGCTGCTGTCTTTTTACTGGTTTCTCTCATGAGGCCATCAGAGAGTGGGGTATTATTGTCTGTGTGTTTTGATGCCAAGTGGGGGATATGGGAAAAATTGCAAGGTTCAAATGATCATGAGTTTTGGCTCTTCAGAAATAGCTCCACATGACTATGGCAAAGTATGTGTGAATGAAGGCAGAATTTAGTTGTTAATTTATGTCCAGTTATGTGAATTATAATTCTTTTACACTTCATTTAATATGGGTAGAGCAGCCGTCAGACATCTTCTCAGTGTTTTATTCCTCAACCAATCTGCTGTAGTACAGAGCCCAAAATGTACATCTGTCCTAACACTTTCTAGCTGCCCTGTACACAATCAACTTCTTTTTTCTAGTTGTTTACGAGTTGCCATGTTAGAACACTAAAAGCTGAACTGTTAGCCACTGAAGAGTTTGATTGTGCTAAATTGTTATCTTCTGCTGTGAGTGAAGGAGCAGCTTTTTCTCATGAGCTTAGAAAGCCGTGATATTACGTTGGAGCGGCTCTGTGATCAGAGGCTCTGCAGATGAGTAGAGGGATTCACACGCAGCGGGCCCCTGGGCTGCTCCCAGCGCACGTCATTTCAGATGAACACGCCAAGATATTTCTAAGGTGTGTCTTTGATAAAAGCCTGACAATTTTCTAATAGTTCTCTATGTCAACTTAGCGCTTCAATGTGACAAGCACAGAGTATGTAAGAAAGAGGCCGTGGGTGGATGTGATTGAGTGGATGTGTGTTTTTCAGCATCTCTGTCGTTTGCATGAAAAGCAGAGACATAGAGGTGCTGGGAGACACAGCTAAAGTGTCAGAAAGAAGGGCCTGAATAAACAAACAGATGAATAGATGGATACAAAGACAGCGAGGGAGAGAAAGAGGCGGAGTGATGTGAAAGAGGTTAGTGAGGCCCCTTCCTGAGGGATTCCTGCTCTCCTTCTCCATGTTCCAGAGTCGTGGAGAAAGTCTGCCTCATGCACAACTGACTCACTAACTTCTCAGCAGACAGCCTGGAGAGTCTGTGCAGACACTATTCTATATCTGGCCCCTGCGTCTCCATCTTTACCCAACTCCTTTCTCCTTCTTTCACCTGCTCAACCTTCCTCTAGGCCTCGTTCTACCGCCAATGTTCCTCCTCTCCATGCAGTTAACTGGCCAGGCTTGTACATTTTTCTCATTTGAGCTACTGATTGCAGGGTATTTTGGTGCGACCATAGTCCTTTGCTGCAAGTCCTTTAATATAACATACAGACACCTTTTCATACAGAAGTAAATAAATGCTCTGTACTTTTCAAAATGTTATTATTCCTTTAATGGAGTGATGCACAAAAAACTGCTTCTTTCAAATGAAGTGAAGAACAAAAGATATTCAGACTGAATACTTGAGAAATAAGAAGACTGTAGTCTACTTGCCTTTGGTGTTTTCAGTCTTCATTTAACCAGAGAGAACAGTAGAGAAATGATTATTGTGGCCTCATTCATGGATTTGGCTCCTTTAAAGTTCACTGTTCTTTTTGTTTTCAGTATACCTTAATTGTCAGTACCACATTATCTGTCTCCAAAGCGCTTACTCCAAGCTGCACGATTAAAGGTGTTTTTGTTTCATCAGTCTTACTTAAATTGCCTCTGAATTCTTCTTTCAACAGATAGTAGGGACTGATTCTGAGTGTGCACAGAGCTTCGGGGACAGAGAAGATTGTCCTTAAACCGTTATGAGCTGGTGGGGTCTATCTGTTTGGAAGGGATCCCTAAGAAACCAAATGATTAATGTGGCTGTTAGACGTGGGTCCTGGTCCAAGGCCAAGTCTATCTGCTCATCAATATAAACAACGTGCTCCCCAGGTGTTGTGGTGGAATACAAATGGGTGAATTTCGATGTAACCCCTCACTCGCCTACATCTAAGCCAATTCTAATGAGAGATCTCTCTGTTGATAGAGAGAGGCAGCGTAAAGGAATGGGTAAATGTGAAACGTGAGACCACACTGAAATAGCAAGCTGTATGCACACCTATGTCTGTGGATTTCCATTCCTTGGTAAATGACATTAAGCTGATCTCTTCCACAGTTTATTTCTGTTTCTAGATTTCATCCCCACACTTTTACGTGTCGACTTATTTTGTTAAATCTATCTAAATAAGCTTAACATGATTGAAATTATTATATGAAATTATTATTATACAGTTGGTGTAACCAACATGAGTTCTAAGTAACTGAAGGCCTCTACCTCCACAGGTGTTTTCATGTATTTTACCTGTTTAGGCCCCATCTCAGCAATAAGTACAAACTGTGCTTCTGACACTTCTGCTACTGTTGTTGCACCAACAAGCCAGACAAGATGCAGATTTATCATTCTTAATGACTGATCCATCACTGCTGAGTCATTTGTCCATTTTTTTCATTAATATTTGTCAATGAATACATCTCACCCAGAGTTTTCAAATTAGTCTTGCGCTTGTTGTGGCAAAAAGTTTGTCGACAGATATTTTTCATTATTAATAAAGGATAACCCCAGTGACCTTCAAGTGATTTTGTTATTTTTGCACATGCACAGTTACATTTTTCTTAAGAAACTGTGAAAAGTCAGGACTGTTCTTAGTCTTTAGCTTTGCAGCTCCTCACCACAAAATGTTGTTTGATGTGAACATAGTGTGCGTGCCAGCTGCACTGATTCAAACCCTCTTGAATGAGCGTTGGTTACACTGCCTTGAGCTATGGCCACTCTACTTCATGAGTCAGGTTTTCAAATGCTAAACTTGACAAACAACTAAGAGGAACCGAACAATTAATCAAAGACGAGACTGGGTAAACCCCTCTCAGTATTTGAATTGAAGATTTGCACTGTAAGGTTTTTAAATCTTCCTCATCTAAAGACTTCTAATAGAAATTGATCTAATTAAGTTTTGAGGCTGTGAAACTGTGATATTTTATTTTAAAAAATGAAATAGCAGGGATATAGATAACATCTCCCTTAAGGGAATGGAAGTATTTTCTTGTTAGGAAGTAATTGGATGACCCCATTTTATTTGAAGCACTGTGGGTTTTTTTTTTTTTTTTTTTTTTAAAGAATTGAAGAGTGAATTTTGAAGATTAAAGAATGCAAAGGAAAGTCCATAGTGATGGTGACTGGTGGCACATTAAAAAAGACTTTCTGTGAACATGTTTCTATCAGTCTCACGGGTCTGGATGACTGAAATGTTAGTTAATGAGTATTAATGATAATAATGAAGGACTTGGGTTTGTCATGAAGGAAGTCCCTTTATGTGCTGTAAAATCTTCTTTGTATGTTAGGCAGAAAGTATGATGTGAAAATAAGAGGCAAACTGTAAAAAAAAAAAAAAAAAAAAAAAAAAAAGCTTAAAAGTTTTCTGGTGTTATTGTGAAAGGATTTTTGGCTATTACAGTCATCAGAGAGTTTGAGCGTGTGGGTTTGGTGTTTGGCCCAGGGGGTGTTTCAGCTCAGACAAACAGTGCTCCATCCTCACACATCATCTGGCTCCATCAGAAATAATGGCCCAGACAAGAACTGCTACATCAGCCTTCATTTGTCAAATGGTGATTCCGGGGAAAACATAGCTCCCATTTAACACTAACAGTCCTCCCGGCTTCCGCTAACAGCTTCTGTCCTGTGTCTGTGTTTGACGGGATGAGACAGGTTACTAATGCAGGAGAAGTGTCTGGTGAGTGTTGGATGATGCCTGGGTAAGGCTGTAGTGGAAGTGCAAGGGGTTTTTTTTTATGACTGTGTCTATCTCTCAGTACAGGTACAAGAATGGTTGGCAGTGAGAGGTTGAAATGGCCTGGCTGGATGAGGTGTGTGTGACTCTCCTACAGAGAAGGAGACTGGGGTGTTGCAGTTTGCTTGTGTTCCTGGGGCCAAAACATGACAAATAAAGTGTTGATGCTCATGTTTTACTGCTGATGTTTTACTTTTTTACAAAAAATAACATGTTTAAATGTTTGTATGTCAGTGGTGAAAAAAGCCTTTTTAATGGAAATAATTATTTATTTCTAAGTGCTGGACTTTAATTGTGTATGATTAATTTAGAGTCTTTATTTATGGGGGAAAAAGTAATTTTTTCCAATTTTTAGAGCTGGTTAAGCATTTTGGAAGGGTTAACTCCTGATTGCATCTTTCATTAAAAAGGGGGCATGATTTGATTTTCTCACACTTTGAAAGGACTATTGTTTGTGTCCTCTGTCTGAAATTGGATGGTGAGTCCTTTTGGAGAGCAGTGGTGGAGAAATGATTTGTATTCACCTGCCGTATCCGAATAGAGATGAGGAGGGGCTGAGAGAGAGGCAGACGGAGAGAGAGGGCAACAACATAGTGCTCCCTTTATGTGTTAATGAATTGCTCTGACACACACATTGTGGTGTGGTGTGTCTATCAGTCAGTAATCACTAAGTCACAGGATGAATGGCAGATTTTAATAGATGCCATTAAACAACTGTCTTACAGTGACGCAGAGGCTAACTAATGTGAGTTATGTATTTTGTGTCTCTTCCATCAAACCACCAAGGTGAATGCTGCATTATCACATGCAACATGTGTTAATGCTACTCCTGCAAATGAACCCCTTTTTTCATTTTCTTTCTCTTTTTTATGTAACTGCAGTCTCTTTTATTGGTCTGGCTGGGCAACTGGATTCTTCTGTCAGCTGCACAAAAGAGACAAAGTGGAACCGGGTTGGGCAGTAATGAGCAACTCCTCTTACAGTGTTACATATAGGCCAGTCGCAGTGTGGGGAAGGATTCTGGAAACAATGCAGGGTTTTGAGAGGTCTTGGGCCTTCTGAAGCCTCTCTTTGATTGAGTTTCCTTGCAATGGGTTCCAGTGTTGGGGCTGATTGTGGAGTGGGAGCTGCGGATCCAGGGAGGGGGTGAAGACCCTCCTCTGCGCTGACCTTTCACAGACACAGGTGGGGTGGAGTGGAAGGGGCTGGAGGAAAAGGAGGGAGGGAGCGGCAGGAGAGGTCTATTGTGGCGCTCTGTGAATGTAGAGGTGGTATTCAATAATACTAGACCTCAATGCCTCTGTCCACCTGCCAGGGATTTTCTCACCACTAGGTCCTCACTGGCAAATTATATGTTCTGGTAGTACGCAGTGGTAACAGATTGTTACAGCACACAGTCAGTGTTAATGCTTTGTTATCTGATGTCATTGGGGATTTGTTAAACAACGGCTTTTTATAAATTGGCCTTTTTGTGTTTATTTTTATTATGGTGGCTCAAGATATGACAGTCCTGAACTGTTAGTCAATACATCCACCACTTTGGTTCATACCAAAGTGTCTCACAATTATATTCCCAGTAGTCCCCTGACGTTTTCTGTAATGCCACCATGAAACTGACATTAGTGGCTTTGAGCGTTGTTTCTCAAAAACTGTTGCATGGATTGCAAAGTTGCTGCGCATGCCTCTTCATGGTGAACTGCGATCACTTTGGTGACTTTTCATATAGCACCATCATTAGGTCAAAATCCCAGTTTGCTTCATGATGATACTTTTATGACCAGATATTTACAAAACCTACAACATTCCAATCTGCCTAAGTTGTATTTTTAATGTATTTCTAATTAGCAAAGGCTAGCTTGTTGACATGCAAAACATTTTAAACTTTATGTCTGCTAAATATCAGCATGTTAGCGTTGTCGTTGTCAACATACTTTCATGCTGCTGCATAGGTGCGGAATAGATTGTTCCACTGCACAGGCAGGGTCCGTGCTTTGTTATCTGATGTTGTCTGCAGATTTTGCTAGTCTGAACAGTGCAATGCAAAGTGCACGTAGCCCCCTGCCTGTACTGTATCAGCACAATTCAAATTCCACCAGAAGAGTGTTTATTATAGAGTAGAGCTTATTCTAGAAAGGCCTGGTTGTGTTAACTGTTGACTCAGAGCACACTGTTTATCTGTGTTACCCCAGCTGACATGGCGCAGAGGAATTCATTTGGTGCAAAACTTAATGGCTGCCAGCTTTTGTGTGTCTGTTGAGCATATTTCCTCTACTGCCTGTCTCACAGAGACTTTTTTGTTGCACTTCTAAGTCTAAAGTAAACTACACATATTGGCCCCATCTTGAGAGACCCTTCACATGTGCAGTAAGCCATCCGGTGAGGACACGATGGCAAACTGAGATTCTAATCATACCTCTTTTGTTGCATCAGGGGAGGTTGAGACTTTTTTTAGTGCCGAACAGATGTTAAGCGTACAGTTTCTCTCCAAGGTTACTTATGAGATGACAAATAGGTCTGGGACTCTTTGTCCCTTTTTTTCATATGTCTGTGTTTGATGAGAGGGTTGACATCTTTTTGTCGGCATGGTGATTTGTGAGCACAGGGGGATTGCCATGGATACAGAGTGCCCTTTTGGAGTGCATTTTTGAGTGGCTCTGCTTTGCTCAAAGTGTACAGAGAGTCCCCATATGTAGCTACAGAATAAAACATATTCCTGCATTTGGTAGACTGCAAGGCATGTGGATTATAGTGTACAGCTATTATAACATTATTAATCTCTGATTCCACGTATGCAAGGATGTTTCTCACTGCCATCCTGCCAGGATTTGCTTGTCTTCCAGCAGCAGATTGGATTTATGTTAATTGTTTTCTCAAAGCTGCTATGTTTTTGTAGCTGAAGTGTGTATTATGACATTGTATGGCAGGGATTTTGAGAGTCCTTTTCAGAAAGCTATGCATGCATTCCTCCTCCTACTCTCCTGCATTTGCTCATGATAATGAACCTCTGCTCAGCATATGACTGGCCTCACATATAACACACTCATGTGGTAGGGCAAGTGCACTCAAACTCCATCTGCAATGTCTGCCGTCCTACACTGACCCATGGACTTATGTAAACATACATAAACAAGGAGGATGTATATGCAAATAAACATGAGCATTCATTTACATTTATGCAAGAGCTGGACTGCTTGGGGATATTGAAACCTCCTCTTAAGCACTAATTACAGTGTGGGGATCAGCTATCAAATAAAGGTCAAGTTCAGATCCACAGTTGCTCATTCAGCCTTGTGCTCTTCCCCTCCTGATCTCCTTTTAATGAATGTGTCTCCACTTGCTTAAATCTCCAGTAATGAGCCACTGTACAAGTCAGATGTCAGACATTTACAAATGTACTATGGGGACTTAAGTTTTTGCAACCTTGCTGCCAATTCTACATTCATTAACTAGTATTTTATAGCTTTTGCCACATTTATAGATATTGAATGAATTGAAAGACCCTAGATTTTCGACCTGCAGTTTTCCTAAGGAGATAGAGATTACTTCATATATCCATCCCAATCATGAGAAGCCTCTCAGTCAGAGTACTGGCCTAATGTGAGAATGTGACTCGCTGACAGTGTGTTATATTTAGCTGGTCTGCAATGATAAGATGAAAGCAAGATGCCTTTCAGTTCCATTCAGGTTGAACATGCAGGGATTTCCTTTCTAACACCAACGTCCCATCTAGTGGTACTGCATCCATCTACATGCTAAAGAGGAGGCCCCTCTCAGAAGTGCTGGCGCCGGCAGTGATTAGCATTTGGGCAGAAGGGACAGAGAGTGAATCCCAGAGTGTTTCTGGCGTGTAAGAGGAGGAAGCTTAGCGAATGTCAATGTGCGGTACCCTTTGAAAGGAGGAGGACCAAACAAATTGCCGGACACGTTGCATTAGTAGCAGATGTCTATTAGGATTAATAGTTGGACTAGATTGATAGCTTGTGGAAAAGGTGTTGGAAAACAAGCAACAACAATTTTTTTAAGGGCTACTCTATATTGCAGTTTCATAAAGTTGGTTACTTACATGAGACAGATTTTTAAAAGAATGGTTGAATTTGATCTAACAGAATATTCTGGCTTTTATTTCCTAGGTCAAATCCCAGTAACTACAAGCTTAATTTTGCCATAGTGCACCCTTGCATAGGAAATGGTCATGTTTTTTGAAATAACACTCTGCTATTTTGTAACACAGACTTTCTCAATCGTTTGTAGTCTTCAAGACCAAAACAAAAATTTAGGTTGGTGATCCTAATGTTTAAAATTAGGACTGTCCCTTTAAAACATCATAGATGAGGGTTTATTATTACCGTAGTAAATGTGTGCAGACAAAAAACTTATAGATTATGTGGATTGGATGTAGAAGTATCAAAATCTGTTTTATTCTGCATAATTCATCCATCACTACAGGAGACTTTATTGTTTGGTATTGTACAGTGCAGATGGAAGGTTCATGGCGTGTTTTTTAGCAGCAGGATTCTCCCCGAACAACAGGACCCCAATTCACATGTTAACCACACCAATTATTTGCATACGGTCCCCCAATTATAAAAGCTAATGAGAAGATTATGGGAAAAGCATGCTGAAACCAGCCTGTGGAATTTCCATTGTTATCCTGTAGCTGCTGATAAAAGGCCTGTGAGAGGTATTAGTCAAAGCCAGCGAACATTCAACCTCATACATCATCACTGTAATTCATATCACTGCTTCACTGCTAATGCTTAGCCACTACATTAGCTGTGAATCCATAAAGAAATGAAAGGCAACTGCTAAATGTAAGTAAGTTTAACGTTCCTGTCAGCTTCTGTTCAAATTGTCTTGCAGAGCACTATTTAGCAGATTGATAGTTTTGAGTTACATTCATATGATTGTGACTTTTCAAACTCTAGATAACCAAATGAAGGACTGTCTCACTATCTTCTACAGCAAGCTCTTTGACGCAACCTCCCATTCGCCCATAGACGTTTAATAGCACAGAGAAACAGGCATGCAGCCCTGGGCATGAATAGCGCAGTGAGCTGCAGTGGGAGCAGCCGGCAGCCTCAGGAAAATAAACTCTTCCAACCGTATCCGTTTTCTCATCACCACTTTCCTGAGTGCGGAGCCATTCTCATCATTATACCCCCACATTCACCCGTCTGCAGGGGATCCCTGCTGCTCCATTAAGGCCATACCAAGGCTGACAAAACCCTGATTTCATGAGCCATCAATAGCACTCATTATGGGAGTTAATTATGGCGCTTGGTAGGAGAGAAATGCATGTGTTTCATCATAGATATTTAAACTGTATAGTACTGATGCAACAGCAATGATTCTATCAGTGTAGCAGTATTGCATCATGATGGCATAGACAATAGCAATATCTTCGCTGCTAGTTGGCATAAAACATCTAGTGTAGTATTATCAATTTGAGCTTTGTCCACTGCTGACTGCTATTCATTTACGATGTTGATTGCTATAGCCCTCAGTGTTCATAGTCCTGTCAGTTCCATCTGTGTGCTCAGACATGTCCTGGCCCTCATGATCTGTGTCTCTGTCACTGTGTGTGTGTGCGTATGTGTGCGTGTGTGCGTGTGTGCGTGTGTGTGTGTGTGTGTGTGTGTGTGTGTGTGTGTATACACAACGCTGCATGTACAACATCTCTGACATGTGCATAAAACCAATTAGTTCAGGGATGGGGAAAAGGCTGACCATGGGAAAATGACCATGGAGTCATTGAAGAGACTAGCTGAATGAGAGGCCAGACAGCTCAATGCAGCTTTTACACAAGACGTGAGTGTTTTCTCCAAAGACAAAATGAACAGAGTGAAAAGGAAATCCTGAGGGAAAGTTGTTGTAGACAGTAATTAGCAGCACAGCCTTTAATTTTGCTGACACTAATTTTTCTGTAAAACTAAGCACTTCAGGTTGTGTGGTGGCATTAAACAGTATTTTTTTTTTCATGTTTTAATCAATTTACTCCAAAGCAGCTATACATCACGGGTATCCATTTGGCAAAACCTGCTGCATTTTGAAACTCCACAAAAATCAACTGGGTGAGCAGAAAAAATGCTGTAGAAACATATTTTATTCTCACTGTCCAGCACCAAACAGCAGACAAACAACATTAGCAAGGGGCTGGAGCATCTTACATCTGAAGAGCCAGGTGCTTTTCTTGGGAGTCGGTTGGAACCAAAGACAGTGCTAAATGGAGAGTGAATATTGGACCTGCCTTCACCAGGTGGCAGAAACACAACTCAAAATGAATGCTAATGTTTCACCACCTCAGATAAAACAAGCATCAGCTGATATTATATCATTTTTTCCAGCTTGATTCAGCATCTCCCAAAAGGCCAAAAAATAAGTTAATCCTAGTAAGTTAATGGTTGAAAGGACCAAAGTCATCATACACTGGAAGTTGTCATCATTTGGCTGTTCCTTTAGTAACTATTGTATTGATTATTTTAAGTGAGAGACAAGCTCTGTTTATTTTCCTCTATGCCTCATATGTTTTGAAAAAAAATTAAAGTCCTCCCTTGATGTGTCCTTACCCATGTGTCAGGTTTCTCTCTAGGAGAGCATTTCTTCTTTGATTTTTATCAGCTTTCTGACAGCATTTGGCACAGTTTCCAAGCAGTACTATGGTTTTATCTCAGCCTCAGCAGTCTGCGCTGGACTGAACTTTATTGACTTTGGCTTTTCCAGTTCTGTCAACCCAAGAAACATAGGAAATTTCAACCATAGTAATGGATATTTTCAGATTTTTCTTCTGCATGTACAATTAAGAAATAGGATTTGAACTGTAGTTTCTTCAAGATGTAGGATTGCTTTAGCTTAAACTCAAAATGCATTAGTTATGCAAACTTCACTTCACTGTTGCCCTGCTCTAAGAAGGATGTGAAGGGTTGGCCCCATATCACTGCAGCTCACACAGATAATTATAACACACGCATATAGGATGCACACGAGGACACACACATGCTGACCAGCCAGAGCTGAGCTTCTACACCTCATTAAACTGGGAAATGAATCCTGGATAAAGCCCTGGCTCCTTTCCAGATAAGAATTACTGGGCTTTTGAGGATTCACCATAACAATGATTATTAACACATTTCTTTCTCTATTCAGAGGCTATTCTACACTTTCATGTCACATGTGACTGTGCATTGCCAAGTTCAGGCTGTAGTGTTTTTATAAATTATAGTGGTCTTTCTTGACATGAATAACTGTTTACATTAACTAGATTGGATTGCTGCTGATGAATTATTACAATGCAATAACCTACTAATCATCATCAATGGATTTTTGCATAAATGACATCTGATGATAAATTAAGTTAGATCATTATTCAATGATCCAACTAAAAGTAAACATTGAGGAGAAGAAGCTGATACAGGTTTTCTTCTCACAATGAGTTCAGCACCCGGGCAAATAAGCTTGATAAAATTGCCCCCCAGATTTTTTTGATGTCAAATCCCAAGCTGGAGCTGCCTGACGTTGTACAAAGCAGTGCGATTGGCTGTCTTAGACGCATAATACAGGCTGTCCCTTGAGAGATGTAGTGGAAGACAGCAGACGTTAGCCCCCGGTCTCTTCTCATGCTGCTACTATACACCAGCTCTGGGGCTGGTACTGAATCATGACTGGAGGGCCGCACTTGCAGATACATCAGTTCCCTAAGGAGGGCCAGGTCGGGGCCTGGTTTTCTTGCCTCTGGTCGCAGACACAGCTTCCACCACCTCGTCCACAGCCTTAACCCTCACTACACCTGAAGGCAGAAGAGCAATACAAGTAGCTCCACCTTTAATGACCTCTGTTTGATACTTTCAAATGGTAACTGGCATTAATATCCCAAAATTTAATAGTATGCTTTTGTGATATTGTAGTATACTATTCTGCAATAAATTATGCAGTGACATTTTAATCCTGTGCCAGTGGATGCCTTGGGTTAGAAAAGGAGGAGAGCAGGAAAAAGAAAAACAGGACAGACTGTAGTTGTTAAAAGACATGAAACAGCTACGTTCTGTTTCCTTGTTCTTTTTACCTAAGCTCACACTAATGGAAAAATACAAATGATACTGCTAGTTGTGCCATGGCAGTGCTGAATTATTCAGTTTAATAAGAGTAAAAACAGAATTAAATTAAGCAAAGACATTTTGAGTGAGGTAATATCATATTCCCTGAAGCCTGGGTCACTTTCTGATTTTGATGACCCTCACAATCATTATTTCAACATGTTCATTTTGCTGTCATGTCTTTTTTCATGTTGTATTAAAAAATAATTGCTTCTTGTTTTATAAAAAATTCTAAGCTGGTATGTTTAATACGTACAGTACATTCCTGTTTTTGCTTCCTGTCTATTCACAGTGCATTCACCATTCAGTACTAGTGTTGTTATGGCAGCATGATTGTGTAACAAAAGAATATCCTCATAATTAACATTAACAATTAATCAATGGCCAATTAGCTTCTCACCAGTTTGTTCAAACATGCAAACATGTTGCTGCACCTGAACCTGAGCACCC
The DNA here is from genome assembly GCF_900324485.2 of Mastacembelus armatus. NCBI lineage: Eukaryota > Metazoa > Chordata > Actinopteri > Synbranchiformes > Mastacembelidae > Mastacembelus > Mastacembelus armatus. The sequence continues at coordinate 7,002,864 of NC_046638.1, read as the reverse complement.
TGATGAACTTTTACTGTCTGTGCCCATTAAACGGAGCTCTGTCCAGTCACACTTGTTATTTCCCACTACAACAGTCTCATGGTTCATTGCTTGACAATCTGACCTCATTGCAGATCAGTTTGCTGCTGGCTCAGTCAGTCGGTCAATCAAACAGATAAAGCTCGGAGTGAAATGGAAAGCGAAGTGTGTGTCCCCTTGTTTCGTCCCTTGGCTTGTCATGTGCCAGCTGATGTGATCAATATGGCAGAGAAGCCTAATGGTATCGTGGCCACGGCAGTGATTAGCCGAGCAAAGTGAGCCCATGTGGCCTGCGTCTCTCCCTATTGGAGTGCACTAGATCAAAAAGATAGCTTCCAGCAAACTGCACTGCATGGCAACTAACATCGATCTGTGGCCAGGGCTGTATGTATGTGTCTCCCTCATTCTCTCTGTCTCTCTCTCTCTCTCTCTCACCAGCCGATGAACACAGACTAGAACAAACTCAGCATTATGATTGATAGCCTTAGTTACTGGATATGCTATCCACCCCTGGAACCTCTGCACTGATTTTGTTCTCTTACCACTGACGTTCTCTATTTCTTTCTTTCTTTCCCTTTAGCTGTGAGCGTGCACGTGTCCTCAGACAGCGTGACTGAGCAGAGAGATAGAGCAGCACTGTATTTGGGGTCAGACCTTTGTGTCACACACACACACTGATGATGGAGAGGAGGAGGATGGACGCAGTACTGCTTGTCGTGTTCCTGGGACACCTCACCACTGCGCTGGAGGTCCCACTAGACCGTAAGGCAGCAGATCACACACACCACACAAAGCATTCAAAGATAATGTTAATGGGCTGCTGTTAGGAATCATTTTATGTAATGCTGACACAATAATTAGTTGACTAGTCCTTAATATGTCTTAAGCATAAACACCATTTGTTGGCTCCAGGTGCTCAAATTTTGGCATATTTCACTTTTATCAAGATTTAGATGTGGTTGAACATTCAGTTTTTCCCTTGTTGTTATTTCCACTGAAGTAGCTTTATGGTTAGAAGATATCTTCTTGTTCTACATTTTTTGACAGTGTAACATTTCTTATTTAGTATTGCAACTAGTATTTTTTTAATATCAACAAATGTTTTCTCATGTATCAATGAATGATTCTAAGAAAATAGTATCAAATTCCTATTTGAGATGATTCAGTTTTCTGTTCTTACCTGAGCAGTATACACCCTAATGATATTCAGTTTACTATAATACACTACTTAAATAAAAGCAGAAAATCCTGATATTTGAGATGCTGGACTGTATGTTCAGTATTTTTGCTTCAAAATAATTAGATTATGAAATGAAGCTGCTGTACATTTATTCTATCGATATATGATCTTGTTATTTTGCCAATGTGTTAGTATGGTGGGATTCCTGATTTGCATTCATGTGTTATATGTTTTATATCTTACACATAACATGTTATTGCATTGATTCATAAAGCAAACAAAGCAACAAAGTGTTGCAGGAAAAGAGGTTGCACAGACTTTGCTCCCAGCCGTGCAACCTGATGTTTCTCTGGTACTACTCTAAATCTTCTACCTACTGTTTGTCTGGACCTGTTGACCACTAGAGGCTGGCATTCCTCATCAGGGAACTGGCTTTGTCCAAACTTTGTGCTTAAGTGTAAATAATGCCAGAGGAATATTTCCAGCTCTAATATCTGGCTCTCTTTACTGTCACAATTTGTTTTTCTTGTTTGCTGATTCTTGGGGGAAACACTAAAGTTCTGGAAGGACGTAAGTCTGAAACAAGTGTGAATTCACTGCTAGGGTTTGGCTAGCAGTTTTTTTGTTGTGCATTAAGGGTTACTCTTGATGTTTTTTGTATTAGAGTTAGTGTTATTTGTTATAAGACGCAGAGCGTGATTTGGATTGGACTTTATTATATTGCATGCATTTATTTCTTTTGTTTGCTGTTTTTGTTCTGTGTGTTTGTGCAGTGGTAGGGCAGTTTCTGCAGAGCAATATTGCAAACAGCATGAGTTCTTATATCATTTGTCATAGTCCATTAGTGATCTACCCAGCACAGACAGGAATACATTAAGCATCAGACCACTGCAATAAAGTAAAATATACTTGATGCTCTGCATGCCTTTTGCTGTTATGAGAGCGTTTTCTGTCTGTCAGCAAACTGCCATCTGGTTTGATTCAGTGTGGTAAGTCTGCATGTGATTGGTAATGGCTGTTTGTGTGGTCAATGCAGCTACAGGGCGTGATTAAATATCACCCTCTTTCTGATCACCTTTAGTGTCACAGCCGCCAACAATAACTCACCAGTCACCCAAGGATTATATCATCGACCCACGAGAGAACATTATAATCCATTGTGAAGCAAAAGGGAAGCCTCATCCAAGGTAAGAATCTGTAATCTGTGTTCACAATGCACATTCCATAAGAAGTTAAAATGGAAAAGCAACAAAGTCAACATTAAAGGAAAGAAAAAAATCTTATTTGTTTTATTTATTATTTGTTAGGAGATCAAAGCCTGCAGCAGCAGGGTGTAGAAATGTTTTTTACTTCGACACAGTAAAAGAAACACAAACTGATATTGTCATTCCCAGGGTTTTACAGCAACAAATGGTCATCACAAATAGAGAAGACCACTTACATACATTTTTATAGCAGTTTACTCATTCTGTCCCAACCAGTAAACATTTGTTTTACCAAACATATGAATAAACATATAGAATCCAGATATACACAGGAACATACACATTTGCCAGACAAAAATGCAGATGATGCTAATACATTATGACACTGTTCTGTGTCATTGCTCAGTTTCTCCTGGACAAGAAATGGGACCCACTTCGACATCGACCAGGATCCCAATGTGCACATGAGGCCTCACTCTGGGACCCTGGTGGTGGACATTAGCAGAGAGAAGGCCGAACACTTTGAGGGGATATATCAATGCACAGCACGAAATAAACACGGAACTGCTGTTTCCAACAACATAGTCGTGCGACAGTCTAGTAAGTCTACTGTAGTCTTAATACTTCCATCGTTTCATTTTTATTTTCCTCCATTTTACTAATGTGCATCTTACGTCATATAAAAATCTATTCTTTCCTTTTTCTCACAATTAAGTTGCATTTTCCATGTTAAGAGCACTCCTGACAGGTAAAGGTTGCATGGGGAAAGCAGCATGCTTTATTTCGCAGGACACACAGTAGTAGAGGATAGAACATTCATTTTCCTTTGGTATTTATCCTCTAGCATATTGTTATTCAGTGTTTTATCCCTCTCATCTTGCCTTGTCACCTCTGTCATCATGTCAGCATTAGCCTGTTAGAAAAGCATATTTTATGTCAAATTATGACACCCCTCATCTGCTAATGCGCGTATCCTTCTCCAATCCAGGATCCCCATTGTGGTCAAAGGACAAAATCAAACCAATCGTTGTTCAGGAGGGCGTGTCCTTGATCCTACCATGCCGACCTCCTGCTGGCCTGCCCCCTCCCATCATATTCTGGATGGATAACAGTGAGCGCCTCAGGCCTGGAATATGATGTTTTAGCAGTTGTAAACATAAAAGTTTTATGTGAAATGTAGTTTTAATGTAGAAAGAGAAGAAATAATGTAGAAATATAGAAACACAAATTACACCACTACCATCTTGACCTCATTCCTGTATATTTATTGTTACATCCACTGTCACACTTAATTAGGTATTATATGTTCAATTATATGTTCAGCTTTTGATTGTACTGTATGTCACAGCCTGATTGATAATATAGAGGTTAACTAGCTTGTATTGTAACTGCTGTACACTTTTAGAGTATTTTAATTTGCTGTACCTTTCAGACTTCCAGAGGCTGCCTCAGAGCAGCAGAGTGTCCCAGGCCCTGAACGGAGACCTTTACTTCTCTAATGTACTCCGAGAGGATTCCAGGAATGACTACATCTGCTATGCCCGCTTCCCCCACACACAAACCATCCAGCAGAAGCAACCCATCACCGTCAAAGTCCTCAACTGTAAGTCTGCCTCTGGATATAAGGAGAAAAAAAAGGTGTAATCAGCTAGTATGACTATGAATAGTGTGTAACATTGTTTGTGTGTGTGATAGGCAGTTCATTTCCAGCACCATGTGCTAGCATGACTGCGTGGGCGGGAAACAACATTTCCTATCTCTGAGTCCATCCTCAGCGACGCCAGTGGTCGGCGTCCCACTGAAAAGACATATTGTCAGAGCTCTCACAGCTCTCTGCCATGTGTGCCAGCCAGGCAGCTGTTTTCTTACTTCTGTGAGACATTCTGTATATGTGCTCTCCACCGACAACAAAGACTGTTCTCACTGAGTCTAGCATTTGCAGTTGATGTGACGACTGGCTGTTCCCACTAAATTCTTATGGTGATCACTCCCCATCTCGGACTTTGAAATTATTTCAAGTTTTGTTCTGACAGTTACTCTCATCTTAAGATGTCAAAGCATGTGTGCCTTTTTTTTTTCAGATGATTTCAACTTGTGGCATCTGTTGTGATTTTTCTGTTGTGTTACAGTGGATGCAATCAATGACACAATGGCAGCTTTATACAATGACACTGATTTATTTAGTGGTGAGTTTTGACACCCCCTACTGTGTACCCCCCAATGTAGAGCTCCAAACTCCAGCTTTTTTCCACTAACACCAACCCTTCAACCCAACAAACTCTAGTGCTTTTTTAATTTAGAGGTGAGATCTGGCACCCCCTAGTGTTTACCCACAACATAGAGCTGTAAACTGCACCTGTTACCCACTAATAGCGACCCTCGTCTAAAATGTACTTTTCTGTCCCTCTGTCACTCCTGTTCTATCCAATCAAAACCCTTTTGATAACCATTCACTTCCTGCTTTGAATTGCTTCAAGTAGCACTGCATGGTGATTCCAGCATTAACTGGACTAATTGTGTAACTTGGACAACATTCATACAGAAAATGAGAACACACATTTCAAAAACCAAACGGCATATTAATTTAAATAAAGTAACTGGACAATAATCTGGATAAAAATCTGACTGAAATAAAAACCTGACTGATAAACAATAAGTTTTATCCATAAAACAATACAACCAGCTGCAATCTTCATTTCCAGAGTGAGTCTTTGCCTACTGGTCTGCTTAATTTGGGTCTGAGCCTAGTTGTTGATCTTTCTGTCACTAATTATTTTCATCTCAGGTAATTTCTCATTGCATGTAAAATATGTCTAAAAATCTCATTCACTAGCTAACCCAAAATATACCACAGTGCTCATTTAGTATCACTGCCTTCATTAACATTTACTTCTATTGTTTTATTATGTGTTTGCTCATTTTAATTTCTCTTATTTTCAATTTTATATTAAGTTCATAATATTGTGTATAATACAAATATTTTAATTTTAGTGTTTATTATAACCCCAGAGGACAATTAATTGGCAGTAAAAACTCACATAAAGAAGTGCAATAAAACACATCATAGCAATAAAATGTACATCTAACCATAAAATAAGAGAATTGTGGTCTGTAATGAAGTGGCTTATTGCCCATGCATTGCAGACCATTGTGAACAGCCTAGTTTGGGCCTGGGGCTTCACTGTGTTATGGACAGATGCAGAAGAGATGGTAATAGTTGTCTTTGTGAATCTGTGTGTGTGTGTGTGTAATTATAGACGACCCAGTGGAAGAGAGGAAGCCAACCTTCCTCATCCCATCTGGCCCCTCAAGCTCCAAGATGGTGTTGAGAGGACATGTGCTGGAGCTGGAGTGCATCGCAGAAGGGCTGTAAGTAAAAGAATCTGCCATTACTTCAATCCTGAAAGCCTGAAGTGCCCACCTGCTCAAGTGTCATCATCACTCTTTGTTGTCTTTTCCCTCTCTCCTCCTCTTTAAATCCAGGCCCACTCCAGAAATCTCCTGGACCAAAGTCAGCAGCGATTTCCCAGCCCAGCGTACATCCACCCTGCACTACCAGAAGACGCTGCGTATTGTGAACGTATCAGAATCAGATGAGGGCGATTACCACTGCACCGCCAGGAACCAGTTTGGCTCAGCACACCACACCATCCGTGTGACAGTAAAAGGTGAGTCTGCGATGTAACACGCAGCATCCAATCATGCCATTACTCTGTGTAGAGGCACAGGCACTACTTCTTCCTGTCATTTCATTGTCCGTCTCTCCTCCATCTCATAATTGATTTATGCACAGATGCCAACAGGGCAGTGTGCTCAGTGATTAATTCTTCAGCCTTTTGCTACACTCTGTTCTATTTTCAGCTGCTCCGTATTGGATCAGTGGCGCTCCCAGGAACCTCGTCCTAGCTCCAGGAGAGAATGGTGTACTGACCTGCAGGGCCAGTGGCACGCCCAAGCCCTCCATCACCTGGGCTATGAATGGCATCCCCATAGAGAGTGAGTCCAACCTGAACCTCTTCTCTAAACTTCATTTTTCTACAGATTAAACAAAAAGATATACTGTAACGTGTTAAATGGTGAGCTTTAACGGTAGCAGCACCTTTAACACATAGCTGCCATAAAAGGACTTTAACAACATTAAATGCACACTTAAATAGCCAAAATTATGTGAGTTAAATGAGGAAATATCTGATGTGTTTTGATCGCTACTTTAAAAGTATTAAGGTTTGAGACACAGCTCTGCTTGTGGAATGAATAGATGATGGTCTATCCCATAAAGCTCTTGTACTTGTTTCTAATAAAGCTTGTCTATTAAATCAATTTACAGCTTCGCAGTTACATCTGTTAACCCCTGTCATCCATGAACAGATTCCCCGAAAGATCTGAGCAGGAAGGTGGAGGATGACACCATCATATTCACTGATGTGCAGACTGGGTCCAGTGCTGTCTACCAGTGTAACATCTCCAATGATTATGGTTACCTCCTAGCCAACGCCTTTGTCAATGTCCTCTGTAAGTTTGATCATGCTGCTTTCCATTTATACGAATATCTGAAAAGCGGTTCCACAGAAATAATTGTTACTGCCTCACTGCAGCGGAGCCACCCAGAGTGCTGACACCAGCCAACAAAGTTTACCAGGTCATCAAAAATCACCAGGCCCTGATAGACTGTGCTTCCTTTGGTTCACCCATCCCTAAAATTAAATGGTGAGTTAATGAACCTTTAACAGAGGAAAGTGTTTTATGTTTCTTCACAAGGTTGAAGTGGTTTCCACTCTGTCTCAGGTTTAAAGACAGTCGGTCCAGCATCCTGGTTGGAGAACCTTACATCCTACATGACAACGGGACTTTAGAGATTCACATAGCTCAGGCCCAAAATAGTGGCAAATACATCTGTGTGGCCCAAAATGTCCTTGGTATCTATGAGAATCACGTCTACCTGGAAGTAAAAGGTGAGAGTGTTGATGTAATGAAGTACATATTTTAAGGAAGTGCATAAAAATTATATCAGCTAAATGATTAACTAATTAGTCATTGCAGTTGCAGCCCTACTGTTATTCATTAAATTCAAGCCATATTCCAGTATATAGATTTTCGTAGGGTGTTATTAATACATTTAAACTGAGCCTGCCCTCCTGTGTGCTCTCCCATCAGAGCCCACCCGTATCCTAAAACAGCCAGAGTACAAAGTGATCCAGAGGGGCAGGACTGTTATGTTTGAGTGCAAGGTGAAACACGACCCCTCACTCTTTCCCACTATGACCTGGCTCAAAGACGACGGAGAGCTCCCGGATGATGAGAGGTCAGAGCTGTTGTGTATTAACCATTTGTGTGCTGTCAGATGTAATAGACCAATATTTGTTTAGCCCCCTCATCTTGAATGAGAGTTTGAACTTTTAAGTGTATTGGTGTGTGTTTATTTTACTTATACCTCTCAGCTTAACTGTCTAGCTTGTTGTATAGATTATAAAGATACTGAACTGCCTGGATGAATTGTGTTGTTTACAGATTTACTGTGGGCTCTGACAGCCTCACCATCACCGATGTAACAGAGAACGATGCAGGTGTGTACACCTGCATCAGAAACACCAGTCTGGATGTTGATACAGCCAGTGCTGAGCTCACTGTTGTTGGTATGTACTTTGCAGAAACTCAACTTCATTGGCTCTTCTAACAAACTCACAAATTATTAAAGTATATACCTCTGTCCATCTTAGCTCTTCGCAGGAAGTGGAATTTGTCCAGTAACTAAGATGACAGGTTGCTTTTCAGCCCTTCAAGGTTAATTGCCTAACAGTTTACTTAAGGGGGTTTGTGCAGATTTAGTCAGCAGTCATGTCAGCAGCATGAATATTTGATTATTGCCCTCTCAGCAAGACAGATAATCTTCTTTGTATTTCTATGGCTGACCACTAAATTCACTATTTCACTCCTGCCCTCCTACCTGGCAGAGGCTACGCCAACACCAGCTATTGTCTATGGTAAACCTACTGTGCACCTGTGCTCCCAGATGTGCTCTGCTGACATGAGCTTGTGTTGTTGAATGTTTGGATATTTCTGTTAAGTGAAGCATGTTGTGGCCTGAAGATGCTGTTTGAAAGAGTACTTTCACATTCTTTTCATTTTCTTTTGACTCACCAACAGATTTGTTTGTATTTAAAGTGTCTTTTTCATAATCTGTTGAAATGAATGTTATCTTTTCAATTTTTTTTTTCAAGTTTGCATGTATTAAACCCCTGATGTCAACGTCAAACATTTATGCAAAGTGGAAGCCATTTCTACTCACACTTGAATGCAAAGATCATTTGTAAAGCAGACATTGCCCCATTGCACCACTTGGGATCTTTTCAAATGCACCATTTCCTCATCACTCATTTATTCAAAGCATGCATTTGACTCTATCATTACAATTCCAAGACATGAGCATCAATTTAGCCTCTCTAGTGAGCCTGAGACTTGATTTCATGCAGAGTGATTATGGAAGATGTTCAAGTTGAGCATCGGTTGTTTTGCATGCATGATGCAGTGTCTGCATGTGTCTCACAGGGAAAATAACATTGTCAAATGAAACATGAAAAGAAATAGAGGTTTAACTGAAAGCTGTGCTTGGCTGCCCCAATGCATTATTATTATTATTATTATTATTATTATTATTATATTACATAAATAAATTAACATAACCAGTCATACTGCTTTGTATTTGCCTCATTTTCTCATGACATGAACCCTTTATATTCTGTAACTCAACATGAAGTTACAGAATATGCTTCATATGAGGCCATCCCAGTATGATGTATTGATGTTTCTCCCTCTGCTCTATCTCCCCCAGAGCGACCTGACCCCCCATCTGACTTAGAGCTGACGGACAAGAAACAGAGGAGCGTTCAGCTCACTTGGACCCCTGGGGATGAGCATAACAGTCCTATTCAGAGTATGTCTTAAATGTGTGTGTGTGTGTGTGTGTGTGTGTGTGTGTGTATGTTTGCTTGCAGCCATGAGTGACAGAGTTTGACTGTCTCTCTGCATTATGTCAACATGTACAGAATTTTGCAGATTTCAGGTTTAGTTTCAACAGCAAAAAGTACCAAAATATGTACAGCAAAGTGTCAACTAATTCTGCAGCATAGCCCACTACTCCTCTGCTTCTCACTATTAGTTTCATGAAAACATGGCTAATTCCCAATTTTCTTGAAGCATCAGTGCACTCTAAATAAAACCTTTAACCTTTATTTTACATAGAATTCCTGATCCAGTATGAAGACTTGCTGCACCATCGAGGTCACTGGCATAACCTTACTGAGGTTCCTGGAACCAAGACGACAGCTCACCTCAAACTGTCCCCATATGTCCATTACAGCTTTAGAGTTTTGGCTCTGAACACTGTGGGCTTCAGTCATCCCAGCTTGCCATCCAAGATATACAGGACAGATCCGGCAGGTGAGAGTTTCTGTGTGCCACACGTGGACTTTACCTGACATCCTTCAAATTAAAATAGATTACCAGACAGATTACCCGATATTTTCTAAATACTAATCATTCCATGAAAAATGCTCTTTTGTAAGCAAACATAGGATAGAAATGTAAGATAGTGTATTCATCAGCTTCTGTTGAATGCTTAATTTCAGAAGCATATCAGCATGTTTTATTTTGTCTTTATTAATATTTTTTTACAGCTCCAGACGAGAACCCAACAGGTGTACAGGGATTTGGAACAGAACATGACAATCTTGTAATCTCATGGAAGGTAATAAAATCGTATAAAGTGATCCATTTTAATCCTGAGGCATTTGCAGTTGTCCAGGGAGTGCCATGAAACAGAAAAGTGTCCTTGAAGTATGAGTTTGTTAATGTTTGTTCTTATGATCCTTCTTTTGTTTCTGATCTTTTCAAAGTGTTTTTTTATCAGCCACAAAAAAAAACATATCTTGTCTAAGATTCAGTTATTTATTTCCTGCATAATAAAGTAAAGATTAGTTCATTTAAAACGTTCTCCTCCACAGCCACTGTCAGGCCTCCAGTCTAATGGTCCAAGGCTTCACTATAGGGTGATGTGGAGGCAGAAGGCAGTGGATGGCGAATGGACCACAGTCACTGTAGCCAACAACTCCAAGTTTGTTGTGTCTGGAACGCCCACGTTTGTTCCATATGAGCTAAAAGTTCAAGCTGTGAACGACCATGGTGTTGGACCTGAGCCTGCTATTTTCCACGGCTACTCAGGAGAGGACTGTGAGTTAGAGTGACTCTTTAGAGCCTGGGATGATGCATTTTGCTATGTAGCCTATAACACTGACTCGGTATGTTTCTTTTGGTATGTAGCAGTTCTGTTCCTTTTCTATTGTACAGTGCCGGTAGCAGCTCCAGAAAATGTTCAGGCCGTGGTGCTGAACAGCACTCTGGCAGAGGTGCACTGGGATCCTGTGCCTCAAAAATTAATACGGGGATATCTCAAAGGATATAAGGTAGAATATAATTAACCACGTGCAGTGTAACATGTACAATACACTCATCCTACCAAACACAACTCACCACCTAATGTGTCGTTGTAGGTGTACTACTGGAAAGAGCGCAGTCTTCACAAACATAACCCACATCACGTGGAGAAGCAGATCCTGTCCTTCAGTGGGAACCACAGCCATGGCATGCTGCCTGGTCTGCACCCCTTCAGCCTCTACTCATTCAATGTCAGAGTTTATAACGGCAAAGGAGAGGGTCCCCCCAGCCCCACCCAGCAGTTTGAGATGCCTGAAGGAGGTGGGATGAGGAGTACACTTCCTCCCTTTCTTATTGTATAAAAACACGTTTGTTAACTTTAGGACTGTCCAGTATTTATGTGACATCCATTATCTACAAAATCGGTTTCAAACCCCTTAAATCTAAAAGAACCTTTGACTTAGACACTTAAAATCTGTTTTGTAATGTTTTAGCTTTATGTAGATGAACCTCTATAGGGTTTCATGATTTGATGTGTTTTCTGCAGTGCCTGGGGCTCCTACTTCCCTGACAGTCACCAACCCAAACCTGGACTCGTTAACCCTGGAATGGAGTCCTCCTCATGACCGTAATGGACACATCACTGGCTACACCCTCAAATATCAGCCAGGTGAGGATTTTCTCCTATAGTACTAGTAGTCATAGTACTGGGCTTAGCTGAGCTTTTTATATCTTTGCCCAGTGTTTAATGTCACTTTCTGTCATGTAGTTTGTAGTTTTGTATGTCATTGTTTTTCATGTCTTGTGCTGTCATCCTGAGACAAGGTTAGAGCACTTCAAACAAGTTATTTTGCCTGTAGTACAACAAGACCAAGTAACAAATCAACTTTTGTCACTCCCACCTTCTATTCCTGAATCTTACTGTGCTCCAAATGCTTTCACTTCCACCTTTCTCATCATTGACACTCTGACTCCATCTACAACCCCCACCTCTTCATACTTCTATTCAACTTACCTCTCTATTTCCCAAATTCCACCCCCCTTTCATGCCATTATTCTTATCACCCATCCTCCACCCCTGTAGTCAATAACTCCAATGAGCTGGGTCCAGTGGAGGAGCTGGCTCTGCCCGCCAATGAGACCTCAGTCACTTTACTCAACCTCAAGTACAGCACACGCTACAGGTTTTATTTGAATGCCAAAACAGTCAGGGGAGCAGGCCCTGCCATTTCTCAGGAAGCTGTCACCATCATGGATGAAGGTAAGTCAGAAAATGTAGACGACTAAAAGAAAATGACCTAAATAATATTTATATTTCTTCAGCTGGAAAGCAAGTTCAACATTTAAAATGTATTCATATACATTATTTCTAATGAATTCAGATGAGAGGATTCATAAATGCTATTAGGCTATAGTCCATGCAAAATAAAAACATCATCACACAATTCTTCATACTAACAAAATACAATACTTATAACTAATTCATCTTGCCTTCATCAGGATGGTGAGTGAGTTATGATGGGTTAGGATGAGAGATTGTATTTTTGAAAAGTTGATTTTAATATTGTGTTTTATGTTTTGTGTTGTGAAAATTTCTGTGTCCATTAAAAAACAAAGACTCCAGTAATATTATTTTGGAAGCTTTAATTAATCGAAGTAAGTTTATATGGCACTTTAAAAATAACAACAACAGGCTGACTTTATGCTGACTTTTTGCTTCACAAACCAATGAGGAAAAACACATTAAAAAACAAAAAGCAAGAAATGGAAAAAAAAAAAAGTCACATGTCAAAATCATCTAGAATTGAAAGCCTGAATAAACAGGTGAGTCTTTTATTATATTATTATAATATTATTATATTCATATTTTCCTTGTGATCTCAGTGATCTGTTTTGATGGAATGTATAAAGAAACCTCAAACCCTAATGAAGGCAAGATGCCAAACACATTTGGTGAATAGAGCATGATATGCTCGAGAAGAATTGTGCAACATGTTTTGGTTTTTATTTGGATGGACTTTCACTGAAGCTCAGACAGGGCTGCACCTTCCTGTGTGTGCATTCCTGAAGTTAGAAATTGTTGGCTTATTCTCCCTAACACACTGAAATGCTGTTAGCATGGTGTTTTATGTTGGTGTGCTTTTTCTGTAAAGCAGTAAAGAAACATATAGAGGATTTATTGATTCGTTAGAATCAAGTGATTCTAGAAGTGATTTTCCCTAACAAACATTTTCCTAGGTTCAATTTCTCAAGTTGAAACATTTACTGATTCTGTCTGAAATATATTATAGCATAATGAATATTTTGTGGTTTTGCACTGCTTGGCAGACAAAACTAGCAATTCCAGTGGCTGAGGCAGGCATTTTATAAATAATTAATTGAATAATGAAATGAGGTTAAATGTTTGGGAGTAATTAGTTGCAGCCCCTAATGTTCCCCTTAAATGTCAGATCTTTATGTGACATATGTATGTGAAATGTTTAATATAAAGTATAATGCACATTATTCCATAGCATTTTCTTTTAATTTGAGCATTTTTTAGCAAATTCAACATAGGGTCATCATCATGAGTTTGTGGTTGTTGTGACCCATATTATTATGAAACCTCAGACTGATTAGCTGAGACTGAATGTCTCACTGGGGTCCTGTAATGATCCGTGTCCTGTTGTTTCTCTGTGCCCTGTTTCTTTTTACAAGCTCTAATACCACAGCATGGAGTGGGCACAGGTACCAGTGGTATCTAGACTGGTGCATGTTTAACTGATACAGAGCACCAGCGCATGCATGCACTCCCTGTCTCTAAACAGGTTCCTTGCCTGTTTCACATTCTGCAGCATCACAAATGCTCCCCTGAGTTCAAAGCTGTGGAAAGTAGTTCAAAGCCGCATAGATAAAGATGCTATGTGATATGTCTTTTTTAATGTCTGGTGATAAAAGTAGATGACTCTCAGCTGCATTTTTTTTTTTTTTTTTTTTTTAAATGTGCCTCTGGCGACTCTGACCCCTTCTCACTTTTTCCTTGGTGGCTGCTGGTGATGCTTTCTCCCTGCATGGCAAGGCTTTGCTTGGCATGCCAATGAACTGTGTGCACTCTGTATAATAATGTCAGTGTCTGGTGTCTCTGCCTGTGGAAACTGCGTCTTTCTGTGTGTGCTTCATGTGTGGTGCAGTCTTTGCCCTTCTCCATGTTGTTTACAGGAAACACCCAAACCTCTCATCCCATTGCACAGTCTCCTTCACACCGCCCACCCCACAAGGGTACAGATACTGCTGTGATCTTAGTACACTACATGTCTGATTTGCTATATGAGTTTTCAAATTGCTATGTGTGAGACTACGAGGGTCTAGACTCAGTAATGCCAATAGCATTTAATGAGAGCATAACTGAATCAGAGCAATTAATTACCAGTTATTGGATTGTCCTTTGACCAGCAGACCAATCTTGATGGTTGTCTTTTCTCTTCTGTGCTCAGTGCAGCCTGAAAGTCCTTTTGGGAACGTTAGCTCCTCGGTGGGAGAGGATGGGGCCCTCATCAGCTGGGAGTACTGGGGCCCAGAGAAAAATATTTATGTAGAATACATAGTAGAAAACAGTAAGCAAAGCAACACACATTTATTTATTTCAGTTCCACTCATAGGTTGCAAGAGACTCCTACTTCATTTTTGGATTGTGCAGGTGAAAAGAAATATTGGCAGTCACATTGATATTGGATTCTGCCATAATGGACCCAGATGTGATAAACAAGGCTGTGTATGATTGGATTGCTAATTACTCAGTGCTTTTATTGACTAGAGTTGCGTGCATTTCCCATGGCAATCTCACTGGAACCTACGTAGACAGAAATCATGAAAAGCAGCACAAACATTTTTGTTATGCCAATTGATTTTGACTGAAGTACTCTCCATTGTTTTTATCCACCTGCAGTGAGGATGAAAAGCACTGTGTTGCTGTAGTATGGCTCTCTCGCACCTACTGTTTAATGATTTCAGTAATGGAATATTATAATCATAGATCCCACTCATTATAAAAATGCCATTATCAAAAACTTAAATTCATCATTTGAAGTTTATCATCAAACACATTTCATATTTAGCTCCTCACCACATGTACTGTGTATGTGTGGTGGCCCTGAGAGCTTAACACACTGCTACTTTCAAAAACACATGCAAATGAACAAAAGCGAATAAAAAAACACATTATCCACTAATTTGACATTTTAAATTTAGAAAAGAAGAGTCTAGAGCCATGCCAGGTACTCCGGGGCTGTACTTGAGGCACTGCAATAGCTAAACGCTAATGTTGGAATGCTAACTTCAATCAACCTCTGGGCACCATAAATAAAAAAATGTTATGGTAGTGTATGTAGTAGATACTGATATATTTTAGTCTTGACAAAAATGGTAGTCATAGTAACCAACATTGCAATTCCTAGAGCCACACCTTTGGGTGGCAGAAACACTGCAACTCACAAAACAGATATTAGTTACAAAACAACACATTTCTATTTTCATGTGTTTTCTCCAATGTGTTGCACTTTCAGGGCCACTAAAATAACTTCTACACAGAATTAATACATTTTTAGACGTCCATAATTCCATTAGTATGAAGTTTTTTAATCTAATATTGAATACTTTTAAATCTAATATTGACAGCATTGCTTGCCAAGTAATCCCATCCAAGTAGATGTCTTTTTCAAGTAATTAGTTCCCATGATGACATGACCTCTATGGCCCATTTGAAGTTCACTCCCTCAAATGTACCTGTCTTCATGAACGTCCCTCCTGCAGGTGAAGGTGAAGAGGAATGGCAGAAAGAGTTTGTGAACGGCTCTCGTAACGTTATGCTGAAGGGCTTAAAGGGGGGCCTCTCCTATAGGGTGCGTTTGGTGGCCAAAGGTCACCATGACCAGCCGCTCCACCACTCCGAGGAGCTATTGGTCACGGTCCCAGGTGAGGCAGTTCCTGGGTGGTTGCCTCCACCGTGGCCTGGCCTAGCGCTGTGTCATGTGTAGAATGTGTAGTAGTTCGTGCCTTGTGTAATTGTAACCCAGTTAAACATGGGTTTAACAGATGTGTTGTGGTCGCTCCGTATGTCAGACATGTACTGTAATGATATAGAGACCGTGCATGATCATGTTGTTGACTTTCAGTGTAACTAAGTCAGTCCTGTAGAGTTGGTGATTAGAAAAAAGTGGATATTGTTCTAATATAGAAGTTGATTATGTTTCTGATAAATGTTTAGTGTAATCTCCAACCTAATGTCACCCACAGAAACAGCACCCCTGACCTGTATGTGTTTGTGTAATTGTAACAGTCTGTGTGTCTCTCTGTGCATCTGTGATTGTCTTTCGGGGACACTTCCAACATTTCCTACATTTAGTACTAATGTGGATTTAATAATATGCTGCAATTAGCTTTATCCAGGACATTTCTAACTCGTCTAACATACAAGTTGTCTTTTCCTGTAACAACAAACAAGCACTTGTAAACTGAAAATTCTAACTAGTAGATAAAACGTGTCTGCTAAAAAAATATGTAACTCTGACATAATGCTCCATGTTTGTTTATAGATAACTGATTGTATTGTCCAGCAAAAAGATTGTCTACTAATAAATGTTCCTCTCCTCCTCTGGCCAGCTGTGGCAAGCAGACAGGTGGACATTGCCACTCAGGGATGGTTCATTGGCCTCATGTGTGCCATCGCTCTGCTCATCCTGATCCTCCTCATTATCTGCTTCATCCAGAGGAATAAGGGCGGAAAATATCCGGGTAAGTGGTTTTACAAACACTACCATGGGCACACTCACATACAGTGTAAACAAAAATTTGAGTTTTTTGGCAAACGTTAGATTTAATAGGATTTTAAGAAGAGATTTTACTTACGTTTAAAAACAGAATCATTTTCTTTGTACAGTAGTAATAACAGGGAAAATATTTCATCATAGCAGGAAAATTAAAAAAGAAATAAGAAAATTGTATTAAGAAATTGAGCTATTGTTTTGTGATATTGTGGGTAATGGTGACTGATACTGTGCAATACTGTGCTGTGGCTTTTAGTCACATTCAATCTAAAAATAGAGTAAAATGAACATGAGGAATATTAAAAACAACTATTTCATGCAGTATAAAATATTACACATACACCTTCACAATTGTTTCTTCCTCTGTTTCATTCACCACTTTGTCTAAATTGCAACTTTTCTCACCAGTCAAAGAAAAGGAAGATGCACACACAGACCCTGAGTTCCAGCCAATGAAAGAAGATGACTGTACTTTTGGGGAATACAGGTGAGAGAACGTACTCGGGCCTCTGGAGCCCCCAGAGCCCATTTAATTCATCAAACCATGCCCGTCCCAGCTTGTGCACAGATCTGCTCTTTCTGGCTGGGCTGGAGCTCTGCACTCCCTCCCACCCTTCAACCTTTACAGCTGGCCAATCACTGACCCTGGATCACCATTAAGAGAAATTCAAAACGACAAGAAGTGCCCCTCCATATGAACTCCTACCATCGTGAAGCACAACAGATTTTTCTTTTTCTTGGGTCTTGAGACATTCTGGTTGTTAGTTGTGTTGGACCCTTTTGTGTGTGTGTGTGCTTGATATGACATTGTGGTGCCATTTGAGAAGCAAAATACTTCAGGTTCAAGGGATTTAGAGGTTTGCAACATAAAAATTAACCCAAACATCAAATCCTATTCCAACTAATAAGCTACTCATAATACATTGTGTATACAGCATATATA
Source organism: Mastacembelus armatus (assembly GCF_900324485.2). Taxonomy (NCBI): domain Eukaryota; kingdom Metazoa; phylum Chordata; class Actinopteri; order Synbranchiformes; family Mastacembelidae; genus Mastacembelus; species Mastacembelus armatus. Next base: position 6,985,287 of record NC_046638.1, on the reverse strand, counting down.
TTATTAACACTTTGCCTAGTGTATTGCTACTTCAATCTTGATAGTACTGAAAATTACTGAAACATCATTCCTGCTAACTTAGAGCAGTTATTCAGCTATGCTTGCTAGTATCTCCATTCTAGCCTGCTTCCCCAGTTGCACGCAGAAAAAGAAAAATGAAGCACTTTACTTCTGTATAGCTAGCATTTTTGAACATTGTTTTTTATAAGTCAATTTATAAGATGGTCTTGCTTTTATATTTTATATTCCTTTTTGTATTATGAATACATAAATCTGTTCTATGGATTTTATGCTGTGATATATACATATATATATATATAATTTGTGATATGCATGGTGTGACGATCAGATAAACATACTTGCTTTAGGCGATGATGTAATGGATTTTTTTGTTCATATATATATATATAGTTAAACAAATGCATATGGATCTAATATGAAATTATAAGCATGTTTGAGGGAAGCAATCATCACTCAGTGTACCAGAGCTGGTTAATGCTGTTTAATCAGCCCAGAGCTGTTGTTCAATAGTAATAATTCTTAAAGGCTAAGGCTGTTGATATTCAACATATTCATTATTATCAAACTCAATGAAAAGGCAAAACCAAAAATGTGTTAGTCTCTATGGAATACAGGAATAACATTAACGTTGTTGTTATATGGAATAACGTTTATCAGGCTTTGGAAACACATCGATTTATTCAGTGTTGGTTTTTGTCTGTTCTTGCGGTACACTGATAAGAATAATGTAGCCTTATCCTTTAAAACTCATGTAGTTTATGAAGATTAAACATTGCCCAATTGACACTGCAAAGAAACCTCCACAAAGGACACTGACTCAAAGAACATACAGTAGACAATAAATCACAAGGCAGAGTGTACAAATATTATAGTGCTCTTGTGAGACTATAATTCACATCCATGCTGTTTCATTAAGCTCAGCTGGAACTCTGCAGTTTGTCAATAAAGGCATTACTTAACTCAACTGAGCTGTTCTTGTTTGACTGCTGGAGGGCACGCAGTAAGTCCAGATTGTACATGTACATGGCGTATGTGCCTGTCCAGTTGCCACACATACACAGTACACAATCTTCTCAAGTGTGTGCTTAGTGCAATCATGTCTAGAAATGACTGTGTTGTTGTGTGGGATCTCAGCTGGATCTCCTCATCTGATCACAGAGGTGTAGGTCTCAGGAAAGGTAAGGGTGATGATGATGTGTGGGGAGTTGTGGGCTTTTCGTTCTGTAAGTCCAAGCATGTGAGGAGGGTCAGTGGATTGTAAAGTCACTGTGGAGAAAATTGCTCACTGTATACGCATCCCAGGTTTTCACAGCTGTCATCAAGTTTAATATTTGATCATAAAGCCCTCATTATGTACAGTCCACAGATCTCTTCTAAATCACTGATCTATGGGTACTGCGTTTTTTTTTTCTCCAGAAAATTCTTTTGCATACTGATTATCTTATATTTAAATTTAAGAACATTTTAGCATTATGATGGCTTTGTGATCTTATCTCATTGATGTTTAACTCCTGTATGTGGAATGTTTTCAGCTATCTGATATCCAAAGAAAACCTTCTTTGCAGATTTTCCATGCATTTTGCCAACTTGTGATTATTATCATGCTTGCTTTGGGGGATGTTTGGCTGAAGCCTTGCTTTCCAAGTTTTCTTCACACCATTGCCTTCTGTTTTTTCATCACAACCTGTCTTGAGGGGGTGGGTGCTTTCGTCAAACAACACATTTACCACTTCATATTTGGTTTCAGGGGGAATTTGAACAGGGTATGATTGCTTGAGCTTTATTCCCCTGTTGCCTGATGGAAACCAACATGATCATTCATAACTACTGTGTTTTTTTAGACATGGAGCAAGCCAAATTCAAGTGTGTTCTGTGCAATGGGTAGAAATGTTCACTGTTGCATATAAATGAAAGCTGCTGAGATTAATTTAAAAAGTAAACTGTTTAAAGACACGAAAAAACTTGTGATACAAGTAACCACTGGCAGCTCAGTGCTCCATCTAAAAAAGTGATCACTAATCTCCTTGTTGCATCTGTCACATCATCTCACCTGTAACACCTGCATGTTATTTTCTCCTTCAGTGACAATGAGGACCATAAACCGTTAAAAGGGAGCCGCACGCCATCTAATGGGACAGTTAAGAGAGACGACAGTGATGACAGTTTAGTTGACTACGGGGAAGGAGGAGACGGACAGTTCAACGAGGATGGTTCATTTATCGGCCAGTATAGTGGAAAGAGTGCCAGCAGGGACATAGCTGAGGGCCACGAGAGCTCGGAGGCCCCGTCCCCTATAAATGCCATGAACTCCTTGAACTCATTTGTGTAACCATCAGTCCTCACAGATCAGTATGAGATGCTGCCCTGACAGCTCAATCCACACATCTCCCAACACTGCATGGCTTTATGATCACATGCCCATTCCCAGTGCCACATGCGACACGTGATAAAACAGACAACTCATCAAAGACATTTATATTTTCAATGGAAATCTTTATGGAAAGGCTTGGAAACACGTAGCTCTGTATAGCTTAATCAGCGTTTAGCAAGAAAAAAGCTCAACCAGACCTTTGATTTTGACAGTGCATGACGAACCTGATATTACCTAAATTCATATATTAACACTTTGATATTAACAAGTGTTTCTTTTTTATTGTACCAGGAATCTCTTACAGACTATGCAGTGCTTGTCAGAACTATATTTGTTTTTGTTGTTAGATATTATACCGTATCATCTACTATGTTTAAGTAGTAATCAGTGTCTACAGTAAATTACTATTACTCCATGTATTTTTTGCAGGACAGAAGTTTGTACAAGCATCCGTATTTAATAATATGAGACATTCATATAATTCCATCATTAAAGTGCACAAGACAGATCATGTATATGTGTATATATATATATATATATATATATATATATATATATATATATATATATGTATATATATATATATATATATATATATATATGTATGTATATATATATATATATGTATATATATATATATATATATATATATATGAATTGAAAACACAATATTGGGTACAGCATAACACAGCATGTTTGAGATTGCTGCATTGATACATCCTCATCTGTCACCACTTTGTTGAATGATCCAACTACACCTATACAGGAGGAAGCTGAAATGCTGCATGGCATGTAAAATTACCTCATGACCTGCATGCAACCTCCTCTTATGATGCTTCACCTGAAGGTCAGTGGGAACCACTGAGGGTATGACAACTTGCCTCAGTCCCTGCAGTGCTCCATCAGCAGGTAGTGCCTTTTTCTTCAAAACAATGATTCAATTCTGAAGTTTCTTTCCAACATTCAATGACAAGAACAGACAGTAGTAGGACTGCAGAAATCACCCACGGATAAGATAAGATTTTTTTAAAAAAGGCATCTATAGAGAGAAAAAACTTCCAACGTCTTGAAACACAGGAATGGTTTTGATTCCCATAAGAAATTCAATTCATTGGATCAGAGTAGAACATTGTTAAAACCATTTTGTCTGCAGTTATGTACAGTACCTGATTGTATTTCTCCAGTGTTACAGTTCATGAATGTATGGACATCTGTGAGTGTATAGATGTGTGTGCGGATACAGGACGTTATTCAATTCCTATTAGGCAGAAACTGTTCACTTGTACTAACTAAACTTGAGGGCCTTTGGACGGGATCAAGATTTCTTTTTTCTTAACTTGCATCAAGTTTTATTTTTTTTATGACGTGACATATTTGTTGAATTTGTAAATATATTAAGTGACTGTACAGGAATAAGCAGCTTATGAAACAGGCAATATTGTGCATGGTCTGGTTTAATTTAGAGTATCTAGTATAGAGTAAAGAATATATATATATGTATATATATGTTCTTTATATTCTTGCTGTGCCCAGTGTAAATTGTACTGTAACTAACTTCACATTAGGTCAAACACATTCTGATTGTTTTCTGATTTGCTTGTCAGTGAGTTGCATAACTTTGGCACTGTACAACAACATTTAGGGTATAGTGACAATATTAATGGACAAGATTATATTATTCTGATTTTATTGGTTCTGCATAGCCCCAATATACTGCCAAAATGACGCTCTTTTCTGACAGTATTGCAAATGGTTTTGTATTTATGAAACAGATTTGTACTAACAGATACTTTCTTTGTCTCTATTTAAGTTTCTCCTTTTAGTGCAAGTATGAAATTCAAGCTACTGGAAATATAATGAATGAATAAAAAATTATCTGCTTTAATACAGATTTTCAGACTCTTCACTCAAAACGTCATTGCCCTGTCTGAATGAGTGATAATGTGAATGGAGTAAGATTCAATGAATCGTAAACACCGATTTTCAGTTGGTGAATGCTAAGTGTTATATAATTCACCATAAATATTCGTTCTTTAAAAAAATCAATACCACATGATAAAGATTATGGGCCTTTTCAAGATGCTTTGCTACAGCCCATTATATAGCTGTAAATAAGAAACAGTAAGTATGTGTTAAGCCAAGCTACTTTAGCTTAATACTTAAATTATGTATCTCTTTTCCTACCACTTTATACATATCTGTGGTGGCACTGTACCAACATCATCTCCTGCTGTACATGCCTTGGTTATTTATTTATTTATTTATTTATTTGAGCCAGTGAACATCAGCTTTTAGCCCTTCAAAACGTCATTACTGGGGCAGGTAAAACCAGGGGACAAATAAAAACCCAAACATGTACGTCTCTCATACTTCACTATTACTTCGTCAGATGTTTGGTAAGCAGTAACACCACCCAGCACAGTGAGCAGAAGCTGGGCCACAGTGGGAAAACAAATGCCTACACCTGCCTCAGTCACTTTAGTGGGAAACAGCTATAGAAAGACCTTATGGAACACGACAGTTGGGCTCCATCTTTTTGGTGCTCACTTGTGGCATTTCCACTTCCATTACAGTCACATTGTCAGGGTAATAACAAGAGAGCAGCCAACCATCTGGTGCATTATTGCACAGCAATAGTGTCAGGAAGCAAGAAGGCCTGATGTCTAGGTTCTTGGAAATAATTTCTCTCTCTCTCTGGCGAGGACTCTTTGCCATCTGTTCATTCAGGTAAACTAATTTCTTCTTCTGGGCAAAGTTGTTCAGGGACAGTTCACAGAATTGTTTATAGTTAAAAGTCAATTTCTGCTCCATATATCAGTGACTTGTGGTTGATGAGTTGTTTCTTTTCCGGATACAAAAAAGGAGAATTTTCTGAATGGTGAGTGTATCAGTGTGAAAAGCGGGTGGTTGGAATAATGCACACATGTACACTATTTTATCCAAAACAAACCACTCTCATTGTTGACAGCAATGACCTGAATGACCTGATCATTTGAAGCTACTAGATGATGATTCATCAATTTGCCTGTTTGACAGATTTTCCCTCTTGACTTTACTGCCATCTAGTGATATGAAGCACTTAGAGAGGAGGCTGAAATAAGCAACAGGCTTTTTTAAAAGCACTTAAGGGTAAATGCAATGCAATACACATGATTAAAACTGCCAGTAAATTGGTTTTTGATCATTTTATTACTTTAAAATTCCAGAAAGACGCAATGAAAATGTCTATAGAGGTCAGAGTTATACCATGCATTGCATTGTTGACATTCCCAACCCTCAGTTACGTAGGCTTCCTGTAAGAGGCATAGCGATTTATTTTCATGGCAACAGAATCACATTATTTGTTCTCTCATTGGTGATCATTCCCACCCAACAAGCAGCTGCCCCATTAGCCTTATGAACTCCACCCAACCCCCGTTCGGCTGTTCAACTCTGACCACTCCCTCCATCCTCAATCCTCAGTGGATTCATCCTCTGTCGGCTGTATGTCTGCCATAGGATCCATTATCCTTTCCCGCCTCTTCTGTGTCAAGCTCCTTGATGTACTGCTGGGCAGAAAGCCTGGTTTGAACTGGTGTACAGCTGCTTCTATGTCTACCTTCAGTCTGCTGTCAGTGTGGAAAATGATCATTACATGGTCTTGTTGTGATGTCCTGTTTCTAAACAACCTGGGACTTTTAAAGGACATCATTTGCATCCTAGATTGCATCCATTGAAAGAAGAGATCTTTCTATGTCTGCAAGGTTTCCACATTACCACATAATGCAGAATAAAGGATATCAGAAGCAGGTATTAGGAAAAGCTGCCATTTAGTTTGTGGCATTTTTTTGAGTGAGTACAGAGCTTCAGAGTGTCTGTTCTTTATATGTAAGAGGAAGAGCCTTTGTGCCATTATGTAAATTTGCCCTTTTCTGATGCTCTGAGAACTGGGGAGGATAATTGTTTATGATTGTTCTGTGACATTTCCATATGGCTGACGAACAGTTTGGTAACACACTCTCACTTACACACATACACATCCTCTGTCAAGACCAAGCTGTTTGGGGCCTGAAAGTGAAAACTTTGATGTAGGAGGGAAATCACCCTGTATAGTTTACATCATCTCTTCACCTGTGTTTCTCTCATTCCCAGGAGGCTGTTCTCCCTGATAGGGGGTGATGATGTAGGTAGATATCTTTGCACTACTGCAAGACTGAGTCACAGTGCTTTGTTCTATCAGTATGACAATTTCTATCAAACCCCTCCCCCTATTTATTATGATACCACCAGGATTATAACCCTCACCATACCCCAATTCCTATTCCCCATTCCCCATGCCCCCCCCCCCCCATGGAGATCATTGGGGCTAAATCACATTTACCCTCCCTCTCTCATCACCCCCTCTCTGTCTCCACTCCTCTGCTAGGCAGATAGATGACAGTCACCTATTCTTTCCACCAGACAGCAGGGTGTTTGCTGTTCCTCTTATCCACCCCAGAGACCAGTCTTGTAACAGTACTATGCACCAGCAGGATCTGTCTCTATTTGCACTGCCATGTTGTAAGAGGAACAAAAGTGTTTGTCTGAGGGTTGAATACACCTAGATCTTGGATAACCTGTGCACAAAATAATATCCTTTCAGGCGCTATATTATGCATCTCTATTTGTATGTCATAGAATATCCTCAGCATTACTGAATCCTTTTGACTGGGCTATTTTCTGTGGAGTGACATATTTTTCTAATACATGTCCCAGGGCTGAAATGACTTTCTTTTGTGTTGTGTGTTAACAACAGAATACTTTTTCATGAAAAGTAAGAATAATACAAAGCAGCCTCAGGAAAGCTGATATAGAGTTATAACCTTGATGTAAAGTCAGTTTCTGATATTGCTTCATATTAAAATAAACTACTTTGATATGTCCCCCCAGATTCATTCATAGGGGTTAAGTCTTTAAATTAATTCTACCCTGCTCCTTCTCAAAGATCCCTGCATTATTTATGGGCCGCTGCCACAGCAGATTATTATTTGCAGTGCGGTGTTTACATCCAAGATTTGGATCTGATCCCAGGGGATTGTGATGGTCTTGTGTTTGGACTGATACATGGGCAAGGCGTTGTAATTAGTAGAGGTGCCCTTTTGATATCTGCCTGATGAAAAACAGACTTAAAGCTGCCATGCAGGAGGCAGCCCTACTCTTGTTTTTATAATTCCCAAACCTCACTGCCAACAGTTTTTCTTTGAAATTAGTTTCAACTTCAGTTGCTACATGTACACATGCCACTGTGATCTAAAAAGTGATCCTTTGGGTCAAAAAGTTGTCAAAAAGGTGAATACCTGCTGGGGCTTTTTATCTTATTGGAGCTAATGACTAATAGGAAGCAGGTGTGTGGGAAGGTGTTTGCTCAGGTGATGGGATGGAGCAGCAGACACACTAAGGAAACCTGGAGGGCAGGTGGAGAGGTAAGCATAACAAAGTAACTGGGATAAGAAAAAATATAAGCCTGAAGGGGATTAATTGCAATCGAATTTGTTTTTTATAGGAAATGTATGACTAAAGTGCACACAGCCTAATTAATTCAAGATACATTTACTCAAGTACTGTAGCTATTTACGCAGCTTTAAGGAGGTTTTTTTTTTTTTTAGCCTGTTAGGTTTTATTTTTATGTCTGCACATTTACTGTATGTAAACGCCCAATTAAATACCCAATTAACAGCAGTTTCCAGCAACAAAGCTCTGATAAACTCGCTGTATCCTCCCTGCCTAAAACCAAATGGCACTAAAAAGTCAAGTGTTCGCAAATGGCTATGAAATACAGTGGAGCCGTTTTAAAGCCCCAGATATTTTTCTCAAAAGTTGTTATAACAAACTTTAAAAAATGAGAGACTTAACTTTCTCAGCCTTTATTTGATTGTCTGCTTGGTGTCAAACTAGGACACTGTTTGCTGCTGCTGTTCTGAAACATTAATGTAGTTAGCTTTGAGCACTGCACTGATCTGATGCTTGAAATTATTGCATGTGAGGAGAATGACTTATGAGTTGCAAAAACTGGTATAAAGAAAAAGTTTATAATAATAGCTAATAGTTTTTAATAAAGGATTTAATTAGGTCAAAAGAATAATACTAAATGATTCAGTTGCTGTCAGACCAATGTTGTGTTTGTTGTTAGTGTTAACTTTAAAACATGACATGGACATAAAAGCAGCAGTGATGAAAGCATGAAGCCAGAAAAATGCTCTGTTTCATGAGAAGTCCAACAAGAGCCCTACTGACATAATCAGCCCTTTTGATAATTACTGACAGTGGGGGTACTGCCTAACAGACAATACAGCCTTTTCCCCCCTACATCAAAAGCATAACAGAGTTCAGACTTTCCACTATTAGATCATAGTGTTTTATTTCTGTACTCCCCTTTTAAATGTAATTTTATTATTGATATGAATGGGCAAAAGGCAAAACCTACTATGAGTATAAAGTGACATTGATTAGTAGTAAATTCATTATTAGGAGCGTTGACTATCTGAGTGCTATTAAAGATTTTCTGACTTTTTAGAAATGTCTTTCATGTAATCCGCATGTGCTGGGGAGCCTGTGATGGAGGTACCCAGACGCCACTGTTGGAGCCACTCCTGCGGAACAAGCGGGTCTAGCGCCCCCCTAAGTTGACAGTCATAACCCTTCATCCAATCCACGGGGACGGGACCGCGGCTCTGTCAGTTTCTTTCCCCGCTCTTGAGCGCCCTGCGATGCGGTGCTGAGCAGGTGCGAGCATCGTGAAGGACACACGGACGGACGCGTTTGCGTCCTACGGAAGGTAAGTAAATGGGCATCACTGGGAGGGTTAGAGTGAAAACGGATTTGTTTGACATTATTTCCAGAGAAGCCGGGCGCTGCATTTTTGACAGCTGGGAAATCTGTGTTGTTTACAACAGGCGGAGTGGGCTGCGCGGCTGGGATGGAGCTAATGCAGTCCTCCGCAATGCAGAATTGTTCACGATTTGGGTGCGAAGAAACTGCATCTTGTGCGTTTTGGAGCAAATATAACAGATGCGGGGAAACGCGATGTGATGGCTCATGGTGTCGATGATGCTGTTAAATGATCTGCTGCACATGCTGGCAAACACTTCCCTCCTTGAAATAGTCGATGCACAGAGTAGATGGAATGTAATGTAATATATTGCACCTGTGCGTCAGATCAGTGCGTGCATCTAATTATTATTATTAATAATTATTATTTAAACAACACCAAAGGCCATAATAAATAGCTCCGTACATACCAATGATTCAAACTGCCGCCTGCCTCAATGCCAAGAGATTAGGAAGCACCCGACGACTGTAAACACTTTGATCTGGGCTGGAACTAAAACGCTTGTCTTGGCTGGAGCATATGGTTCAGCTGTGTCATCTTTACTGGCAGATTGAGTAATTGTGCCTAGTAATGGCCCATCGTCAAGGTGCCACTGCCAGGTGCTGGTGAAGGTGTCATGGGCGCGTCCTGACTCACCAGACCAGGTTTCACTGGAGAGACTCCATTCATGCTCCATGTTGCTGAAGTAAAGTCCAGGTAGTTCCAGGGGTCCAGAGAGATTTCCAGTGTTCTGCTGCTCTGGATTATTGTATCAGGTTGATATATAATGTAGGTTTATTTTTTTAGGTCTATTTTTTATTTTTAGAGATGCATCTTCACCTTGTGCCCAGAAATTTCGTTGTATTATATACAATGACAATACAGGAATTCTATTCTATTCTATTCCATTCCATTCCATTTTATTCTATTCTATTCTACTCTATTCTATTCTGATCTGTGCTCCCACACTTGTTACTTATTAGCAGGTGTTACTTGGGTCGTATAAAAATGGATGTGATTTAACTACTTTTGTAAACACTGAGGTTTCAGGCCCTGTGCACTCAAAATATTTTGATGCAATCTTTCATCTAACCTTTCTGTATGTTTTGCCATTCTACCCCATGTGTAAGATTCTTCATTATGGGTCTGTCCTGACTGAATCAGAGCTATTAACGTGGCACAAAATGTCAGAGGGATTCAATGGCCGCCTGTCAGGTGGAGCACTTTATGAATCTTGTAAGCTTGACTGCTGCTAATGCATCTCTGTATATGCCCTGAGGACAGACCCAGACTTCATCCTAGGCGAATGAATTCACTCTGCCCAAAAGTAAGCTAGCCTACTCTCCACATAGCATCTTGCACTTTATTCCCTTGATTTGCATTGAAATGCCTAAATAAAGAATTTAACATTTTCTAATAAGCTGTCCACTGCCAGCTCATTTACTTTAGGGTCAGAGTGGTGTGCCAGGGCAGTATGATGAAAAACCTTTTAGTACCTTGCCAGATGTGGCTGTTCTGTGATGCCTTTCAAGGCTACTTCCCCAGCCTCCATTAGCGTTGTCACAGTCAGATGCCTTAACATAACTGTTCACTTACTTTCTGTTTTGGTTTGAAACTTCAGTCACACACATCTGTCATGTATTGAGGTAGACAGGCCAACCTCGCCTGAGGCAAAAAAATAGAGCTGACTTCTGCAGCTCGCTTCACTTCATCCAGCATGTAACTTATGAACATGAATATTAGGGTGAGAGGGATTGCTTTTGCTCATCTGGTGTATGAATTTTTATTGCAAATCTGCCCAGTGCATGAAGAGTGGTTTATTTTCAGAAAGACACTGAATTTTCCATTTCCCACTGGCTCTTAAACACTTGTCTTAATTTAAGCATCGTGGTTTTGGTGCTCAATGCAGAACCTTGGATGTTTGCCATCTAAGATTAAGGTAATTTTAGAGTCATTTTAGGAGATTAGATTTGTTTCCAGATGTCCTTCCAAGCCCCGGGCGACAATTTCTTGGCCAAACAGTCAAAGCATTAGGTGAATTGAGGAAGATAGATTTTGTGTGTGATTTTGAAAAGACTCTAAACTGATTAGCAGAGTTATTTGGCAGTAGGAGGGCTAGTTTGTAATGTGCTGTTCATTCTGTCACATTGAATGCAATGTCAGTCGCGCTGAAGGAAAAACATCCTGTAGACTTTGTTCATTGTTAATGTGAATGCAGTACGAGAAGATCTAGCAAGACCAGACAGCCAATGCACATGACCATTGTCTGCAGAAACATACTCACAAACAGCAGCATTTATTTCTGCTACAAGCTCTGCTGCCTGTACAAGTACCTCTCTCTGTCCTGGTGACAAAACATGTGAAGCTCTCGTCTTGATTCTTCCTTTAGATCGCTCAGCAATTTACACACTGGTGATCAATAGTGAGATCCACTAATGGTACGGCAGTGAGGCAGAGACGTGACGTCTTCTGTGTTTGCTTGAACACAGATCTCTTCTCTGTTCATGCCTGTAGAGGAGAAAGGGCCTCAGTCCCCATCTGCCCTCCCTGACTGTCTGAATACAGTTTGCACTAGGCATGCTATTGATTCTCCCACTCTCGACTGATCCCTGCTCTCTGCATGCATGTGATTCTTAGATCTTATGTGGAGACACAGAGCTAAGTAGGAAAACTCATTGGCACAGTGTGCATTTGTATAACACTTGTTGATCATGCGTCTAAATTGTGCAATGTTAGACTTGACATTAAAACTAATGGTTATATATTTCATATTTCTTTCATGTTTCAAACCAACAATTTCCTGGTTTAAGCTTTTCATACTGGCTATGAGGAATTTCCCCTTTTTCTGTGTGACATGATAATAAACTGAATATATTTGGGTCCGTGATTATCTGTATGTATTTTTTAAACACCTTGCAGTATTTTATACTGTATGTACAGTACTTTCCTCTTAAACCATTCACCTTTGTTTGACTGAATAGGGTTTTTTTTCCCAGGCTGATGTTCTATTTCTGGGACTTGAGTATAATGATCTTGAATAGTTGCTCATGGCACTTCAGGAGCAGGTTACTTTTTATGCCAGACCCCATATGAATAATTATTCAGCCTCACAGGATTAAAGATGTTTGTGTGTGTGTTTGTGTGTGTCCACAAACGCATGAATATGAATGTGACTCATCTAGCCCAGCTGCAATCCATGATTTGTATTTTCCATATCAGTGATGAGGATAAAATACAATACAAATTGGCTTTTGTTGATATACACAAATACAGCACATTCCTGAAGATAAAAATAGATTTTGGTTCGATATAATCAGCTGGCATTTTGTGTATTTATAGCATCAAAGTTCAGTTAGAAAGGTCTATTATTCATTTACTGACAGGATAAAAAAACATTTTTGAAGAAATTGCTTGGCAGAAACATCAAAAATCAAGATATAAATTTAAGTTTTTTTTTTTTGTCATAGACTATGTAATCTGTTCCCCTCTCACAAGGTGATCTTGTTTGATAAAGTGCATAGGATCCTCACTGAGTCACATGGTTTATCCAGTTTGTCTATCTGCCAAACTGATGACTCATTCAAAATCAGATTATTTTATTTCCATTAAGATATCGTGGACCAGACAATGTTTGGAAATCAACTGCTACTCCCCCACCATGGGGGAAGTAGAATGACACTGATCAAAACTATCAAAGTGTCATGTCACCTTGGGAAGAAGGGTCTGTTTCAGTGATCAATCTCTCAAAGCCATATTTGAAATAAAACAGAAAAAAATCAAGATTGAGTCATTAAAAAGGTCACGAATGAACTGAGTAACTGTATTTTGGTACGATTGATTACTGGGACACATTGTTGGTCTACACTTAAGAATGATTCAAATCTGTCACTAGGTTAAATCTGAGAAGATTTCATATCTAGTCTCTGATTTGTTGCTCAGTTTTTTCTGAGATATTTTTAGACTTTACAATCAAAGTAAATCTTCTGGGACATACAGACTCAATTAGAAGGAAATTACAAATGTGAGCTGTTTGCCTGCTAATTTCTTTTAACAGCATGGCCATCATTTTTATTTTTTCCTGATGATATTTGACTTCTTTCATTTCAGTGTCAGCAAAGAAAATAGTTAGTAGCAGAAAAATAATAGCAGGGGGAACCTTGTCGGACTTTATTGGCATACATTCAGTTTATGAAATAATATGGAGAGTCTTTTGTTCATCCCATAGCTAATTACATTTTACTTGTTAGCCAGTACTAAAGAGACTTGTATTTAATATTGATAAGAAGCAAAAGTGAAAGGTACTGAAAAGTTAAGGGGTTCAGAGGACAGTTATCCCTAATTAAGAAGTCAGTTTTAAGCATCATAATATGAATGGGTCTTAATTAAAGTGCTCCTCTAAGTGTCAGATTACCTCTAGCAAATTTGTTTTACATTTCACTGAGCAGAAATATTGTGTTACACACAGTGGACTGACTTCTCACATGGGAATCTCAAGCCATCTGTTTTTGCACTTTCATAAGTGTAGTCGGATATATTGTTTATAGGGCTTTTGAGAAGGTGCAACCAAACAACCTGCTATTGTGGTCCTCTAAGAGACAACTTTCAATTTCATACAGTTTGGAAATCAGTAGAGTATGCATAATTTATTCTCTGGGATGTTAACTAGAGTGTTGCAATGTAGAAAATGTCTGTACAGTTGTTCACAATTAAATTCCTCATCTGTTGAGATGGTTTTACAAAATGATATAAGGTCCAGAATGACAGAAATTGTTAGTAAGAATATTTGAAAATTCTCTAAAATAAAAGGACAGCTTTTACATGGTCTGTAAGAGATGTTTTGGATGATTAATGGGGTAAATAATTAGGGTGGAACAGGTATTCACAGTTGTTGCTGACAAAGTCTTACCACCTTAGACTGACATACAGTAATCTACACACGAAAGCTAGTATTTTGCAGAATTTTTAAGATTAGATCACTGTGTCCTTTATGATTGACATGAGTAATGGGCTACATTGTTTTGGATTTAATCCTACATCTGTGGTCATCATGGGAAAGCTTACAGTTGTTTCAGCTGCTTGAGCTGTTATCTTATATAAATGCCAATGATACAGAACAGTCTAAGTGTTGCAGCGTCTTCCTCGCAGAGAGCAACTGTTGCTGTGGAAGAAAACAGCATACCTTCATCTACAGGCCAGTTCAGGATGCAAGGTTCCTGAGTACAACTGCACTCCTCATCTTATACTGTATCTCCAGTAGGCTTGTACTTTGCATACACTAGTTTTTATACTAACTTAGCAGATGTTGCCTCAAGGTTATCATGTATGATGAATGTGGTTGATCAACCCTGCTGCTATGATTGCATACTAAACTGGAGTCGTGAACTTCCCATCGCTTGTGTCTTGAAAATAATGGAAGACTGAGAAGTTCAAAGGGGATTCTTAAACTAATCCAAAAACGTCCTTGCTGAAAAGCACACTAGTTCTTTAGCTGACTGACCCATGGCCTTCTGTTGGAGCCGCTGTATGTGTGAAAACTGCATGCATAGAGGGGGTAATCACAGGGAGAGCCCAAAGGCGAAGGCCTCCTGGCACGTGGAGTGAATACTGAAGAAGCAGAGCTCATGGGAAGTCTCATTATACATTTAGGGCCGTCCTGTTTTCCCTCTCTCTGGACAGCTGGACTGCTAAATTGTTTGTGAATCAATAGTTTAGCTTCCTATTGGCTCCACAGAGTGAGTGAAGTGCATTTAAAACCTAAGAAATCCCATTATGCTTAGCAGAGATGGGAAACATAGTGCTAGGGGCCCAGGCAAGTGGGATTGCTATACAATTATTGAGTCTGCCTGTTTGTTTACCTACAGTGTGTCTACTGAGATGACCCATTGTCATATTACACTGTTTAATGCCATCATTTGTTTTGCAAAAAATATCATCCATATGGTAATTTTTAAAACATAATACTATATGCACTGTATTTTTAAATAATTCATTAGATCCTGTCATTTCTGATACACTGCCTATCACTGAGAGATCTTCACTAACAGGATTGATTAAAAGTTGTAAGTGCTGTTTTGTGCTCTCCTACCAATCAGTTGATTATGTATTAATGATCCATATTATGACCAGAGCCTGGCTGCAGCCTGTCTATATTGATTCAGTACTGATCTAGAAATACGGCTGTTTTTCAGTTCAGCTCTTTGGCTATGGAAAAGGCAGAGGGGGAAGGAAGGGGAAAGCAGGGGTATAATAGAACAGAGAAGAACAAAACATTTGGAGCTCCCTCTTCATTCCTTAGATCAGTGTAACCAGAAATAAAAGCTGTGTCTGGTGGAGGCTCTGGGCTGTGGACTGCTGCTGTCCTCTCCTGGCTCTCTTGCTGTGCTGCTGGTGTATTTGTCTTTTGCTGGTCAGCCTCCGAGCTATTGGAGCCTTGGCTGCATCCCTGCATGAAGAGCCCATTGATGTGGGCAACATTAGCATTCGATGTAGGCGAGCACGACAA
This sequence comes from Mastacembelus armatus, assembly GCF_900324485.2. Lineage (NCBI taxonomy): Eukaryota > Metazoa > Chordata > Actinopteri > Synbranchiformes > Mastacembelidae > Mastacembelus > Mastacembelus armatus. The sequence continues at coordinate 6,969,567 of NC_046638.1, read as the reverse complement.
ACAGGTTGGTTTTCCATTTCACACTAACAAACCTGTTCTCTCTGGATCCTCTCAAAGGGTCTCAAATCAACCCTCTTGTTGCATGGCTAATGAATGTGGATAAAAGAGGTCAGAGAATGCTTATGTAGCTGTCTTTAGTCCAAGCAGTTTAGCCTTTGTATAAGGCCCCAACTGACATGTCAGGCACTTTTTAGCTGGCATGACACTGTTACATCTGGCCCACAAACTAACAAGGTGATATAACCATTTGCGTCATAGTTTCTGTAAGTGCTAGTTGGACTATACATCAGCACTAATGGCTTCCAACAAACTACCCTAAAATGTCCCTGAAAAAACAGTTGTTCTTTTCGGTTGGGGTGCCATTATTCAGATCCGAACCCAGCATTCTGAGCGAAGCTGGCCGACTTATGCATGAGACTTGTGCCCTAATTGTGCACCAGTTTCTTTTCCTTGGCTCAGTGTGTAGCTGCAGGAGCTTCTGTTGCAATCTGCTAATTCATGCTGCTGACATTATTTTCACAATTTTACTTAGCAAGAGCAAATTACCCCCAAGAAAAAACAGCAAATATTACCCCCAAATAATACTCTAAGATTTTCATGAGTCAGAGTACTGCTGGAGCAAGTCATCATGAGAGGGAGAGGGAGAGAGAGAGAGAGAGAGAGAGAGAGACAGAGACAGAGACAGAGACAGAAACAGGGAGAGAGACAGGGAGAGAGAGGCAAAAGGACCGAGAGAGCAGGGGAAGCCAGTTCCTAGTTGGAGATCCTTTTTTGTCTTCTATTAAACATTTTGGCCGTTCTGAGGAGGAATTTATAACCTAACAGTAAACATGCAGATAATACAGATATGTGCGAGGATACCACTCTTATAATTCTCATTATTGGCTGCTAAACTGAGGGAGGTGCCAACAATCACAGCATCTATTCCCTGTCTGACTGGAATTACCTCTCACATTAGTCTGTGGAGAAAAATAAACCATTCATATGCATGTCAATAGAATATTTGTTCACATTTCAGCAGGGCATGGCAGTGGACAGCCTTCATACTGTTTGTGTGGGCCTTGTGGTAAAATTTGCCAGTAGGATAGCAGTTAGTGTCACTGGTTTGATTATTTATGAGGAAGGTGTAATGGCAGTGAGTGGAGTAAAGGGCATCCAGAGGTGAATCTGACTGGGAGAAGGAGCACTGGCTCCCCCCCCCCCCCCCCCCCCCCCCCGCCTTTTCACACGCACAACCCCCCATGCAATACACTGAGTCTTATCTGCAACACACAGCTTCACTCATGCTGCTCACACAGGGCCATAATGTGTAGAGGACAGACAAAGCAAAGGGCAGCACGTCACAGCCAGGCAAGCTCGAATACTCCCCCTGCACACATGCTCATAAACACACACACACATACTGTATGCACAATGCACAGAAAGAGGAGGGGGGGTACCTCTCTCAATTCCCCTGCCACAGAGGACAACAAGATGCAGCAAAACACTGCTTTTCTATATAACTGAAGAGGGATGGAGATGAGTACTCTACACAGGTGGCAATTTATTTATTTAAGTACACCAAGCTTGAACTAGTGTGTTCTAATACAGTAGTGTCTATATTAGCAGCATTTACAATGCTAACATAGGCAGCAACAGTCAAATATACCTAAAATAATTTTAAAAAGTTATAAAGCTGCTGTTGAATGCAGTGTTATTTTACTTGCACAATAAATTGAATAAAACCAAACTGACAGGTAAATGGGGCTTAGAAGTACTTATGGGGCTGTCAAGCACACGCATATGTTTACAGCATAATATATGAAAAGTCTCTTAACCTAGTTTAGCTTTTTTGCTGGTGCTGGAGGAAAGACAAGCCTGATTGGAAATGCTGTAAACCATGTAGCTGAATGGGCTGTTATCTGAGCTGTGTTTTTATCAGCAGTTTGACGGTGTGCAGTTTCACAACAGTGTAGAGATGATTTCTTTATGTATAGTGGTAATTTTATTATATGAATTCCAGATTGCACCCACACATCTGCATCTCCTTATGTTGACACATCCAAATGTAATGATGTACTAATTTGGGGTTTTAGGGTTTTTTTTTGAGTGAGTAGTCCAGAGACCGGCAGAATCAAACTTGACAAATTATCTACAGAATCAATTGATCATGGTCTTGCATTGTGACCTATGCACTCTTTTTCAGTGCATCTCCCTCTGTTCTACTCTGTTGTTTAAGTGGGCACCTGTTCTGTGTTGAGTCGTGATCTCATGGTGTGATTTGGCCAAGAGGCACCAGATGACTCAGGTCTTTGCCCAGGCTGTGCTCATTGTCAGTCAGCACACACACTGCTTTCCAACAGGCTGTCTGACTGTGGCCATGTGCTTGGCAGTAAACACAGGTGACTAGGGCTGTTGATTTGAACACTGTGTTCCGGACATGAATGTATGCGATGGTAAGGGCCTGATCCGAGTAAAGTGTCCACTCATTGTAAAAATCCTTGCATGCATAAATTAAGAGTTGCCTGACTTTTACAAAGGAAACGACAAACAGAGAAACACTAAATTGGATAATGTGTTCACATGCCTTGACATATCAGCAAATATGAGCTTATTCCAGCTGTCATACTCAGGTTTCTAGCAATTTGAATAAGAGCTCATGCTGACTATTTTGTATCTGTCTTTTTAAGGAAGAAGTACTTGAGTACCAAAAACATGGGAATATTATTTTACACATAAATGCACCCATTGAGACAGACTTTGAAGCCTGCCGTGGCACAAGTAGTAGAGGAAGACGTCCTGATGGGTAGGCATGAATATGTATGGCACTGCTTAAAAGCACTGGCACAGACTAATACAGTATGGCAGTCAGTGTATTCACAGAGCAGGCTTTGTCTTGCCTACTTTCAACTCTGGAGGAGGTGACTGAGTCTCTCTTTTGAAGTGTTCAGCCCTAAAGTGGCACCGCACAAAAATCTTTAAGTCTTATAAATGCGAAATGATATGAGGAATGGGTGTTTACAGTTTTGCCCAACTTGTATTGTGCTATTGCATTTGGGATTCATTAAGTTTGAGTAGGTTTAATCAACTGTTAAAGTGTTACGGTAACAACAGCTCAGCATGTGTCTGGTGCACTAGAGGTCTTTATTAATGGCTTTTTGTTAGTCAGTTCTCCCAGACCATTTTAGTGGTTGGAATATATTCTAAATAGGCACCATCACTGTTCAGAGTGGCAGGGAATTTGTTTCTTTCCTCATCATTTCCTAGAACAATCTGTTTTCCATCCACATCTGCCCAGGGAAATCTGGAAACATAAAACATTAGGAATAAATATCTGCAGGGCTTTCTATCAAGTTCAGAAAGCTGCAACTTGCAAAACGCTGTGAGCAGTAGGGCTGCTTTCGCAACAGAGCTACACTGACTCTGGGAGTTAACAGCCACAATGGCTTCACCAAATCAAATTATCATTCCCAAAGCTTCAGCCATGCCCACTCCCTGTGTCAATCAGCTGCCCCTGTCTGCCTTTCTTACAGTTTTTTTTCTCCTGCAGTCTGGATATAGCTGTGTGGTTTGATAAAAGAATGTGAGCAAAGCTGTGGCTATAGGTTTCCCTAAAGGGGAAGATTTGACTGATTATACATTTTAAAAGAAACAGATGTTGGCAGAACATCTCTAACATAATGCTGAAGACTACTAGTGTAGTGACCTGCTTTATTATAGCAGTCTGAGACATTAGTGTAATTACTGTGAACAAACAAGACCAAAAAAATCTTTGCTAGATTGCCTCATGGCACGGAAGGATTTTTCATTACAGCATAAGGGTCTGCGCAGACTCCATAGCAACCAGACCATTTCTTATAATGAAGTGAAAGAATGGCCAGTGGTAAAATAATGTTCAAGATATTTTCCGGTTCAGTAAAAAAGGAGAAAGATGTGGAATCACGATAGCTGCAAACTGTCTATTAACTAGCTATTTTCATACTGACAACAAATCCCTTGAATAACAACAACTGATCCTCCAAACAAATGTGCTGGCTGACATTTCCTTCATTACCACAAACATGGAAGTGCAGCGTCTTTGAGTGTATGAAACATACATTGTCTTATATGATTTAGATATTTGTCTTCAGTAGGAATGAATGGGCCAAGAGAAAGTCCTAGACCATAATTGGTAGTCAGAAACTCATGAGACGCTTAACACATTGCTGGTTTTTGGCTTTTCATGCTTGCATGTTGGTTCACTGCACAGTAAGGTAAAGATTAGAGACACTACGCACATACAACAGATCTGTGCCTGCTAATAGTCCCTACTTTAAGACTCCTGAGCTCAAATCTTTACACCTGCAGTTTGTTCAAACAGGCTTCTTAGCAGACGAGGACTATGAAGACAGAACATCCCAGAGGTGAGATTTTGCTTGTGGAGATGAAAAGGAGGAAGTTGGCAGTTAGTTGGTGATTGACACAGTTTACTTTGATTTGGCCTAATGCATTGATGTACAGTACAAATGTGCAGACAGGCTGAGTAGTAAAGCTCTATGGTTGTGGGAAAGAGATTGTTTGTTTCCATCTGTCTGCATTTGAGTGCAACACAGACAGAGAAGGAGTGTTGAATTTCCAGAGCAGTAGGACACACAAACATGGGACCTGGCTCCTGTGCTGTGACCTTGTTTGCTAATTAAGTGTCAGACCTATTTTTCCACTCCAGAAAGAAAAGATCATTTCTTAGGGCTCAGATTGCCAGAAGGGATGGAAACACATATTAGTAGTATGCTTATTATTAAATGCTACTGTATGGGTAGCCCTTTCTCATCAATACTACATAAAACTGTGATATATTGTAGATGTAGTGCTGCAAAAAATTATGTAATGCAGCAAAAAGGTCACATGTCATACAGTAAGTTTGTTTACTCATTGAATTCACATTTAAGTTGATTGAAAGGCTGATATTGCCCCATGCTAATTCCACTCATTATCTTTTAAAATTGTTCCACAGATGAATTCTAGAAAATGTTCTGTGATGTGTAAAATATTGCTGTTGTGATATAAAAATGCAGATTGTGTATTGCATCCATGTGCTGTAGCTGTGACCCCTATTTGTATGGTTCACATATCAGTATTTAAAGAGATTATCATGTTATTTCTTCCATGACCATTATATGAAATATAATACTGACTTGAAAAGTTTATTCTCAGCATATTTCCTGTTGTCTCCTTGCATCTAGATGCCCACTTCATCTTGTATGTGTTTTGTTCAGTGAGCATGAATATTGCCCTATTTAATGATGTCCTCTCATGCTTCTCAAGATGTAAAGGCTCTTGAAGCACAGGAACATCTCAGTGACCCCTCATCTGGAGGCTCCTAACTGCACAGAACATGCTGCTTTAAGTGAACAACAGATTTCACTTCAGATTTTGGGTTTATCCCTATTGTACTGGACAATATGTGCTAGTGCTGCAAGGCATGCGTCCTTGTTTGTCTAGTCCTAAAAAGAGCAGTATTGTCCATGTGACATATATAAGTCACTTAAATGCCAATGCTGACCTATATATGAAGGCCTGGGTCAAAGTAGGGGAATGCTAGCCAGAGCATAGGACAGATATCTAGTCCAATGACTGTCCACCCTGTCAATGATCTAGTGTAACGAACCTAATGACATGACATGCATCAGACTGACATGCATAGATACAGTCGAGAGACCTGAAGTGTACATAGAGATACTGTATCCTCTATGAGACTACAGGGAAACTCTTTTTCATTCTACTGCACCTCCAGATTGGAAAATTCCTAATTTTAAACCAATTCATTAATTAGGTAACTGGATTTGTATGCATGTTCAGTTAGACAGGACAAATAGCACTGAATGGGAGATGGACTGACTGAGGGGAGGGAAGGATGCTAAAAACAAATTGTGACTCTAAACCTTATTGTCTATGTGCCATTCACTCCTCTGGTGCCGGAATCAATACAGCCTGACTGGCTCCAGGGGCACAGGGCCCACCACAGGAAGCAGATCTTTCCAAACTACCGGTGTGCATTATGGTTGAGAGGAGGAGTGTGAAGATGGGCAAAAGAGGAAGAGAAAGAAAGACAGGCCAACAGAAGTGGGATAAAAGGGTGGAAAGGCTAGAAGGAGAAATGAGAAGGAGGAAGCAAAGGATGGGAGTAAGGGTTGATTCAGAAGGAGAGCTGTTGAGTGGAAGAGGAGGAAATGAAGGTGGAGATTTCAGCAGGGCAACATTGCTTGCAGCTGTTTTTTTTTTTTTGCAGTTTTGTTGTAGCTCAGCTGCTTCAGTGCGGCTGGCTCTTGTTGTTCATCCATTGTGGTTGTAATGTTTATTTCCAGCTGAGTGAACGGACTCAGTACTCACAGCTATCAAAATTAAATTGTCTTCTTCCCTCCCTCCCACGGTCTCTCTCCCCTGCAACTTCCTAGCAACATTTTTTATATCTTTTCTCTTATTCTTCCCCTTGTAGCAAAATCCTTCTTATGGAACTGCAGTCTTCTTGCATATCTTTCTTTGCTGTAGTGATTTCTTCCTCCCTGCTGTGGATGCCATGTTTTTTGACCATATCAAATTACCTCCTTCCCCTTTTCTGCAAAACAGAAAAACAACCCCAGTCCTGTCCTCTTCCTTTGGTTCGCTCATCACTCTTGTGCTGTCTTTCCTGCTCCTCCACTGCAATCTAAGGTCACACCTTAGGACCCCTATGATTTGACAGCTACAGGTTTATCTGAGGGTGTGTGTGATGGAGGGGGACTGAATGCCTCAGACTGAAGGGGCAGGATGCCATGACAGCAGTAGCTAAGGATCACTAGTAGTTTATCCTGAGGCATACTGTAGCACAGAGATATACAGCTGACTCCACTGCTGCCAACTCAATGCTAAGAAGACTGTAGCTATAGGTGTTCTGGGCTGCCTCTGTGCACCACAGGGCTGTGTGTCTGGGAACAGAGGTGGGTGGCAGAGAGTGCTCATTGTTGTTGGTGTGTGCTGTGTGCAGGAGCCAGAGCACAGTTAACAGTTCTAAAGTTTGCTACTTTCTCTTGGGTTCTTGGAAGCGTGTGTGTGCGTGTGTGTGTGTGTGTTTGTGTGTGTGTGTGTTTATCTCTGTGTGTTTTCAAGCACAGCTGAACTCTGCTGGTTCTGAGATTCTGTCCTCTGCAGAGGGAATAGCTCATTATCTGCCTACCTCAACACTGCAGTACTGCACAGTGAAAGGATAAAGTGTGATATGTGTGTACCTGTGTGTGTGTGTGTGTGTGTGTGTGTGTGTGTGTGTGTGTGTGTGTGTGTGTGTGTGTGTGTGGGTTTACTTTGTAGGTTGTTATAAAGAAAGGGGTAGTGGATGTTACAGTATATGTCTCCATTCTTATTGTATCTCCTTTTTGTATTAGCGTGTCTGTATCTACATCATGCAGTTGTTTCTAAGCCTTGTAATATGTACAGTTTGCTTGTTCATGTTTGAGCCACCAAGAAAACTGTGCATTAAATAATTATTGGCATATACATGTACAGGGTGGGGTTTTTCATATCAGGCCTCAACTGTATTGTGCAGTCTATGCCTAGGGTGGTGTATTAATGTCAAGTAGGGAAGTAACAGTTTATCACAGTTGTGAAGTATCATATGACATTATAATGTCTGCTCTGATAATGTCTGTACCTTACATGTGTGTTGTTTCTAAGCTTTAAATATTTGAATAGTACTGGAAATACAGTTCGTACTGACTGTTTCTGCAGCTGAGAGGCTTCTGTAAAAGCGTATGATGTGAGTCACTATGACCTTTATGTAATGAATTTCTTTGCATAATTTTTAGCAGTGAGCTTTCAGTCAACAAAGGCCTGACATATTTTCCCTCACCCTCTAAATTCAGCCGCCCCTCTTTTTCTGTGCTTTGCATGTGCAAAATGTTTTTGATCAGTATGTAATGGTGATGGATTATTTCCAACCAAATGAGAAAACTGACTATTGACCAAATTGCTTTGGAAAATTCTCCAAAGTCGTGAAGCAAATGAAGACTCAAGGTGAGAAAACCTTAGCTCAAATTTTCTAAATGTGTTGCTCATTAAAGGTCCTGAAAACCTATTTTCTAGATTAGCTTCTTAATGTAACTTTATTATACAGTATTTTCAACATCATCCTCCTCAGCATTCTGGGTATTTCAGATGATAGATTTGGTTTAGTATTTGTGTTTCTCACTGTTTTAACTGGTTTGGGCAGAGCTCAGTTGGCAAATTGTGGTGTTACTATTCTGGATCAGTTAGGAAAATATAATTGAAAATACATTTTTTGGGTTGTTTGCTGATGTTTGCAGGTCCTGACCAGATCTGATCAAAACACATATCGTCTTTATGAAGCAGATCAACTGAACCTTTGCGTGTTAAACTCTTAACGCTAGTGATGGCATCAGTCAACTCACTCCCTGTCATCTCCCGTAGACTTCAAGCAGCCCTTTAACAACATGCTTGGTGTGTACACTATCTCAGTTAATGCAGGAATGATAATAACCTACTGGTTTACTAGCCACAAAAAAATATTAGAAAAAATTACAATGAGTAGCTTAAAAATAAGTCTTAGCCAAAAGGTTTTCCCTAATGTTAACTTTTATTTTTTATTTTGCTACTTGGTTTGTCATGACAATTTGTTGTAAAAAAAAAAAAATACCAAGGACATGCCTTAATAGGTGTTGCCATACATGGTCACACTTCGTAAAATTATTGAGCCTTCTATTTATGTGTGTTTGCTTCCCGCCAACTAATCACAGCAATCGCGTTGTGTCATATGCCCTTCTTCATCCCACAGCTGACTCATGAACAAAGCACTCTCAACAGGAGCTGACTGCCTTTCAAGGTACTGTCATTCACTCAGACCTTTGAGCACTACTTATATTAACATGCACACAAAAGCTCTTCGGACAGGTCGCACCCAATTGGGCTCTTTCCTAAGTTGCAGGTTGACTAGCTCATTCTGCTTCTATTCTCTTTGACTGAGTCAACGAGCAACAATAAAAGGCTTGGAAGAAAGGATCTGGGCAATCAGGGGCAATTTGCTTTGGCTTAAACTGTAGCCACTGAGAGACTGTAATCATGACGGTCCTACAGCAGCAGTCTCTGTTAGCCCTATTAGCATTATGCAAGTTAATTTATTCACATTTAGCCCATGAACAAATTCTGGTTCACTGACCTGTTCTTAGCCTGTAGTACATGAGGTGACAGTTCACTGCAAATCAAGTCACACATCCATTTTCTGAGCAACCAGGAGTCTGTTGTCATTTACACATACCATATGTACATGCTTTTTACTTGGAGAAGAAAAAGTTTGTAGAGTTTAGTGATAATAGTAATAACTAATTTACTCAATTAGATGCATGATCAATGAGCTGCTGATTATAAAAGCTGATAAATCTTCTAATTACAATGCTGGATGATTTTTAATTTTACTGCTTATGATGACAAAAAGAATCAGTCTACCATATCATTTGCAGTGTAAAACCTGAGCATCAAGAGCATCTACTCTTTCTACAGTTTTACAAAATGTTCTGCAATTAGAATAGAATCTTTGTTTCCTGTCTGCAGCGATGGTGTATAAGGGGTAGACTCACGCTGACATTTTAAAATTATATTTATAATGGGCCAAGGCCATATGTTGGCATATGTTGTCTCTGTTTTTGGTATTTAGTAATGGAATTCTTTATAAGTCTATTCAGTCTTGTTTATGTTATGTATCTGTAGTGTGTCCAAACTAGATGGGAAAATTAAACAATTGTAATCCAACTAAAATTGATCACAAAAAGAAGCGAATATAGTGAAAAATGCAGCACATTCCATTTTAAAGAACACAACATAATTAGTGTTAGTCTGAGATAATTTAATCCAATAATAAAGCAAACCCTGTCTATTGATTGCCTCTAACTCGTATACTGTATGGCAGAGAATATCAAACTAAAACTAACACCTGCAATTATCTGTAAATATCATTGCTGCTTTTATTGATTGCAGTTTGAGTGGTATTATGAATAGAGAACACTTTGAATGTACTACAGCTCTGGTAGCATATGTAAGATTGATTGACTTTAATGAAGTTAATGTTATTTAATGCTTCAAATAATACTTGAGGTTCTTGTTTTTCTAGCTCTTCTGTGTTCTACTTGTCCTTCTCAATACCTGACACTGTTTAAGGGCTTAGCAGTGAATGAAGATCAGTTAAGATGATTTTCTGTACCTCACAGTATCAGCTGGACATAAACTGGCCAGTAAGAATCTTCTCTACAGTCCTACAAAAGCCATGCAACACTTGCTCAGCAGCTTCTCAGTTGATGCAACCCTATAGCACTGAGAGAATTTGTATGCTGCCTCCTGTTTCCAGAGCAGAGTGGAGACACATAAACCTCATGTCACTATACAGAGTAAGAATTCACAGCTGGGAGCAGCTGAATAATATGTTATACTTTTACTGTCTGCCCATGAGTACCTCCACCAGAGAGGTTTTGGGTTCACTGTCTTTCTTAATGGATCTTGAGTAAAGGCACATTACTTACTTTAGTTTTTCTCTACCTTTCAATTTACTTACTCTTTAAAAAGTGGTTATGACTGGTTAGTCAGAAAATCATCTCTAAATTTTCAGTAACTGAAGGTGTCAGAAGGAAGTTGTTTATTTGTAAAATCAGTGGATTTAAAGTTTAAAGCTTATTTCTTCAACCATTGAAAATAGCAGCAAATCCTTGGCAGTGCCCTTATTTTTTATCATTCAACTGAATCTGTGGGGTATATATGAAAGCATCAGAGACTGCTTTTTGAATGTTGGAGTTACCTGCTTGGCTATCCTGCATTCAGGCACTGAATATTTAGGCACTGGGTGACGGCAACGCAGATGTGCAATAATGTTGGAAGTGTTTTCATATGAGTAGGCGACACATGTAAAACATTCTCATTGGGTCATTGTGTTCATTACCATTTTCTATCCCTAACCCTCAACAGTGAAACCAAGGTGTGTCCACATCACAGGCCTGAAAGAGGACAAATAATGTAATGGTTATCACCTGTCTTATATAAAAGTGATGATATATAGGCTCATACATAATCACAATCTGTATGATTTTGTAAACAAACCTTTGAAATCATTAGAATTTATTGTTTTCTGATGTTTTTTCCTGTATTCCAGAGTGATTGGATAATAGACTGTATCATCTATTGTTTGTCTTAAATTTTGATGGTTGGATCAGTTTGGCATAAAGATTGTGCTTTTAATAACTGGAAGCTTTAAGATAATTATTGAGCTCATTCATTAAGAGAAGTAAAACAAAATAAAAGTAGACTTAATCCTGCTTCTGTTCAAGGACAGGAGATAAATGAACTTTAAGGTAGTGTTTAATTATTGTTGGCGTTCTCCAGTCAAATAAATAGAACAGAAGGGAAACACAATGAAAATGAGCTGTAGAATGTGCAGAGAATTATGTCAACTTTTAAGTGAGGCAAACCTATGACAGAAATATTCTTATTGTCACTTCATTGGTCTCTGCAGAGGTGCACAGTTTTTTAAATTTTTTTTGCAAAATGTCTTTTTTTGCCTTTTAAGCTCAGCAATAGCCATCGTTTCCAGGAGAAATAATGCGTCTCTACACCAGCCGAGGGGATGATGATTATGACAGTGTGGGTAATATGTCTGGCCCACCGCCAGGCTAATGATTTGAGTAAATTTAGGGGATGTAGGGTGGGGTTAAATATTGGGTGCATAGTAGTGGGGGTGTCTGTTTTCAATTTATATTTTTCTGCATGTATGTGTGTGTGTGTGTGTGTGTGTGTGTGTGTGTGTGTGTGGGTGTGAGTGGGATGAGAGGGCTTAAAAGATTAAACCCCAGCTTGGCCACAGTGACAAGAGAAGACCTCTCTGTGGAGCGCTCTCACTGCAGGGAGGCTTCTTCAGTGGTGTCCCATTTGCATGGCTCTCTGTCCTGCTCAGGGAATTAGCCTTTTCTTTTCCCATCGTCCCTCCCTCCTCCGTTCCACCTTGGAGAGAGTGCTTTCATTCAGCAGCATTTTCTGAGGCAGACAATGAGGCAGAGTATTCAGGACACTTGGCAGGGTAGGCATGTTGGAGGGGATGCTAAGGACACGGGCTGCTAAGTAGCTCATCTCGACACATAGCCACTGGCATGATACAGTAGCTTTCCACAGCAAGGTAAGCACTGACCAGAGTCACAGCTCACACAACATGCCTTGATGGTTTTATTATCTCTCTCTTGTAGGTTTGTGTGATGGTGGGTTTCCATCAATATTGAGGGTTAACTGACTATTGAGGTTCCTCACCGTAAAACAATTAAGCAGGAGGGTTGTGGCTTATTTTATGATCACATTTAAACATTCCCTTTGAGTTAATTTGTGGTTTTGGATTCACGCCCTCTAATCCAATAAGGGAATGAATGGGAAATGTGGAGGGAAGGACTCAACTTACAGTAGAATTATCTTTCCATTGTTTGCTCTTTATTACAGATGCCCAGTGCTTTTTAAGTGCACTGTATTCACACTTTCCATCTCAGACCTTTCTATGTGCAATCTAAAGGTATTGATTGTTTTTCTCAGTCTACCTAGGAGCACACTATAGCTATATATGAACTCTTCTTTCTAATCTGTATTGCTGTGCCATCAACTCTAAGAAGCACTCTGACATCTAGTCATTACTGTTAATTTACAGCAAAGATTATGGCCATGAGTGAATGTGGACCAAGATATTTAGCTTTTAAAGGATGACACTGTTCTCTTATGGAAACCTTTTAGCTCATATCTTTATTGGGCAGATGTGGCTTGAAGTAATTAAGCTGAGCACTCTTTCTTTATAGAGTGCAAGTCTCCTCTGACCTTTGCCTGTATTGCTCCATTTATCATACAGGATTTGACATTGAGTAATTCATACTGTATCTCAAGTCTTTTTCTTGAACATTATCCTATTACATCCTGTCACATTCGTCTATGGCTCTTGCAGTGACAGGTCAGCGCATTTCTGGGTATGAACACGTTATTGTACCTTAACGTATAAATACTCTGCAAAGCCTTTTTCATGTGTGACAGAGATTAGAATTATACATAAACAATTGCATCAAAAATCAAGTGCCAGCCATTTATTCACAGAGATTCACTTCTTTGGAGTCTCGTCTGTTCAGGTTTTATACAGGCGAGTTTGGTTAATTAAATTCTCTTAATATATTTTTGTTTTTGTTCAGCTCATGTTATTGCTGCTAAGAAATGTTTGCTACAAAACTGTAATACTAAGGCTGTACCTAATAGTAAGATGCGACCTTGAGAACTGTTCTGTTCGGTAAAAGCAGAAGTAAGAGAATTGAAATATTTAATGGATATCACAACCACCAGCTGAATAGTTGAACAAAATCTATTTGGATTGTTCTCTGCTCCCTGTTCTATGCTGTTTTTAGGTTCTTTTTTTTTCAGGATCTTGGTTGGAAGTTTGATATTGTGTTTTTGAGTTAGGGTGAATCCTTAGGTAGTATATATATATATTTGAGGGCGTGGCAAATTTTATCTTACTTGTTTAATTGTTTTTTGTGCATCTTCTTTTGTACATGAATGTAACACTTCAGTGTTGTTGTTTTTTGTAATCATTTTTCCTGTCACCTTGCTCTCTATGAATCTACCATTTGTTTTAAATACTTGACTTAATTTACCATGTGACCACTTTACAACAGCCACATGGAACAGGTGAAGTGGAAGGTCAGATGAATCCAGAAACCTGTCTCTGTAGTGTGGTTTCAGATAATAAGCTGTTACAGAAATAGACACAGCACAGGTATAAATCATTACTTTCCAAGCAGAAGCGTATACTTACTCATGATAGCAAAATTATCAGTTGTCATTCCTTGTTCTTGGTTTGTCAGTCACAGTTCAATCGGGTCAAGCAAATACAAATAGTTAATTTTTATAATTCAAGTCATATATTTTCTATGTCAGTTCTGCCTTATTTTACAGTCATTACCTGCTTTGAGGTAAATGTAATTCATACAGTAGCTCAGCTCTGGTGTTCATGGAATGAATGACTGATGATGTTGATATTCAGGTCATCTGAGGCTGCTGAGTCCGTGCAGCCCTGGGGGCACTGTGTTGACTGCTGGGGTTGGGATAAATGGCTTACATTAGTGTGGCTGCTTTGAGGGACAGGAACCGGTAGAGAAAAGGAGAGTGACACAGTGAGCAAGCCATGACCATGATCATGTGCAGATGGATTACATCTTGAATAATACTTCATACTGAGTGTGTCAGCTGTTTGGGTTCATGAGGTATTGGTGTGTTTTTGTCAGGGCATGGACAGAAACCATGAAGAATAGATTGGACAAAACAAGAGTTAACAGCCTGAAAAGACTTGAACTCATACAATACAGGTGTATTAAAATTGGCTAAAAACTTTGCCAGTACAGGTGTCCTGTCTTTCTCATGTAAAACGAACAAGATGAATATGATTTCACTTTGGATAACTATATGTTCTCTTCTAGATTGCTAGAAGGAAAAAGTGAAATATTTTGACTGCAGAAGAAACCAAACTGTTACATTTTGACAAATAGTTAGTTTTTATCAGCTGCCAAACCAGTTCCTGCTTAGCAACAGGGGGCATTGATAGTGTAAAGCATGTATAGAGAGCATCTATTGTTGTTGTTTGTTTTTTTTTTGTAAGTGTTGTGTGTGTGTCTTGAGTTTATGGCTTTATGTGCAGTGTAATGGGCTTGGATATCCTATGTCTGTATCCTTTGATTTAATTGAATCACTCTGTTGGTGCTCTGGGAGATATAAACCAGTTTGTCCATAGCCAAGTCCAGTCTTATTTTCCACACAAATATGGAACAGAAGTAGTGCATCTTTCCTAGCTGAGACTGTAGATTGCTCAAATCATTGAGTTCATTCTAAATAATTCACGTCACGGTAGACTAAATGTATCACTGCTGCTTTCAGATAAAATAGCACTGGTTTAGCATAAAAATGGAACAAATCACAGCTTGTGTTTCATTCCAGTTTATGTAAAAACACCACGCCTGGTCATATCAGGCATCTTATATGCTGTTTTCCATTTCTTACTTTACTCTTAAGAGAAAATCATATCAAGTGCCATCTTTTTAAAGTTTTGATAGCAAGTACTTCACACACTGGCCTTTTCCACTGAGCAGAATATGTTACAAAGAAATATGTTATAAAACTAGATAAAGTATAGTTAGCGATAGCTGATATTTGCTTCTAAAATGTGCCTAATATTTGAATTCATTATGTGAAAATGAAATGGTCAAACTTCTGCCAGTAGATGTGATTTTGCTGGGTAGCTGTGATACATATTTGTCCATAATTTAATGAATGTTAATCAGAAAGAACAACAGCTGTTCTCAACATGCTCTGAATGAATAAAACTAGAGTCTGCTTGCCCCCCTTTACAGACCCGACCTCTCCCTGTTTCATCTTAATACAATTTGGATCAATATCCCTCTCACTGCCTCACTTGTTTTTTCTCTAGAAGCATCTGGTGATGACATCATATCACAAAATACTCAATTTCAGGATAAGTAGTCATTAGATGTTATTACATTTCAGATCTCATGGCTCAGTATAAGCACTAATACATCATCTTGTGCTATTTAAGTACCGGTAATAGTTTGGGAAAGATGCTCACCTTTATGGTGATAGTTAGGTCAGATATTGACGTAATGCTCAATAAAAAGTGATCCCAATAGTTGCAAATTAATTTTTGGTCAATCAGCCAATTAGTAACTGGATTAATCATTTTATTTCTAAACAGCACTATCTGTCGGTATGTTGGAAATGTTTGCATCTTGTGCAATCCAGACAACACTGTGTCTAAGTAGTGCTCATTTTTCCTTCTCCTACTGATTAAGACCAATCCATCGTTAACCCCATCTTGGCTTCCCCTTGCAGGATTACTGCAAATCTGTTGTTAATGACTGACGGTGGTGTTGTGTTGTCGATTGTTTTGTCTGCTGAGAATAGTGATGGTAGGTGGGTGGGGTTGGAGCAACTTCTTGTTTTTAAAGTCTGCTATGCTTACCCATCCATCATCGTCTCCTCCAATCTGTCCACCACACAGAGATCTACCCCACCTGATAAAAGATGACATTTCTGTAGTTTCCCACTTGATTATGTAGCTCACACAAGGTGAAGCACAGAAAAAGATGGGCTTCACTCACTTTTTCTTAGCCTATAGCACCATCGTGGTGTCATGATAATCAGCACAGACGACAGTATTGGTCATTGGAGTCTCAAAATCCTGTAGTCTGTCCCCAGCAGCCTCAAATTAATAATCTAATGTGATTTATGGTTCTGGAGCAATGAGGTTGAAAATTGTGGAAAGTGAAAGGAGAGAGAAATATTGAAATTCACTGATCAAAACGAAGTTGAGAGAAGGGAGCAAAAAAATCCTTTACATAAAAAAACAAAAAAAATCAAACTACAAGCAGTAATAGCTCTGGAAGGGTCCAGGGTGTGATTTATGGGCAGGAAGAAATGGCCTTGTTTGAGCACTGTCACATCTCGGCCTTGTGATTTACTGTGATGACTGTAGCACTCTCATCATGTGAGTTCAGCCTGCTAAGATACAACAGGAGAGGTAGGAGGCCCATTAACACTGATCATGAGAGTGTGGTGCTGGTATGGGTTTGGTGCCTTTTTACAGTATTTCAATTCAGTGACAGTTCTTAATGGGCTTGATGTGATTGTTTCTTTCACTGTGTACTGTGACACTACATAATGAGGCTCCACTTGGTCTCCCCTAATCTCCTAAGTGCATCTATTAAGATCATTTATGATTTATGAGTTACAGAAAGTGTACTTAAAGTAGCAATATAGCTGCAGAGTAAAGTAGATGGAGAAAGGGAACCAGTGAGTGTTCTAATAAACTTATTCTTTCTAAGCTTTGTCTGACTTCAAGTGATGAATGTCTTTAATAGATTAGAGCTGCACCCTAGGTCTTCGTTCCACAACAGCAGTGTTGCTCCAGATTAAAATGAGTGTTTGCATAGTTTCATTGCTGGTCACAAAAGCCCCCCCACAGCACAAACTGCATCTTTTCAAAGGTGTTGCTAGGATACAGGCCCAGTCTTCGCATGTGTTTGAATATTTAGTCTTGATGTATGTTTAGTAAGTCTGATTTGTGCCATACAAAGCTGGAATATTACTCTTCTGTCACCATTATCCATTTTCTGTAAGACTGCATTTGTCTGGAGACTGTGAGATCTCAATCCGGCTGTCACACCTCTGACTTCTGCCAGATAACACCTCAGGCTGTGGACAAAGAATCAATAATGCCTGCCTCATGTTCAATTACACTTTAATCAACACACACCATTCTAACACGACCTGGGAATGAACGGACAGGTCTGCTAATATAGAACAGATGGTCAGCACAGTAATACCACTGTGTGGATATATGAAGGTGCTGTTTTCTATTTGGCTCTGAATTTGTGATTGGTGAGTCAATGAGCACTGAAGACATTTAGAGTAGGTAGTATTGATTGACACTGACAAAAATCATTTGAAATGAAAGAGATTTTACATTGATTGTTTCTTTTTTAGCTCTTAAAATATCAGAATGCTAAGAATTTGCACTCTTGGATTATTGTTTCCTGCAGAACTCCAGTTTTGCCATCTTTTTTTATATTATCAATATTAGTGAGATTTTCCAATTCTATCAAATGATTATTTATATGGCTTATATAATATGTCAAATTTTATATCCACAAGTATACATATCACTACTAAGAAAATTAGAAGTTTTTCCATCTAATTTCCCTCATGATTCTTTTTGACATGATGTTAATTGAGTTTTTAATTGGCTTACGATTGACTTTTAGGCATCACTTAAAAGTCCTTGGCCCATCTAACGAGACCTTCATCCTGCCACATAAGTGTTCACCTACATTTGCCTTTTTGTTTTAAGGCAAAATTGTGTTAGATTCTCCAGTAAGCTGAAATTAAGCTGAACAGTTATCTTCTCCACTGAGCATCTTTGCCCTTTAATGGAGGCAGCTATATTTAGATCAATAAAGCAGGTTAATTTAATCACGACACCGATCTGATTCACAATATAACTACATGAACTTATACGAAGGGAGTACAATTTCAAATCAAAAATTCTAAACCATTAAATTATCATTACCTCTCTCGTCTCTGTCAGTACCCCCAGTGTACTTCCTCACTCAGACAGCTGTTGCTTTTCATACTGTATTACTGTTAGGCTAAGAGCCAGTGCTGCTCTGGTGGTTCCTGGTGTGGTGTTAACATCTTGGGGTGCAAAAGGTGCCTGTTCAGCTAAACCAATGCTTCAGGTTTCCTCTGGCCGCTGTCCAAATGTCAGTCATCAGACATCAGCCAATGAAGGAACTCTTACCAGGCTGACAGGCAGCAGAGACAGGAAGAATGCTGCAGCACCGTGGTCCACATGGGGATGAAGCTTCTTTGTGTTATGATACAGGCTGATGCTATGCTGATGTATACAGTAATTTCTATGTTTACATTTAAAGTAAGACTGCCAGATTAGATATACTGCATGTCTACTCTAATGAACTATATCATTCAGATGAAAACAGCCTAGTTTGTGATTTTGCAAATGGCATTGTGCAGGCTTATT
The DNA here is from genome assembly GCF_900324485.2 of Mastacembelus armatus. Lineage (NCBI taxonomy): Eukaryota > Metazoa > Chordata > Actinopteri > Synbranchiformes > Mastacembelidae > Mastacembelus > Mastacembelus armatus. The sequence goes on along the minus strand of NC_046638.1, from coordinate 6,950,960 downwards.
CAGGCTGAATCAACATTTTACAGTGGGTTTATAGTCTGAGAAAGGATGCAATAAATAATAGCTTGTTGTTTTTTTATTCTGGCTGAGGCAGATACTGTTAGATTTTTATTTTTTTATACAGTGAACATTAGTTTGGGGGATTAAAAATACAGGGTCAATACAGGAAAACAGCCTTTTTTTAACAAAGGCAGTTTATATATTATGTGACTGTGTTAAATGCTGTAACTTGGATGGCAGGGTTGGGTCAATAATATTTTTGTAAATTCGACGAACAAAAACATTTTTTGTAAGGATTTACTATTGTTTGACAGTCTTTCTATGTTTGTCTTACTGTTTTCTTCTGTCTCTTTAAGGAAAACCAGGCAGTCCTGCTAATGTTCCATCAGCTGAGCTTCTAGCTATAACCCCACCAGGTGGTTCTTGCTTCAACATCATGCTGCACATCATTTTGCTTCTCCATCTCCTGGTCCACACACTCTCCACTGCAGGTCAGTAGCACATCGGCTAAATTAATTCACAAAATGTCTAAAGATTTTTTTATATACTATATCAATGCTAAAGCATCACATCTTTAAAACTCATACTTTACACTGCCTTTTTAATGTGCTGCTTATAGCTTTTGAATGCTTGTGTGATCCTCTGAGTGATTATATTTCACAGCACAGAGCTACAGTTGAAATAAAAACATGTGAATCACAACGTTAACTTGGCATCAGTGCTACATAAAGTGTTGTAATTAGTTCAGCAGTATTAGCAGCTTGCTCTCTGAGTATTTTCTTTTCAAACACTGGTGAAGAGCAGCACTCAGAAATCAAAAGGACTTTTTTTACTTGTATGTTCTTCATCTTTCGACTATTAATCCAAAAATCCAGCTGTCATAGATTCAATTAGCAGCGCAATGTCTTCCATAGAAACTACTGAAACAAACATGAACCTTGATTACTGGCTCCAACTACAAAGCACAAAGATTACACAGGTAGTTTGCACAGTAGAACACTTGTCTAAGCTGGAATATTAGTGTAATTAGGAATGGGGAGTAAGAAACACGACAGCCAGCTTTAAAGAACAAAGGCAATATAATAATGTGATGTCTGAAATCTGATTTCATTTACAACAAGTTTTGTTTGAATATCACGCATAAATCTAATTTAAATTAATCAGAGCTACATACTTATATGCTAAGGATAACTGTTAAACACAAATTGTAGAAGAAGCTACAATGCCTGTTTATATCTGACAGGTCAGCAAGAGCAGTTGTGTCTCTTCAGTGTCCAGGGGTTTACAGGTTTTCATTGCTTTTTTTGTGATACCACTGTGCAGTCATCTATGTTGGTAACAAACCAATGTAGACAGAAAACAGCAGGGCTGAAAATAACCTGTCTAAAAAAGACACAACCTCCTCTGTGCTCCCATATCTTAGGCTATTCTCACTTGCTTCAGTTTGGATTTCAGAATGGGAGCTAGGTTTGGGAATTCTCCTGGCTTCACATCACATCTTTTTCAAAAAGACTAGGAGAGATCCAGGAGATTTAGCTCTGTTATTCTTTCTTTTTTTTTTATTACATTGGAAGTTACTTACGTGTCCAAGTAGCTGAGCACCCCAAAGCTTTTGGGAGTACTACAACTAAAGTTTGAGATTGGAATTGCTCTCAGATACAGCTGCAAAAGAAGAATAGGCTGATAAATATACATCATTTATCAGCCTATAGCAGCCAGTATAGCAGCCAGTCAGCAGTGCCAGGTTCTTATTGTGCTTAGAGAACATTGGCTTGACATTTTTCTTTACCCCAACAAGTATAAAGTTGATGGTTAATGTGATGTTAAAGCTGTGACAGCAGAACAAACATCGAGCACACAGTATCCCACTACTAAAGTATAGAGAGAGCGGGCTTTCCATAGTTCAGCTGGCCCATGGTCCTGTGTAGACTACAATATCTGATAGGTAAGATTATTTTCTCCATTCTGTGAATCACACAATGTACTAAGATTCTCAAAGCCATAGCTTCTGAGTTTTGGATTTTATCGTGAAGGGTAGGAGGTGGTGGATTAACGTTGAAAGGTATTATTTCACTCCAAAGAAGGGTTTCCTGACATTCATCACGTTCTTGGCAGCAAAAGAAACTCACTATGATATTTAAGTCTGATAAATTCTGATCTGTTTTCCTGGGAGAAGTGAAAGAAATACACCTACAGCTTAGAAGCACAGTAATTGAAATCAACGTCATGGTTCAAAATACTGACAGAATCTCCTTTGTTATAGATACATCAGTGCATGGGGAGGCACCTGACTTTTATGGAGGTAAGAGTGATTAAAATGCCAAATCCTAATGGTTGTTTTTTTCCGTTTCTTGTTGTGTTATAAAACATAGTGGAATTTTCAGTTACGAATACAGATAGCTCTCGTTTTGGCCACAGTTATTTTTTGGAGACATTCAGCCATTTCCCTGTGTGTGTGTGTGTGTGTGTGTGTGTACAGCACCTCTTCCAGCAGCTCTGAGAGGCTGCCATTTACTGATGTAATTTAGAGCTATCACCTAACATTCATGCACTTTATGAATTCATTCATGAGTGTCCAAAGCATAGAACCTGATTGGGCTATAATCTTTCTGCACAAAATAATCATAAAAATGTTATATCGGTGATGATGAGCGTTCAAGCTCAAGGATGACCAGGAGATATTTACCAACCAGAAAGGTCACAAAAGGGTTGACAAGCAATATGTTTTTATGAACATCTATGTGTTAACCTTGAAGCATCATGAGAACCCTGCTCACTTAGACAAGTTAAATAATACCAAAATTGTGAAAAAAAGAGGATGGCAGGATATGAATCAAACAGCTGTTTCCATATGATTTATAGTCCAAGACAGAGATGCTCACTGGCAGGTTGATGAGGTTGTGGCCTTGGAGTTTAGAGGAGGAAGCAAACTGATTTCAGCTTTTCTACTCGGTTGTTTGGCTTATTTCCAAAGCCACAGTGGAAAACCAACAAAATAATAAGTATGTGAGATCCAAACAGACTTCAGTTATGGTTCTGCTCATTCCCTGTCCACTATTACGAGAATGTTTTACTACAGTTAAGACTACAAAGATATCTGCCCGTCAGGATTTGTCGAAGGACATGTAGTGACAGATGGAGTCCTTTTTTCATGATCTACAATATGACTAATTAAAGTCTATCTCAAGGTCATGTTTCTTTCCAGTGTTGCTATTTCTGAATTTATGCTTTCACATGAACATTAATCCTAGTGGAGATGGTTGAAGTGTAAGACTTTGCTCTGTACTACTCAGATGAATCTAGGGTATTCATTAGAGCTACCATGCCTCATGATAAATGAGGCAGAATTATGTACTGTATGGCTGTGTGATTTGTGCAGAATTATAAACTTATTAATTAAAACTATAGTCACTATAGATGGTTAGCATAATTAAAGGTAGGAAACACACATAGTTAGCCTGGCTCTATGCCGCAGTAGTGAAATCCACCTACCAGCACCTCTAGATCTGATTTATCAATACCTTCTATCTCATTTGTTTGATCTGTTCAACAACTGAAGTATGTAAATGTCAACCTGGGGTTTTACAGTGAGTTAGATGTGGACTCTTTTTCTGGTGGCAAGTCACTATGAGGTTGCCAGGCAACCAGCAGAGACTCCAGTAAGTCACTGTGCCAGGCCAAGAAATAGTCCAGAAATAGTCCATATTGATCTTTTCATCCAACTCTAGGCAGGAAAGTAAATTAATGCTTTTTTTCCAAAAATGTTAGTACGAGTGTGGCGTTGTCCATAGACACAAAAAGATCTTTTCATTAGTAAAGATATTTCCCTATAATAATAATGTGTATATAATAAATTGAGATTTACAGGGTAGAGTTACAGTTTGTATTCACTGTACTGTCTTTACTGTCTGCAGAAGGTTTGTCCAATGTGAGAAAAAATAAAGTGGGGGCAGACTGTCAGCAAGTGATAAATTGAACAAAGGAGGGCCTGCTGATTTGTTGCTTGGGAACAAGTTGGGGCATTTCATGCAGGGTGAAGCCCTAATGGAACCAGTGGGAGGAGGAATCATATTTTCAGCTGGTCCAGATGATTTCTTTTTTCCTGTGTGCCTGTATGCATTGTCACCTCCTGCACATATTGTCACCTCCTGCACATGTTAACATTATCTCAATTTGCAGAAATAACAGTGCCTGACGTAGCTTGGACTATATGTTCATGATGCCGCACACCTCAGTTTGATAAACTATAGACTACAGTGTTTAAGATCAGTCCAGAGAAAATGCTACTTAGGTTTTTATCATTTTTGATCTCTTGGTGAAATGTGGAAAAAGATGAGGCGTATTTAATACTACATTCCTCAAATTCAGATGAATGTGTAGGTGACCTTCCATCAGAATCTGCAAAATCCCTCTTTTATTTTACAAGTGAACTGCTTATCATTGAGCCCGTAGCAATGTTAATGCCCATCATTCTGCCATTAAAGCACTACTCTAGCCTATATCTGTCTCTTTGGTACCAAACAGTCATCTCTTGTAGACTTGAGCGGCAATAAAAGATTTGAAGTGTTCACTGCATGAAAAGCATCACAATGTCAGTAGACATAGCCTTATCTATTCATTTCTCAGCTGTTCAACAAGCTCAGTACATTCACTCATTTTCTTTCCTTTACATTTTGCCAAAATATGGCTAAAATACCAGGGGTGCATTAATTTTTGTTGCTCTAAAGATTGTTTGAGTTTTGTGGGACTAGAGACTAATTAATATATGTCATAAGTCGTAAATCCTGTTTGCTTAGCTTTGCTCTGTTGCAGAAAAATTGGCCAATATCTATTAAAAGAATAAAATTACTATAGTGCATTTTTCAGTCCTGGGGCAATTTGATTGCCCAGTGGCTTTTTGTATGGCTCAGCGGCGCACTTGTGTGTAATAATTGCTACACTGTGCTTTTGATGCCTCCAGGAAAACAATATGTTATCTGTGCCACATGGACACTTTCTTAGTCATGCCAACAAACCATGCTGCAGATGTAGCTGGAATACACAGCTGTGAGTAGAGTTAAATTCATCAGAATATTAAGTCCTTCTGGGACTTTGAGTAATCATGAGACTGTTTAAAAGTGAAACGAAAACACACTAAATATTGTGTTTTGCAAAACCTAAACTTGAATAACAGCTAGAAAAAAAAAGAGGAAAACAAGTTAACAAATAGACTGATTCAGTCCTGTAGCACTGGGATGCTGGCAGCTGTGGAGAATGAACATGGAGTTGCAGTTTGCCAGGCTTTTTAAATTTAGTATACACTACCAGTCAAAAGTTTGGACACACTTTACCATTGATTTGAATGAGAAAGTGTGTCCAAACTTTTGACTGGTATTGTAAGAAAGAAAAAAAAAAAAGAAAAACACCTTGAAGAATGGTCAACATGATGACAGTGAATTCTAAAAAAGGGACACCGTTGTGGATCTAAAATTATATATACATACCTCAATAAATAATTGCTGTCTCACTTTAAACTGATGCCAGGGGAGATGAGTCCTAAAATAACAGGCAGCATAGTATTTCAAATTCAAATAAGTCTAACCTTACCTGCTCTTCAGCTGAAAAGGAGTCTTCATTTGAAATCGAAGTCTGTCCAGAGGCACATCAATAGCTGTGTCTTTTCAGAGTCCTGTTTGACGGTTAAGACTTTGTTTTAGGTTTAAAGTTGTTAGAACTGCATTTAGGTGAGGGTAAGCCTCCGGGAAATGAATGTAATGTCCCTATGAGGAATAAAAATAAGGTTTGTGTGTTCTTTTTCTTTTTGTACGGATGTTGCCTTCACTGAGAGTAACTGTTAATTGTCTGTTGTTTAAATAAGGACTTCCCTGGGCATACAGAGTCAAGTAGTGCCAAAAAAGATTTAATGCATGGAAAAAACAGACAGAGACAGATACAGATTAGAAAAGAGAAGAAAACAGAGATGTTGTGTTGGAAAGTTGGAAAACAACTCACTGTGTTTGTACAAACAGAGCAGGCATATTTGGAATGAGAGTTTATGTGAGACTACACTAGGCAACTGAGAGTGGGAGGCTATGAGAGAAAGAGTGATAATTTGAGTATTAGAGAAAAGCAAGATACTACAGCTATGCCAGTGGCACTGTGAAGTTATGCATAGTGGTGCATTGGGCTAAATGCTAAAGTCAGCATGTTCTCATATTCACATTGACAATGCTAACATGCTTGTTTTTAGCAGGGATAATGTTTACTATGTTCACTATTCTTATTCTCTGTGTTAACATTTGCTTAATACATAAGACCACAAAGTACAGCTGAGGTTGAGATGAATGGCAGTGATTTTGCAGTTATTTTGTGATCCCGTTAGGGATTACAGTACATCACAAGCGGGACACACATTTCATGGTGGGTCATTCAATGTTTCAATCTCTTGGTGGCACCAGAGCAAAATCAAGGAATTCCTTCAGGGCTGTGTTAATGTATTCTCTGTATAAACCCTGAATGTCTGTGCATAATCTCATTACAGTCACCAAGTAGTTATTGAGATATTTTCGTCTGAACCAAAGTGATGCATGTTGTTGTTGTCATAGTTTCTCATAGGGCTAAGAAGAAAAACAGCATGACAGTAGGAAATAGATTGTATTAATGGACAGAGGATGCAGGAAAGCCAGGGAGAGTTAGAGACACAAAGTGAAATGTGGCAGAGGGAATGTAAAAGTCCTGTGTGTGTCTCCAGGCAGTGGGCCTTATGTGGCCTGCTTTAACACTCCCTTCCACCATCTGTCACATCCCACACTACAGGGGAAGGATAGGAACGGCACCAGCACTCATCTCTTGGAGTTACACTCCAACTGCTATTTCAGCACTGTAGACTCAGCTCTCCTCCAGCCCATCCCGCATTTATATTTCATATTTACATGTAAAGCATTTATTTGACGCTGAACACTGAACAACTTGAATAGAATAGGGTCACTACATTCCCTTCACTCTACTTGTCCTTTTGAGTCTATTTCTGTCAATTCTTCTGGTTTTTTTTTTGCTCTTTTTTTCTTTTTCCCTTGTTCCCAGAACATAGATTCTCACTTAATTTGCCTTCCCTCAGCCCCACATTGCCCCATTTATAGTATGTTTAATTCTCTCTCAGCCAGCCGTAAGTCAGAGTCCTTGGGATTTGCATCAATGTCAAGCACTTGGACATGGTTGGTTGCTGGAGTGTGTGGGAGTGGATCTTGTCTCCTAACATCTTAATTGCTGCCCCTGGTTTGCTGTACAGCATAGAGCTAACTTGCTAATGTGGCTGTAAGTCTGTCTTCATACTGGTTAGGATTACACAATGGTCCCTTTACTTCCTGACACCAGAGGCCAATACATGTGCATCTGGTTCACTGACGGTGAACTACACAGCCAGTGGGAAATGACTGCACAGAGGTGCCAAGCACCTACACATTAAACTGCTGAAGTGATTAAAGTTATTACATTCTTGTTATTCTGCACAAATATATCTTGATGCTTTTGTGGTAGTAAGACAGAGTGAGAATGCAGTTTCAGGTGGCAGGATATTATTAATATAAACATCTTTGTTCATGTTTTTAAAGGTCTATCACAGTCAATAAGATATTTTCAGAGTGAGTGTATCCTAAGCACAATTGCAGTCCTGGGTGGAAGGATCGAATAGAAGCAGGATATTACAAACTGAAAGAACGAGCTACTCCCCATTGAGGTGTCAGCTGTGCTCTCTTAGAACTCAGTGACGCAGGGGAATAACACATACACACACATACTTCACATTTGTATTCCTGCAGTCACCTACACACACTCTTGATCTGAGAGAATAATCAACGTTTGGGAACATTTTGCTTCATTGCTTATTCATAGCCTGGTATTGTGTTTGTCTTATTCATGCCACTGCTCGTGATGGCTGTCGGTTTTAATGAATCATTGTGGCTAATTGTGCTTATGTGTTGATGGCATAAAAGGCAGAATGAACCAAGAAAGTAATTTTCATCAAGGAGACTTTTCTCAATGGATTTGCCTGTGGTACTGCTTCATAGCACTGAGCATGAAACATGGAACATAGAAGAGGTTTGGATTATGCTAAGTCAAGTTAGCATTTCAAATGATGGGATTTATATTAGCTCGTAATAATATTATTCCACTGGCAACAGATAGAGGTGTCACTATGGTTTGGAACCTGATTGAGCACATCCCTGTCATAATTAGTGTGATGTAGTGAATTGGAATAAACCATGGGCTTATTATTCTGCATTAGTGCTTGAGAGAGCGTGTGTAGATTGAAGGAATAGATTAGTTACAGCTATGAGATTGATCTGAAACCAGCTACTAAACACTAGATGAGTGTGTGTCTGAAAACCACAGACCTGGCTGAAATGTTAAAAGGTGCTCAGGTCCTCACAGGAGCAATCTCATAGTCTAGACAATATGGTTTTGGGGGTGTTATACCTGTCTTGGTTTTGAAGGAACTGCTCCAGAACTGCCAGACAGGCACTGAGCTCTGACACCTTGATATTTCCTGTTTGTAAGTCTGAACCAGCTTCATGATATTTACCTCAGTCTTGTTTGTTTGTTGTCTTCAGATGAAGCCACAGGTTATGGGCCAGTGTTTGAGGAGCAGCCGATCGATACCATCTACCCTGAGGAGTCGCCTGAGGCCAAAATCACCATGAACTGCCGGACTCGAGCCAATCCACCTGCCACATACAAGTAACATATGTTCCCCATGAACCCAGTCTCATTACTACATGCTGTGCATTATGTGTGCCTTGTATCACTCCCCATCTCTCAAGCCGAATTCAAGCCGTTGTAAGGACTGCCTTTAAATGGCAAGGTCACAAGAATGTTTATCTTATCCTTGATGCACCATGAAGCTTTACTGTCTGCGTGACCAGCCACCAGTGCACAAGGGAACAGTACATTTTTATGCCAATCCCACATAATTTTTTTTGTTGTCAGTTTGTTATTTTTACCTCATACCAATGATAATTTAAATGGAAAAATATGCCACGCCAGAAAAACCTAATAACAGATGAGATGTTTCTGCTCCTGTCAACAAACCGCATTGCCATAATGTCTGTACTGCATTTGGCAGCTCAAAATGTAAAGTGTTTTGCATGATCCATTTCAATTTAGATGTAAATGTATGTAAAATGATTTGGCTCCTCCTGATTGGTTTCACTGTCAGATTGCCTACAGTTGTCAGAGGAAAGGAATTGGCTTTGACCACAGCTGTTATTAAAGTGTGGAAAAAACATGTATTTACTGAATGTTACGCCTTTAAAGCCGTTAAATTTGCTATTAGAAAACAACACAAAGCATTTTGTGTATCTGGTTAATTCTATGAGTATGTGCAGAGGTGTACAGTATATAAAACAGGTTAACTAATACAGACTGTGCTCATATTTACTTTGCTGTTAGGGCTCAAATATCACGACTGCCACATAGGGCAACTGCACTCAGTTAAAATACTACCTGTCACTGTGGTGGTACATGTATGTAAAACAATTTGATAACAGTTATTAAATAACAGCTATATTCTCACATATAATACATTGACACTGACTGCATTCAAAATGCACTACTGAATTTGAATCTAACTTTTTGCCTTGTAGGTGGAAGCTGAACAACACAATAATCGATCTAAATGAAGAGGGGAGCCACTACAGTTTAGCAGGAGGCAACTTAGTCATCAGCAACCCCATTAAAACTAAACACGAAGGAAGATACTACTGTTTGGCAACCAACAAATATGGCACAGTCGTCAGTCAAGAGGGCTCTGTCCAGTTCGGATGTAAGTGGCCCAGATGTGAAACCCCATTAAGGCTACTGAAGATTTAATAGATAAACATCCTGGAGTTGTACTTTCATACTGTACATATTAAGTATCCTGAAAGTGCAAGGTCAGTTGGGACGAGACATAAGTGGTATGGAAAATGCTGTTTGTGAATGATCTAATGTTACGGTGTTAGCGTGGCTAATGTACTTTTCTATTAGCTCAAGTCAGTAACATGTATAATATATTAAACCTTTAATATGTTTTTTATTAAATTAAGTATGGGTTATGCTCAAATGTCACTATATTGTTAGAGATTCTGAGTGACTGTCTGAGTGACTCTATAACTGTCCTACAATTGATTTTGATCTTTCTCTCTCAGACCTTGACCTTTTCTCATCAGAGGAGAGGGAGGCAGTGAAAGTCAAGGAAGGACAGGGGGCTGTGCTGCTTTGTGCACCCCCCCTACATCATCCAGGTACAGCGTGTGATTGCTGAGTGCATGTTGAGATGTTCCTTCAAGGTTATGGTCAACCTCTGTCATCATGTAGTGTTGCCATCTGATAGAAAAATTGGTTAGGTTTAACCTCACTTTTAATTCCTTGCCAGTTTTTTCTTCTGTTTATCGGGGTTTCGTCACAGGTGTTAACAGAAGTCCACAGAAATATAAGTCATGTGGACATGATCAGTAATTTCCAATATATCTGAATTAAATCATCACTGACGGTATTCACCAGACATACAGTGCTCTAAACGGTTATGTTATTTAGTCACAGTCATCAACCTAAAAAACTGTACAAATATTTTTAATGTTCATGCTTCTGCTGTGTATTGTTGATTGACAAGTTGCATTTTATCATGTGTCTTACTGTGTAGCTGAGCTGTCATTCCGATGGATCCTCAATGAATTCCCCACGTTCATCCCACTGGATAATAGGCGTTTTGTCTCCCAGAAAACTGGTAACCTCTATATCTCTAAAGTGGACTCTTCAGACACTGGCAACTACTCCTGTATTGTGTCCAGCCCATCCATTTCCAAGAGTGTCTTCTCCAACTACATCTCACTAGAGCCTCTGGCTGAACGTTAGTACCTCACTTCCTATAACCCTCATCCTCTTTTGCAGTTGCTTATTTCTGACCTTTTAGTGAATGATGATTGCATTGAAGTGGTGGTTTGAGATTTCTGGTTTCTTCAGCCTTGCAGCTAGTGACCTTACATGACCCACATAAAAACCAGAGTCAAAATCTAGGTTGGTTTATTATCCTGCACTAGATTGATTACAGTATGACATTGGGGCCGCAATAATATTTGCAATGCATCGCAATTAATCATATGTCTCTACAATACCACAGAAGATGGGAAATTACTCTACCTGTTTTCACCAAGGTAGTACATTGAGGTATTTTTCTGAACCACAATGTTTAATCATAATAATGTTTGTTTTGACTGTGGCACACTAATACACTGTTGTTGACTCTCTAAATGAGATTTACAGGAGCAAATTGCCTTAAGACAGAGGCAGCATGCTATGAAAAATGAAATGGAACATAAACAGCCCTGCAGGATGAGCAGAAACTAAAGGATCATATTTTTGTTAATTGAACACTGTGTAACAAATACCTAGAGGAACTCATGTAAATCTAAGCAACTTTAACATTTTTCCTTTGGGACCTTCTCAGAATCCATCAGATGCTTATGTTTATAGTCAAATAACTTTAAACCAGTTTAACCTGTGGCAAATATTTCCCCAATACTTAATACATAGTGTGTAGGAATGAGATGCCTTCTGGGTAGGATGTGGCTTATATTGGGTCTGTACTTTTTCGTGTGTGTGGGTTGGTGAATACCCTTGCATTTGACCACTGTTTTTAATGACACAGTGTGTGTATTTGTCATGATTGTTAATCCTCTTAATTATGTATAATATACATTAATACACTGAGTGCATTTACATAGACGTCATATCCCGTTTATATCCTGGTTGTTGCAATATCCTGTGTCCTATGGAGAAGCTTTTAGGTGCTGGAATACGCAATTATGATAAAGCCAGATACTATACAGAGTACTCTGATACTGTGACATGTAAACAGATTATTCAGGTTAACCTTGAAACAGCCAGTAAGATTACAATTAACACTAAAAACCCTATTTTCACCTCTGTCATTTCAAGTAGTAGGTCGTGGGCTCACAGACTAGTTTGATATCTCCAGGTTTGTCTGCTCTTTGTTTTCACTGATGAACAGCAGTGTAAAATGAAAAGGAATATAAATCTATATTTAAGAATATAAATCCAAAGATGTACAGTTTAATTCTTTGCGTGTCACTGGTGTCATTCGTAGTGAAAAAGCTAAGCCAATGACAGTGACACATGACAACGACATGCACATTTGTTGCATTTAGTTGCATTTTTTGATAAAATAACTAAAGTGGTAGAAGACTGATCAACGGATTCCGAGCCATCTCAGTGCAAAGTCCAAGACACACTTGCTTTGTGCTGCCTGAATTAAATAAACCTCCAACATGTGCACTGTGTGCATAAAAATACTGCATTGACATGCAAAGTAAATGTTGCATTCAACAAATACCAACTTTTGCACAACCACCAAAATAGTGTCCTAAATAATTTTAAAACTGCTGTTGGTTTCAGGCCTAGTAAGTACGCATGGGGTTACTGTTGTGCTTGAGTCATAATCCTGCTCTGTTGTTATTCCTCCCAGGTCCCATCAGGAAATATCCTGCTGACCTCAGAGTCAAGTTCCCAGATACCACTGCACTGGTAGGACAAAATGTCACCCTGGAATGCTTTGCTTTGGGGAAGTAAGTGTGAGCTACAGTATCATCAGTTACCTTTGTTTGTTCAGTTCAAACAGCACTACAAAGAGTCATTAAATTCTGGTATCAGTCAGTCAGTTTTATCTTCTAGGTTTCAAGTTTCATGCTTTAAAGGAGAATTTCAATTTTTCAGAGGCTCATCTGCTCAATCAGTATTGAAATTATTAGTAAAGGGGATAATTCCATTATGAAATGAGTTCATGTAAATTATGTAACATCAACATAGTGGCTACTGACTAATACAAAATGTACAATGATAGGGGGATATCAGTCTCTGAAAACATATTACTTCACCTTTAATGCATAAAAAATTGACGATACAGTAGTTTGGACTGTTAGGAAACTGTCTTAGACCCACTGCCTACTGATCTAAATGATTCATAGAGCATGTTTTCAGAATAACAATGATTGAATTGCAATAATTCATATGCATATTATTTTCCACACTCCTTCCCAGCCCTGTCCCTGAGATCCACTGGAAGAAGATAAATGGAATCCTGCCAGTCAGTCATGAGGTGCGGATGGCAGGCACTCAGCTGCACCTGTACAATGTGCAATTTGAAGACGGCGGCACATATCAGTGTGAAGCAGTGAACTCAAGAGGAAAGGACTTCCACACTTCACGTGTGTCCATAGAAGGTACACCATGTTGTATGCCAGCCTTGTTCTTTGTTGTTATTGGTGGTGTTAGGTCTTTAGGTACCTGTCTTAGGTTTTTATTGTTTTTAAACCCACACCTACTGTACTTTAAGTATCACTCCATAACACTTATAATTAAGCAGTTTCCTCAAACACTGTAACTCTGATTTTCCTCATTTGCAGCATTTCCTGAGTGGGTAGAGTACATCACCAATACAGAGAAAGACCTCAATAGCGAGTACGTTATGTCCTGCATAGCCAGTGGAAAACCTAAACCGAAAATCCGCTGGCTGAAAAATGGAGAACTGGTAATATGCAAACTCGCAAATATTTATTGTCCAATAACTAAGGAATTAAGCTGTAGCTTTAAAATGCTTTGGCAGCTGAACCAGTTCAGTACAGCTCAGGGTTGTTACAATAGCTGTGCAGTGACAGGAAGCTGGCTGGCACTGTAAGTACATATCATCTCAGGAGAAAGTATATATATTGAGCATGTGCCAGCATGGGTTGTTTAACTCTCCATAGAAATAACTGCAATCGGACCTGAAAAATACCTGAGCAAGTAGCAGCAAATGACAGCAGCTGGGGTGTTTTTTGATATGCAGCTGGAAAGTGGAAATCATTAATTAATCATTATTAAAATGATCTACCAAATAAACTGATTGTCTTCTGTATTTCTGTGGATGTCCACTACCAGAATAGTTTGATTTTAATAATTTGCCTAGAGTTGTGTGAATATGAAATGTGTGAAATGTATATTTGTTACAATGTTTTAACTTTTTCTTTCTGTTATTTTGAACAGTTGGACAGGAAAGAGATGAGATTCAATAGATTGACTTTTAATGACTCAGGGATGTACCAGTGCATAGCAGAGAATCACCATAGTGTCATCTATGCCAATGCAGAGTTGCGTGTTTTTGGTGAGTCAAACTTTGTTTGCAGTCGCAGCACAAATCGCTGCATCAGAGATTGAAAGGTCACATTTCAAGCTGAGTGATTGGAGCTCATTAGACATATGGAATGCAATGTTAGATTTTGTTGTTGGGGAAAAAAGATGTTTCCAAGTATTCAAATAGCATGCAAAACACAATACTTAGGTTATGCATGCCTCCAGTTAATGCATGTTCTGCTCTGTTTGTGCAATACTGTCCCTTCTCAGCCTGTGCTCCCACATTTGAACACAACCCAGTGAAGAGAGTCATGGCACCTAAAAATGGCCGGGTGGTGATTCAATGTCGACCCAAAGCAGCTCCAAAGCCTATGTTCTCCTGGAGCAAAGACACTGAGCTACTTTCCAATTCTACCAGGTATGATTGTAATGCAATGGCACAATGAATTTTGTACCCTGATGGATGTTGTATAGATATTTAGATGTTTTTTCATTGAGGCTTGTTTGTCATGATGAACTTTTTTTCTTTGTAGGTTTAAATGCAAATACTTACCAAGCTTTTCTGTGACTGAGACATATCTGGGTCCTATCCCCTTTTAAGTAGCCAGAGACATATGGTATAGTGATTTTGGGGATCTACCCAAGCTCTAGATCGCCAAAACCTACTAGACATGCCAGCAAAATCTTTGGTTTTGTTTGTCAGTGATTGGTGTGCACTGATTTGCTGTCTGTCAGTGGCTGGCATTAAGCTCATTCTGTAGCTCATCAGCCTGGTCAGACTGTAAACCCCTGCCTTGAGCTCCACACTGACAAAACAAGCCTAATCTGGCAGCTCTGAGACCCCCAACCCTTTCCCCCATCCTACATATCCCCATTCACTACTGTGGGACTCATAGAGGAGGAGCAGCAGTCAAATTACTATGCAGCATATGTCTCCTAATACTCTCTATGGCTGCTGTGTGTGAGAGAGAGAGGAGTTGTGACGGGGCAGCTGGCACCACGCTATTTGTCATGCATGAATATGAAATATGCAGTGAAAAATGAATCAAACATTGCTGTGTTTGCGTGTAGTGTAATTTAATGTTGCTTCTTGGTGAGTTGTTTCATGTTCACATACGTTTTCTAGGCAAGACATATATTCATTAGACAATGAGCTGATATTCTGAGCACTTTCATCTTTTTTCGTCATCCACATATCCATGGAATAATATACACTGGACTTCTGCCCCTCTTATTGTGCTGAATATTTTATACCCTCTAGATCTTCCTCCCAGTGTGTGAAGAATTAATTGTGATTTCTCCTCAGGGTGTTCATATGGGAGGATGGCAGTCTGGAGATCCTCAATGTAACGCGAGCAGATGAAGGCAGGTACACCTGCTTCGCAGAGAATGACCGGGGCAAGGCCAACAGCACGGGCTCCCTTTTGGTTACAGGCAAGTTTGAGCTAATGAATAATTCCCAACTAACATCCCTCTTTTGGATCTTTTGGACTCTGGATTTTTCCCCCCTGTTTCTAGGGCACTTGGTGTTGCTTTGACTGATGTCAGCCATGGTTGGCCATCATTCCTGTCACTCTTTCTCCCACCAAACAGTCCGACCTCCAAATGTCTTCTGTTATTGAATAATGGCTCCCTGAGCAGAGTGACAGTATAACAGGCTGCTGGTGGATATTCAGTCATTCCACAAAGGCAAAGGCAAGAGAAGATTGCTTTAGATTAGATGTGATGAGACAAGGGTTTAGACCTCACATTGTTATGAAAAATGACAAGATGACTTAAGTTTTAATGGTGTTGTAACAATTTGATTGAATAGCATATAATATTGATATTGTTTTATTTTTATCTGTCAAACACTTCTTGTTTTTTTACAGTTGATTTCCAGTGGTGCTGGAAGTATAGCTCTTTTCTGCCCTCTTCTGGACATTTGCGCATAGTGAACATTCATTTGCACTGAATGATGATGTACCATAAACTGGTCTATTACTGAAATTTCAGTGATATGCTACTTTCCATAGCTGTAGTACCCTCCTTTTGATAAGCACCTCCTTCCTCCTGTTTTATTTTTTCCCAGAATCCACAAAAATCACCTTGGCACCGTCCAATGCTGATGTCAAAGCTGGTGAAAATGCCTTGATGCAGTGCGCTGCATCACATGACCCCTCTCTAGACATTACTTTCATCTGGTCCCTGGATGGTCAGGTCATTGACCTACACAAGGACAGTCAACATTATGAACGAACCCTGGTAAGACATCTTGGTTAGTTAAATTTTTTTGAAGAGAAATGATCCCATCAAACCAACATTCCCCTGACCTCAAAATTTTGTCTAGCCTGGAGATCTTCCATGTCAAATCATATTTGCTGCTGGTGTTCATTGGCATACCTGAAATGGTCAAATATGGCCTGTTTTTAAATGAAAATGATTCTATATCCATTTCACATTCCTTCCTTAAGTGGAATAATGCATTGTCCAGTCCATTGCAATGTCCAATGTTGCTGACACAATGTATGTTCTCCTACTGCAGCTCTAACCATAAGCTAGTGTTTAGCATTTCTCATTTGTCACTGTGCCTGCAAGACAAATAACATATTATGATTGATTCATGGTGTTTTTTCTATTTGCAAAGCTACTTTGTCTCTTGACAAACAGTAAGTTCATTGTAATTGTGAATTTTTAATAGTTTTACCTTTCCACAGTGAGAGTGTTGATCCCAGTAAACACTGTGACATTAGTTTAGAGAAAGAGGTGATAACCCTTTAGCTGAAGCCTGAGTTGGATTGGATGCTTATGGCTTATATTTCAGTCCCTGTGGTCTCACATGATTACTTCAGTTTTTGGTGTAATAAAACTGTCTCCTTTTCCATATTATTTTGAAGATCAGTTTGAGGCTGAGCAAATTATGATTTTGCATTGAGAGGCACAGATTAGGAAAGATTTACCTTGTGATGTACTATGTTTCACTGACTCCTTAATTAACTGTTGTCTGTTCTGTGCAGAATGGAAGCTCAAATGGTGAGCTGCTTATTAAGAACACTCAGCTGAAGCATGCTGGACGCTACACCTGCACTGCACAGACTCCTGTTGACAATGTTACCTCTTCTGCCCACCTGGTTGTCAGGGGTGAGTCCTGCTCTGTCCAGTCAGATACTCTGAGACACTGGGAAGATAAATTGGAAAGTTTTTGCATTAAAGCTTTTTGTTTGCTAAATGAAAGTGATCACAAAGTAGAGGGCTTGATAAAACTCAATGGGACAAGCGTTGCTTCTGTGTCATTAAGTGTTTTGAATAGTGTCAGCTCCCACTTGTCTTCATTACAATGGAATAAAGTAGCACTTAGAGTAGTGAGAGCTGTTTGCATCACACCCATCAGTATGTTTATACTTACTAGTCATCTGATGCCATGTGGTGAGTGTTTGTTGCCTAAAGTGTGTCGAACACCACATTTTGATATAAAGCACTTCTGACTTCAGTGATTGTTCTGCAAGTCACATACAGATCTGAACATGCAGAAAAGAAACAGTCACACGTATGCACTAGTCATTTACTGTATTTCACCTATTGGATGAGTCATCAGGCGTTTTTTTTTCCACTGTCTCATTCTTGATGAGTGAGAGCTTGCCTTACAGCCATCTCCTCAGGTCTTCAAACAAGTCCAGTGTTGGACAAAAGATCTCTTTAAAAAGCAACCCAAGAACACTAGCAGTGACCTGGTTGCCATTGATCCCTGTTGTGCCTTGGGTGAGCTGCCACCCCTGGTGCTTTCAGAGCAGGTGTTGACAGATGTCCAGGTGAATGCACAGCAGCTGACTGTGACGTTTCCCAGAGTGGAACCAAAACACAGGCCCTGGGCCCTGGGCCCTGGGCCTAATGGAGTGCCAAATGCCAACAGTCCGGGAAGCAGTGAGGGAGAGATGAAAGACATCCATTCATCACGTAGATGAGGAAGCAGATCTGCTCCAGGAGCTTGTCCAAGCTACAAACACAGCTCTGCACCTGTAGGGTGTTATTAGTAGGGATTTCAGATATGGAGAAGAGCTTTTTTATGTGTTGGGTATGTGTGTGTTATTGTAGCATAAAGTTACAGTCTTGCCTGGAACAGTGTTGAAATGTGGCTGTGTTAACTTAATTATCTGTGATTTAGAAAAACTATTTTATTCTTTACATTGAGTTGTGAAAAAAAAAAGATTTTTCACACTTATGCTGCCTCTTAGAAGAGATGGGAAGCTTAATCGCTGTCCAGCTTTGGCTGTCTAATCGTCTTATTTGTCTAGCCTCATATTCATGACTCGGAAAAAAATAAATCCTGGCTGGTTTTTGAGGCTGTGGGTTGAGAGGCTGACCCTGACACAGTCTGGGTTTTCTATTAGGCCGTTTTTATGTTCCAAAAGAAGAATCAAGAGGAGCAGAAGGGCCAAGAGAAACACTGGATTTAAAAGCTTTTGCTTAAGCTTCAGTTCATATATGTTAATGGGCTAATCTCTAATGTTTTAATCTGTCAGTCTAAGTGACTAAAAAGGGGAAATGTAAGTGCTTTGATGTGCTGTGTTTCATATTTTTTGTGCTCTGGACTTTTGCTATAAATTTCCTAATGAGTTCAAACGAAAATCTTTCAACAACACTATACCCTCTTTCTCACATTGGTGACTTGCAGGAATTCAAACTTGTGAACTTTAGTTTCAGGGACAGTGTCACTTCTCTCTACAGTCACACTTGTGTTCATCACCCATCAAACATCACTTTTAACTTGTCACTTACTCTTTTCTTTACCACAGGTTCGCCTGGTGCCCCAGGTGGGGTGCGAGTGATAAATAAAACTGACAAGAGCGTAACGTTGCAATGGAGCCGTGGAACAGACAACCACAGCCCCATCTCCAAATATACCATCCAGTACAGGGACTCCTTCTCAAAGGATGTCTGGAAGACTGCCACTACATGTGAGAACTCCAGATCACTAGTTGGTCAAACGCTGCTGCTTTAATGCTGGGCTCATTCTGGTGTTGTAATAATTGACATCATGCTGTGTGGTAATATTTTCGGCCTGTGTGGTGGTTGATGTCTCTTAAAAACATAATTTAGCCATGTCTGTCAGACTCAAACTATAGGAATGGTTTCCAAAAATAGAATATTGTTGTTGTTAGGATATTTTTGTTAAATTCTAGGACAACACAAGCTGAACTGTATTATGTCTTTACGTGCCATGCATTCTCAAATGAAATCTATTGATTTCTCTGTAGCTCCTGCAGATGTAGAAGGTAATGCAGAGACGGCCACAGTGGTGGATTTGTTTCCCTGGACAGAATATGAGTTTAGAGTGATTGCTACCAACACTCTGGGGACAGGAGAGCCAAGCAGCCCATCGCCTAAAGACAAAACCCTGGAAGCAAGTAAGACTGTGACCTGACTTTGGCTAATATATGGTCCATGGAATAAAGAGTCAGAGGAACTTAAAAGGTTATGGAAAATTGGTACTACAGTCCAGCTTTCCGTTCACATATTTATTCATCATAATTTTATTACAGCACTGTTTACTTACATGAAATATTGCTATACAATTGAGTCAGCACAAAGCCCATCATGCTGTATTTTCTAAGAGCACACAAATGCAGCCAAACTAACCACAAGAGCCTCTACAAATGACCGCTTTGCTGAAACTGTATACGGAAATTCAATTATACAATGGAAATCACAAGCCTACAATAACCTCTTAAAAATCATCATTCAAGAGTGAACTACTGGACCGAAGGCTAAAGAAAAGAACTTTTGCCTCTGTCTTTTTCAGTGACGAGGATCCCAAGTGGACATTAAGGTGTTTCATTTGGCATAGGAAAAGACACTGATATTGTATATATAGTGTATTTGCAGAGGAAGGATGTTTCAGTAGTCCTGCCAGGGATAGGTCACAGTCTGTGTGGGTTGGCGGGGTTTGTGCGGGTTCTTAGCATGTGGGCTCAGAGTTTTGCTGTTGCTGTCTCATTGTAGTTCCTGTGGTGGCGCCCTCGGATGTCGGTGGGGGTGGAGGGACTAGCAGAGAACTGACCATCACATGGACGGTAGGTCTGGACTTTCCACAGGGTGAAAGGGTTCCCAATACAAGCACATAGAAATGAGATGTGCCACTGATAGTATTAGACACAATCAAACAAAGTTAAGCAAATAAATAATGGTCTAGACAAATTAAATGACTCTAACAATATTAGATGGCACAGAACAACTATTCAATGCTGAATGAAGTTTTATAAACATTTCCAGTTGATATGGGGACACCAGTATAGCACATCACCTGATTTAATATATATGAAATATATATATGAAAATGTAGAATAAGCACTATGTAACCTTTTAAAACTGAACAAAATAACCAGGGTTTTCAGAAATCGATGACTGAAATGAATCCTTATCCTACATTTCACTGCAGTAGCCACTGATAAATTAGTTCTCAAGAAGTGAATTTCCTTAGATTGGGATGATGGATGGCCATCCAATTCCAAAGCAGCTGGAGGATGAGGCGATATGTTTAGAGGTTAATGATGCCCAGTGCGGGCATCTTTTACTGGACATATGTTGTGATGAGAAAGCCAGAGTGCCAGAAAAGGAAATGAGGCATAATCAAAACCAGCAGTGGCAGCCAAATATCACAACTGTTTGTACATCACTTGCAGAATGCAGCAAAGATCTAATTAGTGCAACTGGTCTTTTTGAGTCTTCCTGTTAATGCTAGTATATACAAGACGCTTAAGTGGATTATGAATATGTATGGTGCAAACTCAGCCAAGGGTAAGAGTTTAATTCTGAGCCAGAAATGTGTGTTGGATAACATGAGCAGTAATCTACAATTATTTTTTAAATGTTTTTTTGTCATCAGCCTGTACAACCTCAGTACTACTTCGGGCCTAATTTTGGCTACATTGTGGCCTTCAAACCTCAAGATGAATATGAGTGGAAGAAGGTGACAGTAGCTGACCCACAGGCCAGGCGCTATGTCCACAAAGACTCCGCCCTCCCTCCTCTGACTGAGTTTCAAGTCAAAGTCAAAGCATTCAACAGCAAAGGAGAGGGGCCCTACAGCCTAACAGCCGTCATTTATTCTGCACAGGATGGTAAGCACAGGAGAGATCCACAGCTCTCAACACTGAAGCGTAGAAGGAGAAATGCATCCAAGTAATTTCACAATCATCTCACAGATCGACCTGCTCCTGTTTTCTCAATATCATAGATAATGAGGAATCCTTCAAAATTCCAACACACTGCTATTTCAATGTGACAGTCAGCTACTTATCAACACCAGGGTTTTCACTGGAGAAGGGACTATTTAATAAGAATTCTCATATATAGTTGTGAGGAATTTTAATGCCCAATGAAAGTCAGCCCCCCCCCCCCTTTCCTTGTGAGGGGATTATAATGATCTATGTAGCATGAAGCAGAAAGCTGATAATTTGCCTGAGGATGCAAAGCATTTAGCCTAGTTATTAACTTCCACTGACAGACAATTGCGATAACCAGTGGCAACCCAGACACTATGGGTTATAGCCATGCACTGTTGCCATAGTAACACACTTTGGGAATGTTTGTCGCAAAGCCTGCAAAGCATCCTGCCTGCAGGTCTGTGACCATTTGTATTTGTGCATATGCTGATTGTGTAGTACTGTACTGTTTTTGTTGATCTGCCTGTCAGGGATGGGTATATGATGGGTTGTTGGTTCAAGGCCCAATGTGTCAATTTAACTTTCAAGGGCAGTTTCCTTGCAGGGACAGCATACACACAGCGTACAAATGTCTGTCACTTCACTTATTCCTTACACTAATGATTTCACATGATGCTGGTGCACAACTGAGAGAAAAATGACTTTAGCAGGTTCAACAGACACATGTCAAACTACATGAGAGTGTACAGTTGATATTAACCTAAAAATATTCATACATATAATGGATCCCGCATTATTGTTTTGTGTGTGCTGTATAAAAATGACCTATGTATGGTGTCCTTGAAAATGTTTCTCTAGCTGTACTGTAGCTGTTCACCCCCATGTGTTGTGTGCCTCTCTTCAGCTGTATCGGAAGCTCCTGTAAATGTGGACGGCAGAGCGCTTTCTGCCACAGAAGCCATCGTATGGTGGCTGCCTCTCTCACAGAGCAATGTAGATGGATACCAGGTCAGCTAAAAAAATTACATATGTATGGTTTCCTTTGTGGGGGTACTGTAGTGTAGTTCATGTAGTATCTAAAATGTTTTTGTGTTATGGTTTTTGAAAGTACTGTACTTTGAAACCACAGAGCTGGAAGCAATGACAATAAAGTTACCATAAGTAACTAAAATCTTCCTTGTCAGAGTTAATGCAGACATGTTGATTGATATATGTAGTATAGCCAGTTTTGTTAAAGACCTTTTTTTCTCATTTTTGCACATACATTAATACTGTTTAATGAACTTTTGTATGATATTTTAGCTTTCCTTTTTGGATCCTAGCCATTCCACCTCTGTCCCTGTGTATTCCAGGTGAAGTACTGGAGGAATCAGGAAGACAGTGAGGGTGGGGCACAAAGGGTGGTGGTGCCTAGCAGGGAGAACCACACTAAGCTGGAGGGCATGAAGCCTGACTCCCACTACCTTATTGAGGTTCGGGGCTACAACTCTGCAGGATATGGGCCACCCAGTGATCACCTCCAGATCCACACCAAGAAAGCCCGTATGTTGTGCTTGTACAGTATCTCAGAGCCATGTCTGGGCCCTACTGTATATGAGTCAGTCATTATTGTGTTTTCTTTCTTTTGTCAGCTCCAAGCCGCCCTCCCAAAATAGTAAGTAAAAAGTTAAAGGGCCAGTCAGTGGTAATTGCGTGGGAGCATGTGGTACCTCTGGCTAATGAGGCATCAATAGATGGTTACAAAGTGAGTACAGTTCAACATTTACTTCAATACAGATTATAATGTCTCAGTAGTCAAACATTAGCTGCAGGGAACATTTCCTATATCTTCTGTGTATATTTACCTAGGTGCTGTACAGACAGCAGGGCCACTCCACAGGCACTCTGTACACAACCAGTAGGCGGTATATAGACCTCCCCCTGTTCACAGATGGGAACTACGTGGTGGAGGTCCGGGCGTACACAGAGGGAGGAGATGGAGCTGTGGCACAGATCCCCATCACAGGTAACACACAGGATTATGACTGGTTTGTACTTTTTTTTTTTTTTTTTTGAAGTGCCTATTTCTGGTTTTAAGTAACTGAGTTGGATCAAGTGTTTAGGTTGTTTTTCTTTTCAGTCAACATATCCTTGTTTTGAAAAAAAAAAACAGTATGATAGCGGAACTGATTTACAGTAGGTGAATAAGTCGTTATGTTATTAGTTTGATGAACTCTGAAATGACTGAGGGTAATCTCTTGGGGGAAAATATTATGGCGTCTTCACCCACTGATAAAAGTTCAGTTTTATCAGTGATAGAAAAATAAAGAAGGCCTTCAGTTACCTAATCTCAGTTTATACCCGTAGCTCTGAGGTGACACACTGTGCCTGTTTCTTTCTGGCAGGCCATTTGCTAGTGAGATTATACCATTTTCAAAGTTGGTGGTTTGTTATCATTTGTCACAGCTAGAGAGATCAGCACAGCTGTCACTCCAGGTTTCATACCTTAGATTGGAGGACTTGGATGGGAAACTTTACAGTCCATGACTAAAGCCTTAGTAGGCCACTGACTGAATCCTCTCACTAGCTGATGGACTGACAGGTAGGCTGGCTGGGATAGAGGAGGATTTAAGCCTCTGTAATTGATCTTGATGAGTAAAGGAAACCCCTTCTGTGGTTTTCCTTATCCCTTATCATTCAGTCCAGACCCCACCTGACAGCTTGATTTCACAGACCCGGGAATTTAAGCCGTGGGGGATTTCTAATGCAGGGCATTAACAAATGGAGGGGTATTTAAGGTGATAGCCACACAGATGGGGTATAATATCACACTTCACTCAACAAATATGATTTTTAGGTTCATAGATTAGAGCTTGGACACTTACATGAATATCAAATCAGCAGCAAATATCAGTTCATGTTAAGACAAAGCCTGACATAGCTGTGTATCATGTTTCTCAGGTGGAGGTGTTGTGGCTGCTCAGTCTCTCAGCATACTCTCCCTGCTTCTCCTGGCTCTCCTCTGCTTAAACCTCTGAATGTAGCGCAATCTTTGTCTTTACTTTCCATGAAAAAGACTACGGTTGACGCCTAGAAGGACTTTGGGACTCTTTCCACAATCTTTTGGTTCCTCCCAGTAACCCGGGACATCATATTCCAACTCTTCTCCTCTGGAATATGTTTGTGGAAAAAGACACAAATGGAAACACTGGAATTGGACAAAAGGCCTCTTTAGAGGAATGTCAGAGGAGTTCTGTCAACTTTTTAAATATGCCTTATAACTACACTTATCTTTCACAGTAACTTGTTTTAAAATTGGCCATGATTGAAAGTGTCAACTTTAACACTTTGCATAGGTTGATTAGTTTTTTATGTCATGAAGGTGACCTCTCTGGTAAAGATTTGTAGTGTAAGCTTCAATTGATCTGTGATACTTCAAAGAAAATCTACCCAACATTCCATAGTTGAAGGTAAACAAGTTGCTGTGAAAAACAAGTGTATGAGTTTAAATGTCTTTATGTCATTCTTTACTTGCAGTCCAGTGGCATTTTCTTCTTTTTTGTTTTTGAAATAAAGCACATCCTCTGTTACAGAGATACAGTCAAAGCAAACCTCAGCCTGTTGCATACCTGATTTTATTAACAAGCATCTTAGAGAAAAGAGCAATTTATGTCATGCTAAAATAATATATCTAATAATTGATATTGTTTTTCTATCTAATGTACTTATTGATGTTATCTGAAGAAAAATAGATCAGTTTGACCTGCAATCAGTGCTTATTTCCAAATCATAACATGAACTCGATGAATAGAATACCCCTTTCAAAATGTGTGCATGTTGACATTGTTACATGAAAGGGAAGTCTGAATTGGTTCCAAAGTGTTTGTGTGTTTAGTCACATGGATTCATATTTGCAAAGCTGAATGTAAAACAAACCGTGGGAACAGGAAGTGAACCGAACAACACATCAAACAAGCAGGTTGAAATGCAAAACTGCAACAAAAGTGTAACAGTGTTTGTTTTGTTTGGTCACCACCTCGGGTTATATTTATATATCAGTGCAGTCATCAAGGCTTTGCCAAAACACTAAGGTCAGTGTTGGCTGAAAACTTCTCCATGTTAGTGACCTAGACCTAAAACTTTTGTTTTGACTGTATTGGTAAGACCTCCGTGGTACCAGCTGGTGCTTTGTAAAGAATGTTGCCATTTTATTCTGTGTAAACATTTTCATTTCATCTCTCTCGTTTATGGCTTTGTGTGAGAGTCACTATTAACAGTTG
This sequence comes from Mastacembelus armatus, assembly GCF_900324485.2. Taxonomy (NCBI): domain Eukaryota; kingdom Metazoa; phylum Chordata; class Actinopteri; order Synbranchiformes; family Mastacembelidae; genus Mastacembelus; species Mastacembelus armatus. The sequence goes on along the minus strand of NC_046638.1, from coordinate 6,925,420 downwards.
CAGTGAACAGTAGCGACACTCATGCCCTCCAATAACTGTGCAATGTCTGATGCATCTGTGGCTACTTTATATTTTCTGATAAGACAACTTGGCTAGCTCCTATAACAGTTATCTAGTATATATAATTTTTCATTATCTGCTATAAACAGAACATAAGCAAAGCCATCTCTATCAGCACTAAGAGTCTACCCAAAGCTGATGACATTGTTTCCACTGCATTATTTTTGCCTTTTTAGTAACATGTTTTGAAAGTTATATAAACATTATCAACTGTTGCCATTATCCTTTATGATTTTTAAATGTATATGTCTTTGCCCACCTCTGGTTGGACAGTTTATTTCCCTTGGATGGAGGAACAAATGTGCTGTTTTCAATTCCTCTGATTCATTTCTTGTGTGACTGATGCTGGCCATGCTTCTACATTGTGACTATATCAACAGCTGCCACAAAGTGCTTTTCCCCAGTTTTCCTTCATGCAACAAATCATAAAAAGAATTGCCAAATGCATGAATGCCTTCAACTTTGACATTTTGGACGAAGCAGTGGCTCTGCATTGTAACATATATGACAATGGAGACAAAATGATACATTATTTTGCAACAAATCAACATGATAGAAACTTCTCAACATTTTAGCTTCATATGAAATACATTCCATTACTGAGTGGCAGACCTTTTTGTCAGAGACAGTATAGATGTAAAACCTAACATGTGCACTAGCTGCTAAGCTTCATTAAGTCAGTTGTCTAATATGATGTTCTGGGGAAGGAGGTTTTATAAAAAAAAACTCTTACACTGACTAAAGGAATCTCACTCATAAAAATTCAAAATGGTCCTGCAGGCTCACTCACTCCATGGTTGGGATTTGAAAGCATCACTGGCAGCATGTTTAGCTGTTGAGTGATGTTCAGTACTTCAGTAGATGGGAATGACTCATTGAGGCATGAAACTGGAACCTCTCATTTTCTGGACAAGAAACAATAAAGGTGTAGTTAACTATTAAATTGCTTTTTTTCTCTGTTATTTTGTAATGACTCAACATTGAGAGTTTACCATATGCCTAAATTTGAGTATAGATAAGAACTTTGAGTCTAAGGGGACTTTGGCTGCATCCAAGCTTACGGTTCATAGTGGTAGAAGAAATATTCTGATTATTTGCTGTAGTGAAAGTAGCAATACCGAAATGAAAACAAGAACAAAATATTGATGGTAGTTTGTTTTCTATCAATTTCTCATATTTTATAATCTACTTATATTTTTTGTGAAATACGAATCAGCAAAGTAACTTTAACTACAAATGAAGATTCATATTGTTCGATATTAATTTCAGAATAATAGTGGAGTAGAACTATAAAAAAATGTAAACCTTAAATACACATTTCCAACTTCCAACATGACTGACTCTATGAATACAGATGTGAATGGCTGAAGGACCTCCTGCCTTCGTATGCTGACCATACATTTACATTAATTTCATCACTATGAGAAACATCAATACAACCTAAGCTTCAAAATAACCATCGATGTTTGTTACCTCGACCTTTGTTATAGTATGTCAAAAATAAGTCAGGGAAAATAAGCTCACCACAAGATCCATTTAGTAGATGCTCTGGAGCTTTTGATATAAGTGAACAGCTGCTGAAAAGCTGCTTTGATCATGTCTTCATCAGCACGTAGAGCTGTACAGTTGTCATGGATTGGTAGATGTCCAAATCTTCAAAGCACTTTAACATATTCCTGTCCAGAGTAGCTTTAAAAGCTGAGTTTCACAGTCCATTTTTAACCTTATAAACAGAAACTATTTTCACCACAAAGCCCATGTAGCCCACGCAGCTGTTTTTGAGCTTCTGATATCACATGATCATCATTTCTAGCTGAATGTCATAATCGGAACAGGGCAAATGATTAGAAAGCAAATATCTTAACTATTTCCCCAAACCTCTCTTTAAAGTTTCAGCTCACAGTGAGTCAGTCTGTGTTCACCCATGACTGTATCATGAGCAGAGTCCAGGAGGGATTTATTGAGCCCAGTCTGAAATACTGATGCCACAAGATTGAAGCAGAGCCCACAGTAGAATATTTCCAGTTTCACCTTGAACACTCATACAAAGCGAATGTGTCAAAAGTTGTAAGGGTGGCTATCAAATTCAGACAGCTTCTTCTCTGAGGTCAGACAACTGGTGGTCTCAGGTGCTTTTTCCTCTGCTCTTAGATGTGTTAAAGTGCTAGTCCTGAGGCAGATATAAAAAAAGAAAAAAAAAAACACTGACTTGTTCCGTTGGTCCTTGAATTTATGTGTGGATTTTGCCCTTCATTTTCAGTAGACAGCTGTTATTTATCAAAGCCAGTAGCACATATATCAGAGATACTGTTTCGATCTGTCCGCCATTACAGATAAGGCCACTTTTTTGATGGAAACAGCTGTTGGAGTTGGAGTCTCCTATCAGGTATCCTACATATGAAACGTACATTGACATCATGTCTCTTTGTGGATTAGCCTACACCAAATTAATCAAATTCTTGATTCTTGTTGGGCTTGAGTTCACCTCTCTGTTTTAACCAGTGGGTCTTCATTGTTATTCCATGAAATCAGCTCCCAGAGAAAACAAAAGGAGATTTACTTTTTTTTCCTGCTGTGATTTTGTTCTTGATTCAGTAGCTTATCAGTCAAAGCATATGGGCTGTGTGATAAGTCTGATCCCAGGTGGCTATGTAACACTTTCCCCAAAACAAACTCACAATCATTGTTATTCAGTCTGCAGCTTGCTTCATTCTGACTGCTTCTCCAAACCATATACCCCAGGCTTTAAACTCATTCAATTCTGAAATACAATGGTGTGAGAAAGTGTTGGCCCCCTTCCTAATTTCTTATTTTTTTGCATGTTTGTCAAACTTTAATGTTTCAGATCATCAAACAACTTTAAATATTAGTCAAAGATAGCAGATAACTTTTTCACACAGGGCCATGTAATTTTGGATTTTATTTTCCCTTAATAATAAAAACCATTTAAAAACTACATGATGTGTTTAATTGTGTTATCTTTGACTAATATTTAAATTTGTTTGATGATCTGAAACAAAGTGTGACAAACATGCAAAAAAATTAGAAATCAGACAGGGTGCCAACACTTTTTCACACCAGTGTATATCCCTTTGCCAACATTGATGTTCATCACCTTTAATTTAATATCACATTATAGCAAAACTATAGACTTCCTATTTTAGTTGCAGTGATGGACATGGGGGGGCGGGGGCATTCTTCAGACCATTTTCTTTGTGCATGTGTTTCTGCAGACAGGTGTGCAGACTCGGGACAGATTGTACTATTGTCTTTGTAAGTCTACACCTGATCTTTGACAGCTCAGACAACACAAAACATACTTTGAAGCGGTGCACAGCAGACTAGAACCAGACGGCTTCGCTGGGAGACCTGAAATGTGACGCCCTCTCTGAGATGCCTGCAATATGTCATGCAGTGTAAGACAGTGAGACCGGCCTGTACTCATGCGGGAAGGCTATAGGAGTGAGGGTCCCCCTGCTGATATTGTATTACAGATGGGTTTGGTCATTAAATTGACCCAAATTTCACGTGCAAAAAGTGCACAGTTTAATACAGCTGAGAGGATGCAGAGTAAAACCTTAATGATAATGCCAATCATGATGTGGACTGTTCTTAATTAGTTCCATCTCATCCTAAAGGAGTCTGTTAACAGTTTGAAAGGCTGGGAGAGAAAGTGCGCCCTCTGCTGGTGAGATTTTATAAGACACATGAAGGTCACCGCACCTATCACAGCTGCACACAATGAAACTAAATTAAAGTGCAGGAAACCGGTCACCTGGACTGAAAACTACCAGGTTGCAGTTACATATCTGACGTGAAAACGGAGTTAATGTGACATTTGTGTAAACTGCAGGAAAAGCCACACAGGTATGATGACCCTGAGCAGAAAGATCAGTTCATACACACTTCACTCCACAGAGTGCAGCCCTTCAGACAGCGTCAGCTGCGCAGCTCGCTCACACTTTGAGCACGCTCACGCTTCCATGTGCTCATACTTTGTAAAGTAACTTTGTGCTGCCTGGGAAAGTTTCCTGCATAAACAATGTGCGCCGACTGTCCAACTTCTTGCCGGGAAAAGGACCCTGTATTGAACCCAGGCGGGATGGAGTCGCGAACAAAGCCTTTAGGTGGTGAAGGCGTTTGTCAGAGAGGATGTGGGCTGCTGCTGTCCGGCAGGGACATCGGCAAAGGGGAGCACTGCTGCGTGGACGCGCTCCGCACGGTCACCGACGCGCTGGAAGAAAGACGCGCAGCTCTGGAGCATGAAGCCCGGATGTCCAGGCTCAGGTGGAACAGGAGGGAGCAGTTCTTGTTAGCCCAGGTGTCAAGTCTGCAGAACGAGGCTCAGCTCGCTGCTCTCAAGTACCAACAGAGACTGCACCAATACATGCTGCACATCAACAGCATTGCGCAGCAGGTCACTGGGTTCTGCAAGGTGAGAGGGATGTGTTTGTTGTGTGCTGGGGCTTTGAGCCATCACGGAAAACAAAACATGGAAGGCTGATAGACCTTCACCTCTTTATGTTGGTTGATTGCAGAGCGATCTGGGCAGAACTGCTGACATGCAGAGCCAGACATCAGATAAAGCAACATGTGCAGAGGGAGAAACACAGGAGCAAGTCAGAGCACCTGAGGTAAGAGAAGCTCAAGTCTCTGATCACAGCTTTGTGTGTCCTTCAATCTGTATCTGCGCAGCTTGGAAACAATTTAAGTGTAAACAAAAGTTTGGCCACAAATACCCAGAGACATTACCACACATGCGTTTTGATTTTCTGGTCTGTCACAATCACTGAGTGTTTGTTGTTTTTACTATCTGAGTGTTTTAAAGGCCCCACAGCAGCAGGATTTCTCTTCTATCTGATCTGCTTCACTGCCTGCTGGCCTGAATTTGGTTCCCAGTGAATGTTATAAAATTCTCTCACTGAGAATGTTTATAGTAGTTGGATCTGACTTCACAGCCTCTTGTCATTTAGTGGGTTTTAACAGAGTAATTAGTTTTATAGGCAGTTAGATCGACAGTTGTGCCTCAGCAGTCTGTGCATCTTCACGTCCTGGTTTCTTGTTCTTTTCATCTTGTGTGACTGCAGAGTTGTTTGTAACGAGGTCTTTGGTCTTTGGTCTTTGTTTGGATTTGAGCTGATCTTAGAAGAAAATGGGCTGTTGCAGCAGTGAAAACTCCCCCTGCTAGTGATTGAGATATTTCCTGACTAAATGCACTGCATTAAAGGCAACACATGAGGCTCTTTGCAGTTGCCTGAGGCCTCAGTGGCCACATTGCACATATCTGCTGTTAGACATGGTAGAAAATGAAAAAATACTGAAGGACACAACAAATTATTTTCATCATTAGCTTTTTGTTGCTCGATTAATCATTAGATTTTTATGTTGTCAAAAATGTCCAACACAAGTTGGACACAAGGTGAAAAACAAAACGTCTTAATGGGTGTTGTGTTAAAAATAGTTACTTCTCTAACCGAAGAAAATATTTTCTATTTTCATTAAATGTAAATAACCACTTGAGCTTCACAGAATGTATTTTCTTAAGCCAACATGCCATTTTCTTTGCTTGATTACAGCCTCATTCATGTCAGCATGTAATTGATGGGCTAAGCTGTCTGGACATGGTTTCTAACTGCTCCTGAGCCTCTATTGATGCTGGGAAAAATGTATTAAAGCCTCAAATATGGCTGCCATATCTAATGATAGTTTTTGTTTCTGTAAGCTCACAAGGTAGCCTAAAGTTCTGTGTTACTCACCCTCCAGCTGGAGACTCTGTGTTGTGTTTGGGTTGGTAGTGAGGGTGGATGGGTTTAATCGTGGTAATGGGCACATAAAGTATCTCTCTAATTGCCTACAGCATGCTGGGAGTGCAACAGACTCACTTTTGATTAATGTGGAAAACTGCTCACTCTTCTCTGCCAGCACTGGGCAGCACCGTAGCATCTATTTTCAGCTCAATTTCTTTTTTTTCTTATTTAAAGACTCCTCTCTAATGTGTGTCTAATAGTTTTCTCACTGTGCGTTTTCTTCTTTTGTTTCCAAATGGATTTTCCAATACTTTAGAGAGCTGGGTTTCTGTTAAAAGTTTTACACTTAAGTGGAAATCCACTTTGTTGGGAAAGTGATGGGTTATTTGTCTGCACGGACAATAGAGTTGGAAGGCTAGTCAACATCTCAGTGGCAGTTATGGATGGGCACATTCAGAGTCCCTTTGTGTGGTTGGAAAGCAAGCTTAACAGACCCCTTTGATAGGCCCTTTTCGTTACTGTTGTTACAACGCTGTCATGCTTTCCTTTGTAGCGTGGCATCCATAGATTGCTGGGACAGAAATTATGTTGTAATTTTTTAAAACAATGGTTCCCAGATCTCTGACAGGTAGACAGCCTCAGACTCCCCTATTATTACCCTGAGTCCATCCATTTTGCCAGCTCTGGCTAGCAGATTTTAGAGTGAATTAACTAAAATCGCCATAATTCTGTGAAAGTTTGTTGAAAGTTTCCAGCTTACTCAATTTAAAACAAAAACCTGTAAAATGCATTTTAAATATGCTTTTGATGAAAGGATGTAAACACTGGGGCTAAAGCTATATGTTTTGGGTCAGCAGCCTTAGGTAAAAAAATAAGACATGAAATTTGAGTTGTGTGAATGTAGTTGTATTGTAAGTTATTGTTTGCTATGCAAAGGAAAACCTGTATTTTGTTCTAATTTCAAGTACCACAGAGGTTAGAGCTATTTTGTTTCCATTTTCAAATGATGTGCTTCACTTTTCCATTGGTAGATTTTGGTTGATTGATTGATTGGTAAGTTTGGCAAATGTATTTATCTCAGTCAGTGAGTTTGACTGTGTTTACTGAATAAAGAGAAGGACAGTGCTGCTAATCTTACCGTAACTCTAATTTAGTAGCGTTTAGGATTGGCTCTCACACCACTGGGCAAGGACATGCACAAAGCTGGGCTAAAGTTGCCATGGCAACAGGCCATTTGACCTCATTGGCTGAGCTGCCCCTAGGGGTAGAAAGTTTTATTATTCTCTTGTGGCTGCATAAATACAAGTAGCCCATAATGGCTAAACATAGACCAGATTAAATCACAATTTTGTCAAAACTTTTATTGCTTTTTGGGAGTTGTTTCTCAGTGGAACAGAGATTGGGTGGCCCAGAGCTTTTTTTAAAAAAAACAAACAAAAAAAAAAAAAAAAAAAAAGACATGTTGAAATTTTAATGCATTTTATTAAATTTTGGGTGCGAAAGCTGGATTCAAACAACCAGCAGGAAGGGTAAATAAAGTGGTACATGCTGATGTACCAGGGACGGTTGCAAAAAGCAGCTTACGTAGTCCTGCTAGCAGACAGACACACAGTACTGACTGTACTATGTCCTCATATGCACTGCTCTGGCATTGTGACTGGGTAATCATTGTTCATGGGACTGGTTTAGTGAACCAGTCCTATGAGCAGTGATTATCAATTGACAATGCTGGACAGCTTAACTGAGCTGCTCCTCGCCTCGTGGCAAAAACGTGTTGATTTAGAACATGTCCCACTAGTTTGTGGTCAGTGACATTATTGTTACAGACATAAACAAAGATCCACCCTCGTCATAATGGTTGCTGTCAAACAGCCTGCAGAGAGCTGTTTGTGTGAAAGACGTAGAGAACAGTGACAGAAAACTACTGTGAGATAGCTGTGGACTGACGTTAAGACTGAGACCTAACGCGAGTCAGACCATATTTTTCCACTTACCTCACACTAACTGATCTAGATCTGTCTTATTGTGTGTTCAGTGGCCTGCCGGTGAATTCAGTCGGTGGCTGTGAGTGAGTCAGCCAGTTCTGCTATGTTGAAAAAGGATAATGGAAGCAAGATACAGCCCTGAAACAGCAAGAGAATTAGTCACCATTACAAAAACATACCATCTTCTTTATTTGCCTGTATGTTTGTGTAAAACAAGATGAATACACAAATAAAACCACAGTTGAGGTAAAACAGTCTCACTCCTCCTCTTGTCTGCAGCCAAGGTCCCCCACACTCCAGCTTGGAGTTGGAAAAAATGTTTGTAAAATAAGAAAATATTTTCATTTGATTCAGAAAGAGTAGTTCTTTTCATCATCCATTACCAAAGCTATTGAAAGTGTCTACTGCACTGCAGAGCAAAAACCTGTTTTGTTGACCCAGACTATGCCTGTGACACTTCAGTGAGGGCTGTTGACAAACACTGAGACCTTTTCACCTTCCTTAGAGTGGGAGTACTGTGGCAGCAGCTAATTTTTGTTCAGATCAAGCAAAAAGAAAAGGAAGAGGGAGAGTAGAGATGAGAGACTGGAGAGTACAGCACTTGAATATTGGTGTCATCAAAACCCAATCCTGTGTGTCACGCGGGGACAAAAAGAGGCCACTTCCATAGTTGATGATGGCAAGAACAGATTGCTTCACAACAAGAGAAAAGGTAGATTTGACATCTGCTTTTATGATGCTTGATTTGATTTTTCTTGCACACACCGAGTATCGTTTTCCCATTTGGTGTTAGGTGTTGGCTGGATTTAATAAAAAAAAAAAATCGAAACACCTGAGGAATGGGAGGAAAAACAGTTTTTCGTGCGGTGCCACAAACAAAGGCAGATGTCTAATGGTCATGTTAGTTAGACACACAGTTGTACACATCTTTTTACTGCTTGTCTAGACAGTTTTATAGTCCCTTTGTGCTCCCAAAGCACTTTGTTGAAAATGGAAGTGAATGCTTGTGTTCAGAGAAAATAGCATAAAGTCACTGGTTTATAGCAGGGTGTGTGTTTCCCTCACAGCTGACAGATAAAGAAAATTGGTTCAGTACATATGGAAACTCAGGTGTAAATATGGAGTTGTTGATTCTGTGTGCTTTACTCCTCTGGAGGTGTTTTCTGTACCTCTCCTGCTCTATTTGAGGCACAGAATTTAAATGGCAGCTGTTTATCCTTCGCCTATGTGAGAGGGGCCGCCCCTTCTCACCATTTCCTTTCCTCTCCAATTTGACACACATACACACCAGCTCCTTAAAACCAATTTCAGTTTGTATTCATTTAGATATGAATCATCTGAGATAAACTTGATTTAGATAAGTAGTTAATTATTCCCTGCCTCTTTAATACCCTTTAGATTTCTTGTTTGTCTGATTCCAGATTATCTCCATGCATATTTATAGGCGTTTCATTAGTTAAAAGAATTTGGATTATTTTTATAGGTGTTGGTTTGGCAAATGAGATGTTTTTCCAAAGCTTTTGGCAAGTGTTAGTAATAAGTTAATAAGGCAGATATTGAGATTAGGATATTCCAAGATTGTGGTTTTGGAGCTAATTGAGAGCAGCGGTTCTAGAGTTTGAGTTTAGTTCTTAGCTGTGTATGTCTCTATGTATGTTTGCATGACTTTGGCTGTCCAGGTTTGTTGTTTTAGGCAGGAGGTGTGAAAACGAAAACTGTTCCACTAAAGACCACCATGCTCGTAAAGAGGAGTACTCTGGCCTACCTGCTGAAAGGCCTCTTTGTAAATGAGTTACTTTGGTCTGTAGGATGTTGGAGTGACCTGAGCTTTGAAAGACTGTTAGTTTTTATGCTTAGATAACAAATTTTCTTCCTAATTCATTTACATGAATAGAGTGGACAAAGTATTGGAAATTGCTGTAATGCACAAAGCTCTTATGTTCTTATTATAGGAATTAGAGTAAGTTTTGTTTCCTTAAAATGGGCATTATCATATAACAATGTAAAGCTGAAGCAATTAAAATTTCTAAACAGTCGAGGGCTGCCATTGATTATTTTCATTATCAATCTATTTTCTTGATATTGATTAATCGTGATGAATGTTTTGTCGTGTGTGTCATTATGTATATTTCAGAATTCCCAGTTTGTGTGTTAAGTGCTTTATCTGCAAACTGTTGAACTGTTTCTGCTTTTTTTTTTTTTTTTTCTCTCAGGTGTAATGCAGGAATACTGAAGGGAATGATACATCATTTCAGGTATCCAGGAGGAGAAGGCAAATTTTTATTCATACCTTAATAATTGTAACCCGCCAGTCACTATAGCTTCTGTGTGAATGGATTCAACAGTAAAACATCTGGAAAAGAGCCTAGAGTCAAAGAGGCTGTAAACTCAGAGGCCCAGCAGAAATTGATGGACTTTCCAGGTCGTTTCCTAGCGTGGTACTTGCTGTGTACATGTGCTTACATATAGTCGGGCTCGTGTACAGACATGGATTCTTCTATGTACAGACAGAAATTTATAGTAGCATGTCTACGTGTTACTTCTCTTATTACTGATGCCATGGAAAGCTCCACTGTACACAAGAGCTCTCGTGCAACCGAACGCTCCCCTCTCCATGTTGGTGTGATGAGAAAATGGCTTGTTGTGAAGTTGATTCACCAACTAAGTATCTGTGGTCAAGTCTAAACCCACTCGCCCCCTCTGTTCCCATCTTTACCACCATGTGTGGGGGGTTTGGTTAGTCAGCGACCTGATACCTTTTGAACTCACATGCACCTACTGATTTTCCCCTAGTCCCGATAAACATGTGGCTTAGCCTACAGCTGTTACAAGGAGATTACACTGAAAGACTTGAGTCAGCAAGTATATACACGTAGACAACCAGCTGCATGCCTGCATACACTAACACACAGAAACACACGCAGCAGTGGTCACTCTGTCATCAGGGTTCTCCATGCAGCTTGTAATGAGAGTGTAATGAGATGAAGCTGTGGCTAAACCTTCCATGGTGAGAGCCAAGACCCAGTGCCCTTGTGCCAAGTTGAATCCAACATGAAGGGTCAAGTTAAATCTATTGTTCATCTCATAGTTGATTTTTCTACATATGACTCTTATATAAATTCAGTAGTTGGATAAGAAAAAACTACAATATCCCGAGTCTCTTTAAAGCTCCCATATGTAGGTAATGGTATACTGTATGTGATTGCGGAACCCCTAGTATAGTGTAGGCATTAGTTTTTATTTAGTCAACAATTAGACAGACCTGGTTAAAACAAAAATCAAATCGGGCTATTATTCTCAGTGACATTGTCATTTGCAGATACAATGAACAGAAGTAAATTAAATACTTAAATAGTAATTAAATAGCACAACAAAAACATGCCTCTCTAATTTCCTCTCTTTTTCCAGCACTGATGAAGCAGATTGAGTAGTACGTCAAACAATTAGACAGAACATTCAGCTGTCTGGGCATTTATCGTGAGTTAAACCTGAGCCTGTGACATATCTGGGCCTTGCACTGTTGAAGCCAATACAGATAATCATGGCCTTTGTCAGAGAAGACTGTGACATTACCTTTGGCCCTTCAGTATCATCAAAGCCCCATTGCCTGCAGACTATATTTGCTGCATATTCATCTGTAAACTGAATAAAGGCTGCCTCTGCTTTTGTGGATAGGAGGAATCTGGGCAGAGGCTCCCATTGTCAGAGAAACAACTGTGTGGTGGGAGACCAGTGCAGTACATTAGGGAGGTGTTGAGGAGAGGGATAAGCTTGTGTAATATGCCAGGTGTGTCCAGGATATTAGCAAACACTGGCACAGCACTGTGCTTATGCCAAGACAAGGGATCAGACCAAAACTACCCCTTTTTGAATCTTCACTCTCATTTAATGTTGAAGGCCAACACTCTCCTGTGTCAGGCATTGAGTGGAAGAAAGCAGCAGGCCGTTTTGTCTTAAATGTGCAGGATAATGACATTTAAGCAAAAGCAGGCTCATATGCTATAATAACACAGATACAATACACCCACAAACACAGACTGGCATATCAGTGAGAAGTTGTGTGGGTCTATCATCTGTCTGTCATGTATCTCTGGTGGTATCTAACCATGCAGATAGTTTTAGTTTTGGTTTCATTTGTCCAGTTTCCCAGAAGTTTTCAAAGTCATGTATGAAAGATTTTAAAAGAACAGCATTATTTAATGTAATTCAAATATTTGAACACGTTGGGATGTGGCTCATTGGCTTTTTTTCTTAATTTTCTTGGGTATCTTACAAATATGAGACTACTGCCAGCAGCTGCATAGTTTCTCGAAGTATAAAGGCTAGAAGCTGGTGGGAACGACTACCCAGGCTCTGTCTAAAGACAGCATAGCCAGGCTTTTGTTTCCAGTCAATATATAAAGTTTAGTTTAGTATCTGTTGGTGGTAGCTTTATATTTAGTGTACTGACATGACAGTGATCTAAAATTTCTTATCTGCAAGAAAGTACATTTTATAAAATGTGGTGGAGACTTTTTTTTATCATCTGTCCTGCTTATTCATGTTGGACCCTCTTCTAGCCCAGTAAGTCACTGCTTCTCAATTCCTTTCTCTCTCTTTAATAAAGAGCAGGATTTGTCTTCAGTGGCACTGCCTTACAAATATGAATTTTTTTTGGAATTGAGAAGAAAAGCTCTGACAGATGTTTATAAATGGCCTTGAAGAGAACTTGTTTAAATATTTGTTATAATTGTTGCCATTGTCCTACAGATGGAGCTTTTTAACAAATGAAAGGACTTATTTTATTTTTAGTGATGTAGATACTTGAAATCTTAAGCATCACGCAGTACCTTTTCTGAAACCACTGTATATGTGGTGTTTTCATTAATAAAGAAGGAAAGATGTTCAAACAGCAAATTCTGATTGCTCTAGCCCTCCATAATCACAACCACAAGAGGTCTGTACAAATGCTATAAAAGAAACTAATGTCAGTGGTTTCTCTCAAAGGGAGTGTCACTGCAAATATCACACTTACTCATTACTAAAAGGGGCACATGTGTGGCAGCCTGAAACGTGTGTGCAATTTTGAATTCACAGTGTGTTTTCACAGGGCAGTGCACATACGTCAGTGTTTCTCTGCTTCATTTCCTGCTAATTGATCTCCACCACAAAGAGCAGGAGGCTGATCTCAATCTGTACTGTGTTCGTGCATGTGTGTTTGTGTAACTACCACCGACGGTGAGCCAGATCTGTTGGACCACAGTGCAGCTGGTGGTGTTGAATCAGCATGTTGAGGTCCCAGCACTGGTGTTGGTACCAGACCTCCATCTGGTTGTGCCAACAGTGGCAACACCAACCTCTCACTACATTTGACTCTTTCACAGCACTCCAGATTGGATTTGGCCTAACTGCAGCTGTCCCACATTGACAACGCATTGATTTTGCATGTCATATGTTTCTCATTAAGTGACATTTGCTTGGCAGATTAGGTAGGTAAAGCTCTGATTTTCACTGGCTCCTGTACACTGACCTGGGATCAGTCTCCATTGCTCAGATTCTAACCTGTACTACAGCTGAATTCATGTGTAAGAGTGGTATGTGACCAGTAGATGGCAGAAAGAGCCTGTGTAGTCTCTCATTTATTCACAGCCTGCTACAGATGTTGGCACAGTTGTTGATTATCAGTTATTAAACTAATTAGGATGGACAAGGAATAGATTGCTTCATGAGAACTTGTTCAAATGTTTAGCTGTAGTGGTGTGTATTTGTCGTAGATGTGTTTTTGCTCTAAATGTGGGTCTCACTCCTTAATGGGGGCTTTAATAATGTATAAGGAAATGTATGTATTTGTGTTTAAATAGTTTGAAATCCAAATATGAATTCTACAGAAATGTAAAGGTCTGATTTTAGCAATATGCTATTTGGAGGCAGGATGTTTTGTAAAATATTTCCTTTCTCTTGGATTTTTCAGTGCATATCAGTGCACATCACAGCTTCATGGTGAATGAGCAAACCCCATCTGTTGATAAGGACCATGTGGAAATGGTCAGAAGCTCCTGCTTGAGTTTTGTCAAATGAGGTTTCTAAGGTCTAGAATGAACTGCCAAGCTCAACTACAGTTGATCTTGTTTTTTTTTTTATTATTATTTTTTTTAGAGTATTTTGGCACAGGACAAGCATTACATTTGCACTTTCCTCTTCTTTTCTTTTCAACTGCATGATTTTCTGTCTGATGCTACTGTCATTGCAAGAGAGTGTTGTTTACTCCAAACTGTGGAGGTCTGCAACACTTTAAGCTCCACCAAGACAAAAATGTGGGTAAAAAAAAAAAATCTGTTTAAAAAGCGAGAATAAGCAAAAACTGAACGTTTACATATAAATGAATAAATGTGTTGACTGTGTATAACTTTGTGAAATAGACTCTTTTGTGTTTTGAGTGGGGTTGTCAGTGTTCTTGGTTTCCTATGTAGAAAACAGTTTCATGACAAAAGCAAGAGCTCCACCTCTCTAGTACTTGAAAGGATTTGGAGGTGACGTGCTGCGTCTCTGTGTGACTCATCTGAGTGATGCACTGTGCTTCTGTTCATTTGTATGAATTGGATCATATACTGCTCACTGCTGCCTTTTATATATATTTTGCCTCAAGTGGGTGTATCTCTGCTGTCGCATGGCTTGGAACAATACAAGTGAAACTCTGCACACAACTACAGTGTAGCTTGTTGATAGAAAACACTTCGGATGTTGATTTCGAGTTTCTTAACAGTCCCCACTGGTGAGATTGAACCACTGGGAGAACCAAGACAAACTCGCCTGTTGTTCTTCCCATTAGCCTGCACCAGTTGTTGATTAAGTTTCAATAGACTCTCACTCATTGGTTTCCTCCGCTTAGCCCCCTAATGAATGCCAGGGATGATTTGGCTGCGATTGTCTTCCCTCATCACTGCAAATGACCGCTGAGTGCTGCTGCACTGTGAAATCAATAGCCTTGGACTATCAGAGGCTCGAACACTCACAGATTACTGATGAGAGTGATTTGAGGTGTTTAGCTGTGAATGTGTGTGTGTGTGTGTGTGTGTGTGTGTGTATATAGATGAGTGTGTCTTGGCTGAATATGTGTGGAAGAGAGAGTGACAGAGGGAAATGAAGAAAGGCAAAAATAATGACTGCATGTGTGAGAAATAATGACTATGTATTTTTCTGCACGCCCTTTGTTTACATGCCTGATTGTTCTCTCCAAGATAATGCTTTGGCGTCTCTGTTCTCCTTTCTGTACAAGTGATAGAAATTTCCTCTTCCCAACAGAGCGAGTGCTAAAATCAATGTTAGCTAGCAATCTGTGGCTAATCAAAGTGAGTAGTTGGCCCCATGTTGCATTTGGCAGTTTTACTTCTTATTGTTTTTAGGGTTGTGTAATTGGCTTGCGCTGATACACAATGGAAAAGAATGGAGAGAAAATGCTTTTTTTTTTTTTTTTTTTTTTTCTCTCCTGTCTATAATTCATTGTTGCTTTGTGGTACATAAAATTCACCAGGCCAGTAGCGGATGAGGATGTCAGTGAAGAGAATAAGACTTTATTTCTCACCCTCATTCAGGGCATGATATTGAGCGATTCTATAATTTGCTATTCTCTTTGTCTTGAGTCAGCTGCCTGTGGACGGGAAACTTGCGGTGCCTTGCGAGGCAGAGGGAGCGTGATTCATCATTTTGGTAGCGCGCTCATAGAATTTTCATTCCAGTTTCACCCGTCTTTTTTTTTTTTTCTTCTGCGTTACGAAGCTACATTATTTGAAAGATCTTTCCATCTTATCAATGTGTATGTTTGTATACAACAAAAGGCCATAAATCAGACCTGCATTTGCACTTTGCATAATGTATCTGGTGTTTGGATGAGGAAATGTGGGTGATCTTATGAATAATACAAGCTGCTCAGACTTCGATGCCAGTGCTGATAATAATAAAGCAGGCTTCTATCAACGTAGGCCAACCGGGAGAGCCAGAGAGCCTGGTACATTAGCTGTGGACGGCTGGTGATAAATCAGGCATTCACAGAGAGGATTGCCTGGCACAGGGAGCTCCCTCCAGAGGCCTCACAGAGCTGTGCCATACGGTGAGGCGAGACATTCAGAATGCCCTCCTTACCCGGGACCAGGGGTCTCCAGGGTGGCTTTTAATCGCCACAAATGGACGGCGATAACAACTGGCTGTATTTCACATTCTGTCCAATAGCTACGGCCTCCTGTAGCTTTTACGACAATGAGATGTCAGGTTCTTGGCATAATTGGCTCTTCTATGGGGATTTTATGAGTCTGTTTACTCTGTGAGGAGTACTTGTCTCTGGGATGTGATGCTCTCCTAAGGACCCAATGGGTTTGCTAGTTGATATACTTTCAGCTTGCATCTGCATAGAGGGAGGGTGTCTAATTATTAGATACTGTATTGTACCACCTACTGATTGATATGCCAAGGGCCAAACCCTGGGTGGTTATCAGAGCGCAAATCTGACCATCTTCATTCACACGTTCAGAGTGGTGGACAATAGAGTGGGAGAGTCGCCGCTGTCACTGTGCTGATGGATGGCTGCTGTCTGGGCCAATCCAGGGCTATTTTTTCGTACATTTCCATATAGCAGTGGTAGATGGGGGAGGGGCTTGTCTCACTGCTTTGGAGTGAATCATCCTGGCAGTGTAAGTAAAGTGTAAGTAACCTCCTCTCGTCTTTAAGCAGGAAAACCTAAGGTTTACCTTTACAGCGTTTTTCTGTCACAATGCAACCTCTAGAGCTCACACATCTCTGTGTGTTTAGTGTGCCTTAATTTATATACTCAGTGTTGACCTGCTGCAGATGGAAACATCATCAACACATAAGAAGCCATTAAACATCATTTGCTTGTGTGGAGAAAATTGCCATGCATCTTTCAGTCTAGCGAACCATGGCAGAATTATCCTTCTCATCTGACTCGTGTTTCTCGTTTGATGTTTAAGTATGATGAGTAATAAGAGCTTGTCTTCAAATGTAGATTGTGCCATCAGTCCTACACATTAAGGCTCAGAAGCAAGCCAAGTTATTATGTGTTGTTTCCTTTAATCTCCTTTATTACCATCAGTGTGTTCCGGCTTGAAATGTACCATCAGGGCCCACACGCCTAAAATACTTAGAAGCTAATTAAGGATTTTTTTTTTTTTTTTTTTGTTCATTTAAAAAAAAAAAAAAAAGCTGTTCTGCTTTAAGCCACTGTGCAGAAGTTTGTCATTAGAGCATCAGATTATTTTGAATACAGTTTCTTGTTTTTAAAAGCGTTTATACACAGAAGAAAATGTGGTTGTCTGCGTTGCTGCCGGTGTTGTATTTGGTGCATTACAGATATAATTGTTTTAATATGTCTCATTTTGACTCTTGCTCATTAAAAACATGTTCCACATGTTCTTACACAGTTACTACTTTATCAGAATTGGTGTCCAATGAGAAAAATGGTTTCCATTTCTGTTGAAGTGCACGCCTAATCTCTAACCATTTCTCTTTGAGAAGAACAAAGTGTACATATACATAGCTGCAAAGAGTTGTGGGTTCATTTCCTTTTATCTTGTTTTTTTTTTTTTTTTTTTAAGCTTTGCTTTGCCTCTGCGAGCTTTCACTGACGCACACCTCTGAATTCACTCTAATCTTCAGAGTGGTAATGCTTTGGTAACAGCTCAGACCCAAAACAGCATATTCATTATTTATGGTGATAAATATCCATGATGTTGAAAGCAAGTAGTGCATCTGTGTGTGTTAGTATATCTGTGTGTGTTTTTGGTGGTGATGGGATGTTCTCGGCTTGTCGACTGCACTCACTAGGGATCCTGTCTGATTCCAGATAGCAGACAACAGAAAAACAGCGCATTGTTCTACAGGTAGTTGTGTGGGTGCTTCCGTGTGTGTTTGTGATTGTGTTTGCATTTATACAGTTGTCTATTAGAGATGTGTGTATATATGTTACCGTTATGAGTGTGTGTGTCTGTCTGTGTGTGGTCCCATGCTGTGCTGTGGCATCACCGCACCTGTTTCATGTGTCTTAACGCGCTCATCATTTCACAAAGCCTTACAGGTCCCTGTGCCACAGACGTAAACACACACACTCACACACACACTCACACCTTGATGAATAATTAAGAAAGCAGCCATGTAGATAAGAGGCCAGTGTAGCTGAAGGCACATCTCACCCACAGCCTTTATGTCGAACACTCTTGGATCAAAGATTTTTTGTTTCTTCAGTCATACATTTGCCTTCCCCTGTCAGTTGTGTCAGGGATGAGGAAAGGTGTAACAGTGAATCCCATTATGGCACACAGCTAGTTAATGTGAGCGACTACATATATTGAGCAGTGGCATTTGAGGGGCTTTGCTAAAATTTTTAATATGTCACGCTGAGATTTCTTCTTCAACCCTAGTGCAAATGAGGTGAATCAAATCGTGTGTTGTGCTGACAGCATGAAAGTAGTAATGCTGGTTGTTGTTCCAGGTGACTTTGGAAAATCCACAAACACCATTGTCATGTTTTACTGAAACTACTTCTACAGAATAAATAGTCCCTATAAAAACAATTGACAGTGTTTTCTCTGAGCTGTCCAAAGCAAGAGGCGTTATTTCTAGAAAAAGCTGGGGCTCAGTTTTTTTTATTTATTTATTTTCAGGTTTCTAAGAATTTACTTCACCTCATTTGTATTCAGGTGAAAAAAGATATCTTGAAGTGTGGTATAATAAAACCAAACATATCCTCATTGCTGGGTACTACTCTATTTATTTATTTTTTATTTTTTGGCAGTTTGAGTGCACCAAAAACTTTAAAGTTTTCCATTTTTAATAAACATAATGCTTTTTCCCAAATTCCCATACGATAAAATGCATCATTACGATAACTAATAAATGCAAAGCTGCTGTGCTGAGACAGCAAACATTTCAGAGGAAATATCAATGTGTTTGCATGTCTAGAAGTAGCGTGTCGTCAGTGTGTAATTGAGGATGCTGTTATCATGGCAGTCAGAGCACTGAGAGCCATTAACAGGCCAGTCTTTTATGACATTCTGTATTATGGATGCCTTGTGCATGCAGTTTCATCAGAGGCCATAAACATTGGCCCAGTCAGCAAACTCTACTCATTAAGAGACATTTAAATGTAATTATTTATTGATGCCTCTTATGATCTATTGTCCCGGCTGCACCGGTGTGGGTTTTTATTTTTCATGTCATGAGGCCTGGTCGCTGAGATTGTCCAGGTTAACAGCTGTCTTAACTGTTGCAGAGCTAATTAACACTTAGTTTTTGGAGTCTTAAGGTAGAAAGAAAAGAATTGTATAGTAAACAAAAATGAAGAAAAACAGTTTGTCGGTGTGTGTGTCTTTTATTTTTTTATTTTTTAAATATACGCTTTGAGCAACTGGAACAAGCTTGAGTCTCTAATGGAAAAACTTTCCACTGACTGTGTCAGCATCAGCAATCATGTTTTGGCAAATGTTTTTAGCAAATGCTGTTTAGCGTTCTGCCTTCCAACACCACCACAGCTCCATAGAAAAATGCTCCAAGTCACATGTCCTGAATAGTTGGGTGAGCTAAGATTTCAATTAAGATTCTACGAAGTAGCTATATTAGAGTAAATTTAAATTTTTATAATTATTTTAGAGTAATTCATGAAGGGTTTCAGAAATCAACACACATTTGACTAGTGTAACTGCGTTTGCAATAAATAGATGATTTCATGGACTATATAAAGTTTTATTGGCCATTTTATGAGAGACTTTGATCAAGTGCCAATGAAACTCTCCTGTTTGACATTTGCTACAGCCAGGATGATAAAGCTGTTGAACCGACACATTTTATGAAAGACATTTTTGCTCACTTAAGGTTTTATTAGACTACAGAAAGCCACAGACCGGCTCACACAGCAACGCAGGGTCGTGAACTGGAGCTGAGGAAAAGTCATTACGAGTTCAAGAGCTATCCAGAGGATAAATTAGACCATTTTCTGAGAAGAACTGGCATTCCCACTGAAACAACACATTTTCTGGCATGCCAAACCTTACCCTTGTCATTTCAGCTGACAGTGGCACTATGTGTGGACTGCAGCCATGTAGTGTCGTTCCTTGAGTAGTATGAAGCTTTTACCTCTATGATAACCCACATAGTCCAAGCTGAAAATACACTAGATGAGTCCACAACAGCCTGCAGGCTGCACTTAAACATGGATGTCTGTACCAGAAGTCAATCTCATATATGCATTTCATTCAAAATCACCAATATCATTAGGATTCAGTCTCTGCAATTCAACCACTGTTGAATGCTGAACCACAGCTGTGGAATGACTCTGGCTGACAGTGTCATTCTTAGAGCTCCTAAAATGCATCATCTAAAACAACACAAGTAAATGGGCTACAAAAGAGAAGATTAAAACACTCCTGAGTGTAGACTTTTCTCCCACATGATTTATAAGTGGCTAATCCCAGTATCAGTAGTGGAAGTTCTGAGCTGCTTCAGCTGTTCCTGGCATAAACCTGCTGCTTTTTCTTAATGGTGCTGCAAGTTTAGACCAGCAAAGACCAAACACCAAAGCTGTGTCCAATCTAAAATTATATAAAGTCCACCAGGCAGATACATGCCCAGCATTGCATTGTCACTGTACTGGCTTGCTGTGTCTTCAAATGTATGAGCACATTGTGTTCACAGAAAATGAAGCAATATAAGAAACACAGTGGAGAATGTAGAATCTCATTATCAGATGTTTGTTAGTGAACTACTGTCATGTTGCACCTGAAGAGGACTTAGACACAAAAGCACCTATCATCTCATTTCTCTCACCACTCCCTGCACCTCCTCATGTCTTATACTCCTCCTATACTATATGTCATACTGGTCACCAGCAGTAGCAAGTCTATTTTTAGTCTCTTCCTGCTCACAGCACTATTGCTGTGCTGTCTCTATCAAGGTTATCTAAGTAATCAAATCAATGAAAAATCTATCTATCAAAGAAAAAAATGGGAGAAATGTACACTCAACCTGGTTGGAGACCTGCGATTTTTCAAAAGAGTTCCACATACACAGGCTATACACAAACAATTTCTTATCTGACATTAAGCATGAAAAGATGTGGGGATGGTGCTCTTGTCGAGGATCAGAGGGGGTCTAACTGATTATAGGCGGATCCAGAGGGATTGGCCTGCCTCAGCAGATAAAAAAGGTTGGCAGTACAGAGACAGGCTCCATCCATCAGACCCAGAGGTGGCACGTCAGCCACTTTTACACAGCACTGCAGGCTGACGGATGGCTCAGCTGCTGACATGAAGACATCTGAGAGGCTGTCATTACTAAAGTTTCCCTTTAGCCAACCGAGGGGACAGTGGCTAATCAAAATCAATGGGACCAAGTACTGAGAGAAAAACTGGGCAAACACGTACTGAAGTTACCCTTGATATGGCAGGAAGTTTGTAGCTGGAATCGAAGCCTGTCATTGCAACAAATCTAGTTTACAAAAAAAAAAAAAAAAAACTCACATAACTTGTGCTTACACTGCTACAGAATGAAGTCAGGGGATACTTGTAATTTTATAGATGCTGTTGTCCATGCTACACCGAAGCAAAATAATGGAAAATGATATGGATGTTATGTTAGAATTCTTTTTAATTAGGCAATCAGTGACAGTGTCTGCTTATTTACATCTGTCGAGTGTGTGGCTCATTACCTTACTGTGCCTGCTTTTGTCATAAGTCGGAATAGACATGTAGCCGTGCAAAATTCCTCATGTGGTATAGTGTTAATGCACTGCCTAATTGAGATGGATGTGTTTTTAATGACTGGCATCATTTGGTTGCTGGCTCAAGTGATATTATGCAGAGAATGAGAGAGAGAGAGAAGAGAACATGCAGCGCTAATAAGGATGCTGTGGCCAAAGGTTACCGTTAAAGCTCATATTTGTATTTCATGTGATTTCTGCGGCTGAGTCAGGGACCATTTTTTTCCCCTCCTTTTAATGGGGATGGCAGTAATTGCAAGTCTAATGGAGGTTCACTCTACCGCTAGTTGGCACGGCAACCTGCTGCTCATTTATAGAGCTCAGGGAGGGCAAGGGTGTTCATAGTTAGAAAGCCATGACATTAGCAGCTAATTTTACTGTACAGTGTTTGACGGAGAGAGCTAACCCTTCTTGTTATTGACAGAACTGGAAGCCCAGGAGTATTGCTGCTGCTTATTTAGTGGCCTGCACTGCTCCATTTGAGGATTAAAAGATAAACATAATTAATCCTCTTTGGTTCAATAAATTGCAAGATAAATCTCTAACGTCTCACCCAGTCTGAGGCCACGGCAATCTGCAATCATTACAGATTTTGAGCTATTGATCTATGTGTTGTACAGAGGTGCTTGCAAATACACCACAAAATAGATTTAATTTTTTTTTTGTGGGGAACCACAATTGTGACCTGCAGAGAAATGGTGGATCTGCAACATATGGCTGTACTTTGACCGATAGACCAAAACGTTGAGTATGTCACAGGGCCTCATGTACCAGAAGAGATATGGGAGTGTGACGGCCTCAGATCATTAGGATCCCACAGCTGGGAGAATGGCCTTCAGTCAAACATTTATCTCTGGTCGTAGGCACCACAGCTGAAAAGTCTTTGTTCGCCCTTAGTAACATGATGGAAGCCATTCCTTTTTCCTGTCCTGTGAAATCAATATAAAGAATGATTCTGTCAACCTTTCTTCATCTCCCTCCATGGTAGAAACAAGGACAAATCTCTTTCACCTTGTCATTTTTTTTTTTTTTTTTTTTTTAAAGGATCCAATTTTCTTTAAAAACATCCAACATAAGCCTCATTAGGGATGCAGATATCCTGTCAGATCTTCCTTCTTTTTCTCTTAGCTCCGTTATCAGGAGTTTGAAGCTTGACCTGAGAGAATGAACAGGTGGAGCTCTGCCATCGCTTCACCAGACCTCAGTGTGCTCAAGGATACCCCTCCTCTTTCTGCTCTGACAAAAATGACACAAAGAAAAGTTAGATTTAATTTAAGACAGGATTATAGTATTTTGAAGTCCTTGGAAATAAACCTTATCTACGATGGAAATGTCAGTGGCTTGCCCTTTATGTTTATGGATGGGTATTGTGAAGGTCTTTAACAGGGATACTGTCACTTGGAGTTATTAGATGCAAGAGAGTGCAAATAACAAGCGCATTGTCCTCTGGAGGTTACACAGGAAACATGCATTATTTAGTTTGAATAGTCTTTTAGAAATAACCTGTGCTTTAAATGATAGAAATCAATATGTATCCAAAGTGTTATTGCATTCTGTATCTTTATTTTTTTCCATATACAACACATTGCTGTTTAAGACCTGGAGCTTCATTTCCAAAATTATAGTACATGCTTGCACACCACCATGCCACTTGTCATTTTACAGTTAGACTGTATAAGAATTAAAATGAATACAAATAAAACAAAAAAAATCATATAAATATTACACACTGTAATGTACCAGAATAGTAATTGTAATAATAGTACCACAAAAGAGATTCTTGATCACGACAATTTAAGACCCTGCTATATTTGTAATGTCCCATGATTCATAGCAGATCACAAATACATTTCCAAGTTAGCGACTGAGAGTGCAAGTATTCACTCAATCACCAAGCATCTGTCCTGCAGCCATTTTTTGTGTTCTTGTGACATGACAGTTTGTAACACTAAGACATTTTTGTGTTATTGCTGTTGTATAGCAAAGCTGAAGTCTGACCTCAGTTACCTTTGGACAGACAGGGAGCCTTACATCTGTCTGTCATTTGCTGAAGACTGTTAAACAAACTATCTCCACCTTCATTTTTGGGCCACACATGAACCACAGAACACGGACAAGGAGGTCTTTAATGAGCAGCATTCACACTGGCTGCTGGTGCCACACACACTTTATATTAGAGGCTAAGCCGAGACACTAAGAAAACATTTTCCATCTTGCTCCAGCACTGTCACAGCTGCTTTGTTACAGAAGTGCTGGAATGTGTCAGGCTTTGTAGTGTAAGTTTGAAATTGTCAGACTGTTGAGACTTTCTGAGTCATTAATCTATAAACAATCTCTCCACCTAAGATTGCAGAATCTGCATCCACAGTCCACCTGCCTGTTATTCATTTAATTTCAAATCTCATTTTCATTAGTTGGTAGGCCGGCTTGGTGGGTGGGTATCATTAGTTATAAATTAGATGGCCTTGGGTTGCCATGGAGCAGACCTATCTGTGCGGTTAAGAAGCAGGGGATGCGTGTGTGATGGTGTCAGGTGGGAGGAGTGGGCAGATGAGCAGGAAGGTTAGAAGATATGGAGTTGATTACTTTGGGTTGCTATGGCGGAGAAAACTAATACAGCAATATCCAGCTGGTTTTCTTTGGCTGCACTCCTCCATGAATGGGAGGGTGATGAGGATTAGATTGGTTTCATTTCCAGTAGTACAAAGCCATCTGCTAGCATGTGATGGCAGTTAACAAGCAAGGTTTTTTTTGTCTTGTTTTGGTTTTCCTCCTTGATTTTTCAATTGACCCCCTGGTTAGATGCATATTTGTACAATAATCTATCCGTCTAAATGAGATTCTCTCCCAGTCTCATTTTCTCTTTTTTTTTTTTTTTTTTTTTTTTTTGATTACCTCTCTATTCTTACCCTCCTTCAGTACTTAATTTCTTGCTGCTTCCCCCTGTGCCTTTTCCTTGTGCATCTTCATGTTTACCTGTGGTACTGTTCACACTGATTGTCTCTCGCAGTGGTTGATGAGTGTTGATTGGCTGGAGGTGGTCTCTGGGGTGGGGTCAAGATGGCTGGCACTGAGCCTTCCTGCCTGTCTCACGTTGTCACAGCAGCCTGTAATCAGGCTGGATGGAAGGTGCCTGTGTAGTTTCTCACCAGAGTCACAGTGAGAAAGGCAAAAAAGAATCAGAAACAAGTGCTTTAATAGAACATGAAAATGTTGACAATGACAGAGAATAGTTGAAATGAAAAATAGAAATGGAGATAGAGAGTGCGGAAATATGAAATATTTGTCCTTCTTTTGAATAATATCCTACCTCATTGATGTCCAGTGAGATAATAGCTGCCCGGCAGGCTCAAGAAAATACAGATGATAGCGTCTCATGTCCACAGCGGTGTAATTAAGCGATATCACTGACAATGTATATATTACAGATGCCATCAAAGACTGAGGCTTCATTTCCCCTATGCATAGATGAAGAGAAACGTCAGCCATCCATTTGATTTCCTCTTCTCTCTTCTGATAGACTGCAGTCCTATTGCAAAAAGAAAAGCGAGAGATAGAGCTCTTTATTATCCCTCAGCCTAGGGAGCACATTAACATAAGAAAACACAGGGTTATCTTCCAGAGCTTAGTTAATTGAAGTTAATCAGGGGCAGTGTTTCTGCATGCCGTAGTTGTTGCCAGGGTGAATTGGTCTTTGTTGCCTTCAGACACCTTTAAGGTTCTTAATTAACCATCCATCCTGACAGTCTGATATAGAACCTCTCCTCCAGATCAGCCTTGACAGTTAATTACAGTGTGAGGGAGGGAAGTGTCTGGGAGGTGGTGGTACTACACTGGCATCGACCTGATCTGATAACATACCTCCAAAAGAAGGAAAATTGTAGTGGGGAGGTTGTTTGTTCTTTCCCTCTTTGCTGAACTGAAGTCTTCAAGAAAGAGAATATGGGAATGCATGCATATACCATACATATCCTGCAGCAGCACAATAGGGAAACTCAGAGTTTGCTTCATTGTAAGATTACTTGGTTGCTTTATGCTGGATGAACACTAAAAGAGAGACAATTGTAACTCCAAATTTGTTGTCCCCAACAACAGCAACTGTAGGAATAGGCTTAATTTCAGCCACACCAGTTGTTTACATCCATTTTAATTGCATGTGATCCAATGATCAAAAATGAATGAATGAATGACAATGACCTGACTTTTGGATTACTGCATTCATTTGATGTCAGAAATTTTGTTTAGCTGTCTTACAATTTGAGCAGTTCTATGAAGTTAACCATCGTTACTGTCAAAAGATGTCATATTTTTCATGTCAGTGTAGTGAACTTGCTGTTGTGAGCTGTTGCTAGACTGCAGTATTTTAAATGTTAAATGATAAAACTGTAATTTTGATTTAGACTTGATATAGGGAAATTTTGCTGTATACCAACCATATTGCCTGCAGCTTTTCAACCACTCTCAGGACACCTGGCCCATATAAATAAACTTAATTGGAACTGTCAATGAAAAAAAAGCTGATCAGGTGTTCTGGTTCTCTAGCTTAGTGAACTGTACAGTGAGAGTATAGAAATTGTATATTACCAGTTAAATGTTTGGGACACATTCCCATTTAGTCCATTGGAAAAGCTGAGGAAGAGTGATGGTGTATGTGGTGACTGTGTAGAAAGGATTATAGTATTGTTTTTTTGTTTTTTTTTTTTCCCCCTCCACATTAATTGAAGTAGGATAAGAGGCTACTGTGATGTTTTTTTTTTCTTAACGGAGATAAAGCTGTGTGCTGAAGTTCTTTGCTATAGATACATGTGCCCTCACTGACCTGAGATGAAATCCTGCATGAGCTTCTCTACTCTCTTGCATGCAGCTCCTTGGCTCCCACAGTTCATTGCCATACAGCATTCCTAGTGGAATTGCTAGGATAGTGCAAAATTTCCCTGAGGTGTATTTGAGAATAAGAAAGTCAGGGAATTAAAATAGGTTGTCTACAGAAGTCAGAAAATAGCAGGTCATTTAATAAAGGGGCCACTTTATTGAAATACTGTACATGTGACTTTATGCACTATACTGTACTGTGAAAAATTATGTAAACTGATTTGGAAATGTTTTGCTTTACATGTTTTGTTGGATGTATGTCCCTTTTCCTTTATCTCAGTTCAGGTGCAAGGACATAGTGTGGTCATTATGAAATAAAACCTCTTTCAGCAAAAGCTGGCCGGTTTATTGTCCAGTTTTACATGGCAATAATCTTCAGTACTTAATAATTATTTATCTGAAGAAAGGTCTTATACTGCTTTGTCTTTCCAAGGGCACCATGAACTAGAAAATATTCCAAATATTCCTAAGGCCATGCAAGAGCTCAGATCTTCACTTGAAGTCTTATATATTTGAGCCCCAATGGGATACTTGGCTCTTTATAAGAATAATTTTAAAAAAAATCCTCCTATTTTCTTACAAAAATTGAGAAAACAAAGTGTCTCTGTCCTAAATGTATTGCTACTCTTGGACTACAATTGAGTTAATAATTCTTTACTAATCCTCTCATACCGTTTCTTCAGCACACATAGTTAGAAATTTCATTGTATGCTTAATAAACCATGAACATCATGTTTTATTACTGCACGTTGAATCTGTAGGTCAGCAAATAGACCTAATGGTGCAAAAAATCAACATAAAACAGAGATCATATGCATTGTCCTGTGCCTGGATGTTTATGAGCTGGGATACAGTAAATCACTTCTTATAATCAGGGCCATTGCCACTGGTTGTGCATAAGATGAGTTATATTCCTCATATCGTTTGATTCAATCCACCCACCCCCAAACCAGTGTGAGGCTATCAGTGGCGACCTTGCCACTGCACCCCTGCTTCAGGTGGAAGTGATAGATACTCACTCCCCATATTGATTCATGACACAATAAATATACACACAACCAGTTCTGCCTCAGCTACTCCTCCCCCTCTATTTGGGTGCCTCTTCTTCTCTGTATTATTTTTTTGTTTTTGTCCATAGCAGTAAAGTTACCGTCCTTATCAGTGCATCAGCACTGTGCCAGGTTTGATTGCAGAAGTAATGGAGGGTTAGCCACTGATGCCGGGGCCTTATCGTGGCACGCTCAGTGGCTGCCAGGTGGTTCTCAGGTCACCGGCAGAAAGAATGGCCTCGGTCTTGTGTTTCTGAGATAACCAAACATCCTGCCACCCCCATCCTGAAGGCTCCCTCTGCTTCAGTGGATTAAATATCGATCATAACAATCCTGAAAATGGAGTTATTATTTTCTCCCTGTGTCATTACAGATGTCTCTGACAGCTCCTGTGTGGTGGATGACCACTTGTGGCAAATTTTTATTAGCGTCATAAGTCACAATGAAAGTTTAAAAAAAAAAAGAAACTGTCATTTTACCTGCACACCTCCTTCTTTTATATTTCACTCTCATTGATTTTAACTCCAGAGGTAAGTCATAGTGTGTAATTCATGGCAGGCCAGTACATGTACGTACAAATTGCAATCATTTTTAACATCATCAGTTTGTGAACAATTTGACCCTCCAGCCAAATTAAAACGTGCCATATGACAAAAGTGATGTGGGAGCAAACTGTGGCAGTGCATGTTTGCTCCTCACCCTGGAGACAGAATAGCTCCTTTCCTCCATCCACCTATTCCTCACTGCACTTCAATACACCAGTGATCCATTATCACAGAAGACATACTCAATTTTGAATAGGTTCCATCTGCATAATTTCCTCTACCATTTACCTGTTTGAAACAGAATCCAGAAAGTTAATTAAAATGAATCACATTAAATAATACTGTACAGTTCAACAGCAGCTAAGCACAATATTCAGAATGTGTATAAACATTGAATCAGCACCTCTGTGAAATAGTTTGAACAAACACTGAACATTATCACTGTTATGAAAATAAGATTTGTTGCAGGACTGTTGACTAGACTGCATTAGTTTTAGCTTTCTGTACCTTCCAGCTGGCTTAGGTTCTATCACATGTAGTATCTAAGTATTGGTTTCAGTATTTAAACCAGTGGTGACCTTTAGTTTATTTTGTCAGTTGATTAATAGTTAATTATGTGAAACATCAGAAAAGGTTTGTCATAACATTTCAGAATTGAAAGTGATGTTTTCAGTTATTATGGATTGTTGGACCAATCTGGGATTCTGCAATTTAAGAATATTATTTCACTATTTTTGCTTTCAGAATGACTGGAATTGATTAACAAAGTAGTTGCATTTATAATAGAATTATTGTTGTTGGTCAGGTAATTTAATTAGCGTCAACACTGTCAACCTGCCTGGTTGTCTTTCTGTGTCTGGCTGATTTCCCAGAATGCCAGTTCCAGAAATTGTGAGCCTGCTACATGAAAGTGCTAATCTGTCTGGTCATTTGTTAAACAAACTAAGAATTCATCTTTGTGTTGTAAAGCACGCAACTGGCACATTAGCTGTAGCCGGACACGTTTCTTGTTGTTGGGAAGAGAAAAAGAGGTACATGCACGTTCTTCAGGTGCTGTTTGGTTCCACATTTCACCAGTTAGTCTGCACACACATGCGCACACGCGTTGTTACACACCAACCACTGTACATACTACTGGGTAATCAAGCAAGATAATGCACTTCATGGTGCACAGCTGCTCCTGAACATCAACTTTGACAAGCAAATGAACTTTAAATAGCAGGAAGGTTTTAATTACACTTTTTTTTTTTTTTTTAAATATCATAAATCTTGATTTTGAATATTTGCACAATTTGCAGTCCAGATGCCATATAACCAAGCAGAAAAATGGAAAATTGAATTTTACAATGGAATGTGCCTTTGGGCTTGCATTTTCCTGGTTAGCATACAATCTCTTTCTAAAATGCCAGGTGGTGTTTTAGGCTGCTTTAATAGCACCATAGCCACAAACACTATTGATTTCTAGAGCATACATAGTATTTTTGTGTCCTTATTGTGACCTTTGATTGTTAGCATGATAGCAGAGAGTGGCTGTACCTGAATGTCACATTGAATAGTAGTGGATTCTGTTGCTTCGCATGTTTTTGCTCAGTGCTCCTCGCTGACAGGGACAGCTGTCCATCATGATTAGTGTTGTTGCAGTGTTCCAGTAAGGATGGATGGAAGCATGTTAAAGTAAAACATATGCCTGACCTATTCATAACCCACTGAGTCAGCTGGGAGAGAAATATCATTTCCTCCAACCTTGAGCTACCTCAGTCGTGATGTAAATGTACTTGTAACTGAAATCACTCAGCTGGCACTTTATTAGGTACGCCAAGCTAAAAGGTATAGCACAATGGTTCTGCAACAAATTTACACCCATTTATGAAGGTGATAATGTTGCTTTTGTTCTATCTGTTGTAGAGGGATATTGAGTTTGTTTAAGTTTGGAGGCTGTAGTTCATGCTGTTGTTCAACTGTACTGCCTTACACAAAGAGGCAATTGTTCATTTATAAAAATGGGCTGGACAAAATGAATCTTCCAAAATGATTGTACAGTTGTATTAGTTTTAGCTTGGCATACTCAATAAACTGCCAACTTGAGTGTATGTTAATTTGTATATGGTAATTTGTGATGTATTGCTGGCAACTTTGTGTTTTCAGTATTGTTGTTATTGAAGGTACACTTTTCACTGAACGGTCGATTACATTTAGCCATTATGGTGCATATGTTAATACAAATGCAGTGTTTTTGCAGGATTTTTTTGTTTTGTTTTATTGAGCCTACTGTGGATCCAATCTATAGTCATTAATCTTTAGTAAAAAATGAATAGTTTTTTCTTCAGTGGGATTGTTCACCAGTTAATTCTAACGATATCACTTGACATTGTCTTAACCGGGTGATTGTAACGCTTCATGTCTGTGGTTGTTTCAAAATGGAATTATGGCTTAACTGCAGCTAGCCTCACACAACAGGAGCATATCCAATCACATTTGTGTGAAAAATGAGACACGCCATATTTTCAATTACATTTCAGCATAAAGGGATTGTTAATCCTGTCTCCTGTGCTGCCAGAAGCCGTTAATGAATTTGCTTATCCTCTGAGATGCTCGTGACTTGGCCTCCACTTGGGGAAAAAATAGGAAGCAGTCTTTTTCTTTGTCCTCCTCACACAATACTGGCTCTGACTGTAATGGATGCAAATCTATTCACACCAAGGTTAAAGAGTTTGTTTTGCTGAAGCTGCTGCTCTGTTTATGTACAAAGTTGTATCAGATGATCTCATATGCTGAGGCCCCAAGCCATGATTTGCAGATTGCTGTAGCCTCCTCTGCTGGCTTTATCTGCTTAGTGATTTATTGGATTGAAGATTTTTTTTTTTTTTCCTTTCAGAAATATATTTTCTCAGCTTTTACAACAAGGAGACCCAGAGCTGTGACAGCTATAAACATATTTGGAGGTCGCAGAATGTGATCGTGCACACTAGTGAAAATAGTATTTGTGGTCATGAGTGATGATTTAAAATCCCAATATGTCTCCCACAGGTTGAAAATATATGGGTCCAATCTTGTGTGGGTGAGCGGCAACAAATTCTATTATTTTTGTTGTCATTTAATCATTTTTTAAATGAATGGATTAATGGTTTAAATAGTAAAACATGATTGTCACAATTTCTGAGAGCCCAGTGTGACAGTGGAAGTTTTTTTTTTTCTTTTTTTTCTCTCTGGCCAGCAGTCTAAAACCCAAACATACCTGCCTAATGAACAATAAAACAGCTGATTTAGTCTTTGATTTGAGCCAGAGCCAGCTGATGCACAGACTGTTTGCATACATCACGCCTGGTTCACATTAGGCAGAAGGTCTGGTCCGCGTAAGGTCTGACCCAGTCAACAGTTAGCTTGATGATGGATGGTGTATTAATACTCTGTCCTTTTTATTGTCACTGTGGATTACACAAATTAGGGCAAACAACTACCTACCCATTCAGTCTTCCCACCTCCCATACACACACACACACACACACGCACACACACACACACACACACACATTTGCACATTGTCCCCACACTATGCACTGTAGCTCTGCCTGTGCTAATACTGCTAATAGTCTTGATGTCTTTGTGTGTGTTACCTTTATGGTGAGCTAAGTTCCATTGAATTAACTCAGATGAATCTGCAGATGCATTACATCACCACATCTGGCTTACATCACCAGCTTTTCTTAATTCTCCCCAGTGACAAATGGGAGTTTTATCACCAATCCTGTCTGCTCTACTTTTCGCTTTGCTCTTTGCTTTTCTACATGAGAATGACTATTTTTAAAGATGACTTGTGTGCATGTGTGCATGCTGAAGGTTTTACACTTTGGCGGTTGTTTCACTGCTTGGATTTGTAGTTTCTGTGGGCGTTCATGTGGGTTGTCTGTCTGAGACGTTTGTGACACATGTGCGCATCATGCATGTGCATACAGACACACAGAGAGGTGACACAGTCACCGTCATTAGACCTTCACAGGCATCTGCTCATGCCTGCGATGCGATGCCATCCTTCACCTTCTACATGACAGTTGGCCATTTAGCACTAAATTTATGCCGCCCATGCCCTTTATCAGTGCTTTCTGTGGGGGGAGAGAGGGGCACACAGAGGGCGTCACTCAGCATTCTAACTTTGATTTGTGTTACCGCTTTTACTCAACCAGACATTGTAATGATATGTTGGGCTTCTGAGAAGCTCTGATGGATGCCCAAGTAATACACATTCTACATTAAACATTTACATACATCCTATTAGAGGAGTTCTTCCACAATATATATAATAGTCATGTCAATTACCATTTTAGATAACCACAAATTTAACTTTGGCATTGCCTTCAAGTCCTGAGTCTGACAGATAGAGAGACCAGGATGTAATATAAAGCACTATTTTTTTTTTTTTTTTTTTTTTTTGTAAGGACCCCTAAAATTGTATTTTAAAATAGCCGTGAACAAGATTGTAGAGCTGAAAATAAACTGGACAAACTACATAATGGCATCACTTTCAAAATAATCTTATTGGCTTATTTACATATCAACACTACTATCTTCGATAAGCTAAAATTAGCCAGGCTCTGAAGTGAAAATTGGATAAGTCTTAAAAGTATAAAAAGTATTTGTGATGATTGTTTTCATGCAAAGAGTTAGAAAACTACATTGATACCATTCATTTCTGTGCATGAAACCTGGTCCTGGAGCGAGGATAATGGAGCTTTCCTTTGCAAACAGACTTTCTGCAGTTTCAAAAATACACCTACACAATGTAGAAACATCCTGACTCTCCCTTCTGCTTCCAGTCTTTTGTAAACTAAGACTGAAAGGTAAATTATGTTAACTGCCTCCCAGCTCTACAATATCTCCATATTCAAAGTACAGACAAGGCCATTTCAATTTCCATTTAACTCTTAAAAGAAAGTGACTTTCCCCAAAATGTAAAACTGTTCCTTTAAAGTAATGAAAGGCTGAGATAACAGTCAGAAATGCTCTCTAAGCAGACCAGTGTGAATAATAGATCCAGGGGTTTGAAGGCTTATCAGGTACCAAAACAATGGCAGTTTAACAGAGGTTCAGGGTATTTTCGCCTGTTCAGTGTTTAACTGGGATGAGACACATCTTATGAAATGATGACAGGCAGTTATCCTGGTGAATGAGTTTGTTTGGATCTGTTTGCCTCTTTGGGAATTAAGATCTGATCATTATTCAGGGAAAGTGCTGCTTTGATAGGAGCCAGAGATGAAAAAGTAAAGAGAAAACAAGCACCTGGTGAAGGCTTATTATTTTGTTATCACTGCTGCACATAATTCTGTGGAGACATTCAGAGGACTGTATTTTGCAAGACTTTGTCAATGTCTGAACAGACACTTTTTAAATTTCCCTGGTGGATAGACAAACTGGCTGTGAATAAGAAACTTGGCTGAATGCTTAGAGAAGGTCGCCGCTCCAGTTTGATGCCCTCTGAACTCTTACCTGAAGTTTACCTGAGTTACGCAATGATATGTTTCCATTTATCATGTGTCACTTTCTGCATTGGGAATTTCAGCTCCTGTAATATCTTATTTCTTTGCTCAGTTCTTTCTTGAGTCACTACAGCAGAATCTCTCTTAAATGTGATGACTATCAAGGTGCTATTTGAGGTAGCCACATTCTTAGATTTCTTTTTGCATACATTAATTCCTTCAGCGTCAGATACATAATGTTATGATAATTTGCTCTAATTAACCAAGCCATCTAAAAGCTGTTCTCATATGGTAATGAGCTCCATCTTGTGCGACATAATATTTAGGACTATAGTGGACTAAAACACATCATTTTGGTTATTAATCATTCCGTTTATGACATTTTGAAAGCATTATGTTTCCAAAGGTCCAACTACAATAGCACATGTTGAAAACTATGCACAATTTTCAATGGCAGGCTTTAAAAACTGTCATTCTTGTCTTTTCTTCCACTCTTGGAGCCCTCTTTACCTCTCATCTGAAGGGAGAAAGTGTGAATTTTAATTAAAACTGACTATAGCTACAGGCTAACACATTGATACCTCTGAAGGCATTGGAGGGTGTTATCACCAGCTGTGGGGGCTGAGGTATGCATTAGAATGTGTAGTAACCCTGATGAAGGGTGGCGATACACGGAAGTACAGAAATGTATGGCAGACAGACTCTAACAGCAGTTTAAGTGCTGATAACTGAATATTCACACTGGTAAATGCTTTGAAGAGTCAAGCACAAGCAATTGAAGCACTAAAATATGGTCAAGAGATCTGGTTGGTCAGTCGAGCACAGTCTCTGATACAGTCACAGTCCTCAGAAGAGCTCTAATCAGATTATTATAAGTTATAGTGAGAGTCCTGTGTGGGTGTATGCTGTATGATCAACACAGGTTTAGAGCGGAGGACGGTTTTGAGATTTTGGATCCTGATCATGTTGTGTCATCACTGACAGGTATAGTGGCACAGTGCTAGTTTTAGCATCTATAAAAATGCTATTGTGGGATTGTTGGTATAAAATCTTGTACATGCCTTGAATACTATAATATTTGTTTGTGAATCAGTTACTGTAATTACCATTCCCAATAGCTTTGCTAGTTTTGCTGTGCAGTTTCTTGTTGCTTACCAGCAAGAGTATATGGAAACACCTATATGTTAATCTTAGGAAGAATGATGAACAAATCTGTTATTGCCTAGGTACATTTCTATTCCATTTCTGTTTTGTCAAAAAGACCCTGTGAACTGTGAATATTATAGGTTTTCTTCACTGGTCCACCACTTCTCTGGTCTTACACATAGGACCAAACCCATAAGGGTCCTCTGGGATGAGGTGATATATGAAAGTATAGTATGAATGAGCCACCAGGAGGAACAACCTGAAGGACTTATTAACTCGGCATGTAGTATTTTTATATGCCTTGTTGAGTATACCTTGAGGAATTCAAGCATGAAGGCAGTAAGGTAGTGCTGGCTGTTATTGGCGGGTGGTACCTAATAAAATGACCAGGCTCTCAGGTAAATTAAGTTCTGGTTTGCTTTGATGGGCTGCTCGAGTCTTGCACCACTTGCTATTACATATTCATGTACGTGCCACTACAAATTGCATAACATGCACATACTGAAAAAGTGTAATTTTATGATGGATATGTTGTATATGATAAACTCAATGAAGTAAATTTGTGTCAAATTTAAAACCTATTGGGGAAAAAGAAGTTTTCTGTTTGTGTGTTTTTGTTTGTTTTTTTTGTTTTTTTTTTTTTTTCAAAAGGCACTCACGTTATCAGTTGAACTGTCAGAATTGCCTGAGTATGAAAAATTTACACACACAGTTTTCCATCTCTACGTTTTGAGTACCCCCCACTGAGTGCTCTTAACCTCCAATCCTGCTTCTACATACAAAGGCTGGAGTGGTGAACTGGGAAGAGTAATATTCAAATCAAAGCTGCCTGAGCGTATATGGAAATGAGGTCTAGACATGCCAGCCAGGCACATACTCACTGATATCCAGCAAATAATACAGCATGTGAACGAATAATCAGGAATAAGCAATCAAATGTAAAAATATCTGTGTTTATATAAATGTATGCACAATAATGGCAGCTTTTGTTTTTCTTTTAAGCATCTGCACAGAATGGATTCTGACCATAAGCCTGCCAAGCAGAAATAAAATTGTAATGATATAAAACAGGGGTATGAACATTTATAGTACATGTGGGAATAGCTGCAAACACTTTCAGACATTTAAAGTGTTGCACTCCATTGCACACATGAAAGGTTACAGTAGTAGTTATGCGAAGAATGGAGAAAGAGTGAACTTGAGAGAGAGAGAGAGGTTCTAATTTCTGCTCACCTGGCCAATTGCTGTGTGAAGTGGGAGTGACTGTCAAATAGATGGTTTTGAGAAGTTAAAGAAATAGTTGGAAGCAGTCTATTATACTCTGAGGTTGCAAAGGTGTGGGAAGAGAGACTTTGGGGACAGTTTCATCATCCTGTACTTCAGTAAATGTATACTGCTGCTGCTTTATGCACTACTGCAGTGAGATCTGAACTCTTGGGTGTTCAGAAAATACTTATTGGTTCTTCTCTTTTTCTCTTTCCGGGTGCTCGCTTGCTCATGGCTTTTGGCATTATTTCATCATCATATGTATGTATGTGTGTGTGTGTGTATATGTATATAAAAATTTCCCTTCTCACCCCTATGGCTGGTGTGTGTGTCTTCCTCAGTCTCGGGTCCTCTACCAGAGTCCTGGGAGTTTGAGGGTTCTTTCAACTGTTGTTGAAAAACTGGTAGTAGTGAGTTTTAGAAAGGTTTTTGTGTACTGCATTATTTTCCCATTGTGTTGATTTTAAGTATACTAACAGCAAAGATTGGAACACTGTGTGGAACTGGGACATGACACTGGTTTCTGTGGTGGTGTGCCAACTTGTGCCAGACCATCTGACTTGTAAAGTTTGTACCAGCATGGACAAGGATCTTAGTACTGGGAAGCTTATCACCCTGTTTTTCTTAGAGATACCCACTGTATGAAACCAGTTAGTTTAGTCTGCTTCAAGACTTCGCTGTACGTGCACAAAGCAATATGGACAGTATGGTGTCTCTTTACGCTTATCAGCATGGTGCTTATGTATACTGCGGCTAACCCATGATTCACTTCCTCATTGGTGTTCACTTGTCTGGAAAGTCTACTGGAAGTGTAATGGATGTTACAACAGCACTCAGTGTGTCTTCAGTGACAGTAATGCCCAGCTTCATGAAGGCTTTCCCCCAGGCCGGATGGTACCTACAGCAACATCAGGTTTTAGCAGGACTCAGAGGGTGAATTTCTTACCGTTATTGTGAAAATAACCCATTGTGAAAATGGCTCTCTCACTGAAGCCTGGCACATTTAGGTTCGTTCAGGGAAAGCACTCAACAGTGAAACTGTGCATCAGACTGAAGAATAAGACTTTTTAGAGGGAAATGTCACCTGAAATGTACAAGAAGCTTCTTTCCAGACATGAAAAAGAACGATTGAGGGAAAGCTTGATGGAGAAAAAGGAAGGTATACAAAGGTTTTATTTGAACACCAAATGTGCTGTCTGAGATGCTTGGAGCGCTCAGTGCACCAAGCACCCAGAGGCCAGGGTCATGCATCAACAGATAAGGGGGTCATGTGTAGTTGAAGTTAACCCTGGGGTGAAATGGTCCAGATGGACTGACCTAAAATTCCTTTTTTCTTTGAGAATCAATTAACTGGCATTAACACTTCAGTGACCACCCTGAAGACAGGTCTGGTGGTGTGTGTTATAAAGCTTCTGCCCTCAATGATTAAATCCAGATTTTGGGGCAATATAACAAACATTGTTCTTTTGTATGACTTAACAATTGGACTGCATCTAAACATTTTTTTCTTTGTCAAATTTAATTTTGCATAATTGTTGAGTCTATAAAATGTCAGGAGATTGTGGAAAAATGCAGTTTACTATTCCCAGAGCCCTAGGTGACATCTTCAAAATGTTTTTGTTCGAACAGAAGCCCAAATCTAATTTACAGTGATATGAGTTAGAGAAAAGTAGCAAATCTCACATCTGACCAGCTGGATCCAGAGAATATTTGGCATTTTTGTGGATCAATTCTAAAACCTTTATTTATGTAGCACTTTTATTAACTAAAATTCTTTCACAGAAAAAAGTAAATGACAAAAGCAGGAGATAAATCACATGCAAATAAAAACAACCACAGATCATAAAATGCTGGGGGCTACATTAAAAATCAAAAATGACATGAATATAGTGGTTTGAGTATAATATAACAATTTCCCTCTAAGGATTAAGGTTAAGATCTGTAAACCCTTGTGCAGTATACCATTGTCTACACATGATCAAATCTACAATATATGTACAGCATTTATAATAACTAACTTTATCAAACTCACAAATTTTATTTGCAGTGATAATATCCAGCTCTATGGGTTATTGATTGGGGAACAAGACAGAATGGGTGCAAAGTGGTCGTCAGGAGACCCACTGACTGTGGAAGGTCACCAGGTGAGGGGAAAATGACCCAGAATGAAAGCAGCTTGTAATCATCTGTATTAATTCTGTTTGAGCTCTTACCAGAGAAAACGCATCAGTCCAAAGTGACTTATTGATTTCATAAGACAGTAAAGCCAGCGGTGAAGCTCAGTAGCAACAAGCTGCAGGTCCCTTGACCGACACAATCCGTTGTCTGGAAGAAAAGGACCTGAGCAGAAGCGTGAAACCTTTTAACGATTCTCAATCCCTTAATGCTCCAAGGAAATCCAATTTCACATGGCCGTAATTGAAATTTATTTTGTCACCAAAATGGTGAGTCGACATCATTTATTGAGCTCTGTCTTTCCTGTACCTGGGGATATGTCTCACACCTCTACTATGTTGAAGATTTAACTTGTATTAATAAATGAATAATGAATTATTCAGAGGTATGCTGTGTTGTAAGATGAGTTTTTGATTCCTGTATTGTGATATACTGTACAGTAAACCATTGGCACGCAAAAGTTCAAATCCCAGTCTAATACAACCATCACAGTCCATCTTGATAAATCAGCATTAGCATTTCTAGAGCTGCGTAAATCTCTGTGGATCCCGGAGTGTGATGTAGAGACAGCCATGGGATCACCCTTCATACCACATAGCCACGCTAGTAACGCACAGCATGAAGAGGTCCATTAACTCTACGTGATTCCTTCCCCTCCTGCACTCCCCCTTCACCAAGCTCTGAAACACAGCAGGAAATATAACATGAATATAACAGTCACCAAAACCAAACTCAATCCCACAGTATTTGCTGTATTTGAGTTATGCTACACGTTAAAAAGTGAATGAATCATATTCCAACACTGAAGCAAAAGTGATCAATTAAATTAGGAGTAAAATACTTTTCAGAGGTGTTATGAATATTACATATTTTAATATGGCCATTTCCAATCAGTAATTGGATGACTTCATTAGCAAGCAGAGCAAGAAGGGAAAGATGTGTTGTAAATAGCAGTGTTATTTGTGTGTGTGTGTGTGTTTTCATCCCTGCCATTTAATTAGTGTGTTTTTTTTTTTTGGGTGAACACTACTGTTTGCTTTAAAATGCTCTTTCCTCAGTCTAATTGAGAGTTACAGCTTGTGTGTGCATCTGCCAAAGCCATGGAAAAGCATGTGGGTACTTGACAGGTGGGATCATAATGTCTGGCCTCTTGGGGGATAGAGAGACATGTGAAGTTGTTGCTGTAATTGCTCATGCAGGGAGGTGGCCTTCCCTTCTGTCTGTACAGTTCCATCAGAGACACAAGGGGGGCTGCCCCTTTTTGTCTGGAGTGATAACTTGATGGTGAAGTCATTACGCTTTGTTTTGTACTGTTTTATTGTGTGTGTGCAGTTCGGTGCATTTGCAAATGGCTTTTCCCTGTTTAAATTTAGAGTTGATAAATTTCTGCATCCTCAGTGTCTTTGTGAGGAGAAAATGATAATATATATATGATTTTGCTCATAAATCTGTGTATACATTTGGTATCGTTATGAATAGCAATTGCATCTTTCTGCATGTGTTTGGGTGTCAGGCTGTTTGTTTGTGTGTGATTTATGTTTGCGTGTGTGCATTTGTAGGATGTGTGCAGTTCTTTGGTTGTAACATCTGGCACCAGTGTGATTGCTGTGGTGAGCCCTCAGGCCTTTTCATAGGTGATAGATGACACCTATCGCAACCTGTCAGCCGGGACCCAGCCAGCCAACTAGCCAACCAACCAGCAGCCTTCGCTCCTTTATCTTCACCCCTAGTTTTTACTGCAGAGAGAGATGGAGAGATTGCAGGAGCAAAAAGAGTGACTCATTGCCATTTATAAATATAAAGATGCATGCAGTGTTGTGTTACTGTGCAGCACTGAAATCCTAACACTATGGTAAAAGGAAACATTTACTTATGTCAGAAAATTAAATTAATAAAAACTGAATCGACATGCAAAAGTTTTGAGAATGCCAAGGAACAGTTCTTTGGATATTCAGAAAGTAGTCAGTCTTTAGCAGAGGGTTGGAGCAGTTTGCATGCTTCCTGAGGCTGCAACATGTAAATCAGCATCACAGTGAATGTGAATGAGGAATCCAGATAAAGAGCATCCCTTTTTCTCCAGATGAGACATTACACTGGTGTCCAGGAACAGTCTGTGCCAGAAAACCTGCCAACCAGCTTCTGTCCTGATCCTGTAGGCTGAGACAACAATTAGCAATTAGACCCCATCTGTTGTACTGTTTTTTTTTTTTTTGTTTGTTTTTTTTTTTCCCCCTTTTCCACTTTCAGCTTTCATTTCTTTACTCTATTAGAGGTGCTAGTGGTGTAGGCCAGCAATAGGGCTGCCTTGTGTCATGATCTCCAGCCTGGTGATGTCATTTACAGAGCAATATCTTCATATAAAGTGTGACTGTTTAGACTAAAGCTAGATTTAAAGGGGTGTGTTAAGGGGTTATGGTTGAAAAATATAAATGATCAAGGCAGTGCAGCTACAGAGACACCGCATGGAGACCAACTAAAGAGCTATCTGTCAACTATTTGTGGGCTTTTATGAGTTTCTAATGAAGGTACAGATTGCAGATAGTGACATCATCACACAGTTGAAAAAGGGCTCAGTAATCTTCTCCTCTTCAGTCTCATACATCAAGAAAAACCATTTGCACTGCAAACCTTCTGCTCCCACCTCTACCGCCATGAATCAAAGATTGGCAAGACCAGCGTTTCACCAGAACTTAATGACTGAGACTCACTGTGTGAACTTCCTTCCAATTCCACCGGCACCGCAATAAACATCAGGAAAGCAAATTAATTTACTGAATGAATATCCTCACCTCAATTTTGATATGTCTGAATAGGAAAAACAATTTGTCGTAAATGAGCACAAGGTTTT
The DNA here is from genome assembly GCF_900324485.2 of Mastacembelus armatus. Taxonomy (NCBI): domain Eukaryota; kingdom Metazoa; phylum Chordata; class Actinopteri; order Synbranchiformes; family Mastacembelidae; genus Mastacembelus; species Mastacembelus armatus. Next base: position 6,884,518 of record NC_046638.1, on the reverse strand, counting down.
AAAGGAGGCAAAGTAACATGCAGCCATTTAGAAGCAACTCTGAGCTGAACTGATTTTAAAGTTTCAATACACACAGGAGAATTTTTAATGTTATATATCTGATTGGAGCTACACATGCACACATAGATCAACAGTACACAGTAAAATACATCCACACAACTAAAGCTCACACGTTAATGGATTAACCAGGGAGCACTGGGTGAGGTTTGACAAAGTGCCGGCACAGGGCAGCAGCGGCGGCTTTCCTTGTGCCTGGTGATGATAATTGATGGATGACTGTGGTGCAGGACACTGACAACCTGGTTGCCTGGCCTTTACCCTCTGCCAGCTCAACCCTTACATGTGTGAAATAGCCAATTACTCCGATGCCTATTGAAGGTAATAGGCTGATGAGCAAATGGTTACTGTGGGACAGTGGGGAACGTTGTAGAGGGAGGAAGAAAAAGATAAAGTTCTACCAGGAACAGCTGCCACCTTCCCCAGGCCTGCCAGGTACTGTGAGAAGACAGGGTCAGTTAGGTATTTTCTCCCTCTAACATGGTATCCCCATGCTGTATTGACTTAAAGTTTATGATCCATGATACAATCATGTTATACAGGAGCTAATTTACAGAAATAAATCCTCCTTTTAGAGGCTGTTAAATGGATAATGGAAACAGCAGCAGCCATACATTCTCAGGGAAGCATTAAACACCATTTTTGCTGGGGAATGGAAAGTCATATGCTGCATGGCGAGCTAACGCTAGCCAGCCATAGGATATTGACAGAACAATCCATCTTTATAAAAGACAGCCAACAATTCCAATCTATTTTCTGAATCGCATTATCAGAGGCAATATATGACTGCATTTAAATATATACAGGAGATGAATATATGGGGAGGGCAGTGAGGGGTCTGGTGTGTTCATATACAGTAAAACATCCCAGATAGAAAGGGGAGTAGTCTCTCTTCATAATTGGACAGGTTATTTTTACACAGTGCTGACGTCTTGGGCTGCTTGCTGACATGTGTACCCATATTTCTCTCAAATATTCCCCCTAATTCTTTTTCACCATCTCTCCATGCCACCTCCATCTCCCCTCTATACGTGCACTCTGCCCTCCTTCAATCTCCATCTCCTACTCTCCCCCATTCATCCTCACTCTCTCATTTACTTTCACTCTCTCCATCTTCCCTCCACTTCACTCTCATCGGTTGTTTTTCCTGTGCAGCATTTTTCAGTCTGCTGCTATTCAAACACACCGTAATTGACTGATGTTTTGAGCATCTTACTCTGAAAAGAGACACTGATTGCACACAGCTTGTTTTCCATGTAACAAAGGCTATTCACTTTGTGCTAATTCAATTGTAGCTAGACTCCCGCCCTAATCTATTGGTGCTTCAATTGAAACAGAGAGTAAATTAAATCTGGACATGGATATAATGCATCTTTTTTTTTTTTTTTTTTTAGATTTCTTGTTTACGTTCTTTGCAATTAATTCAACATCAAACAAACATATTACTGTGAATTTCTCACCATGGCAGGCTTTTTCTTGTTTCTCATCTCATTATCTCTGACAGATGTGCTGTCAACAAAAGATGCGCTTCCTAACTTCATCCGACATGTGCGGAGACTCGTGAAGGCAAGTCTAATACAGTCATGCCAGTATGAGCCGTTACTTTCACTTAAGAGTTCAAAGACAAACCTCGCCTGCTGTTGGAGTATGTCTTATGTGTGGGTGTATCTGGCCCTCCCCTACCTCCTGCCAGCCAATGCTGATGGATGGCCTGTAATACATCAGTGGAGCTGGAGCTGGATGGGTGGTGAACCTGATTGTCAGGGCTGTTCTAAAGTATAGGTCTCTCCACAAGTAAAATAGAGTTTTAAAGAAATTAGCTCTCACTGGTGCATCAACCCGAAGGTTACTGCACATTAAGATGTACAGCATGCAGTAAGTGAAAGTGAAGGAAATCAGTGTACTTGAAAGAATCAAAAGTGCATATGCATTTGTTGTAGGGCTGAAAAATATGATCTGACATTTATATAAGAATGAAAATAACAAAACAATTTTTTTTTTCTTATACTGGCTTATAGGTGTGTAGTCCTATGAATAATATGTTGGTCTGTTGGTTGTTCCACAACTGTACAATTATGTGGTAAATATTCCTGATCCCAAAAATGAAGCCTGCTGTCTTTGAATTATTCTCTTGGTGCCACTGTAAGAAAAATGTCTCAACAACTACTTGAAATTAAATTTTGTACATTTCCCATTAGTCCTGTCTGTATTTATATTATGCTAATCAGTAAATGTTAACACGATAAACGAATACGGTAAACATTACATCTGCCAAACATCATTGTGTGTATGTTAGCATTGTACCTCAAAGCAATGTTAAAGTCCATCATGACAGAGCTGCTAGCATTGCTGTAGAGTTTTATTTTATCTTTGACTGGATTTATTACTGTATGAGCAGTTATAGCTGCAGGACTTGGTTGGCTGAATTAACAGGCCGGGTGTTGTCATTGGTTGTCGGTACCAGATGTTGTAGCTATTCTCTGTTTCATTATGAGGGATTCAGACTTTATTTCTTGTAAAATATGGCAAGAGGTGATATTAGAGTCTAGCACCAGTTTGTGGTATTAGAACCAATATATGTAGACCGATAGTCAAGTTACTAAACATGATACAGTGAATTAGCCAAATATGATTTTATTGGCCGGAGTACTGTATATTTTGATGGCCTCCAAGCCTCCTGGCACAGTCAGGCTGTGCAGAATACCACATATTACTGATGTTGTGATTGACATGGGCAATGGGGCCTGGGATTAGAGATGGCTGTGCAGAGTATTGGTCTGAGGTAGAGTTGTGTTCCCTTCATTAGACAGGCTCAGGGAATGCCCTGTTGACCCCACACTGACCCCTCCAACACAATTACGAATCAGAGGCCTGGCGCCAGTTATTGATGTCCATCACTGACATGAGCAGCTGCACAGGGTTACGGTCTTACTCACTAATGTGAGCCGCAGTGTGTCAGATTCACTGAACTATGAAAACGAGTAAACATCCTGTGTGACTCATTGATTTGGGTTTTGTTATTTCATTCATTCCTCAATGGGAGAACAATTTTAGAAGGTAAATGTATTAACTTATAAGAAAGTCAGAACATAAAATGTACTGTGTATTTGGGATGTTTTTGAGAGAGAGAAATGATGGTGTTTTGAAATGTTGATTTAACTGAAATAGCCAGTTACCAATGACAGATTCATTTTTATCAAATTGGGACTGTTTTCATTATTGATCAATAAGCTTAAGTATTTATTTCAATTAAAAATGTTAGTGTACGAAATATCTAATATTTGTTTAATTTTGCTGACGTGAAAATGAGATTTTGCACTGGTAACATTACATACCTTTTTATTTAAAAAAAAAAAAAAAAAATCGATAATTATCAAATGAATAATCCATGCGTTCTAATTTTTCTTTAGATTCACTAAAGTAACCAGATAATTGTTTCAGCTTGGTATTTATAGCATATTACTCTTTATTCACTGCAGTGCAGTTTCCCCTCCACCATTTATAGTGTTTAGAGAAATCAACTTTCAGTAAAACAACTATACTACAGTTTCTGTCAGTGACTTGTTACTTGTATGCTGCATATGTTGGAAGCTAAAAATGACCCTGAATATTTGCTCAGGCAATGGGGAAAGTGACAGTCACAATTTCTTAGAGCCTAGGGTGCCATGTTGAAATAGCTGGAGTCAATAAATCCTCACATCTGAAATTAAACTGTTAATTAGGCGTCAGAAATGGTTGCGGTTTCTGCTGATGATCAGTAAGTCATTGCTTGAACTTCACATGTGCTGAATGAACAAAAGCAGAATTGGATTGTTCCGAACCTTGTGAAAGATGCCAGAGGTGCAGGATTGGAGCAAACACCCATGATATGGCAGAGGATTCTCTCTAAAACAAGAATAATGTTCTGGTGGGTGGCTCTTGTATCTTAGATATGAGCCACTCTGCCTCTATCCACCAGCTATAAATTTGTGTACACTGCTGCTCAGCTGTACTGTGTTGTTGTGTTTGTGATGTAATATCCTGGTTGTGAGGGTGGTGTGAGGGGGGGGAAAAAAATACTGCTTTTGGTTATCTTCTCAATTTTCCTTCAGTAAGGTGGCAATAAGCCAGCATTCAGGCTATTGATTTTTTTTTTTTTTTTTTTTTACCACTTCTTGTAAAATGAAACCTGAAATTGTTTCCTCTCCTTCCTCTCTCGCTTTGCAGGTTGTAGTTCCTGATAAACTTTGCAGTCTCTGATTTATGTTTCTTTTCTTGAGCCTTGGGAAAACAGAAGCTCTATTTTCACCACAGTTATATTTTTATATTGTTGTATGTTTGGCTTGGTGCCACTATACCTGCCCACATTGCACATTGGCATCACCTCTGCGTTTAATATGGCTCTTTGTTCCAAATTGAACTGAGGAATCCCTATTTACTCCCTCTCAGGGGTAATGGTGGGGAGTCCCTGTTAACAAGCCTTTGTCGCTGCTCATTGATGGAAGGCTTCCAGCTCTGGGAAAAGTGGCCTGTGTGATTAGTAAATTGTGGTTAATTAAATAGATGGAAGGGTCACAAGCAATGATAAAGTCAAGGGAAACACTGAATTATGAGGGTGTCAGCTGATACTAATAAAGGAAGAGTGCTCAGAAAGCATGGAGTTTGGAGTAGCCTTTAATAGACTGTCATTAAGAGCTATTAAAAATAGCCAGACAATGGCAAAACTGTTCTTGGCTGTCAGTTAATCTGCAAAACCACTCGAGTCTGTGTTGTAAATGCTGAGAAGTGGACTGATCTGTTAACTCTTCACCGCCAATAAGAGGGAGTCAATGAGGTGGACAACCAGATTTAATAATACTATACCTGAATGATCTGCTTGAAATGTTAATGTGAGAGGAGGTTGAAGTGGCAGTAGTGAATGATGTTCAGCGCAACTCAGGCTTGCTCTGTTGTTTATGTTTTCACGGTCGAAACATCAGTCTAATCCATCCAATCAAAAGCAGATTGGTGGGAGGTTATGCAGGAAGACAGGAGGCTGATGATGTAGATGGAGGAGAAGATGAATCACAAACATGATCCCAAGTGAAGAGATTAGATCCATATCAAGGAGAGCATGCAGCGGATCTATCTCCACTATCACACATCCGCTTCTTATCTGACTTTGATTTATGTTCCAGCAACATACAGTCGGTAAGAAAAGATTATTTGCCACTTGTTTATCTTCGAACAAGCAATGGGCCACAGTGCAAACGATTCCATCTGACAGAGCTTATTCTAAACAACCTCAAGGAGACTCCTGATGTGGTTGTGTGGTGTGCTCTTCTGTTTAAAGAGTTTGCCCTCTGCTTCTCTTAGCTTTGTAGCAGGTGTGTGAGCCGGCTGACTGTGTTGTCTGTAGCTGACCTCCCTGCACTAAGACTGGGCAATTAGTCCACAAAATGGCTGACTGTAAATTTCGTGCAGGAGGAGTTTGGCAGGGCCACCCCGGGGTGAGCTCCAACAAGGAATTAAACACACAATATTAGCTAACAGCAGTTTTATGATGGGAATAGCAGAACAGGGTGAGAACACGGGCAGAAATGCTGCTCCTCAGAATCACCCAGGGAGCTGTTTGATATGCTTCTTCTGCTTCTTTGACCAAGATACATTGTGTAGTTCTCATGAAGCCCTTTGTTTTGTAAAAGTTAAACTTTTATATACTTTCATTAAGAAAACTGAGTAAAACTTAGTTGTGCTGCTTGTGCAAGTTTGACTGCACCTTTTAACTACTCATGTTAATTATTTATTAAATAATTTATTCATTCTTTCAAGTTTATTTTATTTAGCATTTTTCTTCCTTCCACTCTTGAAGTAAAAACATATTTCTTGGCCAATTCAGAGATGAGTCTCTGTCCATCTGTCCTATTCTCTGGTTCTCTGTTTCATGTTGATAGATCCTTTACCAACAAATCTGCAGCCCACAAATAAAATATAAGCACCCCCCCCCCCCCCCCCCCACAACCAATATTATTCAAAAAATACATTCCCTATGAACAAACAATGATCTCAGCTTCAAATGATGTAGTAATGATCATATACTCAGCAGTATTACTGTAATTTAATAATCTTGTGCACAATAGGAACAATACCTTTCCACAGGAGCACCTCCATGTAATATTGTGATTTGGTAGCATATGATCCATCTCACCTGCCTAGTCAAGTGTGGAAATGTCTCCTAAAAGAAGAATCGGGGCCCTCGTAGCACATCCACTGGCTGAAATCTAGATAGTGTTGCCTTTTAATGACTAGAGAGTTTGCTGTGAGCTTACTGGGGCAGGGCAGGGCAGGGCGGGGGTATGGGTAGGGGGTTACAGAGGACGGTAAGCTCTGACAGATAGTGTTGCCTCTTTTCTCATAACCACCGGCTGATTTGTGAATATTGTTCCCCTTTGGTTTAATCTGCCGTGTGCTGTGAGGTGGAAACTATTCCCAGGAGCCTTCCAGAGTGGGTTGTTAATTTATCTGCCGAGTATTAACAGTGTCTTAGTAGGAGAACACACCCTGACCTTCTTTTTACCAAACTGAAGAGGGGAGACATTGACCTGTGTTGACCCCAAACCTTGAGATGGACTCCCATTAAACAATGAGTTGAGTTTTTTTTTTTTTTTTTTTTTTTTTTTTTTATATTCATCTTCCTTCATTCACCAGCTCTTACAGACGTTTATTCAGTAACACACTCAGTTATCCCCTCTCTGTTCCTGTAGGCCCAAACTGATGGGGTCACCCTTTTAGGTTTGATACACCAATATCTGATCAGCAACATTCTGAGCTCATTTACTGAGGGTGTGCCACAGGACAAAAGACATATTTGAAAGTGCGAAGTCCTGTCATGCTTCAGTTCAGGGTCAGATCAGATTTGTCGTCCCACATGAAACGTGAGCATGCCCTGCAGCTATCTGGACTCCATCAAGCATAAAAACAGGCAAATCAATAAAACACCACATCCAAGATGTATAATCTCATTAGATGTTCACTACAATGAAATATGGCCCTGTTTGATTATGCAATAGTTTTTGTCTGCAGTATAGATTTAGAGTTCTGATTTTATTGCTTCTTGACCATGGTTTGTCTGTTCTGATTCATGCCTTTGTCTCTCTGAAATGTTTTCAAGCTTGTTGTTCCAAATGTGTAACTGCAAATCTTCTTCAAGCTTAGATATGAAACTTTTTATATTGGCCCACATGTGAAAGGTCCAGCTTCAGGGCACAGTACTGGCAATGCAGAAAACCCTGTTGAAAGGGTCAATGGTTGGAGTGTGGACTAGAGGGGTTACTGACTGTACCTCCATCAGAAAAAGTTGTGATTTTACAATGAAGTGTTCTTTGACATGAGTGCTGTCAAACAGCTGGGGTTGCCATGGTGACACAACCAGGTTCAGAAAGTCCAACTTAGAGAAACGCCTGTGAACCCCCAACACTTCGTCATCTGACATTCAGTAATGCAGTGTTATAACTGGAAAATCGATGGCTGTCTTTTGGGATGAACTGTAGAGAGCTGGAGAGATGGACGGCGACACTGAGGGTTTGGTTCTGTGTTCAGGAGGGAAAGCCAGCATGAGTATTTATGTTCGACTTTGTTGTAATGAGCAGGTGCAGCTGAGGGCATCCAATTGTCAATGTAGAAACTTTTAAACTGATAATGTAATATAATAATGTTTAGTGTGAAGAGAGAGAAGTACTGTAACTGTTTCTCAACTTGATATTCTGACTGTAAACCGTAAGAACTACATTCCTCGCTTGATATTCTTTGATCAAGATCAAATCCTAGATTTGCAGCCATCGCTCTTTGTTGTGCCAGAAAAAAAAGGGGGAAACAATCAGACATTTCAGTGGTGGTGAAATTATTTTTCTTTTTATTGGCGCCGTCTCACGAAAATTCACAGACTACTTTTTAATTGCTTTTGAATTTACCTTTGTCACAAAAAAAAGATCATCCAGGAGTGGACGTGATTATCATCATCATCATCATCATCATCATATAAAATAACCAGCACATATAGTTATCATTTTTTAGTCAAATGCCTCAACATTAATTGAATAGATTTCCAAGAAGTATGGTATTTGTTTTTTTGTTTTGTTTTTTTCCTTTGGAAGAATTGTGCTACTTCAGTTGGTCCCTTACTTCTCAACCAGCACTATTATCAAATCACTCTGGAATTTGTCCAGATCTTTTGTTTATGACCAAATGTCTAAAATAAGTAATGTTTCAGATCAGTCTCCAATGAACAGTACATTGTGTTTAGTTCTAATTAGAAAATGGTAGCATTCTAACATTTTTTACTCATGCTAACTCTAGACTCACATTATCCAGATGTGTTATTCATGAACAGAGCTCCAGAGATAACAACACATGTTAAACATAGTTTTATGAAGTGCCAAATGGATGCACAGCACTCTCTATTGTGCTACAGGACATGAAGCTGTATTTGTCGTAGCCAGCACTGAAACATTACCCGTTGGACACTATCTGATCCAGTTCCCTAAATTGGAGTGCCAACACACCAGCATGCAGCACAGCATGTTAAATCACACACATCTCTTTCTCTCTCCCCCTCTTTCCTTTTGGTTGTCATCTGCTCTTGTTTTCTTATCAGGAGGACGGAAAATAAGATTTGTACCCCCTGGGTATCATCATAATTCCAGACTAATCTCTGCACTGAAAAATAAGCATGTGATCCATCTGCAGGTCCGGTATTACGGCTGTAGCTGAAGCCATTCTCATTCTGGAGCGTTGCAGTTTAGCTGAAGGTTTTTAAGGTGATCCTGAGGCCCATCTGGTTTCAGCAAGGAATTAGAGCCCCCTTCATCACCCCCACCCCAAAAAAAAAAAACATATAGGAAATGAAGGTGTGTTTGTGCACCCACCAGGCTAGCTGAAGCGCTTGGACTAGCACATTGAACAAGCCTATCACAACACACATTATAGAGTACATGAAAGGGGCCAGCGAAGGCCTGCTGCTGCATCGATGTAGAGCAAACACAAATTATTGTGCTGCTGACAGTCTGAGTAGACTGAGATATACTGTTTGTTTTTCAGCTTTCCGAAACCTTATTATTTTTGCCTCACTGCTCTGGAACGGTTTGGAAAATTGTAGCAGTTGATTTGAGAAAACCTTAATAAACTGGTCATATTAACCAGTGCCCTGTGGATTGTACAATTACTTTAAAACTACAGATTGCAAAAATAAATTTCAGTTCAGAAGAAAATATCTGCATCAATTTTATTGAATCTTTTTCACCAACGTTACTTTTATGATTCACTCATACTGCCAGAAGCTGGAGGAACACACATTAGTTTTTTTTTCCACTTTATCACCATGAAAATCTTAGCTCCAGATCTACTATAGAGGCTGATATGCTGGAGCCATTGTTAGTGACACGCAGAGTAAAACCATATACCCACCACCGGCATATATACTTGGCAAGGTAATAGAACAAGCTGAAAACACAAAACATTGTCACCTTAGCAGCCATTTGCCCATTTGCACAGAGTATTAGCATTCAGCTGCTAAATATTAAGCTTTTTTTCTGTCTGCTATTTGATGCTGGGTATGAGGTGTGCAGTGGAGTCATAGCTTTTTTTTTTTTTTTAACAATTCATTATTCACCAATTGTTAACATAAGTTTATTAGTTTAGCTATAGGGTTGCTTGCCTTCACCTTTGGTACAGTATTTTCAGGTGACTGTATCAGTAATTGGCAGAATAGATTCATCAAACAGTTTTATCTCAACTGACATCGGTAAGAACTTGAGGGTATTGTCATTCTGTCCATGCAGAGAGGTAACATTGGTGATATTCCCCAAAGGCCTCACCTAGGATGCACCAAGAGACTGCAGGTGTTTATGCAAGCGTCCACATAAGACTTAAATAGATGGAGCAAAACAGGCTGGCATGGAGTTTGCCCTCTGAGCTCATTGTTTCTGCAGATCTGGTTCCCTTCCTCAGGAACACAAATCTCTCATCCACAATCAAAGGTGTATTGACTTGGTATTGACAGGTACTCCAGCCAGCAGTCTGAAATCAATCACATGCCTGTTGTACATGTTTGCTGCTTGTTGTCATTGAGAACTGCCACCTTGAGCTTCTGTGACAAATGGATTAACTCTCACCAATTGCTTTTTTAACATGCATGTTTACATATTAGAAAATACCAACCATTGTGTAATTTTGGTTCAACCAGTTATTGAAATTCATCTATACAAAACATTTGTTAAAAAGACTGTTTGAACATAGACAAAATTCATGTCGTGTGGCTTTGTAATACTTTTTATACACTTACCCAGTGGAAGTTTACACAGTATAGCTTAGCTGGGGATCTCTGGTCTTGCTACTACAGTATATGTCAGATAATATAATGAAAAAGGGGGAGACCATGCAGTATATGGCCACAACTATCATTAAACACCTCAGGCAACAGGCTCATGCAAACCTATGGACCTCTAATATGTCTGTGTTAGGTCTACAAATATACTACACATATACTTTACAGCTATGCTTTATGCATGTGAAACAGTTACTGTTCATCACAGGGTGGTGTGGGAGCTCTTAATAACCATCAAGGCTAAACATAGGAGAACCAACATCTTATCCTTGATTCCTCCAGAGCTCGTGCATGTTGTCCTGAGGGCGTCCTGCTCCACGGGTGGTGTCTGGGTCATGGTGTCATGTGGTTGAATGTTTTCATGGCAGCAGGCCACATGCTCTGCAGCCTGGAGTTGAATGAACATGAAAGCAGACAAGAGTATCCAGCAAAAAAAGGTAGAGGGGAGAATCTTTCAGCCCTCTCCTCCTGTAGCTTAAAGTGTCAAACTGGATGTTTCCACTCTGAAAAGGTCACTGCTTTTACATTTGTTAAAATGATGTAGTGGTTTTTGATCTGTTGCTGAAACCAGAGAAGGATTCCACACATAAATAGGCATTTCTGACATACTGAATAACCTGGGAGGGTGACTGCTGAAGTTGGTACACAGTTGGTACAAAGTGTGAAAAAGATGCTCTTGCAGTTATAGGTGTGTTTGACATGGATAAAATCTTTCATAATTCTACTGTATATATAATTTCATTTTGGGATACTGATTCGTTTCCACTGGAAAATTCAATTTAAGGGACACTAGTGATTTTACACAAACAACAATTGAAGTACTACTGAGCCTGTAAAATTTTATAATTTCTTCTGTGAGGAGAAAATAACCACTGATAATGTAATAGCAATCAAGCTTATTTCAGCTTTGGCCTGGAGACTAAAAATTTATAACAGCCAGCCTCTGTTATAAAGCAAGTGTGGACTTGAAAGGTACTGGTATTTATCAGGCAGGCAGGCTTTAATGAAAGATGTTCTTGTTGCATTAAGGAACTTCAAGATACTGTACGCACATCCCAGCATAACATGAGGTAGACTGTTTGTTTTGTTACTTCACCTATATAATAGTAATAGGTCCTTTCTTTGTGTGAACAGGTCTATGATCTCTAAGGTGTAGAGTACATTATTTATTATAATTATTAGCTACGTCACTATATTCAGAATAACTTAAAGGGAATTAAATATTTGATTGAACCCTAGTGATTTATATGTAATTGATATGTTTTTACTTGAATCACCTGCCCTGAATGGTCCCTAATCTTACTGATGTAAAAATCCACTATATCAAGTGTTGGCATCAACATACATGCATCAACCAATGGTTGGTTCTGCTTGTTTTCTTGAAATGATCCAACACCACCGGCAATAAATTAAAGAGATCTCTACCATAGTATAAACTGTATTGAAGAATCTCTTACTACATTGCCAACCAGTATTTAAAGTATTGTCATGTTGCTGAACCCTAATTCAGATCATATGTATTTCATCCAGACAAAACCTCTCAGGTCTGGTACTGTCGGTATAGACAGCACTCACAGCAGCACCGCTCAGACTAACATTTCATCCCAGTCGTTTTTATTCTGCTCTTTGGCTTTTTTTTTCCCCTGACTTAACTGAGTGTTTGGCACATGTCACTTTCTCAGCAGTTTCAAAGTGAGGTAGAGAAAAGCTGGAAGGTAACTGTCTGATGTGCGCTTCGTTTCATCTCCGCACAGACAGGGAAACACCAGGGTTAACCAGATTTTATGTGTCTGCATTTTATAGTGTGCCTCTCTGTGTGTGTATGTGTCATGCACTGTTTTGCATGGAACTGAAAACTCCTTCAGACTAAAATGTTCATACTTGAGCCAAACAGAAATGGGTTAAAATAAAAGAGTTGAGGTTGACTAAATATGACTAAAACTAATATGGACTTTGATCTCAGGAGTATAACTAAATTTAGAAATAGCTGGCAAAATTGGCTCCAGTCACATGAAACCAATAATTTATAAGAAGCAGCTAGTGGATGCTCATAAATGTCTAGGTTACTAATATTTCATCATTATTAGTGAGGTAGCTTCTGTACATAAATATGGTCATATTAGCTGAACATGCTAATCACAGGGTGAAATAACCTACCAATTCCTAATTAGTGGCTGTAATTGGAATAGTTTGAAAAGAAAGTCATTGACACTGTGTGGGGAGAAATGAGTTTAATTTGCTATTCAGGCATGAAACTGATGGCTATTACGTTAATCCTCAAAAAACATTTCATGCATTATTATGCAAAGCAACCTATTTTTATCCCTGATCATGTTCCCACATGAATGAAAGCTTTTTAATAATTTATTGTCATTGAGAAAGATGTTTTGGTTAGCTTCCCGCAGTCTGGCCACGCTGGCTTTGATGCACCCACCTGTGAATTTGTGTGTGCACACTGGACTAACTCCCGTCAAAGCTGTCATCCACAGAGCAAGCTGTGACAATGATTCATTCACAAAAGTGCCTCATTTAATTACTCCCAAATCAGGTCACATGTTACCCAGAAGGAGCGACTGCCTTACAGCGGCAGTGGGCAATCAGTTCTGAGCCACTCGTCGCATCACAGCCCACTCTCAGATCCCCACAGCTTTCCATTCACGTGAACAGGATTTCAATCTTCCGTGCTTACACCAAAGAGACTTCTGCCCACCTGGTGTGTCAGAGCAGGCCTAATAAACCTGTTTATGTATTAAACACTGTGGGGACACCAGATTTCCGGTCAGACATCGCAATAGACTAGTAATCACAGCAATAACTGCTTCTTATTAAATCTCCAGCACTTTTAAGATGCTCTCTTGTTGCCAAGGTTACCATAAGCTTGCACAAGTGTTGGAATACAGACTCTCTTCGCCTAGTCTGGATGAACAACACTTCTGTTCCAGCCAGACGCAAGCTTTGTGTCTATTAGATTTAATAATACTCATATTTGCAATATGTGAAATATCAGCTTCTCAGATGATGAGTGCCTTCTTTCACCTTTTCTGCTGCCAAGAGCTTTCCTGACAATAGCAGTGATTGGCAACCACAGTCACATTGATAGAATGGAAATGAAATATCCACTCAACGATTTACTTACTTTAAAAGTTATTCAGATGCGATGCATGTCAGCCTGTTGAACTAGATGTAGTGGAATATTGAATTGATCTTTGTGTTCCAGTGAGTGACAGTCAGTTGTATTTATCCTAGAAGAAGAAATCAATGCAAACACATTCTGTGGATAATGACTGTTATTCCCTGTTTTAGACAGGCAACATTCTGTAGCTGTTGTATTTTTGTTGCTCATTTTGCTGTTAATGTGAGCGTGTCAGACAGAGAAAAGCCTCTTTTGGTCTTAGCATTAGGCAGAAATGTCTGAGTGCATAGGGTCTGCAGCTGGCCCATAGTTGTGACCTGCATTACACACTTGGCTGAAGGTTATACCTCCAGCTTTAAGGTGAGCTCAAATATCAGTTTGTCAAAAATGCAATTGAAGAAACCTCAAAATACACCCATCATGGTGAGGACAAATCGTTTCTCTATGCCCCGCGATGTGAGGCCCATTAACTGAGAAAATGAACACGATTGAGGGCCCATTTCTACTCGAGCAGGCAAAGGGCAGAGCGGATAATAAACGACCACTGGACGGACAGTAGGAAAGGACAGTGAGGAAGTAGAAAGGACAAGAGAAGGAGACAGAATCAGCAGTCGTCAATGTGGAATGCATGCTTTATACACATATGGCTACTTTTTCCCCCACATAAATGTTAACACACTTTAAGTTTCTTGTAACACTGAGTATAATTTTCACATGAGTCTTCCAGGGGCAAAAAGACAAACTATACATCCAGTAAAGCTACAGTATACCTTGTCACAAAGTAAATAGTTTTATTAAATGTAACTATAATGTCCTAATCTTGCCCTTAGGTCACATTGGAAATGCAGTCTCAGGTAAATTCAGCCTGTCACAATGTAAAACTGACAGCCATTAAACAGCTTTTATCAGGGTTAATGCACTTTTCAAAGAGCATCCTTCACTCTGCATGTCCCATTGAGAGGTGCTGCTTGACCTCAGGCAGAGACTACTGTATCAGTCTTGCTTCACAGATGATGAGAAAGACCATTTGGCTGAAGGATGAGCATCTTAACCTTTAGGGGTCAGTGAGTGCCCCATCAGAGTGATGGTCATCCAGGCCTGTATCCTGAGAACACCTTTTCACGTCTTCAAGTATTGGATTGGACTGTCAGCAGATTCTCTGTCTAATATTTAGCTTGTATTTGTAGGGAGGACATTGTATTTGACCCTCGATATTTTACATCTTCCTTCAGTGCTGACTATAGGCAACTAGACAGGCAGCCCTCCTTGCTCCTAAGCACTTCTGTGTACCACAAGCAAACACAGCACCCATGTTCATCAAAAGCAATATTATATCTTCACTTCCCAGTCTCCCAACAAAACCCTTTGATGTCAAATTGACACTTTAGTGAACAGCACTTCATGGATTTGATATTGCCTGGCAACTGCAGAAAGCCCACTCACTGTGGCTTCTTCAGGATGAGGAGTGGATGGTAGCAAGGATGGTTTGGGTGGCAGAGACGCAGCAGAAAGATGGTGGATGATATTAACCATAATGGTGCTGTATGATGTAGGTTTCTGTTTGGCTTGCCTCCAGGCAGTGGAGCAAAATTAAAGCCCCGAAAATTGGATTATGGAGTCCCTGAGGGTGGGATGCCCAGTAGCCAGCTGATGAGCGCTCATCTACTCTTAGCTGTGTTCTGCACAGCTCGCCCTGCTTGTTGGCTGGGAGGCCAATTTGTTAACAATTATAGCTCGTTAATGTAGCTTCCTGTTAGTGAAAGGGGGTTCCACAATAGACAAAGCCTATTGTCTTACAATTATCACAGTTTGAGGGAAGACAGTGGTTGATATGTTGTCTCTGAATTCTCTGGCTTTGCTGATTGCCAATTTGCTTTGAGGACCCCCATTACCAGTGACGCACACACAGTGCCTACTGAGTTATAAATATGCAATAAATGATTTTTATTTTCTCTTTTATTATTCCACTTCTCATTACTAGCAGTCTATGTTCATATTTCTGTTTAAGGTACTGTACTGTTGATGTATGCACTTCTAAGGTACTGTACATCACACTGTGATTATGTAGAAAGACCGGCTATATAATGCTGCTCATCTCTTTATAAGTAGCTAAAGATTATTTTCATTTAATCAGCCGATGACTTTCTCAATTGAATCATCGGTCTGTAAAATAGAAGAAAGTAGTGAACAGTACATTACAGCTTACTAAGGCACATAAGCAAAATTGGCCAAAGGCGAAGTCCTAAAATCACTTGTTTTGCCTGATCGATATTACAGAACAGAAAGATATTATTTAGTTAATGAAGAGTTAAGGGCAGCAAATCTTCACCTGTGAAAAACTGGAAACCAGAACATGTCAAGCATCGTTTGTTAGTAGATAACTGATTATCAAAATCACTGTTTCATCACTGAGCCTATTGCCACTATGTGCTGTAATGGTCTTTACTGCTTGATCTCTCTTTGCAATGTGCCTCCATATTTCCCTTAGAATTGAAAACATCACAGTTTAACATGTCCTCCACTCAGGGATCAGATAAATGATCAGGTAGGTTACCCATCAGCCTTAGGAACCATCCCCTGCCAGTGTGCTGTTAAGGAGCAGTCAGCCATGCCCCAAGCTCCTCACAGGAGCTGCTCACACAAAGGAGCTTATTGTATAACTGCATCTCAGTTTTAATGAACCAGCACTCCTGCTCACACACACTCCTCTCTCTTCTCCTGTCCCCTCCCCTGCTCCTGCCTCCCTAATGAATATCACAGCATCCACCCTCATTATTCATGAGCTGGTATCAGCGTAGTCATGTGTGCAGAGGCTGGGGAGGAAAAAGGGGGGAGTGTCTCAGTGAGCGAGAGAGCCACAACTCCGGCGTGCGAGTGGATGCATCTGTGTGTGTGAGTCTGTGAAATAGACAGAGCAGGAGAGGATAGGGGAGACACACTGATTGGTGCTGAAACGGCTGCTGCTACTTGTACCACTGCTGCCCTGCCATTCACATCAGAACCTTCATCTGCTAGACTCAGCTGGAGCTTCCTCTGTGCTGGGGTTCTTTATGACTGTCTGAATGTGTGAATGGGATGCCTGAAAGAGATGCTTGCTAAGGAGTGACTGATGAGAACCAGCACTCCGTTGTGGAGGGTGACCCCCCTGTGTCTGTACCACCACCACTACTCGGGGAGAATTGGACGCCTGGCGTTTCCACGACAACTATAATGGGCTGCAATCTGTGCACTTTACAGAAGCGAGAGGAACACTACAAGCTGCTGTATGAGATTGCACAGGTGAGCAAAGGCACGGCCGACTGTGGCACTGATTGCATGTGTTATGTGTGATTCAATATGTGTGCTGTGCTGAGAGCAGTTCTAGGTTCTGCAGCTTGTTGTTAGAAAGAGGTGTAAACCAGAAGCCTTGTCGAGAGTGTTTTAGGGAGAAGATGGCAAAAGGCATGAATGAGATTAATAGATAAAACAAAAGTGAAGCAGCATAATGGAGAGAGAAGGTTCACAGCAGATGTGTTTTGAGTAATGAACAGTTGCTTGGAGAGCAGCTAGTGTGTAAGCCATTCATCCTGTTGGAGAAGCTGTGCTGAGGGAGCAAGTTCTTTTTTTTTTTTTTTTTTTTTTTTTTTTTTTTTTTTAGAATAGTAGCACCTGAGCCCATGAAGAACTGCTGTATCTGTGCCACTTTTCTGAGTCTTTGGATGATGTTCAGACTGGGTCACTGAACATATTTGGTCTTTCATTAGCATTTTTTTTTTCTTTTGGCACTTTTGGTGTCATTGTGAGACTGAAGTGTTGTGCCAAAAGATTTTATTTTACTTCTTGAGAAACAGTGTGTCTTAATGGTATTGATTTCAGCACACAAACAGAATCCACAATTATTACAGTTTTAGATCCATTCATGCTTCGTTATACTACTGATGCAATTTTATTAGAATTTAGCTTTTTTTTTGGTTTTATATCTGGGCATTTAGAGAGTTAACAGACAAATAAGCAGAGGACAGTACCTCAGACTCATGGGAAGCAGAGCAGATAAACAAACGCTCACCTATCCACCTCCATTGTCCTCATCAGCCCTCTACCTGTGACAGGCTAATAACTGTGAAGCTCTGTGTCTCCTGGAAGTGGAGTTGTTCTCATCCCCCTCCTCCAGGAACGCCTGCTTTCACGCCACTGTGATCACAGACTCATTAGCCATTTTATACAACCATCCTGTGCATTAATTAGACGTGAAATGTCTCTCTTTACCCTTGTGACGCGACAGGATGAGAAGCAGCGTGGGAGTTAAACCGCTGCTTGGGTTAACCGCTGCCTGTAGCTTTCCACTCATGTGCAGCACAAGATCCTGCCAAACTCTGTTGACAGACGGTCACTGATTTGGGACTGCATCAATGGTGGGGGAAAGCTGAGGTGCAAGCTTTGAGATCAGCAGTGAAGGAGGTTGCATTCACTAGTGGTTCATTTAATATTAGCAAACAAACAGAACTGTCACGGGACCATGAAGGATGAGTGGGTAGCCACCGCAGCGCCAGCCTCTCCTCAGAAGGACCATAAAAATTGTGCTGTCTTGGTGCTTATCTTGGCTTGTGCCTCTCTCCGCACCAGTTGTTTACATATAACACTGGCTCCCTTTCTCGTGGTTTAACAGAGTGGATCAGTATCTACCAAGTGGGTCAGTCTCCAGGGCACACTTGCTGTTGACAGGAGCTCTCTGGCATGTCTGTCCACCCACTGATATACTGAGCTGGTTCAGGCTCGAGCTGCAACATCAGCACCTACTTTGTGATCACCACTGTGGGAGGGAAGACTGGGAGGTTATAGAGCATGGAGGAAAAAGACTGGGATGGGAGTAGAGAGTTAGTTGTTAAAGATGCAGTTGTTTTGAGAAGGTTTTAGGGAGGGGAGAAGGGTAAAAGGGAAATTAAAGAAAGCAGCAAACAGGTGAAACATCATTCACACAGGGAGAGGAATAAAGAAGAAAAGGGGGAATAAGAGAAGGGGAGTTTGGGGGGTTTTAAATAATCTTTTACTGATTGCAAAAGGAAAGCAGCTCTAACAGGCTGCATGTGCCTGCACACACATGTTGTGGGAGACAGCAAAACAAGCAGGTGCACCTTCAGCAACAGCAAATGCATAAAAGGAGGAATGCCACGAGTGGAAATGAAGTGGAAGACGAACAGACAGGAGCGTCTCTTCCAGGTAGCGGAGCGCTCCCCGCAGCTATGGAATTTTGTCACAGTGTCTTTGTGGTCAGGAGAAGAGTGTTGTGACAGTGGAAAGCTGTGCTCAGTGCTCATACCACCAGCAGCCTAATCCTTTTTCTTACAGATCGTCTGTCTAGCTTGCTCAGCTCTCATCCTTGCTCCCTGTTTTTTTCTGTCATCCTCACTCCTCCTTCCTCAGTTCTTTGTGTCTTTTTGTTCTCTCGCCCACACACACCTAGATGTATGCACACACACACACACACACTGTACTCCGATGATTATGCAGAGTTGGTCAATGAGAGTATGCAAATGAGCTGGAAGTGGTTGGCTGGTGTCACAGCGTGACTGACTGGCCTTGCAGCAGGTTGATTTGAGGAGCAGGAGTCAGTCACAGCGGTTGGTTAGCCGCCTTCCTCCCCTCCTCTTCACACCCAGAAACAATTTTGACACCCCCCCCCCCAGCCTGACCCCACTAGCTGTGGGAGATTTATGACTAGCTGGCTCCCTCACTCTCTCGCCATTCCCTGCTTCTCTCTGTTCACACGGCTGCGGGTGTTCTGCATGGAAATGTGCTCACCTTTCTCAGCTGGCCTGCAAAGCTATCTCACAGGGCTGACATTTTTTATTTATTCAAACAGCTTTCTTGCCTGGACAAGGGAACACAGGAATCTTCTCTGTATTCTTGCCCTGTTTCGCACTTTCCGAACTCTCACTTTATTTTCATGCACACTACAGATCATCCATTGTGCATCTTTTTCTTTCTTTGTCTTTCTGTCTGCCTTTCTAGCTCTTTTTTTTTTATTCTTCTGATCGCTCATCATCTTTGATTACATTTATTTCAACCTTTGCTCCAGCCTGCTCTCTGCTGGAATCCACTCCACTTAACCTTCCTTTGATTGTCCACTGGAGAGCAGGTAGCAAGACTTTTTTTTTTTTTTTTTTTCTTTCAACAAGGAATAAACCTCGTTGAACCTTTTTGACCTGACGTTCTGCAGCTCTTACACCAAAGACAGATTCTTCCAGCTTGCATTCTAAAATCAGGCTGTGGCTCATGCCATTTTTGCGGACAGTAACATACTGTAGTTGTTTCACTTTGTGATCCGTCGGGGCTTTGTAATTCTCATTGTGTCCATGAGCTCCCCTCGTGATTGTCACGCATTGCCTGTGTACTGTTGAAAGCTAGTGATGTGTGGCTTTTTCGGGGCTAATTAGCAGGATGGCAGATGTTGATGAGAGGAGCAGCGCAGCATAGCTCAGAGTTACATGGGCAAGATGGTATTATTGCAGTCTGCAAGTGTTTTCAATGCATTTTTGGTCTGCACTGTTTTTTGACAAAAGACAGTTTTGCAAATAGTGTTGTGACAAAAATAAAATGACCAAAACCATAAGATGTGAGGTCTCAGCAGTTAAGCGATGATAATAAGTCACCACTAGGCTACAGCAGCAGCCAGCTCTTAATGTTGCACAGTAATGAACTTCATCTTTCTTAGCACAGCCCAGATCCTCAATCTTTCATTCTCCTGTTTTGTAAATTTCCAATGAGCTGTTTTCTTTTTTTTTTTTTTTAACTAGAAGTTTTTGAAAGCAGCATAGCCAGTTTTCTAAGTTTTATTAGACAGAGTAAAATCACTCTGCTGCATTTTGAGAAATGAATGTAAAGCAGCTTCCCAGCTCAATGAGGCACAGCAGTCCCTGATAACTTGCTGATGCATATGAATGAGAGTGAGGCAGCCACGACACACACACACACACACACACACACACACACACACTTCTACAAGAAACAAAAACACAGTCTTAGTGAATATTGTAAGTATACATCCAGAAAGCAGTGTTCATGAATGTTAGAGCGTGACAGCACTCCTGAGGCCGACTGTAATGGATTCTCAGAGTTTAGCGATGTCATGTTGAGTGTCACCACTCTGACTGGACGGGACAGACTGACATGAAATGAAGAAGATCTGGAATTCATTTGTTCCTGGGGTGAAGGTAATTCTCAGGAGTTGGATATTGTATTCTGTGTAGTAGCACAGATGTGAAACCTGTGGACCAGAGAAGGTTTTTAAGGAGGACACAGCTGACTTGCTGCTGCTTATGCGACACCGCTGGCCATGTGTGTAATGCATATGCATTCGATAAAATGTTGAGCAGCTATCACAAGAGCCAGGTTCTCTGAGAAAGGGTTTGGCAAGCTGCTCCGGACTGCATGGATCATTGCATGGAACTGCAGTCAGCACCAGAAACCACATTTGTGTAACCAAGGGCATTCGTTTTGCATGTGATTAGAGTTGCAATAGTAGCAATAGTAAATTTGGATGTCCAGGCCTTAAACAGGATTTTTTTTTTTTTTTTTTTTTTTTACTTACTGTAGATAACATTAGTTGATGTATAGTTGGAGCACTTCTTAAACTGATAGGGAAGAAACTCTGCCTATTATGTTGTCTTAACAGAAGATGACATTATGGGAATAATGCTTGGTCAGTTTCACTTATATTTCTCAGGAAGAACATATTCAGGTCGTGTTTTCTTTCTATATGCTCTACTTCATGTGGTATGTAATCCTGCTTAGTGAAACAGTTTGATCTGCATTTTTGCATTTAAAGTGGTACCATGTTATTATTAACGGTATTAGCCTGTATGGCAAGTGAAAGCTGGGGATTGTGTTTAGTAACCTGAAATATTCAGAGGTTGAAATTATTTGTGTTTGGGATGAATTTAATTAAAAGTAAAGTTGGCACACTTCCAGTGACAGATACAGTAAAAGCAACAGTTTTTCTCAACAACGAGGACTTCGTGCTTTCCTTAATCTTATTTGATGGTGTGTTTTGGTTGGTCAAAAAAAGACAACGAAGAGATTAACTTTATCAGTGTCTGTCACACTTTTTGGCCTTTTATGGACCATGCAATGACTTGAGAAAGAAAATAATAAGCTGAATAATTCAAAGTAAAAATATTTTTTTTCCTTCTACTGTGAAATGGGAATTCACTTGGGATGTACTGGAACCAGTAATCCTCCTGCTTTGCTGAGTATGCAAGTGCCGGTGATGGCTTTGATGGTACATTAAGGCTGTTGAACTGCCACATCTTCAAAACTATCTCCAGACAGTTGGCTACAAATGTTCTCATCCATCCTCTTGTCCCATTATGTCTTTTGAAGGATGTCCCTCAACCATTAAAATTGATAGGAGTGAAGAAAGAGGGGGAGGAGAGGAGAAAACGTGCTGCTTGATTGATCTTGTGTCCTCTCAGAAAAGATCAGCCTGAAACGTATCCTGGGCTTTCAGTGGTTTTATAGTTCCCAAGCAATGCAAAGGTCCATATTTTTGAAGCTTTTTGTTAGGTATGTGGAAAATCGGATGGACACACTCCCAAATGCTTTTCATGCTGTAATATAAAGAACAGTATTTCTGTCTCACATTCTCTTCATCACTTTCAGTGCCGTTTCTGTGCTTCATCCTACAGCTTCTAACCAGATGCCTTATCTGTCAGCCAATCATGTTTGATAACAACACTAATGGATGCCTGCAAGCTTTTCCATGGACTGACTTATCTTAATGACACAATCTTTTTCCACTTAGGATGTTTACAAATGAGCTATATGTACCTCCCTACACTATAGTATAGTACACTATCTCCTAAAACTGTTCCTTCCTGATCTGGTTCAAGATGCTGCAGAGAGCATTTCATAACCACAGCCTCACGCTTACTGTGCAATTGTTTTTAAGCACATTTTTGTGTTAAATGAGATGAGATTAAAAAGAAAAGTTATGGTCCAACATTTTAGCATGAATGTGTTTGCTATTCTCTATAGATACAGAGGGTACCACAAGACATAGAGTCAATGGGCTTTATCAGTTAGTCCACTAAATCTCACCATGCAGGAGTAAGAGGGATTTAAGAAGGAGCTGATGAGTTGGCCTTTTCCTTTTCATCAGTTTCTTATCTCAATAAAAAACTATCTGACCTTCTCAGCCACACTTCAAGTTTCTGGGCACCCTGGTCTCCTTGTGCCTCTCCAATCCAACATGAGCATAGCTCTTGAAAATTACAGCATGTGCTTCTGTCTGTTTTTGATTTCTTTCATCTCACTCACAGCTACCGTCAAGGAAGAGCCACACAAACAAATCATGACATTTTCCTTAGGGAACTAGAGCTGTTTATCACAATACACATTTCTCTACATTTCGCTGCTGGGTGTCAGGTGTGGAAGTACTTGTTTTTGACTATCATTTATTGTACCTGCACAGAAATAATAATCTTTTACCTTTCTGGGTTTTTTTTGGGGGGTTTTTTTGTTTTTTGTTTTTTTTTTATTTCCACATCATTAATTGATTGGGATAAGAATCATCACACTCTGAATAAGGCTCACTTTGGCAAACATGGATGACATCAGTATGGCATCATGCGTGAGCAATACCAATCCATGTCTTAGTGTTTTATGTTTTACTTTCACATGCTCATCAAGATCAAAGGCTGTCAGCTTCAATCACACTTAAGGAGCAGTGGAGAAAATGAACTACAATCCTGAGTAACTCGATTCCAATCCCCAGGGGACCAGAGCTATTTAATGAATTGAGCCCAGTGTACTGTAGGATGACTCAGTTGTTATGTGTGTAAAGAACTGGGAAATGGCATATTACAGTGGCTTGGGGCATATAAAATATTTTCTGGCATACTTTTCTCCCAAGACTATTATTAGCCATGACTTGTTGCCCTCAGTATAACTCAGAATATGACAGTCTGCATTTAAAAGCAGCCCTTTTTCCTTTTCCTACAGTACAGACGATTTCAAATGATTTGATCAAATCTGAATCCAGTTCCAGATCTGCATTGTGAATACAGATCCTTTCTAATCCCTTAACGAATATGTTTAGTTTTGGAGTTAGTATTTAGAAATGTTTCAGTTTCTATCAGAACTGGTTTGCATTTGTACTTGATTGCTCTAAATGCGTGCGTGTGTGCGTGCGTGTGTGAATTTTATGAGACTGTTTCCTGTCCCAACTTCTGTTTGTGTTTATATCATCTGTAAAGTGCGAACAGACTCGACAGCTTGTACTTTTCACTACAAACACTGGTGAAAACAAAAAGCAATGGGATACACACTGGGGGCTGTGCATCTGCATCCAGGATTCCTCTTAGCTGATTATCTGTGTTTAAGCAGACAGACGGCCCTCATTAATTTATTACCATTCACGAAGACATATTTTCCCTTATCCCCCTAATTAGTGAGAATTGTACAGCTAGGACCAAAGGGGATTTTAGCTAGAAATACACACTATACTTACACATCTTACTTATACAACTACAACAAATATGAGAAGTTATATATCTCTGAAATTGAAAAGCCTGGAAAACTTTTGTTATGCACAGTGTGGTCCTACAAGAACACAGAACTAGAACTGTTTCGGTTATGTCAAGTGGAAATTTCTGTATTTGTTGATTGTCTGTGTTTTTTCCAGTGATTGGACATAGACAAGAGTTTCTTGAGGGGGAAAACGATTATAATTTAGCAAACCATTAGTTAAAATCAGTGTTCCGACAGTTGTTAACCTGCTTGAGTGCTTTTATTTTTTCCCATTCTCTGTCAGCACCTTTGACAGGCTCATAGCAGGACACACCCTCTTGAAATTCGGCAACCAATTAATAAGAAAATCACAATAATCAGTATGATGCTGTCAATCAAACGCATCAATAGGTTTATGTATTAATGTTAATCAAATGTCTTGTCTCCTCAGGGTGAACTTTAAATTTTTGATCATTACATTATGACATTATTACAACGTCATCAATATTTAAGAAAAGATTTCAGTTGGTCCATTTAACGGTGTCAGTATTTCTTATCCTTGACTATAAGATAAGATAAACTTTATTCATCCCCAAAGGAAAAGCTGGTTTAATGGTTGTTATGAATACCAGAACAATGAATTACAGTTACTGTCAAAAAAAGCTTTGCTAATCTGTTTTAATTTTCAAATGAGATTTTAATTAATTTGGACAACTATATGATCACTGAAAGTCAAATATTTAATTATTCAGTCCTAGCCTTCTTCATCAAACACACTGGAAA
Source organism: Mastacembelus armatus (assembly GCF_900324485.2). NCBI lineage: Eukaryota > Metazoa > Chordata > Actinopteri > Synbranchiformes > Mastacembelidae > Mastacembelus > Mastacembelus armatus. Next base: position 6,859,721 of record NC_046638.1, on the reverse strand, counting down.
GAAGAAATTTTGCTAATTTTTTTGTACATCATACACTTCATTTTCTCGTGATTCAGAGTTATTAGTATGGGTGTTTTCAGTACTGGTATTGGATGGTGACAAATACACCATTCTTTTGTCGCTGCTGGTGAAATGAGAGAGGACCTGACAGAATACACAGGCTTTTCTTATCTGTACCATACAATATGTTCTGCGTCCAGCCTCCCCCCAGCCGTAAGATATCAGCTCCAACATCGCCGTTGACATTTGGAGAAATAGGATGGTGTCAGGGCAGGGGCTGCCTGTGTGATCTATAGTCGATAAAAAGAGGTGACAAAGCCTCGGGTTCTTGTGGAAGATGCTTTCAGTGACGACCCTTTTTTTTTTACTCTCCCGCTCTCATTTTCTTACATTGCCCTTACTTTTATCCTTTAATCTCTGCAGGAGTCCTACGACTACGGAGTCCTACAAAGGTGTGGATTGTCAGGTGTGGATTGTCAGGTGTGTGCGTGTGTGTGTGTGCACACATACTTATGAGTCAGTGTGGAATGCCTGGTGCTGGTATAGAGGAACCATGCTTGTGTGTGTGTGTTGGGGGAGGTGGAGGGGTGGTGCTAGGGGGGTGACACAAAGCCCCCAGGGTGAGACAGCCTTGCTGGGTGTCACTCCACAGGTCAGCAGGCACCCCCTGCAGCTCCCATGATAAACCCAGCCTGACAGCCGTTTGATGGGAAGGGTGACACACACTCACACCTCCCTGCTCCGACAGCTTGCGTGGCTAGGCCCAGGGGAGGAAAGTGATAAGAAGCTCCATGAATGCGGCTGCTGCAGTTATGTTAGCTATCTAACAGTCATTCCTAAGGGCTCAAATCCAAAGAAGGCACAAAACATAAGGAGCTAGTTATATTAGGTGTTATTATCTGGAGTCCAATAACCAGACAACAAAACATTTAAGCTAAGTTTTTTTGTTTTTTTTAAATAGAGCTTGAGGGTTTCTGTTTTCAGATTTCTGTGGCTTTATTGTTGCTGCTGTCACACTGACACACTGACACACTTCCAAAGGCCTCACTTTTAATGAGCTGCATTTGCAATGAGAGCATCACAATGGCTTTTTAAAAACACCAGCTTTTCTCGAATGAGATCAATGCCTCATCAATGCAGGGCGAGTTTCAGCTGACAGTTTAGAGTTAATGTAATTTAACTGGATTGAAAAATCTATGTAATAGTCTAGTTGCATTACCATTTGAAGCTACGGGATCTAAGGGTTAATTGATTTACAAAGAATGTTTCATATGGAAGTGTGTAAAATGCTAATCTCCATATGTTAATCTCCATATGTTTTGCTGCTCTGGAAAGTCAAATGAAAGCTCCATTTTAAAAGCGAGGCATCCTTCTTTTTTTTTTTTTTTTTAATCTATCGATATGAGGATGTCAGAGGAAGTAAACTATTTTTACAACACAACACATTGTTAGCTAGCAGAAGTTCACAGTTGGATGTAGATGCAATCTCTGCGAGGTTGGAATGGCGATCGTGTTTTCTCCCCCGCAGCACTGCAGTCAACCCAGCACCTCCTACACAGCCCAGATCTTCTCACTGTCAGGTCTCCTTCCTCACAGCCACACACAGGCAGACTAACACACTGAGGAGGGGGCCACCTGCCTTATTCAGCTCCTTCTTTCTCAGAAACTTACATTCAGAGATTGAGCTGTAAAGGCTTAAAAATCTGTTGCTCTTCACTCATAGTTCATCATAAAGCTTTGCAGTATACTGTAATGAATTTGTGTAATCTGGATTTACAATGTGGACTGCAGTCTTATAGATTTGCTTGACAAGAACAGGCTTTTACCTGCCAGAAGAAATTATAGACTAGTTTCATTGTCATATCATACCATTTTATTTTTTTAATATCATTTCTGACATAACCGGCTCCTTCAGCTGTTTTTGGTGAGCCCATACTGACCAAACTGTCCAGAGCCCTCTAGTGCACACTCACTGGTCTGAATAGTACTATTGTTTCCTTACCTGAGGCAAAGTTGCGCTTCTCAGTCATTTCTCCTTCCTGACCAATTCCTGGTTTGAATCATTTTATCTCTGGGACTAATATCCCTTCCGATATGAAAAGACAGAAGTCATTTTTCACATTCCGTCCCAGGTAAAAGAGTCTGAGTATCATTGGGTCTTTTCACGTGCATCTAGGATATGATTGACTGGCAGTTTGGTAAATAACATCTGTCATAGTGCAAGTTTTGCATTAAAGTGTTGAAGTGAAGTGAGCCTGCTGGCAAAGCTCTCAGTTGGTTTACGTTTAAACCCTCGGCTATGGTCATGGGCTCTGGATCGTGACCAAAGGAATGGAAGCACGTAAATTAGATTCCACTGTGAGTAGATGGACTGGACATAAAGGACTGGGTGAAGATCTTTAGATTTTTTTGAATTTTCCAGGCATGTCCTTCTGGGTTGAGCAGACAAAATGAAGGGATTACTCTACATATCCTGTCTTGCTCAGGGACTCGGGGACATCTCAAGACACCCCAGAAAAAGCTATAAGATGAGGCTACAGAGAAGCTTGTTCTGCCTGGTGATCTAGACATGGGACAGGCATAAGCAGTGGCAAATAGTTAGATATACATGCCTATATGAATACTCCACAATGAACTTGAATAAATGTTGACATAAAGATAATACTTTTTTCAAAAATCAGAACTCTGGCTGTCATTTTGCAACTTACTGCACATAAACGGTTTATATGGGTGTATTGGAGGTGCAGACTTCCTCTTAATCTAATTGTCCTCTGGGTGATGTGTGTGTGTGTGTGTGTTGGGGGTACTCCATTAGTGTCATCGGCATGTCACTACCTCTGAGTGTCATCGGTTTATGTCATTTTCTCTCCATCACTTGTCAAATGTGTAGTGGGAGGGGCTGCTGTCATCACACAGACACGCTGCGAGCTGCCTAAAAAAATAACACCGAGTGCTGAGGGCTAGAAGAGCACAATGCGGTCTCAAAGCTTGAGACTCAGGAGCAAATGCTGCTTTGTTAAACTGTTAAAATGAGTGATTAATGCAAGTAATATACAGTGTGTATGATTGCATAAAAGATATTGATTTGAAATTGCCACCATTTTATAGTAATAGTTAAACAAAGGGAATTTGAGGGGCGTGCTGTGGAACTGAAGTAGCCAAAGGGAATTGCACAGAGGTAATCAATAAAGGATTGTCTGTTTTTAGACACCGAGTTTGTGAATTAATCAATAGCAGAGCACGTTTTAAAGTAGAGGGAGTCGGGGCTGGGATGAGGATGGGCTACTTCCTCCACTTGAGGGCTGCTATTCATCAGGAAACTGATGGAACACCGTTAAACAGCAAACACACAAAAAAAGAACAAGGAGTAAGCACATAACTCTGTCGACGCCGCACCAGTGTATTTGCGTGTCTGTGCACTCTGTATAGGGTGGTGGAGGGATGCAAGTGTGTGTTTCTTTGCATGCCGTAACAACATATCGTGCTCTCTTGCTTTTTCAGCTCTCCACTAGATTCCCCTGCTCTAGGGAGAGAGTTGTATTTCAGGAAACAGAGTCTGGAAATATCCCAGTTGCTTGGGGAAAATCTATCACACTTGCTTGTTCTTTATACTGGAATGAATTTGGCAGTCACACAACTGAGAGAGTTCCGTTTTCCTCTCGGTCTTTGTCTGACAAGTCTACACCGCAGCCCACGCCTCAGTGATGGCCCCAGGTGAATCTAAGATATATAGGTCTTCTTTTACTAGAAAATGGCAGTGGAGAATTCCTTCATCTCACACGTGAAACATCCATTAAATACAGTTGTCGCTTGTAGCCATGATCTACTGAAAATGATCAAAACAGCAAAAATATATTTGCACCAAAAGCAGGGTGTGTACATGTATAATATTCATACACTGTCATGTAGGATAAAGCTGAAATTTATGCTTAGAATGTAGGTCACTTGGGTTGTAAATAAAAGCCCCTAGAAGGGCAATAAAATTCAGTCATTTTCTGTAACAAACCAAAGATAAATTCTTTGTAAAGTGAAAAATGATCCGTCTGTGGGATTAGAAAAGGTAAAATGCCGCAGCACGCGTAACGCTTGAGGTGACTTTAAATTTAGAAGGCAGGTGAGAGAAGAGCTTTTTGATTACTGAAGGACAAATCCTGACTCTGGCATGTGTTAGTAAAATTGCTAAAGCAGCATATTTATTAATGAACACTGTATCTGCTGGGTGAACAGGTGGGTTCATTTTGAGAGTCAGTTACAGTCAGTTCTTTTGTTTAATCCCTTTACTCATATCTGCTAAAAACATGAGCTGAAACAGAGCATAACCTGCTGCAGGGCTTTTCAATTAGTCAGTCTCCCAGCAAATACACACTGGTTGTAACTCTCTGTAACTTAGAATATCATCACTTTCAAATGTATTAAGATAACCTAGATATATTTATTATATATACAGTAATATTTAACAGTTCAGTTTAAAAATCTTAAAAAATTTTAGTGACAAAGGAATACTACAGTGACATCCTTACAGTAAAAGTATATTGAGATTGGACATTCATTGAATTTGACTTCAGCTGGATTTGTGTCCAGTCTCCCACTGGCAAATAGCATTTTTAACCATAACACTTTACGTAAGCAAAGCTATGATCACAATATGTATCCTGACCTTTTAACTAATTATGCTTAGGATAATAACTTCAGCTATACCTTAACCTCATATGGGAACATTTAAAATGAGTCTCATATGGCCGCTGTGTGTTGCTTGTGGGATATATTATTACTTGTTAGGAGCTAAAGTTGTTACATTTTATAGAAATCATGTATATTTGACATTAACATGCACAAGACAAGCCCGGTCTGTGCAACTGACCTTGTTTGCACATGCCATATTGATTTGTTAACCCCAGTTCTAATGAATAACGTTAATACTGACCTCACTCCATTTACTGTAGGTGTTCTAATTCAGGCTGACAAGTGCACAGAGCTATCATTACTTAATGTTAATCATTCTACGTGTGTTTTCCTGCAGTGGCAAGTCAAACCATCTGCCTGATGATCTAAAAAAAATACATTTATGTGACTTGGACACTTCCATGGACCAGCCAGGTGGGCTCTAAGCTGAACATCGTGCTGTATTCACATGAACAGACTCTTTCTGTACCCACTGAGCAGTTTTCCTCTTACGCTAAATGTTGGTGTTTGAAACTCAAGATGCCAGATGTGAGCAGGCTTTAACAGGTTGCCCCGCTGCTGCTAGGGACCAATTAGCATTTGTCATGACCAGTTTGTATGTTTTGAACACACATTTCTTTTCACTTGCAATATGGTTCATATTTTATTAGCTTCACTAATTGTCTCCATCTACAGCCCTCCTCTGCCTGTTTCCAATTGTTATCAGAAAATCACAGTGGAACAGACGCTTTTCTCCCAAGCAGTTGTGCTCATCTAATTATAAAACACTAGGTAAATGTTGAGCAGATGCCCTCCACCAATACCACCACCCCCCTGCCTACCAATTGAGAGAGCCATTTGGTCTCATTCTAGTGTTACATTGGCTCCACATGGAGTGGTGATCCTTGCCAAGCGGCTGCCATGGTATAAATGAACCTAATCGTTTGCCAGCTCTACACACCGTCCGACAGACAAGAACAAAAAAAAAACTTCCACTTCAGCTAAAGTGGTCTGCCATTCCTCGCTGTGGCACCTGACTTCGCTGCCTTACTCTCCAAGGAGGCATGTTGGTGATGAGGTCAGGGGATGCTGCACTATCTTCTAATGACTAATAGCTCCAGTGTCCTTCCGCGTTGCATTTGGCAGGGCCGTGACACAATTAGGCATCTGTTGGTAGTGAGGAAAAAGCATGAAAAAAAAGACATTATGGGAAGAGGGAACAACAGAGAGAAAATGAGATTTCTACAAATGTTAATGTAGCAACCTTTGATTTGGAACTACACATAACAAACCTGTTTATACCTAAAAGCAGCTTCAACTGCATCAAATGGCCTTGTTATTTTGTAGTTTGCTCTGTGGTGGCCTTTGAATGTTCCATAATCTTGTTGGACTTTGTTCATCTTGTCACATGGTTCAACCCCAATTCTCCCAAATACTTAAATATCCACTTTTTTCTTTTTCTGAGATCTGGTTCCAGCTTCTGTCTCTTCTTGAATGCAGAACATAACACTAGCTAAATGTCTGTGGAACTTGGCTAGAATATGAACTTCTAAGTAGGGCCAGATTTGAGTTCCAAGAACATCTTGCCAAAACGTGCAGAGAACAATAGAACAATAGAAATAAAAGCAAAACCCATGAAAATGTCTACATGTTACATTGCCTTTCATCAGTCCCTGTGGTGTTGAAGTGGCATGTTGTCAGGCTGTCCTTCTTGTCCTCTTCCTCCAGTGTTCACATCCCTTCTCCTGACATCATTACCCCTCATACCACGCACTCTGTGCTGGGCAGGCAGAGCAGCTGTCATTTCTGTCTGGCAGGAGTGTCTCTCCTCTCCACCACAGCCACAAGTGACCTGTTCCTGTCTGTTAGCCAGGACACAAGACACCTGACAGCAGCCTGTGTGATCCAGGTACAGGTTCTGGGTATGAGCTTCATTGGGATCTAAACCATGGCTGTGATTGCACTTAACAGCTGATTAAATTTTAATCTGGGCCTCATTGTCGTAGGGATAAAGCCTTGTAAAACAATGCTGACTTTATGCGCAGGTAGGGTGTGTTTGAAGTACATGCACGCGATAACAATCACCTGCGCGTACACATGGAGCATCCATTACACGGCCGGACTATAAATCTGCCTTGAAATTAACCAGTGAGTGGAGGCTGATTGGTGTAGCGGTCCCCTCGCACTCTCAGGAATGAGAATAAATGAGCAGACGCCGGCATGAACAATCGTTTATTACACCCATTAGCCTGAGGAACCTGAACTTTATGAAACAGGAGGAAACCAAACAACGAAGCCCAGTCATCACATACAGTACAGGGCTACTTCAGGTACCTGGTCCTCATAATCACCACCACCACCACACATGTATAACATTACAATATTATCAGATCCCCATCCCAAATTTCAGATCCATTCACACAATCAGTGGATGCAATACAATCACCTGCATGTTCATGGTGATGTCAAAATTTTTTCTGAAGTGCCAGTTAACAAGTGCAGCATTGCAATGCATCCATGAGCGCAGTTTGTTCAATAACACATTTTGTTCTATAGAGAAAGTTCCAAGAGATGACAGAATCATTAATCAGAAACTTTGCTTTGTGTTGCTTGTAAATCATTCCTCTCCTTCCTGGATGTGCTCTTCAAACAACAACAGCGCCAGGTGTTGTAATCAAGATTGGTTTGTTTGCTTATGTTTTCTGCATACATTAAAATTGCCAGGTGGACTATTTTTCTATTAATGTATTCTCCATCAAGAGCAACATAATGTTACAGCTCATTTACTGTGCAAAGCTTCAGGTCATTGAAACATGTTTTGACGGGTGTTTCATTACATTCACAATAGACAGGCAAACATTGTTTATGTTTTTTTTTATGTGAGGTTACTTTGTTCGTAGACATGAGATGTAGATTCTCGCTCATTTTATTTTATTGTCATTGAAAAATAAAGCAGTTTGCTTTGATTGTTCTAATGCCATTTATGCCATGATCCAGATCCTCCCTCTAGTCATATCTGCCAGTCCCTGTCACCTTTTTTAGGGTTTTAAGTCAGGAAGTAACAGTGAAAATGTAGCTCCCAACTACAATAAGCATTTGTTAGCTAAAAGTTAAAAAAAAAAAAAAAAGCTTAATAATTGAACCACTTATTTCTAAAATAAGATTAAAACAGATGACTGAAAAGGTAGTGTTGCCCAAATTCTTGCCAGATGGGGAAAAATGTTCATTTAAAACAAATGCAACAAATGCCAAATGTGTTCAACCTTTAGATATTTTATCTTTTTATGGTCCTCAGAAATCATTATTTAACACATCAAGCCAAAACAGTTAAACACATGGATGCACTGCTGAATGAGCACATGCCCGTGGGCTCAAGGGGCCCTCTGGGAGCCTCTGTTTGAAGTGACTATTAATAAAGTATGTTTTGCTAAAAATCAATGAAAATACTAAAAAAAAAAGATGCAAAACAAGCAAGAGAAATGAGAAACAACCACAAGGGACACAGGTAAAAGTATTTCACCTGATAATCAAGTAAAGTAGATGTGAAGTGGACCGTCCCATTAGGGAACAGGCTACAGTGACAGAATCATCAGTATGTGTTACAATCATTTTAATGTTGAAAGTAATAGTGAATGGTAAAGTCTAATGTAATATTTATATTTAAAATCTGAACTTAATCTGGGTCTGATGGAACTGCTTCAGGGACACATTCCCACATGTGCTGTCGAGCTGCCACCAATGTTAATTTCATTGACGAAGTATTTTTGTTATAATTTTCGTCAACGACAAGTTTTCACTGACGAAAACGAGACAACTAAATAAAAATTAAGTGATGACGACGAAAACTAAATAAAAATATACTGACATTTTCGTTGATTAATAAAAACGAGACCAAAATGTGAATGAGGGACATTTTTAGAAAAGATCCAATCAGAATCAATCTTCTTAGACCCACACACACATTTAAAAAGTAACTGATCCACCTAGTGACGCGGGATGTGCGAGTACACGACATCATCATAGCCTACACTGGGTTTCTGTCTGACTTAAACTATAATGAAATGGCAACAGCTGGAGAAAACAAAGAGAAGATATATAGGTCAGTTTCACATTTGATGCAATGTCATTACTGCTAAATACAGTTTTTCTTAAATATTTTGGAGTTGCACTTTTGCTTTAAAGAATGAAGAATGTCATATGCAGGTTATAAACAATGCATATCTAATTTTTGGTCTTTTATGGAAAGGCCATATTCCATATATATTTAATGAAACTTGTTTTTCATTTAATTTTAATTTAGAATATTTTGTATATTACAATAGTTTTACTAAATTACACTTAAATTAAACCCAATATATTTTAGTCGACTAAATCTACTGTAGATTTAGTCGACTAAAATATATTGGGTTTAATTTAAGTCGACTAAATCTACAGTAGATTTAGTCGACTTTGTATTTTCCACCACAGGTGTTTGGATTGTAATATTTTCTCAGTCGGTAGCTGATTTTATTGTGATTCTCATTACCCAGAAGAGGCAAAATAATTAACTAGGTCAATCTGAGTTTTGACCATTTTAAGTACACAAGTACAGTATTTTGGATGTGCCTCAACTGTTCCAACTGTGTAATCAGGACACAGTGGGAAGCACTGAATTGCGTCCAATTTCCTCTCACTTCCGTTTCTTTATTGACTCGGGCACCTGACAATGAGTGAGGATCAAATGGGTTGAGCGAAAAACCACAGATATCGACTCTCTTAACCTCTTGCTGGCACTTTCACTGCACCATGAACAACACAGTGGGGAGCCTTGAAGTGGATTGATTACACTTGTGATCACTCTTCTAAGATAATGTCCTTCCTTTTAATCATGCATTGTGCTGCTGCTCCTTACAAGGATAAGATTATCATCAGCAGCTTCATCACTGTCTCATTGTAAATGCTGTCCTAATTGGACAGCTCTGCTTTCCATTGGATGTTTTGATCTTATTTACCGCTGTGTGTCCTTCAGCTTGGATCTCGTGTGAGGTGTTTCTTTTTGCTGTCCGCCTTTTGTCAGTCTGCTTTCTGCTTTCTGGTCTATGGTGCTGTCTTCTCCTTCACGCAGAGAACTTAAATGTGTTGTCTTCACTTTCCAAGAGCTACATGTAAGGAGTTTTATTGCTGGAATGTAGATTGTTAGTTGCCAGGTGAAAGTAATTACTCTACAAAACACCCCAGGACTTCTGAAGCAGCTCTTTGTAAAGTCTTCAAAGTGGCAGTATTTGCAGTATGTTTTCTTGATCCCTGTGGTGTGGAGCTTTTATTCTGTGCTCTGAATTCAATAACCTTGCATTTACTCATTCTGCACCAGAGAGCTCTTATAATGCTGAGAGTCCATAAACCTGACATTTCATCAAACGACACTGGCCATTTACCTCATCCACCAGCATTGTGCTGTCTCATATTGCCAGTGTTTGAATAAAGATTTGAAGATGACTTTCTTGAAAGAGAGTTTAGCCCTCCCAGCTTCAGGCTATCATCACTAATCTTGTCCTTTTGTTCTCTTTGACATTGGCAGAACTGTCCAAACCTACTCACTGAGGCAGAGTTGATTTTGCCCGTTTATTCTCGTCAAGCCCTTCGTGGTGGGTGACGTTTGTGATGATACTAATGACTCAATTTGCTTCTGAAATAACAGAAGCCCTGGACACAAGATGTCTGCAGTCACACAACACATTATGGGTAAAAATAAATGTTTTTGTGAGGGGTACTTGTTTTAAACATTCCTTTAGCAGCAACTGTGGACAAGAATGTGACACCTTTTGTATTTTAGCTTTTTTCTCTCTCCTTCCATTCTTTCCTCATTTCTCTTTACATTCTTAACCTTTCCCTCCTATTCTTCCCTTTCTTTTCCTCCTTCCTTGACATTTCACCTGAACTGGGATCCCAGTTAATGGCTAACAGGAAGAGCAGTGCCCAACTGCAGGGGTCATTGCTGCTCTTTTAAACCTTCCCAGGTAATTGTTTCGACTATCAGAGCTCCACGTGCCACTGGCAAACATCAGCTGTCGTTCCTAAACCATCGACCGTGCGACACCCTCTCAGACAAAGAGCAAGTTGGAGAGGGGAGGAACGGGGAAGTCGTACGAGACGTCTTTGTTGTGATCATGCGAGTCTCTGGCATTATGTAAATAGTACTTATCCAGTGTTAATTGCTTCTGCTGCTAGGATAAGCATATCAAATGTGAAGGAAACAATTTAATCCTTTGAAAGTCTCCCCAGGCCTCCATGAATAACACCGAGCCTGGCATTCGGCACCATTGCTATTGCCATCTGCTACCTGTGTCATCTCAACTGCACCCTAAAACCTGGAAGATGGCAGATAATAAAGGCTAAATCTGTTTCATTGGAACTTGGATGTTATTTTTCTGGTTTTTGCCATTATCTGTCTCTGTTGCTGGGATGTGGACATGTGGTGATACTACTAAAAAGTCAGACTAGACATGTTTGTTTAATTTCTACAAGAATGAAATATATGCGTGGCAGTATTTCTCTGCCAAATCTTAGAGATTGATTTGGTGAGTACGACAGAAAAGAAAATAAATACTGAAATGTTTGGTTAATGTTTTTGTTGGATCCTTTTCTTCTTCTGTAAGTATAGAAGTACTGAACACAGGAAAACAACGAAATTGGCTTCAGATGAGTAGGCAAAGTTAGTGCAGCACTTTGGCTGTACTGTACTTTTTTATGTTTAGTTAGTATTTTGTACATTTTGAGTTTTGAATACTCTCACTGGCCACCTTAAGTCATTGTATCTTCTTTTTTGGCTGACTCTCAGCACATAAAGAGGTGTTCCATGACAGCACTTGGTTTTCTTCAGTCAGCATATGGATGGCACCATTACTCCTTACAACATCTTTTCACGCCAGCCAGGCCATTCTGCTGATCTGCACAGCATATAGCATCATCCAGCCACCCTCCATCTCCCTCTCCTCTGCCGTCCCCCAAACCAATTACGAGTTATCGCCGAGGAGGAGGCTGTTCATCCATTAGTTATTCACCCACCCAAGTGCTGCTTTTACTCTAATTTGATTTCTCCCTCCATTTTACATTGAAACTCACTCTGAGATGGCAAGATCTTAAAAGTTAAGCACAGAGATTAACTGTGCATTTCTAAAATCTCTTTAACAAATATACCCTGCATGTACCATTAACCTTGAACAAGCCGATTAACTTAGCACTTTGTTTCCCAGCACCAGCCCCACATCATATTTTGACTGTGCCGCAAAATTTCATAATCTAGCGAAAATAGATAGAAAATGATCTTGCGTTGAGTCATAATCTGTTAGTGATGAAGAAGGAACACTGTGTTGATCTAATTTCATGCAAAAGTGATCATAAGCAGAACAAGAGGATGCCGTGGATTTTATTACCCGGCGGATATGAGAAATAAGGCCAAGTACAATGACAAATCAAATGAAATGTTTACCCAACAGTCTTCCATGTGCAGCAATGTGAGAACCGCTTTGTGCTATTGAGTCTGTGTCTTTGCGTGTGTGTGTCTGTCTGTCTGTCTGTGTGTGTGTGTCTGTGTGTGTATCTGTGTGTGCATTTTGGTCCTGGTTGCCTTGGCCTTGATTGCCAGCCATAGCTGGGCTGCCTGTTATCGCTACATGGAAAAACTCAGGTTTTAGCAGCAGCATTTATTTTATAATGAATGCAACCACAGTGACCCACAGTCAGTGCTGGTCATGTTACTTCAGTTATCAATTGCTAATTATGTCATTATGTGTCAGTCATTGAAAAAGCAATTGGTTTACTAATAACTCAGTGGCAAAAGTAGTTACACTGCTCATTATCTTACTTTCTTTGTCTGCAAGCTGAATGCCTGCAGACAACACCAATACTCCTCACCTACATGTCACATATTCTGTATTTAATGTGACATAATAGACAATGACACATTATAGTTTAACAAGCATCGACATACATTTCAGATGTATCTGTCGACAATCACCATTTAGCTTAATAAAAAATGCACTTTTTAGAAATTAATCAGATTACTTAAAGGCCAACACAGTAGACAAGGACAGGTGTAATTACAAGTGCAAAAATAAAATTCATTCACCTGCTCCTGCAGCTCAAAACTTTTAACACTGAGTGCTGGGTAAAGATCACTTCGTCCTTTTTATAATAGTTGCCCTTGTGCTGAGCAATTACGACACAAGATTGGATAATAAACGTATGTAAAAAGGCACACAATGAATTTTAGAGCAGATTGAAAGAGGTGATACACTTTGAATGAGTTGCGCAATAAAGGGAGTACTCCACACAAGATTGGTGCTCAGAGAAGAAAATTGGCAGAATTCATCAAATGTTCTGTGGGCACAAAACCTCAGCAGCAGCATATAGGGCCTTTAATGTGAAAAATAGCCCAGGGGCCTTGTGCAGTGTGTTTTATGTGGTTGGAGGGGTTAAAGGAGGCCTGAACACTGGTTCATGAGAAGGTGTTGAGGGGATTGTCAGATTTCCCTGGTGGCTTTCTCTTTCTCTGTCTCTCTCTCACTCACTCTCTCCCCCAGTTTCATGTCACTGAAGCGCCCAATGTCGGGGAGTGATTTATGCAGTAATAAGGGCTGTACTGTAGCGGACCTTGGCCCGTATTTTATTCTGACACTTATTATTGAAATGAGACATTTGGGTGTAAAGAGGAACGCAAGCCTTTTTCTTTTTTCTGACCAAGAGGCTGTGGTAGCAGTTACGCTGACATCAAATCTCACCCTTTCGGCATTTGGAATTAGGGTGGGGAGTATTTAATTTCACTTATCTGCTGAATGTTCCCATTCTCACCTGTATATACCTTAACAGTTATGAAAATGCAAATTGAGTTTCAAAGGTTAAAAGAATTACAACACATTGATGTTGTTGGAGCTGCAGTGTGGCTGCTGCTGTTATGGTGCTTGGACCCGTAGACACGGCAGACTGTGGCAGTGAGCAGCTCTCACTGTCTCACTGCTCCTCCTTGCATGTGCTCAGTTGGGAAAATCAACAAACGGTAAAGGAGCAAAGTGGGAGTTATTTTTGATACTCAGCACCCTAGTTGTATAAAATCCAGTTCACTTTCTGCACAGACTGCTGTACATGAATGGTGGTTGGAGCTTTTCTGAGGTTTGGATAGGCATAAATCAGCAGTACAAAAGACCAGCAGCTGTGTTAAAACTTAATGAGAGATATCAGCTATGACTTTCAAAGGCACCCTAGGGGTTCTGGCCACGGACTACGAGCTGTAATGTGCCCAGATCAAGTCCAGCTAGCTTACCTTTCTGTCATATTTCTATTCTTGTGTCGTTAATAAAAGCATAAAATGTCCCCCAAAAAACTGCAACTTCCAAAAAGCATTTTCATAGTTCATTTCACGTCCAAGCAGGCATGTGAAATTCCCATTGCATTTGCAGCTACTGTGCTTCATGAGAGACCTATGCTAAGAAATATTTTCGACATTTTGGGTAATACTTCTTGCCAAAAGTTAGACAAGGCCACTTTTATGTCTGTACACAAAGTATGACGCTACAGCCAGCATAGGTTAGCAGAAAAAAATGGAAATATGGCATGGCTCAGTCCAAAGTTGAAAAAATCCAGATATAACTTCACAATTAACATATCTTGTTTAACCTGCACCAAACCCAAAATCTAATAATGAAGAGAAAACTTTAAGATGGAAGTTTTGTGGGAAAACAAATACTACTGCCCCCTCCTACTTCCCAGCTCCTTTACTCCTAACTATGAAAAGGCTAATTTATACAACCTTCTATCATCTCTCACCCTCACCATCCCCAGTGTTGTTCATCACTTTTATCTGAGGGCTCCCCGCAGCTGACTGGATGCTAAAGGGTCATCTTGCCTTTTCTCAAAGATGAGGAAATGGAACATGTGTGGAATCCATGGCTGTAAGCGTCGCACTCCTGAGGCTATATGACCTACATGTTAAATTTTCTCCATCTGCCTGCATACACATAACACCCCACAGGCTGCCACTCAAACCAGCAGGTGATGGCACACCAGAGATACACATGTTTAATGGAAGCTTACTGCATTTACAGATATTACACACAACACCCAAGGTTACATGGTTAAATAAGAGCCTCTGATGCTCTTGATGCTGCCACCAAAAGCCTTGTTTACTTGTCACTGTAGCAGAAATACAGTAGAAAGAATGACCTTGCTTTGTTCACTTTAGCACAGGTTTGACTGTAGGCAAACACTATCTCCTTACACTCAACCTTAAGCGCTATAAAATTGAAAAACAAAAACATTTCATTAAGATTCAAAGTGCTACATGCAAGTCATAAAGCAATATATGCAGTTAATTCAAAGGCATAAAAAAGCTAATGGACTATTAGAGTCTACTGCCCGAGGCTGCCTTTTCTCCTTGCAGAAGAAGTGCATCAATCACTTCTACCAGTAAGCCCCTGTGAGCTGCCAGCAGCATCTGTGCCTCCTGTCACACAAACAGTCCCTCAGCTGAAGCACGTGGCTGAAGTTGACATCTTAACAGATAAACTGGCCCCACTTTACTACCTCTGTCGCTACATTCTGCCCTCGGTCTTTGGAGATATTGATGGAAGCAGTAGCCAATGAGACAAAAGCACTGACAGAGGAAGACGCCTGGGGAGTTGATCTAAGCTGCTGTGAGTTTGTTCTTTCTTCCTTGTTCTCATACCTGAGAGATAAATGATTAGATGGGACACAGATGAGAGCACCCTCAGAACTGTGCTTTGCTGTAGGCTGCTTTACAGTGACTTGGGGAAGTTTGCAAGCAAGTCTGTTTGTGTGCTCAAAACAGCTCAGAACAGCTTAAAGTGCCATGGGATATTTACTGAAGCTGAGACTTTATGCACTCAGCTGTATCACAAGTACACAATTTTGAATGTCTTTTTCAATATGGGACTGCACCACGTAGGAAATGAAAGAAAGGAAAAGAGGTTTCATCCTTTTGTTACACTCCACTAAGCCGGCTTACAGCATTTGTTGTGAGAAAGCTCGTGGTGGTCTCGGAGGTTTTAAATGGAAACAGATTTCTCTTCTGGCTATACCTGCTGCATATCCATGTGCAGGCAGCAAATGTGTCACAGTCCAGCTACTCCATCCCAGCACCCATTTCCTTCCAACGTCACATTTACCTGATCATCTCCTGGCCCGGTTGTCTAGCAAATGATCTCTCGTGAATAATGACTATTGTTTTGTTCCAGACCAGTGTGATAATTCATGTTGACTCTGTGCATATGGAGCAGTTTTGGGCCATGAAGGACATGCAAAGCTGTGCTGAACACAGTACAGCTGCTAAATGTTTGTTGCAAACAGATTTTGTTCATCAGCGTTTGTTGGAATACGCATTTGAAAGTTTATTAAAAATATATCTGTTGAAACTCTACAGCTTTCACTGAATGCATATGTGAAAAGAAATGGTCTTTAATTTTGAAGCTTCATGGGAAGTTGATCAATTCCAAAAGTTATTCATATTAAATTTTCACCATATAAAATCATCTTCATCAACTTAATTCATGCACATTTAGAATGCACTTTGCAGAGTAAAAGCGCCACAGTCCTCCTTAAAGATTGTGCTGATTTTCGGTGTGAGAATCTAGGACTCTGCAGCCAGGCTTTTTAAAACCCTCCCCATCTGTCAGATAGGACCGCATATCCACACACTAACTGAAACTGTGTGTTTCGCTGGATAGACATCAGCCAAATGGACAGAAAAAGCATGGCAATGTCCCTCATGCAGGAGTTAAGGCTACTTAATATTCCTGTGTTGACTGGGGATTAATTGTTCCATCTGGTTCTCATGAAAACCAGTGAAGAGAATAGGAAAACAAAACTCCCTCCTCTTCTTCCTAATGTCTTTCCTCTTGTTTCATTATGTTTGTGGACTACAGCTAGCAACCAAGGAGGCTTGGAAAGGGAGGAGCCTGGGCTGGACAGGCTGTACCAGAGGGAGAGCTTGGAAATTTGATAATTTTTCTCCACAACTGTCATACACCATAGGCTGCCTCATTTGTCTGCTCCAACTCCTTTGTTTTCAACAGGCCCCCTGTTCTAGGATTAGGCTACAGAGCAAAAGGCAAGCACAAGAAGACAGAGAGAGACAGACAAAGGATCTATACTGTGTAAGCTAATTCTTATAGTGCCCCATGTTTCTTTAATATATTACTTTACTCTAATGGACATTGTGCATGCTGCAGTGTTTAACACTTGCTGACTGGTCAAAGACAGGATAGAAACAGATTTGGAGTGAAAGGGAAAGGGGGTGGGTTCGGGGGATGAGGGAAGCTGCAAATTTTTTTTTCCTGCAAATTGCCTTGCGGTTCCACAGGAGTGGTGTTGACCCAGTTTATCTCCTGCTCAGGTGATTAATGCAACACTGCTACAAACAAAGGTCGCATCAGGAGGCAGGGGAGCAGGCCAGAGCACAAGAAGAGCTATGGGAGTTATATATGGCTACTGTTATGGCTGAGAAAATAAGTTGTTTGTTGTTTTGTAGGGCATCACTCAGTCTCTAGAGATACACACAGAAATGAAAGAAAAAACAATAAAAAAAAAATGTGCACACACATATTTGATTTTATCCCTTATGGGGACTTTATTAACTTGCATTCATTTGGTGGAGATTAACCCTAACCCATAAACCTAGTTGTCACTCTGTAATTCATTGATTTACATGGTGGTCATGGTACAAGGAAGGTCAAGCCCCCACAATACGAGTGTATAAACAGATATTGGTTACCACACACACACACACGCACACACACACACACACACACACACAGAGGACATAAAGGAATAGATTGGGAATAAGACCAAAACACTGTTATTGTATTATGATCATAATTATATTTTAACCATTTGTTGTCTTTTCTGCTAGCAGATGTGTGAAAGTTCCTTAATTTAAAAAATAAAGGGCACTCCACTCAATTTACACGAAGATGATTTTACTTAACTGTTGTATAATATGTTCTGTGGTGCTTCTAGAGGGAGCTTTTTAATCAAAGCAGAAATAAAATGGGAGTAAGGAACCCTTTGGGGGGATATTATTAAATTGTCTTGATCTTTAATTTATTTAAATAATGCATTGCTTCCCAACCTGGACAATGGGACCCCATTGAGTCACAAAATCAATCAGAGGGATCAAAAATTAAGTTTTTTATCCCTTCCTTTTAAATATATTGTGTTCTTTGTAAAATGACTGTTTGACCTCTTCTGCTCTGTAAAATGATTCCAATTTAATAATCTGAGAATGGATAATAACTTTTACAAGATTCACAAGTAGATACAGAAATGATTTAATTTTGTCCACCCCAGGTATATCAATGAGGCCAGGCTGAAACGCCTCTCTGTATAATGACTGCATTATACAGAGCAGCACAAATTACATTCTCCAAAATGACCATACAGTTGAACCAACAACTCTCTAAAACAGTGCGACTATAAACTCAACATTATCACCTTCCCAATGGGAGGATTTATTGCAGGACTTTTGTATTAGACAGAATTAGTGTTAGCTGTGTGTACCTAATAAACTGCCAACAGAGGAGAAGTACACATTAAAAATATTTATTAGAAAAAATGTCCATGCTGAGCCCAGCTTCACAAAGGATTTATGTTTTCCTATCAATACTTCACAGTGGCTCAAAATACATCGAATTATTTCCTCAGGATTATACTACATCAGATTCACTGAGGTATGTTTCAGAACGTGCACCTCTTAAAAATTGGTATTAGAATGTCTGGATTGAATGTATACAACTCTAACAGCCACAGTTACCTGTCGATTGCTTAGGCATCTTGCTGAAGTCAGAACTAGACTGTGTGTTTATTTCCGCCATCATAGATACATCCCTAATACCTTATTTGAAATCTCCTTGATCTTTGGAAGTCATTCCAGTCGTCCATCCTGAAAGCTTACCCAAAGCTATTATTTCTGTAGTCAGTCTAAATAACAAAGGAACCATGATGTTTCTTTAGTCATTACCTATTTCCCAGCTGGTCCAGTTGTCGGAGCCCAATTTTGGTTCAGATGAGTAAGAAGGGACATCTCGTTTCTCTAACGACACATTTCCACGTTTCCTCTGTCTTCATCTTTTCCTGCATCTCTGAATCTTTAGCAGGAGAGGCTAAAGATGCAAGGAAAAGATGTGGAAACATGGATGCAGTAGGATTTGAGATGTACACTGTGATGCATTTTAAAAAGAATTGGTGATTCATGCCATGAAACATTGCTGCTTTCAGTTTCCCAGTCTTTCTGTATGTTTTCACAATCTTATGAATATAAATGCCTTCTTTTACTTATCTAGTTATCATTTTACTTCATTTCGTCGTCTGAGAAAAATGCTCCACTCCAAAACCGTATTAATATACAACTGCGAGTGTAATTATGCTGTCTGCTTTTTTTTTTCTTTCTTACTTTCCTTGGTTATCTAAATTATAATCTCTGGCTTCAGCGTTTATACTAAAGCACATTCTTCGAGGTATTCTATGGCCATGATTTCTCTTCCAGAGAAATTACTGGGGCTAAATGGAGCAATGATTTTCTTTATATGTGCCAGCTGTAGTGCAAATGGTTTTCAGTCTGCCAGAAAATCCAGTTCATTTTGTGAAGATGAGGTTGAAGATGGACGGAGTGAACAAATGCCATTTGGGCTTTGATCTAACGTCCTGTTAATGGTGTATCTAACGGCATTTATGTCTGTATGTTTTCCAATATTGTATTCATAAAGATTTGTTTTTAGTCATCTGCTGAGAAAGCAGAAAAAATGTACAGTTTAAATTTCCATCTACAAGCCTCCTCTCTGAACCCAGATGTACAACTGTAGAAGCAATATGGGAAAATGGCCCTAAGGGCCCAATATTGTCTGTGCATGCAGGTGGTATTTGTGGGCACTGATCCTACAGCCAGTAAAAACAATTTTACTGTGCATGTATGTTGATTGGAGATAATTGCCATAATTTTTACACAAATTTCTCAGCCCCAAGTCTCTTAGTAAAAACACAAGAGTAAAATCTGCTGTACTTTGGTTTTACTCTTGCTTGTCCCATGAAGGATAGTAGCAAAAGTCAATAAATGATGCATAATAGTTTTTCTTATGAAAAAGTTTTTCCCTGTCATTCTAAGGTAAATGGAAAGGAGCTGTCCAAGTCCAGCCATGAGGACACTGTGGAGGCCTTTCGCACTGCGAAGGATCCCGTTGTGGTGCAGGTCATCAGGCGGACCCCCAGCGGCCGCCCCCATGGACCTCCTCAGGAAATCCGTGTGGTGGACGTGTGTACTCAAACTGACATCACCTTTGAACACATCATGGCGTTGTCAAAGCTCCGGCCTTCGACCCCTCCTGTGCCTGACGTCTGTCCCTTCCTGCTCTCTGACAGGTATGCCAGTTGGAAATGTACATAGTTGTTTTACATCTCTGCAACAGTATTCAAGGTCTAGCTTCCTTTGGCAAAATAAATGTGACTTACGATGCCCATCGTACTGATCCAAAACAGGAAAAGAGTTTTTAGCAGCTCAGTGATTTGATGAAACTTTTTATTAAATTTTAATATGATAAACTTACAAATGATTTTGTTTCAGTGCCACAAAAAGAAATACAAAACTTGTTGTGATGCCCTTGTTTTGACTTTGGCTAAGACTGATGGTAATTAAGAAAGGAAAAAAGAAGTGTTATTGAACAATGAAGCAGAAATATCAGTATTTGCAGGATTAGCATTTCAATCATGCAAGCCCATCTGTAAAATATAAATGAAATGTCTAACCAGCCGCGTAGTTAATTCTCACAAATATAGATTTGTTTGATAAATAGGCTTCTCAGTGTCCTTCACGACTTAGTTTCAGCAGAAGGACACACCGAATTAGAAATAAAAAGCAGGCCTAAGTGTCCTAATTAACTATCAATACGAAATGTATGTGTGAAGTCTGCTTGGCGTTTTAATGTTTAGTTTCATAAGAAGCTTAATCTCAAATTAATAAATAAGTGCATACAGACATTGAGTAATATCATGCTGAGAAAGAATATTATAAGCCATTAAATTCAGCACCATTGGTTTCCCTGGTCAGTACATAGCACATGCAGTTTAACTGTCCTTTACAATTTTTCACCTTGATGCGGGGCTGTCTTCTACAGGGACCTTGTGTGTTGAGATGATCGTGCACAGAACCATAACTCAGCTCTAACATCAAATATTTGTTGGGTTAATGTGTCTGTACTTTTAGAAGACATGAAAAGTACTTGGGCGACTTTCTACACTACACAGCAACAAGTGTAGTAGAAGAACTTAAGTATCATCACATCTCCAATGCATGCTGGGTAGTACAATACCTCAAAGACATGCTTTTATTGTTGATGTGAGACAAAGGCATACAAATATGTACCAAAAAAAAGATCTTGAGAGTTTTAAAGTATCAACAAGAGGTTTTCGTGGAAAACAACAAAAGAAACACGGTTCATTATTTCCTCTTCTGGCATTTCAGTTTATATTCTGTTCGTCTCTAAGGAGAAGTAAACTGTGAACAAGAGATGTTTAACATAAAGGAATATCTGGGTTTCACCTCTTGGGAAGGAAACAACTGCAATACAGGAGCTTTACAGCACAGAGCTGGGAAGTCGGGACAGTCTTGGCGAACCAAGAGTTTAGCATAGTAGATAATTACTCCAAACAATGATACTTTTGAGTTTACTTGTCATTTGCTACTGTAGACTTTCATAGACATGCAGGGATTGAATTTCATTTGGCTGCTGCATCTATATCACTCAAGATTATGAAAGTCATTAAAAAATTGTTATTGTCACTGTTACACACTATATAAAAAGTGCATGACCTGATCAGAGTTGTTGCCACATGTATCTGTCTCCCATAGTAATGCCATACAATTCCCCACAGGGCCTTCTTGCTGTAATTGGAGCTGCTTGGTGTACCCATTCTGGCTCATGGAAGGTTTACAAGGTGATTAAGGCAAATAGGCTAATAAAAAAACTAGGCAACAGAGTGCAACGTGTGCTCACGGGCTGCACACAGCCCCAGGCCGAGCCCAGATGTAATCAATGTGTCCCATAAAATGCACATTTTCTTCTCTTCATCTGAGATCAGGTGCATAATCCAATATACTGAAGATTTTGTAGATATAACAAATGTCGAGCACTCGTATTTTTGAGGGCAGATTGTAAAATCTGTAATTGTGTTCTTTGCGGCCGCTGCCAAATGATATTATATGTGTAATACCAAGGCATCAAAGTATAATGCGTTCTGACATTTACCAGTCTGGTTCTGTTTTGAGATGGTTTTGCAGTGCTGGGTAATCTGAGAGTCAGACAGCTCCTGAACACATCACTCAACATGTTCAACACACTGTCTTTCAGAAGTTTTTGTCCACCATGATTATCTTGTGTGGCACTGAAGCTGCTCATCTTGTTAGGCCTAAACAATGCTGTTTTGTTCAGTGACTGAAGGAAGCATAATAGAATTATACTGTACAATGTGGGGGGGTTTGTCTGTCAAGAGAAGGAAGCAAATTATGTGGATATGCTATTATTAACAAGGGGTACTTTATCACACACACTCCAGCAGCAGTAAAAGCACTTGACAAATCCTTTATTCTTCAGATTCCAGCAAAGACAAAGGCAAGGAAATCCTGTCACTTCGAGGTATAGAGCACATTTAAAAGAAAAATAGGGAAAAGCATCTTGCTTATTCCCAGCCCTCCGCCTCTGTTACCCTGCCTCCCTCACCGTCTGTCTCCCCTCCCATTCTCCCTCTGTCTGTCTCCCCTGACAGCTGTCATTCTCTTCATACAATGGAGCAGGATTACTATGAAGGGACGGACTGCCTCTCCCCTGTTCCAGCTGATGGAGAGAGGACAGAGGAGTTTGAGTATGAGGTAAGTGAATGCACTTGACATCACTGCTTACTACAGCCTGAGGTACATGGGTATGACTAATATTAGAATTCTATAGATATATTGGTACATATGCTGGCAGGTAAGTAACAAGAAATAAGTACAGAAATAAATTAGCCTAGCTTGTATATCAGAGAGCGCGTTTATTTTTCCAACTGTAAAATGTGATGGACAAACATTCGCTCAACACTGTATATTTAATGATGCTTACAAATTGGTGGAAGGGCACAAACACTAATTGACTCTACAGGCAGATGCCACAGGGACAATAGCAACAGATGATCAGCCACATTTCAGATGGCTTGAAAAATCCCTTGCAAAAGACATGCATCCATGGTTTTGCTTTTTTTGCTCTAAGGGGGAAAAAAAAAAGACAGTAGAAAACCACCAGTGACAGATACCTGACATTTGCTAATTGTTTTTAGAACTCCGGAAGAAAAAGCTAGCAAGCTGGTTGACACTGCGCTCGATCAAACCCAATTATAGTGAGGTGTGTGTGGCAGGTGCTGGGGAAGGGGGAAAAAAATGATCGAAACACGTTTGTTTGCTTCTGTATCTTTGCTGGAGTGCAGGTAACATGAACATTTTGGATAGGTGTTGTTTCTAAGGTTGCTGTTCTCTAACACATACAGATATACCCACAGATGCACTGATTCGACTGTGACAGGAAGAGATAAACAGACTGTCTCTGCTTTCTGCTTTGGGCCAATATTCTTTATTTCCGAGTCATTGAGGTGCGAGCACATTGCCAGCGAGGGCTACGACTGGTCTGATGTATGATGATTGCTCACCCCTCCCTGCTCTTTTTTTTTTTTTTTTCATTTGAATTTGCTCTGAATGCTTCCACCCACTGAGCTTGAGCTGTTTCTTCACATCCTAAAGAGATTTGTGCACCCACTTGGATCATAGAGGCCCCAGTGTCAAATCAGAACAAATATAATATATTAAAGTCTCCCTTTATGCCTCATTGCTATTAACAAATCCTATTATACTGTGTATGCTTTGTAGCCTGCACTTTTTTTGATTTCATGCTTGGGGAGTTCGATACCACGCTAATGCGGCCCCACTTACTGTATGCCAACCGCAAATGCTGTGAGGAGGATGTAGGCAGAGGGCTGAACCTGATCCTCTCTCCCTGCTGAAGATGATGTGAGGAATGAAGGAAAGATGGTTCTGTAAACTATCTTTGTTATATGAAGAAGCACAGACAAACAATCGTCATCTAATATACCAGGATATTCATGTTCCTCTTAGGACAGTTAACACGTGAGAGTCCCAGAGAGAGAGACCTGTGTATTAGTTATGACCTCCAGCTGAATCACTGACTGTGTGGAGGTGGAATGTGAAAGGTGTTACTTGTAGTAGTAATTAAGCAGCTAAGGAACCCAATATTTTACCATTTACACCTTGTTGTGCTGTCCCCAGTTGGCCAAAAATTATTGCAGGTTACTGTTGGTTTTCCTTGACAAAAGCATGTCATTGTGTAATTTACACAATTAGGGCTGCAACGAATCTTCGAGGAATTCGATTACAAAAAATTGTTTTGCCATCACTTCCGTCATCGGACGTTCTCCCACTAAGGATCATTGTTCCACACGGACCGTAATCACTGTCGCACAATGTATTTCCGTATCAAAAGTTGGCGCTATGGCAGAGAGAGAAACCGTCCGCAAAAGGCAGAAAATGTTCAAAGTTTTTGATCATTTCAGTCTTAAATAAGATGACAACACGATGCAATGTGTGTGTTGTAAAGTAGAACTGGTGAACCACAACAACACTTCGTCAATGCTTTAACATCTGAACAGAAAACATCCGGTTGTGAACCAGACCCAGCGGAGCTGACACAAAGTGACGCCATTTTAAGGTAACATGTCGTTTACACAATAATTTTGTTTCAAAATGCAAAAAGTTTTATCGCTCACTCGAGTAATCGCTGAAATATTCGTTAGGATACTCAACTCCAATAATGATCGATAGCTGCAGCCCTAGACATAATGTAACGAGTAAAGAATTAGAGAAAAACAGTTAATGCAGTTTTGGTTTAGTTTGTTTGGGCTTTTTGTTTGTTAATTGGGCTTTAATAAGAGCACATGTTTGACTGCAGAGGGGACAGTATCACTGTTCTACCTACAGTGTGTAGTGGAGAAATTAAATATAAGTCTGACTAAAACAGAAACCCTTGCCTTATCATTACCCATCTGGTAAAAGTCCATTTCCACAGTCGAATCATATTTTCCCTGTGAAAACGATCACATTTTTATTTTACTGCAGATTCTTACACACAAAAATAAACTAGCCTCAACTGAAAATATGTTCGGGGTAGATACGTTTGATTACTAACCAGTTTTACAATGACCAAGGTACTGCACGTACCAGTTACTCTGGTTTCATTGTAAATCTATAGCCTGATTTTTCTCACTAACCTTTAATTTGCTAGTCTACAGTATATACTCAGCAGGGACTGACAGTCCACCTGAAGCACCCTGCACTCACAAACTAAACAAACCCTGGGCTTTGTACAGGAATCTATAGTGTCTCAGCCTTGTCTGATGTGTGGCTTGTTATGGATTAATGACCATGCTTCATATCTACAATTTCTCACAGATGCATCATACATTTGCTAGGACCCCTATGAGCCCTTTAATTATTTTCAGTCAGTTCTGAAGGAGTGAAGTACTCCAAGCTTAAAAAGTCTTATTTCTCTTAGTGGTAGTGGTAGTCATCCATGCATTTGTGACTGCTTTTTCAATTACTGGTAATCAAAGGCACGATTATTATGACAGCACCCAATGTGCTTTGATGGTGGGCGGCAATCTTCCCCCTAATCACGCCATTGCAGTCATTAATTTGCTGTCAGGCCTCGTCCCTGTGCCACGCCACAATCTTCCACCCAAGTCAGAGCTCGCCTGGAAAATAGAGAAGAAATAATCAAAAGGCAGGAGGCGAGACAGAGGCTGGCAAAGATTTGATGGGTAGGGAGAAAACCTCCTGAGGTGTATGAACATTACTGATTGTCTCAAAACAAGAAAGCAAACAAACATCTGGTTGTGACCAGATATAAAAGGGGCCTTACCATGAATACACGCATGCAGGTGTGACGTTTCATCATGTAGTAATTGGCGCAATCTTTTTCCTCTGATAATTTACCTACAGGTCTCCAGCACTATATCTAGCATTAATTAGTCAGAAGTAACTTTAGGCTTGTTTCACACAGCCACATAGGGATGATGCAGTACCTGCTCACACCTCTGCTTTGCCTCAGTCTTGGCAATTAATTTGTGGTTTATTTTTAGACAGATGTCTCCAAGATATTGCCAGTGATTTCAATACATCGCACAGATATTCAGCAACTTCTCACACCGTATTAGCATGCAAGATGTGCACTGTCTCCACACCACCCATTACCTCTACAACTGCTTGGTTGCATCAGGAGATGTGCTCTTTAATAAAATTGCCACCACTGATTAGAAACATTTTTAATATTGCTAATGACTGATTTTTGTAGCTCAGTCCGTTCAGAGAACTCGCACCAAAACCTTTCCATCTTTTGCATTGTATCATTTTATATCGTCTGGAATTTGAAGATGTCATCGCTTGTGAGTCAGTCAATTAAAGATGTGAACTCCCTGTCAGGTGAACACTACTGAGGAAGATGAAACAACCAAGCTCAGTTGTTTTTCTTCAGCTCTTTCTCTCTGTGTCTGTCTGTCTGTCTGTCTGTCTGTCTGTCTAGGGTTTGCACAAGGATTCAGGAATTACTCTTTTGTATAGGAGTGTGTATGAGACTGTGGTCACTGGTCCCTGGTCGAATGACGTGTGTGTGAAAAAGAGGTAGGGAAGAGTAGGAAGAAATGAGTGACAGGGGAGGATGAGAAAATGGAAACTATGCCTAGTGGTGTGTTTATGTGTGCATGAGAGGAAGTGGGGAACATTAAACAGTTTAGAAGGAGTAGCCAGAGGCACCAGGTGGTGATTCTCTGGCAGTGGTATTGGCCTTTTCCCCTTCATCTCACCATAGTGGGACACACACACAAAAGCCCACAGCCCTGCCACACTGGACAAGTGTAACCAGCCAACCCACACTTGTCACAGAGGAAATGAATCTCTCTGTTTCTGTGCAAGACCCCTCTGAGCCCCACCAGAGCCCTGGCCACTGCCTCATTTCTCCCTGCCCCCTCTGTCCTCTTGTCCACTCAACCACCTCACTCCTGCTGCTTGGAGCTGGTGTGTTTCTGCTCTAATGAAGACCTTGGGAGGAGAAGTCATTTCACACTTGATTCCCTCCAACACCCCTTGATATGTTTCAGCATTTGGAGATAAAGCGAAGGCTTGTGTTGTTTGGCATTGTGTTGCACTTCTGCTGTGGCAAAGTGCATGGCGGGTTCTATATATTAACTGTGTAGAAGCTAGCAAAGTTTTAGAAATTAGAAGTGTTCATTTCCATATTCAGAACATATTTTGACATTAGATGAAGGCATTGTGGCACTTATTCAAGTTCAGTCTGTGGTTAATTAAATCTCACTTTCTGTGTGTTTGTATTTATGATCTTAAATAAAGAATTCATGTAGACCCCAGGGCTCATGGGAATCTGACAACCACTCATTTGTAAGTCAATAATTTGTTGATCTCTCTCCATGGGAAGATGAGGAATATTTCCTGCTGCAGCAAATATGTATGTCTAGTAACATTAGCATAATTATAGTGTATTTATAGTCTAATATTCTATAACTTGGCAACGACTTGAAAGAAAAACACTTGAGGTCCCATGACATTTATCAAAGCCCCACCGATCAAACTCTGCAAGCTGAGAATGTCTTTCATGATCAAAAGCTTCAGACTCAGAAACTTCAGACGACAGTTGGGAATTCAAACTCAGTAACCATCTAGGATTTTTGTGAAGAAACTTGAACATTGTTGTATCAAAAAAAAAATTTTTTTTTAAAAAATCAGATTAAACTTTAGTGGAGCAGAAACTTAGTGTT
Source organism: Mastacembelus armatus (assembly GCF_900324485.2). Taxonomy (NCBI): domain Eukaryota; kingdom Metazoa; phylum Chordata; class Actinopteri; order Synbranchiformes; family Mastacembelidae; genus Mastacembelus; species Mastacembelus armatus. The sequence continues at coordinate 6,832,154 of NC_046638.1, read as the reverse complement.
TCTATTGCCACTGTTAATATAATGCATAGAATTTATTTGAGCTGAGAAATAAGTATCTTTCACAAAGCCTATTTAGGTGTTTCAATCTCTGTCATTTGCAAGACATCACCACAAGCTATTCTGAAGCTTTCAGATGCATCACCCAGTCTTCGTTGGCAGACGGTGTAAGTCCAGGAATTTCAAGAAACGGTCATATTTTGAGGAATTTTGTCTTCCATGTTGAGTTTTAAGTGTTGAGAAAAATGAAAATTCAATATTTCCATGACAAAAAATTCCATCTCCTAGGGAAGACTGTGTGATGTGATGGAAAAACAAACTCTCAGTGTCTGTATCCATTAATGTTCAACTTTGTTCCAGTGACGGTGGTGTCCATCTCTTGGTATACTGCTTAGATTCAGATATCAGTCTGGAACAATCTAAATGATATAAATAATAACAAAGAAATGAAAGTGCTTGATTTATTGCTTTGGTCTTGTTTTTTGTTTTTACATTTCTGTATTTCCACACAGGAAGTGGAATTGTGTCGACTCAACGCCCAAGAGAAGTTGGGGTTAACTCTGTGCTACAGGACAGATGAAGAGGAGGATGTGGCCATCTATGTCAGTGAGGTGAGAAAAGAACTTGCTTTTCAAGATTAAAGGGTTTATTTCCTTCATACGATCCATGATCTTCCAGCTTTGCTAGCTTGAGTAAAAACTAACTTTTCATTTCAGAACTGTCTAAACACTGAATAGTCTCTTATCTTTTGCTGCTCTGCCTTACTCCAAGAGATGCTGTAAAAACATGCATCATACATGATGGAGTGCCTGCTAGATATTTTTCCCTCCAACAATAGTTAGGATTTCTAGCTGTTTGAAGAATGTAAATATTACAAATCTTAGGGCAATAGATATATGCATGGATTCTTTATATTTCACTTCTTTGAAGTTTCATATTTACATGTAACAAACTGTTGTAGATCATTATGGCCAGATCACAGTGCCTCAGTAAATGCATAGAGAACCATGTTTTATAAGCAAAATCATGGCATTTTGTATTTTCATCTTTGAATTTATGATTTAGTATTCATGTGAGCAAAGCAGGTTTCTCTATTGGTTATAGTAATTTTAAAATTTAACTCTTATATCAACTTCAAATGACATTATCGAACAGTTTGGCAGTGTTCTTAGTGCATGATTACACTGTCAGTTGCCAAAATGAAATGCCTGCCAAGATGGCAAAAAAACAAAACAAAAAACAAAACATGCTTTCAGTTCTTGTCTGAATTGTACTCAGTTTTAGTACAGCTGACAAGAAGCAGACTGTAAAACATGGAAGCAAAAAGACTCCTGCCCTCTGTTTTTGTCCCACCTGTTGGAAACATTGAAAATACTATTTTTTACTCTGCTCAACTTTCTCTCAGATTTGTTTGAAGTTGACTCTCTGAGAGCTGAGTGGAATATAAATCACTGTGGTCTGTGGCTCTTGGCAGCATTCTTAAGTGTTGGCTCTGCAGAAAGGTAGGGCTAAGAGGAGTGTGCTGCATTTAGATAAGGTGGCTGAATGTCACTGTATACAGCGTGTAATCTGAGAGGTGATACGTGCTCTGATCCTGCAAATGTAGTTAAAACATATGAACAAGTACAAGGTCTTTTTTTTTAAAAAAAGCTACAATTTACAGTCACATCATTGTTTTAAAGTTGATTTCCATTTGTTTCACCTGGCTCACCCAGCACAGCAGTTAATTAATTAAGAAGAGCAGAAAAAGTACATTCCCTTCATCCACCAATCCATCCACTTTCTATAGGTTTATTTGTATAAGTCTTGAGGTTTATCTGAGCATGAATAGGACATAGAGACAAGATCCATCTTGTACAGTTTGTCAGTCTACTGCAGAGCCAAGACAGCCACATTGATTCACTGCAATAGGGAATTAAATTTTTAGTCGTCCTTCTAGCTCTTTGTGTATGTTTTCTCCAGAGTCATTTCCTCTTAACAGTTCAAGTGAGAGTAAAACTCCACACAGAAAGGGCCAGAGCTGAGAGTCAAACCCAAAACCTTTTAGGTCTGTAGCAAAAGTAAAATCACTGCCATGTTATGGCTCACAATTATTTCTTCAAAGTTCCGTTTTGAGTTGTAGATTATTCAGGGCATGGGTGTCCTCCCAATACTTGTACAAAGATTATCTTCAAATCCTTGTTCTCTTCAGTCCAACCCCCATGCCTGCCTAGTGACTTTCCCTCACAGATTAATGAGTGGACCTCTGGGTAGGAGTGGACTATCATGAAGATTGAGTGCTACAGCACCTCACCATCTCCAGAGATCCTGTCTGATAGGACAGAGAGAAACAAATGGCCCCGGACATGGACTGATTGGTCAATGAATGTGTGTCCTGCCCCAGTGTTCACTAACATTAGTTACAGAAGGAGCAGGAGCATCATATATACGGACACAGTAGAGGGTTGTTATATGCAGAGGATTGTGTTATATCAACCTGCCAGAATGTAACCACTGAGGCGGGTACAGTTGAAGACCTAAATGATAAAGGTGATAACTCAGTTTGTTGAAGCTTTTTTTTTTTTTAGCACCAAATGGATTTGAAAACTGGCCATAGGTGCAGGAAAATGATTTGACACCTTAGGCAGTAGTACACCTAATGTGTGTTGTTCACATTGTTATAATGTTACCGGCATGTCTAGCTGGGTGATGTCTTTATAATAGGTTAAAACATTTTCAGGCACTTCTTGATTGTCTTGAATGAAGACTGAAGGTGTTTTTAAAGTCATTGTTTTTATTCCCTCTCCCCTCACAGATCAGTCCAAACAGCATTGCTGCCAGAGATGGTCGCATCCGAGAGGGGGATCGCATTTTACAGGTACAGTAGGACCCACACTCTAACGGGCCCCCTGTATACTAGTTCCCTTTCAACATAAAAACCCACTTTTATTTTGTCGCACTCAACCACTGTCTCCCAGCACGAGCCCATTCATTTTTAATGGCAGCACATTAAAAGGGGGAACTTGCCCCCACTGTGACTGTTAGAAGGGGTGAAATGCCCCCCTGGCTGTTTTAGTTACCAACTCAGCACCAACAAGGGGTTTTAAGAGTTGCACTTCAGGATGGTGTTGTGCTGCAGCTTGCTACCTCCTGTGGGATAGCTGAAAGCCTATGACTGTTATTGGCCCCTGGCTACATCTTCAGGCCTGAGATCTGGAGGAGTTATGCTACCAATGAGGAGCACCATTTGTTAAAAGTGAGGGCTGGGTAGTTTTGACTCTGTGGGTTAGATAGGTGATTGTAGTTTTTGTGGGGCTGAGTTAGTGTCTCTAATTGTAAAGTTAAAGCTGCATTAATGGATTTGCTTTGGCAAGTTTACACAATGAACACATTGAAAATAACATCTGATATACTGCACTTTTATGGCATATAAACCTTTTTACTCCTTCAGCAGGCAGAGCAATATTAGCAGTCATTTAGAGCTGTTTTAGCCACCTGATGCATGTAAGTCCAGTATTCACTTATTTTTATTTATATAAACAAGGATGTGTTGTTAATATAGAAACTGAGTATTTCTTTCTTAAGGTTGTCACCCAAAGAGATAATTTATTGGTAATGTGAAATATTCAAGGACACATACACAGTGAATGGCAGATGAAAGGAATTTATTAACAGATGAACAGACTGGGTTGTAATGCAGAACATCTGGAGATAAGAAACAGGAATACAGTCAGGGTAGAAGTAACCTATTCTCCTCAAATAATTATTAGATGGAAGGATGTATGCATAAGGACTGCTGATCTAATTCTCTGCTGATGTCCATGTACCATGTGTTGTGTAACTGATTGGAGCCAGGAGAGAGAGGGTGTGTTTGTTTGTGAGGCAGGCCAGTACTGGCACTATTATCCACCAGTGACAGGGCCATTACTCTGACTGCAAAAAGATGGACGCCCCCTGTCAGTGGCCAGTTAATTGTACGGCTAGATGTATGTACACTGCCTGATACTTTGAACACAAGGAATCCAACAGACCACTGTCCCATTCATAATCACTGCTGGGTCGCACTTCATATTAGAGCAGGACAGTGTTTACAATGTCCTGGAAAATAGCCATGATTGTGCAGTGCCATGTTTATTGTGCTACTTTGTTTTTCTTAGAGGCACTGTATTGTAGAGGATGAAGCATGTCTTAGTTTGTGTGTGTACTTTTGTTCAAATGATAGTGATTGTGTATAAAATGCATGTTTACTTGCTTGCATGTGATTTAATAGTGAGTGTGGTAATTATGTTTGTATTTCATCTTCAGATTAATGGTCAAGATGTACAAGACAGAGAGGACGCGATGGCGGCACTCTCCAATGATGAGTGTAGGAGCATTGTGCTGCTGGTTGCCAGACCTGAGATGCAGGTTAGCAATTGCTACACACCTCCCACTCACATATCTTTAAGCCACTCACTAAAACACCTACTGTAGATTTACCATGGCTAAAAAAAAAAAGAAAGCATGCATTTAACAAATGTCAGCCCTGAATGTTTGTCATTTAGTGTGTCTTTGCACAGAGTAAACTTTTGTAGTCTGGCAGCCAAACATCCCCCTCCTTCATCCCCACCACTACAACTACTCCTAGCTGAAGCCGCCACCACTGACACACCTCATCATGTCTTATTTTTATGTAGCGCCACTGTAATTGACTTCCAACAGTAAGCCATAAAAGCTAATGGCATGCTAATGTGGAGTGAGTTCAGGCCCAAGGCCAATGGCAAATAAGTGCAAGGTCCCTGCCGCAGTGCAGATGAGCCAGGAGCAATTGTAGACTCTTTATAATTAAATGTCTCTCACAGTAGTAAATCTGAAGTCCCCAGATATGGATCCCATTTGGTTCATACTGAATAGACAAACAGATGATGGATGGTGTGGAGCAAATAGGTCAAAGGTGGCAGCCTTATGTCAATTAAATTGTATTGCCTTGATTTTAGGATTGGAGTATATGTTTTAAAGATGAGTGGTGGTGATTTCTTAGTTAAGAATTTGGAAACTGCACATATTAGTCCAACACCACATTATAGTGATGCTTGCAGTGCCTTTGAAATAAGATGCTGGGTGTTGTTTTTTTTTTTCCCAGAAAATCTCATTTGGAACGGCCACCTGTTTGTTTTGAGACACTGTGCTGCCACACGTTTTAGGCCTTGACAAATAACATTCACCAGTGTCTTTTCCTCTCCATATGCTTTCCTTCTTCATTCACCCTTAGTTGGAGGAAGCCTGGCTGGATGATGAGCACAGTGAGTTTCTGGAGCAACTGAAGATGGAAATGTTAGAGGAGCAGCAGAGAGAGGAGATGGAATTAGCTGCCTTACAGGAGGAGCAGGAGAATGAACAGGTCAGACAGCAGAAAAACCTGCTTCTTGTAACTGGACTAGTAACTCATTGACAAAGCTTTGTTATCAAGGTTTCAGAAACCCTAAAAAGCCAGCTTCTTTTCAATAATAAAATCTCTAAATATTAGACACAAAAAGCATATTTGTTATCCTTCCTCCTGACTGACTGTACCCAGTGTGTGAACCTGAATATTAACAGATTTCAGACTGTATTAGGTCAGTATTCACAGTCAATATTGACCTGTTCCTTGAAATTACTGCAGATCTAGCTAGTGGCAGAGATGAAATCTAATTTTTCATTGACTTTCCTTGTGAAACTGAGTGAAAACAAGCTTTGCCCTTTGAAATATGAATACAAAATAATGATTATGAATATTTATGGGAGGGGACCATTGAACCATTTAAATTCCAAACATTAGTAATCATAATTTAAAATTCTGTCTTGTTGGAAGGATAGCCTACTACAAAAACCCATATAAATGGGACTTCAAAGACATGGCAGAGAGGAAACAATCCCTGAAGTAACAGAGCTGTAGCATTGAATTACGCACAAAAGCATAAGTACAGTAATCCTTCCGGAGAATGCAGAATAAGGTTGCACTTCCTGAACTCTTAAATAATTCTAGTGATTTTTTTTTTTTTTTTTTAAGAAAAGTTAAACAAATCTACACTAGACTAAGTATATTATCACATGAACAGTTGTAAATACTTACAGTGGGTACGGAAAGTATTCAGACCCCTTTAAATTTTTCACTCTTTGTGTCATTGCAGCCATTTGCCAAAATCAAAAAAGTTCATTTTATTTCTCATTAATGTACACTCAGCACCCCATCTTGACAGAAAAAACCAGAAATGTAGAAATTTTTGCAAATTTATTAAAAAAGAAAAACTGAAATATCACATGGTCATAAGTATTCAGACCCTTTGCAGTGACACTCATATTTAACTCACATGCTGTCCATTTCTTCTGATCCTCCTTGAGATGGTTCTGCTCCTTCATTGGAGTCCAGCTGTGTTTAATTAAACTGATTGGACTTGATTAGGAAAGGCACACACCTGTCTATATAAGACCTTACAGCTCACAGTGCATGTCAGAGCAAATGAGAATCATGAGGTCGAAGGAACTGCCCAAGGAGCTCAGAGACAGAATTGTGGCAAGGCACAGATCTGGCCAAGGTTACAAAAGAATTTCTGCAGCACTCAAGGTTCCTAAGAGCACAGTGGCCTCCATAATCCTCAATGGAAAAAGTTTGGGACGACCAGAACTCTTCCTAGACCTGGCCGTCCAGCCAAACTGAGCAATTGTAGGAGAAGAGCCTTGGTGAGAGAGGTAAAGAAGAACCCAAAGATCACTGTGGCTGAGCTCCAGAGATGCTGTAGGGAGATGGGAGAAAGTTCCACAAGGTCAACTATCACTGCAGCCCTCCACCAGTCGGGGCCCGACGGAAGCCTCTCCTCAGTGCAAGACACATGAAAGCCTGCACAGAGTTTGCCAAAAAACACATGAAGGACTCCCAGACTATGAGAAATAAGATTCTCTGGTCTGATGAGACCAAGATTGAACTTTTTGGCGTTAATTCTAAGCGGTATGTGTGGAGAAAACCAGGCACTGCTCATCACCTGCCCAATACAATCCCTACAGTGAAACATGGTGGTGGGAGCATCATGTTGTGGGGGTGTTTTTCAGCTGCAGGGACAGGACGACTGGTTGCAATTGAAGGAAAGATGAATGCGGCCAAGTACAGAGATATCCTGGAAGAAAACCTCTTCCAGAGTGCTCAGGACCTCAGACTGGGCCGAAGGTTCACCTTTCAACAGGACAATGACCCTAAGCACACAGCTAAAATAACAAAGGAGTGGCTTCGGAAAACAACTCTGTGACCGTTCTTGACTGGCCCAGCCAGAGCCCTGACCTAAACCCAATTGAGCATCTCTGGAGAGACCTGAAAATGGCTGTCCACCAACGTTCACCATCCAACCTGACAGAACTGGAGAGGATCTGCAAGGAAGAATGGCAGAGGATCCCCAAATCCAGGTGTGAAAAACTTGTTGCATCATTCCCAAGAAGACTCATGGCTGTACTAGCTCAAAAGGGTGCTTCTACTCAATACTGAGCACAGGGTCTGAATACTTATGACCATGTGATATTTCAGTTTTTCTTTTTTAATAAATTTGCAAAAATTTCTACATTTCTGTTTTTTTCTGTCAAGATGGGGTGCTGAGTGTACATTAATGAGAAATAAAATGAACTTTTTTGATTTTGGCAAATGGCTGCAATGACACAAAGAGTGAAAAATTTAAAGGGGTCTGAATACTTTCCATACCCACTGTATGTGGATAATATAAGAACTTGCATTACAATTTGCTTGCTCTAAGTACATATATGTATAAAAGTTTCAGGGTGTTTTCATTTACTTCCATTTCAGAGAGTAGAAGACGATAAACCCACCTGCTCTACACTTCCTCATCATAAGGACGGAGTAAGGAGTATAAAAGACAGAATGGAGAGCTCCGAGCATAATGTCCTGGCACACATCCAGAGACGCCTGTCCCAGTGCCTGAGAGACAATCGGGATTTGCACTGTACCTCTGGCTCCACACGGCTAGAGGACAAAGAGGATGATGACGAGGATGAGGCAGAGGGCGATCGATTCCAGCAGCTCCTGGAGCTGAAGTGCCAGATTCGTAACAGCGGTGAATACGACCTGTTCTATAGCCGCCGCAGCACCATTGAGTGCAGCATGGGGGAGCAGGGAGGTGTACAACACGAGTTACGTATGCTCAATGAAGAGTTGCGCAGCATCGAGCTTGAATGTCAAAACATCATGCAGGCCCACAAGCTTCGTAAGGGCCAACAGTCTCCCTCAAACGGCCACTCTGCACCATCCACCAAAAGCCAAAGCTTCCACTGCAGTGACCCCACTAGGGGTAAGCTGGCTGACATTACTGAGAGGCTGGAGAAATCAGACAAGGACAGCTCCAGTGCCTATAACACAGCAGAGAGTTCACGCAGCACCCCTCTGGCAATGGACCGTTCCCCGGAACACTCACTTCAGAGAATGGTTAGTCTAACCAACCAGAGGAACCTCTACAGTGGCCTTGCCACTGGCCACTCTCTTAGCCTGAGTCCCATCCCAGCATGCCATGTTCCAATCCCAGGCAAGAGCAGCAGCCCAGACCACAGCAATCCTTCTGAGTCAGACCAGACACCTCAGGCTGAGGAGGACGGCAGAGGAAAATTAAAGCTACGTGGTTCCCAAATTCCTTACTTCTCTCCATCTCATAGTTCACAGCAGAGGCAAGCGAACATCCCGGCTCACGCCCGCCACTACCAGAGCTACATGCAGCTGATCCAGCAACGCTCAGCTGTAGAGTATGCTCAGAGTCAACTCAGCCTGCTCAGTGTCTGTAAAGAGCCTCAGAGGCCCATTAATGAGCCCAAGATGGAGTGGAAGGTTAAGATCCGCAGTGATGGCACCCGGTACATCACCAAGAGGCCTGTAAGAGACAAGATCCTGAGGGAGCGAGCCCTAAAGATTAAAGAAGAGCGTAGTGGGGGAATGACCACAGATGATGATGCAATGAGTGAACTGAAGATGGGAAGGTACTGGAGTAAAGAGGAAAGAAAGCAGCACCTGGTCAGGGCAAAAGAACAGAGAAAAAGACGAGAATTCATGCAGCGCAGTCGGCTGGAAAGCTTGAGAGAGAATCCTCAGAGCAGCAGCGAGGGTCGCAAGGAAGTCAGTATTATAGAGCTCAGCCACAAGAAGATGATGAAAAAACGCAACAAGAAGATCTTGGACAACTGGATGACGATTCAAGAGCTGATGACTCATGGAACTAAGGCCCCCGAGGGAGCCAAGGTGCACAATGCCTTCCTATCAGTCACTACTGTATAAAAAAAACAAATCTACCCCATGTGGTATAATATTCTTGCCTCGTTCAATGTGGCATTTTTATGAGGACAATAGTAGTATTTTTCACACTTTGTAACCCAAAAAGCATTTTGTAAAGAATTTATCAGTGGTGTCACACCATATTCATGTTTTTCAGTATTTTATTTCACCCAACTCTGTGGGGAAAACATTTTCTATGAAGTTATATAATTATTTTATTAACTTTCTCTAAACATGTCTATCTTTTCAAACTTTAATTCTATTTTCATATTTATGTTGTAACCATATAACTTAACACAGTTGCATGAACATCTTAAGAACCTCTGTGTATTATGCACACTTACCAATTGCAAACCACAGTGAATCCGTGAGTCTCCTGCCTTTCACTTTAGTTGAAAGAGCATTAAAACATAACAGATCTACTTACATTTTACAGCTGAAATCAACTCACTGTTGTCAAGGGGTAGTGAAATTATGTTACAGTGCTTAGACTTGGCCCAGTCCAGCTAGTCGTAAAGTCTTTACAGGCAACCATATAGATGTCATAAAATAATAATAGTTTCAGAAAAAAAATATCAAATAAGGTACAGATCTCAGCTTTACAAGGCACATAAATCACACATAACGATCAAAGTACTGTAGGACTTGCTTATAAAGTATAAGTGACAAGAATGTTTTTAATTACAATATAAAAAGATTGCAATAACAAATATATTCCAAATAACAAATATATTCCAAATCTTCCAATCCAAACAGTGACATTGCCTTACTTTGTTATTGTCCACTAATCTGAAAAAGAATCCCCTTAAAACTGAAATTTTTTTTCCTAATCTGCCATATCTTCCAGATGCACAACAAAGTTACAACTAATATTTACAAATCTGCTACACAGACACATTGAGTTAAAACATTGACTCATTGCTGCAGCTTGCTTTGTTTTGCAGTTTTGGGTAAAAAAAACAAAACAATTTTGCATTCTATTATATGGGCTTAATAATTTGAGTTATTCTACATATTTAACAAGAGGAGCTACTCATAGCTTTTTGCAGTATTTTTTTATATAATTTTTACTCTACATACAGTTTTACAGTACTCAGAATAGCCTTAAGAGCAATTGATACTGTACATTGATATGGCAAATTGATTTTATACACAAACAGCAGCAGAGAGGTATTACTCCACCTTTTTCATCCTTTATAATTTGAATTTTTGGTAACTGAAAACAGTCAGAAACATATTATAGACATTATTGAATTATGTTTGTAATGACAAACTGGTGTTAGGATGATTGCCACTGAGCAGGACTCAGAACACAGCACATTGGATCACTAAAAGTAAACAAGTGGAATTAATGGTTTTCCATTTGTCAACAGACTTGATAAGTTACATGTACAGTATAATCATTCCAAATGCCTCATTTTTAACTGAAATATTGTAAATTTAAACACAGTCCCTGTATTTGTTTTAAGTCAATGTCTGATGGTCTAATTTCGAGTAATGCGTAGATGGCACATTTGTAGCCAGGTAAAGTGTGTAATAATGGTGATCTTTGCAAAAGAAATGATAATAAATTGTTTTGGTATAACATGATGGATCGTAATTGTTTTGTAATTTGGGTATTTACTGCTGCTTTGTGCCAGGTGCTTGAACTAAAGCAACATGACACTAAACTCAGAAAGGCTTTAGCACACTAACTTTACAATTCCAATTTCTTTGTCTTCATTTATTTAAAATTTTAGTTTTTTATGAATTCATTGCCATAAACAACAACAATCTGCTCTTCTCTTAAGGCCATCACACACCAGCTTGTGACAAGTGTGTCAAAACACCCACGTTATTTTCGACACAGGCCCACCCACTGGCAGCAAACTGACACACCATCACATAGGATGCTACTGTCTAATTTTCCCAGTGCTGACACATATCAAAACATCATCCACTCCCTGGCTTGAAACATCCCAGCCACCACACCATCATCAACTGTGTGTTTCACCACTTAGGATATACAGTGCATACAGAAAGTATTCAAACCCCTTTTCAGTTTTTGGTGCAGCCTGATACTACACTTGCTTAAATAATTTTTTTCAGGCTGCAGTGATGGTTGTCCTTCTGGAACTTTGTCCCATCTCCACACAGGATCTCTGAGGCTCAGTTAGAGGGGCCATTGGGTTCTTGGTCACCTCTTACTTAGACCCCTCCTATAATTGCTCAGTTTGACCAGGTGACCAGCTCCAGGAAGTGTCCTGGTTGTGCCAAACTTCTATTTCAGTATTAGAGGCCACTATGCTCCTGGGTATGGAAAATAAAACGACCCCTTAAATCCAAATAATGAGATACGTTCTCAGTATTCTAACTTAGTAACTGTTAGCTAGCCTGTAATCTCATATATGCCAAAGCAGCAAACAGCTTAGCCTGGGGACACTCTAGATGACTGGAATGTCCACCCTAGTCCCTAAACTAACTCTATATATATTTGTTTATATATATATATATTTCTGTCACAAATTATGACGTAATTCCAGTTTCAAATGAATTATTTTTAGTTTTTACCACTAAATTATTAAAGAAATAATTTATCTCATCACGAATATTTTCTGAAAAGGTATAACTTTTAGTTGCATTGGGAAGGGAAAGTTTTTCTGCAAGTAAGTCGTCCGTGTTATGCAGTGAGCCGTAGGACTTTGACAGGACAGGCCAGATTGTAAAGCTTTAGGATGGAGCTATTATTGGCTGTTAATTATTGACAGTTATAAAAAGCTTTTTCCTCGGTGAGAAGACTGTTTCATTTATAGTGAATTTAATATAACAATTCTTAACCAAGAGTGAGCTTTTGCAATTCCTTATTAAATACACTTCTTACTGTCGAGAAGTGGAGATTTCTTGTCCACCATGTAGATCATAAACTACTGATATGAGTTGATAAATAGAAGCGTTATTTTACTTTTACCCAGAAAAAACGCAGCTCTCCGGTTTAGTTGCATTTGTTTATGGCAGACGCGTTGACTGCCCGAAGCGGCCAATGAGGTTTTTTATGTCTTTGGCAGCTCACTGCTTTTTACAATGCATTGTGGGAACTGGCTACTTTTCAGTTACTAGCGATTTGGACACCACTACAAAATGACGCACTGACTTGATAATATTTATAGTAATATTCATTAGAGCACATTCGGACACACTTGCCGATCGTAGTATGGCGATTCCACATACACGAGATTTCACAGAAACTCGCGGGATCAAACGTGACTTCGTTACGCACGCCTTTTCATTCTCGGACCTATTGTAGTAATTAATACATTAAATCAATACATTAAAAATACACTCGTGCTGTTGGCATGAATCAACAAGTATGTCTTCAATTTGTTCTGATTTGCTACCATGTTTGTGAGGCGTAAAGATACATAACATCCGGTTTGTGACGTGTTCCGGGATGCTCGCACTCATTGGCTGTTGACGCTTTCTGTTGGAGCTTCGCCCGACCGGGAATCATAAATATAAGTATAGTAATATTGACAAAGTATCTCGTTATTTTGAGTCACGAAGTCAGAATATCGAAAAAGCATTTGGTTATTTTGACTTAAGGGGTCGTTTTATTTTCCATACCCAGGAACATAATGGCCTCTAATACTGAAATGGAAGAAGTTTGGCACAACCAGGACTCCTTTCCAAATCATGTCCAGTCAATTTAACTTAATCACATGTACACTCCAATAAAGGTGCAGAAACATCTCTGCAAAGATCAAGAGAAACATGTTGCAACATAACAAAATTGAAAAAAGTGAAGGGCATCTGAATACATTCTGAATGCACATATATTTTTGCAGTTTTGGTAAAGGCTTTTTACAATGGATTAAGACAATCGCATAACTGTTTGCACCACAAAGAGAGTTGGCTCAGTTCATATTTAATGAATAACACATTTCGCTGGAAATGTAATAAATTGGTTTTGATCAACTTAGCCAACATTATAAAAAGAAGTATCATTAACTATGACGCTATTGTCAATAATGAGCAAGGCTGAAATACTCACCCATGGTGGTAGTCCCACACTGAATTCACATCACTCCCTGCTTTTTGCATCCCACTCACTGCGTCATGGGCATTATTCGACATGGTGTCGTTTAGTCTGCAGGGCTGGTGCTGAGGGACAGTGGATAAAGAGCACGGCTGGAGAGCGTTATGAAACTGTCATCAAACAGAACAGCAACAAAAACTAAATACAGCAAGTTACTCTGGCCTAAAGAGTAGATCTTGTGAAGTGAAACAATTACTAGTTCACTGAACACACATCTACCTCAGACATCTCCACAAGAATTATTCAGTATTTTCTGTCCTCTGTGAATATGTTATTAAACAGAAGGAGATTTCAATTAAAATCACCTTCCACTTGGGTAGCTTTGTGTTCATTAAAATGTTCCAACCACTTAATCATCTCTATGGTCTTGTCATATGCAGGGGAGAGCTACTGGGATACTCTTGTCTCTGTATTAGCTTAGGTTTTCAATGTGCTATAGCTGAAATTGAACTGGCACAGATATAGGATTAATGAAGATTGTTCTGTACTGTTGCATTTCATTTTAACTCAACACCTCATTTTAAAAAAACTAGTAAAAAATAAAAGAAACAATATTATTGTACATGTCCTCTTTAAATAAATATTCATTTAGGTTACCTGTATGCATTATATCTGCTTTTGTTGTCAAACATCCTTTTTTTCCACAATTTTTTTTGTTTTTTTTTTTTTTAAATTCCAATACAAATCTGGCATATGGAGAACTGTAAGTACTTTCATGACAACAAGGTCATTTCACAGGGTGCATGTCATTATGAAAGCACTTTCTAATGGCATATTATCCATAGTCATGTAAAGGCCAAATGTCTTACCGATTATGATTTTTATTGTTTCTTACTCTATTCTTGGTTTTTCAGGTTTCACAGGTTTTCATTTACAGGTTGATTCATAGAGTTCAGAGTGTTCTCAAGGATGTTGGTGAGGAGTATCTGGGAGAAAGGTTCCATAGGACACTAGGTGTGAGGAAGGGACAAGTATAAGAGAGCACGGCCAGGATGGAGGGTTAACTATCCAATGAGAATATAGAGTTTTAGAATATAGCCTTATTAGGGAATCACTTTATAGAACAATAGGGAAGTACAGACTTAAATTACCTGATTATGTGAATGATTATTTGCATTTACTTTGCATGTCTGTATAAGTAGCGGCCTCAGCCTAAAAGGAGCTGAGCAACTGGGGAACAACTGAGAAGGAGTCTGATGAATTGTGTTCTATTCTGGTTTGTTCCTTTCTTGAAAGAAATATATTCTGAAAAAGTCACTATCTGCACTCTCTTTATTGCTCATCCAACGGTTTTTGCCACAACAGTATCATGCAGTGTAATTTTAAAGTTGTGCTCCATTGTTGTCACCTTCCACTTCCATTTCTATCCATGGGACTGAAAAGCATCCCCGTTTGTACAGTGACCAAACAGCCAAGTCGGTATTGAAAAGTAGACTCCTGCCATTTCTCAAGCCAATTTGCTCTCCCATCATTTGTTACTTTTCTCAGCCTGAATAGACAGAGGACATAAAAACGTCAGACAAGCCACAGAAAAAGCAGCTATGTGGGTTGAACCAACCAATGACGCAACTAGCCCAAGTGCTTACTAGCTAATTAAGTTCGTCCCTGAGCCCCTAAAAGGCCCAGTCAGGTATAATTAAAATCGAGCCAGTGACAGCCATGGCATTTGTCAGAGCTTCCTAGCAGTTCAAATACCAGTACTGACAGAAATGTCAACCAGATAGCAATGGCTCATCTTCTCTTCAGTGCTACACTCAACACGCACACATACACACACATTGGCTCTGTTATGAATGTTTGCTGATAACCTTTAGGATTCCCTGCACAGCAAAACCTACAAATTCTCTCTCATTATTCATCCAAAGAGGCCCATTTTTATTGACATGCAGATCCACTTGACACGCAATGGTGCAATCTACTTCATAGTGCCCCCACTCCCCCCTAATCTCAGAAGCCTGTAACATAGTGGTAATAGCCTCAGATCATGCGTCTCTCGATGTCACTTTGGAAATTAATGGCAGCTTTGATCTCTGATATCATAACCACTGTGTTGTGATAATTGGTCCTATCATGCCAGATGTAGCAGTGTATATGCAGTTGCTATGGACAGCAGTTGCTGGCTGATACAGCTGTTCTGAATTTATATGCCTTAATCAAACAGGAGACAATAGTGAGGCTTTTGATGGGGAATAGTTATATTCTTTACTTTGACAAAGGGGTATTTTAAACTAATTCTGTAGAAATGTTTTGTAAACTTGATGTTATTGTGTCCAGTGCACAGCCATGCTGCTTGCTGGGTAAGAGTTTGGACACAGCAGTGCTTTAAGATGTTTAGAAGGCATAATGTTTAGCATTGGCGCCGTTTAGAGTCGTATGTTAGCATGCTAATGTTTATTAATTAGAATTTCTTCCTGTCATTATGCAAAAATGAAGCCAGAATATACTTTTTAATGACTAGACGGATTTCTTTTTAGCAACTATACTGTTTAATGACTGTATGGATTTTTTTTTTTTTGTTGTAACTAGATGTAGTTTTCTGAGCAAGAAATAATTTTTAGGCTCTAGACATATTTTTTAGTGACTACGTATATTTATCAGCAACTAGCTGTTTAGGGGCCTGACGTAGTATGTGGTAATCTTATTTATTTTTTAATGTGGAAATGGTCACAGCTCTGTTTGACAGGAAATAAATATCATACAACAAAAGTGA
Source organism: Mastacembelus armatus (assembly GCF_900324485.2). NCBI lineage: Eukaryota > Metazoa > Chordata > Actinopteri > Synbranchiformes > Mastacembelidae > Mastacembelus > Mastacembelus armatus. The sequence continues at coordinate 6,816,122 of NC_046638.1, read as the reverse complement.
ACATTGTCTTTTCTCAAGTAACCACTGAAATGAGTTCTGCAACTCAAATCATCCCCCTGCTTTTGTCAGTAATGCATGCACACTTTCTACTCTCTTATGAGACACACTTACTATATTATTATTTTTTCTTCCAATTCTTTGAAGTATCATTGAGTAAAAAAAAAAAAAGAAAAGATTGGTTTCAACTTTTGAGGACAATGCCTTTGAAGTCAGCTGAACAAAGTCTCTTGCTGTCCAAAGCAGGTTGGTGAACAACGGGGGGGATGAAGGGAATGCAAACGGGAGGCTGATGCAGTTGACTGCTCAGCAGAGTCTTTCTCACAGTGACTGACCTTGAGGCTGGAGTGCACCATTATAGTTTATTACAGTAGGTTACAGAAGTCTGCAGGTTTTATGATTCATGGATACTGATTTCGTAGTGCTTCGCAGACCATGTGACAGTGCTGAGCTTTAGAATCAAAAGAGACTACAACAGAGGAGTGGTTAAAGCTACTGAGGATCATATTGCCTTTGGTGTCAACAGGTTAGACGTGACTTCAGCCAGTCAGTTGACTAACACTTTACAATGGCACATTCACACACACAAACACTAATATAAGCTTTAATATCATCCAGTGAAGTCTCACTAATAGTGCAGATTCAAAAAGTGAAGAATACTCAGCGAGAACAATACACACTTCAAAATATAGCAATGCTCTCAAAAGCAAATAGGCTATACATCACTGTCATCCTGATCCTCCTGTTTTGAATATCCTATGTCACACTGGTTCTATGAATATGTCTCCTGTGGATTGTTTTATTGTCACTTCTACAGTATCCCTGAATTTCAATAGCTAGATGAAATATACACCAATCAACCGTGACATTATGACCGCCTGTCTAATAGTGTGCACACAGATGTCAGTACAGCAGTTGGCTGGAACTCAGCTCACTGTGCATCTTCTGTGAATCAGTTTGCTTCCATAGTTATACTATCCAGAAGAACACACATTTGTCTCCCATTCAGTGAAAAACGCATATAAAAGAAGTGAAAGGATCAAACAAAATTTTTCAGGCAAATTCAAAAGCCTCCCTATCCTGGTTGTGATATCACCACTATAGCCTCTGAATGTTACTCTTCATAAAGACCAATGTACAGTATTTCTGATTTTCAACCATTTTACAAAGATTCAAGGAAACTGGGGTCCTTTGAAAAGGACTGAAATTTAAAAGTTTAATCTACAGTAGGTCAACCTCATCATCAGAGAGCCCATGACCCTGTCACTGGTTCACTGTCTGCCTTTCCTTAGAAACTTTCCTTAGAAACTTTTGGTCGGTATTAACCCATGCAGACTGGGAACACCCAACAAGACCTGCAGTTTGGGAGATGGTCTGAGCCAAGTAAGAAGTATGAGCATTGCCAAGGGATTTGGCCAACAATTTGAACTATTTACTTTTATAGGATATGGACCTTTTTTGATGCATTGGCTGTCCATGTACTTTGCTGCAGTGGTTCCATTTTTGCTCGGAATAATTATCTAGGATACCACTGAGCTCAGAACTCCTCAGGTGTGCCTTTTGCTCTTTAGACACCTGGAGATATGAGCAGAGAGAACAAAAACATAAAGTAGGCTATGTAAAGTTATGAGCATCTACTGCTGTGCCGCAGTGTAATCCATTAAATATGCTACAGTAGGGCAGTGTTAGTCATGCGTTAAGGGACTGGTGTACACAGCAAATACAGAGTAGGGCACTTTCATTATCTTAAGAGTGTCTGATTTTGTTTAGGCCAGCATTTTTAGGAAACTGGAAAAATCTATTATCTGCCCATATGAGCATTTGAAAAGATAAGTTGAATGTGATCATGCGTCTCCGGCTGGTAGTTTGGTCTGTATTGGTGACTAATAGCCCAATTTCCTCACCAAATAAGAATATGGCCATAGATAACAGTCTTATATTTGTATTATGTACAAGCCTGATATTTAGATTGAGAGTCAGGTTAATTACCACTCCATGATTGAGTCTGACATTGCCTTCTGTTAGCCACTTTTGATGATTGAGGATATAATTTTGTGCCAGTGTAACAGACTGCCTGTTCCCATTGGATTCTTGTATTAGCCAGCCTACAGTTTGTATTTAGCAATACTGAGTTATTAGCCACTCAACCTTATAGGAAGGAGGATGATGAAACAGATGTCTGGCTAAAACACTTTTCAATATCAGGGCAAAGTCAAGCCTTACTGAGAATAATCCCTGTTTGACCTAGAGAAAGAAAGACTGACTAAAATGTTTAACTATGTTATCAACTGTCAGCCTACTTTCTCAAAATAAAAAGGCTTTGGTATATTTATAGAGTTTATATAAAAATGTAAAATGTTATATTTGTTTACACACGTAAGAGTGATTTAGAACATATTAAACCTGTGACAGTATTTAAGATACCCTGATATGTCAGACTCGTAACATAGTCACAAAAACTGATTTGCTGTCTGACTGTCTCAACCAAGAAAACAGCCTTTCATACGAGCAACACTTGACCAATTTGAGCTGCATAGAAACATTTATATCACTCCTCTGAGGACCACCACCTTAACGTGGTGGGGGTGTTTGTGTGCCCCAGCGATCCTCTGAGTTTTCTGTTGTTATCATTATCAGTAGCATCATAATGAGTTTCAATAAAACATCTGCAATGGCTGTCACATTTGACGGCTCTTAAAAAAATATCTAATAAATTAGTAACCACTGTATTGCATTTTCTTTTTTACCTCTTTGTTAGATTCTACAAACCCTAAAAAAAAAACAACCAGACACACCAGCTGTACTCAACATGGTCCTATACTGCAGTATGTCATGTCTCTGATTTAGCAACTTTCCTTTTACATACTTTGATCTCCTTTGACCAGGTCTCTCATTTAAAGCAAGTTCTTTGCTAGCTCAGCACTACAGTACCAAGTTACATTTAAGCCACCACTGGCATTTTTGAATTTGAGCCAATGTCTGGAGTATAGCTTAGAAATGTTCTGTCAGTCTTCCATGCTGTTGCCCAATATGAAGATCAGTCTCAAGATTTGCTATTTTATTTAAAAGATCAGTTGAGCTGTAGGTGACATTGTTTTAAAAATTAATAGAGCTATGTATTGAAATTTTAATAAAATAGATTATTAAAACAATAAGGCATTCTCAATAACAGTTACATATCCTCTTCCTGTTTTTGACATCTTTTCTTTGCCTACTTGTTTTGTAAAGATAAAGTATGTTTATCTCTCTTGAGTCTTCTTGGATCCATATGATAAACACAATGTGCACACTAAAAGCTGCACACTAAAATAGATGTTTTAACCAGCAGAAAATGAAAATTTTATTTTTGCCAGACACTATATAATATTGACATGGCATGCTACAAACTCAGACAAAAGACAAGTGGGTGTACCACTCCAGGCTTTATGGCATAGACTGGCTTTGTTCACTGTTTGACATTATATTATTTGATAAAATACTGCATACAGTATTGTAGGGTGCATATGATTGGTAGCCCTCTCTAATATTGTCTCTTATTCTATTTTGTAGACCTTTATCTGTCCCTCACACACGTACGGGCCCACCTAATATTGCTAGAAAAAGGACTTGTAGGCATATTGTAAATTAGATTCCATTCAACACTGGGAGCTGAACAGCTTGGCTAATATTTCTTTTGATGATGGGAAACACAGAGGGACCTCACAGCCATTCATGTGTGGTCATATTGTTGAACTAATGCATTACATTAATTTTGCCAATGATCCAAAGATCTCACGATTTCTTTCAAATATGAATATCCTGTTTTAATTCTCTGTGTTTGTTTTTTAAGAGAATCTGAAAAAAGTGCACACAGAGAAATACAGCCTATAAAAGGTACAGGTAAGACATGAAAACTATATAGGAAATTACTGTTTCAGTTTAAACATGAACAGCCATGCAAGGTGTCTAAAAAGGTGCCTCCCTGTCTCTTTATCTGATCCATCCCAAATTCATTCTGCAGCATAACAACCCCCAGAACATTCAGCTACAGTAATGAAAATCCATCTTCAGCTACAAGAACAAAACTATGGTCTATGATCTATGATCTCAGCTTCATCGAGGCAATCCAGGATTATGTGAAGAGACAGAAACAACTCAGCCTAGTCTAGTGTCTTCAGAAACTATTCAGACTTACAGTACACAGTTCATTTCAAATGCAAAGAAGGTTTCATTGATATAAATTGTGGTGTAAACTAGTGTATTGTATTAAAGGTAGGCATAAGATGAAGCATCCAACCAAACCAAAATTGATTTGATTTAGGATTTTTCTCTTTGCTCTATTTTGTACTGAATTTGATTTACTGACCAACTTTACCAAAAACTTTATCAAAACAGATTTTTTAAAAGTATCCTCATGTCACTTTTAGCCCTTACATTTTTGACAGCACCGCAGACTTAAGTATAAGCAGTATATCCCGTCTGGCCCTCTGTCTTTAGCCCTGCAGCTCTCCCTCAGGCACAGCTCAGCTTCAGAATGGTTAATATTATTTAGGTCCCTCTGGTCCTCTTTCCACTTCTCATCATTGAATTGGACATTCAGGCAACACATAAATGTTGTGGTTCTCACTGAAATGTTATTTACCATAATTTTAAGTTAGCAGTTGTGTAGTTACACAAATAATCCTAACCTCTGTAGTGGTCTTTACAGTTTAATGCGGACATATCAATTTAGAGCTGCAGACAAACACCTATGTCACATATTTGCACACCCACACTTTCTAAGCAATTATAGTCCAGCTGCCCTTGTGTCTCTTGTATAATCAGAATTCTTCCCCTCCAAAGATTTTCCAAATGTGCACTGATATTTTGGTGGTGTGCCGCTGCAGAAATTGATTAATATTCATGACAAAATGAAATGAAACCTCCACTCTGTGTTTTTCTTTACTGCACACAGCTGTACTGTATTGCAGCTTTTGGAACAATTTTTAAAAACGAGTTCTAATCTACGAACAAACAAAACAAAAAAAAAACAACAGTTTATGACAGCCATGATGAGAAAAACATTAAACAACCATATAGAAATGTTTGCTCCATGCAAGGCAATTCAGAAAAAAGTGGATGTAATGAAAGCATTAGGTGGTAAACTGGTGTGTTAAGGCCTGTGAAGTGACACGATTAAGGCATTTTTCAGCATTATTCAAACATACGCTAATAAAAAACTTTAGTCCCATATATTGTTACAGTTAATGTCCTATTCATCTAAATAACTCAAGGCACCTACATGACGTATTTGAATCACGTTTTTTCATGGCCCCTATATAGTAAGATGCATTACATACTTTCAATACAGAGACACCCCAGTTTTGTCAACATAAAGTCAAGAAGGTCATGAGTAGCAAGATCCATTCGTGTGGTCTTTGATGGAAAGCCATAAAATATAAAGTTCACAAGAGCCATCTGGGGCTCTCTGTTATTTGAAGTGGGCTGTCAACCTTCTAATAATCTTACTGGGTTTTGTCTCGTTTCTGTGTCCCCACCTGAGGTGCCTGTAATCTCCTTCATTATTAATCTCTCAGAGCAGAAATGTCATGACGGAAGCCTGAGCATACGGCATCATTTAATTCTTGTTTACCAGTCTTCCTGTTTGGCCCCAGTGAAGCCACACGGTGTGTTTTCCCCTAAAGAATAGTCTTTTCATTCTGCCAGGAGATGGAGAATTTGCATTGAGATCTACAGTCTTCTCTCTGACACATCCTGCTCTTATCATTCCTCTAATGGCTCACAACAGCCGTTGCATCTGTGTGTGTGAGTGCGTGTGTGGGGTTGCGTGCAGCAACTGTGTGAAGATACATTCAGAGTCCCTTGAGGAAATTTTCTAAGCTGCTTCTAACCTCTTGTATGTGCTACTTCCTACATCTCTTTTCCAGATCCCCAGACTCCCACGGCTTTAATGTGACATCACAGGGTTGTGTACCTGGCTGGGAGCCCCAGTTAGAGGGTATATAGATGAAATCTGGCATTTGTGATTTTTGTGTGATTCATAGAGGTATTGTGGATTGAGGTGACTGATGGAGATTTACACTTTAAAGGAATACATACTATGTGCTCTGGATTTGAGCTTTAAACTTGTTAGTGACTTTTATCAATTTTTAGCCTACAGTAAAATAAAATGCTGATATTTCCACATTTCACATGTATTTACCATTGGGATAATAATGCCAGCTGTTCTACTGTTTCATATTTAAAGCTACAGTAATCAATATTAACATTGTTTAAATTGATTTTGTGTAATGTGTGTAAGAGGAAGCAGGAAAATGTCACCCAACCCTGAAGTTCCCTTTTAGATCCAAAAAAAGCAACTTAGCATCTTTCAACTCACTGTTTTTGATTTATGGTCCACACCTTCACTGCTGGGTCATCTTCTCTGATCTCCCCACACACTTCTGTGCAAATTCAGAATGAACTGGCTGCCAAAGCTTTAACGAAATCCAGCAATATCTGCAGGTAGAGCCAAGGTTGAGTCAAAATTTACCGTCTACACATGCAGTAATGATTTTAATATTAATTCCATATACTTTCTAGAATAGCAACTAAACACGTCTGAAAACAATTTATTCAAATCCTCTATGTGCATCATCATCACCGCAAACAGAAATGATTAAACAATATAATTTTATCCTCCTGGGACCAGAGAAATATTAGCTCATGTTGACCACAGTCACACCCTGTTTCCTCATAATTTGGATGCAGAAGAAACTATTACCTCACACTATCCATCACCAACTAATTTCATGCTCGCTGTTGCTGTATGTTTTGCCTAAATCGGCCTTTGAATGTAATGACAGCAACACAGGTGGTGGTATGAGCCCATATTTATGATTAAAACAGCAAAGCTGTCTGAAGGTCTGGAGGGGCTGAAATCTGCTTTTAAGCATGTCTCAGAGTTGCATATGTGTACCACAGAGGCCTTGGCAGTTCTGCAGGCCTGTATATTAGCACTCACCAGCTGTTCTTTCGTATATGCCAACTCCTCCTTTGTTTGCTGACAAGCTCATTGGAAGTTGCATGTGGGATGGGGAAAGGCACCTGTCAGAATTATACATGGAGCCTCTGCAGCTCCACAAACAACCTCACAACAGATGGAGAATGCCCTGTTTCCAACAACACACTCAGCCCTGGCACGTGCCACAAGGATGTTGGTACAGTGGGTCAAAGTGACCACAGACATGAGGCTTTATAGGCAATCTGCTTTTACACACACACTTCTGTTAACAAGTGTATTGGTTCTACTATAAGCCCGTGATATTCCTTAACATTCAGAAACTCACATCACTTTGTTAATATGCCTTTAGTACTGGAGATAACATGTTAAAGGAAAAAAGCTCTAAAGTATACAGCTACTCTTGCCTTCCCTGACACAGTGAAACATTTTCCACATCAAATGAAATATTTCTATGATAATACAACAGCACAGCTCAGAGTAGAGAAGAATGGAAAAGGAGGCTTCATTTACTGCATCACACCAAGAATAAGTGAAACTGGCACCTTTTTCAGGTTTACTTTTCTTTTTAAATGATACTTAGTTGATGTAAGTCATGCACGTGCCCCAAAACAGTTTAACTCAACATCTAATTTGACATTTCATTTAATTTCTATGGCTAGACTGCTACCTGCCGTTTCTTACTACATATACAACTGTACAGTGCCGTTGGTGTTTATGTTGCTTACACCTACTCCCATATACCGCTGTCTGTGGCTGTGTTCATTTTTCCTTCCACCAGCCTTTTGTCTCCTCCTGTCTGGTTTCTTATTAATCATACTATCGCAGCATTGCTTCTGCAGTATGTATATTCCATAGCTCAGTGATATGTGACTGCAGGGCTTGGGTCTTGAAATGTCTGGGGTATTCAATCATAGTCCTTACTGAATCTTTTGAATGCTGCTTGGGAACAACTGGGACCAATACAGAGAACAAAACTTCTATGATGAAATGAAACTGTATTAGCATTCATCCTTAGTGGTGCAATTTTGACAGGGGTGTTCTGACTGACAAGTTTCATTTATTTTAGTTTACCATTGTATAATCAGTAAATATGCAGATCAAATTAGAAATCTGCTAATTGGTAATTTGTGCACATAAAGTCAACTTAATAAGATGTTATTCAAGCATGGCGCTGAGATATTCAGTATGTTTAAAAATGATCAACTACTTGTCAATGGTTGAATTTCCTGCATTGCATTAATCAATGTTGTTTATAATTAGCCTGATATTTTGTTGAATACATGCATAATTAAATCAGGCTTTTTGAAAAGGTATAATGAATCGAGATTTGTTAATCAAGCATTACTTTGGGTAAAAAGCTCAGGGGAGGAGTTATTAGGGCACTGCCTGCTGACAAGGCTTGGGGTGTAAAGTGGTACTGTCAGTACAAAACAGTACACAAAGATAATCAGTGATCCCATCAATATGCAAATTTCAGTGATGCTCCAGTCTTCAGACTATAGAAGGCTCCAAAATTACATCACAGAGAAAGCATACATGCAGGTGAGACTTTTTTTTTACATAAAATATATGTAATTTACAAGATTTATATGCACACTGTATACATACAATAATATCTAGAGTGTGCAAGATAATGTTTATGGTAAACAATGATTCAAATGACATAAGTGCTTATGAACCTCTAATGAATATCAGAAGTATTCATTTAATTAATTAGTTATATGTAACCTGTAATTACAATTATAGTAAATACTCTATTTGTACTCTTATCATAAATATCTAAACATCAGTTCTCAAAGGCATCAGCTATATTTAAGTATACCATATTTTTAACTAATGCAGGGAAGCTGTGGAAAAATGTGGTGTCTTATGCATAACTAAATCACTTAGGTGTGTTTTATAAACTATAAGGCAAACCTCTATTTGTCTCTTGTACTGTGTTCCTTTTCAGATATTGCAAAGACTGTTCGTATTTACAGAATTATTTCCTTGCACTTACATAACTCAATACATGCATGCATCAAATTAAGGCTTTGAGGGGTTTACAGATAAATATGCCTTGCATGGAGCATTTTTCAAAATATTTCTCATAATTACTCACTCATGTTATTTAATCTTTGTGAGAATAATACAGACACACTACTATGTGGGCAGGCCTTATTAAAACACCATTATTCCATTAGAAAGCCTCTCAACTCGGTTTGTTGACTGGGGATGAAAGAGAAATATTAAGGCCCTTGCGAATAGATCTGCCACTATTTTAACTGACTGCAAGACAGCTCAACGATACGCTTTACACAAGGAATAAGCGGGGGAATGAAGAAATGCTACAAATAATGAAGGTACTGAAATGGTCTAGAATAATGAGTCTTTTGATGGGAGGATACACTATCATGTGTTGTCAGCCGCAGCCCTCAGATACAGGCACTACACACAGATATCATCATTTCATTCAACCTGTCTATTCATATTCAGAAGACCCAGGAGGCGAAAAGAGCAGGGAACATGTGTATGAAGTAGAATATGCAGGAGTGCTATTGTCTGCCAGAATCAAATCTTTTCCAAATGCATTCTCTGCCAAATTTACTCTGATATCTGAATGTAATGAGACAGATAGGCAGCACATTGAAAATGCGGGAGAATAAACAAGTCACATATGACATCGGAGTAGGTGTGCTTGAGTAAATATGGTAATACGAAAGCTTTGATAATCTGAGACTCGCACAACAACAAACTCTCACTGCTTTGATATCAGCATGTATTGGAAAACCCATGCATCAGATAAAAATGAGCATAGCACATCACTGGCCTATAAAGTGAGTGGTAAACCTACAAAAGTTAGCACTTATTCCACTACGAACCTCACAGATGTCTGTTCCTCTCCAGCCCTGTGAAGCATATAGAAATTCAAGAACTTAATGGAAATGAATAGCAAGGTCCACTAGACTTGACAGCCAGAGCTGTTTTCATTAATACAGCTAATAAAGCAGGCACACCTCCTATAGAGACAGAATGGACCTCTGATATATTGTACTGAGTTTTTATCTTATCTATAGCCCACTAATGTTGTCAGACATGGTGAAGCAGTTTACTTAGACCAAAGAAGGATGAAAAATCATATGGGACTCGAGCAAAGTAGTTCAATATGAAATAAAGACTGGGTTAATTCATGATTTTGCCATGAAAATGACCTGCCTCCCCAAATTTAATCTCTCCACTGCAGTAAAAACATGCAGAATATGGATAAACAGTTTATTTATATCCAGTAGTAGACCTTAATAAATATTAATCTGCTTCATTTAAGAAAAGCTATGAATCTATTACCCCACTAGCAAAATATTTATATCATTCATTCATTCAGGCCTTAGATCTGCCAAAATTTTGCCTGAGCATTTACTACCAGAGTGTCTACCCTCAGACAGGCCTTCTTTCAAACTCTTCCGCAGAGATCTTACTGAAATGTAGAGCAGAACGTCTTATTCCATGATGAGCTTGTTAAGTGCTTTAGTGCAGAAGCACAATCTAAATGTAAAACTCCAGATAATTTTATTGTCACTCTCCTTGGGCATTAGATGGTGAATTTAATATGTTAAAGGTTGTTCATTGCAATGAGGAGTAATTGGAGTCCTACCTGTTGTTTGATATGTCACCCAAGTCAAAGACAGACTAAATCATGAACCTTATTTTCATGTGAGTCTTATTCATAGCACAAGGTGACACTAGATGCAAGGTACAAGGTACTAGGTAGCCTACTAAGTACTAGTTGTACAAATGTTCCTAGTTACATATCTTTCCCACTGCTTACTGATTTAAATACTGGCACAGTATGTGTCACAATATAAATTGTTAACTGTAGCAGTAATAATTCCATACCCGAGCCATAAGGATACACAGGCCCTCATTATATCTGGAAACTGCAGCTGCATTTTTCTGACCAAATCTGAATTCAGTGACCAAGGGGACAGTGGAGACTAAGAGGTACACTTATACAGTCTGGCAATAGATAAAATAGCCTGGTAATGAATCCTCCATTAAGAAGATGATAATGTTCAGTCCTGTTCAAATACTTTTACAGAGCTGTTCATTCAGCTGGGTGGTGATTTTTGAAGGTGTAGTTTGTGCTGCTGTTCAACTGTACTACATTAAAAAATGTTACCTAGCCTCACTGATATAAATAGGGTGGCCAAAAATAAATGCATGTCAGTATCATGCAGTACAATCCAACAGCAGCACAAACTACACCTTCAAAAATCACCACCCAGCTGAATTAACAGCTGTCTCAAAGTCAGCTGGAATAAAGTCTGAACATTACCACCTTTATGCAGGAGACGTAATTTCAGGACTTTTGAATTAGACTGTATTAGTTTTAGGCAGAAACTAAACTAACTGAGTACATATGCACCCCTGTCTAGATGTCATTACCTCTAGGAGACATTAAATCAAGAAAATACTGAAACCTCAGACACCAGCTACCAATCGACAAACAAAAACATCAGTGAGAAGAAAAAGTTTTTAAAAAGAAAACGATGTTAGAAACAAAGATAATTTGGTAATACTATACAGGAGTTAATATTACCACCTGGTGAGATGAAACAGGGGTTTCTTTTCACGTGTTTTCCTCTACACTTTAAGCTATTCAGGGAACTTCTGAAAATCTGCTTTGAGGAGTTGCTGAGGACAGAAAATACTGGATGAGTGTCACACGTGAATGAAAGAAACAAGGCTTACTGCTGAGCTGAATTACTGTGAGGAGGTTGGAGTGAGACTTTGAGCCTAATTTGTTCAAAGGAATTACTGTCAAAGGAAAACACTCCAAGCCTGTTTGTAATGACCAAATACTCACGTGTGACCATCTGTCTGTCCATCATTTGCTGCCGTTTTTTTTAATTTTCTGGTAAAAATGCGTCTGTAAAAGGACTTTCCTGTCTCGGCCGAGCATCCCTGTTGTTGGTTAAGGTACTTGCCAGGACTCATTCAAGTTAATTACCTTTCCAATCAATAAGACGCTTTAACCTTTGTGACCTCTCTGTTGTTGTGATTCCATTTCTGTTAAACTGGGGAATATAAACTTATCCAAGGGAAAGGTAATTACTGTCCACAATATTTAGAAAATTGATTTCCACTACCACTTAAGTGTTTTGTTTAATTACAACAAAGGTTAAAGGTTAAATATGCAACAGTAACTGTAGCCTAAGAAGAACGATATATAAAAACTTCTCAATAAAATTTAACTAGCCTTGTTCTCAGAAACTGACAAAACAGTTTTCTCTTTGCTTGTCTTCTGAATTTTCCAATTTTAAGGTGCAAATTAATATTGATCCCTGTTAATCCCCACAGATGGAATGAAGTTAACTTCTCGAGAAGTGCCTAAGGTTTTCAAAACATCAGGTCAACAGCATCTGAAATCAAGCTCTCAGGATCAGTTTAGATAGTTTGATACCTCTTTTGATTTATTCCTCTCCCCCAAATCCCCTTAGAATAATTACTCTGGCTTCATGTGCAAATCTATATTTGGAAGTGAATTATCATGGTTGAAATTGTGATGGTACTTGTGCATACTGCCAAAGTACACAGATCTCACATGCAGAAAATAATTTTAAAAAAAGGGAAAAAAATAAATGAGAATAGCCAAAGATGCTTCATAAAAGATGATGAAAAAAGTCAAATAAAAATTTATAAGCTGTTGCTACAAAGTTCTTGCACATCACTGAGTCTTACAGACAGGTGCATTGTATCATAAATTTTAACTGATGAAGGTCTGAGGAGCAAAACATTGTAAAATAGAGCAGAAGTGATCCAACAATTTGGGTTCTGTTATAAATTGCTAAACTATAATATAAGTTGAGTCATTTCAGTCCACTGGCAGTTCTAGCCCTTAAAGACCTTAAAGACCAGCTGTTCTGGCATCAGTCAAATGAACCCTGAGTGCTCGTTGTAGCTGTAAAGTTGTTCACAAGCCAAATCAGGTTATCTAAAAACATAAGGTAAAAATGATCACAATATGTCATTTTACCAACATAAATCTCCTTAGTATTGCATTGTGGTGTACTACAACAAACCACATAAGTGGGAAACCTTTAAACAACATATGTTTGCTCACACCATGGACCAACAATTACACACGTGCTTTGTATTTTTAAAGCATACAAAAATATAGGCTACACTTCCCCAAAACCTATTATAGATCCAAGTAAAGATCAGTTTCGAATACTTAAAAAAAAACATTAGATATTCAGAGTTGCAAAAGTTTACATTCACAACAAACTGTATCAATGCATGCATCAGGTGCATGGCTTCCACACTCATACCTAGACACTTGGCATATGGACAGCCCATTAGGTTTACAGTATTCTAGTTAGTCATTAAAGCTAATGGCTCAGTATACAGCATCACTTTAAATAAACCACAACCAAATAGCAGACCTTCTGCACCGGCCCCTTCACAAGCCACAGACATATAACAAATGACTAAACCAGCAATAAAATACCAAAGGGGACAAATTCCATATTATTCAAAGCAGGCCCTGTCTCTGCAACTGTGTGAGTAGACACACACTTAACACAGCAGGTTCAGCAGCAGGAGACAGCAAGTTACATCTGATTTCCATTACATCAACAACAGAGCAGCAAGATGTTAAGTACACACAGCCATAAAGACATAAAATAACCATGAATGAGACCAGCTAACAAAGTGTTTGGGACTCACATTATCTGATGTCAAAGTCAATTCTTCTTTTTTTCCATGAAGATGAAGTATCAATGTCAGAAAAATGAGATACTTGATACTTGCTGGGAATTGTCCATCATTTGTTCTGAAGAAAATACCAGATACACTTCACTTCAGGACAGGAGTGGGTTATTCTTGTCAAGGGCCACTGCAATGCTTGTTTTCCAACAATGATTGTCCCACACGCTGCTGATTACCTGGATCAGGTGTGTTCAATTAACCAGAGACTGGAATATACCATCTCAAAGGAGAAGTGGGGGAAGACAAAGTGAATTGGTATCTTCTGATTTCTGACTGACTGAATGCACCTAATCCATGGATAGTTGGAAAACAAATAAGGCAATGACCCTTAGGTGCCAGAATTGCCCACCACTGCTTTAGAGTTCCCAGATACCTGTCCATGCACAGTTTTGCAGTGGCATGACAATAACCAACTCAAATTATTTTATTCTTAGTATTTTTAGTTACACTTCTTCATCCTTCAATAGATATCAGTGAGGGTCCAGTGCCACACACAGGCTGACGGTACAAACTGTCACAACTCAGAGGGGCACTGTTTCAGTCATTTGGGAAAAAAAAGATCACAATTTTAAAAAAGCATTTAAGTCTGAAAATTCGTTGATTCATCCAATATCTATATCTTCTTATTCCTGACCATCGTCACAGGGATTTACTGGAGCCTATCCCAGCTCCCTTTGGGTGGAAGGCAGGGGTACACCCTGGACAGGTCACCAGTCCATCACAGGGCCACATAGAGACAAACAACCTCACACACTCACACTCACTCCTATGGGCAATTTAGAGTCACCAATCAACTTGACATACATGTTTTTGGACTGTGGGAGGAAACCAGAGTACCTGGAGTAAACCCACACAAGCACAGGGAGAACATGCAAACTCCACACAGAAAGGTTCCTGTGATATTCATTGCTAAAGATATTTGACTTCAGTGCTGTGTTAAATGTTGTAGAGAATACTGCTGTATTAAGAGGTCCCTCCCTGATTATACTTCAAGCTCTGTAGGCTGTATCCATCTTCCAGGAGAGCTATTTGCTCATAGTTTCATTGTTTTATGCACATTCTCCCCAAGATATTCCACACAGCCATTAAATGCTTCTGTCTTTAATATGTCAGTTTTGTCTCCTGGAGATTTTTTAAAATCCATTCACCACGCATTGGAGCATGACTGAGAGAAAGCAACACTAAGGGTACAAAAGATGTACAAAAGGCTTTGTGGCTTGGAGGCATTGTACAGAGATAACTAGTTTCTATCTGTACTTTGAATGTTTGTAGCACTTGCTGAATATATCTAAAAGGGGAAAGGCATTTTACAGAGTAAGTTAAAAGTTTGACTGGGTTTTTGCTTCAGGTCGTTGTTTTTATTGATTAATAGTTGGCAAAAAAATGAGGAGGGTTAAGAATTTTATTGCAGTCAAATGTATGTGGTTGAAAGCCTGGTGATTTCATTTGAGCACAAAGAACTAAGTACTAAGTTTTAAATGTAAAACAGAATACAGGGTGAAGTCTGTGTTTCTGTAATGATGGACAGTTGACTTGTCCAAGATGTTTCACTACTTACCCAAATGCGGATGTGTATGTATGCAGTGCTGCATAATACTGGTCAATGGAATTTTCTCTGCAAACTAATAACAGTAGCATGAAGCAGCTACATATTATACGTCGTAATCACATATTTGAACATGCATTTAAATGTGGCCAATGACTTTACACAGAGGGGTAAGTATTTCCCAGCTATCTGATGATGGGAAAACTAAAAAACAAGATTTGCTCTGCTAACCAAGGTACTGTTGTCCCACAATAATAGATGAGAATTTTTATTCAACAACTATGCTTGTCAGAGTGCAGGAGTGGACAGAAACAAAACAGAGAGAGATAGTGTTTCTTATTTGCATTCACTGTGTAATGGAGGAGTATGTAGGAAAAACAGGAGATGCAGCCTCCGATGGGAGCATTTCTCCTGGGACACCAGCACCTGAATAATAATGACACAGCCTGACAATTGAGAAAAGAGGAGTGGTTTCTGTAAACCAACTCTGTCACTACAGGGACAAAGCAATGGTATTTTAAGTGAAAGGAATTACAGCTTTTTGTCACCTGCTAAATTCCCAGAAGGCATCAGAAACAGAAAGGGGAAATTGTTGATCATCTTTTCAGTGTCTTTTCCTCCACAACAACATTTGAATGGTACAGAGCAGCACCAGTGGAGGTATATAATCAAAATAATCCAGTTTTGTGCAGAGAACCCACCACTTATAATTTTCAGTATACCCTAACCTTAATTCATTTTGCTCCTCATTATCCACCCTCTTGCCAGAAAAGATTGTGAGTAAGCCACTCATTTGTGTTTTCATGAATAATGCAAATAAATAAATAAATAAATAATATTACTGCAAGAAAGAAATCTGCCACACAAGGGTTAACACTCGATTATTATCCAACTCTGTCTGTTACTGGCTTCACGTCAGCCATGCGTTCTGCATTTCACACCTTTAGCCCACCTGATAGAAAGAACAATCTTATTATATCAGCTCAATGAGTTCCCTTAACTTGTGTGGTGCTCTGTTACAGCTATCACTTTGGACTCAGGGAACTATCAAGACAGGGTGCTGTGAAAGATAAAATGGGACAGTGGTTTTTGTGGACCAGCCATTTAAATGCCAGACCATATAATTATGATTAGGAGAAGGCATCTCCCTGAAATGTTAATTGAATTAGGAATTTGGACAGAACCCTGAACAGCTAAAGATGAATGTGTGATGATTTAGACTCGTATCTGTTGTTGAGGAGGGCACATGCTTGTTTTAATTTGATCAAAGGCATGAAGATGTTAAGTAGATCGTCCTGCTGAGTTGTTCTATTCCTATCCCCTTATTATTTACACATTTTCCAATGACATTTTCTAATGAAATTAAAGGAAAGTGCAGTAGCATGAAGCCAAATGATACTTTTACGACTTTCTGCTCTGGTGCTCAAAAACGTTGCTCATTTAAAGCAGGACAGGAAAGACTGCAGCAGAAACATTACCAAAAAATGCCGTCACATTATAATACACAATCAGTGAGCATGTCATCATTTCATAATGCATGACAAGTCCATCTAGGCTAACACCTGGAGTGTGATGTTCACATCTTTAATCTAAATTTCAGTGACTGTGCTTTTAATTTATTAAGGCCCAGTAATGTTTCCTGTCATAATTGAGATCTATTTTTCAGCTGTACACTTGATTATTTGCATAAGTGGTTTGTTATGAGAATGATCACCCGACAAGGCTCAACTGCAGGTTCTCAAATAATATTTACAAGCAAGGGAGCTCAGCTGTTTACTCCTCATCTCAATGCAAACAGGAGCTGCTCATTCTCGTACTAATAAATGTAGCTACATTTCTGTGTGCACACTAAATAGCTTTACTCAAACAAACCACTGTCACTAAAACTGCTGCGTCGAACACACCGAAAACAACTCACCATCCTGTTTTTCCTAATACACAAAAAATTAAAAGACTACATGCTGTTTATGGTTGGTAAATGTCCAGTCTCCTCAGAACAGGTTATCAGAGATTAATACAAGAAAGGATGCTTTTCTCATTTGCAGGATTATTTTTAAATGATGCACTCAAGCAACATTCAACATAAGCCTCCCTTCTGGTTTATAAGAACTGATGTTACAATAAGCTTCTCACGCAAAATCAGTGTGCTAAAAAATGAAATTGAAATAAATATTGAAATTCAGCCCCTCTGCAGCAACAGGTACAGGTACACCCCCCCCCCCCCCCCCCCCCCCCCCCTTTTTTTTCCCAGACCCCTGCAAGTATGCAAGAGCTTCTATTAATTTTTTTTATTATAACAAATGACCCAGTTTTACCTGTTCCTTTTCTAAGTGCTGTTGGTGAAACACAGCCATGAGTCACAGTGATTTAATGACTTCACAGATCATAAAACTGGCAGGCGGTTTGGTGAGCTACATAAACCATAGATACCACTTCTCATGTACCGCTGCAATACACAGTAAATAAGAGAAATCAAATTTTTCTCAATTTGAGAAATATAATTTGAATCACAAGGTTAAACAAATCTACCAATCCCCTTTTGACATCTGATTATTTTGCTTGCTGGTGTGATGCAGAATGCTGAATGAATGCTGAATGAATATGAAAGTTTTGAATGGCTTGACACATTTTGATACCTTTAGGTCCTCCAAATGTGAAGACCACTGACACTAAAAACTTAAAAGTAGTTTAAAGATTTGGTGGTGAATGCCTCAAACTTGTCTGCATGGGTAATCTTTAATATTATAGTGTGACCTTGTCAGACTTCTTACAACCACCCCACTGCCACAGTTTGGGGGTTAAGGGCATTGCTTGAGAACTTCAGCTGCATTAACAAAGAAGTGGAAGTCCACTTTTCCATCCCAATTTATTCTGTCATTTTGGAGATCATTTATGAGTGAGAAGAAAATTACTCATTTTACATGTAATTCAACACTTCCAATAAAGTTTGTATTGGTATATTTCTTGCTAAGATGCTTGTTGGGTGGAATAATCCTACTCACTCAGCCTTGTAAAATTTAAATTAGGTGCTTAGAGGATTTAGCTTTTTGGTCCTGTGGCACTATTAGCCTGTACAAGTTATTCTATCAGTATATTAGTTAATATTTAAACAAAGTCTAATATATATATATATATATTTTTTTTTTCACCCACAGTAATAGCACAATGGATTACTATATCAGCAATTGTTTGTTGGTAAGATAATTAATTGAAAATCCTCCTGGATTATCCTCCAATGTCACAGTAAATTTAGGTGATCTGCAAACAGGATTAGCACATAATCTTCTTATTAAATTGTCATTCACATTATATAAAGTTGCAGAAAAAAAATTGAAATTTCAAATGTTAAAAGCAATCTACATACACTTGCTTGGGAACTGCACACTGTCCATCCCACATGACCATCCCATATGGTTAGAAAGAGAGCATGGACAAATAGTCTTTGCCATCGTTGGCTCATTGGCATTAAATAGTGATTCATTAATATTCCATTTGATATTTTAATTTCACGTAACACTTTAAGACTTCTCATCTAAATTTTAAATGATCCAGAGGGTTACAAACTGCAACAAAGGTAATAAAAACTTAAAGCATCTAATGTAAATGTTTTTCCCAGTGTAACAATTTAGAATGGACTTCACATCCACATCAGTTCTCGTGAACACCCCTATAGGTGTTATAATGAATGAACATTGGATAGCTGCAGGGTAAAGGCAAAAGGAAATCCATGCATGCAGGAGAGAGATAATGAAAGAGAGTGAAGTCAGACTCTTCAGGCACATAACAGTGACTGGCTCTGGGTCCCATGACAATAAAGATTTCCCCCTTTAATTGAAAACTGGTTCTTCTCTAGTCATGATGGACAACTTTTTAAATAAAGCCAGTGTTGTCTCTTTTCCTGTTACTTTCACTGACACAGTAATGGCTGCTTCTCTGCGAAACTAATGCCTCACTAAGTGTTAGAGATTGTATTATGTTATATGGACAAACAGACATTTTATTATCGGGCTGACATTTACTGAGGAGCCAGTTAAGTTCATTTGCTCTGGCTTTAACACTATAACAAAGGCCAAAAAGGAATACAAATTTCTCTCCTGCTCAAATAATTATTTTATAATCCCTCAGTCCCACTGAAAGGGGTCCTACATTCTGGACCGAACCCTTGTACCTGTCTAAAAGAGTGAAATGCTTCTTCTGAATTGTTGCATGTTAGCAATTTAATAATAAAGTACATTTTACTGATAATATTGCAAATATTACTGATAATATTTGTGTGTAATTTTACATATCTAAGATTCTGAGTGAATCATTTTATTTGTCATTATTTAAATGACTGTGCTGGTAATTTGAATTGACTCAAGAATCTGATTATGTCTTCCACCACTGCATTGTGGTATTGGCTAGATTAATTTGTGGTTATTTGGGGCAGATTATTTTGGCTCATGTGGATCATATTGGTTGGTGTTTAGCAGGAGCCCAAAAATATGAGCGTCTCTCGGAAAGCTACCCTGCAGAACAATAGAATATCTTTTAAGGTAATAATGTTCTACAGTATACTCAGTGAAACGTCCCTTCTGGAAGAGGTGAGGTGGCCTTTCAGTTTGGTGTAATTCACTTCACAAAATAATACCTGCTGCTATGAAATATCTCCCTAAGCTTCATGTAACCTACTCAACCACTATCACTCATATCACTGAAAAATCAAGCCCTTTACTACTCCAAGCATTTGTACACAATAATAATGACTTGTAGGAGCTTTGATGAAAAACCATCTCCATGTTTTGGTGCCCATTGTGGCCTTAAATACAATAAGTGGGTCTGAAAAATGCTTTTCTTAAGAGATATGAGTGCTATATTCTTCATTTTACAACTAGGTAAGCTTAAACTGCAGTTTGCTGTGATTTGTCTGATTAATGTATTTCAGAGTTACAAATGCCTTAAAGTGCAAGAAACACAATGCTAAATTAGTTTGAGATTAGTTTTATAATAGGTTTCACATGAGGGGCATGTCTACATTCTTCCAGAAACCCCAGCTCATTTAACACTTCCATCACAGCCAACAGTTCATGAGGTGGAGAGGTATTTGTGTTAAATTGTGGAGTTTGTAGAACAGCCCATTCAGCCCTAGGGACTTCCTTTGAATGTGCTTTCAACTCCAAATGAGAGACACTCCTCTAGTCTAAAACCAAGCTTGGAAATCCACTCATTAAAAGACTGCCTGAACTGATTTTGCCACATTTTGCACAAGTTCTCATGTGACCACAAATGTCTTTCAATGTATACAAGTTGTCCTTTTCTGTGTCAGAGATAAGTGCTACAGCTAATCCATCATATGTCGTAGGCTGTCAGAATACGGGGAAAACAATTAAATGCTCTACACACAGGTCGAGCTGCTCCAATAGTCAATTAAACAGCCACTGTGTTTGGGTCTAGGAACGGTAGATTCATTAGGAAATGCCAGTGAAGGAAGGAAGCATGTGAAAGACAATGTGACCTACAGAATATGAGGCTGAGGACTCAAGGGAATGAAAAGACAGAAGGAAAAGACATCTGATAAAAAATGTGCACAGGCCAAGTTTGCTCAGTTATTGTAATTAATAAGCTATAAAACAACTTGGGTTGAAAAAGGAAATACCACTGTAACATAAAGCCAGTTCTTTACAACATGTTTCCCAAAAGTGAAACGTCAAATAAACATAAACACACACAAACACACACACACACACACATAACCACACATTCACTTTAGACAACACAAACACATTCTTAGCATTTGGCCAAGGCGCAGACAATTTATAGCCACTGATGCTGTTGTCATGCAACTGCATGAAAGTGGACGCACATAACAGTCCATGCAGTCAAACCGTTACCATGAATCACATGCTCAGCCCATTAATGCTGCTTGTCACTGGTGTCTACAATGCAATCAAGAAAGTGAGGAGTATTGAATCATGGGGAATAGTGTTCACTAACAGTACTTGGCATGGCATTGATTTCAACCAATAGTCTTTTAGCCCTGAGGCACCGGGAAGTGGCTCATCGATGAGACACTTTATCAGGAGAAAAAAGGTCAGTTGAAATGAATGATATTCTCCTTTATGAGTGGTAATACAGACGATATTACTTGTACATTTTGAATGCTCAATCTCAATGACATTTGCTCCAACTTGGCTATAAAAAGCTAATATGAGTGAGACTGAGTAATAACTCTCTTATTTTGTGTGTCTGATTGTTATGCATCTATAAAACATGCCATCCTGTATGTGATGGCAGCGGAAGTGAGAGCCCCTGGGGTCAATGTGGAATCTCTTTGAGCAGTTGTTTATAGCTGCTGAGTAAGAAGAGAGTAGCTGCCACCTATGGGTAGCCACAGTATGGATTATTTGTTGAAACATTGATCCGCTGTAAAGCGACGCATCATTAATCTTGCTCACCTTCTGTTTATCAAGGAATAAATTTAAAGAACTCCCCAGAAGAGAAAGGAAACCCAAGATCAACCTTTTTATTAGCAAGCTAGCTGTGCGACTTTAAGGTCTGTCGGTTGGTCAGCTCAGAGTGAATCAACTTTCAGCAACTATTGTCTGGATTTCTATAAACTACATGTTCTCCGGATTAACATACTGCTAAATTTGGCGATGCCCTAACTTTTCTTACAGCACCACCATCGGGATGAATTGTTATTTTAAATGAAATGTCTATGTTTTGAAATCTGGCACAGACATTCAAGTACCACTCAAAATGAGCTGTAAAAACTTTGGCAAACCTCTGACATTTTTTTCTAGCTCTAACATTTTCATTTTTCCTTAGGTATTTATGTTTATGATCACATAAAATATTAATATTTCCATCCACCTCTGCTGTACCCTGCAGTGTGCTAGTTAGCAGGAATTAGCATACTTAATCACTAAACTAGGATAGTGAACATGATAAATACACCTGCTAATCATCAGCATGTTATTTAAAGCATTGCACAGCCTCAGTCACTAGAGTAGCTGTAGACACTTCTAATCTTAACTGAATTTAGACAGAATCTCAATTTATAGTAGATTACTGATAATTGTAAAGAGACAAGACCATAAATTAGTAAAACTGTACTTCAGCACTTGACAAGATGATATACAGATCTGACTATAGGCACTCAACTAGTGAGTTCATTTTATTTGCATATGCATATTTTTCATCTTGTTCTGCTTACAGTGGCAAATCCACTTCTCAGCATGATACTGAATGATCCATGCATAGCTAATGTTCAACGGTAAATTACATTAATTGTTTTAAACTCTGACATATCAGCACAATTATACCTGTCTCAGCAGTGCAGCCAAATGCATTATTGATCAAAATGTACACTAGTTAAAATGATATCCTGCTGCAGCAGGAAAGGAAGGGAGAGGGAGACAAATGCACAGGGAGAAAAGAGATTTTCTACCTAGTTCGTTCAGCTGTGATGAAGTTCTTACTTTCCTCTCATCCGTGCTGTGGTTTGTCATTACAATCATTTTATCCAACTGACAAGATACATGACTCATTGTCATGTCCATGTCTTTACTAACCGGAGTCTCAACATCACTGAGAAATGCTGTTTTATAAAAATGAGAATATTGAAGACCCAGCATTCCTTAGAAGTACACTTAAGTACAAGTTCTGTGTTGTCACATATTGAGTGATTTGTTTACAGTATTAAAGCTTCAATAGTCCTTGAATGTAATCTTGATTTTTTTTCTCAAAACACAGCAAATTGATGGGTATCTGTGAAGCCTTCCTTCAAACTCAAGGACTCTTCAATCTGGTCACTACACTACCCTTCAGACAAACCTATGTCTGGAAGGTTAGTGAGAGCATCTACCTTAAGTTTGGGAAGGCCTTAAAGGTCCATGAATACTAGATTTACATCAGATTACCAGAAGCAAGACTGTAAGACTGTTTGCAATGTATCTGCTGTTTGTGGTTAATTCTATGTGAGCATCTAAGTTTTAACAGGTTGGGTTTTTATACTTTTCTGCCCCCTGATGGCTAAAAGTTGAATAATGTAGATTTTGGTATTTAAAAAAATATTAAGTTTGAGAATGAGCTGAGTTTTTCACCAAATACCAAATAATCGTTTATATATTACTGTATGAAATTACTTACATATAATTTTTCTGTACACCAAATTTCTTTCTATTGTATATGCATCACATTTTCATGTGGCACTAGATGAATTTGCACTAAGAACCAGATCCTGTCCATTGCACATACTGTAACTGTTGTTGGTGTTATCTCCTCATTTAAGGAAGGAGGATGTTGTTAACCTTGCAATGTCTAATATTACATAATCCTTACTTTGGGCCATTTGCCTCCAACCGTTTTAATTTATGCCTGGGCTTTAAATCGCTATTGAACATCACGGAGGCCAAGTGGTGCAAGCAATAACATGAATAATCCATTGGCAGTTCCTGTTAGACTGAAAGAGAATGAGGCCTCAATCACCATTATACTCAGGGGGAGAAAAACCAGGCAGTAGCAGCATTAGCCTTTCCCCTCAGAAAGTGGATATGCTTTGCAAATCAAAGTTGTAAACATCCATCTTACTAAGGGCTTCGCTTGACGGTATTCAATAATATCATTGAGCATTTATCAGAAAATGTGTAATCACTTAATAAGAGAAATATACTGACCTTTTTTTTTTTTTATCCACACCAGCACTATCTTACCACAACCTTTTCCAATTCAATTAATAAGACACTAGATCTTAACGCTCAGTAGTCTAAAATACAATACAAGCATTAAGTGGTTAATTTGCAAATCTTCACCTTGCAGTGCTGAAGCCTCTGCTGGTTTCACATGAAATTGACCAACTTGTACAACTTGTGAAAGACAATCCTTTCCTAAGGAACAGAAAATATTTTTCCCACTCAACTGCACTTTGCAATTCAGCAACAACAAAACGGATATATCTAACAGCTTCTCAGCACAGATACCACTTTATATTCATCACGCAGGCCTATTGCCAATTCCAGGCACGTCCGTCAATCTGCCTGTGAAATGAAGAGCCAGAGGCTACTGACCCAGACACATCAGCTCCTTTTTGGTCATCTAACACCACTTTCTGAAGCCTTCACAGTCATCTATTGATTCTTATTTTCATCTTGCTGCTGCCTAGGACATCACTTATTCTCAGTCTTTGTGTGGAGAGATTGAGCAACAAGTACAGTTTATGCAAAGTGGGTATGATGGATGATGCAAAAGATTTAAGAACACTAAATCAAATGTAACACACTGCAGGAATGAAAAGATGTTTGTTACACCATCATTAATTTGCCTATTTACAAACATATGAAGGCTGTAATTCTTTCATATTTGTTAGTTTTCTTAATATAAAGCATATTTGTAGCTACATATACAATTCTGACATTTTAAATGCTTTACCACACGCATAAATAGTTTAGAACTATTACCTACTGTAGCTCCTCATACAACACATTGGAAATATGTCAATAATCTGAAAGCTATTAAAATTCATAAAATAGTTTATTTTTCATATATTTGATGTACATTTAAATGTTTAACTTGCGCTACAAGAAAACATTACAGCCACAGATATGATTTTTGTGTTTCATCTTCTCAAATCAATAAGTGCAAATTTGTTGATAACGTATCTTAGAGCAGATTTCATAAACGCCAATTGGCTCTAGTGGAAAATATATGACACTGTTCTTCTTACAGAAAAATGTATACCAGAGTGTATGAAATTATATGCTCATGTTAAACCTCAAAGGCGCTTCGAGTCACATATGTCACACAATAATAAATACTGATCAAATTCAATAAATTTAAGGTATTATTAATGAACTGAACTGAGTGTAGATAAGAAGTACCTGAAAGCAATGAACCTTTTCCATGATATTCTGCAGTGACAAAGCACTGATTCAAGGCTCATATGCAAAATCATATTAAAGAAATTACACTAAAACAGTCCCAATAAGAACAGCATATTGAAGTACCCTGCTGTGTTTCTCTTTTCACAAAGATCTTGAAACAATACTGATTTAAACTTATTTCTCAAAATAAAAACAATACAACCTGATTGTCTGAAATACACTATGTCTCCTCCTTGTCAGCTATGACATCTCTGCGGAGGTCAGTCATTCTGCTTTTCCCACCCTGGTGAATCTTTTGTGACTTTGTGTGTTTATTGGACTGATATGTACCAATATAGGCTTCACTTCAACATAAAAAAAACAAAACAAAAACCCACATTTACCTTTCCCCATTTCCACAGTTTGTAAACAGATGATGATTCAGTGTTGACCTGAGTCTTCCTGCTAACTGCCTCCACAGGAGTGTTTCAAATCAATGTCTATACTTCCAAAGACACAGTCATGGAAAGTAATTTAGTGGTGACGTGGTTATCTTCTCCATGTGATGTCCTGTTGAACGGACATGACACTCTGCTTTAATCTCTTGGTAAGCAGGTGGCTGGCTCTTCCACAGTAGGTATGTGTGGTGGTCAGTAGTGATTCTTCCAGGGGCTGGAGCAATGAGGTCTCCATATTCTCACCAAACGGGTACTGTGATGACAAGAAAAATGTGCACATTCTGCGCTTATGAGATCTAAACATCAGATTTTATTACAAAATCGTGAATCCAGTGGTATGTGTCACCAGTAGCTACACCCACTTTATTTCCTCCTGCTGCTTTTGATATTACTCAGGAAAGACTGAAAAAAAAAAATGCTTTAAAAATCAAGCAGAAGAGTCTGCTTTGACACCTGTTGCCTGCTGTGACAGCCATGATGGGACAGTAAGAACTGCTATCAAATCAAAGAAATAAGTGCCACATTTATCACTGTCGGTTCAAGACAATAACTTTCTGCATTTGATTCATATCTGTCAATTCAGAGTGTTTGGATGATGAATATCTATTACCACAACTATGTAAGAATGGACTCAGTAAGGCGTGACAGCGATGGTATAAGCTACAACTGCAGCATTCCAGACAGGCTTCATTACTGTATGTTTTTGCATCACTAAAAAAAACATCCAAGACAAAACCTGCAGTTCTTCAACCAGTTAACATTAGCACCCAAGGCTTTTGTCACATATAATATGTAGAGAATTTAGTTTTTATATTGAGGTAAACCATTCTGTTATTGCTCTAGTGTACACAAAGAAATCACAATTTTATAGCATTTCATTTGACTCCAGTTTGGTCAGGCATTTGGTTACTCAAAGCACACTTTCATTATTATCTTTCATATACTGCAGCAAGCAATAAAGCACCATTAACAGCCTCCTATCGATTTTTATGTGGATGCTGCTGGTGCGTTGTCCACACAGCCATCATGATGACTCCAACGAGCATCAGCACTAAAAATTTTACAACTCTTCTGTGGGCTTGGCTGGGTAATGGTAGTGCCCTTTATTGCAAGCTCCTCTGCTGGCTGGGAGAGCCTGCCTTGGGAGGTGCCCTGGCTAAGGAGCTCTTGGTGGGATAGAAATGAGAATTTCCTAAAGAATGGCCTGCTCCAGGCACCGTCCTACAAAAAAGGGTGGGGACCTGAGGAGTTTGAAGCAACAGGAAGAGCAGACAAAAGCTTCCGAGTATAGGTTATTTACAAAGGATAAAATGCTCCTTAGTTTGACTAGGGACTGCTCTAATAAACTAACTGTAATATAAAGCCCTATATCTAATATTAAACATGCCCTGTACTTAATACAGGGCATGTTTTATGCTTACTAATAACAAACCACAGCACTCCTCCACTCAAAAAATCAGGTGGAATCTGGTATATGCTGTCTTGGATTCTGTATGTGTGTTTGTGCTGTTGGAGAGACTGATGGAGGCATGAGGGCCGAGTGCCCCATAATGAAGCCTGCTCGTTTACTTAATGGCTGAGAACATTGCCCGCTCTGATAGCGGCCAGGCAGGGCCCTGTGGCGGTAATGGATGGAGACCAGCTAATGAAGCTTCCCTTGCTCCCCCAATTGCTGCTTGCATGTTGACTGGTGTGCTGAAATCGACAAGAGCAGATCGGAAGTGAGCTGCCAGTGCAGCACTGAGAGAGCTCTCTGTCTGACTTGCTTGCTCACTGATGATGGATGTGTTGGAAACCTCTAAAAGCTGAACAGCATTTAAAGTAAATCAGACAGGTGTCATATTTTTTTTTAATACAAGTCCTGACTTCTTTTTTTTGCTGGCAGGGTTCTGTTGGATGTCGTACCAACTTAAGAATGCTACCATCCTGAAAATGTTTTGATTTTTACACAGGGTTTGACTACACAACTAAGAAATTATTTTGACTTTTTAAAAACTCCAAGTATACATACGTGACCCATTCTTACAGATCTATGCCTTCATGACTGATCTTGGGGCAAGTATTGAGAAACAGAAAAATGTGCTGTTGATTTTGGTCTTATAATAGGATTGGTTGGCAAAAACAAAACAAAACAAACAAAAACAAAAAAACACAGATTGGTGGCAGCTTTTTTTTTTTTTTTTTTTTTAAAGTGATGACTTCTTTTGACCTGTTCTGAACTGACAGAAACATTACAATAAATGCCTTTCTGCAATGCACTTCATGAATATCAGTCTTACAGCTGACACCATCTAAAGCAACCATTCCAATGGTGGAAGCTGGGTGGAGCCAATTTGTCTGGTTTAGAAAGGCTACCACAGGATGACGGAAATGTTTAACAGCCTATTGATTAAGCACTGGTGGACTGAAGCATCCATAGGAGAAAAGGAATGGCCTGGAGTACCTATTGATAATGTAATGACTAGTAAATGTTTCTCCAAATAGTCTGGTCTTCCCACAAAACTGCACTCTAAAGATATATAGGCACTAGAAAGACAGTCTATAAAAAGAATCACTCCTTACTAGAATAAACAAAGCCTTTCAAACATTACTTTGCTTCACATTTTCCAACAGGCTGTGTCTGGAATACTCTTAATTCAGCTTTCTGGAAGAATAAATATACACAATTCTACTTTTAAATTATCAAACTTTGGACCTTTAAGCAAATACCATCTTTTTTACTGGACCATATAGTCCTCAGGAAAAAACACTGAATTTTAGTTAGTGATGCAGTCTCTACCTTCCGGATGGCCTCATAGACAGCTCGAAACGCAGGCTGTTTGTCATCATGGTAGACTCCTCTATTACCATGGAGAACGAAGACACCTTCGTGTTCAGCCTGTTGACAGTTGCTGCCATAAATACAGTGGTCTGGACGGTAGTTCCACTGGCAGGGAAACACATACAAGCTTTCTGCAGCACAGTGGGGCACATGGTTGGGTTAATGAGGATTTTAAATAACTGGGATTATTTAATAAGAAACATTTACACACCAAATCAAATCTTTGTTAGTTTGATAGTAAATGTCCAAAACTACAACAAACATCTTCAGTGCACTCTTGTTTGTATATTGAACTAATGCAATATTCATAACTCCAAATTGTATTGTTATACAAACCTGGATTATGATGAAATATGATATTAAGAAGGTCCTGGTCACCCCAGGTAATATTGAGTTTATACTTCTGGAGAAGTGGCATCAAAATTTCCTCCCATTGCAATGCCACTGGTGTCATGTCATTCTATAAGGACAAAATACAGCAATCAGAGAACATTTATACTATATTGCATCAGAAAATCAGACTCCTGTAATTCTGGAAAATGAATTCTTTTCTCTAGACTTCACAGTAACTCAACATAACTGTTCTGTCAAACTAGTGTTCATTTTGATGACTGAAAGGAATTACAAGAGTGACCTCAAGTGGTCAATCTTGTTAGTACAGCTAGTTCTATTTTGCAATATCAAAAATTGCCACACTAAATGCTCCAGGTATGGACTGAACATAAAAATGTTGGTACAGAAAATGTTACATTCCTCCATTCTTCACAACAAATATCAAACGTGATATGGCCTATTAACATTGAGGTAGCCTACATTAAACGAGTGGTCAAGATTGCATCAACACAGAAACTGAAGGCATGTGAAAAATATTTATATATGCAAATAAAAAAGTTCAATTATTACATACTGTATTTGGGGATATTTGGGTATTTTGTCTTTTCCATGATACACTGGTATGTTTAACTGACAAGATACCAATGGATACTTTCAGCATACTGTACCTTAAAAATTTTTTCCCTGAGTCGTGTCATGTTCATGAGCATGACACCTGAGTTGATGCCCGTCTTGCCATAATAAGGGTGGCGGGCAAAGCGATTGTACCAGCCTATGCGTGGCTCCTCATGCTCTGGAGCCATGGCAGCTAAGTGGCTTGAATTGAACTGAGAAAAGAGGGACCAGATGTCCTCTACTGGCTGCAGAAACAGGATATCTGTGTCCACGTAGACCAAAGAATCCACATCCTTCAGAATCAGCTGAAGATAAGACAACAAATTTGTTATAATATGGTGCAAATTTTTAACTCTTACATATCATACTGTATGTATAGGAGATCACTCAAGTCCTACTGGTAGGAAGAGTCTCTGAGATGCACAAGGTTTGAAGAGCTTCTTCCACTCCTTGGCATTCTCCTTAGGAAAAGTGATGGGGTAGATTTTGAAGGTAAACTTGGTCTGAACTGTCCTGGGCCAGGACTCCAGCTTTTAAAGATTAGCACAGACATGATAGAAATCATTACATAAATCTAGTCCTTACTTAAGAAGCTGTGTACAGGCAATAAATAAATACGCAAAGGCATCAATGTTTTGGTGTTAATGGGAAGGAGAACAAGACACTTACAGCATTTCTGAAACTGTCATGTAGATCATCTTCAGCAAAGATGTAAAAGTGCAGAGGTTTTTTGCTGAAGAGAACAGCAGATTTCAACATGGTGAGAGTCTCCTCTAACCTGGGGCCACAGGCCACCACAGCCAGGTGACTCCTCTCATCACTATTTTCCTTGACTGCAGAAAATGACCTCTCTCTACAAGTCAAAAGAGAGTTAAACGAATCAGTGTTTAAACCCGGTTTTTAGTTTTTACAGCAACATGGATTCAGTGACAATTGCAGGGGAGAACAAAGCAATGAAGATATCAGCAGGTTCAGCTGACCTGTACTCAACCCTGTAGGGCTGGAGCTCTCATTAATGATGGGATGTAGAACAGGACTCTCACTCATGCTTTGTACTGCCTCTAAGTGCTCCTGGTAAACTACTACTTATAAGTCTGGAAATCATACATGTAATTAGTCACACTTTTGAGGGACTACTTTGGCAATTGTCCATTTTTATCTGTCAATTTCATAGAATGGCAAGCCCACTACAGATCATACAGCTGCAAGACAGACAACAATGCACCAAGATCTGTACTGTCATTCCTTTTGCCACTGTAGTAATAACACTGAGGCTTTGAAAAGTATAACACATATTAACAGTTAAAATAACAACACAAAAACCCCCCAAAAAGATATATTTCCAGATTAACACAGCCTTTATGCACTCAAAATCAAGAGGTGGCTTTACAGATTAATTTAAAGTGCTGCCACTGTCTGAGTTGTCAGCATGCTTGATTTCTAAGAAATCCTTGTACTTATATAGTACAAAAATAGTCACAAGGCATACTGAGAAGGCAGCAATAGAGCTGGTCTTTTGTTTGATCTGTGGAACCAGGAAGCTGAAAGGTGAAAATGGAAATACAAGGATTATTAAAACATAATTGGTATCTTTTATAAAGATGCACAAAATCAGGCATACCTAACTGCAGATTCCCATAAGCAGTTCACTCCACAAACATCAGCTGGCAGTCTCCAATATGGATTCCAGTAAGAAACTGATAGTGATTTACACCTGACAGAATGAAAACATGAGCTTTGCGATCCTTAAAGTTTAATTAATCTCTCGACATCTGAATAATATACTTTAGGATTAGGTCTATCCTGAAGTGCTTCCTAGAGTTAGCTACTTAACAAATGGTGGTCATTTATATACAGTCAAAAAAATAAACTATTGAATAGAATTGGGTTGGTTAGCAACTACATGAATGGTAGGTAGTAATTTAGCTAAAAATAACAGTGTTAGATCATAAATGAATACATTTAGATGCTGCATGAGGTGTTATACAGTGGTGTGAAAAAGTGTTGGCCCCCTTCCTGATTTCTTTTTTTTTTAGCATGTTTGTCACACTTGTTGTTTCAGATATCAAACAAATTTAAATATTAGTCAAAGATAACACAAGTAAACACATCATGCAGTTTTTAAATGAAGGTTTTTATTATTAAGGGAAAACAAAATCCAAAAGTACATAACCCTGTGTGAAAAAGTGTTTGCTAGACATCATGTTGAGATCCAAAGAAATTCAAAAACATAAGAGAAAGAAAGTAATTGAGATCTGTCAGTCTGGAAAAGGTTATAAAGCGATTTCTAAAGCTTTGGGACTACAGCGAACCACAGTGAGAGCCATTATCTACATATGGCGAAAACATGGAACAGCGGAGAACCTTCCCAGGAGTGGCCGGCCGTCCAAAATTACCCCAAGAGCGCAGCGACGACACTTCCAAGAGGCCACAAAAGACCCCACAACACCATCCAAAGAACTGCAGGCCTCACTTGCCTCAGTTAAGGTCACTGTTCATGACTCCACCATAAGAAGAGACTGGGCAAAAATGGTCTGCATGGCAGAGTTCCAAGACGAAAACCGCTGCTGAGCAAAAAGAACATAAAGGCTTGTCTCAGTTTTGCCAGAAAACATCTTGATGATCCCCAAGCCTTTTGGGAAAATACTCTGTGGACTGACGAGACAAAAGTTGAACTTTTTGGAAGGTGTGTGTCTCATTACGTCTGGCGTACAAGTAACCTAGCATTTCAGAAAAAGAACATCATACCAACAGTAAAATATGGTGGTGGTAGTGTGATGGTCTAGGGCTGTTTTGCTGCTTCAGGACCTGGAAGACTTGCTGTGATAAATGGAACTATGAATTCTGTCTACGAAAAAATCCTGAAGGAGAATGCCCGGCCATCTGTTCGTGACCTCAAGCTGAAGTGAACTTGGGTTCTGCAGCAGGACAATGATCCAAAACAAACCAGCAAGTCTACCTATGAATGGCTGAAGAAAAACAAAATATAGACTTTGGAGTGGCCTAGTCAAAGTCCTGACCTGAATCCAATTGAGATGCTGTGGCATGACCTTAAAAAGGTGGTTCATGCTCGAAAATCCTCCAATGTGGCTGAATTACAATTCTGCAAAGATGAGTGGGCCAAAATTCCTCCACAGCACTGTAACAGACTCATTGCAAGTTATCGCAAATGCTTGATTGCAGTTGTTGCTGCTAAGGGTTGCTGCCCAGCTAGTTATTAGGTTCAGGGGGCAAACGCTTTTTCACACAGGGCCATGTAGTTTTGGATTTTGTTTTCCCTTAATACCAAAAACCTTCATTTAAAAACTGCATGATGTGTTTACTTGTTAACTTTGACTAATATTTAAATTAGTTTGATGATCTGAAACAAAGTGTGACAAACATGCAAAAAATAAGAAATCAGGAAAGGGGCCAACACATTTTAACACAACTATACATCTTTTACACA
Source organism: Mastacembelus armatus (assembly GCF_900324485.2). Classification (NCBI taxonomy): domain Eukaryota; kingdom Metazoa; phylum Chordata; class Actinopteri; order Synbranchiformes; family Mastacembelidae; genus Mastacembelus; species Mastacembelus armatus. The sequence goes on along the minus strand of NC_046638.1, from coordinate 6,783,336 downwards.
TGCTGTTAAATAAATGTCACTGTTGTGTACAACTGAAAAGCACCAATAAATCACTGCATCTGTATAGAAACACTTTGCCAATTGTACTGGAAATGCACAACATAATGGGACGCCTCCTGCCTTTTAGCATGTTGTCAGTCCAGTCCTGTCAGTCTTCTAGTGACAGCTGTAGACAACTGAGCAGTCACATGGCTCTGAGTCCTTTCTCCTCAATGCTACTGCCTAGGCCTGTCTTTTAACTTTTTGGAAACTATATACAAAAGAAGTTCATCAGAAAAAACACCAATGTTATGCAAGTCTGCTTTTGTAGCTAACGTTATAATTTAGACATGTAGATTCTTGCAACGTTACGTGATCATACATAATGAGATACAATCTCCATCCTACACATTAACTTGATCTTCTTGTTTCCACTAGTGTTATCTGTGGCACCTGATTTTAATTTCATTTTAGATTTGGTCTTCTAATAAAAATGTATCTAGGTGTCAATTTAAATTTTGTTAGTAAAATGAAATGTTAAGTCTCTGTTACTTGGCTTTGGCCTTTATTTAATTAGACCACACAACTGAAACACTAGCTAAAGTATGGTGTTTACTGTTTGAACTGGCCAGAGCAGCCAAGCTGGCCCAGACAATGAGACACATCTCAGAAGCCCCGATGCGGCAACTAAACGTATTAGCTAAACTATATTTATTAAGCTGTATTTCTGTGGGGTCTGATGAAGTTAGCAGCTTCGAACACATGGTTAACAGTTAACAGCTAGCTAACGTTTAGACCGTGGGTGTAAAACAGCAGTTAAAATGCTAAATATATTTCCCAACTTGGCTAACTTAATAAAACCCCAGTAGTTAACATACAAATACTAATTATTATAGCTTATTATTAGCTAGTTAGTTATTAGTTCTTAGCCAGCTAAGTAGTATTAGTGCTAACGCTTCAGTGCCAACGTTAGCTAGCTAGCATTAAACTATTGTTTTTGTTCAAGCTACTCTGGGCTAATAGCAACTGAAAATATAATTAAAACTAACTAATGCTAATATCAGCAATTAAATAAAGTAAGGCGACACACTGTTACCCAGCGTTAGCTAGCTAAAATACCTGTCAAGCTCTTCTTCGCGGTCTCTGGGGCCTGCCAGTCCTGGCCTTTCCCTGAGAAGGTGCCCCGTGTCATGACTGCTCCTTTCGGGTATCTGTTCTTTCAGATTCCACTCGTCTCGGTGCTCCAACGTGGACGCTAGCTGACTGAACACATACAACAGGGAGAAAAAGGTGAAGACCGTGCACAGGAGAAATGCGTGAAAATAGCATCGCATTTTGCGTTTTAATTTTCAGGCGCTAACGAAACATTTTGTACGCCTGATGTACTAGCACAACGAGCTAACTAATCCATCTCTCAAGGTAAAGCCACTAAGCTCGGTTGTTTACAATTTTCTGCCCCACCCACCTCTGTTCCACGTGTTTCTTTAGTTAACCAGCTGACAATATATTTCGTGTACAGTACAGCAACACTTTCAGATTTGCTAACATTACCCAGACAAAGCACGGTGTATTGGCACATATATCATTCAATATATGGGAAACATATCTAACATTGTAGAAACACAGGGTTAAACATTTTTGTAAAAAATTAAGACGTCAACTGTAGGAACTCCTCTTTTTAGTAAACGCTTTAGAAAAATCTTGCAGTTTGTGTCAGTTTTGTCATTTTTACATTTTCCCATAATAAATTATTTCCCCAGATCTTCTATCCTTGAGTAGCTACTGTTATCAAAACGTAAAAACAACCTGCCATGTGGACAAAAACATATAGCTGTTAATTTAATTCATATAAATATATTTCATTAATTCATAAAAGTTTTGGTTCTAAAAATCACACTGTCTATAGTACCTGGCTGTCAAATAAATGCAGTGGAGTGTACAATATTCCTAAAATGCAGTTAACAGGAAATGCAGCATGTGAAAATACTAAATTGCACTTAAATGTACAGTAAATGAGTAAATGTAATTAGTTATTTCCCATTGCACCTTTTAAGCCCATTGAGATACAAGTGTAATAAAATGGAAAAGGGTAATAATAAAACACACATACAGTAAAACTACTAAATGAGCCACCTGGACCCAGTTACACAATGTAAATCTATAGGCTTGTTATTAATATTGTTAAACATTTCAATGAAACAATCCATTAGCTGTCAACATATTCATAATGGAGAATTCAAAATAAAAAATAAACATGTCCAAGTATCTACAACTTACTTTATTTAACATTATTTTACAGTATAAACCATTCTATAGATTAAATCATGCTTAACTCTACCAAGTAAAGGAGAGGCATACTTAGAATAGCTGTTCAAGATTTTTACTCAAATGTTAGACAGTAAAACAATTATTGCATCCAATGGCATAGAATGAGAGCTGGATAAGGCCAGTAACCAACAGTGTTAGGATTTACTGATAACAGTAAAGAGAAAATAATGCTAAAAATGGTATCATGAACATAGAGTGCCACTAAGTGCAAATAACAATATCAATATCAAATGATAAACTACAATTCTGAGATGTTTTCTTCATATTTTCATTAATAATGCATCATTTATTCTGTGCAGCAACAACCACCTGAGTGCGATGCTGATGTAATGCTGAGTGTTAAAACACAGGTCACCACAACACGTGGCACAGTTCCCCTGATATCCAGGATTTAATGCTACCGTTTCTTTCTTAGTTCATCATGATAAACAGTTCCTTAAATTGAGCAATGCCCTAACTCCTTAATTCTTTATCATCTGGAAGGCAGTGAGAAATACAACCCCAAATGGAAGTGAATGCTTTCATATTGGAATTTATAGTATTATTAAAAAAAAAAAATCTGCATATTGAAGTTTAATCTCTGGTTGAGGCTGTTGAGAGTGCAGAAGAGTGAGCTGTGCTAACTAGGTGAAGGTTAGTGAGTCTCTCCGTTAACTGAGGAGCCTTCCCCATGGGGCGAAGAGCATCTTGACACCCCTCGTTCAGTGTTATCAGAGCTTGAGCCACTTTGACTATGTTGGTCTGCTGAGGCAGCACTTGTTGACGTAGACGTGGGTTTGGTTTTCTCCTTAAAGTCTGTGATTATTACAGTCAAATCTCCAACTGTGACCTCTAGATGCTGGGCACTGCTCCTGTCTATGTTCTTTAACCTAGGCCTGGTGCAGAGAGAAATAAACAGAAACAGAGTTTGAAAACTAATTATTTCAGCTACAAGAAAGCCCAACAACATCAAAGAAAATGAGTTAAATACCTTATCTTTTTATGGCTTTTCTTTTTCAGTGCTGGCTCCTTATCACTTTTGTCTTTCTCAGATTTTTCTTTTCTCTCCTTTTTGAGATGTGTGGGTGGTGCAAACTGTTGATTTACTTGCTGTGCAACCAACTGAGAAACAGGTCGTGGTTTTCTGAAAGATAACGACAAAAAACTTTAATTAGCCTTACATTTAAAAAACTTAACCTGTAAGAAGAGTGGTATGATGTGCTAAATCCTGTTTCGACCAAAAGGAGTCTAAAAATTTGATGAGAAGTTCCTGTAGGCTATAATGTGAGTTTTCACTGTACATGGGCCATCTCTGGCGCTGTGTTTAACAAGATCACAGTTTAGCAGCTTAGCAGTTTAGACTTATCCTAAACGCTTCTGAATGGTTTGAGAACATATAAGCAAGATCACTTTACTCAGTAATCTCAGAGTGTGTGTGGACTTAACCTGGCTCTTCTCCAGCAATAGCACAAAAAGGTATGGTAGTAATAGGCTACTACAGATCTGATAATGTAAGAACAACCTTTGTTCTTTTTTTTATTATCTGGAAAACAATTGTCATTTAATCTCACTGGGTGCAGTACCCAAACATGTGACATCACAGTACTAAAGCAGCTACCATATCGATTTTTACTCAAGACGTTTATAATGTAATGTAATATATTTGATCTCTAAGTTACTGTCTTTTACTTCAGAAGCATTCCTTTTTTCATGTTGCTATTTTTAATCAAACATGGATGTAGTGCGAAGTCTGTGCTGGTGCAACACTTCTCTGTAGCCCTTTCCCTCCTATCTTCGCAGACATATACTAGATGCACATCAAGTAATACTTTCCAGTTCACAGCTTTAAGTTACCACATTCCTGTGGCCATCAGCTTTGGACAGAAACTGTGATGCACTACTAAAGACATTTGTGGGTTGACTTGCAGTGGTTTGTGATGCTGTTGATTGCACTGCATTGCATTATACAATATAGTCTACCCTCAACAATATAAATGGGGTGGACAAGATATCACAACACCTCTGCATAATGCAATAAAATTTAACACAATAATATGCAATGAATAAGACTTAATCCCTGCAACAGCAGCTACTTTTAACCAGATTTTCTTTCTTCAGTAAACATCTTATGTGTGTTTTCTGCAATTTCCCCAACATTAGGTTCTAAAGTTAAAAAGCCTGGGGATACAATTAATCTTTTATTCATTTTCGTTGTACTAAATTGTAGTCAAATTTGCCAACTTCCAAGAAAAAATCGTCAGGAAGGACCTCACTGTCTTCAGTATCCCCCTGACCATGAACCTGACTATAGAGCTGAATCAAGAACTCGTTCAAACACCAAAACTGAACATTTAACCCTTAATGACAGTAGGACTTATTGCCGGACTCTTGTAATAGGCGTATCTAAAAAAAAACCTGCAAGTGAGTGGGCTTTTTTAAAAAAAAAATAGCGCTATTAACACCAAAGTCACACAACAGTACCACAGGTGTAGCTAATTCAACTAGTTCAGTGGCGCTTTCATCGTTAAAAACTGACAGCTGTAGTTTTTTCTTACCGAGTTGACGTCCCCTTCCTGACATCACACATCATGCACTTGAACGCCTCAGCGCTGTTCCTGAACGTGCAGACGCTACAGTCCCAGTACCCATCGTCGGAGGAGGGCTTCGATTGCCGCTTTGGCCTTCAGACAAAAACACAACAGCACATTCTGAGTGAAGACAGGGACTTCACAGATAACCCTCTAGGTACACATCGAAGGGAAAGTGAAGCAACGACACCAGAGGATCTATTTTCTGCTCAGACGTCAGTTTCAGTTGACACAGGCGGTTGCCCCACATTAAACCAGCAGCCAGCCGCCATGAGCACTTCAGTAAAAGCCCCATCCATTGACCGAGCTTTCTGTTTTCAAACGGCCCACTAAAGTCTCCATTCAAAGACACTAGCGACGATTTTACCTCGTGGGACTTTTCTTGTCTCCCATCTCGCGAAACTTGGACTCGATAGAGTTGAAAAGGTTCAATGTTACAGGTGACAAAAAAAACGCATTCAGCTGCTACTCATCTGTCGTAGAAACTCCTGTCGAGGAGTGGTCACATGACGTGGCCTCACCCAATCACTACTAATGTAATCACAACAGAGGGGAGTTATAAATGTGACACAACATCGATGAAAGGCGCTTTGTAAACTTTACAGCCCTGCGCTGCACACGGGCACGCTTTAATGAGGCATGGGAACTAAGAATAGATATTGTTAATACATCTACTCTGTGAGGAATTACATAATTGATCAGAATATATTTTTATAGTCATTGTTGAGAGTTACAGGAATAAAACAGATTCATACCGAATTAGTAAATGATTTGATATCATAGATAAATTAATTACAGCTTATAAACCATTCATAAATTGTTCCCTATCAGGAGGTGGCACCTATGATTCCAGTTTTGAGGTGGAGTTGTACTTATGTATTTCTCTTTTATATGATAAAATTAACCTTCTTGGTCCCTTGCAGGGAAACGTGTCACAGCAGCAAAGAAATAAAGAACAGATTAACAGAATAGTCAAATAACTTTGAACAACAAACTTGACTGTCTGAAGCATTAAAAATGTGTATTAAGAGACAATTTAATAATCACAAAGCGAGTAAACGATGAACCTGAACTGCACTACATTTCAGATTCCTAGTTACTTTCAAATCTGATAGATACATTTCAGGTTAAGTTTCTTATATAGACAATTTATGAGAGGTTAAGGAAGTAATACACTTACTGATTAAATTCCCAAACAGACTGGTTAGAACTAAATCCACTGACAGGTTTGGTCAGATAATGCAACTTGAATCATTATATAAAAATAACCCAGGCACAGGAGTGATTTATTGTAATGTAACTGTAACTGTAATCTGGTATGTTTATACTGAAGAGCTGCCAGAAACCTGAATTCACCCCCCCCCCCCGTTGCCACCAGGGGGCGGTAGCACATTGCCCGTTATCAAGCGAAGAAGAACAGCCACGAAAAGAAGTTCGTGGTTCTGTTGGTATAGTGTTGGTTCGTTTTACTTGTATATATACATCAAGAGAAAATTATCCATCGCTTTACATACAAATGTCATTTAGCGACAGGAGCAACACGTAAACTCTCTTTGTTGGCGCGGAGGGTTTATTTCATTATTGGTGAGTGTGTTATGATGCTAACGAGCATGCTAGCATGCTAACAACAGTGCTTTATTATACAGTCATAATAACGTCGTAACGTTCAGCTAAGTCACTGGTTGCCAGTTGACTGTAGTAGCTTCATTATGTGAAATCACAGAGTCCTCACTCACATGCATCCCCCAGTGCATTTAAACACCTGAAATATTGTGTATTTTTAATTTAAAGCAAATGGAGCAGTGTGAAAATAGCGAGAACTCAGACCTCTTGTGTTACGAAGCAGTTTTATTTATATGTGTGTGTGTCGCTAGAGTTAATACTTAGAAATATGTCTATGTTGAGTCCTAAACGAGGCTGTATCTTACTCCTTTGCTTCTTGTAGGCCCCTGCTCTCTGAAGACGTATTGAGCAGAGCGGTGAGGAAACCAAAGCCATTTTCTTCGACAGTAAGTGAAAGCAACATTGTTGTAACGTTAAACGTGAAGTAACGTTATTATTTGTAAGACATTTAGAGATAACATGACTCTGTGGTGGCACAGCCTGTTGTGCATCACGTTTGTTCCAGCAGTAATTTCAGTTGAAGGGATACTGTATTGTGGGGCCTTCATGCAGACTTAGACCTCTTCCAGGTCCATGTCAAATCTGCTTGAACAGGATATTTGAAGCTTTCTGACATGTAATGCACATTGGAAATGTTACTCCACAGGTGTAACCTGAAATTACCACACAAAACACAATTAGTTTTTTTTCTCATTGCAGTGGCGTATCGACATGGTCGAAGATCAATTAGAGAGGAGTATGAAGAGTGTTTCCCAGCAATGGATTCAAGAGAGGTAAGGAAAGAACTTCTTAGTATTACAGTCATTGGTCATTATACCAAAGAGTCTGGTATAATGATGCTGTTATTTTTCTATTCAGTGCAGTCTTGTGATTAACTTCTTTTGACTAAGGTAGTATGGTAGTATGGAGTATTCATTCTGATTTTGTTGTTTTGCTCTGTTGATGTGCTTTTTCAGCTGTTGTCTTTGTCCACTTATAAATTTCTTCATTCTTTCACAGCTATTGAAGTGGCTTCAGGAAGTCGTCAGACCTTATCAGTTTCTGTATTGTGTCTATCCATCCATTATCTATATTGCTTAGTCCTATGGAGAGTTGCAAGGGGGTGGGGCATTAGAGCCAATTATGTTAAGGTTTATTCCTATTCCTAGACTTTTTGTTGATGTTAACAGTCTGGAATCTAAAATATGAGCTTGTTTCATTTCAGGTGACAGTTCATCGTGTTGTCAATATAGTTGAAAGGAGGAGTCTCGTGCCTCTACTCAGATTTGACTATGACAGAGACTTTCATGAAGACAAGAGGTATCATGGTACTCAAAATTTCCAGGACAGAAAAGAATTTCCCAGTGAAGGCAATTACCCACCCACAGATCGTCGATACTTCGATGAAAACCCCAACTATGGCAGCTTTCGCAGAAATTCCTCACCCTCACGAAATAATGTAAGACGAAGTTGGGAACAAATAGATTATGAACTAAATCCTCCTACGTTTACCACAAAGATCACTGCACTATAGTCAGTGTGTGTTTGTGTATTTGAATTGTCTGATTTTTACTTTTAGCTGTTCAAATAGAAACATTAAGAAACAGTATTCCAGTGTGTTTTGTCAGAATAACAGCAAAACAGCACTAGTTTAAGTTCTTATAGAAAATTTTGTGCTTCCCAGCAATTTCACTAATGCAACATTTTTGCAGCATTTCCCAATTAAGGTTGTTGTAAATGTGATCTTGTTTTCAGGATGGCCTGTACTCCCATCCATGTTACAGCAGAGATGATTTAAGGCATCAGTTAACGTCAAGGTAATTAATAATTGTCTGGATTTTTTGTGTAATACATTAAACCTGCCTCTAGGTGGAGACAGAGTTCTTCCTGTTGAAAATTCAATGTTAATTAGCTTGATGAATTATTTGACCCTCATGGTGAGTGACTTTCCTTCCATGTACTATCAATAAGAAAAAATTAGTTTAAAAAGCACAAGCATAAAAAGACTTTAAAGTTCTTTTAAAACTTGAAATTATATAATGCTGTGTTTCACCCAAGAAAATCTGAGAATGAATACATTACAAAATCATTACAAAAGATTGCTTCAGCATATGGATTGGCAGAAAGAGGCAGCTTTGGAAAAAATATTTAGGCAAGATATTTCCTTTAATTTTGACCACGCTGATCTTAAGGTAAGCTCAGGAGCTTAATTGCACACAGAGAACCTAAGTCCAGCCATTATAACTCCAACATCATCAGCCGCTCTTCTCACCCTGGCCACTTCAACATACCAACAGTTTACGGGCCCAGACCCCCCTATCCAGAAGTCATACTGAGCTAGAGAGAGGGACAAAGGGCACTAGTGTCTACTCACAAGCCAAACAACCCCACCCCCACCCTCTACCCCACTCTGAGAGGAAAAACAGTTGGACCACTCCCTTTTCATTTAAACACCCACATACATCTCAGATATTCTAAATAGCAAATGTCTTGTGGTTTTTTTATCTTTTCTGTATTAAACCAAAACTTGTTGTTGATCATTTTAGAGTTATGTCAACATTTTTTTTACCTAAACTTCAAATTTAGACACTATAGCATGTTTAGAATACCTATGGAAACTATTTACAAACAGCTTTTAATTTTGCCACCTCTTCTATGCAGCGGTGGGCATTCTGAGGTGACGTTCACATTTAACCGATGGAGTGTTGTGATAAAGTGTAATGCCACATTTAAATGTCATAGCCAACTTAGTTTTGATTTGTCACAATGCTTTGGGAGTATATGTATTGTAAGGAGGACTTTGTGTCCATGTTGACGAGGTGTCAAATATAAAACAGCCCCATCAACAGCAGACAGAAACCCCAGGCACACCAGGCTCTGAAGCCCAAGCAGCAGTAATGAAGTTTGGTGACTACACGTGTAGGCTCCATAACTATTCCAATAGAATTACTGTACAACTTTAAATCAAATAAGGGTTTGTGGGATAATGCCAAGCAGTATATTAAAGATCTGCAGTGGAGTTTGGTGACATACACTTGAATCACGTTCCTTGGATCCCTGTGGAGGTTTTGCCCTCAGACAGTGAAATGAGTTAACTTCCTTATGTAGAGTGCCAAGTTATTAGTCACTCTTTTAATGCACAGTCAACTGCTACCATTTTAAATGAAGCTTTTTATTGTTTTTCTACACTACCTTCATAAATTCATCCAGTTAATAGAAGTATTGTTTTATTTTTAAACTAACTGGGCTGGTTTGGGCATTGTGCAGGCTTCAAAGAAAGCAAAGGGAACAAAGATGTAATTATTAATAGTCTGTTTTATCCCATAGGACCATGATTATTTTTAGGTTTCTTGATTCATTTTTTTGTGTTGGTGTTTTAATTTCTCAGTGTAATGACTGTCAGTAGGAGAAGAGAAGAGAATACTTCATACTGTGTATCTCTGCCTCTTCATGAGGCATGGGCTATTAAATGCGTGTGCCGGTGAATGTCTGTCTGATAAATACTTGATTTACCGTCTATAGAGTTTTTTCTTTTCCTATATAAAGTACACAACTTTTTTTTATCATAGTCTTTTGATGTTAGTTTTGTACTGCATGAATGGCAATTAAGTGTTTGGCAAATGGCAGGCTAAGTCTCAGCTACTTCAAACAGACCATGAGTCGTAAAAGTTTGAGGCCTTGTTAGACCTGCTCTTTGAGATGTGGCTTGAGTTCATGCAGAGGCCACGAAAACCAGGTGCCTTTGGGTCATCTATACCTTTGGATTTTGGACCTTTAAAGTTGTTGCCAGACACAAACTTTGAGTCTGGCAAAATCAGACAAATTAAGTGCAACGAACAGTGAAGTGTCATTGCTGGTACTATCACATTTTTGGATTAATGCCCATTACGTTACATGGTGGAATAACAGATTTGGTAACATTGTATTGTAACTACCAGTAGCTCTTTAGTTAGGTTAATTATGGCTCTGCATACAATTGAAGACTGATCATAGAGGAAAAAAACAAAAAACTAAGTCGGTCCAACTGTCAGCCAGAGTGGAAGATGCCTTCATTCCACAAATTGATCAGTGTGCCACAGTACCCCATGGAGTCTTTGTGCCTTTACCCTCTTGTTATTCTGTTTCCATTACACATTCAAAGCCATTCACTAATGAATATCCAATATTTTTTTAATAAACCAGTAAATATGAAAACTCCACATACCCCACATTAATTTCAAAATTTTTGCCTGGACCTTTGTGTACACAACTTTGTTTGCCAGTGATTGATTTGTCTGTACTTTTTTTTTTTAAATGTTTTTCAGGAAAAGTAACCGACCTGGTCCTTATTTCCGCAATGGCAGTCGAGGATCAGGGCCTCAACAAAAGTTGCTGTCAGACAAAAAAGCCAAGTCAGTGTGCTTACACACATTTTATATGGTATAGCAAGCAAACTTTACACAGACAGGGTTTAGGCAGTTGTTTGGGTATGTAGAGGTGAGCTTCCACTCCAAAGTAATAAAATTATTATTATTATTTCTAAGCACAGAACCCATAGATTTTTGAACTCTGTCTTGGGAGGATTCAGTGGACTCCTAAACCTTCTGATTGTTCATTACTTCTGTAGAGAAGAAGCCCAGCCACCTGCACATGGGCGTCCTGGGTCAAACACCAGCAACAAGAGTTTCTCTCCCGACAAGGACAAAGGCCACAGCTACCAACAATCTCAGCAGAAGTGTAAGTATAAAGTCTATGAAGTCTTCTGAAGGATCTTGGATCAACTCAAGTTTAGCTAAAGAATTTAAGTTTCCAAGTCAGGCATCTGTTTTCAGAGGTGTAATGTGACAGGTGAGGGTGGGCTGAAACACATTAAGATGTTAACTACACTAACACCATGCACACATTCAGAGGCTCAGAAAAAGGATACCCTTGTTTTATTGGGGTGATCTGGCAATGGATTACAAACCTAACCTTTTAACAACGTCTACACACTGACTTTGGGTTTGTCATTTTAAACACTTTCTTTTGTAACTTTTACAGGCTTCAAATCTTAATTAACAATGCTGAGTTAATGAAATTTATGGATTCTCATGTTGCAAGCACTTGCATTAAAGTGATCTGACATAAGCATTATTATAAGTCTGGGGAAAATAGGTAGACTGTAATTTCTCTAGTGCTTTGATTTCTAGGATGTATAAACATATTAATGTGCTGCGAGCTCAGCTTTGTGTTGTACTACCCTTTGAACATGTAATAAAACAGTTGTACCTCCAGCTTCCACTCCCGTCTGGCATACTAATTAGGGCAGCCCAAAATAAGGTTTTGGTGATAGTCTTTGTGTACCAGGCTTTCTCATGCACACAGAGGCTCTGTCCAATGTCAAGCTTATACTCCATGATGACTATTACTGGTGAGTAACATTGTGGGTGCTGCCATGTGGGCCAGCACTAGCAAATCTTATGTAGGTGACTTGATGGCAGCGGAGCAGTCCACCAATGTCTCACAGAGCTTAGCCTATGGACATCAGCCATGAAAACTGGCTCCTACAGGGTGGGGCAAATAGTTAAATGTTCAACTTGGTTATTTAGAGGTGTACTTAATTTCAGTATCCCCCTAAACATTGGATAGAATTATTTTAAAGTGGGTTTCTCTTTGATCCGAATTAAGGAAACCAGGTTTCTACGTTTTGAAATCATAGTACTAGAATGCACTGAGGGTATGTGGTCCAGGGCAGATGTGGAGATATTTGAGTTTTCCCTAGAGATTAAGAGAGTCTCATCTACGCTACTTCATGTCACAGAGTAAAGGTCTCAGTATACCTAAACTGAATTACTTGTCAGATTGTCAAACTGTCTATAAGCCTTTGTCCTGACACCATTATTGTTGCCTGCTTCTGACCATTTCTGAAACCCACACCCACTCTTGGTGAACTGTGGCCATTTGGAGCTGTTACACTTTTATTAACCCGTTTGATTTTAAACATATCTCTTCCTAACACTGTCTGCTTGTCCCCTGGGGAGCTCACATTAGTTTTAACCTTGGCTCACTCTAATAACTATGGGAGATTCATTCAGCATAAGCAAACAACTTGATCACATTTGTTTTGTTGTAGACACACTGGAGCCAGCACAGGACAATATTTCAAGTTATGCACAGCTGAACTCAACCACTATTGTGTGGGAGGCTCCAACAAGGGAATATTAAAAGAAACAATGATTTATACTTTTCAGCTGCCTCATAACAGCTTGACTTCAAGATTGTTCAAGGGGACAAGTGACTGATTATGTGATGTCTCACAGTAGAAAGTAATGTAATTATTCCCAGCAGTATATTTCAAAAAATATTATTTTACGTTTTTTTGCCATTATTAGGCAGCACAGTGGAGAGAGCTAAGGAATGTGTGTAGAAAAAAGGGTTTAACATTCTCTATCCAGATATCCAGATTTGTGTCCCAGGCCACTGACTCAGCAGGATGTTTCCTGAGGGTTTATGTTAATACAAAATTAAATAAAAGAATGCTGTGACTGCTGTCAACATCTTTTTATTGTCATCTCCCACTTGGTGTTTACCATAATTGTCTTAGGTCAATTATCAGCTTGTTCACTCACTGTTCTTTCCATTTTCATCTGCCATGATATTTTTCCATAGTTAGGACCAGTGCACAGACAAGCCACATTCCCAGCAACTCTGTGGAGGAGCCTCCTCAAAGCTCAGGATCCTCTAAGGTAAAACAGCTTTGATGCTGATTTTAAACAAAAAATATTACCTGTTATGAAATACATCCAACCTGGACAGTCCCAAGGATTTGCACCTAAGCTGATACTAATTACTATAAAAGTTCATTTAAAATTAAAAAAAGAAGAGATGTACTGTATATGGTGTCTCATCTCTTTTTACTGTTGACATGTGGCATGCATAATGAGACGTGCACAAAAACAAGATCTCAACACTTGTAAGAGAGCAGAGTTGTCTCTATTTAAAACACTTTGAAATCAGAACCAGTTTCTAAACCTGGTGACCTCAGCTCTAACCCTTAACCTCTGACCTGCCAGGAAAAAACTCCTGCATCTGTAGCGGAGTCAGAGGAGGTGGTGGCGACTACCAGCGTGGAACCAAAGCCGACACCAGAGGAAGACTTCAAGGCTCGTCGGCTGGAGGCCATTAAGGCTAAGGCTCAGGAAATTGAGAAGGTAGATATTTGCTTTGTGAAACAGCCTAATTTCTGTGAATTGACTCATTTTTACTTTGTCTGGAATACAGTTTGTCTACACTGTCTTTGTTAGAGTTTAACTTTACTTCATTACTATCACCAGGTTGCTAATATATGACCAAAAGCTTCATGTTAACCAGGTGTTAGTTATTATTCCAAAAAACAATTGGGAAAATCTGCCATTGAGGTGATCTTTTGCTGTAGACAAAGAGGACGAGTCAGCAGAAAAGTCCTTAGCACCTCAGGTTGTGGCGCCTCTTGTGACCTAGTATTTGGAGTTGCACTTCTTTCCCTCCCCTTCATCACTCTCCACTACAGTACCACTTATCTGTTCCCGTTAAAGCAGGGCAGGAATTGCCCTGCAGGATGCAGGCGGCCCACCCACAGTGTGGTACGTCTCTTGGCACCAGCGCACACACATGCTCACCCTGCCATTTCCACAGACATGGTGAAAGGCAAAAAACCTCTGCTGTGTCTTTACTGGAACATCTGCCTCTGGCTCAGTTAAACACACACTGATCCATCACTCCAGTGATTTGCCAGGCTCAGCAGATCAGGTAGCAGGCAGAGCTGGACCTCAAACCTCTTTAAACTGGTTCAGTCACTTCAGTCCACAGCAGTTGTCAGCAGTGTAAAACAAGGCTGTCACATACCCCAAGAATGTAACTACTTCATCCACTTTGTTTCCTTTCTAATTGAGCGGTTCTCCAGCAAACGTAATACTGTGTATAGAACCCTGTTATCACATGGATGGTTCAGTGAGAAACTAATTCGTCACACCAGCATAGCTTAATGTTTGTTGGCCAAGAGTTTGTTGCAAAGCATACTTTCTGTGGGTGTTTCGGGGATATAAAGAAAGTCTGAAACCTCAGACTAATCCACTGACACAATAAACATCCCTGCTTATGACACTGCTTGTCATAACATGTTTCAAAACTCCAAATCTTTTCATTACAGGCATAATGACTAGAATGTCACTTTATGTAAACAAATCACAAAACCTCGTTCTCTTTTTTTCTGCTGCAACAAATGACCAGAGAAGCAACTGATTGCTTTTAGGAGTGACCGAAGAACAAATCAGAAGATGCAAAATAATAACATGAAAGCTCAGTAAATATCCATTCAAGCTTCAGCAAAGTGCCTGGGAGTGATATTCATAGATGTCCATTCATCATCTCAATCAGTGCAAATGAAACATATCCATTTCAACTATTAGCCCCTCCGTCGAGAGGTCCGGTTTGCAACTTGAGTGATTAAAATGGCTCTTTTAATATCCCATAATGTGTACCAGCCCTCGAGTCATTAGCCTACTTCCCTTGTTATACAGGACCCCTGCCTGCATCGGTGCTCATTTGAACAGAGCCTCACTAAATGTCCATGTGAGTGCCTTATGTATAATCTCACTCAAAGCCCTAACTTACCAACCCCCACCCAGTATTCCAGTGCACACTCCTGTCAGTATGTTCACAATTTGGACCTCCACAAACATCCGATTTGGGCAGAGGCCCACTTTTCTAAGGCTCCCCCGTAAGGCCCCTAGTGTTGCTGTTTCTCCTGGGGCTCCAGCCCATCCTGTGTGGCCCCTTAGTATCAGCCTTAAAGATCAGCTCATAGCTCCCACTCAAAGGAGGGACCTTAGTCAGAACAATCTTTTCTTACAACATAGAGAGCATGCTCAGGTCAAAAGCTCTCTTCCTGTTCCTGTTTACAAAAATAACGCAGTTTAAAATCACTCTGCAGTTGGTCAATACAGTGATAAATTTGGGCCGATGCTCTTCATCTCAGAGAAAGCTATATGCTAAATCTTGTTTATGTGCACAAATGATAGCTCATGGTCTGTTAAAGCCCCAGTACCATCAAGGGAAAGAAGTTCATAGTTCTCTGTGAGCCCACTTTTTCTAACCCTTACCTCATCCTATTTTAAGACTTTCAAACTGTTTGGGACACAATGAAGTGAAAATGTAATCAGTCAACAACAACTGTAGCTTGGGAAAAGCTCATGAAGGTTTTTGTTTTGAAAGATGGCATAGATAATCAAGTGATCAGAGGGTTCCTGGCTTGTGAGCCATACACCACATGTTTGTGTCTCATTTAACCCATGTTTCCTCTCACATCTTCAAACCTGGAACCAATTTTTGCTCCCCCAAGATAATTCTCACTTAGTGAAAATGTTTTAACAAAGGAGCAATCTGTTAATTTATGAGGTAGCAGAGGAAGTGGAAATCTGGGTTGTGTGATATGAAATTAAGATTAGAAAAATAAAAAAAAGGTTCAGAGCAGCCTGAGAATGGCCAGCTCATACTGTACTCAGACAGAGAAGAAAACCTAGGCTGTTGAAAGAAGCTGACCTGGCCACATGTGTCGTGAGTCTCACTCCTCTGTGGTCGGTGGTGAGGACTATCATTATGTGGGGCCACAAATTCTCTTGACATGATCTGCAGACATTAAAGCATCAGCCAAGGTTCAAACATTTCCCACTGTCTGGGATATTTTTAAATTACCTTCTGTTTGTGTGTCTACAATGCATTTTGTGACACAGCAATAATAACCTATATTGCTACAATGTCCATAGTCATAGTTATTTGCCCTGCCTTAACATTAATACATTTTTTCCCATAACTGCAGCAAACCATGTTCCGAATTACAATTCTGGTGGTGCAGAACGTGGGTTAGTGAATGAATAGATATGTGCAAATCAATTAGCTGAACATGCTGTAGCTGGTTCTGCAGGGGAATTATCAAGCAGTAAGAGAAATATCAGAGAACAGAATACCTCTGGGAGCTTGACAGATTGTAGTTTTTCACCATCATTGTAATTATCAGGTAGAACACAACATGGAGTCCCACCAAGTTTTGTGTGTGTCATTTAATAATTTCATATATTTAGCCTAATCAGGCACACAAAGTAAATTGTGCACCTGGGATGAGGTATTTTCCCTAGTCTCTCAGCTGCTTTTTAAACACGGGACCTTTTTCCTGAAAACACAGTGAGTGGTTCACACGGGACAAATATCCAGTCTTATTGTTCCAAACTGAAGGTCATATTATTTTTGTTTTTTGACCTTTTGTAAAAACCCTGCTCAGCTGAGCTCTGTCCTGGATTTTTATGGGAAAGATTGTCTTGAGATTTACTGTTGCTAATTTCTTTTTAGATCCATAGACTCATTTTCAAATATTCATCAAATATTTTCACAAATTCTAATTAACTAAGTAACGTTCAGTCATCCAGCTCTGCCCACTAAACAAAAGCCTCAGGTTGTTTGAAGTCACTCTTCGAGTGTTCAATACTATTATAAATAGTAGGGCATCACTCTACATTAATATAGTACTGATGATGGATACACGATCACGAGTTAGCCTAGATACACATTATGGGATGTGTATCTAGGCAAAGAAACAACAGTTGTGGTTTTACATTTCCCCATGACTGACAGAACCCTGGAGCATAGCTGTTTAACCGCTTAACCTCAGATTGTGCTCCAGACTGGACTCTTGATTTATGTGGACAGGCAGCATTTTTCTTGTCAAAACTACCAAAGCTGATGGATTATGTTTTGTTGCATGTAACAGTTAATGCAAAATGAGATACTGTCAACAGTTTTTTTTCTTCTCTAACGCCTGGACAACCTACATACCTAAACTGACTAGGAACTAAACATACCACAGGTATAGAGTACCTGGAAGGTAGACTGAACAGCTGTGAAGTAAATCTTACCTCCTGACACTTAAATTAATTGACATGAAGATGGACTGTTTTCCATCCAAAAGATCAAATAAACAATAAGATAATGTTATTCTGCCCCTATGATTCTAATTTAAGGGGAGAGGTGATCCCAGTTTTCTTAACTCAACCCCAGAGAACCCCTTTGTCCCATAATGCTCCTTGACAGGCTGGCATAGTCCTAAATCTCTCAATGTCTTCAGTATGGAGTATCACACTCTGCTTTTTCTTTTCATTGTGACAAAGACACTGCGTGTGTTTGCTCAGTGATATTTATTTTTAGCTTCAAGTAAACTTAATGTTAGAAAACGGCTCATATTATCATATGCTGAGTGCCTAGGGGACAGGCTGAACTGTCATCTATAAAAGTCAAGCTTTGTTTTACTACACTGTATTCTTCATCTTGGATATTGACATTCCTGATGTGATTGTTTTATGCTCAGAATTACAGGCAGGACTGTGAGACATTTCGCACAGTGGTGAAGATGTTGGTGGCTAAGGAACCCAGTTTGGATAACCTGCTGCAGGCTCCACTGGATGCGAACCTCTTGGAGCTCAAACAGCGCTGCCTAGATGTCCTCAGGCACTTTGTAAAAGAGCTGGACGAGGTATTAGAGCAACCGGACACCACCACGAAAGCCACGTGTCACAAAACACTGGAGTGACAACTTAAAATCTTTTTTTGTAAGTAGGTAAAATATCCTACATGTGGACTGAAGAATTTAATTATGCTTCTCTTGTATTTTAATCATATTTTTTAGTTCAATAATAGTAATGGCGATTAAAAATTTTAAATCATGAACTCAGCTTTGGATACTACTGAAATATAAATAGGATTTTAGACTGTTGGATTACGTCATTGTTAAAATGGATAAATTGTATAGCTGTAAGTGAAATACCTATAGTATTATGAATAAACTCAGGAGGTCTAAAGTCTAAAGGTCTAAATAGCCAAGATACAGCTTCCATGAAAGCCTGAACAATTAAGATTAGAAGCATTAGCTGTCAAATACAGATGACATTCGCTCATTTAACCAGCTGCTGTCTTCACCTCAACTGATAGAGCAGAAAGAATGACTGAGTGAAATAATTGTCTTATCACAACGCTTTTCTCTGTCTTTACTGATGTCGTGTAGTGTGTTTCCAGTATTAGCATTTCTTGCAACTGAGGCTGCAGGTCCAACTAACGCACTGTAACAGTATAAAGTATTCTGAAACCAATATGAAAGGGTCCAACTCTGTGTGGTGTTTTTCAGTAGTGTCCATGTGTAGAAAGAGCATGTACTGTATGTATCTCATGCATTTGTCTGATGTTAGGTTTTTGCTAAGATTTTGTTTTAGATTTATTCAGCTTTTGTAAATAAACTCTAAAGCCTTTTAACTGATGTCTCATCTTGTTTTTTTAGATCCATTAAATACTTTGTACAGGAAAAAGCGGAAATTGTGATATATAGATATTTTTATTACAGTTAGCACCTATCTTAGCCTTAGATTCAAGTTTGTACATTTATACAGATTACAATGATTTGCTTACAATACAGTGACCCATTAATATACCACTCTACCAGGCCCTTAAATGCAACACGCATTAGTGGTGCATGAACCTGGAAGAAAATATATTTGGGTCAAAGTCAGTTTGTCATTAAATTTCACCCCTCATGAAAATTTGGCTTTGTACCAACTGCCAGTAGTTAAATATCAATGCCATTTTGTTGCAATGCATGTCATTAACTGAAGGGTATCAAAATAACCATTTGTTTTTGTTTTTTTTTTAATTCTACAGTATATACATTAAGATCTGCACTGTGAGATAAATGCAGTTTAGGTGATGTTCTATAAATAGGAATTTCTCCAAAACACTTTCTTACCTAACTGGCAGTTTGTAATACTATGCCCATGAATGAAGAATCGGAATAAGGACTTGTGTCTTACACAAACACCTTGCTAAACTGAGTGCTGTGAAGCATTTAATAGCAAGCAGCATTTTAAACAGTGGACAAGAAGCAGAAGTCAGTGACAGAGCATTACCCAAAGCTGAAGAGAGTAATGAAAGTCTATGAAATGATACAGTTTTTCCCCTTGTGTCCTTTCTTCTTCTTGGATTTAGTCCGTTGGCTATAATGAGAAGAAGACATGCTTGTCACAGGGCTGAGCAAGTCCTCAGTGTAGTATGGTCTATGGGTCCTGGGCTGAGGGATGGGCTGACCTAAGAAAAAGCCCTCTTCCTCTGAATCGGAGGAGGAAGAAGAACATGTGGAGCACCAGTCATCATCATCCCCATACATCCCCAAGAACCTCCCCATGCCTGGGCCCTGCAGCCCGTTGTCTGACATAGCTGCAGGACTGGATTGACCACAGAGGGCTTGGTGTCTCTTGGATCCACAAGCATTTCCTCTGTGGTCTACTTTGTAGCATGTTTTTGCCCTCTCCTTGGGCAGAACGTTAAGAGCATTGTCAGAGCGAGAAATGCGACTGTGATGCCTCCTGTGGTGGTGACGATGATGACCAGAGGGAAGTTCCTGACCCTGGTCCTCAAAGTGATAGACTCTACGACGAGTCCTTTCACTCATAGGGGGCTGGCACACTGGGAGATCACCATAATGACCATTGTCCACCACATCATCAGAGAATTTGACTTGCTGAGGCTTAGATTGAGAACGCGTCCTCCTCAGAGCAGGGATCTGAGGTTTGGGTTTGTCCTCTGGCAGAGCCATCACCTCTTCTTCTGGAACATTGTCCTCCACCTCCTGTTCAGATACAAGGCTCTTCAGAGAATTTGCACTTCTGTGTAACATAGAGGAGTTGAGGGTTCCCATATTACTGGTTTTCTCACAGTCTTCTGTCTCCAGTTCATGGAAGCCTTGCAGGGAATATATCAAAGGTATATCTTTACTGTCAACGTCTACTGAGGCCCCTTGAGAAGAGAGAGAAAAATATAAAATATTTTCATGGGAACTTAAGACTGTTTTAAAAACCAACCACTGAACATACAGTAATGATTATTTGCTAAGAGTTGATGTATCATGTTACCTCTACTCACCAGTAATATTTGAAAGAGCCAGTGAGTCCATGGAGTCTCGGACACTCTGATCTGTTTTTTTTAACTCATCCGTGATACACTCTAAAGAGTCATTGTACCATTGCGGCTCCTCTCGCTGGAAGCCTCCTCCAGCCCCATGATCTAGCTCCAACTCCTGGATCTTTCTACTACTTGCTGGTCCTGGGTGGCTACCATAGGCAGAGTCCCCTAGACCATCCTGTGACTGAGTCCAGTACATATCAGCCTGGTACTTCTTACTGACCAGACTTCCCCTTCCTCCTCCACTACTGCTACCAGCTTTAGAGGACTCCTGCTTTGGCTTTGCATCCTTTTCATTGATCCAGAAATCTGTCGGTCTGGAGTCACTAGCTTGCTGAAAGACCCCGTGCTCCCCAAACTTTAATAGCAGCTGAGTCATGTAGTCTTCATGCTCAGCCCACTCTTCCTCCTGGTCCTCCGGTGCCTCGGTCTCATCACCACGTCCCCTCCAGAAATGTTCATCAGATAAGTTCATGTGGGCCAGCTTGTCAGTCAGGGTGTCGTCGGTGTTTCCGCTGAAGCCAGGGAACTTATAGTTCACAGAAGGTGAGAAGAGGAGCGACTGTCGGCACTGGTCAGCTGATCGACTGCTCTTGCCCATGCGCACACTGCGGCGGGATTCACGTGAACGTGCTGACTGGAAAGCAGAGTCGGAAGAGTCAGAAGCCTGTACATCCTCCCCGAGGCTGCAGGCCTTGGAGCAGTAAATACGACCTTGGTATGGCAGGAAGGGGCAACCCAGTAAAGAACTCTTGCATTGGACACAGCTGAAGCAATTTTCAGTGGCATGCCAATGGAGTCCATCGTAGGTCATCTGAGCATGATCGACACCTGGAAAAGGGGAGATGGTTAGGAATATTCCTAGGTTAAACAAATCATCAAAGGTGTTTTGTTTCAACTCTAGAAAATCATCATCGTACCAATGTGTTCTCCACACGCCTCACAGTACTCTGCATAGAGAGACTCAAAGCACCCACAACAGTACGGTCTGCGATCCTTCATGATATAGCGCTGACCCCCAAGAATTGTCTCACATTCATAACAGGAGAAGTGCTTCATATGCCAGTGGCGCCCCTCTGCCTCTGTGCACTCATCAGCAAAGATAATCTGTGGACAAACATGTACGCTGGATGAGACAAAATAGACATCTTTGTTTTCCTGACTGTCATCAGTCTAAATTTTTATGATGAATGTGTCGAATCAGCGGAGAAATACAATAAAGGCTATTATGCTTCCAGATTCATTTTGAAAGTCCATAAACCTCAGACTCTGGATGTTTTTCGTCTACCAGATTGTTTCTGAGTATTTCAGGCTTTTGGTTTTACCTCATCGCAGGCTGAGCAGCGTGGTTTGAGTAGCTCAGCATGGTGCCTTCCACAGTGGATCTTTCCATCATGGTAGAAGTAGATCAAATCCACCAGCAGTTCACTACATGTAGAGCAGACAAAACATGCAGGGTGCCAGCACAGCCCAGGGCCCGCCCTCGAGGCAAACACTGCCATTTCTCCACCATTGATGTTTTCACCACACTGCAATATACAGACATGATAACAAGTTTGAATATAACATTGTGAAATGACTCTGAAATTGCAAATTAGCAATTAATTCCAAAATATTCTGACTAAGTGAATCCTGCATAGGTAATTACAATAGAGCTTACACTTAAGCTTCAAGCCCAGATAAGATCCTGATGTAACACAAAGACCTAAGCCACAGAAACTAGAACATCCTGTGGCTTCAAAGTCAGTTTGTTCTGTTGATTAGAGAGTCAATATGTGTGTGGCAGCCTGTCACTGTGTCCTTAACTGCAGTCCCAAAGTGGCAGATTTGTTATTCTGTCCTGCCTTGTCTTCCTGACCAGTGCACCATATGAGACATGACTTTTTCACATCACTGGTTCTATGTTTGGACAAGGTTTATGGTCACCAATGGTGGCTCATTGACCATTGCGAATACCTGGTGAAATACTGTACTGAGTCACTCTGAACCACTGAGCAGAGAAGGCAATCCAGCTTGTGTTTTTTTAATAGCATGGCTGACAGTGAGATCTTTATTTCAGCCTCCTGGGTTTTAGTTCACACTGGATCCTGATTAGCAAGATACCCATAGAGGACAGGAAGCAATATTTTTCTATACTGTACTTGAAGAAGGCTTTTGGATTTTAAAAGATTTTGGGCTATCCTTGACTTGTAAACAATTTCATATGCAGTTGTAAGTTATACATTGAAGTTTGGTAACATACATGCTCACAAATGCTGTTCAGAACATTGCGGGGCAGCAGTTTTATTGTGCCCCTCCCCAGTGCTTCCTTCTTTCTCTGGACACTAAACATATGTAGCTCCTTTTTCTCCTCCTCACTGAGGGACTGGCAATAACGCACCTGGGAAGCAAGGTGAGAAGTTATGGGTTAGACAGCCAGTTTCACAATCACATACTTTTCAATCAAGAAATGGGACAAGTCCTTTTAAAGACTGCCTGGTACAAAAAAGCTTACTGAGCAGGATATGAATGTCGTTCAATTAACTGTTTCATATTACACCACATCAAAGAGCCAAGTGCAGACTGTTGATCCCTAATAAAGGTTATGCACTTAGGTCCGTTTGAGAGAGGGCAGAGAGCAGGCTGAACAAAGGCAACTCTTGACCCCAGCTTGCCCTTTCTACACCCTCATTGAGAACCTCATTTTTACAACAGTTCTTTTTGATGTTTTCCAAGGCCTTAACAAGGGGGAAAGCAGACAAATACACAAACAAGGCCTGTGTTTAGAGTGAAATCAACAGAACGGGCAACAAAGGATGAGAGACAGCCAAGTTGAACTGTGGTGCCACTGTGGTGGTGGCATGACATAAAGCCTCTTTTCAACCAGCATCCCTCTCTCCTGCTGAGCAGTCATTGTAAAAACCACTGCTATGACAGGAATCCTGCTGGTGGGGGCTCCTGGCAAACATCATAAAATCATCAAGTCAAAAGTCACATTGTGCCCACACTTCATGTCTACAAGATTGCTGAACAAAAATCTTCCAGTGTGATGTCAATGTGAATGCCAAGGGCTCACATTAGTGGGATGGCATGGAAATGGGACGGCTTCTAATGCTGTGGGTTTGGTGGGCAGCAGCAGATACAGCTACTCAGATATGGTAAAATGTGCAGCTGTGGCATAAATGTAAGGACCTGCTGTGATGAATTTTATGTTACTTACACTTACATGCACACAAAATATTCTCACCTCATTATCATGTGGTGGGAGCTGGTAGAGGAGCTGCTTGATTCTGAACTTCTCTCCCAGACTGTTGACATATGGGATCTTATCCTCAGGGAGACAGGAAAAATATAACTGGACCTGGAGAAATCATGGCACAGAGTATGGAGATGAGCCATAAGAACACTTTCTAACACCTTGGAAAACTGTATTGCTTACAAATCAGGTGCTAGGTTTTTCTGACACTGCTGAAAAAAAATTGCAAATAAACCAAAATATGTCAGTGATGAAAAGGCAAAAACAGGTTAGTAGAATTGAAAGGTCCAAGTAAAATCAATTCCAAAACACGTTAACAACAATTTGTGGTCTGAATATATAGTCGAGCCTTTTTAAACTCAAATTTTCATCCATCAAATCGAAGCAATATATTATTGTTATGATCTTGGACAGAACAGTCCATCTTTATGAAATTCTTTTCCAGGGAAGCAGAGAACCAACACATTAATTTGTGATGAGACACATTCTGGGACAGCTCTGTGTAAAATGTATGGAACACTGACTTTGTGGAATCTAAGTTTTTGAGTTTTTCCAAACTCCCAAAATCAGCTTCATTTCAAAAGACAAACACACTGGAGAAATCATTTTCTTCATAAATCTGCACTAAACAAGTCAAAACAGATCACCAGGTCAAATCAATTTAAAGGTTGTATTTTTTAAGTCATATGTTTGTCTCTATAGGGACAGGACAAAGCAGTCTGTTATGGTGGCACTTTGACCCTTGGGGCTAACCACTGAAAACTACACTTTATGAGTGAGGGGTCATTACAGACGGCCAGATAAAGAGATGGGATGTATTTGTCCTGTCTGCTGGAGGGGGGCAACCTGCAGCTTTGGCTGTCTAGAGGGTGGGGAAACAGCAATCTACCCTGACAATCAACCTCATGTTTGCTACCCACCATAAATTATGCACATTTTCATGCTGCTATTACCCCTCATCCAGCTCCCCAGGGGCTGGACAACAGTCTGCTATCACCTAGGCCCTATGTGTTTCTGCACTGTAATGATCACCCATAATGCATGGCCTATTCAGGGCAATAGCTGCAGTAAAGGCATTACAGTTGCATTGCCCAAACAAAGGACCCTGCATGTTTGGAATTTAAAGGTTCTCTGTTGTTCTGAATCCATCTTGTTTAACCCATCACACCCTCATTGCTTCCATGTGTGTTTTTTAACAAGGGAAGTGGAATGAAGAACGATGGAGAAGACGAGAGAAAAGAGAAAAATGTAGAGAGAAGAGGAAAAAAAACAGTTGATTTGGGAAAGTGCCACATCACACTGGCTGCCCTGCGGACACCATTAACAGCCCTGCCTGCGTTTGTGGAGAAGGCTTGTTAAAAGAAGGGCCCCTGATTCCTGATCCTGCCAGCAGCAGTAGGCTCGACCCATCAAGCCCTCCTCCTAACAGATCTCTGATAATCACAAGCAGACTTTGTTATACCACAGTTTGTAAATAAAAGCACACACATCCTGCCGGTAAGTGGATGCCTGGTAAAGCCCGACAGGTCTGCCTCAAACAGAGCACCATGCAAAAGTTTTATGAAATGTGTTGCCTGTCCCATAGGTTTCATTATCCAGAGACTCCAGTTGGTATGTTATTTAGTAATGTGCTGAATAGTATGTATCTGGGCCAGGCAAATGGGCTAGAAGGGAGATACAATCAGGTCAGAGCTCTTTTTATTCCCTATCAAGAGGATACACCATTATTCACTGTGGTGACTTTGGGAATTAATGATTTGTGAACCATTGAAACAGATACCACCATTAAACAGAATAATATGTTTCAGCCTGTATTACATCAAAGCAATATCAGACTTGATTAAGCTGAGCTTCCCATGAACAATAGCACAAAGAACAAATCTATTTGAAGCAATATTTTTGCTCACCTGCTCAGGCCTAAGGCCAGGTGGCACCCAGGTATACTCCTCCAGCGCACACCCTGAGTCATCGTCGGAGGTGGAGCTGCGCTGGAAGCCAGAGTTCAGCTTGCTGACTTTCTGCGCCATCATCAAGTCTCGCTGGCGTGCCCCACCCTGGAAGCCAGCTGCTGACACTGCCGCACTCGCTAGGCTCATCACACTGTTTTTACTAAAGTACAAAAAAAGGAAGGATTTTGTGGGTGGGGGGTGAGCAGAGGAATGAGGAGGGAGGATTGAAGTTGACAAGAAATGAAATTTTGGTCAATAAGTGGTTACAATAACCAATCCCCATAATATTACCCTGACTCCATCTAATGCGGTTCTCTCATGTCAGCACCATTTGCCTGAATGTTAACCACCAGCTGAATCACACCATCACTGTCTCTTTCATTAGGTCCACAGTCCCCCTCAAAGTCCCATTATGGTATTTGAGCAAGCTTTTCTTGGTTCACTTCTGGTGATGAGTCTACACAATAAAGACGCTCATAAAGAGAACTCTACCCTTTCACTGCTATTGTGGTGGCAGTCAAACATGTGCCCGCCTCATGTGGCTTTTGAGGATACAGAGACATTAGGAAATTCCCAAAACTTCATGAGGTGACGTCCAATCTCATTATAGTGACATTAACAAGCAGTTAGTGATTTTTAAATACATGCAGTGGAATTCAGACTTTCGTGTATATATATGCCCGATCTTGGACAATGTTGTACAGACCACACATTCCTGTGCCATAATATAATACAGTTTCCATTAAAACAAAAGTAATAATAACACTGGCTGGTAAATCTTTCAGGTTTCACCGTATCTGTGGAGCTTAGGTCTGCATGAGTCATCATTTTAGCCTGCTGCTACGTCATACTATGTCCCAAAAGGGTCTGTCACATGGGTTCTGACACTGGCTTGATCAGTTGAGGCAGAGGTCTGAGTAAACACAGGCCTAGCCTTCAAACAGGGCCACCATATGGGGAATGTCCACACGCCTGGTCTTTCCATTCATCTCCCCTTTTTCTTTGGACTGTTTGTTTTCCAACCTGGTGCAGTGAGTGTCTGATCCCCCTTTCATCTTTTACATGGACAGAACAAGACCAGACAGGTGAAGCAGCTGGACAGGGAGGGATGGATAAAGGGACAACGCAGACAATGCTGACATACACTGATACTCGACTGGGCAGTGACGAAGGGACAGAAGGAAGAAAATAGAGCAAGGAGATCAAAGACTGGCACTGTTGTGACCTATGTGGTGTCCATAGTCAGTAATGCATTTCTACACATCCACACATTTGAAGATATGACTGCCCAGCTATAGTAAAAACAGAAACGGCAACTGGACAAAGTGAGGCTGACATGTGCAAGAGACCATGTTTAAGAATTTATGTCTTTGCGCTCTGAAAAGTTGTGCTGAGTTGCTTTAATTGATGTGCAGCTTTGTACATTTGACAAAGTGAGGCATCACCGTTTTTGTTCTGTTTTTGACACTTCTAAAAGCCTTACAACTTCCTGGGCCGTTGTAAGCTTTGCAGGACCAAGCAAACATGGAGATGATGGATGTATGTCCAGTTGTGGTCATTTCTCACAGACCAAGGGCTCTAACTGAGATCAAATGGGGGCCAAGCCTGCGTCCAGCAGCCTGCCCCTTACACCCCCTCCCCTGAGCCTGCACCCCCTATGGCTGGCAAGGGCACTGAGGCCGCAGATAAACAGCTGAGAAAACCAGACACACTTGAATGCAGCCTTTGAACACAGGAATGAAAGGGAGCCTGAAAATCTGCGCTCTCTCTCCCAAAATGATATATATACCTGGCTGCCTCTGGAAGTGTGCAGTTCCGATGCCTGTATAGAGACGGCATGCAATTCATGCTGCAGCCAACAAAAGTGCAGGCATGTAGACACACAGACAAATGCTACTGTGGGCTATGCTGCTTTCACACACACAAAGCATCACAAGCACCTTGTCAGTCAGCTGTATGCTGTGTACCCTGCTTCTTGTTTAGTGACAACTATTTCTAAGACAGTGGCACACCAGACCCTCCAGGGGATGATTAATTGCTCCACACACTCCTCACTGGACCAGGCCGCTACTGTCTATTAATATAGACTCATCTTCCTCAAGGACAGGTCAGTCCTGGTGGCCAACGACTGGCACGCCATCCTCTAATAACAGAACAGTTAAAGACTGCCAGAGTTAAGTATCATTGATAGCGGGAGCAGAGGAAACTTGGGCTTTTTTGGGAATTTGTGACTACTTTGTGCCATAAAATGTCAAGTCAGGCAAACTGGCTTCTAAGACGTCCCATTACAAAAGTCTCTAATGTCCTGAACAATAGTGCCTTTGTGAAGGAATCAACTGAGGGCTTGTTTCATCAAGAGCCTGTTTATCTCACGTTAAGTCTTTTTTTCTCCTAAAGATGTGGTGTTATCTCCATATGTATGACAACCCAGATAACCTGTCTTCAGAAGAGCAGGGCAAGAAATAAGACTCTCTTGTTCTATTTTGCATCTATTGAATTGCAAATTAGACCAAAATAACCTGCAAAAATGTGGCCTTGTTTGAGAGTAGCTTGGGTTTCACGTGGGAGATAGCTAACTATAGGCAGGTTCAGTCAGGAGCCAAGTGACTCCAACCTCACATCTCCACATTTCATCAAGCACTGACTCACTCCTGCTGTCTGTGAGGAAGATGTTTGCTTTCACATGTTGGCCAAGTATCTGAAAGGATGTCTCCTCACAGCAATGTCGGGCTTGAACTTTAGCCAGGCCAGACGGATACAGGATGGAGACGGTGTCAGGCAAACCCCTTTTTTCATATAATCACATCTGCTTGTATGCTAGTTTTTCCTTTGGATGTCAGTTTCCCCTGACTTTGTCCAAAATACATCCCTAAAATTTTGAGTGACTGAAGCTCTGAGCCAACTAACTTAACCATGCCTACTTTGACTTGCCAACTCACTGACTCATCAATTGTGCTGGCTTTTTAAAGTTTTTCTCCTAACAAGGGGCCCATGGTTTGTGAGACTAGTTTTTAAACTGCCCCTGCTCACTGCCCTCCTCCCACATTAGCCAGACCCCTGCAGCCCTGAATGTTTAACAGCCACTCTCTTTTGTAGAGGTGCTTGTTAACATGGCTTTGGGAGCCGCAGGCCTGCATATCTGACTGATCTGCCCACAGAGGGCCACAGGGTGGGTGGGAGTGCTATCGGACTAAGGATAAAATGGGCTGACTGACATGTATGAAAATGTTAATGTGTCCTGTTCAACAAAAGGAAAGGAGAGGAAATTTAGGTCAAAGCAGGTGAAAGAGGGAACCTCAAACACATTCTTGCTTTGAAAGTGAATGAAGATTTTAAAACATCCCACTGGCAATTTAGAATGAATGAAGAGGCTTGTGTTGTAGGAAAAAAAGTGCTCAACGTCTTGTTACACTGAAAGCTTATATTCAAACAGGCTCTACATGACAGGAACTTAGTGAACGTGCAAAACTGATTTATTACAGAACAAAATAACCACTGATGTGTATTTAGCCTCGAGAAAGTACTGTGGAGACTCAACATAGTGTGTTAACTACAGCATAATATTATTTATCACTTTGAGGAATATAGACTTCTCACATGACTTCATGCTGTGACTGACCAGTAAATACAGCTGCCAGTGACATTTTTAAAGAGTATTCAGCAGCACTTCAACCAAAGTTCAGACACTGGAGCCTTGGATTAACAGCCCTTGAGAGAGTGCACAGGAAAAATAAGCAGCCTCTGCTCTGAATTACTGTCTATATTCCTCTAGGAAGTGGATGATGGACATGCACACAACGCAGCACAGTGCTCTCTGTCAGACTGGACTGGCCCAACATGTTTAACTTGGCGACTCTGAGTGTAGTAATGCAGGATAGTTCTGTAGTTCAAGAGAAAAACTAAAAAAAAAAAAAGATGTTTTTGTTCAAAGTCCCTATTCACTTGAGCTTGAACTCAATTTTTATGTCAGGATATGTCTTATCTACAGAAAAATATGTAGAATGTAATTGCTCCCCCCCATATCCACAAATATCTTGAAGTGACAGCTTGTCAGCTTTTGCCACATATTATGATGCACCCTTTATAAAACTGCCAGCATCAAAATGCAGAAAAGATCAGATTTGTTAAGACAGTCGGATCCTTGTCAAATCCAGCAGCCTTATATGTACACCCAAGCAAATCAGTGTTTTAGGGTTAAATCTGTGATGTTGCAATAAATCAAACATCCTAAAACCAGCGACTGAAAAACAACATTAAGAAAGTTAATTCCAGGCATTTTGTCTGATTAGAATCCAATCAGTTTGAAAATGGCAGGGTGGAAAATGCAGCTGGAAAATCTGACAAGAAACAGAGAGGGACTTAGTGAATGCAGTACTGAGGTGCTACATGGCTGGTGTTTGGTCAGCTTGTGTAGGCCACCTTTCGTAGTTGGGGGAGTGTTTTCTAAGCCCAAATGGATGGGAGTGACATGCCCACAGAGTTCTACAGTAGGAGGGCCACCTGCATGTGCTGGCCAGGCTGAATTAAGACGCAGCACACACATGTCGCTGTCACAATGGATTTAGTTTGCAGTACAGCAAACCTAATAACTCTTTCAATACTGAAACCTTTTACACCATCTTAATTGAAAAAAAAAAACTTCTAATATAAAAAATCTAATAAAAATTATAACATAAAAATACTTCTACATCAAAGAGCTACATCTGTAGTTACAACATACCAAATGTCTTGTAAATCATGCAGTACTAGGACTAATAATTAATCTTCCCATCCTCCCAATAAACCACATAATCAAAGAGAATCCATGTACATGTTTTAACTTCATAATCAGAGACCTGTTTCATCTAGTACCAAAAGACATTTGGTACTAGATAAGTTATAGATGCAATACTTTCTCATCTCTTTACATCTCTTTAGCCTCATTGAAACCAAAGCAAATACCTTCAAGAAACCTGACTACATCCTTTTCAGTCACTTTCCTGTTGCTCTTACCTCAGTCTAATCCAACTTTCCTGCGGTGCGGAGAAAAAAGGATCTTATCACCACTATTTCTGCTCCTAAATTCTTCACCAGTCTCTGAGCTCCATATCTGTGCAGGATCCTCAGAGCTCCAAGTCCAAGACAGAAGCAGTCAGACTTCTCTACCAAAGCTGTCAGCACAGTAACAGCCCATATCAAACTGAGACTGTAAAAATGTGTCTGAGTGCGTGGGAGAGAGTGTTTGAGAGGGGTGTGTGTGTGTGTGCATGTACATGGAGGAGTTCGACCAGATGGTCAACCCATCCTTGTCTCTCTCACCCACCACTCCCCCTCCTCTTCCTCCTCCTTTCCCCAAACCATCCCTCTTAACCTTAGCCCAGCCCCTTAACCTTAGGAGCAGCCAGTCATGGCAAGATATAGAAGAGTGAGGCGTCTCTCCTGCACTGACCCTCCCCTTCTACTGCAAACATATGCTTCCAAATGAGAACCACCAGTAGAGCTCCAGCTCACAGGAACTATGCTTTTAAGTAGAACATCGATGATGGCAGAGCTCACTTTACCACACTGACCATCCCATATTCACAACTTTCACATGAAATTCTTTTCCCTCCTTCCCTATTAACAGTTGAAAGATGTGGGGATGGTGGTGAACATCACAGTTATGATTTATCTGATGGTTTGTATCTCTCTACTTTTGCACTAAAATGTCAGTTACAGACAGCTGTTTGATAAGTATGATTATAGAGTAATTGGTAAGAGATGTTTTTATCTCTCCACAAACAATTTCTCCCTACCATTTACAACATGCTGTTTAAGCTTCATATAACACTTCCCAATAACTGAACATGAAGTCTGCAAGTCTAAATGTGACTATCTATCATAGCTTTAGCAGATGAATCACTGAAGTCTTTTATACTTCAGCTGCAAATCTGTTGTTATCATCTTAACACTGACTGGGGATTTAAAAAATAGGCCAACATAGTACATCTCAACTTGTTAAGTCATGTAAAATGCATAAATGTAACTGTGGGCATTTGTCTGGTTGTACTCGAATGTACAGGTTGGGGTTGATAACAGTTATCAAGCTGTCACACAAACTTACACTGTTGCAGCTCTAATTCAGCTGTATGCATTTTCATATCCCAAACATGAATAACAAGAATGTTCAACATTTTAGAAAAAAGACAGACCAACACTGCATGACTGCCATTGACTAACACCCAACATTTCTGTTTGCTTTTATCATTTGCCAAAGAACAGGAACTTAAATTACGTATGTTATATGTATGATATGTTCAATAAAACTCTAATGTACATTTACACCTATCCAGGGAATCTCCCTGTTGAGGATGCAGATGACCTCTGCCTCTCCTTCACCTCTGCAGGAATGTCAGAATGTGATTCTCTTCCTGTTGACTGTGAGTGATGACTTCAGGTCAAACTCTGGACAGTTGCACCTTTTGAATCCTTCTGTGATTATTTTGTTTGTAGTATTGTACTCTCCCAAAGACAATATACATTTATATATATTGATATAATTGTGTCTTAGATAACTACATGTTTACCCTTTACACCAAGAGGATTTGCTGTTGAGGGTTAACATACTTTAAGACTACAACAAAGCAGTGGAACATTTTATTAGGAAGCAAGGAATCTATTAAACAGCTAGAATTGTTTTCTTCATAAAGATTTTAGCAGATGTTTTAATTTTGTGTAGATGATGTCAGGAGGTAAATCTGCAAACTTGAACACTGGGTTTTTAAAATGGGGCTGATATAAGAGCAGAAGCAGTGACTGACAGCATCTGACTGAGTGGCATTTTTTCCATCCTCTGCTTGTCCATAAACCTCACATTCACACCATTATGAGCTGAAATATTACAGTGTGGGTGGTGTTGGGTGACTGTTATTTCACTCTCATTTACATTTTAAAAATGCAGCTTTGACCTGTAAATGTTCCCTTTAGTGAAAAGAAAGCAAATGCATTTTCATTTGAAATAGAAATATATGAGTGAATAAAGTGTTTAAAATGGGAGCCAATGTGCATTAACCCCTGCATGGTGCATGTACTGAAGGTGTGTGTGGCTGTGTGGACAAAGCCATTGTTGCAGCCAAGGCCAGGGAGGAGAGGCACCCTTTCACAGTAAACCTCAGGCCTTTGTGCTGGTCCAAAAGACTCCTGTTCCATTAGCAAGTCTTAGAGGGGAGGGACAACACAGTGTCCTGCCTTTGCAGTGAACAGCAAGAGGGGGTGGGGGGCATTCATGAAATGCAAACCTAAGATGGTAAACTAATCTTGAGAGAAGTTACACAACCTATTCAGCAACATTAGTATGAGTAGTTTAAACAAAATTGTTCATCACATATTTCAAACTTAAATGCAATAGTGTTTAGATTAGAAAAGAAATCTTATAGATTTAAAAGATAAAATTAATCATCAGATTTCTGTATAATCAGGTACCTATGAAGTTCAAATGTAAGAGCTTCTTCTACAAAAGAGAAACAGTGGCCTTTGGCAGTAAACTGAGGTGTGGACATCTATTTAAAAAGGCATCTGTGGATTATCTTTACTTACAAATGGGAAACATGGATCTGAAACAACATTTTGAAAATCATTCTGAATTTATATGACTTCATACTTAGAAGTAGCAGACATAATAGGTCAATGTTCACCTATAAGAGCTTAGTTTTACAAAGTTGGACAAGTGATGCATCCCTGACCCTTGTCCTAACAGAGCACCAGAGAGAGCACCCATAAATATATGGCCCTGGGGCTTTACGACCCATCTCACACCTGGTCTGCACCTTCTCACCGCAGTAAACAAAAAAAAAAAAGAAAAACAAAAAAAAACAGCCTGTGCTAGCGGCAAGGTAGACCATGACCAGCATGCCCTGACAATGACAGGCCAGGGATGATCGTCAGAACCAACGCCCCAACGATAAAGTTGCATTCTTCTCCGGTCCAAACATGTTCTTAAAAAAGGGGACCCATAAAACAAAGTACTGAGTCAAAGCTTGATGCTATGTAGATCTCATCCTCAATGTAAAAGATTTCATAAAGATGGACACCCATATGAACTAAAACTTCATGTACTCTCTTTAAACAAGTCAAATTTTGCTCCTCAGACATGTCATAAACTGGGGTCCCAAAGGGGCAAAGGGAAGGTCAGTCTCTAACATACTGTTATTGATGACCATTGTTGAGAATGGGTCTCACTGGTGTGTGAGCGACCTTATAAAAAGTAGGCATTCTCAAGGTTTAAATGACTTGCCAACGGGTATTAGCAGGACACAGGCCCAACAAAAGCCTCAGTTATAAAGGCCAATAAAAGCCTATCACTCTACTGTAACAACAATCCTTTTTACGCCTTGAAAAGAGGAGGAAAAGGTCAACTGGTGGAGCAGTCAGCGCATTGATATTGACTTAGCTGGATTGGCGCTGACAAACTCAGGTCAGACTGTGGGCTTGTTAGCCCTATAACCTTCACATAACCCCTTTTACTGTTCCACTCTTGACACACTAGAGGCAGCTGAGGGCAAAGCTTAGATCTAAGTTAAGTTTCTGACAAGAGACATTTGTAAAAATTATCTACTCACTTGACCTTACTAAAGATCACGTTTCTGAGAAGTGCTGAATGGGAACATCAAAATGAAAAACAGAAAGGAAATCAGAGGTTTATTGGACTAAACTGGTAATAAGATCTGGTTACATGTGAATTTTTCAACTGACAGAAAATCTAATTTTCTTAAGCTGCAACAAAAACGGTCACAATATTTAATTCTTAAGTCTATAACCAAGCAGTCTGCATGTGATTAATACATTACAGTATGTCACGTCATTGTTTAAAAAGAACTAAGCAGATGATGTCATTTTGAAGGGCTCAAATTTCATGGACTCAATCTGTGAACATATTAGTTATACCAATTTATTTCTATGTGATTTAATATGTCATGGATGATATAACACACCATGAATGTCCAGTTTCCACGAGTACCCTGCAATACATGACATAACACATCTCAGCTGAACAAAGCCTGGTGTCAGCACACGGGTTGTTTCTTCATTTTATCATAAGTAGCTGTCTAACTGCTTTTCCAAACATTGCAGACATGTACAATTGGGACAGGTCATATTTCACCTTCAATCCGACACTCTCTCACCTAGTTGTAAAAGCAGGACCTCATTGCGAACAATGGGAAGTGGAGCGACAGAGCTCCTGAGGTTGTTAAAGGGAGGAAGCCCCTTTATTTGAGGACACTATAACTCAACAAAAGCCTGTGGCTGTCTACACACAGTGCAGGCTGAGGATGAATGGGCTGCTCTTACATTACACACTTGCACGGACAAAAGCACTGGATCAAAAAAGGGCAAAGCCTGTCATGTGTGGTCTCCAAGGGATAGACAAAGGCATAAAATCACACATCATCACTACTGCCACCTTAAACATTTGAGCTTAAGCAACAGATCTTTGTTATTATTTTCCTTCACTCAAAGTTGAATAATTCCTCCGTAACTGGACAGACTCTCCATCTCTTCATTTCAGTTCCATATGAAAAGGTTTGAACACTCTTGTTGAAACAACACCCCATCAATGTCCAGGTTCGACATGTGACCTTGCTTTAAGTTTTTATGTTATGATCTCACACCACTTCACTTCAGCAGGTTTAACTTACATGTGGGATTTTCTCCTCAACTTTCCTATGTAGTTCCAGCCCCTGGCTCAAATGAACAGGCCTAGTCAGGTGTGAGTGCTATGGCCAAGTTGAAGTAGAAGGATGCAGTTAAAAAAGAAGAAAAAGTTGGCAATTCCCACACGTGGAAGTGTTTTCCTGAGCTGCACGGCTTCAAAAGGCAAACCCTGGAATCCAACAATGCTCTACTCCGGTTAAGAGCTGCTCAGTCAGGATCCCACTAATTATTAACATTCCTGGAGAAACACTCTGTTACAGTCTTTTTTAGCATGTTCTAATTAAACACATGCTCCAGTGCCGCACCACATAGGGAACTACTCTGAAGACAGAGAGGGGATGCGTCTTTCCAACTCTACTTAATGGGACACAATTTAAGTCATTAAGGTGGCAGTAAATACAGCGAAAGAGCAGAGGACAGCCTGGTGATCTCCC
The DNA here is from genome assembly GCF_900324485.2 of Mastacembelus armatus. Lineage (NCBI taxonomy): Eukaryota > Metazoa > Chordata > Actinopteri > Synbranchiformes > Mastacembelidae > Mastacembelus > Mastacembelus armatus. The sequence goes on along the minus strand of NC_046638.1, from coordinate 6,747,584 downwards.
CTGCACGTCTTCCTGTTGCTCTGATGTTGTTGACCCTTTCACCTCCTCGTGACTGACATTCAAATGTACAGGAAAAAAAAAAAACATTTTAAGCCTACTTTCATTATGAAATGTCCAACTGGACATTTAGTCCAGGTTAAGAGGAGCTATCTGGACTGACTAAGAGAATTGTTTGACGTATTTCTGATGTACATTTCTGAAAAGGACAAAGAGGTTATTCATATTAGGAGGTCCTACTTCTTGGGAGCTAGGCTTCTATCGGATTATCTGTGCATCTGTTTGCCACATTTAGTTGCCTTAGTCATGGTGTCAATGTATATTTTTTTAATACTGCTGACAGATATATTGTCTATAGATGAGCTGCTGTGACTTGAACTGTTTGCAGTTGTAAATAAGTGACTGGGTGGGATATCAGAACGGCCACGTACTGATCAACCATTGATTCCAAACACCTGAATAAAACAATTTCTTTGACTATATAATAAATGCTGGTTTAGTTTGTTTGAGACGGAACACTGAAAAATACATTTGGATTTCTTTTACACATTAACCATGACAGTGAGATACAAGCTGAAAAAGCTGAGGCATATAAAATCCCACCTGTGGTGGATAGATGTATGACTTGTAAACTGGAATATGTGCATATTATGTATTTGTGTGTGTTTTTGGGTCTAGTGAGATCCAATCCGAAGCCCTCAGGAGACCTCAGTCAATTTAGCAGATATACAGGCCAGACATGGGGTCATAAGTTCCTGGAATCTGTGTGTGAGTGTGTATGTATGTGTGTGATGGCAGAATGTATATGTGGAATGGAAAAAGGCCCAGCTGGCTGCCTTATCACCTCCAAAGTCAGGATACCAGTCCTCGAATGTAATGTGTCTGTTTCTGCCAGCATCAGTGTTATTTTTGGAGCTGTTGATACTGAGGTCACTAATGACACCGAGTCATGTTCGGCCGACATAAATGAACAGGTGACAGAACCTGGATATATTCTGCAAAAATGTATGTTGCAAAAAGAAATAATCCTTCCTGTGAAAATCTAAGCTCCCTTTGCTTAACGTTTTTTATTCATTTTCAACACCAAACATTGCTCCTGATGTCCAGCATGTATGTTTGCCTTCAGACAGGACACAAGCACACGTGCACATCTGGTGAGCCACCATTCTTGTTTTCTTTGGGAGCCCAGTGCCTATCAGGAAGACAGAGCGAGCATAGCAAACAAAAGCTTGGCTCTTTGAACTGGCCTCTCACTAGGAGCTGCCATCAGACTGTTGTGGCCAAACGAACTATTTCTGTGTCAACTCAGTGGGCCCATTGTGGGCTTCAGGCTGCTAACTCTGCAAGACATGTCCTCGGTTGGCCTTTGTCAATATTGACCCATCTGCATGTTATCTTACAATGTCTGCCTTTACTGTGAAAGATCAATTATAGGAGTCTACAGAGCAACAAATGCTACCAATAACTCCTGCAATAGTGAATTTAATAATTGTACAAACCAGCAGGTTTTACAGTTGAACACAAGTGGAGATGGAAGAACACATTAGTCCCTTGACTTCAATGTTGCCACCAATTTATGAGTCAAATACAATTAAAATAATATGAGTACAATGTTGGATGAATCATAAGAAACAGACCAGTACTGGTTACAAGTAAATGTCTCACTGAAACACATTCAAAATTAGACTTCCTGACTTAACCTGAGACAGACAAAAAGGATGTGCTTAAATTCTTTTATTCGTGGCTGGTGCTACTCAGTTTATTTGACCTATTCTCTGTATTTCTTTATATGAAGAAATGGCATCATTTCAATGTTGTCGATTCTGATTCTGCTTCAGTTGATCAAATCTAGCTCCAGTTGAAACCTGGTTCCAATTCTTGATATAAAATATATATGGAAAGCAAAGAGATTCTTTGAGCTGTTTTAGGTGGCTGTAGACAGTTATTTGGCTTCAACAGTGAGTTATTTTGTTATGTTTTTGGTCACAATGAAAAATTAAGACGTGTATATTTGTTTTCTTGTCTTCTTTACACGTACTTTTATTTGAGTTGCAAATATTGCATTATATCATTTTAAGGAGATATGACTACAACTAAGGACATTTTACCACTGCAATCATATATGTTACCCTAGTAACTGCATCATTATGTTAGATGGCCTTTCCTCTTTTGCACAAAACTATTGTCATTGAATCACAACTGTGAGCATTAAAGTGTGCATAATCTGCGATGTTAAATAGGTTCAGGTTTACTATAACACTGCAAAACTGAAACACATTTTTGGGCAAATCTTCATTATTCCTAAATAGGAAAGAGGCTTTCATTCAGAAGTGGTTGTCGATATCTAACTGTAGCTCTGAATTATCTCTGGAGCAAGACCAATGTAATGCTTCACAAGAAATTTGTGGTGGATCTTCCACTTTGAATGTACTTGATCTACTGCTGTGCATATCTCGTGAATACTGACAAGTCTTGGATAGAAAATCCCATTAAGGAATAACTGTATTAAAAAACAAAGACATGAAGTGACAGCAGTTTAAATCTTCTCCCAAGACAGGTGGAAGAAGATGTACTGCATTGCTCCTGTTAATCTTCTCATGATGTATTTCCATAGACACCTTAAATCAGTTTGTATACTTAAATTCAGCATGATTTGGGAATTTGCTCAACCCTTGTCCTATTAATGAAAAATATTGGAAAATATGCCAATATGCTAATGAGTAAATGTTCTGGGAGGAATATTTTGGCAGACATCCAGCAACTGTGTCCACTGTTACTATAACCTTTTGGAAAAATCTCAGAAAATATCTTTATCAGTCTAGAAAGCCCTTAATCTGCAGAGTCCATTTTAAAACTGTGCTGACCTTTTTCATATCATCCACGCTCACTGCCTCCACCCCTGTGACAATGCCAACAGGGCAGGAGGAACAAGAGCCACAGGAAGGGGAGGTGGGGGTGGGTTGTTTTGCATATTTTCAGCCAGGGGTCCGGAAAGCTTAAACCGAATCCCCTGTTGTGTGCCGGGGAAATGAGCTGGGCTTTTTAATGATTATCTCAGGCTAATATGTTTTCTTTTGCTTCTAGCACTGCGATGCTGTGATTGTTTGGATGGGTCCATCTAGATGTAGATGATAAAGGGAAAAACACACCCTGCTGTACAGCCATGTCTGTGTCAGGCTGGGGCCAAATTTTCCAAAAACTCCATCATTTGGGTTGCTGACATTCAGCGGCATTTTTATGTCTGTTATTCCCCTTTATCAAAGACAGACATGTCACTAATAACCAGCTTCACAGCACTGCATTGTGGTTATTATCCAGCAATAAGCATCTTGCCTATACATGGTGGTGATGAAACATATGTGTCAAATATGACTTTCATCATCTTGGTGGTCTGATGGTTGGTCCCGCAATTATGCCTTGTTGTTACCAGAGATCTGCTGGGGCATTAAACTCCAGTGTGCGAGCCAAACCCGTTTTCCTCTAACATCATCCTGCGACTCCTAATAAACAGAGTTGTGCCTGGAAGCGCTAAATCACTAACTACCTTTAATCACTTTAGAATAATTCCTAGCATGTGGATCCAATGTGTGCCACTGCTTCAGGCACATCCCACTGACCCTCATACATGATGCCGTTTGAAAAATAAAGAGGGGGATCTTTAGTGCATGGTAAGCACAAAGTTACAATTGTAACCACAGAGAGCAGCATCCTCAATGGCCATCCCGCATTTACAACCGCAGTGTACCAGTGTCCTGAGTTTGACCATCCAGTCCACCCTGCATTCAGCCAGGCCCAGTGACCACAGATTCAGGGACCACCGGCGTTTAAACAAGTCATATTTTATCCAACCTCCTGCCAACCTACCACAAACAGTTTACAGTGAACGGGCTCTGCTCTCTGCAGTTTGTCTATGGCAACCCGACTCCATGCCACATCTCTCCATCCAGAGCCATGAAAGACTGGCCTCCTGACAGCTCCTCACAACACACAGCCCTGTCCCGCTCTGCTTTTAGCCCTGCTGCGGTGAGCTGGACCACGTCTGGGGATAAAAGGCTGCCAGAGTGTTTGGCTTGCAGGCGATTTACACGGACGCAAGGGTGATTCATTCTGGCTTTGCACAAACAGGCCTCTGTGTACATTTCACTGGTACTGGGCTTTTAACAGTGGGAAACGTATACACATGGGTACTGGGACTTGCATACTGTTCATTCACACTTAGCTGGGTGTCTGCCACACATGAATACATCTACAGAGAAGTCATACACACATAGGTGAACACTTTGTCTCTGTTCATCTGGGACAAAAAGACAACGCACACAGCAACATGCCCAACTGTTTATGTCTGACACTGGCTTCATGTCTGTAATTTATCTCTTCCACCACCACACTTGCTGGGCACTGAGTGTGCAAATGTTGTAGCAAGCCTCTCTAGTTGAAAGCTATATTACAAGGTGTGCCTACAAAATGCATACTTATCTGTATGTACTGCCCAAAAGTCCTCCAGTTTTTAACAACAGTACTAAAATAATCCATCAACATAATCTACATTTACTAAACAAGCACACAAACATTAAGCTGGCTGCAGAGGACCAGAACTGTTCACATTCCTATGTTCAAGAAAATTTTACATAAGGCCAGCTATTTTAATTCCCCCTCACCTTCACACACAAAGCGACAAAAGAACTTTTTACTAGGCCTTTGATTCCATTAATGGCACCTCTGATTCAGTGTAAAATCAAATGTGTGATATGTGAGGCTGCTCCAAAAACACCACTTGTAAATCATTAAATTTATAAATAACCTAATATTCACAGAGAATTCTCAGCTGCAACAGAACCACTGAAACAATAAGCTCACAGCTTCCCTGCCTTATGTTCAAGATAATCTAAACATTAAAATACTGCAGCTGTGAATTTCAAAACCCTATTACATCAAATAGCCTTGACAATGACACACGTGTATCATTCGTTAGAAATTATTGAGCAACATAAAACTTGCTCGATCTCAGATGGTGGGCTGCATTCCCTTATTTAAACATGGGCTGTATTGATAAGAGAATCTTGTCTAAATTACTGTGAAAAATGTGAGTGCAGCAGAACATGACCACATGGAATTGCAACAATGTTTTTCTTGCTGTTGATTGGCTTCTGTTCAAAAACAGTGAAACTGTCAACCTCTATTTGAGCCACTAGGTGACACCACCACCTTGATTCTGTGTTCTCTCCTCCCTGTATCTCTGTCCCCAACTCTCAAGTCTCCTTTTTTTTTTTTTTTTTTTTTTTACCCACTTTCTTTACCGGGCAGTGTCCCAAAAGAAGAAAAAAACACTATTATATAAATTATTAATAATCACTTGACCAGGTGAGACTTTGAAGTGTGATTGTGGAGAACCTGTAGTGACTATTCTTCATTTGTAAGTGCTCCAATCTGATTTATTTTTACTCCTTTTTACTTTCACTCCAATTGTCCTACTATAGCCTATCTCTTCCACTTTCACAATCAGTCCACTTCAGTGTCCCAGTAAAGACCAAGGTATGTCCTCGATCTGTTCTCTCACCTACTTGACAGGCTTCAAGCTGAACTGTCCTGGTATCAGCAGTGTCCTGTTTTTGTCAGCTGTGGCCATAGTGACAGATTTCAGGTCAGTCTGCTCAATCTGAGCCAAGTGGGTCTGTCATTCACTCAGCCCCCAAGAGTGCATGTACAGGACTTAAAGGCTTATGGTGATGTTTACTGTGCTCTATTGAGAGCAAAATATTGTTTTAGAGAGCTTTGGATACATATAACAATAACTGTTCTACGCCTGGTGGGTTTAGTGCTTTCAATCACAGCTGAGAATAGAAATATTTAAAACTCGAGGGTGTGTCATTGTTCTCCAAAGGAAAAACTTTACGGCATGTTTAGCTCAGTGAGAGGTCCACGAGGAGCGATAAATTCACTCAAGCAGCTTACACTACCTTTTCTATACCAAGATCTCACTGCACTACATGATTGTGGACCTTAAACAGTCATTTTGGGTTAGGGTAGGTTTTAATAACCAGCCAGTGACATAGCTAGACCTGAGGCAGAAAAGTGAAGAACAGAGAATGAAGCTGAAAAAACAAATGCTTGTTTTTGCCAGTTGCCACTTTCATTAAAGCTTTTAAACAGAATATAGGTTAAACAACTTCTTAGTCTGCTGTTTAGAGACCTCCATCTCTCTTTATTCATCCGGGTTAAGAATGAGAAAGTGAGAGTTACTTCACTGTACAGTATGAGGCCGGGGTGCGTGACCATATTCCCTCTCTCAACAGCACTTTTGACAGCTACGCAGCCCTGCAGTGGCGACCAGGCAGCGGTCAGGGAGCGCCGACCAGTTGTCACCAAAATGACAGGCGACAGCTGAGTCCATACATCTGGAGGCCACAGAAACAGGGCTACTCCGACTCCACGCGCAGGAAAGTGAACGTGTCTCTGGAGTGTCTTCGCTGCGTAAAGGCGCAAAGCAAACATTGCTGGATGAAGGAATTAACGCCACTTTGACGTTTTGTGTTGACATAAGTAGCCTCTTACCTCTACGCAATATCGGTTTAAGTGATGGATGTTAGATGGAGTATATTGTTCCCGCTTGTTTTTCAAACTAAACAACAAAAGTAATGTCAAAGTCTCCGCATTTTTTTCGTTAGAGCACGTTAGTGCTAAAGTTGAAAATAAAGTAAACCCAAAGTGTTTAGTAAAAAAAAAACCCAACCGTTATTTAGAAACTGGCCAAGTGACCATGTTCAAACAATTAACAGAAAAAAATGACCTTGCCCACTCACCCCTGAAGTGTTCAGTCGCAGTAAAGCTGGTCTCCAGATATTCCCGAAGCGACAAAAGCGATTTGCGCTGTGTTTCATTGGCATAAATGAAATGTCCAGAGAGCGTGCACCACTGTGCCGCAAAGTTGATCCCAGAGCTGTGCAAACCGATGAGCTGAAGCCCCTGATACTGGCTGCATAGAAGAAAAGCGCAGAGACAGCCTGAACTGACTTCACCCACTGTCACCACATCTCAGTCATTTCAGCAGCGCACGGTGCGCTATGGTGCGCTCTCCTCTCAGCGGGCACAGCGACACGACATTAGCCCTGCTCCCTGCCTATTGGCTTAAACAAGAAGCCCCCCCACCAATCCTGGAGAGACGGACCAGTCTGGAGCACAGCAGACAAGTCCTCCTGCGTGTTTTAACTCCTGCTGCTGTAGCGGAGAGTTTCTGAAAGCTACGAAGTAAGTTAATGTGTTGATATTCCTTTGTTGCCTTTACCTATAGGCTGTCTTTAACTCTATAGTACTTTTTGCTTTTTTTTGGCTGTACATGTTTCTCTAAATTATTTACTGCATGTCAGATGTTCATTAGTTACTTAAATGCAACTGCACATACGCCTCAGTTTCACCATTTATTTTGTCATCAGATCGAGAAATAGTATCCTTTTCTGGCCAAATATGACCCCCTTACCACCAATATAAATGAATTAATGTTCTTTATGTGCTACACACTATTTACTGTGAGCCACGAATGGTAAGAGTTCAAGAGGCTATTACCTCAGTGTCCTTTGAGTCAGCTCTGTTATGACATTACTGCAGTCCTAAGTTCTAGTTGCATTGCCTTTGAGTTCAGCACATCAGTGGCACAAATTTGTGTGGTGACGGCCTAAATACATCTAAAATAGGGCTTCTGACTGGCAGACCTTAAAAGAGCTCTCTGTCCTGCTGCAACCCAGATAAGGTCTTTCCATGGAATCAAATAGGACATGCCCCCAAACCAACCACATCTGAGTCAATGGTTGCATTTGAAATTAGAATCTTTAAAGATGTTTGAAATTCTACAGTCTCTCTAAAAACAGCTGAAACATAAATGTGACAAATACATCAATTAAATTGTGTGCCCTCTGACCTTTACGGCTGGCTCTCTCACCGGAACCGTCGCTACATCTTCGGCTGACCCTTATTACGACCTAGTGACCATCAAATGTCTGACTGCGTGAATACATCTAAAGCAAGAACAGATGTGGCAATCTCAAACCTCATTCTCGACAGTCTTGGTTTTAATTAATGGTACATACGACACTGTGCCAGCTCTCATATGGACCACATGGATATAACAATTCACGCTTATCTAATTGAGGTAGCACATGAATGATGCCTCATTTAACCCATCACTTCACCTCATATAGGTCAGGCAATCCCACACAATAAACAAATATTAAACTATTTTCTGTTGTTGTCCCTATTAGTGATGTGCCTCATTTTACCATTAGAGCCAAATCAAAGCTACACAGAAAAATTATTCAAAATTAGAAATAATAGCCCCAAGAAACCTGCAACCAATCTACTGCAGTATTATCTTGGCATGAGGAGGACAGTTATAAACAAATGGGTGTTTATGTCAGGTCTCTGTAACACACCACTGAAGCTGAGAGATGATAGTTTCAGTTCACTGATTATTTTGAGGAGTCTTTTACCTCAGACCAGAATGTTCAACCAGCTAAACCTGAATGTTAAAGCTTTTCCCAATCACTAATCTCATCTCTCGTCAGAGCTTATCTTCAGCTTATCTAATGGAATATTTACGGTGGTGTTAAAAATAAATAAATAAATAAATAAAAAAATCTGTGCTGCATCACCTGCATGGCTTTGGACCATAAACATGCCCAGCATATAGAGTATCGTGGCATACAACATTTTACTTTCTGAGAACACAAAATATCTAACTTGATGTTGTGTACCAAAAGTGGTCTTGGTAAAGCATCAGGATCAATCAGTGTTTTTTTTTTCACAACTGTTTTGTACTTGTGCTGTGTGATGAAGCAGTAGCAAATGTGTTGGTTAAATCACCAGTGCTTTTAACCCGATTAGGATCTTCAGGCACTGTAACCACTGCAACAGGAGCTCTTCTTTATAGGTTCTATACACTCTTTGCACATAAACCCATGTAAGGGTGCAAAGACTTCACACATTTCTCTTTTTCTATTTACATGTCTCTATCTTTGTCTTGCTTGTTAATGAAGAATATTCCCAATGTTAACCTAGGCATTTTCAGCCTGCCCAGCCAGACTAACTCTATTCTATACAAAGAATTCATCTGGGATCTCTTTGGTTGAGAATGAATTCCAGGGAGCGGGCCAATGGACAAACCAATCAGAAAAACAAACGATATGACACAAGTAAAGCGACAGTGACACCGTGAATGGAGTGCGGTAGAGTCGCTAGTGAAGGACTGTTGCCATTTTTGTTGTAAAAACATGAGACAACCCGGTGTTATCACCAGTTCTGCGCATATTTTTGAAAGGAGTAAACAGCAAAAGACAGTTGTAGACAGATTTGCGGACTTGGGACTGGCACTGAGAAATGTTAAGAACAAGTCACACATAAAGCCCGCCCCATTGCAGATAAACAGCTATGATTGGGCCAGCTCATTTGAAGCCGGAGGAAAAGGCGCCCTAAGGCAGGGTGTCCAGACCCACATTCTTTCGCTAAGAAAGGACTGGGTCTGGCTGGCCAGGCAATATATTTTCAAATCTGCTGAAACAATAATGGAGCCTACTAACTTGGACAACCAATTTTACAAGCTTGTGTAATGAATCCCATCTCCATTCAGATTTGTTTATACTCAGGAAGTGTACATGCATCTGGTGGAGTTGTAAACAGTATGACACATTCAAGACCAAAGGTTTTACCAGTAGAATTTGATATTTAGCTTGAAATTACAGTAATTAGCCTGTCTAAGAGATACAAATCTCTATTTATCACCTCCAGCCACACACAACTCTGGTTGCCAAGTTGGATGAGGATATTTGCTGGAGTGTTAGCAGGATCTTAATCAAGTGACTTGCTTTGCTTTTCATGTTTGCTCTACTTTTTATGTGTAGCTGAATATTTGCCTAGGTTGTGTGAGCAATACATGTGTAAACTAATTTTGTTGAGATGGTTAGATTTTTTTTTCACTGACTTCCTCTAACCTACTGGATATTGGAATATATGAAATACAGAGATACAGATGGAAACAGTGCACGCCCACTCACATAGTTCTCTAATATCCTCCATACCTTCCTCTGATTTCATTTGAGTTATCTGGTAATTGCTTGTGGCTGATGGATTACTCTCACAAAGAGTGAGGTGAGGTGCATTCAAACAATTTGGAAATCAAGGATTTGTTTTCTAAAGGGATCTTGTTTCTTTGCATTTACACAGGAAATCTCTAGTCCAAACAAAGGCAGGAAAACAAACAAACAAGTGACTTGGACAGAGGCTGATGGCTGAAGGCGAAGGCGGGACAAGTCAACAGAGCAGCTGGACCTCTTGAGCAGTCACCTGGCTGCTGTCCATACTCAAACACTGGTGACCAATTAAGAACCAGTGGTCAGCCCAGAGCCCCAAAAGGCCCAACTTTACTCAGTCTGTTGACTCGATTTGTTGTTGGACAGCTTGTGACAGATTGACAAATGGGATCACATTACTAAAATAAACAAGCTAATGCATGAGCTAGAGATACAGTAGGCCAGTCAAATCCTTATTGGTTTGCACTGGTTCTGTAGAATCCCATGAAGAAATGCGGTAATAGACTTCATTAATAGACTGGGTATACAGAAGCTGACAGAGAAATAACATGCTACTGAAATTCTACACAGCTTGTTGATCGAGCATTCTGTCAATACCAGACCTTTATAAGAAATATGCCCAGTTTAGTCTTTGTAGTCTCTAATTGCCTCTTGCTTAAGCTCTCGAAAAATAACTACAGACAGTGAACTAAGAGAAGGCGTGCTTGCTTACTGCACACTAATTGTTAAATTGTTACATAGGAGAAATAGTAACCAATTGGTCTCCATGCCTATAGCTCTATTGGGTTTTGCTGGTATTATAAATGTTTACTAATGGTCTACAGGCAAGGAGCATGTTTACTTTAAGCACTTTAGCATTGCAAGACAACATATTTGGACAGAAACTGAAACCTTTATGGTAGAAACATTTAAAGGAAAAGTTGGGAGAAACTGAAACTACCTGTTTTGATATGCTTCCAGTCTTTATGCTAGGACAAGCTCTAGCTTCACATTTAACTTGCAGGTGGGAGACTGGTACCAACCTTTTCACCTAACTTGGAGAAAGAAAGTGAATAAGCCTAGTTCCAAAAATGTCAAACCACTCCCTTTTACCAGTGTCTTGCCTTTTAAGATTACACAAGAACACAAATTAAATTTTAGTAGTTCAGCAGATTCTTTCTGAATTTATTCAAGATGAATGTCTTTTCCTGTTATTGCATCCTCCATCTGTGATGATACTTTACTTTTCTCCCCAAACGGCATTTATGAAAGAGCTGCATGTTACAAACAGAAGTTCCGATCTTTGATTTGGGTGTATCCCAAAGGAAGTTCCATATGAAATAATCCAGAATGCTGAAGTATCATATAGAGTGATATTTCCATTTAACAGATGATGAAATTGACTAAAGTACACAGCCAAAAAAAAGTTGAGGTAACTTTCACAGATGGTTACCCGTCATGCAACTAGCCAAAGTCCAATAAAGCTGGTCAGGGGTGGTGCTTCTACATCTCCATGATATAAAGCCAATTTATGGGGCTTAAAATTGGGTAATTTGAGCAGGGAATGTGCACGCATAGGAGGAAAGACAGAGGGTTTGCAATAGCTGATGGTGTATTATGCTCTCTCGATCCTAGGCTTGCTGTAGGCCTACAGGCAGGAAAACCAGGGATCTTGAAGAAAGACAAACAAAGAGTTTAACAGTCAAGAGTTGAGTTCAAAGCATTATCTTCCTGTCCCAGTTCAGCTGATGAACTCTTCATCTCTGTTCATGTTGGCAAGTTTCACTGCTGAATTTTTCACGCCCCTGCTTTTTTCCATGTCTGTGCCTTACTTCAGCCTTTCATTCTTATCCCAGACACTGCAATGCTTGTGCTATTAATTCCTCAGTGAAGCTCCTTTAGGCATGCTGCATTCCCCAGCCCGGTGTTCTGTCGCCTGTGAGATAGCGCAGAGCGTACAACCTGGACTACTATTAAGACTCCTTATGTTACCCAGATAAGAAATATACGACCTCTGCTTTCCCCCTGCCTCTACTCTTTTTGTCCCAATAATTTCTTCCTTCCTTCATCTTTCCCTTGTTTCCAGTAAAGATTCCTGATGTTTCTGTGCTGAATGTTGTGCTCTCTCATTCAGTTGTCCAACCAGCACACTGGCTCTGGTGTTTGATTTCTGTATCACTGTTGGTGGTTCTTCAACACTGGCCACCCCAGACTCCAATCAACATCTCCGGTTCTTGCAATGGTGACTGCATCATTGCAACTATAGGGGAGAAACCTATAAAGAATTTCTCACCTATATACACTCAACATAAGCTTGGGATCCTGTGGTTAAGAGATGTTTCCTGGATGCTGTTTATATAAATTCTTAGCCTGTCTGTATATAATCCCTTTCGGCATTATCCTTATTTTACTTGCCAATGGGAACCTTTTGCAAAGGGCTGACCCAGTGGATAGTGTCTGTTTCCCTCATAACAGGGGCTGCACATCTTCAACTGCAGTCCTGTGCAGCTTTCAGTGCCAGGTTGTAATTTAATGTGTGCCTGTGGAATTCAGCGTTGGGTCACGTTGCTTTGCTAAAATATCATCAACAGCTTTGTTCCGCCACAAAAAATACATTAACAAAATGAGGTCAACTGCACTTCTGAATGACACATTACGTGTAACACATTACTTTTTACAGACTTGTTTGAAGCTGAAGAAGGCCGGATAACCAGATTTACAGCATTGCTTGAACTACCAGCACTCGCAGGCTTAAATTTAAAAATTTTACTTTAACATGTGGCACCATGATCATAGAATTTGTGCTGATGAAAACTACTTTTCAAAGGCAGACTTTTAGATACTGCTGTAGATCACTATCCTGAGTATCATCAACCTGGGCCTGCGCCAGTACAGCTCTGTCTGCACCTCTACTAGCTGGGCTAATGGAGGAATGTTTTTCTGGGGGGTGTGGCGATGATCCTGGAAAGGTAGTCTGAAGGTAGAAGCCCCTCAGAGGAATCTTTCCCATTCCCTAAATTCCTTGTTAGAAAACTTGCTTTTGGAAGAATGCAATCAACTGGCAAATAACTTGACGACCATGGTTTATCACTGTTCAGCAGAAGCTTTTCTGAACCCTGGAAAACTTGGGCTTTGCACCACTTTTCACAATTATTTAAACTCCCTCTCTCACTCACTTCATCCTTCTTCCTCCCTCCTTCTAAACCCTCTGCCCTATGGAAATGTGCCTTTAACAGATCTTTATCAGCAGACCTATCCTTGCATGGGCTCGCTGTTTGCCTTTGTTTTATTTCACCCACCAAGCGCTGAGCCAGGATGAGGGATTTGTGTGTGCGTCCCCCTTCACCTCTGCAATGCTAATGCAAAATCACTGTAGTAGTTGTAGGTCCTGACTGTCCTTTTCCACTGCACGAATGTTGCTCTGGATGATAATAACATGGGCCCGTGCCTGGGGGACGAAGCAGTGTGGTCATGGTCAGCCACAGATGGTTGTGCTGGTGGAGGATATAAACAGCGGAAATGTCAAAACAATCTTCGAACAAGTAAAGGCAGAGGGAGCAAAATACAGGGGAAATAAAACAGAAAGGGGGCAGAAAGTATGCCAACGAGCAAGAGTTAAAGACAGATGGAAATCATCCATATAAAGAAGACTCATCTAAATATAGACAGCATGTACTATAAGTCATGTCTAACTGCCTGATTGTCCTTGTTAGTGCAATCATATGGGGATGGTGAATGGAAACTATTTTAAGCAGTATATAAAAACACAGGACTGTGGGCAGGAGGTGTCACTTTCATTCCTCTGAGCTCGGGACCAACAGGAGAGAAGAGGGCCAATTCCACCCATTCACTCATGTGTCAGACTGCACTAGATTACCCAGAAATCGGGGTTGCTTGCTTTCGTTCATACACATACTTGGCATTTCAACTATGTCTTTCAATAACTCCAAATCCTCCACAGCCATGTTGCAAATTTTTACTCCTAAATGGGTACCAATACCAATGGGTAACATTAGCATCACATGATGCAAATATTAAAACTATGGAATTACTGGCACTGCTTTAAGGATGCTGTTTATAACACTGTGCATTGTCTAGTAGGATAATCAACAGTAGTCAGTCTGAGTGATCATGTTTAAGATTACAGAATCCTCATGTACTGCCAGTTATTTTGTACAACTTTATTTGGAGGTGAAATTAAAAGTGATCACACCCACAAAATGGACAAATATGGTATCAAACTGAAACAGTCTATGAACTATGACAAGCATAACTGCTTGTGTTTCTGGCTCAGTCTAACTTGTCATCGTGTTTCCAAACTAAGTTAGTGACTAACAGCCTTCTGTTATTACTGACTGGAACAATGGTCAAATGATGGAAATACCAATTCCAAAAAAACAATTTGTTCGCACCAACATGATGCTGTTTTAGGCTGAGAGGAAGGAAAACACAACCTGAGGCATTTGTACAAACAAACAAAGCTAAGGATAAAACTTTTGCTTGACTCCAGAACAGTAAGTATAAAAAATGTTTTCCGAGATGTCGGGTGAATGTGCTTAAGCCAGCCAGGCCCTGACAGCCAGCTGCATGATTTAAAGAAAAGATACTACGAAAGAGATGGGTCACACATCCCACTGCACCATCTTTAAGTCTGTGTTTGGCTCACTTTCCACTTCATATGTATTCACACACACACACACATATATGCAAGGTGGCATCAAATGGATGACTGGGAATGCCTCATCACAAAGACCGTTTGACTGTCAATCAACACTTTCCTAATTAGAGACACTCAATCTGAGTGTCGGCTGGTTTCATTTGGGCGTCTTTGCTTTCAGAATGATCTGTCTCTCACTTTGTTCGAATTTAATGAGGTAAGGACAATGAAAGAAAGCTGGACCATGTGCACGGCTTCTGTGCTACTTTTAATGATCATGCAATTACCATTGTCAAAGCACATCATTACCATTTCCACTGTGTGATTTCTATTGTACACTGCTCTCATTAAAGGCGTCACCAGAGAGAATTCACTTCTCTGGCCTTAAAAAAGCCAACTTCTGGCCTTTGAGGGACAGATCGGTCTAATTAGTCAAAAAGAGGATTTTCCCCTGGGACCAGCTTCTAAAAACATACACTTGACCTTTGAAAAATTGAAAAACAATCCACCACCTGTGCCCAGCAGGGAATGACTTGAATCTGATATCGACAAGGCACAATCATTAGCTTTGATCCTGCATGTGTATGTCAGTGTGTGTGTTTGATTGTCAAGATCACTGTAAGAAGGCTTCATTTTAAGGTGTAAAAGGAAGGTCATCTTGTATTGCAGGTGACCACACACACACACACACACACACACACGCACACGCACACGCACGCACACACGGTCAAGGGTCATGCTGGCCCATTAACAGCCAGCCTTCTGTGACGCTCAGAGACAAATACTATTACAATATTTATGACTCAGTTTTAAAACCTGATATGTATAGAAAAATTAGATAAATCTTTTCTGGGGGAAATGACACATGACTAATTGTGACTCAGGAAAAACTGATGGCTCATGTCCGTGTGATGAAATGTATCAATCAAATACTGGTTGTAGTTTTTCCAGAGTCAAGGTTGTGTTTTCAAGACATTAGTCTTAATTCACTTCAATCTAATTCAGTTCAAAATAAGCCTTTTCTCACTTTATAAGCCCAGTTAATTCAGAGTATTGCTTGCCATCCTCATGAAGCTGACCTGATTATTAGCAAATAATGACATCCAAATCAATGTGTGTCAACATTTACAGGAGAAGCTAAATTTGAGGAAGAATGCAAATTTAATTGGCATATTAATAAACTTCAGTTTTAAAAGGTGTGAGTTTCAAGAAAACATACTGGTTGCACAACAAAACTGAACACAAATAAAAGAAAAAAACACAATATGTCTTAAGATCCATCCCTCCTGTGATTCAGACTGTAATGAGTGCATGCAATGAGCCAAGAATTTTAGATATGGTTGGTTTTAACCAACTTGGTCTTGGTGTGATATAAAACTGAATTTACACACTGAATCACAAGCAATGCATTTCATATGTCATAAAAAAGTCATTTTAGATTCTGTATTTATTTGTTAGATTTTTACCCAATGAAAAGCTCTTTATGCCAGTTCAGTTTTTAACCACATTGTGAATAACAGAAGAGAACATTTCCAAGATCCTCCATATATCAGACGTGCATATATGAGTCAGCTTATAGCAGGACCCATCTGTATAGTTGGGCATATAGTCAGTAACATATAATGCTGTATTTCAACTCGCATATACCTAATTTACAATACTGCAATTTGACTGCTGTCCAGATACACACTATTAAGACAACAAAAGCGATTGCTGTGAGGAAATCTTATGTGACCTCCAGAAATGAACTAAAATCATACATGCTTAATAAATCTGCAGTATATATTACACAAGTGTACAGGACAAACCATCAGAAAACACTGACCTTTAGTTTTCTAAGCTTGTCATACAATAGAGGCAACAGGCCCTTAGAGGAACAAAAGGTGTTGCCATTCAGGTGGTGTAGCATAACGTCTGTGTATACATCCCTGTCAAAGGCTCTCTTTCGCTTGTTCAAGTGCTTATCCATCAATTTAACCTACCACTCCTTCACTGTCTCCTGGCTGATCATTGTGGTGCAGAGTGATCCGAGCACCCAGGCGGCCAACAGCCGGGAGCAACATAGTGTGTCATCGCCCTCCTTTTCCCAATGTCAGGCATCAGGCATTTTAGACGCTTCGCTATGGATCATGTGCACTCACACAGACACAGCACAGGACAGCACAGCACAGCACACACTACTACTCTTTCAGGTCAATGAGGTGACGGTTGGAGTGTCTGAGATGTGTTTGTCATTTTAGACATAGTCTGTCACAATTATAATGGGATGGGGTTTTTAAAAATGGCAAAGAGAAAAATAAGTGCTCTCCACACCTCAAATGAAGGAAACTAGTTTAAGTGTTCACATTTTCTGCAGGCATTTGTTGATGAAGACAAAGTATCCTGTTTCAGCTGGCACGGGAACAGCAATTGAGTTACACAATGGGGCCAATCAGGTCGGCCTGAAGATATAAATACAGGGTGAACTACAATCATAATTCATTGTCAGGGTATACATATTGTTCTGGGTTATATTGGGCAACATTTTATTCTGAAGAGTGAGTTTAGGCCAAGAAAGGATCATGCTGCAAAAAAAAGGCACTTAAAAAAAAAGCATGTTTTAAAAATGATTTTTTAGGGACACACTGTTTTTAGCCTAGGTTAGAAATTAGGTTACTGATTTCAACCAGGTTTTAAGTTTTAACAATGTAAATTATAATCCTAATCCTAAACATATTATGGGAGAAAGAAGCCATGTGTAGTGATGAACTCACAGATCTTTATCACCCAACTGTTCATGTCCCCTCAGTTCAAGCAATTTTACCTTCTTTCAGATCATTATTTTGGTCACAATAGACCTACAACATTTGGTTCAGTCTCCTTGCTGTCACTCTTGATGCAAAATATGTCCAAAATGGTCAATTTAGGGTAAAACCCCAAAAGGATCACAAATCATTTGGACAAAACCCAAACAGTGTAATCCTTCTCCGTGATAATCATATTGCTACCTTTGCCTAACTGTACATAAGAGACTGTTTTGATCTAACATGAAGGGCTATTCATGACTTCCCTTTAGGGCAGTTCAACTCTGGTGAACACTACAATAAATAAGGCATCAGAGAAAAATAAGACCATTACAGTCTGTTATTATGGTGATACCACAGTGTAATGCTAGACAGATGTCACAGCAAATGAGACATGCAATGATGAGTGGACTGAAGTAAGGTAATGAGTGGCATTGTTTAAGAGACATGAGTCACTCTGCAGCCTGTTTCCTCACTGTTCTTTCTCATAAGTCAGCAATCTGACTGGCTCTCTTGCCTGAGCAAGAGATGTCAGCTTGATTTTTATGGGCATGCAGAGCAGAGGAGTCTGTGTAGACACCACAGGAAGGCAGACAACAGTGTAAATATACAATAAAGGTGATTGTGTGTGAAATGAATGAATCACTGTTCATTGTCATTTGCAAAATAGTCCTAATGACTAGACTGCAGACTCTTAAATAAACAGTTGCAAATGAGACACCCAGCACCATACTGTGACGTAAAACCAATCATGCAGATCACTAAAACTGTAGCAGCTGCATATTAACTTTTCAAAATGATTCAGAGTACTACATTGAGGAGTGATTTTATTAGTCTACAGTTAATCTAAAATAATCCCTGCTGCATTATTCCCTCCAGGATACTGTATCAGTGGCTGTCCATAATGAAATACAAAACACAAAGTGTACAGTGTCATAAAGCCAAATTGGAAAGACAACCAGGTCTGACAGTCTGTACAGATTTACATTGGCTTCTCTGTTGGACGATTTACACCCTTTTGCCTGAGCACAAACCACAGCTAAAATAACCCAAAATGATCCAAACCCTCAAGAAGTCCATACCACTTTGAGTGGCGCAAGAAGGCAGCTTAAACTATTTGGAACATTCTCCTTTTAGGTGCTTTAACATCATAGATATGGAAATAGGAGCCAAAATCATGTCATCCTTACAGGAAATCATAAAATTCAGACAGGATAACATGTAATTCTGCTATTAAGGCACAACCGAGGCTTTCTTGTTTTGTGAGGGATGGATCCAGCAGCTGGATCAATGATGCTTGATTCCGTCTGATCTTTGTCAGAGCCTGCCGCTTGTCCACCAGCTGTGTCCAAACAACTCACACCCTTGCCTATGTCTGGGAACTTTGGCTGGAGCTAGTGGTGGTGGGAGAGGTTGAGGGTCAGCTGAGAGTGCACCGAAAGCTAGCTCTCTCTACGCTACAGTAACTTCTGCTTTTGACATGTGGAGGGCCTAGACCCATCCATCCTCCCCCTGACAGCTCAGCTGCTCATACAGGCAGGGGAAGAAAGACAGATCTGGTGTGGGCTTACTGCCTTAAAGTGAATATTTCTAACTTTTTTCATTTATAAAATGTCTGTTTTGTCTCCTCCTATACCCAGACAATGAAACACTAATATAAATAAATAAATAAATATATTGACCTCTCACCTCATTGGTGCACAGCTGCATTTTACACTTTCAGTGGCAATAAAATCTGGTTTATTTTGAAATTACACCTTGCTTGGTTGAAAGTCTTGCTTGGTAGTCAAAATCCAACATTAAATGCAGGAAAATACATGAGAAAAAAATAAATAAATAAATAAAAATCTGCGTAAGAGTCGTTCGACCTAGAAGTTAACCACTTTATTTGTAGGTAGAACTAAAGTTGTAAAACTTGGTTGGTTGCAACTTCATTTGGTCACTCAGGCTGACTTCAAAAAGTTATTTAAGTTATGCATGTTAGCTGAGCAAAAGACAAAAAACAGTAATAAAAACCATCCTCACTAAGGCAAGCTGGCTCATCAAACTTTGATTCGCTACCACAAAAATTCTCCTTCAGAAAAGTGAGACTGAGAAAAACCTGGATTAAATAAGAGAAATGTTGCAGCGCAGATGGCATATCTTAATAGATGTGAGCTCAGCGAGCTGTGATAAGGGACCATGTCTACGCTGAGCACAGAGAATAGGCAATCCCAGCTCAGGGGGCTGTGCAGCATCTGCAGCCAGACTTTAATAGATGACTGCGAGTACTTGGTTGACAAATTGAATGCCACCAATGAGTAATGACAAGAGAATTGTAAAAAGAGAGATTGTCATAGAAAACTACAGACTCTATTGTTCCCAAATGGACTGGAGTATGTGCACAACAGAGAAGGAATGTACTTAAATACTGAACTCTAAAATCCTTTCACTTCACTTGCTGTTTGTGTGCTGTGGGCTAAAAAAATAATTTTTATCAAACTATGAGCAACAAATATGTTCTGATTTAACACTTTTGTCAAAAACTAAATTGCTCTACATCACATCTGACTCAATTGAATTTAATATATGGTACTTAAAAAAAAAAAAATACTGGCATTTTGGGTAACACATTCATTCACTTGCACCAGTTGAATAGTTCTATACATAATTTCTGTATACATAAGCCCCAACTTGTTTTTACAGTTCAGACTAAACAAATGAAATATAATTGATAACTTGGTGATGTTTAGAGGTGCTGGTAAATTGATTATAAAAAAACCAGGCTAGGTACTTTCTCCTGTTTCCAATTATTATGCTAAGCTAAGACAACATCCTCATGGCTTAATAATTAGACATAGGAACTATATCCCTTTCTCATCACACTGTGTAGGCAAGACAACAATTAATTTCCTTAAATGCAGAACTATTCATTTAATATTCCTACTACCAACCACTACCAGCATAGCTTTCCCCCCAAACAACTACATACACAGATGCCCTCAAATTACGGGCAGATATTTTGATTATGTACAGTACTATGTAGGCAGACTCCTTCTGGTCATGAAATTGCTGAACTTATGATGGCTTTGCCCTTCTATAGTGTTTGACAGTAATCTTTCAACATCTTTTTAGGCTACATAAACACAGCAACCTGTGGCTGTGAGTGGGCAAAATGTAGCATGAATGAAATCTCTCCTGTGCTATACTAATAACTGGAAAAAAGCAAATGACTATGCTTAGCTAGCCTAAAACTGCAAATACAATAAGGGTTCAGCTGGTTGCGTGCTGAGAATAGTTCTGTGCTCCCCAACACCTTTCTCCCTGACTGGTGATGTGGAGCTAAAAACATAGTGAGGGTTTGAGTCATATGGTTTCACTTTAAGAAATATACTTTCCTACATGCACTTTATAAAGCTCATGTTTCCATTTTCATAGGTGTGGTCTTCTATTTAGGTCACAACAGAACTCAGAGGAGAGGAATTCCCTGTGTATCCATGTCAGGGAGGGATGTTAATGAACTGCTCTGTGATTGAAATGGGGCAAGTCAGCTTACTTTTACATGAAGGCTCAACTGTTACTGTTTCGTTTCGGGAACAAGAGGTACAAGGTTTAGTACATTATGCTAAACAGAAACAGAGGGAACTGCTCCAACATGTATGATCAAGAATCTGGTGATGGTCGTGGCTGAGAATCACAGGAAAATCTGTTTTTCAGATGCAGCATTACCAACATTAAATGAAAAATTTGAACCATACATCCTCAGCTCTTCATCAGGTTATCATAAGCGGAATATCAAATAGTTTTTCATCTGTGCAAAGAATGCATGCATAGAGAATGAAGAAGGAGGACATATGAATTAAGTCCAAACACTGTGCTTGCAGACCAGCCAGAGCTCCTACTCATAGCCCTGGACAGCTTGCTTTGATGAATAAAAAGGATGCTTTATGGCCTCTGGTACTGCCGGGTCTTGGCCAGTCATGCACCACGGCACCGAAGCTTATCCCAGACAGCCCGACTGCTATTATTAAAAAGATATTTGAAAGTCAAGCAAGAGCAAGTGGTCACATTTAAATTTGGTTTGTGAGTGAGTTTTTTTTATAAACCACATGTCAATTTACTTTCAGTATGGGGCATTTAACAGTTGCCTCTAGTAGATTTTGATCTTGTTTGGCACTTGGGACAGCAAAATATTGGAGAAAATAGGAAAGGGAGTGATTTCATGACCTCATCCTGCAGAAACGAAGGATATTGCTATTCCCCATGTGTCATCATTGAAGCATTACCTTGCTGGAATGCTTTCCAAACCACTAAACTATCAGCAGATGTTAAACATTGGAAAGATATTTAAATTAATGTTTATGTTTCTCACAAGACATCTCAAATACTTTAATTAAATATTAGTGTCAATGAATATCTGACCCAGTAGGGTCAGTGATTGGAGTAGAATTGAGATTTGTTTCTGGAATAAGAATCGTGGAAAAAAAAAAAAAAAAAAAAAAAATTGCTGCATTCAAAATTTAAATGACAAAAATCAAATAAAGAAATACTCAATTAAAGCACAACTATCTCAAAGATGCAGATGCACATATGTACAGTACTCAAGCCAATGTATTTCAATTACATTTCACCAATTGATATATTCAACTGCCTAGTTGGATGACAACCAAATGGGCTTAAATACCCGGTGTCACATTTTGCACCCCAATGCCATTTCACTAATTTTGAGCAACACTGGCAGTTTCCTTTGGTGTTTATGCATGAGCAGGCACTTTTCTGCATGTATGCACGTGCTTGTGTTCGTTTGAGCCGGGAGTGTGGATTAGGTCTGGTCTCTGGCTCTCGTCAGCACATGCCGGACACAGCAGTCTGAGGCACTGCATTCATTCCATGTTGTTTTTATTCCCCCACCTTCACTAGGTGCACAAAAACTGTTTTCTCAAGTCTCTGCATTCCAGAAAAAAAGTGCTAGCATTTACTTTTGCACACACCTGGATTGTGGCTGTTCATTTGATACTCAACATTTTTTAATTGTACAGCACAGCTCCAAAAATATGCACCATTTCTTTTTTTTTTGCAGTAAACTGTTTTGGCACACAAGACATCAAACAAACTGCAGGTGAAGCTTCATTAAACACATATTTCCTAATCCTTCATTTAGCAAGGAAATCTACACTTATCCTGACCATTAGCATGACTGGAAATATGACTGTTTTAGTGAGGGGAGCAGGAAATATCAAAGCTTAAAATTACAGTCAGATAGAGAAAGTGAGATTGTGAGCTAACATTCCTGATCAGAGTGCAGCCTGGATGGAAGAGAATCAAGACTTCCTCCAGTACATATTCATTTATTAGCTTTTCATTAGGCAACTCCCCCTCAGTTTGATACTTCCCCAAATAAAGCTACACAGATTTTCCAAAGAAGTAGTTTTAGGTTTCTGCTCCTCAGGAGACGACATAGGGTCAGGATTTAAAACTGTGCTTTCAGTGTTAAACTAACAAGATCTGCTACCTACACGCCAGAATCAACTGATTGACAAAAATACACATTGTGGTTTCATCAAGCCTGGTATACCATTGTTATTCCATATTGATGCTAATGACTCCGTGATGGCCTTTGCCTTTGATCCAGATGACATTCTCTGACATTCTGGGACCAGGCAGCCCACAGGAAGCAGTTGGCATGCTCTGGCACATCCTGAGTCTGGCCAGGAGTTCTGCAGATGGTTTGAGCCGAACGTGTCGTGTCATCTCACAGCCCTCTTACCGGAATCAGACTTGGCTGAACACTTCCTGCCCTCAGCAAACAGTACAACCATTTATTAAATGTCTGCAATTATGCTTGTCATTCTGTTGTGATTTTTGAGATCTGGTTCTAAATTTGGCTTTAATCAGGTCAGGCTGCCTATGGAAAAATTCTGTCTGCACTGTCAGTGGTACTTCTAATTACACAGTTACAGATTGCACAGATTGGATATGCAATGTTGCTGGGTTGCATCCAAACAACACAGAATTCAGATCTTGGGCCTTATTCTTCTATTTGACTTAATGTTCAACAGTTTCAATAAAATCATGGGTTTAGTTTGGATTTAGACCAGATACTAAAAGTGAATGCTAAGATGCATTAAAAAATGCATCAAATAGCAACAAATAAAGCAATCATTAATCCTTATCCCTCCCCACAAACACAAGCAAAGCCATAAACCTGTCAGGACTGTGTTGTCATGTGTTTGCATTTTGTGATTCGAGCGATTGCTGGTCGGATAAAAGGGTAAATGCCTCTGCATATCTCACTTCCAGGAGCATGCACGACTGTCTGTCTCGTAGTAGGGTATTTGCCCCTATGGCACCCTGGATCACACAGACGACCTCATACCAGAAAGATGCGCTGTACTGACGAGGAGCTGAGATTCTAGCACCACACAGACAACCCTGAACAGGGCAGCTTTCAAAACAACGCTGCCTGTTCCGTTTCCCCTCACTGATGGTGTGATTTGTGGATGAAGTGAACAAGTCTCCACTGCCTTGGTAGCAGGTTACCTGAGGCCAAAACTCAGGCCAGATCTTAAAATTACACTCCATATGTCTTCTTCTACTAATCCTTCTGAAGCTACCTTTAACTTTTCTTCCCACACCTGGTCAGTCTTTCACAGAACACTAATGAGCCCATTTTGGAGGACTAAAATACATATCCTTCTTGCAGGACCTTGATATGATACACAGCTCAGCTTCCAGCGGATATGTGCTGGCATAGTTTTCTGGAGTACTGGCCTTTTAGCAAGAGGCCCCAGAATGCTTTGCTAAAGGGGGGAAGCGGCACTGCTATCCCAACAGAGATCTGTCACATGGATTTTGGACAGCAGGAAAGCAAACAAGAGGGGCTTTCAAATGAAATCCCCTGTATTGGTTGCTACTGTACCATCACACTTCCCCTATACCTTGCCCAGCGGAAACAGATCATATCTTTCCTTATCGTGTGGGTAACCTAACCCATATTTATTTAATTTCATAATTTGACTGTTTGCAGGGGCAACAGTGATTCACATCATTATGTCATACAAGGAGATAGCAAGGGACACATGGTGGGTATTGTAACTCAAAAACTACAACCTTCCCACACACCAGGATATGCACCACATCCAAAACTGAGGAAGACAAGCTACTTTCCCCTTTAACAAGAACACATTTTAAACACTCACTTGGCTCCATAAATTGGACAAAATACTCAACTAGCTGAGCAAAAGCACCACCTCAGAATCAAAGAGAAAATGATTATAACCACACAAGACTTTAGCTTGGAAGTAATGGGCTGTTTATTGCCAAGAAAAGCAACTCAGCTGGGGAAGCAAGATCATTCTGACACTATGAACAAGTCCCCAGCTCTTATGGAACAAGCTATTTATTGACCAATTTTAATGAAGAATAAATTGATTTCAAGCTTTTATGGTTGTAACTTGGATGAACAATACATAATTCACTGCAAGCAAGGTTTGGAGTTGTGCTGCAGCTCCCACAGGATGTTCTCCCATAAAATATGAGCCCTCTGCAGCTTTGTCAGTATCTACACGTAAGAGAATAATATCTCAAACACAGACATGAGCTCGATGGATTGTATTACAGCTCTGATAAAAAGCATTTCAGCAAGCCACACTGTCTGTGCAGAAGGTGGTTGACCTCTGATTAAATTATTTCTAAGTCTCAGCAGCATTGAGAATGTAAAACACTAGATGCTGTTATTGCCCTGAGGTCTATGTAGTCGTTACTCATATGGGCACTGGAGCTAATGTCTCCCCTTGGCGTCTGCCTGGTTCCCAACCAGTCGTCCATGGTATGCACTCACCGCTCAATGAACTCAGTGCCTAAGGGTCAAGGGTCAAGAGCCCAGGGCCAGGCCATAGCCTTTGCAACTGACAGTTATACCTGAAGAACATACTCAACAAACTGATTTGTGAGGCTTACACAAAGCATGAGTGGGGTTGTTAAACAAATCTATTTATGGCATAAGTGTTCGCCTGTGTTTTGCCCTGGGAATGTATGTTGCGGGTAATTATTTTAAAACACAACACATAGAGTATTTAACCACAAAGTCAGGAAGCTTTGAATGAATAACAGCAAACGATTACATTTTCTTCACTGTTTTACAAAAAGCTTTTTGGTTACACAACAGTGGTTACACTGAGTGTTAATCTCCAGCCCATGAATTGTGCATACACAGTACAGAAAAGCTTTGAAATAGAACTAAATAATTCTTTTTTAAAGTGATATGAACATCACAGTGACCCATTGCAAATCTTGTCAAGGCTATTTGAAGAGCGTTCTCATAACGCCTGCTGACCCCAGGGTAGAGTAAACAATCCAGTTGGTCTTCATGACTCACCAGTAATTACCCAGACTGCCCCAGGGCCTTGCTTGCTGCCTGGCTGGCTGATTTTACTGGCTAACAGACATGCAAAGAAACACATGCATTTCCGAACAGGTTTACCCCACATTAATGAATCGAAGTGCATTCACAAGGGACTTGTAAACTCACATTCATAACAGTCAGACTCAAAGCAGAGGAATTCTCTCTAGTACAAAGCAGTCTATAGCTTTGTTAATGAACATCTTAAGATTTTTCCATTCTCATCAACTATGCACAAATATTTCTGCATAAGAAATCCAACCTACCAAGATAAACCAAGTCAGTGCATTGCGACACTGCCGGTGATTCTGTGCCTCACTGCATGCATTCATTAATGTGGGTTGGCTACTAAAGCCTGCTGTTGGTTACAGTAGTTGTTACTGTCTGCCAGCCTTGACACTGAAGTGACGCACTGATGACTGTTTCTGCCTCTGCACTCACACACGTTTGTACACACACAAACGCACACAGGTCTGATTGTCCCCTGTCCGGCTCCACTCGCTTATTATCTGTAATAACTGCATGTCTTAGACCTTCAGCTCTAAGGCCAAGTCAAGTCTCCACAATGAAGACAAACATCCCAGCCATAACTTTTCACCTTTGGGAGACATAATAAGTTTATCTTGCTTCACTGATTTGATTAAGATGTTGATCCTCTTCATATGTTCATTACATTTGTTGGAAAGCTTACAATGAGATCTCATATGGAGTACTGAGAATCAAGTCTCTGTCAGGTCAAAGAACTGGATTTCTGGAATGAAGGTTTTGCATATTTTGCAAATCTAACGCCAGCGAATTGATTTAATGACAATTGATACATCACATACTGCAGTCAACATTAAATAAAGACAGAACCTGAAAAGGGAATCATGAAAGACAACTGGTGGAGGATTAAGAAGCTTTCAATTAAATGCAACCTGAGACCCTATTACAAGAACCTCATCCTCACACACAATTTTCTGTTAACTTCTCAGCACAGCAGCTGTATCAGCCAGCCAGAGTGGGCCAATCTTCATCCTAAATGGTAAATAGGTGTGTCGTTAGCTGGATGGAAGTCTTTTGCCTGAGAGTCAACACTCGTCTTAACATAAATCCATACATAATTCTAAAATTAGCTTTAGAATAAATTTCACAATACAAAGCCATGTTATCATGCCTCGTAGCATGTGGTTTATAAGGACTAGGAAAGACTGCAGTGCTGAATGCAGGTACTGTTCCCACAAGGCCCTCTCTGAATACATGTTTACTCAACCAGTCCCACATTCAGTCTAAGCAGGAAAATAAAGTTATATTGCTGTTTTCCAGAGAGATTAACCCTAACATTCAGGTTAACAACCCTCCAATACAGGAAATTCCTGTTTCACATATTATGAGGGACAATATGAATTCTGATTTGTGGAGTAAGGACCGCTGTGAATATAATCAATAAATTTAAACGAGATGAAATTAAACCAGACAGTTAAGTCTTATATAGGGATGAATTTTCTATGGTGTTTGGCAACATGTTAGACATTTACCATTTTGTATATGGTTAACGTACTGAACCACAATATATAGTTAACCCATTAGTAACCCATTTTATTGATATGGCAATGAAACCACTTCAACTTCAAGCAGAGCGTTTAATGCTGAAACATAACTTTGTGCAAATTGTATCCATACAAAACAGGACATGCAAAGCATAAAATGAAATTTCAATGATTGGTTGTACCACTCCAGAATAAAGATATTCTTGTAGCTCACGAAGAAAGTCTGATAGCATGGATTTTCCATGCTTGTGTGCACCCAGAGTCTGTGTAAATAAAGGGAAAGGGCTGGTAGGGCTCACTCAAGGCTTTGCTCTCTCCGCTCAGGCCTTATAAGGAGGCTTGCTGATCAACAGAGCAGTCGCTGGGACATTTGATCCACAGAGACAAATGGAGAGCACTTGCACTGGAAACAGTGGGTAGGCAGGCAGAAGGGGGGAGGGGGAGCTATATGGTTAACCATCCTGAAGATATCACTGACATTTCTCAAGGCACTTTCCAGTACATTTAGATGAAATATGTGGAGGAGTGACTCTGACTCCATCTGGAAAAAAGGCATTTTTATAATGCAGAGTCATAGCAGAAACTATTAATTCTATTCTTAAAGTGAAAAGAAAGTTCAATAAAAATAATACTCAATTGACTTTGTAACATGCAGGATCTCACTTTTGCTGTTCCACAGCCAAGAGCTGCTGATTCACCGAAGCCTGAAAATGGCTGGGATGGGAAGGTGCTGCCAATTTGACAGATTTCAAGATAAAGAAGACATGTTTATTCCGAGAGCTGTTGACAACAGAACTGACTTTCAGGTCAGGATGGGTAAGGATCATCAACAGGGCCAAGACCTTTGCTTCAACCAGCAGTAAAACAGCTGGTCCCGGACTCTCCTTCCACCCATCTTCCCTTCCTCCGTCACTCATCCCACTTAGCTGAGTTGAGTCAACTCCATGAAATGAACACTCCCCAAACCACCAACCACAATCCTAGACAGTTCACTGTTATCTCAAGCCTACACCATCAATGAGAGCTTTGACAGGCTTGGATGATTGTAGGGTGACTGCGAGAGCCTACGTGAAGGATTTCTCAGGACTTCTCAGGACATCTGCTTGTGAAAAGTCCTCAGGTTTCTCTGTTGGTGGTATTTGCTCAGCCGTACATTGAACTTGAGAGAGTGACAGTGAGATGCCTGATCATGCAGGTGCATGCGGGGTCTCAGGTGGCACAATGGATGTGGAAAAGCAAGAAAAGTCAAGCAAGACATGTAGGAGGTAAGGGAAGAGAAGACCACCAATTGCAAAGCAGTCAAGCTAAACATTACACATTCGCTTTGGTGGTTCACTGATTAGCCTCAAGTTGAAGCAGCCTAGTGGAGTGATTCAGTTTGGTGACCCAGCACCCTTATCAGCTAGAGTGTTTTGATCACTGATCACTCAATAGAAGCCTCGCAGGTTCCACATCATATAAGCCTAAGGGAGTCAATACCTCTGATGCAGAAACACTCTTAAGACATGGTGTTAAGTGAGTGACAGTGCTATGGCGCAGCTGTGTGGCTGGCAGGCCCACAATGCAAAGGCAGGTATGAGAACCAGACCACCTACAGTTCAAGCTGAGAGGACCTACTGTTGAACAGTCTCCTCCCTCCAGTCCCTCATAAAAAGTGCAGGTGTACCAACCCAGCAGTCATCTCCAAGTCATGTGAATGTCCTTTCTACATTTATATAGCCTATCACTTGATTGGTTACCAGAATGACAATTATTCATGAAGCCCTAAAATTGAACATAAACTTTTTTACTTTTTTGGTGGTACAATATTTTGTTTCACCAAGAGTGCCTTCTAACGCTAATGACTATTCAACTGAATGACAGTAAATTAACACATATAAATCTCTTCACTATGTAAGTCGCATGACAAGCCAGAGAACTAAAAAAAGTACAATACATTCTTTAGAAGTGTTTAAACATAATCATACAAAGCAATCATACTTTAGCTCACATGTGGAGATGCTGTATTGCAAGAGGAAAAAAAACAACTCAAAAATGTCCCAGATAAGTGTAAACATCTTGTGACATTTCATTTAAAACATATTGCACATTACTAGTAGCCAATATAGGTGTAATATAGGCAAAATTACTAGAAGCTAAAATTAGCTAGTCGGAGATAATGTCAACCCAAATACATAAACACTAAACGCTACTTTATAAATTGCAAACTAGTTTATAGATTTGAGAGTTATAACATTTTTTTCCAGAATAAAATCATGTTTTGCCCTCAACTCATGATTTCTAAAGCAAGAGGCCCTTTAGTGAAAAAGGAGCAGCAGACATAGGCCTCAAGGGCTGCTCATTCATCTCATCAACCCAAGGACACTGACAGCTGGCCTTCGTGACGGGACAATGAGTCCTAAAGGAGCTCCAGCAGAGAGACGCTGGCCAAAGGCCCTTTCTATTACAGAACAGGACTCTCTCTGGAGGGGTTAAAGTCTTAATCCTCCTCTATTCTCTGTGGCATAAGGATTAGCCAGACAAAGTTGATATAGACACCTTCAGGTTAGGGACCAGAGGAAGATCCCTGCTTCGTGGCAGCTCTGCCTGCCTGCTGTTTGCAAACACCATGTGGACCACTGCCCTGATTGGCTGTAGCATGTATAAGAAGCTATTTTGGCCAGAGGGTGACCACCCCTATTTTAAAGCCCTTTATGCTGAAAAAAAAAAAATGATTGTTTGATTTGTCCCTCAGTACTTTGTATGCATTTAGTCACCACTTAACCCCTGAACTAAGTCATAATTGGGCTAGAATTTGCATTCATTTACCATGAAAATATTGTTAGAGTTATGTAAACAAGGACACAAATAGAGCAATTTTACAGCTAGCACTGCCGACCCTCTAAAGGGGGTTTGATTGCCACTGCTCAGCAGTATATAAATATTCAATTGCCTGTTAGCCATGGCTGCTGCTAATCCTCAGCAGAAAACACTGCCAAGTTGGAACATTTTTAAGGACAGCTGGATAATAAATCATAAGAACTCGAACACAGAAATATACCAAAGAGCTGACTGTTTACTCCTTTTGTTCTAGAGTGATGATGGTTGTGACAGCAGGCTTATGAGACAGGACAAAACCCACGTAGAACTTCAGGGTCTGTGTAGTGTCCATGCTTTGAGGAGGCAAGATGAAAGAAGAGCACGACTCATTGCACAACAAAGTGTTTAGACCAGACTGGATAATGTAGTATTTTTAAACGTGCCATAAATATCTGACATGATGTTGTAGGTGTCTGCTTTTGCTTTGCTAATAATTATTTTTTACCTCTGTGAATTATTTTGGTCTGGTTGCAAAACATTTTCTGATTTGACCAAAAAGCAGCAATAGAGATGCTGACTATTGAGGATGAAGATACTTTTGCTAAACTCAACTATGCTGACGTTACATCTGATAATTTTGACTTAAAAGCTCTAATAAGAGAAAATAAAAAATAACCTCAAACACAGAAAGGAAACTTTTTACAGTACAATGATTCACTCAAACTATTTATTGGCTTTAGCAAGTGGATCCTGGTATGCTGTGTAAGTGAAAACAGGTGTCCAGGCAGTGGCTGGCAAGGAGACATACTGTACACTGTCTACAGTATGTCTGTATCTATACAGAGTTAATGTGCTTTACTGCTTGTATAATCTTTACCAGGCAGTCCTGTAGGTATCATGGGAGACTTACAACAGCCAAATTTAGTTTATGCGACAAATACTTCCCACATATTTGCAGAGAAACACTGCGGCAACACTCAATATTGTGGCATATTTGTGTGGCATTCAGAGTTGTATAGCAGTTCTGCTAAAGGAGCTGAAGATTATGTCACTCTGTTAAGGGCACAGAACAGTGACAAGAGCTGGGGAACCTCATCTCTGGTGAAGTTCTAAGAAGCACTAAGGCTCCACAGGGGATTGTTTTGGCTCCATTCCATTACACACTGGGCATAACAGACTTCACGTACAATTCTGAGTCTTGACACATTCAGAAGTATTCTGATGATACTATGATTGTTGCATTTATCAGCAATGGAAGTGGAGTACAGAGGCCTGATAAAATCCTTCAGTGACTGGTTTTAAAGGTGTTCAGTAGGAGGCAGTTCAGTAGGAGTCCAAAGAGATGGTAGTTGATTTTCATCTAAATCCCGTTCTCATCCAGTCAACATCTGTGGTGTGGACAATGAAGCGGTCCCAGCCTATATCTATGCGTGCACTTGGACAGTAAGTTGAACTGGTCACTGACACAGATGAGCAAAAAAAGGGCAGAGATGCCTTTTCTTCCTAAGTAATGAGGCTGGACACACTGGAGGCAGTGGTGGAGAGATGCACACAGAAAAAGGTAGAGGCCACCCTGGAATACACTGACTATCCCCCTCACGACATCCTGTTTGACCAGAGAAGCGGAGTGGACAACTCTGTGCTGCAGGACTGAACAATAGAGGAGATCCTTCATCCCCACTGCCATCAGGCTCTACAACACCTTAGCCAATGGAAGATGATGACTGACTACTGACTATTCTGGCTACTGACTTAACTACAAGACCACCTGAATTTCACTTTGGGGATGAATGAAGTTTATCTTATCTCATAAACTGGCAACAGCCAATCAGAGGGCAACAAGTCTTTAATCAACTGCTAAGGTGTGATTTAGTTAGGTTGTGAATAAATTTTTCAGCTGTCCATTGGCTCTGCATTGGAACACTGTTGTAACTAACCTGCTTACTGAAAAAATAAGGGATTTTTTTTTTAT
Organism: Mastacembelus armatus; assembly: GCF_900324485.2. Classification (NCBI taxonomy): domain Eukaryota; kingdom Metazoa; phylum Chordata; class Actinopteri; order Synbranchiformes; family Mastacembelidae; genus Mastacembelus; species Mastacembelus armatus. The sequence goes on along the minus strand of NC_046638.1, from coordinate 6,715,412 downwards.
TGATGGATATTATCAAGAACACATCTGGTTGGATTTCCTGCCAGATCACTGCAACTGTAGATTTAGGAGTCAATACACAATGTTTCTTAATCATATATCTTTACAACAAACAGTTCAAGCATTAGTGTGTGCCTGAGAAGAAAAAAAAGAGTTACTGATCGCAGTCAAGCAGACTGCTTTACATTGTGGATGCTTTTTACATTACCACACTCCTCTGAGTACCAGAGAAATCTGTGGAATGACTAAATGTTCTGTTGAAGAGTTCACCTTGATCCATCTGTAATCCCACTCCGATAAGTTCTGTCCTAACATATCTCAGGTAATGTAAAGAATAGTTCCATTAATCTTGTCAGTGATAAGGATTCTGTGTAGAGCTAAGAAGTCTCCTCTGCTGACCAGTACCCACTCGGTCACTGCTCATTAGGACAAAAGTGCAAAAAAAAAAAAAAAAAAAAAAGTGCCAGCTGATCAAGTTAATCAAGTTAATTCTCAATTCAACTATTCTGTCTGGCTAAAGGCACAACACAAGGTATCTCTAAAAACCTCCAGCTTTGGAGGGCCACTTTAATCCCCAGTGAAACCAGAGCAGCCTCTGTCACCGAGCCTTATTTATTACTGGGGGATTAAGGTATTGCTACGTTAAGAACAACTTTGATCATGACTTCTGGTTCCTGGAATGCACAAAGGCTTGAGCATAAATGAAGACAGCAATTACAAGCCGACAGAAGGTCATTAGATAGAGGGCTGCTGCCCACGTCCCAAACACCCACTCAGCCCCAAACAACCAAGATCTTTGATAACATCAAACCAACCTCCATTCCTCCAAGCTTTGGCACAATCACACCAAGCAAGGTTGCCTAATGCTCTGCCAGACTCCACTGAGATCTAGCATTCCCCACAACTAAAGAAGAGAGGTGTGGCCCTACAGGAAGTGTCCAGGGTGGGCCCAAGTAGGAGACTGAGCTTCTGGGTGGTTAGACCCATGGAGAGCTGCTCAGATCTCGCTCAAATGTGATGCTATCTCCCTGCTGTGCTTTGCTTAATTTTTTGCTCTTACTGATCTACCCAGGGGACAGTCGTTGACCTAGAATAGATGCAGAATGAATAGTGTTTATTTTAGTTGTATGACACTGATGCTATATTTATAGCCTTCCTCTTAGAAACAGTGTGATTACTATACTTATAGCCTTATTCTTGTAAAAAGAAAATGACAATATGCTGTAAGTCAGAGCTCTGACTTTAAGAAGAAAGACATGCAGATTTTAATGTAAAATGTAAAAATAAATATGTGTGGTCTAAATGATACTACAGATTTCTGTGAGTACATAAACATGGGCATACATAAACAGTGTAGCAGATAAATGAGAGCTAGCAGTGTTTCAGATAACCTTCGCTAAAGTGATACCCTACCTAAGCACCACTGATGACCAAATTGTTTGGTTTTGTTGTAAGCTACAGTTACACACATGATGACTTTGCCAAGGGTCACAGACAATACTTAGATTATTTTTCATTAAGGTTTTATCATATCAAAGACAACTTTAATATATGTTTACTCTCTGGCTGTCATGTTGTAATCTGCGTGACAGTCTAAATTAGACCATGAAATCAACAGGCTGACCTTTGACCCGTCTATTGCTTTTCGCCCCCTCGACCCCAGTCCTGAGGTAAACTAGGGTTATGCACCAAATCTCTACAAGGTCAGAGCAGGGGCAATCTACCTGTAAACAGAGAAGTAAAAAGAATTGCAGGGACAAGCTTCTGTTGAGAGCCTGATAACATTTGACTTTTATTACAGCGGTGAGGATCAGTCACCGTTTCACTGGCTCACAGTCTTAAGACACTGACCCAGTAGAGTGAAAAAAAGAGGAAAAGCTGTGCTATCTGTTTTAATGTTTTTTTTTTTTTAGATTCAGTATTAGTTTGTACAAAATAAGCAGATTGGATCTCAAACTGCCATCAGCTATATAGAATTCATGTCAATTTTGCTTGCTAATCAACCAGCTTACTGAGCATGCTTTTTCTGTTAAACATGCTTGTGTAAGATTTGTAGTCACTCATGAATCTTTAAGCCATCCAACAAAATTCCAACTCAGCAGTGCTTGTGAGTGAATAACCAGCACTGACATAATCAACAACACTCTCTTTGGGTCTGACTTTGCCACAAAATTATTTAGTCCCTACGTTTTCCACTTGCCCTGGGGATATTGCTTTCAGCTGGTCGAGCTCCACTGAACCTCAGCCTGAGCGCTTATATTGTGACTATCAACAGAAAACAAATCAGCAGTGAGCAAACCCACACTGATTTAGTTAAACTCAAAGACTTTGGGATGAATGTTATTTACAAAATGTAAATAAGAGCTCTATTTTTACCACAAAAGCCACAAATGCTGACAGTTTAACAAAACTGGAAGTAAATAAAGTGTCTTGTGACAGTGGTTCATCAGTGGCTGCATGAGTGAATATCTCACAATAGTTGTCATGTCTGGGGAAAGAGGGGATTTTAGGTGCAATAGACTGACTTCAGTGCAAAATAGAGAGAAACATGCTGTCAGGCATAGGGACAGCACAACTAGTTTACTTCAGGAACACCCCAGCCTTTAGAGCAGCATCTGGTCTGTATTGTGTCAAATGGTCCAATAGCACAACCTTTGCATGCCAAATAGACACAGACAATTCTATTCCATTCTATTCACCACTATCAATGGATTTTCTCAATGGGGAAAAAATAAATAAAAGATGCTGCACCTCCAGCATGTGACAATTATTTACACCATGTTTTCACTTTCCTTAATTTGAAAAAAAATAAAATAAAATAAAACGCACTCAGATCCCTTTGGGTTTTATATTCAGCTTCAAAAAAACAGAATTACAGAATTGTTGTTCCAAAATGAGTTTGAGAATACAAAAAACAATGATCCAAGCTCCCTACAGCAAACACAGACACCATCACATGGAAAGACCTCAGGCTGCACGAGTACAGAGGCATATGCTAGCAAGGCTTTCCAAACATGCAAAATTTGATTGCATTTAGAGTCTCCACATAGTCTTCTACACAGTCCAAAGAAAAACACCAATTTATTTTCAATCACTCTTGGCTGATTTTGGAAGTAGAGGCAATATTTTGGGAATGTTATCACAGACTCAGCACACAGAGTTTTATAAAACCTATGCAATCCTCACATTATCTTTGAACTCTAAGTTACCTGTGGTTGGTAAGCTACAGAGTACTCGATGGCCATGGCTAACACGGAGATAGTTCACGTGACACATTGCTAGTTTTTCCTTCACTATTATTTTCAAATGAGGTAATTAGAATTCTTAATTTTATATAATTTTTCACCTTAAATGGCAGGTGAAGCATTTATTGATGTGACCTGAATTCAAAATTAACCCCAAAATAAACTGAAGTGTCTGAAGCTACAGTAAAATAACTTCTCTGCCCAGACATTTTATCTTAGTGTTGCTGCAGTGATGTTTCTAAATAATGCTTTTCTAGAGGGTATTTCTCCTTCTCATACTTTCCCTTCCTATCTCCCTCTTCTTTGGCAGACGTGCAAAGTAAAAGTAAAGCATATCATTAGATCAGCCGTGATTCCAAGGCCTCTGCCCCTATGACATGCTCAGGCGTTACAGCAAGACCTCACTTATCAGAGACAACGCTGCATTCCACAGCAGGGCAGATGGAGTTACATTTATTAACTCTCCTTCAACAAGATTTACTATTGCGCCCACTATCTACTGTGATTTGTAGGTACAACTCACTTGGAAATTCTCCCATTTATCTCTGCTGCTTCTGGCACAACAAAAAGCTGAAGAATGTTGAGGAATAAGCTTCCTATGACATTAAGAAATATATTCTGTGTTAATCCCTCTCTTTTAAACTGTCAGGGTCAAGTTGACTTTGCCTCATTAGACACATTAGAAGAGTCTTGGTGAGAAAACATACCTTCGAGAAGAGATCATATTTGTGTATAGACCCAACTTTTCTGGTGTCTACTCATATCAACTCTTTATATCTTCATCTGTTAATGGCACAAAAATATATTTAATAATATTTAACAATACTTGTTAAAGTAACTGGATTTGTAATTTCTAATTTGAATAAGTCATCATTACATTTTTTTAAACATACCTTAATTTTTTAAAGCATAAAAAAGACAAAATTTAAATACAGTACTCCAACACCAGCAGCAACATCACTTGTCTCCACCTGTGAATGACCCACAGAACCATTCCTGTGGTTGCTTACTGAAACTTTATTGCCATGATAACAATCATAAACACACAGTTATGGTTATGGAGGCATTTACGGTTTGGCTAAGTTGCTTAGGTTTAGAAAAAGACTGTGGTTTTGGTTTAAATAACTACTTTTTTTAAGGTTTAAGGATCTTAGTTGTTGTGGTTCCAATAACAAACATACAGTTAAAGTTGTGGAACAGACATGGATTTAAAAAAAAAAAAAAAAAAAAATCACACTGGTTCTGAACAGTCTTGTGTTTTCTGACCCATCCACCCTAACCTCCAACGCCTGATTTGTCGCTCTATACATTATGTCGTCTAACTTGGGACAGGCAGCTGATCATGATTACAACAGAGGGGAATAATCTTGAATTTCTTCCTTTGCTAGTAGCCCAAGTCATGCAAGAAGTTCATTCATTATCTCTAACAAATCCTACTGTATTTTGTTTTTTCTTTTGGGCCATAGACCACAACAAACGACCCACTTTCAAGTTATCTAATGCAGTCTACTGGCTTTTTCTGTCTTTTAACTTTAACCGCCACCAAAATCTTCAGTATTCAAGGAATGCACAGTGAGGTTGATGCTGCAGCAGCTCATTACAACCCACGAGTAAAAGAGAATGAGGATTACAAGGAACTGAGAAAATGGCCATATTTATGCATTGAACCACAGTCACCTTCTTGTCTCCTCGTGTCCTGAGACAACCAGGTCTATGCTGTCATACCATGATGCTGTACGATGTTTAACCAGCATCAAAGTGCCACAGCTGAACAGAAAGGCTGAGCCCTTCTTACTGGTCATCATATAGCAAAAGCATTTGAGGTTAAGCTCTGTTAAATGAATCTCTGGTCTGCAAAGCTATACTCTACAGGAAGCTTTTAGGACCTCTTTTGTGGTTTGGTGATAAAAATATAATGGAATATAACTGTATTTAATGTCAGATTAGTTTTGCTTAGAATATATATCACTGGGGGGAAAAAATGCATTTATGATGTTTGTACATTTTGACAAGTGTATGTAAGAAAACTGTATTTTCCTCCCATAGTTGGACAAAAACGACCTCAACTTTTAATTATCCCGTAATCTGTGTGTTCCAAATTATGGAGATACGTCACAATTTTCATGATGTCAATTATGAAAGCTTTGAAGTAAAAGCTTGATATAACCTAAACGTGAAATTATGTCCATCAAAATCTATATATTTTCTTCCTTTATATATTGTCTTGAACTTATCAGCTTGCCAAAGTAAAAACCAAGAAAGCCTGGATATCCTCAACAGTAAGACGGAGAGTTGGACAACGTTGAATCTGATACAGGCTAATCTCTGAAAAGGCTTAATCTCCATCATACTCACATTGAAGACATGAGCAGACATTGGCCAAACACTTCAAAGTACTGGGAGGAGAACAATCACATTCAGAATTACTAGTTTCCTTTTGGCTTATCCCCCTTGCTGAGGAATTCTGCGTATGTAAATAGCTGTTTGCGTGGATTTGATCAGTTCAGACCACACCCAAGCATCGCTCAAGTCAAACTGCCTAGTTACACTCACCAAAATCCCTGCAACCTTATCACCAAAACAAGAATATGGCTTTACTATTCCTCTGTCAGATTTTACTGACAGACAAGACCAACAGCTTTATCTCTTAGATGTGAGCAGGTTTTTGATCTCTTGATCTTTTCTCACATTTGAACCCACATCAAAGGCTTGACGCTATTCAAAGAAGGTGGAGAATATGACATCCTGTCTTCATGCGAGTTAATCCAAGCCAGACGGAAGCAGAGAAGAATGATGACCCAGTGTACAGACATAGCTTATGGGACTGCCAGCCGCAAAATACTGTGAAGCCTACGTACTCTAGCATTCAGACCCTTTGTTTAAGAATCTGTAACTGTGCTATATTACAGCCATTATTATATCTGTCTTATGCAATTAACAATCGTCGTGTTGTTGAGTAGTGACTTTTATGCTGTCTCTGGCTACAGAACAAAATAAATAAATAAATCAGTCACAGATGAACTACACTCCTTTACAAATTTTACCCTAATGAGTGAGCAGGTGTAGAACCTGAGCAACCAGGCACAAGTCTTTATACTAGTTTTTGGTAATGTAGCAGCACACCATTTTTCTTGGCATTACCTTTTGTGAAAAAAATAAAGGGAAATTCAGAGAACAGTAAGTCTGAAAAACAAAGAAAATCACACTGTTAAGGTTAAAACTAATGATCATTACTCGGATGAAATAAAATGTTTTACTGTGTGTATACCTCAGCCTGCCTAACTCACTGTGTCTTTTAATTACCATTCCATTTTAAAGGGCACAGAAACTTGACCTTCTATAGGAATATCAACAAACGATATTATGTATCCTAACTTAAACATGGTGATATAAAATTGTATAACTAACCACAGCTAAATTTTGATAGGGCTTCTATGCTAGTCTATCTTAATAAATTAAACTGACACGGTGTGGGTTGTCAACATGATGAAATTTTCCATTTTTTACTGCACTTAAGCTGCTATTTCTCACGCCCAGCTGTGCTGTGATTAATGGCCTGGTTCTGTGGCTATTTTGACCAATCTGTCACAATCTGTATTTCAGCTTGTTCAACAGTCACTTAAGCAGACATACAAGAATTAATCACAGGCTTCCAGACCTCTTAACCTCCACCTTTCACTACATCACTGACTGTGGTGCTTATAAGTTATAAGAAAGAATGTACTTTGTAAGTAATTAAGGGGATTACATTTAATTAAATTCTTTCAATACTTTTACACTAATCACAGAGAAAGATTATAAAAAGTAGACGAAAAAAATCCAAAATCCAAATCACTGATCAGATGAATTGCATTTGTTAGAACATTCAGGCCCTGGAACAAATGAGATGCTTCATCTGTAGAAGATTAACTGTTCAAAAGTCATAAAAGAGAAGTGCAGACCACAGGATAACCTCCTTGCAAGTACAAATGACATAATCTGTGTTGAAATCTCAGAAAACATTCTCTCCAGCTGTCCAACAAACTTTGCTTTAACAGATTTTCCTACTTAGCTCTGATGAACCTAAACGTCTTTTAATAAAAACAGGTAAGCAAGTGTTGAAGAAGATTTGTTCTCACAGAAAGTTACATTTGTAGAGAATGCTGCTTTTTTAATTAATCTTATTAACTTAATGAGAGGAGTTTATGTCTGGAGCTTATACTAAGTTACAAAATATCTCATTTAAATAATCTCCTCAGTTTTCATTGGCTAGTAGGGCAAGACAACACAGAATAAATGCTCAGCTTAAAAAAAGAAAAAGAGAAGGAAAGCAATCCCTCTCATGTGCTTAAACCTGAACTTCAGCAGGTTGATGGTGGGTAGGTCGCTGGTATCAGAGTGATTCCTTTCTATGCACGGACACATACACATCAAAGATCCTCACAATCAGCAGATAGAACCTGGTGAGCAAAAACAGCTGGGCAAAACAAAAATGATATAAACTGCTTCCTCCTCATTGGCGGCACCAGAGCAGTCAACAATGATAAGCAACCCATGTTGTGTTTGAAGCACTGCACCCCCCCTAGATGAGCACCACCAAAACCAGAAAATTTAGAGACCCATGTAATGCAAGAGGAAATATAAACTGTGATCTCTTGAACCCTGTCAAAAGAAAAGGTCTGGCTTTTGTCTCTGCAACCATTTTGGGGAAGTAGTGGGAGTGACTGTAGTTTGCAAGGACTCTGATCTGCAAAAGTATTTAAACTTGCCAGAATATCAAGAGAGAATGAGGAATATAAAGGAGCTATGCAGAATCTGACTAAAAAGATTCCTCTCAAGTCAAAAGTCTGACAAATACTTTCCCTGGTCTTCGGCTGATTTTATGGAAGATACAGAAAGTTTATTGAAAGCAACCATAACTAACAATGACTAACTCCCATAGTGTGAATGAAACACAACAGTTGTCTGCAAAAACATATACAATTCATAAAACAAATAAGATAGGCTAAGCCCTAACATTTCCCATGTTATCAATGTAACATACTCTCACTCTTCAATCATGATCAGCGCATCCACATTCACATGTCAGCTATGCTGACAGACACAACAGTCAAATAAAGATGCTTCTTAAATGACACACTGAGGAAAACAAGACAGGCTGGAACAATCTGCTGTGACCGCAGACCTTACATATGGATAGAAATATTTCTTTTTAAAAGATCAATATTTCCTGCATGGGACCTAAGTTGAAGGTAAACATTTCATTCGGATGCACAATTTCCCATTGGTTTATCTGACAATGCTCCAGCCTTGAATGCCAGAGGGTAATCATGGATCCAAATTAGGAGGTTGCCAGGATCAAAAGTTCAAATTTTGAACCCTTGGCAGCACATAGTATATTTATGTTTTCTAGACAGGAAGTAAGGAATTATAACATTCTATTAATTTAGGAGTTAATATAGTTACTATGACATTATTATGATTAGTCTGTATAAGATAGCACTTTATTCTCTTGCATAATTTTCACAACACAAGATGTATGGCTGTTATTTAAGCCTATTATAAACACAAAGTTTCTGCACATCTAGTTCAAAGTACCGTTCCTTAGCTTAAAGTAAGATAATTTTCCCCGAGATTACATTGACTTTGGAGAGGAGGAGGGGCCACCAAGACCTCATCCCCTGTGGCCATCGAGAGGCACAGCCATGTCTGGCAAAAGTGTGAGTCAAGGATCTCACAGCCAGGCTCCTCCATCTGGGTCCTTGAATTAAACATCAGCTAGGCAGACGGACTCCCTGCCTCAAAGCTTAAGGGAAAAGGAATTGAAGCCAATTAACCCATGCCCTGTCTATTCAGACTTTACTTTGCAGCCAATTAAGCAGGGGATCAAAAGGGATGATAAAATGGGCAGGTTTTATATGACATCAGGCATACAGAGTACAGTTTGCATAAACTCACAGCAACTGAAAGGACAATTTTGTCCTTGGCAGTGACTGCAGTCATAAGATATCCCTAGACAATCATTAATAATAATTAGGTTAAGTTGAATTTATGTTTCCCTGTTTCCAAGAGCACCAACAACATTACCTATCAGTAATCTGAGAATAACTGAACTTGTTTTGTTGAAGTGTTAAGTTTTGGCACCCTAAAATCTTGCCTCAATATTATAGCCTCAATACTTAATGTCTGCATTAAGTACAGCTCAGTTCCTCCTTATTGCTGACATTTGTCTACTATGAGGAAACACTTCTGCAGAGGAGAGAAGCACAGGAAACAGTGAATGATGAGCAGAAGTGAATCAGGATAGTTGTCCTTATCATTGCAACAGATGGTGCAGTTAAACAACATGGCGAGTTGTTACATTGCACAATGGAAAAAGCACTACTGAGCAATCATATCACAAAAGCATAATTTCAGAGCAGAGCTACAAGGTAGAGAGACCAGTCTCACTAGATGACTGGAGAAACATTTGGAAGTTAACAGGATGCAGACACGGCATAATTTAGCTTTCATGGACTGGTGCCATGAGTGTCCCCAAATAATGTCAAAGATTTATCTTCATACTGTGCAGACTGCAAGTATTAGAACAGTGATATGTTTTTCATTGCTTTGGCTCTGCTCCAGCACACTGAACTTGAAATAAAACACCTGCTATGAGGTTAAAGTGCTGCTGTTTAGCTTTAAGGATGTTGGTGGATGTTCACACTGATATTGGGATGAATACAGGAGACTTTTTTACCCACGGGGGAGGGGAGTGAGTTATACTAAATGAAAATGGATAGAATTCCAAAATGGTTTAGAAAATGTGAAGTCAAAGATGAAAGTATGTGCTCTGACTTACAGGTAATTGTATAAATGCAATATTCTGACTCAGAGGTAAGACAAAACTGTTCTAAAGCCTACAGATTGCACTGTGTAAACCATATAAATCATTTTAAGGGATATTTATTTTTACAGGCACAGTTATCTCTTTCACAGCATTTTCCTCTAAATCTGTAGTGATGTATTGGTAAAACGTTTGTTTGGAGAGATCCACAGGTATATAATTAATGATATCCAGGTGGATCATTCTGTAAGGGCCTACACTATGAAAAAAACATCAGATAAACCTCATAACCTGATGCTTTAATGATTTCCTGGTGGTGCTGACACAACTGCAGTGGGTTCTGAGACAGGGATTGTAAAAGGCTGAGTCATGAAACTCTTCCACCTGACACCTTTACTGCATTTCTGTTTAAGTTTCTGTTGCCAGGTACAGTATTGCAGGGACTGATCAAAAACTTGGACAGCTTCTACTTTGGCTCAGCTATAATAAAAAACTGCTCACCTGTTAACTTGTATCTGTGAATCTGAGCATGCACACACATTGTCTCTCACTCACACACACACATTCATGTTTCACTGTAGTTGTGAGGACACTTACAGGTATAATTTATTCCCTAGATTCGAACCCTAACCCCAAAAGTCTTAACACTCAAAAAAACATTTGAAGATGTGAAGACCACCCAAAAGGCCCTCACAAGGTCAAAATGTCCACACAAGAATGGAATAAGAGTAAAATGTGTCCACACAACCATAGAACGGTGTGTACACGTACACACACACACACACACACACACACACACTTTTTCCTTTCTCTAGGGGACTTTACATTGACTTTCATTCATTTTCTGGAGACTAGCCACTACAAGCCACAGCCACTAGTTGCCTAACCATAATTGTAACCATAAACCAAGTCGTCACACAAACATTTGATTATTGACACAAAATTCAAACCTCAACCTTCAAACGGCCCTTTGAATTAGTTAGAAGTCCCCAAAATGTCTTCATAGTGTAGAAATATTCTCACAATACTCAACTAACATGTCCACACAATCACAAAAAAACATGCAAACCTATTTCCTATTGAAGAGTTGGCAGGGAAAATTGTTAAAAGATATAATCTTTACAACATTTCTTACTAGGAATTCATTGCATATAGCTCTCAATACACCCCTTTTGAGTAGCTAACATTTTAAATCAACCTATTTCCTCAGGGTAGGAAAAAGTGTAATGACAGTGAAACTAAAAGAAACAGGTGTTCCTCTTGCTTTGGGTTTCTTTGAAGGTGCTGAGAGTCGCAGAAAGATTGTGAATCACTGCTAATTGCATGAAATCATAGTTGCAGGGTACAAAATGAACTCATTCTAATTTAGCTCGAGCCAAGGCAGTTATAGTCATACTTTGGAGGGTTATACCTCGTATGAATTATGGAATGACAGGGTATTTATAGATGTTAACTGAACAATGACTCTGGTTTACTGGAAATGCTGTAAGGGATTTACAGAAAGCTCACTTGATTATGATAATTAAACATTTCAAAAGCAAATTGTTTATTTAATAACATAAAAAATTCCAACTCAGTTTCAGAGCCACCAAATTACAAACCTAAAGAAACTGAAATCAGTTAAAGCTGTGTTACTTAGAGACTTGTTGGATTAAATCCAGTGAGTCAGTGAGGTCAGAATATCACTGGGTTTGGCTGGAACCCCTGGCATTGTTTGCTAAAAGAAAAATACTGTTGTACAGTTTTCTATACAAAAACACTTCTCTCAAGAGAGGACATTAAAATTATTCAATTTTAATTTTAATTGACAGCTTAGCCACCATATACTGATTGAGCTGCTCGACTGAAGCCACAAAAACATAAGTATTTGCAACACATATATGCATGAGGTGGTAGCCTATCATTCTCCCAGTGCTTTGTTTAAAAAGGCAGCCATTTAGAGGAGAAAGCCATTTGTATTCTTTCACAGGTAAAAGCCAATGGACAGAACAAAATGCAAAAGCTTGCAGGGAAATATTTAAGTAATAAATCTTTCTTCTGTGTTTTATATTATTTCACTAACTTAGTATATTGTATAAAATATAAATATATTGAAATTATGTTAAAATTCACAATGAGTTGAAGCATATGTGGTACAACACATCAAGAGTTGAAGCTGTGCCATTGGTGAATCAAGAGTTGTCTCCACATATCCAGCAGATATGTAGCAACAAGAGCATCCAGCTGGAGTTGTGTTACTGGTCACTTGACAAATGTCCAACATTGACTCTTTTCTTTGCTTTCTGCCCTGCTGAAGTTGAGAAAAACAAAAGTGTTTTTTGTTGTTGGGTTACTGGCTGCTCACTACAACCCTCCACCATTTTAACCTGAGCAGGCAGTACACATTCAGTTGGGTAGGGATTGTTGCATGCAATTCTTAGTATTTCTAGGGATAGGTTGAAATTACACAGATTCTATATCAAATGTAGCACCTACTGTAACTGAGATACCTATATACTTTACGGTGCGTATTAACAACATTTTTGCAATAAGCGTTAACAAATAACAGGAATACATGGATCAAGTATCCTTTGCTATCAGAGAAAACGGGTTTCAATTTCTAGCCCTTGGCAACTGGGCTAGAAAACACTGTCAACAGAGGGATATCTGCCACTGCTGTGGGTATGTCTGCCAGGAGTTAAAGAGTCGGAATTTGAATTGATATGTGCCAGCCAGTGCCTTGCACGTCTGTGGACAAAACATGAGTAGTCACGGCCGTCTAACCTGATTTCAGTCGGCTCAACATTTTTGCTTTTTTTGCCCCTTTATAATGCTTTCTATAATTCTTTATGTTACATCATTTAAGTTCTTAAAATACAATATGTTTAACATAAGCACATTTACCTAACTACTGTACTTAAGTGCAATACTTATGTACTTGAGTATTCCCATTTTCTGCTGTTTTAAACAGGGATTTTTTTAATTTTTTTAATAACAGGGAGTTATTATTTTGGGTCCTAGATGAGATTTTATTGAACTGAGGAGGGAATTTTACAGCAGCATATGAAGTAATTAAAAAAAGCCCCACCTTTACCAACTGCAACATTATTGTATCAGTAATTCTAACATATTATGTATTATTCTAAAATGGGCCATTGCACAAAAATATTACTCTGACTTTAGCCCAATACGACAATTTCTCTAAACCTTTTCACTTTTTTTTTTTTTTTACTGTATTTATATTTGTTGTACAGTATCTTCCGCAAAGGAATTACACATGATCATTGTCATTGTTGAATTTCAGCATGTATCCACGACTCTAAAATGAACAAATCGGACACTAAATATCTATAGCTACGTCAGGGAATAGAAAATAGAAAATAAGCTAATTTCATACTGTATTTACATTTTTCAGTAATATTGTGACCACAAGTGCTTGCTCTCACTTGAACTACTGCAGTGAATTTTCACATGTAAGTCAAATGTTTCTAAATATATATTGCTATGACTTCAGGATTGGTAAATGTTAGTTACCACATGACTTTCATAAAGCCTTCTGTCATCTTTTGGGAAATGAAAGTAGACTGTGTTCAGTTTCTGTCCTGCTACAGCTTCACTTCTCTTGAAGGGCTTGAAGTTTGTTATTTGTGGTGAATGTAACAACTGCTCTCAACAAGACTGCCTCTCGTTCAGGACCTGAAAACCTTAAAAACATAATTTAGCAAACATAACTTGGACAACCAAGCGGCCATTCTGCTGCATATCATGGGGTTTTCTTCTGCCACACAATGTGTCATCATTTTGTTGGTATTCATCAACCTCTCAGCAGCAAACAAGGAAACCTGTGACCTCTACGCTGCAGTTGGATCGAGTCTGACTCTGCCTTTTGTCTATGAAGGACTGACAAATACACACGTGCTGAAATGGACTCATAATCAGACCACAATTTTCTACAGAGAGCATGGCAAAGTGTCTGTTGGCAAGAGACAGGATACAACTGCAACTGGATCTCTTCTGTTGAAGAACCTACATTCCTCAAGTGCAGGCATCTACCAGGTAAATGTGTCGCATCCCAATGGTACTCTCGCTAAAACATGGAACAAACGTCTATGTATTATGGGGAAGGTATCAAAACCTCAACTCACATATGTGTGTGACTTCAAGTCTAGTGCTGTTACTTTAAACTGCAATGTAGCCAAACCTCAGGGTTTGGTGTTCTCTTGGACACTTGATGAAAAGACATTAAGTGAAACAAGACAAACACTGAGCATACCACTGGCACAGCTGAAGAAAGAGAGAAGCTTGATATGTTTTGTGGCAAACAAAGTCAGCAAGGAGAAGAGTGACACTGTTCGTCCAACCTGTACAAGTCCCTCACCATCACCACCAGCTTTGCTTTGTCTAACATCCAAAACTGCTGTGGCAGTGCTAGCTGGGGGAGCAGGTCTGATTCTGCTTTTGCTCTTTATTATTATCATATTATGTTACTGTCAAAGACGTAACAAAAGCCAAGTTACTCTTGGGGACAAGGGGGAACTCAGGATGACTTCTCTACACAAGCGTGAGTCCAAGTCCATCACCCCAGAATCTGAGACTATATATCCAACAAAGGACATTCCACACCCAAGCCCCAAGCCTTCACCGAGAGCTTGTTATCAGAATGATTCTCAGCCTGAAAAAGAACGGTCCTTACAGCTATTCTCAGCTGCTGAGGGACAACAACCTTCCCCAGTCCCAAAGCCAAGGACAAAAACCCCTCTGACATCAAACATCTGAATGTGCTTCCCTCTCCTACTATCCCCGGGACTTTGATAAGACTGTGGTCTAATAACATTCAACTTAAAGAAAATGGAGAAAAGCACCTTTTTTGTCCAGTTTCAACCTACAGAGGAAAGTATCTTCTTATATGTGGAGCACCTAATATGTGCTGCTATATCATGACTTATCTACATTACAGTTTTGTTCTCAATATTTTACATTTAGGGGTTGGTGTGGGTTATAAAGAAGGAACATGTCTAATTGCTAGTATACATTATGATACAAGAACTGGTGTTGTATAATTCTGTACTGATCTATTACTTATGCTTTGAGCCAATGTTCAGTATAAATAAAGCAATTTCCAGGTAAAAATAGTGGTTTCTTTGTGAAATTGTTTATTCTAGCCTATGATTATGTCATTGTCAGCAAGTTGCAAGAAAGGGCCAAAACCACCATTATTCTGTCTTTCAGCAAATTCCAACTTTCTTAACACTATCCGTGGCACTTGGGTGGGTCTGAATCAAAGACCAATCAAAGACTTAAAAAAAGATACAGTACATACAGATATAAATTTATATGTAAAAGATTTTTCATTCAAAAACTAAAAGGCAAAAGCTTTACTCAAAACAACAGGACACAGGTCCAATAAGATTTGCTTTCGGTCATTTTTTCACATGAACTTATTTGGTTTCTAGTCTGGCAGTGACAATATGATATAATGGGGCCAGAAGATGACACAGCCTATAACCCAAACTCTGTAACAGGGGGAAGGAGATGACAGACTGTATGTGGACCCACATTACACTATTACTCTCAACATAATTCCTTCTGAAACAGGTGAGTGCCCTTACAAAACATTCTACGATTCATGGTCTATAAAATAGTTACATTACTTACTGTTTGCGTTTTGTTGCATGCACTTCCTGCTGAATTAACAGGTCCAAACTGGTTTTACCCAAGTAGCAGGTAAGGATGAGCTGTGTGTCTGCCATTCCTCATTTCGCTCCGACAACAAAATCACTTGAACAGAACACACTTGTAGTTCCGACTTCACAAATGGGAAATATCATCTTCCTGACAGCATGTTAAGGCAGCATGTGCCACAGAAAAGATCCTTTATTTGAGCCACCATTAGTTTTCATCTTTACAGATAAATTTGTTAATACAAGAAATCTAAAATACTACCAGCATTTCTTTTAAATCATTTTTTTGTATATATGCTGTGGGATGAGAACTACTGTATGACAACAGAGACATAATGGGCAAAAATATAGAAAAAAATGAACATGGCTTGGCTTCTTTGATCTGTGACACTTTATACAGTAATATTTCAATTAACTACTGGGTTTTCTGTAATTTAATCACATTGCATATTTATATATATATGACTAGGAATAAATTAAGTCAAAAATGATCTTCTATCTTACATTTGTATAAAAAACTACATTAACCAGTTTTTCTATGTCAAACAGTTCTTTGTTCCAGTTTTTTATATGTCAGCATTCTTGCAATTATTAAAATTTGCTTGCTTGCAAGAAGTTATTAAAGGGGGAAAAAAAAAAAAAAAAAATCAACAGAGGAATGGATTAGCTAAGGCAAATATCTGTTATCTCCAATGGATAAATGGTAATCCACACATGAAAGTGTTTGCTATCTTGCCTAATGCTGTGTGACAGCCACATAATGGAATCCCCCTGAGTGTCATCGCCTAAAACTTACAAGCCAATGTCATCTTTTGTCAGGCTCTGCTCCACTCCTGCTTTCTTTACATGGCTGAAATTTCAGTCCAGCCAGAAGGGATTTGGCAGTAAGGCTGGCATCTACTCCTGGAACAAAGCCATTTGTCTTTCTTGAGAAACACTGAAACTTGACTGGCAAAACGCCACGTCACTTCCTCTCACTGGCTGAAAATGTGCATGATACGCATAGAGACAGAGTAACACATATGCACATACATAGGTACACCTCACTGTATTCACATACAGTAGAGACGCAAAGGACTGTATTTCATGATACAACTTAATGAAACACATCTCATATGGCTTTGCCAGATCTGCTCTGGAATTGAAAGGGAAATACTTCTGAAATGTGTTTAATCAGTGGCTCTTGGAGTCTAGAGGATATACCCTTTTGATCTTGGGAGTGTGTGTGTCCAGGAAAAGGGTCAATTACCCATGGAAAGTATTTATACTCACGTCAGATCATTCTTATTACAGTTCTCTCGTTGTCACAGACTGCCAAGTCTGGGGAAAGTACAAACCAAATCAGAAAATCAGAGGTCAGTCAGCGCAGTGGCGTTTTTCATCAGATTTGCCTGAAAATACAGAAAAGATTACGACCTATTAGCATTCTTGAACCAACTAAGCATTCTTTGACCTACACCCTTTGTTAAACCTAGAAAAAATACTGAGTTAGCTAAACCCACAATTTTCCAAGATCTGAATTTACTGAAAAAGCAAGGAGGCCAACTACTCTTCATACTCAGACAAGCCTTTAAACTCCATACTGTTTACAGAAATAGCTTTTAAAAATCATTCATTGTGGAAATGTCTAGAAAGCTTAGGTTGTGGTCTTACTGAACACGTTGTATGATGTAAAAATGATGTTAAATCTCTTCACGGATGCCTCATAAGGTATTTAAGTAATGTTAGCATCCATCTATCCACCCATTATCTACTGCTTACCTTTAAGCGGTGGTGAGGATTAGGGCTGATGTACTATTTTTTCTCCTGCATTTGTACACCTCACACAGTTTTTCACACAGCACATGCAATTTGTGCAATGGCTCTGCACAAATTGTATGTGCTCTGTCTGCGGGTGTCTGCAACACACCAAATCAATTTCATAAATTTGCTGAGAAATCAGGATCCACCATTATTTAATGTAGGCGAAATACTTTCCAGACCTCAGCAAGATTTAGCACCTCAAAACCACTGGATGTCTGGAGCCAAAGCAATGCACAGATGTATTCTAACGCGATAGAATGTATACTGACGGTAATCTACTGCTTAAAAGACTGGATCGTTGAACAGGGACATGCACAATCTCAAGGTCCGTTGCTCAAACCTGAAAAAAGGGCAAATAACTACAACCTAAAATCATATTCTATTCAAAATTGATTGGACATGTCAAATCATTTCTATGCTGAGTTTCTAAGTGAATCATCAACTTTTATGTCTCACTGCAACAATACAGCCAGCTGAAAACAACAATACAGCCAGCTGAAAACAACAATACAGCCAGCTGAAAACAACAATACAGCCAGCTGAAAACAACAATACAGCCAGCTGAAAACAACAATACAGCCAGCTGAAAACAACAATACAGCCAGCTGAAAACAACAATACAGCCAGCTGAAAACAACAATACAGCCAGCTGAATTTTCATGCATGTGTTCCTGACAGTGGTTTGACTAAGTGATTCCTGCATACCGGAGTGTCAAGTATTATATGTAAAATTAATGCACTAGAATACACAAGAATGAAAAGATGTCATATAGGATTTCATCAACATATTGTCTGGCATTTCCATCCCATGTTGCAAAATAGCTATTATAAGTATTTTAGCTGATCATATGTCTATGAAGCTGATCACCATCACCACCGTTTCTTTAACCTCTGACATATCACTGTTATTTTAAGATTTAGTAGAATAAATATATAGGATATTGTTCTCTTGTCATTTTTATCATAACTCCTCACCTGCTGACTGTTTGAATCCAGCCTTGCAAAGTTGTGCTCCCCTTTGCTGCCTCCCACGGCCTTGTCTCTCACTGCTGAAGTCTCCACTTGCCTACTATATGCACCCAAAATGAACACGTTACAGAAACATACATTACAATTTAGACAACACAACAAATCAGTTAATGACAGAAAGCAATGTCGCTGTATGAAAGCAGCAAACGTCAGCTGGCTTATTTCTACCAGCAGCTACAGTTAGCCTCATTTGTAATTTAGCTAACGCTAGATAACATATGGAGGTACACTGCAAGACATTATGCAAACATAAGCAGTGCATTGTTGAGAAGAATACAGGGAGATTTGGGATTATTTACTACACATTTATCCACCTGCCTGTACAGTCCATCATTAAACATTTCCACAACTTCAGATTACTCACCCTCACACGCCATCAACGTCAAGTCTGGGCCAAATGGTTTGGGCGCTACAGGGTCACGTGACAGAGGTAATGGTTCATCGCTTTGCGTCACACCTTTTTTGTATGTTTGTTTTGTTTTTTCTTAGTTTTTGTGTGGTGGGTCCACTTCATGTCATGTTTTAGAACTTAAGTTATATTGTGTTTTAAGTTCCTCTTAACATCATTATGAAACAGAAAAGTTGTGTCACGTCAGATGCACATTACTTTATGTCTTGTACTCATGTTTAAATAGCTACCGTGTTTTGAACTCCGATGCGACATATAGTCCGGGAATTACGGTAATATATTAGCAAGGTAATGTTAGTTTCGTAAGTGGCGTTCAGTTACCACATGGAAAAGGTAGCTAATGTTATAGCCTTGTGCATCTGAAATACATCAATATCAACTGCACACTAGGAAAAAGAGTTAGAGCTGCTCTGGGCTAATAGTTTCTTAGTTACACTAAGTCATTAGCATAAAACTGTCAGGAAAAAAAAAAGAGAGATGTAGTGTAAAAGGGATTTTCCATGCAATGTCTTCATCAGCAAGGCAGACATAGAAGATTAAAGCTTGGACCCACTGACTGGAGGACCTTTGGTATGAGTCCTTAAAGATCCTGAAAAATATTACTTAGCTCAGGCTTAGTGTCCTCTGGGAAAGGAGGTCACCCAACATTTCAGAAAAAATAAAGTGTAAATCAGAAAGCTTGTATGACAAAACATCCTGTCCTAAGAAACTTTGACTGTTGTGTATGTTTCTTTGTCATGGTTACACAAGGATAGCTTGTTGAATTTCTGTTTATAAAAGGATTTTCTATTACGGATTTCCCTAGCAGAGCAGTTTCTCAGTCTGCTCCTTGCAGCCTTGCCAAATACTCCATCGTTGTCTATTTTGACATGGTGAAAGAGACTCCTGCAGAGGCTGAGTCCATGAAAACCCATGACAAATAGGCTTCCATGTCTCTGATCTGCAGCCTAACAATTTTATAATTTTCTTCATGGATGACTCAAAGTTGCAAAAGCAGATGTTTTCAGCAAGAAAAATAACAGAATAAATGCCGTAAAGGTCTGGTATGTTGTGGATTCATTTTTGTGTTTTGTTGTCCCACTAGCTGCAAGTCCTGCTAAAGAACAGTTCATTGAAATTTTATTTATGGTTCTTCTCAGGTCATGAAGCAGAAATAAAAACATACATATCTGGCTATGGCTTTGTGTGGTGTCCCAGCAGGGGCACATAAATTATCACCTGAAAACCAACTTGGTGAAAGCCTAATGAGAGATCATTGCCCAGCCCCAAATTTTGCATCTGCAAAAGAATGAATTTATGAATCACTTAGACACTACATTATGTCACAGAACTAGTGTCCAGACCACATCTCAGCATGTAGAACAAATATTCAGTTTCATTCTGATGCCACAGCTGTTGCTCTGAGCCAACGTACTTGGCATGTGAAAAGAGAAAAGGTCAGGAAAACAATAACCCTTTGTCAGAAACAGACCTAGACAGGAGCACTGCTGCCTTTTGTTGCCAATGAAAGAATGTGACAGCACAGCCTGCAGACACGATACAGAAAATCACTGCTCTCAGCAGATATTTTATAAATAGTTTAGTGCAGCAAAGAACTACTGTAACCTATGAGAAGTATAGCCAATACGTTATCATTTTGGTGGTAAGAAGGGCAAAAAAACTGCTAGTTTAAAAGTATGAAGAAATCCCTAAACTATTTGTGCATAGAACCAAGCAATAAAAATTGCCTTAAGCGTATTTAAATCCTTGGTTTGTTACTTTTCCACTTATACCTAAGTACATAATGTTGTAATTGGCATCACCTTAAGCCCCACACAAAATCCTGTCTGTTCTCAAATTATAATCATATTAGTTTTAAGAGTATACACAAACTGTAAATTGTTCCCAACCATCTATTGGTGTATCTTTTTGTAAAAACTGAAAAGGTTTGTACAATTAGTTAGGTAGAAATGAGGCTGTTCACAGGTTCCAGGTACAGCCATTATACCACAGGTTGAAGAAACTGATCATTTGTTAAATAAAGTATGACATTAGTTTTTAAAAACATTTTCAACTTACTTTTATGAAGTTTTATTTACTACTACAATAATTCCTATGTTGCTTCACTTAGCGTGATTCTATTTAGATCATGTGAGAGATGTCTGTGGTTATGTGTTGCAGGATGATTTAAAAAAATATTGTCTTGTCTGTTTGTTATCCCTCACCAGGTGTATCTCACAGCTTGTCTCCCTCTTGGGCGCTGTTACAAATTCCAGGTGAATCTCCCACACAGGGGATGAGTCTAAACAAACATTCCAGCAGAATCAGCTGTAGACAAAAGAACAGGGGTAAACTCCAGTCCACAAATGCTGTAAAACAGCCTATCATTTCCAGAACAAGTACAGCTCTGTAATAAAAATGCTTCTATCAGCCAAATTACCCATCCATGGTCTTGCACCTGATATAAATCAGATGGAGGAAAAATCCCACCTCCAGCTCTAATAAGCATCTTGTGTGCTCAGACTCAACATTCATAGAGAGATCAAACATTACTGGTGCATTCTTGAAGATATGACATACGTGTGCCAACATAAAATTACAAGCTGACAAAAAAGAGAAAAGAAATCAACAACCCACTGCTTATGGTGTACATTTTGCACAATAAAACTTTTTGCTTTGACATACAGGACAAAAGCATTTAAGATGATTCTCCCAGATAGCTATAATACCTTTTTGAGAGGCACCCAGAAGAGATCATTTGGATAGTTTGAAGCCTTTGTCTTGGTCTACAGGTCTATCTCTCAAAGAAAAGGATCCCTTAAGCCTTATTGTTTGTGTGGATTCATGCAGGGATAACAGCATGTCAGTGAAGGGCCATGCAACAATAGTTCAAGATGAGAGAGGTGTAAAGGTGCGACAGTGGGCTAACAAAACAAAGTTTTGCTTTGGCTATGCTGTGACTATCTAACAAAGCATCAACACAACACCCCAGTGGACTCTCTGTGTGGCCTTGGTTTCTTCAAATGTTTTTGAAATGTACTCTGCTTTTTGCAATGGCCTCATACTGGAAAATTGCCAGTCACCAAAACAGATAAGAGCTTTGAGGAAAGAAATGTGTGTTTGCAGGTTATTTATTGCTGCCATGGAGATAAACTGATTGAGTGAATTGTTCTGAAAAAAGTAAACAATTTTTTTTTGGACTGTCTAATTAAAGTACATCTAATCATGTGTCTAACAAGTCTTTGGGGCTAATTAATCTACCAGTAAGTGAAATCCTGCCCTTATGGTAACTGACAGACAGTCTGGTCCAAGTGGCCAGTGATGCTGCACTTTGTGCCAATAAATGTGTCACAAGCAGCTGGGTAGTATACGTCGTTGAGATGCGGTGCCATATGGAGTGTTAAAACTGAATCAAAAATCATGCTGCCATCATGGCATGTAAAATGCTCCTGAATCTTTCTTACAAGACACAACCTGTTTAATTCAACACTGTCTGGGATGTGTAAAATAGTTATGATAATATTGTTCCTCAAACTTGAAATCAAAATCTCTCTTCCCCCACTGTCCCTCTAGTCTATTTATATTTTCCTATTCCCCGAAATCATCATTCCAAACTTCTGTATTACATGTTCTGAGCAGATGGCTAAAGATGCACTTCATATTAATATATGAACATTTGAGCATAAGTATACTCGGCTGTAAAATATGAAGACCTTCAGATAGCAAATGGAGGCTGGAGAGCTTTTTTAGAGACCACAGTGTGATAAAAGCTTGTCACTGACTATTGTACTGGCCTGCTGAAGTGGCTTTGTCCACATCTGAATAGCACTACCACAAAACAGAATGGATGAGTGCCCCTTGTGTGCATGAGAGAGAGAGCGAAAGATACTGTGTGTATATTGTACTGCAAACACACACGTACACACTCACACACATATACAGGTATATCTAGACACATGCTGTTTGTAACCCAGACAGGAAGACATGCTTGACACCAATACAACAGCACTTAGACTGGCTCTTAATTAGAGCAGGTAGACAGAGGTGGAGATGTTATGGGGGGAGGGGTGAGAACATTGTTAACGTTTGAGTGCCTTTTGAAGGATAAATAGCTTGATGATAGTGGAGCTTTCTTATGGGTGAAACAATGACTGATAATCACAACAGAAGTTGTTTTCATGGAGTCCCAGCAAGGAGTGTGTGCAACCAAATGTTTGTATCTAGAATTTTCCCATTTTTCACTTGTCCACAGATTGTATCTTTCTTTGACAGAGCAGGGATAGTCTACATGTCTCTCTTGTACAACAAACCAGAACCTATTATTTAGTTAAGTGCAGAGAAAAGTAGTTTCTGAAAGCACAGGGCCTTCTGAGTATTGATTGATGTGAGCCAGCCCTGTCAAACTAAGGATTATGGATCAGTGCAAAATGGAACATAAATCACTTCCTGCCACTGTTAGATCAGACTCATCAGCCTCTTTGTAATCTTTGCTGCCATCATGAATGCCCAGAAAGCCTCTTTATTCAACCGACTGTTAGTGTTTTTATTCTAGCAGTAGTGATTAGCTATGTGTACACGTTATGGACAACTGTGCCCTCATTAACTCATATGCAGGCATTATGTATATTGTGTTTTTTCTGTGCACATGTTGGTTGTTTTTCACACAGTATGAAACCCCCAAGGATTTCAGTTCACTTATATGGTGTGTTGTCTGTGTCATCATATGACAGGGTGTGTGTGAATAACTGGGTTGTACTGTATACACCCCACAGGCCTCTTCTTAGTGTGAAATCCAGAAGAACAAAGGCACCATTCTGTTAAGAGGTTTAATTTACCCTGTGATGTGAGCCACAGCAGTGTGTAAAAATCTCCAGAAAGTTCATTTGATTGGAGTGTTAAGCTGTTAAAAATAATTTAACCCCCCCCCCTTCCCCCCAACACCACTACACACACTGACACACTCGTCTCTTATCGAGAGTCTTGCTCCTAGTTTCACACAAAAGACTGGCCACAGCTCACAGCTCTAGCCATGTCTGGCCTTTGTCTCATTCATTCTAACTATGCTGACATGGGCCAACATTTTCCAGGCTGCTTAACAGCCTTAAGTTTTACAATGGGAAAGTATTTTCTGCAGTGAAAACACTGCCACTGGTCATAATGTGTGCATTTCCTAAATGACTGTCAACAGGCTTTTATGACAATTTCATTGACAATTTCATTTTCAAATTTAATATCAGTATTAGCTACAAAGTAGGACTAGTCAAAAATCATTGCGCAGATATGTGCCTTAATGTGTGATTCACAGCAAAGTCTCTCACTCAGAGATCAAACAATGCAAGTCCATTTTTCACCATGCCACATGTGCATATGGCATACTTAACATACTTGCAGACCCCAGGGGTCCAACAATCCCTGCCCCCCATACCTCCTCCAGTTGGGCCATGCCCATCTCTAACAGCATAGTATACACACATGTACAGCTAATAGGTAGTCAACTTTGGACCAAGTCCTTCACACATCCCAGGCAGCTGTTACAGAACGGACACTCTAGACATGTAACATAATATCCAAAAATGACCTCATTCAGTCTCAGCCAGTTAATGTCAAAGCTGACATGAGTTCTTTCAAAAGTGTTGGCAGTCAGGCTGACAGGGCAGTAATACCCATAAGGCACCATGCCAACAGCTTCTACCCCAAAAACCCACTGATAGTCCATTTGGCAGTGGCAATAACTGTGTAATCATGTTGGGTTTTCATGGATTTTTAAATAGATGTGCTGCATCAAAAGCTGAAACTGATACTGTTCAAGGCCAACTGTTGCACTATAGGGTGTATGTGGGCTGGTGTTACGGATGTTGTTTACATATATAGACATACTGTGAGAATTCCATTTTCAAAAAGCAAGTTCCCTAAATGCATAAAATTTAAGTGTGACAACTTGGTTTAAGGTTTATGGTTAAGGTTGTAGTTATGGTTAGACAAGCAGCGATTGCCTGTTTGTTTTAGGTTATGCGAAATCTCCAGGAAATAAATGGAAGCCAACGTAATGTCCTCTGAAATGACGGGAACACAACTCTGTGTGTGTATATATGTTTGTATGTGAGTGTTTTTGTGTATGTGCGTGTATGAGAGAGAGAGACAGAGAGAGGCAGGTATACACTTATACTTGCGTAAACAACCTTCTCCTAAATCCTAAAGACTTTGACTGTGAAAATCATTTCAAGAATCACTGAACTAGAAACACAGATTCTTGTACTCACAAGCAAAATGAGGGGGAAGAAGCTAGACTGACAAAAACAAAAACACAAATAGTACAGAATACAGACCTGAAAAAAGACCTGACAAAGAAGATGTTCGTTTTTCCCCCTTTGCCTACAGTTACACTTGCATAAGTCTCAACTGAATGAAACCAGTGGTTTTCCAATACTTTGCCACCATCTACTGGTCAGCAATAAGGGTGCAGTAAATTTCCATCATATTTCCATGCTACTTACATTTATTAAAAGTAAGCTACAGTGTTAAATTGTAAACTGTAATAAAAAACATAATAAACCACACTATAAAGGGAGATTTGTAAGGTATTTGAACAAATAGTGTATGAGATTTTACTCAAAAATCATTTGTTTCTCTCACCCTTTGAGACTTTTTACAGAGGAAACTGACCTGTAACGATTGGGACAAGCACAGGTGGAAATAATAAAAAGAACTAACCTGCTTTAGTGTTCTACATGCTGCTTCTTTGGAGACTGAAGTGGAGCCATCAATGATGTTGTTAGTTACAACTGAATTTTCCCTGCAGTAACAAGTCTGCTGCAGGGAAAAAGACCTGTAGGCAGAGTGAGGACATCACAGAAAATAACAATGCCAGGTTAAACACAAAAAGATGCTGGTACTGTATGTTCGTTTCATTCAGACATTATAATAAATAACACACTGATCATTATGTTTGTCACTTTATTCTTTCCAGGTAACGTTGCTGCTAGTTTTTCAAGGAGATGTTGGAGGCAGGTATGAGATAAAGAATATAGAGAAAATGCATGACTCTATTATTATAATGACACAGTGATATTATCAATATTAATTTATTCTCTCATTGGTGAACTAAACTTGAAATCTAAACTTTAACTCTACTTCACCACTCTTGTCAGTGGATGTAATTTCTTGTTTAATACACCAGAGGTCACTCTAAGCTTA
This sequence comes from Mastacembelus armatus, assembly GCF_900324485.2. Lineage (NCBI taxonomy): Eukaryota > Metazoa > Chordata > Actinopteri > Synbranchiformes > Mastacembelidae > Mastacembelus > Mastacembelus armatus. The sequence goes on along the minus strand of NC_046638.1, from coordinate 6,689,291 downwards.
GTTTGGGGCATAATTCCTCATTGAAATATAAATGTGTAAAAAAATGATTGTCAGGTGAACTTTTATAAATGTATTTTAGTTGCGTTGATATTGGACTGCAATCTCTTAAAACCATAAAACTAATATGGTTGAATTAAAATTTTAAACTCCTAATTAAATATTACCATTGGATATTAAGTAAGCCTGAAATAATTGGCATAGAAGATGTATCAGATTATACTTGGGTTTTGTTGTGTCAGTGGTGCTTACTGGTTTCTGGATATGTGCTCTTTAGAGCAGGTTGCAGCTGCAGATTATACCGGAATGTATGTGCTGTTACCTCAAAGCAGGCAGCACTTCATGGTAAACATCAATCATTAGTGTCTTTTATGAGGATTGTTGGTGCAGGTTTGTGTTTTTCAGCTCAGTCATTAAAGATCTCTGGTTTATGCTCACAGTAAGTGGGCCACAGAAGTCTTTATCCTAACAGCCTAGAGATGCTGGAAGGACCTCAGTGCAGCTTGGTTTAACTGGAAAACCACTTTTCAGGGCAGTTGTTGTGCTTTAAGACTCTTCCAAATTCTGAGATTAGACTTTAAGAACCAATGCAGGCTTCTGGCATTAAATCAAAGCAGTATTGAGGGACCACTATATCTGTTTTCATTTAAAGTACAAAACTGCAATGAGCCCTGGAAAAGTGGCTTGTATATAAACTGTTTGCTTTTTGTACCTGTGCCTTTATGATGTCATTTTGGTGACATGGTTTCTTAAAGTCCAGTTTTCACCTCTTGGCGAAGTTTTCAGCGCTTTGTGAGAACACTTTATTTGCTTAAACAGTTTGATGAGTCATTAAGAAGCTGACACTTTTTGCCATTTCCAGAGCTTAAGAATGCATGTATTTCTGTAACATATAGATTTAAAAGTATTAACTCTCTTACACTTCTATGTCTTTTAAGAGATGCTAAACTTTACCATGTTATGTTTTGGAAATGGAACCTGCACCACTAAATAAATCCACATGCAGCCACAATCTTGTGAGCACAAGCACCCAGGCAGCACTGACCTGCTGCACTCCTGTATTAACTAACTAGTCTTTCTGTGGAAGACAAACCTCCCCCTTGCTACAGTGACAGTTTTTAATCAAAATCTTGTTTTAATCTTTTTTTGCCTTCGTAATATTTAAAAAAAATTGTTTTGCATTGGTGCTTCACTTAAATGTTTGATCACTAAGCAAACTGACTGCATTTAGTGGTAGAAGGCTGAATTCGAGTTCATTGGCTGAGATCGTTTCTGTGTTAGCTTTGTCAGCATACACATACACACCACAATTTGAAAGCCAATTGTAGTCGAGTATGTAACGTACACAACTGTGGTGTTTTTTAATGACATAACTGAACTTTTTTTGAGTGGAAAAAAAGTCTAGAGGGGATGTTTGATAAATCATCAAAGTTTTTTTTTTTTTTTGTCAAATGTGTTATGCAAATAAAATAAATCAAATTGTATGTCAGATGAAAAGCACATTTTATTATTATTTTTAAACAGTGTTAGTACAGTATTGGTACAATTAGTAACCATAGCACCAGAATCATTCATGTCTTTAATACAGGCTGTATACATACTGTAGGTACATACTGTAAGATTCTTAAAACCATCTTTGGATAAAGCATGACAAACAAGCACACTGCTTCTCTATTCAGAACCAATGCCCATTCAGGATTTAGCACACTGTTTACAATTCAAGTATGAATATTAAAAATATACATATTATAACATAAATTACAAACTTTAAAGGCTGTTACAAAACAAAAAAACAAAACACACACATACACAGGATTATTTTCTACAACATTTATGGCACATAGTGCATCAAGTATTCTTTGAATTTCTGATACAGACCTCATAGCACAATTGACCACCATAAACAATGAATGATAGCCAAAGGTTTTCTAGCTGCTCATCAGTATTTTTTTTTTTCCATTTAATTTTCAGCCATTCTTTAAATCAAAAGACTCTGCATTGTCTGATAAGAAAAAAAAACCTGGATCTATGTTCTAACTTTGGTTAAAGCTTCAGAGTACCAGCATGTTAGGCTGCTTGTAGTGGTGGTCATGGTAAATGTAATTTAAGCTGAGTTAAGTACTACTCAAGGGAAAATTTCCTCATGCAGTGATTCATCTGACATATCTGGCAACGTTGGTGCTAGTTTTTCCAGCTACATTAATAAGAGGGCCATGCTACATCTGCTAGAAAGACTTCCAAGCCAAACCCTGTTAATTAAAATTAATTGAAGCTCTGCCACAGCAAGTATTATTCCCAAACCCTGTGCTTTCCTTCTTAAGATCAGAGGTAATTCCAGTAGTTCAAAAGCACCATTCAAAAGATCCTTATTTAAGATTAGTGGTTATACACTACAAATAGTAGGTTAATACTTTTTTATAGCAAAGCAGACAAAGGACTAAAAATATCAGACAATGGCTTCTCCGTTGGTAGTAGTCATTGTACTTTAAAACAAAGAAAGTATCTACAAGTCAATACAGAATAAATATGGTCAAACATAAATATAATACATCATATCTCTGTAGAATATAGATGTTTGTGAGAGGTAGGGGTTACAGGTAGCTACAGTAGGCCCGTGGGAGGGTGTCTAATGAGACATCACACCTGATACTGTATCACGGCATAACAGATGAGCACTTTTCTGTGTAATGTAATTAAAGGATAACACTAATAAAACATAAAAATAAAAATTTCCTCATGGTTTAGAAAAGCCATAGAGTGTTTTATTCTGTACTAAAACCTAGGAAATATTGAAATATTATAGCTATTTCCTCACAGCACTAGTTTTTGTTTTCTCTCTATGACAGTATGTCAGTTAGTATTCAGGTTTCAGTAGTTTTTCAAATAACTGAAAACAGATGACAGCAGAAGACTAGAAATGACCTGTAGTTTTTCTAAAAGCTTCTAACAATCTCCTAAAATTTGACCTCTGACAAAAGGCATGTCTGTTAGAATATCAGTAGTGATTGCAGCTTACTCTTGCCATAAGCCTTGAGTCAGAATAGTCCAACAGGTCAGATGGTTTTCAGTCTTTGTGCTAAGCTAAGCCAGGTGGCTGCTTACAGTAGTTTCATATTTACTGTACCATCACGAGAGTGGTACTGACCTCCTTTAACTCTTGGAAACTAAATACATGAATGTACATGGCAATATATCAAACTATGCGTTTAACTTTTACATTTTTTAAAAGTAGCCTAGTTGTCGACATGCTGTAAAATAATAACACAACTATCACTTGCAGTCTGTTCCCGTGTCTGTAGCATGCCTTTGTCACTAAAGACTAGCAATGATTACGTTTCAGTATGTGGATTTTTCTATCTTCATAGCAAGTCAGTTAAGTGGCGGCTGAATGCCTACAGAAACTGTAAAGTATCTACAGTATGTAATGTTGAAGGTTTCATGTAATAATAGTAGTTCCAGGTACCTCACGACAAAACGCTGAAATTTCTTTACCGATTACTTTTCATCTCACTGCTTAGAAAAGTTGTTCTTTTAGAGACTTTCTTCCTTTTATAGAGAGGACGTATTTGTTAGTTTTACTGTTTTTGTAGTTGCTTTCCCAGTGTTCCCAAGTACAGTACTGTATCCCTGTCAGAAAAATGCATTTTAGGTTTCAAAGCACAGGTGTGTTAAATAGCTAATGCAACACTATTGGCAAGCAAATATAGCTGGCTCTTCTTCAGAGTCATTAGTTTGGATGAAGGGCTTGACAGTGGCAATGTAGTTCTGCACTCCACGTAGTCTCTTGTATGTTTTAGCTGCCATTTGGGAACTGAGGATGCAGGTTGACTACTGGTAAATGCTCCTCCAGATAACCAACGGCTCAAATAAATCACTCCTGATGCATGTTCCCTACTGTCTTATGGGTATATTAGAGGAAGACATTTAGGAGTTTGGTCTCTGCATGGCCCTCATTGGACTTGGAGGAGTAGGCCATTGTGAGACTGGGGAATGCACTTCCCACAGAAACCACCACAGCGCCCGTAAATTCTTGATCCGTCCTACGAACGGAGACAAATGAGAGGAAAAATTGGACAAAGGGCAGCTTTTTACACGGAGAATAAGAGCTTCATAAATGTCATTGGGGATTCCACTTCAGTGAATCAGACAGAAATACAACATGGCAATTCAGATGACATTTCAGAGCTACACCAAAACAAAGCACAATAACCTCAGTAAACTAAATATACATTCATAGTACAAGCCATTTCTGAAGAGCTACATAGTGCCAGCCAAAAGACACCCATTTTATATAGTTTTTATTAGCGTCTTACCTCAGATCTGTGGACTTTAATGGAAACATAGTTGCCTTGAGATGTCCACTTGGTGGACTCAGCCACTTTAAAGCCAGTGCCAATCAGATTAATGCTGAACTGGCCCTGAAAACACACACCAAGTTGAGTTAACCAGCAACCAGTTAGGTCATTATAGAAATGTGTAGAAATGGTGTAAGGAAATAACTGCACTTTTGAGTTTAGATGCACACACTACAGCTACAGTGTGCTGATGAACACTTAGTGTCATTGAACATTAGTTTCTGGGAATTCTAGCAGAAAAAGGTTTATGATAAATCTCTCTCCCTTTACTTTCAGGTCACTAAGAAACACATGCCACAAAAAAGACACATTAAACATAACATAAGGCCACAGTGTAGAATATTCCACTTACCTGTGGACACTTGGCCGCACTATAACAATCTCCTGCGGTTGCATAAGGTACAGGTTGACCAAGAAGAGTCTGGGAAAACTGGAGGTCTGTGACTAGTAAAGAGTAAAGAGTAAAGATCTAGAGTCACACTGTGACAGCACAAGTACACACGGACTGAGGTCAGCTGCTCAGATGTAAATAACTACACAGATATTCATTGCAGGGTTGGTGTCACTTTGCCAAACGTTTTACTTGTGTAAAATACTTCTCTACTAACTTTTCTAAGAGATTTATTACACTTGGAATCCAAGCATTTAACTCACTGGTAAACAGATTCACTGGTAAACAGAAAAAGCCTTACTAAAATGGTTATGTAAATAAAACCTTTGTTTTATATTTTGGATTCTTAACTCTGCTTCCAAGAGTAATCAATTGCTTAACTAAAAAATGATTTTCCATTTCGTCACACATCACCCATGACTAGTACCTTTTCTTGCCCTCTCTTCATCTCCACATTGTCTGTATAAAATAATGATAAAGTTCACAGGATGTGAGAGACACACTAAAGAAGTGCCTCTTCATAATGTGCACTTCATCTTGAACTCATTACCTCCCCCCTTCTATCTTCAGGCCACCTGAAAGCCAAATGAGTACCATGCAGTGGGAGGGTGGGAACATGTGCTATCAGGACCAAGACCAGACGAAGAAGATGGGAGGATGACTGTGTAGGTTCAAATCCAACTTTCCCTCCAAGTACACACACACGCACACACACACACACACACACAGAAATACACTGCATTCTAATCCACACACTCTAATCAAAGGCACACTTAAACACAACAGAGAAGGTGGAGTTGACTGTAATATTGAGTGGAAAAATATGGCCTGAATATGTGTGTGTATTAGCATGGGTATATAAACGGTGAATGTGTTATTGCTTGCATGCCATAATGAGTAACTGTTTGATAGTGATGCAACTGCAGGCATGGGTGTGTGTGCTCGGGCCTTTGTGTATTCTCGCCAAAAAAAAGACATGCAAGGCAGCATCACATACTGTCCGTCTGTGCTTCAGAGCAGGCACGCATGTCTGTACATGCACGCACGCATTCCTCTATTATATTCACGTGTTTGTGTTGAGAGGCCTGGTTCCAAGTCCTCGCCTAGTGATGTGAGCACGGCCTGATGAAAGGTCATTATTTTGATTTCAGAGGAGTGAGTGTGGTGAAAAGCAGCACATGCTACATTTGGACAACCCAGACTTTTGAAGGGGGTCTTTTTATCACTGAGTGTTAAAACAACACTGATGTGTGGTCTCATTACAGTGGACAGCGTAATGCAATCACACAATAATTACTCATTATCCTTAGGGAGCTCAGGTCCAGACGAACTTTGTGGAACACTGTGTATCCTGCTGCTGGGTAGTCATTCCTACAGTTGCAATCTTGTCTTCTGCTGCCATTATATGGGCACTCAAAAGGGTTGAGCAGCCTATGTATTAAAGACAATGCATTTAAGGATTTATTCAAGACAAACATAAAAAGTGAAACACTCATAAAACCACTGTGTTTTACACACCTGCTGTTATATTTAAGAAAGTAATTCTGAGTACATAATTCTATACAAAGCTAAGCTGAGTCACAGATCAAGTGGCTATCAGTCATCACTCCATTATACACACCTGTACCCATATACCTCAGAGTAGTTATCCGTATGGCCACTTCGCAAGGTCACGTACTCCTTGGGGAAATCAGTCTGCATCTCAGCACAGTAAACCTAAGGACAGAAACACAGAGACAATAGATAGAAAAGGGGGTTTCATGACGTGTGCAGGAGAAATCTGGACAGAAGAGACACACCTGTAGGATGCGAGACTTGACTTTAAGATAATATTCTCCATCTATCCTCACACCCTGTCTCATCTGGACCTCTCGGCAGGAAGTGAACAGGTGGCCTGGGAGAAGAAATAAGAAGTGAGGAGGGAGGAGGAGAGATTTTAGTGCCGAAGCAAAGAAACAGCAAATGCTGACACTAAAGAATTTGAAAGTTGTGATTTTAAGTCATTAGCGCACACATATTTTGTCACCATTGCCAAAAAGACTGCAAAAGCTATTAAACTTAACACTATTATGAAAAATGTTGTAACCTGGCTCCAGTCTTTTTAAATGAGAGCTCATTATTTGTGTTGTCTCCCCTGTTGCCCCAGAATGACACAGAGCTTGCATCACGCCGATTAGCTGATTAGCATTAGTACTTGACCATGGAACTGGCTGCCACCCGAGCATATCAATTTAATTTCACCAGCGCCTGACTTGGCAGACGCCAAGTTGGGAAAGAACAGCCCACTGTGTCAGTACCAAACATCTGAAATGTTGGAGACTGAACCTGCAAACTATGGCCAGGCAGGGTTTTACAGCACTTGCAAGTCTACAGTGAATGCTGCCCTGGCCCTAGCGCACAGTCCTGAGGCGTTCTGACACATTGCAGTTTTTAAAGTTTCTAAAAAACCGCTGATAGTCCATGTATTGTTCCACCAGGTGATCACTCTAAGGGGCTTTAAGTGGAGTTTGCGGTTCTGCTTAATGTGTTAAAGCAAAGCAGAAAGTTGAGTTTCTATAAACACAATCAGACACGGTATTGGTTGCCATACACACCACAGTCAATTTAATATAATACCTTCCGCATTCCATGTTGGCTGTAAGCACTATATGGCCCAGAGAAGTTGGACATTATGCTAGAATGTTGAGTTATGTACCTAACAGCTAAACAAGACCACTGAGAGTTTGAAATTAGAAGAGAGAGGTGAGGGGAGCAGGCCTTTAGCTCACATTCTCTGTCTTGACATGCAGCTTGAGACTCGGGTCTTTCTGATGGACGGCAATGTTTGGATGGCTGGCCTTTAGAAGTCACACACTCCACTCTGCGCTCCATAACTCCTGCCCCACAGGTCTGTGAACACTGCCATACGCACATACACACCCACAAAAAATACACACCTTAACAAAACAATTACCAGATGAGCTGCAAGCAAATCCAAATCCACAAAATAGATTTATCAGCAGAACAGGAAAAATGCACGAGTCATCAAAATGTTTTGTGAAAATGATGCTTAGGGTGAGAGGAGTTCTCACTGTTATTAAAAAGGCTATTTCTGTCTCACCTTGCTCCACGGGCCAACTTTCCAGTAGGTTGTGTGCGGGCAGTCCCTGAGGAGGCACGGCTGGGTGCCAGGAGGATGGGGCTCAGCACAGTGGGTGCTGGCAGAGGACAGGGCAGCAGCAGATGGGTGTGCAGCCTGGGAGGAGCCCATCATTGAGCAGGAGACAATACGCTGTTGGTAGCCAACACCACAGCTGGCAGAGCACTGAGCCATACACAAATACACATACACTGAGAGGCAATAGTACTGGCGTTTATTAGTTTGTACAAAATAGTGATATCAAATCATCAGGGGAACTAATGTACCATTAATGAGAATCTATCATCTCCCTTATTCTGCATGCCCTCCCCTTACTAACCCTATTTCTATTCAATTGTGAACAGTTTGTAGTTGTAGTACTGACATTAAAAGTAGGCATATAGCATATATATTTTATTTATTTCTCAAATCTGTGAAAAATTGCAAAAATGCAAAACGTTCCTTGTTGTCAACGTCTCATGAACTAAGGAAAAGAGCCCAGTTTTAAAATTTATTCTCTGAGAATCAATTTAGGAGTATTTCTCACTATTTTTTATTAGCTATATTTGCAATAAGAATAAAGTTCAGCTTTTATTTTTTCTTTTAGTCCTACCTGTGACCATTCCCCCATGATCCATATGTACTGGCAGGGAGGGCCCTTGCAGGGCTGGTGTGATGGAGGCCTGGACAGTGGCTCACAATAGTCATCTGGGAAGGGTGTCGTCCCTGGGCCCATACACCTCACATTCCTGCTTCTCATGCCTTCTCCACAGGTGGCATTACACTACAAAAAAATCAAACATGGAAGAAAGTCAGAATGGAGAGGAATTGACAGAGGGGGGGCAGTGTTGTACTTTGAGCAACACTGTATCACTGACTTCTCAAACTCCAGCTTGCCTCTTCATTTTCCACATAGCCACAAACGGAGGTGTATGTGACAGCTTATTACAGAAAGAGTGTTGTGTGACAATGGTAAGACTAGATCTCAAGGTACAAAATCCAAAACCCATGCTCTGGCTGAAAATGTTACCATAACAAATAAAAGTTATGTTGCTTTTCCTCAGGCCAAGTGATAATTTGCAGGTGTATTTAGAAATAATGATACGGACCACAATCTTAAAATTAATTGATGTGCAAAGTCTGCAGTCTGTGGATTTTACCACAATTCTTTTGTATTTCTTGAGAACACAAAAGGACCAAACTGTGAAAGAAAGAGAGCTGTGAGTTCTCGAGGCAACACAGACAGGAATCTGTGTCTGCAAACATTCCTGCAGCAGGAGGATGCAGTGCTATGTCCCTACATGGTGCCCCTCTTTCATGTTTCGATTTGAAGGACAAAGCTTAGGACATTAAAGTAAAAACTAGCGTGACACAGAACACTGATATTCAGTAGGACAAAAGGGATGAGGGGCCTTAGTATGTCAAGGTTTGATACTGTATCATATACTGACTGATGCTTATCACTAAAGCCCTCATGACTGACACAAGACAGCAAGAGAACCTGCTGGTTGTCAGTTTAATGGAGAAAGAAAGTGGAGACCTCAGCCAATACAAACCAATGAGATAGAATGATGAAGGCATTAGAAGAGAGAGAAAGAAGGAGAGCCTCAACTTACTTCTTTCAATTCACCAGCGACCCACAAGAAATGTGTGCACTCTGCAGTTTGGCATGGTCGAGCAACAGCAGGACGCTGGTGAGCATCACAGAGATCCTCTGGGACCCGCCCGGTGCCTTTGAGCCTGCAGTAAACATCTCGGCTCTGAACCCCAACTCCACAGGTGACAGAACACTAATAAAACAGACACAGAATACACATTCACTTGATGAAAAGGCACTAAATGGAATTTATGACATGCTGCTGCAAGGATACAATCCAGTATGAGAATACTTCTTTTTTCACTGAGCTTGACAAAAAGTCAAAGAGATTAAACAGAATAATCGTACTTCAAATTCCCCTTCATTTCCCAAGTTCTTCAAGAGGCAGTTTCTAAAAAAAATACGAGCAGGAAGGACCAAAGTGAGTAGAATGTACAGATGCATTACTTTTGTCACAGTGAGCACCCCAACAATGTTGTTTCAAACTGCTAGAGAGGACACCTTGGACTACAAAACAGGCTAAAGTAGCATCATAAGCTTTTAAACCATAAAGGTTTAATATTTATAGAACTTTTCCAGAGTTTGCAAAAGATATTTTTACATATATGATGTCAACTCAAGGTAAAGTCACAGCCTTAAGGGCTCAGGAACAGAGACATGAATCTGCATTTGCACTGGGCTTCACAATGTGGAAGCAATCCAGACAACTTTTTTTTCTTTTTTTTTTTGCATATTTGCTGGTTAAGCAGCTATGATTGCAATGAATGAATAATGTCTGACATCTGGTATCTAGCTCTATTAATATGTACACGGTGGAAAAAGACCACAAGCAGAAAACAATAAACAAACTCTTAACAGCAAAGCCCCTGGAGCAAGGTTGTGTTATTTCTCTTTCGAAGGATTCATAGACTCACTTCAGTGTGACAACAGTAGAAAATGTTTGTTTGGTCTGCAGTGTCACAGTTGATGCTTTGATGCTCCTGTACAATGTAGTTAATAAATCTAAAGCCGGTTCGTTGCTTTTTTGTGCGTATCTGCAGGCACACAAAGGTCTATCTTAGACATCTCTTTGATGCTCTTTGAGAAGCATACCTGCATACTGAGGAAGCACTGTGTAAGCCTTGAGCTGATCAGGCTGATTTCCCTGCAACCTTCCCTCCAGACCTCAAAGAACAGTGCCAGTCTCCAGCGATTTCACACGGTCAGAAAAATCTGTGCATTATACAGCACATATCACATTTCCTGAAAACATCCAGATGTGTTTGTGCTGTTGGGTCCTTAGTGCAATTGTGTGTTATCATTGTAGATTTTGTGGATAAATGTGAAGGGTCAGGTCCTTGAGTTTGGAAAGAGAACAAAAAGCCCCATAGGAAATCTGACCTTCCAATCAAAAGGCAGCTTTTTTCATATGTTACAAAGCATGAAAATAGAACCTGCTGTTGAAATAAATGATTGTAGCCACTGTTAATTGCTACAGCAGACCTGAGTCTGTCTCCCTGCACATGATCTGTCCTTCTTTTAGCACAGACAGTGGGGACATCATGAAACCATAGATGAAAAATGATTGGTGAATGATGTGGATACAAACTTTTTTTCATCATGCCGAGTGCTGCATGAGGAGCCTTAAAGGGTCATTTCACCCAAATTAGAAAATATATTTTCTTACTTACCTCTAGTGGCATCTAGCAATGTAGGAAATTTTTTTTTTTTGCCCAGGATTTGAGGTTTATGACACGACCGCAAAAACTCAATAATAATGTGTCTTTATAGAAACAGATTTTTTGTCGCTTTACATAAAACATTCTCAGAATGATATTTTACAGAAAAAACTGTGCAAACTTGGTTGCATTGGCATGGAGGCAATGTTTCTGAGGTGGATTTCTGAACAGCTGGGGAAAATAAAACCAAAACTAACTGCACATCTAGCTAGCATGTGACCTAAGTGAAAACACACTTAAGATACACTTTTTGCAATTTGGGTGACACAATCATCTAACTGCACAATATGTGTCATCAGCTTTACAAACAGCCACTCAAAAAGCAAAATGGCTTGTGTCCTTGGCTCAATTGGCTGTCCACACCCTCCTCAGAGATTATGAGAACCACTGGGAGGGATAGGTAGCTGTAGAACAACTCAAACAGTGGGTGCTGAGGTTTCAAAGTTGTCACATGCATGGATATTAAGATATAAAACATGTCTTTATGCTCCAGTTGAGGATTTCATGGTTAATGGTGGTATGTGGAGGACGATGATTGCTTCCAGATACCAGCAAAAGAGAGTGAGTGAGAGGGGAGGAGGACACCCTAAAAGAGTGGGGAGTGGTAGGAGTCTTGTGGACAGAGGCAGACTGGGGTTTCCGTTAGCCTTTTGGGATTTTACATTTACTTAGAAAGAAGAATTTCGATTTTCATGCGAAAGAAGGAAAGATTTTGGAATGTCAGTTAAGTGTCCTTGAGCAATGGGTTCATCCAACGAATGTCAGAGAAGACATGGTGCAAGCATAAACAGATGACACATGCCTGTAGATGCAACAAATGCAATACTTTTGTGCTTATTGTGTGTTTCCGAACATACAGTTTGCTTGTTCCTCAGGGTAATCCGGGAAAGCATGACAAACCGCATGACAGCTCAGCCCTATTCTTCCTGGCTTTCTGATAAATTTGGTTTTGAGCACTTTCCTTCCTGTAGGAGCTCAGCATGACTTTCAGCCAAAATTGTGTTACGGCTGAAACCCCAGCAGATACCACGGCTGTGTGGTTGGCACCACGACTGTGAGCTGACTCCCCTGGTGACTCCTCTTTGCCTTTACCCTCCCAGTGTTGCATTAGTGTACAATAGTACAGAAGCCTGCTGTCTCTCTAGATGTGTGTCACTGTGAACAGCATCCTTTCATCTGTGTGGGAGGCCAAGCTTGGATACATCAGCTGCACCTCTGGATCTCCATGTTTGCTGTGTTTCATTAAGATAGCTTATTATGTATTTGAGCAACATTCATAATAAGATTTACAGCATAGAATGTGATTTGCACGAAGAAGCTGTTGTGTCAGGCGAGACCAGTTCAAATATTGTTTCTGGTCTTTGTGTGGTCTGATAAAAAGCTTCCAAAGGAGAACTCATTCTGCATAAAGCACATTTTGCCTGAATGTGTTTAACTTGACATATATACGGTTCAAGAGCACCAGATAAACTGTTTTGCAAATCCAGCCTGTGAGGAAATGACATTACTCTTAAACAAGAATAAAACTGAGTGGTGATTGGACAGGTGCTCTGTGTGTACATGTCCTACATCTGTAACCTTTGGGAGGCATTTGTCTGTGTTTGTGCAACAGCACAGCAGTTACTGTTATCATGGTCCCCGAGAGACTGGTTTGTGAGCCAGAGGTGATGGTGAGAAGAGCAAACATACCTCCCTCCACCTGTTGGTTTTCCAACTGGGGCAGCCCTGGGCCCGACAGGTCTTCTGTGTACGAGGCCGAGGCAGATGACTGCAGTGCTCCTCATCAATTGTGGTTTGGTTTTGATAAACACAGACTATCTCCCGCTGCTTGGTCCCTCGACCACAAGTCACAGAACACTGGAGAAGAAGAGAGAGGGGGGATGAGGTGAATTTGAAGAAATCATTTCTTTATCTTATAATTACTTCTTTTTGAGTCATTTATTAGCTGTAAAATTCTTTAATTTACAGTCAGTGATTTGAAGAAAAAGTTTAGTACATTATAAAGTAGCGCCATTAAAAACTGAAAATCTCTTTTATTTTAGCCAAGAGCCTAAACATCATTACGCAGCAAAAATGTTTCTGTCAGTACTACAGGGTTTAGACCTCAACACAAAAGCACTTGCAGCATTTCATGGCCAACTGAGCACGCTGCAAACAAATTTCAGCAAAATAACCCAAAATGGATTTCACTGAAATCTTTTGTCAAACACTGTCACACTGATGGAGCACAGCCAACTATTTAACCTGTAAACAGAGGAATTACTTTTAGAGCTGCTGTGAACAGCAGAGTCTGAAGAAAGAGGAAGAAAAAACATGCAGAGCGAAACATGGATACATCCGCATGGCGAGACAATCATCTGGTACCAATAAGGCACCCACAAATACTTCAGCAAAGCTACAGAGACAGTAGCGAAGAAGAAGGAGGAAAAAATATAATGGCAAAAAGTAGACACCCCGATGAAAGCCCTGAAAAGGTCTTTGCATGAGATAGTAGCTGATAACAGAGTCCTCCTTCCCCTTGAGGCCAGTCTACTATTTGTGATTGATGACTGAGCACCTCAATTCAAAGCCAAGACGGACAGTTACATTTTGTCATAGCATATTTTCCAGTTCAGATAATAAACATTATATTGCATTGTTCTCTAATTAGGGTGTTGCATAACACTAAATGCATGATTTTTTTCTGTGTGCTGATGACACTACAGATGATGGGACTATGAAAAGTAGAATCCAAATGGACATTTGTATTAAAGAGTGTTTCTTTTCTTCCTTCCATTTCTAGAAACAAACAAATAGAAAAAACATTTTTTCTTGTTAAAAATCCTCCTGATCATGGTTTGAACATCCATTAAAACACTTTAATTAAAGCCACCTCTGGTAAAGTGTGCTGTGGACAGTGTAACACAACATACACATACAGCACATACATTATAATTATCAAGGCATTTTAAACACAGGGCTGGCCCAGCTGACAGGAAACATCAAAGAAAAGGCCAGAGCTGAGTGACTAGTCCTGACTGTGGCAGATTCCCATATCCGCTGCACACTCACTCAAAAATGATAACAGAACTCCCTCTACCTTCAAGAGCAGAGACAGGCCAACATGTTGGGGGGTGGGGGAGTGTTTGTGTGTGCGTGTGTGTGTGTGTGTGTGTGTGAGGGGGGAGAGGGGGGGTACTAGCCCCTCCTTTCTGCTGTAAAAGCTGGAGGAAAAAAGAGAAAGAAAAAAGGGAAGAAGAAAGGAAATCGCAGCCATACGGGCTATGCTCCCCAAGCTGAACTGTATCTGCATTTTACCAGTGAGAGAAAAGACGCCATATGGTGATGTGCTCCTCCCTCTACCCTGCCAGCCTCATCTGTCAGCCATTAGTCGGGTTGGTAATACAGAGCATGGAGAGTTGGCACAGCGCATGGGACCACAGGACAGCTTCACCTCTGAGAGCAACAAGAGGGCAGGGACTCGGAGACCTCTGCTTCACCCACCTACTCCTGTGCTGATTCACTCACCAGCACCAGCACCCACTCAGGTAAGACTATTCCTCTAATCACTTACATGCACTTTTTAGTGACAAAGTTACTGCCTACTGTCACTGCTGCTCCTCTTTTTTCACTAACACTAACAAAATAGTGGTGCCTGCATATAGAGAAAATCACATTTTAATATAGACATTTGTCTTTGGAAATGTGTGCATTATGATAGCATTTGGTACTTTTACTGATGTAACATTAATATTACATGTACATGTTTTCTTTTATGTATGCTGTTTGACTTATAGAGACTGGTGTTCTGGTGTTATTCTAATGTGTATCTGAGTTGTTAGTGTTCTGAATGTAAATTTAGGTCCTCCAGACAACTTTACCATAAAGGAAAATAAAAAGGTTTCTTGAAAAAAAGCAGCACATAAATCAAAGAGTCACACAGTAAATGAAACACTCTTGTGCCCTCCCACATTGTCCCAGCAATGAATTTCACATAATTAGGTAGGTTAAATCTAGCATAATCTGGTGAGGTTCATCTAGGCATTAATGGATTACTACAAAATGGAAAGACTCAACCACTTTAGTGCTTTAGTGCAAGGTTGAAAACCAGCCAAGTAAAACATCTTTTGTGCAACAGGTATTTTCCCAAGCTGAACAGAGAAAGACATAACTGATAGTTAAAGCTGTGTGCAACAAACATGCAGCTCTTATGCTACTTAGTGGCTACAAAATGGAATTTCTTGATCTGATAAGATTTTCACACGCTACTGGAACAAATGACATAACTGACTGCTGAACTAGACCCAGCTAATTTGTGCCTTTTATGCTTGCAATAGGTGTCTGATATTGGTTACACTTAGGAAATATAATACTTACAGACAGAGTTTTTACACCATAACCTCTAACCTGATAATTAGACTGACATTAGATAGTCTTTTTGAACACCTGGCTCATGTCTTTGACTAGGACTGGCAGGCAGCAACCCCAAGATGACCCCATCCACTCTTTTACTGTGGCGAACAGGTAAGCCAATAGGAAACTGTTAGTAATCCTAAAGAAACCTGTCTAGAGTTTAAATAGCTGTCACTCAGCCAATATGGCAATCAAAGCAGCTGACACTGTACAGTACCTCACAGAGAGAAGGTAAATTCCACCAAATCAACCTCAGACCAACACTGTTTTGTGTGTAAATGTGCATTCATTTGATCATTAAGACCTTCTGAGTGAAAATATATATTACTTTGAGAATGATAATTACATTATGAATGTTTGTTTGGTGATAAAAGCCAAAATCTGTGTTTTGAAAACAATGGTTTAAGTTGGGGCTTAAATTCAACAAGGCCCTCTTGAATTTCATAATGTGAGAGATTTTGCTAAATAAAAATCCAGCTTTAACATCCATATGATTTTTTTTTCTGATCATCTCGGACAAAATAATTAAATTAAATTAATAATCAATAAATTAAAAATTAAAGAAAAGCTGCTAAAAGTCTATATAGACCACAAATGAAAGCACCTTGTTGTATGCTTCCTATATTTAGTGGTTCTAGGAGCATATCTTAAAATGTGAGTGCCAAGGTCGAATTCCGATCACATTGCAGCATGCTTGCAGTGCAAGTGGATGGTAATACCAAGCATATGGTAACTGCAGTTACATACACTCTTCAAAGGAGCTCTGAAGTGACCCGGAGCAAGAACAAACTTGCAAGTGAAGACTGTGAAGGGAACGTAGAATTATACAAGGCTGTGAGCTACAGTCTGTTCAAACAAAGTTGCCATCTGCGTGGTTGAAAAATGCTTAAGCAAAATCTTAAGTTTATGATGCAAAAATATAATCTATACAACAAATCAAGGAAACAGCAAGTGACAGCTGGGAACTGAATGCACTTTCAGGTAGACTCGTCTTTTGTCACAGCTTTATCAGCATCACCATGTTGTCTGGTGCTGAGATTCCAAATTCAGATCAGAGAACGATAGAGACAAGGTGGGCCACAGAATATTCAGGCTTCTTTTTTGTTCTTGCTCTTGTTTTGCAGGGAGGTTTCAAAGACACAAGTCAAAACAACACATGTTGTCAACATGGGAACAGCTGGTAAGAGCGGTGTCATGGGGCCTAGGAATGTCAAGAGTCATAGATCTTTTATCCATCAAGCCAAAATAACCACACAGACTTGTTTGAAATAACACACAGAAGCAATGAGAAATCCTAACATTTCTGTATGCAACTCGTCTCATGCTATAGAAATCATACGATGATGCAAATACATTCATAAGAAAAATACGGGCGTATTTTGTTTTCCAGTAAAGTAACAGCAACAACTGATAATTTGCAGATAATACAAGTTGATTCTGTTCTGTTATTATGTTATTCACATGATTGTATGTATACTTCTATATATAATTCTATTATGTAATTTTGCAGTATATTCTGCACGCCTTGCCACCTTTAAAGAGTCAAACAAACAACCAGCTGAGCAGGCGTATACAGTTTCCTTTTTGAGTCAGTACAACTCAGTAAAGATACACCGAGTGATCATAAGTCAAAATGAAATGACAAACTGGAGTTTTCCCGTTGGTCTAAACATTCCACTTTTCCCATTAGCATGTGACACTCAAACATCCAGCACTGCTCAGATGACTACCATGCTACGGATGAACATAAAGAAAAAGAAATAACTATAGAAAGAACAGATGACAGAAAATCTTTGATGTCCGAACATGAAAAATATAAACGGCACAGCAGCCAAACAACATAACATAAAGTTATAAAGTAGTGATCTTTGACACAGGACATCTAAGTCTAACTCCGTCTTCCTGCTAAAGTTACACAGCTGCTTTTCCAATCTGTCATGACAACTAGTTTGCCACAGCTTGCAAACAGGAAAATACGGGAACGCTCAAGCAGCTGAGAAGACCTTAATCCTGGATTTGTATTTATTTAGTGTTGTTTTTCCTTTCAGAGCACACTGAACATTAAAGAAATCTACAGCTGCAATGGTTATTAGTAATTTTGACAATTCGACTCATAAAGTCAAAGATTTGATGGTTTCAGTTTCTAAAATGTGAGCATTTGTTGCTTTGCTTTCTCTGGTGTGTTGTTCAGACAAAACAAGCTGCTGCAATGAACTCTGGGAACTGGATAGGAAATTTTTCACTATTTTTACAGACAAAATTACCATGTGAGGAATTGAGAAAATAATTCATATTAATAAATAAAGCTTAAGAAATAATGATGACAGTTTGCAGTTGCAGCCCTAAAAAATACAGTGCATAAAAACACAAGGGTGGATTTTGCCTATACTGAAGAAATACTGAAGGAGTGAGTGAAGACATAACTCTGATTAATACCACGTCAGGCACTAACTCCCATCTGTAAACCAGTGGCTCTGCTAACACATAAGATGAACAAGTAGAAACAGAGCAGGCAGGTAGTTAGCTCACATGGCGCATACAGCACACGCAGTCCACTAGTTCGACACTGTGATGTAGCTAAAGCATCTCATATGTTGGAGCTGAAATAAATGACTATTAGCTCCCTGTTATTTAAAGTGAGTTGGAATACCCAATCTATCACTGGCTCTCTCTCTTAACAGGGAAAAAGCTGATGTCGAGTCCCCAAACTCCATTTCACTCCATCAACTTCACAACTCTGACGGGCCTGAACAGGACCAGGCCCCAGCAAATCTAAAGTGGCAGCTTCATGTGAGAAGGATATATG
This sequence comes from Mastacembelus armatus, assembly GCF_900324485.2. Lineage (NCBI taxonomy): Eukaryota > Metazoa > Chordata > Actinopteri > Synbranchiformes > Mastacembelidae > Mastacembelus > Mastacembelus armatus. The sequence goes on along the minus strand of NC_046638.1, from coordinate 6,670,917 downwards.
TTTGAGTCTTAGAGAAGTGACTCCTAAAGGCTTAAAAGCACTTTATAAAACTTGACCAGGCTGAGGAAAAGCAGACGCTCTCTGCTTATGTCAACGTGAGGCCATGCTCCCTATCAGTCGATGGGCTTGGGCTAGACCAAACTAAATACTTCCAGACATTCATGCCCTGTCTCCTCTTGTTTTATCTCACTGCATCTGTGGTGAGCACCGATCTCCATCAACTAGAGTGGCTCCTCTCATCATTACTTCAACTGTCCAGCACACATTCATTTTGGTTTTGAGTCAACTCTTATTGTTTCAGATGAAGCTTTTCTCTTACAGTAACAGCTTTAGTGTCCTCTTTAACTGCTCTCTAAACTGCTATGAATTAAGGGGATGTTTATGCAAGTGCTGGCAGAGAAAATTTATATTACAGTGCACAATAAGTTAAACATTTCGTCATATTATCCAACTGCTTGACCTGAAAGACACTTCCATCCCCAATGTGTAAGCTGTGCTGGGATCCAAATATTTTGAATCTTTAAATAACATCTCATAGCATCTGCTTTTCTACCTCCCAGGTCTTAATGCTTTGCCAAAATCTGTAGACCATAGTGCTTGACTTTTAACCAGCAAATCATCAACTGAACTATTTTGCTTTCTCTCAAAGGCACAAATGAAACCTTATCTCCTGACTCAGATTTAAATCAAAGCCATGAGAAGAACCTAGTGAGGACCATGAGGGACCACTTCAATTGCTCACACTCAATTGGCATATGGGCAGGATCAGGAAACACAAGCCCAATGATGTCACAACCAACTGACCCCAGGGTGACAGGTTTGGTGAATGTTCTTGCCCACTGCCCTCAGGGCAAAGTAAAGAATGTCAGTGTTGTGCATGTGGATTTCATTTCAATCAGCATGATTAATTCACAGATGCTGAACTGCAGTCCCCCCCTCCCTCCCCCATGGGAAACCCACTCTCGACAGGAAACGGTATGTTTTTGTTAGCAACAAACAGGCATAAATTACTAAATTGACGCCTTGGTTGCCACTTTATCACACACTGCCTTATTGTTGCTCCAAGGGCATGTTTGACAATAACATTGCTTTTAAGGTATCATTAGCTAATGATATTTACATTCTAAATAGTTCATGTTCAACTGTGTGTCTACTATTTGTATTTTGTGTAATAAATTTGATAGTTGTTTTGTGTGTTTTCTTTTATATATTTTTCCATATATATTTAAGATGACGTGTTCTGTTGACCTATATTGAAAAAAATGAATAGAGCTTTCATATTTATGTATTTAGAGTTTCTGAAGCTGTCACTGCAAGATTAAGTATGAGCAAGAATCCAGGAGAAGAATGGGCAGATTTCTTGCCTAAGACTTAAAACAAACTGTAGAGAAGATTGCAGCTGTAAATAATCTTAATGTAAATAAATAGTACTACAGTATAAATAGTAGTACGGCATAATTAATAAAGCCATTTCCCTATTACATACAGTTAGGCGTATTTCCTCTGAAATTTAAAAAATACATTAAAGAAATGGCTTGACTAAAATATATCTATATAAAAATATATCTGACAATTTCATTCCCCAAAGGAGATTAAACTACAATAGGGGATTCTTTGGGGGAGATATGTTTTGTATGCATGAGATGCATATTTTCCTAATAAAATTTTTGATATATTGTAAAATCCTAATGACAAAATTCTATCACAGGGATATCATTCATTTACAGTGAATGCAAAAAAATTACATTGGTGTAAAAAAATGAAAGGTTTTCCTTTTTGGCATAGAAAACTATTTTGGTGATACTACAAAGAGAAGAGGTTATTATGTAAGGTAAGACACAATCTCAAGCCATGAAAAATACTTTGACAAAGTTACGTAATATTTAATCCCACTTGGACCCTGTTATCACCATCTACAAGCGCAGCTGCTACTACTAAAATCTGCTGTTGAACAATGTTTGGTTTTCTTAACTGATTTAAATTGAAAAATTGAAGGCTTTCTACAAAATATTTATGACTGTAATTTTATAACCAATGTTTCTTTATTAATTTGGTGCAAGATGCATAGTTGCTTTACATAGAACTATACTTGATGAACGCTTCACTGCAGTTTGTAAACCACAGTGTTCTTGTAGAATCCAGCACTATGGGCTATTTTAAGCTGCTTGAAGCATAGAGTAATATAAAATTAAATAACTGCATTTTGGAATATACTGCCTAGGTTCTCACAGAAGTGGTTTAAAAAAAATCAGTAATATATACTGTGTAATGTAATGTGTTTATTCCCTCAAAGAACTGCCTCCTTTAAATAAAGCAGGACAGTATGACATTCATGTATAATTCAATCAGCAGTATGATGTAAATATTGGCATTTTAGGGCCTGTTTTTGGATCTCCTCAGGTAAACAGCATGAATTAATACCAATTATTGTTGTAATAAGAGTAACACTGAGTCTCTCTCCTGCCAGATGCATTACAGAGACTTCCATTAATACAATGTCAAACAGATGTGCCACCCAGCGCCAAAGTTTGACTTGGCCTGTGTATGTTTTCTCCAGGGAGATTACAAAATAAAATGTTAAAATGCATAAAAGGAAAAGGCCCGCAGTGTTTTTACACTACATTATGCCAAGGTATGTAAAGTACTACAGATACTAAACAGATTTTAAGTATACCCCCAAAGACTGAATTATTATAAGTCTTACTCAAAAAGACCACTAAATAGGATGAAGTCAATTGAGGGTCAAATACCAAACAACCACATGCTGTAATGACCTACAGTCTTTTTCTTTAAGCTATGTCCACTAACTCACTTATACCCCATATGCTGCAAAGACATACTGTTCACAGATTGCATGTACATGGTGTACCTCTACTAAAACTGTTTTGCAAGAAGCAATAAAGTATATATTTAAAGTATTACTTTTTTGTGTACTGTGTTATTTTGTTTTTCCATCCACTGTACCCTAGTGAGACATTTGTATGAGTTATATTTCTTCATAATCCTGAACCATAAATTGTTCTCCTCCTTTAGAGTAAATAACAATTACCAAAGCTGTTAAAGGTACAATCCTGTATTTTGTTTTCCAGTAAATTTATGCATTGAGAAACAACACATATTTCACAGTTATGTTTCTTTAATAATCTTTACAGTGGAAAAAAGCTAATTCAACATATTTATGTATTCTTGCATGTGAATGAAATAAATAGCAAAAAACAACAACAATGAACCAAAATATGCAAAATAGAGTTCCCTCTTGAGATTTGCAACTCTGTACCACAGGGTTAAAAAATTAAGCAGTGGAAGTGAAACTGCCATGTGTGAGTGACACACAGCGAGAGGAGCAAACAAAGCGAACAAAGAAGGAGACAGACGTCCTTATTGGAGAGGATACCAACATAAATACAGACCTAAGTACAACACTTCAATTGAAATATGTGTCATGATCATTTTTAAAGATATTATTTGCATTGCTAACATGTCACATTTTAAAACATGTCACAAATTGGTTGCAGGAGCCTGAGTCAAAGTCAGAGAATGAATGGCAGCATTTCACTGCCCTCTCTGAATAAATGTTACATGTTTTTTGTATATCTTCAGGTTGGGTTTGGTCTAAAATGTTCCTAATTACACCAGTAACCACACCTCACTGTGATGTCATAGTGTGCCGACACAGCCAGGAACAGAGCAGTACATTACTGCAACATGATGAAGGCTCAAAACCACTGAAGGTCATCACAAGCAAGATTTCCAGCTGGTGCTTAGTTTCCCTATAACAAAACAATAAGAACAGCTACTTCTAAACATAATGACAAGCTAATGCTATTATGCATGAACAATTTTTACCTTGCCTTCCCAGTTGCTTAATGTTTTATGCTGGATATAAATTATGTAAATGTATATTTATTCATTAAAAAGTGCCAACACTGCTCAGTGGGATTTTCCACCCCAAAAGGGCCCTCAAGGTAGCAATGGGGTTATCAGATTACTGGCAGGGTCACGTGACCCCAAAGACGTGGCTCGAACCAAAGTCGTTACGATGATATGTTCGTAAAATGACAAATAATTCAAGTAAAGTGTTACATCATTCTAAATTGGAGCAGAACATTAAAGCAGAAACAATTAATAATTGAAATCGAAAACAAATAATTAATAATTAATAATTAAATTAGTTTAATTAGACAAAATTAAGTTTAATTTGAAAAACAAAATCCTTCAGAAATACAAAAACTGTCCAGAAGAACAAACAGACACAGGAACGAGTGACTAAAACCTTATGAAGTAGAGGTATCTGTGTGCTTAGGTTTGTTCTGACAATGATGAATGAATGCTGATGACGAATGGCTCAATAGTAACCTTGATTTACTGTACTGACAGTTTCATGTTCAATTAGCTGCATTGATGCTGCTACTGACAGAATAAATAAATTCACTCTAAGCCTGAAGATATGATACAACTCTATCTTCATGATACCAAAAATGCACCATTATATAATGTAAAATTGAATAGCACCTTATCAAGAAGACAGGCAAGACATCACAGTATCACTATAAAATACATGCTAACATTGTTTCTGTTCATGTGACCACCTGAACAAGAACAACTGGATTAAAACTGAGATTGACTTCTTTTCATAGATGTGACAATCAGATTAAATCCAAATTCTCCACTGGTCCCACGAACACATAAGATGGCTTAGTTGTGTAGAAAGTAAGAACAAAGTCAAGAAAGATGTTTGAATGGCTACAGTGTATTTACCTGCATTTACGCCTGATTCCTCTGTGCTATCATCTATATAATTTACCAGACAATATACTTTATCCAAATTATATTCATAAATTCTATTTAAAAATTATTTACTATATTGTTAACTTTTTTATGGCACTTTTAATTTAGCTCTGGGAAACTGTTGACTAATTTAAATGTTGTTTTAGACTTTTCTTTGGTTTTGTGACAGTGCACCTGGTTTCAGGGATTTTAATGTAACAGAGGAAGCCATTCAATAACTCATTAAAAAACACATCAAAAATACAAACGAAGCATGATTTGAAAATATTTTCCTCTGTACAAACCGTAATGACTCATAGAAAGATATGAGAGGTCTGACCAGGAGCACCAGTGACAATATTAAATATTCAGTAATGAAAATTAACTAGCTGAAAAATAAAAATCATACTGTACAAAGTTACATATACAAAATACACTGACAGTCATTGATTTGTTTCTGCTGAATAAAGGTCATAAAATTAACTCTTATACACAAATATACACTTGTGTACTTTGAATACAGGGTGAAGTCAGCAAAAAGGACTGAGTATTTACTTCACGCCTCTTATATGAAATAAATATTTTCTGGAGTTATGCCTCTATAATATATGAGATTTCTGGACAACACTGTCTTGATTTAGAGGTTTGAATCTGGAGCCTTGGCTCAAAGTAAGATCCATGTGTTTTTAATGATCCTCCAAGTGGAGCGGCATTGTGTTTTTGTGTATTTTTCCTTTTTTTCTTGATTTCATCGGCCCCATGCCACTGCAGGGCCCATCTGGGTGGGCTGGAGCTGGTGTGCCAACTGTGGTGCTACATATCCAGTACCCACCCTAAGAACTACTACAGCTTTTGGCTAAAAACACACTCAGAACACATGTCTGTAGTCATTTTAGCACACACCATGTTTACTCACAGTGATGCACCCTCAGTGATGAAGATAAGTGTTGGAGAAAAACGAGTTAGTACTATCGTACCGGCTTCCATGGTCGACGGTGCCAGGTGGCAGAGCCTGGGCAGGGCTGCAGATTGCACTGCTCCATGTCTGGTGGCTTGTCCAGGATGTCACAGTTGTAGTCGATGAGCCTCTGACCATTGGGCCTTTGACACACCACCAGGCGAGTCCTCCTTCCTCCACCACATGTCTGGGTGCACTTAGGTTAGCAAACAAAAAATTATGTTTAATAATGTTATACTGTTTAATTAAATCACATTATATAATCATGTGCTTCAGCAGGAAATTATATTAGGGTTCCAAATGACTAAAGTAAAGAGTCTGACAAAAGCTGTTTTGAACTCAAAATAAAAGCTCACCTCTCCCCAGACACCATAGTTCCACAGAGGACAGGGCCCAGAGTCACAGCTCTTAGACTCGGCAGGTTTGACTCTCTCATCACAGTAGCTGTTGCTGCGTCCCTCAGCATCCTGGCACACAACCACTCGCCTCTGGAAACCTCCAGCACAGGTACTGGAACACTGCAATGCATACAATGCATACACAATATCCAATGATGATCACAACACATGCATACACAAATGTTCCTACAAGGCAGAAATGCATTGCCAAACCATCCACCCACCAAACAAAGCCATGGATACAGATGAAGGTTCCAGAAAGCACTGCTAGATGAGTGTGCAAGAACCTATCTTCTAGTGTTATTCTTCAGAGCTGGTTGATTTGTGACACACCCTTTCTAATACTTAAGTATTTACTCAAAGGGTATACCATTTCTGACAAAAACCAGAACAAGACAGGTGCACATAAACAAACAAGAAGAGAAATGCATACACAATACATAACCTGTTATACAGAATTTACCAAGACCAAACCCAGCTGCACTGTTTAAAGTTGTTTTCCTAAGATGGAAAACATCAGCCCATGAAAGACAACTGAAAGACTGAAGAACACAGCCTTGAGCAGAGCAGTGGGTATTCTTTGTATCCAATTAAAAAGACACATCTCCACTGTCAGTGGGAGTGAGCACATTCAGAGCTCTCTGAGTGTGAGGGAGGACAGCACACATTGAGCCTGAACAGCAGTGCTTCCAGTCGGGTCGATTATGTGAGACTGAACAGCGTACTGGAATGAATGCCTCTGCTGAGGAGATTTAAAATGGTAAAATTTTCTCAGTATTAAATTGATTTCTAAAATGCAGATCCACAATAAAACACTGAGGTCTTTTGATGAATTAACAGCCATATTGTTAACTGACTTGCACGCACACACAAACATAATCACAAACCTGAGCGAAAGACCAGATACTGTAAAACAGTTGTGGATAACATAACTCATAACATCATTTGTGCTGTGCTATGTAACTTTGTTTTGTGCCACCACCACACAACGTATACTGTATGTGAGAAAGTTGGTGTGGCTCTACAAAGGAATTCCATGTTAAAATTCAAAGCTGCAGATGTTAAATGCAGATTCATAAATAACAAAATGTGAACTTGCTCAACAAAACAGCATTCTGTCTGTATTTGAGCCAACCAGATTCAAGGCCAAGAACATTAAAACCCTTAACAGTCCTGATCCATTTGGGTTTGTTCCATCCATCCATCATCTATACCCACTTATTCCTTAACCAGGGTCACAGGGATCTGCTGGAGCCTATCCCAGTTCTCTTTTGGGTGGAAGGCAGGGGTCCACCCTGGACATGTCACCAGTCCATCACAGGGCCACACAGAGACAAACAACCTCACACACTCACACTCACTCCTATGGGCAATTTAGAGTCACCAATCAACCTGACATACATGTTTTTGGACTGTGGGAGGAAACCGGAGTACCTGGAGAAAACCCACACAAGCACAGGGAGAACATGCAGACTCCACACAGAAAGTGTGCTAACCACTCAGCCACCACGCTGCATTTGGGTTTCTTTTTAATGTAAGTGAGCATTTTTATCTTAATTGAAAAGTATACAAATTCTAACAGTGCTCTTTAGCCAAACATACTGAGCCCCAGGGTCCAGTTCTCCACTGGTTGTCTGCTGATGGCACATTCCAACTGCTGTGGCCAGGATGGTGCCCTGGGTCCTGGGGATATCCGTAGGGCTGGTCATTGATGCGTTGGCGGCGGTAGATAGAGGGGCAGGGTGTAGCAGTGCACTCTTGTTCTGTTGCAGGCTTCTCATCTGGGTCACAATAAGCCTGGTCCACTGGCTGGTGGTAGTTAGAACAGACCACCTGCCTGGTGGTTCTTCCCACACCACATGTCACTGAACACTGTGGCAAGGAAGGAAGAACCAAAGTATAAAAAACACAAGTTTATGAGTGGGACTGCCAGTAATTCATTTTTTTATTAATTTATTGATTAACTTTTTGTTCTGGTTCTGACATTTCACATTGAACACTCTCTCACTCTCCCACAGGTAGAAATCTCATTTAAGGTAAAGGCTCAACTACATGGTCTGTATTGCTGTGAGAACCAGACACCAGACAGATGTGATGTGTGGATATGACTGTAGTGCACTGGCAACCTGCCTTTAAATAAAATATATTGATTCTACGCTTCAAACAGTAAATGTCACAGTATCTGCATATTTAATCTTTGTTTACCATCTCCCAGCTTGTATTCCTGGCTGACCTTGTCTACTTGGTTTCCCCAGATTTATTTCCCAAATGAAAATTGCATAGGAGATTTTCCAGGTTCTAAATCAAGCCTAAGTTTGGGAAGTGTTCTTTTCATGCATTGTTCTCATGTATTGCTTCACAATATGAAACCTTGTGATCTTAATCCCACGAGTCTGTAACTATGAATACAACAAGAGTAGAAATCAACTTAATATGACATGAACTTCATGAACTTAAGACTCTTCTCCCAGACAAACTGCATTTGGACTTTACATTTAAAAACTGTATTTCATGCAAAGATGTTGTATTCTTAAAATATGGACTTTTTAACTGGCAGTTAAAACTTTTGTTGAGATCATGAAGAGTATTTCCTTTTTTTGCCAGCTGATGTTCACAAATCAAGACTTATGGTCCCAAGATCACAGCAGTACTATACACCCATTTAGTTTTAGGGTGATTTTAGCATTACTGAAAAAGATTAAATAACTGCTGCAAATCACTGCAGTAGAAAATATCTGTATTTACTGGACGCAGTGTTGGAAATTTTACTCACAGGCGACCACTCCCCAGCACGCCACTGGCCACAGGGGCTGAAGCAGGCAGACGACTCTGGGGGGCGGGGCAGGTGGGCACAGTATGACTCGTCAGCCACTCCTCCTTGCGCGTCTCTGCAGCTGACGTAACGGGCCCGCTTCCCCTTACCACAGGACACAGAGCACTGGAGGACATGCAGATGCAGGCAGGACTTAGATACAAATTTGTCTCAAAAAAAGACGATTATCAGTTCTTTGATTAATCACTGCTCAGTGAGAAGACTTTTATTCCCTGGGACTTGAGAAGATTTCCCACAATGCAAAAAAATCAAAGTTATACAATTGATTGCTTAAAACTGATTTTATCTAATTTTTTTCTCCCAAAGAAATGACCATTTCAACTAGAACTTGTTTCAAGGCACTTTTTTATTTTCAAGCTACAGCTGATGAGAAACAAATCTGAAAAGTGGACTGTATGAGACATGGGCTCAGGTTTGCTTCTTTGATAGTACATTTCTGTAATTATACTAATATTTGGCTTGATGGCTTATTTGAATCAGTATCATGTGTTCATGTGGTGGTACAAAACCAGCCCATCCAAACACATTTATAAGATTTACATTTTTCCACTGTAATTTCCCTGATCAACTTTCACCTGCTCATACGCTATAACTTTAACTATGTCATCTCAGTGGGGCACAATAGTAAATTTCTAAGGCGATGAATATTCAATGCAATCAAATGGCTCCAGCTTGAACAGGTATGTGACTATCCCACTCATATCGATGACACTCTAAAGAGGATGGCAGTTCTGCTGCTCAGCGGCATGCATGCATGTCTAACCCACACTGGGCCTGGCCTCTTTGACATGTGAGCTCACAAGGAATGACAGAAACCGTACACTTGTGTTTAGATTAAATCTGGTTTTCATTTGCAACAAATAACAATAGAGAGTATCAGACAGACAGAGGGGCCTCTCAGCCCAGAGAGTGGAGCCTTTGTGTGTGCGTGCGTGTGTCTCTATGTGTGTAAGTGTGTGTAAATGCAGCACAGAGTAAAAGAGACAAAGAGGATCATGGGCCAGCGCAGCATCTGAAGGAATTCTGACATAAGCAATGAATTTTAATATGTCAAATTTGTAAACACACGTGCAGAAGACCAATCATTACAAGAGTGTGGTTTCCTTCTATTTAACACACAGAAAGACACACAAACATGTACACAAGGTGAGTACAAACTGCTCCATCAGTATTCTCATATTTCGTTCTTTGTCAAAAACATAAGAAAGTCTGATCACAGAGCTAAAGGCCCTAAATGACCTAAGACCAAAACAGTGCAATAATTTGTTTACCATTTAGCAAATGTGCTTTGGTATATTCTTTGGTCATACAGGGTATACCTCCAGAATATAATGTTCTCTAACAGAGCATGTTTCTTTCCTTACCGCAGTCCAGGAGCCATATCGCCACTGAATCAGAAGCTGAGCAGAGTTGTCAGGGCGAGGTGTGCTTTGTGCCGGAGAGTGCCATGGACATGCCGGCATCTCACAGTCCTACAAATGTATACATACAATCACATTATAATGAGCGGCTATTCATACGAAAGTCTAAATTCTTTGACTCATCAGTGATCTGAATTTGGCACATCTGGGTGCAGGATTCACTGTAATATGTTAAATGATGAACTTCACTTTATCTGAGCAAATAAGAAATTTTTGACAGTCATTATGAGTTTTCTTTTACCTGACTGTCTCTCGGTCTTGCTGCAGCATTGCACTCTCTGTCATCTAATGTGTCACCATAGTCCCCTGACACACACCTCACAGCTCTCATCTGGTAGCCATGGCCACAGGTCACTGCACACTGAAAGACAAATCACACACATACATTCACATGCACAAACCCAAACAAAGAAAAGTCCAGTATATCCAATCCTGATATCTCAAGCTCTACGTATGTTAATGTTGACATCTTAGACGGGGCCTGGGTCCAGGTCCAGCTCAGCAGAGCACACCTAGGGTTATGTATATTCACATACACACCCACAGTCTCAGCTTGACTCTTTCACAATTTTTCACATACACACAAGGAGCTATGGCCATGTTTAGGTACATAATGAGAACAGAGGAAGTGCCACAGGATAGGTTTATTTGAGCAACATATTATTATTACACAGCTATCAATGAGCCAATACATTCCAGATCTGTAAAAACCTCTATATGACTTCATACATGAGCGGGTTTAATCTACAATGTATAAACTAAACGTAAGATCTCCATTTACACGTTTCAGTGAGTTTGTGGTTTAGTCTAACAGGACAAAATCTATGCAGAAACAGAACAAAGGTGTGTGCGTATGTGTGTGTGTGTGTGTGTGTGTGTGTGTGTGTGTGTTCACTCTGTGCATAAGGTTTAGCCTGACAGGATATGAGGGAAAAGTGAAAGTGCCATGTAGGAAATGGCAGCTGAAGTTAGAGCACACTCCTCTGCAAGTCGCTGGTCTATCAGGTTACATGCACACATAAACTGGAAATGTATATTGTGACTCCTACACACCATATTCTCTCTTTTTGACCACACACACATGCACACACACAGAGTAACAGCCAGAGAGCCAAACTCCTCGACAGCAAGCCACACATGCTACCCATTTCCTAAGTCAAACACAGCATCAAGTCACCTCAATGCAGTGAGTCTATGTCTTATCTGTGTCTGTGTGTGTGTGTGTGTGTGGACTCACCGCTGCCCAGACGCCAACCTGCCAAGACGCACACTCAGGCAGCTCACAGCTCCCCACAGTGGGTGGTTTGCTAGATGGGTCACAAAAGTGCTCATTCAGTTTTTCATCCCCAGCTCCCATGCTGCAAGACACTTGCCTGTGCCTCATCCCCTTCCCACAAGTAACCAGGCACTGTTAGGGTGAGGGGGGGTCAGGGGGAGAAAAAAAATATCATGAATGAATGTGTGTACAAGTGGACATCCCAAATAAGACATTCCACTCTTACAAAAGAGGTCATTATACATTTCAACAGTATTACAGCAGCTAAAATGATCACTGTAGTGAAGGCAAGTTTAATAGTTTTGTTGAATTTTGGGGACTCCTTCTGTGTGGATCTCTTCAGGAGATTAAATAATAGCCTTTATGTTTTCTTGCTGCATTTGTGTGTGTGTGTTTCTGTGTGTGACCATATCTGAAAAATCTAAAATAACAAGGCCCGACCTCGCTCCACTCGCTGATAGTCCATGTTGGACATGGATGGTCGTTGCAGGTTTCAGTAACTACCCTCTGGTATTCGTTGCACTCCCTGTCTGCCAGCCGTCTACCCAGGTTGTTCATACAGTAAGACTCTCTGCTGCGGCTCCCATGTCCACATGTCTTAGAGCACTGTCGATGACAATAAGTCAGGCATGTTCAACCCACTCATCAACCATTCTGTATCCCTTCAAAAATGGATCCAACAATAATAATAGGAATAAAATAATGGCATAAATCTGATATATTCTTAGTTCAAAACCATTTAGATGGAAAAGTATGTACAACATGCAATATTACACATGCATCAAAAAAATAACTAATCCTTTCATGTAAATCTTGCGGTGACTGTACCTGTGACCAGGCACTGTACTGCCAGCTCTTCAACAAACAGTCCCCATGGCAGGGCTCTCTAGTCTGAGGTTTTGCAATGTCTCCACAGACATTAGCCTCCATCCGCTCACTTTGCCGCTTCACCAGGCTGAACTTCATACACTGAACATCCATGCTGCTGTAGCCTGGACCACATTTAGCAGAACAGTCACTCTTTCCAGCAATATGCCACCTGTATGAGAAGAGACACCGAAAAATGTTTGACTGTTTGTGAGCTGCAGGAATTTAAGTTGACAAAGTATGTGTGTGTTCTTTGTGCATTAATGCACACCTGACTTCACAGTCAGTGTTGCAGGGCTCAGTAAGAGCAACAGGACGAGGTAAATGTTCGCAGCGTTGGTCTGATACCTCAAGGTGATCGCTCTTACGCACACATACCACTTTTCGCCTTCGCTCACCTACAGAAGCACACACATATGCACACAAGCATATAAGAATAAAGAATAAAAGAATAGCAAGATTCAAATGAGACAACATGTGCCTTAAATATAGGGCAAAATATCTCCTTAACTAGTCTAGACCAGCTTTTTGACATTCACTCCTTCACCGAACAGCCTTAACGGTCTGTGCTGTTTTCAGACACCACAAACACATCTCCTTACTGGTTCCTGCTGTGCACACTGACTCAGGGGGATCCTGACTAGCTTGTTTCTGAAAAGGGACATTTGAGGAGTTTAGTTAGGTTCAGGGCCAGGCTAAGGGCAAGGGGATGGCCGATGTGACTGGCCATGGTCACAGTGCCAAGAGGGGAATTTAAAGGAAAAGGGTAGTAAGAGCTAAAGGTTTAAAGGTAAAAGGTTTCTGTTCATTTCACAATTTTTCACAGACAACATGTCTCCATAGTGAAACATGTTTCTTCACAAAAGCAAATATTCCATTTTGTGAAATAACAATGACTCTAAAACTACATGGAATGTGTATTTCTGCATGTATCAGTACTACACAAAAGCTCTCTGATTAAATTGTGCAATTGCAAAGCTTTTTAAACTCCACTGAAGCAAACGACAAGTTCTAATATTTTTCATGTGTGGAGATTTGGAAGCCAAGCTAATATCTTACCCTGACAGACACGGTTGCACTCGAGCCAGGACCCTGAGGGATCCCACACAAACTGCTCCCTGTGTTCCTCAATGGGTATGTTGAAGGAGTAACGGACATCTGGGTTATACAGATTTCCCACACACAAGACCTGTGGAAGCAATGGCAGGAACAGCAAAGTAGAAAAATTTAACTATGCTTTGTTTATCATCTCTAGGTCCACACAGAGGTATGATTTAGGAATCTAGCATATAATGTTACTGAGCGAGAAAAAAACTAAACTTTTACAGAGATTGAATTGATTGATTAAAATCGTGTGACAAGAAGCAAAGCAGAAAAATGTACAGTATACCTAAAACAACTAAGCATGATGTAATTAAATATAATTAAAAACACACAGAAGTCTTCTCTTAATTACCTGCACAATGAGCTCCTCTTCTATACGGTCAGTGCAGTTGATGCGCTCCACTTTTGTGTCTGACCCACTGTACTCAATGACTGTTCCCTTTAAGGTGATTTCCCTTTTGAACATGGCCACCACAAAGTTACCATTCAGGAGGAAGTTGGACTGGCTATCAGATAATGCTGGAATAACAAACAGACCGATTAATGCAAAGAAATTGACCACTCCTAAAAGGACAACTATGAAGGAATTCAGCATAAGTGAAGGAACGTTGGCTTGGTAGAATAAAGCTTGTCTATGGAATTGAGACTTTGGGAATGTTTACGGGATGTGGTGTTTGTCATTTCAGGCTATATGTTAAATAAACAGTCTTTGACTTGCCAACATATTGTTCTGCAAAGTAAAATGTTGCAGGTTAGGTATGTTGCAACACTGGTGGCACTAAATTGCAGTTATTTGGAGGTAGACTGCGTGACTCTTCTTAATGACTGACACTGCTATACAAACAAAGGCTCTCCACTGACTGCAAATACAAACAAGTACACAAACATACAGAGCACACAGGAACGTATGGATAGACAAACTAGCACATAAACACCAAATGATCACCAACCACCTCTTCTTCAACCTCTAAGACTGGTTCCAAGAAACATGCTGATAATTACAATCTGAGGCTGCATGCTGAAACAATGTATGTGATTAGGTCTCTAAATGCAACTTTGTTTACATTCATGTCTGTACATTGTTGAGTGCCAGCTAGTCATCACTAGGGGTTGTGGGATTTTGACCATAATCTAGACTGTGGTTGCCATGGATGGGATAGGACCCATAGCGAGAAGCCAGAGGGCTGTGCACCATTAAGACAGAATGGAAAAAAGCTGAAACCAATATGAAGTGCCTTAAAAAGCTTCCAGACCACCTTCAGTTCTCCCTCAGCTTACTATATATTATCCAAGTCCCTGCAACTCAAATGCTTTCACTGGACCATAAGTAATAATTAAAATGAAATTAAATAAGTAAATAAACAAACTGCATTCAAAAAGTGTCCACAGTGTTAAAGCCCAGTCAGAGTGAGCTCCAAAAGTTAAGAGCTATGATTTCAAAACTTCAATGACTTCTTTTTATTTAGTGTGGTTAAACATATTTTGACATGCTGTACTATTCAGAGTGAGGAAACTAGCAGGGCACTGCAAAAATCAACCAGTGCAGACACCACTCGCTCGCTGTCAGTGGCATTCAGCAACAGCAGGGATCGACCTTCTCACAGCAGTGTGGCGACATGGCTCGGCCAGATGTGTTTTCTGACTATTTGACTTAAAACATCTTGAACGTGGCTTGAAAATGGGAGCCCACCCTTACAACACAGGCAAAGCTCTTTCTGTGTTTTTTTCTCTCTCGCTCTCTCTTTCTGTCTCTATCTCTCTCTCTCTCCTACAGGCTTACACAGAAAAAGAAACACACACACACACTCCAGCCCCAGTGGATCCATCTCACACTGTACCCCGATATCCACTTTCATACAGCCTGAGCTCCACATGCCCCTAATTAGCACCTATTGTGGCCTCATTTTTCTTTCTCAGCGGCTGGCAGTCCTGAGCAGATGGACAAACTCCCCTTCATGTTTCCTCCACATACACTCAGTATAAATGACAGTTTCCATTCCGTTGTGAAAATGGCTGACAATAGTTTAGCTCATGTTTTCTTAACCTCCTTCATTAAAATCTTGTCTTTACAGGGTCTTTGGGTCAACAAGTCTGTGTGGTTTATGTTTTTGTTAGTGGAAAATGGCGTTGACCTCTCAGACAAGAACTTCAGGGGCGTAACAAACAACATCTTACTATGTTGGAATTTGATATAGTGTTGCCTTAAATCAACAACTTTACACTGACACACACAGCACGCTTACCGAGGTAACTGTCATCTTCTGGCTTTCCAGAGTAGCTGACCTGTTTGATATCAATATTGGTGGCTCCAGCTGGGATCCGCACAACTACGTTGTAACCTGAAGAAAAAGAAAATATGGAGTGACAGCCAGGACATTAGACTGAGACAGAAAAGTTACAAAATGTTAAAGAAATAGCCACAGTAACAGCAGTGAGCAGTCCCTCCTTGATTTTCATTAGAGCTTCACTATGCTACACCAAACACCAGCCAGGGAAGTCCAGTTCCAAACCACTGGGGATTTAAATGTCACACTTGGATAAATACAAAAAATGTTTAGTCCTCTCAAATAACCTGCAGGAGGCTGTGTTTTAGTCTCAGAGGCCCAACTGTGAAATGATATGTAATTATTCCCTGGACCTAACTTTGGTCTGTAATTACTACACTGGGCCTGTTGTCCCATAATAAACTAACACAGAAAACAAGTGAGCCAGAGAAATGTTTTGAGAGAAGTTTGATAAGTTAGGTTTCTTTTATTAAGTAAAAATAAGGGTTATGTAGAAATATATTTAAATTCTAAATAATTGAAAATAATGTATTAAAAGCCACGGTTATCACATTGGTATTAGTATAAAACATTGCATTGCATCCCACGCTAAGTTAAAAAAAAAATCTAGGAGAGTGCAAATGAAAACACAACTCACAGTTACTCTGTAACAGATGTTTGATCAGTTGAGTAGGAACAAGGCTGGAACATAATGGCTGATAATGGCTATTACACTCAACAGCAGGCTGTTACCATTCACCATTCACTTCTTTCTTTTATTCTCTTCAGGTTCAGGATTTGAACCAACAACCACTAAATTAACTGAGAAGAAGCTGTAGTGTCCTTTGAACTAGCCTGACATCTTGAGCCACTCGGGGGCAGCACTTGGTTTCAATATCTTCCTCGCATCAGCCATATACCATAGATTTTTTCACACACACACACGCACGCACACCCACACACACACACACACACACGCATGCAACGCGCGCGCACACACACACACACACACACACACACACACACCTGGATGCTACTTGAGTTGTTTCCCATTATATTATATATTACATGATTTTAATCAAGCACTTGTTGCAGCCACTGGTCATTTCATTCCAGATAAGACTTCTGTAAAAAACCATCTCACTCAAGTTTTTACTTGCTATGATCTTAATCCATGAGAAAATAACCAAAGAAATAAATACAGTAAAATCCCAAGACACAGCCAGACAGAGGAGAGAAGGAAGGAGCCAAAGGTAGAAATGAAGAATTATAGAAACAACAAACTAAAGAGGATAAAAGGGTGAAAGACAGAGAGTCAGGCTTAGGGCCCAGGAATAGAGGGATATCCTGTCTGGGCTGTACTCCCACTCATCTTCTCTTTCTTATGTTTAAGCCTAATTTCCAGGGCTGATGTCAGTGACTGGTTTGGTTCAATACAGTTTTCAAACCCGGTAAATCCATCAGAGTGCAGAAAGAAAGCAGATGGAAGAAGACGCTAAAGTTTATCACCAAACTAATTGTTTTGTAAACAGCACAGAAACCACACCCAAGCTTTTACGCTAATGCTTCTGCTGTTTTGTTGCCCAGCATTAAATGCAATCAGCAGTTGGCCCACAATGAAGCACCACTTTAAAACAGGTGATGTCAGACTTGTGTGATACTGAAAGACCTGACAGAGTGAGATTGCTGTGTTAATCAGTTTCTAATGCTTTAGAGTAGATTGGTGCTTTCCA
The DNA here is from genome assembly GCF_900324485.2 of Mastacembelus armatus. Taxonomy (NCBI): domain Eukaryota; kingdom Metazoa; phylum Chordata; class Actinopteri; order Synbranchiformes; family Mastacembelidae; genus Mastacembelus; species Mastacembelus armatus. Next base: position 6,653,296 of record NC_046638.1, on the reverse strand, counting down.
AATTTGGCTGAGGCACATGTTGTTTCTGAAAATCATTCTTGAATTGTTTAAACATAACCAGACCTGACTTCGGTGCATGATACATCGTACTGCATGTCAGCACTGCATCCATGTGGAACTGATGTCTTTCTTAGCTCTTCCATGTTTATTGCATTTATCACACCTTATGTGCAGGAGCTGCTGACATACAGTGTGTTTAACAGCAGCACCTTTTTGTGAATACTCAGCTATTAATGTATTGTAACCTGAGCAGCAGGACTTACCATACTGAGCATCATTGAAAGTCCCTGCCATGGTTTTACATGACGAATTGTCTCCGCCACACACTCCACACTTGTCATTCCTGGCCTTTGAGTTGAGTACATGGTCACAGCCTGCTTGCTGAAGAGGCACAGATGAAGAGCAGTTAGAAATGTATGATTTTGAGCGATGTAATATTGTTCCTATACTTAAAATAGCAAGCCTGAATGTTTTGAACATGCTAGTTGTGTTTCACCTGGAAACCATGTACTTGTTCCTGCCTGAAAGCTCAAGTTTCAGCTTTTCCAGTCATTACAAAAGATGAATCACGTAAAAATATGAGTAGACTAAGAGTGTTAAGTCTGTATTTGTTCAAGAGCCAAAATGAAGTTTTGACACATACAATACAGTAAACACATCTACCACCACACCACTGGATGACGATAAATGAAGGCTGAAGGCCAAGTAAGGCTGAAAGCTACGATGATGTTGTAGCATGTGTGTACATGTTGGTGAGTGTGTGTGCACTACACAAGAAGGAACCAGACAGACAGTTATACCCTGCAGAGGCCTTGGACACAGATGTCGTAAGTGTCTGGCCCACATGGCGTGCCGTCAATGACACGGTCCTTCAGCTGATAGTACGCCATAGTCCCCGCAACACGGCAGAAGAGCTTACAGCGATCCTTCAAGAGTACTGGATGGGCGAAAGGAAAATTTTTCTAAAAAGTTGAACTAAACTGTACTATTTAATGAGGAATAAAATATAAACCCTGAACTATGACAACAAGGAAAGCCTTGAGATGTTTTGCCCATGGTGATGACATAAATCAAAATGTAACAGCTCACATTTTGAATCTTAAAACCATTTACATTTTTTTTAATAGTTCAGCAGTCCCTTAAAAGAACTGCCAAATCTGCATCAGTTGCTTAGAAAAATCTCTTTGCATGGGGCAGCGTACTATTCTGAGGCTTTGCCTGTTTGCTTGTACAATGTCAATTAAATGAATGAATCACTGGAAGTATCTTAGACATGGTGATCTTTGCCAGATGGTAATCTTATGAAGCTAGGCAAGCAGTCTCGGTGAGGAATGAGACATGGCTGCTAGAGGGAAAGCTGCCAGGAGGTTCACATGGAAAGGCTGCTTTAATGTTGCTGGTGTTTATTGTTAACTAAAGGTTTACCGAAGGGCAGCTCTTATCATGCGTATGCAAAGTACAACAAAGGAAAGACACGCACCCAGATGTATACTCTGCAATAAACATCAACGTATTTATCAACAAACATTTACTTCTCACCTCGTGCACGTGCTGGATTAGATTCAAGTGCAGCAGATGCACAGACATCACAATTTTGCATATCTTGATCTCCCCATACCCCCCACACACAGCGTGGGCTGCATGAAAGGTTTATATAGGCCCAAGTAATCATATAAAAAGTGAACAACTAGGTGCAGACAAAAACTGAATTTAAAACAGAGACATGCAGCATTTAAGTTAAATACACTAAACATACAGTACCACTGGCTTCAAACTACACTGTATAGTTTGATGTAAATACTAAAGTATCCATCTTTGATGTTGCAGCTCAATGTGCCACAGACTTTCTAATTACATGCTTTAGGAATATATTGATGTACTCACTGCCACTGTACTTAGGGACCCAGCGGACGTTGGGAGGTAGACCGTTGATGTTGAAGTGCTTGCCATCAAACTGAGAGCACTGCTCCTCGCGGAAATCTTTCTGTCCTCGTGGACATGGCTCAGTGTTGCAAGAGCGGAACTTCATCCTGCGCCCCACACAGAACCTACCGCCATTTCTGGGCCTAGAGAGCAGAAGAAGAAGGTCCACAAAAGTACTGTCAATATTTATAGGTAATGTTTGCTCTTGTTTGACTGGCTCTTTAAGACTTCAAACCAACATTGTTTACTCTGACTGTTGATTAAAATCCAGTTGAGACTCTCAGAATATCACACACAGGCTTGTTAGCTTGTTTTTCACTTAAGCTTGTTTATCTCTCTTATTTATGGCTGACTGCTCTCTTTTTTATATTGCTCTTATTGGCTCAGAGACTATACACACATTTACGGTCTATAATTGTATATTTTTATAATTATCTGATTCTTACTCAGGTTGGTTGCAGTCTCGGGAGGTGCTACGCGTGCCTCCGCCACACGACCTGGAGCAAACACTGTAGGGTCCCCAGGGACCCCACTCCCCGTGAACTGGCTGCAGGTCCAACTCCTTGTTTACACACATCCCATGCCTGCAATACTGCACACACACATTTGTTTTCATTCCTTATGGGGACTTTACTTTGACTTACATCAATTTCCTGAAGATTTACTTTAACTTTAACCTTATCTATTGTACCTCTTGCCTCACCCTAATGCTTACCCTAAACTTAAACTAAGATGTCACTTTAAAGTTCAGTTATTTAGATGGTGGGGACCAACATCTGGAAGTCACAAGGAAGGCAAAGACCCCACCTTATGTGTGTAAACAATGTGGGTCATACCATGCACACACACACGCACGCACGCACACACGCACACACGCACACACACACACACACACACACACACACACACACACACACACACACACACACACACACACACACACACACACACACTGCATTAAAAACGACTGCAACTCCTGCAGCCCTGAAGACAAACATGAACTGTGTAGAGCTCTACTGCAGAATTTGTGCAAGCACAGTTGGGAGTGGTGTTTCTTTTTGCCCACTCAATACTCTGTTTAGATCTCAAGCCATCTTTTAAAAGAAATCCTAATTCATCTATTGTTTACGCTCAGGGAATGCATCCAAGTCTTCCAGCTGTCCAAAGAGAAATGGGAGTGTGAGGGAGACAGAAATAGAGAAAGAGGAAGACAGGAAAAGACAAGTGTCAATGAGAGAAAGCTGAAACTGAAATATACAGCATGGTCTTTAAAATTAGCTACATTTTCAAATGCATTTGAGGGTCTGGGTATGGAGAGGGGGTGGGGGTGTTTCTGCTCTGTTCTGTCTTTTAGTCAGTCCTTTAGTCATATTCCAAAACCACTAATAATCAACGGAGTAATGATGAGGACACAATGCATTTCATTCAATAACATAATATTTATATTTACAAAGTTTCAGATCCAATTTAATGACTACAATGGTAGTTGGAGACTGGATCAGTCAAATGCATCACTATGTTTCCATGAAGTACATACATTTCATACATGGGCTCTCAAAAAGGGTGGTGTTATTTAACAAATTATTAGAAATTCTATTAGACAGTCAACACACAAGTGTTTAAGCTACAATAACAAAGGATTAGTAAAATAAGAAAAGAATATGAACATCTAGACTATTTTTTAAATCACCTACAGCTTGGATTGCAAGTAGAAAATTGCATTTCATAGAAGTGCTAACTCTATGTGCATTTCCCTTTCTGTGTAACTAAATCCTCTTCTCAATGACTAAAATATCGGAGGTTTCTGTTCAGTGAAAGAATGCGGGACAAGACGGCGTCTGTCTGGGTACGTAGCCCGTCGCCCAGGCACACAGGCAAAGGGAGCACTGGCACCATGATAAGGAAACTCTAGAGCTGTGATAACAACAGCAACCAAGTTCATTACTGGCTCAATATCAGGAACTTCTTTCTCTTGCGTACCTGATCAGGTGCAGAACTCGAAACTGGCAACCTGTGAAGGAGGATGCTTCTGACTGTCACCTCAGTTTGTTTCACTTTCGCTCCATTTCTGAGTTTGGGCTCTGTGGTTGACACCCAAGTTCTTACTTCCACTGCCTGCTCCATCCAGATAAGAACTGCAACTGCTATCATTTAAACTGGTGTCACGCCACTGAAGTGATTCAATACCCTACTTCAGATAAATTTTAAAAAAAAACAAAAAAAAAAAACGCCTGTTTTGAAGACTGACTCAGAGCAGAACTGAGTAAGGTCAGCTTCAGGTGATTTTTACAATTATTAATACACCAGGGAGGATATCAGTTGAAGTCTTCTCCTGGAAAATGGCCAGTTTCTACTTTAACATAGATTCACAACTTGTAGCCATTACCTTAACACCTGCAAAAAGCACAAACATATGCAAACATACAAAGGCTTTGGCACCGCTCCTTCTACTGTCTTGGCCTAGTTTTCATGTTTTACACACTTGTTGGTCTAATGATGGAGTGTAAAGTCTGTGCACAATGACAGAGAGGTGTTAACAGCTGCAAGGCATTGACTAAACAAACCACAAACACTTCCATAATCTAAGACCCGGTTTGAGTAATAACCCATGTCTTTTGCCCTGTCTGACTCCACTTCAAGTGCAAACTAATGTAACCGATAATTTTGTTGGAGCACTAACAATGGCTTCATAAAACAACTCAAATAAAAGGTTCTCAAACAAGTGATAAAATATTCACGAGTGGAAATTCCACCCTGAAAAAAGCTAAACAGGTTCCGGTCCTTGCTTGTTGAGCAACTTCGTTAAGAGAAAAAGAGCTAATTATTAAATTATTAAACTGTCAAAGAACACATTTTAGAAGTAAAGTTAATTTTCCTGTCTCATCAAAGAGAATTACCTTATAACATTCACATCCACTTCCTGAAACATTAACCCTTTCTTGAGCATCTTTTCTCTACATTCACCCATCTCCCTTATCCCCTTGTGGGAAATTTTAAGGGCAATACAGGGACCACCATAGTGCAACCAGGCTACAAGACCCAAGAAGCTGTCAAACACAAGGTAGACTGTCTGTCAGAGAACCAAAGCCTGTGTAAAAGCCTCCAAGGCATTCCACTCCCCCCGCTGACTGTGTTTACAGCCATTTTGTTTGGCTTGAAAAGGTGATGTGGGTGAAAAGAAGAAAGGAGGAATGGGGGAGTGGAAGGAAAAAAACATCTGTGTGAGATGATGTATGTGTGTTTGCTAATGTGAGCATGCACATGACTCTGTGTGTGTGTGTGTGTGTGTGTGTGTGTGTGTGTGTGTGTGTGTCTGTGTGTGTTCAGTGGGAGAGTGATTGCTCAGAGTCTGGAGGCATCTGGGGGCCACGCTCATTTCCAATTAGCCTCTCTTTCCGAAGTGCACAAACACACCCTTGGAAAGCGCTGAGGTGAAAGGCAGTCTTGGCAAAGCTCAAACAAGCATTTGGAGCACCAGCAGACCCGTCCCTAGAAAGATTGTCAAAATTTGCTTTCATTTGGGAATGTGGTGAGACATTTGAAGGTTTTGTTAGAGAAACCTATCCAGCTGTGACTAGCATGTGTTTCAAATTAGGAATTTCACAAAGACACAGGCTGACGCACCAACTCCTACAAAGACATGTGCATATGTGCATACACATATGACATGCATGTAGTCTGCAAATACTTCACATAGATACACAGATAATGCACACAGAAAAGTACAAAACCTTTGCCCTTTTGCTCTCAAATCACATGTAGACAAATTATATAAAGTTTAACTCAACTGTGCCACAGAGTCACCAACACTAACTGAGAATAGTATCCAGGGACAGCAGCATCTGCTCTGAGTTCTTCAGCTGGTTTCATAGTTAGCGCCTGTAATTGCCGGGAAAGTGTTGCAGAAAGCACCTCATTTCTGAACTCAAGCCATACATCACTGCAGGAATGAGAAGGCAGGGGACTGATTTAAAAAGTCCTCCACTCTTTCATTTTAACACAACCATTTCCAAGGCATCACCTTTCATGTTGTGGCGTCTTTCTCATGGCCCTTGAATTGTGGGAATTTGTCCTTGGCCTGTTGGAGTATTGTGTCTTTTTTGACACTTTGCAGCAAGCCCCTTGTCCTCTCTACAGCGCACAATTAAAACAGTGTGAAAAACATGACCTGTGAAAATGCAGAATACGGACCACCACTGTTGATTTTCACACGTTTATTGATCAGTAGGTGAAAGCTGATACACTACTGACAACGCATGAAGTATGCAGTACTAGTTAGGGATGCGGTGCAGAGATGTCTTTGGGGACTGGGAATAAATGAAATGACAGTTATTATTATAAACTGGATTTACACTTGCTCATTTTTCAGCCAAAGCGTGCATGTTTTCCTATTAGCACCATATGTCCTTTTTCTGTTGTGTTGAAAAGGTGTGAAAACAGCAGGAAGAGAAATGGCCAGAGGGAGGAGAAGGTGAGCAAAGGAGTGCGAGGAAAACAACATGATGCAAGCCTGACCCCAGCCAACCTCTCCTTTTACAATATCTCTTTTTCCACTCACTGTCATCCCCCCTTATCACACATCTTTCCGCCACACAATTATTTAATAACAGAGTACCAGCATCTTAATGTCTGCCTCATTCAGACACCACAACACACAAGCAATCAAACACATCTTTCTCCTTCTGCAAAGCCAGTAATGAAAGCTCCACTCACTGGCTACCAGATACAGTAATTAGATCAGCAAACTATGTGAAGGCTAAAACAACAATCCTCTTGTTAGCCCAAATCCATAGATATGTCTGTGATGATGGCAAATCAAAGTGGCAACATCCTGCAAATATCCAGAGAATGACACTGATATCACAATCCCAAACTCCTGCATAGGCACACACACAGACACACAAGCACACGCATACAAACACATTCTCGATCCCAGCACCCAGCATCGTACGACAAGCCTGTCAAGCTGCCAGGAAGCTCCAGCCAACACTCACCGCCAGCAGACTCCATTCTGCCCTGGCTTCACTTTTCAGTCACTCACTATCTCACTCTAGTTGGCTGAAACCAGAGCAGGTTGTCATTCTTTCCTCAGGAATGTTCTGGACCTCTCATTTATTCACTTACACTAACCACTCAATTAATCCACTCAGTTAGGTATCTGGGTAAGCACTAGAGGTTTCATGCATATTAAAGGAGAATCTAAGCAAGCAGTCCTTGAGTTGAATGAATAAAATCAAAAACACTTATTTGCTTTGTCATTTTGCAACAAATTCCCAAAGAAGCTGCTTTTAAAGAAGCTTAGGAATGGTAGGGATGTGGCTTTGGGTCCAAATGGTCCCCTGCTTTGGCTTGACAAAGGCTTATTGACCAAGCTGGCCAGCCACTGACCTACACATGCCTGCATGCCTGCATGTGTAGATATGCTCTCTTAAAATGGGTAATATCACACAAGAGCACAGGCAGGATCCTTGTGATGAGTAGGAGGGGCTGAAAAGTAGGGGAGTAAGGGAGAAAGCGCAGGAGAAGAGAGCATGAAGGGGAGGGAGGGTGGTGGCAGTATTTATAGACAACAAGTGATGGGATGCCCTCGTTAGTTCACGGCCCACTGAGCCAGATGACAGACGCGCCGCCATGAGGTCATTTGACCACATTACTCACGCCGTCACCCTGTGAGAAGACCCGTTGAGCAAGACAGAGAGAGAGAGTTGCATAGGAAGAGAAAGAAGCAGAAGTGGAGAGAGAGTGCAAAGAAAAGGGAATAGATGGGGAGAAAATTACCCAGGAACCCTGCAGTGTCCATTGCCCTGTTTCAACCAAGCTGTATACCAACAAACTTTTTTTTCCCCCATTCTACATTTAGGGGACGTGCTTCTATCCTACTTGTGGGCACTGACCTCAATTGCCCAGTGAGTCATTACTTTGTTTCATAACCCGTCAGAACAAAAACCCAGACAGCGATGGCACAAGCGGTGACAGCCATTCAGAAAAAAAGTACTTTTTACAAGCGAGGACGTTTTCTGTGAAATCACTTAGAATGACATGGCTAGCTTTGGTGTAATGAAACAACAAAAGAGACCAAAACTACAAAAGAGATCTTCAGGGAGAATCTGGAGTTGCTAATAACTGCTAAAGACAATAACTGCTCATTGTTTCCTCCATAGAGGCCATGGCTTTAATCCTGCAAATCTGACACCCGCACCACCCCTCCACACACACACACACACACTCTCCCCCCAAGGCTCTACAGACACCTCAGAGCCAGGAGCTTGACCCAGGACCCTGTAAAGCTTCAGACCCAAACCTCATGACTTCACTGTAGAAAGAATGAGAAAGGGCTCAGGAGGAGTGGTGAGAATTTATATATCCAAACATCTATATATATATATATAGCACATACACATACACACACACACACACACACACACACACACATGCACACACATACACACCACATAGAAACACCACATAAAAGTGCTCTTGAAGGGGCAGGTGAGTGTTGGTTCAGGGTCCCCTGCTCTTTCAACTCGTTCTACTTCAAACAGCTTCCTGCATGAAGATGAAACTGGGGCCTCATCACTACAAACAAAGGTGGTGCCAGTACTCAAACCCACAAAGAACTGAAAGAAAACTGTGTTTTTGTTCACACAGAAATCAGTCTGCTGGTTGGTCCACACTGAAATATAACCTGACTAAAACTACTGTAGAGACAGAGAATTTTGCAGTGCTCAGAAGATGAATTCTGAGTCTGCTCATCCTCTAATTTTCATCTAACACCCCCATGAGGTTAACATTGGTCTGGTTGAGTGAATGCATTCATGTCTCTATCACACAATGTAGATTAAAGCTTGACACTTTACTGTGTTTAGTGTTATTAGCAAATGTTAACACCGTTATGAGCATGTTGCTTCTCATAGCCTTAAACTCAAAGCACTGCTCACAGTACTGCCCCACACAGCGGCTAGCAGACTCCAACAAAGCTTCAGAAGTAGTTTTGAATGTGATATGGGGGTTAACATCAATTCAGATGGCTAGGTTAAAATTTAACCATTTTAATGGTTTAAATGTTGTTAAAAATTAGCAGCTGTTACATTACTCACATATATCTGTATTTCAGAGTGAAGCAGGTTATTACAAGTCTAAATTTACCTGTTTACTCACTTCTCAAACTAACTCAGTCTAGATGGCTCAGTCTTTAGGTCTTCAAATGACCAAATCAGTCTTCACAAAGTTCCAATAAAAACCAGGCATCTAGTCTAAGCCGACTAATTCAGCTCAAACTGGGTTAAGGGTTTCTGCCTTATTAAAGCAAAACACTTGGTTTGATTAAACTAACATTTTGTTTGCTCAACTGCTTCTCCCCCCATGCAGACTGAGAGTAGTATGGAAGCTACAGTCCCAGGACAATTACTGTTTAGTCCAGTTGTTGTAGTTGGATTAAGATGTTAGCTATCCTCTGTTGACCTCTCCTCAGTAGAAGGGGCTGATCTAGAACCTAACGTAGTAAGAGGAGAGATGGAGCCAGATGAATGGATATAAGACTTACATGGGCCCACAGTGTAAACGACTCCTAAAGGGCAGAAGGTAAAGGAGATAAGAGAACACTCCTTCTCTCTCTCCCACTCTTTCTCCCTCTGATGCGTGTCTCGAATGCTAAACACCAACCCACCACATCCTCAGCTGTACCTCCTCCTTGCTCTCCTCCTCCCTCCTCCTCTCCCGCCTCCTGCTCTGCAGAATCACTGATGTGAGGTCTTTTGTGAGAGCGCTGGCTGGCCTCAGCCTGGACTCTGTTACGGTCTGACCACTGACCCACTCTCCCGCCTTTTAAAGAGGTTTTAGGGTCATGAGTTCACAACAAGGTGACTCAACTGTGAACGGCGAGCGGCATTCTCTTTCAAAGCGATCACATCTTCACCTTTCCTTCTCTAGATTCTCTCTCTCCCTCTTTTTCACCTCCAGTCTCTCTTTTCTTTCCATTTTCTCCCCCGCCCCCCCTTTCACTTGCAACCCTTCTTTCCATGTATCCTCAGTGACTGACCCGCTGTCTCAGCTCTAATTAGCATAGCATCCCAGAGCAAGGAGAACATGAAGGCTAATGGGGGTTGGGGCCCCATAACAACGCTGAGGGTAAAGCATCAAGTTTCTAACTAGGGCCATCACCTGACCACATTTACATGAGTTTCTGTGGCCAGAATGCAGGCAGGAGAGTAATGCATGATAAATTATTCCCTTTTCTTTGTAGAGGAAGTGGAGTAGCGGGGGAAGGCATCAGGATGCAAAGCAGTCCTGTAAGAGTGTTTACGCTTGGGTTTGTTTCATATTTTGCTTAAAATGCAATGCAGTTTAACAACAATGTTAACTAAATGAATTCAGTGTTGCAACATGGTGACCTGAAACAAATATTTATAACTAACCAGTGTTTGAGTTTCGAGCTAATTCAGTCTGCTGTCATGGTAACTGCACTAACCTCGCACTTAAAGGGATCTACTATATATTACTCATAAAAACCCTCAGTCCAGAGTGACTCTGAATATCATAAACGTGAGATTTAGCGTAACATCTGTGTGTCAATAAAAATGTATGGATTTTTATATAGCAGGGACTCCAGTTCCTCTGATCTGCTCATTAACAACAGAGATCTACAGGTGGACTGACTTACCATTCCATGTCCGCAGTCAGTCCCATCAGCCAGTGGCATGTGCAGTGTGCGACATCCTTTATGATGCCCCTCTGCACTTGTACACCACAGCCTCTTGCACTGTTCCTGGGGGGAAAAAAAAATAATTATAACTAATAATTTTGGCTGAATATAAAAGGAGCTCGCCTATAACATAAGATCGTTGTACACGCCAAACACAATATACCTGTGATTACATATTTTTAATTAAGTCACTGACTTATTGAGCTGAAAGCACAATTTAACTGCTGCTTTCCCACATTTCTTGTGCGAGGAAAGGTGTGTGATGTGTGTATTGGTTTCTTCAAACAACATGTCAGTCTACACAGTCAAGGTCTGCCATTTCTTTTGTGCCTCATAGATGTGCGTTAAAAATGGCCCCACTATCAGGTTAATGGCAACAAATGCAAAGAAAGTCTCAATTACTCTGGCTCTTGCTAAAATGCATGTTATATATTCCTTATGAGAATTTACCAATTACCTTACTTGACGCTACATTACAATAAAGACCCTAAAAACAGACACTTATTTTACTAGCATAAATATAACTGCTTTGCTTAAATTTCATAAAGGTTAATTAAAGCAAAGGCTCTCATCCAGTACAGCAGAAGAAAATCTACTTCCACCCAAGAAATTTATTCTTCTAATTTTGAAAGCAAGTCAACTTACCATGTAGGGACAAATTTGGGAACCTGGTCCAAGCATCAGTTCACATTGTTTGTTGGCATTGTAGATTTGACCTGGGAGGAGAGTGGGCAGCTCATACGTCCTGCCTACAGGCTCATCAAGGAGGCACTCCCCATAGCCAGTGCTTAAAAACAGTAAGAATGAGCGTACCACAGATGAAAGGAAACAGAAAACCAAACAACTCAGTGCACACATGAAAATCTTCATCATAATCCCAAATTTTCTAAACCCAAAAGCAACATCTGTTATCTCTTTCATATCATAAGACCAAAACAACATCTCAGTGTTATTGTCAGTGATCGTCCTATGATATGTTTTCCCCTGTGGGTGGTCTGTGAAGTTATCTGACAGACACACTGACACCACTTCCTCTCAATAGCCTATTAGTAAATGCTCTCACTATGAAACTAGAGTCAGGCGCCACAGACTGAATAAAACTGAAAAGCATCTGCTAATCACATTTTTATCTGTGGTGTACTTCTCTATGCTGAAGGCAAACAAGAGAATTTGGAATCATTAAGCACGTGATTAAGTTACATAAATCACCGCCAGTGCCAACCCTGTAGTATAATGACAGATTGTATTGTATATAAGCCACACCCTGATCCACGACACAGTAACATAGACAACAAAAGCACAGCTGGACTTCATGTATGCACAAACAGTGATTTTACAAACTACTTCATACAGTATCATCACCCTTTACAATTGTGAAAAGGTCCTAGTCAAACATGTTAACATAGCAAGTCAAAGGGCCTCTTCTTTTTTGTTTACTTTTGAAAAAGGAAACTGGCGGATGAGACATGTATAGATGTGTTATTGCACAACATGTCGGCACTGCACTGACAAATTTCATCCTGGACTGAGCTGCTAAAACACCTGCTTCATACAGCGCCAGCTGATGTGACAGGCCAATAATTACACAGGATTATCCTGAGCTAGAGTCACTTTGTTTCTTTCCCCTTTCATTTCCAGCCATAATGTAAGGAACTGCAGCAAAAAGTGCTGAGCGACTGGTGAATGATTACATAAGAAGAAAAAAAACAGCAGTGGAAGATACTGTGAATGAAAACTATGAAGCAGCTTGTCAGAGAATCACACGGGCAGTCCCATATTACAGCATCTTTCAGCAGTTGGTCATCTGTCTAATCTGTATCCTGGAACCTAATGGAATGATTATTAAGACTGAGACAGACAGAGAGAGATGGGGTCTGTGTGGTCATTTTTTAAATGAAACATCTACTTTTTTTTTTTTTTTTTTTTTTTTTAAGAATATCAACTGTGTGGATTCAAGAGAGTGAAACAATTCTTGTCTGGCACCACATGAGATTCCACACCTGGCAGCTATTGGGAAACTTGAAAGTGAGTTTATATATAAGAGACTAGTTGGCTGTTGTGTGCTTGTCATAAGAGACTTAACAGTAATAGATTCCATGTAGACTATACTGGGTTTCCCTCAGCACGCAGTACAAGATGTCAACTCATACGTCAGGTTTTTGTAGAGGGCTGAGTGACAGAGCATCACTGTGCAGTGTTTGACCAAACAGCAACAACTACACTGCAGCAGTGCTACCCTGTCAAAGCCTCTTTCTAACAGCATGTACTGATCATTGAACCTGGAGAGATAGAGCATAAAATGACAGAAGATTAATTTAATTTGAAGCAGCATTAAATAAAAAAGAGAATAGATCAGTCAAAATGATTTCATGTGGGTTTGAAGAGAGTGGTTGGCCTAATTTTTGAGGTGTGTAATGAAAAATGATGGGGCTTGCCCACTAATAATGATTACGTGGTTTCAACACCCATTGAACACAAAAATTAGTGGGTGGAAACAGTCAAAGATCAGCATTTGCTTTTATATTTGGATTTGAGGCTTAAATCAAACGGCACAGTGCCAGAGAGGGAATGAATGGTTTCTAACAGGTGACAGACAATAACACTGCACAACAGCACAATGCTTTTCATCAGTTTTCAGGTGCCAGAGTTCAGTATACATTATTGGAGCAAGAGCAAGATAAGTAGAAGAACAAGAGAAATCCTTTTAAAAAGAGATGCTTGAGAGGTGCTGTGGCCTTTTGTCTTTTAAGCTCAGGAGAGTGATGCAGATTGAATTTGCTCTTCAGGGAAAATGGGTAGTCAAAACATTGACGTACTTGACCAGGTCAGCCCACTGAGCAGGAGTGGTGCTGTAAAAGTGCTAGTTTGTATCAATGCTCCTCATTGTTGGGTGGAGACAGACTTCAAAAGACTTGGACTACACTCTCAAGGACCTTTCCCACCATTGCAGCTCACACACTTGAACCAAGTGCTGCTTTACTTTGCATACCTGCATTATTTGTTATACATCCCATGTGTTAAACAAATGTCAAAAGCTTTTCACAAATATATTTGACATTTACATCATACGCCTCTTAGTTTTTATGCACTACATATATGCACTTTATACACATCAGTCCACCCAACACAGCTGACACAAATAATCCAAATAATAAAGGCATTCATAGTGTCTGTCCTCATCTTTCGCTAGATAGTCCATCTACTTGATGTTGACGTCATCGTTCACTGGAAACTATGTGAAGTGCAACCTTAAAACTTCATATGAGGTGTCGCCTAACACAGCGCTCTCAAGATGCTTCTGGTCAACAAGGCCACCCTTTGTAAAGGCCTCCACAATTAACAGAGGAAAGGAGGCAAAGATTAAAGGGTCGTGTCCAGGGGAGATCTAATTATAACTGACATTTCCCATCTTAAAGGGAAGCCCTTCACCAGGATCAGTGACCATAATGTGGGTTATGAGTTGGTGAATGAGCTGTTGTTATAGATTTTCGTGTGGAAACTAGGCTACTGACTAGATTACTGTTTGCTTAATATTTTGAAGCATGCTCTGTCTGAGGGGAGAGACAACACAGGGGCTGTGGAAGATCCATCTTAGGTCAGCAGAGGAAGACCCCCAGAATCAAACAGGAAATACTCTTTCAACACCAGGCAATAACACCTTCACACAGTTTACATTGCACTGACCTGTCCACTGAGCACTGTGAGAAATGTAGAACCAGTTTGTTTAGCTGACCACATCAGGACCAGTAAAACGTAATGGCACACTTAAAATGTGGATGTTTTTCTGCTATGATAAGAGCCTGTAATCAGTTATTTGTTTGCTATAAAAAAACAGAGAGCTAGTGATACGTACTCTAGAAACTCTGTTATGTACTTGCGACTGCACTTGGACCATGACCAGGGACTGGTGTTATAGTTGAGGGTGGGAGCCATGACATGATACTGCTGTTTCATGCCTGCTTCACGACACTTTGGATTATCATCATGAGGCATGTTGAACCTGGGAGGAAGAGAGAGAAAAAAGGGGGCATTAGTGATGGAGAGAAGCATAGCCCATAAAGAACACATGCGAAGTGATTACCAGGTGCTTAATGGCTCAGTCATAGCAAGAAGGATAAATGTCAGAAGATTTATATTCAGCCATTTTTAAGAGGAGATCACCCCACACAATTCCTGTGGGCTGCCACACACAGATGCAGCCACAGACAGATCGGTGAGTAAAGCTGCACACTCTGCACCTTTCTATCCACTTGTTTATTTCTGCTCTTGTCTCTTTTTCATTCCCAAATATATGAACCTCCATATTTGTTCTATCTCACAAATGTTTAGAGAGATAAAAACTATAGAAGCATATATACCCTCCAAAATCATGGTCAACAAGCTGAAGCTACCTATAAACTTCACACTGGTGCACATGTATTTATACACACAGGAACTCATGCAGCTGTATGATGTCTGAGATGTTTACAACAGGATGTGCACCAATGCTGGGTGGCTCTGGGCTGTGGCTCAGGGTCAGTCCATGTGCAAACAGGACCTAGCATGGCTGGCATGAGGCCCACCCTACAGGGGCTGAGGGCCTAAAGGCAAACACCCAAGGAATAATTAAGCCTGTGGCACAGTAATGAACTCCACACACACACAAATCAGGTTGTTGGCTGACTCTGACAAAGTCAAATGTGGCTCAAATGGTTTTTTGCAAACTGTTGCCTGTGATGGTGTATAGATGCATCAGTGTGATGGCTGAAAGCAACAGACAGGTTTAAAGGAAATTGACAGCGCAATACAAAGTGTAGCAGGCACCATGTTGACTTCCTTATTGTTATGATTTGTGTCAAATTCCCAAAACTTTGTACTCAGAGCAATTGATGCTTAGTTGATTCTTTTCTGAAGGCCACTAATGTGGACTTGAAAGATGAGAGCCTTTTAGTGTAATTAGGTCATAAATCAGGCAGATTTATAGTGTTTGGCAACATGAAGAGAAAGATCAATAGACAAGTGAATTGCAGTGAGAGAGTATCACCACTTTAATTTCAGTATTTGCCTCCAGATTATCATCATTTCAGAGCCCAAGCACTTTTAGATGAAGCACATCACAAAACAAGCTGTTTTCGTCTTTGCACATCCCACCTTTGTGACCATGCCCCCAACCCCTGAACCCATCTTCAGCAAAGCATTAACAGTTTTATGTGCTGAAGTTCTGGAGCAAATTCCTGCACACCGCACAATCTGCAGGATCAGCCTTCGTCAGCACTAACACAGAGCCAGAGCAAAGTGATATCAGTAAGCAGTGAATACTGGGAAAAACAAACTCAGTGCAGTGTCAGTATACTTCTTAGTTCCTTCATATCTTCAAACCACAAAAGAAGCAATCTCCCAGTAACCTTATCCACTCAGCCAGCTTGCTAAAGTTAAGTGACCAGGAAAATGTCAGTGAACTTTAATGGAGTAATCTTTGAAATTTCTTTAGATGATAAAAAAACAAAGTTTGTTTGCAGCCCCAGACTGTAATGAAATATCCAAATGTCAGGAAGATGTGAAGACATGTCTAATGACAAACTTGATAAATCGCTGTAATATGTGTCAGCTTTGAACAGCTATCAAGTGACGCTGCCTTGCCTGAAAATCCTCATGATGGCTATTAGTAATCACACGTCCTCACAGTCATCTGAGAAAGGCCTCCTATCCATTAGGCTAAATCTTTCCTTAATCTGTAATGCTCTTGAGTGGCTCCCACTACCTGACACTGGCTTTCCCAGAGCACTAAACACTCTTGAGAGCTCACGCCTGTGAACGTAGCAATTAACCACGCCAAGAGGCAGAGCCAACTGGGCCTCCAGCTGCTTGAACTTTAGCTTAAAGCGTGAGGCCCGTAGCCTCATTCATCTGGCTGCTTCTCATGTCCAATTTCTCCACTGGAGGAACAATGTGTGAGCGGGACAGAGGAGGTAGAAGAATATCTTTCATTCTTAGCCAGTGTTTCACAAGCACACACAAACACTGGTCCTTTTAATTTCCACAAATGGACAGGCAGATTGGAAAGAAAACTAGTGTGTTAAACTACTCAGACCAACCATGCTTCTCAAATTACACCTGATTATATATGAACAGAACTGGATTACAAGAATGAGGTGGTAATGACTGATTTACCATAATCTTGCCTCAGGTGGATGTTGAGAATAATCAGGGCCTCATGAGAAATAAAGTCATGTGTTCTGAGTTTTGGATACAGATTATTCAAGTCTTTTTTTTTCACTTCACACATGTGGCAATATTTGCTTGTTGTGAAAACACTCCCTGGCAGACAGGTGTGTTGTGATAACTTGCTAATAGACAAGTTACATATGAACAGACTTAAGTTTGTTTTATCAATCTTTGAGGGATAGGAACGAGTCGTCTTCCCAGCGCTGCAGACAGTTTTTACCCTTTTACTGTCTGATAGAGTTCTGTGTCACTTTCAAGAAACCTCCGGATTTACTGCATTAAATCAACAGAAAACCTCCACAACCACTATCTATATTTTTATCAATTTTATGTACTTTCACCACCTGTTGTCCTGACTAGACAAAGCTCTGGCATACACAGGGTTAATTTCTTTACCTGTATAGTAAGGTATTAGAGGTTGGCATGTTATTAAAAGTCAAGTTTTTACTTTATTATATTTTGCACCTGTGTCTGCTGTGCCCTACGTCCCTTGATAAGAGGGCTTTTGTTGGTCAAGGCTGGCTGCTGGGGTGAGATCTGTGTGTGTGTGTGTGTGTGTGTGTGTGTGTGTGTGTGTATTAAGGGTGGGAGGGGGTTTGCTACAGGTTCCATGCTGCAACTTACACATGGCCCAGCTCATGAGCAATGGTGAAGGAGGCACTAATCCCATTTTCCTCACTGATGGAGCAGCTGCGGTACGGGTCACACATGGTCCCCAGCTCCGCTAGGCCTACAGGGTCACGTACACATGCACATGCAAATACACAGATGCACATAAACACATATGGACACAATACTACTTCAAAAGAAAGCCTGCTACTTGAGTGTTAAAAGCGAATGAACCACCAAAACTTCCGTTCAGTAGGAGAGCTTAGTATTGATGCCGACTCCCTCCATCGTTCCTCCACTTTCCTCCACTCTGTTCTGTCACTATAATATTATTAGCTGACAGCTTGACATAAACTTATTACTGCACAGTTTATGAGCCGTGGTGAGCAGTTACTTGAAAGGGACTGGAGATATTTTTGCAAACAGTAAAAGCAAAAGTTTACCTAATGTGTCACATTTATCTTTCGCTCGGCAGATGTCTTCCCTGAAAAAACAAACAGTGCTGTTACCTCTTTTTAAAGAGGATGCTTTTCTTGGGAGACTTGGTTTTGCTTTTAAAATGAAGACGAGACATGAGTGTGTACCTGGTGATGAGGAGCGCTGTGTCATGGTGAGAGGGGTGGCTGTCATCCTGGACATTTTGGCTTTGCTGCCATGTGCAGAAGTTATGGAGAGTTGTTGCAGCGTTGAAGCTCACTGTGGGCCCTTCCTGTTTGGAGTGAAACGCAAACGGTGATGTGACCAAGAAACTGGGTAAACAAATAGTAATGATATAAGTAGTAAATGTATCTCATGTCAAAGGTTATCATGGTCTGACATGGTTAGGGGTGAAGACAGGAAGCCTTTCAGTTTGTGACCACAGTTAAATATTTGAGAATATTTCCATTAAATTTAAGCTTTTTAGAAAAGCTGCAGGATTCTCAAACTCTTTAAGCCAATGAACTGTTCTAAAACTGAGGCACTGAGTAAAATGCTTTATGATCATTAGTCGCTAAAAGACATAAATATATGAATAATACCGAGGCTGATGAATGCCAGAGCTTAATTACCTAAGAAGAAATTACAGTGACCGAACAAACTTCAGTGAACCTCTTCAGCCTCATCTGATGTGCAGGTGGCTCGCTGCCTCACTATGGTGCCATTTGTTTTCCACAGAGACCTCTCTTGAGACTTGAGACTGACAAGGAAGGCAGTGTCCTTTCAGACAGGCCCCACAGAGAAAGGCCAGGCCAGGGACACCTGCACTGACGTCAACCATACTCAAGACCCGGATACAGGTAGCATTCAAGCACCCACACTCACCTGTTCATTGTGGATGATGACTAGCTTGACAATCATGATGTTGATTAGGTTTCCTACACTGGGGTCCCTGTACACTGCAGCTACCTGGAACAAAGACAAAACAGACAAAAATGCAAACGTCCACTAACCTGAAGCACAGCTAAGGAATCACAAAGCTAATTCTTTCTTATCTCAATACATGGAATTAGAAAATACATCTAGCGTTTTTTTTTTTTTTTTTTTTTTTTCAGGCAAGTTCCATGGGGTTTAACAGGTCACTGAAGTAAAAAAAAAAAGGAAAAACAGAAAAAGAATGTCTCCTTCAGGGTAAGTTTAATGAATAGGATATTAAAACCAATTATTCCCCCACAGACCTTAGCAAAGAAAAAATAAACTACAACCTGGATCCAGCAACAATTGTATAACTTCAGCAAAGCTGCAGCTCAGAATCCCTTTGTCAGGACAGCAAAACATTTCCTTGGTAGTTTTCCCCCCTCCTCTCTTCTTGCGCACCCCAGTCATGCTTGGCCAGTAAACTTCCCGAGGCCATGTGCAGCCTACTGACAGGAACTCATTAGTCCACTATAAACATTTGACTTGTTGTAGCCTGGAAGGATGCAATCGTGGCCTAGGCTTATCCAGAGCATGAAAAGGAGCTTTGCTTGCTCTTAGTCCAACTGTGACACAAAACCTGCTTCTGTACATTCTATTCCAATATTGTATGATCAGTTTAAGAACCAGAAGTGAGGGGAACTGTAATGTATGTTGGACCATCGTTATAGTATCTAGCTAAAGTTCTTTGAAATTTATTTTTTAAACATTCAGTTTGTTTGGACCAGTGGATTGTCGAAAGATTTATCTCTAAAGGAAAATAATACACCTAGTGATCAGTATGTGTTGTGATCAGGCACTTAATCAGCATGACCAATACTTAAAAATCTCATTTAGATCAGCCCAGGGAATCAGGTTTGGTATAATTCTCTGTTTTGCTTAAAATTGGCTGGTTTGGATAAATCCTTGCAAACATAAAGTGCTTAAGAGACTGTGAAGATCACAATTCTACGGATCTGATACAGTCACTCACTGTACCCTATCAACATCACTTAAGAATAACAGTGACAATCATTACTCCTTCATAAGAGAGTTTTCAACATTATGTCATACTGGTGAGAGATGGAAAGTACACACAGTTCAGCACAAATAATAACCTACTGTGCTTTGACATCGTGTTAGTGGCTTGATTACCAATAATTACAAAGCAGCTTTTCCGGTCATCTATGGGGCTCATTAAGAGGTCAAGGTGTTGAGTCAGGGTTTTAACAATTACCTGGGCCACTTAGGTTGCTGCACCAGCATAATACATCAGGGTTTATAATAAAAAAAAAAAAACAGTAGCCACATTTCCATGCTTTAACTATCTCGTTCACATGTGTTACTAATGCCAGCTAGATGCATCTCAGAAGCCCCAATGCAGCATCTATAAGTGTACATATTGCTATTTATGAGTTAGTTAACATTAGCCCTATGTCACCAAACCTCTAACACCAAAAGTTCTACAAAGAGTGAGAGAAGAATTTAGAATTCCAACATCTCAAAACCACATAAACACATAAAACTGTAGTGTTGACCCAAAACCCTCACACCAAACTCACAACGAATCAACAATTTATAGACAACAAAATGTGAAACAGTCATCAACATTAAGCCATAATAATAATTTTTAGAAACATTATTTTACTTACTACTGACATGATTGTTAGGATGTAGTGTTCTAGGTTGTTTCCATGGTGTTGCATCATTTTGGCGTCCGCAGTCACCATCAGCTCCACGTAGCGAGGGTAGGACAGGAAGCGTTTCCGTCTGCGTGGCGATGCGGGATGTGTGCTAGAGTTTTTTTCATAAATGTGCTGATCGTCTATATTGGCTCTGAGAGAGTCCAGCTCCTCTCCCATATTCTCCCTGCTCTCCAAAGAGATTGGCTTCTTGGAGTCATCTGTTTAAAAAAAAAAAAATGTCAAAGTGCGTTGATGATGTTTGCCACTGTTTCGTGAGAATTTGAATCTCAGCACTGAGCTAGAATTGGATTATCAACCTCTCAGATTTATCGACAATCGACACCCACCACTTTATATTATAAAGGTATTTTATGAGAAAGGGTGGTACATCTCCGTTTTAAGAGCAGAGAGTTTTAGCTTTGCTGATGACATAACAGAGGCATGCCGAATGGCAAAAACCTGCCATAACAACAAGTTAAATATGTTTAACAGCAGACTGACATTATTCCATTCATAGGCTTTGGCTTCAGCAGCAGCCTCAGATGGAAAAAATAAATGACACCCATATACAGTGCATACTCCACTGACATTCTCTCAGCTGAACTGCACGTGTTGAGCTGGCTAAGAGAAATAGATTGCTTCACCATGAATTTAAAAGATACAGATGCAGAGAAACACACTAGAAAGGTCTTATTTTGTTGGAGAGAAAGGGGATCTGCAAAAGATCATGTACATGCATCTATCCACAGCAATGTTTTCTGATGGAGTCTGGAATAAAATGCACAGACAAAGCAGTGGACAAGAGGGTGAGCTCACAGGCAGTGAGCAGCTGCGGTAAAAACATCATTTTGTTGGGGACATCTGCAGAGCATGTCTGTTACTGTCTAGCAAACCATACTGAAAACTAAGTGATGAGTCTTCAACATCATCAATCAAGGTAATGACTAGACATCAAAAATCTGCTGCATGATTCGAATGTCAACACACTTCAGCCAAGATCAAAAATGTGGAGTGGATTTCCATAGTTGAAATTGTCCGTTTGACAAAACATAACATACAGGTCAGTTTGATGTCCAGATCTACAGTGGGTGAAAATATGTTAGATGTGATACTATCTAAGAACGACCGCTTATAGGAGTTTCTGCCATCTCACAGCTAGAGGAAGATGGATTTAAGCAGCTACCAGACAAAGTGTCAGATAAATGTAGCAGAAATCTATGGTAAATCACGTAAATGCACAGAAGCAACAGCTGTCAAGGCAACACCTGATATTTTTTGACAATTTCCTTTTCCATTACAGCTAAAATACATTGTTCCAGTTGTTACAACTATAAAAAATAATCTACAACATTTTCTGTTGCCTTTAACATAACACATGTACACGTACCTATAAGAATGAACAATTTAGAGAAAGTCCAAACAATAAATGTACATTCACTGAATAAATGACATTCTGTGCTTAGATGACTATCAGAGCCAAGCCAAGCATAGTTTGAAGACCATCAACTTTGGATAACCCGATTATATTGAAGAGAGCCATTGTCTTCTAAACACTCAATCTTTCTGGACAGTGAGACAGAGAGAGATTGTGTGGAACTGTTAGGTCAGAGAAAAGGAAAAAAAAAAGAAAGAGGAAAGAAAGAAAACTTGTTGGGCGCTTTGAGATTACTCAAGCGATGCCCCCAGCGGGCACACGAGGTGGAGCGTGACTCCCTGGCACAATGGCACATAGCTCTTGCTGCCGTGAGGCTGAGCCCCATGCCAGTGCCAGCGTGAGCATCCAAGTCAGCGCCAAGCCTTTCCCTGCCCGTGCACACAGCCCAGGCAGCTGGGCCAGCCCAGAGCTTTGTATTTTCCAGGAAAAATCTCTCTGGGGCCAAACCCAGTACACTAAACCCCTTAAACAGAGTCATCACTGCAGAAGCTCTGACATCAAAGGGATTATCAAAGCACGGAAGAGTATGTACATCTACAGAAACTGGTGTTAAGACTCAGGGCAAGCGAGTGTAAGATGAAAAAAGAGAAGAAGAGGAGGAGAAGGTAGAAAAATATGGTCTCTTGTTATAATAGCCTTTGAATCAGTGCAGATTAGCCACACACAACCTTTCCCAAATCGCCTTAGGTTCAAATCCCCATCTCATTAGGTAGTGAGCTGCTACTTACACCATGAAAAGACAGGGGTGATTGCCCTGACCCTCTGGACATTACCTCACCCTCTGTGCACTGGGCACCCATTCAGCATTACTCACATTTCTTTTTGCACTATCAAAGAGCATAAGCCTATAGAAGTGAGCTCATGCAATGCTCGATAAAATAAGCCCCGGTGTAAGCATTTAGAAATATTGATTTTAATATAGATTTAAGAGCTGCTCTTTGACTGTCTGATTCTCTGTCTAAAGTATCGATGCCAAGAACCCAGCAATAGTGCACACACTCTTCATTGTTGAACTAATTGACATTCTATTACAATGGCCCCTGCAGAGTTAAAGCACCCTATTCCCCAGGTGCCCATTAAATAGACAGTATACCTGACACTGATTATAGGCAGTGTCTTATTTCTTTACAAGGCTCTGCTTACTCCAACATGACTGACAGTACAACCCAAGAAGGAAAAAATGTTGAAGCTCCTGCAGACAGAGGCACAATTAAGTTCAATTGAGTGGCTAGACAGAGAGAAGCAAAGGCAGCTAATTGTTGCTGTTAAAAAAAAGCCTTTTAAAACTACGTGCCACAACTTTTGACCTCATTGGAAGATGATGGGCTTTGTACACTTATAGTACTAAAAGTTTAGTCGTTAATGTTGGCTCAGAGACATGTTAAAGACAGCACAGTGATCAGCTGAATAATGTAGTGTGTTTGGAGGAGCAAACCTTTTTTTAAAAGAAATAAAATGGTATTCATAGATGTGGACTCCTGAAGGGGTTGCTGTTGTCAGGATCAGGATGCTTCTGACATTCAGTTTTTAAATCAGTGAAACTAAACAGTCTTCCACTAACTGCCTGCAATTCTGCAATATGAGTAAAAATTTGAATATACATATCACAACTGAGAATACATATATATACAATTATACTAAACTCCTCCAATACAGACAACACATAAACGAATTTAAAAGTAGTTTGAACAGTAGTTTTGCTTTGCATAGCCAAAGCAGGTTTGCAGTTTAGACTGATGTCTGCCATCTTACATGATAAATAGTCAGAGCCACAGGTGATGACACTGATGTTGCAATGGCCCTTGCCTCTCTTCAGTCCACCTCAGTGGGAAACCGTTGGTCGCACGTTACCCCCTCTCACCTCTGGCTGTTGCCCATGCCACCATGCAGTCAGTCTCTGTCACTCAAGTTGCTCAAACTATTCCAATTTGCTGCCATCTGTTAAGAATGCCCAGACAGTAGACAGTGGCAGAAAATAGCCCCAGCTGGAATCTGTCACAGGAACTCCCGAGACAACATAACACATTGGGTTCAATAGGTTTGAGGCCTCAGGGCAGACAGACACATGGCAACTATTAAAGTTATAGTCTGTCTGTAGCAGCCCAGCCGTGTTTGGCCCTGTTCAGAGTATCTGTTATCTTCAAATCAGATGACAATAAGTGCAATGGACCATATTATTAACTACTTATACGATCTGTCATTCAGTGTGAAATTGGAGGCTAATGATGGAACAGAGCATGATGCTTGAAGGGGAAACCTGCACATTAGTCAAAACTACTACACATGTTGACTCAAGACTTTCAGCCAGTGCATGACAAAACATATCTTTCGCATTTGGCAATTAAGACTAACATTATTAGCTCTGATTTCAAAGAAAAGGCTATGTCCATCTTAAAGGACTATCAAAAGAAGACATAAATTCTAAATCTTTTACAGGCCGGTAATAAGGCAGTGGGTGAGAAAGCTACTTTCAAGAAGCAGGTGTAGAGGCAGCAAGACAGGCAGTAGGAGCTTGAGAAAAGCCTGGGGCCTCTGCCAAGCTCTGGGGAAAGACAGACAGGCACATGCAGCGCAGGCTGGGACTGCTCGAACACATGAAGCAAAAACTTTCTCCATTCCTCTGCACTGCTCGTTCAGCAATTCCTAATACTCAGTGGGATACTTCACTCATTGACAGCCTAGGGAGGTGACACTGACGCCTGATGCAAACACACACACACACACACAAGCATCTCTGTATGCACACAAAAGCTCATAAATAAACTTTTAGTAACAATAGGTACTTCCTGGAATGGGGGAGGTTCAGTCTGTCCAGGGGCCAAAAGGGCACAGGGCAAGGCTAAGCCTTTTGGAAAAGCCAGACCCTAAAGGTGAGAGAGGTTGTCTGAGTGATCAGCACACGTCCATCACACTCTGGTTGGTCACCTTTCCTGACCCCTGTCAAGAGCAAGAGTTAAGAGGGAAACAAAAAGCTTAATACATACATAGTTCCAGCTCTCAGCAAACAAGCCAGCAAGCCCAGTAACCACGCACCTCTTGGAGGGGAAACTCTCAAGGTCACATTCACCCATCCACTGAGCGACTCCAAACAAAGAGAGATGTGAGGTCACAATCAACAAGTGCGTCTATTCACATACATGAAAGCGCAAAGGGAGAGCGGGCAGCGATTCAAGTCGGCTAGTTCAAACCCCAGGCGGGGGAGGGCATTTTTCCATGTAAATGAACCCATTGACTAAAAACCTGATGCTAGCTTTCGAACTACCATGTATACACAGTGGGCACCAAGGGGGGGATTCCCATACCGTGATTGTGTTGGGGGTCAAGGGGCACAGATGCCATGTGTGCCAAGTATTTCTGCATCAAAGCCAGTCACTTCGCTGTCCTGGCTCCCCTCAGTTAGCCATCAAGAAATTGGGTGACATGCTGGGGAGCCAACAAAGAAAGATTGGTGTTTGGGTTTTCAGTTGCTAATGTTTGTTGTCAAGCTGTCTGTATTCAATTCAGTGCTTCTAATTCAGACAAAATATGACACCTCACAGCTTGAGAATCATCACCAACAACTGTGAGAAAGAGATACCGCACAGCTCTCCTTCCCACCACCCCTTGCTTGTCTTCGCATGGATTTTTGAAAGCAAAGGGAAGGACATGAGAGAAGAATCTGCCCCTATCTGTAGCCACCCCCATCCTCGTGGCTATCTCTACCAAAGGACTACACAGGGATTCACATGCAAGCTCAGAGACAGACACCTTGTAGAATGTGTCATTAAAGGTCGGAGATGTGTTGTGATTTGAGCCCGGTAAGCGTCATTCTCTGAGGCTTTTAAAAGCTAGAACAAGGCACAACAAGGCACTGTGGGACTTTAAAACATTAATCACCCACTCAACAGCTATCTACTCCAGAGGTATTCTAAACAGCGGTGAAACCACCCAGGTTGGCTGACATTGAAGGAACACTGATAGAGCTATGTCAGGAAGTGAGGTCTAATTTCATTCCAGTTATTGGGCTCACTCCTTTTTGGGCAGGGTTAGTCTGAAACTTTGCATTTAAAATGCATTTAAAAGTTGCATCCATTCAACAGTGCATACAAAGATGTGTGGTGCTATATCAACAGTGCACAACACACACAGTGATTAAAAGCAGCTGAAGGCAACCCTGTCAGGATTGCTGAAAAAACAACATATTTTTCCATTAAGGGAACACTTTAAAAGCTCATAGAATTGCACTTCTGCACTTCTCCTTCTGACACTTCACAGGCAGCGATGGCTCATGTACGACAACGTATTTGTATGTATGAGTGTTGACAAGTTTAAAGTTCAAAACAAAATGTCATTGTTGTTAAATTCATCTATGTGGAAACATAGCCATCCTGTCCTTTCAACGCATTTTTGCAAACGAGCCCAATGAAAATTTGGAAACTCTTACTGACCTTACATACTGAAATTCCATTTGTGCTGTCTGCAGCTGACTGAGGCAGTACTAGGAGACGTCATATGTGAGGGAAAGGCTTATCACGCCGGAGATATCTTTCTTCTGATATACATTCTGTTTCCTGGAGACTTGCTTGATAAAACACAGCTTGTTTCATCTTTGCTGTTTTCAAAGAGATGCTTTCTTTCAGCGCACAGCAAAGAGAAAAGTAGATGATAAAGAATAATAATCACCACCGTGAGTAAATGGATCTTGCCAAAGAATTTCTTTACAGATGGGAGAGGCTGCCTGGCTAGCAGATTGGAGGCATTGTCCAACATTTTGCATTTCCATGTGTTTGGACCAACTAGGATAGTTTGCATGTTCGGTCCTCAACAGCTCCTAAAACTCAAGCGGTTCTCAAAGTTCCAAACCTGCCAAACCCCCCAGCACCCATATCCCAGCTCCCAGCTTTGATTTAGGACAACAGTCATTTTCACAAAAATGAAAAGTTGAGAAAGAAAGAGAGAAAACCGACCCTGACAAAGAATGCTTTTATAGCTCCTCAAAACAAGAAGATACTCAGAAAGGAATCTGCCCTTATTTTAACACCACAGGTTCCTGGGTCTATCATTTACACAATAAACCAGAAACTGTTGTTTCTTAACTTTCTATAAATCAGTGCCTGTGAGAGTTCTACTAATCTACTATCTACTAAAATCTACTAAACTAAAATAACATGAATATTTTCTGTTAACCCCAGAGTTCTAGTTTGCTACTGTATGTGTGCTTAGCTTCAAGCTTCAATGCAATCCAATAAGCTTTCACTTTTTTCAACTAAATGCTCTATCACTGTTGCTGTAAAAACATTTTAAAAAATACAGCTCCTAAGAGATCTAGGTTTTCCTCAGCTAACAATCATTCTATGTGGTGGTCTTGTGCTTCTTGACACTTTTTTTTCTCTCTCTCAGTAATTAGACTGTGGTTAGAAGAAACATAAAGAAGAAACAGAGTCTGCAGAGACAGATATACTGTACAGAAATGGTGTAAAGTGAAGTAAAGAGAAAGAAAGAGCTACATTACAGTGACAAGACCACAGTACCCAGAGCTACATGTTCTGTCTGAATCCAAGACCAGGAGCAGCAACTACAAGTGTTTTGCAAGCACGACGACACGTGCCAAGCCAGTGTTTATATCTAACCTGCGTGTACTGCACTCCTTCCCATAAAAAGACAGGACAGCCCTGTTAGTCTTGGCTCAGTGTGGCCTTCAAAGAGCCTATTTATCACCGCATCTGGAGAGAGACCTATCTGATAAAGCTGAGAAGCCGCAGCCTGGGACACCTCACAGTCCTACTGGCTCTTTTAATCGTCTGGCTCATTGTTTAAATGTTATCCTTACATGAATCCCTACAGGTGTCTCATCCATATCTGCATCATCCTCTATGGCATTATTTACATGCTATATATTGAATACATTTTTTTACCTGAAGTATAGTGGTTTGTAGTCAGGATGTATCTCAAATACCTTGTAAACAACTCCTGGTACAGCAGAAATCAGCAGGCATTCACCAGGCCTACACTAACCCAGTTCTTCAAGTGTGAGTATATTCAAAAGGGTCTGATAGTGGGGGCTATGAGGCTCTCCAGATTTCACTGTCTCTGTTTGCTACACATACACACTGAATGAGTGAAAGGGCAAAGCATATTATGAAGGCATTGGCCTGGCTCATCAGGTCAGTCCAAGTTCTTTAAACTGCCGCCACACACAATGGCCACCACCGGGCAACAATGGCTGAGTTCAGACAACATCAGCAAATCAAGCAGTCTGCACATAAAAGATTTATTGCATCACCCAACAAAGGCCGCCCACGGAGCTCCCTCTGGGGAAAACGCCTTCTATCTTGGTGAACTCCACTCAGTCACCCTGCTTTCTCTCGAGGGCCTCTCCACCACCCAAAAGCCTCTACCATAAAAATTCAAATCAAATTGGGGGAATTTTTAAGCAGCCTCTCAAGCAGAAAAGCTCTTCAGCTCTTTTCAATGCAACTGCAAACTGAAAAGTAATAACTCCTTCCCTCTGAGCTTCAGCCACAAAACTGCGATTGAATCCTCAAACAGCAACATCAGTGAAAATATCAGGCAGTGCTGGAGCACATTTTTCTTAATTAGGTTGAGGAGTTTTCGCTCATACCCCATAATCAACTCTGAAATCTTTGGGTATCCTGCAAGCCAAAGATCGTGACAAAGTGTAATTTACATTTTAGTGGAGTACTCATGCTCAGAAAGCGAATGCAGGTCATCAGGAGGTGAGTGTTTGTATGTGAAAGTCAGACGGTGGTTACAGACGCTATAGTTAGGCAGACTGTAGTCTGTTACCTGGGGCAGCACAGGGTTCTGTGTTGTTATTGGTATTTGAAATGTTCCTCTTCCTCTCGTGTCTATAGACAAGATGAGGTTTGTTGTGCTCTTCATCATATTCCTCCCCCGCAGCATTTAAAAGAGGCTCCAAGAAGTATTCGCCATGTTGTGTTGTAAAAGTCCCAATCTAGAAAAGAAAAAAAAAAAGAGAGGTCATTGATGACACTGGTATGAAGCATGCACTTGCATGTGTACATACACTGCTGTGTGTGTGTGTAGCTTCAGTTTACAGATCAGGGCAGAGAGGTTATGATCTAATCGTTTTGCCCTTGAGCTCCACTGTGTACATTATTTCCATGCTTTTGATCAAGCTCTGTTTTTGACAGAGACGCTTTAAAGAATATCTGAGAGGTGATTATTAATCATTGTTGAAACTGGAACCACAAGATTAGAAGACAGTTGAGAAATAAGGACAACTGTGATACATTTTAAGCTTTTTCTACATTTACCCAGCTGTCATCAGAGCAGTTGTTATAACTGTGAAAATGCATCTCCCCTCACAACCTGACACTGGGAGGAATGACATCATCATACATGGACAGAGCTACTGACAGAGGAATGCTAATATTGATTTGGCAGCTCAGCCTCTCACAAAGCTTCTTAGTTCACTCAGCCATGAGGCACAATGGTGTTTGTATGGTAATTTCATCTGCACACTTAAACAGGATATTAGACACTGGAATGTTATCTTTAAGACAGCATCATTCCATAACCATCCCCACCAGTGATAGATGTATGACAATGAAAAACATACAAATCAGATATGGAAAACATGTACAAACTGTATGTGTACCTTTCCCTTCTTACTTTTCAAAGAGTGAAGGATTAGTTGACTTGCACCTATATATCACACATGGGCCTTAAAAGCGGTGTTCAGTGCTGCAGTGTAATAAGCTGGTGAAAACATGATAGAATAGAAGCAACTGAAACAGACCCCAGAGCCTAATGCCGTCTCTAATGCCGCCCTGCATCTTTTTTTAGATGTGTAAAAATCCATCAACATTTATGTTCTGCCAAACACAGAGTAGAGTAGTACAGAGACTGGTCACTTTAGATGCAAAGTTTACTGTGAACAAGAGGCTGGAACAAGCACTCAATGTTACTCTTCTTAGAAGTATTTTCAGTAACAAGGCATTGCAAGCCCAACACAAATAATTAACACAAAGTTAATTCTTTCACTCACAACTTTTTGAGCCTAATATGAAGGTCATACCTGGAGCAAATTCAGAGAAACAGTCCCAACAAATTATTGTTCCATCTTAGAGTTATACATTTCCATAAACATTTACTCCTGTGTACAACTAAAACTCTCCATGAATATTACATTTTACATGTTTGAACTGTGTGATAAACCTGGTCCACCTAAAGAATGCTGATATCATGAAACAGTAAATTACTACAACCACTGTTGTAGTGATCTAAACATAATAAATGACTTATCCAGAGTAACGACTGGTAGATGTTTACCTGTATCTTGTAAATCACTATCTATGGTGAGTTAACAATAATTAGACGATTATGGTTGAGCCTTTCTAAAGTTCTCATGTGGTTTAAGAGAATACTGAACAGACAAATGTCTATTTAGTCAAAAAAAAAGGGGGAAGAGTTTCAGGGTTTCCCAGCATTAGGTCAGCAGCAAATTTGCCAAACGTTTGGACAGACACAATGGCTGCTGTTTAGTAGTGGGTGTTGAACTCTATCTTACAACTGAGTGACAGTTTAAAGCGGGATCATGCTCGTGACATGGGTCAGTCACAATATGACATGGACAGAATGACTTGGCACACATTCGTTTTATCCCACAAAGACACTCTCAAATCCAGCGGCTGCTGAGTCATCCAAAGGTGACATACACTCTCTGAAGTTAAATAGGACATAAAGGCGTCATGAGCCTGATCTTTACACAGAGATACATCATTTGGTGCTGGAGTGAAGAGAGTCATATTTCTCAGGACAAGCTGACTCACCACACACTTCTATTATGTGAATGAACTGGAAGACAGAGCTCCTTCAAAAACTAACATTTCCCACGCTGTGAGCAATCCTTAAATTCCCCACAACCTTCGTTGGCAGTTGTCTTTCTTTTCACAGTATTTTCCTCTTTTCTGCCCAATCACAACTCACTTTGAAAAGGCCAAAAGCTCCTCAACCCCACCCCCACCTCCCCCAATTCCCCCCTGGGGACGGCTTTAAGCAACTCTGGACAAAAGGGGAACCTGCTTTTTCTAGAATGACCCCTTTGTTTTAGGGCTTAATTATTCCTTAATGACCTCATCCCAACAAAATGTGCCTGGCCATTAAGCCCCAGTGATCAGATCTAAGCACATTTATGACCCAACAGCCTCTGGTGCAGTGTCCATTGTCCTGTCATTCTCAATGAGTGATGATGCAGATAAGCAATAAAGATTTGCTTGAAAAAGGATACAAACATGTTTGGATAAGTAAGTCATACATCAAAGTTGGGCAGAGGGGCAATTAAAAGCTTATTACCCTGATAATTCCTCTGTACCTCATGTTTCTTAGATTCCTATACAAATATGACAAAAACTGGATGGGGTGGTCTCTTTTCTCCAAAGCTACACTGAATGGGAGCTAATCCTCACTGAGCTATAATACATAATCATTATGCCAAGGGTACAATCATTACATGTATTTTGGATATACTACTTCAAAAGCCTCAGAGTGCAGCTGATCCCCATTCTGTGACCTGCTATCCTGGTACTGTACACAGTGCACCTATCTAAAATAAGGATTATGTTACTGATAGGGGTTCTGACAGGGTGGTTGAATCCAAGGCTAAGGTCCTCCTGTCTGCATCGTGGTGGGCAGCCAAACTCCCCCCCGCCACACAGAGTCCACACCAGAATCCAGCTGGCGCGACTGAGGTCAACCTTGTGGCCCTGGACCAGTAACCTTATGTGACCCATGAAGTCATCCCCTTCAACAGTTATCATATTCTCCCACACAACAATCAGCAAACTGAATGACTTGTGAATCAGGATCCTCAAATGGTATAATGGAGCTGTAAACCCATTATTACCTAAGAACTTCATTATAGCCCCATAAGATCTAACAGCCATGATAAAGGGCACAAGCAGCTCTGTTAGACTGAATGATTATGTCTGTTTGGGGGCTGCAACTAATGATTATTCTCATGTTAGACTGATCTGATGATCAGACAGCTTCTTTTGTTGTCTACACCAATCTATTAATTGTAGTTTAGTTTCAACAGCAATCTGCAGGTAAGTCCTCACAGCAAATGTTTCTCGTTGTTCATGGATTAACAGATCATTTTAAAGGATTTAGCTTCTCACTTTTGCACAGTGTACAATAATAGGGCTTGGTGGTTCCTGCAGCAGCAAAAAGAAAAGTGGATGATAAAGTAAGAGCACAGGCATGACAACAATACCTGCACTCGTGCATATTTTAGGGTACAGATCTGTGTAGGGAAAAACTGTCTTTTCCTGGCCCTGACCACAGAACTGCAACCATGGAGCTGATCATGGTTTTTAGCCTCTGTTGGTCAAGAGCACTTGGGGTGGAGAGGATGCATGTCCCCATCCACACCCGGTCTCCTGCACCCCTCTGATGCCCTGACTGAATAGAAGCATCACCTACAGCTGCAGGGCTGCTATCCTCCTCAGTGACATTAGTCCAGTAACACTTGCTCTTGTTACACTCCTACACACTTCACGTCAACCTGCGGGTTATTGAGGACATGCGTGGATGGGAAGCGTTGAAACAGGAGAAACCACGGGGAGGGGGGGGGGCTCTATGTATTATCTTGATTAAAGCGTCTGAAAAAGGCAGGGAAAAGTCAGTACTCACTAGGCCAGTGCACAGGCTGAAGACTGCGGGGTTTTCCCCCTTGGCGTTGACGTGTCCACGGAAAAAGCAGTGGCGCATATCACGCAAGTGGGAGTCCGTGTCGTTGCTCTGATCTGCTCCCAAGTGTGCGACTGTGTAAGAGGGGGCGATGAAGCTGGAGTCTGCGGTCAGATTGAGATGAAAGCGTTCCCCGAACGCATCAATCCTGTAGTGAACCCGTAAGCCCGACAGCTCATCACTTAGACTTCTGCGTCTCCTCCTGTAGTGCAATTTGTGGGGGAATGATTCTCCGAAGTCATTCACTCGGAGCGGCGTGATGATTTCATAGGATGACAGCTGCTTGATGAAACTTTCTGCAAACAACCAGAGAAACGACTAATTCAGAGACATAACGGCAATCCCTCAGTCTGGTTACTACATGTGGTGCAGCCTGACAACCCCACTGTACAGCTGCTATCACTCCCAAACACCACAGACTAATATTCAAACAAATTCAACCCTATCAATTACCCATACTCATAAATGCTAACAAAACTCTACCTTGTTTCGGGTGCAATTGGTATTGCAAAGTGCCCCAGACAAGTGCTGACAGATGACACATTAGTCCAACCAGCCAGATCGCAAACTGCATGATTTCCTCCGCGAATAAACCCAGGCTGTCGTCTCCAAGGCAGTACCCTCTGTCTCTCCCGAGCGACTCGGGGGCTCTCCCTCTCCTCTTCCCCGGCTTGTCAACAGCAACAGGTCGTGGGATCCGCGGAGGCTCTCTGCAGCGCAAGTCTTGCAAAGTGCACTGGCCTCATCGCATTGCTTAACGTGCATCCACTACCCTCTATGAACGCAAACTAATTATGACACACTCATCCTTGTCAAAAAAAAAAAAAAAAAAAAAAAAAAGCCAAATGTAAAACCGGAGTCTATACTGAAAGAGGGATCAGTGCCAAGTGCGTTCTCTCTTAGCCATCCCTACAACACCCCGTGCACCCTAAGCACTCTGCAGAGCAACGCCCCTATAGGCTCCTGAGCCAATGGTGAGTGCGCCTCGACCACCACACAAGGGACAAGCTTCAGTGCTGCAGTGTTAGGAAGTGTCGAAGTCAACTACAATATGTTGAATTTAGACTGAGGATCATGAGTATCAGAGAAAATAAGATGCCCATATTTTATTCAAGGAGAAAAATGAATAATATAGCAATATGAGCCTTTTATTGTCTTAACTGTGAAATATCCAAGGTGGCCAATAATAATAATATTTGGGTTGCATTATTACTATATTGACTTGGCCGATATTAACTTCTCATTGACAATATTTGTATCAGTTCAATTGGAATCTGTAAATAAGAAGAACCTGCAGCACTTTAAGGCCAAAGATCTGCTTAAGGTCATTTAGTGTCTCCATTATGTAGTTTGGCCACCAGAGAGCACTGACAATCAGTATGCAGTAATAGCTTTTTTTTTTTTGGTAATGAGATGGGTAGTGGCAGGGAATACAATTAAAGTAATAATAACTATACATGTGTCCGTGACACTCCTCACAGGTTGGTATGTTTGTTGAGGTAGTTTGACCATGGACTGATTTCATTCTCTGCATTCACTTGACAGACTAAGGTAACTGGCACAGAGACTGGAAGTTAGGGGTGGGGGGTGGAGGGGGTGGGGTGGTAGTAGTCCCTACTAAAAAAGGATAAATCAAACTTTTCTAAAGGTATCCAGAGTAGTGAGCAATTTAAACTTGTGGGAAAAATATTAGGCAATCAAAGCAGAAAATAATTAGCACAGAGAGCGTTATGAGTCATTCTTCACTGTCATCCATTGAGGGAATTAGACTTCCTTGGTCATGATGTGGTCAGCTTCTCGTTAATCATCCGGGCACATAAAGTCTCGCACAAAGTTGATGGACATTTGAAAGGAGTCTTGTTTTTCATTTCCTTTGAAGACAAATTTTACAGCTTTGTGAATAATTAGACTCGGTGGGCTCTCCGGAAACATATTTTGATCCTGCAAGCTTTCTCTTGGACACAAAACATCTAGTTTCCAAGTCATGGCTATTACTTTTTCAAAGTCTCTCTTTTACCCCTCTCTCTTACACTTTTGCTCTCTATGAACCTTGTGGTATCATGGACACATTTACACTAAAAAAAAAACAGTACTGTGTGCTCAGTAGTAGACCGTGGTTTACCACATCCATTTTTCGTGGGTGTGTGTTTACATATCAGATCTGGTCCTGAAATAACTGCAAATACACAGAAGCTCACAGCTACAATATTAAAGAAGACTCCTTTTTGTTTTGTTTAACATTTTATGTTCCAGTCAGTCAACTCTTATGAAAAGAAATCATCACATCTCAGAATTTCCCAATCAAGTCAGGTTTCTCTAGTTATATGTGTAAATTCTAATATTCACAGTTAAGAAGTGAACTTGTGCTGAAACGAGATGAAAATGAAGACCACATCTGGAAACAGTCCAAACTCAAGACATTTGTAATAGAATGGATGTACGCTAGGTTTGAAGGCGCATTTACACTTAAGAGCCCCTGAGATGAAGTTATTATTTCGAATAAGATCGCACTACTTTTACTCCTCTGATGCCTTCCTGATGTGTTATTCATTCAGTCTCCAAGCCTCCCGTGAAGCTATTTATTCCATTAGAGCACTGTCAGCATTGTTTCATCATAAAGATCTAAGCGTGAGAATGTGCAAAAAGAGCTGAATTTAACAGAGAGAAGGCAGCTGGGACAAAAAGGCATATTTACATACAGTTTATAGAAAGCACATGTTGTGTCAAAAGGATATAAAGCTACTAATGCCTCGTTCAACCACAAAATCTGTAAATATTTCCAAAATATAATAATTATTTTCCAGAACAAAAAAAATGTCACATTTTTTAAAAGAATTATGGTCACAAAGATATATTTTTTAATTTTTTAATTGAAAGGCAAAAGACTTAAGATAGCTTAATATAAAGTGGGGTTTTTTTTTGGGTGGAAATAATTAGAGACCCCAGATGTGCAGTTTTCTTAGAGCGTATCCAACTCTGCAGAGAGGCGACCAATAGAAGCCTGTGCTGCATAGCAGGTGCCAAGGCCTCTAGCTATCACTTTAACCTCACTTCACCCATCCAGCCAATAACTAGTGTTTATCACCTATAGCACATTTTAAAGTTACACATATGACTGCAGTGGACAGTTTATTTAGGGTGAGCGTAGCTACACACATTCTCATTAATTCTGCACAGATGCCATGGTTAATGGATGAATCCTGCCCAGTTTCTGCCACATGTACTGAATTAAGTCTCTGATAAGTCAGTTTCTGCCTTGGGTCTCTCTTCATTGTGGAATCCTCAAATTTGGAGCGTATTCCCACTGCAGCAAGTTCACTTCATCTTGTTCGTATGGATTAATGGATGTAAGGTCCTAATATTTACCAATCTCTGTTAAGCCAGCAACACTTCCATTTTTTATAACCTTATCCTCCTTCATATTTTTTTTTACATACCATGTGGCTCTAATTTTTCATTCTTTGGCTGTGTTCTTCCTTTTCCAGGTGTCTTTCTTCCTTATTTTCCTACTGGGCTTCCCTGTTTGAGCTTTCTTTACTTGGTCAGTCATTTACTCTACCCAGTATTTTGTTTTTGACACTGATTTATATCATGATAGCAATGCAGTGCTGTAGCCGGGGTTAATGTCATATAATGTCGCGTAATGTTATTACATCATAGCCTACAATATTACACTGAATCAACGTTAGGAAAATCAATACCAGAGATCGCTGCCAGATATGTTTGGCGCGCTCCAAGAATCACTGTGCTGTACACTCTGTGCGTCACTCAGTTATTCCTACTGTAGACTCTAACTAAAGGCAGAAGTGGAAGCTCTTCAACTGACATCTTAGGTGATTTATTGTCCCGGGTTCAACCCCCACCCTGTCTCCCCTCCCCAGCTGCTTTACCACAATCTTGAGCAGAGTGCTGGCCTGAGAGCTCAAACTATTCCAGAGCCACTCTCCCTCTTATGGTTCAATTGGTCTGAACTCCCCAGTTGCAACAGTGATCTATACCTGCTGATATATATCAGGACTCCTTGCAGTGCTGCAACCTCTGCTTCCTTTGACCCATATGTGCACTTGTAAGGTCTCATGTGCACAGATTCTAAAATGACCAAGGAGAATGATATCTCAAAGGAAGGTAATCAAAAACTGTAAAACATCACTGCATATTGTTGTATTTTTATCTGACGACAAGTTCATCATGACATTTCCCAGAGCTTAGCAGAGTCCTCTATAGCATTACATAACAAAAAGATTGTGTTACAAAAATATAATTTGTACTGAGCCCAGAAGTCCATTCGTGTGCTGTACTATTGTCTGCATGGTGCATTGATTTCGAATAGTTTGAGGATAAATGAAAAAATCTGTGGGGGTACATAGCAGGTTACTGTGTCACTGAAGGAGTTACCATAACATACTGGCAACACCTCCCCTTTCTGTCCTATGTCTGTTCCCACCCTCCCCCGTCTCTGTCCGTTCAGGTGGTTCTCATGGTGGAGTGATCAAGGAGCTCGGCCACCTGAGACTTGTGTTGGCTTGCACCGAAGATTAAGGCACCCCCTAAAGAGGCTTCCGCCTACCCATTGCTGCAATGAAGCTTCATAAGTCGCTGAATTCCAAGTGTCCTTTAAACACAGTGATCTGTCAGCCTCTTTCCTGCTCCCATTGAGTGAGGCATTGTCAGTCTGAGCCCTGCAGACAGCTATAACGCAATGTCAAAGCAGCACTCTCTCACCACCCTCATCAGTACTGTCTCACTGATAAATCATCATATTACAAAAAAATAACAAAAAAGGTTGACAGAAAACAAAAAGATTCTTGTTTGCTGAAAGAAATGGAACAATGAGCCTTTTTAATTTCAGATTGCAACTGTGGTAAAGACACAGTTGTGTAAATAAATGATGAGGTCTTGCTGCTTTCCTGTATTTTGACATCCTCTTTTCATGGCTAGGTCAGTGTTTTTTATTGTACTGCTGAGGTTATTACATCACACAGAAATGCCAGAAAGGGTTGTTCAGGGCAGTTGCCTGTTACGTTTTGCAATATAGAAAAGAAAGATTACACACTTACCAAGGAACAAATTTAGAACCAAATGAAAATTTAAATCACTAAGTCTCTAACTCTGAACTTGAGGGCTTAAGGAGTAATATTAAGAGAATGACATTTTTTAAAAAATCGTATTAATGAAATGGTATTTAATACTTCTATCCATATATGGAAACTGGAAACTACACATTTGCTACTTTTGAATTGTTCCTGATTCTGCTTTGGACACTGAGAAGTGCAAATTGGTCTCTAGCACATTGCATATCTATTATTCCTATTACTGCTATTTTTGAAATGATTTTGCTGCTGGTTTCTTACTAGAGCCACATTTCTATATTTATTTTGAATGTTCTTTTAGAAGCTGAGGGCAGGGCCCCATAAAGCTCAAAAACATTGGATATATTAAGCCTTTTTAGGTTGTTATGACTAACATATTTAGTCAGGGTTTTCAGGGATAAAGAGTGCAGGGGAAAGGTAGGGCTTGGCCTGCACTGCATGTGTGTTTTTGGGATCTGGAAAGGGTGTGACCAGGAAAGGTCTGGTATCATAAAGACCAAATTTAATGCATCACATGATTGTATCAATTACTCTAAAATTGGGAGACAAATCATTCAGTCATGCGAAGTGAGATCATACTTAATGCTAATGTAGACTTTAAAAAGATTGCACACCATGATGGGGGTCATAAACTGTATTAAGACATCATGCTCATAAATGTTATGCAGAGTGGACGATGCTTTAAACAGAAGCTATGTGAGTCTTTCATGCCCAGGACATGCACACTGTCACTCCACTCCTAACATGTTGCCTGCTACACGAGTCACATGACTGTCTCTGACTGATTAGGTTTCACTGAGAGTGTGAAAGCATATTCCCTTTCTGCAGTTGTCTGTAGGTAACCCTGTATCCTTCCCAGCAATACAAATAGTGACTGCTGATTTCCTTTAATGTTTATTTAAATCACATTTCACAGCGAAAAGTGCTTTTTTGTTTTTTGATTTTGTCTTGCTGCAATAGGTCAAAACAGTTTTCAGCATGGGCCTCTTCAGTTAATACAACTGGTGAAGGCAGACTTACAAATCAGCTTTTCAGTTTGCTTGCTTCCTTAGCGTCAGGCCAGCAGACAACATTCTGACATTAAATGGCAGCAAAATGATCTATGACCTTATATGGCTCCTTACCATAAGCAAAACAACTTACCAGCAGTCATCATGTTTTACTCAACGCACGACCAAAAGACAAAATGCTGACCATTTCACTTTGCAGAGTTTGGTATTTTCTTTTGCCCCACATTGAACTAATCCAGTAGTGATAAGTGGCACAGGCCATTCCAGAGACAGCTGCCTAGTATTCAGGATATTAACAGCTGTGACTTTTAAGCGGGCAGTGACTCATGGGATTTGATGACAGTCCCGTAGGAGATCCTTGGATCTTCCTTTTGCTCCACTTACATACAACATACAACATCCTGGAGCTGGAGCTCCCATGTTTGTGAATGCATGGGACTATGGATGTTCTGGACTGCACTGTTAGTTTTATAAGTGTTACTTCTGAGCACTGTTGGCCATTAACACTTTAAAATATGTTGCATATATGATTACTAATAATCCCTTGTAGTACAAGGGAGTAGATCTTAAAATGTATTTACTAATCCCAGTAACACTCATGTACTTTTGGAGTTAGAGATTATTTTTGGAGTTTGACTTGTGTGCTCGAGGGTTTGATGGAAAAATACAGGTCAGTTTTGTTTCTGTTCAGGGGACACACTGAGTGAGACAAAACATTGCCCACCTTCTATATGGAATTTACTGAACACATATCTCTGCTCGCCATCATTTTTGCTTCAACTCAGTCGCAGTGTTACAGGAATAGTTTACTTATTTATTATATTTATATTATTTATCACTTATTGGCGTTAGATGAGAAAACTGATGTATGTGCTATAAGTAGAGTGATGAGGCAATTATCATGAAAAGTGAAAACTGGGTGAAACAAGTAGCTTAGCTCTAAGGCTCACTAATTAATATGTAACCTGTTAGTTTAATCTGTATTCAAAATAAATGTAAAAACAGTCATTTGAAGTGTTGATGAAAAACAGATTATTCATTATTATTATTATTATCCCTGTTTGTGTATGGATTAAACAAATCAGATGAGTCAGTGTGGGAATTACTGAGATGTTGGTAGGTGAATGATTTTAAGTAGTTGGGATGGGGGGAAACTGGTATTGAGCTTTTCCTCTAACTCTGACAAACTGGTGACCTTTTCCTTTTCTTTCTCTTTTTGTCTCTTAAACATTGTACACAAAACCAGTGTATAGAGAGAGATACCCATGCAAGTTCCTTCTCCCACCCCACCTATCCCTCAGTATAATCAGTGCCCATAGGTCAGGGTTGACAGGTGATATTGGGACATCCAAAAAGCTCAGTGGGAAATAACTTCATTCCATTTGCTTGGCTTCAAGCCTCAGGATGACATCTGCTTATATACACAAAACACACACATCTGTACATAAATCCACACATCCTTGAATTTCCCATCCCCTGACTTATTAGCACTTACATGAGGTTTGGCATCAGCTATGACCAGGGTCAGTTTTCACACCAGCACTTCAGAACCAAATCAATTTTCCATATACATAAACATTTTGCTTGGTTCTGCAAGATTTAGAATGTCCAGTTCAGACACATCATATAAATTAAGAGATAGAAGACTTCTATGCTTTTGAATAGAGAAGAAATTAGAGGATTAAGTAATATGTCCCCAAAGGCTATGGGCAGGACAACTGCTGCACTATTTGTGACCATCAACCAAAATAACAGTGAGGTCACACTGGGTGGAAATAGAGAACACTGCCCAATGAGAGCTTGGCAAGAGAGTTTTCTGCTTCCATCACAGATGCCCAGAACATGAGCTTCACTGGAGGAGATCTGGAGACTACTATTTAAAAAACTTTGTACTGCTCCTTCCCTACACTTGCAACAGTTGGGGAACATATGGTATAAACAATTCAGGCTCAGCTCAGGTCAGGTTTTAATTGTGATTCTCAGTTTAAAAGTCAATTCACTCTGGGTCTGATAACCCTCTCTCATTATAAAGCTTAGTATTTCTCAACTTCTTCCTTTCTGTAAAAGCAAGTGACCTAATGAAAAAAGAATGTTCCTCTTATCATCTTGTGCTTCAAAAATGAGGAATTATAAAGAGGAAGCAAGTATTGCTTTACGTATGTATATATTTGTACACGCAAAAGAGAATCAGAAAGCCAAAATAGCTAAAATAATATATTTGGTACAAATATTTGTGTGTGTTTAGTAGCAATAAAAGATATGATATATGCTATATGTGAGTTGATATTTTTTCATCACAGCTTCTCAGACAGTCAGATGGTAATGTTTACATCTTCCCATTTGGTGTAACTCAGCACAGAAACAGCACGGAATTGGCCAGATGCAATGTTTCCTGAAAACGATCACTTCCCACACTACATTTTGAATGGGCAGGGCTACACAACCTTCAGCTATTTGATATTTTTATATTTGTGAATTTGACTTTATACTGTTAAGGACAAAAATAAAATTATCAACAAAGTGCAAAAAACAAAAGAAAAAAGCCTTTTAAAGGAATATCCATCCAATACACAAAACTGACGACATTGACCAAACAGGAACAAACAGCGGCGACAACGTAAGGGGTAAGTTTACAAACTGTACTACACTCTAATACTATATACATAATAGCTGATATGTATGTGATAGTCTTTAAATAAAGAAAAGGCACTGTATTAAAACAATATGCTAAGAAGAATAATGTAAAAACCTTTCACTATTAAATATTATTGGTTTTGTTTAATTATTATTTCATTTTCTTATCTCCTTAGTTCCTCCAAAACACAAGAATGTCTTTTACATCCTCAGTAGTTGTGCTCCTCTTTTTTAAGGCATGCAGCTGCCAGCCTCAGTGTGTCAAAGGTTTGCTAGACTGCACTGTATACTGGCGTCAATATTAACACATAATGGATAGAATTTCAAAAATAAATTTTAATAATTTTTGTTTTTTATGACAGAAACTCCTGATGACAAAGAGTTTTTAATAAATGTGAATCAACACATAACAGTGGAGTCTGGCAACTGTATCACGATCTCGTATGAATTGACCTTTCCGGAAAACAAAGTGACAGTCCCATATAAAAAAATCTGGTTTGATGAAGATTCACAGAAAAATGTAAATGTAAAAATTGTGAACAATGTGGAATCTGAAGCAAAAGACACTTTCAGAACAACTGGCCTCCCACAAGGAGAATATAAATATCACCTCAGACTGGAATGGGGATGCAACCAGACTTATATTTTTCCAAAGAGCGTTCGGATCACAGTTTCTGGTGAGTAATAACACTTGTGATTAAATGCTTTCGTTGCATGAGTCTAAACAATATATAAAATAGGGAAAATATGAAAAATATACAGCACTTATAGGCTCTGTGCATTATACTGAATACTGGTTGTGACTTAAAGCTCCACTGCATCCTCATAGACTGAATAACAAACCAGAAAGACAGCATTTAGAAGTGACTGACAATAGTATCCATGTAAAGTAGATTCTAACTACTGTTGCAACAGGTATAGAACAAGTAATACAACAATTGATCATCTTCATTGTTTTTACTTTCAGCATTCAGCCACAAACCAATTGTTCACGTCCCTGTCATGACAGAGGGAAGAGCTGTCAATCTGAGATGTTTAGCTCATCCTGTTTGCTCTGGCAGAGCAAAAATCCGATGGAAACAGACAAAGGCTGATGGACAGACTAAGAACTTAAAAGATTTTTTTTTAAATGATTTTTTTACACGTAATGGAGATATATTACGTTTTTCTCCTACAACAGATGACCATAACACCAACATCACATGTGTGGCAGAATATATTTATGGTGTTGTTGAAACAACTGTCAACATAACAGTCAAATGTAAATATCCTGCAGTGTTAGTTTCACTTGATACTGTTTGCATGCCATGATTCTGTCACCTCCAAATCAAATTAGACATTTATGACCAGCTCTTTCTTTTTTTCTTTTCTCAGTTCAACCTAAAATTGTAAGTGATACCAATTGCATGGTCAAAGGAAAACTGCTGGTCTGTGTTTGTGCCAGTCGAGGGAACCCCTTGCCACCAGTCACCTGGCCTTTGGCATCTTTCACAGACTTCTCAGTCAGCAGCTCTAGCAACATGCAAACAGTGAACAGTACCATCACCATGCCTGCTGCCAATTACCACAACACCACTATAAAATGCATCAGTAGCAATGAACTGGGACAGGCTGAGATTGAAATTCCACTTCAAAACTACACACAGAACTTAATGGTGAACCGTGAGTATTCAGATATATCATAACTGGTCACTTCCCAAACCATTATTCTCCTGATGAACAATAGCTCAAACTGTAATACACTTCCACAGGTTCGTGGGACTGGAGGGAGAAGTTTTATGCCGCACATCCCTGGTTAACAGCTGTGTCTTTCAGTCTGAACCTGCTCCTCCTCAGCCTAACCATCTGGACTTACAAATGGTGAGCACATAAAAAACCCTGAATATAAGGCCTAACA
Source organism: Mastacembelus armatus (assembly GCF_900324485.2). Lineage (NCBI taxonomy): Eukaryota > Metazoa > Chordata > Actinopteri > Synbranchiformes > Mastacembelidae > Mastacembelus > Mastacembelus armatus. The sequence continues at coordinate 6,610,024 of NC_046638.1, read as the reverse complement.
AATGAACAAATACTCCAAACACATAAAAAGTCAAAACAGCGTGGCAATCTAAACACAGAAAACTGTATGTTACTGCTCAAAATAAAATCAAGTCATTTTTAATTTGTAGGCACAAACGTACACAGAAGAAACCTTGTGAAGAGGTGAACACCTATGCTTCCCTGCAAAAGTCAGAGGTTGAACAAGAATATAATGTTCTATCTACAAAGTGCAGATAATGTATGTACTACTTTTGTTTCTTCCTTTTTGTGCTTTTATAGACCTGTTATATATTGAAATGCTGCATTCTATGTTATAAAACATTTGAGATGTGTATTGATTTGATTTAAATGTGTAATTGCACATAATAAATTCATCTGGTTTTGGATAGGCTCAACCACTACACAGAACATTTCTGCAGGGGGCAATTTGGACTAAACATTAAGTTTGAATAGATTTTGCCAGTGTGCCAAGTGTGATGTATGAAATTCAGTTCAATTCAATGCAATTCATTTTATTTATATAGCATGTAAAATATGCATTTTCTCTGAAGAATGAGCTCATCCCCTCTCTGGTATTCATGCATAGCTTGCTGTGTACTAGTATGCACTTTAAAAAATGGCTTTATTGTGTAAAGCACTTGAGTCAAAGACGGGAACCAGGAATAAAGCCAACCAGGTTGTGTTTAAGAGTGACAAAATCTGACATCCTTCTAAAGCTCACTAATCAACACATTTCAATATTCTCTATATATTCTCTAAGTTCAAGCTATTCATTTTATATTACAGTTACCTACATTCTCTGACCATAAACATAATGTGAACATCATCATAATCCCAGTTAACATTTTATCCCTAAAGATAGTCTTTGGTCTAGAAATAATCCAGCAAAGTCTACAACCTTTTTGTTGTTTTTCTTACTTCTGAGATCTGCTTCTTCTGCCTACTTTTGTTATGAATATTTGGTCCTCACAAATAGAGAATGTTTTTCAACCTCTGCTTGAGCTGACTCTGTCAAAACAGAGTTTCAGTATGACAAGGTGTCCGTTGATGAAGACCTGGCTCTCCCAGAGTGAAAGAGGGCTCTAAGAGGGCCAAGGGACTTTCTGCCACAGATAATCTGGCCTGGGAGATAATAGAATGTCTAAAATTAGTGTTGTCAGAATGGTTCATGATAAGAAAGCTCGAGATTTCACACAGCACAGACGCAGTCACTTTGTTCAAGTTCTATTGCTGCTTTGTGAGTGCAGTGTATATGTGTGTATTACTATATATGTGTGTATTACTGAGCAAAAAGAAGGAAACAACCCAAATGAAACAATGGAAAATATGGGTGTATAAACTGTGGTAAATGTACACAAATGTGAACAAACACAATCCACTATGAGCATACAAGGAACTTTAACACACACACACACACACAAGATAGTGGCTGATATTGTGATTGATTAGTGAGTTAATGGTTAGCTCTTCACCTAAAGCGGTTCACTAACTAGCCCTGTCGGCAGTGACTACATCAACAAGGTCCCAGCCACAACTATGGTTCATGTATAAGCACATGTTACTTTGTGGTGTGACCACCGCTTTACAGATGTGTTAGTGCCTTGTCAATATTCCCATGCAACAGATGTTTTTCATAGCAAATGTTGATTTGTCGTTGCAGGGAAAGCTCAGATCAACATTATCATAAACAGTGGCTTAAATTAATAAACTCACAATTGAAAGAAAACAGTGACAAAAACTAGTGGAAATGTGTAGCCTAGATTTGATGTTACTGAAATATGAAGATTAGTGAGTTATTAGGTTGCACTATTGCTCTTACATTATCAGACAACATCAGCAATATTCGTCATGCCACTATGTGCACCATAACAGTTCTCTACCAGTTGAATATTTTGGGGCCTTCTCTGCTTTTTGGTGCCTCTTTTCAGTATCAAGTTTACCTGCAGCCAAGAGTAAATGGGTGCAACACATGTAATTGTCTGTTTTCCCATATCTTGAGATGTATGTAGACAACTAGTCTCCATAGCTTATTTAATCATGTTATCCATGTGTGTATGCTTGTCTATGTCTATGTCTGTGTGTGTGTGTGTGTGTGTGTGTGTGCGCGCGCTGTCTCTGGGCAGCACAGCTGTATGTGATTTAAGTTTGGTGTAACAAAGTCAAATTTGACGCTAGAATATTGTTTGAGGCCATTATCTTATACACCTATAAACAACTTCAAAAGATCATGTATCCACAATTTTAATCTTGATTAAATACCACCACAATGAAGACCTCAATTCACCACGGATTCGTTTAGAGTAACAATTTTATCAAACACTCCTGTGATTTAAGAACAGATATGGCTTGGTAAAAACCATACAGATATGACCAAGTGCCTACCTTCCCACCACCTCCCCTCAAACCAGAAAAAAAAAAAATCCCCTCATGGGCCTGTTTCAAATCTATATCCATGAAGCAGTCCTGGGGATGAGGATAGTGTTTGGAGGATTAGTCCCAGTCCAGGTGGTCTTCATTTAGCCCCCTAGCCCCATCTTATGCTGTGAACTGCAGTAAAAGCTCAGCACGTGGTCATTACAGCTTCTGCTCTCACATCCATACAACTTGTTTTTTTAATTATATATGTTTCAGCACAATCCACATGAGCTCTACAGCTGGTGGAACAGTGTTGAAGTTCTATTAAGCATTATGATGGACTAAACATGTCGCCTTTGTTTGGGCAAATAGAGTGACTGGTGTTACTCATCATGCAAACTGATATAATTGTACCTTTATTTAGCCAATAATGCAAAGAAGACTATTATGTAGAACTAAAGAATGTGAAAAAATTAACTATATGAGCATCAAGAAAAAGAGGGGAAGGGGAGCATGACAACATTTATGTTAACTGTGATGATAATAGTAAACTGAAGATTAAAGGACAAACGCAGCTCAAACATATCCAAATACAACCTATACTATACATTTCCCACAGCTCTTTAAATGGGTGTTCCATCCCTTTTCTAGCTGGAGTTTGAAATTGTGTAAACAGGTCTAAATGGCAGGGAAGCTGCGAAAGATCTGAGAGAAACTCTGATCAAAGGCACCTTTACATGCAGTCAGTGTCAGTGCTGTGCATTTGCATGTGTACCTGTACGTGTGTGTGTGTGTGTGTGTGTGTGTGTGTGTGTGTGTCACGCAATAAGATGACAGACATAAATCTGTCTGGTGTGGTTCCTTCAGAGAGGCCCTGTTTCATTTCGACAGCCTCTGTTTGCACAACACAGGCCATACAGAGCGCACTCACACACAGCTTCACACAATCTCTCACATGGACTCTTCTAGCTGGACTGAGGGCACCATGAGTTTAAATATGTTTTAAAAAGCCAATCCTCCATTGACATTTTAAAGAAACACTGAAAACAAAGGACTCTTGTTTCATCTAACTGGACAAGTGGCATGTGAGTGATAGTCAAATTCTCAGGTAAAGGCACTGAGTGTTCAAGACACCTTTGTCCTCGACACCTCTTAAGCAAACAAAATAAAGGGAGAGCAAAGAAAGAGGAAGGGCAAAAGAGAGAAAAACTGAAGGGGTTGAGTTCAAGACAGCTTCCCTGCTCAGCAAGAGCTGCCTTTGAAAATCCCTTTGACAAAAAGAAATAGGGCAAAGTAAACGTTTTTCCAGGAAGTCCAAACTCGGGAGCGTTTTTGCAGATTATTGTTCGAGGTGACATTGCATGAGAGCTCTTTTGGCTAGGCTCCTTCCATGCAGTCCAATCCCGAGGTGAAGGGACCACCCATTAGCCTTGTCTGAAGAAATGCCCATTCAGTTTCAGTGCCTATTCACAGACCTGCCTGTCTCACTGGGCTTGCTGATGGCCAGGGATTGTGGCTGGAGAGTGGGAGGGGGCGGGGTGGGGGTGTCAGTGGCAGGGAATGAAGTGCGGTTGCTGTGGGCTCCCAAACGGTCTAGAACAAGACAGAGTTAAGGGGGTCTCCTGCTGCGTGAGACTAGGGCTTTGATTTGCCACTCAGCTCCACAGCCGTGTCCTAGCACAACCAACAGCTAAAACCCCAGAGGCCAGGCTTGGTGAGAGGAAAGGTTAGCAGCAGGGTGGGCACATGTTGTGCATGGTGATGACAGTGACACTGACAATGATGCTGGGACAATGTGGCAGCAAGCAGCTGTGTGGGAGGTGACCGTAGGGTGAAGAGAGAGGTTGAGTTGCAAGAGGCTCTGGTAATAGAAGTCTTGCACCAGACTGTTGGAGTGAAAGGTACAAGCTGCATTTGTGAGCAAGCCTTTAATGGTGCCGCTAAAAGCTGGGTAGGTAACCATAGAAAGCGTGTTGAAATTCATGGGCATTTGCAGGGTTTCAGATTTGTTAGTGTTTGTACGTTCTGGTATAATGTGTTTAACGGCAAGATGAATGTCTAATACTTGGATATTAATTTATTAGAGGAGAATGTGTATGTACGTTAGTTGTATGTGCTGTGGGGTTGAAGGGCAGCCTTGACAGAACCCTCATGGCTCCAGAAAATGAGATTGGGCCCACCTGAATTCAGCCTCATGTGTCTGCTTCATATTACTGTTCCCAGCATCTGACAATGTGGCTCACATTATGGGAAGATCGGAAATTGATTCAGATAGTGCACATTGAAAGGAATGACCTAATTACTTGGCAATTCATCAGTTGCAGTAAACCCCCTAAGAGCAACTCTCAAATAAACCCCCTCAACTGCTTTAATAGATTTTATTGGGTGTCCCCAAAAATTGAATTTCCTTTGACAGATTAGAGAGCTTTGTGAGGTTTTCTTTCCTTCAGTAACTGGAATGAAGGCGGATTCGCCTGTAGGTTTGTGTTACAGTCCATGCAGCTGACAGTGGGCCAAAGTGCCTATCAATTTGAACTCACTTTGATGATCAATAAGGCACCAAGACCAGTCCCAAAGTAAAAATCTTAAGAAGGCATGTACTATGGATTATACTGACAATAACTCCTCCTGTTACAAGAAATCTTGGAAGCAGACTGTACACAGAGCTTTCAACCATTTCAGTGTGGGCCATAACTGTGTCTGACAGAGATTATTCAACAGATTCTTTTTCCTATTTTGTAGAGCCATACCCTGCAGGTAGACATACTTCATTGCACCTGTGCTTTGCATATACAGACATATAGTGCACTATAAACATGCAGGTAAAGTGAATGTTTTTGGTGCTGTTTTGTTCTGTTCATGTGATGTGGACAGAAAGAGGGACTGAGATTTTATCAGGACAGAACAAATGAGAGCGGACAGTTTGATATTTGCCATGAGATTAAACACAAGGTTTCAAATAAACAAGTATACTTGAGTCGCACTCCAGTTGCAGGAGAAAAGATGCTGCAGAGCAAGTTAGAGATTTTAGCATGACTTCACTGAACTGCTGGGTCATCAAGTGCGTGTGAAATAAGGTTCTGTGTGGTGTCTTTAACACTACATGCCAACACAGCAGAAACAGCCAGTCTCATCCCAACACAGAACACCTCCCTTCTCCTTGAGCTTGATGGGGCCCAGAGAAGGAGCCCCCAGAATGCTGATAACCCCCCCACCACCACCACCATTCACCAGCACTCTGGTTCATATTTTTGTGGAGGTCCATTGACTTTCTCCTTTTCAGTCTCCCTTTAATCCCTTGGTCTGTGTCCTCAGTGGCTCTCGACAGAGGGGCTATTATTCAGGGCCTTATTACTGCACCCCTCGCGGCTTATCTCCTTCCTGGTGACAGTCTTTTCAAGCCTCTCCCTAATGACCTGGGGAAGCTCACATGCTCAACTTCCCAGGGCTACGGGGCCCCGCTGATGTCAGAGGGGGTGGCCCCCATGCAGTGGCTCCTGGTCTCTGCCAAAGAAAAATAGTGAGGCACGGAAAGATCCTGTGACAGCCACTAATGCATCACAGTTTCCACCACTCCTTGCCTTTGTCTTCTCCTCATGCAGGTGAGAAAGTCAGTGTGCGAGACAACTCCTTTAAGGGACATGGTCTCTTCGGACTGTGTAGCTGTTTGCCATAATGATAGAATGAAACTAGAGCTTGTTGTCATACATCAGTGTAATGCCAAGGACATTTTCTTATTGTAAAACAGCAAACTTTGAAGAAGCAAGAAGAAAAGAAAAAAGATGCAGATTCATTAGTTAAAAGCTACCCCCCAAGATGATATATAAAAGTGGTCTGCTGGCACACGTCGGAATACATTCTTTATTCTCAGGCCTTGACTAAAACTCTGCTATAGCCAACTATTCATCTTTGTCAAGACAAGTGAGGGGATTGAATTGCATTTATATGAGTAAAAGCTTTTTTATTCTGCTAACATGGGCTTTCTTGTCCCAATAAATCAAAATAATGGGTCCCCAGACAGACCTCTGTTTCTATTCAATTGCACTAGATTGCCTCCAACTCCCCTCAATGTATTCAGAACATTGCATTACAACGTACAGCAAATGTCATGCATTGAGGCTACTGATGTACAGAAACCTCCAGCTCTGTACAGCCCAGCTTGCTCATTCACATTCAGTTTCTAATCATGTGAATACTACATGAATCAGTGAGGAGGAAAAAACCCTCTTTTTTAGGCGAGTGTGAGTGTACATAGTGTCCTGCTGGTGCACCTTCTAATTATCTTTTACATCTCACCAACAACTTGCTGGTGTCATTGGAAGGGTTTGAAAAGAATATGGCAATCCATTATGCTTTCATCTGATACTGGACCCCAAGGAAACAAAAAGGAGGAGTACAATTTGCTTATCACAGCAAGCAAGCTGCTATCTGCTTCCCTGGGAAACATGATTCAGGTGTCTTTCTGCTTCCTCACATGGCATGCAGGCCTATCACCCTGGGGCCAAGGGGAAATGATAGGTTTTAGTGTTTGTGTCATAAACTACTTAAGACTTTGGGAAAACATGTTGAACTGGTCCAATTAAGAATGTAATGACTTTAGAGAGGCTATTTACAGCACAAAAGAGTGGAGCCATGCAGGGTAAGCCCTGAAGGATGTTTTCTGCTTAGTTTGGTTAGTGTCCCTCTACTTCTTCTAATCCTTCTTCCATTCCTGTATGGTCCATCTTTATATCTGTAAAAAAAAAAAAACTTTGTATTGTATTATATAATTAGTATATTAGACTGGGAATGCGAGAGATTATAGGGAAATAACTGTTCCATAAACCTGGGTCCTGTTTTTGTAGTTTTGAGAAAATTAAACATGAGGAAAATGAAGGCAAAAATAATGAACCAAACTATTTATTGTAAACACCCACAACTGTTTGTAAAATGATTTTCTGGTTCAACATTAACCCCTAGGCTGTCACAGTGGCACTTGGTTCTCTGGATCTTAACCACCACCAGAGGACCAGGATGTCCAACCGCCCTTAGCCAGTCTGTGAGCACCTTCTCCTGCCATGGGCTGTACCACAGTGCCCCTTGGTTCTCTGGTTCTTCACTACCACCAGGAGACCGGGACTTTCAGTGGCCATTAGCTGGCCTGTGAACACCATCATCTGGCATGGGCTGTGCAACAATAGGGCTTCGCACCTCCAGTGCTCATGCACTAATAAGGGATTGCAATAAGGGATTATCACCCAGATTTGGGTGCATTAGGTGGTTTAGCTAATCTGACTAAACCATTCCTTTGTTTACAATTTTATTTCCTGCTTGTTGCTTTATTGGACATATTGCCAGATCTCAGCTGTTTAATACAACATTACAACAGATAGAAATAATGTTCAAAATTTAAAAATAAATTACAGTAATATAAGAAAAAGATTTTACCTAAGGCAAATAAAAGAAGTTCATATAGTACTTAATATACCTTAAGTATGAGACATTTGTAAGCAAGACTGGGCAATTTTTGTGATAACCAAAATCCAAAATGCCCACCTTCCTACCTGTACACCCACTGAAAGGTTCCTATCAGCAGAATTTGTGGAATCTGCAAAGCCTTTTGGAGCCACTGATGCCCTTTAACCCTTTGCTTTGAGTTTTCATCAGTCCTTCCAGCCACACCTAAAACCACTTTTAATTACCACAAAACATTCATCTCCCCCACCACCAGGAACAAGGTTAGTGAGGAGAGAGAAGAAAGCTCTGGCACTGAGGTGAAGTAACACAGCAAACACACCAAGATCTGTTTAGTGACAGAACAGCCCACAAGTTAAACCCTAATCAAGAACAACCAATCACACACACCTAAAAAAACTTCAACAAAGCATCTCTGCACTGGTGAAAGCAAAAGGATTATGCTCAGTGTTAAACAGGCTCTAGAGACCCAGTTACCAGGGAAGTCATTATAGTCTTTTCTTTCAAACTGCGTAAATGTCCCATTTGTAAATATATTCATTCAAGAATGCATTCAGAAACTACAAAGTTAATTATTGCCAACTTCATTTTTCAGTAATGACAGATACACAATGACATAAATACCCTACAAATTAAATAGTTTTATTACGAGCATTACTTATTATTTCAGAGAATCTATTTTATTCAAGTAAAAAACCAACGTTGGGTCTTCAACTTGTCTCCAATGCTACTGCGACTTTATGTATACTCATAGACTTTACTAAGACAACACACTCTGGATCTTGTTTTTACTTTATTAATAACCTCTTTTGCTGGTATGAAAAGATTGAACTGTTTTCTGTAAACAGGAACAGCATCTTAAGACTGGTCATAAATGAAAGTTACATAAAATATTGTGTTGTCTTAATCCTGACTAGTCTGCAGTATATCCTAAGATCATACACACAGTCAATCTGTCCCCTGGGACAGACTTAACTCATGGTTATGGATCCTGACAACTCAGTTGAGCTAATAAAGACCCAACTGGCATCAAAGGAAAAGAGGGAACAGGGACTCTGATAATAATGGAAAGTGTTTTGACATCCAGGTTTAAGCAATTATTGGATTTAGATAAGAGGGGAATTCCATCTGATGTGAGGTAAAACAAACAGACAGGAGATTGCAAATTATTCCACCAACAGCAGAAGTCCCACTGTAGCCTCAGGGTGGTGCAGCACACTCACATTACATCATGGATGTAATCACACATGGAACAATGGAAAACTGCATGTTGGTACAGCATTGTAGAGCCTTTTAGTCTCCCTGCAGGGTCAGCATCAGGGCACAGATTTTACTACATGCAGTCTGAGACAGCAGTGAAAATGTTTTTGAATGAATATGTACGTGAAGACCTTTTTCTTGACACTAGACCAACTATGACTCAACTTGTTCCACATCCTCTGCTCTGTGTGTTCTCTAATTAAAAATATTACAGCAAAATGTAAAATGTAATCATGGCCTGGGAGGCACTGGTCATTTTTTCCAGATGCAAGTGGAGACAAATTTAAATTCTAACTTGGGTTTGAACATGCTGATGCATAGACTGGCAAGTATGCAACTCAGCTTTTTTTTTGATGTGCTTTTTGCAATGAGCAGAGCATCCAGGTAGAGCTCTCCTCTAAGACTTCTTTAGTAATCTGTACTGCAAAATGACTAAGAGGAGAAATAATTAGAATAGAATTTGTTGCACATGTATGAAAACTCAAATAATGAAACCTCTCGTTGACAAAATTATTTAGAGTAGATCCTTTAAGCCTTAATTAAATATGCTGGAAGGACAACCAGTACTCCAATAATCAGGCTTTTATGGTAGAATAACAAGACAAAAACCAGAGCTCTATGGCAAACCCAAGCACTCAACACCGAAACGTTGGCAGAATCATACCACGGGCAGAGCTTCTCAGCAGCAGGGATAGGGAGACTGGCTGAGGGAAGGATACATTCAGCCAAAATACAAGGGCTCCTCTAAATAAAACCTGCTCTGGAGTGCATGTGACTTGAGACTGGGTTAATGGTTCACTTTCCAAGCATGACAATCAAATGAAGCAAACAGGCAAGACAACATTGGTATGGCATTAGGCCAAGTCTCTGACTAGCCAACCAAAGCCCAGACCTAAACCCCACAGAAAATCTGTGCATAGACATGGAGACAGCAGCTCACAGTATGCTTTTCATCCAATTTGAGTTCGAGAAGATCTGCCAGGAAGACTGGGATAAACTCCTCAAATCCAGGTGTGCAAAGCTTGTAGTTTTGGATTTTAATAAAGTTTGCAAACATTTCTTAAGTGCATCACAGACAATGGATTTTAAACATAACCATCAACTCATTTGACAAATTATATCCAAACTGCTGCTTTTTTAGATGTTTAGCAGACACATGTCAAAACATCAGCATTCATTTGGACCACATCACAAATCAAAATTCAATATTCATTCTGCCTGTAGCCATGTTCTGGACTCCGTAAAATCATGAGGTCAAAAAACTGGCTCTAAAGCAACTTAACACTATTTTATTTGACATTTAATGTTGCTCTATCATACATGCAGTGACTTTTCAAATGAAAACAGTTGTGCATGTTCTGTGTGATGGTGGGAGCTTAGAGTTCTAGATAATTAACAAGTACCTTTATTTAAAGTTTGCAAACCCAAACAAACTGTCATTCCTTCTGTTCCTCTCTTTTTAACATTTATTTTAACATAAAAGGTGTCCCCTGGTCTGTTCCCAGTCACTAATCAATCTCTTCTAGCAACAGATCAACATTTACTTCCAGTGTCAGATGCAGGGGGAGACAAAGTGCACTCCTTGTCCTCTGACCCAGTGTTAACCGTCTAGAAGGACATTAGAGGTAATGACACCTCTTCAGACATCACAAGACCTCAGTGCTCTGTCACCCACAGATTATTCCTTATAAACACAGAAGATCTTAAACTCAATCCTCTCATCACACCTACTGAAACATGCTGTAAACGAATGTGCAACCCACTCCTTTCATCATACTTAAAATATATGACCCATAGATGGTCTACTATCTGTCACTCCATCAGTTAACACTGGCATCTGTCTGAAACACCTCAATTTGTCTTCCTTATCCCTGAGGACCTGTGTTGTGGTTTTTTCTGTTTATGGAGAGAATTTAGCTTTACAATTGCCAGAGAGCATTCCTGAATTTAGTGATGCACATCAGTCACTTTGCAAAATTTGTGGTGTGAGCTTTTGGACGTATTCTGACATATAATTTCAGATTCCACAACAACATTACATTTTTTTATTTATTGAACATTTGCTAAACTCCTTCTCCAAGCAGCAATTGCAAAATTGATTCTTAACTGAGATATTCTGGTGTTGTGCATTTTTTTATCATGTTTCCAAAGCCAAAACCACATCAGCAAAAAGTTTAAGGATTGGAACTGTAAAGCATCAATTGAATCTTGTTAGCTGTATGTATCTAACTAAGAATACTGTTACCTGAACATAACATTTTCTTTATCACACTTCACTATATCAAAACTAGGTTAAACTAGTTCTACACTGCAATACACAAATAATGTTTCTTTATTTACATGACTTCTACCTTTTTTACCTACTTCAAGTTTCAGCCAACTCATTGAGATAGTGGTAATTAGCGAGCTAGCAGATAACACTTGTTAGTTACAGTCTACTTTTGTCCACCTCTGTGTCAAATCAGAAAACATTCCTTAAAATATCACTTTATCACTGGAAGAATTTTAAGTGATAAATCTGCCACTGCTATCGTAAACTGTGCAAGTGCAATGCTACATCTAAAAGCTTGACAGGCATAGTGACACTTGCTAAGTGAGGCTTGGACATGGTGAATGGCCAGCTGCCCTGGTGGTACAGGAGATCTGGATTCCCAGCTGAATCCCCCTCCTGCATATTGGGGGTGGGGACCTGCTGAACAAATACTCAAGGTGATCTGTCAAGAGAGATGGCCAGCCATAAACATAGATCCAAACCTTTTGGGAAACATTTATAACAATATGAAATTTGGAATCTATGTATTCTAATCTCACTTTTCTACAGTCTCACTTATACATCCCACCACACCAATTAATACATATTGTTAAAATGATGCAAAGCATAGTAATGATGATCTTAGGCCTGAGATATGCAGAATGCAGTTTCTGTACAATGCCACAATCTGTACTTGTGGATCTGTCCATGGACTCAGTCTGACACTCATCTTCAGTGAGCATTTCTGCCTCTGCTTTTGAGCTACTCTTCAATTACTCCATGTAGCAATCATCTCCACAACCCACAGATGGTGACTGAAGTTAAAAAGATTCACACTGATAATTTACCAACGCACTTGTTGGGCAGATACATTACAGAAAGCTGTTTTTTAGCGAGTTAACACCTTTGGTGTTTTTGATCCTTTCGTCTGTAATTGTAGATACGCATTTCTTCCGTCTGATTTCCATGCCCTACAGTAGTGACTGCAGCTCATCCTGGAGCAGGCAGAAAAGTATGTGTTGGTTTACGATGAAACCCTCACATTTACACGACAGCTAAGAACTCAAAAATGGGGCCCCTGTTCTGAACATATACAAGCCTTCCTTTATTTGACAGGTTTTTCCAAAACTGCAAAGGTGGAGTATGAGTGACTTGAATCCTATTGAGAAACTCAAAGCATTTCTTCAGGAAAACACTAGAGGGTTTAATGTACAGACATACATTACAATTCTATTCTAATTTTAGTTTAGCAGAGAAAATGTTTGAATTAGTGACCTCGGAATTCAACCAAACGTTAAGCTACATGCGCTTCAGTCAAAATACATGGATTTGACTAACAGCATAGTTCTGGCAGCATCAACAGAAGACCATTTTTTCCCACACCTCTAACACACATAACCATCCTTTCCGCCACTGTGTTTAATCGCACCATAAAATAAATCTGGGTGGATGTGTTCAATCCTCCATATCATCCACAGCCACCATTATTCTAAGATGTTCTTATTTACAGTCCACTGCTACTAACAGTTTTCACTGCGGATAAAAGACAAATCCATTGGATTAAGATGACTCACCATTGTAGGTGTGCTTGCAAGGCGTTAACTGCAAGAGTAATTAATGCACAAAGCAAAAAGGCTTTGGTTTTGAAAACTGGGAGATATGAATCACATGACAAACACTCTCTATCTTTGCTCTAATGAATAGAAATGTAAAATCTGTGCCTCTGAGGGGTGATTATTAGATTCATGACTCAACTGCAGAGAACACAATCTTGGTGTGCCAAGAAACTGTGACTTGGATACTAATATTTTCTTTTGTGCACCTGTTGGGTACTACACTGAATTAAGCTTTTTTTTCCAACAAAGCAGCAGTTTTAGCAGAGAATGTTGATGAAATCTGATGTCCACCTACTGATTAAAGAAGACTAAGAAGATTAAATTAAAACTGAGAAAGAAGTATCAACCCCTTTATTTCTCTTCTTTACTCTTCCCTATGTGCAGCCCTCCACCTCATCCATCAACATGCCCTAACAGGTTTTCAACAAAAAGTGAGTAGCAAATAAGGCGGATCATTGTTTTATATTTTCAAGAATAAACCACCTGTGGAGGTCTTTGTCATATGTGAGCTGAGCATATTCTCAAGGCCCCAAAGCTGAGGTCTAGACCTTCTCTGAAGTTTCAGAGAGGCTCATTGTGAGAGATCCACTCCAGTCCAAACCACCTGGGGTTACTTATTCAACTAAAGTTAGATATTTTAGTATTAGTATTATAGAATGACAATGCAAAGGAAGAACTAGAACAAAGAGATCAGAAATCCTTAAATGAATTAGTAAACCATTAAAATATGTGCTTTTGTATGGAGATACGTCAGAAGATTAGTGTTTCCAGCCCACCTGGGGATGAAACCCTCTTCACGTCTTTAGACATCTCAAAAAAAGTTCCTCTCAAGTGTTTTGGCATTCCCTTTGGAAACTTCCATAGAATAAAAAAGAACAAAAGCAGAGCAACTGAAATGTCAGTGTTTTAATCCTTGATTTCCTACTGGCAGCCAATGTGATTCTGCCATTGTCAAAAAAAGGTAACCTAATTAACTAACAAGCCTTTTTCTTCCACTCGTTTGTGTAATGATGTACCTATTTGCTGCTTAATGCTGGGGGAATGTTAACACCAGCAATTGCAGCACATGTGCTTTAGGACTGTGAAGCTATGGATTAGCACTGATGAGCATTAGATTACAGGGTCCCTGCTGGGATGTCAAAGGGTGATGCTGGTTCCTTTTACCTACACCTGCAGTGGAGCAAAGCATCGGTGGCGGAGGGGTGGGGTACTTACCATCAATGATTTTCTTAAAGAAGATCAGAAGACCTTTCCAGCATTCAGGGTTATTACTGACCTGCAACAGTCCTCCATTCCCACCAATAATGCTTTGTTATCTTGGCAAGCTCGCACAAAAGGATGCCCCCTTAAAAATCTGGATCTAAACAATGTAGGCTCAACGAGAGCCGCAGTGCACAGTGGAGCTCTGCCCACAGGGAAGAGAGACATTGTGTATATACAATACAATGTGGCAGCTCTCATTATAAAACAAATAGGAGAAGGACTAAAACAACTGCGGCAATAGTAAAAAATAATTACTTGCAACAAGCTAATGCTATCCAACTTAAAACATGCAGATGGAGATCATTTCCAAATTATTAGACCATAGCAGGTCAGAATCACCAGCCATGACTTCATGTTTGATTTTTCTATAATAAAATGTGTCTGCCTGTGAAAATGGGTCTTGGGTCTGTAACACTCAATAGCAGCATGGCCTTGAGGAACATGGAGTCACAAAATAGATCAATCAGATATTTCATGTTTTTATTAAAGTGATTAGAATTTATGAGCAAATGCAGGCACTCTGTTTTCAGAGTGGAAAAACAAATTAATACATATTAAAATACAATATACCTAAAAGTTTTTGTCCATGTGTTTTGCTGTTAAATTCAGGTGCTTGCGTGCATGGCTCTGCTTTGCATGGCTTTTTGTCAGACATCCCAAAATGCACCGAGCTAACAAGTAGCCTTCAAGCAGTGGAGATGCCATGGGAAGTTATATAGCTTTTTTGTTCTCATGCTGATGCACTCAGCTGCACAGATCATTTTGGGACTGTGGCCAGAGATTTCTAAGAAAATATGAGAGGTCATCCTCCTGCAATCAGGCAGTGTCAGTGACCGCTCAAGGGCAATGCAACAAGTTGCCATTCAAGATGCTGCCAGATCAGTCCTTTAAAGTAAACTGCTGATGAGCTGCAGATGTGTTTGTGTTTGAGTGGGTGTGTGTACTTGCATAGCTATAAATTTTGAGGACCAGTTTGAGTGTTGGAGTGAGGATATTTTTCTTTCTAAACACACCTTCAAAGGGATGTTTGAGGGTCAAGGCTTGGTTTTAGGGTTCAGATTAAGAACTAAGTGCAGGCATTGACTGTCCCTGCAAAGATAGCTCTACAAATGTGTGTATGTGTGTGTGTCTTTCATGTACCAAGGGAAAAGAGTGGACAAGCAAACAGCTGCTACAGATATTTTTCTGGATGTGCTACAGCCCCACAGAAGAGAAATGAGGAGGCAATTAGAACTTACTGTTTATAGCCTAGTACTATAAAAAAACAAAAATGACTAATTTCTGGTTAACTGGAGTCATATTGCATCACATTTGATGAACCCCTGTCATCTGTAAGCCCTGCATAGAATTAAATTAGTTTTCTCTTAATGTCAACCATTTAATTTTTTATGTAATTTTATGTTTTATCCATATCCAGCGGTCTGGCCAATTATGCATAGTTGCAGACCACTACTGCCCTCTACGTGTTACATGAGTAACTGCAGTGTCCTTGTGTACTCTCATTTGAGATAAAATAGGATTACTAAACCATGCTGCAGTGTAGTAGGTTTCCTAAAAGTAGCCATAAGGGTTCAGAAACCATTGAAATAAAAACAAGCTAATAAAATGCTGTTCACTACCATGAGATTTCTTTTAGAAAATACAATAAACTGGATCAGCAGTGTTCCAGCATGAGGGGAGACTCCCTGCAGCGCGCTCTCAGTATCCATCAGTGGCACATTGCTAAGGGCCTTGTATGGACAGGCAGTGGGCATACAGACATCCACTGAAGCTCCACTATTCGACCCTGTTCCTGTGCCCATACCCCCTGTTGCTCCTCTCTGTGTCCCCAAGCGGGTCCTCCCATTCATTTTGCTCATTTGAATTCTAACATGAGAGACCTCAGATGAGCCGGGTGAAGTGTTATACTGCACGACAAGACTGCTAATTAATCACAGAAACTGTACACATTGCTTCCACGGTGTCGACTTGTGTGCATAAATCTGACACTTTTTATCTACTGAGTTGCAAGCACCTGTCTGAAGCCAGTAATTACTTAAAACAGTGCATGCAGATGTAGAGCAGTTTGTTTTGCCATCTTATTGTAAGTGTACATTTAATTACATTAGCCATATGTTCTGAGTAGAAACAATAACCCAGGCAATAACAGAGATGCAAGGAGATTTGATATTAGCAGACCCTCTCATGCAGATGATCTTAATGGGACTTAAAAAAGGTTATATCTGTTTTGCTGACAGTAAAATTCCTGGCATCAAAATTTGATTTAGATACTTTTTTTGCAGAAGATGGAATTTTTTCATCCAGAAGTTCAGGAATGCCTGTAAGGTTTTTGGAAGTAGCTTAACAACTGCATCCAGGGATTTGTAAAAGATTTCCAGAACAACTGATTTGCTCTGTGGCACAAATGTAATGATAACAGATGAGAGGAACAAATTGAGGCTAATAGTTGATCTCAGCTACTCTGTCTAGTACCAGCTCTCATCTCATCAGTCCTTGTTTACCAGAAAGGTTTCCTGGACATCATATGATTTCCTCTGATCACCTCCTGCACCTGCAGAGTTTCTCCCCAGTGATTTAAGCCACTCTGGCAACTCTCCTGCCTTTGCTCTTGTTCCCAAATGGCAGAGCTCTATTTCTAGTCTCCATTATTACAACTTTTTCCCTCCCTCACTTCTTCCCTCTTTTCTCAGTCCTCTCATTCTCCTCCTGTCCTTCTCTGTCATAGTTATTGTGTGCCGTCTTTTCGGCTGGTTTCCCCCCTCTTCACTTTTTTGTTGTGCTTGTTCGTCGTTTTTACTCTCAGGCTCTCTCGCTTGCTCATTTTTTTTCCCCTTCCCCCCCTTTTTCTCCACATCAGCTCACTCCATCTCCCAGCTCACCACAGGAGAGCCCAGAGTTTGGCCTGGCTCCTTAGCTCCCTGTCTCTGCATGTGAACTGTGTGTGCGGTATTGGGATCTTCTAAGGTTAGGAGAGGCATGCAGGATGATTAGACACTTCAAAGAATCTCCTGTGCACAGGTGTGAGGGCTCTCCCACACCAGCAGATGCAATGATGCGCAGACACACACACATACACACATATTGCATTAATCTGAGAGCTTGGCAGCTTGTGGTTGCATGTCCCCATCAATCGTGGAGCTCCTTTGAAGATGCCTCAGACAGCAGGCAATATCTTTGCATTACAATTATTACACCCTAATGCTCATCACTTCAGACTTATGTTGACACCACAATGTGGGACACAGAAACACAAAGAAGCAGAAGAGTAGATAAAACTCCACCACTTACCAGACACACACAATAAATTATATCACACACAAATTAAGATGCATCCAAATTACACAAATCATTTTACACAAGTACTCAAATGCTCTCACACACAAAAACAATGTTTCATGACAACCACTTATGAGGACATATTAAACTCATAAATTTAGGATTATGTTTTTGAAAGAATAACAAGAATACAAGATCTTGGCCACCACAATTGCAGTAATGGCTCTCATTATGCTGTTCCATACAAAATAACTTAATTGCAGTTTGTTTGCACATGTGGTGAATTCTCCTTTTCATGTAATTAAGGCCATGTGAATGCACTGTCAAAAGATATTAAAAGTCTATTAAAGGAAAAAATTGTCGGAATTTATGACTCACTAGGGCATTACCAACAGGCTTTTATTATGTGGAGTATCATGCTTACTGTGATCAACCTAACTTAAAACTTTATAAACAGACCTGCGTGTTACAATGGCTTCTCTCAGCTCAGACCATCTTGTGTATTTTGTTTGTACATGTGATTTAAGTGAAATGAGGCTGTAAAACTGTGAAAAACTATATAAAAGCTGTTTGTCATCATCAGGACTCATCAAAATAAAATGTCATTTTAAAGTAATGTCTTTGCATGTGTTTTGGGTGCTGTCTGTTGCTGCTGCATTATTGTCAGCCATATGCTTTGGGTCAATGTTTCCACACACTTCATTCTTAAAAAACAAAACAAAAACAATTACACGTCATTTTTAAAATCTGTTTCTCTCTAAGTGTAGCCTCATACACTGTAGTCCAGTTCTCAGCTGAATGTGAACAGTTTTAGCAGGATTTCCTGTTGCCATGAAATTCTATAAATCATATACATATTGAGGTAAGAACCTTCGATCAATACCATTCCCAATACCAATTTATAAAATGCAGGCCTTCTTTGTCATTAGCAAATGTTAGCATGGTATCATACTAAATTATGATGGTGAACATGGTAAACATCACTACATTCACATTGTCACTCTGTATGTGACCATGTAAACACTAGAGACTAGAGACTGGCAGTCGAGTCCCAGCTTTCTATCATATGTCTCAAATAAACAATGACTCCAACAAAATGTTTTTCTCATCCTAACACACACACACACACACACACACCTCGCAGCTCATCAGTCAACTCAACTAGAAAAACAGGCCAGGCCAGTCCACATGGAACTGATCAGACGTCGACCGACACAGACTAAATAGCAATTAACACATCATAAACAAACACATCAAGTGTTACTAGTATAAAAAGAAAAAAAATGTTTTACTCTAACAACTTTCTCCCTTCTTCCCCTCTCTGCTGTACTTGGGTTAGTTTCCAGCATCACTGCTGATTTTATTCGACCCACACAGTGAGTAAATGTTGAGTGGTGTCCAGTTCTTACCTGTTTCTATTGAGCCATACAGACAAGGTGCTGCCAACAAAGACAGAGAAGTGAATAAAATGATGAAGTAACAATATAAAAAGAATTATTCATAAAAAAGACAAAATGAAACAATACCGGTTTGATATAATTCTAAAATCTGATATTTTAGGGCCTAACATACATGCTACTTTTAACTGAGAGCAAATCACTTAATTAATTAAGGTAAGGCAAGGCAGCTTTATTTATATGGCACATTTCATACACAGAGGCAAGTTAAAAGTGCTTAAATCAGTTGCTCTGACATTTACAGCATGTTCAGTTTGACCAAAAAGCACTCCTCAGCGTCACCAGACGTCTACACAGAAATCGATAAGAATAACAGTCTATAGCTATGCGTCCAGTTGTGTGAGGCAGAATTTAGTCTGTGTTAGACAAAATTTGCAAAGAAAATGGAGTGCTGATAGATATATGCTGAACCTCTACACCAATCAGCAATGGTCCAAAATGACAACAGACTGACCTGACTTCAGGTGTGGTTATTTAAAATACCCTGCAGATGAATGCAGCTTCAAAATCTTGTGAACAACCTTTCCAGAAGAGAGGAGCCTGTTATGGCAGCATATTCATGTTTTATCTTGCTTATGTTTTTGTTTTTGTTTTTTTTTGGATGTGAGATGTTTAACAATCACACATGGGTGCAGTGTCCACATAATTTTGTATATGATCATAAATATGCACATTGGAGCTTTTAAGGCTAAGACAGTAGAGAGTAAAATGTTTGCATTCAGTTTATTTCTTCCTTAAGTTTTTAAATGAGGACATTTTTTGAGTGTGGCGAGATATAAAATAAAAACGGATTATTAAACAGCCTATTGTTTTGGATGTAAAATTTGTATCTTTTAGTATAATATAATTAGACACGTGGTATAAAACACTAGAGGCTTCAGCCTGTCTACTTATGTTAAGGAACTTTAAACTAAAATTAAAGAACATCATCATTTTAATCTGTACAATGAAATTGCAAATTCTCACAAACTCAAGGTGGCTTGAAAGCTTGAAGTCTCTTAATCGACCACTAGAGGGCATCATAATACTATGAACCTCCAAACAACAGTAGGATCTCTGTCCTGTTCCATTAGAGCTTTCTGCTCTCCAGTCTGTAACTAACAGTCTGTAAGTAACAGTCTGTACAAAGTGCTGCAGTGGTTAAAGCATGAACATCTGCAGGACCCACAGTTCACACACTGAACCTTGCTCCACTATCTTGTATCTGTCTTTTATTTCCGCATTGGAGGTGGAGACTAATACCGGGTCAGACCCTGAGTTACGTTTGGGGAAGTTACTCAATATCGGAAAAAACCTTTCACTCAACTGTGAACAAAACATCAGTTTAACGATATTCTACACCTATGGGTGCACAGAGTGGAGGATAATTAAAGCCCCTAGAACCTCTGGAAGTGGGTGATATTCAGTATAACCGTCAGGTAATACCAAAGTGGGACTGTGTCCGTATGTGGGTAAACAATGACAAATTCAGTAACTTCCGCTACTTACATTCGGAACCTCAGTTATAGTTTACGCCGAAAGTTGTCCGACTTTCTGGACCCTCAGGACAGCTGGAAGGATGTTATTGTGTCGATACGGAAGCCGAATGGGGAGTTTAGGTACTCTCAGCACCATGTGAGGTAGGTGATTATGATAGGTGACATGGCTCCTATATCTATCTATCTATCTATCTATCTATCTATCTATCTATCTATCTATCTATCTATCTATCTATCTATCTATCCATCCATCCATCTGTCTTGTCAGGAGATTTGAAGGCCTGGTTGCACAGGGGAGAAGCCCCACAGTGGAGCTGCTGAATGACTGGGGCACCACCAACAGCACAGTGGGTGAACTTGTTGCCATTTTGAAGAGTCACAACTTGCTGGCTGCTGCTAGTGTCCTGCTGCCTGGTACGACTTGCAAAACTAGTATAATGGAAATAATAAACCCACGCAACTTCTATATAATGTGTAATATTGAACAGTATATAGCAAACTGTGCATAGATAGAACCACCACTATGGCTTAAAATGGGTCACGCTTTCTTAAGGCTTTGTGATGTATATAATGTATATGGTTTTTCAATGTCAGTTGTTTTCTGTATTTTACATATGTCTACAAAATAAAAGCTACTATACTTTTTTTTCAGTGTTTGTAAAAATGAATGACAGTATTCTTTTCATGTAGGAATATAAATGACACAGGTTTTATTCCACTCTGTATTTCTTTAACATAACTGGACATAGTCTCTGCGTAAACAGTAAAGAGAAAGGGGCTTTTAAATTGTGCACTACATCAAATCATTTTTGTGCTTTGTTTTGAAACAGTGGAAGAGGCCAGCTCAGCAGCTGCAGAAGCAACCAGGCTACTGGAAGAGCTAGAGACACAGCCATCCCCTGTCAGCTCTACTCTGCAGACACAGATTCTGCTGGAGAGTAATGAAGCAGGACACACAGGTGGTTGCACTTTTAAATGGGAGTTAATCCCCATTTTAAAATGACTTCATGACATATGTTAACATAGTCACTTGTAATGAGCTGGTATGTGGCTTTGCATACAATATAGATAAACTATGAGAGTTTTGTATGTAAAATACATGAAATTAAATGTTATTGCTGCTGCTATTTAAGAAAAATTAGTGATTTAACATACTTGACCAGCAGTTACCCACAAATGTTATAATGACATTTAATATATCCCTCATTAGATTTCTCCACTTTCGTCTACAATGAGCTGATGAAGATTACGGGTAACTTTGATGATCGTCCCATGTCAGATGGCGGCAGCAGACTTGGAGAGGGTGGATTTGGCACTGTATACAAAGCTCTCCTGAACGGGAATCCTATAGCAGTGAAAAAGCTCAATCCAGTAAGTGGAAATGTTTACATACTAAGCTCATACCTTTGTAGATCTCGTAAATCACAACACAAAATATTATCTCATCTAGATGGACGACGTGTCACTGGATGAGTTGAGAGTTCAGTTCAATCAAGAGATCCAAACTCTGAAAGTGTAAGTTTATTCTTCTATCTGTCCTTGCTAACTAACTGTGTCACCTTGGAATGACTGGCAGACACCTCATAAATGTAATATTTTATAGGCTTGAGTAAAGAATCTTAATCAATGTAATGGGACTTTGGAGAGAGTAAGTTTTAACAGGTTTTGGAAACACAAAATAAAAAGTCAGGCATCAATAAACATCCACGTTAGATTTAATGGGCACAATCATTCTGATTGCTATAATTTAATTTGAAAGTTAATGGAACTGTTTGCTACAGATATTGGACAAACTTTATTTTTGTGCAGTAGGTGGGGTTTTGTGCTGATGTATATTGAATTCATGAATTCATGAATTGTGATTGACACTGTTGATGCTATTTTTAAGGAACAGTTAGAGATGTTGAAAAAATAAGAGGTTAAGCTAAACTAAGATCTCCTGGCTATATTATTACTATTTCATATAACTCTTATTGAGAAAAGCATATTTCTTAAAATGTTGAACTTTTTTTTTAAACTCTATATACACTGTAGGTTAGCATAATAATTCCCATAGACCTGTTTTACAGGTTGAAACATGAAAACCTGGTAGACCTGGTGGGATTTTCCTGTGATGGACAGCACCCATGTTTGGTTTATGCCTTCATGGCCAACGGCTCTTTGCTCGACCGTCTAGCTTGCTTGGTAAATACCGTCTACCTTGCAGGCTCTGCCTTGTAGGTGTTGTGGTTCCACAGTGATATTTCACTTGTTTGTTTTTTGCCCTTCTAGGAAGACAGTCCTCCTTTGTTCTGGAGACAGAGATGCCTGATTGCTGAAGGGACAGCAAGAGGCTTAGAGTATCTGCACACTAACCACCATATCCACAGAGATGTTAAAAGGTATGGAAACTTGGTTGTTACCTACAAGCAGTAGTCAGGCAGCTCATTGTGCTTGTGCTAAGCTAAGCTAATACTAATGCTGTGGTGTCAGATATGCTCGATATATCGCTGCCCATTGTGCTCATGATCTTTTTTCCTGTTAGTGCAAATATTCTGTTGGATGAAGATCTTGTGGCAAAGGTCTCAGACTTTGGGCTGACGAGAGCATCAGCCAAACAAACATCAACAACCATGATAACAGAGAGGATTGTGGGTACCCGTGCATATATGGCACCGGAGGCGCTCAGGGGGGAGATCACACCAAAATCTGATGTCTTCAGCTTTGGAGTGGTAGACACATACACCCAAATACATACATACATGCACTGTACATTAAAAAATACATAATTGCAGGATGGAAACATTATTAGTATTGGTAGCTGTATATCTTAGGGGGAAAAATCCATTATATGACACTGGTTGAATAATTTATAGGATGTATAAAAGTGTCTGACCTTCTAAATAGTGTACCCTATACAGCTTATACAGTACAGTACATCTAATTAGGACAGCTGTGGAAACACTGCAGTGTCTGTGAAGCTACGTGGCACATGGTGGGGTAATAAAAATTTTCTGTCATCCAGAGCCATGTGATTAACCCCATCTTCCTGTCATCTCCAGGTGTTGTTAGAAATATTGTCTGGACTCTCGCCAGCTGATGAAAACCGTGAGCCACAATTCTTGGTAAATGGCACAAAGGAGTGCCTGTGTCACTGTGTGGTTATTAAGCTAGAGTTTGCAGCTCCATATTATTAAAGACTTTGCTTTAAATTAGTAATGGAATGTTATCAGGTCGCAGTCATTATATCGATCTAAGGTTGATCTATACTGATCATATGCTGGGCAACTTCTCTTGAGTAACTGCTGTTAGACCTTGCAAGTACCTTCAGCGTAATAAAACATAACACAAACTTGAAAACTAAGCAATATTTTCCTGAAATCACAGCATTTAAAGTATTTTGCAGCCTCACCTGAAGTGACTTTCTCTCCCTTGTTCCCTCAGATGGATTTTAGGTATGATATAGATGACGAAGATGAGGAGCTGACTCTGGAGGACTTTCTGGACAAAAAGATGAGAGACTGGGAGCTGAGCCAGGTGGAGAGTGTCTACACTTTGGCCTGTAACTGCCTCCATGAGAGGAAAAATAGACGGCCAGTCATTAAACAGGTACATTCTAGAAAGATAGATAAAGGCAGATAAGTAGTATAGTTCTAGCTACTGTGTTGGCATTTGTACCATGCACTGTATATCACCTTGAGGTTCTGTTGAGACTGTAACTGCAGGATCTGTGTTTTTTACTTAATAATCATTCCTCCTGTGCATACTGGTCATGAATTTATCTTTACCTTGCACAAATCTAATATAAGCTACATGTAATGCATTTCAGCCTTTCAAATGATCAAAAGTGATTGAGCCGCTACATCAATGCATTACTAAGAATGTCACATGTTAGCAGGTTGGAAGTAATTACAAAGTAGAACTGTGGATATGATTAGTCATAAATGATGATGTAGCTTTAGGAAGAGTTCATCCTCTGTGGACCAGTTATGGTTATGAAATATTTTCATGGCAATCCATCCAGTCCAGAGACTCAGTCTGGACCAAAGTAATGAACTGAGAACCAGAGTAACTATACCATCCACAGAGCCACGCCAATGAAGTGGAGCCAATAAATGTTTTGTAGAACAAACAGTGAATGATTTGATTTTAAATACTACATGAGATTTGTTGTAGCCTTGACTAGATGAAATTTTATTCTCAATATGGAACCTATAAAACTTGAAAATGTTATTTGTAGACAGTTTTTAGTTATTATTCTTATCTGTCTTGACAGGTCCTGTCTGAACTTAAAGAAGTTGTCAAAATGATATCACTGGATTTTCAGGCATAACAGAGAAGATACGAACGAGATCTGCTCTTGACAGCGCACAGACTGACAAATACATTTCCTTCTCAACAGTTTTGAATCATTTTCCTGTGACTGACAGTGTTTTTTTACACCAATCTATTTTTTCTGTAATAAGAAACTATAGTTTTTTAACCTTATTGTAACTGAATTGCTATATTTTTGTTAAGCATGCAGTCTACTTGATAGTTACAGAAATACTGCAGTATACTGAAATGGCATTAAATATATCAGATTTGATGAGTTTTTATCTTGAAAAGGCTAAAAGCTATTTACTATTGTATATTTATTGTGAAGACATCAATCCATTATCTATACCCACTTATTCCTAACCAGGGTTACAGGGATCTGCTGGAGCCTATCCCAGCTGTCTTTGGGTGAAAAGCAAAGGTACACCCTGGACAGGTCACCAGTCCATCACAGGGCCACATGGAGACAAACAACCTCACACACTCACACTCACTCCTATGGGCAATTTAGAGTCACCAGTCAACCTGACATACATGTTTTTGGACTGTGGGAAGAAACCGGAGTACCTGGAGAAAACCCACGCAAGCACAGGGAGAACATGCAAACTCCACACGGAAAGGTCCCTGCTGGGTTGTGAACCCAGGACCTTCTTTCTGTGAGGGAACAGGGCTAACCACTAATCCACTGTGATGCCCCATTGCGAAGACAAAGGGAATTAAACAAATGAAAGATTTAAATATTTTTATTCTTTAAAAGAAAGATTTGTAAGAAAACAAATAAGACCAAACATGATTTTTTTCAATTTTACTGACACTATGAATGTTAAGGGATTTCCCCTTCAAACTAGAGGTGAGCTTAGTAGTTTGCTTAATATTAACCAGCAGACCAGTGGCATCATTTTGATCAAGGTACTTATATTAGTCCCTTTCCTATACGGCTTCTTGGCCATCCATGTTATATGGAAACCAGCTTAAGTTGCTTCCTCTTTGTGAAATCTGAGACGTATTGATGTGTTATTTCTGGAAGCCCCTGTTCTTTCCACTGTGGTACTCACCAACACTAACAACCACCAGAACAGACAAGACTGTTTCTTAATCATAGAGCATCACACAGCTACAATATGTACATTTACAGCACTTGCATAGAAAAATAAGTTTTTCAGCAGATGATTTTTTTTTTTCATGTAAACCACAGTTATATCAAAAAGAAGTCAATTTTCCAATATAAAATGCACTGTTAAAATGAATCAATAGACACAAGTGGGATAATTATATCTTTTCTGCTTTGGAGCACCTCATTGTGCAAACAGTAGGAGACAAATGTTGAACACATTAGACACAGATACATTAATTGACACAGACTTAAGGAATGCAAGTTAAGAATTCAAGCATGTGAACTCAAAATGGGGGAATTTCATAATATTGGCGCAAGTTCACATTAGTGGCATTAACTTTTTAAGTCTCAGAGCTGGCAACAATGTAAAAACCTCAAGCTTGTCTTGTTTGAGCCTCAGTGAATCATTGCAAATATTTTTGTGACTGTGCTAACATACATAAATATGCTTCCATTTGGCAAGCTACAAATGGAAACTGAAGTGTGTCATTGCTCAGTTGTCCTTGGCGTGCATAGTTGGGTCTCTGGGTGAACTACGTGGGAATTTGAGGTTGTCATTTTATTATTTTAAACAAGCATGTCAAAAATGATTTCCCCATCACAGGAATGTTCCACTGTGGAACGTGCTTGGGGTGGAGGTGGCGGTCGGCTGCTGAGGTCTGTTCAGTCTTCCTCCTCGCCCTCTGCAGGTGGTCGGGTGATGCGCCGGCCACCCCGCTTTCCTGCAGGGCCTTTGGGCTTGCTAAAAGCCTGCTTATGTGCATGCTGTTTGGGATGCACCTCCTCATATAAGAAATCACTGGTCAGTTCATCCCCATTTTCAATCTCCAACTGTAAAACAGAAAAAAAGTAAGTGAAGTGACAGAAAAAGAGTGGAAAACTAACTATCTCGTGTTAAAAAGAATATAACTTCTTGACAACTGCTGTGTATTTCAGTCAGCTTCTTTGTCACCTGTTTGAAGTGAGCAGGGCTTGTGTAATTGAAATAGAACAAACCCAACCCAAAAGCAGATTAACAAGAGTTTGATGTGTTTAACTTTTCAGAAATTATATCTAGTGATTTTTTTCTGTACTTTGCTGCTTATTTAGTCATGAATATTCAAATTTTATACATTTTTTTCTGGAACTTAATGTTTCAGACAAAAAAATCAACACTTTTACATTAGCAATTCATACTTTTGTATGACAGACTGATTCTTACCTTTTTCTCAATCTCAATCTTGAGATTGTTTTCCACCATATCAACTAAGGGATTTTTGCAGCTGGAATACAGCATCCTCTCCCGGATGCTACACTTATATCCGGGCATAGAATAAATGAAGACTGCAGAAGCAAAAAAGAACAATTAAAGAACAAACCATGAGAATGGAGAAGAACAGGGGGTGTGTCAAAGTCTCATAATAACTAGTGAGAATATTCACCTGTGGACTCTAAGTAGTCGCCTTCATGGGAATGTTTGTAGAGGAAGAAGTGGTAGCGTGCAGAATCTTTAGGGACTCTCTTGGGGAGGTCTTTTACCTCTGTTGGCTCAGTGTTGCACAACCGAATGAGCTCCTGTTCAGCATCTACTTGCTTTTGACAAAACGAAATATAAATTTACACTCAAGGTCCATGGGTCGTGCTTGTGAAAGTCTCTGCTTTGATATACAGACTAAGAGGAAATGTGAGTGTGAACTGTGAATAACAAACCATTTCCCCTCCATTTCAGGTGTGTCAAGAGTCAAACATTTACTCAGCATTTGTTCATGTGCTGTCAGGAGTAAACCCTCGATAGATAAATAAAGCAAACACTACTGGTTTATTGAAAAGCTTTTAGACTAACAAACAAAAAGGGAACAGACAATGCTGTAACAGTGCCACAATTATTCCTTTGTACTTGGTACAAATCTGATCTTGTGACATGAAGCCTTTGAATTTCAATGAGAAGAACTGACACAAAGGCTTTTTGGGCAATATGAGTAACTCATTGTGTCAGTCTGCAAACACACCGTGACCAAAAAGCACCTCTAAATCTCAAAACAATGTAAGATAAGAGACAGATTGATTTGGCAGTCAAATACTGACTGAGTAAAGGTAACCTTTCTGATTTGCTTTTAAAAACTCACCAGTTGTACATAGTTGATTTTCTTGTCTCTAAAACGTTCAAGTGCTGCAACTGCGTCTTTGTGAATAGGGAAGGCCACTCCCTGCAAAGTCTGCTGCTTGGTGTCCACACTGATGTCTGTCTGCACCTGAATACACAGCAAACACATGCCACAAAAACAAGAGGCACTTGAGCTTCCAACTGTCCCTCCATGATCGCTACAATGCACTACATGAAAACAAAACGGTTATGTAATGACATCATTAATTAGGCTGATCTAAGTAAATATTTTATTTGCTGTCAAATAACACATGGGTTGTGTTAATATGAGTACATTACGAAAAGTCAGCTCTTTATTAATATGAACATTTATGCAGACACAATAATGCAAACACAACCCCACATCCAGATGCCACTATGAGCACATTATGTTGACATGCCAACAATTGGAAGTTATGGGCAGAAATTTTGCTCTTTCATTCAACCCAGGTTTTTAAATTTAATCACGCAAGGGGACAAATCAATGATATTTCAATGCATTAACAGGTTGTTGTTGATGGTTTTGGTGTCCTAATGACTTGTGCATTAGGTGAAATAGAATAAATATTGTGTTAGTCATCAGAAAGTAAAAAGGTTTACAATTGCAACAAGCAGCTTGAACGCTGGAGCATGATGATTACAGATGAGGTGCTTGTATCAGAAGTGACAAGGCACCTCCATGAAATCATGCAGAAAACTGGAAACGCTGGGGGGATTACACTGATGGATTGCATCTATTTTAAGAGCCCTGTTCCCACAAAATGAAATGCCGTGCAAACATGATTGAGCTTCCGATGTAGCTACCTCGCATACTAAAAAGGATTGCAGATCTTTTATCCATCTGCTTAGTAAAAGGCAGGCAATCTCCAAGGCATGGCAATGATAAATATTTCAAAGCCTCTTTTTCCTCTAGGCGGCACAGATTAATGGTATATTATCTTCCTTCAACAGCTGGTCAAGTGGGACAAGCACAAACCTCACTTCCCATTTGCTCTGCTGCTTTTAATTGACCATACTGTAGAGAGAGACTGCACTACTCAAAGCACTTCCATATATGGTAAAAAAGACCATTCTTGTTTCTGTTGCAGACTGGGATCGCAGCAATTACAAAAGGTTGCTTCTCAAAGAAGAAGAGCTCATTTTGGGTTCATTATAGGAATTGCCTCCCTGAGTCTGAAAAGTTATACTTCAAATGCTGAATTTTTTTTTTTTTTTTTTACTTTGTGGAGTGTATCTGATATGGCCCTAAAGCCTTTTGCATCAGCAGTGTAAACACTTAGCAGCAAGCAATGGAGATCTTTACAGTATTTCCATCTTCTTAGTACACCCAAAAAAGGCAAAGCACAATAATACAGCTCACCTGTGCTCTATGCAGAATCACAGCCAAGTAGTCAAAGCTACAGGGCATTCTCATTTGCATGTAGCTCTCTCAACATGGAAATATTAGCTGTGAATATTCATAAAGAGCTCTTCTTTATGCACTCTGTTGCTCAGGCTGAACAGGGTTTATGACTGAAAAAGAGGCTTTTAATGGAGCAACGGATGTGAGCTGTACAAGCTTAATAGATTCACCTCTGCCAACATCCTGCTGCTCTAATGCATCAGCATCTTTGCCCTGTGCTGATACTGCCAGTCAAGCATATGCACACATCTACTGTTGATGACCTCGTGCTTGAAACGATACATTGCTGGCTTTCGTTGATACTCTTTACTGATTCTGGTTAAACTTAAATCTTACCAAAAAAAAGATGTGAAACTGCTATGAGTTAACACCTTTTTTTTTTCACCCAGAAGAACCTCAGTGTACGAGGATGATGTAGTGTCATCCCTTTTCAGACTTTTGAACACTTCAAGCCATGCAGCCTGTTAACAGGCAGTGGTGTCTGTGTACACAAGCATGGTGACCTACATAATTTTCTCTAGGGTGATCTCAAAATAAAAATAAATCGGAATGATTTGTGTGTTTGCATGTTTCATGGTGTTTATTTGTGTGTTTTACCTCATTTAGTTTAATCTGTCTCAGTTCCTCCTCTGCAGCCGTGAGGGGCAGGGGAGCAGCCTGCGAGGTCAGATATTTCCTGTATCCACTAAGATTCAAATCATCCTGAGGGCCAAAAAATAGAATGATTATACATTTTACTGACAACAATGTGTCATGGATCATATCAGTTACAATAAATGTGTATGATTGAAGCTTATCTTGTTAGAGTAAGCCTTCTGACTGATACCTCAGTGAACAGAAGACTTTTTCATGTTATTTCAAGCTTTGCTATTGTATGACCAACCTTTGTGGTACCGAAAATCTCATCCTTGATGTGCCCACCTCCAAACTCTTTCTTCAGTGTGGCTCTGGTAGCAGCATATAACATTTTATGTCGCACCTGATAAGAATATGAGGAAAATTTAAAGGGAATATATGATCTAGCTAGATTGAAAATATATTTATTGATAGTAAGAGGTATTATTTTTGTCATTGTGTTACGTGTTACACCTGCATGTTGAATATTTTTCTTATTTCTTTGAGTCAGTCACATTGCATAATCAAAAAAATGACATCTGCATGATATGACTGCTTGCTACATTTTTAGTGTTAATGCCCCCTGTCAGTCATAAGAACATAAAAAGATGACCCACACATTAAAACATCACTTTATACTGGTACTAGTGGTCAAAAGTACACAATAAAAAAAAATTTGAGCTCCCTTTAAAAAAAAAAAAAACATGAAATGAAAACAAACCAAGTCTGTCAATGCTGCTGCTTGCACTTGTAAAATGATTTTGCAACTTCCAGACAAGCCACAACCTGAAGCCCCGTGCTTTGAGCCTGAGGGTAGGAATGTTAAGCTAAATTTTTTTTCTTTCAGAAAATGGATCTGAGCTCATTTCCACCATGCAGTTAGAGTGCTACAAATATCCAACATGGCATTTTCTCGTTGCACTGGTCTCTCCATGCAACATTCATCTCTCCACTGTTAGAGAAACATCTGTATGTTTACTTAGCATGGCTATTTTGAATGCTGACTCTATACTACAAGTAGTTGTTTAAGTTCTTGTGAAACTCAATGACTGAACAAAATGAGTGAACAAAACACCAAACAAACATGTGCATAACAAGGAAGCAATGCAATGTGATAAGCTAAGATCATCTAAAAGAAAAATTTTAAAGTCAGAAATTAGATGTTTAGGTTCAGCACCATGTTATTTGGAAAACCTCATGATATATCCATGTTTAAATTACAAGAGGGCTGGTAGGAAACAATAACTCCACCGTTGTCCACATGTAGCCAGCCCTTAAAGAAGCATACAAAGAATTGCTGCCTTGATGTGGTAAACCCCACCCATCTCATATGCAAAGCAGAGGAGGACATATGCCATGAAGTACAGAAAGCTATTCATTAGAGCCAGTCTGGCCTCAGTTTTCTTACAGCAGAGTGGTCTGGTGACCAGGCCAGAAAGATCCACTCGTAGCCCTGGGTGTTAGTGGAGTCCAGTCGGTAGAGAACGTAGCAGGGCAGATCATCCTCGAGCAGGGGGAGCACTAAGGAATCATACTCTTGGTCCCACTTTTTTGATGCTTTCCTAGTGGTGCCCAAGCTCAACTGCTCTGGAAAACAGATGTGCAAGAAAAACGTTAGCAGTGCATGGATGTGTTAGTGATGTTGACATTCTAATATCAGGCAGAAGAAACTGTGAATAAACTCTATAATTCTGGGATGCTGCTTACCATCCTCAATGATGATCTTTAAGACTCGATATTCAGCTCCACCCCTGGCACTGGCAAAGATTTCCTTCACATCATTCCCCGCTAAGAAAACACACAGAAGGGTCAGTTTGTTTAAATTAGATGCTTGCTTGACAATAACATATTCTTGCTGCAAGTGAAGCCATTTAAAAGCCCTAAGACAAAAGAGACTATTTCACTGTTCTGCTCAGGTAAACTTCAACAATACATGTGGCTGGAGATTAACTACCTTTGACCCAAGTCCACCATGACTGTGGTTTTCCACTCCAACAATCTTGCTAAAGCTGGAGAACAAGTCCAACTACAATCACATATAAATGAGGTAGAACAACATCACTGTATAAACAGTTTCCTATAATCCTATATAACACATAAAGGAGAGGGAAAGATTAAATAGCAATTCATTTTTACACAAGATTAATTTATATGTTAGTCTATAGTCTTGTCGGCTTGAAGCACAAATGCAAAACCACCCGCTTAGTTCTGAGGATATAAAGACTTTAGTCTTCTTTATCCTCATGTTGGCAGTTTTTTTTGTGGGGGGGGGGGGGGCACACGTGGGCTCAAAGCAGCTGAGGGTGCAATGGGTGTAGTACAGTCACTGACACCCAATGCATCTCCCTGTCATTAACTCACCTCAACTGCACATGTTTTTTCCTGAGCAGAAGCAAATTTGTGATGTCATAGTGTGAAAAGCTTTACGGCGTTGCAGTCACACCCTACTAAAGTCCATTCTAAAATTACTGCGAAGGTAATGCAAATACTACTGTCATATTTATGGAAACACCGGCCGGTCTAGCAAGGCCAGCGGTTTGTTTAAATGAAGGCGTTGGCCAGCCATTCAGAGGGCTAAACTAACGTTAAAAGATTTCAGCTCCTCATAAAAACACTGGGGCATAACGTTAAAGGATTTGGGACTACAGTGATACGACAGCCGTGATTTAACTGGCTCTTAAACTGGCCAAACACCCAGAAAGTATGCTTCATGGTCCTGACAGCGTCCTGGTCACACACATCACGGTAGCTCACGGCTAGCTAGGAGTGGCTAACTAACTTGGCGCTAGCTCCTGGTTGCAATGAATTGTTACAGACGTTTTAAAGCTCGACCCGGAACAACACACTTGCACAACAAAACACAGAGACAGTGAAATGAGAGAAACCTTTCTACCTTGAATTCCCGTTTGATGTGACATAGTGCCTTTCGTCGGATAAAGGGCTGATGCAGCGGATCAGGCGAAAGCAGGGAAGAGAACCAGGAAGTGGACTACATCGACAAGACCCGCCCACATCAAAATCACATGACACCGTGAAACGAGTAAATAAATACCAGTGAGAGATGAACAAACCTAATCATATCAACTTTAAGTACATCACATCATCAAAAAGAAAAACACTCATTACGCAGTTTTATGGCCCGTATCAAGGTCCCGGGGTTAAATATTATACTGGGCTACTGTAATCAATGCATTAACATGCATTAATGAAAGAGTGATCAATTTTAAACGCTTATTCGGCAATTTAACAGGTAACAAGGCGCTACAATGGATTTTCCTCCATATGTTTAGGATTTTTAAATATACTTCCATTCAAATACTGCTACTACTACCACGGCTGGTCTAGTGAGCATCTGCCATGGGATCCCATCTGTCAACGGAGGATATGATGTTTTATAATTACAAAACAGTTAACGACATTTCTGTGTTAATGGAACTAAATATCTGTTAGTGTTATCTGTATTGACATAAAAGGTAAAAGTGTGCGACGGTATTTGTGAATTTAAACAAAAAGTGTAAATGAAATGAAAAAATGTTCTTTAAATAATAATGTATAGCTTTAGATCAGGATTAATAATAATAATAATAATAATAACAATATCAATATATGTCTTTATTTAATATGTTGATTAAAACATATTTGTGATAACGGGGATTTCCACCTCTCACGGCTGTAGATCCTACTTGGCGTGAAACCCTGCAACATCTGGAAGCCTGCGGGCTTCCTGTCTCTGTTCCTCTGCTTCCTCGTTAAATAAATAAAAAAAGTAGACTTTATAGCAGCAAATTCATCCTGAAACCAAAAGGAATCTCAGCTCGGAGTCGAGGGCGACAGACAGAACCACGGTCATACAGGAAACAATGTGAACCTGATTTCAAATTAAATGCACGTATTATGTCACTTTAAGTTAACTAATTCAATATAGCACTACAGCTAAATCTGACATGATAAATAACATAAAACTTTTGACTAATATAAATTCAATGAACTATAAATTATACACACATTAAAGTGACCGATATCTTACAAGTTGTGTATTTGTGTCTCAAAAAGAGCCGTATTCTGTCTGTGTGGACATTGAGGAAATTGTAACAACAAACAGGCATTGCGCCTCTAGCATTATAAAACTAACAATTTATAATACTACTAATATGTTCAGTCATTAGGCTACAGATTCCTCGTTTATTGGAACTTTCTTCGTGTTTTATTTTGAAAGGCATGAGCGGAAGTGTATTTCTAGTGGCTCTGCTTTGGCGCTGATGCATTAACGTGGTACTGATGCTGTGTGGACCCAGATACCTCCATCCACAGCAGCAGCGTCCCCACAGCCCAGAAACTACAACGTCCGGGCCGCAACCCGCTAAACAAAGCACCGCCCGGCGCATGGACGCTCCAGCACAATGGCAGAGTATTTGGGGGTGCCTCTGTCCTATACCAACAACAGGTCGCATGGATAATCCCTCCACAGAGCTCTCGTATCATCTCGCGTTTGGGACGCTAACAGCGCCGTTGTGGGCTTGATGTGTCAGGAGAGCTGTGCGGGAGGGGGGCTTCTCGTCCTGGCTCTCGACTGAGAGGAAAGCGGCGTGGAGCCGGTGCGTTGATAGTGATTTACTGCACATGCACGCAGATTACATCGGGGTGCAGGCAGGGAGGGCTTGCACGAATTTTAGCCGCCCCCAATCCCTCATGGTTGCACCGAGATTTAAGTTGTGTAATCAGGTAATTCCACTTATCTGTTATGCCCGTGTGGTCTGTGATGTGACATTTGGCTTTGTCACTGCTGTGTGGTCACAGACTTGGCTCTCTTAACACGCTTCTCCATTCAGAAATTGCCAGAACTGGCTCGAATAGTTTAGTCCATTTCCTGTACGACCTGGACGCTGTTCAGACCTCTCAGTTCAAAGATGCTTTACATGTGTTAAAGGAAAGGTAAGTAAAGATGATGTGTCATGACCGTGATGATGAAGACCATATTACACATCCTGCAATTTCAAGTCATTGCATTTCTGCAGTTGAAGTAAGAGAAGGCTATTATATTCCACGCAGCATATAGCCCTGGTTTATGAGTCCTTTCTGTGTAGTGTTTGCATGTTCTCCGCCTGTTTTCATGGGTGCCCTTTGGGGGGCACCAACTGACTCCCACTCAGTGCACATTAGGGACTCTCCCACCATAAGGCACTGTCCTCAAATTTGGTGCCCAGAAAAAGGCTGCCACTCATCATGAGGTTGGAAAAGGGATAAAGGGATTTAATAAGTTTCTTATTAAGCTAAGTGATCCCACATCCATTTGTAGACTCACCACCTCAGCATCAGCCAAGGTTTCACATAGTGACCAGACATGCATTGTGCTACTAAAATGTAATAAGCACTGCTGTGACATTTCTATTTCTGAAGCATTACATCATTTCAAATTCTCACTGTTGTATTTTAGGAAACCAAAGCCGGGAACTGGTTTGGAAAGTAAAGTTCAGCGAAGTCAAAGTCAGATCAGTCACAGCAACAGGGCTCAGAGCTGAGTACATGGGAGAATAAAAGCAGATGGGTTTAAAAATACAGAGGTGCAGACATAGGACTGTTTGGCAGTTCCTAAGGCAGTATGTGACACGTGTTCCTGAGCAGCATCATACAAAATTACTGCCACAGTTGTTTGAGGGGAGCACAGTGATAAGCCTTCTAAATGCCAGCGCTTTGCAGCTAAGCACTGAGAGAATTCTACCTTATCGAGGTATGGCATTTACACTTCAACTTGTTTTACTGACTGTTGAAGAATTTAAAGACAGTTCTTTCAGAGCTGCTTCTTGTTAATTGTGAGCTAATTGTGATATTTCACCTGTTAAACCTGCTTTAAAGTGCTGCTTGCTGTGTTGGGATCAGTCAGTCAGTTTGGATCAGTCAGGTCAAGGCCTCCTTGAAGTGTTTGTGGTGAAATAACGGGAAAGTCAGTTGATTGGTACCGTCGATGAACTATTTAAGTTGTCTTAATTTAGCATAATCCCAAACTGTACCAAACCTCAGGGATCCTACTAAAGGGTCTGAGAGATGTTTTCACTCTAATCTGCCCTGCTGATTTGAGTGTAATATAATCTGACTGAACGAAGCACTTTCTCTTTCCCTCTCTCTCTCTGACTCCCAGGTGTAGTGTGGCTGGGGGGCTCAGCAGGATGGAAATAGATGCCTGTTTTCGCTACTATTTCCAGCACCCGTGGTCACGTCTCATCGTGGCCTACCTCGTTACCTTCTTTAATTTCTTGATCTTCGCTGAGGACCCTGTCTCTCACAGCCAGACAGAGGCCCATATGATTGTTGTGGGCAACTGCTTCTCCTTCCTGTTCAACAAGTACCCGGGTCTCGGATGGAACATCCTGAAAGTAATGTGCTGGATACTAGCCATTATTACAGGCCTGTTCGCCGGGAAGTTTATATTCCACCGCCAGCTCTTTGGTAAGTCATACGCACAATGCCACAATGGAGCGTCTAAAGTAATGACTCTACTGAGGGAGGGAACATTCTTCCTCATTGGTTTTGTTGTCGCTATTCATCAGTGAAAGGCATCTGTTACACTCAACTCTATTTTTTGTGAATAGTAATGTAATCAAAGAGCCTATTATATCTCCACAGTCAGCTCG
This sequence comes from Mastacembelus armatus, assembly GCF_900324485.2. Taxonomy (NCBI): domain Eukaryota; kingdom Metazoa; phylum Chordata; class Actinopteri; order Synbranchiformes; family Mastacembelidae; genus Mastacembelus; species Mastacembelus armatus. Next base: position 6,573,455 of record NC_046638.1, on the reverse strand, counting down.
CTCACAATCCTGCGCTCATCATGTTGAACTCTTTTCTGCCTTTCTTACTCACCATCAGATCTGTGTCAAACTCTATTTGCAAATCTTTTGTTGCTGTGGTTCAAGTAGGACTGCTGCTAACAGTTATGTTCATTGTTTGTTAATCTTCTGCTAGTTATGTGATTAATCCATTGGTTTATGTCAGAGATAGTGAAAAATGCCTATCTCTGTTTTTTAAAACCAAGATAAAAAAACGATTCCATCACAAAAATAAAGAAAATCTTATGACATTATGGGAATGTTTGGTATGTTTGATTTAAAAATTACTTTCGTATTTACTTAATATTGAAAAATTACCTATCACAACTCTGTTGATTAATCAATGAATTGATTCAGCTCTTGATTTTAAGTAGAATAGTGAGGCTGTTGTAAGGTTTAGACCAGAGGTCTCCAACCCTGCTTCTCGAGGCCCACTGTCCTACTTGATTTCCAGATATCCCTGCCCTACCCACTGCTGATTACCTGGATCAGGTGTGTTCAGCCAATCAAAGACTAGAAAGGCAGGGATAGCCAGTAGGAGTGTTGCTCTTGAGGACCAGGGTTGGTGACCCCTAGTTTAGACAATTACAGGACAGTCGGTCAATACTGTTATGTCAGAGTTACCAGCTTCAGCATGTTCTATTGATGCTGAATTGATGGAATCTACATACCAGTGCATTAGTGTAAACAGTGTAACATGCAGTGAAATTCTTACTGGATTTTATGTACTTTTTTCCCCAGCTGTATTAGATTAGTAGTTCTCTGTTTTAGCTTGTAACCCTTTAAAAAATGCATGGAATCTCATAGCCTCTCTCCCCGTTCAGGCTTTATATGCAGAATGTACAAAAAAGACCTAGGGCATTCATCCACCCACCCATTCATCCACCCACCCATTCATCCATCCAACCATCCATCCATCCATCCATCCATCCATCCATCCATCCATCCATCCATCCACCCATCCACCCATCCACCCATCCATCCACCCATCCATCCATCCATCCATCCACCCATCCATCCATCCATCCATCCATTCAACCATTAGCTCTCTCTTATTCTGGTACAATCAGGAACTAATCCCAGCTGATACTGGACGGGAAGTGGGGTACACCCTGGACAAAACAGCAGACTGTTGTAAGGTTTCACTGTTGCAGGGCTAACACATAAAGACAGACAAACACTCACAGTTACATTCACATCTATGGGCAATTTAGAGTCACCAGTTAGCCCAATACCAAACTGCATGTCTTTGGACTGTGGGAGGAAGCCAGAGCACATTGAGAAAACCCTGACTAACCCTGACAACATGCAGACTCTGCACAGAAAGGCCCCAGATTTGACTGGGATTTCAACCAGGGGATTTGGGATTTGAGGCAACAGTCCTAAGCTTGAAAAAGTATTCTCTTAAAATAAAAGTAGTTAAATGTTAAACATGATAGTAAATCCATCCATCCATTATCTACCACTTAGTCCTCTTTTAGGTCACGGGAATCTGCTGGAGCGTATTCCAGCTCTCTTAGGGTGAAAGGTAGGGGTACACAGCTTTTGGCAACCAGATCACCAGTACATTGCAGGGCCACATACAGACAAACAACCAATGATAGTATATGTAAAGTAAAATATATTGTATTTGGAATCCAGCGACACAATAGGTCTTTTTATTGGCAGGCATTTGACATGTGAAAAGAAGAAGAGCACAGATGTAAACTATAACATTAAGAGTACTCCACTGATTTAGCATTTTGTTTTTATAACATAAATAAATTATAAGTACAGATGAACGACATATAATATTTTTTCATTCCACAGTTTCTCCTTCCTTGTCAAAACCTGATGCCTACATTGCCCAACTTGCAAAATGGCAGCTACCGGCTGACCTGAAGTAGAGATGAAGAACCCCTAACCAACATTGATGCAAGAGACATAGCTTGAGGCGATTTATAAGCTTTCCTTATTTTCCCTCTGGGGGCACAGAAGGCTTTTAACTTTTTTCACACATTGACTGGTACTCCCCAAGACCTGTAAACAGACTTTAATGTGGCTTATCATTGCAAGGAAAGTGGAGGTGGAAGTTATAGCCTTAGAAATGGCTTTGAGCCATGTAACTGACCCTGTAAGCCATGTGAGAGAGCCACAAGCAACGGCCATACAGCCATCATTAATTAATGATATTAATCCTTCTGTTCCACCTATGGCATGTTATAACAGGCTGAGAACCTCTGAAACATCATTTCTGAATGCTACATATTTTAGTCAGCACTCATCCTTTTCCCTCTCACACCTCCTCTGCACATTACCCTCTTTTTTTCACCCACTTGCCATCTTGCTCACCTCTTCTGACAGCCTCAATCTTTTTCCTCTTATCCATCCCTTGTCAGCTTCCCTCCATCCATTTCACTCTTCTCTCATATGGCTGGGAAGCCAATCTCATCAGCCTTTCATTTGTTTAAACTGTGCAGCAGTTCGCAGCGCTTCCTATTCAACTTCCACATTTCATTTCCTACTCACTTCAAACTCACTTACGCTTGGATGTTATTGGCCACCCTAGCTTATCTTCTTGAGATGAACCCTTAATGGCTGTAATTGGAGGGCATAGAGAGCGAGTGAGGAGGGAGTGTACTCTGAGTGATCATCTTCTCTCAGCATAAACAGAAAGCCAAGAGTGCATGATGACATGATACCTTCTAAAAATACAGAATTCTCACTAAGAGGGGAAATGGATTTCTTGGCATTTGGGACTGTGGGTTTCCTGTGCGGGGTAGACTGCTGTTCTATCTTTTTGAGTTGTAGTTGTTTAATTGAATTACAGTTTCATTAGTTATGATCTATAAAAAACATTTGTCTTTCTTTGGGTCAGAACGTTTATCATTACTCAATGCTGTATACATACAGGGTTCTTGGAGACTTCTAAGACAGAGGTAAATAAAGCTGCTTTTAATAAAAATAGTTCTGAAATATAATATGTCATCAATTCTATATATACAGTGTGTATTCTCCTGAAAGCCAAATACACATGACATGATGAAAATGGAGGACCTAAAAAAGGGGTCACCATCCACACAAGACTGATAAACATTGATCTATAACATCAGTAAATGTAAACACTAAAAAAAAAAAAAAAAACATATCTATAGTCTTATAGTGTCCATGCAGATACTGTTGGTCTGGTGTGTCATTTGGGAAATTTGCTGTCTTGTTGACAGTTGAAAAGATCGGTATAAGTACCACTGAGAGCAATCTTCTCGTCTGACTCTTGGAAAGCTAGTGAATACTTGTATTTTCCAAAATGTCAGACCATTACTTAAGATATGTCTCTGTGATGTCTGCTCTCATTCCAGTACTGTGATTTGTTGAAAAAATTACAGTAGAAAACTCTACAGCAATGTCTCTGATACTCTGGATATTCTGCCAGTGCATTTTTAGGGTCTATTTTGTCAGTAGAAAGTGGCTACAAAAACTCATTTGGTCCTAAGTTTAGTAATTTGTGTAAACGCAAATTATTATGCATAAAGCCCGTTTGTATGACAAAAATAGTTTCTTTTTATAATGTAAGTAAACTGGCCCTTATAAACCTGTATTTGTGTTCACCATTTGAACATCACACTTGGCACATGCTTTTTTTTTCAATACCATGCAAGCTGTAGAATATGTGCTCATTTATATACTCATGAATTACTCATAAAGCATTTTCTCATTCACATGACTCAAGAATAAAAGAGTGAAATAAGTGCTTCATCACATAAACTCAGCTCTTAGTTATGTTTTACATTAATATGCCCAGTTTGTCTGAATCAGGATCTATACACTTACACTGGATTTGGGTTGTAGAGGACAGAGTGCTGCTCATCCTACATCTAATGCACTTCTTCAAGCCTTTGAACGTGTGTGTGTGTGTGTGACACAGTAGTGATGTTTTGTGTGCGCACATTTTAATATGTGTTTGTGTATTTTCACAGTTGAGCATATAAGAGAGGCTGATGCTCAAAGTTGGAGAGGCAAATTGTGTCCTGCTTAACATTTTACTAAAGCGGTTATGTAATCACAACCCAGGTACAGCATAAGAGTTGTAGTGAAGAAACAGGCCCTCTGTAAAATCTATTATCTATTCTAGATCTGTCACACAGGCCCACATGGCTCACCTTCTGCCCATCATAATATCTTTACTAAAGCCCTGCAGATCTTTACACACGGTCTCTTCTACTCTCTGGTATGTAGGCAGGTGGTGGGAACACTTCTCAATAGAAACACAGTCCATGCAAAGGTTTAGTACTTGAAAAGGCACTTTGGAATCACAACATGCGGCTGTATTTTGTGAGGGTGTTTTCTGATTTTATTTTTTATTGTAATATGTTGCATAACAGGAGTCATTTCATACTGTGTGCAGTTATGCTTAACCTAATATCTTTGAGTTACAAACCTAGAAGGAGATGTTGTTTTCTGAAGCTTGCGCAGTCCCCTGCTTCATTTATCATTCATAATAGCCTGGAAAAGCTGAACATTTTGCAGTGAGTTCACACCTCCTACTTCTCCCTCTAGCGATTAGTGTTTTCTTTTCTCTTGTTTTTGCAACAATATGCGATTTTCTTCCTCAGAAAGCCATGCATATATTAATCCAGTTGCTGAATAGTAGTATCTTTGCCAAACTCATATTTGGTTATGTTTTTCAGTATTGAGCAGGCCAAGAAGCACAGTATTGTTCTGTGTGCCTCTGTTGGAGACTACAGAATACACTCCAGATGATGAATAGCTTGTGACAGATTATGTGATTTAAGACTACACTTGAGGTTTAAGGAACAACCTATGCCGTTCCATTCAGCCACTCAAGGCTATGTGTGCTCTCTAACCAGTGGGTGGGAGCCAGTGACTTCTGGTTGTTCAGTGAGGAGACTGTCATTATGCATTTGTATTAAATCTTAGGTCACATGGGGTGAGTGAGCTGTCTATTTCATTATTTTTGGTTTGGTTTTATTCTTCGATGAATTAGACTAAGCCACCTCTTTAAAGTTTAGGATGGGCAGTTCATGGTGAAGATAGTTTTTTATTATGAGGTATAGCTAACCTCAGTTAGTTAATGTGACAGTCTGAAAGTAAGACTGTAAGACAAGTCAATAATGTCCTTGTACCAACACAATGTCTTTAACCCCCTGCCACCTCCCGATAAAAATAACTTGTCTTTTTTACATTGCGTTATGCAGTGGTGTTATAAAAAGGACTATAGTGATGTTTAACACTTATTTGATCAACTAACTTGTCAAATTTAAACAGGTTAAGTTACATAATATTAAAACATGTGTTTCTTACTTAACTAGTTATTCTGTCAGCGGTGATGTAGCACCACAGCACAAAAATTTTATATCATGGGCCTAATATAACTGTAAATGACTGTCTCACTACCCATCTATTTAAGGGGAAAAGTAAAACTACTTCTCGTGTCTCTCTGTCATATTGGCACAGTTCCCAGATTAGGATAATATATTCACCTATCTCTCTCCAAGGCGTTAGAAAATCCAAAAAGTAAATTGAAGGGTAAATTTAAATCATGCAAAGTGTCATCTTAACTGGATTAGACCCTGCTTTGTATTTCATTACTGACACTTACATTCAGACGAACACTGACCTCTTGTCTCCATTTGGATGAGTCATTTGACTGTCAAAAATGGAACGAACAACACAAGAAAATCTGATAGTAATGTGAAAACCTGTTTTTCAAAGATTTTAAAAACTACTGAATGTTCTACTGAGCTTTCGCTCCCTTTGTGATAATGTGTTTATTAAGTCAATTATCAGCTTTTATGTTGTAGATAATTTTGTTGTTCTGGTTTAGCTTGGTCAAACACTTTATAGGTGTCACTACGCTCTAGGATAAGTACATATTAAGCTACTTTTTGATAGCGAATCATCTGCCTCCATTTAACCCTATCCTCTGTATCCTCCACACCCACACCAACTATCCTCATGTCCTCCTTCACTACATAGTTATTAATATTATTAGTATTAAGTAAAAAATATAATTAGTCATATTGAAGATAGTTATTAATTGAAGATGTATATGATTGCAGACATTTTTCTATGTATGTGGGTTTGGCACAGATGTGTTAAATTCTCAGTTATTAAAATAGATGGAATCATTTTTCTACTTGATTCATTGGCTAGTTGTTTTCACATTATATTGAAATATATTTTTTCACTCTTCATTTATATCTGAATATTGTTGATTCTGCTCTGGCACCTGCACAATGCACCACCAGAGAATCCACAAATAGCAACATGACCCACCAGATCTATAAGGCTGATCTGCAGTTATCTGCATAATTATCAGCCTCATGATTATTCAGCCTTCAACAACCTCACTGTGCCCTGTGGAGCTGTATGTGTCACACTCTTTCAGTCCTGACCGCCTGTATTAGTTGGCCTCAGAGGCTGCCCCCTTCCTTTGTAAATAATGTATGATTGCTCTGGTGCCAGTGCACTGCAGTCCCCCTGCAGTCTGAATTTATAGCAGTATCTCACAGTTCGATGCTGATGTCTCCTGGATGTTGAGGTCTTTGATCCACTTCAGTATGGTATGCATTTATGTGTCATCTGGGAAAATATACCATAAACATAATCCTCCAATATCATGTTTGTTTGTTTGTTCTCTAATGCTATTTGCTCCAACAGCAGCACTGTAAAAATAGGAATTAAAGCTGCTCTAATCTGAAAATTGCACTCAAATTAATAAGGCCATGAAGAAATTCTCCAAATGATTTCTATTGCTGCTTATATCTGCTAGATGAGTAAAAGCTTGTTCACCTGTTAATTTTATAAAGTAATATGTCAGTGTTGTGCCCAAAATGTTAACTACTGTAGGGTGAAGTAAAGTTTGGTTCTTGTGTAGTTCCCAGCTAAACAACAAATAGAAATCTCTTGATATTTTTCACATCAAAAACAAATTGCAGTGTTTTATAAGCCTACATATCATTTTTATTGTCACAAATACCTTATTAACATGGTTTCCTCTATGTCCATGTGCTTGCAAGAATAAAACACAAAGGAGTGAGCACAGCCGACTGGAAGACAAAGACAGAGCAATAATGACAAGAGCACGCAAACAACGGAAACCAGCCAAAAGGAAATTGCTTATTTTCCTGGTCTGAAGCCAATTTGTAAATAACAATATAAAATAATCTAACAGGCCACTTACTGGAAGAGGTGGAGCTATAAGGGGCTCAGTAGCCAGCTGTCTGTGTCTCAGCTCTACCTGCTGCAGTGTCCCTGCAGGGGAAGTTCTTTTCTCTCTTCCCACCTCTGATTTATTATCCAGATGCTTAGTTACAGAGGACTTCAGCTATGGGGATGCTAGTGGCCATAGTCATGACTATTCCCAAATCCCCTAAAGATGCTGCGGCATAGCAAATGTGTGATGAATGGGGATGCTGTAGTGTGTCCATGCTAGGATCCAAGCTTTGCTATAGCTCAGGTTCTCTGCACTCTGAGAGAGAATGCTCATTTGGATCCCTAAGGAGGACGGGATTGTTGTTGTGGTGCTTAAAGTCAAAACAGGATACACTAGAAATCTAAAATAGATGAAAACACATGCTCAGCGAGAGTGGGGCTGCCCTTACAGTCTGTGTGTGACTTGAATACAAAGAGCAATGATTGTGACTGGAAACCGCACTATTTGTAGTGAGTGCTAGGCTCAATACAGATACGATGGTATCAATTACCGTGTGGCCAAACATGAGTCACATTTTGGTTTTTCAAGCCCAGTGTTTACTTCTTTCACTGTTCATTTTAATCACATTTTCAATGGGTGGTGGCCAGTTCACTGCACTACACTCAAAATATTTAAACACCACCTGTCATGTTTTTCCAGGTTTGTTTTGATAAGATTATAACAGAAGTTAATCCCACCACCACAGGGCAGCACATTCATTCACCTGTGCTTTTTGGTTATGAAACAGGTGCAAAATAATAACAACAGATACAGATGAATGATGAGTTAAAGGAAAAAACTGAAAAGAAGGGTGTTAGGAAGGTGCCATCATATTCCCCCATTCAGTGTTTTAATGATGGACAATATGTAATATGTTAGTAATCAACCGAAATTCAGTTTTTGAAATCATTCATCAAGCCAAAACAGTAAACATTAAAAGATACCAGCTTTTTAAAATGTAATGTTTTCTTTGATTTGGTTTTGAATTGTTGGCTGGATAAATGAAGTAGTTGTCAGGTTGTCAGCTCAGTCTAGGGGGAATTTCAGTGGCCATTTAAAAAAATGTACAATTATATAATTAAATCATTAATCATAAAAAAATCAGCAGTGTAATTGATAATAAAAATTATTATCATAGCTGTCCAACATGATTTTTGACAATATCTATCAATCAAAAGTGCATGACTATGCATGGAAACAACTGTAAAACCATCATTGAGGTTAAGATCACTTTTGATTTATGCTAAGGTTTGGCAACAGCAAATCAACAAGCCTAATATATTAAACTTTTAATTAAAGGCTTTTGTAATGCAAAACAGGCCGTGAAGTCACTTAACCTTGTTTTTGCATTGATCACTCTTTTTCATTCCAGTCCCATAACAGTGCAATATATCCGCATACTTTAGGCCAAGATAAATGTAGCATTAGCATCTGCCCCTGGCACATGTGTAACAGTGATACAGCCAAGGCAATTTAAGGTAACTTGCAATTCCATGAATTGGATCCATTCCATCACCCAATTACCCCAACCCTTCTGCTGGCTCTGCAGCACAGAGTCCTGTATTGGTTTCTTTTAAAGGCCAGCAGCTTCCTCTGGAACTGCTCACTAGCAATGATATATAGCACTGGGTCCAAACAGCTGCTAACACCACACATGGCCTCAAAAAACTCATAGGAGGCATAGAGTACATTGGTGTTAGACAGTGTGACCTGGTTATGGATTCTCATAAACACCAGGGTGATAACCATTACGTGGTAAGGCACGAAGGACACCACAAAGACCAGTATGGCAGCAGTGATGAGCCGTAGAGGCTTACCTCCTGCACACTTGGCTCCTGTGTTCCTTCTGCTCCTTGGAAGGTGTCTTAAAACACGAACTGTCATGATGTAAAAAATCAGCATGATACTGAATGGTAACAGGAAGCCTATTATTGTTCTGATAATGGTGATTGTCTTGACATAGGTAAAAGGACCCTGAATGTGATCCATGCACACGGTGACATTTTCTGGCCGTTGAATAGCAAAAGTTACAAATACATCGGGAATGGAGCTCAGGATGAGCACGACCCATGTGCAGACTGAGCACAGCTTAGCTTTACTCACATCCCACCACCGGAGAGAACTGATAGGGTGCACTGTCCCAACATAGCGATCAAAACTGATTAGAGTGAGGAAGAGAATGCTGCCATATATGTTGATGTTGAAGGACATCTTCTTAAACTGGCAGAAGATCTGTATGTCTTCGAAGTGCGGCCTCTGGAAGATGAAGAAGAGGGTGAAGGGTAGGGTGAGGGTCCAGGCTGAGTCGCACAGAGCAAGGTTCAACAGGAAAACTTTGCTGGTGCTCGAGGTCTTCCTGAAGCAGATGTAGCTGATTACAGCTGCGATGTTTCCCAGGATGCCCACAGGAAGGGCAAAAGTAAAGAAAATCAGCAGGACATAGCAATACCACTGGCCATTCTTAAACTGGCTGCAGAATACAGTTGACTCATTCAAAAACTCCAGAAGCACCTCTGGGATTTAAGAACAGGACAAAGAGTCAGTTTTATCATCATTATCTGAATATGCTTTGAGCAATAAAAGGTACTATTTGAAAACAATCTGGGGTTCTACAGAATTTTCACCTAAATCATAATGTTTGTATAGCAACAACTTTTATAGTTCTATAAATTACTGTGGATATGCTGAATCATATGACATCCTTATTTTGAGTAAGTTTCATTTTCAAGATTTTACTAAAATTTTATATAATGTAGGTTGTAGTCTGTTTTACTGACTAAGCTGTGCTCTCAGAGAGGACTTGAAGTAAGATGTGTTCACCTTGTTTCTCCCAGAGCTCACTATATTTACAGTAGCTGTCTCCCTAGTCTCAGAGCTTCACCAGCGTGTCCAGGAAGTGAATGCTCAACTGTCTGCTGCAACAATGGGGGACTGTTGATCTATTGCCTTGCCAGTGTCAGCCCATGTTTGCACTTAATCAGACATAATTCATTCATTTTGTTCAGGAGAGTGGATGTTAACAATTTACTGGATTTTACAGTTTACCTACCCGTCAATGCCCACTGAATGGGAGAAAGGACAAAATTTTATACACATTCTGTGATAATACAGTTAAATGTGTGTCACTGAAGTCTTAAAACACATGATTTTAATCTTATAGTGCAAGTAATAATTTTTGAAAATATTAGAATTCTATATAATGCACACAGCAGTGACATTATTTCCACAACATTCATGTTAAGAAATTAGAATAACTTAAAGGTTTATTCTTTGCATTGTGTTGAAAGCTTAAATATTATGTAGAATATTGTAAATGAGTTGGTCCCATGTTAAACATGTTAAAATCAAGATAATTCAGGTTCTTACCTGCTTTAGTGTTGTCAGAGTTGTTACTGTTGAATAGCGGTATCATGATGAATGGAGCTGGGGATCACATCTCAGGTTGCCCTCACTCCCCCACCACCAGCTGTGTGCTTCTCATCTGGCAGGAGCTCTTGGTGCACTGCCTTACCTGTGAGCCCAACAAGTTGCTGGTGTGTGCCTGTGTTTGTGCATGCATGTGTGCATAGCAGAGTACACAGGATTGAACAAAACTAGGGTTCAAATATCTGAGATAAATATTTCCTGGCATGTGCCAGTGCACGTCAACTGATGGCCAATTTTTATGATTATGTTTCAGTGTTTTTGTTTCTGTATGTGGATTACTACAATCAATCTGGTGATTTCCTAGAGTTATTGCATGGGATGTCATTATCAGACAGAAACAGACCATAATAACCATAATGTCAGCAGTTTGAATCCTTCGATTGCCTGAGGCAGTCTGGACAGGCTGGAAATCTGTTATCCTTGGGAACTAGTCTGAATTTGACCTTTTAACAGACACCTCACTCCCCCAGTTTTTTCATCTGAGGTGTTTCTATCACCATGTCATGTTCTGTTTTGTCCTGCCTTGTCATGTTACACATACAGTGTCTACTGTACTGTATGCTTTGGCTAGATTTGTGCAGAGGGTGTTTTGTGTTTCTAAAAGCTACAAAGTGAAAAGTGTAGATTGTATGACATCATTTGCATATTTTGTATCAATGCACTTGCTAGTCACTGCTCCAGTTTGTGTCCACCACTAGATGGAGACACAGATACATGTTTAATATTCATTTGAGAACAACTTGAGGAGAAGTGATACAAGTGTCTCTCCCTCTCCCTTTTGTATGTTTTTCCTTGTCCATGTGTGTTGTTGTTGTCTCCTGCAGGGCTGAGCCTGGCAGTATACAGTGGTCATGAATCACTTCTTATCGGGGTCCTTTACTGTCATGAGGTGCAGTGACTCAAACAGCTGAATAGACTTGAATCACCCCTTACTTAAATCCTCCCCATATAGACTGAGAGAGAGCGACTGTGCTCGCTGTCGCAGCGTACTGCTTTAAAAGTCAGATCTGCCGATACACACTGTGCACCTCCATCTAAGCCAAGGCTCATTGGCACTAGAGGCAATTAAGTTCACCCAAGCAAGTCAATTCAATTATGCATCTGTGATGAGCCCTGAAATACCACAGAGCAAGACGTATGGTATGGCCTCACAGTAGGCCACTTTGCTTTTTCTTCAATGTCCAAAAAATTTGAGGCTGAATATTATCAAGGGGAAGTTATTCTTATCTCTAAAATACATAATAAGGAAATAACCAGTCTAAACTAACATTACAGATCTATTCTTCACCAGGCGGTTGAAGGCATTTTATGTATATTTGAACCTACAACATTATAGCTGTACTTTAACTGAACAAATATCTTCATCTCCATAGGAATCTCAACATAGTTTTTTTGTGTGTGCCTGTGTTCCCAGCAGAAAAAGAACTAATAGATGAGATTGAACAGCATGTAAAACTGTTGGAGAGTAAACCAGCCAGGCTGTAATGGGAAAATAAATGGAGCATTCTGCCTGGCTGTCTTTCTGGCTGCATGTGTGGACACAAACACAAAGAGCTCACCAAGGAGCTGTAACTCAAAGGGACACTGACTGAGCTGGAGGAGAGTAAAACAAAGACTTGTTCCTGGGAAGATGGCCACATCTGGCACCGGATCACAGTTTGCAGAGATGAAGCGGCCTTGAAATGTGTTTGAGAGCAATATGTAAAGTAGTGGAAATAGAAGTGTATGGCCAAGCTTCCAGAGGATTTTAGTCAGTTGAGTTAATGTAGATGGTTGAGGTCCACTACAGTGAAACTGTTTATAGTAAGAAGTCTATACATTTCTGGCACCTGACTGGTACCTAAAAGGCCTGTGTCCTCGTCATGTAAACGACATAAAATGATTTTATAATGTCCTCTATGGATCAAGAGAGAGCTTTGCCAAGTCAGATGCTCTGTCCATATTTACTATACGGTGCAGTACATTTACTGTCTGCCATTTTGATGTGATTGTGTAAATACATTTACTACGTAGCTCCCTGAAAAATTATACATGTCAGCCTTGGTTGGTTAACGTCTGACTATTGTATTACTTTTTTTAACGTTTCTGTTTTGAGTCCTCCAACTTTATTAAAATGCAATACAAAATCTTTGGAGCACCTCTTTAATTTAATTTTATTTTTGTCAAATCCTGTTGACCCAGCACTAAATGATGATGGCAGTAACAAACAACCAAAATGTAGAACATAGATTGCTTCTGTTACATGTGCATGTGGGAGGTAGAACACGGATTCCGACAGCTGCCGTGCGATTCATTTGGTGCATACCTAATTGCATCACGTTATTTTTCATATGTCTCAGTAATTTATACTGTACTTATGCAATGCATTTTTATCCCACTCTAAAGCAGAAAAAAATGTGAGCCCTTGAAATAAAGCTATAAATATGTTGTTTGTCATTAGCAGGAACCAAATAAAAATGGCCTTTCATTATATGTATAGTTGGGCATTTAAAGCACCAGCTGTAGTATTTTCAAGGTACAACAGCAAGCTAACAGGGTATAATAAACCTTACTGTCTTCATGAATTTTGCTGAGCACTGCCACTGGAGAACAAGCTCATGTGATTATGTATTCTGTGCAAAAAGCTGCATATATGAATCAATCTCATGCTCTGCCAGAGAGATTTCTCCATAATTTGATTCCAAGCCAGAACTGTATTAAAAAAAATACAGGTCACAAATGTTTAAATAATTTCTCTAATCATGCTGAACTCGCATCATGAGACAAAAGCCAGCATCGATCCAGTGACAGAGTCCACCAAATGCATGAAATGACATGTATGCAAAATATATTCTGTCGGGGCTGATGATAAAACAGTGTGTATTGAAATTGGTCAGGAAAAGACAATTACTTCAGGGTTATGGAAGTGACATCTCAAAGTGGTCCTTAATCTTAATTTCATTGCCCAAAGGGCATGTGTCTGACAGAGTAGGACAATATTGATCTATGTGACTAATTTATTTACTTTTCATCTCCATTTACGTGGCCACATATTTTAGCAGGTTGACATGCTGTTTGAACCACCACTGACAGACGTGTCCTTGTCATGCTTTTTTTTAGGTCGCTACCTGCGCCTGAAAATGTTCCGTGAGGATCATGGCTCCTGGATGACCATGTTCTTCAGCACCATCCTCTTCCTTTTCATCTTCTCACACATCTACAACCTTTTCCTGTTGATGGCTGGAAGCATGGAGTAAGCCATTCAGTCTTTTTCTCTCACCCCTTTTCCCTTCATCCTCTGCTTCCTGTTTCTTAGAACCACTGTATGCTTCCCTTTGGCTGGTGTGATTGATCTGAATGTCTCGACTGTACAGAGACTTAATACCACTGTGATTAATCAGCCCAGACTTTAAATCACAGGTTTTTGCGCAGGCAGGTGGTTAATCCTGAAAGATCCCTTTCAGCAACCACACTTCGAGATCTTGACTTATTTTTTGACACCTCTCCAAGATGCTTTTGCCATGTCTCTCACAGTTTGTGCCTTGGTTTTCACTTCTGTTGCCTAGCTTACCTACTGAGAAACCACTGTGTACAGCAGAGCTTGACACCCACACATCAAGTCGGTGACAGGAATCCATTTATGCATTTGCAGTATGTCCATCTAGAGGAAGGAAAACATGCCCTTGAAACCAGCCAGGCAGACACGAGGTCGCCTTAAGGTGATTTACCATTTTGTTTGTTTGGGTTGTAAAAAAAAAGAGACAGGTGTCTGTTCAGGTACAGGCTGTCAAGAGGGTGGTCAGGGCTGAAATGGGATGTGTCCACACAATGCTGTTTTTCTATATTAACAATGAACAGCAACTATCCATAAGGTGCAGGCAGATGAAGGCTATTAGCTAGCTGGCAAGGTGTTATGTTTTTTCTATGGCCAGAGGGGTGAGATTGTATAATCAGCCCATCTGTCACTCCGGCTAGCATGGTGACACGGCATCCATCTTGTCCGTTCTCTCTGGTTGGCCGAGAAAAAGGAAGCAAACAGCTGAGCAGAGAGGCAGGTCTGCTGAGACGATGAATGTTGCTTGCTCAGGGAAAAGTTACATTTGCAGTTACACTGACTGCATCTGTCACAAAGAAGATTTCTTTTTATTGCCTCACATTCAGCCCCAAAATGTCAAGAAAATGGGTCCTTTTAGTCTGTCAGGGCATTTTTTACCCGTCAGGAGCATCAGATAATATGCAGCCACAAGTCACACAATCTTCATTCACATTAGCTGCATCTCTTGTCCAGATATGAAAAATAGCATCCAGAACAGTTATTAAATAATCGCACAGTGACACAACACTTAAACTCATCCATAATAATTTGCTCTGGATGCCTGTTGTGCATTGACATCAGTTATTCAGTAGCGTAAAGCTCTCTGCACAAAGACAGATGGTGCTCTTGTAAAGCAAGTGAATCAGATGCTTTCAAAGCACACTCCCACCCTCACCTCACCCCAGCACCACACACACACACACACACACACACACACACACACTCCTGTCCCTCTTTTCTACTTGTTTTCTTTCTGCTCCAGCAGTGTGTCCACTGAGGATCTGGGTCCTGCCAAAACCATTAGTGTTCACGTCTCTGTTCAAGACCAACATGTAAGAGCAATGTTCACACTCTGCCAGGATGATCCTCAGAAGACGGACTCCTGGCTGCGGTAGCATGAATGCAGCAAAGTGAAGGAGAAGGTGATGGAGGCTGGATGGGAGGGAGTCTTGGAAGGAAGGGGGTGGAGGGGGAGTGGGTGAAGTCCAGCCCTGATGATGCAGTGAAACTTAAGTCTTTTTGATCATTGTCCAAACCCTTTTTGCATCACCACCTCCTAAAAAACCATCCCCTCACCCGCAGTGAGGCTCTTGTAGTTTCCTCTGTTGCCACAGCACAAAGGAAAAGTATAATATCCCTTTGTGGCTGCAGCTGCCCCTCTGTGGGAATGAATGATGTTTTTCCTTTTCATTTGTGCTGCAAGAACAAGCTGCTGTGCAGTATTACTATTTCCAAGGGTAGGTGTTTTGGTCTGGGTTAGCTGGTTTTGACATCTAGCCATGATGCAGGAGACGCTCTTCTGAAGGCTGGACACAAACACACACACTCACACGCAACATATGGTCCACGTCTCGCACCTTGCTCAACTTGCCTGTCAGGACATGTATGTGTATGTGGGAGGAGAGAGTATGTGTGTAGTGAATTAGGAGGAGGGGGTTGGCATCTGTCTTCCTGACCTGATACTGCATGCTGCCCGGTGCCCTTCACTCATTAATATGCTTTAATTTCCTTTGACCTTTCAGTCGGTCTTGAGCTTGATTTAATTAAAACTAGCAATACAACCACAGGGAAAGAAGATCAACTGGGCCATGAGGACAGTAAACAATCACTGATAAGAGATTGTAGAGCTTTTTGAATGACAAGTATTTATTCATGTAAAATGGATTCATCAGAGCTATTATCTCAGAGCTCAGAGATTTCCAGATTGTGTAATCTTAACTATGTCCAACAGTGTGTTAGCCAATATTTAAACAGCCACTTCTAGGTCACCAGTTTTCAATCTGTTACCTGGCTTATGTCATATCAGGAAAGAAAGCCTGTCCATCGTGGCTCCCTGGGAGCCGTAATCCGCACTTGTTACCAAACCCTCACATCTGGGCTATTTGCATTTTAATGTAGCTGTCAGATTAGGAGGGGCCTGTTTGTGTGAAACCAGGGGAGTGTGACCGCACAGGGAGTATGACGGGCTTCACAAATGTTCTGTCACAGCGCACAATCCCATTCCACCATCTTACGGTGCCATTACCAGCCGAAATCAGCCCCTAATTAGATGGTGTTATTTAATTAAGATGGCCCAATGCGTGGCATAGACATTAATCATGACTAATTTAGACGAAGGGGGTGGTAAAGTATATTAAGGTGCAGTGGAAGTAAGGAAGTAGGGGGTATGTGGGACAGTAAAGCTGTACTTCTTCTGTTTGTTGCTTTGTCGGGGAATAAATGAAGAGATGTCAGGATGAGGGGAAAAAGCTGAACTACAGAAGCATGCAGCGGATGGTGAAGGGGAGGGGGTTACTTGGTGGATATCTTTGATGGTGAGCAGGGAGGGATGTGACATTTGACTACAGCCATCACCCTCACTGGGATTAGACCCCATCGTCTAAGGGTATTTGTTTTCGCTTACCATGATCCGTTGTGTTGCATGCATGCTAGTCCCCCTCGGCTGTCTGTTTGCTTGTCTGGCACTAAGCTGGCGTAATACCATGGACAAGTGGATTTAAAAGGCTGAATAAATAGCATGTTGTGGTATGTAGATGCCTCCTGTTGCATGCGATCACACATTAGACTTGCTGCTGTCATTACTGCAGCATTTCCTAACAATGGGTCCAACGATTTGGACTTAATTTAATGCCAAAATGTATGACTATAAGGCTACCTCGGTTAGCTTTAAATGTCGATATACATGTTAATACTTGCTGGTGGATATTTAAAATTCACACTACAGCAGTTGACTTAAAAAATGACTGAAAGACACAAGAGTTAATGGCAGTTTCCCACAACACAAAACGTGCACATGCATTGATCAGTTTATTCACAGTTGGATACCCATCTCCTCAGTCCCAGCTGTTCACATGGCTAACAGATTGTTGTCTACTTTTCCTTTTGAAAAAGGGTGGAAACCAGCAAATAAATGTAAAAGTGAGAATTCCTGCAGTGAGAAATGTATAAACCACTTTCAGCATTCTCCAAACAATGTCACAGGAGCTTAGTGTCTTAGACAGTGATATGCTGTGCCTTTTTTGTAATTGCGTCAATATTTTTGCCAAATCTCAGTCAAAGATGGTGGACTTGTTGTAGAAGGTTGTCTGGGAACATTGTGCTTCGGCTGTCAATTTTGATTTGTAGTCAGAACAGATTTACCTGACATTTTCAGTTGAGGCAGGGAAGCGTATCCACACAAGCATCCTCATGTCCTACATCATGGTATTTTGTCATGAAAATTGTTTTAGTGATTCTCCAAAATACAGTATAACACAAAAAAAATCTATGATTTAGTGAGTGACAAGATTTTTTTCTTACAAAGAAGGGATCAAAGATAAGCTGTTCTACATTAAAGATGTCTTAGTTTCAAAGGTTTACATGTGGCTGAGATGAAACAGCATGTACCAAACTGTAGCGTTTCAGTAATATGTCATGTAGTATTGATTTCTGCTATTCCCATATTGTTACACAGTACAGGTTTGACCATCCAAACCATAGACCAGAGTAAAAACGTTTTTTTGTACAATATTCTGACTCTTTTACTAACAAGAGCACATTTTGTAAATATTGTGATTCAAAACATGAATTTTGTATTGCCTTTTTACATTATTTCAGTTTTTACTTTTGTGGTTATAGAATTATAGCATTAACATGACTTGTCGATTTACAGAAAATTGACAGCTACTTTGGTAGTTGATTAATTTTTTTTATTGGTGATTGATTGCTTTCAATATTCTGGTGTCAGCTTCTCAGTTGTGACATTTACTGCTTTTCTTGCTTCACTGTAGCAAAAACAACTGAGTTGTAGTTCTTAAAATAATGTTGCCAAAACACCTTTCTGTTTTTGTAATTAAAACTTAATATAGAAATTATTACTTGTCATAGTAAATGTCTTGCAGTTTGTAAAAATTGATCTTTGCCTTCCTCATTCTGCCTCTCTTATACTCTCACACACACACACACACAAACACACATCTACTTTCTAAGCATTCTCCTGTCATCTGTCACACTCCTACGCATGCACATTATGTTAGTATCTCAAAAATGACTCATTACCCATTAAACAAGTTTTTGGTTTTCCTCCCAAGTAATTTTCTCTTCTCTCAGAATATCTTTAAAACAGACTGGGTTCTATATGAAGCAGTGAGGGCAGTCATTTCCTCTCCTATTATATTATCCTGCTCTTTTCTGGGGCAAAGGGGAGGAGTGTCAGTGGTGGCTGTGGCCCCCCACATACGTCACTGTCACATAAAGAGAAACAGCCGCAGTTGTAAGCAATAAACATCATAACCTTGACAGCAGTGCGTGTCCCCTGGGAATATACAGCATATGCATTATATTGTAGATCTGTGTATGTATGTGTAGATGGAAGGTGTGGAGCAACGTTGCAGCAGGACAGATGGGTTGTCCATGCATGTGTGATTGTGTGTAGCACTCCATAACTACACTTCGTTCAGTCTTGTCATCTTTTCCTTATGTTTCTCTATAATAATGTCTGATAATATTTCAGTTCTGGTGTTTGAAAGCTTGAGATTTTTCATGTCATGTTCCCTTATTGCATTAATTTATTACTGTTCTGTGGCCAGTATTTAAAAAAAAAAACAAATCACTAAGCATATCTTGACATTTTTAAATACCACATATTTTATAAGTTAAGGAACCCTTTCTATTTCCTAAGCTACAAAGATTATTTAATAAAGAATATTTTTTTATATGAATGTACTGTTTTTATTCTTTGTAAAGCATTTTGGAAGTCCTGTTTTAGAAAAGTGATCAAATATGGAAATTGTTTATTAATGTGACTATTATATTATGGCAGTTTTGTGTAAAATGCCTTGCTTATAAAAGTACCTTTTGTTTTTAAGATCATAAAAAAGTTGATGTTTTAGACATGATTTTCATAGGAGACATAATATGTGTAAAGGCAAACTGTTTAAGGCATCAGTAAATAAGATATGTTTTCCTAATCTCCTTTAGGATGTAATGTATACCTGAAACTTACAGAAACCTGGTTATTCGTACATAATTCTCAGATTGTGCAGGGTTCTGATCACCTGTGTCGGTGCAGAAGCATCTTTGACTTTTCCAGCTTGAGCAGACTTGATATTTTATACCAGCTCAGCTACCTCAACATTTAAGGATGAACTCAGATTTATCCTGTGCATTACCATGGCTGAATTTTATTTAAGCACATAATGGTTTTAAGTAAGGCACACACAAGTGATGTTGTCCACCCTGTGCTTTTTTGTTGTGCAGGTAAACTCATTCATTGTGAAGGTACAGGAAGACTGGGTTTGAACTGTCTGTTCTAATGGAAAGCTGAAAGGGCAAATGAAAGACCTGATAGACTGCTGACCAGAATATTATCTAACTGTATTCAGAACTCAGTCTCTAGTCACTTTAATACAGTACATGGCTAATTCTGTGCTGCGTGATGAATTGAGATTAAGGTTTAAGTTGCCTTGGGAGATGGTACAATGATGGGAGTGAAGGGAGTCTGTAATGACAGCTTTATGTTCGTGGGTAACTACTGCTGCTCAGTGTTGTATACTGGAAGTATGGTGTTAGGTACTGTAGCGCACAGGGAGAAGACAGGCAATGCATTTCAATGTGGAATCATCCAAGGTCGCAATTTAATGTTCTGAATGAGTCCAGCCTTTACCGAGCAGAAGAGGTCACTCAGTTGCCACAGTCACTAAACCACTGTCTGTCTGACAGAGAAAACAATTTTATGAAACACAGAATGAAGGCATATATGTATGTCCTAGAATAACTAAATGAAATAACAGCAATAAGACAGATTTCAAATTTTGATTTCTCATTGTTCTAACTTTACTTATCAGGGGCTTGAAAGTCCCTAATCAGCTTTAAATACTAAACTTTTTTTTTTTTAATTAGTGAATATAACAGAGAATATATTTGGTTTACAGCAATGTCTGATATTGCAAAAGTGTTTTTGACATCATACTGCAGTGTTGGAAAGCCGACTTTAAAACGACTTTTATAGGTTTGAATTGTAAGAGAAAAACCATGCAGATTCAATATGAAATCTGCATGGTTTTTCTCTGGATATCATTAGTTTGTATCTTTAGTGCTAAAACAATTATTTGACATAATGGATTGGTTGTGCAATGAAAAGTTTTGATATTTATGTTTATGTTTATATTTTTTGTGTTATGTTATTGTAAATTAAATTAGAGCTGGACCAATTAGTTGATTTATTGATTAGTCAGTTAATTGTTGCTAATATAATGCAAAGTATTCTTAGAAATGTTTTAGTCATGTATTAAGTAAAAATACCAGACATTCAGTGCTTCAAGCTTTTTAGTTATTTAAATATGGGGATTTGAAATGTTAGAGAACTGAATTTTTTAAAGAAAGGATTAAAACAATTATTTATTGATCTGTGGATTAATGGCTAATAATGTTTGCTTACAGAGCTGAACTGAATATTTTTAGGTTGTGGGCTATTGGTCAATCAGAGCCATTTTAATACATGACCATGGGCCTTAGGAATTTATTATTGACAATCATTAGTTGCTGCCTGACAATGCCGAACCTTAAAAGCTCAAGACTTCATTACTGCAGATTTTGCAGCCATTTGTATCATCACAACAATTCCACTGAAAGTCATAAACAGTTTTGAATGAATGCCCAGCTCTATATTTATCACAACTATATGTAAAACAACATTCAACCTCTAAATAATAGTAAAGAACAAATATGGAGCGCTGTGACCATTTTATGTTCAATAAGGGAACAGCAGCAGTTTGACTGCAGTGAATATAGATGGAAGAATTATGATGTGAACATTGCACTGCAGAACAGTGATAACTGAACAAGCAGGAACATCTTTTCATCAAAATGAAATATGTAATAGAGAGATTAAATTCTCGACCACAACATTTAACTAAGCAGTTTCAAAAAAAATTGCAATGACTTCTTAACACCAAAGATGTAACCAGAATCAAAGAACAATGACCTTGCAGATGACAACTTTAATGCCACAGTTAAAACAACCCTTTTCACTGGGGTAACATCCAAAACTCATAACTTTATAACTCTGTGCCCTCTGTAGCGCAAAATTGTAATTTCTTGCATGTGATGGAACAAGACTTTGAAAGACACTGACATGTCCTTGAATATTATGTTTGAACAAGTGTGGGAAACCTGATAACATTCCACAGAGGGTCAGAGCTGGCTGAGTCGGCCGAGTTGGCACTGCCACTGCCACTGGCTCTGCGATTAAGCCACGGGAGCCATTTTGGGGCTGATTATTCATGGTGCTACTGTACTGATGTTCCACTACACTGAATTCTCTCATTAGGTCATCCGGCTCTAAAGGCCATTAAATTTTCAGCCAGCATGAATAAGTCAGAGAGTTCTGCCTCTGATCAGGCAGTGCAAAGAGTCCCCAAATTCATCATAGGTGCCCTGCAAAGAAAAAAAAAACTCTCTCTTTCAGCACAGGGGTAACATTTGCTCAATTAAATA
The DNA here is from genome assembly GCF_900324485.2 of Mastacembelus armatus. Taxonomy (NCBI): domain Eukaryota; kingdom Metazoa; phylum Chordata; class Actinopteri; order Synbranchiformes; family Mastacembelidae; genus Mastacembelus; species Mastacembelus armatus. The sequence continues at coordinate 6,551,547 of NC_046638.1, read as the reverse complement.
TGTGAGAAGGGCAGGGGTGGCATCAGGGTAGTTTTTTTTAGATTTAAAGCCTAGCATTTGGTGCCAGGCAGCATTTCCAGAAGTATCGATTAGAATTTTGCTGTGCGCAAATGACTCCCAGTGGGATCTCCTTGGTAACTGGAGCAGTGCCAAGCCACTGAATGTCTAACTGACTTAATGCAGATATAAATCACTATTCCAATCAAGGCCATTTTGCTTGTGGGCGTGAGCTGGGCAATACGTCACCTGCAGTACTGCACATTTTCATCAATACAATTCTGCCAAATCAGTTAAACGCATGCTGCATTGATGACGTATGATTTAAATGTTTCCTTACCATGAAGAATATGTCTTGTACAAAAGCAGTGTACAGGTCGTTGAAAACAGTTGGCATTTTGGGTCACTGGCTTGTCACAGTTAATCATTATTTATCTGTATTGCCAGTGAGCATTTATTATGCTTTTCAAATCTGGCCTTACATTATTAAGAAATGGCATGAGCAATTAGCATTAATTAAAAATGAGCACCTTTTAAAGCTGCTGCATTAGCTAATAGTTTAAAAGGATTATCCTCTGCTGCTTTTCACTATATTGTTGTGTGACAAAGACTCATTTAGAAAGTGAACAGTAGGCCAAATGGAACACTTAATGCAATCAGCTAAAAGATTAAATGAAAATGAACTCTCAAGGGGAAACATATATAGAGGTAATGGACTCTACACAGCTAAGGTTGTAGGCGAGACTTTTCCTGTGCCCTCTGTGCAGTAGAAAACATTTTTATTGGTGTACGTTGGTGGCCAGAAAATGACCAGGCAAAACAAAGACGAATGGAGCCATTGACTGCAAATACGACCCCATGAAAGCACAGCCAGAGCCCTATCCATCGCCATCTATTATATTCATGAGTATGACCTGTGGGGTGCTGTGTGGAGGTTGGCGGGGAGGTGATTGGCGCCCACATGCTCCACTCAGCCTCTCAGTCACTGGCTGCCAGGAGATCAAAAAGGCCTCCACCGCTCCCCTCTGCTCTCCTCCCCTCTCCCCAAGTCCCATATAGGAGACGACTGACCCACTTTTTCTCTCTCCCTGTGCTATTACCTGGAGAAAACGTAGTGATGTGGTGTGGGTGAGTATGTTGGGTGGGTGGGTTTGGAGGGCTGAACAAAAGCTACTCATCTTCACTTACTATACAGAGATGAAGGCATAACTAGGTCTCGAAAGAAACCATGTCATTTCTTATCTGATACTATTGCATGTGAGATTGTTTCTCTAATGGTATGCCTTGGCCTTGTCTTCTGTTTTGCTTCTGTGCCGCTGCAGTTGATGTTAACAGAGCTCAGATCCACTGCATTAACAGGAGGGATCTCATTGGAATGGCGGTGCTGATTTGAAATCAACTGGACATGAAACAAATTTGCCAAACAAATGAATAATTTGCCAAACACGGAATAGCCAAATGAAAGTGGTCATACTGCATATATTCCATTGTGCTAGAATAAATTGTTTACAATCCTCAGGGTTTTATGAAAGGTAGAGACATCGCTCTTTGTTTTCACAGCATTAGATTGATATTGATTGATTCTGACAGCTAGAATCATGATACTTAACGGCAGTGGCCATTTTTTCTTTCGTTTTCCGCTGACTCTCTCTCTGTTGGCTCTTTTTGTCACTTCTCTCGCCTCCCTCCTTTTATAGCTGGCTTTACTACCCTGATAACATAAACTGCATTTTTATGTTCTTTTTGGTCTGGATCTTCTTTCCTTGCAGACCTCACATGGTGACAGAGTACATGGGCATCAGGAATGAGAGTTTTATGAAGATTGCTGCAGTGGGGACATGGATGGGAGACTTTGTCACTGCTTGGATGGTGAGAATCCAGCTCTTCCATATCCTGAGCATTAGAGTTTGCATTTATTGTACTTTACTTAAGTCAGATGTTTTGTAGTTCTGAATTATTAAAAACACACTGACATAAAATTGTATTTTTAGCCATGCTGGCAGCATGGTTTAATAACTTACAGATCAATCAAAGTGATGTTAATGCTGTCTTAACTTCAGATCTACTGAGATTTAGTTTTTTATTTTAATAGCAGAAGGTCAGGTTCTAAAATGTTACATATATTTTTAAAGCAATATAGATGTTTTGGAACCCAAGCTAGACTAAAAAATGTCAAGCCTCATTATGTCAGGAATAGTAGACCAGTAGTATATTTTTGTTTTTTAATTGACAGCTGTGAGCTCCCACCCCTGAGTTTGAGCTTCTCTGATTGGTTGGAAGGGTGAGGCTCTCTAAAAACTGTAGAGAACAGCACCATTTCAGATTGAAATCTGTTTAGGAGCATATTTTAATTAAAACATACAGTACACAAAGCTGATACCTGGACCAAGCTAAAACTCAGCATAAACGGGACATGAACATTAGGGTGATAACCTTAAAGTCTGATAATACAGAGCCAAGTCTGACAGGCTAAACTGGGAGACATTTTTAGTACAATGGATACACATTTTTGAATTAGCTGGTTGAATAAGCATTCCTCTGGCACCACCTGCTCAGGCCAAACTTCAATCTTCAATCTGAAGGCAGAGCTATGGGAATAGCATTTATTCAGCCAGGTTTCTTTTCATGTGTGTAATAAACACTACAGGCAAGCAGGGCTAAAAGCATGGTTAAAATATATATATATATTTTTTCATCATATAAAATGAAGATCATACAAAGCCATTCTTCACAAACACACATCTAATTTCTAGGTCAGGTCCATCCTGTTACAGCTGTTATAAAGGCAGATAGTTACAGCCCTCCAACCCAATCCACTTCAGTCTGCTGCCAATCAGAGTAAAATGAGACTGTGATCTAAGGAGAGCCAGAGGAAATAATGGATGCACAGAGAGCAAAGGGTAAATTGGAGGAGAAACCTACCTCAGTTGATTTGTCAACATAAAGAGAGTGGGAACTCCAGCGGGATGGACTACTTGTGGTGGGAGGAGTGCGGCTTTGACACCAGCATGCAAACAGCTGAGACAACTTGACAAGCTCCCTCACTGGTCACATTAGTATTCCATAGTAGACACTGCAGAGAAAGAGAGAGCGTGGAGGAAGACGAGTAGGTGAGAGGTAGGAGTTAGAAACAGAGGTGAAGGGGAAAGGGAGCTGTAAGTTGGGTCGGAAGGGAGGAAGCAGCAACTCAGAAAGTCAGTCAGGAACGCAGAGATGTGTGTTTGTCAAAGAAAGCAAGGCCAAGGCAAAGTGCTGATTCCAGAAATTACTCACAAGGTTTTTTACATTTGATTAATTCAACAAGGTGCTCTGAAGATGACCTCTGCATCTCCTTTGCATAGCAGATTTGTAGTATGTCTTCGCTATATGAGAGGAAAGTGTATGTTTTTGCAGTGCTGCCAAAAACTTCTCACAGATTGATTCAAATCCTTTTTCCAACACGCGCTACACTACCTGCAGCAAGGTGCGTTATTGATGAGTTGACCTTGCTTCTGCAGCAGCTTCACACAAAAAGTACAACATAGTGTGAATTCTTATACCATGATACAATTCATCATCTGAGTAAGGTAATCTACTGATGATAAGTTTTTAATGACATTGTGCAATGGGGACAATGTGACAGCATTACCAACTGCTGTTTAAGCAGTGTAAACTGCAACATTAGTAATGAAGTAATTACTGTTGTTCAATATTAATTATTCAGTATTTAAATTTAAATAGCCATGTAGTCATCTTTGTAGTCCTTCTATTATTTAGCATTTAGCATTTATTATTTAAATGCAATTTTCAAAAAGTGTACAGTTAAAATGCTTTGGTAAACCAAAAAGTGGGTTAACTTCAACTTCACAGAGTAGCCTATCTAAAATCTGTTTGTTAATTCATGTACATATCACTTGGCCAAATGAATGACCAAACTTATACCCACATCTCCTTCCAAACCTTTGGGAATTAATCTGCTTTCTACAACATGTGACCTGGCTGCAGAGGTTGGTTTCATTTAGTCGCCAAGGCATCTGTGAGGTCTGGACAGTACACTGTAACTTTGGCTTAAGGGACTGGTTCAGTAGTAAGTGTTAGCTGAGCTTGGCAAACAAATTAAAAATATGGGACAAAGCAGGTCTGAACATTCTATAGTTCTATAACCTTTAGGTAAACTGTCTTATATTTGTAACCTCTTCTTCAGCCAATCTTCACAGTTAATTCGGTTCACTATTTAATTAATAGTTATACACTTTCCTTTCGGCAGGTGACAGACATGATGCTCCAGGATCAGCACTACCCAGACTGGGGCAAAGCCGCCAGGAGGTTCTGGAAACAAGGCAACAACAGGATTGTTCTCTTCTGGTATGGTGTATTCTTACTGTGATAAAATGAGCCTGTTTTTGTCTGGATGTACATAATAAGATTCCAGAGCAATTTTCTCCACCTACTAGCTTACTCAATGCAATAGATATTCTTACAAGGCTCTATAGATGTCTTTGTGCATGCAAATGTCTATTTTATGTGGTCTCTCCAGCTTGTTGCAGGGTTACACGCAGTCAATAGCTGTGTTAATCTTCCCTCACTCAGTGTCAGCACCTTTAATTAGAAGAAAAGGGTGAAAATCAATGGACACAGCAAGGTTGAGAAGCGAACCCTGGCTCTTATTTCTCGTACCACAAGCTGTGATCCTTAAATAACTGTTAAACAAATTCTGCAAACCATGTCTGATATGCCCATTAAGGGAAAGTTAAGTGTTCCCTGCTTGGTTGTATTACACCACAGTCTCAGCTGTGTTCATCACCAAAGGTGCTCAGTGCAGTCAGTCTAATATGACATGCCATTGCCTTGTTCAGTAGTTCATTTTAGGGTCACAGCAAGAAGTAAAGGACATTTCAAGAAAAAGTCAGTTTCAGCAGCTGTTTAGTATGGACACAGCACAAGACATCTCAGACTTCAAAGACAGTTTGGCTGTTGTATTTAACATTTTTGTACAGAATTGATTTACCTGCGATTAGAATGCAAGCTGATGAATTGTTCTGTGACTTTTACTGCAGCCCATCATTTTATTGATGGATGCCATGACTCACGCTGTCACAATCAATGCCAGATTTGACGAGCTATCGTTTGAAATTCAGAGCTTGAAATATGATGGATAAGTGTGTTGCTTAATATGTCTTGTCAATATGCACTCAGGGCTCGTTGTACAGTGTTAAAAATTTGAGCTCTGCTAAGGAAAAAAAAAAATTTCCACAGTGGAATAATAAAAACCCTCAAAATGAATCTCCCTAACAGCTGAAATGGGATTTGAACTGGCTTTCCCTGTTTGCAGTACAATCTCTTGTGTGGTATGAGAATGCACAGTAATCACTGGGTGACATTAAGACAAAATACACAGCATAGAATAATACTAACCTTTGTCATTGTGCATCTCTTCAGATGGCTGAGAAATTTCTCAGTAAACACTGAATGCAGAATTACAGCAAAGTGTCATAAACAAAACAAACAATCACTACCAATCACTGCATACAGGTAAATAAGTACTTTCGGCTAGTATCAGATATACAGTACAAGTATGTGAAAATACTGTGTGTATGAAGTAGCAGTTTTGAATTGTATTGCCTCTGCATCCACAAACAAACAATACAGGGTTTTCATCTTGCTGGAAGCTTTTTCTGCCTCCATTTATCAAATCTAGGTACAATTGTTGTTCAATACATTATTGTCCATGGAAAGAGAAACTGAATCGTGCTTGAGTTATCTTTTTTTGTATTTGACGTGGGCGAATTGTTTGTCTTCCAAAATATACAATATTAACTATGCACCTCATTTAAATTGAATTTTTAAAATTAGATTTAGATGTTTTTCATGGTCTTTGTTAGTGCATCACTCCCTCCATCTGTGCTTCTTCTTTTTCATGTCTTTCTTTTTTCTTCCTCTCCTGCCCTTGGTCTTTCTTCTGCTCTCCCCTGCTCTCCTTCCTCTTCCTTTTCCATCCTATCCCATCCTCTCCTCTGCTTCCCTTTTTCCTTCCTTACTTCGTTCTTTTTGTCACTTTAAACTTCTCCTATCCTCTGCCCTTCTTTTCTTCACTATTCCATCCTCTCCTCTTTCCTCTTTCTTTCCTCACTACTTGCTCTTCTTTCTTTACTAATCTGTCTTCTCCTCTGCTTCATTTTTTTTTCTTTTTTCATTTTTCCTTTGTTGTTTTCCTTCTCTCCTGTCCTTTCCGTTCTTTATTTCCTCCTACAGGACAGTGCTCATCTCTCTGACATCAGTGGTGGTTCTGGTCATCAGTACCGACTGGATCAGCTGGGACAACCTGAACCGAGGCTTCCTGCCCAGCGATGAGGTCTCCAGAGCCTTCCTAGCCTCCTTCATCTTGGTCTTTGACCTTCTCATTGTCATGCAGGTAGACCGGTCCCTTGTGGCCAATTAAAAAAAAAAAAACTAAAGAAGGGGAGTTGGGACATCTCTTGGCTTACTCCTGTACCAATCTTGCCAGTTTCCCTTCCTCCCCCCTACCTCCCTATTCATCAATGGGGCACTGCGGCACAGAGCAGTAAAAGGGGTGTTTGATCAATCTCAGTTGGCATGGACACAACTGCACACACACACATACACCAACATGCATAGAGATATACAAACTGTTGTTTACTGCTCACTTTGAGTCCATCCATCCTTCTTTCCCAGACCCCAGCCATGAACTCACCTCCTCTTCCCTACTCCCTTATGAGGCTAGTTTATTTTCTGTAACGATGACTCAAAAGATTGGAGTTTTTCTCACTTTCTCCCCCCCACCCTTTTTTTCCCACCCAATGTCCTCCCTCCCACAAGAGCGTGTACATCAATAAAGCCTGTGTCAGTAGCTCATGAATATGCAAATGTGTTTGTCTGAGCAAAAACAGATAACTGTGTATTGAGGCAAATGAGAGAGTGAGAAAAAGTGATTTTCTTTTTCTTTATTCTTTTTTTTTTCTTCACACTACTACCCAGGAGCCAGAACCACAGGCCAATCATCCATGTGGTTTGACTGCTAGCCTAATTCAACATGTCTCATCCAAATGCTTAATGAACATATTTCACTAGGCCTTGTTGGTTGGTATTAGAGGGCACGTTGCAAGACTAATATTTGGTATCCCCTTAATATACACTTCTACTCTGTTTATAATGCTAATTACTAAGAGCTTTCAGTTTCATGGGAGAACATCTTCTAGTGTTACAAAGACACTACTCTACAGAAACCTGGCAAGGATAACATAATTTCCATGATAATCTGAACAACTACACAGCTAAAAGTGATTTCTGGACTTATTTATTGAAACAATTCATTATTTTAAGGAGAGCTTCTGGCTGCTGTGGCCAGTAATTACTTCACACTGTGGTGTTTTTTCTCATTCATTTGCCCACTTATTGTGATTATGCAGATACACAGAAACAGCTCAGCCCAAGGTGTTTTCTCACAGAGATGCTGGTGTCTTGCTGAGGTCAACTTTTTCAGCTTTCTGACCAGATCACCTCCTATTTCCAGTCAAAGACCTGATAGGACATGAAATGTGTCTTCTCTATTTTGACATCTCTGTTGACTCTCTGAGCTGGTCTGGACCTGCAACATCCTCTCTCCCTTTTAACTTGGCAATATATCATTCCCCGCTCGCATGGATTTGTTTATGAGAGGTCTTTCTCATTTTCTGTGCAGTATACAGCAAACACATTTACTACAGTTATTTATGAATTGAGTTACCTTGCGCTGTTAACACAAGCCAGTGCACTAGTGGCCATCACTTCATAAGGCTAGTCAATAAAAGTTCATCCCCAGCCCTCCCAACAGCTTCATTCACCTCTATCTTGTCACATAGGGTGCCATAATCTCGCATCTCCATGAGAAAGGATGGATGTTTTTGTTCTCGACTAATTAATTCCCTGATTAATGCGTGTTTGGATTTACCCCCAAGCTAGGTTTTTTTTTTTTTATCGTTTTGTGTGTGAAACATTTCTCTGCATTTTCTCAGCTGAATTTCAGATTTTTGAAATTGTTTTGTGTATATACATGTATATATTAGCTTATATGGACAATATGCTGACACTGCAAGATCACATATATGCTGTAAAACCTGACTATTTTCTAGTGGAAAGGTGTATGGCCTAAATGCCTTAGAATAGTGGGGTGGTGTCCAGGTGATACATATGAAATAGGAAGAAAGAAAAACAGAATTGTGTGCATTTCCTTTCATTTCCAGTATTAGAGGTGACAAAAGCCAATTTGCAGGATAATTAAGTCAGTTCAGTACAAAGAAACTATTTTAAAATAATTTGTCTGTCCATCTGTCTATAATTTTCTTAGTTTCATCTATGTTTACCATTTTATTTAGTATAAATGCTTTCAGAATACAAACAACAAATTACAGTTAATGTTAATGGACATTTCTGAGTAACTTGTAAATTAGCTGCATTAAAACAAAGTAATTCATGTGAAATATTAGACTTTTTTTTTTTAAGTTCCAGCTTCACATTACAAGTTACTCCTGTTAAATCTACCTGCATCAGTTACAGGTCACAAACAGTTTAAGATAAAATATGTTAAACTGGTAATTGGTAAATGTAATTGTCTTCACACACATCGCAACAAAGTCCAGTGAAAACCATGTATCTGCAAATTTTGGTGTTTTTTTTTTAATAGTGTAATTTTACCAGTCATCGTACAACCACATTCTAACTGTGTCAACACAGGACACAGGCAGCTTTTAAATGTCAGTTTTGCGGTGCCTTTTGATGTGCCTTTTATGTGTTGAAATCCCAGTGCACATTAGTACACTCCACAATCCTGTAAAAACAGTGTTGTCGACAACAGCCGTCACCGTGTTTGACCTCCAGTCAGTGTATGACGAGACTCCACAGAGACTTAATAGTAACTAATATGAGAAAGTTCAGTGAAGTCCAGTAAAGCACAATACATGTTGTGTTTGTGCACTTATTAAATGTGTTGAATTTTATTTATCTGAGATTCCTGTACTATGGCACATAAAATTTATGTGTGTGTGTGTGTGTGTATTTTCCAGGATTGGGAGTTCCCTCACTTCATGGGAGACCTGGATATGAATCTACCAGGAATGTCAACAACACACGTGAAGGTCAAACTTCCTGTCTGCAAGCGTATCTTTAAAGAGGAGTACCACATTCATATCACAGGTACAAACAGACACAGCTGCTGCACAAAAAATATGGAAATCTTATTGTTCTAGGAGGAGTTCTTCTGTGTTTCCTAAACAATTCTAAATGCACATAATCTAATTAAGAAGCAGTAGGAAATCAAAATGTCCACGAGGGGACATAACTTTGACCTATTTCCCAATTGAATTGTGAATACCAAATAAGCTGTGGGTGCTCTAGTTTTCCAGTTTCCTCCATGGGGAAATGGTTTGATAGTGGAACTACTGAAACCATTTGTAATATATGTTTAACTGATGTGGCACACAGGTGGCTCCACTGCTGCAATGTCAGTCTTGTTCCTCATGTTCCACACCGTCATGCGAAACGTGTCTCTCATCATCTTTCACATCTCTGTGTCTTAATGTTCTCGGTGAGCGAGTATATTTCCCATTTAAAATCATCCTCCCAGTTTCTCCATTTTGTTCCGCCATGTACACACTCCGACTCACGACCATCAAGAGAAGGCAAACCAATGTTCCTCTGCTAAATGTTAAGCTGTTCAAACGCTCAGTGATTTGCGAAAGGTTGTTAACCCTAATGCATTGCATATCCATTAAGCATTATGGAAATGGGTCTGGCACGACGTGATTGGTTTAACTAAAAGCTTATTAACGGCATATCATGGGGAAAGGAAGAGAGCAGTGTCACATATACCCCGGGAGACATCTGCCTGCTATCCGTCAACCTGGGGAGATGGCTGTCTCATGGTAATGTAGTGGCCTTGTTAGAAGATACTATGAAGGAAGTAGCACCTGCAAATAGATCTATTTGTCTCATTGCATGAGTCTGTCTGACTCTGCCCTACAGATCTTCAATGGAGTAAGCTTGTGCTATGCATCAGTCAGCCTGTCTGCCTGTTGTATTATCTGTACAATGCTTGCATGTTTATTCGTTGCTTATCTGTCAAAGGTAGCCTTGTAATCTACTGTAATTGGAGTCATGTGTCTCATTACAGGCAAGTGGTTCAACTATGGTATCATCTTTCTCGTACTGATTTTGGACCTTAACATGTGGAAGAACCAGATCTTTTACAAGCCCTATGAGTACGGTCAGTACGTCGGGCCTGGTGAGAAGATCTACACTGTGGAGGAGCCGGAAACACTCAGGGAGTTCAATCATAGCACACTCACCTATGAGTGGCGCTCCACCAACATTGATCCCAGAACCAACCTGAGCTACGTGGAGCGGGACATGTTTCTCCACAGCCGCTACATCGGAGCCAGCCTGGACGTCAAGTGCCTGGCCTTCATCCCGAGCCTTGCGGCGTTCGTCCTTTTCGGGTTCTTCATCTGGTTGTTTGGGCGATTTCAAGACAGTGAGACATTCACGGAAAATCAAGACAAAACGTACGAGAGGATAAAGAGGAAGTCCCCGTCAGAGTACAGCAAAGAGATGGGAGTGACACCAGAGGAGATGCATGTGACCATGAGTGATAGTCTGAAACAATCAGGAACGCCCATGCTTCTCTCTGTGGATGGGCCACACTTTGGAGCGACGCCCTCCACAAACTCCACTATTTCAACAGAAAACCAAGAGACACATCCAAGCATTGTGATTGACAATGCAGAGCAGGAGGAACCTGCAGTCTCTTTTGATGTCCACAAACTCTCTCCGTGACCTCATGAACTGATTATGAACTCTACAACAGCAGACAGGTTAAAAATGGGAGCTCTAGTACCAGCTGTTACTTCTCATATATTACCTTAAATTTGAGTCATAGAGATTATAAGCATCTGAATATCATGGGAAGAAAATACTTGGTGGCTTTTCAAATATTCAGAAGGTCATTTGACAACACATACCTGAATTATAAAGGTTTTTCTGGAGTCCTCAAAAACTTTTCTAACCATTACTCACTTTTTACAAAACATTACATTCTCTTAACAACATTAGCTGTTCCCCAAATAACAGAGGTGTAGAAAACATTACAATAACACAAACAAGCCCACCATTTCTGACTGTTTCATGCACTCTGTAAAAACTATTCAGATTTCTGGTGATTGTAGGTCTGACAACCTATTGGACTTTTGAAATTTCACCAAGTTTGTTTTCCCTAATAATTGGATGCTTTTTTTTCTGTAATTCAAATGACAGTATTTCATGGGAGGCACAAGCCAAAGCTAGAGCTCAAGTATGTAGTTCATCAAAATGAAACTGTTTTTCTATAGTTAAAACGAAGCTGCAACAGGACCATGTTCCACACAACTGTTTCTGACCTTCAAGAGAAAGAGTGATATTTGCTAACGGCAATTGCAGTTGTATTGGTTTGAATATATTTATTTTTGTAAACAACCTTTTTAAAAGACTCTTAATATGGCACCAATTCCAGTAAGAAGCATATCTCTTAAAGCAGAATGCAAACTCATAAGTGATGTGGTGCTCACTCTGATTTTGCATTTTCATAATTCAATTTTCTCCTAATAAATGATTTTGGTGGCCATGTCACAGGAGTTTTCCTACAGTTGTGACACCGCAGGATTTTCTTGTATCACAGCGGTGTCACAGCTACAGTAGTGCCTTGATATTTCATATGTTGAGTACAGACAGAAGCATATTCTGAGTCTATAATACTATAGTCTATAATACTATAGGTAACAAAGTGGAAGATGTCCTAGTTATGAGCTGCTATATACTTTCATATCATACTTTTACCTCATTTGATTGGCAGATTTTGTCATTTTAATTTATTCTCATGATGTTTCTCATTTGTTTTTAAATCATCCTTTCCAAAATAACATGATTATGAACATCAATGTACGGTGATGACCTATTCATATCCCTTCACTTGATATTAGTTGGAGAGATAATAAATGCAATCAGCAGAGATCAAATATCAAACCAACAAGCCACCTCATGATTGTTTATGCGGCTGCTGCACCTGGACTGAATACCAACAGAGTCAGAAAGGTGGTTTTGCCCTTGGCATAAACATGCCATTGAAGTGCAGAAGAGGTTTCTGCTCCAAAGCTAGCTCAGGGCTTCTTTGTGTAGATAAAGCTTCAAAGTTTTAGAAGCAGTTTTGCAGTCATGGTAAATGCATGAAAAATATTTATTTGAAACATTATCCATCTGTATAAAAAAAAAAAAAAAAAAAAAAATGCACGGCATTTACCTTTACATTTGCCTTGAAAATTTTGTTCACTGTCTTTTTTTTAACATATTTTCCAGAGTTTCGTTAAAATACATATATTTGAGAGTTTTGTTGATGATTGATGATTTTTTTTTTTCATAATTGAAAAGCACTAACTGAACTACTGAACTACTACTGAACTATTTACTATATTTTTCCATGTAAGTTTGTCAACATTTCAAGGAATACTCTGCATATACTTTGACCAAAGATGCCAGGTAACAGTGTATTGTAATAATACGCATACAATAAATGTTGCTCCACAATATGCTAAAATAAATATATATTTATTACACTCAGAATAAATTGATATGTACTCTTACATCAGTCTGCATTATTATAATGATAATATACCATAATTATTTCCCTAAAAAACACCCCAAACCAGCTCAGCTTTATTTGCTTTCAGAATGACCTGCTTTTGAAGATACAGCAGTTGCTTCCTAACACGACAGGAATTTTGAGTGGAGAGTACGTCACCAGAATAGTACTACTGATTTTTGCAATGCTTAGTTAATTTAGTTAATAAATTAATGAAGCTATTTTAAATCAGTTACATTGGGGCTTTTAAATGTGACTTTTTGGTGTTTCATTTGTGCCTGCGTTGGTTTATCTCACAGTTTATATGTCTGCTTGCTTTTACATATTACAGCTTTAAATTGTGGCATTGTTAAATTAAAGGGAACTTATATGCATATATAAAATTAAACTATAAAAATTGTTTAAAATTTAGTAAAGGGTTTGCCACCTGATCCAAATTAGCAGCAGACACCTCTGATTGGCCTCCTGCTATTTACTGCTGAGAGTCAAACCAATGACAGCTCCTGCTGTTGCTCTGTGGGTTAGAATTTATAAAATTCTTAGGTAACACACTGTTTACAATACATGCTGTTAAGTTAAATTATAAGGAGGTGTTACACAGAATTTGTAAGTATTCGAACATTATTCTTAATTAGTTTTTTAATACACAATTTAAATTTATCTTTAGTTAATCAATTTCCAATAGTTCATGAGCTTTTTATTAATTCATTTTTTAATTGTTATAATTTAATTAATTTGATACTGTAAAACTTATTGTGGTGGCGCACTCAAGACTATTTAGCTCTGTGTGTGTGCGTATGTGTGTGCGCGAGAGACTGTGCAGGTAGATATGTCAATTTATGCCTGTACAAGATGTTTTATATTGTGTTGTGTGTGTGTGTGTGTGTGTGTGTGTGTGTGTGTGTGTGTGTGTGTGTGTGTGTGTGTGTGTGCATGTGTGCACTTCAGGCTTGTGAGGTGTGTAGGTGTTTGCTACAGCACTTGTTTTTGACAAAAGCATTCTGTGAGTTCAATTTATTTAGCATTACTGGTTTGCAGCTCTTGGTTCTGTAATTATCCCTTTCACATTACAGCTCCAAGTCATTAGCTATTAGTGTTTCACTAAAGGGCAGAGCCTCTTTGGACCTGAAGGGGATCTAATGTGTCTGTAATGTCTTGTGTCTAAGTTCAGAGTGAGGATTTTCTCTTTTATTGTTCAAACTATTGTTGTGTTGCAAAACTGACACTTCTTTTAGTTTCTGTGTTTGGGCGTTCTTTCAGAAATGAGAAAATTGTTCAGTGTTTGCACAGCATACAGTACTTCTGCTGAACCTTGTGTTACCAATAAATGAATGCATTTGTTATATACTCTGTTTTGTTCTGCCTGCTTTCTGAGATTCACTATTATCAGAAAGTATCTGAACAAGGTTGCTAATGTCATTATGTTTCTCACTGCATGAAAAGTTCTAGTTTACGTTTTTCTTTAGGCTTAGGAAATAGTTGCCAGGCAACAGCACAGGTCAAGCTTCTTACAGTTGCTGACCCAATTAATATGGGCAATATGAGAAATAATGACACTATCTTCACAAGGACACTTGAAAATATAGTCTGCATACACACGACACTTGTCTCAGATTAGCATGAGTCCTGCTCGGGGCCTGTTTGATTTATGCCACTGGGAAATAATTTGAATGTATTATGCATTTTTCTCCCCTGTGGGATTTGTTTACAGAACCTCTATACATCTAAATGATTTATAGATTAAATTGAAATGGTCTGAGGAAGAAACACTGGACTGACTGTGGATAGAAGTGATTCCCTATCTGGGTTTAGGACCGCTCCAATAAAGTTGCAAGGGAGAGGAGTTTTAAGATTATTAACAGGATGGCAGAGAAGAGAAAATAGCAAATGGCCATAAGCATGTTGCACCATCGTAACCCCAAACATTCTGAACCAGGTGTCGAAGGGAACACCCTGCACAGAGGAGCAAGCTGTGAAATATTTTTGATGGCGCAGCAGTTTAAATAGACTAACCCGTGACTGTGATACCACAATTTTAATCTCTGCAGTAGGCCATCACCAGTAGCCATGGGTCCTGTGAGGTGTAATTGGATCCACAACATGGAAACCTGCCTCTCCACATGCTGTAAATGATCCCTATTAAGAGCATCACCCATGTGTTTTTAAGGGTAAACTGAATGAAATGAAATGAATGAAGGAAAAGTCTACTGGATGAAAACCAAACAGTTGTACTATCTCTTGTAGTTTGTCTGGGAAAATATATCTCATTGCCAGAGAGCATTAGTTGTTTGACTGAGGCCTCCCCCAAAGTCTGCCATTGGGCTGAGAAATGAGGTATTGATTTTTAGAGGACCACGCAGTAATTGAGAACACATCAAAACTGGAGTTTCAAAAATGTTTGTGGGGTGTTGGAGCCTGATGCCCATGTTGTGTATATATTGACTACTTCCTCAGTGCAGAGGATGGATCTGTGTTGGTAGCACTTATGATTGATTCTGCCTTTCATAAAAATTTTAAAAAGCTCATTCACAACCTTGAGTTCAAATCCTCTGATTCTACATATTTACATTTGTTTCATGCAAATATCTCTTAACTCCAAATCAGAAAAATATCCAAGGATTTGTTATGAAAAATAATAAATAAATAAACCAATAAAAAGCTAAAAATAACAGTACTGCTAGTGTTGTACCAACAGCTAAATATAAACCAGAAAAATCCCCCAAGGTGGCCAACCACAGCTACAGATCAGCTGAAGTCTCCTCTACTGTCTTTGAGCTATCCTCCAATTAGATCAGTGTATCATGTCCTGACATGGCCCATCACTCTGTGCTGACAGCTCAGTGACTCTGGGAGACCCTGGGAAATTTATCAGCGTAGTCAGCCCCAGTAAGCCGCTATAGGTTTTCCCCTCAGTCTTTTCACTGGACCTGAGATGGTTTCTGTCCCCAGTGGCCACAGGAGAAAGGGAATTTGTCATTAATTCCTTCTGCAGGTTTCTGATACTTTACAGAAGTAAAGTGGATCAGATAAATCTCTCACCACCTCCAACAACTCTCTTGTTGGACTGAGTCCACAGGCATGGCTGTGTGATAATGATGTCTGCTTTACTGTTCTTTTGGAGTAAAAGGGAATCTATTATTCTAACTATTTTAAAGTCAAATCAGGAATGAAAATGAAAATCTGGACTATTCTACACTGCTGGTATGATTTGCAGCAGTAAGGATCTGTGACGCACAAGAACAGAAGCCACTGTTGATAAATTCGATTAATTTTTGCAATAAAACAAGCCATTTCTTCCATTTAAATTGGATTTGTATTGAATCATACCATTGAACCCATGACACAAAATAACACTAAACATTACATGTCTATTGATATATAGGACTAATGGTAAAAGCCATGTTTTTGAAGTGTGAAATTTCAGTTTTGACCTTGAAAACCTTGAGGATTCAAGAAATCCTCATTTTAACACTGTCACCTTATATGGAAGCAAGAATGAATGGACTCTAATGTGCTGAACATTTTATGATTGCTCTCAACTCAAGGGTCACTCACTAGGCTTTATCTGCATCTCCAGGCTTTCTCAGCAGATAGACTTCATGATCTTCATCACTGAGAAAGCTCAAGCCACTGTGGAGAAGTGGGTGTTATGCATAAGCTGCAGATATTTGTCACACTACATTTTATCTACTGCCTGTGCATTGTCCAAGTAATCTTTTATATTATTCTTATTATTATATCTTTTATATTATTTTACAACTGTGTCAAATCATGATGTTGGAAAAAAACATGGTATTTTGCCAATACCAATAAAACATCTTCTTTGTTATTCCATTATAACATTGCAATACAGTTACAGTTGCAGTGAATTTATTTAAAAAGAACTAACGTAAATGTTTAATTGGAAAATAGTAACTGGCATGAACATGTGACACGCGTGAGTCAGTTCATGATGAATGTGGGTGTCCTCATTATTCCAGCTTCAGCTGAAAACATATATGCAGTGGCTCTGTAAAGTATTTGTACATATGTGTTTTTTAATATGCATATTTGTCAGTATGTCAATAAAATGTCTCTCTTTGTTCTGTCTGAGGTTCTAAACATCTGTACTTTCAGTGTATCCTGCACATTTGTGAAAACTGTGGCAAACACATGGAAACCAGTAAGTTCACACTGCAGTTTTAAAAGCTGAAAAGCTAAAAGCTTCTACAAGCATGTTTTACTGCACATGCCTGTGTATCCTTCCTACATGGTTGTTAATTGCTAAATCAAAACATATGAATTGTTTTGTGTAAATCCATGCCCCTGTTCTCCAACAAAAACCCTACAGCCGAAATGCCTTTGACCGTGGAATGATTTCTGCAGACAAAGTAGAGCCTTTTGAAGCATGGACGATGAAAATTTATACAGCACAAAATACTGCTTGCCAGTGCATTTTTGTCAATTTAAACTCTGGTCAAGAAAGAACTAACGTTTCTCTGTTGCTTTCTTCCACCAGCCACAATCACAATGATATGTGTGGTCATTAACAGTGAATATAGGACAGGCAGTGAAGTGGACTCCCTGTGGGTCAAGGCATCTGTTGCAGAGGGTTCAGCACTGCCATAGAAAATTGAACATTTAGAAGCCAGCTGGAGGACCAGTCTGCCCTGCTGTGCCACCACTACTCAGGTACCCACTGGCTTCATGCCACCACCAGCTAGAAGCCACTGGACCAAAGCAGGCCAGATGGTGCCCTTGCCAACCTATGAGCAGTGCTGCGAACTGCACTGTCCACTCTCCACTACCCATGTCCCTTGCCCTACCATTCAACTCATGGATAAGTTTAGAGTCATGATAACCTGAGGTAAAAAAGTTTTTTGGGGGGAGAGAGGCGCAGTAAAAGCTCAAGTGAGCAGAGAGTGTGTCAGAATATAAATTGGCCCTTCTGACGTTTTGTGTTTGTTAATGTAGGCAGATGTGAGGAAGAGTCGGGGAATCAGTAGGTAGAAGAGAGACTGCTCAACAGGGAAATAAAGCCATCTCCTGGATGAACTCATTTGTCTGTGGCTGTGAACTGATAGATAATTATATTAGGAGCTTTAAGTGCTCTTCTGCAACACAAGTATTACTACCATCTCCAGAGGCACAGGACAGAGTAGGGAGGAGAGGAATCTGTGTGCTACAACAGTGGTAGTCATTGCTATCCATCTAAATATGCTGGATGTTGGAGACCATTCAACACAGAAGGAGCTTCATTTAAAATATACACCACAGATACTATACAACACTAGTTATTTTAGATGAACCAGAAATTGTAATTTTACTTATTCAATTTACAGCATTAACTACAGGCTATGTAATGATTAAGTGTTAGTTGGTGTTTGATTTTGGGAAGCAAAGTATCTAATCTCAGCAAATGTTGAGAAATATTTATAAGAAAATGTAAAAAATGCAAAGAAAATACACAAAGTTAACATGTTCAGGTTGATTCATCTGAATGGGAAAGGTTTTTCTGGAATTAATTTGTGTCACGCAACCAACAGCACTGGAAAACACATTCAGATTCCACACAGAAGTGAAGCTATAACACAAGGTTCAGCACTGAAAATGTCACTATTATTGGCTCACTCATTAACTTAATATTATTTCTATTTAAGCTGTAGTTATTTTTAACTATTTTATATAATGTACCTCTTTTTATCTATTGTATACACTGTAGATTAATACTGAAGACCTCAACACTATGGAGTGGCATCTATGGAATTGTTTTGTTTTGAAAGGTACTTTAGCTTGAATACTTTGCACAATGTACAATCTTAAGTTGTCAAAAAATTAATATTAGTACATAAATAATTTCCGTATCCTGTGCTGTATCTACTTAATGAAAAGTAACTACAACCTTTCTGATCTAGCCTTTAGTTGTTTAAATAATTTGAAATCTGTCATTTGTAGTACAGTTGAACTGTACTGCATTACCCCCCAACAGTGCCACAATAATCAGGCCTTCAAAGGTCTACTCAACTACTACTAAACTCAACTGCACTTTCCACAAAAACATTTTTAACGTCATGAAGGACTGATGCATTAGACTGATCTTTCAAACACTACGAATAGATTAATCACACATACATAATCAAAGACAAGAATTAAATGTAAATGGAAATACTTTATAACACTATTACACAATAACAAGCTTGGAAAGAAAAAATTACAAAAAAGAGAAATGGAACAAAATGCTACGAAGCACCACGTAATATAGACGATTCATAAATGTGGCAACTGAACCTTATGCTATTTGCCTCTATCTAAAGTATCATCATCATCATTGAGAATTTAGAAATCAGCAAAAAATTTGGACATCAAGCACAGTCATGCCAGTAATAGTAATATCTTACAGATTCATGTAGCGACGATTCAGAGTGGGGAACGGTTCACTCTAAGCTGTGAGACAGAACAAAGAGAGCAGGTTTCAGGAAATGGTAGTCCATCATCTGTTTGGTATGATATAGGTTTGCATTTGGTATAAAGAGGAGTCAAGGAGGCAGACGCAGGTCAGTGTGTTTGCTAACAATTCTTAATGTTTATCGTGTATGTGATACCAGATGGATGGAGTTTACCACACAAAATATACAATAAGAGCTGGAAATCAACAGAAAGTACCTGAAGGTCAATTTTATACAATTGTTTGTATTTGATAATGTAACTTTATATGGACTTTTCTGATTTGTAACCCCCATCCATCTGGTTTAGCAGGCTAAAACAAATCCTGACAATGCAACCCAATTTGACCCACGTCTGTGAGGAGAACAGTGATGAGACATTAGGGTGGTGTTACTTTTTTTTTTTTTTTTTTTTTTTTACATGGAGAACACTGTACAGGTGCCTTCAGATCCGCCACGACTAAAGGCACATGGGGTCCACTGAGCAACAGATGTGTCCATTCTGGAAATGAGAGGAAAGACAAATGAAAGAAATACATTAGTGGATTAATGTCACACTTTAACTTCAGGCAAACTCTTTCAGAAGCTCAGCAGATAATATTTTCACATGACTGCAGTGCTCTAGCATACAGAGTCTGTTTGGCATTTAGGATTCCTCTGGGTGTCATCTCAGCACCAACTGATCCAAGGCAGCGATGGTCTACTGAGAATACCAATGTCAATGGTCACGGAGTCATTCGCTTTAAACTTAGGTGACTGATTAACTCCTGGATAAGTAAAGGTTTGAAAAGACAGCAGTATATAAGCTACGTCACCAAAGTGACCAAACTAGAATGCAACCAATCTGACCAAAGGCAGTATTGCTCAGAAATTGTAAATCTATGTTCATGCATTTGAATTCAGTACAAATCATTGACATTTTTGAAAGACTGTATTAGGGTGTTGAATACTTATGAGTGTGTCTATTGAGAGTGGCTGCTATCTTTTTTCTAAGATGTGGACATCATTGCCAGCCAGGCAGGGATAGAATATTTTATCCTTGAAACTCAGGCAACCGAATCGAGTCTTGGCGGATTAGTCCTAAAGCTGAAGCAAACAGTTTATGCTCACAACTGGTAATGAAGAGGATATTCGCTTGCATGGTTTACTCTCAGTGACTGTTCTGTGCCACGTCTTGAAACAAAAACTTGTGGAGCACACAATTGTTGGCCTGATTTACTAGAATCAATTATGTAAGTTTATCCTACATTTCTAGGTAGACTGATCTACACATATTAAATACTCTACGTGCAAAATCTTGTCTTGCTTGTTTAACACAGTGCAGGTTGATTTGTGATTCTAAATTGCCCATAGGAGTGTGAGTAGTTGTTTGTCTATATGTGGCCCTGTGATGGACTGGTGACCTGTCCAGGGTGTACCCCTGCCTTTGACCCAAAGAGAGCTGGGATAGGCTCCAGCTGATCCCTGTGACCCTAACTAGGAATGAGTGGGTAAAGATAATGGATGGATGGATGGATGGATGGATGGATGGATGGATGGATGGATGGATGGACGGATGGATGAATGGATGGATGGATGGATGGATGGATGGATGGATGAATGGATGGATGGATGGATGGATGGATGGATGGATGGATGGATGGATGGATGGATGGATGGATGGATGGATGGATGGATGGATGGATGGATGGATGGATGGATGGATGGATGGATGGATGGAATAGTTCGACATGTTGGGAAATATGCTTATTGCAATGAATAGCCTAGATTGATACAACTTTCATATTTCTTAAATATGGAGCCTCGGCCTGCAGCTGCCTAGCATAGCTTAGCATAATGCCTGGAAACAGCTGCCTCATCATTGCTGTGTGGCTCCCAGGAGGTAGTTACTTCTCCCTTCACTTTTACGCTTAGGCTTTTGTATGTATCTAATGGGAGAAATAATGTTTTAATTAGTGTGCTTTAGAGGCGCTGGTAGACAGATTGTATTACCTTTGAACAAAGCCAGATTAGGTGCTTCTGCTTGTTCCCAGTCTTTAAGTTAAACTAATGGGTTGTTGGCTGCATGTTCATATTTAACAGACAGAAATGTCAGAAGTATCAATATTCTCATTAACTCTGCAGCATTAAGAAAGTACAAGAATATTGGCCAAGATTTCAAACTACTGTATTAAAGAATTAATTATATTATACAGTATTCTTGCTCCTAAATATAAATGGGACACACAATCATAACTTGAACATTTGCATATCCAATTTTAATTTCTCCTCTCTTTTGTTTTTGTGAAGTAAAAGCTTGCACATTCCGTGTATCAGGTTGTTTCTCTGATAGCAATCAGTGTCATGTGGAACTATACATGCTACCTATTAGGCATTATTCAAATCTTTAAGCTCTTTGTGCATTTTCCCTCCTTCTTTCAAGAAATGTCTGTATGTCTTTTCCATGTGCAAAATGTTTGCATGCACATATTAGCAACAGCAGCATCAACACCTCCAGATGTATTTACCACCATGTGTAATAAATACAGCCATGAGGTGTAAAAGATGCAAAATTTGCCTCCATAATGCAAAGCCTGGACGAAAGGGTACTCTATTTTTATGAAAAAGCACTAAAGGTTTTCAAACCACTTTCTTTGGTATCTTGTCTTCACTTGTCTGCTCTGCTGTTCAGCTGCTGTTGAACCTGTGTTGAGGCTGCTGGTAAAGCCGGTGCCTTACCTTGCACTGGCACAGGGTGCACTCAGTGCCATGTTTAATCCAGGAGGAGCCACTGAAGCGTGAGATGTTGTGCTCGTCCGTGCACGTCTTGGTGATGTCGTTGCGGATGGTGTCGGCCAGGCAGGGGTCGTTGACACAGCGGGGACAGCACTCGCCCTCAGGCACCACTGTAAACTCACAATCTACAGGCGGGCACGGCAGGGGCCAGCAGTCCACCTGCCCCTGCTGTGAAGGTGGAGAGGCAGAATTTGACATGGACAGACAGAGAGAGAGAGAGTATGAAAGAGAGAGAGAGAAATGTAGATAAAATTCAAAATAATCTGTTCATCCACCTGCATTTTCGTTCCTAAAAAGAGTTATTCTTGCACAAAAAAACATATTTCTCCTGATGCTCTGTATTTGCATGCTTGAGGGTGCGTCTCCACTTCATGAAAAAAATTGGTAAGGTATGTATGAAATTACAGATGAGCAGAGCAATCTTCCAACTCAGTCAGCAAATTTTTCAGACTGTGGAGCTAAATGTTCCAGCTTTTTAATTGACTTGTTCTAGTCCCCCTGTCTTATTGTTGTTCCTATATTAATCTCACAGCATACTTTCAGCACAGAAAGCTTTATTGGATTTCTCCTGCTGCTATTGTCTATTGGCCTGTGAAAACAGGTCATATATATTTTGGCCAACTTTACACAGCCTAGCTACTGTGCGCTATATCATTCTAGTCTGACCTATTTCTGCATACACAGCCATTGATGAGCCCTCCTGCTTCAGGCCTTATTGAGAAGTGAAATATGATCTCAGACTGTATACGTTATATACATATTTATATACTGCGTATGTAAACTCACAAGCAGGTGCAAAAGGCATACACATGCACAGAGGTACAACAAGCTTACTGCAGGTGTCCCACCGGGAATATTTAATATCACTGAAAATTGTCTTGTTCAGCATTTCTGAAATGTTGTAGTAAATTAAGCTGGCTATAAAGCACAGAGTCACACAGTGCTAATGCTCAATCCCTCCCTCCATGTTGCATGTAAACATTTAAAGTGGGAAATCCCCCCCGAGTGGCACTCTGCCTGTCACCAGAGGGAGGGATTGAATATAGCCTCAGGTATCTATCCCACACTGCGATAAGGACACTCTCATCATCATCCACAGGGAACTCCATTCCTGAACATACTGTACAAAGTGGACTTTATTGTGAGACTTGCAATATCCAAAATTATTCTTATGATATTGGAGTCACAAAAACTGCCCTCTAATAAACACCTCAAAGACAAAGGAAAGTGTAGTGTGCTCTTTTAAGCTGCAGTCTGTTGGGGAGGCAGCATAAAGCACAAATCTTTGAGGTGGCCGTTCAGACTGGTGGAGAAATGTAGTTCAGTGTCTGGAATGAGGATGGACACACTGGAGGCTGTGGTGGAGAGATGCACAGAGAAAAAGGTAGAGTCCATCCTGGAATACACTGATCATCCTCCTCACAACATCGTGATGGACCAGAGAAGAAGCTGCAGTGGGCGACTCACCTCACTGTGCTGCAGGACTGAATCATACAGGATTCTTCATCCCCACTGCCATCAGGCTCTACAACACCTTAGCCAATGGCAGATGACTAATTAACATGAACTGGACTATTGCTGACTACCTTGACTACTTAATATATATAACTTTCATTACCACAAGACTACCTGAACTTCCCTTAGGGGATTTATGCAGGTTATCTAATCTCATCTTTGTCTGTTCATGAAGATGTGGCCTATGATCACAAAGGAGAAAGGGATTTACAATACAATCCATTTTTTGTTGCCTTTTAAACAGAACAGTGTGGTGTGGAAACTTGATCAACCTAAACCTGAAGCTGAGCTTTCATTTCTTTGTGGTATTTCAAAAGATTATTTTAATCTGGATTTGCATTCACTGTTCATGGTATCTCACTGCAATTTACTCCCTTTGCCTTTACAAGCCTCCAGGAGATTAAAACTACTGACATTTATCTTTGCCTTGGCATTAGCCTGCAACAATCACGCTCCTTCTTTTGTGCTCCGCGACCTAAAGAACAGCCTGTGGGTCAGGAAATAATGGTTCTTTCCTCTTCTGGTAATTTATCAAGATAGCAAATCAAGTAGCCCATGTGTGCCCAGTCTGAGGGCCACATTCTTGATTTCAAATGATTGCATGACTGGCACAGAAGGATTGACACCTTGGTCTTGGGAGAATGTTTGCCCATCTACCTGCTGTCACTGTGTATTTTAAGGCCCCTGCTTAGCCTGGACAGCCATGGCTCTGTTAACTGTATCAGCATTCAAGGTTCATTTCCATCCCTGTCACACTATTCAAGCTCCTGTACGATGCATGGCAGCTTTTCCCTCACCCTTTCAAGTGCTGCACTTACACTGGGCCAGTGTGGTCCTTTGCTTTGCATCTATTTCCCTGTGCCTCATTATTAACTGAGTGTGTTTTATGTCCATCTGTGTGTATGTGTAGATGTATGCAAGGATTAGTACGGGTATATGCTGCCATGGTGACAGCTGTACCTACATTCCCAAACATGAGTACATGAATGTGTACATGTGTTTACTATGTACTCATGTTTGTGTGTGTGTGTGTGTGTGTGTGTGTGTGTGTATGCACTCTGCTGCTGTGACAGGCGTGCTGGCAATATCAAATGTGTTTGTGTCTGCTTGTGTCAACATATATAAGTGCCTACAGTGAGCACAGCCTCAGCGAGAGTGAAGCCGAGTGAACCCGTTTTCAGCCGACTGTGCTTCCCCGCTGCCTCTCAGCTGAGCAGTGATTTTCAAACTCTTCTATAATGGCTCACTGTAAGACATCCAAAAAGCAGCCCTCATGTCCAGACCGCATCAGGACAGCATTACAGTGGTGGGAGGGCAGGGAGGAAATAGTATTGCTGTTGCTACTCAGGTCATAAATCTGTCAGACTGGAGCCAACTTTTATTAGCTACAAGTATGACAGATCTTTAAAAGCAACAAAGAGAAAAAAAAGAAGAGAAAAAGAGTTGTAAAGTGCTTGTCTGAGGTCCGTCGTAAAGATGATATGTGAGTCACTGAACAGAAGGAGTGACACTGGTGTGTGTTACTGCTGAGTATGAGTGAGACAAGACAGTGGGGTAGAATGTAAAGCATTACATTTGCATTTAACATGTGTATGGTAGAATGATTTATTGTTTTTGTCAGGTCTATTTGGAAACACTTATGAAAGGCTTCACTGCTGATTGAACAGCTGCACAGTGCGAACCCTGAACAAGGTAAACATGGCAGAAACTGTAAATGCAAAGAAAACAGTATCTAGGTTCTACTTTTAAAACAATGTTATTTTGTTCAGTATAAGAACACAGTTGGATGTTATGGACACTTGTAGCCACTAACACACAAATGTTGCAAATATTTCAACAGAAGTCAGTCAACAGAGGCATAAACCCTGCAGAAACTTCTCAGACTACACAACGACCATACACGCGGGCACTCCCTCCCACACGTGCACATTTTCTCTTGTTCTCTTAACCTTGGCTGTATCCTTCAATAAAATGTATAATTCCCCTACTGCAGACAACAGTGCAGAGGGTTCTTTGAATTCTTTAAAATCTCAATAATCACTCTCTCTTTCTTCTGCCACGAGACGAAAACCAATCTTCATTTTCTCCTCTGTGCAACCTTTCTATTCAACTCATAATCACTCCTCCACTTCTGACACAAAACTTCTCTCCTTGACTTTCTTTACAGAGCATAGCTCTCATTCACAAGCATTTCCATGGAGACTGGAGTTTTTGTTACATTTCTTGTGTGGGCACTGTGGCACAGCAATGAATGTTGTTTTCACTCTCGCCGTTAATGGCTTTAGGTAAAAGCAATGTGGAACTTCCTGTAATGCTTATTTCATAAACATAGGGGTTAATGTATGTCTTCCCACTCACCAGGCACTGGCATTGTTGGCAGTTCTCCACCCATGTGTCCCCGCTTCCGTAGGTGAGCAGGCCGTTCTGATGCAGGCACTGGCTGCTCAGTCGAGGGTCGCACTCGGGGCAGCAGAACAGGTCGGCGTTGGGGTTGTCACAGTCGCAAACCATCCTGCGGCACATGACTTGGCCAGCCTGAGCATCAAGCAAAACAGGTACATCACATGAGCACAGTAAAGTTTGACCACAGGACAATGCATACAGGCATAAGCACACAAAAACTGTACATGACAAGGCCATTTGTTCTATGTTGATAATACTGTACATAAAGGCTTTGCAGCCCAACCCACATGGTTGATTTGAAGATCAAATTTATGGTTGTTCAGCAACAATGACAGTTAGACTTTATTGTTGCTTCGTTTTGGATGCTGGACCACTTCATTACCCTGAAACTACACTGATACATGTAAAATGATTTTCTTTCTTTGCTAGAAAGTAGGCTACTTGATTTTTTAAATGTCATAGAAATGAGCAATCCTGCTAATCAGTGCAATGAAATTCAACCGTCTGGTGTTCCAAGCAGGTTGAAACAATAATTTATTTCCATATTGCACGACCTCAGTCTGGACACCAAACAATCTTTGTCTTTTCTGTGGTGTTTGACCTTGTTTTCTCCCATCAGTTAGTTGCAGCTCTCGTTTTAATACCCAGCTGTGTCCACCCACCTCCAAAACAATAACATGTTTACTCCACTGCTCCCTCAGCTGCTCAGTACAACTAATTTTGATAGGCAGCTCTTCAATCTCTCAAATCAATTAATATGACTCATTTCATTAGGGAGCCATTTCTGCCTTGGTCCTTTGTAATCAAATGAATAATTTGCTGGTTGATCATTCACTACTGACACTAATCCACTATAATCACCTTCCACTACTGCCAGACATTTGGCATTAGGTTGAGTGAAATGCTGAAATGCATGGCCAAGACCTGATAATCATGGAGGAAAAATATGTTTGTGATGTTGGAATACATTTTATGGGCCAGCTGTTTCCAGATGCCTTTTCACTGTAGTGGTCACAACTCAGTCAAAACATCTACATCAAAGCCTGAGCCTTGCAAGCTAAGTAACTACAGAGTGTCAGTAGAAAGACCAGCAAACATTACTGAAGTATACATGCTGCAGGCTCTTCTGTTTGCAACAAACAAAGCAATGATTTGTGCTGTTTTAAGACTTAGTTATACTATTTATTTAATAATGTACATAGATTTATGTATCCATGTATGTATATGAATACACTGCAATTTAGACTCCACTTTGTGAATACCTTTTCAAAGGAGTACTTGGAGCAAATTTGCATGTTGAAGTTGCCAGATCTGAACATGCATCACAATCATTTACTTAACTGTAGTAAGTGAATCTACTAATTGTGCTTATTTCTATTAAATTAACCAAATTTTAGTACAACTGTTAGCTCACATAAAAGTTGACGCCCCAGGAACACTGACCACTAATATCCCAAAAAGTTACAGGACACTGATATCACTTTGCATGTAAAAACTTTAACCAATCATCCAAGCCCCTCACTGATTGGTTCAAGAGGAACAGTACGTTTAAAGAACAAAACATTTATTACTGATTGGCCCTATGGGGGATGGTATCATTCACAGCTTTACAATTGCTTTGTTGTTCTTTGTTTAGACACTTGGGTGGCACAGAGAATAAACAAAGAAAGGAAAATCAAATCCTAGACTAGTTGAGTAAACATGCCGCAACAGAGGGAACGACGTTGCTCAACTATCTATGTCATTGAGCATGTTTCCCCTGTCAGCCTCACAATGTTTTCTTTTTTTTTTTAATCACACCTATCTTTTCAACTTGTCTGTCTCTATTTCAACCAGTCCATCCACCTCTGTTTTTATTACTCTCTGCCTGTCTTTCTTCCCCTCTCTGCTTTCTCTGTCTCTCTGTTCTCCCTGCTCAGCTTCCTCTCCTTCTTACCTGGCAGGAGCACACAGAGCACCTATCGCTGTCCAGCACCCAGATCTGCCCACTGTGCTTGACCTTGTTGTCATGGATGCAGTCGCCAGTGCAGTTGTGCCCGTGGGGGCACCGGCAATCGTAGCCTCCCTCCAGGTTGAAGCACACTGTGTCATTGGCACAGGTGTTCCTCCCCGTTTTGCATTCATTAATATCTGCAGAGAGTACAAAAAATGAAATCATACATATGCTTTGTGCAGTAAAGTAAGTTTATGCGTAGCTCATGGAAATGAGGACTTCTTTTCTATTAGGAGCTAGATAATGTTGTACCATTGATACAAGATAAAAGAGCCTGCTCTGGCACAGTATGGTTGCAAATTTAGTATGCATGTATGCTGACGTGTTTTACTTCCTTTAGCACAATACCACCAACCAGCTCTTTGCACTGTTAGCTTGCTCAGCACTGCAGTGTGAGCTTTAAATGCAAATTTAAATGTAGCCATACAATATTAAGCAGACATTGGGGAAAATATACAGTATACAACTGTAATGCAACCCAGAAACCTACTTTTGGTCAAATTATAACTTTTCTTTGTGAGACTCAAACCATTTTTACACAGTGCCTTTAACATGCTTTTGTTCCTGCTTCTGCCAACTCAAACTGACAGCTAAGATGGGGTCAACAAGTGGAGCAGTGCTAGCGCTATTGTTACAGGCAATGCTTCAGTGTTACTGTAGATGGAGGGTTTCCAATTTGACAGCTGACACTTCTTTTGGCAGGCTGTATCACAGAGAATGTTTCAGAAAATAAACAGGCTGCAAAAAACAAACTGACATTTTGGGAGAAAAATACACTGATAATGACATACCTGCCCAATCATACCATTCCTTACACAGGCGTAAATAACACGATAAACAATAGTCTGACACACTGTTTCAGTGCTTGCTTCTGCAAGTCAAATATCTTAATCCTGAAGCCAGAAATGAAGGCAAAGACTGTAAGAGCTGTGATTGGGACTGAAATGTAAAATTAGGGACCATTCAGTGGATAAGTAATGGGGGGTGTCTAATGATAGAGCATTGTACTAAAACTACTAAATCTGAGCTAAGGCATGTAATTTCTTATACTGTTTAGACTGGGACACAATTAAATATGTAAATTTAATAAGCACTATCCTGAAAAAAAGAACATGCATAGAAAAATTATTTCAAGTATTTTTTCATGACATGAAAAACTGTGAATTCAAGTTTGAATTTATTTTAATTGATTTTAAGATTGATTTTTTTTTCAATTTTTTTAAATATTCAACACCACCATCTCAGAACACACTAATGTAAACCAATTTGATTTGAGTTTTTGTACATGACTCTGTTGTATGTGTACAAGTAAAAATTGAATCAATTTTAGTACAAAACAACATAGCACATCTGAAAAACTGTCATGAAATGCAAACAATAGATATTTCCTGAATGTTTTATGTAGGGAAAATGAAGGTGGGCCACTCACCTACACATGATTCCCCATTGGCGGAAAACAAGCCGTTGTCATGGTAGCCATCACGACACTCACAGTGGTACCATCCAGGCAAGTTAACACAAGTGGATTTACTATCACACTCGACAAACCCATCTATACACTCATCAATATCTGAAAAGCAGAGGAGAATACAATGTCCATATATAGTAGTGATGTTGGATGCAAAATATGCTTTTTACAATGAATAAGTTACTGAACGCTGGTAGGCATTTTTAACACTGAGTCATAATTGATAAAACAACACGTCTAGCATTTGAGCAAAGCTAGTCCATAGGTTTTATTGATCAAGCATAGCTGCATAGCCAGAGAAGAAAATCTGTATCAATAAAAGATAGCAAGATCTAATATAACAAGCTTGTTCTTAAAACCTATAGATATGTAACTGAAATGTCAGAAAAGCCTAAAGCAATGCATACAGGCGAACAAATTCAGTGGTTTGCACACACTTACTGAACTTTGCTTGGCCAAAAGGAGTTTCTACGAGGTGACATGACAAACCTTCTAACACAGTTAATAGATAGGCTGTCAATAGATGGTGCTGATGCTTGTTTTTACAAAGCTCTTATTAAAAATATCCTCAACTCTGCCGCCTCCTTCATTTCTCATCTATAATACAAAGACTTAGATTACATGCTCTGACTTTCTCCTCTCTGTATATTTGGTGTTTATTTTGTATATTTTGAGTCCATCTCTTTTTATATGTTTCCTTTTCCACTCTCCAATCCCTCTTTCTGTTTATAATAGCTCAGGGTTCAATTCTTATTTCAAAAAGCAATCCTGCAACTTCCTTACAAACATCAACCAAGAACAAATCCAATATAATTTTCAACAAAGAGCATAATACGCAAAAACCCCCCCCCAAAAAACAGATCACTCACAGATTACATTTAATTAAACTAAGGACCAAACCCACACGAGAGAGGAAATAAAGCCTGTTATTACACAGTAGGCCTAAATATGTTAGGCCCAAACATGCACCATGATTAAATGTGTCTGCATAGTCGGTGATGGCTTTTTTATGACTGTGCATGATGCTCTGCTCTCATTAGGAAAATGGCAGAGTGCTGTGTCTGACCTTCTCTTCGACTGCCTGCAACAGTATCCCCCATAGAGCGACAGGCAGACGGGCTCATGGTCCCCCATCGCCCAGGAAGTAATGGGATTAAGATCTATTGGCTAATGAGCCCTCAGCCTTTTAATAGAATTTCTGCAGCAGATTAACCGTTGATCAAATGTCTCACAGATTAGGGACTTATCTATTTAAAAATTACCCACATTTGTCTGACTCAGCTGCAGGTTTGCTAAAAAAAACTACAGCATATTCCTTTTTCTTATTTTCCATACTGGTCAGGTTCCAAAAAGCTCTCCTTCAGTGCAACACACATTAAAGCGAAACCTCATATTTCACTAATCACATCAGTTTGGTGAGCACAGAGCACCTCATTTGTCTGCAACGCTGGGTTAAAAGGACACTGCATAAAAAACCCTCACTCTACTGTACAGTGAATAGTATAATTGGCCGACATGTATCTTTGAAAATAATTATAAATTCTCTCCAGTCCTGAAGAGAAACAGCAAATGCTTCTTGTCTGAATTTTCCAAGTACTAAAACTACATGGAGCTTTTAAAGAGAAAAGCTACATGTCTTGCCAGTATATAAAAAATGAAGCAGATTTTGGTTGAATCATCCTTTTCTCCCCAATATGGCTGCATTCAACTGTTCAAAGTAATGTGTGAGGAGTGAGCTACTATTTATAACAGACTCTGCTGGTGAAGTAAGTCTAAAAATATGCAAATGCGTTATTTTCAGCCAGTTTCATTCAGGCGTTTTAAAAGCTTGATTGTCTGGCTGTAACAACGGAGGGTTACACCCTCCACAAAAGATTCATTGCGTTCTCTTTCATCTGAGGAAAACCTGTCAGCCACAATTACAGCACAAACCCTCTCAGCCCACTGTCAGATCAACGTTTAAAGTGCTGCTGCGTTTTAGGACAGTGAAACTCACTGTTGTTGCTCCGTGGACTCGACAAGATTGAACGTGTGAGGTAGAGCAGGGATACAGCATGCTTGCAAAAGTCTCGCCTTCTCTTTTATCACGTTGTGTAAATGAAAGTGGAAGATCATTGTAATTAAATCATCAACAATGACAATCAGACAAGGGCACTGTCTGAAAGCTCTGCCTACTGAGTCATGAGGCATTTGCTTTTTGTTGAATCACAGATGTGGATGGTGCAGCATTTTCACTTGTTAAACTATGTCATGTGTTTCCTCTCTCTGCTCTCATCTGAAAAAAACGACATAAACAAAATAAAGCTGGCTTTCTGGAGAAGTCAAGGCCACAGAAGAATTACGTTATTATGCAGTTACCTTGCTGACTGAAACACAAACTCTTACAGAAAATATACGTACACAAAGAGAGGAGGATGAGGATGGGCTGAATGAGGAGAATAGGGATAATAGGATAGAGGAAGAAGTTGTGGAGGAGACAAGAGAAGAGGAGTAGGAGGAGGAAGCAGGAAGAGAAGGAGGAATATACAAGGGAGGTGAAAGAGAGGCAATGAGACAGACGGCAGTTATCCTCCTCGTTATCCTGAGTGGCAGCCTGGAAACAAGGGCTCTATTAAAACTGTTCTCAGAGGACAAAGTAAGGAACAAGTGGACGGTCTTTCCTCTGCACCCTCCTGGGCTTGTTATGCCACTCTGCCACGAACACCCAGTCCCCTCTTTGCTAATTCTGTGCCTTCACCTTTCTATGTATTGCCTTCACTTTATGTGTCTGTGTCTCAGAGCTGAGGCAAACACAGTGGCCTCGTCATCACCTTTCCTCATCCCTGCAGTTCGCTGTCTGTCTGAGCAGAAAAGGTCTCAAGAGTTTAGAATTTAGTCTAGTTGGCCTTCATCTCTTCATCCTACCCTTTCATTGTTCCTGCTCCCTCCAACCTCACTCCTGACTCAATTCTTTGCTTTGACCCCCCTTCTTCCTTTCCCTCAACCTCCCCCAGCTTTGACTGACACATAGCCCTGGGGGGTTGGATTGCACAGTTCTGCAGTGTTGCATCACTCAGTGCAGAACCAGCTACTGCTGCCATATGTACATCAGCAGTACAGTATCCCAATTCAAAGTGAATTGCATTTCAATAGAGGTAGACCTGATAATCCTGTTTTATTTCTCCCTCCTGAAGGAATTATTCAAAAACATCTCTGGATCTCAACTGAACCTTTCCTCCTGCTCTGATGTCAGATGCCATTTGATATTAAGTGGCTTTTAAACTGAGCTGAATTTTTCACGTCGGATCAAGTTTACAATGATGGCTGAGAAAAGGCAGCAGATCCTTTAAGTCGATAATAACGTGTAAAAAGCTATTATTGGCATGTATATAACCCAGCAATAAGGTAAATAAAAGGCCTGCTAATTTCTGCGCCTTTCTGTACGGTATGATTGAGTGATTGTCACTGGTTCTCAGTATGCATTAAGAGAAAGATAGAACTCAAAGAAGCAATCAATCAATCATCATGAAACCTGAGGCAAATTTATACTCTGGGTTCCTGAAGATGACACAGAAACTGAAATACAAATCCATATCTGCAAGTACTTGAGTGGGAGAGGGGATGAGTAATCATGGTAAATTGGAAACCAGCCTTGTAAACAGTTGGTAGCTGCAAGCACGTAGAGAATGTAATCACTCTGTATCACTTACATACAGTACCCATAGCTGTACAATTCATCCACGCCTTAAAGTGCAAGTCAACACGTGCAAGTCAACACGTGTCAGCTGCTTTCTGCAGTAAAAAACATGTCAAAGTGAATTTTAGAATAATTGTTTTAAAGTAAGATGTATCATAATTAATCCTTTAATCTCCAAGCTTGTGAGTGGAACAATGGACATTTACAGTTAAGCCAACAGTGGAACAGACACACAATTCAAACAAACATGCTGATAACTGCACCTGTAGCCTATTAACCAAGAGTTGCGTTAGCAGTGGCAATTAAAGTCCCACAAATAATTATATTTACATTAAGAATGAAAAAACTAATGAAATGAAAGGTGACAATTATCAGAGCAGGGAGCTGAGTTTAGTGAAAAGGCTCTGAAAAATAGACTTTATAATACACTTCCAAATGACAGACAAGGTAGCTGGTGAACATACTGGAGTATGAGGCAGCTTAAATGCTTAATATGTAATATTTAGAGCAATCTATTATCAGAAATGATATAAAGTATTCATCAATATGTTGTCATTAGTTTGTAATCAACAGAAAATCTGCACTCTCACTACTAGATGCTGCTCAATCTTTCACATTTAACACATCGCACCTTAAAGAACCGAATATTTCTCTATTTCTCACAGGTGAAAGGCAAAACAACTGCTAAAATAACTACTCGACGTACATTTTCTAGGTGGCATGATGTCCTATATCTGCTCTTGACTAAAAAAGGGCCCATAATAGCTGTACAGGCCACACTCAGTGGCTCTTCCCAGCAACTTGCAGAGATTTTCAGTCCTTAATAGGTGAGAAGGAGCAAGCACCTCAAGACCAATTAAACCTGTACCAACTGGCAGCAGATAATCCTGCAAATCCTGTGAGGATTCTAGCATGTCTTTGCACATAAAAACTGTTGTGTATATATATATATATATATATATATATATATATGAAAACTCACCTAATGATAGAACCAGGACACTTATGGCCTATGTTTATGTTAAAATGTTTATGTTTAAAGTGTCCTAAGACTTTATAGATTTTATAGCTTTCAAAGCAATGTAGACCTGTTGTAGTTTGCTGCACTGCAACAGCTACAGCAACAAACCATCCCTGGGAGATGTGTCATTTAGATAGAAGCAGCAGGTTGTGCTCAGCTAAGCGACAGCTCTGGCCATTAGCAGGGCCTAATTAAGACAGACTAATTACAAGTGATGGAGTGAGTGCTTTGTAAGGCCATCCCTAAATAAATAATGAATACATAATCATTGGGCTTAAATAAGCCGCTTGAGCTTAAACAGTCACAGGCCCCCAGGCCTTGTGGGTAAATCACGGAGTAAAGGAGGAGAGGAAGAACTGCAGTGATGCATCACAGGAATTGTCAAGGGTGAAAAAAAATTAATATGGTTTTTAGATATTCACTACCTGTGAGTGTCAGGTGGGAGGTGCCCGGGAGAAAGTTTGGGTATGAGGAGAATGTGAACGTTTTTTTTTTGTTTTCTTGCAGACTTTTGTACAACACACACAGTTGCATTTGCTGTTAAACATTACACACCAGCAAAGAATCAACAAGTGATAACAATGCTTATGTCCAGTGCAATTTAATTTGGACAGGCCTGTTTTTAATTAAAAAAGACTTAGACTTTGGTTGTGTCTATATTGGTCTGTTATTTTGTCTGTCTTTCAGCCTGTTTTTGTCTGTCTGTTCTGTCTTTCTATCTAAATCTTTGACAAGTCTCCTGGAGCTTGACATCGATGTAAATGAGGTCTGAGGGAGAAAGTTGTTTGTCTGGCCCTGTTCTGCCCTCTGTCCTAGTCAATATACCATAATGACCTCAAGGCTTCACACACTTCCCCTCACTCTCACTGCCTTCAGAGTTTCCAAATGAACTCACTGGCCATCTACTTGTCTCCTGCCTTCCCCCGTGTCTTCTTCATTACTGCTTTTCCTTTTCCATTCTTTCACCTCACATATATATTCCTTTTCTTCTTCCTCTTTAACCCCGCATGTGTCCTCTCTCATCTGCCATTACACTCCAATATCAAAACCTGATCCTTTCTTCACTTCACGTCTTGTCCACTTACGTCCTCCTCAACCTCTCTCTCTCTCCCTTCCTTCTTCTTTCCTTGTATAAGAGAAAGCTTAAAAAACTCAGTGAGCATTTCATTGACAAAAAGAATATTGATGGTCCAATTAAAAAATGTCATGTAAATAAAACATTCCACTCTTTAGATCACATCTCTTCGTGACAGCATCACTTCAAGAGAGTAAGTGAGCTGATAAATGATCGTGACTTGAAAATGGGAGGTTTGCCTACATCAGTATATGCGCCAGGGACCCCTGATGGTACTCTTGAACATAACTCTCAATGAGTGTGTAGGAGTCACAAATCTAAATTGCATCATTAGCACTGAACATAAATATCTTTTATGTCTTCCTTCTTGTTCTGTTGATGCTAAACTAGCCCCTGTGCGATCTAGCAACACTGATTAAAAGTGCTCTCAAGGACTTCAGTCTGCAGATGAATTGAAAGATGAAAGGAAGAGGTGTCCATCCACAGCACCAGATCAAATGCTCTTCTCCCTTCAACCACCCAGAACATCCTTTGAGAAACTTGCAAGGGGCCACCCAAGGACAGCAGAAATGGTCATTAGTTACAGAACCGTCAGCGTAGTGACAGAAAATTTTAACTGCTGGCCAAGCATCCTAATAAGTTTAGAGAGGCCTGAAAGGAGAACATAATAAGCTGAAAATAAAGGAAATACAAAGACTACCTGCCCATTCATCTCATATGAACAGTCAATATAATATTATATATATAATTCAGTGCTGCTATAATATAATTCAGTCAATAAATATGCACCCAAGACCTTAAACAGGTGAGAGCATGTTCACAGATGTTATGTCCAATTATTTAATGCAGGGACTATTAATGCTGGTAAAAATCTTTACAGTCTAGGGCCTTGATGCTAAGACAATCATAAAGCCCTTGTTGATCAATGAACATTTGCAGGATATTTCCTAAAAGCATTGTAAGTAAGGACACTCTCAAACTTGTATATAATAAGTTCCTCCTGTATATTAGACTGACTGTGTCAAATAGAGCTGCCAAAATGATTTTGTTCAGTTTGTTTGTTTTAGTTCATTGAATGTTATTTTCAGTGCTGTTGAGGATCAGTGTGATATTTTCAGTGTTTTATGTAACAAGAATGAAGATCACTCAACTCAAACAATATATAAATATCACTATAGGTTGAGATTATGGGAAATTTATATCATAAAGGCAAAGAAAACAATACATTTGCATCAAATGGTCATGCAATACAGCAATTGTATTTTATGTCCACATAACAGATGATGTATTTTGTCCTTATTTTTCAGTGCAACCGCGAAGGTTCCATATTATATTAAAGTTTTCTTGCCAAAGTAACACTTGTCAATCTTTTGTTTTCCCTTTTTGTGATTTAGGATTTTTTTTAATTAATCACAGAAGCTGAAGCTCAATTTGGGCTTAAGGGAAACATATAGTTGATCATTTGTTTGAAAGATACCAAGCCGAAGAAACGTCTTACGTTCTTACGCTGATTGATGAATTCATGTAAGGCTACATTTTCATAAGAACAAAACATCGGCTACTTTAACAGACATTTAGATTCAATTAAAAACTATTACAGCATATTTTACAATTGAATTTCTCCAAGCCAGTGAAGCCATTTTACTGAAAAATAAACATAATATTCCAGCATTTGCCATTCTCTCACCCAAGCAATGTAAGGAGTAATGCTTGCCTGGGGCTACCATACTGACTATGCAGCATGTTCGGGGCACACATTACATGGCCGGCCCTGCGTACATTTATATCCATGACTGAAGTGTATGTGCCCTGCTGCAGCTGTATCTTGCATAATTCATGATGTGTCAGAGTTCTCCACTAGCTGGAGTCTGTCCGTCAGCACTGTGTGTCCCCTGTCCCTCCCCATCCATTCCCCATGAATGGTAATGAAAAGCCAGCTAGCACACACACTGTCATGGAAATACAATATACAGATAATATATTAACATACGTCAATATACTTGTACAGTTACACAGACACAAATTATACTGTACAGAAAATTGCATGTATGCACATGTTAACTTACTGAAAAACAACAGTCTGACATAGGCAGCAGGTTGCCGTTAGTGTCTAGTGTCCTTTCATATCAAAATGTGTGTGCGTGTTCATAGGTGTGCATGTGTGTCTCTGCAGTGCCTTCAAGAGCTCCTGCTCTGTGTCTTATGACAGGCCGTCAGTCTGCCGCTGCAGCAGCAGAAGTGGTGGGGTCCCTGGGGAGGCCTCTAAAAGCTCACAGGGTTAAGGGGGTGGGGAGCCCAGACTCAGTGAAAGCTTTTCCATGTTCATCCACCCAACTCTAGTTCTCCTGCAGCACTGAGTCCACTAGCCTCATTCTGCATCCAAATGCAGAGAAAATCCACTAACTCGTACCCTCTAACCACCTCTCCTTGCATTTCCCGTTCCATCGCCA
The DNA here is from genome assembly GCF_900324485.2 of Mastacembelus armatus. Classification (NCBI taxonomy): domain Eukaryota; kingdom Metazoa; phylum Chordata; class Actinopteri; order Synbranchiformes; family Mastacembelidae; genus Mastacembelus; species Mastacembelus armatus. Next base: position 6,514,112 of record NC_046638.1, on the reverse strand, counting down.
CATCTGTCAGTTTTTTCCAACATCTTTGTATCTGCCTTTCCACTTCACCTCCCCTCACCCCGTCCCGTGTGTTACCTCTTTTCTTTCTATCCTCGAATTTTGCATCTGCCACTCACTCCGGACATCTCCATCTCTTCTCTCCAAACTATTGTTCTCATTCCCCTTCCTCCTTGCCATCCTCCCCCACCTCATCCCCACCAGAGCACCATATCCAACAGTACATTAACCTCCATACATCTCTGTGAGCTTCTGCAGTAGAGACGTCCCTCACTGGGATCTCCTGTCACACTGAGGAGACAGCAAGAAGCCCCCCCCTTCCTCTCACACTGAATGACTGTTGAGGTCTCAAAACAGTGCCAGCGCTTTAGCCGTGTAGCAAGGGGCCTTGACAGTGGTCCTGGACTATAAAACCACACACACAAAAAAACCCACTTGAGGATGGAAACTGTCACAGAGAGCTGACTTCGATGAGATCGGGAAGGAGTCAGATTGTGGGAGGAAGGAGAGAGACAGACATGTACACAACAGCAGCAGCTGTGGTGACAAACATCTTGTCGCCTGAGGCATGAGGAGTGCGGTAGAGTTTTAGTGTGCATGTGAGCGCTTGTTTGTGTTTGCATCCCTAAACCTTGAATTCTAATCAGCCTCAGTGATGAATTGAGAGAAGCGTAACAGCAGACTGATCCCTGAGCCACCAATCATTCATTCCCCAATTCCACTCATGCTGTGATTAAGAAATAGACAAATGTATTTATGGAGATAATTGCTTGCAAGCAGTTGACAGATTTAACGGAGAAAAGAACATCTTAAAGCTTTGGTTTACTCAAAAGTGCAATAAAACATATTTTCTCACTTACTTCTATCCACACAGGTAGTTTTGAGCAAATTCAAGAGACCTGCCTGTGCCTCAATACAACTTTTCTGGCTGTCTGTTAGGCATAGTTCATACTCAGTCCTCTTTCTGGAGTCAACCATAATCAAACCTTACTCAATATTAGTTATTACACCCTTGCAAAGAGTTTGGACCTAGAGGTTTTGAGGATTTATTACATCGTTGGCCTGCAAGACTGCATTCATTGTAAGGATTAGATTTTTTAATCTACAACTGTATGATTACCTTCCATTGCAAATGACCACATTAACAGAAAAGACAATATTTTAATCCATGGATATATATGGGTGGTGCAAAGTCAAATAAATGTATTCAATTATGTAAGCACCATAAACAAAATTCAATTCACCTGCATTCTGCTGCAATTCATCTGTACCCCAGTTCACACAACTGGGGTGAAAGCAAAAGTCTCGGGCTGCTATTCATTAGTTTTTAATGAATCAGAGAAGTGAGTATTGCTTCACAGTGTGGCTGGTCTTTGTGGAAAAAGAACAGTGCATTTTACAGGGAGATAAAATTAAAAGAACAGGATGAGGAAGAGCCCCTTGGAGACATCACACAAATTAGGTGACTTAAGTACAAAAGTTAAAACTATTTTTTTGGATGCTTTTATTGGTATTGGTTCAATGCAGTTCACCATAGTCATTTAATCTACATTACTCTTATTTGTGACAAATATGTAAGTTTATTCATTAAATAATGAATGAAGGTGTAGTAAAGACGCTGGATGTGTGAAAATGATTGTGCCTGACTGAAGCTTGTATGAAGTAGTATGCTTTGTCTTTGTACATGAAAATATTCAGTATTTGAGAACAAAAACCTACTCACAACAAAACGCTGATGTGCTTGATCTGTTTAAAATAGAAGGCCACAAGAGAAACTTATTCTGAAAAACCAGTTTGTAGATGTCTGTTTTGTGATTTTGAGTGATGAAAAGAATCACATTGGTACACATTCACTCACAATAGAACAAAGTGTGAGAGGGAGACAAAAAGAGAAAGGCAGGGATCTAAAACACTATAGAGGGTAATGAAATGTGTGATTGCCTGGACCATGCCATTACTAAGGGACGCAGTCCTCAAACCTTCTCTGTTGCAAAATGGGAGGGAGGATAAGTTATTATGGTTTAGGTGTGTTAACACATTGCCTGTAGCACTGACATACACATACACATACACACACACACACGCCTGCCCACACACACACACCATTTTCTTCTTCTTCAGCATCTCAGAGCAGCACCATGAGGAAATTCATTTACTTTAAGACGGGCAGTAAAAAGAACGCCTCATAAAAAAAAGGTCCTTTATGTGCAATCAATACCTGGACCAATGAGCAAGCAGAGAGGCTCAGTTTGCGTCACTCAAACACGAGCCCACACACTGAGAGAACTATCATGACCTGACTTTCTAGTAGCTCAGCTGCTTGTCTCCTGAAGGACACCCTATGAAGGGTTGAACCAGGTTATGAGAAGAGTGGTGTAACTATAGATTTAGATATATGGTGCATCTAGCACAGCCACAAGGATTATAGCATTTCTTAAATCACTAACAATTATTACTCTATAGTGTATATGATCCAAAGCCCTAAGTCTCATCACTACACTGTTTCACATATTTCCATGCATCAGAGCAAGTAGTGATATGGCCTTCGCTATAAACACAATCTGACCTAATACTTGGCTAAGCTATCATGCTTTCCTTATCAGATATTGTGCATCAGGAGTTTGTGCAGTCGTAATTTAGATGTGGCACGATGCCTATGGGGAGAATACCATGCTGATTAATAAGAGCTGTGATATGAGGTAATTCCCATACTGCTGCAACTGCAGTTCAAATCCTCCACCAGGGCACTGGAAGAGGTACTAGCTCATTATTCACCACTGAGCACAGACCCACACAGTCTGACGCACACACTGACACACACACGCAGACATTCAAAAACGCACAGTGAATTCAGCAGCATTCGGCAGAATATGAGTAATGAAAACATCTTAGCATTTTTGGATCAGCTGTTTTGTCAGGGTCAGACCAGCACCAACTCTGCAGTGTAAGAATAATCACAGTGAGCACAGATGCCAAGATACCGAGAGCAACAGTGTAGATATTTAGAAGCCTTTACATTGTAATCTTGTTCCCTCTTTCCTGTTGGATGCGAAAAATGTAAAACACTCACAAACATTTTATGTTACCTCTTTTTCCTGCTTCGTGTTGCTTCTTAAACATTCAAAGTCTTTATTGAGCTACTACAGGAGAACTAAAAGGAACCCTACCTGTTTCACATCTCTTCCCAGTAAATCCTTGCTGGCAAACACAGTTGTTAGGTGAGACACAGGTTCCCCCATTCTGGCACAATCCGTCACACATAGCTAGAGGTAGACCAGAGGACAAGAGCCATTACTCACTAAGATTAACGAGCATTAACTATGTAATTAGACCAGCAGCAGCATATGTATTTGCATACAGAATAAGAGCTAATTTGGAGATGTGATTCATTACAGGCTTGCAAGATATTATTTTCTGTGATTAATGAAACTCACTGAGGTTAATTCAAAAATGTTCATTATCCATGTGTAGACTGTTGGTTAATGTGCCACCAAAACACAGAGAAGTCATTGAAGTTGACAGAGTGTAATAAAAACAAATGAAATACTCTATAACCACAGAATAAGGAATATAAAGTACAGTACTTAAAACAAAAGAAGCCCTGCCCAGTAAAAAAAGTACCACACATTACTTAAAATTAGAAGCCATATTTCTCCCAAACTGGAAGTCATGTTTGTAAAGAAATGTCACAAAGAGATATCCTGACATTTATTGACTAGATTTGATAAATATTAGCATATTTATATAAGAACTGAAGAATTGAAGTATTGAAAAAGTATTAATCCAAATCTGGGTAATGTAAGATATAAAAAAATGTCTTTACGTGATGCATAGTGGTAATCATGACAAGCTGAGCTTTAAAATCGTTTAAAATCAGTGCCTTTCCCCTGTAAATTGATTTCTAATCAAGAAATTGATTAGGCAGCTAAGGTCAGACCAATTTCCTAGTATGAGTAAAGTTTACAAAGACAACAGCAAACACAGAAGCACTGATTAAACCTGGGTCACAGAAGGCTTCTCAGTAGGTACCTGGTGTGAGCATAACCACAATACAGTTTGCACAGTGGCAATTAACATCATGGTAGCCTCAAAACGTCAGACATAAATATGAGACAATTTGACATTGATGCACACTTGTGAATATGCCTGAACTACAAAAAAAAAGTCTTTATTTTGTATGATTTATTTATTAAAACAGACTACAGTGAAATATTCATGATACTCGGCTCAAATCATTTCTTATGTACAAGGAAAAGTGGTATGTTGATATCTGGTGCAAAATCCAAATTACACACATACTGTCTCATAAACATTTAACTAAAACTCAACGATATGTGTGTGCACAGTTGCATTCAGATATATTACAAGGAGAAAATTGTTTTATTGGTAGAAATAGGTTTACTGGTATCCACAATGAGAAAAGTGTTATGCAATATACAGTGGGTACGGAAAGTATTCAGACCCCTTTAAATTTTTCACTCTTTGTGTCATTGCAGCCATTTGCCAAAATCAAAAAAGTTCATTTTATTTCTCATTAATGTACACTCAGCACCCCATCTTGACAGAAAAAAACAGAAATGTAGGAATTTTTGCAAATTTATTAAAAAAGAAAAACTGAAATATCACATGGTCATAAGTATTCAGACCCTGTGCTCAGTATTGAGTAGAAGCACCCTTTTGAGCTAGTACAGCCATGAGTCTTCTTGGGAATGATGCAACAAGTTTTTCACACCTGGATTTGGGGATCCTCTGCCATTCTTCCTTGCAGATCCTCTCCAGTTCTGTCAGGTTGGATGGTGAACGTTGGTGGACAGCCATTTTCAGGTCTCTCCAGAGATGCTCAATAGGGTTTAGGTCAGGGCTCTGGCTGGGCCAGTCAAGAACGGTCACAGAGTTGTTCCGAAGCCACTCCTTTGTTATTTTAGCTGTGTGCTTAGGGTCATTGTCCTGTTGAAAGGTGAACCTTCAGCCCAGTCTGAGGTCCTGAGCACTCTGGAAGAGGTTTTCTTCCAGGATATCTCTGTACTTGGCCGCATTCATCTTTCCTTCAATTGCAACCAGTCGTCCTGTCCCTGCAGCTGAAAAACACCCCCACAACATGATGCTCCCACCACCATGTTTCACTGTAGGGATTGTATTGGGCAGGTGATGAGCAGTGCCTGGTTTTCTCCACACATACCGCTTAGAATTAACGCCAAAAAATTCAATCTTGGTCTCATCAGACCAGAGAATCTTATTTCTCATAGTCTGGGAGTCCTTCATGTGTCTTTTGGCAAACTCTATGCTGGCTTTCATGTGTCTTGCACTGAGGAGAGGCTTCCGTCGGGCCACTCTGCCATAAAGCCCCAACTGGTGGAGGGCTGCAGTGATAGTTGACTTTGTGGAACTTTCTCCCATCTCCCTACAGCATCTCTGGAGCTCAGCTACAGTGATCTTTGGGTTCTTCTTTACCTCTCTCACCAAGGCTCCTCTCTCACGATTGCTCAGTTTGGCTGGACGGCCAGGTCTAGGAAGAGTTCTGGTCGTCCCAAATTTTTTCCATTTAAGGATTATGGAGGCCACTGTGCTCTTAGGAACCTTGAGTGCTGCAGAAATTCTTTTGTATCCTTGGCCAGATCTGTGCCTTGCCACAATTCTGTCTCTGAGCTCCTTGGGCAGTTCCTTCAACCTCATGATTCTCATTTGCTCTGACATGCACTGTGAGCTGTAAGGTCTTATATAGACAGGTGTGTGCCTTTCCTAATCAAGTCCAATCAGTTTAATTAAACACAGCTGGACTCCAATGAAGGACCAGAACCATCTCAAGGAGGATCAGAAGAAATGGACAGCATGTGAGTTAAATATGAGTGTCACTGCAAAGGGTCTGAATACTTATGACCATGTGATATTTCAGTTTTTCTTTTTTAATAAATTTGCAAAAATTTCTACATTTCTGTTTTTTTCTGTCAAGATGGGGTGCTGAGTGTACATTAATGAGAAATAAAATGAACTTTTTTGATTTTGGCAAATGGCTGCAATGACACAAAAAGTGAAAAATTTAAAGGGGTCTGAATACTTTCCGTACCCACTGTAGGTGAGACTAAAGATGAAGTCCACTTCATGCTTTGCTGTTTATTTTATGCTGATTTAAGGGCTAGTCTGGAACTTAAGACTTCTGACAAATGTTTCAGCACTAAAAATGTACTTTTAATGTCTTGTAGATCCATGTGAGTGGGGCACTTGACACAATAAATAAATAAAGGTGGTACTTACCTTTGCAGACAGTCCCATTGCCCGTATAGCCGGGCTTACAAGAACAGCTGTGGCCTCCAACCATGTTGAAGCACAAGGCATTCTCATCACAGTTGTGCAGTCCGCTGAGGCACTCATCATGCTCTGAGAATGACAAAACACCAATGATAAACTCAAGTTTTTACTATATACAGTGTGCATTTGTATTGAAAAACTTTTGTAAAACAAATGCAACTAATACAGCAGCTACAGGTTCAATAGTGTCATTCTCACATCTGCAAAACACTACTGCTGAGAAGGAAATAACATCTGACTAAAGAAAACCAAATGTTTCTATTCCTTGTAAAGATGAGAAATGATCGCTGTCAGCTGGTAATTTGTTTTACTTTCCATTAAAAACACATTAAGGCTTCAAACTCAGTTTGGAATTAAATGACTTGATAGTAGGAAGCTGTGAGTCTTGTTATAAGACATAAGAAACAAACAGCCAATTGGAGAATGAGTCATTACTCTGTCGCCCATCATGATCTGTCATAAAAAATGTTTCAGATGTTGTTGTCTTTGTTTGGCACAATATATTTATAACAACTGGAAAATAAACTCAATTTGCACAAACACTGCACATTAATGAGGTGGCATAAAAATCTGCTGTATTTTCCATTTATGAACCAATGAGTGTTGTAATTTAACACAATTGGCCATTAAGAACCAAGTCAAATGTTTTCTGAAAGTTTCACACAAGCAGCAATGAAATGTCCCTTTGAAATCAGGACGCCTGTGCTCTCATCATCGCTGCTGTGGAGTTAGCAATACAGTGTGTTACGAATCAATGACAGGCTTGACTAATGGCTTCAGCCCATGACAACATACCGTATCCAACTAGCAAACAAATCTCTTCCACTCTATGTGGAAATCCCCTGGATAGGACGCAGTGTCTGAGGTGACAAAATACCATGTAATAAAAAGCCTGAAGGATACCAGACAAGTACATTTTGTAGTTATATCACATACAAAATGATAAAGAAGTAACATCTGTAGTATGAAAAGTGTAAGAATGTTTTCATATATACAATAAAACCAGAGTCACACAAGCTACTAAAAAAAAATCTTATTTTGTGATAGGCTATTATGATTAAAGATAATTTAAAATAGGTTAATGACACCATTAAATAACTGCACCAGATAATATTATCCCTACAAGTACAATAAAGGATTATAACGCATGGTGTGAAACTATAAATGAATTAAAATGTAGTGCTATTTTTAACCATATAATACCTGTTAATGTTTCTATTACACTGGCTAATGTTGTTGAGTATTTTTGTTTATTTACTATAAAACCCTCATGCTGAGCAGATAACACAACCCAAATATTGTAAAGCAGACTACTGCGGCGATGGAATGTAATGTTAATGGTGAGTAAAAGTGAATTTTTAATGCAAATTTGTTATATTATAGCTAACATTATGTGTTACAAAAATAAGACATAACTGTTAGAACTAATAAGGAATCATTTGTTACAGTTTAAAATAGACCCCTTTAGAGACTAAATGCCACAAATGAACTAATGTGAAGCCGCAGAGGAGAATGGTTCTTATTTTTATGTCGATGTTACACCCAGTGTTTTTACTTCAGATTTTATTGTCAAGAAGCTGTGAGCTGAGATAAATGTGATTTGATTTGTCTAGAGGCTGCTGGATCTCAGCACAGATTTGAAATATTATGTTTAGCTGCCATGACAGTACATGATAACAGTAGGTTATATTACACCAAAGCTGAATCTTTCTGAACAATTCCACTGCATGGTGTCAACCTTTTGCACAGCTGATTAATGTTTACCTTCTTTAAACTGCAGACCATCACACTGTGCTGACTTATTAGACTTTATCCACTAAGGCCTGCACTGTGGTGTTAACGTTTTCAACACCTGCTGCAACAAAGATATTCTAACTGCAAATCGAATATATCATTTGTTACAGAATCGTAAAGCATCTAAGCTCTCTCTCTTGCCCATAACATGGGTTTTAATGGATGCCCTTCATCTGCCCATGAACGTTAAAGGCAGATCTTTATTTCTCAGACGCACACAAAAAATACTCTTCTAGTATATCCACCTAAATATTTCTGATATGTACTTTCTTATTGAGCGCTACATCAGCTGCAGTGTGATAAACCCTCTGGACTTATTTTAACCTTATTTTACAACTCTATATCTAGTCATATCCCAAAAGGAGGCAAAACAGGATCCAAACATGAAAGGTCCATCTTTTGGCCAGAGAGTTCTTGCTCTAATCAATTATTAAAAAACATTGAATAAAATAGCCAGAAAGCATTTTCATTTTATATTAGTGCAGTAAAAACTTTCCGAGGCTACATGTAAGACAACTGAATCTCTACTGTAAATGTTAAAGCTCTTGGAAAACACAAAGACTTTATTGTGAATCTGGGGGAAGCAGTTAGGCAGTTTTTCATTATTTCAATAAATTTTTGGGCCACACAGCACCTGGCAGGGGATTGGAAATAAATTCATTTCTCTTAACACATTTTGCATAAATATTAAGCAGAACACAGAGCCAACAGAGGTACAATATATATATGTATATATATATATATTTGTGTTGAATTCCCACTTATAGGTATTTACCCCACAACTCAGAGCTTTTTAAATGCATGCATTGTAAAAGATAGTGAGATTTGTGGGCTGAAAGATGGCACCTGAAGAGTGAGAGGATCAGAAACATGAATGTTTGTTGCAGGAAACCTGAACCGCATCATCCATTTCCCCACCATCATCCAATCCATTATATCTCCTGAACAGACCGTGAGCTCATCTAAATTGAAAGTGACATTGTGATGAGCTCCTCCATCGAGGGTATGATGTATCTCTGTGTGTGTGTGTGAGATGGATTGAAGGGCACTTAGGAGGGCTGGGCCCACTGCTCTCTTGTTGCTGCTTCACACACAGACACACACTTAGCTGCTGTTGGCCAGAGTTTAAGTCTGCTCATACGCACATAAAAACAGTAGTAGGAGCACAGGAAATAGGAAAGAGAACAAGGTGGTTTTTTCCCCAAGGTCACATCTGCCAGAGCAGAAAACAGCCAGCTGTCAGTCCGAACAGACAGGGCACCAGAACCACCAGGTGTTGTGTGTGTGCTTGCCACTGTATATCATCATGACCCTTGAGTTTGGTATTAGTTGCTTGCAATTGAGTTTTTTTTAGGAATTCAGGCTTATTACAGTCCTGGACTAAGTGTAAGCAACGCTAAATTGTATCACCAACTAAATCTGTAAAATGCATGTGTGTGTGTGTGTGTGTGTTAACATGAGAGAGGTATTCCCTCACTGGCTGCTGCTGCTGCTCAGGCTGTAGACAGATAAACAATCAATTATGTACAGCCTGTCACTGGGGATCTCTCTCTAGCTGCCTGTTTCTCCTCCTGCTTAACTCCCTCCACCTTCCACCAAAACAACACAGGCTTCAATGAGGTCTGACCTCAGGCTGCTATCTTCCAAATACTGTAGCCCTGACTTTAACTTTAAATTACAGGCTTCTGAAAGGACGGAGAACTATATGTCAGGAATAAAAACCTTCTTTGCTTCCTTTCATTTTCCTGCTAGGATAAACAAAGAGGCTACAAAAAAAAATAACACAGAATTACATTTCTTCAAGGGAATTAAAGACACATAATTTGCCAATTTATTGCCAAGAAATTAACAAAGTAAAATGTAGAATTATTGTATATAACAAACAAATGTAAAATGTTTGTAAGTACAGCAGTCTAAGCATCTATGGTAACTTCTACTTCATGAGACAAAACTTGGATTGCGTGTATGTCAGTATTGCTTTACTGGACAAACAGGAGGAATCGACTTTGTTTGAACACAAATTAAGGGATTTAAAATATATAAAATCTGAAAATATTTTTTGAAGAAGGAAAATCAATTAAGTTATTTGTTAAACCTTACAGATACACACAACCTTCTTTTGGTGAGAAACATCGAACATAATTATAACTTCTAGGAAAAAAAAAAGTCCACATGCTGCATTTAGAAATACCTACAACATAGCATCGTTAGCTTCCACATTACAGCACTTAACTATTTTTAAAGTTCATGTACCCTTGCAGTGCTTTTACCCAAGCAGTGTCATTTTAAAAAAAATGGGCAAAAACTCGGTTTGTCCAAATCCCTTTGAGCTGCCAGACCATTTGAGTCGTCAGACTGAAACCCATCTTTTCTGATCTCTGTTGTTGACGAACCCCTTGCTCCACCACTGGCCCCTGTCCATCCCATCTTTCCCCTCTCTGCCCAGCCCTCCTTCCATCACTCTGCCTCAGGGGTTCAGGTCTGGTTATCGCAGGATTAGAGCAAGGACACACACGCTCCATACACCTTAGGCACAAACACACACACGCACCAGTACATGTACACCTAGCACACATGCACTCCTAAGGACAGCCTTCTTTAATAACATTCAAAGGGAGAGCATAGCCAATCCGTTACCTTTCATGGATTAGCTGCTAATCTCACAGAGAAGCACCTCGGGTACTTTGGGGAAAAGAGCAGGGGGGAAGAAAGCGGAAGAAGCTTGACCTTCAAGATCAAGGATAAAGTGCAAGGCAAAGAAAGGGACAAAAGAAAGTTGGGGATGTTTCTTTTACTAAAGATTCCACTGGATACAGAACCTGGGTTGTGTTGAGACATTTGGTTGTACATATTCCATTCACACAACTACATGAAATCCATCATTGGTTCCAGACTGCCACCAGCTGGGATCTGAATCTGCAACCTCTCTCCCTGCAGGTGGTCTTGATGTAAAATACAGACTTCTGTCTAAGCTAGCTGACCCCCTGACAAGATGATGAGAAATATAACCCAGCTCCATGCTGTTTGGTCTAGGCTTAAATCTGCAGATTAGTCCTTTAATCCACTATTCTGCACATAAACACTGAGCCATGAAATGAGCTACAGTCAACTTAATCCTCTTTACCAGGCAGGCTGGTTCAAATATGACACAGTAATGCATGTGAAAATATGGCTATTAATGCTCGGACATTGTTTCTGATGAGTTTGAGATTCATTAATTGATGAAAGTCATTGAGGATGATAAATACCCTTGTTTATTATGAGAATCTACAATGTCAGTAGGTAACAATGGGGGCTGTATAATGTTTTATCTCACAGCAGCAATTTTCTTCTATGTGCAACTTAGAAGAATCAGTACTCCCTTTGGACTCTTTGCAAACACAGGCAGATGTTCAAATGCTATTAACAATCAGTGGATTCCTGCAGCTAGTGGCTTAGCATCTTCCTTTTTTTTTATTGTCAATGCCATCAGGGCTACAGAGGTGACACTAAACCAGTGTATCACATACAGTATAAAAAGAAGCACTCAGGTGTAGTGTGCTGCATGAATTATTATTATTGTTATCTTTGATTTCAGGACCTGAATGTTATTGTTAATGCTTAATTTAGCCATAATTTATCTTTCTAATATTTGATCAGAGGTGAGATTTGACTGTAGTAGTATGTTCAGTATCAAACTCTGACTGATGGTTGATGTGAAAGCCCAAAAACTCAGTGGGGGGATTGGAACAATAATTTGATTGAAGCAGGGAAAAAGTCATTACATCCAGCCTCTGAATAAGCCTTGGTTTAATCACCCAACTTGACTTTTATGAGGAGACACATAGTTGTGTATTCCACTACAGTGACTTGAAGCCATTTTAATGGGAAACTATATAAAATATAGTGGCACAATTTAATCCACTGGGTTTGCAGGTATTAATCTTCATAGTGAATGTGTGGAATGAGCAAACTGTGAAAGAAAGACAAATGAGTAAAACAATAAAACATGCCCTGGAGCTCAAAGATTAGAAAATAAAGTGGGTGAAATCACATAAGGTACAGTGGCTGTCCAAAGATAATATGGAAAAGAACTGAGTAAGCAAGGAGGTTTCTTTCTCTAAACAAATCACAAGAGAGCAAGAAAAGAGATGAATGTGCATTTGTGACTTTCAGAAGCCTGTTCATTAAAGGACACAAAGTCACAAATCCTTAACTTTGCTTTATTATTTCCTGATTTCCATTGACGGGTAGAGAGAGAAACTCTACAGGAGGCCCAGATGGAGCAGGAAGTGGGAGTTTTCACCGGGTGTTCATTGTGAATCTTACAGCTTTAATTCAATCTCCAATGGCACAACAGGGAAGCTGCGAGCCTAAATCCTCAGGCGTACAGTGCAGGCGGCAGCCAACCCCTTCACTCTGCTATCGCTGAGTTAGTTTGCATTGGTGCAAATTGCTTTTTTAATTACAGACACGAAGGAAATACAGCACATTCCCTCCTCTTCAGCTATGATGCACACAGGGAGATACTTAGCATCATGTTTCACAAGCTGCAAACAACTGCTAGGGAATGAGGCAGATCTGCAGCTCATCACAGTGGAATGACAGTGTTATTCTAGACAAGATATTACAGAAGTCTAGAGAGAGATTTTTTTAGTTTGTGGTTCTATGCTTGGCATTATAACAAATCCAGCATTTTAAACAGATATACAGGTGGCCTTACAACAGTCCAAATAAATACATCTCAATACAATACAATACAATACAAAATACATCTCCATTGCAGAGTTTCTCTAGCAACAAGCTCCAGAACCTGAAATATTACCAAGAAATCTGACTTAATAGTTAATAGGGTGCATAATCAAGGACACTTCACGGCTTAGGGGTTAAAATGCTATAAAATACAATATTCTTGCTTCCAATCCAGTTGGTGATCTCTGTTACAACTATCTCTCCCTTATTTCCTGTCATATGAAATAATGGTCAAAATAATATAGGTATGTGGTGTAATAAGCAAACCCAACCCACTCCTGCTGTGCCTATTTTTGGAAGTGAGCTGTCTGTTCCTAAAGGACTGTCATATGACTGGTTGGGTAGAGCTTTGTTTCTCTTTTCAACAGTAGGTTGAAGTTATATCTACAAAAAGATAAAAAGCTGCTATCGGTGTGGCCAAATGTCAAAATGGATGATTTTTTTTTTTTTAATTGCATCAATAAAGAAATTCCTCCTGAATTTCATGATTTTGCACAGTGCATTATAAATCAGAGGTAGTGTTACTGTAGATGCAGCTATTTCTCTTATGTGTAACAGTTCGTAACAACTACTGTAATCTGAACACAAATTATAGACCGACAGAGAACAAAGACTGTGACTCATCTGCGCAGTCTTTTTAGATTGATTTGGTTTGCATTTGAAATTGACTTTGGTTCCAACTTTGATCAGGAACAAATGGGTCTGCCGCCTCCACTCACAGTGTCTGTGTTTCTCAGGTTCTCAGTGACTTTCTTTTTCCTAACCACACACACATGCACATGCACACACAAAAAAAGTACATTTACACACCAGACGCAAGCTGCACACACATGCACATGCACACACACAATCAAGGCAGACAGTCCACAGACACTTTGACACTTCCAAAGAGGCCTGAAGTTAATCTATTTTTTTTTTTAAAGGATAAAAGTCTTCACACCAACAGTGGGAAAAGCTTTTAAAAAGCTCAGAGTTGCAAATTGTCAAGTAACAAACAAACAACTTGTCTCAAAATGTATGATTCATATTAGTGCATTCTTTTAGGATAAATATGTGCAATTTGAGTTTGACAAATCTGAAATTTTAACAAAGCAGCAAGACAAATACACTTTGTAATCTACGCAAAGCAGAGGCAATCCAAAATTGATTCAACACTTTCTCTCAGTGTTCAATCTTTTCTCTACCACCAGCTTGTGCAGAATCATAAAATAGTAAGGCTGGTATTGATTTGTGAGTGTTTTATTTTAATGTGGTGCTAATAATCAGAGCAAAACCAATAGGAGCAAATCAAACTCTGACATTCATCCCTATGCATATTAAATGAACATGCTGTGCATAATTACAGGGTGACATGATCCACAGATGAGAGTGTGTAACCAGGGGCTGTGTGGAATATGACAAATAAAAAAAGGGAGCAGAGGTGTAGCACATGGCTAAGGTTTACAGTGTGTTTTACAGGTGTTGGGTGACAACTACATCTCTCTATCATAGCATGATTTTCTGTGACACTGGTTCTGTCCCATTCTCCGCCCTGTCATTGATTACTCACAATCTTTATATCTTGCTGCCCCTTCCTCTCTCAGTCTCTGTCTCTTTTCTGCAAATGTTCCAGTATATGACTAAAGATGACACAAAATCGTTTCTAACTGGCAGTAACTCACTATAGGTATGTAAAATGTTTGTCTTTAATAGCTACCTGAAGTAGAAATCTGAAGAAAAGATTCCATGTCCCTCCTCATCTCCACAGCAACACAACATTTTATTCTTATTTGTGCTACTTCAAGTCTGCTAGCAAGATTTATATGAAAGGGTTGGTCCGGTTACTGAAGCTCACAAACCGAGAATAAAAACAGCCTTTGCCACTTGATTCTAGCCTGTCAAAAGGCCAGCAGAGGAGCTCACCTGTGCAGGAATAGTCATCGATCCTGATGTAGCCCGTATGGCAGATGCACATGAAGGAGCCAGGGGTGTTAACGCACATGGTGTTCTCCCTGCAGTAGTGCTTCCCTTCAGCACACTCATCGATATCTGAAGAGAAGGGAGAGAAGGGGAGAACAAAGCTGAGGTTACAAGAGGATCCCTGCCACAGAGTATTTTGTCGAGTGATGTCAAATTATCTGCCGTGCCAAATTCCTATTACAATTTTAGGATTTTTTTTTTTTAAATCCTTCTCATCAAAGGGTTAGCACATGCTGTAATTATATTAATAGAATATAAATGACAGAAATATTCGCTGGCACATTATAAACACCTTCTTGTGGTGTAGGTTATTGTTTTCAATCAATATTCTAAAGCCTCAGCTCAAGTTCAAGCCTCATCATCAATTTTTCAAACCCATTTAACTGAGAGACTTTCAGTGGCTCCATCAGTTTCCCTCTTAAACAAGATGTAAATGGCCTCATTATATTACTTAATGTGTAAGCTTTTATTAGCTTCTGAGGTGAAATTTTTATACTTTCTAAAGCATTTTTGGGTAGTCATGGTGGTGCAAATGTTTTGAAAACTATCTAAAAAATGTGTAAAAAGCACATTCTATTATAGATTGCATAATAATGCCTGGAGTGGGAGTCTGAAAATGCTGTCTCAGAAAAGTTTGGATTGAAATTGGGTGTAGGCCTGAATAAATTTGGTAGACAGTCACTGCTGACTTTGTTTGCAATGACTTTCACCTGCTCAAAGAGTAGAGAAATATTTAAAGGGGTGGGACAAGTAGAGAGAAGAAATGGAAAGCAGGGACTGGATTTAAGTGTTTGTACAGAGCTATAATTTGTTTACACCATTTTGATGTGTAGTCACAAACATTAAGCTTATTTATCATATTTATTGGTGCATATATTTGTCAGCGTTGCATCAGTGCACCTTCTTATTAAACAAATAAATTAGCCAACCGAACTGTCTTGTCCTGTTCTGTAAAGTTGGTGTTGATGTTTAGGGGCTTCCTGAATTAATCAAAGATGTTAGAAAGGGTCATGAATGACTTTGGCTTCCTTTAATTTCTAATTATGGATGAGATGACATGAACATGCAGCTGATTTTTTTTTTTTTAAAAAAGCTCCTCTAAAATGACAAAACACACATTTTTTTCCATGCCCTTATGATGACACACACAAGCATTCCCTGCTGGAAAATAGATCTGTGTTAGGCATCAACAGCACTGTGGGTAAGGTTTGATTAGGTTTAGGCACAAAAAAAAAAAAAAGACTTCACATCATGTCATTGTGGAGTTTGTAAATCGGTTCTCACTACAGAAGGTTTCTAAAGATTCCGGCACAACCAGTCGCAAAGGCCTGTTTATCTTCATCAGTGGGAAACAGAGGACAAAATTCAGAGGGTCCATGAGAGGTGGACACTGAACCACTTGTAGTTTCATCACTCAGTTTTCAATCTATTTAAAAGTAAAGCACTCCACACAGTAGCTTAGCTGCTTTTCTCCAGACTACTGGCCAATCGGTTCTTTTTAGTGCTTTAAGTACACTTTAACTTTTACTAGCTGCAAGTCATAACTAAAGGGTGAGAATTATGCTACTAGAGAAGTTAATATGAAAGGCCCTGCACACAAATACAGGTGTTTTAGCTATTTAAGGGAAGAGCTAACAATAAAACAATGTATCCTTCTAAACCAGTGTACCAGGAGAATGAAGGAGAAAATGAGAAAAGTCTGCACATGCTCTCAGTCATAGCTAAGAAGTCTTATCAGGCAAACTGTGTCAAATCTTCTTAGGCATTCTCTTCAACATGATTTATGTGTGTTGTATTTCTGAAGTTAACCTCTATGCGCAGGCAAACAAAACCTGATTTCTTATACTGGAATAAAGCATGAAAATGACCCTATACTCAAACATAATGTCTGTGCTTAACAATGGAGCTATTTCTCATCCTCAGGTTAGCTTAAAACCAGCTGATGTAGATTATCATTGTGCTTTGTCCTAACATGCAATACTGTACTAATCAATGTACATTATATTAAAACACAAGCTGATCTTCACTAATGAAAAGAAGAGAACTGCTTTCCATCATTTTTATTTCCGTCTCCTGCAGTTCTCTTCTCAAATTATCCCTCAGGTAAATACCCCACTGCTTTGCACCTTATAAAGAGAATGAACATTTACATTTACATTACACATTTTAAAATTTGAAGCTCATCTCGCGCTGGTCAGATTTTCCATTTGACCTCTGATTCCATTTAAAATCTATCTCTCTCATGCTGAATGTGTGTGTTGTTCTGCCCGTCTGTGTGTTTTTCTTTTCTCTCCTACAAGAGGTCTGAATTGCAATTAGAACCCTGATTAATTAAAGGTTATACTGTACATAAACCTACACATGTTTTTCTTAATACGTATGATTACACATCTAAAATCTGTTTGGGGATGTGCAGGCCATGAATATCCAAGCAGTTAGAGGTCTAGCTCTGCATTTAAGAGGTTACTGGTTTGGTTCCAACTTGGAAAGCATCTATCTTTCTCAGTTTCCCTTAATAAGCTAAAAACAAAAGGTTATTTTATCTCTAGTGATTCTAATTGGCACATTGAGTCTGGTGACCTCATATTATTCCCAACTCTGTGTTGGGAATAACTGTTGTGGTTACGTAGGTAGGGTACACACTGCATACCAGTGTGTACCCTACCTACGTAATGTATGGTGACAGAGAGAGATGACAGGTGACTAGTGGAGAAAGTTGACAGCAAGCACTGGAGTCCTTTGGAACTGGGAACTGGTGAATCAGACAGGAGCTAAAAAGCAACTGAATATGCATCAGTTGGCCAAGGGTGTCACTTTAATGGGATGCTCATGTAGCCTGATAATTAAACTGAATTACTGTTTTGTTTCACTTCATTCATGCAACCTGGCATTGTGTTCATGTTAGCTGATTTCTTATTCCCCTCCAACTAGTCAGTTGAGAGTGAAACATTTTTCACATTAAACCGAAAATATGCTGATCTAATGGGTTTTGTTTTGTAAATTTAATTACAACAACCAGTACAGCTGCTTTCTGTCCTTTCTTCATAAATGTGGCTTAATTGTAGGAGGATGTCCCAATTCTTAATCCTAAAGCTTTGATTAGTCACTCAATTCTCTGACCGTGGGAAACCGTCAATGTGCTCAACACCAGGCCTATTCTGAATCACCAAACAAATCTGCAATGTTGGCAGTGATTTGGCTGCCTGGCACCAGGCTAATGCTCATGTTTCTAGGCTTCTGTAGGTACAGTGGGTACGGAAAGTATTCAGACCCCTTTAAATTTTTCACTCTTTGTGTCATTGCAGCCATTTGCCAAAATCAAAAAAGTTCATTTTATTTCTCATTAATGTACACTCAGCACCCCATCTTGACAGAAAAAAAAACAGAAATGTTGAAATTTTTGCAAATTTATTAAAAAAGAAAAACTGAAATATCACATGGTCATAAGTATTCAGACCCTGTGCTCAGTATTGAGTAGAAGCACCCTTTTGAGCTAGTACAGCCATGAGTCTTCTTGGGAATGATGCAACAAGTTTTTCCACACCTGGATTTGGGGATCCTCTGCCATTCTTCCTTGCAGATCCTCTCCAGTTCTGTCAGGTTGGATGGTGAACGTTGGTGGACAGCCATTTTCAGGTCTCTCCAGAGATGCTCAATTGGGTTTAGGTCAGGGCTCTGGCTGGGCCAGTCAAGAACGGTCACACAGTGTTTCTGAAGCCACTCCTTTGTTATTTTAGCTGTGTGCTTAGGGTCATTGTCCTGTTGAAAGGTGAACCTTCGGCCCAGTCTGAGGTCCTGAGCACTCTGGAAGAGGTTTTCTTCCAGGATATCTCTGTACTTGGCCGCATTCATCTTTCCTTCAATTGCAACCAGTCGTCCTGTCCCTGCAGCTGAAAAACACCCCCACAACATGATGCTCCCACCACCATGTTTCACTGTAGGGATTGTATTGGGCAGGTGATGAGCAGTGCCTGGTTTTCTCCACACATACCGCTTAGATTTAACGCCAAAAAGTTCAATCTTGGTCTCATCAGACCAGAGAATCTTATTTCTCATAGTCTGGGAGTCCTTCATGTGTTTTTTGGCAAACTCTATGCGGGCTTTCATATGTCTTGCACTGAGTAGAGGCTTCCGTCGGGCCACTCTGCCATAAAGCCCCGACTGGTGGAGGGCTGCAGTGATAGTTGACTTTGTGGAACTTTCTCCCATCTCCCTACTGCATCTCTGGAGCTCAGCCACAGTGATCTTTGGGTTCTTCTTTACCTCTCTCACCAAGGCTCTTCTCCCACGATTGCTCAGTTTGGCTGGACGGCCAGGTCTAGGAAGAGTTCTGGTCGTCCCAAACTTTTTCCATTTGAGGATTATGGAGGCCACTGTGCTCTTAGGAACCTTGAGTGCTGCAGAAATTCTTTTGTAACCTTGGCCAGATCTGTGCCTTGCCACAATTCTTTCTCTGAGCTCCTTGGGCAGTTCCTTCGACCTCATGATTCTCATTTGCTCTGACATGCACTGTGAGCTGTAAGGTCTTATATAGACAGGTGTGTGCCTTTCCTAATCAAGTCCAATCAGTTTAATTAAACACAGCTGGACTCCAATGAAGGAGCAGAACCATCTCAAGGAGGATCAGAAGAAATGGACAGCATGTGAGTTAAATATGAGTGTCACTGCAAAGGGTCTGAATACTTATGACCATGTGATATTTCAGTTTTTCTTTTTTAATAAATTTGCAAAAATTTCTACATTTCTGTTTTTTTCTGTCAAGATGGGGTGCTGAGTGTACATTAATGAGAAATAAAATGAACTTTTTTGATTTTGGCAAATGGCTGCAATGACACAAAGAGTGAAAAATTGAAAGGGGTCTGAATACTTTCCGTACCCACTGTACGTGTTTACTGACATGTTAACATAACCTGATAAACTAGTATACCATGGCTGCGTTTCTGTGAGTTCAATTCAAATGCTTTCTGCACCCCAGTAATTAAAACATGGTTAGTGCAGCTTTAAGAGTATGATTTATTAATTTTTCCTTTGTATTTACTCACTCGCATGATTCCATATTTGGATCCATATTAGCTGTTGCCTTAGCAACAGCTATTCCTGGGGTCTAAACTGCATGCCACGTAATCAGACAGAAGATACACAACACTGCCAGGGTAAACAAAATAATCTTGATAATGTGATGCAACGCAAAGCAATTTGATGAAATACATGTTGATCTGAACAATCCTGGCTCTGCAATATGCTCCAAGGCCTTGTTCCTGTTGATAGTACAGGTCAAAAGTAGGCACTCTTTGAGAGACAAGTGCCATAGTCCTTGACATTACCAATTTATTATTCATTCACTGTATTCAGTGTCTGTAAGAGCACAAGAGGGCATTCACCCCTGAATATGTTCTGTGCCAGATGCTTTTGCGAAGAGCACTTGAAATTGAATTTCAATAGATTTGCATTGGCATTCATTCAGCTTGCATGTCCTTGGATACAGCATCGCCCACCGCCCCGCAAACTAAGAGCTCAGCACCTGCCTACAACAGTGGCATTCACATTTGCCTGGTCTTCTTCCTTTCACAGTTTCATCAATACTTGCTACATTCAGCCATTCAAAAGCTTCACAGACAAATAAAGCAGGTAGACAATCACCGACCACCTATGAAAGTACACATGTCCTTCACTAAATGAATGGAGGCTAATTAAATCCTGCCACTGACTTTACAGATGAGAAATAGAGATGAAAAATGGGGAAGAGAGAAAATGGGAAGCAGGGGGAAGGGCAAGAAGCAGGGCAGGTAAGGAGAAGGACTGGATTAAAGACAAATCCAGAGTCACGACAAACTCTAGAGCTAGACAGAAAAGGGGAGATGAGACAGACAGGGAGAGGGCAAATGACTGAGATAGTAAATTGAGAGCGATAGAGGAAGAGCAGAGAGAGGGGGAGAGTAAAAGGGCAGACAAAGCAGTGGATTAAACATAGAAAGACAGAAGACTCCTAGATCGAGACAGAGGCTGTGTGAAGTCAAAGTGTTGAAAAGTGTGGAGTGTGTGTAAGAGAACAATTGAGATAGCAAGAGAAAGAGATTTAGATGGCAGAGGAACAGGGGTAGAATGAAAGCAGCAAAAAATATTAACTGCTGCTGAAGAGGCAGAAAGTATGAGAGCATGGTCTGTCCAGAATCGCAAAGAGTAACCTTGAGTGAGGTCTAGGGTGGCAGCTTTTCCGCTGTCTGCTTGGCTGTCTGTGGCAGCAGCTTTGATTTACAGCCTATTAATTGTAAGACACCATCCATTCCACCCTCAGTGACAGCAGTTACGTTCGTTAAAACAATATGTTAGGAGGTGAGATGATGAGGGGCACTGCTCAAACGCGTGGGAGAGCGCAACCATCTCCATCTCCATTAATGCACTCAATTTTCTTGATTGGCCTGTCACATGGACACACGTGATGCAGCAGGCAGAGAAGGAAGATCAAGACCACCGGCGGGTTTTATTGCTGAACAGAGTGCCTGAGGTAAATCTGTTGCTACACTACCACCACCACGATGGATGGCCGGAAAACAGCTGTGTTCTCTTTTTTTTCCACCTTTGTCTGCATAACTACTGAATCACCCACTGTCATACATGAGTAGGGTGAATAGCTTTTCAGTATTTGGACAAAAGCGGTCTAGTTACACACAAAGAGGGTAGTCAGTTTCTGATGAGAGACAACTTTCACAGTGAGCTAGAGCTGCTCTGGGAGAGCTGATATCAGAACTCGTTGGGTCAGATCCAGAATTAGGAAAATTCAGTTTGAAGCCACAGTTATTTTTTTGATAATCCTAATGACTAAAAATCTTTATGAAGCTAATGGTTCAGTGTATTGAGGTCTGAATATGAAAATGAGTTGAATCCTTGTGGACATTAAGGCTGAACAGCACCTCTGTAGCAGCACAGATCCAGTATGTGTGTCTGTGCTGTACTGTACTGCTCTCAGCTGCAAATAAGAAGATGATGTCACAGACAGTTAGCCAGTTCAACATAACATGTAGCCTTTTTAATTATAAATTTTAAAGTGCTGACTTTTACATTATGCACTCCTTAAAAGGAACCACAATATTGAACTTTGTTGGTTTACACATTACACAAATTTTCATTTTTTGGATCTCAGCAGCAGTCTCCTATTGCTTCTTTGATTTAATAATAATTAGAAAATAACCAAGATCTTGTGAAATAAAAACATTGTACTTTTATTATAATTAACATTTTTATTGTATAAATCAAATACTTGTATCTGTACTCAGTTTCTGCAGTTACTCAACTGAAAGTGTGAAAAGAGCTGTACTGATACATCCCTAATTAGCAGGTAACATTGCTAAAGTGCAGTTGAGGATGATTGAAATAGTTTTTGTTTTTTTCTCAGTTAATTGACACGATGGTGTTAGAGTAAAAGTCATTTTTCACTCAAACCAAAAATGCCAATCTTATGGTAGTGAAAAGTGAGAGGGTCAGCCAAGTTAGTAGGATTCATAATTTGGGAGTATCTGTTCCTAATTTTCTGGAAATCCACCAATATATCATTGCAGGTCGTTACTGTTCTGACATTTTTTTACACTCTCATTACTGTTCATCCAAGCCATCCCACGACTATGTAAATACAGAACAGCAGCTTATCCCTCTCCGCTTGCATAAGCATGTAGTTTTAATAGTAAGCATCCTCACTATCTGTGTTTCATACAGCAGTACACCAAGGTCTGGGAGTAGGGAGATAACACTGCCATTGCCTTTGGATGTCCCACAAAGACACCCAAATCTGTGCCATTCCACCAGTGGCCTCGCTTTCTCTCCCGTTATCTCTTTCACTTCCTGTGTTCTTCTCATCTATCCACCCCTTACCCAACCAGCTCACTTACTCAAGCAGATGGTTTTCAATAAATGGCAGAGGGACAAGGCTTGCCAAAACATTGTCTGATATTCCTCTGTAGCCAGTTCCCTCATGGCCAAATATGTAACAGTCAGAAGGAAAAGCAGACCGACAAAGAGCTGTCCCTGCTGGCCAAACTGTGTCCCACTCTGCAAATCATTTTCACTCTTGGCCTTGGTTCCTTGTGGGTGGAGAAAGGTGTCAGAGGATGTTACAGGATGCCGCTTCTGTTTTAGGGCAGTGCCATTAAGTCACATACTGACTTAAAGCTGGTGTTTGGGACTAGTAAAAAAAAAAAAAAAAAGGCTGGTTCAAAGGAAATACAATCAATGTAAAAGATGCAATGTGTTGAATTTTTATGTGGCTATTAATCTTTAAAATTAGTTTTAAGAAAATCAAACAGTTGGTGAAAGGCGGTGTAGTTTATCTGCTGTTTCAAACCCATTTCTTTTAATGTCCCCAGGATTGTATTTATACTACCACTGTGGGGAGTCTAAAGTTTTCAGATTATGCACTGTCACGTTAATAGCAGTTTAAAGGAATAGTCGGACATCTTGGAGATGTGCTTATTTGCTTTTTAAGTTAGAGTTAGATGAGAATGATACTCCACTCTTGACTGATACATGTAAGCCCGCTCTGGTAAGAACAGTGATTATGTGTTGTATGACACATAATCTGTGAAACGAGAACATGTCACCTTGACATTTTCTTTTTTTGTATGTATTAAATAAAGAAACAGCATAGTTTTTGCAGATACTGGAAGGTGGAATAATGTTGCCTTTGGATGGAGCAAGGTCAGCCCTTTGCCTCTGTTTCTAGCTAAGCAGACCTGTTGATCGATCTCTCAGCAAGGAAACTGTTTAATTCGTTCACAGATCAGGTATACTTTTCTTTTCTTTTATTTGCTTAAGGCCAGAATGTTTAATTGCTGCTATGCTGCTGGTATGTCTGGGAAGACTATTCAACTACTTAATTACAATAACTACTCTCTACTTTTGGTTATTTAAAAGATAATTGCTATATGACAAAGGAATGTGGTGTATTTTAATCAGTTTGCTCCATTAGTTTTGCAACATTTTGGGTTGATCGTTATTTTCAATATCAGCCCTAAAATAACTAATGAGAAACAACTCAACTCAAAATGTATTTGTTTGAAGTAAAACAAATCAGCTCAGAGTTTCTTTTTTAAGCAATTATTTAAAAATGACCTATATATATACCTTTCTAAAATAAAAAAGCACTTCCATGTATCTTTATGAACTTACCAAATTGGACAATCATTCCCAACCAAACAGGCTCAGAAACATCGAAAACAAACATGCAAAGCATCTCTGCTAAATTGGTCCAGGAGCAGAAGCCAATTAAGATGACGGAGTGGAAAGAATCCCACTAGGAGGCAACAAGAATAAAAATCTGCATTCAGAGAGCACAGTCATTGTCTAATACCAGACACTCTCACTGTGATCAATCACTGTAACCGCTTAGAAGCCTGCTACCTGACTTAGAACAATGAACATCAAATAAGAAAAAGGTGAAGGAAGAGAATTGTGCTGTTGAAACTGCAAGACAGTTTGGGCTTGTGTTACAGTTTTTTTCTTGTCAGTGTGCAAAACAATCACTGCATATTCCACACATGACACCCTGACAGCTTCCGCATGGAGATAATCAATTCATCTAATTTATCAACACTCTTCTATGCAAACATCTACCAGTCCTTGAATTACTGCATCAAGTGTGTGTGGGTTTGTGTGTCTACATGTCGAATTAAACAGTCCTCTTAACATGCTTCGATTTGGCATGACTTAAATGAAGCCAGGTGCATCTCATAGACAAAACCACCTCGATTCTGTGGAGTGAGCGTGAGCGGGGTTTGGCTTTACAGCGCGGATCTCATTAATCTGGGAAAGATTTTCCTTCCCCCGTGAATCGATGGAGCATCATCATCCATCACTTGTCACTCTGTGACCGAGTGCAGCCTGTAGGCCAGAGGTCTAAGCAATAAGTAACAAGGAGCAGAGCTGGCTATCAGAGCTCTATAAAAGACAGACAACAAGAGCACATTAAATGCAGGTCATGGTCATACGTTACCTCTTCTTTGTAATGTATAGCATATTGGGTTTATTTGCTTCTATTTGCCCACTTCCTACCGTGTACACTTTTTATACATAAGGATCTTTACAAAATATATTTTATTATACTCATACAACAAGATATTCATTGAAACCCAGATGTGGCTATTTATTGATAACCTATTTAACACATAAAGTTACTTTACCCAGTTTTTACAGGGTGGGATGCAAGAAAACAGCTAAGAGAGGTTACCAGTCACTGTTATGTACTGTATTGTTTTGCTCTGTAGCAGAAGAAATATTTGGATCTGAGGTGAAATTAGAAATAACAGAATGGGCAAAAAACACTTAATGTTTCACTTTAATGTTGCAGCTGGTTGGGGTAGATCTAATTTTAACTGCCTTATACTGTTGGATAATTAAAACTATAATGATGCATAACATTTTATAAGATGATCATATGTTTTCTATGTAAATGCTGAATCTAAGTAACTATTAACTATACAGTAATATAACATTCTCTTTATAATGGAGTAGCAGTTTTATCATTGCCATAAATGGAAATATACCACCTGACCATAAAGCAGTCAATGACTGTGTGAACCCATCTGGAAAAGCAGCAGAAAGCAGACTTCTCCCATGTGGCATTTGAAGGATACTGACTGAGCAGTGATGAGATACTGTTATTTACACTGGAGGGGTCTGTCTACATGATGGTGGGATTGTCTGTTTGGGGTGACATTTCAGTGAGGTCAAAGAGGTGAGGTGTGTGACAGTCAGAATGTGTATTTTTGCTTGTGTGTATAGGTGTGAGATTTATCTGTGTCTGTGGGGGGTGAGGATTCTGAAGACATACTTGGGGAGCCCAGAGGCTTGGGTCTCATCCTGGCAGTGACTGGGATTTGGAGCAGGCTGTGCTCTTCAGTCAGTGCCAATTAGCCTGCTGCCACCTTGTGACATTCAAAAGACAGCAGCAGCAATCAAAAGATCTGTGTTAACAAACAATATTCTTGCACGCAAACACACACACAGTCATGGCTTAAGGTGATAAAACCTGATTCTGTGTGGCCTTTTAATAAATTGGATCACACATTAAAAATAATCCTACATTATCAGGTCTACATTAACTACATTAATAGAATCTGGTTACTGGTAAAAAAAAAAACATATCATCATGATATTAAAAGCCTTTACACACACATTGTCCGCCCACACAGATGTCTCAGGAATGTGTAGGTGTGTACAGAATTAGCTTAATTGAGATCCTTGTCACTAATTCTGTTACATGCATTAGGGTAATGCAGGTGTTTGGTTATCATTCTTATTGGTTTAAAGAGTCTTCTGACATCACATAATTTCCAGCATAGCTTCACCCAGTTTCACCCTGATGAGAAGTCTAATCAGCCTGAGTAACTGAACACACCTGATTAGATGAGCAGGGCCTTTAACAATGCTTTCACTTTATTACTACTTATAGGTTGTTTTCTTTGTGGATGGCTGTTTCCTGACCCGCTGTTGTAATGTTGCAATTTTCATTTGCGTCTATGTAAATTCATTTTATAATACTTTTCTTTTATGCTGTATTACTAGAGAACCAAATGCGTAATAATCCGCAGCTTAAAATAGTCCCCATTAATAGCACAATTTACTCCAGTATGAGTAACATGTAAATGCCCAGGTTTTAGAAGATTACTCAACCATTTCTAAAATGGAAGCTATTAATTTGTGACCCAAAAGACTTACATAATCAGTAAGAACAACCTGAGTCTTAAAGTCATAGACAGGGCAGAAAGTGGAACAGCATGGCGAGACAAACACAATGTCAGTTTTGCCAGTTTTCATGGCATTTGTTGACAATTATGAATTATCATCTTATCCTTTTCCCTGTTTATTTTTTAATGCTGTGAGCACCATAAATGAAATACCACCCTTCTACACTGCACTGGGGAGACTAAATCTAATCTGTACATTTAGTTATCAGACGATGTATGTGAGAAAATGTTTATTTGCAATTTAGGTGAACTAACCCTTATTTATGTCATTATATAACTATCAAACTGCCTACCGCTATCTGTGCATTTCTTTGCAATTCAATAATGTGCACTGTCCTTCATAAATAGTGTTAGTAAAACAAAACTCAGGATATGTTTTACATTAAAATGAGACCCGTTTGCATACCTTGTCTCTTTGTATTTCCTCTATTTTACAGCATATCACTTTGCATTTCACATTTTTCATACAGATACCACAAACACCCCAGCCATCCTTCTTTTTAAACAAACCTGACTGAAAATTTCTAAAGTAGGGCATTTCAAAACCAGACAACAATGGGAAATGTGTCTCCACCTGCAGTCCTCTACAATGCTGAGATGAATAATGGTATTATCTCAATACGTTGAACCATACTGATTGTTCAATTTAGAGACAATCACACAGTCTGTCACTTCTCCACTACTCGCCCCTCTGTCTAATTCCGTCCTAAACACACGCATGCATGTAGCAAAATAGGCCTTGTAGACTGACTGCGCTGTGTAAGGGTAGGATGGAGAATAAACTGGGCTCTTTTGCTGCTGAAGAATTGCACAAACACACACACATACACCGACATGCACCTGCACATATACACACACTGGCTTACACAAAGGCAGGGCTAGTATCCCCCTGAGCTTTCCCTACTGCTGCTTCTATGAAAAATTTAGACAGAAGTGATCTCATCGGCTATTTTGAGCCCATCTCTGACCTAGGAATGTTTTAAAGAGCTAGTATCTGGCTCTGCTTTTTGTGATGTTTGTCTTTAGGTTTGACAAGGCCCCAAAACTGTTTTGTGTTGGTGTGTACATAAAAACCCACTGTATGTTTGAGTGCCTCTTCTCCTTACAGTTTTACGATCTCCCTGCTGTGTTCAATACACAAAATTGCCTGTAACTTAGACTTCTCATTTCATCTCTCACTGTACTGAAACACATCTAGAATTGAATGCAGGCGATTTCACTCATCTTTATGTACATCTCCTTGCAACCACAAAATGGTGCATCTATTATATGAAAACAAACATTCTTTCATCCATCTGCAGGATCCTCAGTGTTTTGGCGAGATGGTTCTTTTATATTCCACACAGGAGACACACACACACTGTCATACAGTATAGTTTGTGAATTACAGACAGACACACACACACACACACATACACACACACACATGCACACACAAAAAAAAATCAATTGCTTTTGAGAGAACTCCATCAGCAAATTGAGTCAATTTCAGGTTTTTCTGTGCAGTCTCTGATACAAACACTCACCACAAACACTGGCATCCAATTTCATAGCAAGACTCAGGCTACTCTTGAGATGAATTGTGTGGGTCTGAAGTGTTGATGTTGGAGGCACAAGTCTGTCTGCTTGTACTTAGTGAGACCAGTGATAATGGGATGGGCTGCAATGAAATGATAAAAATGCGTGGGAAGATTCCACATGTGATATTACACATGTGACAATGATGAAACAACAAGTAACCAAACCGCAAAAAAGAAAAAAAAAATGTCTAAAGGTTGTTTCCCAGGGAAAATAAATAATGTGTGAATGGAACAAAAATCAGGAACAACTAAGAGTCAAATATTTCTCATCATCAGGTATCATCCTCTCTGACACTTGGAGTAGAAGATATTCAAAGCCCTTTTTAAAACATTACCCATTCAGCATTGTTCACGTGTAGAAATTCAACAGCCAAATACAGTGGAGAAGTATTCTGATTTTATCTTTTGGCCAACTGGGCCAGTGCAACATGATGTATACACAGTGACCAACCACTTAAGTATTGTACCACATTACAAAGCTGTTTTTGAACAAAGAGCTTATTTACAAATGCAGCAGACAGAGCAACTTTAGCATTCTTTTGGGGTCATGTTCATGGCCATCTGATAAATCAAAGCAAATATTCACTCTTCTTTTAGCTCTGTTTTGGTCTCTTGCAGTTCCTGAGGAAAACTCTGTCTTGTTGTTTAATGCCCCACTGTGTCCACAAGACAGATAAACTTGTCTTTCTGCTGTTTGGTGAGTGGCAGATAGCTTATCAGAGCATTTTCTCCCGAGACAAACCGCATGCCATGGACTAAAACAGGTTCAGGAGAGCAGAGGAAGTGAACCAAAACAGCAACGCTGATGACCTTGAAATGGAAATCAATGAGCTTAAAGATGCTAATATGCTAAAATGAGGAGCTAGGGAGGACTGCAGGGTGAGGAAGTAATTCCTTGCAATTTTGTAATTGCAAGTGACATCTTTTACACACTGTTAACAGGGCTGCACCAAATACTTTTATTATGAAATCATTTTCAGATTTAATGATTAACTGCTCAGGTTGACATATTCAAATGTGGTGTTTGTCCTGCAGTCCAAACGAAAACCAATAACTTGGTAAAAGAAATAATCAGATTTCTTGATGACTAATTTTCTGCCAAGTGACTTCTTTCACCTATAACAGCAGATTAAAAAAGTTCTAATCATATTGTATATTTATTAGATTGTTAAATCTATAAACATCTAAACATCATCTTTAAGTTGGTCAAATTTAACTACTTGTACAGAGCTGGGTAGTTTTACATAGGTACATCATATTTTAAAACTTTTTATATAACACTGAGGGGCAGAATAATTAGTAGAGCTGGCAAACAAATTCAATGCACAAAAAACATAAAGTAGGAGAACCTCTGAACTGCACCTTAGTACCGTGCTTGAGTAAATGTTAATCACTTTCCACTAGTGCCTGAATTATGTTTTCAAAGAGAGAGAGTTATAGTCCATTTGATCACAACCGAACACTCACAGCATCACATCCCATTAATGTAAGACAGATAGTATCTTTAATTATGCAGATTTCCTAAGACTATCTAATTACCTGGACAACTGCTCACATCTGCAAATTCATGTGAGATCCACAGAAGCTGTGAACTACTTGTCTTTCATTTAGCACCGTGGTTACAGTAACAAAATGCTCTGCAGCTCAGTTGACACTTTAGCCTCATCTTGATGAAGGTGACAGAAAATAAATAACAGCTACTCCAGATTTTTTAAAAAAAGGGAAGATCAAGATCAAGAAAGCCGTGCAGCTGGGCAGCTGTTTTCTCAGTAATACCAGATATACACAGGGCTAACAGCTATGACATGTTGTTTACTACATTTTTCACTGCAGGATAGGACTGGGCATAGCACATGATGCATCTGGTAAAATTCAACCAAGGTGAGAGGAGAAATTCAGCTGAAGCACCATCAGTTCAGTGAGTGAACATTTGAACACTGAGTTGACTTTACCATCAACATGAAATGACACAATGCAATGAGGCATAGAGCATGCATTCAAAAGGCAATCAAAAACAATATTTTTATTAGAAAGCTGTGCTATTATGACAGATCGCAGTGAGTTTAACCTAAAAGTGGAACATAGCTGGAGTCATCTGAGCGAGAGTAATAAATGACCTTGCTGATGACAGATGGCATGATTTAAATCACTGCCACAGCAGAGTGTAACTGTATGCATGTAAACATAAAGACCCTCAGCAAGTTCATGTATCAGAAATTAATCAGCTGTCTTGAATGAGAAACAATAGCCTCTCAAAATGTATTCTGAAAAAGTAGTTATTGCACAATGTGGACATATATAATGAGAGGATTACAGCTCCCTTCATTAAAGGATTATGCAACTAAAGCATAATTTCAACAAAGTTTTTCTATCGGTATTTAGTTTATGTCTAAAGTTTGTAAGCCAACATTTGTTGAGTGTCAAGTCAGCAGACTGCAATATCACACATTCACTAAAAGAAAAACACGGGAACAAAAAAACAGAACACTGATCTCATGTCCTATATTTATTATACTTATCATCATCTACCTCAAGCCTGAGGCAGTTCTGTGGAAGCTGCTCTCTTTTGGAAGGTGGAAAATAAGTCATGACATCTCCAACTATGCTGAGAGTGAGGTGACCCAAGCAGGAATAGCAAAAACAACCAGTATAAACAAGAGCAAAAGCACAACATGTTGCTTGTGGCGTTATGGGTTTGCCTAGGTAATTCACTGAGAATATAAAAAATATATAGAAATCCCTTACAATACTTATGCAACACCAAATGCAGTTCAAGAACAAGGTCAATGATGACCTCCACAATCTCACTTTTTGCCATTTTATTTCAATGTCAAACATGTTATCTGTAATCCATTTGTGTTGGGGAGACACCTGACCATCATGCAGCAAATATTATCTGTGTGTTTATTTTATTAAAAGAAATCTGACTGACCTGAGACCAAACAGTCAGAGCACCCTGACATTGAAATAAAAAATAATAATTTAAAAAAAAAATCAGAAAACTAGTGTGTCCTCCCAGAAGCAAATAACTGTCTCCTCTTGTGAACTCTTTGAAGTAACCCAGGTACAAAAAACAGCCACATACCTTAGAGGCCAAATTAACTTCAGCTAAAATTCAGGGTTTGTTATTCAGAGCCATGCCTTACCTTCACAGTAGGCATTATCATCTCGCAGTGGGCGGAAACCATCTTTACAAACACAGCAGTCTCCAGCCTCCAGGTTCACACAGTCAGAGTGCTCCACACAGCCGTGGCCCTCTGAGCAGAAGTCATGACCTGCAGGAGGCACGGTGTGAAAAAGGTTGAGACCCAGAGGAGAGAAGAGGAGAGGAGTGATGGAAGCATACAGGGCCAGTATTAAAGGTTATGTCATAGTAGCACAACCTTTTCTCACAGTGTCCGCCCTGTGGCTTTCTTCCCAAAAGTATTATTATTATCATTAATTTGTTATAATTTCTCACTATGACATATATATATATATGTATATATGACTTCATAATCATAAAAAAATCAAAAATATGCTTATAGTAAAGATATGTTTTAGCTAAAAGTACTAATAACCTAGAGTAGGCAAAATGTAAAAGGACCATGCTAATAATATATTTTAAAAAAAGTTTTAGCCCATTTGTTACAAGTCAGTCATACTTTGTATAATTGCTGTTTTTAGATTTGCTAGTTGATGGGCAACCATTGATTTCAATTCTTGCCCGGACAATAACAAAATCCTACAAAATCAATTTTCAGAGTAATATTTGTTGGCGAAAGGTAATCCATCAAAGTGAACATAACGTTGCTTTGGGCAGAGGCTGATTTGAAAACTCCAACTGGTTTGTGCATTTAATGATTTCCTTTTGTGGTGGAGTCATGCATCGAAATCAAGAGTAGAGGGCAAGCCGACAAACAATGAGTGCATAAAAACACTGCTAAAGGGATCATGTGAATATGGTAGTTCTTTACTTTGAAATCCTGTAGGATAGTGTAGCAAAAGAAAATCTCACAAAACAAATATTATATCAATCAGGAGTTGATTTTTGTAACAGCTGCATGGAATGTGTAAAGCCAATATAAGACCATGTGGTTTTGAAAAACTTAATCGAATCCCTAGAAATTTTTATTTGTATTTGTTTATTTTGCCTTGCAAATATTATTCCTTCATTTTTTTTGTCTATCTATGGAGTATATACAAATCTGGAAAAATAATGTCAAAATCATTATACCCCACAATAAAATGTATGGCAGGTGAAGCAGTATTCATGTAATATTTCTTTCATACCTTTGCAAACTTTGCAGCATCTGTCAGTCAAGGAGATCTGCTCCGACTGTGGACAGTTGAGTTCAGGACAAGGTTCACTGGGGCCCACGCGGTGCATGCTCCTGTCCTGTGATGGGCAGTGGCAAAATCCTCATCATCTACTGTCTGTCCATGTCCGCTTTGCCCCCTCCACTTGCAAAGGGCTTGAATGTAATTATTAAAGTCATTATTCATCTATTGTGTTTCCTCGCTCACTCTTCCACTCGGTGTGTTCATTACACACCAATTACTCATTGGTCAATAGCAGTGTTTTCCTAAACTACTTCTGGAAGAAAAAAATAACTTTTTCCTCTCTGCCCTGTTATCGTCAATGATTTGCATCATGATTCATGATGCATCTTTATTACACAAACAGTGAATCAATCTTCTGGATTATCCCTGCATGTGTGTTTAGTCAGACTGTAAAACCTGATTAGGGGGTTCCTTTCTCAGCATGCCTTTGGCAGGTCTCCCTAATGATCTCATCCATGACTGATACTAATTTAGAGTCATTAACACCAGACACAGTTGGACATAAACAATAGATCTTTTCCATTTATGTGTAGAGCACTAATATTTTACTAATCTTAAAACATTCCATCGACAGGACATCTTGCTGAGGTCTTATGACCCCTATTCATACATAGGTTGAATATGCTCAAAGAAAATAAACTTCCCCCTAAAAGTCCTTAAACTACTTTCCAAATAAGCCTTACCATCTCCATCTTGCCACCCATCTCCCAAAACCTGCAGCCAGCAGGCAGACATAAGATCAGAGGCGTGACAAGCAGCTGTCAGGGGAAGCCCACAGGAGTGTGCAGCACTGGGCTGACTGACAGCACTCCCCGTCCCCATTTCTTTGATCTGCCTGGGACTGCCAGTCATTTAACTGGAACTACAGATGGGCCAGGTGTGGGCATGCAAGCCAGACAGCTGTCTGAAAGTGCAGATTCTAATGGAGCTTTGCAGAATTCATAGATGAGCTCATTCATATGATAAAGTTGTGTGATTAAAAACTTCAGATCATTTCTTTGTGATTGATTGGGCCTGTCTGGCATAATGTCATCAAGTGAATTGCTCCCAAAAGTGAGTGACGCTCCCATCTGGTGTGCCAGGCAGACAAAAGCAAATACTCTGAATAATTGGGAAATTAATATGATTTGGGACCACAATGGTATCTGGTGATTGGTAGGGAACAATGGCTGTGGCACCCTGTGATTGACAGGTGCACCGTTTTGGCCTTCAAATGTAAACTCAATTAGTAGCATTCAGAGTGGACAGTCTTGGATTGCTGGCTCAACAACGCTTGATTTATCAACGCAGAGTCAGCCAAGGCTGCTGTGCAATGACTATTTAGTGAGCTGTCGCGTGCTGCAACGTGGAAATTTATAGAGCTGAACTGCTTGGTTACATGAGTTACTGTGGTGTCTCTTTCTGCAGCGAGGTTTGATAAAATCCTTTTCAATAAATATGTGTAAGTGTGTTTCTATGTGTGTGTGTGTGTGTGTGTGCGCACCTGGTATTACTTATATTGTGAGACCCAAAACCTCCTTACACAGACACATTGTGGGGAGTTGGTCAGTGGACCAGCATCTGGTCCTCACCATGTAAATGATTGAATTCCATGGTGATGACTTAGTGTAAGGTTAGTGAACGGTCTGGGTTAGGTTAAGGTTAAGGTGAGGGTTAATGTATAGTCCCAAATGTAAAGAAAATAAGTGTGTGTGTGTTGACATAACTTACTCTGCATTCAAACAACATGCACCTGCCAGAGGAGTCACGCACAGCCTTCTGATTCCCTTCCACCAACTCTCTTCCACCAAAGATGCAGAGAGCTGATAGAAGACACAAAAAACTTTATCAGCGTAGACACAAATACATAAAAATACACAGAAATGTACAACCTGTATTTCTGTTTTCTGGCTGTGGCTTATTTTGAATTCAACACTGAAAGAAATGATTGTCAAGATGTCTAAAGATAGGTGTTGCTGTAAGATGTTTAAGTACAATCTGTTGTTCTATAAATTCCCAGCATTTAACACTGTTTATTACTTTGTAAGCAAGTTATATCTTATTAGAATGGAAATAGCAGAAGTGTTTCACAACTGATATAAAAACACAGGCAAAACAATACTGTATTTACATTACTCTATCACTGCGCCTCATATGGTGTCTTCAAAAGAAACGTTATCAATTAATCAGAAACTAAGAAAAGCAGTACACGTTTGATTTTGTGGACATAAACACTGGCAAAACACAGGGAAACTTACATACATATTAATTTCATTTTATGTATATAATCTGTAATTTTCATCTTTTTTAAAAGATTTTGAAAAGCCATCAGGTAAATTAAGTCAAACCAAATCAAGCACATCAAATGCTACTCAGGACGTGATGAAGTATTAAACATATAAAGAGAGCAAGCATTAAGCCCTGCAACAATAACTAAAACCTGTTTTATAAAGTTCTTGAGGGTGCGAATCTTATCACATGGGCAGAAAGTGCGTGCTTGCTGAGCAGCTGGGGTCAGGCAGATTCAGACTGATACAAGAAAGAAATGATTGACACCAGTGGTCAGACCCTATCACAAAGCGGCGTATCATGAAAGTGAAGGACTTCTCAAACAGCTATTTGACGTTCTACTTGACAGACCATCAAAACAACAACAACAAAAAAAAAAAACAGACTCAGAGCTCCTCCCTGCAAGGCCTTGTGCAGTGAGATAAGGCTTTAATTTGGAGAGCGAATCATGTCTTTGTAGTGGGGGAAACTTGCAGCACTCATCTCTCTAAAGCTGGAGCATGCGTAATTAGCTGTGTGTTTCTCTATCATGTTGAGATAAGTGAGTATGGGGGTGTGAGTTTAAGATGATTACCTGCTACGTGTTTATATTTGTGCAACACGACACTAGATTTCTAATCATACTCTTAAACCCTTGTGTTGCAGCACTGAAGTTTAGATCAGTGGAAATGATGCCAACACAAGCTGATTAGAACCCAAAACTAATGGCTTACTAATGATGAACAGTTAAATCTTGTCTATTATTTGCCTTGCAAGAGGAGCAGGGCGCAATGGCAGCAGTGTGTGGGAGTGTGTGATGAAAAAGTTCTCAAATGAAGTCAGCTTGCACTAAATGTGGAGTGAGATTTGCGATATATACATATATATATATACACACACATAAAAGACATATGTAAAGTGAGATGCATTTTTTAACCATTCATATGGTATATAACCTTCTGTAAGTGACGGGTGAAAACATCAGTCCATTAGAAACAACCTTACACATGATTAATATTGAACTAAGCTACTAAGCTTCCTTAATGCACGTGCTAGATTTCATTCTTTACAGTGAGAGACAACACCTGGTACTTAAAGAAATGTGATGTATTTGCTTCTAAGTTTCATTTGGGTTAAAATCTGAGGAATGCTGGGGTGAGAAAAGCTAATATCCTCTGAAACCCATTTTTATTGAAGGGGAGCTGAGAGAATATGAGATGTAGAATGCTGTGGTGAGGAGGCTAATAGGAGTTCATTGCTGAACCCAGAGTCTTGTCGAAGAAAAACAGACTCTCTCTGTAGATATGTAATGAAACAGAATTATTTATCTAGAAAGAACATATCAGTGCTCAGAAAGTTATAAAATGGACACTTAGGAAGACACTATTACCAGCGAGAGTGTGCATCATTTCAGGCATTTAACATTTCTTTCTTCTTCACTTTTCTCAATATGCCTGCTATTAATAGGAACTACTTTACATCACAAGCAGAAATCCCAGATTTTATGGCTCAAGTCTGTTTGATTGGTGGTCATCTGCGTTTTGAAGCCAGCTAGTGAATAACTGATTGGTCCATGTATATTCAAAAGGATGGACCCATCTCAAGAGCCATGTTAGGAGGTAGCTTAGCAACACAGCAAAGCCCTGGTCAATTGTCAGGCAGCCCTTGTGGAGGTGTGATTTGTACTCTAAATCTGGTAGTGGATTGAGTTTTTTTTTTTTTTTGTTGTTGTTGTTGTGTGTGTGTGTGTTTGTACTCAATTGTGTTCATGATTGTATGAGTGTAGAAGGGTGACGAGGTTAAGGGTACTCCACTCACGCTGGCACTCCTTGCAGCAGGCACCCTTTACGTAGGCAGGCGCTGTGCCTGCTGGGCACTGAGGGGGAGGGCAGGAGATGGCCTCACATTGCACCGTGCCATTCTGGTGGAGACAGAAACACATGTTGTTGAAATTGACTACTGCAGGCCAACCAATACTGGATGTCTCAGGCCAATACTCACAGTATATTCAGTATATCTATATGAATGTAAATGTGAACATGAATATGCTATATGAACAGTTTTCTGCAAATGTTCCATTTTTTCATAGACTCATAAACAAACACTTATGTTAATGACCTCTTGAAGTTGGTAATTACAGAACTGTGACAACAATATATAATAAGCAAGACATTTTACTGTTAAAAATAAACCTGTCAGTGCTCCTTTGGTTAACAAACCATAATGAATTTCTTGTTACTTATTGCCCAACATACAGACCAAGACTGATAATATCTATGATACTCGTACAAAAATGGTGTTTTCAGTAGTAAATCTATATTTTTATTTCTTTTATTATTTTTATTTAAATTTTTATTTTTATTAGCAACAATTAAACCTCCATCTACCGAGGAAGATCACAAGATGTCTTCAGTATTTATTATGTGAAAACAATATGGCCCCTCTATCCCTAATACTTGCCCCTTACCTATCTTCAATTCACCTATGTCATTTTTTAAAAAATATTCGGGAAGAGAAAAATCAGATATGCTTACTATACCAGGAGATCAGTGCTTCAAATCTATTTACAATTTACAGTAGATTTCCACACTAATCAGTACATGTAATATATGTAAATGCTATCCGCTTTTCTCCGGCTGTGCCTGTGATTAACATTGCTTCCACGGATGAAAGCTCTGTGACAGCAACATCTATGAACCTGATCCACATAATTGATAACATCTTAATGCATGACCTTTAAAATTTAAAGGCCACAGCTAATTGCCACACATAAGGTAAGGAACATATTCCACCTAATTCCTTAATTGCAGTCCAGGAATGTCAACACACCGTTTCTGGTGAATGTAGTGATTTCATTGGATGAGTGGGCAGAACAAATCCCTGATGATGATTATCATCTGTCAAGAGCAATTAGGTATGGTGCACTGAGAGATATGTGATTTTCTATTTTTTGCATGCTGGGTATTGCTGTGCAAAGGAATCTCATTGGCTGGTTGTTCCAAAGCTGGGTGGACTGACAGGGGGTGAAATCTCTTTGGCGATGTGGTACAAGCCCCAGATCTCCAATCGTTTCTAATTCTCTTCTTGGAAATTATTCACACTTTATGCAGCACAAAGTAGACACTTGAGAAAATCAAGCATTACTAAGCACTGTTGTTGTTGTGTCTAATCCTGAGTAGTGTGGAGGTTTTCAATACAGTTTCTTTTCTTGAAAAGAAATGGGGCAACCCTCCTCAATACAAGGGAATAATGAAAATACAAGACAATGAGGCCCCTGCACTCTGTACCTCATTCCCACCCAAACACACACACTTGATGAACAGGGCAACAAAAGCCTACACCTACAATGAAATCAGTAAACATTTATGTACATGCAGACACTCATATACACATACAACCTGATGCATGAACACATACAGTACACAGCAATACAGACATGATGAAATCCATGTTCTGTCCCTGACACACATGCACCCAAACACGCAAGCACACACACATTTAACCATCCATATCTATTTTATGACACACTCACATTCCTGTAAATGCTGTATGTGTTTGTATGGTTGTACATACACAATTAAAATTAAATGCCCTCTCTTGCACTTTATTAGTCTAACATACACTCCCATGTGCCCAGTGTACACACACATACACACACACAGTTGAGCTCTCGCGTGTTGATTCCCACCGTGCATGTGCAGTTCCTGCAGCCATCTGTCCAGCCCTCGTCCTCCCTGTAGACGACTCCCTTGACGCTGCAGGTTCTCTCACAATAGCAGCCATCCAGCCCATTCATCTTCTCCTCCGCCCTGGACAGCTGCACCACCAAAGAACAAAAGGCAAGAAAGACAGAAGATAAAAATCAGCCACAGCCTGTGTCTATATTCACTTGTAGAAAGCAGAGTGTCAAAACCAAACCACTGGCATCACAAAGGTAAGTCATTAGACATCATTAACACCTTTTAGACCCAAAGTCTGCATGAAAGCAGAAAAGATATCAGTGTTAATATGGTCCAGACCTGTTGCAGTGAATAACAATGAGACACATGTTGACAAGTGGAAATTTTATGCTATAGCATAATTTGGAATTGTAATTCAAAATAATAATTATTGTTTTTAAGCTAATTCTTATTGACTAAAAGTCAAATGAATATCCATTGTAACGCATCACATTACCTTGCTCGATGTTTTAGCAAGGATATCCTGCAGTTCCATGATTTTCTGCACAAGTCCGTGGAAATCATTGCAGGTTGGGCATGCTGAGATATAAAAGATGATACTTTATAATTTCACACATGAAATAAAGTTTCCTATTACTATAATGATATATAGTAATTGCAAATTAAGACTGCTATAATTAGAGATGGAAATTGTGCATCTAAATATTAATAAATGTTTTACACTCTATATTAAATACATATATATATTAACTTGGGAAAATATGATTTAAATGCAAGGATTTAACTTACTTATTTACTTTATGTGACAATCATAAATTACATTTTTTCTGAAATGTCTCTCTCCATTTCCTACTATTCAAATATACTCTGAGGTATCCTTTTTGAAAGGACTTCCTTTGCTGTAAAGTGCAGCTTTCCTCTGAAAAATTTTGGAGATGTGACATAAATGATCTATGTAAAAATCAATGCTTGTATTTCCTCTGTTTTGTGAATCATCTCTTAAATTGTGTACACAAGGATGGTTCCTCCTACAGCCTCCTTCTATCATTATATTTACACAGAAATCATAGAACCTCCAGACTGATTTATACATGTCTAAATCCCCCTCACACCTGACGTGAATTCAAAAGTAACTTCAGTGAAAGCATTTTGCTGAAGTCTGACACAAAAAAGCAATTCCACTCTCACAGATAGAGCCAGGGAATCCATTTTACAGGGAGACTGACTAGTTGTACAATATTTTAATACCCAATATTTTATGGAGGAAAAATCAGTTTCTCAATTGTTAAACTGTGTTAATTCGGTATAAGGTTTAAAGAATATAAATAAAGAACAAAGTGAAATCAAGTGCCTGGCAAAATAAATCCCAGAGGTCATTTAAATTAAACAGCTTCATTAATGTTAAGCACTCACTTCTGTTAAGGTCTGGACACTGTGAGATGTAACCCTGTGGCATCACCAGGATCTCCACATCCTGCATCACTCCCTGCACACACAGACACACAACAAAGTTGATTGAGTAACAACATGCAGAAAGCAGACAGGCAATAACCACATGATGAAGTATGTTCATGTGTAGTACTGTAGATAAGGAACTAGAGGCACTGTGGTCGCTAAGTATGTTCATGGTGCATTTTCCGTACAAGATAACGTGGAACCTAAGTATGCACAAGGCATCCAAACACAAAACAAACAGCTGTGTTTATGAGAGCTTTGGTTACTGCTGCAATCATAAAACTGATCGCAGTAAAACAGCAGTAAATCTGAGAGTAGGCACAAATGTATTTTTCAATCTGGAGAGTAAGAAACAGAGAAGTTAGTTGTGAGATAACATGTTTGCTAGGTTGTCGCTCGGGTGAATCATCTCATAACAAGCCACCAACAGGAAGTTAAGTGAACCAATGATGTGGGAGTGTTAGTAGGCAGATGGAATTTTTATTTTTCCTTCCAATCTCCTCTGATAAGTATAAATAGGAGATACAGACTCAATTTAATTCATAAGTCCCAATTGATAGCCTTTCGTCCGTTGCCCAAACACATACATACACACATAGATATTCTGTCGTCATGGCAACCTGGCCTATTTCATTCTTTGAGTGCATTTACTTCCCTTACAGAAGTGAAGCAGTGCAACTTAGGAGAAATTGTTTTTTAAATTGTCTTGCCACTTCAATTTACTGGCCATAATTTTCAAATCCTGCAGAAATGATTTTCTAATTTTTTTTATGGCAATGTGCTGAATTGGAAGCAAATAGGAGTTGTGTCTATCAAACCTGCAATCAAACTATAAAACTCTATGTTCACCTGGAGTCGTTGCATACATTTCCCATTCTATACACTTTATCTGTACTGTAATTACTACTGCACTATTACTACTTCGGTTTTATTAATCTTTGTCATTAAAGTGACAGTCAAATGATAGTTACCATCTTGGTTTTCACTAGTATGAAGGATATCAGATTGGTTTATTTACAAGCAGGCTTTAACTCAAATTTTTATGTTTTGATTTTATTGTTCAAAAAGCATAGTTTGGTGAATCTAGCATGACACTGAACTGCAGAAATTTTATCAAGGTAATGGATGCAAAAATATCTTTTCTTTTTTCCCTGGGAGAAAATTTCTGACATAT
Source organism: Mastacembelus armatus (assembly GCF_900324485.2). NCBI lineage: Eukaryota > Metazoa > Chordata > Actinopteri > Synbranchiformes > Mastacembelidae > Mastacembelus > Mastacembelus armatus. Next base: position 6,473,131 of record NC_046638.1, on the reverse strand, counting down.
TTCTGGCATAAACTAATAAACAATTAGAGAAATATGATTTTAAATTTAAAAAATTATTTTTTTATTTTGCTGTCTTTACACAGAGCCTGTGTCGTGATGTAGCACAATTAAAACAACCAGTTGCCAGGCTTTGCTTTGCACCTTCTGGCTAGTGAAAAAAGAGACACTTTAAATTTTAAACTCATTCCTCTGTGTCAGCGACACCCTGTTTACTGTGCAGCATGCATGAAGTAACACGTGGGACGTTGATGGTTGTCCCATCTGTACCGGAAATGTGAATTTGTGAAAAACAGCAAGTGGGAGAGTCAGGGTTGAAACACTTCTGTTGCTGTTGTATTCCTTTTCTACAAAATGCAAACCATCATTAGAAGATACTGTATATCCTGCCAGGCTAAGAAATACCTTTAGAATGAAGCATGACTGAAATAAAAGCAGATTTGCATGTCTCTATAGCTCCTGTTTGCTGTTACATTTAGAAAAGCCTGAATTAAAAGCAATTTTTTTTCAAGCCTTTTAAATAAGGATGTATGACAACCTGCTATATTATTACACAAATCAACTACGAATGGCATAACACTGATTGAATAAAAAATGTGCCAGTAGATACTTTAGGATAGATGTAGCTATCTTACAATGTTTGCAGATGATATTTAGTGTATTATACAGCAGAGGTGCAGATATGCTCATTCTGATTAAAGTCTTTACTATTGCTGCTAGGGCTGTAATTTTCTCATCTTCGGCTGATGTCCACATACAGTACAGTCACTGGCTGTTTCTGGGTAAATGTACTAATGAAGCAGTGTGTTTTAAAAGCCCTTCCTAGCAACTAATCAAATCTTCAGAGAGTGGTGAGAAGAGATGCTTGACTAGATTAGTGGGTGACCTCCAAGGTTTCTTTCATCTACCAATTAACACAAAAGATATTCAACAGCCAGGACACAATCTTTAAAGAATTAACAGACGCATACACACAGCAACACCATCGAATACAGAGTCAGTCACTGGCAGACTGATTAAAATAGTTGGATGACATTTTGCCCACATATGTCTCCCCAGGTAGGAAATTCAGGAGTGCAGTCCAGTCTGAGAGAGGCAATGTATGTGTCCCTGTCTGATAAACAATACTATAGACTGAGTTTAATGAGCATAGTCCAGAGGCTATTTAATGATTCCTCCCAAATCGGCGTTGTGGGGGTTGCTGAGATAATTGCACTGGGCTTAGCTGCAGACTAAGCGAAAGGGAACAAACAGCGACAAAAAAGTCAGTTTATAGAGTAGGCAGAGCAACCTTCAAATTAAAACGGTGAAGCCTTGAGAAATTCAAAGAATTAAATCCAGCAGCTATAATAAATAAAACCAAACAAGCCAAACAAAGATGAAGAAAATACTGCATACACCAAGACTGAGTATGGGGTGAAAAGTAAGCAAAAGCTGAGCTAAATTACTTGTACTTGCTATTCTGAATCATTTGTCACTGCACAGATTGAGCCTTTGCATAGCAGGTTTTACCTTGAAGAAGCCATGAGCAGCATTTCTCTGTCCCAGCCAGAAGGAAGCATCCTCAGGTATGTCCATATAGGGGGCTTCCACCACTCGCTCATAGATCCTGCAAAACACACACAGAATAGTTGCAGACTAATAGCTGCAAGTTATTAGTTCTGTTTGGGTCTTTTCCATTAACGTTCTCAATTACTCATCTTTTTTGACCAATTTAGAAGAACTATTGCTCCCACACTGTAGGCCTTGCCCTGTTAAATCCTTGTGTTAACTTCTCTGAGGAGGGTATAGAAATCCACGTGCTTTCTGTGATGCACATGGTGTCACCATCTGTTTCTTTTATTGTGCCAAGGAGGATCCTCGTGCATCAAGTGTAACACTCCTTTCATGCAGCAGAAGCATGTATAATACAGGTTTGTCTACTTGAGGTGCACTCGACCCACGCTGGACCTTTTCATATGAAGCAGGTGACAGAGGCTAATCTCTGGATGTCAGCAGACACTACACTACGCTACCCTTAACTCCTAAGCAAAATCAATACACTATATTACACTGAGTAATTATCAATTTCACCTTTGTCTTTAAGTCCATACAAATTCTCTCATTCGCCCACACATGCACACTTGCTGTTTCTCTCTTCTGCTCTCCCTCCCTCTCTCTCTCACTCGCGCTCGCTCTCTCTCTCCTTTTGGGGAGTTGGTAAGATGTTTAAACTTTGATATCATAAAAATAGCTTTCTATTCCTGACAGAAAGGCCAGTTCACCAAAGCTGGGCAGGCTCCAACCCTCATTAAACTCTGACTGAGAGGAAGGTTGCCTGACCCTATCTCATAGACCGCCAGGGTCTAAAACATTTTGTGCAACTATATAAATCTGAAGTCTAAGTAATGGTTTTATCAGAGTGTTACAGTCATGTGCCCATCTACTGTTTAGGTGTACTGTGTTTCCTACTGCAACTTTTCCATCTACAATTTGTGAACTTGTTGAGCAAAAACTCTTTTATGAAAGGAGACGCTCTGTGGTAGTTTAGAGTGGAATGAATTGATCCAACCTTTTCTCTCCTGGTAACAATTTTGATCTCTATAGTATCTTATGATTATGAATACCAAGCCATTACCCATGCCTCCTTTTTCCTAAATTTAAATCTGTATCTCACACTGCTCACTGAAATTATTTTTACATAAGGTAGTATAGTGGGAGGTGTTGCTGTGGTACAAAAACTGACTTCTGGCTTGCTCTAACTGAATGAATAGTGGAAAACTGATTTAATATAGATCAGTCATGTTATAGCAAATATCGATATGTTGGATTGGCGTATTTCCAATAAGTGTAACAATTAAAACATTTAATAAATTCTGTGTCCAATTTTGACATCTTTGATGTGTAATCTTTGTTGTGAAAGCTTATATATATTAATTCTCAGCATCTTACCTGTTGCAGTCAACATGTAGTATGACATGAGAGGCACTGATAGCCACAGAGACCTTGTGCCACTGGTCATCAGCCAGGCTGTAAGGAAACACCTCAGTATGGGCCTGTTGGCCTTTCGTACGATAGTGAAGACGCACCTCGCTGCGTTGGCCACTGCTCTCCAGCTCCAGGAACCTGCCAAATAGAAGTACCAGAGAACTGCTTTATTGACAGGTTATGTGAGTACAGTGCATTCCCTGTAATGTACAGTGTGGCGCATTACAGAAAGGGAATCCTTATTTTCTACTGGCACACAAACCTGCATACATCACTACAATGACTAAACTCGGGGCTCCTCTTAAAACAGTGCACGTCACTCATTTCCAAGCAGTGCACTCACATCTCCACAGATTTGCAGCACCGTTTAGAATTTAATCACATCAGTAGTCAACCATAATGGTACTTACTATATGGCTGTTAAGTGCAACATCAGCAAATACAACAGTCTTACATGTAGAGGTATAAATCTTTACACTCGGGTATTAGTATTCTAGCAGAATCCTGTTCTCACCACTGAGATCCACCCAGCATAGTGACACTAATGGAAAGAGCTGCCAATACATGTTCATCACCTCTGCCTTTAAAGTCACACTTGTGTAAAATAGACTCCTTCACTGGAAACATTATTCAAAAGAAAAACAGACATTCATGCAAGTGCAGCAATGGAATTGATTCAATCTGCAACCCCATCTAATAGATTTACTCTCTCCCAGCCATGCATGCACATTCATCCTGGCTCTGTAAATGCAATAGCTAACACTTCTGACATTGAATTAGTCCTTGACATGTTTCCAAATGAAACCATGCAGTGTTGCTTTGCTGTATATGAATGTCTGGGAAAGCTAATCAGCAGTGGGGAAAGTCATTAACATCCCTGTGAGCTCCCATTTCAGGACTGACTTTAATGTACAAACTGTTCAATCAACGCATTACGTGGAATTCAGATTGCTGTTCTGATCATCCAATGGCTCAGCTACCACAAACTAATGGAAAACATTAGCATGCTAACTGCAGATAGTGTCTCATCAATTTTCAATCCACGATTACAGACTCAATGTTTGGATCGTTGATGGACTGTGAATAATACATTGGCATACAGTGATTTGCTTTGTTTACTCAACTGATGTGTAAAACATTTAAATGCTTATCAAACACAAATATTCATATTTCAATAAACACATTACAAACTGCTGATATGTGTGGTACCAAATTTAGAAAAGAACAAATTATGATTTATCAGGGCTAACAGCTTTGCTATACTCCACGAGGCATTGCTGACACTGCTAAAACATGCATCTCAAATTAACTTCAAAATACATATGCTTTTTTAAAATATGCATATTAACATATTGAGTGTTACAGATCAATCAAGCATATAGAAAATAAAATTTTGAAATTTGAATAGACGGTGTGTGTTAATACTGTCTGCCCTTTTTTTTAAAGTGATAATGTGTAAATGATCATACCTGTGCTCGGAATGGTGGATAGAGAGGATAACCCCAGAGTTGAGGTGATCCTGTTTGAGGGTCACCAGCACAGTAAACTCATTCTTGCCTCTCAACTTCTGCACCATTTGTTCTGAGACCTCAGTAGGAGCTTTCACTGCCCTGGAGGACCCTGAATGAAGAGAGAAATATTAAACAACATTTAAATATTCAAATATCAAATAATGTTTAACACTGTAAATATAAGACCTTTTGCTAAATATTTTGACAATAGGACATTGCTACTGAAAGTTGTTTTGCTGTCAAGGACTTACATGCGAAAGCTGTAATTAAACACATTACAGCAGAGTAAGTGTGTGTATTTTATATAAGAAAAATAGTCACATGCTGTGTGACAGAATTACAATCAAAATCAAGAATCATTCATTTCCTATAGTCTATGGGAATTGAATAATATTGGCCTTTCTATAGTCACCCAACTTATGTCTGAAATGGAAACATTATTGTTAATGATATATTAGAATTTAACTTAGCGATGTTAAAACATGCTGTATCTAAATGACAATCAATAGTGACACTTTAAAGCTGGATAAAAGCTGGAAACAGGAAAATTAGCTGTACAAAGCTACAGAAGTTTCAGTTGGGATTTCACAACGATGCTCTAAATATTTCATGTAATCACAGAGTCTCTGGATGAATTTGAATTCATGAATGAAAACATTAAGCCCAATTAACTCACTTACCGGTAGAAAAAAAAATGCAATGAAAATATTTTGTTTCATATTTCCTTGTCTATCTATGTCACTTCACTCACACATTGTCGAGTAGAGCTGTTGAGTGCATTTTATTCAGTCTGACACATTGCCTAGTCAGTCTGATCTCAGACTTGTTTACATAGTTAGATCAACCTAGTCAGGACATGGACCCTAAAACAAATATTGAAGTCCTCCCCTTGCTACCATCATTAGATTACCACTTAATGCTACCAAATATTATGCCAAACATATAGTATGTTAGCCCCCACATAAAGCAGGTCGGTAGATCAAAATCTTTCTCCTTGGAACAATTTAGGATGTAAAGATATGAATCTGAGGATTTCTGGGGGAGTGGACGCTTAATGATGCTGGTGTGGATGCAAATCTGAAGATTTGGGGTGCTGGTGTGGACAGGAGGGCATTTTCTGTTGTTAGCTCGTAAGATACTCTTGCCATCAGCGTGCCCTCTTCTTCTCCAGCTCTACACAGGCATCTCTGCCAGTTTAATGGAAGCATCAATAAATTATGACGTTTCTCAGAAGCAATCACATCAAAGAGTTCTTTTCCAGTTTCGGGATACATGCAGGATGCCCTGGCACACTTAAGCACTCCAGGAAGCTAGCATGGCAGCTTTTCCTCAGTGTATTAACATTACTTCCAGCTGCTGGCACTAGCCAATTAACACAATGCAATGTGAAACACCACGATGGAAACTGGTGTACTCACTGCTTATACTGGATACAGTGAAAGCATGCTGAGAGGAGGAGTCTGTTTTCATACTTCTCCCCTTATGTGCACTTACTGTACTAGCATTAGCTTTTTAAGCCCATCAGTAACATATTTCAGTCTAAACAGAACTGCTCACTACATTTGTTGCTGAGATAAAGCAAAAACGCACAGGACAGTCAAATGCGTTTTGCATTGCAGAGGAGTATCATTCCAGTGGCCTTAGCTGAGGTGAGACAGATGGTCCAGTGACTGCAACAGTTTTCCCTCACAGTAATCTGCTGCCATCAACAGATCCCACTTTACAACCAAATCCAAATGACCACTGTTGACAACCATTTCTGAATTGAATGGAAATAATTTTGTTCTCAAAACCACCTTAAAATGTCTATGACAATCTGCACTGGTCAGTTTTTCCCCCCATGCCCTATGTTCGACAGAGAGTATTATGACATTTCAATCATAAGTAAAACAGAGCACAGTGGGGGCAGGTGTCAGGGTGGGGCCCAAACTGAAAGAAGGCTGATGAGGCATGGGGGATGGTGAGGCTTGAGGAACCTCTACCACTGAGCTGATCCAAATATTGGTAGCAATGAGCTCTTTATAGTCTGAGGGGAAGGGTTGCTTCAAATGGGACTGTGGGAATTTGGAGGTGGTGAAACTGGTCTGTTGAGTTGTGTGTATGAACAGCATGATGATCTCACACATACATGAAAAAGAAGTGGATGAGTATGTTCTGTGACAAGAAGCTTTCCCTTCTGCCAAATTAGTGTGGCCCTGCTGAGGGGGTCTTTGGTCGATTATCTATTGGCAGGCGTCTCAATGGGGCAGCCACCTGCTACTAACGACCACTCTGATATGAAATACTGACACAAAATAGCTTGAAAATGATGATCTAGCATAAAATTCAGATCAGCACGTTTTTCATTGCAATAACACGGTTCTTCTCATCTAGCCTAGCTGTCCACACTTCATGAGGACCAACTAATGGTGAGAAACCTGTTTTTTTCAGACATGCAGACTTTTCTTAACTGACTAAATATCTCCAAAAGCCTTAGACTCAATAGCATCGCTAGGAAGCACAGCTTTGGGCTACAGCCTAATCTTATCTCCTGGGTACATTGTGCTTTAGTGGTTACGATTTCCATCCCTCACTTTTAATCTTAAACTGTCTAATGTGGTCTTATTTTGTCTGACACCTGGTACACAGACAGCCGTAACACCCTCACAGCCCTATCACAGTATTCTCATGTAAATATACTCGCAGGGATGCACCAATAACTTTCTCACACATTTAGCATTTAGAACAGGTGCCCTGCAGTTTGAAAGACCTAATGCACCCAGCTATGCCACAATCCTTTGCTCACAGACTTCTCTCTCTTCTAGCTGTATTTTACTACTGTTTAAAATGGAAAGAGGTAGAGTTTCTTATATTTTCCACAAAAAAAAGAACATGCCCCGAAGGACAGGCAGCAGTATATTTTTATGTTCATTACAGGTTTGGTTTCTAATTTAATTATTTCCCAGAGGAAACTGTGACTAAAAACAGTATTACTGATATTAGATATAAGGATCATAGCCATTTTGTATGTGAATAATGAGGACTTTCATTCTTTGGTCTCTAGTGGATTGCCAGAACAAAATAACACCTCCTACATCTTTGCAACAACTCTTCAACAACATCTTGCAAATAAGCCATATATCCACCAGTTAAGAGTGAGTGAGCCATGAGATGCACTAAACACATAGAGCCAAGAGGGGTCAGAATAAACACTGTGATCCAATCAGCAGAGGAGGAACACTAGAATAAACCAAGTAAAAATGTACTGTTTTCTTATTGCATAATGTTTTTGAGAAATGACAGCACAAACTTCAAACAACACATTTTATCTGCCGTCCTGAGCAAAAAGGGATATGTGTGGGAGGGTTAGGCAAAAGAATATCTCTCCAGAGGGATTAGAATAATGATAAACTCTCCACTGGCAACAGACTCCAAACCATTCATTACTGTCAACACACACACACACATTTATGTATGTGAACACAAGCACACACACATAGACATACAGGTGTAGCCAACAACATGTACAGACATGCAGAAAAACATTTTGGCTCCACAGAAACATTGAGTCAATGCAAAGAAATAGACTGTAGAAACACTGACAACCATAAAGATGAATCCATACATACACACACATAAATACACAGAACAACACATAGATACAGAGAATATCCGCACAAAAGCTGGTCAGTACAGCTCCTGAATATTCCACCGTGCTCAGTCAATCTGCGTTCAGCGGCCCGTCTCCCCCCACCGTGTCTCCACTCTCCTGGAACAAATACTAACCCGAGCCAAGGGCACCTCCAGGGATGCTTTGGGCAGCAATTTCTGCCCAATTCTTAGGTCGCCTCCTCAGTGACTGCCTGTTTGACATTCACACATGTACAGAACTAATGACAGCCTTCCAGCCACCCAACTGTATAACTGCCCAAGGGGGAGAGAAATCTCTCTCTCCATGGTCACCAGTGCTTCTGTGTAGAACGTAGGAACAGGTTCACCTCAGAAGACAGGAGACAGGAGAATCCAAACAGACTTCGAGGACAAGGAGTTGGGGATAATGTCAGTCAACAGTCAAACAGCTGGGTGACTTTTTCAGTAACAAAACAGGGCACGGCAAAAACTACATCATATATCAAAGGAAGGAGGGCAGGATAATCTCATATTTAGATATAAAATCCAGATGGACTGGATTATCTAGTGGTGATTAAGCAAATCTATCTGACTTAATTCAGGCAAATGCCACTTGATTTATTTTGAGTTGATAAAAATCAGAATCATTTTTTCTGAAAATGTGTCTTCGCCTAATGAAATAAGACAGAATAAAGCCGTATGTTCTGTTTGATCTGAGAGGATTCTTAATACCTTGTGATTATTATAGCTTCCTGGTTAATCAGGCTTTTTTCAAATACTGTATTTACATAGCATATGTATATTGAAACAATTATTCCTCTCTAAATTATTCCAGTAGCAGCCCAAAATCTCCCATTCTTGTTAAAGGCATTTTTTTAAGTTTAGCTTAAACTAATGTGACACTTCCTTAGTCTCAGTTAGACAAATCAGTTGGGTATTTTCTAAACCTTCCATCTTTTTATCACCAAATTCCCACTGTGTTACCATCCCTTTGCTGCAGCTCAGCAAGTAAATACTGTCTGTACAAGTAAAAAGAATAGATTTCATACTAAAATGTCTAAACTCTGGAAGAAACCCCAGCTGAGTTAACTGATCCAGAATGCAGAAGTCTGCATCAGCCAAACTTTGGAGTATATTTTCAAACAAATTTAGGTCTGTTGATTTTGCTCCCTCTATGTTAAACTAAACTGTTAAAGAGATGCCAGATTAGAAAATGTGAGCCTATCCATTTAAACACTTAACCAACCATCCGGGTGAAAAACTATTGTCTTTAAAGTCCTGGTTAACAACATTAAGTCCAATACGAAGCTGAATTGAAAGAAAATTGAGCACCTTAACTTGGACTTCATTGCTTACAACTAACTAAAAATGCTTAAATCTTGAATAGTTTTACAAACTAAGGTCAACACAGCCTGTTGTTTTGGAGTGGGAAGTCTAGGAATCTGTCTCTCTGCATTAAGTAATATTTAACTTCTTTCGAATAAGCAATGCATTTGCAGTTTACATTGCCTGCATAGTTTAAGCTGCAATAAAACAGATGCAAGGTGCAGGTGAAGTAAACAAACCACAGAAGTTTAGAATGAAAGCTACACTAACCTATTTTGTCAGTGATAATTACTTTATTGATTAATGTAAGCAAATTCCCATTTGGTTTTCTTGTCTTTCCAGTCTAGGGTTAGCTACAGAACAACACGGAACCTGCTCAGTGCCAGTCAGCACAGTACAGACAATGCTCGCCTATACAGTGACTTAAACCTGGCTACAGTTGAAAGACAATTTTTCTTTCCCAGGCACTACATTACAACTTTACACAGCATAGCACAGTACTTCAGTGTTTTGTAGTTAGAAGTAGCTGGCAGATATAGCCCCTATGCTGAAAACAAAAGACTGATAATCCTATTTAAACACTTATCTACATGCATATCAAGGTAGGAAAACTCACATTCACACATAGTCCCTCTGTTCTCCTCCTCCTTCACACATGCACACACTTCAGTGTCACTGCATTTTAAATGAGACTCTTCCATCGTGTTACACAGTCTGGGATGTAATCACCAAAACATACACAGAAACACCTCACTGGCTGTGTTTAAAGTCTTGAGCAAGAACATGGTTTTGAGACAAACAGGACACACACACAGACACAATTAGAGGGGACTCTTGCACAGCAGCTGAAATGATGCTTCTAGCAACTGTGTTTGCACTTTGAATGAGTTTGGTCCATATGCTTGTAGCCATAGAGGGAGAGAGTGTGGGTGTATGTGTGTTGGGGGAAGGGAGTGCTTCTGGGTGTGGCCACTGTGTATGTTTGGAGACAGATATGAAGATGTCTAGATATTAAAAAGTGTGGGGGAAGTGCTAATGATGATGATTTTGCATTGTCGCTGAGCATCACCTGGCATCAGGACATGGGAGGAGCGTAGCCCGGAGGCTTTTCTTCTCCTTTATTATGCCTGTCCCTGAGGTCCACCTCTCCTAATGCCATGCAATGTAGCGTTGACAGCTACCTTCAAAAGCATCAGCAGGTGTATGCTAAATACTCTTCTTTCTCTCGAAGATACAAAAAAAAAAAAAACATACTTTGGCAGAAATACAAAGATATAGTGAACACCAATGTGCACACCACAATTGCTTATCCACACACATTCACACATACATATATTTATACTGTGAATTATGCTCTTCATCTGCTCCTTCTCTTTCAGCAGCTTCCCCCTCCTCCTGCCTCCACCCAGCACCCAGAGATAACAGCCTTCCCTTCAGGCAGGCAGGCAGTGAAGGGGACTGCCATGGATATGTTCTGCCTGCTATCTAATGAGCGTCGGAATGTCACTGTGGGCCTGTCGGCTGGTCCCAGCCAGCCGAGCATACATACATGTGGAATCAGCGCAGTCTATCAAACAGCTGGCAGACAGCTCTGCTCCCCATTTCTCTTTACTTCTTCCTTTCTCATTCTCTACCTATCTCTCTTTCTACCTCCCTCACTCTCTTTGCACTTCTACAATACTCTGTGTGCAACTGCCTGTCTATTTATGATCACAAACAAGCAGTGGCCCAGGCCTGCTTTGCCAGTACGCCTCTCCAAGCCTCCCCCATTACTGACCTAACGTAGACATCCCAAGTGAAGGATGGATGCAAGCGCTCCCATAAATAACATTCCACCTGCTTCCCCCTGGGTAACTGAATATACTTAATGCAGAGAAATAAGCGTGTGTAAAGACAGAGAGGTGCCATTTGTAGAGCAGTTATGTTTTTCATTTTGTGACAAAAGCTGTGGGAGCTCCTTCCTCTAAGTGTCTTTGTCTCGCTTATTCTCTCTCTCTCCAACTCTTCCTTGTTGTCTCTCTCCCACCCTCCCACTACCTGCCTGGATAAAGCACTTCTGAGTGTTGTCTACACAGAGGACATCAAATGGCCTGCCTTCACAGAGATGCTGGAGTTGCTGCTCCATGCAGAAGTGCTGCTGTCTCAGCGGCTGCGCAGGAAGATTAGAAGATATCAGCAAGGAGGGGGGAAGAAGAGAAATGTCGACAAATGACTGTGACGTTTCTCTGTCCCAGCAAAACAGCATTGTAACTTTAGTATACTGTGAGATCCATGTTGAGATCCACCATCTGAAGATTTGAATGGCTATGGCTACATTGTTGGTTTTACCACTGATCTGGTTGCCAAATGCAATTTCCTCTCTTGATACTTTTGGCTGGGTTATGACAGACATCTCCATCCCTGTGATGGGGCTGTTAACAGTCTCATTTGGATTGTAATGACTGCCTGACATCAAATGACAAAGACATAACACTGGCATAAAATATGCATGTAAAAGTCAATCACGACCGCAGCTTTATTCATGGTGCCATTTGCTAAATGCCATAGATATCCTATGCAGTTACCAAAACTGTTCAAACTGCTTACACACTCCAGAAGATTATCAATGGGTGCATTCTAGCAGGGAGCTCATTTACCCTCCAGACTCTCATCATACATCTCTGAGCACACAGGGTTTTGTCCCTGACTAATCTGATTATGCTCAGTCTTTCTATGGTCCTTCACTCCCCCCCCACTTTTTCTCCAGGACCTAACACAGCCTATTGTTCAAGCAGGTGGCAGCTCGGGGGCCCCCACACTCAGTCTCCTTATACAGGAAAACTGAAAATCCACCATGTGTTACCCTGACTGTCTCTTGATTTTCAGGACAGCAACATTTATGAGTCTTTATTACACGCCAACTGTTCAGGATTGTTTCACATGCAGGCCATCTCATCAGGACACATTTTATCTTCTATATCTACAGACAAAAAACATGCAGTGTGTGCTACTATACCTTGAAAGTGGAAAGCTCTAGACTCGCTGTGAAAGCCCTGGACCTGAGTAACTCCATCAAAGTCTTCTCCAAGTGTTAGCTCATCAAACACACTGATGCGCAGGGCAGGGTCAACCCCAAAACCTACAACTAATTTGCAAAGACAAAAAGGTTACTGTCATTATCATTAGCAGACAAGGACACTTGTAATGCTTTAAGATCCCTTTGGTATGAGAGGAACAGACAGGTTTTACTCTACATCGTACAAGCTTATTAGTCAAAGAGGTATGATTGTGTTTGATAATAAAGGAGGAAAAAATCCAAATTTCAAAACAGTCTAATTTAATTATATGTGTCATCTTACAGGCTGCATGTTGGCAGAGATGGTTACTGTACAATCAGTGCCAGCCCTGTGTCCTACCTGAGGAGGGGCAGAATATGCCGAGAACCAGAAAAAGCTGTAATAATCCCATGGTGAATGTCTATTAAAATTAGTCCATGTTTTGTCCACTGCAGAGAGACAGTATTGTTCAATCACATGCGAATGATGTTATCACCCTCACACAGAAGGCTATTACCAATCCCAAATGCTGCGTGGAGGCATCATCACAACTTTAGATGCCCAATAATGCAAAAAGCAAATCCAGGAAGAAAGGGGGGAAAAATACGTAACAATGTAGAAATTATTCCATGTAATGCAAGGTCTGCTCCATCGACACCATCCGCGGTACAGGTGGGTGACAGGATGCACAGGACGAGCTGCCGCTGCCTCACCGGCTCAACAGACGCTCCTACAGCAGCGTGAATGAGAGCTGCGGCCGCTGAAGTGTGTAGAGAGAGAGGGGGAGAGCACAAAACAACCTGTCAAGCGGTGAGAGAGGACAGGAGAACGCGGGACAATGAAGCCCCCTTGTGGTCTGGGTCGAAAAAACCCTTGATGGATTCAAAACAGGCTACTGGTATTGATTGCAACCACGCCTGCTGCTAAGAAAGGAAAATGTAGGCCATAACCAGCAATCCCGGTATGGGTCCATATATTTCTTAGAAATTCTCCTGAATTGTGCCAGAAGCTACTCTACAACTTGCAGAATTATGGGTGAAACAGAATCTGCGCTAATAACCAAAAATACCCAGATATAAATAATTATTTGATTTTAAACTAAATAGTCCTTTCCATTAAACTGCTTCGCTCTGGACATCAACAAAAACAGCTTCTTAACAGAACTTTCTAAAATAGTAAAATTACCTGCTTTTTCATTTAATAGCACTAAAATGCATTATTGTTTCCACAATACATTCAGTTAATTCAGTTCAATAATTAAGAAATTAATAATATGAGCATAAAGTTATTCGATTTAAAGCAGAAAGTCCTACGTATAAGAGAGTCTTATGTTTATATATGGTGTCATGTTTAGAAAGCCACAGGGGTAGTTAACATTAATCATGACTGCATGTGAGTTTCTTTTTAATTTCCCTTTAGAGCTGAATAAAGTTGGTCTTATCTCGTATGATCTTATCTTGTCTTATTTCACTGGAAAGATTCCACCGTAGCGCCATCAGACCTTGATGCATTTGTGTGTTCACTTCTGAGTGGTGCATTTCAGAACCACACAATCCATTAAGTAGATGTTACTAAATATATTCGTTCAGTGTAGGTGCACTACACTGTTCCATCAAATGAAAATATTCCCTTTAAAACTTTACTACAGCTCACGTGGGCTTTGAAGGTTTGAAAATACTAAGGTCTGTAATGACGTCTCACTGACACACAGGGTTAAATGGTAAATAACATGAAAATTACCAGCATCCAGAATTGCTGTTTTTTTAATCTTGACATTCCAACGCTCATCCAAGAAGCTTCATCTGTTCTTCTGACGGGTGGAGAGTCCCCAAACGTTTAAACATCTTTACATGAGGTCACAAGAGTTGTCAAGGTCATATGGTAATTGTGGGCGTCTAGACTTTGTAAATTGGGGTGAAACTGCCTGGGATTGGGTGTCAGGATGGCACTATGAGCAGCTGATAAGTGGTGTCACCGTCCCCATTTCTCTCATCTGGAATAGTTGTTCCAGTCTGACGCAGGCGGCCTTCCTCACTCATGTTAATCATCTGTGTTCTCTGTTTCCATATAAGGAGTAGAGGTCAATTGAGAACATTTATTTCAAATCATTAGGTTTACTAGTGCCATAAACTGTAAAACTATAAACTGTTCTACGATCCTCTTCTAAGCATACACTTTTATTCTTTCTATGACAGAAGTCCTTCAGTAAAGCTGAGGTTCAGCTTTTCAGCAAGAGGTATGAAAATGAATTAAAATGGAGTGCCTGGTGGTCTGTGCGGCTTTGCATTGTTAATGCCATCTTTATAGAACACAGACGCTTGTGCTTTCAATATTTGTTTATTTGCCTTGATTCTTCTTCATCCGTGGGACCAATAACCGTTTTGGATCATAACAGTTTCACTGGAAGCTATGCCAGACTAGAGACAATTTTTAAGGGTAATAAATAGTTAGAGATTCCCTGAATCCTAATAAGTCTTCTAGCAGATGGACATGAAGCGAAGCCTTTTGTAGAGGCTTGTTCAGAGACAGTCTACTGGTAGTCCACAACAAACTCCAGCCAATCCCTGGATCACAGTGGAAGTCTTTTGTTGGCTCTGCTAATCTGTTGAAGTAGGATGGCGAGTGGAGGCCACTAGATATGATTATAGGAGCAGTTCTGTGAGGTGCTCAGCTCCTTCCTAAGGACCCCAGATTAACACCACCATATTTGTTGTATCAGTCTGCCTCCTCTTCAATACAGTTTTCATTATGATGCCAAACATGCTTTAATTTAATTACTATAGATGCAAAACAGATGTATTTTGACAAATAGGCCCTAATCTTTCTACAATTCAGATAGCTCGTTCACAGGTCCAAGGTGTGGCTAATGGGTGGTTATTGTCAGTAAAACAAAGGCAGGCTCTCAAAGCAATGGCAGTGTCACATCTGCTGTGTGTGAGGCCCTCCAACCCTCTATTCATTATTAATAATACTAGATTTCTTCTGGGTCCAGACACAGGAAATGTAATTACTTTGTATTGCCCACAAGTTGTCATTTCCTAAAGTGCCATCAGGAAAATAAGAATCATTAAAGCATGTGCCCAGCCAAGAATGAAAAGTAATAAACACATATAGCACCAGCACACTCCTCTCCTCCCACTGTGCATGCACACACACCAAATCTCTTAGGGCAAGGACAGAGGAACAGTGGAAGTCCTTACATTCATATCTAAAAGATCCAGATGGGTGAGGCATTACAAAGCTCTCAGGAACTTCCTCATTTTGGCCATGAAACTACACATGATGGACATACTAATGCTATAGACAAAATGACTTCACTTGCAGTAACTGCGCCAGGATGTGAATGAACAGCAGAAAAAATGACCCCATCGTTTTCAGAAAGTTCTCTTGGGATTTATTAGTTGCAAAATTCTGTATTATATTGACCTTGCTGATCTTTAAAAGCTGACATTTAAAAGTCATTAAAAACCTTGTGGGTTAACAATTAATTGCATCTGTCTTCTCAATAATGTGTTTAATATTCATTAGCCCTATGACCTTTCAAGTTTTAAATATAAAAAAAATGTTACTAGATGATGCTGAGCTTTCCAATTGGCAACATTTAGATTCATTTTTAAGCATGAATGATCCACCTGCAAAGCTGCAGATAATGTTCATTTCCATTCTCAGACATTTTATATTAGTAGTTTGATAAGAGGATTCAAAAACTGCAACAGCACAAAAAACAAGAAAAAAGAACATATTCCCATACCCCACTAATATGTATGCACTTAAAATAAGTGGTTGATAAATAAATAAAGGTTAAAAAAACTACAGACTTCAAGAGACAATAATAAATAAAGCCTAGCATTAAAAATAGATTAAAAACCATTTCACCTACCCCAATGGTCCACTTAAGAACAAATGATTCTCAGTCTCTCAGTGCCATCTTCTGTTTATGGCAGTGAATTGCAGCCACAGCATGACAGTGTAGCAGTACTGCCTTCAGGCAGACAGTGTCACCCTTGGACCATCCGCAGGGTAAATGGTCTGAGACATAAGCAAAATGGTCAAACATAAAATTTCTTCAACAACCGCGTGTCAAACTTTAAATGATTTAACAGTGGAACAAAGTGTATACCATGGAGTGTAAAATACTTCACTCTGAGCTGGCAGAATGTAGGACCATCTATCACATATTTGCCACATGTTGCCACAAGACAGTTAAGGGATGATGTTTTTATTATGTCACAGTGATGGAAAGAGCTTAAACATAATGATCACTGAACACTGCACCAGAAAATTGATAAACAGATTTTAAAAGTGAAAAAAAATCTACATATACAATATACAAACATCCATCCACTCTCTTTCTACAGTTCGCTTTGCAAATGTGCTGAGTTTAACTTTCACTCGTCTTCTTAACCAGACCACAACTGCAAAAGTGCATGTTACTTTATTTTTAAAATTTTTAGCAAAATATCAATTTTCCCAGTATGCAGTACTACACTGTGTCCTGTGACATTTTCACATTTATCCACTGCTGAGATCATTTTGGACTTGCTGGAACATCATTTTTGAGTCAGAAAAAAATGCCACCAGAGGACTGAAACAAAAATAAAACAATGACATTTCATTGTAACCAGCTTAATATGTATATACCCTTAATAGAAACATGGTTATTCGTACGCTGATCTTTTAAAGACCGGCCACACCGCGCAATGGCTTCACACTGCCACTCCCATTCCCCCTGGATCCTATTGTGAATGTGTGCAGTGAGCTGGCTCATTGGGCCTTCATAGTGAAAGGCCTGCAGCCATTCATTCAGCATACAGAAGCTCATTAGAACTCTATAGACACACAATTGTGAGGCTCACATTAGAAACTTCCTCCTCTGGGGCACAGACAGTGAACACAAAGTGCCAGTTTGCTGCTAAGCTAAGCGCATTGTCTTCCTGATTCATAGAGTCTGGCCCACCATTCACGATATTAAGTTCGAGTGGTGGAATATCAATTGCGTGTGCAATGGGCCGGTATCTTTTTAAGAGCTTTAGTGGAGTTAAAAAAAAAGAGAGAAAAGGGATCTCAGCCGGGCTGCAGAGTGCTAGCTTTCAACAGGGCTATTGTGAGGATTCTGAATGAAGGGACCCCTGTTTTTCCCCCCATTTCTAAAAAGAGATGGACATCAAATAAATTCACATGAACTTGCTTCAGAGTGTTTCCAAGACATACCATTTAAGAATAGTCTAATTATACCTCCCTCTCCTGGAGAGCTCTATTGGAATCTGGCTAATTACGAAGTGGTGAATCTTAATGATGATACGCTCTTAGCCATGCCTGTTAAAAGTGAGACCGGTTTTATCTAAAATATTAGTGAACACAGGAAAATATGACTTTAACCGGCGCAAAGTGTTTTGAAGAGTGTCCCCAGTCCAGATGATGTTGCTTAGTTCTACTTTAAAACTGCTCAAATGGTAGTTCAAGGTGAGTGTGACCGTATGAATAAACTAAACACCCTCAGTGCATCACATAAAGCATTTCAGTCATGCTCACTGCAAATGATAAATGCAGTTATTAGTAGCACTCTAGGATTCCCTCCTTTTTTTTTCCTCAGTAATATAAACAAAATGGCTGCACCAAACAAAAAGCCTCAGGGGGCTATCGCAGCCCCTGGTCTACTTGGAGCCTGTTAACACACTACACAAAAGTAGATAGTGCACACAGACTTGCTAACACTCATCATGTGACAGAGTGCTATGCCTTCTCCACCAGTCTGAGGAATAAAACCTCAAATTTGATTACAAGCAACCTTTGGCTTCCTGGCCAAAGCACAATAGGCTGAGCTGTCTGGGCCAATTTCCATGCTCAGCATGAGGTATCTACACGCGCAGACTGCAGCCACCCCCCACACCCAGTGTGGATATGCCTGTTTACTGTGCCTAAACTCCAGGTCTGCTGCCCCTCTTGTTGGACTTTCTATTATGATGTTGAGGATCATTAGTTGCAGTGTGAAAGGTTACACAAGCCTCTTTTTGGACATGTTTGTACCAAAACATTACCACATGCATGACAGTTTTTATTTTACAGTTACAGTTCTCATATATGCAGCCACATGAGCTCACTGCACTAAAGATTGGCACTAAAACATTTCAGTGGTTCAGCTGGTTGACTGTGGAGCCACTTCGATCACTCAAAACAGATCTACAGTAAATCTGCATCCAAGCAATTTTTTGTAAACACAGATTAAAAGTTTCACAAGCAAAACAGACCAAAGGTTACCAAAATTAACAAATAATAAATATACAATAATACTATTTTTTTTAAAAATTCAGACAAAAGGGTGAGCCCTTAAGTCTGTAGCTGCCAGAGAAACATTTCATTTTAATAATTTTCCAGTTCCACATTTTATTTTAAAGATTTTAAAATAGTAGCAAAAGACTATTATATGGAACTATGTTTCTAAAATGAAAAAGAAAAAAAGCACATTGCAAATGAACCGCTGAGGGGTTTGTATCACACACAC
The DNA here is from genome assembly GCF_900324485.2 of Mastacembelus armatus. Taxonomy (NCBI): domain Eukaryota; kingdom Metazoa; phylum Chordata; class Actinopteri; order Synbranchiformes; family Mastacembelidae; genus Mastacembelus; species Mastacembelus armatus. Next base: position 6,454,184 of record NC_046638.1, on the reverse strand, counting down.
TGAAGCTCTGAGGGAGGCTGAAGAAAAGAGAAAACTATTTACTACTAAGACTGTTTGGCGCATGTTAAACTTTGGCCAGGAGTTCATTGTCTCTTATGTCTATCATTTAATAGGCTAGTTGACATAATGAATGAGCCAGACCCACCTTCTGCCACTTCAGAAAGGACCCCAACCTTATCTGAATTGAGAAGCACATTAGAGCCTCTCAGCCAATCACGACACAGCCCTGTAGCAAAGTGCAGGCCCAAAAGAGGAAGACCAGAGAACTTTTGTTTTCTTCAGAGTTTAATGAAGTTGGCCTGGTCACTCAAGAAGGGATTAAAGGAGAATTTAGTGTCACTGAGCTGTGACTACTGAAGAGAGAACTCAAGTGTTTGGGTCAGTGTGTGAACAGGATGGTCTCAGTTCAGAGCTGCACTAGGAGAAATATGGCTGGCTCGCCTGCTTTACCGGGCTTCGGGAGTTCAGGCAAGAGTTTTCTTATTGAGAATCTGCTACAGACACAAACAGCTTCAGCCTGTTCAGAAACAGCAGGTGGACACCTGAGACGAGCTTCATGTGAACGTCCAAGAGCAACTTGGGACCCTGAACATGGAGCATACCAAAGCCGGGCCCAGAGTCCACAGCAAGTGAAAAACTTGGGAGGATCACTATTACCACACTCAGGTAGACTCCTTTTAATATCTTTTAATGTAAGCAACATTTTTTTAAACAAAATATATTTGGAATATCTCAGGGTTTTTTAAATGTGCAAAGACAGAAATATACATTTAAAGACACAGTAAAATATATGTTTTTGTTTTCCTCCTAGAAATATCTTATTATTTTTTCCTACTTTCAAAACAGCTATATAAAAAAATATTGTTTAAATCGTCATGTTTCAAACATTTTGAAAATTATTTATAGATCTTAAGTTTAACTTAGGTGCAGAGTTAACGTGTCACCAACAGAGCAACAAACTAATTTTTTTTGTAAGTTACATAAAGTAACATATCTTATTAAGCCCTAAGTTGCTTAAAGGTTCATCTAAAAAGACAAAATACACTGAGTGTTGTTTTGGTAGTGTTTTCTTGTCTTTTAGAAAGATTAGGGGGAAACAATAAAAACACAACTGAATTTTATGACCTTTTCCAGGCAGTTATATATGATATTGACTCTACCCTGTATCGGGTCCCTATAGGATTTAATAGGTTATTAAGCAATTACTTTGGATTACAGTTATATTTACATTGGAATTAACAGCCTAATACTTGACAATGGAGTTTCCAGATTTTACTCTGAACAATTTGTGAATAGTTTATACAGTATGTTGGAAAGTGTTTTATGATTGATCAAAATTTTATTTTAAATATCAAAATAAAAATCAGTAAAAACAAAAAAGTGTTTATCTTTAAACAGATATAATTATTGAAACCTTGATCAGAAATAAATAGTTGCAATCTACTAACTACCTGGCTAATGTTAAGCAAAGAAAATCAAACTTTTTCAATTAGAATTTAGAAATATCTAAACCCTCTAAATGTAACTTCATTATTATTGTCCAATAATTATCTATGAAATTTATTGTCAAACTGCATTAATACATTAATTTATCTCTGGAGAGTTTAAATGATAATATTAAAATGTATTTATAAAAGTAAAAACAGTTCAGCATGAATATTACTCTAAGCACCACTGTAAAAGTAGCTTTAAGGTAAACAACTCTTCAAATGATAAAAGGTGGGACTCAGAATGTCCTGAAAAACAAAGTGATGCAGGTGTAGTCCCCTTGACAATCAAACATCACACCCATTACATAAGCCTATCTGACTATCCGATCTATCTTTGCAGGTGTGCTGAGCAGTGTTTTCCTCAATAGCCCGCCGTATCTGCTGGCATGCTGTGGTGGGTCCAGCCCCCCTCCTGTCTTCTCCAGTGAGTGTTTTATGCCTCATCAGCAATGCCTCAGCTACTCTCTAAGCATTAGCAGCAGGGTCTCCCATGCGCTCCACAGCTAATTAGTGATGCAATGCCAAAGAGCTAATTCTCCGCTCAACTCTGCACAGCTCTATTCATAACCATTCACGGCTGTTTAGGACGGGGAAGAGGGGTGGGTTGCAACGCTTTAAGAGTCCCTGGGGCCCCCTATTTTGTACTTGCAAATGCACACTTTACCAGCGCAAATACGCAGAGCTAATAAACATCTTGTCTTCTGTCATATTAAGATTATAATTACCAGGTGTGGATTGTTACTGCTGAGTAAGGCAACTGTTTCAAAGCTTAGCACTCCCTTAGCACATTCAAATGTTTGATTGTGAAACACAGCAGTTTTCAATTTAATTTTCAAGCTCCATGAAATTTCAAAAATATAGCACAGGATCACATCTGAAATTTTTAATTTTTCAATTAATTTTGTCTAAAATGTTTCAATACATATAATTTAACACTGGTGTACAGTACCACTACCACTACTACTCTAGCAGTAGTACAACTAGCATCTATCTTATATTGGCCATGTCACAATGCAACTGGAAGTTATTAGTTGCTTCATCCTATGATGCCTGTCAAGAGATGTGGAAAATAGCACAAATCAGTAAGCCCTCACCCCACAGGTCCATAGAGTACTCTTAATAGGTTGACACTTTCCCACAGTGCCCAGCAACACAACAATGCCAAGTCTGGCCGTGACCAATTGGCACATTCACGCCGCCATCCACACGCGACCTCACTGCAATTTTTCACTGCAGAAATGAACTCCACCAAGCACAAAAACTTGTCCATTTCTCTGCAGAAAAGGGCTGAACCAGGAACATCCCCCAGCCATTGTTTGGCTAAAGAGCTAGGTTCACCAGCCCCCCTCCTTTCTCCTGTCCTTCAACTCTCATTCCTGCCCATTGGAGACCTCTTGACTAGGACATAAAGCATTCAATGAAAGTGACTTTTATAGACTTATTCGAACTCATCTTCACATACAAACTGGCTTCATACCTGCAAGAGAAAAGATTTAGTGTTGGGCCACTGAACCATCGAGTAATGGCAATTCAACTGAACAGCTCTATTGTTGGTTTCCCACAGAGCTCTATAGTTGGCCAACTACGGTAGACACACACGTTGCCCAGGAATGACCTGGTAATCAGCTATTTAAATGAATCCCATTGAGTCCCAATAGAGAAGTGAGAAGCATGTCCAAACCTGTTATGTGCTTCCTAGAGGTGGTCTATGTGCAGATTTGTCGTACAGATTAAATGGATCGGATAAATTGTTCCACTTGACTTTTGCTGTGTGTGCACCTGTGAGTGAAGCAGCATAGGGATTGCTCCACACAGGTCACCAATTTTCTTTTTTGTTAGTTAAAATTGGTTTCTTTTCTCTTTAGTCACCCACAGTTGGTTAAATTGGACAAACAAAAAATTGAAAGTGAGCGATGAAGTGAGTGTGACAAAATCTCACACTATTTTGGTTAGAAAAGGGAGGAAATGGTTGGTAAAATGTAAATACTGATAGTGGACACATCAGGATTTGTACTATGAGTTAAAATTATCAAAATGATGAATACACCGTGGAGAAATAACTAACTCTACTGCTTGCATTAAGCTGTACCTGAGTTTGTACCTGTTCTTTCATACAAATCTACACTATTTTGGGACTGTGATGATCTGCACATATTTTTGATTTGTGTGAGGCTATATTTGTTGACTTAAGACAAGCACAATGAGAACCACTGTAATGGAGTCAAATTTCTTGTATGTCCAAAATACAATAAAACAGATTCTGATGGAGAGAAACAAACTGAAATTAAAGAACAAATAAAGATAAAGATGTTGGCATTCTAGCTTGAATCAACACACTAACAATGACATATTTTCATTTTTCCCCATTATTTTTCAGAAGGAGCAAATATTCGAATGTGGTCTACAGATATAAGTCCTAAATCACGCAGAGGAATCCTTCGGAGGGCTGTGTTCTCAGAAGAACAACGGAAAGAGTTGGAGAGAACCTTTCGGAGACAGAAGTACATCAGCAAAACAGACCGGAACAAACTGGCAGCTGATCTCAGTCTCAAAGAGTCGCAGGTAATCGAGGATAGATTACCTAAACCTCTGCCTATTTATTCTCTGATTAAAAGACAATGGAGGTATGAGTTACATAGCCACCATATTTGATTTTATAGTTCAAAGCTAACAAGGGGTGCATAAAAATGTAACACAAAACCCCACTTCATCAAACCTAGAATAATAATGGCTGAAAATTGGGCATTTGGTCATAAATATCATTGGCAAATTCTAATTTTGACCTAATAATGGCACACTATGGACAATCAGGCTCACCAAAATTATGATTTTGATCCTGACAGGGATGTAAATGTACCAATGACAATTCATCCAATAGTTGATAAGGCATTCTACTCAAAACCACAATGGTGAACCCTAGGATATTAGAGAAGCAATTAGGAATTTGTAAAGCAGGCATTTTAAAACCAAATATTTTATAAACATCTTATACAAATATAATAGCAGTAGATCAAAGCAGTCGCAGACACTGCTATGCCTAGAACTATGCCAGTACCATGGCTAAGAATGGATGGGTTATACAAATTGAGCTAAAAGGCCTCTCTACTCTCCTGATGCTTTAGGTGAAGATCTGGTTCCAGAACCGCCGAATGAAGTGGCGAAACTGTAAGGAGAAAGAGGTTCATAGTACTCGCTCACCAATGAATGAGCTCATGGCCCGAAGTCTTGCTCAGGATGAAGAAGAGCCCTCACAGAATTACACTGATGCAAAAACAGAGAGATCAACGCCACAGAAGAGTGACTGGGAGACATGATGGGCTGTAATATGCCGGGGACTTTCTCACTTCCACACAAGCCTCAAGAAAGTTACAGTAATGGGAGGGTGTTTAAAAATATGTGGATGGAAAACTAACACTGACAATATTAACTTTTCTTCCATGTATGTAACCGTTTTGTTACATCCTAAATGTAATTAGGTTTAACTGCTTAGTCAATCACCTTATTGCATTTCACTGACTTCAGTAAGCAATTTCATGGTTATTACTCTGACAAGTCTTTCCAGGAAAGTTTCTTTGATTGTAACTGCAATCAGTTAAAGGCACAAAATAGTCAATTTATTGTATTTAGATTCCATTATATTTTGTGTTTCATTAAGCTTTACACTAATACTCTGTTCATAATTCAAATCTTTTTAAAATCAAATTTCACTTAGTTTATTGTGTATATATCTTTTGTGATCTTGAATGCATAGAGCAGCTGTAAATAAAGTTTTTCACTCAATCCTGATTTCACCATTTACTATTTTTACAATGTTAAGTGAATCTGTCCTATAAAGGAATTGACATTTCTATAGGTTTGTGCTACCATTTAACAAGATGAAGAAAAAAAGGATGTTGGTTTCAGTGCTCACAAGAATAAAAAGGATAATGGCACACACACAACCCTCTATAGTAACTACACATGAAACATGGTACAAAGGACACAAACACAAAATAAGAACAATATTAACTGTTAAAGCTGCAGTCAAGGAAGGGTGGGGAATTTCAGGATACTGAGATCAGTTTAGACTTGTTTGTAAAAGCATACCATAAACACTGTGAAAATTACCTGTGCATCTCTTTTATACCTTCTCTCAGCAAACAAAATAAATTACCTCATACTGCAGCTGTAGTGGATGAAGTCTTCTATCTCATGCTGAAACATGCACCTATAGAGTTGTGCCCCAAGCCAGCAGCAGCCACAGGAACATTTGTATACAACCATGACCAAATGTAATATTAACATGAACACACTTCCCAGTCTTTGGGAATTCACTTCGGACATTGCTGGGAAAGTAAGAAAGAGCCAAGCACATATAACACACAAGAGCATTAGGGCTTGAAAAATAGCCAACTCAAACAAGGGTGATTGATGATCGATGAATAGTGAATGAGGGGTGATTGATGATGATAAATAATCAAAAAAAAAAAAAACTCACAAATTCAGATCATCAATATCCAGCCTGTCCGTATGCACAAACAGCATCAGTGCAAACCCTGTAAAAACACAGCAAAGTAAAACAGGAAATTTTAAAAAAGTTCACAAAAATATCAATACTTTAAAATAATACTGTGTATGTACCTACTTACCTTCTTAACAATTTCTTTCTTGTGGTACAGTACCAGGTAATAGATCTCTTTCATAGCTCATCTTGAGGAACAATGTTACCAAAAAAAAACAAATGTGACAGCTGCTTCAGAGGACAAAAAAAGCAATGTTCTCTTTGCATGGCACGTCCTTTGGTTACTTATCTGCTCTGCCCAGAGCAAACCAACTAACCCAAGCAGAAATGGTACAACACAGAAGTGATTAGCAATGGATCAATTTAAAATTAAGTATGAGTTTTCGGAATAAAAAAAAGTCCAACTGTTCACATCCAGTCTTAGGCTGAAATAACACAGCCTTATGACAGCCATGACACATCTGTCATGGTTTAGCAGTACACAAACATTTTTATTGTTTCGTATGAAATAACACTGCTATGACTTTTACTGCTAGTCATTACCATTCAACTGTAAACAAAGTCAGACAGAGACACATAGCAGCCATTGGGGAAACTAAAATATACACTGAATTCTTTAGTGATTTGAATATTGTTAAACTACAAGAAAGATCAACATACAAAACGAACAGTATCACGAGAAAGTAATGAATAAGCCAATTGTTCAACAACCCTAACTAGAACTGCCAAGCCTGGCAATGAAAAGAAGCCCATTCCTATGTAAAGTGGGTGATTTATCTTCTCATTAGCACTACATTATAAGATCAATACTTGAGGCCATCTACTGTGAATACAGCCATCACTCATTCCAAACCGTCTGATTTCTTTCTAGAAGCACTTTCCACATTATGGAATGCAGAGTAGTATAAAAACCCCCACTGCCATGAACACACATCTGTTTTTTTTTGTTTTTTTTCCCCCCCCATACTGTAACATGCAGTATGCTGCAAAATACACTGTTCTTGTTCTCTAATAGTGTGCCACCTTGTGGTGAAATAAGCAAGGGGTAAGGAGGACAACATGTAAAAGGCCTACTTTGATCTTTGATGGACAAATAATTTCATTGTGTGTTCACCAAAGAACTGAAGGAATAAAAAGCTATATAAGACAATAATTTTACTAAACATTTCACAGGGCAAATATTTAATTGTCATCTTTTTCCACATATACACAAAAAGATGTCATAAATACAGCAATATCCTTATAGAAAATAAAATCTACAACCAATTTACATTTAACTATGTACAGTTTTGAGTGCATTCTATTACTGTGTGCTGTCAGAGCAGAGATGAGATATTGCGCTACTGGGGGAAGCAAAGGGTGTTTGATTCCAGCTCTGTTCTTATATCCATTTTTTTGAAAATTCTCAACACCCAATACAACAAACTCCCCTTCTCAAAATCATCATTGCTTTTGTCTTAATTCTTGTAAGTTTTAAGTGTGGAGTCATACAAGTCTCTTTTGCTTATGTGACTACACTGGATGAAAGATTCAAAACTCCATTTTTTTTTTTTTCCTATTCAACATCTGTGGTGTTTCCACTTACGAGTGGCCACAGCAATGTTTGCATCTTTTTTGTGCCAAGGGAAGAGACGGGTGAGTGCAAGAGTGCCGTCAGGCTTCACAGAACCAGTCAGCACATACAGTTGTGAACGTCCAGGGCGGACAAGGAAATGGGCACATCGAAGGTTGATGAGGAGCCACTGCTGAAGTAGGTGCTGGGTGTCATAAGGCAGCAGAGGTCCCTGTCGGATAAATTCGACTCGGCCTTCCACTTCAAATTCTGGCTCTCCCATAGGTAGGCGGCGACGATGAATTTTAGCAATCACGGCTGTAAAAATGTGAGAGAAAAAAAATTAAACATCTGTTTTGGAAAATTTAAAATTTGTGAGCAAACTTACCAAATAAATAATTACAAATCAATAAACAAAATTCTGAATGTATTTTGAAGCTTACCAAAGTCATGCTGGCAAAAAGAATCCAGGACTGTTTTCATTGCAGGACCCTCTTCTACTGAAGGACAGTTCTGACAGGCTGGTTTGGGTAAGTCTGTGTTTAAAGGTAAATATAATTTAACAGAACTCTAGGGCATATGAAGTAATTTTAGGTAACTTACAAAAATAACCACATTCAATACAGACTTAACTGAAATTGCATAATCATTTGGTCCTTACCTTTGGCAAAGTGACTAAATTTTGCATGAGGAGAAAGGCACATGTCCTCTTCAGTAGGGAAGCGGTCACAGTCAAGAGCCTCAGGCCATGGGTGACCCTGGCAAGCAAGCACCGGAGCACAGCTGTTCCTCACTGCCATACACAGACTACGGCACGGTTGAATAAAACTGAGGTAAAGAAAGACAAAATGTTATTTAAGGAATGCAGAATTACCAGAATAATGATAAAAACTTGACTCAAGTCATAATAAATACAAATTTGTTGAAAGAACAAACAAACATAAAGAAGCACAAATATAAAATCTCCTTACGTGTCAAGACAGACAGGGGCAATAAGGGAGCAGAGGAAAGCCTGAGCTTGAGGGTGGCAGCCTGTCTGCAAAAGAGGTTTCCAGTCCTCTGAACGTGGTACCACCTCGCCTTCCAGGTTACTGTGGCCCAAGAAGTTGGGCAGTCGCATCTCAGAGTATCCAACATCTTTGCAGACCCTCATCTGGTTGGGGATTGCAACGCAACGAGTTGACTGACCTATGTCAAATGCCATTAATGGATATGCCATGGCCAGGAGAGCCACAGTGAAGAATACAGCCATAATGAAGTGTTCGCAAAATCCTGAGTCCACAAGGCAGGTAAATGAGCTTCTACAGTGGATACTTGTTGACAGAAGGACTATCCTTGAATGGTTTAGCAACTGCTTCTGCTCGTTTTATATACAGCGCAGTCTGCCAGCCCCATCAGTCAGTAAGTCTGTTATCAACTACCTATCAAAGACGGAGAGACAATGTGTTTGGAGACAACGGCTTGTTTTGTGATGACGGCAGACAGGGAGGGGGCAGTATGGGCGTGTTGAGAGTAGTTTGGGGGGGGGGGGGGGGACGACAATAGGCAATCACAGCCATGCTTTCACTTAGTGAAGCGCAGGTTTGAATCTGCTAAATTTTCATTCATAGTGTACTAGGCAACAAAAATAAAGAGTGAACGCTTCACAGAAAAGAACTTATGAACAACCCCTCTAATATTTGTCAGGTAATGCTACTTGCCATGCAATATTTGCAATAGTAGCAATAACTCATATAGCTCAATAGTAAATAAACAGTAAATGTGTTATTTTGTCTGCACTATATGACCTTTGAGCACACCAAGTGAAATATAAATGCAAACTGCATCTCAGACCATTCCTTTTTAAAGAAATATGAGCTTTTTGTAGACAGACAGACTGGCAGTCTCCTTCATACTGCTCTTTCATGTGTACTTGCCTCCTAATTGGAGGGTTTCATTGGCAGAGCCTCCAGTTCCACATTAGCAAAGCACCATCTCTTTTGGCTCACCTGGCTTTGATCTGACTCAAGCTCAGATCCACAGTGAACACACTAATAACCCAGGTCTTTCTTGCTTATTAATTTAAAGAAATTTCAGCAGCATTGGCTACTGTATATGGTGGTCACATGTTTTAAGGTCAGAAATTAGTTAATGCAAGGTCAGTGTGATGCTATATGGACTTCTTTGCTTTTTCAGGGACAAATACATTTGTCTTAGGTTTAGATTTGATAGGGATTCATTGAAAGTACAATATATTTTATGGCAAAGTTTTTCCATGTATTTGATTAATTGGACAAAATAACACGCACGCACACAAAAACACACACAGCAGACCAGAGACCTGACCTGCAGACCAGAGGCAAAGACAAGTGCTAATTTATCTTGTTCTCTCTGTCTCATGTATTTAAGCCTCTAAATCCAACAACAGAACTACATTACAGCATCCTCATGCTGGGAGGTTGTCTGTCTCTAGATTGAGAGACAGACAACTAATGCCTTTAGGGCTTTTAAGACCTTTCCTTTCTAAATTGGAGGTCTCCATTTACTCCCAGCCTGTCAGGGTCATTGCGGTTTGAGATATGCTGTAGTAAAGACTATTCCCATTGGTCCCACTTACATTTCTGTGCATGTATACCAGTGCTGAATACCAGCCAGCCAGAGCCCCTAATCGGCCCCAGCTTAGCCAGTTTTTACAGCTGATCTGATGAGTGGAGGCTGGTTCCAGTTCGGGTAGACGAGCACAGCCTGCAAGGGGGGACTAACTGGGCAATTAGAGTCACAGACCAATTTGGGAGAACAATAGGTCCACACATTTAACAAGCTCCCCCTGCCAGGAGCCCAGCAGGGGTCTGTTGTTGGTCCTAATGGCTGCCCTGCAGACACCGTGTCTGTCTTGGCAATGTATTGCTTTCCACTGCCTCAGTTAATGAGAAGGTGATAGAGCATGAGCTGAATGGTTAGGCACCTGTCTATTAAACAGACCTCTAATAGACAATCTAATCAAAGTTATAGTTGGCTTTTAAAAGGCACACAAACACACCTATATACACAACTACTATATCGTCTTCTATACTGGAGTAAGACATAACTTTACATTTGCTAAGTATAGTTAATAAATTCATTGAACTCAGGCACTTTCTTCTTTGCTGACAAATGTCATCCTGCTCCAATTTATCTGGCAATAGCCAAATGTGCCACATTTATTTAAAATCACAAACCTTTTTTTTTGCACCACACAAGCAATACAAAAACCTTTATGTTTAATGGGCTAGTTTCAGTTGACATATTTAGCCCTTATAAGATGACTAGTTTGATGTACAGTATAATAAAACATGACTTGACTTCCGCCCTCTCTGTGAAAGTCAACATACTGACTGGATTCACAAATTAGCTTCTTTGCTAGTGCATGTCATCCTGAGTTCTTGCAGAACGGTACAAATGCCCCTCAGAATAATAAATGGTAAATGCCAATTACCACAGCTCAAAGCTTCAACTCACAAACCAGCTCCCCTATCTAAATAAGTCACTCAGCTCATTGGGAAATTTAATAATAAAACCTTACTATTATCTTGCAAGTCCTCAGTCATGCATCAGTCAATCTTTCCTACTGAAGATGTAATTTTTTGCTCCCGTGGATAACCAATTAATACAGCTGTCCTTGAGTACACAAAGATCAGAAAGATGCACACAAATACAGTTCATTTTACTTGCATATCGCTAAGCTCAGTTTGGTAAAGTCTCCTGTTAAAATGAAGAGCAGAGGCAAAGCTGTCAGTTGTCATTAAGAGACAGCTTGATAAAATGTTGAATAATTAAACAAGTGAGCACTACGGCAGCAAACCATGGTAATTTGGCAGTTCAATTTAGGCTCTTAGGTATTAATTTTGGATGTTTTAACTGTTATAATAACATGTTATAACAGTAGTGCTACTGACCAATTTCAAATCTGATCACCCAACACTTTTATCACCTCGACTTTAAATACTTCAATATCAAGCTGGGAAGGACATCAGTTTGATTACAAAGTTATTTACTAAAATCATTTGAACAGTATAAGCCCTCTACAGTACAACAGAACAAACACCTGAGACATACATCAAAGCCAAAGGCGTGCTTGGGAAGGAAAGGAAGGGGACTGGGTGTCTGAGCTGGGTTCCCTTATAACACAGTGAACACAGATAAAAGCTGTCTCCTCCCTGCACATAAGAGACTCATTAACTTAAGCGATTGAACCCCCATTTGCCTCTTTTCTTCAGCCCCCCCAACCCGGCCCCCATCCTGCTGGGCTCCAGTAGGACTGACAGTCAATGTGCAGACTGTCAGTAGCACTCAATTGTCACATCAAGTCTCCGGGCCTTGTGAGCAGACGCTGCCACACCGAGGTGTGCAGACAACTCGCCCCTGGAAACTGCAGACATCCGTGTCTCAACTCAGTATGCTAAACCAAGATAATGCACTCAGCATATTAAAAGTTAAGGTGTTGTCTTGTATCTTATTTAGTCTCTTTCAACAAAGAGATAACTGAAAAATTCTGATGTTAAAATCAGGCCAGTGCTATTCATCCAAATGCTTTGAATTGCATCACTGGTGCTTTTCAATGACCTACCTATAATTTGTGACAGCAGAAACATCAGCTTAAAAATCATAGGACAAAGAAATTAGCTTAAGCAAAGATTATCTTTATTTCTATCCCCAAGAGGAACTGCTTTTGGCTTTTCCAGAAACAAGTTTCTCTCTTCAAACCATTTAGTTTCCCAACAAAACAGTCAGAGAAACAAGCCAAAGAAAGGTGTAAAAAGAAACAAAAGTTGGAACACAAAACTGATATAAGTGAGGTGCTCTGTCCATGATTACATTTTCTTATGTAATCTTTTACTCCTCTGGAACTCTGTGGGGTGGAGAACGAGATGGGTTCATACTTACATAAATATGTAATATGAGTAAAGACTGTATGACAACTATATGATTGATATACATACATCTGAGAGTTTCTTAAGGAGGGAGGGAGGTCACAGCCTAGATATGCTCCATTGATGTAAGAGTACTGCAGTAAAGCCCTGAAGCAAGGATCCTGATTAAAAAAAAAAAAAAAAATTATATATATATATATACTTAATCAGGAGGGACAACATATGAGAACCAACACAAATTTTTATTTTTCTTCCTACTTACCCTGATGAGAACATGAGGGTTTCCAACAACTAAGAGCAGTGCTTTGGGACGAGTGACGGCCACATTGAAGCGTTTGGGGTTGGCCAGAAAACCAAGCACACTCTCCAAATCATTACTCAGTACTGATTCATTAGAGCGCACCTATATTATGAGAGAGAGGACTTAATGAAGTAATTGCCAAAAGAAGGCATGAACTATTGGAAAGTTGGAGCTGATATTTGTGCTTCAGTTCCCCTTAACATGACATAAACGATACTGAATAATGTGATATCTTATTTATTTTGTTATTACTGATTTAAAGTGATTTTATTATTAGGTAATCACATTAAAAATATTTATATCATTAAATTAATATGTAACTGTATTATTAGCGTAGCTCATGTCACAGTACACAGGCTAGTCGGACTGACTGAAACACTAAGGAAAAACAAACCTGAAAATCCTATTTACTAACCACCATGATATCAAGTTGGTTTTCTATTAAGCTACTATAGCTGCAACCACAGACTATAAAGAGTCTATGGTTGCAACCTAAACAATGACAATGTATGGTAAAATTTACAAGCAAAAAAGATGTTTGACTTCTCTATGTGGTGCAATGTGTGTTGTTTTTCCCCATGTTGTATTAACTCTACCAAGAGGTCAAAATACCATAGAAAAGTTGCAGTGTGGCATACAAACAAATAATGCTATGACATCTATGATAAAGAAAGGTACCACTGTTTTAGGTTAATATCAGCTGACATTAATTTCTCATTATTTACAAATGAACCAAATCTATTTTAATGTCTTTGCACAACCACATGATTTGATCAAGATGTTCACATGCATTAAAATTAAATACAAACAGTTTTCAAAGTAAAAGCAGTGATTGCTGCCTTGCCCATCTTGACCTTTAACATTTACACATTTTTGATTGATGTTAGTACAAAAACTCATTTTTAGCATTCCACCAAATTCAGCATTGCTGGAGTTATTTTTCTGTCCAGAATGTATCAGGATTTCAGTAACTACAATATCTACAATAAAATAACATGACAGAGATAAGTGTGACCCAACAAAAACTACATTAAGTAACCACATGGTGGCACTAAACCCACTTAATTCTGACCAATAAGTCTTTTTTTTTTTTTTTTTTTTCCCCTGGCCCAGAACTAATCTTTCTATGTAGACCATTCACAATTATGTCCCAAACACAGCTATGGTTTTCATGGCCCTCAGAACTGATTTAATCTTTACCACATTTAACAAGTCTTGGCTGAGCCTAAAAAAATATATATAAATTTTGATACACATCAACATGAGAACAAAATTATTGTTCTTGCCTACCGTAGATATTATGATGACCAAGAATTCTCGTCCTTGGAATTCCTCCACAGAGCCCACTTTGATGTCAGACAGGCCAACTTTACCCAGCAGCACTCGAATCTTTTCACACTGGAGAGTCAAATGCAAACAAGGACGCTGCAGTGCCTGTAGTATGTAAAGCTAAACCACTACAACTCCACTTGCCTTGGAGTTGAATTTGAAATGACAGTAAATTTGTTTCTTTCCCCTCGTTCTACTAAGCTAGCAAAATAAAGCAATCCCTTACACAGCTTTATTGTGCAGTCTCACCTGCTTCCTGTAGGGAGCAATTATTCCAATGTCAGAGGTATCCACAGGGTTGTAGAGCTTCTTAGCCAGCTGGCAGCAGTAAAGCATGACCTGTACAGCCTCCACAGGGTTGAACCATGACGGGTTGTTACCTTCCCTCATTTCTGTACCCTAAAGCAGAGTAAAATCATTCAATTTAAACAAAGGAGGTGAATATCCTACTAACCTAATATGACATTAGAATCCTAATAAAGATGTGATAACATCATACATCTGTAACAATTAAACTGGTAACACTGTGTTAATGCATACTCAAGCTACTGTACTGGGGTCACATTCTATAGCAGATTACAGTTGCAAGAGCGCAGGTATATTTATTAATTACCCTGACACCATGAAAGAGGAGTGGGAAGCCTTTTTTGGGCAGTGTTTTCCACTGGCAGAGAGAGTCTACTATAGCTCTGGGGGCTTTGAAACACAGTTCTCCCTGGTAGAAAAGCTTGGAAGGCAATTTGATCAAGGCCTCATGAGAACGATAGTTGTAGATCAATTTAGTCACCTATAGTAATAAAAAAAAAGTCAATTCATTACATCATAATTTATACAGTGCACACAGGTATTCTCCAATACATTACACTGTGATTGCAACATTACAGTGGCACTAGAATAGAATCACTGTACCTGTATTACAACATAATGACAAATATACGCAACACATGACATCAATGTGCATTTGCATCAACATCAATGTAACACTTTCAAGCAACTCCTTAAAATTCATAAAAACATAATTTGTATGTAGTTCACCAACCAGCCTAGGGTTGTACCCAGAGTCCTGTCTGGAATACAGTGGGTTGGCCATAAGCCTCTCCAACAAAGACATGCCCAAACCAAAAGCAGTGGCCAGCTTGGACTTCACAACTGGACCTAACTGACAGGGGTCTCCAGCCAACACTATCTAAGCAGGTAAGAGTTTTAAAAAAAAAAAAAAAAAAAAAAAAAGTTATTAGTCACTAAAGATCAAGCAAGTGATCAATAAGGCAATAAGGCATGTTTTCTACTAAAAAACACATTTCACAACCAGTTCATAAATATTCTAAACAAAGCTTGGAATCCCTGCACTACTGAGGGGCAGCTCTGTACATCTGTACCCAGCTTAGAAAATGCATATGGCATAAAGAGAACTCATTGATATTATTGGTCTTAATAAAGTCATTGTGAGTGTGTGTAGTGCTTACCTGTCCCTCTTTCTCTGATAAAAGGCAAATGGGAATCAGAGACTCTGGTTCTGTGGCCTGGCCAGCTTCATCCAGGAATAAATGGGTAAAATGCCCCAACCTGTAGAAAAACAAACAGTTGGTGAATTGTATTTAGAGATGAAGTATTTTCGTGAACTTCCTGTATCTGCTCATTATTATAGCCCATGGCCTTACTGGAGTCCTGTGTTATAAAACATGCCAGCACTGGAGCAGGTGCAGACCACAATCCTGTGAAAAGAGGCCTGACGGATGTCTTCTCCTGCCTTCGAGTACAATCTGAGAACTTCAGGGATGGCCTAAGAGAAAATACATAAAGCACAAGCCACAAAAACATAGCAACTACATTTTACATTATTATGCAATGGACCAAAGGCAAATTAGGTAACTGTAAGTAAAACAACCACACACTGAATATCTTCTCCTTATAAAGTTTGGTACCTCTTCCTTTCTATAGGTTGCGTTGACACGGGCCAAACTTGCAGCATGCAAGAAACCACTGTCATGCAGGAGAATGCAAATAAGGTCAGCAGCACTGTTGGAGGGGGTGCACACGAGTACCCGACTACTGGGAAGAAAGTGGTGAACCTAGAGGTGAAAAGATTTTATGAAGTCACTCAAGCAAGAGGCCAGAAAGTGAGTAAACTTGACAGATAAAAATGTATTACTGACAAACACTATTAAAGACAACTCTTAAAACATACTGAAAAGTTTTCCATTAACAGCAGTTTTCATACTATTTTTAGTTTTCCTTATCCACACTACTGTGAGACCTCCTATTTTAGATTTATTAACTGCGGCAGTTCTTATGAAAAATATTTTAAGAGGTGTAAAGTATTGAATCAAATGATACAATAGAACAATAAAAATATTTATGCACTACTTCAGAAAATAAAACCTATAACTCATTGGACGTATTTCTTTAGTACATTGTGTTATTTTCACAACTTAAAAGCATAGTAAATGATGACTACAGAATAACTAAGAAATAGTCTATTACGCTTATATGAAAGTACCTGAAGAATGGCCTCTACGAGCGTGACTGTCTTTCCAGTGCCTGGAGGTCCAAACAGCACATAGGGAGTGGGCCGACAATCTCCTTCCAGGATCCTTTTTACTGCCTCTCTCTGAGGGGGGTTCAGGTCAGGATTAAAGAAGTTCCCTCTGGTGGGAATGGGTTTGGATGCCAGTCTGCAATCTAGAAACAACTGTACATTTGTTATTGATGCTCTCAGTTTTATCTGGTACGTACAGGCAACACTTGCACAAAATTAAAAATCAAATAACTGTACCTTTAGTCTGTGTGGCCTTTGACTTCATGTCAACGGAAAAGCTAGAAACATTTCTGTTTCGCATATCTGGAGCCTAGTTTTGAGATACAACTACACTTAATCAAAAGCAAGACTTAATAAATACATTTTATTTTTCCATCTTTCACCTCATTGTCCTTTACTGTTTTATTTTGGTCTGGCTCATCTATCCACTTTCCTGTCCACTGAGGGCTCTGAAGAATCACTCTAGAGGGGAAAAGAACTGCACAACAATGTGAAAAAGACAGCAATTAAAGTTTAGCCTACTCCTAAAATTAACCATCATTAAAGTTTGTGTGAAGCTATCCATTTCAAGCAAAACCCAGAAGTGCAATTCTCATTTTGGAGGTAAAATGTATAGACATTTAAAACTGCATTATGACTGCATTACAGTGAAGTTGGAGAAGAAATATGACATTTTGGTTGTTGCAATGATTATAAGCAAGCAGATACTGCTGGAGAAGTAAAATGTGAAAGTTAATTCATCCCTGGAAGCAACTGTTTTTCCCCTCAAGTGGAAACAAAATGGACGAGGAAATATACAAACAGCACCCTCTGGAGCCAAATTAGTGTCAGTGTCAATGTGCATAGTCCCATTAAAAGGCTGGCTTATCAGTATAGCACATTTCTTTGCTATGCAAAGGAGGACCCCAAGATGTCCAGACCTTTCTTAAATTTAAGCTCTTCTGGGAGTTTGTGGTTATAAAAGTGCAAACTATATTTACAGGGAATGGGGTGAGAAATGGGTTCTGTCTTTATTTTTTTATATAATTTCAGAGTCATATGAAAATTATCATCACTGAAATATCAGGAAACAAAGCAATTTGGGTAAAAAAAAAAAAAACAAAACAAAAAAAAAAAAAAAACTTACTCTTCCAAAAATGTCTCGCCTGGTCAAGTGCATTGTGGCACCGTCTCATGGTCACACTGAAAATAAAGTCATTACACTACTTCCAAATTCAATCAGATTAACTATGACATAATATGCAGTTGAAATATAAGTTATCATTAAGGTGATATTCAATTTTTTTTCCTCACGTGTTGTAACAGAACTCAACATTAAGTGGCTCCCCAAGGTAGCTGTGCAGAAACTCTAGGTTCACTTTCAAACTCACATCCTCATCATTGATCTGTGTCAAAGCACAGCATTACATTTAAAAGACCATTTATGTTTAATTATGCAGAACATAAAAGCTGCTTTGAGTATCAGAAATCTCTGTACCTCTGTGACAAAACTGGTGCACTCCATTACTGTACTGTCACACTGTAGTTTCTTCAACAACACTTTGTCACCTGTAAAGAAGGCATATCAAGACACTTACATTTATATATAAAAAAATTTAAAAAAAAACACCAATAATTTATCAATAGTTAGAAACAAGGAAAGCTTCCTCACCTACATTGAGACTAGGTCTGCCTTCAGCCAACCCAAGGACCTCAAGGTGCAAGTAGACAGCTCCTTTCCTGAGAAGGGCTCCACTGATTGCAAATTCTTTCATTTCTCTCTCTAAGTGCAGTTCTTCCAGCCAGAGAAGGGCTGAGAAACGTGACTGCATGTTGGATGGTGACAGCACCTGAGTAGACAGACACAACAGAAGGAAAACATATTTCAGTGGTTCCCTTATGACAAATTGGATTTTGTCTGCTTTCCCTCACCATGGGAAACATAAAAGATTGGGTAAAACATTTAAATTCAGCAAGTGCATGCATTCATAATTGCATTTATATTCAAAAACGCTCTACAAATAACAGTGTTGCTCATTTGTTGATTGCAGAAGGACTTTAAATTCCCAAGATACATACTGATAAGCACCTCAGTCAAAAGTGGCATTTACACAAGTGAAGCATCAATTATTAAATTCTGGATTTTGGTATTGAAATTTAACCAGGTGATCAGTGACAATATCAAAACCGATGAATGAAAATTGAACGACCCAGATGTAAACTTCACTATGGCCATGCTCACCTCCCCTAGGCAGGGCTGAACCACCAGCACATCACACTGTGCCTCCACACAGTCTCTTAAAGCCTTGGGAACTGGGTAAGTAGGGAGGAAGCTTGGCAGGTGCCGTCTGCTTAACCTAGAAGCAGAAAAGGAAATGTCAACAAGGTGAAAAAACATTCATTTGGTAGAAGTAATAAACTTGGTTCATGCATGGTCAAACAATACTTCACACAGGTTGCAGAAGTCACCAAACCTACAACATTAAAAAAAGCTGTTTATAACAATTCAGGCACAGCAACTGGATAGTAGTAATTAACTGTTGCAATGGTATTTAATGCCTTATTAAATTTGTGTATCATGTATTCAACTAATTTATCTAAAATACAGAAAAACAACTGACCATCCTTGATCTGTTCATTATATAACACTGGTCCTCAAATTTCAGGAAATTAACCTCAGAGATAAAATGTGCTAATTCTTACATATGTTGATTAGATGAATTTAAAAAACAAAAACAAAAACAAAAAAAAAAACAGGTGATTATCGTGCTACTTGGCTAAAATTTTCAAGATATTTGCAATAAAAATGTATAATTATCTATACACAGGCAAGTATATTTGCCTACGAATATATATCCATAAAATATTTAGAATGATCGCTGTGGCACCATTTTCATGGATATATCACATTTTGCAGAAAAATTATGGAGAATAGTTGCACACACCCCTCCCAATTTTGAAATATTTAGATGCAATTTTGACCTGAAAATGTATCCTGGAAATTGCAGCCAATTAACACTCGACTTAATTAGCATTTATTAGTGATCCAATTCTGGTAAAATTTTGCTTCTTTCCTTTCTGAGGCTTTCTCCTTATAGACCAGTGTAATTCTATGAAAATACTGACAAAGACAACTCCTTCCTCAGCGATGCTCACTTTCATCGCTGAGGAAATGGTTAACATTAAAAGATGTAGACTTCATCC
Organism: Mastacembelus armatus; assembly: GCF_900324485.2. Taxonomy (NCBI): domain Eukaryota; kingdom Metazoa; phylum Chordata; class Actinopteri; order Synbranchiformes; family Mastacembelidae; genus Mastacembelus; species Mastacembelus armatus. Next base: position 6,434,400 of record NC_046638.1, on the reverse strand, counting down.
TTAATGTTCTTCCTGAGACAGTGAAGAGTTGTTTTTATACCTAGGTAGGTATCTTGAAGCAGAGACAGTGATCACATGAGCAGGAGCTGTTGACAATGAAAAGGTGTCACAGGGAGTGTAGGGCACTGAGGGCTGTAGAAGGTTTTGCTCTTCACTGCCCACTGTGACTTCCAGGCACCTCCCAATGGTGAAAGCAGAGAAGTGCAGCAACAGCAACTCAGCACAACTTCCAAGACTTCTGTGCAATTTAAACACACTGAATTTAGCTGTATGGATTACATACTCAGACAAATGACACTTCCAGAAGTATAGCTCATATTTTACGGCAAGACACGAAACCAAAAACTTTTAATTTAACACCCAACTGCTTGTTCTTTATACCACTGCCACACAAGAATTTTAAAAGAACTTACTTTGCTTCGCAGGCTACTACAACAGCGAGCCTCTCTCCTGGGGGAATATCCCATTCTCTTTCCTCCCTCGGTAGACCAGGGGGAATGATTTTCTCCTTCGGTGGTTCACCATTTTCTTTACATCTCTCTTTTGCATCACAGATAAGTTTTTCTGCAGACTCACTGCAGTTTTCGGATCCTGAGCCATTTGGCTCTCCTTGTACCTTTCTTATTGGTGTAGGCCCTTTGACAGTAACCATGGTGAACTGCTCCACTGAGTCCCAGCCAGCAAACCCACAGCATTTTAACCTGTGAGTCTCTAAGCCTTTATTTCTTTTATAGGAGAAAGATAAAGATATTATATTCCATTGTTCTTTCATTTTCACTCTGACATCAGAAATTTTTAATCAAAAGACCTATGGCACCAAGAATTCTAAAGATTTCACAGATAAATGAAATCTTTTGGACAATCTTTTTAGACCTTTGGTTTGATTAGTGCTTTAACTTAGTTTTACACTCAGATTTGGTCACTCACTGTATCCAGATCACCAGCTCTTGTCTCTCCCCCAGCATCAGATCCCCAAACTGGCCATAGTCTGTTACTTCCAGCCCTCCTTTGTTTTCCAAAATGCTCTGGAGTTCGTTCTCAGGGAGAACTGCAGGAGAAAACCTAACACTGCAACAAGAATAACCAAATAAGCCAATAAATTGTTGATCAGTATGATTCAACACAAAAAATATCAAAAACACTACTGAATTTAAACTATGATAAACATGTTCAGAGGGAGTCATTTCAGTCATTATCAAGCAGAAATAGTGACAAAACATTTTCATTTCAACACTGCAAATAGCAGTATTTCCTGCTTTTCTGTCTCATTTATCATAGTGGACCAAATACCATTTGAAAACTGACAGAATTTTTTTTTTTTTTTTTTTTTTTACATTTCATATATCAAACAACTAACCCCAAAAATTGCAGATTAATCAATAATAACATTATAGGATGTAGCCCTATAAGGATATAGAACAAATTCAAACAATGTGATTAATACCTCTGAAGACAGGGTGCCATACACAGGGCCCTCCAACAAAATAATAACTGATCACTCTCCACCATTACCAAGTTGACCAGATGGCCTGGCAAAGGCTTGTAGTGGTCAGGCAGTAGCAGAGAGTCAAGGTTAAAGAATACACTGTCCTGTACCACTCCTGTATTACCATGCATGCTGGTCACACACACCTGCAGACAAGGGATCATTTAGAGGGGGAGAAAGGGATGAATAAATTCATTAATTCAAGCTCAATTGCAGTAGATAGACATACATTAGCTTTAAAGCATTGCAGCTTTATCAGAATTGAATTTTCTTTTAAAATTGTAGTAACAAAAGACTAAATTCAATTACCTTGTCAAGGCGGCAATAGCGTAAAGGGGCCACAGAATGAGCCTGGGTGGTCCATCTGGTGGGATTGATAAAATACTTTACCTGGACCAAGTCTCCTTTCATTGGCTGATAACCTAATAGGAAATAAATACAAACAATTGATTGGCTTAATGTTGGGGTGGCTGTGAGTTTGTATAATGTGAGAGCAAATCAGACCACAACCATAAAAGTTTACTGTAGGTCGCTGTTAGATCACTCAGACTGAAGAACCATTCAGTGTAGGCAAAAGAGGAAGTTTACGCAAAGGATCATGTGGTTCTAGCATGTGAAATATAGTGAGTAGCTGTACCTTCCCAAAGACTGTAGCGAGAAAAGAATGTGGTGCCATTTATATAACCGCTATCCCCATCAAATGATGTGACTCTGCCAATTAGAGGCCGCAGCTGCATAGCATCACTTTCAAGGGAAGTTCTTCCACCATCCTCCCAAGTGTCTGCACTCTTCGCGACCTAAATGACAGGATTAAATGGTGTACGTCTGACAAATCCAACCATAAATGTCTTCTTCAAACTGAACAATGTACATTGGTGGGGGGGGCAAGATGTTAAATTGGGCAGAGTCAACTCCCACTAGAGTCAACATTTATTTAGCTAACAAGACAGGTAAAAGTGGTAAGTTATGCCAACCTTTGAATTTTAACATTTTATAGAGTGAATGTGTATTAGTTTGCATGCCTATGTTTAACGTTACCCCACTCAAATATCAAATTCTACATGATGCACGATAAATATAACTGTATGCTGTTTGCAAATTCATGCAGCAGAGAAACAGGTTCCTCACCCTTAAAGCTTTCCATCCCCCGTGAGCACCATCTCGAACTGCAGTGCAGTTCACGATGTCTCCTTCTTTTAGTGGTGTCCCGCCCAACACCTCTCCACTAGTGAAGTAGACTGCATGGTCTATCATGCCATAATCAAGGCATAGCTGGGTTACCACACTGCCCTGCAAGTGTCGAATGACCTCCATGCCTGAGCAGCAACAAAACATGGACCAAAAACCACACGCCATCAAATGTGTTGAAGCTAATTGTTAGTGTGTTGCTATTATAGTGTGCCACACGGTGCCGTGGAAGAATGCTGCATTTAACGTTACCTGCTGCACCGGAGAAAACGTCTTCTCCATCCACATCTACTTTCCTCCACAACGTGGAAATCAACTTGGACACTACACACCGCACAGCAGCAAACATTGTTTGCAAAATGAGAGCCTACTAAGGTATAGCTATACATAAAAAACAAGATGGAGAGTTTTTAACAAACCATATCCACCTAACGTCATTAGACCAACTTTATTTATATGGGTTATTGATGCTGATGTTTTTTTTTTTTATGTTTAGCTTATGTTACCGTGATGACTTAACACCTCAAGGAACAAAAATGGCGTTTATTTAAAAAATATTTTCGAAACAATTAAGTTCGTTAATTATTGTAATACTAGTTAACATAACATTAGCTAGTCAACAAAACGCGTTAGCTACACAAAATATGCTAACCTATTTCTTATTCAGAGTTATTAGCGTTAGCTGAATATGCTAAACTATTTCCGTATTCAGAGCTAATGTGAGCTAAAAGTAGCCTTTGCTATAAGTCACCACCAAACGCAAAGTCTAAATGGTGATAATTTCAAATTACCGGTATCATCAACACAAAATAATTACTGCAGTTTACGAGTTGGGCCCGACACTTCCTCACTGTGCCACGCCGCGAACGCCACTTCACGTACACTTACGTGCGCGACAACACCTGACCAGGGTTATAAATAGAGATATAGCTCCAGATGCCGCCTGAGCCGCTGCTCATTTACGTTAAAAATGTAAATTTCCGTTTAAAAATTTTTTGTAATTTAATCTTTTGTAACACTAATATTTCTTCTGTTTGGCTTTGCCTCTGCACAAACCTAGTAGTTTCTTTAAGTGCATACATATTGTATGATTGCCAATAAGTAAAAAAAGAAGAAAAGTAGATAAACTTGTAAACTAGTATAAACTTGTTCTCTAAAATGTCTGCCTTAAAATACTCTTATATATAATTTTGGAAATAAACAATTAATAAAAAATAGCCTACATAATTACAACAAATAGCCTATATATATAGAGAGAGAGAGAGAGAGAGTAAGGCAAGTCCTAAGAAGTCAGCTAAATGGGAAGAACAAGGTCCAAGCCATCAACACCTACGCCCTGCCGTTCATCAGATACCCCGCTGGCATAATAAGCTGGCCAAAAGAGGACATAGAAGCCACTGATGTCAAGACAAGGAAGCTCCTCACAATGCATGGAGGACTTCACCCCAAATCCAGCATCCTGAGACTGTACGCTAAGATGAAGGAAGGAGGCCGGGGACTGGTGAGCGTCAGAGCCACCATCCAAGATGAAACGGCCAAGATCCATGAGTACATCAGGAAGATGGCCCCAAGCGATGGAATACTTAATGAATATCTCAGGCAACAGAAGCCCAATGCAGAGGACGAAGAGCGAGAACCATCATGGCAGGACAAACCCCTACACGGCATGTACCACCGACAGATACAAGAAGTGGCTGATATCGAAAAGTCCTACCGGTGGCTGGAAAAAGCTGGACTGAAAGACAGCACAGAGGCACTGATCGTAGCAGCACAAGAGCAGGCCCTGAGCACAAGATCGATAGAGGCCGGGATCTACCACACCAGGCAGGACCCCAGGTGCAGGCTGTGCAAAGATGCCCCTGAGACAAACCAGCACATAACAGCAGGTTGTAAGATGCTAGCAGGCAGAGCGTACATGGAACGCCATAACCAAGTGGCCGGCATAGTGTACAGGAACATCTGTGCCGAGTATGGGCCGGAGGTCCCAAGGTCAAAATGGGACACACCTCCAAAGGTGAGGGAGAATGACCGAGCTAAGATCCTGTGGGACTTCCAGATACAGACCGACAAACAGGTGATGGCTAACCAACCGGACATAGTAGTGGTGGACAAACAACAGAAGAAAGCCGTAGTGGTAGATGTAGCGATCCCAAGTGACAGCAACATCAGAAAGAAGGAACATGAGAAGCTGGAGAAATACCAAGGGCTTAAAGAAGAGCTAGAAAAGATGTGGAAGGTGACGGCAACAGTGGTCCCCGTGGTAATCGGCACCCTCGGGGCTGTGACCCCCAAACTGGGAGAGTGGCTCCAACAGATCCCAGGAACAACATCAGAGATCTCAGTCCAGAAGAGCGCAGTGCTAGGAACAGCTAAGATACTGCGAAGAACCCTCAAACTCCCAGGCCTCTGGTAGAAGACCCGAGATTGAGGAAGACACACCACCCATAGGGGTGAGACGGGGATTTTTTTTTTTTTTTTTTTTTTTATATATAATAATAATAATAATAATAATAATAAATTTTATTTCATGGCGCCTTTCAAACTCTCAAGGTCACCTTACAGAGAGAAAAAGGAAGCATACAGCATGAAATACATAGAGTGCATTAAAACAACAATAACAACAATGCATAAACAGAGGGCCAGAATGTAAAGGCAAAAGTGCAGAGCATCCAGGAAGTGGGCGATGTACAGCAAAAGCAAATTGAAACACAAAAACCCAGATGACAGAACAACAAATATGAAACAATATGAGACAATATGAAATAGGCAGAGGGTGGTAGAACATCACGGGCTGCTTTGGGAAGTTAAGAGAGTTAGGTGGAAAACGCTATACGGAACAGATACGTTTTGAGTGATGATTTAAAAGTTGATAAGTCCGGAGACGACCGGATGCGATGAGGGAGAATGTTCCAAAGGCGGGGCGCAGTGTGGCTGAAGGATCTAGCGCCCATGGTGGCCAGGCGCACTGTAGGGGTGCAGAGGAGAGTGGAACTGGAGGAGCGGAGAGTACGAGGCGGAGAATAGATATGAAGTAGATCAGTGATGTATGGTGGGGCAATAGAGTGGAGGGCTTTGTAGGTGAGGAGGAGGATTTTATAGTTTATACGGAAGGACACAGGGAGCCAGTGAAGTTGTTTAAGGACAGGGGTAATATGATGTGAGAATGGAGTTCTGGTGATGATTCGGGCAGCAGAGTTCTGGACAAGTTGTAGTTTATGAAGTGAACATATACATATATATAGTCTCTATTAGCATAAGAGAATGATTAAGTTACTTACTCTAGCCTAATAAATCAAATTCATATAATTTGTTACAATATCATATTTTACTGTAAATTTCATAATGTGAAATGTTAAATATGTGGATGTTTTTGAAAATGCAAAAATAGTATCTTTGGCAGAGCTGTTATAGTGATTTACAACCATTCCCTAAAAGCATTTTGATGTAGTTGGTTTATATTGGTGTGTCTTCGGGAGACTGTGATGGCACAGTAACATCAGGGGTTTAGGTATGAAACATTTAAACCATCCTACAGGTGCTGGTGTTGGCATGATCCTACTTTCAACACAGGGTGTCACTCTTTCTACACAGGACATCTACAGTCTTTACTACAGAGGGCAAATGAGGCCAAGGGAGGAATCAGATCAGATACTAATCTCAGAGCCTCAGAGTCTGTGCTGCTATAAGTGGACACTGTACTTACCTTGTTTAATGACAACAAATGCCACAAATGCTCAGAAATTATGCCAAATATTGTGGGGACCATACAGAAACAGATTCCCTGGTTAATCAGATAGTGTTTGACTTCCCCTTTGTAATTAGCAGCCAAAATACACAACCATATCAGTAAAGTCAAGATTAATCTTACAAACCTGATTGTTAGACAGAAGTGTGGCCATAGCAGGTTACCTCCTCACAGTGCATGTATATACGTTTAAAAAAGAGGGGGCTCTCTGCGCACATTACCCACAATAAGAATAAAAACAAAAACATGTCTTCAGACATATTTGAAGTCATACAAAATTAAACATGATGTACAGTAGATCTGTTCAAACTGTTGTTCAAATGTTGTTTTTTGACAAAATTCCCTACAATTTGAAACCTTATTTCTTTGAACATTACATTTATTGTCAAATTACACTAGTACTTCAGTCTTAAAACTAAAATATATTATTCTTATTTAGTGTCTTTCAGTACACTTTAAAATATATAATGCTTGAAAGTACTGCAAGATCAATGTAAGAAACACAAACACACAATATATCCTTAGAAAATATATACAGAAAATAAATTGGTTTTAGATGCATCACTGTTTCCTTTGAGACCAATTCCCATAGTGTATAGTGCACCCCACATGAAAAAATTGGATTAATTACATAATATCCTCTGTGCTTCATCTCCATTGTTTTACAATATGGAAACCAGATGCAACCATGAATTCATTTGGCATGATGAATGCATGTAAAACACAGGGGAGGTGTAGGAACACATCAACAGCAAACAGAGCCAATATTTTTTCCTTGTCTGTTATTCATTGTAATACAACAAATGCACAACATTGTACTATGCAATAGCTAAAATGCCTGTCACAGACTTTACATGTACAGTTTGACATACCTCATCCTTTTGTTTTAAAGTGCTTTGATTTTCTGTTGTTTGAAACTGACAAAACTGCAGGTAACCATTAAACTCAACTGCTGTTGAGAGAGGAAGCAGGGGTTTTTTTCTGAATATCAGTATGCTGTAAAAGTGCCTACAATTAGTGTTATCATGATAGTTGCCAAATCCTGTATTCTCAAATAGGACAGTCTGAGAGCAAATACTGTACATCCACCAATGTTGTACAGCTCATCTGATTTATTTGATAATTCGGTAATAGAATCTTTTTGGACATGCAGTAGTTTATGAGTTTATTTGTATTAATAATGGCCTATTTAGAAGGTTTTTCCCAGTGTTTGTGTGGAGCACTTGTTCCAAACTAATATACCCAGTATTCAATGGGAATAAATGTTTATGAGTCAGATATTTAGAAGGTGAGGGTGTGGTGATTCATCATAAATTATATACAGGTGTGCTCATATTCTTACCTTTAGCTATAGGACTATGTCTGTGGATAAATATTGAGCAGGCAAGTCTGTCAGTAAAGTTAACATCTATCCATCACCTGTAATGAACTGAAGAGCTAATAGATAGATATTTTGGAATATATTATTTCCCTCTTGCTATCCTCTTGTTTTCTGCCCACCTCACAATGATTTACACATTAAATTTGTACAGATTAAACAAACAATATATAATGTATTAAAATGTTTCGGAGATGCTGGTGGGTTGATTTAGTTTGTCCAGTACCAGGCTAACTGTTTCCTGTCTTTAGTTTATGCTAAGCTAAGGGCTGTAGCATAATTTTCACTAGACAGAAATTAGAGTAGTATCTATCTTCTTACCTTGACGAGAAACTGAAGAAGAACCTATTTCCCTAAAATGTCCAACTATTCCTTTATTGATGTCTTACTTGGAGTTTAGGTGCCAAACATACAAATGGGAACAGATGGAACTGAAAAGAGGTGGTGATTATTGGAGATGAAGGGGTCTAATTGTGATGAGTAAATAAATATGTGGATCTGTATTATATTTATAGTTATAGTTATGAATAGGTGGACATTTTTGACAAAGATGGATGACAATGAGGGTAGTTGGTGGGGGCGGGGGTCGTCCTGCGCGCATGATGTGCTGGCTACGCCCCTGACCAGCAGCAGTCATATCAGAGATGTGAGAGGGGAAAAGAGCACAAAGGGAGAAAGGAAGAGAGAAGACGGGGAAGGAGGAGGTCTGCCTAAACTCCGCCTTCGGTCTCAGATCCTCTTGCATTCCTAATTCACAGCCTCTCACGTTGAGGATAGAGAGAAAGAAGAGAATCAAGAAGGACGCACGAAAAAGAAGGAGAAGAAGAAGGGGAGCAGCAAAACGATCATGGCAATATCCAAAACATCTCAGCTTGAGATAGTGTCCGATCACCACGCACCTCTACCACCGCCGACCACGACACGGAGCATGCAGACGCACAATAAACAGAGTCCAGATGAATGAGGACCAATACCTGGGCCGTGGACAAAATGAGGGTCATCTTCATCCAAAACGCCGGTTTCGTCGCAGCTTTCTCGCCTTTTAGATGTGAGTCAGTGTTGGCAGCGTTTAGGATGAAAGATAACGTGAACGAGCCAGAATTAACCAGAGATAGATCATGCCAGTTATTTGAGGAGTGAGGAGATCAGCCCAATAACTTAGACATTTTTCTTTTATTGGGATAGACTTTGCACATATATTATAGCCAGTATATCGTCTTTAAAACGAAAGTGTATTCAGCTTCAGGCATGCAGCCTGCTGTCGAGATCTGAATACATGTTTTATTACAATATTGGCACTAGAATTAATTTTATCTAATGATAGGACTATGTATCAGGTTATTGTAGACCGATAATGTGCTTTTAGACCTTTTGTGCGTAATCCGTGAGTAGATTGATTATATTGCCGATAATATCATGGATGGGTAGGAGGAGAAATCCCTGTTCCCTTTGATCAAAGCCAGTTGATCAAACAAGACAATCTGGAAATGTATGTTTCCGCATGTTATAATATGACTATTAGGCTACCCGGTATTCTTTGTAATTTATTTATTTATTATTACTATTATTAGGCCTATAAGTATTATCAATTTGTTTTTAGTAGGTAGTTTGAAATATTTAACAGTTGGAAGGTTGCTTGAACACTTCCGTAGTGAGATGGAAACCGCTTATTTATCGCCCCATCGGGGGGCAACCACCCGTCCCGAGACGCAGAAAGGCCAAACCTTAGCGGGCAAACCGGCGGGGGGTGACCTCTCCCCTTCAGCTCCAGCTCCGAACCTACCTGCCGGCACCTCACCAGAAGCAAGCAGTGATGGACGGAGAAACTCGGGCGTAAAAAAACATCACCACAAACATAACCTGAAACACCGCTACGAGCTGCTGGAGACGCTGGGAAGAGGCACCTATGGCAAAGTCAAGAAAGCCATCGAGCGGCACTCGGGCAGAGAGGTGAGACATTTAAGGCACATGTATGTCATGATGCTTTCCATGGGTCCTGACACTCCTTATACATGCATAAGTTTTTAGTAGCAATTATCACCAAACACTGATCTAAGAAAGAGCGCTTTGTTGTCGTCTGAGCGACTGACTGTCTTCTGCCCCCTGGGAATTCCCCCCATGCTCAGAACGCACCACAGGGACAGGGAGTTGTGGCTGCACACGCTTGTCCCATGCAGGGCCTCACGACCGGATGCTGGAGTGCAAATCCAGCCACTGGCTGTCTAGTGTGACTTCAGTGACCCAGATGAGCAACAAGAAAAACAACTGTCCCTCAAAGATATTACCCTACAAAAGTCCACTCACATGTTTTTTGTCCAGCATTTTAAGTGTTTTTCACAAACAACCCGCCCTTTTGTTTCTGTTTCTGTTCGTATTTGTACTGTGTGGGTGTTAGTGTGTTTGCATGGGTCCATCACTTTGTTTTTTTATGACAGAAAAAGTTACTGGCTGACTTTGCCCTAGTAAAGCCACCATCTGCTATGTCCTTGCAGACCTGCAAATGATTCAGCCTATGGCAAAATCTGACCCCACTGCCCATTCTGGCAGGACATGAAGAACTTTCCATGTGCTGAGAACGCCAGGGGGAAACTTAGTATAGGTCAACAACGCCCCTGGTAGTTGAGCATCCGGCAATGCATGTTTGATAGGAGGATCATAGCCCTCCAACGGGGCTTACTCTCTCTTGACCTGTCCCACTTGGAACCTTGTCCTTTCTTCAGTATGTTTTGCTATTTATTATTGCCATAGCAGCAACTCTAATGTGAAGTATCTTACTTTCATTAGCACTGTAAAGTTGCACAATGTACTGAATAATTGCTGGAAAGTTCAAAGTGTCTTAATCACAGATAGCTCCAGTTGGCTCATGTTGTTGGTTATAAATGATACACTAAAGGCTTTTTTTGAAGGAAACATAAGTCTATATTTGTTGGTACTGTAAAGATCACTTCCCAACCAAATATCCAAAATATAGACAGAAAAAAAACTACTTTGTAGGTGAACACTCAGTCGCCTCATTCTCCTGCTATCTGCAGTACAAACTTAAAATAGCAGGTCAGTAAAATATAGGACTTCCTTGCATTGCTGTGATTCATGTGGGAGTTTGTATATCTCAGGGAAGTCCTTGGAGAAGCAGCATGTCTACACAGAGTGCCAGCAGAGCATGACTGCCGACTACTTCATGAGCCACGTGTATCTGGCACTGCGTAGCTAGAGTTTACTTGACCTCTGACCCAGCAGAAGTCCCTTGTGCCCATAAGGCAGACACAGCAGTGTGATGAGACTGTTACACAATCACCTTGACTCAACTCCCAGTACTACCTTTTCCTGGTTCATTCCACAAACCAAATAAGGAGAGAAAAGGCTCAGTGAGGACATAGACTAAGGAAGTTTTGTGTGTGACTGTGTCTGTGCACATGTGTGGAATAAATTGAAGGCACTTGAGCAAGATTGATTCGATGTTGGCAATTTCACTCCCTCAGCAAAAGTGGAATTGATTGACTATCTGCTTTAATCTTAAATGGCAAATGTTTAACTGGCTGCCAGCTCTGTGGAAACCCTAAATTATAAGAAATGTTGCTGATCGTAGTGGTGACACATGCACAAGCTTGTGTGCTTGTGCATTCCACCAGAAGATGTGTTTCATGTTTGTATGCTCTTGAGAGAGCAAGGAGAAGTCTGTGTGTGTCTTAATGTATTATATGGCATCTAGAGTGAAAAGGTTATGGTGACAGCTCGGCCTAAAATGCGGAGTGACACATGAAAGACCATCCACAGCAGGATGTGAGATTGGAGGGGAAGGTTAATATCCTGTATGGGAGTTCCATCACAGACTGAATGGGGTGGGCTGTTAGTACAAAGACACCACCAGTTGTAGTGCTTATAGAATCATATTAATATGAGCTTCAAGCACCAGATTACATCATTCCCCAACAATGGTTTCAGTGGGGAGGTCCACAAGAGGGGAAAACACAGAAATTCCTGAGCTATATGTGGTGCTGTTGATGAGGTATTATGATTCTGTGTTTGAGAAAATAGTTCTCTGGAAATGTGACAGGCCTCTTCCTCCCACTCACACTCTCTCTCTCTTTCTACCCCTAACTCTGACTCACACATAGCCAACACAACAGATGAGCGTAGCCTTTAGAAAACACAGGGATGGGTGAGCATGTGATGAAAACTTCATCTATTTTAATAGCCTGAGAAAGTTTGGAAAGATGTCAGGCTTCAGTGAAGCAAAACACGGACTTTCACTTCAAACAAGCTGTGCTGTGAACCAGGTGGGGGCCCAGACAAAGCTGGATCCATACCTGGCACAGGCCAACGTGGGTAGCAGTCTAGTGCCTGTTTACTGTGAGTGACAGTAATAGGGATCCACTTAAAGACAAGCGTAGCTGTTTCAGCCAACCTGGCCAGCTGGCAAGTGGCTGATCTGCAGTCCTGTTTAATGATCTCTATCGGGGTCGGGGCGAGGGAACATGAGGACATACACCAGAGATACCTGGCTTTGTCTCAAACCCAATGTGGGAGAGCTGGCTCAGTCAGTGAGTTAACATACAGTGTAAAACTAAGATCATGGCTCTTAAAGATTGATTACTGTCCTATAAGATAAAATGCAATTTTGCTTTTAGGAAGCAGCCATACAGAGACTTTTTACTTTCCTTTGTTTGTATCCTCTGTAGGTCATTTCTCAATTGTTGCCTAAATGAATGAATTCCTGAATTAATTCTTACATTAAATACAGGATGACTCATAGTCTACCTCACTGTTAAACAATGAAGTCAAAATGTTACTCACATTTTGGGGATCAGTGATAAAATGTTGATGATTCTGATGAGGTAAAGGAAAACAGTGTTATGGCACAAACAACTTTTAGCAATTATAGACACAGCATGTGGACCCCCTGGACTCTGGCTTGTTTATTATGGTATCATTTCTTTAAATTCTGTGTAATCAAGGCATGCTCTGGAAGGGAACGGTTTGTTCCGGTTTGGGGTTATTTTTATTGATGTACACGGTAATTAGCTTGGCACTCGCTACTGCTTGTGGTTTCTGCTGCATGGAATAAAGCTGGTTCCTCAGAAAACTGCAGCTTAGCTATGAGAAGACAAAAGTTTAAACTAACAGAATTCAGAGGAAACAGACTCTATGCAGACCTGATCAAAGGAAACCCAGGATTCAGTCCAGAATGTTTAGGCTACAATTATTGTGACATGTGCTAGACTGTGTACTCTCAATTGGTTTATTTGTAAAAGACTGCTAACCTCTTATTTAAATAGTGCATAGGCTAGAGGTTTGAACGCATCCAGTTGCGGTTGAATCTTACCCCAGTGGCATTGCTATGACAGTGAAAATTGCCAAATCAAGTGTAGTTGTTGAATCTTCTATGGTAGAAAAAGCAACTAGTCTGAATCACTTCCCTGGTCTTAGCTCATTGTCCCGATTCCTCCATAAAACTCCCAGCAGGCCAGTTTTTCAGGCTGTTTCAAAAGTAGGACATTAACTGTTCTTAATCAGAATGACTAAAAATAAGACTGGGTAGTAATTTTGTGTCTTCTCAAGGACTTTTTCACAGTGCAACCATGGAAGTGTAGGTCAATAGTAACATCTGATTTATATTGGTGTACTCTGACCTCTAGGCTTCATTGCCTTTCAAGTATAAACACCTTATTCACCTGTTTTTTGTGATGCTCATTGCCTTTAAGAATGTCTTTTGCTCTAGTGGTCTAAAATATAATACAATCTGCTAGATGAAATGCAGTAATTTTGCTGAGCCCTCAACCTTTGGTCTAGCACCATCATCAGGTCTAAATATTAGTTTTGTCCGATGCTTAGTTTTATGGCCAAAACTTTACAAGCGTCAGCTGTTCTTTGAGTTTAGGGGCAGTTAGCAAATATTTGCATGCTAACATACTAAAACAAGATAATAAATATGGAAAAACAATAGAACTGCTAAACATCAACATTGTTATTATAAACATGTTAGTCTGCTGACATTAGCATTAACAGTCTTGTTTTCTATCAATATCTGCTGTTATATAGTTACTATGGAGATCCCCATGTTTCACCATAAGATTCTGTCTTATAACCTCTCTGTCAGAGAGAGGGTGGGGGTTAGATCTAGCCCAAACATTGAGTAATACCTGGATGACTATAACCTGTGCCCTGGACAAAGCAAGCCCCGATGTGTCAGGCTGTTTTTCTCAGATAACACCTTAATTTCGCTTTGTACTGAAAGGAGGCTGACAAAATTGTACAGTGTGAGACTAAGATGACACATTTGTTTGCTTAACAAGGCTTGGTGATGATGTCAGAGGTTGCTATACTGGCCCTATAGGACCCCTGAGAGGGTAGGTAAGTGAGACTGATGAAGTACACAGAAATGGAAATAGATGAAGCAATAGGCTACATGCTGAATTGGCTCACATGATTTTACTAACAAACAAACATCACATGGTGTGCAGTATGTACTCTGGAAGAGTCCTGAACATTTCAAAATTAATTGATAAGATAATGAACGTGACATAAACATTCTGTCCTTTACTATTATTTTACAGTTTTCATCTGTAATTTCCCTTTTTCGATTAAATTAACATACTTACATACATACTTGTTACATACAAGCTATCTATATTTAAGTGTTTTCTTCTGTTTCCAGGTGGCTATCAAGTCAATTCGGAAGGAGAAAATCAAGGATGAGCAGGATATGGTTCACATCCGCCGAGAGATTGAGATCATGTCATCCCTCCGCCACCCACACATCATCTCTATATATGAAGGTGAGGTTCTGTTGCATGTCTGTCGCTCTGTGTGACAGACAACAAATCAGATGAATTAATTTGACTTGAGCATGCATAAACAAAAACACACATGTCCAAAATTCACCCCTTCCTCAGTTTATTCAGCAGTTGTGGCCAAGTTGCAGGATTGTCATGTTATGACATGCAGATGTCATAATAAGACCTGGAGTACAGCTCTGGGATGTTATTTATCTTCTCTGCTCTGTCTGGCCTTCTGGGGCAGTAACAGTCTGGCTCTCTTTGAATGTGTGTGTGTGCATGTGTGTGTGTGTGTGCACGTGAGTATTGAAAGTTTATGTGCATAAGAGCGGTGGTATTCTAAGGGATTGCCTCTCCCACATCCAAGAGGTCTCATCCCTTGTCTTCTCCAGTCTTGATCTCAGGGCCAGACATCTGCTGATACTTAGACACAACTGCAGCTGGGAACCAGCCTGTATTTGTGCATATGTGCGGGTTTTCACATATGTGTGTATGCACAAGTTCTAGTATGTGTGTGTGTGTGTGTAGGTGGGTGTGTGTCTCTGTGTGTGTATGTATAGCTAGGGGGACACTGGATTGACCTTACTCACCTTACTGCACCAAATCTGACTATGGTCCAGTGCTATGCAGAGGGAAGCAAGGCCTTAAGCCTTCCCTGGAGCAGTGTCAACATACATCTACCCCAGGAAACAACTGTCTAAATATCAAAGCCTTCAAGTGAGGCTTAGACACATATATTTACTTTTGGGACCGAGTTTTTTGATGTGAGCCTTTTTGAATGACCTTAACCTTACTGGGAGAAAACATAGATTAGTATTAATGGTGAGTATAAAGGTTGAACAATTCCCATTGAATTCTTTCAACATATTGCTTGCAATTAATCATCTCTTATATTGTAGTCTGGGCCTGTTTGCAGGCAGTTGCAGTCACAAGGCAGTTAGTTTGTTAGGCAATTTAGATGGTTTCATATGATTTGTGACTTGACTATTTGTATGCTTATTTCAGCGAAACAATTTCAGTTTTCAGTTTTATCCTGTTTGCAGGATAGCTTCTCCATCACAATGGCAACAGGTTGTGTGCCACTGACCAAACTGGTTTACTCACTGTCCATTGTTAAGTTTCGAAGTTACAATGTGTGTATGCAACAAACAGTTCTATTTGTCATGGGAAGATGCCAATAGTCAGCTGGAGGGCAGAAGTGCAGTCGGGTTTATGTGTTTTGTAGGAGAATGATTAATAGAACACCCAGTTTTATAAACTCCAAGGAGCCTGTCTGGTGTTTCTGTGTGCTGCCTTCTTTATAAGCAGCCTACTCCAAACTCAACCAGACCCATTGCTCTCGTTCTTTGGCATTTCTCCTCAAACCCAGCACTAACTGTTGTGGCCTGGCCTCCATCCAGCCTTGCTTTAGAGATATATAGAGCCCCCCTGATTTGTGTATCCGACAACACCCTCCTCAGCAACCCCTGATAACTGCCTTGTGTGAAGCAAAGCTGAAGCAGATGTGTGTATGACAATTGATTTTTACCACTCCCTCACATTTTGGTCTCATCATGTTTGTGGCATTTAAAAGCAGATCTTCACTCCTCAGGTGTAACTATCTTAACAGTCTTAGTATCACTGTTCAAGTAGTGATACATCCTTTAATAGAACGACGCCTGGCAAGGTTGACACAAATGGAATGGAATTTCCTTCAGGATCCATAAAGTATCTATCCATCCATCCATCCATCCGTCCATCCGTCCATCCGTCTATCCGTCTATCCGTCTATCCGTCTGTCTGTCTGTCTGTCTGTCTGTCTGTCTGTCTGTCCGTCTCTTTGTCGAAATTCAAGGAGTAGTTTGAGTAGTTTTTTTTTGAGAGTTAGATGAAAACATTTAGATGAAAAGATGGATACATCTCTCACATCACAGTCAATATGATGCCATCAGTTGGTTGGCTTAACTATCTGTCTGGAATCTAACACATAACTGTCTATAATAAAAAAACTTGTTTTTTGTTTCTACAATTTTAGTCTGGATTAACCAAAATTATATAGCATGTCAAGATGGGAGCTGGAAGACAGAATCTGTTGCCTGTGGGACAGACCCTAGGTTCCCCTGTTTCCAGACTTTAACCTGGGCTAAGCTAACTCACTGGTTACTGTAGCTTTACATTTACCAAATAGATATGAGAGGGTTATCAATCTTCCCATCTAACCTTGGTCGAGGAAGCAATTACATTAAATATATTCCCCCAAAATGTCCAACTGTTCCTTTAGGAACAAAAAGGTAAATGAGGAGGACATAAAAAATGATAAAAGACTTAAAACCATTCACCTTGTTGTGAATGAGCAGCCACAATTCTTGTTTTCATATATCTTTAAATCTTTAAAGGTAGATAGTAGCTAAGTCTAGTAAATAAGACCAACTGTGGGTTAAAATAACAAATTTAAAATATTTGAAACCCAAGAGGTACACAGTTATATATATATATCACTATAGTCAGCATTATTTCACCACTCCTTTGTATTACAATTTATAATAATATTCTGCTTCTTGCACATGCTTCATCTGTCATCAGTGCTGGCAGTAGGACAATAGGTGCTAATTAGTGAGATATGTGGGCCTGACCTGTGAACAAAGCCCAGTGAGTGACAGTGAGGCTGTAGTGTAGCTGGTGGACCCAGTGGGCTGTAACAAAGCCAAGTTATGTAAGCCAGGTAATTATTTAAACACCAGGGGTCAAAGGTAAAAAGGGAGTGCAAGCTGAGAACTAGCTCTTAAAGCTCAACCCCACCATGGATGACTGCGAATGTCACCCCAGGTCACCATTCTGTCCACCAGTCAGACGGCTAAATTGGCATTGCCCTCCCGGGTGCTTGGCTTACATCTCATTTGTTACTTTCAGAGTAACCACAATCAGGGAGCATTACCATCACTCAGCAACTGTGTGTTTTTGTAGAGGATTATATCTTTAAAAAAACTTTGGCTTGAGGTGCCTAATGTGACAAACAATGAAGGAACTCCATCAAGGGTGCAGAATGCAAAGGCCCACAGCCCCGGTGACCCTGCTGTGTGAGAAAATATACCAACACAATACAGAGCAACATGGTTGACTATGTTGTTGTCATCTCCTCAGTATTCCTGTGGTCTTTTTTCTCTTTACTTAATTCTCTCTGCCTAACCACTTTCATTCCCTTCATGCCAAGGCCTTGGAAGAGAAGGATGTTGCCAAGTTGAAATTATACACCAGAAGGCTAAATACTAACACAGAATCATATGGTTGCTGAGTTCCAGTTGGATAGTAATGCATGACAGTAATACAACTGTAATAGCATTGCCCTTCTCCAGTCACCGGATGTGCGACACATCATCATTTTGACTGAAGCAATACTGTAAAAAAAAAAAAATTGGAATCATTTGGTACTTTGGGAGTACAGTATAATAGTAAAGTAATAATGATTACTAGAGTACTAGTGAGCATCTCTACTTTAAAGAGTAAAGTAATGAGTAAAGAACAATCAAATAAACAAAAAAATAAAAACAGGATGGTATTACCTTAGTTGAGTCATGAATTACTAATGAGTAGCGTGTCATTTCTGGTGAGCAATAATGAGCTTCATTTTGCTGCAAGAAGGGGAAGTTTCACCATGTTGCCACCATAAATGTTACAATAATTTACAATCAGAGGGATGCTCAGTATGGTGGTGAGGAATCTGGGAGTGTGTTGTGAAATATGGTGACACAGTGCAAAGTTGTTGTGTCAAGGGCTTGACTTGACACTTACTGGAACCTCTGTCTGCAATGCTAACTTTTTGCCTACTCAGTCTGGATCCTGAATTTGCTGTTTTTTACAGCTGTGATTCTGTTCTCTGAGGAGTGGGCTTGATTGAGTTAACAGCCCCTCCCTGCAGTGCAGTGAAGGAGCCAGACACTTGAGGTGGAGTTTGAGTGATGTAACCCAGGGACAAATGTAGAGATGTAATGTGCTCCTCTGGAATTTGGATTCCGGCTCCAAAACTAAAGGGGGTGAAATGGTGTACTATGCATTTTACATAACAATGACCATTTTATATTTTACCATGACAGAATGTACCAGGATTTTCTAAATTGTCCTCCCAACTCTTTTTAAATGTAGATGTATTTTAAGTAGAAATTAATGGACTCCAATTGTTTTCTTATAATTTCTCAGTGTTTGAGAACAAAGACAAGATTGTCATCGTGATGGAGTATGCCAGCAAGGGTGAGCTGTATGACTACATCAGTGAGCGGCGGCGCCTGAGTGAGCGAGAGACGCGACACTTCTTCAGACAGATAGTCTCTGCCGTGCACCACTGCCACAAGGTGAGAAAACCCATACCATGCAATATACGGAGGAAAACCTGCACATTCATTTTCTGATCATCACCGTAAACCTCTCTTTGCCTGTCTCACACTCATCCAATGTTTTCCAGGCGTATTGTAACATTAACCATGCATCTCTAGTCAGCCTTATAACCAGTTAATCTACATGCTCTATGCAGTATGCTTTTCTTGGCACGCTAGGGTTAGGGAGTCATCTGTTTCTGAGTGAAGATGGAACACAGGCCAGTTTAATTCAGGCTTACACTTCGATTACAATGCATCAAACAGGCACTGCATTAATTCTGGCCTCATCTGTTGACACACTGATGGATGTCCCATGATACCCCCAAAGCTTTTCCCCAAAGATTTAGCTCCAGTCACACCCATGTCAGCCCCTGGTCCACCCATCACTAATTCCCATTAAAACCCAAGGTCCTGGGGGCTTGTTTGGATGGACTCTCATCTTGTGCATTGTCTTCCCAGCTGGAGATAAAGATGATGTCAGGCTTCATAGATAGGAGAGTCCCAGACAGCCATGAATGATGAATCATCACTACCATGCACAACCTCCCACTGGGTGGGGTGGTGTGAGTCACTGACACAACAAGCAGGCAACCATTTCTTCTTTGTGTCCACCAATAAGCTTCATGTGAACATGAGCCTCCTGCCAGGCACTAACCAATGGGAGATGCCATATGGAGCGCAACCCTTGGGGGGGAGTGACAGGTGAAGTCACTTCTCCACATCTGAGTGGGGTTCAGTCTGACTGCATACCACATGTTATTTCCCAGTTTTTTTTTTAAACCAGGCATTAACAGCATAGTTGTTTTTAAATCCGAAGATGTTGTGAGAACATCATTCATATAGTGTGGTAATTATAGGCTCGTGTTTATGTGACACATGTGAGTCAATTTAAAAAAGAAAATCACAGCAGATGTCAGCACAAATACCCCAAAGGGGACAAGACCAATTAAAGAGTACTAGACCAACAGGCCGCCTTGATTTCCCCCGAGAGCCACAAGCTAGATCTGCCAGAGTAAATCATCAATGCAATGGACTGTTCATTACTTGGATCCATCTCTTGAAGAGAATTATGCATTGACAGATACATAAATCGCTACTTTGTTTTTTCTCATTGTCTTCCAGAATGGAGTGGTGCACAGGGATCTTAAACTGGAAAATGTGCTACTGGATGAAAACTGTAATATTAAGGTAAGTGTGCCACTTGGTTTGTGATGCGTTTCCCATCAAACAGTAACATTGTGCCTTTATGAACTTTGGGATTAAGAATGACATGGCTAGCGTTAAATTCACACATAGCCCTGTTTTCTACAGATTGCCGACTTTGGGCTGTCCAACCTCTTCCATAAGGACAAGCTGCTGCAAACGTTCTGTGGCAGCCCACTCTACGCTTCACCAGAGATTGTCAATGGGAGACCATACCGTGGCCCAGAGGTGAGTCCCACTGAACCATACAGTGGCAGCAACTTAAGTCCATGATGCGATTTCCTTTTATGTACCAATCATCATCATCATTATTGTCCTTCGTAGCTGTTAAATTTGGTGTGAACCCCCTGCATCTCTTACCTTATATAACTTTCTTCATTAGTAGCTCACTATTAATTATCATCACATAGACCATACACTAAGTGGTGATTAGGCAGTGTTTGCTGGTTCTTTGATAGGATTACTATTAGTCTCAACTCAAAGGGGGTCTCTTCCGCAGCTCCATAGTGTTCAATCTAAGGTATTGTCTGTTCTATCTTTCCTACAATGTCTGGGTCCTTTGAAGTGAGAAAGCTGAGGATAGTTTTTGCTCACTTCCTCTTCAGCTTAATGGGATAAGAATGAATGTCACAGCCTCAAAATGGCACTTACCATCAAAGTCAAATCGTTTTGATGAAAGAAAAAGTGAAAATACCTCTTGAAAGCAACGTCTGTGACAGGGGTCAAGGGTGTTGTCTCTAAAATTGCATCAGTACCACAAAACAAAGCAGCGGAGGGAAAAGAAGTTGCACTTTTAGCTATTCAAGTCCAACCATTCAATTTAGTGTAATTCACTATAATTTACCCGAGAGTGCTAAAAACAAGAACAGTCCGATGGCAATCGAAATTATAGAACCTTAGTTGGGGTGAGGCCACAAATTACAGCAAACACAGGCACTGAAAATAGAACACAACAATAGTGCGTGCCCTGTCTCGCCCTCAGGAATGAACCAATGGCAACAGGAGAGTTAAACATACTTGATGAGGGCCCAGGGATATAGAGGAAGTACACCAGCTCCTTAATGGGTCCTATCTGATTTCCTCTTCCCCGATTATGTCTCAGAGCTTCAGCTACTGCCACCACAAGCACATTACTCAATGCATCTCATCCTCCCCTAATCACAGTCAACACACACAAACATTTTTCCTTCTCTGTCACACTGTCACATAAACACAAACACACACACACAGATAATCTGCTAAACATGGAATGTTAGTGAATATCCAGTGGGTCTTTAGGAGCCAGGATATTATGACTTTGACATCTCTGCTAGACTCACTACACCCTTCCACGCACAACAATTCCCACCTCACTCTTCAGAGAAAGTGTTTGTTCCTTCTAGACAGAACAGAAGGGCAGGTGGAGGTAGTGTTATTCCTTTTTCAATAATTTGCTCACTTGAGATGGGCATTCTGTGTATGACTCAATTACCTAGTTTATCAAAAGGTTTTTGCTCTTATCAGGTGGACAGCTGGGCTCTGGGGGTGCTGCTGTATACCCTGGTTTATGGGACCATGCCATTTGATGGAGGAGACCACAAGAACCTCATTCGCCAGATTAGCAACGGCGAGTACAAGGAGCCTACTCAGTCCTCAGGTATTACTGCTTCCCAGTTTTGACATGTTAGAAAAATACACCTAATTTCAGTGCATTATATGAAGCAATATCATGAACTATACTTCCGATCCATAGTGTGTTCCAGCTGGACTGCAGTGAGCAACACTAGCTGTCAGAAACTGAATCACTGACCCTTGATTCCAATTTTTTGTTCTGTCCATAAACTCTACATGACCCCTTTTGTCCAGACATATAAAAACTGCAGTTGTTTTACAAAGCTACTACTAATTGGAACTTATGAAAACCATATTTTTACATATATTCTTACATATATTCATTTGGTGTTTCACACTCACAATCTGTAATAGCACACACTGTATTGTTACCAAGAAGACAGAACAAATTGACTTACAAATTGTTGATGGTCTGTTTCCTGCTAGATGCCCGTGGACTGATCCGCTGGATGCTGATGGTGAACCCTGAGCGCAGGGCAACAGTGGAGGACATAGCCAATCACTGGTGGGTAAACTGGGGCTGGAAAAACAGTGTCTGTGACTGTGATACCCAACGTGACCATGGAGGCTCGCCCATGCTGGCCCGCTTCATCGACTGGCAGAACCGGACTGAGCCACGTGGTCCTGGACCCAAAACTGCAGCCATGCCTCAGCTGATGCGCCAGAGGCCCAAAAAGTCTAAGAAAGAAAATGTTGAGACAGAACAGATCCACTGCGGAGCAGAGGACAAGCCAGGTCTGAAGAGACCCAAGGGGATTCTGAAGACCAGGGCTACTGGGGAACAGCAATCTCCCAGTCTGGATGAAGTGGAGTTGGGCCAGGCAGTGCTGCCTCAACAAGCTGAAGGGGGAGAGGAGGCCTCAAGTCCGGATCGAGAGGAAGAGGAGCCGACACTGGGTGGAGGCTCACCAGCTAAGATGTTGCCCTCACTGCCCAAGAAAGGCATCTTGAAGAACAACCAACAACGGGAATCAGGGTATTACTCCTCCCCAGAGCGCAGTGAGTCCTCTGAGCTTTTAGGGGGTGCCAGTATGTCTCTGCTAGCCACCTCTCCACCCAAGAGAGTTATGGGGAGAAAGGGCATCTTGAAGCGAAATGGAAAATACTCCACCTACAGCGGGCCTCCCTCAGCAGTGGCTGGAGTTCTTGGTGAGCCTCCACCTTCAACTGACTCAGGTCTGTCCCGCAGTCAAAGTCGGCCCTCCAGCATAGTTGGAGAGGACACTTCTGTCCTTTCCCTATCACCTAGCTCCCTCAGCGGGGCTGAGTGGCATCCCTCCACAACCCACCTCCGCCCAAATATCAGGGCCTGTGTCTCAGCTGAAAACCTGCTGCAGCTTGCCAACTTCAAGGGCTTCCAGGCAGCCCCTCCACTTCAGGGACACAAGTTCAGCCGTGGCCCCAAAACGAAAGGCTCCCCAGGGGACAATGGCAGCTTCTCCTTGCTGGGGGACCTGGAGGACATGACTCAGGTGTACCAGCAAGCCCTGGACATCAGCAGCAACCTCACCTAACAGACGGGTGGCAGAAAGAGAAAAAATGGCGGGAATTAAACATGACTCTCTGTGTGTGTGTGTGTGTGTGTGTGTGTGTGTGTGTGTGTGTGTGTGTGTGTGTGTGTGCGCGCGCGCGCGCGTGTGTGTGTGTGTGTGTGTGTGTGTGTGTGTGTGTGTGTGCTAAGATGTAAATGTGTGGCATTAACGACCAGTAGGTTACTGGGATACACCTTTTGGGAAGTTGTGGCTTTTCAATTGGGGCTCATATCTTGATGGAAATGGTATATGTCTATGCACGCATACATACATGTGCACTTCTGTGGAAAATCGGTTAAGGTTTTGTGAACAGGAGAGAGAAGGAGATGGCATGAGAGAATGCCACCCAGTCTGCTTTCTTAGCCCGCTCATAGACTTTGCTGTGTTCAACATGTTTACATATTCAGCAAGAAGGCAAGTTAGAATCACAAACGCAGCAACCAGAAACTAGTTGGTTGGTTCTCGTTGTACACCACCGTTTTTGAGTTTGAGTTTACAGAAGCACCTTAAAACTCACACAGAGCACACGCGTTTGTGATCTCGGCTTCCTTAAAAAAAAGAAACAAACCAGGGTTTTGTTCAAAAAAATAACTGACATTGCTGATTATTTATTAATATTTTTGTAGCCTTTAGTTTCAAGTGCAAAACTGGTGGGTGCTGGCTATTACTGGAAGAGTACAAAGCTCCTTGTGTCCAACTCTTTGTGTGGAACTGACATATATAATTATGTTAGTGATGAGAAACATATATATACTCAGCATATAACTATGTCTGTGCATGTACAACATGCAGGCAGTTATCTTCATAAAAGCATATGTCCTATATATGTGTACAATACTAGGGAATATGTAGGAAGTGCCTTTTTTGATTCATAATACAAATTATGTATGTCATTTCCTTAAAGTGGAGGGAAAAGCCAGGCCAACCTGACACCAGTTGTGCTTTTTTGATGTTTGTGAATGTGGAGAGACCCAGGGCCTCCAGCACACAGCTGACGAGCTTTACTTGTTTTGGGGTTCACAGGTCAGCCCGAGACAGTTGACATCAAACAGTCTTGTCTCCTCCTCCCAAGTAGAATCACACATAGATATGCAACCACAGGCTACTCAGAAAGACCGCCTCTGTTTTCCTCGTCAATGTTTAAGCCAGTAGGTTGGTTTGTCAGCAGTGTACGTGGCTTTCTTGAATACAGATTTGCTGGCAGCACCAGAGGTCTGGTAGGACTCACCTAGTAGGATATTTAGTGAAGGGAGATGGCATAAACACTATCTCACAGTCCTGGAATGTGCCTGGCTCTCTTAGCCTTGATTGCTTCGCATTTTCGAGGCTATCGGATAAAACAGACTGTTTAGTGAGAGATTCAGTTTTTTATTTATTTATTTTAGCAAAGACATGTGAGGTGCTTTTTATTGCCAGACTAGTTAATATTTTACCCAGAGCTCTGCAAAAGAGCTAAGTAAGGTGGTTTGTTTTAGCTGGCTGATGACACAGCAAATTCCTCAGACAAAGCCTGGAGACGTGTTGGTGCTAGAGATCTCTATCAGCCCCAGCCCAACTCAGCACAGGTGGGATCTGCGGTCCATGCTCAGCCCTCCAGCTGTGTATACTAGTCCATTATGTCAACCAAGCACAATTAGCCAGCTATTGTTTTCGTTTGTGAGTAAGAGAGTGGCAGTGCGTAGAGATTTATAGCTAGAGGGAGAAGAAAAGAGTGTGAAAGAGTGATGCATGGAGCTTAGAGTGGACTTTTCTGTAAAACACAGGAAAGGTTAAGGGGTTAGTCTTTTTTTTTTTTTTTTCGAAGGATTAGTAATGTAGGCTAGTGAAAGTAAAGAAAGTGAGTAGAATGAGTAGAGGGAAAGTTTTTGTTTCATACCAAAGATGTGATGAAGCTTTGACATAATTTAGGAGACTGGATAGGTCAAGATCTAATGAGTTGAGATTTTTGGGAGTCCCTATCGGTAAATGAAATCATTGGCTTTACCTCACATTTGCTTTATTTTTCTTTTTGCGTC
Source organism: Mastacembelus armatus (assembly GCF_900324485.2). NCBI lineage: Eukaryota > Metazoa > Chordata > Actinopteri > Synbranchiformes > Mastacembelidae > Mastacembelus > Mastacembelus armatus. The sequence goes on along the minus strand of NC_046638.1, from coordinate 6,409,117 downwards.
TTTATTTGAGTTGCTGGGAGGTTGTTGTGCAGGTTGGCCTGAGGGCAACTGTGCAGCATTTGTTCTGAATGGCCTTACAACACTTCAACTGCAGTTTCTTTCTTTTGCGAAAGCACACACAGTGAGGTGGAGACCAGTACGGATCCTTAGTGCAAGTCCATTGAAATATTTTGAATGACGCATGGGGCACTAAAAAGATTTCTATGATGGTTTTCAGCAGAAGCCAAAAATGGGAGACATCATGCAAAATAACAAATAATGCAGATGACAAAAACATGCATTGCATGACCAAGAGGAAAAGATCACATGCTGAATGTTTTTAGTGGTTTGCTTGTGTGATGGAAAGTCCTGGGTATTGATTTAAATCAAAGACCTGTTGCGTATTACATTGCATTTTATTGTCTTTTGTATTGCATTTTATTGTCAACTGGATTTACAGTGAGAAAATTATACTATGTTAGTATTTTGTTTTATTATGCTTCTGTTTTTGATTTTCCAAAATATAAGAAACTTTATATTGCTTTATGTTATGGCAGAAAAATACTTCCTTCCTCGAAGTATTCCAAAATTATCTCCAGAATGAGACATTTTTGATCTTAAATTGGTGTATTCTCATTTTCCCCGTTTTGATATTCCACTGGGTCAGAGTAGTGGTTTAACAACCTTCACATGGCAAAATGTAAGTATATGTACTAATATATCAACAGCTGACCTTGGGAAATTTGTATTTTTTCTGCCACTTCCACCATGGAAGGTCCAAAAATTCCAAAATTCCAAATCATCAGGAGAAAAAAGGAACTAAAGCAATGGAAAGAATCTGATGATGGAAATTAAATTCTGCCAAACTGGAAATAACTGGTGCATATCTGTAAGTTAGTTGAAAGTCTAATCATAGGAAAACTTGACTGGATATTGTTATGACAATAATATTAAATTAGTATTATTATGTTATTTAAGTATTATGTTCGTTATGGCTCATTACTATGGTTGGCTATTGCCACAGTTTTTGTTTTATTATTATTTTTTTTTTTCATTTGTGTCTTTTGGTGATCCTGGACTGCCAAGGTGGATTAATTTTGTGTGCCTTTGGTATCTTTTATGACCTTTTTTTTTTTTTTTTCTTGAATAATGAAAATTATTATCAATGTGTTTTTATACTTGTATTTATTGGTGATCAAGCCATTTCATTTGTTGTCAAAGTGCTCCATGGTCATGCTTTGGCCTTCTTTGGACTGTGTGTGCACACACAAAAATACAATGTATGCTCATTTAAGATAGAGTGGTATCATCTCATGGTTAAGGCCCTGTCCAAGTGGATATTTTTAGGAGTAGCAAATAAATAAAAGTTCATCAAATCCTGTAAAATGTCTTAATTCTCTAATTTGGACATTTTTCTATTTAACAAAATGCCTCTGTAGTACTGTATCAACTCAAATAAATGGATCTTGAAATGTTTTTATGTTCTGTGTTGTCATTGATTACTTAAATGTGTGCTTAGGTCACACAAAACTATAATTGTGACATTCTCTTGTATTCAGCCAGGAAAAAAATCTCCAATAAATTTAAGAACAATTCTGTATCAAAGAGGTTAATATTCTATACAACATAAATAAATAACATTTACATTACAAATATTCTTACCCCACAAAAGATAAACTAATATGCCAACACTCTTCCTCATATACTACTACCTAGTTTCTTTATTCATGAATTTTCAAAATTCAGACCTACAGAGTTCAAGTTTGACTTCTAAATATTGTTTCAAAATAGGTAGAAGGTTACATTATGCAGCTTTTCACTTGCACAAGTTATTTCTGGTTTGATCCAGTGGTGGATAAGCAAACACACTCAGAGGAAAAACTCAGACAAAACCACAAATACTTGACTCACTTTCTTCTTACAGTAGGGACACGTCTAACATAAACTATTATTGAAGAGATGCCCTCATTTCTTTTCCTTTTTTAGAATACTGGACCCAAAAACCTACATGGATGCATAAAGGAGGTCACCTCTGGTGATCCAGATTACAAAAGGGGACCTGTTTTCATCCTTAACTTGAACATACAGCAGTTCATTTGCTTCTTTACCTTTATTTACTTATAAGGGCAAATGGTTAGGGTCACACTGAAAATGTCAAAATGTCACACTAAAAAAGTACAGTTCATTTTGTTTCACATTTCTCAGGCTTCTTGATAATTATTACCAGTGAGAAGGGCCCAGATTCAGGCACTTAAATTAGTCAGTGTTTCCACATAGCATCAGCTGCTGTAGTCAGACATCAGTTTAACTCAGTAGATGTTGAAGTGATAGTCTGCCCCAAATCCATGTTTAAACATTAAAAACTTGTTCCATATGGTCTTTACAAATGGCTGTACAACAGTACTGTCCCTTACAGAGCACTGTGGTATTGATCAGTTTAAATTTGTGTCGATTATAATGAATCCCAATAGTAACCAGTTTTTACAGTGGAAACACTGAAAGACATAGATAGATTTTACTTCTGCAGAATAAGCCACTTTGAAATATATCATATTTCTGCCAAGATGTGGTAAAAGAAACAACAGTTATGCCATTCCTTACACACAGCCCTGTCAAGTTCATTAGTGGTCACACACATTTGTTTGCACACATTGAATTGTCAATCTCCAGTTCTTCCTTTGGTCAGGAGAAGTGCCTAAGTTTATTGTTTTGTTTTTCAAGGGACTATTTTTTGAATGATATTCCAGTGAAATACAGTAGGGATGTAGGAATTCAGGAAATCAAGCCAACCACTGACTGATCCAGGACTTCTTTATGGATGAGCAAGTGGCAGGTGCTATGACGTGTGAAGACTAATGCACATGCCTTCCTGTGATCTTGAGCAGTTCACAAAACTGAAAGCAACTGCCTGCAGTGGTTTCATGAGCCAAATTTTTAGGTCTAACAAGTGTTTTCACACCCAGAAGAAAAGGACCATTCAGCAGGGTATTTTTTGAATCTAGGCAGACTCAGTTACTCCAGGAATGAGCTCTGAGCATTTGATTGACAGCCAGTCCCAATCAAAGAAAACGCAGCACTGGCTAATCCCACATGTAGGCTGCCAATTACATGAAGGACAGCTTTTCACCCTAATGAGACGACACCTGCCAAAACCAACAGGTAAGTAGTGGTTGATCTGACTAAAGCTGGAAATGGAGCAAATATAAAACAGGTCCTCAAGGCAGGAATGTGATTCTTTTTTTCAACCCAGCACACCTCCTGGTGATTACTACTCAAAATAAGACTATAACAGGCTACTCTGTTCTATGGAAAAAAGCAATTTTTGTGTCATTAGAAAACTGACAGAGTCAAACAAACAGCAGCACAGAGCAGAGAACACAGTTCATGTCTGGCTCAGGGAAGAAACAAGAGTGTCTGTTTTTAGGACTTGGAGAGTCAGTTGATCGTCAAGGGACAACATTGCTGCTGTTGGGTTAATTTAATCCACATTTTGCAAGGGGGAGTGGGTGGGTGACTGGAAGCTCAGCAGCCTTTTGAGGCCGTGGTACTGATGAGTAGGACAGCATCCCCAGCTCGTGCTGGCCAGACGTAAGCTCCAAGCTTTGGAATAAGACAGCACCAAATACTTCTACAGTATGGCGCAGAGCAGGAACTGCAATCCCTTGTCTGAAACTGGCTTTTGTAAACTAGTCTGAGCTATAAAAGCAGCACTTAAGCCTTCTATTTATAAATCTCTCCTACAACAATATTCATTTTTGTCACACTGACAGCGAACTAAAGAAACTGATATTAATCATCAACTGCAGCCATTATTTCTTTTAGGAAGTCCTCTCAAAAAGAGCAGTATAATTATCCTTGGAACAACCAGAGGTTTCTCTTTGTTTTAATAAAAATTCCAGTTGTCTAAGTCAAAGACAATGTAATACATTATTATTTACAGATAATAAAAGAGCAATTATGCAACTGTTTAAATGTTTACAATAATTAATTGTCAGTCGTATGCAAAGTCGATGCAGATGGTGCTATGGAGAGAAAATGAAAAATTCTTTTGAGACTTCAGTGGCTGCACTCCTGACACTGATATGATCTGAGTTTCAAAGAGATTTTTTTTATATCTTCAGAACAATTTCTGGTTCACTGTTTGACCCTTAAATAAAGTCCAGCTGCTAGACCCTCTGAACTATTCCCTCCTTCACCCTCCTCCCTCCATCTGCAGAAGGTGAGTCTAGTGAGGGTGGGGGTTTATTGCTGTGGATGGTATACCCACCTAAAATTTGAAAATGCCAATCCATCCCTAGACCACTATCTAAATACTGTAACTAGTCCTTTAGTGTTATACAAACTTTATGCATTGCAAATATTGAAATCTGCATAAATGCTGGAGGACATCAGCTATTCTCTCCATTTAGCTAGATGTATAAAGAGGCCTCTCTCTTTGCAGCCACACTGGATAAATGCTGTCACACACAGAGGGATTTGAGACATGAAAGTTAAAGAATTTACATTCTTAGTTCAAATCAGTTTATAATTCCTTTTGTCTCCAGAAAAAATAGTCTGATATAAATAAAATAGGGAGACATTCTGCAAATTAAGAAAAACGGTGGAGGACTTGGCGAGGTCAGTGCTGCCTTGGCACGTCTAGCTGCTGTTGCAGGCAGGATGTCCCACAGCGAAGGTTTAGGGTGGCTGTTGTAAACTGAGCTGCCCGTTCATTGCAGGAAAAATAAACAGAAGGGCCGGGCCTGAAGAAAGTCCTGAGTACAGTGGAGCGTGTGTTCCCTCAGATAGCTGACACATTGTTTTAGAAATAACAGTCTAAAGGGGCCACTTTCCACACTTTTGTACAGTCACATACACACAACTGCATGAACACACTCACAGGTGCACATTTTTATAAGTTCCCTTTCATTCTTTCTCACTCTCTCGCGGAAAGCACTCAAACAGGTTTCTAACTCACATCTCTGCAGGACTCTTTTTCCTCTGCATTGCTGTGATAACATTGTGACTGGATATGGAATGGAATAAACTATACTCCTTTCCTGCTCAGCTTCCATTCCTCTATCATTCATCCTCCATGCAGCCACCCCCTCCACACACCCAGCTCTCTATCCCTCTCCTGTCCAGATGACTATTTTTAGCGGCAGCACTGCTATTCTGGAATTTGTTGCTGACTGGCTGCTGCTGGGTGTCTGGGCGGCAATCTCTTCTGGAATGTCTGGCCCTCTCTCAAACCACTCCAGAGTCCCAGTGCAGGGCGGACAGCTCAGGACTCTGATTACAACTTCTAGTCTGCTGTAGCTGGAGCTCAGTCTTCCTTCAGCAGAAACACAATGGTGAAACTAGGAGAGAAAGTTTTCCTTCCTTATACCATTAAGGTACTTTTTTGTATGATCGACCTTCATATGTGTTCACATCTGCATCTTTAGTTGTACCAATCTGTTCAAACTGTGACTTAATGAGGACAATCTTTTCGTTGTATAAGGTTAATGTTTTAGCTGTTTGGTGTGGGTTAAACCATTAGTTTAATATTTGGGAAATATGCTTACTCAGCCAGTTTGCCTGTGCCAGTTAGCTCAGGTTTGCATAAAATTTGTAAATAGAGAAACAGGAAGCCTGGCTGAATCTGTGTTATGTTATAAAAAGTTCCATCTCTTAACTTACTGTTAACTACAGTTTCATGTTTTTTAGACAGACATGAGAATGGTATCAACCTTGAACAGAATTTGCAGACAGAAAACAAAGCACACTTCCCAAAAATTGAACTGTTCCATTAGGGCACAGGTGATTGTTGGGGTTATGCATGGTATGGTTACAGTTAGAGTTTGGTCAGGTTTCCAGGAAATGAATGAAAGTCAAAGGAATACCGGCTTGCTTACATGTTTTGGTGTGTATGCTTGTGTGTGTGGTCCATGAAAAGAAAATAAGCAGCACTAATGGGAAGTTTTTCCTGTCTTGGATCGGGCTTTAGGGGTTTCAAAGCAAAATTGTTTGCAGTAGAGGGAATGCTGTCCAAGCCCACCTGTTGCTCATGATTGCAGAGATCCGCTTGAGCTGGGCCTTGTCAAGAGACATAGTGCAGTATGCCAGTCAGTAACATCAATGGTTCAGACAGGCCCATTCATTCCACAGGATTACACAACCAGAGACAATAGAGTACAATGCAATAAGTACTTTATCGGCATGCCTGAACTGCTAAGCAAGAAAAAGCAGTCATCAGTAATAATGCGGCTCATGTTTCTTTATCTGTCACTCAGACATTTAGAGCTATTTAGGACAGTACCGCTGGTCGTCATTTGAGTCAGTCATTGCTGTGTAGATGATTGCCCCCAGGACACAGTCTGAATCCCCAGGGTGTATTTTACATATGTCTCCATCATTTTTAATGAGATAAGCCCTGCCATTCCTAACGGCAGGGTGAGGGAGTGGTTTCCTCCAAACCAAGTGATTAGAGCATGAACAGTAGGGTTTAAAAATAAAACAATGGGAGACAGGCAAGTATTTTAAAGCATGCATTTTTTGCACCCTTTGCCTTTTCAGAAGCCAAGAGGAGGAAATGTGTCTATGGCATGCTCAGCTAACACTTTCATTGTAAATCACTGAACTCTGCATCCTGTCATTCCTGGAGCCACTGATAAGAATTCCCAACACAAAACATCTTGTTCTTGTTAGCATTAGGATGTACACAAGAAAGTATGAAAAGTGGATGGTCAGTAGCGTGAGCATGGATACAGCTAATTGGTCTTGGCTCCCAGTAAATGGGATGTGGGTTTAGCTCCAGCATGGTGGGGCAGCGACTAGGCTGTGGGTAGGGAAGAGTGGAGACTGGGAGGAAGCCCATCAGATGCCGTGGCCAAGCCATCCAGCTAACTGGCCAGTCAGGTAATTAAACAGCCTTCAGCACTCTGTGAGAGCTGTGTCTCTCCAGGGTGTGAAAGGGGAGGGCTGGGAAGCAAAGTCATTCTTGGCTAAAGCTCAGGGATGTGCGGCCTAGATGCTCTGGGACCAGATCCCATGGCCACAGGGTTTTAGCACTGCTGGTTTTAGCTCATCCTTCAATTTGGTTTTGTTTGAGAGATTCCTTTTACCAACCTCCTACCTCAATTCACTCGTAGATTTAAGTAGAAATACAGCAGAAAAAGCTGGATGGATGGACGTGTCCCCAGCTGGCTAACATTCCTCTGGTTTCCACTTGTGTCTGCTTCTCCTTTTTTATGGGTCAGTGTTTCTGTGATTAAAGTAGTCCCCCCGTCTCTACTTTTCCTCTCTCTTTCCATTCATAGCTATTTTCCTTTCTGGCCTTTTTTGTCACTTTTTCATATGAATTTTAAATAGTTTCCCAAAATTGGGCACTCCCATCCAGTGTTTTTTTTCCTACAGCCATTTTACCACCAAAATAAAAATAAACCTTCTCTGTTTCATCCTGTAAGTATATTAATTTAAATCCATAATCTAGCAGTTATTCTACTGCATTTGTAACTAATACTATATTGTGTGTGCTTAGTGTGCATCAGCACAACATGCTGTAACACTACTATCACATTCTCTCATGAACCTTTTAACTCTTCACATGGCCTTTTCATATGTGCCAGCATGAACTGTTTACATTTCGTGTGCCAGCTGACTGAGTATCCTCAAACTGACATTATAATGATTGATATGAACATGGGTGTGGACTCCTTGTCGGTCTGACCGGTCTGTTGCTCCCCAGAAGTGGCTTTTACACACGGAGGAGAGCTTAATGAGACTCCAACTGTGAATCGAATGATTCTGGCCATTCAAAGCAGTGACAACAGTAGTCAAAATACTACATCACATCCAAGTTTGTGCATTTGCATGTTCCAGACTAGTAGTCTGGTTCCTTGCAACACTGTGTCCAGAATCTGGATCTGTGTATGACTAGAACAGCCAGACACAGATTTATCCTAAGAATTCCAACTTAAATGATATTTCAGCTCATCATTATTGAATTTCATTAATATTTTTTTCAAATCCAATCAGCTCACCCAGTCTTGTGCTTTGCCAGCTTTCTTAGAAAATTACAGTCTATTATGATAATTGACACTACTATACATATGGCAACATATTACAAAGAATGATTAGTTTATCTGACAGTTCTGAACCTTTGCCACATTCAGATAACCTGGTAGTAAAACCCAGTGACCCCACTACCCCCACCCAGTCCACATAAATCCCTGTCAGGGTGGTCCACCTACTGTTGTCTCTTTTTAAAAGTTACTTCCCACATACTTCCCTGGAGTATGTGGGGCCTAACATTTGCTATCCTCTTACAGCCCACCTAAGACACAGCTGCACACATAAAACATTTAGGTTGGAGACACAAGGTAATGAAGTGCTAACCACTGAGGTAATCACTCTCAGAGCAGCAATCCTTTCCTCTTCCTTTCTCATCCTTCCACCCTTGGTTCTTCTTTCCTATCCCACCCTCTTTACATGCTTTTACAATAGTATGTCACTGACAAGAGATCGCTTCAGATAAATGAAAATGTGTCTTTGTCCCAAGTATGCTTGTGGGAAAGGAAACAACTATGAGGAGGCTTTGTGGTTCTGCTTATGATGAGGGGATTAAAAGCAGCCTCAGGGGGATGAATAAATGCTTCTTGGATTAATTTAGGAAAAGAGGAACATCCTAGACAGATATCAAAGTCTGTATTGCCTGCCAAGACAAGGGGTGAGGAAGTTCTTTTGGGAAAAGCAGCATTTTAAATAACGGCAACAGCTCTGTGACTACAGGTGAGTCCTGTTTGATGCTCACTTAGATGGATGGAGTTTTTTCACCAGTGGAAAATACAAATCTTCCTTTGGCAGATGTGGTGTGTTGTAGGGTTGGCTGTTGAGGTGTCTTGTCTTAACATGGAGGATAAGCTGATGAGTCGCTCCTGAAAGATTCCCTTTATGAGTGATGGCCATCTGGGCCATTTCTCAGTGTGTGTGTGTGTGTGTGTGTGTGTGTGTGCGTGTGTGTGTGCATTTGTGTGTTTTTTTCTTTTTTCTCTCATGCATTTTTTTCTTACTCCTAAATACCAGTGAAATCTTGAAGGAAAACAAATGAACAGATAGCACTTTGAAAATGGATCTGTCCCAGCAGCCCTCCACCACCACCTCCCCACTCTTCTGACCCCCTCCTCCTTCCACTTGTGCAGGCTTGACGAAAGAGTATACCTCTCTTCGTCGCACGCAATGGGGAGTGGGGAGGGTTGAGGTTAGGGTAAAATTAAAAGAAAAGAATTGCGAGGGAGGAAAAAGGAATGATGAAGATGAGAGGAGGAGAAAGTGATGTTAGAGGGAGATGCATTTGAAGAGACTGATGATAAGAAATGTTGAGCACCTGGAGAGCAGTTAATGAACTGAGAGAGAACAAATGGAGAAGAAGTTGTATATGAGACTGAGAAAAGGGGTTATTAGGGGGTTCAAAATAGTCACAAAGAGCTGTACAAGGGGCAGTGGGTGGAGGAGCTTTGAAAGGCATGGCTGTGGTTTACCAGAAATTTAAAAGATGTGGAAAAGAAGGGGCTGTCCAAAAGGAAAAAACAAAGAGATGGAGAAGAGATTTAATCCAAAAAAATGCACAAATTTAGGTAAATGAAACAGAAACCACTGCAGGTGGAAAAAAAAATTATACACCCAGCTATGTTAGTATGATGAATATGATGAGAGGAAGTGACTGTGCCCAACCAAACAATTGTGGGGCACATAACCCCACAGAAAAGTGCAATGTGTTGTTTTTACTCTGTGTTTTTGTATAGTTCAAACAAACACAAGTGGATTTTGTTTCCTACAGCTTTGGAGGAAACTGCATAGTTGGTTGTTGGAAGAAACACCTTTCATATTACACATTATAATCTAAACAGTTGTTGGTATACAAATGTTGGTTAGTGAAGCTTTAACAAATAAGGAATAAGTCTGAAGTTATGAGCTCTTACATCTTTGAAGAAGTGATTTGCATTATTTGGAACAAAGAAAACAACTGAGTTCAATATACATGCATTTTTCCATGACACATTGTTCAGAATCCAACACTCCGTAACAAAACAATTATTCTGTCATTAGCAGGGAGCTGCCATAACTTGCTCCTCTGACCACTGAAACCATTTACACTGAGACATTCAGTACCTGACAACTTCAAAGCGAATAACACATACACACGCACCTCCCACATGTCTTCTTCTCAAAACACAAATCTTTCATACACTAATGACACACTATAATGGTGTGCTATGCACTGTGCAGGTTGAGAAAGATTAGTGAACTGACAGACATTCCTAGCAGCTGATGTCAATGTACTATCACAAAAATATGCTCAATATGATGTTATGAACAAAAATATGAACTCCTCGGACAATGTGAGAGCTGATATGTTTGGATGAGGGTGGTCCCCAACTGGCTGACCTGGAGGTCAAAATCATAACTCCTGAGGAAAAAATTCCTCAGGTCTGGTCCAATGAGAACCCTACAAAGGTGTGGTGTGAACCAGGATGCCTTTGTTGCAGCACTACTAGCCAAATGACTGGTTTACGGGCCTGCTGACCACAAGAGCACATGCCAGACATTCTACCCTCAGATACTGACGTCCTGGTGAGTTTACAGAGGACAGATGTCCTCTACACAACCTGTGTGGCAGAAAGGAGATGTCAGAGATTAAACAGGGGATCTTTTGATATCATTGTTCTTTTCCCACTTCCAGACTTGCTGTGGTTTGAACTCTGGTGAATCACTCCATATGAGTCCCTGTGAAGCTCATCCATCTTAAAGCCACCAGAAGTTTATTTAGACTCTGATGTTGGACCAGGAAAAATAACTTTAGACTCTGCAGGCTTTTGAGTTTATGGTTTCAAGGTCAGGTCATCTGAACTCTGGAACAGAGCTCAAGCCCTCATGTCAGAAAAATAGTGTTCCTGCTGTAGTTTCCTTGAGCAACAAGAGGGCTTCTTTCCGCCAAATGTATATCTGGATTTTGTCATTATGTTTAGATACTTCTGGCATCTAGTCATTTAGATAGTAAATAGTTTGTTTTATTCCCTCAAATTTTGAAAATAATTCTTTGAGTTTTATGGCTCTACCCAAAACAATGTAACTGAATGGAAATTCATCTGTGGTGGTTTTGAAAAAACAATGCCACAGACACGAGACACATGTGCTTTTCCAGAAAAATTGTTCCAGACACTCTGGATGATCCACAAACTTCACAATCAGCAGTTGCCTGGATGTACTTTCTCCTGAAGAAATCATGCCTATGAAAACTAGGGCTCCACTAAATACTCGAGTAAATCGATAAATTCGATTACAAAAATAGTTTTACTATCACTTCCGTTACTGGACATGCTACGCATAGGGATCGTTGTTCCACACGGACCGTAATCACTGTCGCACAAAAATTGGCGCTCTGGCAAAAACCGTCCGTAAAAGGCAGAAAATGAGATGACAACACGGTGCAATGCGTGTGTTGTAAAGTAGAACTGGCGAACCACAACAGCACTTCGTCAATGCTCCAACATTTGAACAGAAAACATCCGGTTGTGAACCAGACCCAGCAGAGCTGACACAAGGTGGCGCCATTTTAAGGTAACATGTCGTTTACACAATATTATTGTTTCAAAACGCAGAAGTCTATTTTATCTGAGTACTCGAGTAATCGCTGTTGCACATCGGGATTTTGCTGGTCAAATGATTTCATGTAGTGACTTGCAGTGTCAAAACCACAGAGAATCATTACATGACCCTGCAGCTCACCTCAACTGTACAAAGGGTTTATCGGTCTTTCAACTTATTATTATTGTACTGCCTGTAACTTCACTGTTGTGGTTACGTCTCTTCACTCTCATCACCCTCACTTACACTCACAGCAGGTAGCTGTTTGTATTGGAAGAAAATGAGAAATAAGATTTTTTTTTCTTAGGGTCAGAGGTGGTCTTAAGGTTACAGAAGCAAGCCTGTCACAAAAAGGGGGCGTCAGTTAAATCTACAGACTGGCAGGTAAGAAAAGTAAGAGTGAAAAGTGCTTGCCCTTTTTGTATCAATCCAGGTGTGAATGTGTGTAACTGGTGAACATATTTTGGGACTTCCTGTTTCTTCTCAGTGAAACTATTCTTAATAAATAAAGGTTTACAAAACCATTATAAATGGTAGCTGTAAATATAGTAGCAATAAAATAGTAACAGAAGTAGGGGGGTTGTGAAATCTAAACTTTTATCTTCTCATTACCATGCAATCAGTGTGCATCACTGCAAATCTGCCAAGTCAATTATTGTCCCTTGTCTTCGATCTTAAATGCATCCCAGAGGGTCAACAGTCACAGGAGTTTGATTGAGTTCCACCAGGTGCACATACAGTGTGTAGACATGGTATTTTCCTTCCAATTCCCATCTTCAAATGGCTGTTTTATCTGGAATTTACTCCAAATAAAGCAGCTGCATAAACAGGAAAAGCGATTTGTGTGCATGCGATGCTAAGCGCCAAAGCTTCCTCCGACACATTTGGCTCTCAGTAAAATGTCAGCATGTTAGATTTCCATTCCTGATCCAGTTTCCCTCCTGCAGAGAGAAGCATTTCATTATGGCCTGCACTATAGAAAGACGAGCTCACTCCAATTAACCTCTGCCTTGTCTGGATGGAGATAGAAGCTCTGTGCACCATGTGTGACCAAACGCAAGCCTGATATCCCCAGTGTAAACACAGCAATTATTGGAGGGATTTTTGAACAGAGCCTTCTGCAATGACAGACTACAAAGGGCTTTGACTCAGTGGTGCTGTGTTTGACTTCCTTCCTTTCCCGCACACATGATTTGTCTTTCAGTCAGGCACGACCACGGGTGGAACAGCTACATCCTGTGCAAAGGCCAAAAAGGCTGAAGGGGTTAAAAGGGAGCCCATTGACCCACATAAACAAGCACTCTCATTCATGGCCCCTGTTACTCCCTCATTGCTAAAGGCTGACTCACAAATGTTCAAACACCACTGAAATGCCCCCCCCCCCCCCCCCCCCAAACCATCACCACCAAGCTCTTCTCCTTCTCCCACACAATTCACCACTCTGTAAATGTCCCACTTGTATCCTCCACTAAGTTTAAAAACCAGCATCCAAGCTCTATACACCCCACCGAATTAAACTGTGCATAAAGTACAGTGTACGTGAGCACAGACACCTACTGTGTATGCACACGAATGCACCCACACACTTGGTCTTTCCTTCACATACACAAACACCCTGGGAGGGGGAGAGGAGGTCAACATAACTCTTCTGTCAAGAATGCAGAAGAAGTTTATGTTGCCATTGGAAAGGGAGAGAGGCATCTTGTGTGAGCTCAGATGAGCAATTATCCTTTTCAGCACATAGACAAAAAAAAAAGGGCCTTTTTTCTGGGAATGTACCTCCCACCAATATTTCTTCTACCAGCCGCAGGACTACAGAAACATTTGCACTAAATGGGCAAACACTGATCTGTCATTCGGTAGGAATGTGTTATTTTTACCGTGACTATTTTTACCTCTGCTTATTTCCATGGCGCCAAGTAATAACATTTTGTTTGGACACATAAAAGTGCAACCAGAAAATGTTGTTGAGGTATTGGTTTTCAGATGTTACTGCACTTTGCATGCAGGTTACAATTGGCCTTTATATATGGTGGATGTTGCATTTTGAGTTATGAGCATTGGTGCTCATTTGGTTTATGGTGTCAGCTTGCTAAGATGTGGAGACATAACATAAAGTCATGACAAAATAAACACAGAGTAAATGAGATATTATAGGCCGCCCATATATACAACAAATAAAGTCATCTGTCTGTGTTAATTAATGATAGTAACCTAACTCTGTTTGAAGAGGTTCACACAACTTTATAGCGGTGGGTTTCTGGGCTGTGTAAAGCAAGTTTCTGTTCTGTAACCAATTACTCTTATATCGACTATTATGAAGAGCAGAAATAAACATTCCAGGGTGTAATCTTAAATAGAGCCAACCCTTCACTTACATATATACACCAAAATGTGTGTATGTGCATAGATGTTTGCAAATAAACACAGGCTTGTAAGTCACACGCAAAGACACAGTCTGGCACCAACAACCAATTTTTCCTCTCCTTCCACTGATAGACAGTGTTTACAACTGGATTCTCACTGTTGATCAGTGAAGCGGTCCCCACCAACATTTTAGCAGCTGGTCGGTTGATGTGGTCTTGGCAAAATTATATGTTTTCCTTTATAATCATTGTTTAAAATCTCCTAATCTATCTCCTCTCTCACCCTTTCTCCCCGTGTGTTTGTGTTTATCCTATTCTGTACACTGTCTTCCTGCCCCAAAGATTAATTCAATTGTTTTCTGGCATCTCTGCTCACAATGTGCAATGAGAGGCATGCGACTGTTTACAGTTCATTTCTCAAGTTGGCAGCTCAAAGGAACTTAGTGTTTCGCTTCGCCTCCGCAATCCCTAGAAAGGAAAAAAGGGAGTAGGAATAAAGGTAATAAGAATAAGCTTCTGCATAAAAAAAGAAAGCCCTTATTTATAGTTTATAATGGGTTTTGCATTATTTGCGCCGGTAGATCTAAGTGTAAGGGTAGTGAAATTAAAAAAGCATGAAGAGTGAAAAGAAATCAGTTTAGTCAGACAAGAACCTGACTAGCCTTTTTTGTGTTGCAAAAATGTCGGAATGCATATCAATACATCACAAGGCTTTATCCATTATGCATTTTTTCAAAAAAGTTTCAAAAATCATGCAACATATTTTATTAAATGAGGCTCATGATTGCAAATACTGATAGTTGCTATCTGTTTGGCTTATTGAAGATGCATTGAATTTTTGCCTCCTTTACTTCTTAACCTCCCTCTCAGTCCCCTCTGACCATGTTTTAAGGATGGCTGGCAGACAGAGCTTAGTGTAGTTCAGAGACAAAACCCTCCAGACAGGATGGGAGCCCTTATTTACTTTGCAGATAAGGATTGTGGGTAATGGAGGGAGCAAGGCGTGCTGGCATGTTGGCTTGTTTTCGGGAAGCTTCTGGGATGTCTGTGATAAGAGCACAATTTGAGAAGAGGAGTGAGGGGGTGTTTCCAAATAGTTACAGACTGCTTAAAATCAAGTTTTATTTAGCATTCAAATCTCTGGGTTACTTTATTCGAGTGGTTTCAACTGATTATTTCTTCATTAAGGTATCATCTTCAAGTGCATTGTGTATTTCAACCATGCGTACCTACACATATTTTTCAGAATTAGGAGCCCTGCATAGAAACTAGTTCCTTTTTCCTAAGTTATGTTCCAAATCATTGTTGTCCTTCATGCTGTTAATGTTGTGGAATTAGAAATTTGCACCTGTTCCCGTGCCTACTTGTCAGTCAACCAAGGCTTGTAAAGCCCTTGTGTTCACTATTTTATTAAAGTTACTTCAGCCGTGTCTGTGTTTGTTCCCTGCCTAGTTTCGATGCACTTTTTGTTTGCTGACAAAACCAGATACAGTCACGTCAACTTCAGAGTCGCATACACAAAAAAACAGCCCTTTAATCTCTGTAGAGAGGAGAGCAGGAATGCATATTTATTAGTGTGGCGTGTCTATGCCAGCCAACCAAGACCGAGCTGAAGTGTTAAGTGTGTCAAGTGAGAATTACAGCCATGTGTGATCATTGTAATTATAAAGTTCAGGGCAGCTTGCACTCTATTCATCACATTGTGGTAGCATATATCTTTCACACACTGAGTCATGTGGCTGATGAATGTGCGCGTCAGTCGGCTGGGGTTGTGTACAGGTCCTTATTTTTTTTAAACTTATTGTTGAATATTCTCTCTAACCTTGCAGTTTCTTTTATTTTTGCATGCACTGTGAGCATGGGTTTTAGTATCTGTGATACCATGGGCCACGAGCAGACCAACATCTTTAAATCACAACCCCTGAGTACTAAGACAGTAGGTAAGTATGCTTTGAATCATGACTGTAAATACCCCCCCCCTCCATTTTTTGAACTTCATCCTCACGTGTGATGAGCACTGGAGCACACAGGTGTTTTCGGTTGTCAAATGAGTCTTCTTACAATCCAAATATCTGATATTTATTCCCCACAGGTCCACAACATGACTGATTTCTGTGGTGTATTTTTCCAGTTGCTGTCTCCTCCTCTTTCCCTCATTCCCATTCATATTTACTCTTCCCGCTTCAGTTGCTGTTGGCATTTATTGTAGGCATATCCATCACTAAAATGCAAACAAAGCCTAGATAGCTCAGTGGAAATGGGATGAAAACAAGGCCTTCCAGTGTTCCAAAACATCCTGCGCAGGTCTGATGGATGCTCATTCCTCCAACGGGTGATTCATCCATGTGCTGACAGACAAGATGAGCGAGACAGATGAAGACACCTGTGAAGGGCTGTGATATTCTTCACAACAAGTTGGTTATCACGATTGAAACTAGGGTTCATTTCCACTTTCCTCAAACAGTATGAAATGATGACGATGATGATGTGTGGATGTGTATAGATTAGATAAATGGAGGGAGGAGCAGGAGAAGATGAGAGAGTGAGTGAGAGTGAGAGGCTTGTCTATCGTGCTCACTTTCATCCTTTAAAAATTACTGTTTCTATTTTATTAAAGAGCTGCTGTGCCCTTGTGTAGGGTTAAAGAACCAAGTGGGTTAGCAGCATTTCATTATCATCAAAGACGTGAAGTCAGGTGCACTGCACTTTCAACTTGTACAACAAATCAGCAATTAGCTCATTCCTGTGCTTTGGCATCATCATGACGCTCGCTGGTTTAATTTACCTTATGTAACAGTGTCCCCTTATTGCAGGATGTCTGCTTTGTTTGGATGTTTTAGCAGTGATTATGTGGGTGAAACTGACCTTGTCAATGTTTATACCCTGTGGTGTTTACATGTTTACAAGCTTGTGTTTACAAGTTAGCAGCTGTGATCACTTACTCAATTAACAATAGTGAAGGTGGTGGTAGTTTTTTTTTTTCATTTAGCTTTCCTAAAGGCAGTATACATGACATAACTTTTTCAGAAACTTTCAACTATTGGCAACTATCTACAGTCGAAGATCTTGTTACATCTTTCAAAGATGTAACAAATACTTTTTTACTGGCTCTCTGCATAGTACAACCACAAATACTGGATATAAGCAGAGGTTTGAAAGCATTGGTGATCAATACCAGGGATCCTTTGTTATCTCAATGGCTGCATAGATTTCAAGCTTTCTAAACTGTGTAGTTCCTGGAAAATGTCTACACACCCAGGACCTTTGGACTAAACTTTGTTTATTTTCTTCACAATCTCAGCAGCTTTTGGAGCAAGTTTTGAACAGTGTGGCAAAGTTCAGGCACTAATAATCTTTTCTCCACTTTCTTCACAGAAAACATTTTGACTTGTTATTGCAGGAAAAGGTGTGTCTAGTAACATTAATATTGGCTGTCTATCATTTTAGTGTGCCCAAAATCATGTCAGTTAGCCAGCTCACACAGTATCAAGGCCCTCAGACTGGTTTATCAGCAATTGGTGCGTACATCATAGCTTCACTTCATAACTTTTAGCTAGATTTGGCATTGCACGATGCACTTAGTACTTGGCTGATGGTTATCTACACTAGAGCCTCTTCATCTGGCTGCTGGAGACAGAGAGTGAGTGTAGATGGAGCTTCCATGTTGCTGGGTGGGGTGGAACAACTGGGGGGAGGTGATGGAGCTGTGCCGGAGTCTATGGTAGCGGTTTAGGGTGGTGTGGATAAGGTGAGCTTCTGGTGTTGATCACTGGGGAAGCGTGAGAGGGACGCAGCTGTGGAGATGGGGGGATGGTGGGTGTAGAGTTTGTGTGGCTTGGGGATGGGGCAGCTATACTGAACCTATTAAAAACTCGTTCAGCTTGTTGGACCGTACAATCCCTGCTGCCTGGTCCCGCTTAACTTTAATGCCAGTGATCTTCTTCATCCCAGACCACATATCCATCATATCATCCATTGGAACTGGTTCTCCAATTTTATCCTGTAATCATCTTTACTCTCCTTAGGTCTCATTTTCAGTTCCGTCTGCACAGCCTTCATTTGGTCTCTGTCCCTGTACTTGAAGGCTTGCTTCTTTCTGTTTAACAGCTACTTTAAGTCACTGGTGATCCAGGGCTTGTTATTGGGGAAGCAGTGCACTGTCCTGGTGGGGATGGTCTGGTCTGAGTACATTTCAGTCTGTGGCTTCAAAACACTCCTGCAGGATCTCATTAGTTTCCTGTGACCACCTCCTTACAGTTCTTGTGGTCACAGGCTATTGCTATATGATGGGTGAGTAGGTGGGGATGAGGACTACCAGGCTGGTGTCCGAATTTCCCTGGGGCGGAGAGAGAGGGAGGGAGTATAAGTGATACATTGGCATCAAACTCTCACAAGATGGCATCTTAGTTTATCTCGTGCATGAGTCATTATCTTTTGGACCCAATATCAATCATGTGTGCAAAAAAAGTCATTTGAATGCCCAAGTTAATGTCACACGTACATCACATCACAAAAAATCTAACAAAATGTTTGATACAGTAGCTTAAAAATACTTCAGCTGTGCTGTAAACATTATTTTTCAGTGTATCTTACTTTTACTACACTACACTACCCCACTGGACAGTGAAATGAAATATTTATATAGCAATCTGTAAATCAGTCTTATTACATTGATTGAAAGCTATGGTGTGGACAGACACCCACATTGTTGACGTGACCTTGGGCAGGAGTGTAGCCTGGTGCAGTCTAATTGGATTCATATTGGTTAAATGTTACTGCATCCTTATCCCTTCCAGTCTCCATTTTTATTTTCTGATGAAAACTATTAAAAAAATAACTGACGGTAACTGCACTAGACAATCAATACCAATTAAAAGTGGAATACTTCAAATCTGCTTGGGTTGGCCTATGGTAGGTGGACCATGTGCAAAATGTTTCTCAATTACGTTACACCATTACTGAATCACAGCATTTCAAACAGTGTTGCGGATTGGTTTTAAATGTGGCCTTACTAACAGTGACAGGAAATTGGAAACAGCCAAAAAATTATACTTTTCCGGCATTAAGGATGATGGATTACAGTGTATTTCAAACAAAGGGTCTCTAAAACCTTTATCCTATGAAAATCAATCTAAATATATCATTTAATCAATTTGATGAAAGATTAACTACCTTGCATGAGTTCATGTTGTTGAGTTCTGTACAGTTATGGGTCCAAATGAAGTCAGTTTATTATCGAAGGCAGATGTTCATTTAGCTGACACTGCTAATTGCCACTCTCCTCATGTGTATATCTGTGTGAGTAAATGAAGGTGTGTGTGTGTGTGTGTGTGTGTGTGTGTGTGTGCGTGTGTGTGTGTGTGTGTGTGTGTGAGGGTGTGTGTGTGTGTGTGTACTCAAAACACACAGTAGGCAAAACTCCCAAAGAAAGCCAGAAGTGATCCAATCTGACTCCAGGCCATCTGTCTGTGCCAGAAGAAATGATAGAGGGAGAAGTGATAAATTATTTCTCTGCTTGTGATCTTCAGGGCAGCATTCTTCCCTTTCCACAAGCACATGTGACCCCTGTCTTCCTTTTTCTAAAAATACTGTCTTCCTCTCAATGCACGTTTTATCCTATTCCAAATGTATCAGAGCTTCACCCTTGTTCTTCTGTGGTTCAGTCTGCATGTTGTGTCGTGTGGCCATTTTTCAAATGTTTCCCCAAGAACTCCATAGGCAGCAGGCGGGTATAACAGAATCCGTGAGCATTTTAAACTCTATAACCAAGATCATGTGATGATGTGACACCCAAGGGACAACAAAGGGAAAGACTGATCTCATTCCTTTTCCATAAAAGTCACCTCCCTTGTTTAGGCTAAGTAATTCTGGAAAAAAGCAGATGCTGAAGCAATTTACTGTGACGTTTGTAAAGAATTAGGCATGGGAATTCTCTGTGGTGGCTGCACCCTTAAGCCAGACCCACACTGGTCTCACATTGCCAGACCTGTCTCCACACTCCTATTGCACTGTGCCAGTGCAGCAGCAAGAACCTACTATCAGTGGTATTGCAAGTGGAAATAAAATAGGGTTTCTTACAGCTAATTTGCATAACCAGTCTGTAGAATTTAGACTTATTAAAATATTCTTATAACATTAAAAGCCATTTTCCACTGCATTAAAATAGGCCAACACTGTTAAAGATGCAGTTTAATGCCACTGCCAGATGTCACAATGCCACCTTGGTAAAATCCTGCATTTTATTTGATGGTAATTTTTAAATAGTGAAATATTTTAAATTGATAATTTATGTTTCTACACTGCCCAACTAGGTTTCCAAGCAAAAGAAGGCAAGCAGTTAAATCAAGCAGTCCTAACAATTGTAATGTAATATAATTCACACAGAGGTATCTTTTGATGTTTGCATTACCATTAATATTCTGTGTTTTACAGAATGGCTGGAATGCATGTGATATTGAATATGCTCACATGTACATTAACATCCAAACTCTTTCCCTGCTAATATGACGTTTACATAAAACATAGAAAAACCTGGTTACTTGCATGCACAGTCTGAATACACAATAGAAAGAATTTACAGGCTTCTGGTCTGTATTGATCTCTACTCAAATTAAAAATAAAAATATTACAACATTATATTTATTCTACTACAGTTTAAGATTCTATCCTCACTTCTAAGGAATGTGTCAGCCCAGCAAATAAAATGAAGGCTCCCTCAGCATATGGTCTCTCTTTCATATGCTTTAACTCCACCACTCTGTGTCCTTGACGCCCTGGCTTATCTTCTTCTTGATTTGGCAACCACCCATCTACCCACGAGGTCATTCAGTCTTTGATGTGAAGCTGTTTGGCATTGCCACTGATGAGAAGGGACCATACTCCCCTTGGCTACAGTTTTGATGTAAGTAATCGAGCAGAGTTTTTGTGGTAGCTGTCCCCTGCCATCCTTCTCTAGCTCCCTCACAGCTGGTTCTCGGCATCCCCTTTCACTTCCTTCTTAACTTTGACACCTGTGTTTGGCTCCTCTGACAGGAAAAGCATAAGAATGACCTGGCATATCTTGCACTGCACTACTGAATCTTGTATACTCCACCTAGTCCATATATCTTCCATCTATGTCTTTTAACACCAGCTTATGATGGCCAGAAACAACGATCATACCAGTGATGAAATGGTCTGTCCCCGTATACACTCAGCCTGACTGAGAAAATGAATTAGGCCAAGGAAGATGAGGGTACAAGCAGGGGGATGATAGGTGTGGCCATGCTTGAATTTTGTCTTTTCAGGCAGCCAGAAAAGCTGTTAGGGGGACAAAGAAGCATGTGCCTTTACTGTGTGTGAAAAACCTTCTGCAGCTGTGAATTTAAACATAAACCCACACACACATGCTACATTTGTACTTAAACACACACAGATACAGAAAGCACACACACACAGAAGCAACAAAGTACAGAGCTCCATGCCATGGTATAGGCAGATAGGTCATTCACACACCACTCGTGTGTTGACACAGCCTGGCTAGGTCAGAGCTTTAGATAGAAAGAGACAAGGTCACAGGCACACCTGCACATGCTATGCTACCAGCGCTTTCCTCTTTATCATCTACTGTACATGTTATCAATTCGTACCATTAACATTTGACTTAATGGCCATTAGACACCCACAACGTGCTGTTCTATGGAGATGAGAATGTGAACATGTCTGTGTTCTCCACTGAGCATGGGATGTGAGATGCTCTATGCGTGCAAAGTCTCCATTCATCATTGTCAATAAAATTCTGTTTTTGGGCCGACCCCCAAAAATCTTGGAGATGAACCACTGACTCCTGTGAAAGGGGTTTCCACTTAGCCATGGCTCAATAAAAAGAGCCAATGCTCTTACTGTGCTGTTAATTACCACACTTCAAGTGAAGAAAAAGCCTTGTTAACTTAACATAATGGACTCTGTCACCACTTCTGAGTAACTGGGAGTAACTATTAGAGCAAGAGGTTTAGAAACATATCTAAGGATTACTTAGTGGTATGTCTCGTGAAAAATAACTGCAAATTATTTTTAGAAATATCCTCTTTTTAAAAACCAAATGTGTACTTTGTTGGATTTGTTAGCAATCTTGATCCACATGCCTCTGTGTTTGTTAAACCTGCTTTCACAGCAGTTCTCTGAAACTACAATGAATGTTCAGTATTAAAGCTTGGGCGCACCCTTATAGATGTTTTTACTTGTACTGATAGGTTTGTCTATAGGCTTATTCAGCTAATTAGATCTCTGCTCATTTGAAGTTTGGTGAATTTTGAATTATGTAAGGTTATTACATTACATGAATAATTGAAGTTGATAAAGATGGTTCTCCAGCTTTAGATGCAACAGGTACAACAACACTAATAGGCGGGTTGGGGAGAAGTAAATTAAGCAAAGTTGGTACATGAAGTTCTCAGAAGAGGTAATAGGTTAGGGCAAATGTATATGAGCCATATGTGTGTAGGGTTTTCAGGAAAGCTGAAACCAGCTACCTATATTGCCTTAGTTGGAGTTTCTGCAATAGAAAATCCCTTGTGGTTTTAAAAGCACATTACCCACAGACAACCATTATGAAAAATATGACGTAAAATAGTTGCCTTTATAGTTTTATTACTATGGTTTTATGCCACAGTTTCTCACAACCTAGAAAACCTACTTGTATATGTGTAAAACTATCCGTGTGAAGTATATGGGCTGAGCGAGCAGAAAGAGCCAGGGGGAGAAACATTAATGTGCATGTGTTGTGGCTACACATCATGGCAATGGTCCTTAAAATTTTGTTAGCTTATGTGTTAGGTGAACAAGAAAACATACCAAAGTTTATAATTTCTTACAATACATTCATAGGATATACTATTTAGCCGCTTTATTTAAGAGAAATAATATAAGACAAGCTTTGTTAATCCCCGCTTAGCTATTTAATCATGTTTATTATCTTATTTTTTTATTATTAGTATCGTTACATTTATTAATTAGCATTGCAGGTAATTGGTCATAACATTGAGTATCAGAAAAAGTAAAATTTGTTAAAAGTTGACGATTGGATCACCAAAGTTTACACTTCTTCCCGATGAGGAACAGGAATTTCACTGCAATTCTCCTAATGGTTGACATATTTCACTCTGAACAGAAAAATGTGGTTTTAGATGAAAAGTCAAAGGATCACCAATTGTTAGCATTCATTGTCTGGGGCCATGAATGTTTGTACAAGGTTTTGTGCCAATGAGTCTAGTAGATGTCAAAATACTTCAGTCTGGACCTGCTGCCCTTAGAGCCCAAACACTAGTGTGGCTAAAAAAAACAACTATCTTGTTTCGCACATTTAAAAGGAACTCAAGTGGAAAACAACTGGCCCATCTCCTCCATTTAGAGGTCATATAGGCACACAAACAAAAACAGAGGAGTGCAAGTGTGTGTGAGGCTGAGAATATCTGGCCTAGTTCTGAACTAGCCCTCTCTCAGTAAGTACACCTTTCTCAAGGGCAGATGACCTCGATCTTGAATGTTCTTTTTCGAGTCACATATGTTTGTGTGAGTGTGTATTTGTGCAGTTGTAGTTTGCTACATGAGTTTTAAACATATATTATTGGTCTTATGAAGAAAGCTGATGAAGACTGCATCTTCTAAGTTTGAATGTGAAGTGAAAGATGTAGCAGCTAGTGAGCCAGTGCCAGAGAAAAATGCTAGAGTCAAATTCAATTACCTTAAGTGGACCAGACTCAAAATGCGCAGGTCTGTTTCACATTGGGACTGTTTTCAACTCACAGAACACTCATTTTACCTCACTAAATGTAATCTGAGCTCAGTGGCAGTGCCACTGACATTAAGACTTTTACAGACAAAGGGAGCTATCAACAGTTAATGTTTATAACTCAACACAGCAGTATCACTGTAGATGGCAAATTATCACCAACTGTCAGTGCTCCACTTTCTGAGGGTCATGATTTCCTGCAATTGCTGTCTTATTGGATAGTTACTGGAGTAATGTTTCACTTTGAACTTGACAACAACGCTCTGATCATTGTCCTGTGACAGAGGCTTCTGGAAATCTTCCCTTTTGGCCAAATCTCTCGAAAGACATTAGGGCAAAATATTACCTGTAGGAGGCAAAGGTAGCCTAGACAGCCATGTGTCAAACCACCCAGCCCAAACTAATATCCGCTCGCTATTCATCCTTCAACTGAAGGGTTCATCATTATCCCATATGCAAACATGTGCTGTATCTCAAGTGAGGCCGTTTGTCTAATGTCATTTGTCTAATCTTTTATTGAATCACTCACACTTTTGTCAATGATTTTACCTTTACACAGAGTGAGTGCAGAGTGAGAGAGTGAGAGGTAAATTACATAATGAGATCAAGGGCCAGAGTGTTTGTGTGACCCAGTTTGACGAGCAGTAAGCAGACACGATCTGAGAACCATTATGCACTCTGACAGGTCCTAATGAATGGGCCGTTTCTCTAATGTGGAACAGGGATGGAGGCTTCGGATACTTCAAATGTTTCAAATTCAGCAAAACAGTGACCTCCCTCCAGAGACCTGCGAAAATAAATCCCCATACTCCAGCCGCAGGAAGAGAAAAATGGGCCTTGTCTATGCGGCCCACTCCCTCGCTTTCTCACCAGATATGAGACAAAGTGGAAAAGTATGTGGTGCTCTACTCACATTATGTTGCATGTTTCCTTTTGCATTTCATGTTTTCTTTGTGCAAGTGGCATGTGTGAAACATGCTGATTATCTATTTTGTCACACATACCTATTTGTGAATTTTTGATGTGTCTCTTTAAATGAGATTGTTTGTATTTGTACATGATGTGTATGAGTTTCCTAATGGATTCACTAAAAAGACCACTTGTGATACTTGTGTGTGTGTGTGTGTGTGTGTGTGTGTGTGCGTGCGTGCGTGCGTGCATGTGTGTGTGTGTGCGTGCGTGTGTAAACTGTAGATTGTCTGTTTTCTCCATTTTCCACTCCCCTCTCGCCTCTTGTTCTCTATATCTTCTCATATTGTCAGTCTGCCCACTAGGCCAGCATCTCTGGACCTCAGCCATGAAGAGGCCACTTTCTGGCTCCAGTGGTGTTTGCTGAAAAATCCCTACTTGAGTAGACCCTCCAGCTTTATGACAACCCAGCGTTCTGGCTGAATGACTGCCAATATGAATTCCTATGCTGACTGTTGGAGGTGTAAGACTCTATATTACCATTCCATAGTGGTCAAATGCATCATTCAGCATAACACATTAAGTAAATGTGATCTGTTATGTCTGCAAAAAAATTAAATGCATGAAGTTGGCACAATTAATTTGCATCTATTACCTCCAGTGCCCTTCAGGAGTCTCAGATGCTGCCTGGAAAATGTTTGAATCTTACAAATGTCCTTGTCCTATTTTAAAACTCTGAAATCAGTTTGTGCAGAGATGTTTAAATGTAGATTTGTGGCAAACTAAGGCATTTCAAGAATGTGAACTTGTTACCAAGGTCGGGCATTTGCTCTTTATGAGAACATTCAAGTTGTTCTTATTCTCCAGTTTAGTTATATAAAGACGAAGACCTGTTTGTTAAAAAAAACTGCTTTGAGTTTCATTTGAAAAATTCATCTTATTTAATTTCTATTTTTTTGTTTTGTTGTTTTTTGTGCCTTACTTGGCATGTGGTATCTATTATTCTGTTCTTGTATGTGCATGTACAGTATGTGTGTATGTGGATATGTCTTGCACATAATGTGAAACAAGATGCAGAGGAAGTGAATGGGGGAAAAAAGAGATTCCTGTTTGCACAATTTGCACTAAATCTTCAAGAAAGCCAATTTTTTTAAAAGCAGATTTCACACTTAAGAAATAAATGCAGGAAAAGGTAAATGTAGCTGGAAGGCATGCAGAGCATAGCTTCTCTGGTAGAATAAACATTAAAAAACTTTATAGCACAAAGTTCAACCCCATAAACCTTTTTGTCTTCCAAACCTCTGCTGTCATGCTTTTTAGTCCATGCCACTCAGCCTGTAAGTGTGCCTGCAGAGAAAAGGAAACCATAAAATCATGTAGTGCTTCTTTTCCTTTCCTCTGACACATTTCGCTTTTGTCTGGGCTTTTTTAGCAAACTGAGCAGACGGTGGCAGCAGCAGCAGCAGGAGGAGGCTGATGGAGAGGGCCACCTGAACAAACCCAGTGTGGAACTAGGCAGCCAAGACAGCCAGGTCCAGGCAGATTTATGACCCTCCACCCTTCTTTTCCCACACTGAGGCCCCTCTTTGGTGCTTCTGGATGTATTGGATCCTGTGTATTACTTTTTGCCACCTCTGTATACCTTTCCTTCCTCCTCTTTTCCTGTTCTGCCTTCCCATTTCTCTTTTTTATGTCCATCTATCTGTCTCCTTACTCTCTGTATCTATCTTGGTATCTCTTTCTCTCTTTCTCCCCCTCCTTTTTACCCAGACATCCTGGCCAGCTGTTCATCCAGACAGAGTGTCTACAGCTGTCTGTGCAAAGCTGAGTAGCCGCTCCAGAGGTCGCATAGCCTGGGGCGTGGAACTCTTTCCCAACACCTCTGTCTCCTCTGTTTGCAGCATCCATGACCTGTGCATGACCTTGACACTAAAACTACATGTTTTCTCCAAAACCCACTCACATATACTGCATGGAAGAAGTCTAGAGGAGGAAGCACTGCAGAAAATGTACTATAAATACCAGCCATTACACAGTAGCACGAGATACAATAACCAAAAGCATTTTGCAGATAAAAATGCCATAAAATGAAGCATAGCTTTGAGGGTGTAGCATTTACAGTTCAGTAAACAAACATAAAATGAAAAAAAAAGTGTTCTCAGCATTTCTGCTTCTTCTCCACACAAACGAAGCCTTGGCAGAGGCTACAGTGCTGCCAAGTAAAAATCAAACCACTGACTAAAGACATTCACTAAATGGGTAAAAGAAAATTCCCCTGACAAGGGTAAACTCTGTTACAACGCCCTATGAGACCAGGGGTATTAAACTCATATGAAGTGTACAGCAAATTAGCCCTACTTTGCTGCAGATATTACTATAATTAATTCAGTCCTCGGATGGTTACCTGCTGTTGTATTTTACCCTGTTGGCCAAGTTAATCACAGATGAGGGACTTGAAGGACTCTCAATTCACTTTTTTACAGAGGAGGAAACTTTACCTTCATGGATATTTGTCATTATTTTAAGGAAAAATGTCTTCTGAAAAGTTTGCATAGTTGTGTTCCTGATATTTTTTTCTTTTGGAATTGTAGAGTAATTGCTGAAATGGCTCAAAAACAACATTCCTCACTGCTTCAACAAAGGAAGAGTTTGATTACTGGAGGAAGAAGTTTAAAACACAAGCATTACGTATACTAATTTGCAAGTGAACTAAAACATAGTGTAGTCTCTGTTTTGCCACAGAGTGTGGACCAAGTCCAAGCCGTGGGTAGCGTGGTTTATTACTTACGGGGGTCCAGTGTTTCTTTGTCAGTTCTGACTGTAAATTTTGCTGCGACCCATACTGCATGGCAGATACCTGAGACCTCGGACATAGACGTGTTTACTCTGCAGTTAATCACCATGTCTGAAGTGGCCTCTCTGGACGTGTGAGTGGGGAAATACCGGCAAAATGCAGTCACCACGATCTAATGAGGTGGTTTAGTTGCAGCAGCGTGCCTTCAGCCATACTCTGTAATTCAGAAACACCGACTCCACAGTTCCCCTGGCCAGTCTGCGTCACAAGTGCGTTCGTCCATATTCCCCATGTCGCCCACAACCCTGTGAAACATGTTGAATGGCTGCTGAGAAGACCAGGGTCCAATGGGCTGTCAGTCAATGTGGAGTGTGTGGTTTGAAAATGGGGAGAATCGAGAGAGTGAGGAATGGTTAAGAAAAAGGATTTACAATTTGACCAATTTTTGTAGGACAAGCATCAAACTACTCATAAAAGCAAAATAAGTGTAAAATAGGTTGAACAGATACATGCTATATATCTTCACATACATAAGGCATGGCTACCTTTTCCCTCCTCCCTGTCCTCGTGGCACAGCAGTGCTGTTCTTGGAAGCGCCTGGTGCTCGCTAATGGTTAAACAACATGCCCATGCCATGCTCACTAATGACAGGCTAGGCTTATTCCACTGAAATGGCGCTTTCAGAGTCAACGGTGCACAGAGGGCATCATGAGCACCTCCCAAGGCAGCTGAGGTGCTGTGAGGACACTGTGTACATACATAAGATTGCACACATATATATATAACAAATACTCAGATGGGCTCAAACTGTGAAACAGGGAAAGTCTGCTTACACAGATTTTTGTGGTGACTGGTGGATGCAAACTGAAACACACACACACAAAGCCTCAGAGTTTTGTTTACAGCATTTATCTTCCAGCAGTCTCTCAGAGATCTCTCTTTCTGATACCAGATTACAGAGGTATCATTTTCCAGCTTGGAAACGGTTTCTATTCCTCATCATGTATGTCATGTCATTATGTCATTTCTCATTTTGAAAGCATTGATCTACTTTGCTCAAATGTAAACCACTAAAATCACCAAAAGATGACCCAGGGTCCATGTCCAAGAGTCCCTGAATGAACTCACATTCTCTGTATATCTCACTTTGCCTATGCATAAGTATAAACTGCAAGTAAATCCCTTGCAGATTCATGAGACAGAACTTCAGTAATGGTTTTACCCCAAAATTACCCTCCCTTTCCTGTACAATCACCAGATGAGAGTAAATGTATGTCATTTGTTTGTCTTTAACAACAGGAGACAGGCCAGAACACTTTGTTTGACTTGGCATTTGTTTAGCCATATTATTGGGACAGTAAAGTTCGGAGTTGTGTCAGTATGTACACCACGTGTTCCCCTTTTTTAATGTTTCCCATGAGAGAGCTAAAATGTAAAAGAACCTCCACCTATTCCCACTGAGAGGTGATGTAGGGGAGGTAAAGGTCTGCAAGTGTAGGAGAATTTCATGCACATCATACATCATTTCCAGCAAATAAAGCATGAATATGTTTGCAAACGTGTATGTTTTTTGTGTTTGGGCATGTATGCATCTAAAGGTATGCATTCACTCAAACTGTTTGGGATATCTGACTCTCAGACCTTGAAACACTTTCCCAGCATCCACAGGTTGGATCTGTTTCTGCCCCACGGCAGGCCCACTACCATGCTTCCTGAGTAGAAAAGGTGGGAGCAAGAAGAATGCACCTTTTCATCAAGACTGGTGCTGCATGAATATTTCAAACAGGTAACACGACTCCTCAGTGCCACCCACCACAATAGAGAGGTCTCTCGGTGAGCTCAGGGTGGAGGGGGAGAAGATGTGTAATCTCAGAATTGAACTCAGTTTCCAGGCACCACCTGCTTACAGTAACAGACAGGCAGACAAGCCCCTGGAGCTGGTGCCATGACAGTGGTTTGGGCATCTAACCATGTCTGTGAGTATTGGTGCCGGGACTACCACCGGAACCCGCTTTGCTGTGAAAAACCATAAAGACGAGCCCAGGCATGTGCTTACATTGTTGATTGTGTGTGGATGGACAGGATGGGTGTGCCTGTGGACATACCAGGCATTCCAGGTTGGCAATAAAGCCGAAGTGAAGGTGGGAGATAAAGCTGTTATGTGCTGAGTGATGCCTGGGCAGCTGGGAATGAGAAGGTGGGATAGAGAGGTGTAGACTAGTTGAGAGGTGCTCAAACTGTTTTAGGTGGAAAGTGGGGAAAGACTAAAGTGGAGTGAGGACTTTGCCCTATTTTGTGGTCAGACCAACAGTAACTAGGTTGTGCTCCAATTTTGACTCAGAAATAGACAATTATGTCCTCAAAAGTTGAGGAAATGAAGTAAAACTTTGCCTCAATTTTTTACTCTTCCACAAGCAGCTCAGTTGGTTGAGTGTTTTTTTTTTCTTCATGTTCCTTTGAGTGAATGTGTATGAAACATTTCTGTCAAATGGTACTGATTCCTGTGCTATATGACTGCCAACACACTGTCATATTGTTATTGTACATGTTCATGGTGGAGACCCTGGATGTCACGTTGGTATGATATCTCCACATTTGTTTGGGTTTAGAAACCTTTCCAATGTGTTGGTTAAGGCACTGGCCAAACACAGGCTGTGCAGATCCAAAGCAGATAGCAGATACATGGTTTTAAAAAATTCTTTTCAAACACAGCGAACAAAATGTTCTTTCAGTCGTACTGCAAAGAAGAAAATGCTCATATGTCTATGATAATTCTCCCCAGCCTTTTAGCCTGTGACCACTTTAAAAAGCACCGTCAACTCCCAAACTTTTTTTGAGGTTTAATATGTTTTAAACTGTGAGCACTTCAACAAAAAGTCTTATCAGAATAACCAGGTGATCTCCATTTGCCATAGTTGATTTAATATAATTTCTTTAAATGCTTGATATATTATGTAAATGTTGAAGCTCTGCCAAGCTTGGTTAACATGAATTTATCAATGCTTAATGTTTTACACCTATGGTTGAGTTCTGGTATCTCCAGTTTTCTGAACAGTATCTTCTCTCTGGTGGTGAGCACAGAAGACATGGCTCATCAAGTCACAACACTGATGAATTAAAGCCATTTAAAGCCCATTAGGATACGCAGTTAGGGTCCTCAATGAGACAGACGCTGTAACATGACACTGGGGAGGAATGACAAGACTCAGGCCACAGATACAATGTGGTTATCAAGGGCTCCCAGGGAGACAGTGTTACAGTATTTAAATCATGCTCCTCTGATACTAATAGAAATGTCTGACAGATTTAATCTTTTCAAATGTTTTATATGCTGCTGCACGTGTAACCATTCCCCATGCATCTTTGAAATATTTCACCTGTTGTTCACCTTTAGAGTTCCCTCCATTAGAAAACTTTGAAATTGCAAGGCTGAAAAAATGGCTTCCATTGTTGTTTTGATGTGCTCAGCAGTCCCTCACTCTCACGCACTCTCTACTCTGTTGTGGCAAAGACACAGACCTCTGCCGAAACCCCAAATAAGCCTGCAGCTTTAATAATGGAGCAATTTCAAAGCTGTGTAATAATAACTCAATGACCACAGTCAATGGCAGACTGCTCCAACTTGAGTCTTCTGACATCTGGATACTCTTCAGATAGTCTCCTTAACATGGCACGGCCAATCCAAATTGAGGCTGGGTTTCAAAAGACAACAGAAGAGGCTTTTGTCTTGTAGTTTGACAGACTTCCAGGCAACATGTGGACGGGGCAGCCATTGCACTCCTTAGGTACTGTATGTCTCTCTCTATTCAGGGCTCTTTCAACCCATGGACAGCCTAATGTGAGACAGATTCTTGGTTCTTTGGGAAAATATAAATCTCATGATGACAAACAATTGACCAATTCATTTGAGACCTCCTTGAACATGGTGTGTAGGCAGCTGCATTTGAGATTGTGGTTATATTTGTGTCTGTCTCACTGATTGTGAGTGTGTGTACATATATGTGTATGTGACTGCATACCTATCAAATTCATACCTACAGCCAATAGGTGGATAATGCAGGAGGCAGTGTGTGGACCGTTACTATGTATATTATGATAGTACTTTTATATTTATGCTGACTTACAAAACTGTTCTACCTAGCAGCAAAATGTTAGCCAGTTATGGTTTTCATCCACCCTGTTTCTATCTGGCTATAGGGGTTGTGTTTCCTCTGGAATTGATTTTTATGTTCCAGCTACTAAATCAGCAAAAAGGATTTAAACTAGCCTGTTACCTGTCCCCTCCTCCTTTTTTGCGCACAAGCAAATTAAACTAGCTGTTGTACTTACATTTTAAGGGTTATATTGATGACCTTGGTGTCATTGGAAAGCAAACACTTTCTAGTTTATTGTGAAAAAAAGTCAGAATCTGGCTAAGTCATATTACACTGTGTTATCACCAGTCCTGTGCATATTTTTAAAGTGTAAACAGCAAAAGCCAGTTGTAGAAAGATTTGCAGATTTTGGACTAGCATTGAGTCAGTGCATATGTGCAAGGCTTATTTGAATCTAATTGGACGAGTGGAACATAAAGCCCGCCCCATTGCAGATAAACAGCTGTGATTGGCCTGGCTCTTTTGAGGCCGAAGGAAAAGACTCTATGACAGGGGTTCAGGCTAAGTTGTTCTACCTCCTGGGTGGGTTTTGCCTATCAGTGTGTGACAGCCATTGGTTTTCATAATAACTGAAAGTCTAAAACTTGACAGCCATGCTTGGTTGTGGGCTTATATCATTCACAGGAGTCCACAGAATGTAAATCTACCTTCTGCGTGTTTGTTTGTGGTAAATGTCGAAAACAAACGGAATTAAAACTTTAATAAGATCTGAAAAGTGAAGCACGGTGGTTTTATGGTATGGTAAGCATAATACGTCTTTTGGACTATTAACCTGGAGGCATTTTGTGCAGTGGACTCTTATGAAACAACTGATATACAAAACTCGTCGTTTCAGTCCATGTGTGGATCTGTAACTACACGTCAGCAAAGGTAAGAAGTACCATCTTGTGTTTGTACAGTTAGATATTAAGGAACTGTTGTCGCTGTGATAATTTAATTCTGAATTGGTTTATATATTTTGAATCGCGAGACTTTCTGCTTTCAATTGATATATAGTTTGTCGGACTTTATTTAAAGTAGACTGACTATAGTGGCCTCATGCCATAACGTGCGCATGCTGGTCTAAGTGGTTTGAAGGCGTGTCTGTATGTGTCTGTGCAAAAAACAAAGATAACTGTCCCAAAGTTGACCTTTCAGTTATTGCTGCTTTATTTCCCATAGCCCATACATCCTCCATGAATAAATTAGAGTTCTTTCCATAACTTAACTTACGCATGAACACAAAACACCATGACACCGTATGCTGCCCGGCGTGCGCACCTGTGCGCTAATTACCCGCAGGAATATATACCACGAACACAAACACTGCCACCTGTCAGTGCAAACGTGCAAAACAAAGGAAATAAACAATTTCGCTCCTACAGCGACGATCTTCGGAAATATTCGCAAAGTTTCCCACCCGGATACGGTTCCTGGGGTTTTAAGGCTGCACCTTGGGCACCTTGCTCCCCACTTCACCAAGTCCTCTTCACGCTGTGCGCGTCTCTCTGCTCTTCAGGTCTAATACACACAGATAGTTTCTACACAGTTGAATGTTGTGTATTTGTGAATGTGCTAGTAAGACAATACAAATGTGACAGCTGACCTCATGACGTCACATTGAGCTTCAGAAAACGCTAACGCTTTTTAGGTTTTGGTTGTTTTGCTTGTGTTATAATCATTAAGGCCGCTAGAGGTCATCTAACAATAATAAGCATGTGACTGATAATTGTAATAACTTGCTCGCACAAACGACTAATCATTTTAAAAGAGGACAGTCTTATAATAAATCTGTGTGTGTGTGTGTGTGTGTGTGTGTGTGTGTGTGTGTGTCATATTATTAGACATGCCGTTTTGGAGATGCTTAATACAGGCAACATGTGCAAGTTGTGGAAATAAATGCAACAGGTTGTGTCATGAACAGTTTAAGGGCTGAAACTGAGATCAGCAGCCTTTGTAGCTGGAAGTTTTTAGATTGGCTGCCATAAAACCAGTTTGAAAAGGTGAAAGGAGGCAATAGAGTAACTTTACTGACTAGAGATTAAGTGCTTGTGTGCAAGGGGATTCAAGAAATGCCAGGGAAGATGGAATACTGCCCACAGCTAGGTAGTTCTCTGAAACATCCTCTTTCCTTATCATGAAGCAGTTCACAGCTGGTATACAGCTGCTTCTTTGCACTGTGCTGTCTTAAGCCACTGGCTCCAGTTCTCTGACAATTTAATATAAAATGCATGAGTGGGGAGCACTGCAGATAACGGCAAGGATAAATCTGAAACTTGTTTTTGCCTTTTATCTTAAATTCATTCATCACCCACCCCTGAACTGTGGCATCTCCTCTAACAGTCTAAAAAAAGAAAAGTTCAGTGATTGAAAAAACTGATGAAAAGATCATTTTCCCTACAGCACAGCCACTTCGTTACTTTAGAGTTCTGCAAACTGGTGTATGTGTACAAGTTGTATACATGCACTGTGTATGGAAACATGTTTCTTTTGGGAAGATATGAGTAATAGCAAAACTTGAAGCACACAACATGACCATGTCATATTGATAAGCACAGTATTACAGTAAAGCAGCTGCTGTGATTATCTACATGAGGAGAAAGTACTTTTAGGAAAGCCTGTGCTGTTCCTGGGTATTTTAACATGCTGCAGTGACTTGGCCTGGTCCATTACACTATAAACACAGTATATTAAAGCAATAGCTCAGTCTATTTTGAGTACTATAGTAAATTGCTTGCTAAGATGAGAACTGGGTGAGATGAGAAGATTGTAAAATCCTGGCAATGTATTAGTTTATTATCTCTGTGACTGTGTTTTCTCTGCGCCATTATCATGTCTAAACAGTTTGGCACATTTCATTAATTTAATGTTGTTGTGCAACTTTTTCATTTTGTGGTAATTCTAGATCAAAGCATAGGTCAGCAACAAGAAGAAGCGTTTTTTTAAAGCTAAGTATCAGTGGAAGTCTCAGTGGGAAATAGTGGCAGCTGGTTTAACCATCATGTGAGGTTTCAAAGAGGATCATGACAACAATGAAAATATTTATTGAAATTAAAACACAGTTGATGTTTCGTGGCTTGTGGGAAGAGCTTGTTAGTATTTAAGCTGATAACTATAATAAGGAGGCAGTAAGGAGCTTGTAAGTGAGGATTTAAAAAAATATCTTACCTTCAAGCACTTGCATTAGAAACACATGCACCCAATAGTAAAACACAACCACCTACTACAACACAGCTCAATTAGAAACCCAAGAGCATGGAGAACATCAGCATACTGTATATGTTGGAAATACAACAGAGTAAAAATAATTAAGCTGGGAGTAAAACATACATACACGGAAGTATAATATTTACACATACTCTATACAGACATGCATGGAAAAATACACAACATATGCATTGAGAAGGAAAGAGCCCAAAATATATTGAAATGAGCCGTTTCCTCTTGAAGTAAAATTGAAATCCTACCTTTGATCTGTTTTTAAAGCAAAAACAGATAGCTGATTATATATATCATTATATATTTCTTTTGGCAGGCTGATAACTAATGACTATGTGTCCTGACTGAATTGTATACTAAGACCCCTTTTTTTTTTTTTCTGTGTTGATTTTCTTTTCCTCATAATTTCAGACACAGTACTGTATTTACTTCGTGCTCAATTTTTCTGTTCAGTGAATTCAGTGAGTTCCTTTAAGCATTTGACTGTAAATATGAACAACAAAGGGCTTTTTATCACTGGGATGACTACCCAATCACAGGAAAACAAAATTCCATTAACATCAAAAATGTTTCCTACAATTTTAACTCTTAAGAGATGCCTGTTATTTCTTAGCCTGTTAGCGTGCGATTCCTTGATCCCACTGTAACATGATGCCTGTGTAGCGAGTAGGACCACATGGAGAGTGCGATGTTGTGAGGTGAGGTATTTTTCAACTGGGGGACGGATATGTAATGCATTCCAGACACTCAGGCCGCACACGGCTTTCTCCCCTGCTACCTATAGGCATCAATCCTCTCCCCTTTCGCTGGAACAATAAACCCACTGCCACTAAGGAAGAACTCATTTCAGAGCCAAAAATACAACTACCTCTTCTGTCGCTTCCTGAGGTCAGCTAAGAGGGATCCCAACATAGTCTGCAGGCTTGGAGCCAGCCTCTATACCAAAAATCTTCCTTGATCCATAATCATGAATTCTTGATTCAAACTTCAAGACAATATATCCATGCCCAGAGACTTTGCTATTGACTTTATCTCTCCAGCAAAGCCAACCATTACACTAAATCTCTCACCCATCCCAAAAAACAGTGATTCTCCAGTACCTAACCTCCTGGATGAGCACCTCATATAAAGATGTTTCTGGTGATTCTCCTACACAGAGGTCTAAGATGGGGCTTAACTGAGTTGCATAACAGGATGATACTCAGGTTTCTCTGTTCGATGAGACCCAGATGGAAGACAGTGTGTTTTCAAAAAAAATAAAAACCCTGATGGGATCTGCATGTCTCCCAGCTTCCCTTTCTCCCTCACTTCCCAACCTATTCCCTCCATCCTTGAAAGCATTTCTTTTCACCTTGTTAAAGACAGCCATGAAAAACAGAAGGCTGAGATAATGCTCATATGTAGAAATATACAGTATGAGTGTTAATATCAACTTCATGCTCTTTTCACTGTCACAAAAGAAGAACAGACTGACAGATCTCACTGTGAGAGACAGAAACTCCTGCTTGGCCTTTATTTAATAGGAATGCATGGGTGGAAGGTGTCTGGGTGTGTGATGTCTATGTATGTCAGCTTCCCTGTGTTGTTCCGCTGTTCTCCCTTCTTTTTAAATCCTCATTTTTTGTTGTTTTGATTTTTTGCTTCCCTGGCATCTGATCACATAGATCTTCAGACATGTGAGAGCTGATGTTGCATTCCTCTTTCCCAGATTGGAAAGCTCTCAACTGAGTCAGCAAAACCAAACAGAACTCAACTGTATTATACCTGTGCATTAAGAAATCACTGCAGTCATTGCTAAAGGTTATGCTGTTTGAATAGGGAGTTGTTTATAGTCCTGAATAGACTCTAGCTGCTGGCTGTCATATTTTCAGGACAGATTTTTTTTGTTAACTTGGGTCAGCAGAAACAGCTTGTGAACACAATATTGTCACATTCTGATTTCATAAGCTTTGCAAACCTAACAGTCATGGAGCAACATTTGTGTTGCACTTCATGTCTCAGACCTGTGGGTTTTGATCCTGTTTTCTGTGTCTCGACTCACCTCTTCATATTTTCTTACATTTCCGTGATCTGTCATTCCCCATCCAGTCTTCAGATGTCCCTGGACTTTCCCTTCATTCCTGTGACCACTTGTGACCTATGGACACAGTAGTTTGCAGAGTATTTCCACCACTGCCTTTAACTTGTAAACCATCACCCTTTATCCAGAAACACACTATGCATCTCTGAATCTGACTGCAAGTAAATACAAAGGGAGGAACAAAGCTGCACACCACAGTGAATGTATTAGCAGTGTTATGCATGTCCCCTGGGGTTTCACAGTTGACAGTACCATTAAAGTGATACTGTTACAAACTTTGGAAAAGAAATACAAGTGAAGTGTGTTTCCTTCTTCCTTCTTGCAGCACATGGCCTAAAAACATTAAGGCCAGGTCATGCTGACTGGTCCGCTACACACTTCACTGCCTCTGACTTTGTCCTCGTTTCTTTCCTGACCACTGCAGTCCAAACTGTCTTTTATTGACCTACTTTGGAGGTGGTGCACTAATGATATATGGAGCAGGCCTTTTTGGAAGAAAGGGCTAACAGAGTGGTGGGGGCCATGGGGGACTGCAGTATTGCATACCTAAGGGTATGTATAAAGAGTTGCCTTTCTGCCTTTGTTTTTGCAGAGAAGGATATAAAGTTTAGCACAGAAATCAACAGTCACCAAAACATCAGAATGAAGAAAGAAACAGGAGAGGTGAGGTGAGAAGGAAAGTAGAAATTCTGTAGGATTTTATTCAGGTTCTAAATCTGAGAGCCAAGTGATGATCCCCAGTTCCACCCCCATGTGTATGCAAGTATGGAAGCAAGATTTATGTTGAATCCACAAGTCCGGCAGGCAGCTAGGAGACGGAGCGAGGACAAGGCAGAGATAAAGACAGAAAAGCAGGAGATGATCCCTGCCCCTCTCATACTTGACTCTAATCAGCTTTGCTAAAGTAAAACACAGACAGGACTGATCAGGAAAATGTATTCATGAAGGTCCAGCCTTTCAAAGTGACGCCTCTGGCATCATTGTGTGTTGTGTCACACAAATGTACAGAGTTAAGTTTTCTTCAAATGATCTTGACCTTTAACCTTTTTCACTAATATGTCAAAAACAACAACTGTCAATATGACTTGCACAACTAAGTGCCAAGGTAAATAAATGATCTTTAGTGTAACTTCACTAAAGTTTTATGTTTAAAGGTATCAACACTTTCAGCTATTCCTGGGCAGAATATGCTGTTAGTTCACCTAGTGTTTGAACACACAGTCTTCACTGTCTTTTGATACTTGACATAGTTAAAAAAAAAAAAAAAAAAAAAAAAAAGTGGTTTACATATAAAACATAATAAAAATATTAGAATAAAGTAAAAATCTAAATCTGTCAGACCGTGGAAAAAGTAAGTTTTAAGAAGAATCACTAAAATATCCTTGTATGATTATTGGCTGTTTTTGTTTACCACTGAATTATTGCTTAGTGTCCAGTTTTTACAGTATAGAATAGGATGTTACCTATGAATAAGGCATATAAAATGGTTGTGTACAATTTAATCTCTCTTCTTCAACCACAGCCATGTCTCTCAGAGCTGTGAATTAGGTGATGATGGTTATCAGTCATCACACACATGCACATACAGAAACACGCACCGTGACAACATGTCATAACAGGCGTGGATCCTGTACACCTTGAGGCATTACAGGCTGTCACTGTGCCATTACATAAGAGTTTTCAGACTAGGGTAAGGCATTCTTACAAGCTGATTCACAAGTGTAAAAAATGATAAAACATGGAAATAAGTAGTCTGCTGAGTGCTGCTCGAACAGAGGAGCGAATCAGAAGCCCGTAAATCAGTTTAAGACCCGAACAGAACAGGGACAGATGTGAACAGCTTCCCAGGTGCACCTCCACAGGCGATGTAGCACCAGTAATCAACACTCAATGATCGTAATGACAGGGTGCTGTTGTCAGAGAGCTGTACACACACATGCACACAGTTATACAGAAGCACAGACAGTTATAACTCAGAGGGACATTTGCACGCACACAGTCAAACTCAGCCTGTTTTCCTTCACCAGACATTTTCCTTTCACAACCAATCTGTCCTTCACTATTGACCACTAAGATATTTTCACAGTTCAGTTCAGCACATATGCAAAACATTTAAACAGCTGTGCAGTTATATAAGCAACTCTGTCTGCATACCTGTTGACCTCTAGTCAAATGGTGATACAGCATCAAAGATCAACCAACATTCAAACACATAATCCATCTCACTTTGTAAGTTAACTATGTTTGTTTTTGGAATATTGAAGTAACTGCTAGCTAAATTAATTGTAATTATGTAAATTTTGTGGATTGTAAGTATAAATTGGATGTACAAAAGTTGCACTTAAGCTCAGTACATGAGTAATTATACTTAGCTACATTACTTTCCATTATTGGTCACCGTTCTGTTAGCAGAAGTAGTTTTCTAATTGAAAGTTCTGTCATAAGTTCCGAATTGTTTTAGAAGCTAATGTAAAAAGAGGCTGGAGATACACTGTTAGTGTGTATATAAGACACCTTTTCTTTTGCAACATTCAGGGGGTCACATCATGCCGTTACTTTGACACAAAAAACAAATAGAATTTTAGAATTGTGCATGTTTGTGCTGTTTCAAGGAGAAGATTGATAAAAGATATTTGCTACAATAATGAAAAGCAGTCAAAAGTCAAGTCTAGACGTAATGACAGCTAAAATGAACATTTGTCACCTGTGTGTTCTTATCTTAACTGCTGTTAATCTCAAAGGGTGGGAGCGCCCTGGCTGCACTGCAGGTATGTGAGGACATGCAGCTCTTGTCCGCCCCTGCTTTCCCTCAGCAGGGTGTGGTAACAGTGCTGCTAAACTGTGCCCTTAGTCCAGAGAAAGAATACAAATTTGTACATACTCAGCACCATCACCAAATCCCTCTCAACTAGTGGTGTCATTTTTTTTCCCCAGTGGGTCTGACAACTTGTCTGAGATCCATCTTATACATGCTGCTGATTACAGGTCCTGTCAGAGCTTATTCAAGTGTGGTGCTGTGGAAAGCTAAAGTCCCTGAGATTCTGTGAGCATTTGGTTTGGAGGTACAATCACAGTGACCATTCTCTGTGACCCTGCTGACTATAAACAAACTAGGTCTAATCTTCTGGGCCTCCTTAAGCCCCATAGCAAACAGAACCCCCGACATGAGAGCTGTGTTGAGGAAATAATGAGCTGACCCCAGTAGACATACCAAGCAAGTGTGTGAATCACCCTTGTATGATCGCTAAATGATCATTTGATATCGCCCGTGATGGTGAGTAACCCCTACACACCTTAAAGGTCAGCTACTTTGTACTGAACCAAACTAAAGCATTAAGAATCTGCTGCTGCAAAGTGTCAAAAATCTAGTTTTTTTCCTGAAACAAAGCCTAAACACTACAACTGTCATCAAGACTCATTTATCCTGAAATGACCCTCTTCTCATATCTTTTTACATCAATACCAGGCGCAAAGCCGGCAGGCTTAAATGACCTATGCTGCAGAGAAGAGAAGTCAGTTGCCATGCAGTTTGTTTGTATAGACTGTGGGTTCTGCTTTAGGGAAGCTACAGGTGGTGAGAGGGGGAGTGAGGTGAGAGGATGTGGCTTGGCACAAGTCTCTGTGGTAGCATGTCAGGCCTTGGGTGGCTGATGGAGAACATCATGCTATGTGGCCATGCAATGGAGGGCCTTTTTAGAGTGAGAGTGAAAGAGGACGAGAGGTATCATTATACCTCCTGGAATAGCATAATTAGAGAGAAAGGCCTCACTGTGTCAGTGTGTCTGTGTGTGTGTCTGTGAGTAGGAGTGTTGTTTTTCTCTTCCAACGGGAATATTTCAGGTACATTTATGTGATACTGAGTCATTTATTTTCACATTTTCAGACTGTTCATAAATGGTAATTTTTCACGGCGTGTGTGGCCATTTCAAAAGAGCATGCCACTTAATGATAATTCTGTTAGCTTGTATGTTTTTGTATGTTTACAGATGCAGCAAATCATTACTTAAACCTACATTCATTTTATTTTAAACCACTCAGAATTTTTGGCCATTGAAAACAGAGTAAATGAGCTAGAGCAGAGCAGAAGCATATTATAATTTCAGGTTTTATGGCAAACTTGTTAGGAAACAATCCCCTATTTCCACATGCAGTTAATATGAAGCAGCTTTATGATTCATTTTGAGTTGTTTATCTGACCACTTGATGAATCTCCTTTTAGCACAGAAAAGTGGTTGTAAATGCTCCATTATGTTCAGCAGTTTGTTGCCAACTTTGTCAGGCATTTGGTGTTGGGCAGATAGCATACAGTCGGTTTTTAGAGGTTTTTTGTGAAAATAACAGCCTGCTCTAGTCAAAAACAACAATGATGAGAGTGGTGAGACTGAACTTAAACCATAAAACTGCATTTTGGAAACAGAACAATGAGCTAAATATGCCATAAAACTCTGCAGAGCCAGAGGGAGCTGCAGAGTCAGGACATAATTGTCTCAGGGTTCATGAAACACCTTTTGCAGAGTAATTTGTTATTATAAATATATTCTGATTAAAACCATGTTAAACAACAATATTTTAGAGATCGCCAAGTTTCAGATACCAAATATGTAATTTAATGGATTAGTGCAGCCATTAAAAGCATAGAGTCACAGCTTTGAATATTTGCTTCAGTGGGAACATCATGGCACTTTAATGAAGAGCTGGGACAAGCTGATAAAGAATATACAGGATGACAGTATTTGACAGTGCTGACTAATGATATATTAAAATCTTTAGGTCAGTCATGTTATTGTTTCAGTCTGTAAATACATGAAAACATCTATCAGCTCTCAAGCAAAATTTAGTTGGGCGTTGATTAAAATTCGTCCATTAGGTAAACACCAGCGTGATTAACCTAATCATGACCTCCTGACTAGGGAATGTGGATTTGATAGTGGTTAAACACATATCAAAGCTGCACACAGGAAATAAGAAGTGAACAGTACAGCTGCAAATAGCAAATTGATTTTCTCCTCTGTACAAAAGCATAATCATACTGTTTCCAAATTTAGTGCTCCACTATTCCCCTTAACAAAAAGCAGATTAAACTGCACAAACACGATGTGTGCAGATATATGCACACTGTGAGCAAACTGCGCACACTACATGCCTGTGTGTGTTCACACAAACACACACCACCATTCTTAACTATCAGCTTGACTTGATTAGCTGCTGTGGAGTGTGTAACCACCCTGCTGATGAAAGACAAGAAGCAAGATCTGTCACTGCTGCATGGGCATTACATGCATGACAGTTTACACAACAATGGAGCACTAAAGTTGGCCTTCATTAGAGGGATTAGAAGCCTAATCTAAAACACTGTTCAAGTCTCTCATCCCAAACCCTAAACAGCCTCTCTAGGGGGGCCCTTCCCTTCTGCACCAACCATAACATCTCAGACTTCAAACGCTCCATCTGTAACCCCAACCTCTGGGTGCTATCCCCTCTCTCAGCGACCCCTATCTCAGAGCTGGGGGGATCACAGAAGGTGATGGGCACCATGTGATGGTGCAGCTGTGGAATGATTTATGGTTGGGTTAATTGTTGGGTGAGAGGGAATTGTACCCATGGGCTGCTAGCATCGGTATGATTATGGGTTCACCTGCTATCAGACTGCTGTATACAGTTCATTAGCTTCTTAATGGGGCTCATGCCTCAATGTTTTTCCCCCTTTCCCTCCCTGGACAACTGAGGGTCATGGTGGGAAAGGTTAGAGTCCAGGGAATAGGGGGTGTGCTGGTCTATTGCAGTAATTAAGGGTCATTTGTTCAGAGGACTTCCTGTGCTGACCAGCTGTATGGTGTCTATCCACCATAAAGCTTTGTGATCGTGAATAGTCTGTTATTAAGAGCATTCACACACACAGGAGTATCCTGGTTTTTGGTTGCACATGTAAACACGTCATCCTTGTTTCAGAAACCTGGGGAGGTTTCAGCTGGATTAGCTGAATCATGTAACCCATAAAGCTTTTTAGCATAACGCCACATTACTTTCCCTCCCCTTCAATTGCCTTCAGTTTGCTTATTTGTACATGTTTGAAGGAACATGAGTGACCTGCTCTGATCACAAGTCACTCATAGATCAAATCAAACCAAGTTTGACCAAAGTGCTTCACCTAATCAAACAAAAGAAGAAAAACATACATCTTCTAAATAAGTCTTTTAAATATACATCCTCAAAGACATCTCTTAGGGTGTATCATAAATCAAGCAAGGTGGAATATGATCTGAGAAGAGAGCTGTGACAGGCTGGGATAGAGTGAAAGGTACAGAATGAGACTTGGTCTAATCAGTCCTGGGGCAAAAACCTAATAGATGATAATCTTCTGTTTCCTGATATTAGCTACACTCTAATAAGCCTCCACTGTACTTCATGGCCTTATGAAAACAGACTAGAACCTATTACTACTACTACTTATTTCTATTTTCTAAACTTATCTGTCATGAACTGGAATTAAACTAAGATGTTGGAGTGCAGAAAAAACAAATAGAATAGAAGAATCTACAGTCTTTTCACTATTCATTAGCTTAAGGAACTAAAGAAGTTAATGTTAACTTAAATTCCAGTTTTTAATAAATGAAAGCCTGGACCAGACTGTGGACTCTACAAGGTAGAGGTGGATATGGAGTTGACCATGCACATAATGGAATTTCAGCTGCCACATTTTTAACAGTGTGATTGGATTAGTTTTGGCACAGTTCTCCTTACATCACCCAGGAATCTATACCTTTTTATTATTTCCCATAATGTGAGTATTGGCGGAAGCACACAGAAAAAGGTATTCGTCTG
The DNA here is from genome assembly GCF_900324485.2 of Mastacembelus armatus. Classification (NCBI taxonomy): domain Eukaryota; kingdom Metazoa; phylum Chordata; class Actinopteri; order Synbranchiformes; family Mastacembelidae; genus Mastacembelus; species Mastacembelus armatus. Next base: position 6,365,439 of record NC_046638.1, on the reverse strand, counting down.
AAACCATGTGAGCTGTGAAGTAATCACCCAAATACGTCCTTGTTAGCCCTTAGTCTGACTGACACTCACTGGGCTTTTACCCAAGCTAAAAATATGTCTCCTTTTCTTTCATCTCTCCTCCCTTTTATTCTGCATGCAAGACCTTTACTGGGTGCTGTTGGTCCGTGGCCTAACTGAGTCCTAAGGCCCCCTCCTTTAAAATAGTGGGATGCCAAATATCCTCTGGTTTACGGCTTGGAGCACACGCTATGGCTTTGCTCCTATGAGCTATAAAAGGCAAATGAGAGCGAGACGTCCAGCGAGAGGCTATATTAACCTACATTCTTTCCAAGAGAGTAGAGTGGCTGCATGAACTGACTATAACCACATGCTGAAAAGAGGCAAACCTTCCAGGCCCCAGCAGAGAGCTCACGTGAAGGGCAGCTGAATAGTTGGGATGGTGATCTGATAAACTCAGTTGCTGCATAAAGAGCAGTCAATAACATTCCTTTTCTTCTAAACAACACTGGCTCCACTGCCTTGTCTGGCCTCAAATCATATTAGATATCTTCTTCAGATGTTTAAGACGGGAACACCTGGGGACCTGAATGACAAAAAGTCTAAAAGAGAAGAGTCATGTTCAGGACCATACATGAACCAACCTAAGAGTCATGCCAGCCATGTTAGCAGCCCTATAAGGCTGCACTAAGGCACAACAGTGTAATGAGATGGCCAGTAGTCTACGTAGGCTGAAGTCTGAAATGGCTACTAAAAACCTGAAATATTAATAAATGCCAATGTTAGATTTATCTTTTTCCAAACAATCGTCATCTTTATTTAGTGTGTGATAGTGGACTGGGTTAAATATTCATGTTGTAACAGATGTTAGTGAGATTTTGCATACTCTTTTGCAGCAGCATCCAGCAGTTTTGGTTTCACATTGGGTCAGTGGTACCATACAGTCAGGGGGAATATAAATGTCTTTACAGAATTGCCTTTGAAATCCATCAAATGGTTGTTGACATTTCAATCAAAAACACAAATTGTAAAAAGTGGTGCCAGATGAAGGTCAGATGATCAACAAAATCATTAGGATACATCGTCTGGAGACATGAATATTGTACAAATTCATCTAGTAAATGTGAAGATATTTCACTTCATCCTTAAAATCTTTGACCTGTTGGTGATGATAGATTAAAAGTCTGGAGAGCACTAGTCACTAGGCTCAGTCTTCTGGGGGACATTAATGTTTCTATCACATTTCATGGCAATTCATTCAATAGTTGTAGTTCTATCTCAGTGTGGAATAGAAGTGGTAGACTGACTGACATTGCTATCCATAAAGCATTTCTAGGATGGCTAAAAAAAATCAGGGGACATGGGGAAATCAATAGAAATCTAAAACAACACTAAAGGGAAAAGGAGAAAGGGGATGTTTTATTCAGGCTCCTGTAATGCTTTGAAGTACTGCACAGTGACTGATGCGATCCGGCCCCTGTTGAAGATGCCGCCAGGGCTCTCAACTGTCTTTTCCCCACCCGTTCCTCTCAGGATTAGCTTTGCTATGATTTAGCGCTGTTTCTCACTGGCCTCTGGAATGCGACAGATGACGGATCTATTTTCCTACATTGTTTCACCTGCTCTAAATGAAACCACATGTTGCGCAGCACCGCCTCTCCTTTGTCTGTAATTGGAAGCACATGCACAGCGAAGCCAAGAGTAAAGTGAAGCCGCCACAACAGCCAGGGCTCCCCCACCCTCCACCTCCCCTTTCTTGGGTCTAGGGTGCCACTTCTTGGTCCAGGCCAAGTGGGAGGTCACAGTGCAGAGCCAGAGAGCATTTATTGAACTAACTGACCTGGCATTACATGTCAAATTCAGTTCAGTGTGAAGACTGTATCATGTGTCCTGAAAGTCTTTCAAGCACTCAGATTGAAATGTGAGTGACAGTTAAAGACTGCTGAGGAGGGAGGCCTTCACATGGCATACTTTGAAAATACAAGCACTACTGTACTGTACTGTTAAGTTTGTAATGTCCAAGGTGGACACACTATGGGCACGGGGCAGAAGGATCATCAGCTTTTGCTTTTGCTGCTGTGCCAAAGCAGAATTGCATAAGGGTAGAATGTATTAACCTCATCCCTCATGTTAATTTAACATGTATGTCAGTGATGCATAAGACAAATCATTTGGTGTTATTCTAAGGATTACTTTAGCTTGGTTTTTGAGCTTGAGTGTAATATATGTTGTAGTTTGCCTCTGTAGAAGGCTGTTTTTACATTCACCTGCTGAAGGAGGAAGGTTTCTCTGCTCACCTGAAATCTCAGTGTAATATAGAGAGACTCTTATGTCTTTCAAAGTCAAAATTGAAATATTAGATGTAAGGCATTCAGATTTGAAATACCAATGAAGGCAGTCAGGAGTAGGTATTTCTGTAGATATTTCTTGTAAATTCACTTGGAAGCACAGTCTGCCTTTTCTCCTTTAATTCTGAGGACAAGGCTAAAAGGCTAGACAAATAATTACCAAGAATACCGGGCATACAGAACACCCATTTTCAGGTTTCAGCCTCATTACTGTAAAAACCATAAAGTGGTGTCCTAGATTTAGCCTGGCATTGGTGGTAAACTTGTCGGGGGAAGTTCATGGGGGCCCCTAAGTGGCCTGATTAACACCCTTTTACAGTTATTGGGGTAAACTATCAATTTCAGTGCCAAAGATTAGTGCAATGCTTTTGCTTCACATGCCAAGTAGAGATGATATGAAAACTGCTGATTAACGTTAATCATTGTCACTGTGTAGTCCTTAAGCCAGTTGCAGAGGCCCTGAGGGCAAGGACATGTTTCTCACTTTTCACAGATAACTCAGAGAAAATGTAGATATCAACCAAATGTTGTGTTGGAGAGTCCTGAATCTTTCTTACTGGCACAATAGTTGAAGCTTAGGCTGTGCTGCAGTGACATCTCCTGGTGATGAGTGGAGTTACAGATACAAATTAATGAGACATGAATTAAAGAAATTCACTTCATGTACATCCTGTATATGGCCAGTGGTGACAACATGGAACATATTTGTGTGAATCAGCAAATGGAATAAATAAGACCAAAGGTGTATCGTTTCTTTCCTCCGTAATTTGGTGGACAATTGACTGTAATGCTGGAAATTATGTAAATGTATGAATATGCAATGTTATAATTAATGTCTCTCTTTTGGCTTTGTTACTGAAAGATGCACTGCTGTATTTTTGGTGTTTTGATTATATGTAGTCTTGAGTTGAGACAAATGTTTGGCGTGACATGGAAATGAACCCAACAGGTGTCAGAGTCTTGGATTATTCTATATATTAAAACATAATTGTGACCCAGTTTGGTTTTTATTATGATGTGTATAATATTATATTGGGTAGTCTGTATAAATGTGTAATATAGACCTAGTAGTCATATACAAAAACCACCTTTTGAAAGACTTCATTTTCCGGTCTTATCATTTTATCATACATTTAGACAAGTGAACCAGGTTTGAGGTGAAGCAGACACAACAACAAAGAGGAGCAGACCAGAGAAATGCCAGTGTCGAGTGAAAATTTCAGCTGGAGAAAGAGCAGCTGTGCTGTCATGGTGGGTCAGCTGCACAGATGATCTGATTAAGGACTTGTTCTCAATGGCATAGCTCTCACAATTCACACACTGAAAGATTTTTATTTGTGCCTGATGCGAAGAACACCATTCACTTTATTGGAAAATAGAGCACATGTTGTGGAAACTTTAGTTTGTTTTTCACCAACCAGGGCAATCACATGCTTTGCTCTGAATGTATATGCTGTTGACTGAGACATCATACTATAATATAGTAACTACTTTATATAAAGGGCTCATGTGGTTATACAATAAAGAGGATGTTTTAATTAAATGATTTCCACTCATGTAGCTGGAAGATTGGTTTTAGGGAAATGACATTGGGATGTTGGAAGTTTGGAGAATCATTTTAATTCATTAAGTCAAATCATCCAAATCACAAAAAATGAAAACCAAAACTATCTGCATGGATTCCTACCTGTACAGGTATATGTTGCAGAACAAATCACAGCTTATGTCACAGATTGATTTGGGATGAATACACCTTATACAAAATAAGGTAATGTTACTGTCCAGTTAGTTTTTACAGACTGTACGTGCATATATAGGCTGAACATGATAGGACACATTCATTCTATGCATCTCTCTCTCTCTCTCTCTCTCTCTCTCTCTCTCTCTCTCTCTCTCTCTCAGTGACTAATCAGCACTCAGTTTTAGCTTGCTTAGTGACAGCTTACATTTTCAGTGTCCTTAATTATTTCACCTGCTGCATAATATGATGTGGGATCACTGGAGAGACTCAAGCTACTGCTGTGTGGTGAGAGACAGGACAGAGTTAACTCATCCTGCTCCTCCTTCCCTCTCCTCCATATACTCCCAGCACAGTCAATTACAGAGATGGAGCTGTGATTGAGCGTGTTGCAGGTGCACTGCACAAAGACCCTGTTCAGTAATGACAAATGTTCACCAGAGCAATCCTCACTCGATTTGGTCAGGCACTCTGTCTGTCTTCTTAACAATTGTTAAGAAGAGATGTATGGTGTCTTCAGAAACTATTCAGACTGCTTCACTTTTTAAACACTAGTGTTAAAGAGTTCATTTTTAATGACTGAAGTCAATCTACAGTCAATAACCAATAATGACTAGGCAAAAATGTTTTGAGAGAAAAAAAAGATCAAAAACTGGAATCTCTCATTTACAAAAAAAGTCTGCAGTGTAAAAGGATCTGAATATTTTCTGAAGCCACTATAATCCTTCAATCTCAGGATTAGTCAGTACAAAAGACCGGCAGATTTCAATAAAAAACACAATAACCACAGATGTGTGCAGACAGTATAAAAATCTTTAATCATAAATAATTCAATTATGAGATCATGGATGAATTACACTAAGGCCATAATTTTTGTTTTTATCTCCTCATGTTAGCATCATTGAATTGACGGATTGAGTGATTGCAAAGGTGTGTAGATGTTTATGATTGGCAGGTAATTTGTGAGTTGGGGACCATGCATTAGGTGTGAGAGACAAACAGCCTGTAACGTGATTTTTAGTGTGGACCATCACTGAATAGCAAAATCCCAGTCTACAGCATAAAGAGATACCAGTAGGTTTTTATTGACTGTTTCTGGTCTTTTCCAGTGATTAAATTGGCACGTAAGTAATTAAAACTATTCCTAGCTGTTTTGATCTCAAGTGATTTCATTCATTTTCAGCATCAGTGTGTTACAAAATACTTTATATTTCTAGCCATTAAAGGAAATTTTTCACGTTTTGAGGAAATGGGTTTATTTGCTCTATTGCAGAGTTAAGATGAGGAACTCCATTCTCATGTCTGTATGATACATACAGTATGACGCAACAGCTGTAAAATCCACCTCTAGAAATGGAAAAGATATTTCCAGTCTTTATACTGTTATATTAACAGCTGCTGTTGCCTCTTGTTTACTGTACATTCAAACAACATGCTGCACTGCGCAGAGTTACAGCTGCAGCAGCAATTTAATGCAGAAGACTTCACCTCACAGACTGTTATTCCTCCACATTCTGTCCTCTTCATCCTGTTAGACTTATTGAATGGGGCAAAGGAAATGACATTCATCATACACAGGAGGAACAACCATAAAGGGCAAAGTGGGGCTGATAAAAGAGGAAGGGACAGGTGGCATGCTGTAAAGACCAAATGCTTTTGCTAGGGACTGATGTGGGGACACTGTAGTACCGGCAGGGAGGAAATGTAGATGTCAAGGATCAGGGACACCAAAAATATAGGCAGGGCTCTGATCAAATCTGTTACTGCAGAGCTGTAGGCACACAGTAGCTCTTTTTATAATAAGCTGTAAAAAACACAGTACATTAAGCTGCTTTTTGTATCTATAATATACTCTACCTCTACCACAGGAGAACAGTGCTAACACTGCAACAATATGACCTGACAAATGGTTTGCAATTAAACACACTAGTCGAAATCCCTTCATATCAATGTGACTGGTGACACAGCTCAGCAGCTAGTGGGCGTCTTTCCAAAACAGTAAACAGTACACTTGTGTTTAGGCATGGAGAATGAAGACACTGCCGTTATGCGACTGGTCAGTCAAGACTAAACAGACATTTAAAAGGTCATGTGTAGTGCCAATACAACACCTCTTGAATCTCAGCTGTTTAAAGTTGCCCTATTTCCACCACCTCTAGGTTGCTGTGAGTGGAGGACGTTGTTTCTTTATAGAACTGTCAACTGTCAAGAGCCTGGCTGACAATTGACACTGGCCTCTAATGTCCATGTAGTTTTTTTTCTTTTGGCTTGTTTTTTGTTTGGACTGGTGTTTGGTGAGTTTTTTTTTTTTTTTTTTTTTTTAAGAATAAGGCTGGTGATATCCTATATTGTTCTGATTGACTACAAATCCTGTAAAACATCCAAAACCAACAATGGATCCATGATCCATAGATGATCCATGAGCACTCACTGTGTGTTTCTCTATCCGAAACAAAAAAAAAAGAAAAAAAAATTACAGAGCCACATCATTGAACTGGAAGATTTTACACCTGACCCTGGGCACTGTAATTTATTTTCAGTCCCACATAAACCATCCTACCATTGTAGGATCTCAGTGCTCCACAGCTAAAATTTGTCGTCAAGAAATGCACAATTTACTCCTCTTTGAGTATAGAATTTGCTCCTTCTCTTTTAGAAAATTTCTTAACCTTTATAAAAAGGAAATCTTGTATTTGTGCCACAATGCCACGGACAGGGTACTAGGGTTGGAAACTAGTTAGAGATGAAGTGGCTATAAATATCTGTATTACCACAAAAACTACCTTACTATGGGATAAATACTACATTATTATGGGGTCACATGATACTGAACCATCTCCATGACAACATAGCTACTCATCCACTGGGGAAGGCCATGAGATGTGACAGTAAGGTTTCATATTGTCAAGTACTAACAGGTTTTAGTTTTCTTATTGGATTTGTTGAAAATAGGAAAATATACAATATACAATAAAACCAGCCTTATCATTTAAAGGTTACAGACAACAAAACAACATTCATAATTCAGTTAGATACATGACGTATAAAATGGGTTGTAATAAAATAAATAGCACAAAGCCATGTAAATACACTTCAAAATAAAAAAAGGAATGAAGGGAAACCAGTTCATCACTTCTGTCTTTCATCTTAGCTTGTTTGCTTTGTTCAATATTTTTTGCAGCCGAACATTATTTAATAAATGGTTTTTTCTGTTACATATTAAATCACATTTATGTTGTTAGACACAAACAAACTGGGTGAGACTTCTTGCTTCTGTAAACTGTAAGAAAGATTATCAGAGCTTTATGAATTACCCAGAAGTGCTAGAGTGCAGAGCTCTTAAGGGGAAAAAAAACATGCTGCAAGGACAGTATGAGTGAGAGGGAGAGAGACAGAGAGACTGAGATTGAGAGAGAGAGAGAGAATTCCTCTTAGTATCATGAGTCATATACTGATGTTGCTTAATCAGTCTGGGGTGCATGCTAAGTCACAACAGCGAGTCAGCCTGGCTGATGCACCCAGAGCATTTAGGATCGTTGATTAAACCACCCTTGACCTACAGTGACTCAGTGATGTTATTAGTATTTAGACCCATAATTAAAATCTGTAATTTTTATGCTTTGCTGTTGCAGCCCTAATTAAAATCAGTGCTATTTTCAATAACACCGAGGTGCTCTATGACATATCGAAGCATTTTCTGCTTTCTGTGTAAATTCAGTCCATCCCTCTAACTCTGTCTCCGACACACAATGAATCATTGATGGTGTCTTAGAGAAATAACTGAGCAGTTGAGCAGTGATTATTATTGCAGAGGGCTGTTGGGAATGTATGTGAGTCCCAGACAGTTAGCTGGCTGGGTTCTCTGTCTGAAAAAAGAAAGAAAGAGAATGTTCCAGTGCAGGCACCAAGAAGCCAAGATGCCTGTCACAATGCCCGCTGCCACCACCCACAGCTGCCACTCCCAGGGTGTGTGCTTGTCCACGGTGATGGTGGGTGCCATATGCAGACCTCCATGGTGCACTGTACCATGACTTCATGTGGCATCGCCCTCAAAGCCCTGGCAAGCTGTCCACATCCTCGCTCAATGAGAGTGTTAAAGCCTGAGACTTTATTCAGTGTGTGGTGTTTCAGAATTGGAGCACAAACTTGCTCTCTGTATTGTCACTAGGACAAAGAAAAGGCAGGATCCTGTTGAAACAAAGAATAAAAGTGTTTACTTTCATGTCTTTCTTTGCACCAGCTTCCATTTACTTTAAGAGAAGAAATAGTGAGCAGGTGAGGACAGGTGAGCTGCACAAGAGTACCTGTGTTGCCTTTCCTTCAATAGCTGCTAGTCTGCAAAAGAGGGGAAAAAAGAAATCAGCGTATGTATAATTATATGAACAGTTGTTTGACAAATGCTTGTGTGTTTCTATCCCAATGACTAGACTGTGCTCAAACACACACACAGACTATCCAGCAGAATGAAAAGAGAGACCTCCTTGAAAAAAAAGTAAATTTTGATTGATTCATGTGCCAGAGGATACAAAAACAAATCAAATTAATATTATATTTAACCTTGATGAGCACAAGGACAAACATTACAAGACAAAAGCCTGGTGGAGTGCGAAATACAGCAGCAATGCTTGCTGTATTGTAAGTTCTTAATACAGGCTGTGCTGCAATAGTTAATGTCATGGTTTACATTACTTTTCTATTGATATTTCACTGTTAAAAGGCAGTTATACAAAGTATTTGATTGTATTTTGCTATGGTCAATGTAACTATATTACTCCTCTCTGAAATGAGTACTCAAGCTGTAATAGTAAAGAAAATTAAGATTCAGTTCAAAACAAAGGTCAAATAAAACCAAAGAGGCTGCAGATTATGTGATTTCATAAGGTCGAAGCTCGACCACCAGGAAATGTTGCTTATCAGTGTCACACACACCAGCGTTTACAGGATCTGGGATGCACAGAGATGTTTACCTTTACGTGTGGATTTGGACTGACTTGCAGCCACAGTTGTCAGGTCTGCTGGTAGACCTACATATACACCACCATAGTTCCTGAGAGCAGAGGAGTGTAAAGAGTAGAGGAAAAGGTTTTTTCTCAAACTTAACTGATTTCATAAGCAGGTGTGTCTTCGATTTTTATCTCTGCTGTTTTGCAGCTAAGTTTTAAAGTCTTTATATTATGCTAATTAATATAATGGGATGCTATAATCATATGCATCTATATGATTTTAACATGATCATATTTTAACAACATTTGCATTGACAGTCCATTCACAATGTTAACACAGCTCCTGAGGGGTACACGTTTTGAATTGGGGGAATTTGAAGACATCGATCTAACCTCTTCGAAACAACTCACTTCAAAATCGAAAATTAGTGGTAATGATTGTGGTAATTTAGGGTAGGATGGGCTCTGCCGATATATGTTTAAAACCTAGTCATGACTTAAGATGTCTTATTCAATTACTACAGGCTTTTCTTTGTCACAGTCAGAAAAAAAGATGTGCATCAAAGTCACAGGTATTACTAATAATGATCTCCCAGTAAATGATCCAGCTAATGGAATTCAGCTGTCATTTAATATTTACACCTGCGTGTTTCCGTTGACGTGTCAAAATACGCCGTTAAAAAAGGCATATTAATATACACCTTCCATCATCTGCATGCAGAGCAAATAGTATTTTGCAATCACAAAGTGCACCTGCATGTTGCTATGAACACATAAATCACTAACACCTACATAATGAATGCAGCAACTGTTTTAGAAAACAGAATCAAAATACCTTCTTTTCTCATCTTCTGCTGAGGAATCTTCTGTCCTGATTGAGAGAAGAAGCACAGGTGAGGTCAGCTCTTAGGAAGCGACAAGAAGCACTTGTTTGAGCAGTCCCAAACAAAAAAAGTAATGAGAAGCAATAAACACTTGACTGTATTAGCGCAGTTGCTTAGATGGTAATATGTATTTTGCACTTTTGAAAATATTGCTAATTTCCATCTATCCATTATCTATACCTGCTTATTCCTCAACCAGGGTCACGGAGATCTGCTGGAGCCTATCCCAGCTCTCTTTGGGTGGAAGGCAGGGGTACACCCTGGACAGGTCACCAGTCCATCACAGGGCCACATAGAGACAAGCAATCTCACACACTCACACTCACTCCTATGGGCAATTTAGAGTCACCAATCAACCTAACATGCTTTTGGACACTGGGAGGAAACCGGAGTACCCGCAAGCACAGGGAGAACATGCAAACTCCACACTGAAAGGCCAGGTTGCAAACCCACGACCTTCTTGCTGTGAGGTGACAGTGCTAACCACTCAGCCACTCAACCATGCTGCATATTGCTAATTTCCCTTTGGGAATTTTGAACAACTGATGATCAGACTAAATTGCCAATATTTGTTTCAGGTCTTGAACCACGGTACTAAGCAACCACTTTCCAATTAACTATTTTTTCTTGCTGTTGTTTTTAAAGAGCTGACATTAAGCTGCCTACCTAATTCACAACAGTGCGAGCGAAATAATGACTTTTTTGATGTCCTGCGCACGTTTATGTGTTTGTGTGTGTCACATTTTGCTGTGTAATACAGTCCTAGGTAACTGTGATTAGCTTTTAGTGAGTCAGTAGTGTGCTGCTGTCAGCTCTCGTGAGTCGAGTATTTGTTGCTCAGATGGTTATCAAGGAATACACACACACACACACAGACATATATGTACAATACACACACACAATCACTGATTCCAGGAATTGCTGCCCCTCCCTATGCTTTGATAAATGCTAATTGTAGATGGGAAAGAACAACCTGGCCTCTATATGACACTTCACAGAAACATTTTTTGTTTTTAATCAAAATAGTGGTTAAAGGGGTACCTAGTTTCACAAGAAAATATCTATTTTTCCTTTTGTTAATATTCGTTTTACAGGTGATTTTCAGAATTGGACTGAAATAACAGAGTAAATTACATTTCTGCTGCATTATTGAAGTACTGCATTATCAAACTGGCTCAATGTATATTACACTACATTTATCCAATACATATGACCTAGGCAAGACATACTCACATACACAAATGTAAGTTTTGTATTTGAAGTCACAATGAAAAGAATTATTCAATATCATATGTGAAGCAACGAAAATTTAGCTTTTCTGTATATTCTGTTTTTATTAGCTGTTTATCTTCAATATGAAACATTCAAACAATATTTAGTACAGATAATACAACTTGTTATATCTAACAGTGTCAACTGTGAATTTTATAAAACGTAAATACTGTAGATGCTAAAGATGTAGAGCAAATCATGTAAATCCCCTTGTCAAGTGATACATTGTTCACATTGTTTCAGCAACAATTGCAGATAAAGAGATAAATTGCACAATTACTTCTCCAAAAAGCTGAAAAAATGACATTACTTTGTAGTTACCATAGCATTTACTGTGTGTTTTCAAGGTTAAATATTACAGCAGTGTTTAAACGCATTAAAACAGAAAACATGGCATGATAAATCCCTGCATTGGGTGAAAATGCTGAATATGCTTTTCCTTAGTTTATTTATGTGTATGTGTGTGTGTGTGTATATGTGTATATATACATATATATATATTATTACTGTATATATGAACCCTAGAGCTTAATAAAAATCTCAGATGTACTTACACATCCTTGGAGGCTTCTGCTGGCCCTGAAAACAGATGAAATACAAGATTTCATTAATCTTCATTATTTAAAGTATTGAAGGAGATGTGTTACTTCCCTAACATTTAATTGCTTTTATAATATGTGGACCATATAACATTTTCTTTTGCTATCAACAGACCCATATGCACAAATGAAAATGACTAATGGGCACAATGCACTACATCACACTTCTCATAATTCTCAACTTATCTGCTGGCTATTTTAACCATGTTCTTGTGTTTCAAATACATGGGCCAGATGTGGCCGTCGAACAGGCCAGGGACGTCTGGCAGCGTGTAGTTCCTGAACCAGGAGAGGTGGGACAGGGTTATGTGAGGTTTTGGCAAGAATCAAATGTTCTGTATTTACATTTACCAGAAAAGGAGTTATCACCAGAGCATTTCAGAAAATGGTGAACTATTTAAAGGTAACAGAGAAGCAAACACATTTACTGTAGGACTCACTGTTTAAGTAAGTTTTGACTTACTGGGATTTTATTATGTTGAGGGAATTCCCCATTTTAATTTCTTAAGTTTGCTGCATACGCAATAGTGGTTTTCAGTGTATATGCTTCTTACTTTCTGTACAGAGTTAGCATTTTAGATATCCCAACTTGCCTCTGAAGGGTAACAGAGGACATGTTATTTAATAAATGGACATAAATGTAAAAAGCCTCGATTCCAAATGGCACCCGTTGCGCTCATCCTGATGTTATTTGACTCTTTTATGGACCGACAACAGCTCATTCTTTGCTGAACCACAGGCAGTCCGCTGAACTTGGTGAGAGTTGAAATGAGATCATAATACATTCAGCTGGAGGATAGTCTATAACTTCCTCTTTGAATGACAGAAGCCTCAATTGTGTTCTTGAATCACTTTTTTAATTGCTATACCTCAGTGTTTCTGGAGAAATGTATCTTGAAAACAATTCACACAGAAATGCAGTGAATATCATCCTTGCAATAGGAATGGAAGGCTTTTTTCTGCAAATGTTGGCATCTGTTGACATGAAACAAGAGCCTATTTAGTAGCATGACAAAAGCTCATTCATACCCAAGAGTGGGATGGGCAATGAGATATAGAATTCACTTTGGTTGTCATTAAACTTTGGTAAGACACTGCTTAAAATTCAAACATTCTTGATTTGACTTTAGATTTCCTGAATGTTTGTTATGATTATGATTTGGATATTACCTGGAAGCAAAAAACATAAATAGTAACATACCAATAATTTAATATGCTAAAATATTTAATAAGTGATTTATAACTCACTAGAATATACTAGTTGAGGCAGGTAAAGACCTTATTTACTCACAAGCCTCCACTTATGGGAGCCCAGAAGGAGTAGGCCTATAGCTATTGACATCAGTCAGCTGTTGCAATTCCATTATAGGCCTAACAGATTATAAATGATTGATTCATGATTATTCAATATTATTTATGTTTATGTTTATTTTGAATGAGTTAAAGTATCAAAATGAAAAAGAAACCATTAGTGACCCAATTATACAGCATACGTTAAAATAATTTAAACCATGAAAAAGAGGTGCTTCTGTCTTAACTCTACAGAAAATGATGTGTCATTTGACTCTGCTCTGGTGTTAGTGTGAATGGACAAGTGAGTGCAGCCACTAGTCCACATTTGTCAAAGTGACTGGATGTGACACGTCCTTGGCATTGTGCTGAACGCTGACCTCTAAGAAAGACTATAAAAATGGCATAAGGCCTCCACACAGAAATAACACAGCTGCTGTCTTTCATAGACAAACAAGGCACACTCATGACAAAATCAGAAACTTACTTAGGTATTGCTTGCCAGCAGTGTAACCTCAAAGTACATCAAATTTAAAGCAAAGGACAACACTGGGTCATGTTTCTCATTGGCTCTCTATGGCTCTTTTAACATGCCTGGCAAGCACTGATTAGGTACCTGCAAGTACACACACATTTGCAGAAGCACAAACAAACACCATACTGCTTTAATGGACAGTGGTGCTGGGGTAATCCTGCATATACTTCAGTCTAATTATTACCTAGTTTTGTCAGTGGTATCTAAAGATTGGCTCAGTATAATTCAAACAGGTATCAGCCTAAATCAACTGTCAGAGATTTGTTATTTGAGGACAAGCAACAGTAAAAGAAGTTAAAACCACACAATACAACATTTTCTATATTCATATGTGTCCTCCAGGGTTTATGAATGAAGCCTAGCCATTGATGGAGTATTTCAAAGCTGCATGCTCACAGGCACAACCAGCATCAGTCAAGTGGGGAGGAAAAAATGGTTGAATGTCAGTAGAACTGCTTATATTTCATCTTTAAAATCCATGGAAACCAGTGCAAACACACCAAGACAAAGAGAAACACGTTAATGGAAAAAACAGATGAGACCTATTGAAGACGTGCTTCTGTGTTAGCATAGACATGAACATTTTTATTACAGTATCACTGCCATTATGATTGTCAAAATGGTACATTCCTGAGACTCCTGGTGTCTCATACTAGAATATGGGAAACCCTTCATGATCGACCCATTGCCCTCAGACCACTGCATGTAGATTTACATCCATGGACACTAGAGTGAAGGACAGTATGCCACAAGCTGATGAACACAAGGGAGAACATTTTCTAATTTTGCAGTTATTTTGAAATACAAACAAATAAGATGACACTATCTTAAATCAAAGGGCTCAGACCCTCTCACACTCACATGTACACAAACATGCTGAATGCAAGGGTAATCCTGACACACTTCATTTACATGCAAAACACCTTCTCCCCTTGGTGCAGATACAGTGAGAAGTCTCTCCCTCACACTCTTACCTATTGTCATGCCCACAAACAAGTGACACACACATATATGTGTGTGTGTGTGTGTGTGTGCATGTATGTATGAAACACTCACCCCCTCCTGAGGTGCTGGTGGCTGAGGAATTGCCACAACCCATTTTGCATCGATGCAGCCACTGTCCAAGCAGACTGGAGACACTTAAGAAAAAAAAGTAGGAGGGGACGGAAATGAGGGAGACCCCAAACACATTGGGAAAGGAGATGAAAGTGAAGAAGAAAGAGATAAAAGAGACAGAAAGAAGGAATGTCAATGAAATGTCTCACAGGGATCTCCTTTGGTCATGCCCCCCTTTCTTCCCTTCAGTCTGTCCTCTCTGCAATGCAAAGGAGAGCTGAGAGTGAAGTGAACGCATGGAGAGAGAGGTTTTTATATGCACACACACTGAGACACAGAATGGGAGGGAGGGGAGAGAATGAGAGAGAGAGAGATGCTATGCCTTCACATGATTTGCTCTTTTCCTCCATCCTGACATGGTTGCCCGGGAAACCCGGGGAAAGGAGGCGGGGGGTGGGGTAAGACTCAACCAATAGGGAGCTTCCATTTTTTATAAAGGTGGGGAAAAAAAATGAATGCATTTAAGGGCCATCAATATATCAGCCTGTGGTGACATCCTGTAAAATCCCCAAATTGTCTTTGTGTTAAAATATAGAGGACCTTTTCTTGTATTTGGTCTATGGGTGGGCCACACATAGCTCACTTTTTTGAGCTCTTGGCAATCTGTGAGAGCGAGAAGCCGCAGAAGCCTTGAACAATGTCTTCATGAAAGCACTAGGGTCACACATAGGTTTCCGTTTACGACCCCCACTAAATCTTTTTTTCTTTTCAGTCACACCATTGTGTGCTGTGACAAGACTAGTGCAGTTATATGAGTGAAGTTTGGATAGCAACATGCATTAAATTAACACCATGCACCAGGGAAACTAATTCTCACTTTCTGTCAGTGGTGTTATCTTAGGATGTTGGGATGTCTGTGTTGCTGTGAGACAAGATTTTTTTTTTTAAATCCCCCAGCTCTGAAAAACACTGACATCAGAAGATCTCGAACAGGTTCGTATAGAGGCTTTTATGAGTCCAAGTGACTGTTTGCTGGTGCACGTCACAAATTCCTTGAATGTTTCAAACAACAAAAAGTAGATTTTTTTTATAGGTAAGTTGAATACCACAGAGATAGCATATGAGACTAGAAAATATTTGATCAAATTTTAAAGTAGTTTCACATTTTGGGGTTATATACATTCACTTTGTGGTGGACATTTGGAGATATGGTAGAGAAAAGTGATAACACTCCCCACATATCAGTCAAATTCTGTACAAGCCTACAGCCAGCAGCTGTACTCTTAGCTCAGCATAAAGGCTGGAAAGACCAGTCACAGCTTAGCTGACTCTGCCCAAAGGTACCAAAATCTGCCTATCTGCACCTTTTTAAACTCACTAATTATCATGTTTTATCTTCTTTGTTTAATCTGTGCAAAAACTATAAAAATCACTGGGTTAAGCATCAGTGTCGGGACTTTATGATAAACTAAGCTAATTGGCAGCTGGCTGCAGTTTCATATTTACTGTACAGAAATTCAGAGTGAGTGATATCAATTTCCTCATCTAAGTGTGTATCAAAATGCCTCATTTATTTTTTGAAACGTACAAATTAGGATAGTTTCTGGCAATTATGGCACACATTTTGTTTTGAATTTTGCATTTGACCTGATCCAAACATGAAGTCAGGTTGATTAAAGTAACATACCATGTTTACTGAGATGCAGGGGGATGAATACCCTACTGGGTTCAGTTCTTAGCCTTGGTCCCATTGGTTCTTAGCTTTGGACCCACTCACCGTGACAGGTAAAGGAAAGCAATGCAGGAGGAATTGTTCATATAAAGTTGAAAAAAACAAACAAAGACTTTAAGGTAGAAAACAGACTTTAACTGTCCTTTAGCCTAGCAGCATGACACTACATAATGGTGATCTGTCTGTTAGTCGGCTCACTACTTGGGTCCAGACTGAACTATGTAAACTAATCCCTGGCTTGGCACATGGCTCCAACAGATTGTAGCTTTTTCTGTAGCATCACTGTGAGGTTCATATTTATTTATTGCTTGTCTGTTTTTTGTGAAATGTCTGACCAGCTATTTGAAACTTCGTATTTAGACCTAATTATTAAACGTATACTAACATGGCGAACATGGTAAACACTATACCTTCTAAAAATCAGCATGTTAACGTTGTTATTATGTTGTCCAGGCTGAAGAATCCAATTAGACTTTTAATACTAGGCTATGGGAGACAACATGTTTTGTTATTTTGTCCATATACACAAGGTACAAATAGTAGATTAAGTAGCCTAGTAAAAGGACTGGTATGAAAGATTAATTTAATGTTCTGTCCATATCACGAGTATGTGTCCTTGGTCAGCTGAATCACTTCTTTATTTCATCCAGGTTAGTTCCACTGATATTAAGCTTCTCTGTTTGTTGGGCAGGCGCAGCTGAGCCAGCAAACACAATTAATTATCAAAGTCAGTACTGAAATGCCTTGTCTGATTTAAGGCCTCATCCTAAGCAATTAAGCAACACAGGTTCAGCGAGGAGGAAAGAATGTGCTCCTGCTTAGGCTGCCTGAGAGCTTGATGAGGAAACAGCTTGTCACAGCTTGCCTATGTTTTCAGGACACTACACAACAAGAAATGTGCATCTTAATAAGTCAACTAGACTATTGAGACCCAAAATGTCTGGGATTCAAATTGGATACAATTTTAGTGTTACATCATATGTTTTCTCATTTAACTTTACAAGTATTTTTAGTAAGAGGTGTAAAAATTACCCAACAAATACTTCATAGTGCAGTTCTGTAGTACAGCATGTGAAAATCTGCAACACTGACAGAGACAGAATAGACAGACATTATCAAAAAAAGATGCCATTCACTGTATATATGTCTTTAATACACTTTAATGTGTTACACAGGAGGATAGCCATATTACACTCTGTAATTAAATGGATATTATTCACGTCGGTGCATAATATTTCTGCTTTTCTGGTAGATATTTTCTTTTGTTTCATTGTAGACAGTGTTTTAAGTGTTCATGTAGCCCTGGGTTCAAGTCATACAGCATGTGGTGGCTGTAAATCTGATCAGTACACATGAAAGAAGTACACATCAGTACACATGACATTAAAGAACGTGGTCAGTCATAGTAAATGACATTTGGAGAACACAAAAGGATGACTTTATGATCCAGCATGTGATCAGTCTAGAAAGGGATTTCTTTTTCTGCAGGCCGTATTAGTAATTAGAGAGGCAGTAGTGCCAACAATACCTAGTACATTTCATGCTCTGACAGTCATTTTGTAATTATGCCTAAAATTAAACAAGATGAGAAGTGGATAATCATTACTTCCAGATGACATTTTAACAAGTAGACGTGATTTTAAAAAGCATATGGTACTTCTCATCTATGCTTTAAAACCATTACATTTGCAAAAAATAATTTCTAGATTGTTGCCTTTCCACAAAACATTAATTAAACATTAATTCCACAAATTAAACTAAACAATTGATTCACAGAAAAATGAACAATAGTTATAGCCTTACATTGGCTGCAACATACAGCCTACAAAAGGACATGGTTAAAATCAAACTTTTTGTCAAGGGTCTTATAATATACTGCAACCCATACTTATCTGCATAGTGGTCTTATATTTTATTATGGCAATTATTTTGAGAGTGCCTCATTCTCCAGTAATGACATGTCATTTTAAAATTAGTGTAATTTGGGTGTGATTTTATGAGCTCAGTTTTTAGACATATCTCAGCAATTAAATTAAATTAAACTTAAATTTAACTTGAGTGTTCCCATTTGATGATAATTTATATTTGATTATAAAACAGTTCTGTGGGAAATAATGTGCTTTTTACTTTACTACATGTAATTGATTTCATTTTATATAATGAAATATAGACTTAGCTTATGACTATGGTTTATTGCATTTACAAATTACTGTAAGTGAAAATTGATTTATTAGTAATATAAAATCAAATAACACAATCAATATATGGCAATGGAATGTACCAACAGTTTCTATAATTTTTATTATAATATTTCTGTACTTTTAAGCACTAGCCTATTTTGAACTTTTACTTGCAATTGGAGAATGTTTTGAAATTACACTCTGCAGTTCTTCTTGTAACCACAAGGGGGCACTGTTTTCACTAAAATGGCAAACACGTTGGACGTGCCTTACTTCTACGTTACCATCAACAACTAACTCTCCATCCATGTGTTGCTATAAAACAAACCACAGATTCGAAACATGAATAAATTAAATGTAAAGTCGTACAAATGTGTATTTCACTGTAGTTGTTTAACTGGTCGCTTGTTGTTCCTAATCGTTGCCGATTAGGTCAGACTGGGCCCGCCTCCAACTGCTACGTGTTCCAGTCACCCCCACCCAAGGTACTCTGGGAAACCGAGTCCACGCTCTAAATAATTCAAGCCCTCATTCCCTTCTCCTCCACTGCAAGCAAGATGCCGGCCGTACACCACAAACTGCTTCTGGAGGACGCTCTGCAGGACAGTCCTCAGGTAGGCCGTGTGGGTTTTATCATGTTTGAAGACACGGCTGTCGCACAGAAAGATGCTACGAATGCTAGTTAGCCTGCTAGCCCTGAACTGTCCTGTTCCCGTTGTAACTAAAGCAGTTTCCACTGGTCGATGACAGCTCTCAATTGACACATTGTTATGGGGATGTAGTGTTACTCCTCTGCCAGGAGTGTCTGCACTTTCTGGCTGTAAACAATGTTGTAGGTTGTACAGCTTGTCTTAATTGTTGGTGTTTGTGTGTCTCAGCTGGGTTTACAAAGCTAACTGTTACCCCTCGTCACAAGGTGTCTCCCTGTGTTATAGGAGGTATTGTGTATACCCTATATTCAGACTCCTACGCGAATGATGTGTGTCACGACCATATATTGTTCAACCAGAACCACTTTGCGTTTTATTTTCCACTGTGGTGTGAAGTTAGATTTCGGAACCAGTCACACTGGGCCTGAATCACAGTATGTGGGAGGGGTTTCCATTATTGGACTCCCCTGGAATTAGTCAATACCATCCTACGGGGCAGTGATAGTCAGCAAATACCATTTCTTTTTTGATGCTTACACGAATGCAGTATGGAAATTGTTCTCCATGATCCAGGCCTCATGTGTATGTATCAGAGATTGTGAAGTGAAATATAGGACAGTCTTTAATAACATGTACTTCATATTGTGTCCTGTATTTTCTGGTGTCTGTTGCATCACTCTTTCCCCAAACAAGGCTGACCTCTGTGATAGTTCTGCTTAAGTGCAATCCATGCCAGAGGCACATTTCTCTCCTTTCAGTCTGTCCTACAAATACAAGCTCTTTTAATAAGAAACTTGCCTGATGCATTTCTGAGATACCTTGCAAGCACAGCAAAGGTTGACAGAATTTCTAATTATTTCATGCAAAAGGACTGTCAGTGGAAAGTCAACCTGTGTGAACTGTAAACACACTGGGTGTGTTCCTCCTTGCTGTAGCTGCCCTGCCTTGCTGCACCTGTTTGTAGAAAAAGTTGACACCCAGATATGATTTTTTTTTTTTTTCAGTTTGCATAGGCAGCCTGCAGTAAAATCATTACGCCTTTAGTTTCACTTGAGTGCTGCACATCACTATGCCTCTGCACACTGTTGCTACCCTTATCTCTTTTCCTCAGCATGTCCACTTCTAGCAATGTCACTATAGATCTCCTTTGTGAGTTACAGGTTCCTACCAAATGTGGTTCAAAGTTTTGTTTCTAAGACACCATGTCGGTGTAGTGTTCAATATACTGTTATTGAATAAAACTGGATTGGGAACATTTGAGTCACACACAACTACACCTGAATTGTGATTGACTGCAGTGAGGAATTATTTTTATTATTAAATAAATCTTCTGATTTTTGTTCCTGATTATTCAGTTAATACATTAATTGGGTTTTTCAGTAAAATCTCAGAAAATGAGAATGCCCATTTTGATTCCCCTGACCACAGGAGGATGTCTTATAATTGCTCGCTTTGTCTGATTAATACACCTAAAAAGATTCAGTTTGCTAACATATATGATGAATAAAAGCAGAAAATACACACAACTGGGAACCAGAAAATATTTGACATTTTTACATTTTTCCAGGTCTATTTCTATTTATAAAACTATTGTCTTAACTGTTTATGCCTTAGTCCTATTCATCAAATGTTTTATTTGCAGACTCGCTCCCTGCTCAGTGTGTTTGAGGAAGATGCTGGGATGCTTACAGACTACACCAACCAGCTGCTACAATCGATGCAGCGGGTGTTTGGAGCTCAGGTATTAAACAAAACACAAACACACACTGCTCTCTAGTGTGATTCAGTGAAACAGCCACATGTTTTCAGATGAAATGAAATGATATTTTCTTTTGTCAGAACGTATGAACAGAAATCATAATTTTATTTACCTCACTGAAGTCAGTTTTGGGTTTAACTACAGCATATTGTTAATTTGTACTAAACCAAAATAGTGCTGGTGTCCCAGGTTTTGACAAATACACATTTTGGGTATTACACACTCACGTGAAACCTAACACATGCAAACTCCTCAGTATGTAATGTTTTATTCGTCTTCTAGAAACAGCTAAGGAACCTTAGACTTTTGACCATGACCTTTGGGAAGAGTGTATGTAACACTAAATTATTTCTCTAAAATTTACTTAGTGGTTTAGTGTAAGTAGACTTTGGGTGTAAATAACTGTTTCTGTAGATGGTGTCACATTGTTGGAATGCTGCAGTCACAATGCTTTATTTTCTTTCATGAAAACATACAGAGTTATGTAACATAACTAAAGACCTTTTCTGAAGCATTAATACTTCACTTCTATAGCTGGCATTTATATGATCCCATCACCTTGTGTTTTTTCAAATTAATTCTTTTTAACCCTGACTCCCCTTTTGCCCTTTCACGTGTTTATTATTTTATGATATACCAGGGCTGAAAAGACAATGACAAATGTAAAAGCCTTAATATTTCACATTAATGAGGTTTGTGAACATTTCTTTTTCCTTCTATGTGTTCACCAACAGAGTGAGATGGGATTAGCCACAGAACAACTCTCACGGCAACTTCTGGAATATGAAAAGAAAGTGAGTATGGGTACATGACTTAAGCCCACATGCTTTCTCATATCTGATATGGGCAAATTAATTTAAGTAATTCAGCTAATGTGCAATAACAGTTATTGTACATGTGGATCACATCAACAAAACAAAATGTCAAACCTCATTCTGAGCATTGCGGGATTGCTTATCAGAACACACCCATCAGTATTATCGTTTTCATCTGAACTTCCACGTGTGAGTTTGCACGTGTCTGCCACACCTCATCTTTGCATGTGTCTCTGTGAAATCCCAGTGCATGAAGGAACCTGATCATGTTTCAACAGCAGGTTTATGAAATAATAGTGAAAAAGTTAGGCAGTGTGTTGATTTTTGTGGGAAAAAATTCTTGTTTGCAGAGTGAATGTTGGATAGAAAAACACTGCAGTGACTTGTAATAGATGCACTTTTTAGCTGCTTTATACAAGGACCAAAACTCATCATCTTTGTTTGAGATATATTTGCCTCTTTGGCCTTGTTCTGTGGAGCTAATGTGCCAGATTTCCTGGTAGAAATGGGTATTTTTAACTGTCTCTTAGACCTTAATATATGATAACTTGATGTTGCTTTATACCATTTAATGGTTTAAGCTTTTTTCCCCTCACTATGTCTTTCTAGAATTTTGCCCTTGGAAGAGGTGATGAAGAGGTAATTAACACTCTGCAGAAGTTTGCCAAAACTGTAGGGGAGGTAAGGCCTATGTTTTGTTATGTAGTCTTGCTGTGTGTATTTGTGTGTGTGTATGTGTGTGTGTGTTTGTGCTGTCCACGATAAGAGACATGGAGGATAAACTACTGCACAGTTAGTAATTGGTTGTTTAAATCATATTACAAATATTGCACGTGTGCTTTCCAGAACATGACCTCAGTGAAAAGACCTGAGCTGATTGTGTACTGAAACTAAGATGTGGATATGAAGCATAGTGAGATGGATGGATGGATCAGTGTGTAATGAATAGTTGAAGGAGGGCTCTGTAGGCTCAGGTATATAGACAAAACAGATGGGCCTGTCACTTCCAGCCATGGGGGTCCAAAATCCTGCCCACTCAGCACTTAACAAGGTTCAGGACACACACATCCACACACACATAAGCTTAGGACACAGGCTGATTGTTTCTTTGACCTTTATCTCATCATGTACAGAAGGGAACCATTCATAGTGCACCTAATATGGCCTAATCCTGTGAACTTTAGCACTTTCGAAATCATTCAGATTAACCTGGATATCAGCTTGTTAGATGTTGGAGTGTAGCTTGTTGCTAAACATGAAGAATTAATGTAGGATTTGCTTGTGCATGTGATATGTGAACTTATTTCTGCTTTCAGAGTAAAGAATAGCTTTATTATTCTTGACAAAATGTACTGTAGCGCAGTAATGGCTGTTTTATAGTGTAGGAGAGGCTCTGTCTGCAGTTATACACCCATTTTGCTGCAAATGTTACCTTCCAGCTTGCTGCAGAAATAACTGGCAGCAAATGTCATTGAACATTTTTAGATAAATTGAAATCCCTCAAGATGTTTGGCGAGGGAACATCTTCTGCTTGTGTCCTTGTGCTGCTTTCGATATTTTTACATAATCTGTATTGCCTTGTCCAGCTGAACTCACTCCACTCTGAACTAGCCAACCAGATGGCTGACAGCATGGTCTTCCCCTTGATCCAGTTCCGAGAAAAAGACCTCACAGGTAGAAACACAGAAGCACAAAACTCTTTATCATAATATGTTTTAATAAACTATTACAGATAAATCTGTAATTTCGATTTAAAAGTAGATCCAATTTGTATCATTTATCAACTAATGGCTTGAGATGCCTACTCTAAAAAGCAGTGATGAATCTGTTGTATATATTGTACTATTATTGTGATATTGTAAAACCTGTTAAATATTGAATTTTGCAGAGATAAGCACACTGAAGGAAATATTTGGCATCGCCACTGATGGTAAATACAGACTTTTACCAAATTTCAGAAAGTTTTTGCTGCTTGTAGTTAATATATAGTACTCCTTTTCTCTTCTGCAGAGCATGAGGCAGCTATGGTGAAGTACAGCCGACTGCCCAAGAAGAAGGAGAATGAGAAGGTAATGATATCAGGAGCTTTCTCAGCTTCACTGATGGTGCTTTTCCCTCATTGATTTAAGCCTCTAAAAGCCCTATTGTAGACTTTGCTAATGCTGTGTCAGTGTTTTATAAGCATTTAAAATACGAATGAATGAAATGTATTTTTACTCTACTGCCAGGCCTAAAACCATATCAACACAATGCACTGTAATGGCACAAAAGATGTCAGTCCTCTTCAGTTTGTTAACCTCAAAATGTGTCAGCATGTTTTGTCTTGACTGTGTTACTTGTGTGTACAATAGTAGGACAGGTATTTGCATATGTGAAAATGTGTGTGCAGAGCTCCATAGTCAGTGTGTGTGTGTGTGTGTTATAAGATATGCATGTTTAACCTTCTCTTGTGTGAACAGCTGAAGGCAGACTTGGTGAAGGAAGTAGCTTACACCAGAAGGAAGCAGCACCAGGCATCACTGCAATATTACTGTGCCCTCAATGCCCTGCAGTATCGCAAGAGAGTAGCTATGCTTGAACCCATGCTAGGCTACACACAGGCACAGGTACTAAACAGGTGTTAAACAACAAACTGGGCCTAACTTTATTATACCAGTATTCAGTATGTAAAGAAAAGAATCTGAAACTGACTTAGGTTATAATGTAAACATTGTGCAATATAGACAATTTGGTAAAAAACATTTTTATCTTTGAATCAGTTCAATGTTTCAAATTATTTAATCACTTTAGTCTTTTTTTTTTT
The DNA here is from genome assembly GCF_900324485.2 of Mastacembelus armatus. Lineage (NCBI taxonomy): Eukaryota > Metazoa > Chordata > Actinopteri > Synbranchiformes > Mastacembelidae > Mastacembelus > Mastacembelus armatus. The sequence continues at coordinate 6,340,838 of NC_046638.1, read as the reverse complement.
TTTTAAGAAAAAAAAATTAAACATTCCTTCCTTCCAGGGAATGTTTCCAAGTGATTATTGTCAGTTTCTAGAAATTCATGTTTCACTAAAAGTGCAACTGTAAAAGCAGATACCACATCAAATAACCAAGGGTTATGTCTTCTCTCTTAGATAAGCTTCTTCAAGAAAGGCATTGAGCTGGTGTCAAAGAAAATGGACAACTTTCTCACTTCAGTATCTAAAATGACACAAAGGTAAAGAACCTTCATGCCGATGTGTACAGGACATGTAAGAAACTACAGTTCTGGAATAAACAATTTAAAGATACGGTGGCTTGTTGTATGTGATCAGAAATACAGAACAAATAATTTTACTCTGATGCTCATTTAGTCATTTTCTGCAATTATTCCATGTTTTTGTCCTTTTTTGTATTGCTTTTTTTGATTATTATTATTATTACAGAATATTTACAGAATCTTTGTGTAAGTTAGTTTAGATAGTGTTTGCCTGTATTTAAACTTTTTCTTGTCTAGTATCCAGGCACAGCTGGACACGGAGGCAGAGGGCATGCGTATGGCCCAGAGGGAACTTTTGTCTGTGGAAGACAATGTCTATATGCCCGATAAGGACACCGAGCCTGTCAATCGCACACTTATCCAGAAGGCTGGCTACCTCAACATTAGAAAGTAAGTTTAATTGCATGCATTGTATCCCTGATATATCCCCATATCCATCTGACTATCATGTAGTGTTCCTAGGTAGTTAATATGTTGATGAATGTCTTTGTTTAAAAAAAATTAAGCCCAGAAGAACAAGGATTGAATTTGTTTCCTTTTTACATACATGTGATAGTTCAAGCATTGTTTAATTCAAAAAATATTGTAGTCTGTAAACTGCAGCAAAAGTAGATTTCGAATGCCTAAATAACAAAACATGTAAAGCAAAAAAAAAAAAAAAAGTTGCTTCTCTTGCTAAGGTTGCTCAAAAGGCGCATGAACACAGTAAACAATGTCTGTCACAGCAGACAAGGTGGGTCAGGTAACGTGTTGACAGTGTGTGCTGTCAGCGTATTGCAGAGTGGATGTATGAGAAGGGAAACTTGCTTAATGGCTTCAGGGGGGTAGAACTGCAGTGTAGCCCACAATGTGATTTAGTGAAATGTCAGAGCTGTCAAACTCAGTCTCTCCCTCATATACATCCAAAGTCTTTGACAAATGTCTCTGACACCAGAGAAAAGGTTTCCACAGAATTGCATTCTGTTTAATGACACACACTGCCAGCAGCCTCAAACACTTGTCAAATGAAGCTGAGTCCAGAGAACATTTGCCTTTATTTTTAATGGTTTCTCAATATTAAGGAGTTAAGTCACTCGTAGCAGAATGAGGTGTGCTCTTCAATATTAAAGGAAATTTATTTGGAAATTTTCTCAACAGAATTTACAGTGCAAGAACAAGGCTTATAGTTGAGCAATTCAAATGTCTCATATGCATGTAGCTACACATGTACAATTGAAATAGCTCAAAAAATGAAATTATTCATTTTGAATAATTGTTATATAGACCAACACAAAAGCGAAAGCAAACACCTATGCATAATTGAACCCTGTGATCACAAATCTCCATTTCTGTGATTGCACCAGGAAGACTTATAGTATTAGCTGTAAAACTACCATATCATTAAAAGTATATTCTAGGGAAAGAATAAAGTACTGATGTTTATATAAATGTCTTGGAAATGTTAGAAGTATTTCTTTGTAAATAAAAAAAAAATTAAATATAGTGAAATAAAATGTAAATGTGCAAAATATTAATACATAAATAGTAATATTACACAAGTTAAAATAATACTGTTTTTAAAGCACCTAACCCTAACCATGATGTATATTTCTTAACCTCATATCTTTTTTTGATGTACTTTGTTTTTAAAAATCACATCCTGCAGCACTGATATTTAGACACTCTTTCTGCCCCTTTTTTTCTGTGGTCTAGTAAAACAGGCCTAGTGACCACAGCCTGGGACCGACTGTATTTCTTCACCCAGGGAGGGAACCTCATGTGCCAGCCACGTGGGGCGGTGGCTGGGGGCATGGTGCTGGACCTGGACAACAGCTCTGTCATGGCTGTGGATTGTGAGGACAGGCGCTACTGTTTTCAGATAACCTCCCCATCAGGCAAAACGTATGTAGTTTTCTCAATGGCAAAAACTGAGTAATAAAAAATGACAGATGAGATATTGGATGTATTTTATATCAATTTATTGTCATTTATGACTGCAGGTCAATGATTCTACAAGCTGAAAGCAAAAAAGAGTATGAAGAAGTAAGTGTGAAACAGGTTATTCAAACAGCTATGTGATTTCTTTATTGTTTTACATGTTCGTTCCAAAGATATCTTCTTCTTCAAGTACCTGTCGCAGAACAGTGGAGGAACTGTCACTTCTGTGGTTTTTATATTGTGCATCTACACATTTGACTGTTCTGTCACAGCTGGTGTCAGTCTAGAGATTTTCAGTCTGAGCTTGAGAAAGTTCTAATGTGGGTCTCTGTTTCTTTCTCAGTGGATCTGCACTGTGAACAACATCTCCAGACAAATATACCTGACTGACAACCCAGAGGTACATGTCAGACATCTAAGAATTAAATCTAAAGAACCCATCACTCTAAATCAACATTTCATTGTTTGTTATGCCTTCACTTATGTTATGATTTGATCAGACTTTTTGTTGTTCCACAACTTTAATTAGTTACAGATATTGGCAACCTATTCTCTGTTAAGACAAATAAAAATAAATTATTGTTTCAGTGCTGTCATGTAGTTCCCCTCTCCATCAGGTTTCACACAGCTATTGCTTTGGATTCTTTTCAGTCCCAGAATAGTGCATGTAAGCAGGAGGCTTAGCTCTGTGATGTTTATTCTTCACACTTTCCAGAAACAGAGAGACACATGTAGCTGTGTCCAAGTGTGTTCTCTCTCACTTTATTTTCTCAGCATGATCACTTAATAATTTGCAATATAGTAATTAATAGTTGGAGATTACAGATACCAGTCATCGGTTTGTGGTGCCACTGACGGGTGTAGTAACACATTCATGGAAATTACATGTCTGTCATTTCAGAGGCAGATGTGTATCTGTATATTTTCTGCTCCATTGTGCACAGCTCATGAAATACCTCTTTCTTAGAGTTGTTGTCGGTGATGAAAATATGTCCTCAGTCTCTCTTAGTGCAAGAGTTTGTGCTGCATTGGCTCACCCACATTTGTATATGAAAAGCTGTCTACTTGTGGCTGTTTTGTCTCTCTTCTTCTCCTCATGGTCTGTGTTAACAATGGAACATTAGATATATTGTTTCCAGTAAATAGATGTAGAAGGGAACTTGTACTCCAGTAAATCTAAAATTAATCACGGATAATGTTTGATTATTTTTACTCAGTTGTACAATTATTTCCAACTTAAATGAGAGTATCAAAGGACTATTTTGTCATTTGTTTTGTCTTTTTTTTTTACCATATTTTGACTCATCTTGGACCTAAGACCTTCAATCATTTCCTTTACCTGGAAAAAAAAAAAAAAACTCAGACAGAATCAGAAAACAGAATAAGGAAAACTGATGCTGTTTTGGGGGATTGTTTTTGGTGAATACAGAAAACACTTAGCAGACCAAGGCTGAGATAATGTAGGCAATTAATCGCAGAAGTGGGTGATTCAGTGGGTTCGGGATATTTACAACATGTTGTAGTTTTTAAATGATTACCCTGCTAATAGAAAGATTGTCCTTATTTCTGGTTGATAGGCTGTGGCCATCCGACTGAACCAAAGTGCCATCCAGGCAGTCACCCCCATCACAAGTTTTGAGAAGAGACAAGAGGGCTCGCCCAACCCTGACAGGTCAGACTTGTTGCTTATATATTAGTCAAATATAGACAGTATTACCTCTAGGATAATGAATTGTATGATCAGTCAATGATCATTTATGTGTCAGTTGTTTTTGATCTTTGAGTAGTCATGGTGAAATACAGGGCAGTTTCAGGGTAAATGTGTTTGGCTCCTTACATCAGGGGGCAAGTTATTTTATGAGTCTGAAACTGTTAATAATTGTACAGTTACACAGTTTATTTTTGTACGCTAAGGATTAGCCAACATGTTAAACTACTTGTGAGGTTTTGTGGTATCAGATCTAGTGATGAGTGAGTAGTGATGTGAAACATGAGCGATAGTGTTTGATAGGGGTGGGAAAAATAATCCTTTTCGATGCGCCGTCGTTCACTTTAAAACGATTCTTAATCAATGTGGAAAAACTTAATAATCGATAATAATATTTGATTATGAGTCCTCTAGTCAGACACATTTTACCACTACCGGACTACTAACGGCCTACATGCATGCGTGCTTATAGCGCATGCGCTCCACGCTACGTTTAGGCTTGAATGAGCTACGCGAGAAAATGGCGGAACAAACAACAACTGTATGAGTGGCGCCTGATTAAATAAAAGCTACGGTTTGGAGACATTTTGGATTTTATGAGATTGATTTAGGGGGAAACCAGGAGTCGACAGATCGGTAAATCTACCGTCTGCTTGTGGCAAATAAACAGCGAAAACAACCAGAGAACTAACGGAATTACAACTTTAATGAGGGCTGAAAAGTGAAGGACGCGGTAGCTATATGTTTTTTCTCAAGCATAATACGTCTTCTGGACTAAAAACTTGGAGGTATTTTGGTTACTGGACTCTTACGGAAAAACTGATATACAACACTCGCCGTTTCAGTCGGTGTGTGGATCTGTAACTACACATCAGCAAAGGTAAGAAGTACGTTACCTTTTTGCTGTGTTTGTACTCTTGTTAATACGAAGGAACTGTTGTCGCTGTGATAATTCAGTTCTGAGTCGGTTTGTACCGTTTGAATCCTGAAGCTTTCTGCTTTTAATTGATATATAGTTTGTCGGACCTTATACAAATTAGTCCGACAATCTTTGGAAATACATCTGGAAACACGTTTTCGGCCCGAATACGGGCGGTGGGATTTTAACAGGCAACGTTAGCAAGTATAGAAACAATAGCCTGGCCAGCAACACTAACATTACTCTTTTCCTTCGAGTCGAATGGACGCCGAATAACGAACGACAGTAAGACCAGCGAATGGCGTCGCAAACTAACGTTAGCTGGTTGTATTTGTTGTAAAACATGCACAGACCGTCTTGCCTTGCGTGGATGAAAAAATGCCGGAAACGCCCGAAGGTTATAAATACAGATTCAAGATTGTATCTGAAAATTATGAATAGGTAGTTAAGTTATACCTTTTAAGGAAACATTCGGGTTGCCAAAGTTCATTTTTACCACAAAATTATTAAAATAATAACAATAATTAGATTGAAACAGGAAGTGACGTCTACGTGCGCCGGCGGCCCGTGTCACGTCATAATCGGCGACAGAAAAAAAAGTAGTGGGTGAATTTCCGAAACCGTTAGCTAATTGAGTGCACTGTATAGCCCACTATGTCGCGCTGCACTATATAGTCACTAATGTGGACATTTGGACACAGCTGAGAATACACGGTGTTATCACCAGTTCTGTGCATATTTTTGAAGGGAGTAAAGGGCAAACGCTAGTTGTAGAAAGATTTGCGAACTTGGGACTGGCATTGAGAAACTTTAAGAACGAGTCAGTCATATGTGCAGGGCTTGTTTTGATCTGATTGAATGACTGGACCGTAAAGCCCGCCCCATTGCAGATAAATGGCTGTGATTGGCCCGGCTCTTTTGAGGCCAGAGGAAAAGACTCTATGCAGGGGTTCCATGACCCTCATTCTTTGACTAAGGAAAGAGTTGGTCTGTCTGGCCAGGCTATAGAAATAGGAACAATGTACAGAAAGCTACAACTTATATGGCTATGCGTCATTTTTTTTTTATTGAATTGTGGACCTCAAAATCAAATGCCTAAATAGTCCCACCCCTAGTTTTTTTGATTGTCATTATGTAGCATTTATACATCACTGTTTTCATGAATCCTAAGAAGCACAAAGTATAGCTGGGTATTTGGGCATAAACCAAAACCAGTCTGGAAATATAGCAGTTACGTTCTTGAGTTTAATAGGTTTTGCTGTGCAGAGCTGATTCTCAATCTCTCTCCTTCGGCAGAGCAAAACCTGGAGGTATTCATGGTGCTAGCAGTAGTACCCAAAAGACAGAGTCTGCTCCAGAGCCAGAGGACCTGATAGCTCCTGGGACTCCCATTCAGTTTGACATCATGCTGCCGGCCTCTGAGTTCCAGGATCAGAACAGAGCCGGGGGAAGGTGAGGAAGTGACTAGGGCAGAAAATTTGTGTGGGTGTATGTTTATGATGGGAATTGATGAGGCACTTATGGGTAATGACACTAATTTCTTGAAAGTTGGTCTTTAGTGATTGTTTTATATTTTCCAGGAAGCTGAATGGTTACTAATGGTGCAGTGAAGTGAGTAAATAGTTTTTGATGGTGTGTGTGTTTCTCTTCCTTACAGACGCACAAATCCATTTGGAGAAACAGATGATGACTGTTCCATAGAAAGTGATGGTAAACATACACTCTGAAACATTCTTTGGCTTCGCTTCAACTTCTTTTGTGTATTTGTACTCTGTGCTCTACATGAATGTTGCTATATTTTGTGTTTACTGACCTTGAGCGTTTCTGCTGCTGACATGTTTGAATATTTCTGCAGATTCCCTCCTGCAGCAGGTATTTGCTGTGCGCTTTCAGGGCTCCATGGCAGTTCGCTGTGGTAACAATCAGGAGGTGATCTATGAGGCTATGAGGCAGGTGTTGGCTGCCCGAGCCATCCACAACATCTTCAGGACCACCGAGTCCCACCTAATGGTCACCAGCAGTAGCCTAAGGTAGATTTCATCAAATATAGTACCATAGGACCACCATATATAGATTGATACCATTTAGAAATTCACTGACATTGTGGATAGAAAACTCGATCAAATCCTTCAGTTAATGTATTTGGCTAAAAAAATATTTGGTGGTGTATGCACAGTATTGCATGTATGAAGTATGCAACATTTGATAGTCATGTACCAAAACTATTGAGAAAATATACTATATTGATAGTGCTGTTTGTTTTATTGGCAGTCTTTTTGGTCCTTTGGTCTTAAAGAGAAACCTGTAATACTAAATTTACCAGATTAAAACTTGGATAGTCTTTTTTTTTTTTTTTTTGTGATTGTCCAAAAATTGCTCTAACTTGTTATAGATCTGTTAAAACTTATAGCTTGTCAGAAAGAAAGACAAGAGTTTCCAGGTCAATGCTAAAGTATCATTGCAGTGTTTTGTTATATTCCCATAAAAGTTTCTATTTTCTCTTTGCAATAGACTGATTGACCCTCAGACTCAGGTTACAAGAATAAGTGTAAGTATCACAAAAGATGGAGCCAGTATTTGGTTAACACATTTTTTTCTTTAATAAGAGGTTCACAGTCATGTTTACTATAATTCAACTCCTGCCACAACTCATCTGTCAACACTCATCATTCCTTCAGTTCCAGCTTGGGGAGGTTTGTCAGTTTGCAGCTCACCAGGAGAACGGGAGGCTGATGGGATTTGTGGTTGAGGGCAGAGACTGGAGTGACGGCAATGAGGAGGGAGAGCCCTCGTTTAGCGCCTTCATCTTTGAGAGCAACACAGAGGGTGAAAAGGTCGATACAACAAAAACTGGGAAAATTGGGAAATGCACAAATTTATATTGACATTTATCTCTGTCTTTGTATTCAGATATGTTACACCATAACCTTGGCAAAGGATATTGCAGAAGCCAAAAAGGTAAGAAAAACATACTTAGAACTATTGAATTTAAAGTAAAGACCCATTACTAGTTTCTTTTTTTTTTTTGGTTAATTATTTTTGGCAACTAGAAGACAAAGGGGTTTTTTTTTTTTTTGTTTTTTTTTTTTTAAAGTGCCAAGGGCTACAGCATTATGGCACTGATGACTATTTGTATGAGACCTATCTTTATAAACATTTGGTGCCCATTTAAAATAATAAATGTTAAGGACTTATATGTTCCCAGACCCAGGAACAGTGTCCCTGTAAAGTTGAGAATGTGCCCCTGAGTTACAACTTTTAAAAGAAAACCTTTACCTAAAACAATTTCCTGTATTTTATCTCACCCTTTGTATAAATTTCCATTTATTCATTTTCATTATCTTTAAAATTCTTCACTGAAATGTTTTGCTTTGTTCTGGTATCTTTGTTTTTTTTAAAAAGCTTATTCTCTTACATCTGATAAAAAAAATATAAATGTCTACATTTTTCATCTTAACTTCACAGTGAATCACAGTTTAGTGACAACAAAGAGACTCAAGATGAAACCAAAAGTCTCTAAATTAGATAATTTAATGAATATAATTACACAGCTAACCTCCTGTAGCCTTATGACAAGCAGTGGCTATACTATAGGTACATTCAGAAGATTAAACACAAAATGGGGAAGAAAAAAAAAAAAAACTATAGTTCTTTCTTTCTGGATTTTACAAGGACCCAGAGGCCCTGGCCGAGCTGATGAAGAACATGCCTCTAACCAACGATGGGAAGTTCCTGCTGCTGGAGCCTGAGATGGGCGACACAACGAATGGAGCAGGACATGAAGATCTGGAGTCTGAGGCCTAATTCTAGTCCAGACCAAAAAAAAAAAGAACCACCACCAAGGTGAGAAGTCTTTCTGAATGACATCTCATCATGACACCCTTTCAGCAACTCTAGGACTTTAACATCTATATTAAAGACTAGTTTACCTCCACTGACCCTGTATTACTAGATTTTCAGTTTGCTGTAGTGATAAAAGCAGAAGTCAGTGGCAGGCCAAGTTACCTGGACCTAAAAGCATATCTTGTGTGTTCCATTAGATTTGCTTTTCCACAGACCAAGCTGTAGCAGGAGTCTTTGCATTAAGAGTGTTATCGTTTTTTTTGTTTTTTTTTTTTTTAAACCACTAAAGATGGTACTCTCATTAAAAGGGACACTATGTAAGGACTGATTGGGTTTAATATCCCCAGCCATCTAACAGAATGTGGTCGATCATTTGTTTCAGTTTAGGTTTACATTTATTTTATGTTTACATAGTTTGAGGTTTGTTTGGGGAGTTGACTCCTTTACTCTGTTTTACATGTTAACTTGCTCTCATGCAAATACCTGGTGTTTATTTCTTTATTAGTCATGTACAAAAGTTATTTCCAATGTTTATATCTGTTTAACAATAACACAGACTGGCTACGATTGCACTAGATGAGGAAATTGAAGGATCAGTGACTTTTAAGACAAGAACTGATTTTAATCTGCAGAGCAGCGACTGTTGCGTTACTAGTTATCCCGGCTGTGTGAGTGTATTTGTCTTGAAGCAGTGGATAGAGTAGGAATGAGTGATTAGACCTAAATGGGTTTTGTTCTGGCTGCACTCTTGCCCCTGAAGTTAAGACTTGGCTGTGTTATGCACTCCGACTAAACTGCACTAATGTTGTGCAACAAATTCTCCACCAAAAGTACAAAACAAGTCTTCAGATATGCCAGCTTGATACTCTTTAAATAATTTTTAGTAAAATTAAAAATTGTTTGCACTCCATTTCTTAAAAGCCTGTGTAAATATGATCTGAGTGTCTATAGGATTTTTAATTAGCCAGCTGCATTAAAAGCTTTCAGATTTAATATGCTACGATGGATGCAGTGCATGATTAAATTATGGCGTACTCTCTTGTTGTCTTTGCAGAAGATTAAAACCTCTACACTGAGATGTAATGCTAAAAATTTCTACTCAATGTTACAGTAACGCATGTAGGCAGACTATAGTGGGGTATTAATTACTGAAAAGCAAGTCACTCTTTGCTCATATGTTGGAATGCAAATTAAATCAGAAGCAAAACCCACTGAGCTGAGCTGTTCGCAGTGCAGTTTTCTTTAATTTCAGCCCATTTGAGCTGCAACACTGAGTGAATAGTAGAAGGTCATGATGCACTACGTGAATGTGTAAAACAGAAGAGGTTAAATGTTGATTGTGAAAGTTACGTTTTCTTTTTCTATTATACATCTCTGAGCTCTTGGTAGAAACCTGTTCTCACCAAGGATAAAGTGTGGATATTTCATGTACAGCTGCCTGCTCTACTGGTGAAATAATGTATAATGATAATGTTGGATTGCTTGTGACTTTACATGTTGTAATTGAAGGAATAGTTTGACAATTGGGTAAATGTATATATTCACTTTATCAAACCAGTAAGAGAATACAGCAGCCAGTAGCTTTGCCCGAACTGAAAATGGAGGTCTTTTCATTTGTCAAATGGTACCAAATCTGTCTACCTATAATTCAAATCCCAGTAATGTTATAGCATGTTTAGCTCATCTCTAGAAAAGCACCTGCCTGCAAATACTAAAAGCTGCGTGCTTTATGACCCTCACTGACCTATACTTTTCCATAAACTGCTTCACTGCGTAGTTACGCAGACAAACTTCCCATGTTGAATAAGCACACAATTTACAAAATGTCAAACTATTGCTTCAAGTCATAATGGTTAAGCATTTCTCTTTCTGTTGCCTGGTGTAAATTTATATCAGTAGGTCTCTTCTGATGCTACAAAGACAATTTTGTCCTTCCAGCAAAATTGCCTTCCTCTTGATGTCGCTACACTTCAATCACACAATTAATCTAAACTACTGGACGACCTTTGTGCATCGGCTTACAAAAGTTATGGATGTTTTTCTGAGTTTGGCAAACTACACTAGCTGGCACCCGTGGTGTTCCTATGAATTGATGACTTATTACAGATGAGCTATTTTTGCTTTGTAGACGATGTAAACCAAATTTTTGCAAAAAATCTGGTATGTGTGGTGTGGAAAAGAAATTTCTGTAACATAAGGATGGAATTTTCTTCCTTCACCCCCTTTCTTTAAGTGTCTGAAGTTGACAGAATCCACTAACTGTAAGACTTTGCACTTAATTTGTCCTAGTTTTCTAATACCAATGTTAACATGCAATCTTTAATTAAAAAAAAAAAAATCTCACTTGGCTAAATGTCTTTTCGTTACATTTACTAAAAGTACGGTTCATTTGTATTTACACATAGTTGACATTTAATTTATATGCACTCAAAATTTATGACCATGTGAGACATTGCAGTCAACATTAGTATCATCTCAACTACAAACTTTGGCAATGTATACACTTTAGAGTCTAATTAAACAAGAACATAGATGTGAAATTCATATCTTGCACATTGATGCAGGTTGACTGCCTAATTTGATTTCATTGTCAAATTCATGCCCTAATATACAATAGAGTGAAGACCCAAAGCCTATTTAGTTATGTATTTTTCTAAAAAATGTAAACATTCATGGTACAAAATGAATTGGATAAGTAGCAACAAATAGCCTGCATCATGTGAAACATGAAATTAAGCTCATGTACAACTTACACAGTGGCGCACACCTCAGGACTCTTTGTAGTAGTTGTTAAAGTTAATGCGAAGAAGGAAATCTTCTAAATGAGGCTGGTAGCCTCTATTCACCAGCTTGGTGACCACTGAAAACAAAAAGAGGGACATTTGTTAGTTCTGGGATTTTTTTCACGTCACTTGAAGAAAATACATGGCTGATAAACACATTGATTTAACCAAGACAAATTCAACAGTTTAAATAATAAAACAACAATTAATCCAAAGATTTATAATCACAGGAAGGGGAAACACCAACCACACAAGTAACTAAGTGAATGTACTCATGTAATGCACTTAAGTAACACTATGAGATACTTTAGATTATTTCCATTTATGTACCTTCAAAATAGTAGTTTAATGTAGCATTAGTGTATGTTTCATCCTGCATTTATCTGGTGGCATTAATTCCTTTGCTGATTCAAATTAAAAGTATTAAATAATTGAGGGATTACAGATTAAGATGGAAAGCAATCTTTAAAGTAGTTAAAATTAGACCCAGCATTACCAGCAACAATCAAGCTCATGCATGAATGTGTTCATGATCAATAATCCAACATTTAGACATTTAAAATGCTTTAAAAATGGCAGCCTGTGTTGTAGGTTTCTCCCGTTTCCTGTCTCTGCAACTTAGTGACTAGATGAAGGCTAACTATTCTAATATCCAAATTTTAACTTCATAAGACAATTTGTATATTTTTGCTTTTTACAGTATCAAACATACACAGCATATACACTATAGTCAAACATTTGGACACACTTTCTCATTAAATACAATGACAAAATGTGTCCAGACTTTTGTCTGGTGGTGTACAAAATATGGATAACAAATATTTAAGAGATTTTCTGGGCTTTTTGATGCTTTCTCAGTTTGTTTTATTGCTGTGGCTATTTTTCACTTATTGAATTGATGACAAGTGTATGCTATCATCCTTTAGTTTTATAATTGATAAACAGAATCAGCTGAATCATTAAACCGTCCAATAAAAATGTGTTGAATGAATCACAGGAAAGGAGCAGAACTGCTTCACTTTGATGATCCTTTTCTCAGAATTTATTTGCATTTCCTCGTATTTAAAAAGGCTAAATTTTCATGAAATTGGATTCAACGCAATATTCTATCCTTACCTTTGAAGAGGAAGTGAGAATAATACTTGAAGGTGTTGTATGACTGCTGCATGGCAATGAAGCTGGGGTGCACTGCCTCCCCCTGCTGGCTGTCCCAGGGCTGTGCAATCAGTTGGGCCCGAAACTTGAGAATCAGGCTGAAGATGCTGTGGATGATGTTCATGACTGGAGCTGCTTTCTCTGTCAGCAAACCCCTGAGGAGTTGAGAGTGCAAAGTCTAAGAAACATGACAAGAACCTTCAAACTGCCTTTCAGACAAGCTGATAACCCAGAAAAGTTTGATAAATAAATTAGAACACGTTCTAATGTGAAATTAGCAAATTACTGAATTTCCCCTTAGGGATTAATGAAGTACTCTTCTTCATTCATAGGGTTCAAATGGTAGGCTCAGATCCAGCTGGTATTTCAATTAACTTGTCTTAAGAAGGCTGAAATAATTTCCTGTCAGTTAAAGTATAATTTTAGGAAACTAACCAACAAATGCTATCATTAAGGGCCAAATACTAATTTGAAAGCATTATTAATTCAATCATTAAATGAGGCTAAAAGGACCAAGTGCAGTGTAACTTCCTTCTAAAAGTGGCACATGCGTTTTTAAATCAACTGCATACTCAAGTGTATACAGCACGTACTTAATGTAGTTTATGCAGTCAATCAGTTTACAAGGTTATCTGTGCCTCCTCTCACATAGGGTGCACAGGCTAACAGCTGAAATGTTTTACTGTATTCAAGGGGAGACAAGGACATTTGGGCTTGTTCCAAATTGTTTTCTCCTGCAATAAATCAAAGTACATCATATCACCTATTTTGTGCACACAGATGACAGCAAACATTATACTGCAATAAATACTACAGTATGCGCATTTCCCAGCCTCACCTGAAGATGGCTCTGTTGAGGTAGTCTGCATGTGTGTGGTGGATGGCGTCTAGGTCGCTGGCAGTGGCCAGCTTGGCTGTGAATTCGCTCCAGGACACTTGTAGGATCTGGTTGGCGATGTATCCTTGTATCACCTTGACAAAATGCTGCATCTCATGTCGGTATAGCTGCAGCTGACGGAACTGCACAGAGTGACCGGCCCCTTTTACCAGCGCTGAGAAAAACAAAGACGTAAACAGTGCTACAAGCATGGAAAACACCAAACCTTTGCTGGTAACAGACTCACAGATGTGAGGATCCTTTCTTATACATCTATAAATCCAGTATATCAGGGCTCTTTTTCACTGTTTTACTGCCTGACAAAAATGGCAATTTGAGCTGTCTGCTCTTGAAACATCTGACAGGCATTATTTTACTTTTAGGCAAAAATCAATACACATGAATCAGTAATGAATAATCCATATGCTAAAGAATTGAAAGCTGAAACTACAGTTATGATAATTGTATTCTCAAGCACTTTGTCACTGTGGTTATCTTAGTCTGCTTATGACAAGAAAATACTAAACATACAGATGCACAGTTTTTTATAACACTCACTAGTATGAAATACACTTCATATAAATAGGAAATGCAACATTCCCCTCTATGAATATTTCATCAACAACTGAAACACAACAATAGGAATCTTAACTCATCCTTCTTAAAGTTTGAGCAGGGCCAGGATTAACGCCTCATCTTCTCACCTGTTCTCTTGAGGTGGAACCAGACATCGCGGAGGCTCCACACCATGTGTTTGAGCTGCAGCAGGAACGAAAACAGGCGGTTGTACTTGTTCATGCAGCTGTCCGTGATGATGATGTTAAGTGGCCAGTCCACCTGGGGCATGGCATGAAAGAAGAGAGAAACACCAAGACAAGGGGGAGAAAAAAAGTGTGTGAAAGGGCGACAGCAAGTGAGTGTGAAAGAAAGTAGATTAGCAGTCAAGAAAAACAGGTAAAGGGAGAAATGACAGATGAGGCGAGGGAAGGGAGGGAGAAAGGTGCGAGTGTAGACACGTTGATGAAGGAGGTGAGAGGATTGTGAACGGAAGACAAGTGGTGAGAGATGAAGGGTGGAAGTGAAAGGAAAGAGGAAGAGATGTGGGGAGAAAAAGAGGGAAGCAAAATATACAAAGCAGGAGACAAAGAGGGAGGGACCCTCAGCAGGAAAGAACAGTCATGAGACAGATGGGAAGGTGACAAACATGAGTCAAAGAGAGAAGACAATAAGTGCAGTATTAGTCACGGTGCATGTCATGCAAAAGACCCAACTCCAATCAATCTCCTAGGCATTTAAGTGTGTGATAAGCTCATTTTCCACACCCAGAGCTGTTTGTCAAAACATGACAGGTTGTCACATTCAGGCTGCCACTCAGCCAAGGGTACACTCTTTCTTACTCCATTAAAAGACACTGCCTCACCTTGTAGCGTAGCTCCAAACAGTTGAGAGAGTCAGGAGCATGTGGAAGGAAGGTCTCTGGGAGGAAGCGAAGGGCGAAGGTGAAGTTACTGGCCAAAGGGGTGTCTCCATGTAAGCTATACTGCAGGGCTTTACTGAGGATGGAGTTCAGGACCAGGGGGGTCAGCAGCTCACCGGGGGTCTGCCCACTGCCCAGCTGGAGACATCAGTCAAACAGACACACAAAGATCAAACGTGGATAACCATTAATAGCTCTACCATCTCAAATGCTACCAGATCCTAAAAGCTGGCAGGTTTTCATTTCAAACACACACTTCGGATAACTGATTACCATGATCACCTCCCTTTCCGGCTGAAGGGGTGCTAATGACTGAAATCAGCAACAAACAAAAACCTTCTGTTTCTTGAGCCTCCAGAGACAGATGTACATGAACATTTTAACTGAACAGAACCAAGGTGTTATCAAAAAGCTGCATGTGCTATTTCATGGCAGGAAGCTTGAGTTTGACATAAGCAGTCCTGAAATCTGGCAGTGATTTATCATGTGCTGCAAAACAGGAGCAGAGAATTCAGAGATAAAATACGATACGATAAAATACATGTTTAAGCATCAGTAATGCTGAAACCTGCAGTATTTGATGTTTTGGAGATCAGGGACAGAAAAGCTGTAACACAATGTTGACACATTAACCCTTAGAAAGTTGATATGGTTAGCATCTTAGCAAACAGATGCCTATTTACACATCCAGCAGACACAAAGCAACATAAGCATTTATTTAAAGTGTTTGTCTGCCTCAATAGCATATTCACTATTCAACATTTATCTTCTCTGAAAAGGCAAAAACAACAAAACAAACATCTACCTCCTGATTCTGTGCATATCAGACACGAGACAACAGCTACAGTTTAGATCACCTTTTCAAAGATCAGATCACTGAGGGACTGTGCAAACTCTCCATCCTCCATCAGCAGGAAGTGTCGCAGTGCCTCAAAGTGTCTTTCCACCCCCAGCTCCACAAAGAAGTAGTCCACCACAGCCTTGTTCACCAAAGACACACTGGAGATAGACAGTAGGTGAGAGGATGACCAAGATAAGGTGAGGAAAGTTTTGACACAAGAGTCAGGACTTAAATGATGCTGATTTGCAAATTTGATACAAGTTGTGGAGATGAAAGAAGTTAGCTCTGATGAAAGCACTGGGACTTTTCGTGGCTATTTTTCAGTTTCAGTCCCATTACTTTAAATTATTCCTAAGCAATTCACATTTATATAAGAGTGGGATTTAGGAAAGGTTCCCTTCCATTGAAAAGTCAGCAAGGAAGAGATACAAAAATAGAGATAAAAATCACTGCCAAAATCCACTCTGTCATCTACGCCTGAGATAAAAATATGTTAATAAAAATTTAGGGTTATGAATTTCAACACTGAATATACTGCACCCCAGTGTGTGCCTAAAGGGATGAGATGGCCATTTCTTTACACAAAATGCACACTGCTAAAATGCACACTGTGCAGAAGTATTGTAGGAAAAAACTGGGAACTGGCAAACTTCCAGTTTCAGACAGGAAAAAAGGAACCAACAGAGGTGGAAGGTAATAGGAATTTAAATGATTCATGCAGTGCAAAATATACACTTAGCTACAGTTTAAGTGGATTTAGGAGCACGAGATCAGTAAAAAAAAAACAAAAAAACACACCTGCATTTTTCTAAACATAGTAAAAAGTAAAATAAAAATATGTGTTTCTCAAATACTCCAAACTTTAAAACCATCTCTTATAAATAGAATGTCTTCAGTGACACTTACTGTGTGATGAGCGGTGTAGTGACAGAGTGTTTAATGAGAACTGGCAGGGAAACCATCTCGCTGAGTTGGACTGCAGTGGTGTCTGTAGCTCTGCGCAGTGTGGGGTCCATAGGAATTCCCCATGGGCCCCGGGTTACCTGCTTCAGCAGCTGACACTCAGGGGATGAAGCTGTGAGAGAGAAAAAAGACAGGTATGTTGCTAAATAAATATCACTCTGGAAATGGAACAGATTTAATAACTAAGAGTTCTCCAGAAGAGGTTATACAAAATAAGTAAAACAAACAAATAATCAACACCTCTTACATTTTTTTAGTAGTCTTTAGTAAAAAAGTCAAAAATGCTCTGTCTCAAATGTTTTTATTGGCTTCTATGATATTAAAGTAAATTTCTTTAGGTTTTTCCACTGTTGGTTAGACAAAAAAAAAATGATGTGACCTTTGAGAATATTTAAAGACATTTGTTTTTACACTTCTGCTTATGTAAGTGACACATTCATCATAATGTTTACTGCAAAGTTAATTCATAATATATTATCATCTTAAACAGCTTATTTTTGTTTGTCACATAACTTTGCTAAACAAAGTCAGGGTTCTGACTTGATCAGTGGTGTGGAAGATGCATTTGAGTGGATTGCGACTGATTTCTTGAAAGCACTGGAAGCTGGCATAAATAATGGCAACTTCACTGAACTATCAACATAGAGTGAAAAATGTAGGACTTCAACACACCCTGATGCAACCAAACATGAAGCAGACTTAATACCTTTATGAAATATCAGTTTTTATGCAGGCTCTTTGCCTGCTGCTAGAATAAATATTTAACGGCCCCCGGAAATGTATCATTCTTGAACATGTAAAAAGAGCTTGTTTTAAATTTACATCAAATAAAGTTTCAATTTCTTTGCAATATAAACTGGATGTTCTTAAAAATACATATAAATTTCATTACTAAATTTCAGAGAGTAAAAATATATCATTTATATATATCATTTAAAAAAAAAAAAAAAAGTAACCAACAACTTTATACAACACATGCACTCAGTTATCTTGTCTCACAGCTCAGATCTTAGTTAAGCCTGTGATACTATTTACCAAAAAAGATGTTATTTCACTGTGTTTACCTGACTGAATTTTTTATTCAATTAGTTATTTTACATCACTCTATATTCTTTCCTGCAGTTAAAACGTGCAGTTCCCCAAGGTTTTGTTTTGGATCCCCTTCTGTTTTAGCAATTATCTGTAGTTACATTGTCTCTTCTATTGATAGCAACATATATATATATATATATATATATATATATATATATATATATAATTTAGAATTGCAGCAGGTATAAAACACATGGTTGTCTGTATTCATTCTCCAAAGGTGGTGAAATTGTTTCACTAATGTTTGGCCCCAATTAAAAAAAAGAAATTTAAATACAAAGAGCTGAATCTTTAATATCATACTTGCCTGTAAAAACTATGAGCTAGTTTTTTTTTTTTTCCAAAACTTACCCATTAGGTTGTAGCAGTCTTCATAGTGTTCCACCTCGTACTGAGCAGACAAAGCCACAAGGTATTCCTTCTCAGACTTTTCTCCAGGAGACATACTGAATCCAGCAGCCCAGGACCCTATGCCCTGAACCAGCAGCTCACCAGGGCTCTCTAACTTAGAACCTTAGAAAAGTAAGAGACAAATAGAACACACGTTTTCAGTGGGACCCTAATTTATTGTGTACTATTCCTTACACCAGAGGGACAGAGCAATAAGCCACCATATTGATCTTTCCAAGTATGGAAAATCTTTAACACTTTAATGCAAAGGTAGAACTATATACCAACTAAAACTGAAGACCTAAAAACAATTAACTGGGTGGACTAAGTAATGAATTATAGATCCTCACAAATGAGTGTTTTGTGTATCACCTATACCTTTACTATCTTCACAGTCCTCCATTTTCTGCTGAGTTCCACTGCTTTTGCTCTTCACCACACAACCAATGCCAAGTGAAGAATCTGATGAGTGGCCATAAGCACTCCCTGGTAGTGCAGAGCGTTTTGGCTCCATCCCCAAAACCACACAACCTACGCCCAATGTTGAATCAGAGGAGTGGCCATAGGCGCTGCCTGGTAGTGGTGACGGAAGTGGTTCGGTTTTGGACACCACACATCCGATGCCTAATGTTGAGTCTGAGGCGTGACCATAAGAACTTCCAGGCAGAGGGGACAAAGGTGGTTCATCTCCAGATACCACACAGCCTGGTTGAAGCGTGCTGTCTGAGGCATGCCCATGCTTACTCCAGCGAGGTCTTGCTTCAGGTATGTTGGAAACAAACTCACCTACTTTTATATTCGAATCAGAGGAATGACCATGGGTACTAGGAGTAGGAAATGGTGCAACTACATCTGAAACAAGCTCCCCAACTTTGATGTGGGCATCTGAGGCATGACCATGGACATTCGGAGTAGGACGAGGAGCAACAAATTCTGAAATGTTTTCACCAACTTTAATGTGAGCATCAGAAGAGTGACCATAAACACTGGGAGAAGGTAGAGGAGCATCAACTTCTGAAACATGTTCTCCAATTTTCATGTGGGAATCTGAGATGTGGCCATGAACACTGGGTAATGGCAGGGGAGTAGTTACATCAGATACAAACTGCCCAACCTTTATGTGAGCATCAGAGGAGTGTCCGTGAATGCTGGGGGAAGGTTGAGAGGCAACATTTGAAACCAGCTCTCCAACCTTTAGATGTCCACTGGAAGCATGATCATGAGTTTTTGTCAAGAAATTATTTTCATCAACCTTATCTTGAGTATCTGAGCTGTAGTCTTGACTGTTAGCCTCAAGTGGTGTAAATTGATGGTTAGAACCACTCACTTCTTTGTTGTCACCATTATCAGGACCTTTCTTGGGAGAGGCAGAAGGGGCAGTATCTACTGCTTCATTTTCTTGTGTAGGCGCAACAGATTTACTCTCAGCTTTTGCATCTTGTTCACTTTCCGATATCTCCACTTTATTGTTCTCCACTTCAGTGTCCTGTTCTGGCAAAGCTTCTTCTTGTTTGCAGTCTATTTTTGAGGCACTTCCCTGCCCTGAGACTTTAGATGGAGGTCTGGAAGCTCTGGATATATTTTGGGGCTCCTCAGGGATATACTGGCCTGGAGCAAAGCTGGATTTGGAGGCATGACCAAAAGGGTTGGCTTTGGGGACACTCACATCCACTTGAGACATATTCTCTCCTACGGAAATATGAGAGAAAGAGGGGTGGTTGTGAATCAAATCAGGCTGGACTACAGGTCCCCAGCGAGAGCGGGGCTGTCCTGAGGCTTGGCCAGCAATGCCCTCAAGTGGACTAAAGGGGGCACTGAAGTCATAGTCAACAAGTTGTGCTGTAGGGCAGGCTTCAGGTAGGTCAGAGCCGATTTCTTGTAGAGCAATATCAACCTGCTGACTATCAGGATTTGGTGACTTTGGAAGAAAATCATTGATATCAATGTTCTCAGAGATGAGAGCAGGGTCTACTGTGAGAGCAGTGAGTGTGGATGAAGATGGATCAGGTGGTGGTGATACACCATCAGATTCTTGGGCCTCAACTGGCTGCTTCTCAGACAGCACCTGAGTTGGAGACACCTGGTAAGAGAAGTTGCTAATGTGAGGATGTGTGCTGGAAGCAGTTTAAATGAGCATATAAGTAAAAAAAAAAAAAAAACTTGGGTTAATGTTCAAGAACCAGTGTGGTGTCATACTGGTGCTGGTTGTGGTAAGGAAGCAGAGGGCAGCTCTTCCACAGGAGGTCTCTTCTGACCTAGGGGATATTTCTCAAGTATTGCCTGGAAAGAAGTCACAAGAGGTATGGTTGAAAGGACTTTGCCTATGCTAATTAATAATGTAATAGTTGTTCATAACCTTTTGTTTGTAGGTGCTCAATGTCACTTTGTTACAAACCTGAATCTGCTGCCTGTCATGCATGAAGAACTGAGCTCGGGTTTCATCCAGCCTCATTCGCTGCACCCTCCACATGGCTCGTCTCTCTCTGCAGGCTGCTTCTGCTGATAGACGGCTGTATTGAGCAATCAGCTCCTTCCTACAATTTAGTAGGAAGTATAGAAACACAAAAGCTTTGAGTAAATCTAAATTTAGGTGAGGTTCGTATCTAGAGAAACTGGCATGTCTACAAAAGTTATAAATATGCAGTGTTTCAAGAAATGACTATTTTCAGTATCAATTAATCTGGTGACTAGTTAATCATCTGGTCTTAAATGCTGGCAGCAAAAACAAAGAGTTAACCTCCAATATGTGTCTGTGAATATGTGATAGCTCTGAATTTCATTCAATTCGAGCCATTTCCTTCACCTGTTATCAACCATCTTTAATGATCTACAATTAATGTATCAGGTAAACGCTGTAAAATATGAAATCTGTTTTTCCGTGTATAAAAGCTATAGTTTCACACCTGGCGAGGTATTTTTCAAGCAAATTAAATACTTTGAATCATTGCAAAAGTTATCACTGCAAGGAAGGTAAATAAACTGAACTGGTTAGATGAAAAGCCCCTGATGACAGGAACTCCTTTCAACTTTGGTAAACTGATATCCAACATTTCTTGAAAGTAAATGACAGTTTTTAGCCATCATATGAGAAACCACAGACATGCCATGTTTGCATTACAGACTGATAACATTTGGTCATGCTACGGCATCACACAGATGTCCCAACTACATGGAAAAAGTCCAGTCTCTGAAGTGTCCTGCACAGATGGAACTGATGTCCCACGTTTGCACAAAGTCAGTTCATATATTCTAGATCAAATAAACTCTTAACTGAGATTGATCAATTATCAATAAAACATTTACATCTCTAGTAGTGGCTGTAAAAGCAGTCAAACCTGGCTCTCTGCTCCAGATGCTCCTCCAGGGCCTGTAGCCTCTTCTCTCTGTCCCGCAGCTCTCTGGCAAAGCTGAAGTCATCCTCCTCCTGCTTCTTTTTGGCTGCACTTCTCCACTACACACGCACGCGCACACACACATGCACGCACACACACGCACGCACACACACACACACACACACACACACCCCTTTGCTTTCAGCATTTAACACAAATGCAGTAGCTGAATGTATAAATCCAAATTGTTTTTTTTTTTTTTTTTTTTTTTTAATGCTATGAAGTATTTTGACATTCAATTACCTTCAGCATTAAAAAACTGCCTTGTTTTGTAATTTAGTCTCTTGTCATCTATCACTTTTGCTTACTCTCTTAAATTCACCTGCTCATCTTTATTTTTTACATTTCTCTTGTAAACAGACAAACTCAAAACAGCACAAATCGAAATGTCTTATTCAGACATAACATTTCTTCTTTTTCCTCTATCAGACATCGCACACATGCACACACTTGACTACCTCTTGCTCTTGCTCCAGGTGCTGTTTCAGCTCTTCAAAACGCTCTCTCTTCTTGGCCTCCTCAGCCAGACGTTGCGACACCTGGCGCCCTACAGGAGGCGAACGAGATAACGGCAGGCTGCTTAGCCCCCCACATAGAAAAGTACATAACCTCTCTGCCTTTTTATCATGCACATGCACACACACACAAAACAACATTACCATCTGCCTCAAGTAAACATACAACTATGCCTATGCCAAAAGACACACAGAGCATCAGGCCAGACATTCCCCACTCAACCACGTCTACTTGCAAACTTTGCCACACATCTTTTGAAGTAATGAATGACGTGAGAAGTTTGCTAAACTGTGTAAGCAATGATTAGATTTCACAGCCTGTAGTACTGGAAGCCATTCAAAGCTTCCCTCACTGCAATTGCCTGTGTGCTGATTTCCTGAGAGGAATGAATGGAGCCAAAGAAAGCTCTCAGAGTTAAGAGTCAACAGGCCAGTGTGGGTTATACCCAGATTTGTTAAAGACAAACCTAGCCGGATGAGGGTGTGTATGTACAACCATTATATAAAATTATACTTGCAGTGTGTGTTTGTATGTGTAGCACTAACCACGGATGCTCTCCAGGGTTTTGGCTGCTGACTCTCTGACCTGATTGATCAGCTCCTGGCGTGCCTGCTCTGTTCGTAGGGCCTAATAACAGAAAGACAAGAAGTCATTATTGCTGCTGAAATTCTCAGTACTTGCAGGGCAGTGTCACAATCATGGATCATATTTTTAAAAAAAAAAAAAAAACAAAAAAAAACAGCTTCTCTTTCTCTCTGTCTTCAGGGAACAACCTATGTAATGACAAGTCGTCCTGCAGCTTTGCATTCCCTCTCTCAAAGTGTAGCCTTCCCTTAATTTTTAAAATTCCAAGTCAGCTAGCTGTAATGGTGTCTTTATTAAGGTAATACACTATGTTGACTGCATGACTACTATTATTTATTGCATAGTAAAAACATTTTTATATCCTTATTTAAAATTGACCAAAGCTTTTGTCACGCATATCTGAGGAGAAGCAATATTAACATACAGAATACAGAAATTTGAGATTGCATGAAATGATGTATGTGTTTCAGTACTTGCTCCTCCCTGCTGATGGCGCTGTGCTTAGCAATCCTCTCCATACGCCCACGGTACACAGCACAGTCCCTTTCAATCTCCTCAACCTCCTGGAGGGAGAAGGTGACAGCAATTCGAGGCACCGGCAGCTCTGACCAGCAGATATAGTGCTGTGGAAACAAAGTTAGCCGACAGTTACTGCTATAAACTTCACTGATTTAAGTGTTAATCGTGGTGACTCTCTCGTGCTACATAACACTAACATATCCAAGTTTCATAATCAAATATGTGCTATCTGAGATGTGTGACTCATTTTTATAGTAAATCCAAACAACAGCAATGTATGCAGAAGACATTTGGAAATAAATATAAATGGGAAGCTATGGACGGGTGACAAATTAAAGAAAAAGCAAGTGTCTTGGTAACGTGTGGGCGACCAAGTGCACCTTGGGCTACACACCACAGGACCTGAACATCATTTTTCCAAAAAGATATTTCCTCATTTGACATTTTCATGGGTGTTGTCTAACATGTCATTCCAAAATCTCCCATAGGCGTTAAAGTGAGTTACAGTCTGGTGAGTTCAAAAGCAAAAGCATATGATTCACATCATTTTCATACTCATTGAACCATTTAGTGATGCCCATTGCCCTATGGGTGGGTCACTGTCATCCTGGAAGAGACCCCTCCCATCAAGACATAAATGTTTTATAATAGCATAAAGGTGATCACTCAGAACAACTCTGTATTGATTTGAAGTGACTGCTCTGTTTAAGGGAAAAAGTAGACCTAAACTATACCAGCAACATGCCATTGGATCCTCTCACTAAAGGTGTCAAGCATTCAGGATTTTCCTTTACTCTGTCAACCATCCGTATGTAGTGATTTCTGCAAAGAGTGGTTTACATCTACTTTGAATTCAAAGTGCAGATCAGTTGTTACATTTTCTGCCTCAGCTTTACATCACTCCATCTAAATTACAGAGATAAAGTCTCTGGTGTCGCTGCACATTCATACCTACTATTTGGTCTCGGTCCAACACATATAATTTTTGCAAAATGTAAATGTTATATCACAAATCCATGTGATTAAGCCAAAGTTCAGTTTACATATCTTTTATTGTCATGAAAAATATGAGACTAAAATTGAATAGAAATTAATAATCACATGCCAAATAGACATAAACATGTATTAGAAATATGGTGAGCTTTTATCTAAAAGAAAAAAAAACATTTTAACCACACTGACTTTTGTGTAATTCTAAATTTATCATGTAAATATGTTTTAAAACTATTTTTGCAATGTTTTATTTTGGTCATTTTGGCTGTACATTTTTGTCCTATTACTGGTTGCAATGTTATCTATTTATTTACACTATCATTGGCCATGATAAACTGACTTATTAGCCAATAGCAAGCCCATAAGTAACCGTCTCCTTAATGTATACAACTTATTTTATTTGTAGCGATCCTGCAGTTTCTCCAAGACCAGAACACAGAAATGCTGTGGTTACAGAATGCCAATTAGTCAGGAGAAGGGGCTCTGTGGTTTAGGTCAGGTAGGGCAAGTCATAAAAAACATCATGGGCTGGTGAATCAGTAGGTGAGTCACAAAGAAGAGAGAAAATTAAATACAATTAAATAACACTTCCAACGCTTCGCTGAAGCTTAGCATTTGTCTGGCATGTTAAGCCTTGTGCCAAGTGAGGGGTCCTTTCAGTTTAAAGTATAACTCCTGTGCTTGCAGGCAGCATTGATGCCACCTTGGGTTGTGTGAATAATGGAAACTTTCTATTACTTTCAAAGATTTTGCTGACCAATTAAAAGAAAAAAAAAATCTAATAAATAATTGAGTGATTAATTGATAATTAATGGAATTGTTACTGTAGCCTTGATATCCTCTGATACAAGTCATTTTATCACTGGCAATATAATAATCTGGGAATCATACTCTGTATAAATCAACTTTTTGTCTCTAAAATTACAGTATCCAAGATGATGTTTTCTATTTTGTCCCACAGGCCAGTAAAGTAGCAAATCCTCACATTTTAGATTATGGGGCAGCAGCATAGTTGGCACTAGGGCTGCAGCTATCGATCATTTTTGGAAACGAGTATTCTACCAAATATTTCAGCGATTACTCGAGCGATTGGATAAAATAGACTTTTTGAAACAATAATACTATTGTGTAATACCTGACAGAAACGACAGGTTACCTTAAAATGATGTTACCTTGTGTTGGCTCCGCTGGATGAGCACAACTGTGCTTTCTGTTCAGATGTTGAAGCATTGATGAAGTGGTGTTGTTGTTCGCCGGTTCTACTTTACAATACAGGCATTGCACCGTGTTGTCATCTTTTTTTAAGTTTGAAATGATCCCAAACTTTGGACATGTTCTGCCTTTTACGGTTTTTTTTTTTCCAGTTTCGCTATCTGCCATATACTTTTGATACGGAAATGCGTTGTGCGACAGTGATTACGGTCCGTGTGGAACAATGATCCCTCGGCGGAGCAGGCCCGATAACGCAAGTGATAGTCATTAAACGAAGACTCGAGGCAAAGAATTTGTTTTTTGTAATCGAGTTTCTCGATTTACTCGAGTAATCGTTGCAGCCCTAGTTGGCACTTGCACATGACAAATCATTTTAGCAATTTTAACTGATTATTAAAATATCTCATCTGACATGAGAGCATTTTACAAAGCAGCCTCCAAATGGCAAAGATCTGCGCTATCAAAAGCAGCTCAGAGTTGAAACATCTACAATAAATGATCTGCCTCAAGAGATTCTATCACAATACAAATAATACTATATTGATAACGATTTAGAGAAAGCCATGTCCCCCAGATGTCACAACACTGATTATTTGGCCCAATCCTTGCGGACAGTATGGATTTCCAAATAGACCAAACCCTTGTTGTGGCAGATGGATAATTTGTGCAGTACATGGGGATTTTGTTGATGTCAAAGCCGATCTGTTTATGTCTAAGCAAATACAATACAAGGAATGGGGGTAACAGCAAGGGGGAAAAAGCAAATCAAATATGGCAGATTAATCTTTAGGATTAGCATTTCATATACGCAATCTCTTTGTTCTGTAAATTGGAAATATAAATTAGTTTACATTTAGTGATATATTTGTTCAACATTCAGCTGCACAAAATCCATCATCTGGAAATGTGGATATGCCAAATAAGTAAAACAAACCTGTGGACAGCAGATCTTGAGGAGGTTGATGGTCTTGCCACAGACATACACATCGTTGGCGATATGTCTCAGGAAGATAGGAACACAATCCTCCACATCCTTTGAGATTAGAGTGTAGCCTTGAACCCAGAAGTGTTTGTCTGCAGAAATTCAGAGATGCCTGTTACATGCTGTTCTATAATTTAGATCCAATAGTTTACTGGTCCATTACACCTCATACAGCAGAAGACTCACACAACTGAAGTACAAAAAGTAATAGTGGTTAGGATAATACCTAGCCTGTGCTGGGCCTAAAACCTTTCCATGTTAGTATGTCTTACAGGGCATGGCAAAGCTCTGGCTGCTTGAATTACTTGAAATTGTTAGTGCTTAGCTCAGTGATCCTAAGCAAAAAGCATAAGAGAACATGAATGCACTGAGTTTCCAGAGTTCTCTACAAAAGCCCTGCGGCTTGCTAAGAAAGCTTAGTCGCTGATTGCTTCTATGCCGATGGACTTCGAGGAGAACAATGACATTTTTGTGTCCTCCAGAAGGCAGGAACAAGAAGAGCAGAGGTTGAATGGAGGAGTTGATGAGGTGTAGCCGATGAGCAAATGAACCTCTTAGCCAGACAAAGCCGAGGTGACGGTGTGACCTTGCATCGGTTGTTGCATGACATACAATATTTGGACAGGCTAAAATGATTCATAAAAAAATATATATTTACGGAGTTCTGTCAAAATGAAACAAAGTGTACTAGTTTTAGGAATATGACTTTATGAAGACTATTTACTTGGAGATAACCTAATGTAGAAAAACTAACAATTGTCATTGATCTGTAAATGAGCTTCTTGATTAATCCTTTGTTTATATTATGTTAAAAACAGTGTACTTTATTTTTCCAGAGCACAAAATGGGATTTTCAAATTTTCAGCTGCAGGTCTACTTGCAACCCACGCAATCGAGCTTTGACTTGAAATTAATATGTCTTTGGATCAAAAGTTTAAAGTCAAATCTATATATTATTGCCTTGACAATTAAATAGAGGTACACAGACAAAACAAGACATGGTTGTCATACTGATCTGACCGATCCAATCGGGACCCACCCTACTGTAAAGCAAAAACATATCCATACTACTCATTTTAACATTACTCCTCTGCTCTCCTTAACTGATTAATTAGACAAAAATACTAATTCAGTTTGTCCATAACTGTCAAGGACAATTACAAGAGAGGAGATGTAAGGGAAAGAAATTATCTCAGAAAATGTTTTCTTTCAGCCAGAATACCAACTAAAGAGAATAAAAGAACATTATTTATTTGTGTTTGCCCCTGTGGCTTACTGAGAAGAGATGGCTCTGGTCCCCACAGCTGTGGGAGCGGATTCTGTTTCCCACTGATTATCATCCAATAACTTCATGACATCCTTTATAGACACAAGGACAAATCCAAGCAGGCAATAAAGGCTGTAATGAAATCTATTTTTTTCTGCTAGACAATCTGTCTGGCTGGCTTTTTATTTTCAGAACCTGCTGACTGAAGCCAGAGTGTTTATGCGATGCCATGTGTGTGTCATCTCACCTCTGTAGCCGAGGTACTCCTCATTGACCTGAATCATGAATTCGCCATAAACATCTCGAAACACGCCACTATACACCCAGTCAGACACAAACCTAAGTGAAGCACAGTAAAAAGTCAGACAGCTGAGACAGTCCCGGAAAAATAATCAATACAGCAAATTCCGCACATCAGTGGAGTAAAGTCATGTCCTTGGGTTTTACCATTTTGTTTTCAGGGCACGACTATATGAGACGCACAGTGACTGACCGTGTATAGGGTTCACAGCTGCTCTTCAGCAGAGACAACAGGACTGGATAGTTCTCATTGCTGCAGTTATTCTGTGCTTCGTTGTACAGGTAGGACAGCAGCTTAACACCCTAAGGAAAGCCACATGGCACTGAGCTGACATCCCATTTGACAGACTAAACACAGCATTGATGGATGACATATTGCAGTTTGCAGATAAAAGAACACTCACCACAGGGAAGGTAGTCTGGCCTGCACCCAAAGGCCCGTCTACACAGCACAGCTCTGACAGGTACCTTTGATTAAAACAAAGCAGAGATTTTTTGATCTGATAATATTGGCATCAAGGTCTGTCAGGACACGACTCCACTGGACTAACGTGGGTCAAGCTTTAGAAGTGTGAACTCAACACAGAATAACACAGAATAGAAAATACCAGTTTTGACCTCACCTGAGTTGGCAGCCAACTTTGCGAAAGAGGAAACCAATAGTCAACAGGCTGAGGGTGGGTGGAGTGCTAAGAACACAAGCCCTGTAGTAATGCAGATACTTCCGCAGACCACCTGTAAAAGCCTTGGAGAGGCACACACTTTTTACTATCTTTGCTGATATAAAATGCCATCTTATACAATATTGTTATTACTCTCTCAGGTGAATGTACAACGGTTAAACTGTAATAACATGAAATATTGCTCTTTGAGCCTCAGTTCTAGATGCTCCTGGCTGGTAAATGTGGGGACATGCAGCCAATCACAAACCATCTGGGGGAATATAAGAGATGAGAGACTGCTTTTCTGGCCTTCTTTGCCAATTTCTGCTGCCTGCTTATACCCAGAGTAGTTGTAGTGTGTGCTTTCTCCGTCAGCACTTACTCCATAATTCCTTTGTATTGTATGTTGTCAGCTTTATGTCACAAAGGTGGTAGGTTCAGCTGATAAATCTGAGTTAATCAATTGCTGTTCGTTTTTTCCTTGCATCTTTTTTCTGTGTATTACAGACTGTGTATTGTAGTTAGGTTTAGCATTGCATATTTTTCTTTTTGAGTACTAATAAATATTGTGGTTTTATTTCAACTCGGGGCTGGTTGGTCTGCTATTTTAGCCTGGGTCCCCCTGAAGTTCAATTTAAGCTTCATTGGTAATTATTAAAACAATAAGAAAATGCTTAAACCTACTCTTAATCTCCTCGGGTTTCTACCAATTTGGATTTGCTGGTCATAATTGTGCTATGCATCAAGTGAGTGGAGACATGAGAAGTTAAATGTGCTGTCTACATGGCATTAATTAAGATTATACAAACATACCTGAAAGACTAGGCCCTTCTTGTCAGCACTCTGCAGAGAAAAGCGGCTAAGCCTCAGGTAATAAGTACCATACTGGGCCAGTTCCCCCAAGAGACGAGACACACTCTCTGGAGAGGCTCCGGACACGCAAACACCAGGTCTTACGTCAAATTGAACATTCTGGGAAGGAGATTACACATTTACAGATGGTGGACAAAATACAATGAATAACTGTACAGTCTAATAACATCCAATAAAATAGCCCGGGAGCAAAAATTGTCTTTGCAAAGCGTGCAATATTGAATTTTTGTTGTGGCTGACAGAGAGTCACCTCCATGGTGATTTCTGAAGACATGGTTGTTGGTGTTATTATATTAGACTGCAATATATAATCAGGTGGCTGTTATTTTGTCCTTCCCATGGTTCTTTTATTAGAACTGGATACAGAGTTCCTAGACAGGAACCTTCTGGGGGTGCAAAAATAACATAAGACAATATTTTGCAGCACCACAAACCACAGGATCAAAGATTACAGTTAGGTCTAAGAAACACTTCTGATCATCTGACATCACAAACATAGAACTTGATGTATGACTATTGCATTAGATCACTGTTTGTGCTGGGGGTGCTCATGATATAGGGTCCACAACCTGTCCAGCAGACATGTTACAGTAAATTATAAAAGTCTGCCAGATAAACAATATTAGGAGCTAAGGGAGTAAACAAGGGAATTAAGATTCGATTGATGTTGTAAAAAGAACCTGCTGGAAATATAAAACATTAATGGGAAACAATAAAGCAACAGAAGAGCTCTCCTGTGGTTTTGTTTTTGCCATTAGGAATTGTTTTGTTTCTTCATTTAATGTATTACTGTATGTCAGGTGAGTGACTTGAGTATATGCTTAAGACTGTCACTTTTTTGTTTTATTTTCAGTTTCAAGGTAATGTGCTTTTAAAAATCAGCTGGGTTTGTTTCATCAAACATGCACAGATTGCGCATTGATTCTCTCCCATGATTCTCTTTTCTCTAGTGTTTCTTCAGTAATTGTATGCTGTCACTAGGCTTTTATCAGTTCATTCACTTTTACCACTTCAGTCAGATTGAGCCCTAAATTGTGTTATTGCCTTTAAGAGAGTGATAAATCAAGATAATGAAATGCACCTGGTTAAGAGGGAAAGTTGTGGATGCCACTCCAATTAGGACATTGAGGAGGTCAGATACCAGCTGTGTCTGAGAGTCCAGGGGCAGCAGGAGGATAGGAGAGGGTGTACTGGTGCTCACCACCCGAATCTCCCCCTCCCATAGTCGATAGAGCTGGTCGAAAGCCTCCCTACCACCTTCTGTTAGATAGAGAGACTCCCTTTTCCCCGGTGGGCTAGAGGAACAAACAGATTCGCATTTGGTATTTTGTTCCAGAAAGGGAAAGAAAAACTGAAAGCACAAACATGTTGAAGACATCACCCTAGACTATGGGAACTTGCAAACGGTATTCTTCTAAATGTTTTGACCTTTTATAAACTTAATGATTAATCACTTCATCAAAACTAATCAATGGGTAGAGCAGTGATGAAAACAATTAGTAGTTGCAGCCCTTAGCAAGCTACTTAACATTTTTGTTGATTTAGTTTCATATAGGTAAAGTCTTCTCTGAGCAGTAATTGTGATAAAAGAACTTTTAAACTTTCTACAGCATTACTGACATATCACTTACCAGCCAACAGACTCCCAATAGCGGCATCTTCCAGGCTCAAATGTACGGACAGCCTCCCATATGTCAATATCTGGAATAGGGCTGGGCTCTGACTGAGAGTCTGGGGTCAGGTTGGAGGCTGACTGGAAGCCCTCATCCTCAGACTGATCTATACATGGAGGGACCTGTGCAAACAACCAAAATGACTGATGATAACAGTGCATAATTTAGAGTTTTAAACTTCGTTTAAACTGCTACACAAACATGAACCAACTTACTCAGTCGGAAAGAGGCCCTATGACAAAAACAAAAAAAAAATCTCCAATTTAACAATGTGCATTAGACACAAATCTACCCTACCCTAATAGCCAGCCCAGTTACATCAATATTACTGGGAACAGGAGGCAGATCCAGTCTAATGTCTAGGTCTGAAGTGCGAGTGTTCTGAAGTGCTCCAAACAGTGTCATCCTGGTCTCCTTCTCAAATCTTTCTTCCATTTCCATTTTAGTCCTCAGAGCCAGCAGCCCTGTACCAGGAGGGGCATCCATCAACCTCTGAGTTCCACACAAATTCTCCAAAGTCCCCCATTCCTCCCCACACACTAACCCCCAAGCACGGGCCTCTAGCCTCTGCAGCTCCTCGCTCTGGTAGCCCCAGGGTCGAGGCCTGCGCAGCACAGGCCGCTCTCGTCTCATGTAGTCCGTGCTGAAAGAGGTAGGAGGTGGAGGTGCTGAACCAGCTAGGTGCACCAGGAGCTCAAGGACTGCATCTACTTCCTTCAGGCCAGAGGATGCTCCCTCTGGCAACATCCCCAGCTGCTCTTCCAACCTCTCTGCTTCCTCTCGACACCCGGCCACTCGTAGGTCAAAACAAATCATCAGGACTTTGTTTCTCGGTGGTGTACTTGCTGTAGCACTTGGTCCTGAGGCAGACCCTTTGGTGCCATCTTGAAATAGTTTAGACAGCAGGGCACCGTAGGCACGCTTCTTGAGAGCTTTGCGGTAACCTTCTCTTGATACTCCTCCCAGGGCACGGCGCTTCCACGATACTCCAGACAGACTGCAGTCACATAGGGCACCCAGAAGCTCAGTAATGCTGCTGCTCTTCATGTGGTTAGTAGAGCTCGGGTACATGGTGCCACCGTCGCATCAGCCTGTCAGAGTGAGCCAAAAGTGGGTTAGAGGGCAGTTTTCTTAGAAATGGGAAACACAATACACGGCTGCCTGATTCTGACCATTAGTGCACATTCATGAAAAGCATCATTAAACTAAACAGTAAACAAACAGCACCAGACGCAGCTAAAGATAACAGGCTAAGTTGTTTAGCTAGCTAACACGCAGCTAGGTTAGCTGTATCTGTGTATTTAATGATCAATACAATGTCGTTCCGAGGCACAACAATGTGTCTTTGAATTATTTACCCTCTCGAGATGGTGTGTTAGAAATTTCAACCATCCATCCACCAAACCGACTGCTTCCCGTGCATGCTAGCGTTCATTAGCAAGCTACTCTTGGATCATTTGGCTTAATTTCTTTAGCCAGCACGTAGAGCCCTGTAGGCAGACACTGTAAGCAGCTCTAAATGTGTCTTTATTGTTCGTTGGTTTGTTGTTCCATTATATGAGGGTCCAGAACTATGCTGTGTTGCTATGTTATGTTGTATTCGCTAACCACAAGCTAGCTAGTTGCTTCATTCATCTTCCATCATCTGTGGCGGGGTTAAAAATAAGAATCCGCTCTCTTAAATGTGATTGGGCAAGAGAATGTTTAGCCTTCGCTGATTGGTTAGTGGAGTTACAGCGGCCACGTCGATTGGTCAGTCACGTTGGTCAATCACAAACTGTGAACATCGTCACTTGCCCCCGCGCTTTGCTGCGTTCATGTGATATGAGAAAAAAACTAAATACCAATTTTCTGCAAGTTAAAAACAAAAAAAGAATGATTTCAAGGGTTAAAACTCTGACACTGAAATTCTAAGGCATATACGGCTGCAAATATGCTGTAACGTTTGAGTGATTAAGAAAAACTATCGAACCAGAACAGAGTCGTCTATTGTTCCCGTAGGCAGTAAACACAGCATACGAGGATCGAGAAACCTTAAAACACATGGACAAACCTGCTGCTTTTTTGAACCGTGCAGGCAAGAAGAACGGATTATAGTAATGTGGTTCTAGAGGCTAATACACACCTGCTCGAAGAATAAGGTACTTCGTAGATGTATAAGAGGTACAGCATCAGGGCTGGCAGGAAGCTCCATGCATTCTCCAGCGATGCTCTTTGCGTAACTGCGTACTGGTTTGGCTATTGAACCTCCATCCATCCATCATCTATACCTGCTTACTCCTTAACCAGGGTCACGGGGATCTGCTGGAGCCTATCCCAGCTGTCTTTCAGGTGGAAGGCAGGGTTACACCCTGGACAGGTCACCAGTCCATCACAGGGCCACATAGAGACACACAAAGACAAACAGCCTCACACACTCACACTCACTCCTATGGGCAATTTAGAGTCACCAATCAACCTGACATACATGTTTTTGGACTGTGGGAGGAAACCGGAGTACCTGGAAAAAACCCACGCAAGCACAGGGAGAACATGCAAACTCCACACAGAAAGACCGGATGCTATTAAACTTTTTCCTTAAAAATGTAAGTGATTGGGGCCACCACAATGGTAAAGCAGGAACAATAATTCCCTTAGTGTACATGGCAATGGGGCAGATTTGAAGAATTTGAACCTGACCTTTATGTAAATGTTATCTTAGAGGACCAGGAGTTTCAAAACAGGCGCTTTCTGCAGTGAAATCATTTGGAGCTCGAGGCTCAGTCATGAGCTCACTGGAAAAGACACTTTGGCTTTAACAAATACTAAAACACCATATCAATATCAGTATATACTGTAGGCTAATACTATAATAGTTAAAAGTGGGGATGTAAATATCACATAGGGCATTTTAGCTGCTGCTTGAAAGTGTGTAACAAAAACCTTTCAAATGTAAATCTAATTTCTTTTAGTTATATTGGAAAGGCTAAGCAACAAAGGTCACATTGCCTGTAAGCTAATTACTTCTCTTTAATGGTGAACTGCATTGCGCATATAAAATAACTTGCACATGCACATGATTATGCATAGATGATTTTAATATATGTTGTTGTATATTTGTGGCTCATAAAAAAGGGTTCTTGCTAGAGAAGTCAGCCTGGACTCACCTTTCAGCTCATTAAACTAACTGATTTAATGCCTCAGGGTGTAAATTCAAACTACTGTAAAATCATGCAGGTCTAGGTCTGTTAGAATGCAAACCAACATAACAGGATATTTCAATTTGCTGTCATGTTGTCACTTAAAGAGCAAGACTGCTGTCGCTGCTGGATTGTAAATTATTCACCAGAACAACTGTTTAAAATAACAGCACACATTGTTTTTATTTTCACCAAGTTCTCCTCCTCTTCCCCAAGGCAGAGGAAATCCAAGCCAAATCTCATTAGAATGTTTAAAACAGGTGGAAGTGAAACATAACCTGCTGATATCTCCTGCTGAATGAGGGGCTGGCTGCTTTATGTGAAGCATCCCAGACAGGAGAGCAGCAGCCAGCTGCAAACATGCAGATTTTAACCCAAATTCTTCTAAGAAACCTTGCAAATAATTAGTGTGCTGTGTGATTGATTTCTAGGCATTGAAGGTCAGGGTTTTTTAGAAAGTTAATCACATGTGCAGTGCAAGGTAAATAATGACAACTACCAAAATGATGTAAGCGTCATATCTTAATAGAAATATCAAGTACAGTATTGCTTTTGATTTTTCACCAGGCTAGTGTACAAGTTGCAATGCTTGTGATAATCAAGTGTAATCACTGTTGCTTTGCCAGCAGCCCTTGAAGTTGCTTATCTGTTGCCGTATCAATGATTTGTTTAGTTAGAAGATGGCCTGCACAGGCCGCTAGTCTGTCTTTGATATCTCCACTCAGTGTCAGGGTTTGTAAAGTAATCAGATGAGGCAATTTTGCCTTTCATCTTTCTTTTTTCCAATTTCATTCTTAGCTGTCATTACTTAATTAATGTTTTTGCAGCAATTTTTCAACCTTCACCGCCGATCACTGAGATGCTGCGCAGCTATTTACATTACCAACTTTTTTCATGAAACCAGACATTGGCTTCTAGTTTGTATTCTGAGCCCTGTGACAGGAAACTGATGTGGCATTTGGGAAAAAGACGTCAGCCATCCTTGGGTACGCTGCATAACAGGACCGATGCTATCAAGAAAGGCGTTTGAGGTCAGACCAGGCAAGAATCTGATACGAAAAGAAAATTGTCAGGATCAAGCATATCACCTTCATAAAGTGATTGCCTGGTTTGAAAAAGAGATCATTTTCATAAATCCACCTATTACTCTTACCTATGTATAAGCTCTAGTCTCAAGTGAATCTAAGGTCATGTAATGAGCTGTATAAATACAACAATTTAAAGCAAATATTCTGTTCATTTCAACAAGGAATTGACTACCTGTGGCAGGTGTTACTCTATCTCCCAAGGTGATTGTAACTCATGCAATATGCATAGAGGTGAGTGTTCAATTGAAGCAAATCAATATTCTAAAAGTAAAAGAAACACAGCAGTTGTGAAGGGCGTATATGTCTCTGAGTTTATTCATGGAGGAGTGTATGATGAAACCTGTGGGTAATTGCTCCATCCACAACCTGTGTAAACTTAAGTTCATCCAGTACAACCAGATCAGGTACAAGATCGAGAATCTTCTGAGCTGCCTTGGATGGGGGGAAAACATTGGCTTCCATTAATGGTCTTGTACAGAAAATGGAGTATCCCACTTTGTTTTATCATTACAGCACATTCACAAGTTTGAAAATGGAAAAAAGTCTCGACAACTGCACAAACAGCTTTTTTTCTCTCTTTTCTTTTTTTTGTCCCAGGACTCAATGCATAGGATTATACAGTTAGAATACAGTATTTCAACATGTTTTACAAAGATTTATATGATATAGGAAACAAGAAATAAAAGTAACTGCACAGCAGTAAGAAAGGTCATTTGTCGAGTATAGTCATTTATCGTATACATTGTGGAAAACACATGGCAAAAAAATTAACACCATTGGAACAATTTTGCACTATATTCAATCTACATAATTATACCTTTTTGACTTCAGACTAATTTAGAAATGCCAGACATTTTTCAATGGAAACCCAAATCACATTGGCCACTGTTTTACATTTATTCATTTTGGGTTTTTGCCTTAGCCACCAAAGTTCTACTAAGCACACGCCACAGACACCCAAAGGAAATGCACACATCAAAACTGCAACCATAAAATAACTCATACTGAAATGTCTTCAGCCTATTGGCACGCAAATGGCTGCAGCAGAGCATCTAGCATTTTAGACAGCACACATAATATCACAAGTCCAAATACATTGCTGTGTCTATAGCACTATCTTCATCATAATCGCCTAGGTTACCAATAGAATAATTTAAACAATATATATGTATCATCCTATTCAATAAGGCACATTTTTGGTCAAAGAAAGGCTCTGAAAGAAGCTTCTTGCATCAACTCTGTCAGTGAGAGAGGAGTCAGCAGTAAACAACAGCGGAGACAAGGATGGAGTCTGCAGTCGGCATGCAATTAAGATCAAAAGCCTCCCCTGCTGATTCCATTATACAGAGTGCCACTCTGCACTGCGCTGAGTGGGCAGTGCCAAGTGCTGTTGGTCGGGATGCCAGGGTGCCATGCTGAGACAGCAGGCAGGCAGGCAGGCGCGAGGTCTGTGCAAACCTCTGTCTAGCCAATGCAGGAATCATTAACATTCTGGGGTCTCTGGAGCTTGTTATGCTCTGTCAATTTCAGACATCCATGATCAGATAGAGGGAGTACAATTAAATCATCTTTCAACAGCAAAACCTACAATTTAGAGATGAAACGTCATGCTGCTTAATGGGCCAAGAAATATCAAACCCTCATTCCTACCCTGACAACACCTCAGCTCTGACACTGACATATCAATATTCCAATTACTATAACAGTTATGTACATGATTGAGCCTGACCTCCCCAACATCATACAAAGCCTAAAACCACTGTAACTTGTTCAAATTCTACCATTTAAGTACCAACTGCATCTCTGGCAGATTATTAACATCATATGCAATAGGCTATTTCATAGCTTTAGAGGCAGAATGCTTGATGATTATTTGGAACATTAGTGTAATACTACAAAATTGCACTAAAAATCATGAACACTAAAAATGCATTAATCAATTTGGAATATTTACTAACATATTGCTGAATTGCTACTGTGTGTGAATACATTTATTAAGCTAACATGATGGCGGCTCATTGTATTGTGACATTATTGCAGAGCTAATATGAGTGACATGGCTCCATAGCAGAATAAAGCTGCTTCTTGCTGACATTTAAAAAAAAAAAAGGGCTTATAGCAAAGAAAAACATCTGAAAATAGTAATTAACTGAAATATCTTTTAAAATAACTTCGGAAATGTCTTTCTGTGCTTTAGTTGAAGTGGAATGTATCATGGCACTGTACAATAAAGGGAGACTGTGCTGTTATCGATTTCCACAAGCACAAATTGGCAATCCAGCTTGACGTAAATCTGAGTCAAAAGCAGGGAATTTAAGTTAAACTTTTCTGAAACTACTGGTGACCTGTCATTCATATGAGCCTGTACATCGCTAGATTAACCAGTGTCCTTGTGAGGACCCTTTGGTCTCTGTCAAAAAGCTTGATGAGTGCCCAGGTTCCAGTGTGTCACTGGGGATTAAAATGACAGAAAGCAGGCGTCCCTTTCGCCCTCACGCCTGACAGTAGGCATCCTGTGTGTGCACATTCATTCCCACGCATTCACACACTTAAAATCCACACAAACACGCACTCAAGTTTAGCAATACACACTCTTGTGTCTCACAAATTGTACTTCACACTACGCACACACAGGCTAATAAAAACACTATCCGCACCACAAGGTGATCCATTTAAAAAGATAATTTTTTCCTTATAAAGCTTTCCGCATAAAGACTGCACGATAAAAAAAATATATAATACAATTCTTAAAACCTTTTCTACACAGAAAGAAATTGAACATCTGATTATCTCCTGTGCCAGTGCTCCACAGAGGGGCTTAATTCTCAGAGAGAGTTCTCGCACTGCATTGTGGGAGCAATATTCAGTGAAGCATGAGTGAGCGTGTAGACCTTTAAGATTTGGCAAGTGAGCTTTAAGGCGTACCTATGACAGTGTCACCCATCATTTCCTCTTTTTGCTCTCTATCTGCATTTCATTAGTTCCTGTTACACTGCAGCACAGAAAAATTGTCCCAGGGCCAAGTTTTCCAATACACATGCCCATGAGTCCCTTATTGGCTTGCCTATTACCATGTTTTATTCCCTAAAAAAACAAAACAAAGCAAAACAAAAAAACACGCATACGAAAAAAAAACCAAAAACCAAGAAATAAGCCCCCGTAGTCACTGGCATTATCCTACCATTCCCCTCCCTCCCTCCACTCGGTGGGTTAGAGATCAGTCACTTTGTTTTCCAGGGCGGCTGCTATCTGCTGGAGCCGCAGGGTCAGCTGTTTACTCTGGGCAGCTGGGTCCTCATCCAGGGATGCAATGATCTGAAAGAAGGACGGAAGGTAAGAAGGACAGAAATAGAGGAGAATGACATTAGAAATAAGCAAAGAGGGAGAGAATTGGTCAGAGATGGAATGTCAGAACCAAGGAGAAAGAGGATGAGAGGATAGATGGAGAATGAGTACAGGAATGGAGGAGAATGAGAGTGGAAAGGGAAGAGAGGATGGTGTTATTTGACATCAACAGTCATATA
This sequence comes from Mastacembelus armatus, assembly GCF_900324485.2. Lineage (NCBI taxonomy): Eukaryota > Metazoa > Chordata > Actinopteri > Synbranchiformes > Mastacembelidae > Mastacembelus > Mastacembelus armatus. The sequence goes on along the minus strand of NC_046638.1, from coordinate 6,301,833 downwards.
AGCTGTTATTTTTTGTGAGCCCCACTTAGGGAGACTGACAGCCCCATTTGTTTATCCAACTTGTTCATTAGGTTTTGTTTATCCTCTTTTCGTGACCTCAAGTGGCAATTCACAATGGAAGTTTTAAAATCAATTCCCAGAGCAATTTTCCAATTCATATCCCACAGAAATGCTTTCAATTAAAATTTCATACAATCAGTCTTCTGGCATATCAAGAGTGACGAGCGAAAAGCAATAATATAGCAGGCAGTAGTGCATTCATTGAAATAGCCTTCCACTGGGTGCAACAGAAAAGAGAAGGGCCTCTTACCCCATCATAGTATTTGCTGGCATACTGGTAAAGCTGATGGAGAGCCACTTGTGTGTTCAGTTTGTCTGTGTGAGACTGTGGAGAAGACATGACAAGGTATAGGTTAAAGAGAAAATGTAACTTAAGCATGAAAGAGCAAAGATTCTATTTTTTATGTCCAGGTTTACAAAAATAACAAGCCTAGCAAAGAAATTATCCATCAGCCATTAAGGCCATAATAATGAGACTTTCCTGAAATCCAACCCTGTTTATGGTCAGGGTTTTTCAGCAATAGCCACTTAATGTATTTATAGGCAGTAATTACATAGCACACAGAGCGTTTATTGTTAATGGTTAGAGTGTTCAAGTCTGCAGTTCCTACTCTGAATTCACTTCTCAATTCAAGAGAATGAGCCAATTATAGAAGGTAGTCCAGCATTACAGCTTTTAATTTAATCTCACTAATATCAAGCTAACGTTTCATGTCTCAACACCATGTCAGAGCTGTATTTTTCATCTGTATTCCATAGATTTAGCACTGCACTCTTAGAACATCGGAGGACTCAAGGTGAGCAGAAAAAACAAATTAGATGTAGCAGAGCCAGAAATATCTTTTTGTCCCCTTTATTTTATCCACACATCTTAAAGTTGACGATACCTGCTTCCTGTTGTATATTACCTACAATTTGGACAATTTGGTCCAACATTCAGGGGTGTTATGTTAATTGCAGCTAACATAGCCGTGGGCACACTAGCCTCAAACAGAGATGAAGAATGGACTACAGAGGCCTGGTAAACACCACACCCTCCTATTTTGCTTTTATCGATACCCCAGCTTTTTTACCTCAGCGAAATGTAAATTTTTCATTTCTGTTTTACTTCAGGGTTTTCCCCAATTTCTATCATGTCCACTCTGTTTTTTTTTTTTGTGCAAAGAGAAACTGGACATAAAAACTGTGAGATGGAAACACTCTTAGTTTCCACATGACTGGCTGTAGGTGACAGGCTGCACACCTCCAAAGCAAGGGAACATACTCCTGTTATAGTGCTCTTCTACAACTTGGGATACAGGCATCATAAAATCAGATCATGATTGGTTAAGTTATAATGAAAAAAAAGGTTCTGGACAGACTTCTTCAGTGAAACTGTGTGTTTTTTGGCTCCACTCGAAACAGACATAAAGTACTAGAGCAAATTCTATTGTATTTCTGACAGTATCTCTTCTAGTATTTCATGTAATATATTATATATGAAAAATGCACCACTGTTTCTGCACATAAATATATGTTTCACCTAACCTCTGTTAATTTCTTTCATGAAAAGTTAAATATAAAAGCCTGTGGATGTAGAAATGTTAAGATAGAAGTCGACTACAATTCTTAATGTGCATTTGGGAATGAAATATTCAATCAATAAACTTAAAATTGTATTAAACAATCTGCAAGATAAATTTAAAAGAGAATTCACTCTGCACTGGTTGTAAGCACTGAAACATTAACAGTAGAGTAAACAAAATGACACAAAAAAAAATGACAGCTGTGTTTCTCACCCGTGACACCTCTGCCAGATGTGTGTTCATGTCTTGGTCGCTGACAGGTACCATCTGCCTGATGCCCTTGTAATAGCTATGTGGTGGTAATCAACACATTATGTAATTGTTATTGACAAATCTTTAACAAAAACAATTTTCAACTAACATGACACCAACACATTGAAAGGAAACTGCAAATTGCTGTCAGGACTTACTCGTCCACCATCTTCTTATAGGTAGAGATCTCTTTTGCATAGAGTAGTTTGTTACTTGGAGAGTCCTGGAGACAAACAGTGAAGACAGTGGCACTTTAGATTGATTGCCCTTTGACATTTCTCTTCTCATTTCTTTTATTTTCTCAAGTAATCCACTTTGTTGTCATCTTCCTTATCTATTATTGCATTTTCCCTCCTGCACTTTCACCTCATTCCACCTCCTTGTTCAACTCACCCGGCTGAGTTTGTGCTCACTCTTGGTGCAGGCATCCATGAAGGTCTGGGCGATGACGGAGAGCGAGGCGTCCACCACTTCAGACACATGGACATCGAAGATGAAGTGGGGATTCTTGAGGATGTTCACCCAGAACCGCAGAGGGAGGCTGCATGAGGAAAAAGTGAGAAAGCGGTCCTTTATTGTGGCTGTTGTTATTAGTTCAGAATGGGAGAATATCTCATCAGCCATATCTAAGAATTCATTTGAGTCAGGGAGACATTTCATGTGTGAGAGCACTTGCCTGAGGTGCAATTGAGTGCAGTACAAGATAATAATAGGTATGGAAGAAAAACCTTTCATGTAGGTGCCACTTCACTCAGAACAATAGCCTTGACTGTCAGTTTAAATTACTATTTTATATGTCACTGACCTCTGTGTGAATTACTGCTGCTCAATGAAAATAAAATGGAAAAGAAAAAAATAAAATTAAGACTTTTAGAAGACTAAGCAAGAGTCAATGATGCTTATCTTCTCTAATAAACAATGATTAGAAACAGGAAAGTAACAACAAAACTTTGACCTTTTTACGTCCCCGTGCAGCCTAACAACCTAAAGCTCTGACTACATAATGTAATGCTTGAGCACTCTTGCTAATTTCCCTCCTGAACACAAGCTCCATACATTTCTTTCCACTTGTCAGCATGTGAATTCAACAGAACGCCCAAAATACAGTAGTTTCCAAAAAAGTCTCCTCCCTGATCGTTGCCAATGCCTCACCATCTGAGACATGAAACGAAAACCTTGTAAAATTCATACTGGTTTGGTAATATCTCCAGGGAAGGCTGCATTGAGAATACAATAGAAACATAAAAATAGCAATGTTGCTATAATCACAGAATTAAATTAGCTTGGGACATAATTACCATGTTTGTTTGTTGTTATGCCTCATACACACATTCATATTTAATACATGGCCCTCAGTTGATTTGATAAACAGAACGGGTGGATGCAGAATGTGGTATGGAGTGTAGTAAGTAATTAAATTGCTCATCTCCTGTCCTTGTGTGGGTGCTCTTTTGCCAGCCTTACGTCAATCACTGGCATCTACATGCAACACGTCGTCTTGTATGCTTGAGCTTTAGCCGACGTGACACTAATTTATGCACTTAAATGTCACATGGGAGCGGGGGGATTGCAAATGCAAACTAAGTAAGCTGAAATTGTCCATTTGTATTCAGCTCTTTCTTGGATAAGTAAGTTTTGTTTCTTGGAGACTTACTGTATCTCAGGCGGTGGGATTTGTGGTGTGGGTCACAGTCAGCGCTTGTCTGTGTGTGTCTGTGTGTGTGTGTGTGTGTGTGTGTGTGTTACTCAACATTTTGTCACTTATAGTGAGTGGGGGAAAAGTAACTGGTACATTTATTCAACTCCATTTCACTACACTACAACACATTTCAGAAGCAAATATAGTATTTTTCCTCTCCACTGAATTTGGCTTTATAACAAAACATTTTTGGCTTGAGATGCTTTACAAAAAAGCAGTGCCTAAGAGTTCAGATATCAATGAATTGTTGTCATTTCCACAAAGAGAGTGACTCTACAGCTGATGTGGTTTAATTTAAATAAAATTATCAAATATTTCATTGAAAAAAAAAAAGTAGAAATATTACATACACATAAAACTAAATACAAGAAGCAATTTTTCTCATTCATCATTAATTGCCTCCCAAACTCTCAGTTTGATCTTGTGATTTCTTTAGAGGGGCCCTGACCTGACTGGAATCACTCAATTACACTGTAACGAACTGCAAAATAAATACCTAAAACTAGTTCCATTTGACTGCAGTAAAATACACTTATGTATACTAGATGAATGAGTAAAACCTTTACTTTGATATTGGAGTACATTTTGCTAACAATATTTTTGTACTTTTACATTAATTGCATTTTAAATGTAGGGCTTTTTCTCATAATGCAGTATTTTTATGTAAGTAAGCACTGATTGCTGCCCACACAAATTGAACTTTGAGGCTATCAGTCTATGCAAGTGTACATTTCTTTTACCTATTAGTCTTCCAGATATGGATGGTCTCCTCATCCACTTGATGTTTCATTGCCTGCTCGTCCAGGAAGTCAAAGAAATATTTGACAGCTGGTGGCACGACTGCCCCAGAGCACAGCACACTGCGGAAGAAGTCATCCACAAACTGCTGCAGTGTTCCCTGAAAGGGGCCACAAATAATTTGAGACAGGGCAGAGACAGAGAGAAAAGACAGAAATATCAAAGCCCTGAGACTTAGCCATTTGCACCCAAATTGAGGGAAGATATTCAGGTTTTCTGAGAACATGTTAGCATTTTCTGCCCTATCCAAACCCGAACACCATCCGTTACACATTTGAAAACTCTTCTTAGAAGACCAAAGATTGCCATTTGCTTGAGTCAGAGAATTAGATAACTACTTAACAAATGTCTAATTGAATAAATGATTCTGTCTTTGTACCTTGACAGAAAGGAGTCGTGTTAGATAGATCTCTGTAATGGCTTTGGTCATCGACTTGTCCTTTATGCTTCCTCGTTTAGATTTGATCTCATCCAGTTCATCTGTCGGCCTCACCAAGTGAAACACCTTATCATCTTCCAGCAGAGCATTTCCTATGAAAGAAAAACAACGCCTTAAACTTTCCTGTAATAATTCTGCTCCTTATTTATTCATGCACACCCTTACAGAACATACTCAGATGATGAATAATGGGAGGGTGTTTGTCATCTGCATTTCAATGCAAGGGGAATATCCAAGTAGAAATGCTAAACAATCAACTATTCTGAGATGCACATAAAACAACTGAAGATAAAAGTGCGCATTATTTCAGAATAATCCCAAAGTGCGAGATACATAAAACGACATGTATTAGCATGTTAAATGAGAAGGGGGATTTTGACAAAATTTCTGCAGAAGCCCTATACTCTCCAGAGCCTTATATATTAAGTACACATCCGATCTGTGCTAGTTTGGGTTCAACAAATGTGTGTTTATGTGTGTATGAAGAAACACTTACGCTCCTCATGGTTTTCCTGGTTCTGGTCATAGTTCTGCTGAGTGTGGCCCACTCTAGACAAGACCAACGTGGCGTTATCTCGAACCTGGAATGCACGTAACAGTCAGCTAGATAGAAAACACAACGATTCAGACACCTTGAATTTAATAGATACTGTGACTGAGGTCAGCAGTCTCTTTTACTGCCCTAGAACTAATTCATAATCAATGTGATTGAGTGGAGAACAACAGTGGGTCTTTATTGGGGTATTTACAGGCCATTTTCTTTGGCGTCAACCCATTATTGACCCCACAAATACTGTGATTAGCACTACTCTGACACATCCAATGAATCTGTGGCAGCAAGGCTGTCCTCTAAGAGCAACTGCAAGACATCAGCAGGTACAATGAAAGGAAGAGGAGTACCTTTGAAAGAGGGAGATTTAAGTGGCTGAAAAGCAGGGCAAGTGGGGATATTTGTGAGTGACCTTTATTTTCCGAGGATCGATACTGTGCCAAGAAGATTTAGTGGCATTTTCTTGCACTGAGCTGACAAAAGCAAAGCAAGACCTGGTACAGACATATGCACAGACATTCGTGATGAGAGAAATTTTAGGCATGTTGCTAAACTGATACAGACTAACAGAGGAAAATGGTTACAAAGTTATTTCTTGTATATTTGATTTGTGGACAAAAAAAATCAAAAAACTTTTATACCATATATATATTTTTTTTATAAATGCTCCATCTTGTCCACATTTCAAAGAATGCATGTATTTATGCAGGCTATACAGCAACACTTCAAATTATAATGTCCAAGCAGCACTTTTTGTACAAAACTTTGAGCTTTTACATTCTTTTAGCTGATTTGGCAGCTTCCATCCAAAAAATAGCATCAAGAGCAAAAACAGACAGAGCATAGCATTTCTAAAATGTCTAAGATTTCCATGTAAATTGTAGTTTGATGGACTACAAATAAAGATGCACATAAAAGGCTGCAAAGAACCATTTCACCAATTTTCAATACTGTCCTTCAGTACATGTCATATAATAGCATCCTCTTCACTATAAATGTCCCCAAAGAGAGTTTCACTTATAAACAGCAAAAAGAAATAAGAGCAGTTTTACTAATAAATTATTTGTTCTCTCAAGGTATATCTTGAATGTTCTGCTTACTTGTCTAATTTTAGTTTTCTTAATTTCAAATTCTGGAGGATGATGTTTTCTTAAACACAAGAACTAAACAGTAGCTGTCAGTCCTTTGGTCAGTCATTCACTTAGATACAATATATAAAATCTGAATCACTATAGTGACAAGAAAACTGACATTTGTAATCATTGCTATTTTGTGTCTTCATCCACATGTTCAGGGTCACGCACATGGTGGCAACATGAACACTACTATTTTTTGCATTGTGAGAATTTTTGCGGGAACTACAGTGGGTACGGAAAGTATTCAGACCCCTTTAAATTTTTCACTCTTTGTGTCATTGCAGCCATTTGCCAAAATCAAAAAAGTTCATTTTATTTCTCATTAATGTACACTCAGCACCCCATCTTGACAGAAAAAAACAGAAATGTAGAAATTTTTGCAAATTTATTAAAAAAGAAAAACTGAAATATCACATGGTCATAAGTATTCAGACCCTGTGCTCAGTATTGAGTAGAAGCACCCTTTTGAGCTAGTACAGCCATGAGTCTTCTTGGGAATGATGCAACAAGTTTTTCACACCTGGATTTGGGGATCCTCTGCCATTCTTCCTTGCAGATCCTCTCCAGTTCTGTCAGGTTGGATGGTGAACGTTGGTGGACAGCCATTTTCAGGTCTCTCCTGAGATGCTCAATTGGGTTTAGGTCAGGACTCTGGCTGGGACAGTCAAGAACGGTCACAGAGTTGTTCCGAAGCCACTCCTTTGTTATTTTAGCTGTGTGCTTAGGGTCATTGTCCTGTTGAAAGGTGAACCTTCGGCCCAGTCGGAGGTCCTGAGCACTCTGGAAGAGGTTTTCTTCCAGGATATCTCTGTACTTGGCCGCATTCATCTTTCCTTCAATTGCAACCAGTCGTCCTGTCCCTGCAGCTGAAAAACACCCCCACAACATGATGCTCCCACCACCATGTTTCACTGTAGGGATTGTATTGGGCAGGTGATGAGCAGTGCCTGGTTTTCTCCACACATACCGCTTAGAATTAACGCCAAAAAGTTCAATCTTGGTCTCATCAGACCAGAGAATCTTATTTCTCATAGTCTGGGAGTCCTTCATGTGTTTTTTGGCAAACTCTATGCAGGCTTTCATGTGTCTTGCACTGAGGAGAGGCTTCCGTCGGGCCACTCTGCCATAAAGCCCCGACTGGTGGAGGGCTGCAGTGATAGTTGACTTTGTGGAACTTTCTCCCATCTCCCTACTGCATCTCTGGAGCTCAGCCACAGTGATCTTTGGGTTCTTCTTTACCTCTCTCACCAAGGCTCTTCTCTTCTATTTTGCTCAGTTTGGCTGGACGGCCAGGTCTAGGAAGAGTTCTGGTCATCCCAAACTTTTTCCATTTGAGTATTATGGAGGCCACTGTGCTCTTAGGAACCTTGAGTGCTGCAGAAATTCTTTTGTAACCTTGGCCAGATCTGTGCCTTGCCACAATTCTGTCTCTGAGCTCCTTGGGCAGTTCCTTCGACCTCATGATTCTCATTTGCTCTGACATGCACTGTGAGCTGTAAGGTCTTATATAGACAGGTGTGTGCCTTTCCTAATCAAGTCCAATCAGTTTAATTAAACACAGCTGGACTCCAATGAAGGAGCAGAACCATCTCAAGGAGGATCAGAAGAAATGGACAGCATGTGAGTTAAATATGAGTGTCACTGCAAAGGGTCTGAATACTTATGACCATGTGATATTTCAGTTTTTCTTTTTTAATAAATTTGCAAAAATTTCTACATTTCTGTTTTTTTCTGTCAAGATGGGGTGCTGAGTGTACATTAATGAGAAATAAAATGAACTTTTTTGATTTTGGCAAATGGCTGCAATGACACAAAGAGTGAAAAATTTAAAGGGGTCTGAATACTTTCCGTACCCACTGTATATAATGCTAGTGTTTCTAAGAAACTGGACACCCAATTTAAATAGTCAAATACAGGGCATTATACAGTATTTTAAGGCACAATTTTTGCACAGCTATAATGTTATTTTGTGTGTGGTTACTGTGCAGATACAGATTGCTGGTCATGAACTACCAGCAATTTATTTTAGCTAATGCAGTACACCTTTAGAATCCTTTAATAATACTGACATACTGTTACCAACAATCATCCATGCCTTATCTACCATTTATCCTAGCGCATCCAGGATTGCAGGGGATGTTATCAGTATGCAAGACAGAAAATCATTTGCACATTGATTAGTAATAAATGATCAGGAAGCATTTAATTGAAACATTTAATAGTTTTGTGAAAATAAATCTGCAAGAAAATCAATGAAAAAAAAAAAAATCATCTGGTGTGTACCAGTATATTGGAGTCTAGAAATCTGCAGTACATATAAATTATACACACACCACTGTTACACAGCTCAGGCTCTTACTGAAAGTGTTCACAACCAAATGAGGCTTTTAAACTCGCTCTGACTCCTCACATCCTTCCTTTTAATATGTTGCATCAGGACACCAGATTTTGTCAGTACTCACGTTATAGTGTGCCAGAGTGTTGATACGTTTCCACCTGCCCTCTTTCTGGGATGTCAAGTCCAGATCTGACAAAATCTGCCCTGTTGAACCTGGACGCCACTCTGTGGTGAATGCAAGAAAGGAAAGTCAATCAAACTTGAAAATATTTCAGCTCAGTGGAGGTGTACTGCAGTTTTTTGTAATTTTTTTTTCAGAGTCAATTTTATTATTTCCATCATGAATCACTGTTACCCTGAGGTTATCCCGTAATAATGTGGTCCTAAATAAATCCATCCTTCTGTCTGCCCCGCTCTCCCTCCTGAGATTTAGTGACATACTTGACTTACTTTGTGGTGAGGAAATGACAGATCAGTATTTTCTGAATAATTTAAATCAAATTCTAAACTATGATTTGCAACATTGCAAACTTAGAAAAAACACTGCAGACCTAAGCTCAATTATATCTGCAACATATGATTCATATACAAAGTACCACCAAATATAAGGGGGTTATCTTTCTGATTCACCATGAAATAAAATGGATCTTTGCTTATCTAAAATGTATAAAGGAAAGAGATCTACAGCATCCATGGGAATGAAATTACTTTGATGTTGGAAAATGTCTATAGAGCTTTAGCCTTTCAAGTCAGTCCCCAAGGTTTCTGACAACAGCGGCAAGCAATACTTTGTTTAGGGATGAAGGGTTTCTTCATATTACTGACACTGAATAAATTCCCTGCATCAGTAAAGATTTTTTGATTTCACAAATGAAGATGAAGACCTTCAAAATAATCTATTAAATGGCATTAAAATTGAATAAATAAGTAATTTGTTTGTAATAATTACATTTTGATTTAATTGTAAATGCATTTCGGTCAAGACAAATAGCTTCTCCATTGTGACATGCTTGCCACTCCAAGTAACCATTATTCTTCATTATTAGATATTTTCTACTTTGGCTCATCTTCCATTTAGATGGCCTTCATTTACTCACCCAGCGTGACACTGTCAACCTTAGGCCTCAGGGAATATGGCAGGTTCTTGTAAACCTGCTCTATGATCTTCTCTTTCACCTGCGAGATGGTGTCGCAATTCAGCACCTTGACGGGTGTCACATCTGGACCCTCTCCTTGCACCAGCACTTGCAAAGTCTGGCAACACACACCCACACGCACAAATACACATTAGGACGTGGTAATAGCATATGCACCAACAAGTAGAAATGACAAATATGCAGAAATATTCCAACATAGCCAGAGCGCCTGGCCATCTACCCACAAATGCACACCCACACACTTCAAGTTCTATTAGGATGTTGTTGTCATGGCAACCAACCTTCTGTAAGCAGGCACTCGTGCACGCACACGCACGCGCGCACGCACGCACACACACACACACACACACACACACACACACACACACACACACACACACACACACACACACACACACACACACAGTGTGACACTGTGGTGACACCTGACAGGACTCCTGTCACCTTGGCCAGCTAATAGCCAGGGCTAGGTAGGAGCAAACTCTGACCCACTTCACCTCCCACTCTCAGTTACTCTATCAGAAATTACTAACTGATACTTGACAGATTCAAACCAGGGACCAGGAAATCCAATTACAATAGAAACCTCATAAGCATTTCTGCATCTGAAGTGAATGGGTAGAGCATGTTATGAGTATGAGCTAATAGGAAACACCGTCTCTGCCTGTGAAATCTTGCTCATTGCTTTTTTCTCTCTCTGTAATTCAATCACAGAATGTGATCCATCATGGTGGGAGACGTGTAATTCAGGCTAATTTGATAATTGTCCTCGACAACGCCATTACCCATGGGTCTTTTTATTTGTGCTCACTTTAACAGAAAACAGCTGTGTTCACATTAGCTTCCATTACTGAAACATGATACCGAAGCAAGACATACAGGCTTTTCTGGACTCCTGAAAGCTGCCCAAATGAATACAGAGCAGGTGCAGGCTGGGAGGTTGAGACAGGGTTGTGGGGGTGACTTGTACTCTATTCTTGTACTGACTTGTAGTACTTTCACCTAAGCCATGCATTTCACTGCTATATTGGAAAGTGTTGCCTGTGTCGTTTTGGAGCTGAGAACATTGACACTGAAAATGGATGTCACACAAAAGCGGGCAGTCGCCTGGGGGGTTTTTTGGTTGTTACCATGGCAACTGCAGTATATGTGTGTGTTTGTGTGTTTGTGTTGCTCAGCAGGCACAAAATACCATGCAATGTCAAAGCAGTGTGTGCAACTTTTTTGGCTGTGGAGTTTTTTTTATGCATGAGTGTGTGTGTGGGGGGGTCTGTTTGTTGGCATGTGTACTGCGTGTTTGTGTCCATCTCACCAGGACGGAGTATTCTACGTCATCACCCAACAGGCCCGTGTCGTTGAGAGTGTACTTGGCTTTCTTCACTCTAGCATCCACAGGCCCTTTCTCGATCTGGTGCTTGATGGCTCGGAACAGTTTGTACAAGGGCTCACCTGCAGAGTCCTGATACATGATACATCCACACACACACACACACACACACACACAACCACACACAAACACACACAAACACACACAGCTGTTACAAATGTTGTCAAGAACCTAATTGTTGTAATTAGCAGTTTGGTAGATCGATTAATGCACATTATCAATATGGGGAACTAGAAAAGAAGAAAACCATAAACCGAGCTCATGGTTTAATGGTCATTACACATCTTGTGTGTATTACTGATTCATTGCTGAATTAACTCATTTTAAACTGATGTATGCTTGTAGTGTTTTAAATAAATAATATGCTTATATTACATATATGGGCTGTAACAAATTATCTTCTTATTTTGCTCTCATCAAATGCATTTCTGTTGAATTAAAAATGTATTAAACAAACCCATACAGTTGACTAGTTCATTAAACAACAAATCCTTGAAGTTCTTTCTAACATATTACAGTTCAGAAATTGTAACTCCACATTACCTTCAAAAACTGGTAAAGGCAGATTGACATCCAGTTACAAAGCATTCTTTCCACCACTGTCTCTGACCTGAAAAACACATTTCAATAATATCATTATAAGAGGAACCTTGTACCATTATGCTGTTTTATTGCTATGTGTTAATAGGCAGTGTAGACATCACATCCAAAAAAGTGACTAATTTCATTAGAGTTTTCATATCAGACCACTTACAGCAAATTCTGTATCTATAAGAAAACCTGTCACACTTTGTTGTGTGTGAGGTAATGTGACAGCTTTAACATGAGCTGAGGTGAGATGAGAAACTTTATTAATCCCTGAGGGGAAATTCAGGATTTAACATTTATCTTTACAAATTTTGCAAAATGTTTTATGTATTTATGTTTAATGTTTCCAGTCTGTACACGGTTGCAAAACATATTTCCCTTTGAAGTTAATAAAGTTGTCTGGGTTGAATGAGGGCTAATATCTATTATAGACCATTTTCCATTCATCCTCTTGAAATTTTTGAAACAAACTGTTTCTTAAAACAGTGGTTCTACAAAATGTCGACAAGGGAAATTTCTGCGCAGCTTGTCACTGCCATGATATTTTAATTCAAAACTCAGGTTAGTGGTCACTTGACGAATCACCCATCCTAATGTCAGATATCCACTGGTGGCGCCCATTGTTAGCTCCTAGCATGCCTAATTAGATGTCTTGTATATAAAGGGGGCTGTGTTGGCACAATGGCCTAATCAGCATAATGAGCCACTCCACCGGGAGATAATTAAGATGTGTACTTGCATAACAGCCAGTCACCGTGCGCCACAGCAGATCACGTAACCTCCTCCCAGCAGTGATGAGCGACTGTACTGTCAGACAAGTGGTTCCTACTGAGGGAGGGCAGGGAGCCATCAGTGGATGATTTGACCTTGACATGATCATTAGAGTGTCGACAAGGGTGGAGAACAAAGTGCACTAAAATTGGAAATCCTCTTCTTGGGGCTGTTTACTTCAATCAAATGAGTCGGTAGAATGTTTACACACTCTAATACAACAAAGAAATTAGGAGATACCACCAAGGGAGAAAACACCAAGCAATTAATATTAGGGAATATAAGAGATAAACATCCATAATATTTAATGATTCCTTAAAACACCAATTAATATAACCATGATGAGTTATAATTTGATGTCAATCACATTATTGTAATTTTTAAATAATATGTAACTAATTTTGTAATATAATAATTAATCTTTCCTCTTGGTGAAAAGTCTATTAGCTATTCAAAGTGAATTTGGATGATGTTAAATGTTAGCTCAAGTGCTGTAGGTGATTGACAGTCCAGTTGATTAAAGTTGTTCTGATCAGGACTGAGGATCATGAAAAAAAACTCTTCCCTGAAGAGCAAATTATAACTCTTCCCTGAAGAGTTTTTCCCTGATGATCCTGAAAATTTGCTCACAGAAAGTCAAAATGGACCATATATCTATATTCTGGTCAAAAAGGAACAAAAGTAGTTTCTAGCCTCCATCCCAGATCCCAGTGGTCAGAAGCTACAGGATAAGATGATGAAGAAGACGATGGAGAATCACCCAGCACATTGTGGTTGGACTCCAAGGAGGAAAAGACAGAAGGAGAAACAGAAGGTGGAGGACTGGAACAGATCAAGCAGCAGTCTGGCTCTTTATGGTGGACTACAGTATTCAGTGAAAAATTCTAACACATGGCAACAGAATGAAAGTGCCCACCACATTTTGAGCTAAAGCCAGGTCCCCATAAAGTGGTTGATAATATCAGTGCCATGGTTTAGATATGGGGTGAATATGATTAGCAGAGCTGAGAAACAATGACAATGGATAATCTCAAGAGTTAAAGTGGCCAAATAAGTGATGACAATGTCAGCATGATGGATTTTTAGCATTTCTAATATTTACTATGCTTGTCATCATTTTTTAGCATCTTAGCCTGCTACAAGTTGTTAATTAGCCTTAAACAATGCAGTACAACTGCAACTGATTACAATGTCGGCTGTGCAGGTATTTGGTTAGAAATAAAAGTATTGGGTAAATTGAAAATTTGACCAGATCATGTCAGTATATACAATTCGTGTTTATTGATTAATTCTTTGAGAAACTTGATTTCTCTACAAATTTTTGTTCTAATCCATCTTGTATATGTTGAGATATTTCACTGTATAAGTACCAAGTGACCTACTAGTGGTGCTAAACAATAGGGATCACTAATGTAATTGGGATTCATCTTCTGAGGAACACAAATGTCAGTACAAATTTGATGGTAATCCATCTAAAATGATATTTCAGACTCCTTTCAGAGGCGACTGAGCCTCCATACTGTCACTCTGCCAGCATAGGTTCTGCTTAGCAAAAACAGTGAGTTGGTCCTTACTCACCTGCGCAGCATGAGTTTAGGGTTCTTGCTATGAACGTATTCCTCCATCAACTCCAGCAGCAGTGTCCTCATAATGTCGGTATAGTATTCCAGCTTCCCGTGCAAAGCCACTGTTAACAGGGAGGCAAAGTACACCTTGGCCCTGGCATTGAAGTCATGACTGCGCTCCAGGGTACGAATAAACTACAAGAAAAACACACACAGACACATGGACACGCAGAAAAATGAGAATGACAAGTGAAATTAATGATGAAACCCACACACAGAGGAGCAAATCCAAGATAATATTCTTTCAAATAATCAAAATACTAATGCTCGTGAAAACAATCATTATAAAGGTAAATTTAGTTCTCCCCTGTAAAATACTGAGGCTTAGAGAAGATACCAATTAGCTGAAGAGGAATCACCCACACATACGCAATTAACACCTCAGAGGCCGTTTCTGTGCCAGTAATATTTTATTCTTGGGAATCTTCACACATCTCCCCTGCTATGTTTTCTGCTTCTCACTTCTAATACTGTACCCCACTAACTAAAGCACTGCGTGGTTTTCAATTTGGGGGAGGACAGCTTAAACTTAATAAAAAGCCGGAAAAGACCTTGTAGGACATTGGCATATTTTATGAACTCAGAGATTTACTGGAGTGTGTGTCAGTTGCTGTAAGAGATAAGTCCACAGATGTGATTTTGTTCAATAAATGTTTACCTGTGTTATTAAAGATAAGGCTTTTATTACTGTAGGAAAATAAGGGGGTTCATCTCATCAGACACATCACACATCATCTGGGAACAGTGCATGTCTATAGAAAAAATCCTTTCAATTATTTCTGAGATATTTCAATCTGGACCAAAGTAGTGGACTGAGTGACACTGAAATCTCAACAGCCCTGCTGCTGAAAAGCAAACAAATCCAGATACATTTTAGAAATATTCTGCATCAGTCACTTTGTGAGGCTCTAATGTTGCACACCTGTAGAAGGCAGCTGTAATGTGTGTGAGTATCGTACATGTCTGCACATAGACATAATCAAACGCAGATTGCCATTTAGTGATACATATCAGAGTGAAGTATAATTACATTAATGAGGAAGGTCTTAGAGTTCAGGAGGTTGGAGAACTGGTTCAGTGCCTGTGTCACTGTGACCCGACGTGCCTCTGGGATGTCTAGCTTTCCTGTGATCATCACATCATTAGCACCATCCTTAGAGGGCAGGAAAAAGACCCGGTCAGTGTAGTTTTTGTAGTCCAAGAAGGGGATGCGTCCTTCACTTAGGTCGTTGGTGTGGTCCTCCATCTCAATCATCAAATCTGTGAGAGAGAAAAAAGAAAATAGTACCTCAGTCCTTTTTATTAAACAACCTTGTCAATTGTGCGCCGCTCTTCTGTCTCAATCACTATGTCGCGCGAGGCAGAGAAGGGACACCATCTCAGTGGAAGATTGTTTTCTATTAAAGTTCCTGAAAAATTGCTCATAATAACGAGTGTAGCATGGAGTTAGGAGGGAGAATATTTAATTCACTGCAGTACAATACATCAAAGAAATGTAATCCGAGCTATGAAGCACTTCATTACATTACTGTGTATTCTTCTTAGAAACATGGACCCTTTTCAGGGGCATTAGCGATATCCCTGAGCCTGTGCACACTGTATTGCTGGTACCTGTGAATTCTTTCTTGCAGCGGTCTCGTACACTCTCCTCCAAATTCTCGAGTTGGTGTTTCACCTTCTCATATTCCCTTTCTGCTTGTTGACTCTTTCTCCTGAACAAACAGACATGGGTATGATTAAGACAAAAGTTTGTCTAAGGGAACAGTTTCAACTTTTTAAAAAATAATTTCATAGATTTAATTATTGTTCAATGACTACATGCTCTAGCTGAGGGGGAATAATTGCCACATTTGGCCAATAACAGCAGTGTTTTCAAATACATCTGAACGGCACAGCTATTACACTGTCACAGTGGGTGTGCTGTTCCAGGTGTAGGTGTTTTATGAATATTCAATTGAAAATGTGCAAGTTTAATCATGGTTGATTTGCTGTAACAGACTACCGAACGCAACCTCATTTTGGAGAATCTCTGGGACAACTTCCAAAAAACACAAAGATCCTAAAATAATATTCTGCCAATACAATTTCAGGCAAAATGCCATAAACACACTTCTATATATAGAACATCAAATGTTTTTCAACAAAACAGCAGGAATAAGGGGGCAAAAGTCTAAAAGGCAAAGGCTGGAAACCAATGCCTTAAAAGATTGACTGTTGATTTGGATGTTGTGTTTGGGCTAATGAACAAAAATAAAAATTCTCTCTTCTTCTGCAAAAAAAGTTAAGTATCTCAGAAAACTGTAAATATAAAAATATGCCTAAATAAAATCAGCATGGGGTCAACAAATTTAAATAATACAAGTTTCTGCAGCTTCTTGTATCTATAAATGTAAAAATGTAAGCTGACTTTATTTTATCACAATATGTGAGAAGATAACCTAAAATATCCTAACTTACCTGTAGCAGTAAAAAGAGATAGTGATGATGAGCAGCATAGGCACAATGACAGCAGGGATAATGATGTAGAATGACAAATCATTCTTCTTCTTCTCATATTGCACTGAGCCCACAACCCACTCTCCTTTGCCAAACTTGATCTGTGCATAAACACAGAAAGGAAGCCTTGTTATCAATACAAGCCAGATATTTATTCAGGTAGGTGTCAATAGTACAGATATAACAGTGAAGGAGAGGAAATAGTTTACTGAGGAGGATCTACATAATTGCCCACAGTTTCAGCTAAAGCAGCTTCAGGGTTTTTCAGTATTTTTAAAGTGCTGGGGCTACATGCAAGTTGCCAAGCCCACATTAACTGAATGAATGCATAACTGTATTGAGTTTGACACTTTATAATCAAGCTTTTTCGGTGTAGGTTTTCTGTGGTATTGATAGTCTGGTGGTGTCAAATCTTTATGCAACACACAGCCAAAAAAATGAACCAATAGCTTACTTAGAGGAATTACCAAATGGAGAGGTTACAGTATTCATCTCAATTGTTGCTGGGCTATAGTTAAATGTAACTTTAAAGGGCCTGTAGCTACATAAAAATTGTTCGACCTGTGAAAAATGGGGTCTCAGGTAGGACATGCCTAGAGAAGTACAGTAAAGATTCATGGTGCATTGATGCTCTCATCTGCAAGTTTGTGTATATGTCTACTGTTGTGTAATGTCACTATTTTCTTTTCATGCCACTTTATGCTTCTCACTGCATTTCAGAGTTTCCTTTATACAGTTTCGTACATAAAACATACAAAGAGAGATTAAAGCATCCAACAGTCTATACAAGTATCAAACAATTAATTGACAAGTACAGAAATTTGTTTGGTGTCAGGTTTTATGTCAAAATTGTAAATATTTCATTTATTCATTTTGAATAATTTTGAGTTTGGACTATTGGTTGAATAAACCAAGAACTGTGAAGGTCCATCACAATAAGTCATAGTGTAATTGTGATGGGCACTTGAATTTCTTTTCCCTAATAATATATTAAGTGTTAGATAACTCATACAAGGGTCATTTTTCTGTATATATTTGGTTTTAACACTTTTCATTGCAGACCTTTACTTGTAACAGAGTATTCTTCTAGTGTGACATTAGTAGTTATTGAAGTAAATGATCTAAACACTTCCGTCACCACTGTGTGTTTGTTTGCCTGATCTAACCATTAGATCCAGCAGCTCAGGCCGGGTGTCTCTGCGTTGCCGTCTGGAGCGAGCGCGGGGCTGGGTGGATGGTGGGTCCAGGAACAGCTTGTCATCCTGGAGTGTGTTCACCTGACAGGGAACGTCACCCACAAACGCCTGAGCCTCTTTGGCTGTCATAGCTTTGGAGAATCCTCGACCCTGTAAGGGAAAAGCGACTGTAACGTTATTACTGAGTTTATTTACCGTCAAACCGATCCATCATATATGCAGCATGAAAAACATTGTAAGCACTTTCATATAATAGAGGTAAAATAAAGGAGCTTAAAATAGAATGCTTCATTGTTACAGGAGTGCCAAAGTTATTCAAAAAGCTTAAGATTATAGTCATCGCATGTCTTACTTAAGACACTTCTCTAGTCAACCCATGGGCCTAGCATTAAAATACACAATTTGAAATTTTTACAGCACAATTCTACAGCTTTCAATTGTTCTAATGCAGCTTGGAAAATAAGAAAAGTGAAATTAGTAATTAAGTAAAACAACATTGAGTTATTGAAAAGCCTTAAGCGATTTTTTGCAGTTGCTTTTCTCAATTAATTTATGTGAAGAATGTTTACCCAAAGAAAATGTAAAGACATGCTACTATTGAGGCCCAAAGCTGACATCAATAGGCTACAGAGAAGAATATGAGCATTTTGATTAAGTAATTGCTAATGTCAAATTTCAATAACAAAACACCTCATTACAGTTATTATGTATTTGACCAAAAATATATGCTCCATTATTGGACTGGTTTATTTGAAGAGTTCTTTAAGTTTTAAATAGGTAAATTTATGCAGTGACTCACAAAAATGCTAAACAGACCGTGAAAAAAAACCCATATAAAGTCAATTACATATCACAGAAATATGTCTTTTTTTAGTCTATCCCATTTCATTAATCAACCTCTCGGTTGTATCCATTTTAGAGCAATGGATATTTACGTTTTATTTATCTGTTTAAAAGGCTAAAATAAATAAATGTTTCTAATTGCTACAACTAATGTACATTTGCCTCAGTTCATTTAACTTCTAAAACAATCACACCACTAAGTCTAAATAATAAATGTGCTGCTACTTGCATAATTTTTTATAAGCGATGAAACTCAACCGTAATACAAGCAGCTAAAGAGCTGAAATGTGGCACAACAACTGCAATTCAGCATCTTTTCCATTTTTATCCTCAAGTTAGATAATGACACAATTTGTCTTAATTCCCTCACACAAGGACTACACAGAAATACAGCACATGCTACAACTGCACCATCTAAGGAAGCTGTGTGGTCTGTACTCACAGTGACGATGATGATGCTGGCCTCGGTGATGACCTTCTTTGTCAGCACGTTGAAATAGGGGTCGGGGTGGTATTCGAAGGGCTTCAGCTCCTTCACCATATTATCCAGTTGGATGTAAGTTCTGAAGTGCTGATTCAGGGTGTTGTTTACTGTTGGAGACCGAAACTGGATGACTGTGTCGTTTTTCTCGTGGGCATCCTGCAGGTGTTGGAGGAACACTAAAATGTCATATCTTGACTCTAACAACCAAATAGTTAAACAAACATAAGCAAGTCATGACATGTGGGAGAACAGGATAGTAGGATTAGAGATAAAAAAAAAAAAAAGCAACTAGTGGGGCAGAGATGGCTTTTTTGAAAGAGGCAGTGAGTTAATGATTTTGTTGTATGAGGGAAAAGTGTCTTGGGGGAGGTGTGGTGGGGGAAAATGCCTTGTTTGCTACAGTGAGGAAGGCAAAATTGTGTGTCTCTTTTCAGTCATTCTATTAAAATCCCAATGTGCCATCGCAGAATACCAGCCTGAGATGAATCACGTCTCGCATTGAGTCATTCCTCCTCTAGCTTTGTTTAGGTGTGCTTGATTAACTGCACTGATGGTGATATTTTTGTCACTTTTTGATTGTTTCCACACAGGCCTGACAATACTGTAACTGACAGCCACATCCTACAATCCTACACACAGTCAAAGTTTTTCAAAGCGACAAGGCAATAGGAGTAGGCTACACTGATAATGCTTTGAACAGTAGCAGACCTACTGCACATTTTAAGGCTGGCTGATGGGAGTGTCATTTGTTTATGTACAGGATAGTGTTGCACCAGCTATTCACAGATCCATCATGAGGTTTATATGTTATATGCTCTAACAACTAGCTAGTCTCAGCCTGGCCACTGACCTTTATTATGTAATATACTTTCTCTGTCTACTTTTTCTTTACCTGTCAGCTCCCTATAGTCTAATGTATTGAAAATACAACATGCTCAAATAGGGAGACTACAGTAATCCTCCTGGCTAAATGATAACATGCTCACAATGATATTGCTAATGCGTTGATGTAAAGCAGGTACTGTTGATCATGTTCACCATCTTAATTTGTTAATTAGCATTAAACAGACAGAAGCTGATGGGATTGTCATTAGATTTGCAGATCATAAACCAAAGTACTGAACAAATTACCGTTTAGACTGAATGATGGTACTAGATGAAACGCGAGGGGAATGTGCCTATTGAATTTTAAGCCAGTCTATATACTAGTTACATATACTAGACATACATTGTGCATTTCACTAAAAACCAAAACTGTAAACCTCATTGTGACAATAAAGGGAATGTTAAAGAATGACCAAAGTCACCAGGATTCATTGTTAAAGAATGAAAATCAGGTCTGTCCATAATTCCATGGCAATCCATCCATCAGTTGTTGAGATGTTTCTGTCTGGACCAAAATAATGCTTTGGCACATCACTAATCATTTAGTAACAACTATTCTGCTGGAGGATCATTAAAACAAAAAAACATCACTGCTTAGAGCCACTAACTTACCCTCCAATGCAATCAACATGTTTTTTACCACAAGCCAGCAGAATTAATGATTGCAAATATCTGGGTTCAATTCAGTAGCCAAGACAAGCTTATGTAGCTGACCAGCCAAGGCCTTTGAGATAACACTTTACATTTGCTGTTAGTTTGTGGCAGCCAGAAGTCTTTTCAAATCTCTCCTGTCCCTGGGTAACAGGGTCCAGGGAGTTGGCTGGGACTAAAGTGATGAACAGCAGCACACATAATCTTCTGCAACCTTAATGCTGGTATTAAATTTAGCCCTTTAAATGAAATGAACAAAATTGCTACTGCTTAACTCTGCCCAGTACACTGGAGGGCAGGCACCAGCAAGCTGTTGTGTGCAACTCCTTTAAGTTCCTTGGCAGAGTCAGACCTACTTGATTAAGGTGGACAAAGAACATAGCTATATTTTGGTGAGGGTGAAACAGTGATGCTGCTATCTGCAATTCTACAGGTTTTAAGGATTTATGGGTAAGGAAGTGAGATGAAGTAATACTGGCTTATGGAATCTCACTGATCAGTGGACGCAAAGGGAAGAGGTGGTATGCGTGAGTGTGTGTTGATGTGTGCATGCTCAAAACTGCTGAAATGCTTCACAGAGTTTGAATGAATCACCACTATAGTCATGGGCTCGTGAGATGTGGGAAGATAGATGGACAGTTCTACTACTGTGTGTGTGGCGAAGTGGAGTGGGGTGTTTGGCAGCTGAAAAAGAAATTCTCAGAGACAAAGAATGGTAGGAAAGAGGGCATTAAGAGTGAAGAGAGCAAAGAAATGATTGTTAGGGGCAGGCAATCAGCAGAGCCAATGAAAGACCAATCAGAAGATGCTGATAAATTAAGAAAACAGACACCTCAATAGCTGTTGATTTGTCTCCATGGACCTTCATCACAGCAGTCTGGATCAGGTCAAACCCAGAACCAGTCACCACAATGTTCCTCCCTCCACTAAAACATACAAACATATGGATAAACACCAAAACACAAAGCATATATGAGCATAGACATACCTGGGTCACACAAAGATACTGTAAGCTCAGAGGGAGGCTTAGGAGGGACAGTTCTTAAATTGCAACTAGGGTCATTTTTACCACAGATGAAAACAAATGAGTTTATCCTACAAACACCCTGTTATTCGTTGCTCCAGTCTGTGTGCCTAATCACATGAGCTGTAGTGTTTTTAGTTGCACAAAAAATCAAGGTACCAAAGTAGTGCATCCATTTTGAGTGATCATCAAGCAGTTTGTTATAACATCAATCACTAGCATTAGCCAAGAAAAAGTAAGTATGGAAAATATTCTGCACACACAGGCATACTCAGCACCTCTTGGAGGACAAATAATACATTTATAAACCCAAAGGTTCTTGGCATTAATCATCTTTATCCAAGGTTTCTGACAAACAGAAGCTTGTGATGCAAAGAACAAAGCAGGTACATTTCAATGGGTTCAGTTTTCCATATACAGTATTGTTCTGTTGGAACTTATCAATGTCAACTAAGCAGTTTTTCTCTTTTTTTCTTTGCTTCTTTACTAAAAATAAAAGCACAGTGTGATGTATTCAAATGGACTTCTTTTACATGTCAACCTCAGCCTTATTCACCCATTTCATTATGATGACTATTGGTCACAATATTGTCCCCACCACCTATGGTTTTTGAGATTTGGCAAACATCAATTCCAGCAAACTTTACAGAAGAGTTAAATCTCTAAAATGGAGGTGATGGTTAAAACTATCATGCTCAATAATCAGAATAGACAGAAACAGGAAAATAACACACAGGTTGACACTCAGCACGATTTGCTTTGGGTTTTTCTCCAGTGTTGTATCCCTCAAATACAATGAACCCAATGAATATTGCAAATTACCACTTGGAATAAAGGTAAAGACTTGCAAGGTGCTACATTAAACTGACCAAACAAAACTTCCTTTGGGCTGGTGGTCCAACACAATAGGGTTTTCCAGGAATTGGAAGGCTTCGGGAAAGGTTTTTGTAGTATTCTTTCCATACTTCAAAGTGACAGTGAGAAGGTCAGAGGGCACCTTATCGGCTCGGTATTCTCCTGTCCTGCAGGTGATCTCTGCTCCGAAGTACTCCCTGCCAAGACATGGACATAACTTAGCCATAGCTGGTTGAGGAATTGGGGTGTCACACAAGGTCACTATGCACTGGAAGCCACCACGGCAGCAGTGTGACAGCCTGTTGGCTTTGCTGCTTTTCTAGGTAGTTATTTTTCTGTTACCTCTGAAATGTCACCCTGGACTGGTTTTGACAGAACACTTGTGGACAAAACAGCAAGGGAAAAAAAAAGAAAAAAAAAATCATGCATATCAGACCAGTTAAGGTCAAACCCAATTTTTGCGTAAGGAATGTATAAAAAAAAAAAAAAAAAAAAATCAAGGCTTGAAACTGTACATACTGTAGAATTTGCATAGAATACAATGTCTGAATAACAAGTAGCACTTATCAACCAATGAGACTGAACTAAAATAGAATTGGACTTATGCATGAATGAGAGTTACTGGGGAAAGTAATCCTTACACAGTGCAATCCACCCCGCCGATGGTAACCTGGACATCATCCCTACTGCCAGTGTCCAGAAATCGCCCAGAAATTGTAATGAGGGTCCCTCCAGCTTTAGGACCTCTAGCAGGCTTCACCTCTTCGGGAATTGGGTCCTGGTGAGGGGGAGGAGGGGTCACAAAATACAGCATGAAAACAGACTCATCTTTCTGCTGCAAAGATTTAAAAGCACACAAGGTCAAACACACAGCCAAAGACTCAGTCAAACATACACACACACACACACACACAGATACAGAGCTATGACATACGCTCACACACATTTCTTCTCACCTTCCTTGATCTCCCCCTCAATATCAGAAACATTCACACAAGCACACACTCATACAAGCACCACATCTGCCTCAATTTGCTGAGCAAACAGTTAGGCGGAGTACTCCCCTGTGGGGAAGCTTTAGTAGTGCCAGAGATATGAAAAGCCCGTTAAAGAGCTATGCTGTAGCCTGTTAAAGTATTAGAGAGAAAAGGGGACTGTTGCACAGCATCTGGTTAAAGGGGAATTCATGCACATTTTTTTGCTCATCATACAGAGCATTACCATTGTAATATGACAGCAGCTCGGTACTTAATTTCTATTAGAACATTTCACTTAAATAACATGCCCTTGGTATGTTTTGATGCAGGACTCTCCAGTTAGAAAATGGAAAACATACCAGAGACCCTAAAATAACACGACCGAACAAGATTTATTTTTTGGATGTGTTGGTTTCCTGGGTCAAAAGTTGTGTGTCTCCATTGTGGAAGCTGAGGAGAGAGTGTATGTGAGTGAATAAGAGAGAGTATTTACCCTGTAGGTGAAAAACATGGAAGATGTTCCTCTCTTTCCCCCCTTCACCTCCACCTCCACTTGGCCCCAGTGTGTGTTCTTAATGTGAACAGGTCCAATCTCACACACTACACTGGACAGGACAATGGGAAACAAAGGATGACAAAGTATTTCAGACTAGGGGTACAAAAGTAATTTTAAATATCAATTAATTAATTATTATTATATTTTTCTTATAAAATGTCACAAACATAGAAAATGCTCATCCCAACATCTTAATGAGATTTTCAAAGTGCTTGTTTTGTCAGCATTTTAAAAACCTAAAAATATTGTATTATCTATTGCATCAGATAACCACAAACATTCACTTTAGAGAAGCTGGATATAGAGAACATTACTTACACAATTATTTGATTATCAAAACAGCCACTAATTAAGTTTTTATCAATTAACTAAAAAATAAACAAATAGCTTCAACCCTATGTAGAACGTGCAGTCTACTTCAGCAGGTCTGTGGAAGTTTGAGTTTCAACCTGAAACTGCTCCACTGACAGAGGTCCTGATGCAAGCGCTATCCAAATTAACAGATTCAAATGAGCTAGTTCTGAATATTACTGATACTGGCAGAAAAAGGATTCATGTTTTGTTTTGATTGAATAGAGAAAGTGGTGAAAATAACTAAGATAATTAGAGAAATAATAAATAAAAAGATGATGTTTGTTCACTTTTTTAGGTGAGCACACGTGAACCTGACATTTACATTATCTTTGACTAAGTGACTATGAATATAGTATGATTCCTAACACCAGATTGGCTGGCTCAAGAAGCTGAAAAATCAAACCCTCCGGGAATTTCTAACATTGCAGTGTCTAGAGTTTACTTGGAATTGTGTGATAAACCAAACACATTCCAGTCTGCTGCGGTCCTGAGGGGAAAATGTGTTGCTGATGAAAGAGGTCAGCATAAAATGGCAAGCCTCATTCGAGCTAACAGGTGGGCCGCAAGTTAACAATTAAAAGCTACAACAGTGACATGAATAAGTGAAATATTGCAGCAGATTTTCTTTTTTCTTTTTTCTTACTTACAAGCGAGTAAGCTACAGCATGTAAACCGTCAGGGCAAGTGAAAATGAAGGCACCACTAAACATGTAAGCTCCAAAAGTGGATGATTTAAGGGTGAAAAACATTCCATCTGGTCTCATAAATCCTGGTTTATGCCTCATCATGCAGATGGCGGGGCAAGAATTCCACATAAACAGGATCCATCTTGCCAGGTGTCAACGGTTCTGGTTAGAGGCTGTGGGGCAACAATGTGGATGTTTCCTCTTTTATAGACCATTTGCATGAACTGAACATTTTTTAAACACTGCTGTGACTTAAGTGTATTTGGCAGGTTAAAAAGTTTATTCCAGAGGTTTGTAGCAATACACAACCTCCTAAAGCACCTTTGAAATAAGGTGCAGGAGTGTGTCTGCAGCAATAGACCATTAAAAATATCTGTGGCAAATGTGTGTTGCTGTCAAATCAGTGTGGTACATATTCAGTGTTTCCCTGTCACAAAGATTTCAAGCTGCTCTGAAACCAAAGGAGGGTCCCATCCATCAACAGTCATAAAATTGACTGAGTGGTCACAGGTAGTATTTAAAGAATGACATTCAGTAATATTACCCAGTGGTGGAAAGCTGCCAAGTACATTTACACAAGTACTGCTGTTAAGTGCAGTCTTGCTGTACTTTGTCTAAGTTCCATTCCAGGTTCTGATTATTTTTACCAATACAAGTCAGAGGGAAATGTGCATTAATTGCCACAATTGTGGCATCAGTATCATTATACTCTAATAATGTAATATGAAATAATATATTGATCACAGAGGTGATATTTACACACATTTTGAACGCAAGACTTTTACTATTAAAAATGTATTAATACATTGCTCTAGTGCTACTTTTACTCAAATAGGGACTTTCCCTCAACTGGACTTCTCCTTTTAAAAGAACGATTCTAGTCTAGAGACTTCAGATCAATACACTGGTATAATGAGCTAATTAAAATATACACCCAGGTTACCTTGAGGAAAGACAAATCACTCCTTGGCTACTAATGTATCCAAAACTTTCCAAAAAAGACTTTGGATAAAACTTGTCTATAGGCAGTTTGACTAATAGCATACAATAAGAAGAGTATGTGTGCGCTGCTGCTCATATATTTACATAAAAACAATCAGGTGTGTAATTATTACCTTGTAGAGACAGAGTACTTCTCTTCCTGATGGATACAGGGCTCTCCGACCACCATGATGCTTTTAATGTCTTCCTTGTGGATGCCAAGGTTAGAGCCACGGATGGTGATGGAGATGCCTCCCAGCATGGGGCCGAAACGAGGGATGATCTGGGATGGGAGAATATAGAATATGTGGGTGGGGTGTTTATGGAAAGAAGGGATTTGAAATGGATTTAAACAGATTAGTTGTGCAATAAGAACATACAAGAGATTTACACAATCTGTTTAAGTTTACTGAATAGTTAATGAGTTTAATATTTAGGCCATGGTGGAGAATTACATCCATACTATATGAGTCATGTCTGGGTGTTTATATGTATTTATAAGAATCAGACTGGTACAGAATTGTGAGCCAGATAAAAAATAGAGTTAAATTTTTTTAAATATAAAACACATCTCAGATTACAATATATTAGTTATATGATTCATTTGGTCAATTTCTAATTGCATTCAAATTCATAATTCAAAACTGCAAGGTCAACCCTTCAAAATAAAGGGCTAAAAGTGTGTTACCAAATTATGTTACAAGTACTTTTTTAAAAGAAATGAGACAGAAGATCTAGTGTGTGGTGTCAAAGTGTCTCTGAAAATGCACTAAAAATAAAAACATTCTATCAATTTACAGACTGATACAGTTTTATCTGTGATATATATGTATATAGGTCAGGATGGAGTATTCATGGTGATAACCTCTGTCACACTGACAGAAACGCAATTAATGATGGATTTCTGTCAACACCAATGCAATACCAACAACTGAGCAAAGAATTGATCCAATCAAGACTCTAGATGTGTTGCAGATCAGCTCAACAAACCCTCAAGGAGAAACACACAGTTACCTTGTACATCAATAAAAAAGTGGAGGAAAAAGAGCCAATAAAGTGCTTCAGTGAATAATCTAATCACCAGAGTCAACGTCTTTTCACTACTAATCCCAACTCTTAAAAACACACTGTTTCATACTGTTTATGTTTCAAAGATCAACACAAGACATGATGACATTGTAAATACTCACATCAGTGATCTGTGGGTCTGGGCACTCAATATCAGAGGGATCTTCCAAGCCTTGTGTATTGCACAACTTCTCATACACACACGCCTTTTGCTTGGCGCACCACACACATCTGTACTTTGGGTCGGAATTCTTGCAGAGACTACAGTCCTCCCTCCCCATTGAGCAGTTGTACAGGGTCACTGAACGCAAAGTAGTGAAGAGGAAAAAAAAAAAATCAATTACATCATACAAAATTTATTTATATTTTTATCTATACCCTATTTTTAGACTACAAGTCTAGAAATGAAAAGAATCTTGGGGTGTGAAGTTAAAAAGATCTACAGTATGCAGCTGGCTCCTCATCTCTGCTTGAGGTTAGTGGCTTGAGGCTACATTTAGTGTTACTTGCATCAAACAGAATGAACTGTCTGTGTTTAAATAGCATTATGGGTAATGTAGGGGCCAGATTTTGACAAGGAAGAATGAGTGGAATAAAGAAGATGATCCCTCTGTTTCTGCTGCGTCAATTTTGATTTTTGAAACTGTCTATCATGAGTCTAATAATGTTATATAGCAGTACAATGATAAAGCGGACAAATTAATGAGAAGCAGCAGCAGCAAGCGCTTTTCAGACTGTTGTGCCCTGGGTTTTGCCTCATAAGCTGCATAGAGTCTCACCTACTGTGTATATGGATATAGTCTTTCCTTGTTTTTCAGGCAGAAACCAAACATTTATTTTGTAGTCTCCATTCAAAGCAAATATATTTCCATAAATGTTGATTGACGATAAGGTACTAGCACACAGCAGTAAAGATGCAAATACATTATCATATCAAATATGAAGAATTAGTGCTCTGTCAAGTAAATTAAACATGACTAACTAGGTTAGTGCATTAAAAATGCAGAGGGTTAAGCAACATACTTGATGATACTACCATTATTACAATAAATGCATATAATGTAAAATGTGTGTATGCTGAACAAATTATGTCTATGTTAATATCAGAAAGTTCATAGTTCCATAATTGCTTATTATGAATGCTTTTGAATCCTTCATAGTCCCTGAAAATGTAGCTGATGATACAGTCATTACCAATTCATTCTCTGATTCATTTTCAATTGCAGATTAAAAGTAGTTTCCTCAAATCTAATGAAGGCCCCACACTGGGACTGTGCACACAGGGAAACATCTCCACATTAAAATGTGAGAGCATACCATTCAGTGTGCTGTCCATCTTCTTGCCTGACTCCTTGTCCTTCACGTAGAAAAGAACATTGGTCTCTGGTGACTTATTGTAGGAAAACTAAGAAATTGGAAGAAAATGAATTATTAATACAGAATCCAGTGATTAATGGCACTTAAGCTTCTCAGCAAACAGTGTGGGCTGCTGTTCCCCCATGCCAAGGGAAAAAAAAAAAAGGATAAGAAAAAAAAAAAAATTATACCCATGCTGGCAGATTTTCAGCTGAAGAAATCAATGTTAGAAAAGAACATAGCTGGGGGCTAGGCACTGTTTGAGCTTCCCAATCTCAGAATTCACAATGTTCAGATGAAGCTAAAATAACTCCAGTGAGGAGAGTGTGTCCATTAGAGGGAGCTAGAGAATATCAAAGGGACTGTGAAAACCTAATCTGATTTATAAACCTGGAACATAAAGTCATTTGTACATATATAGAAGAGGCCATATGGACGTTCTTGGTCCAAAAAAAAAAAGAATCATTGGTACTCTACAGTATATTTCTCTATTTTAGTGTTGTTCTAAATTGCCCTTTGAGAATCAGGTCCACAAATTACCCACAGTTCAAGGTCCTGTGCTGAGTGGAGGGTAAATTTGCCAGAAGCTTTCAGAACAATCTTAGTAAAGGAACTGCACCTCAGTGTGAAAATAGAAACACAATCAAGTGTTGAGACAAGACGAGTGTCAAGCAACTGCCAAACAACCATACTCACATTAAAGCCACTGAAGGTGTAAAATGGCCCATCCTCAAAATTCACCTCTTCCTCTACATTTCTCATCAGCTCTGTGCCAATGGTGAAAACACGACCCTGGACAATTAAAACAAGAAGCATGGTGTGAGCCTATTTGCAAAGTACAGTTCTCTAAAATTCCCTTTTTTCACTGCACAGTACGAAACACATACTACACACTCCAAACCCCCCTGCTGCCACCCAGAGAAATCCGGATGGGATGATCTTTCTATATATTACAGCTGTGTGATGTGAGGAAACAAGTACATTCACAAGTTACGCTCAGACAGTGCCTTGGCTTTTTGTCTGTTGGGAAGATTTACCTTCTTTCGAGTCCATGTAGTCTTCAGTATATTGGTAAAACAAGCCCACACATAACATGTCTTTGTCATATTTTGCACATCTAATAAATTGATTTGCTTTGTATTTGAAATGTCTTTTTTGTACTTTCCTGGGAAATAGGAGTATATTTATGCACTGGTTAAAAATTGGGACCAATAGGGACCATATTTAATAGCTGTTTAAAAGTGTTGAGACGTTTTCCAGACATGCCTTAAATTCAGTTTGTTCATGCTGCTTTACCTGGTAGAGGTCCAAATTGATCCCCTCAAAGCTGATTCGAGTCTTGTAGCCCACGGGAATCAGCACAGGATCTGGGTTCTCAAACTGAGGACACTTTCCTCCCTGAGAAAGCATCAAAACAACTTAGAAACTCCCACTTTCAATCATTTACATTTTAAATGAGCCAACCACTTAATGAACACCCTCATCTGTGGCGACAGATAAGTGTATCGCTGAAACATCTGCTGACTTGTAAAGTGATATCCTCCACCCTACTACATTTGTCACGCAAGATGGTGGCAGCTGATACCGGGATTTGAGATTTTTATTAATTTTTAGGAGGAATTTGGATCGCTCAGGCATAGCATCCCATGTGATGATTAGATGTCTTACTAAACTTTATCTACACTTTTCCCTGCATGTATCATACACACTATCACAGAAAAGAGCCCTTGACCTGCTACTGTTGCTTTAACTCAGGAAACGACTAACCTGACGATGCTTGATGATGTTGGGACCCACCACGCTGTCGTCCATGTCGCTGCAGGTGTGGTCAAACGTGTTCCACTGGCAGCCCCACTGACTGGCCACACAAGACATACATCTGAAAACACACACAGTGGAACACAGACACATAAAAACACTGTTAAGGGAATGCTTTCACATGCATAAAGAGATAGGAGCACATACACATACACACACGAAAGCACGCACACACAAAAACCGAAAACATGCAAACTCATCAAAGAGCGTCCCAGCACAAAAATCCATGCTGCTGACAATAAAATGGATCTCTACAACTTCACATAAGCAAAGCTCGTTCATCACACGTTCTTCAGCATGAAAGAAATGAAGGGAAAAAAATAAGTAGGGGAAAAAAATGGTGAGATTGACTTTCATTTTTTGATTAATGAAAAGGAAACTGAGGCAATTTCCTTAGCGTGGTAATAAAAGGAGGAGAGAAAATGCAAGAGGTGCATTCAAAACTACCATGCATCACAATTTACAAACAGAGCCTTGATCTCTCATCTGTTCATGCAGGGTGATACATTCCCATCAAGGTTGTCAGCTGATGCTGTGTTCAGTGTCACTGTGTATTTTCAGTGAGTGACAGAGCAGAACTGATAGATTAAGTGTCTGACTCACGGTGTGTTTTCAGATTTCTTCACTGTGGCAGCGCAGTTGTAGAACTTAAACTCCCGCGTGGCCAGCCTCACAGTCTCATTGATGAACACCGCGATGGCCACAGCTACAAAGTCTGAGTGTACCACAGAAGAAGGGTTAAGGTCAGGGATACCACTTTCATGTGTACAGGTATTGGAAGGGGATGGTTTCTTTAGAAAGGAGTCTGAACAGTCAATAGTTTATGATACGACGTCATTTGAAGACAACACGTGAGAAAATGTAGTTTCATTACAGAGCAAGACCTTATATATCTTAATGCTAATTATGTATTAATTGGAAAAGTTTTGTCACATTATTATCAGTTCCAAGTCATTCAGTCATTAGGTTCAAAGCCACCAGTTCTCCCAGCCAAGATGGTGAGCCACTTTATCACTGACAAATCTCTCCCTGTGATCAACTTATTTGACTGCTCACAGCTGACTCAGTAAATATATGAGATTTGGTGTTTTAGGCAAGATGGTCGACCACTGCTATAAAACACACCCACAAAAAGAGACTCCCATAGTGGAATACTTAATTTGTGTAAGTATTTGGGCATTTAATCAGTGTGGTAAGCACATTATGATCTAAAAAAAATATAGCTCCTACACTTGAGTCTGACAAATGGTGCCTCTATAAGTCATGACTACAAAATGAAATATATGCTTTTCCTGGATATATTGTAATTTTGTGGTGCAAATTCTCCAACAAATCAAATTACTAAAATCAACTGACATGGCGTTGAACCCAAGGCTTTTTTGGACACCTCAGGCTCTTTTCTCGGCTGGTAAAGTGGTGTTATTTATAACACAGAAGACCAAACATTTGCACCTTCAAAGAGGGTGTATAAAAAGAGCGCAGGTTAATTATAAAGGTCATACCTTGGTCCTCAGGTGTTTGTGGTATAAGTGATGGGTGGGGTAGATTGCAGGAGATCTGACCAGAGTCAGACATTGTGCCTTCACTCTGGAAGGACCTTATGTTGCACTGCAGACGGTCAGAGAGTCCGATAATAGGAAGGGAGGGAATGTTGATCTTTACCTGGACAGAAAAGAAAAATTCATAATGTCATACACTATGGACAACAGTGTGTTTTTATTATATAAAAGTTTATGAGCTGTTTGGTTGACTCAAACACTTACTGCCTAACAATTACATAAAAAAATAAAGTATTTATTTATTTAAATTATATCAATTATTTTAGACTCCAGCAGATCCCCATCCCCTAAACAGGAATAAGCAGGTATAGATAATGGATGGATGGATGGATGGATATGTATTATTTTAGTTATTCAGACCGGACGCAGTTTGAGGCGAATTCACGACAATAGTCTACAAGGGGTTAACATAAAATAAATTTATAGTCCTTGCTGTATAATTCAAACATTGTTTTGTAACTGAAGTGAAAAATGGGCAGAGGATCTGTTTAAAATATGTGAGTGAAGCAGAAAGGGAGGGACAGGAGTATTCAGAAAGCAGAGGAATTTAAAAAACAACTTCAGAGAGAAGGCGCATAAGAGAGGCTCTCCATCTTCAGGCTGTGAGCACAATCAACTGGGTCGGTTATAATAAGTCAGTTTGGAGTTTTCCGGATGGATCAATACAGAGCAGGAAGACCTAGAGCCCAGGGTCTCTGATTCACAACGAGAAACAGTTTATTACTAGGTCTGTGCATGTTTGTGTGATGTGCATGTAAGTGGGGTTGTGAACTGCAATGTGAGAGAGAAAGAAAGAGATGCAGGAAACGAAGTGAGAGAGTGAGCAAAATGAGTGAAAAGAGAAGCAGCGTTGTACCTTCTGAGTCTTTTTACAGGAAAGGCTTGGGGGATAGAAGGAGACAATCTTGACACATTGCTGCCTGGGGCTCCAGAGCCAGCCATTCTTCTCCTCTGCCCGTCGGCACTCAGACCTCCTGGTACACCTTCAGACGAAGGATGAACAACTCCCATCAGCCTCTGCTCCTCACCCCCTAAACGCTTTCACAAGGTCTCGCAAAAACAAAGCCTATGGACTCTAACAGATCCTCAATGTGCTTTTGTGAATAACATACCTATGCCCAGGTGACTTTGAGCAGAATCTCTTCAGATTTTCAAAATAACGTTTTGTATAGATACAAAATCATTAAATATCCTCATTTGTAAGCAGCTCTAGCAACATATAAAAGGCAGTTATTTAGAACTAAACTTTTACTTCTTAAAAAACGTGATTGTTTTAAGCAAAAATACCTTTGTTTCTGTTTCTGAATTGTAAGGCTGAAACTGAAGTGAATACTTTAGGACGTATACTTTTGTTGAGGATTTTCAACATTTCCTGACAATGATAAATCATTAAATTAATACAGTGTAAATGGCAAAGTAATGGATTATTAAAATATTTATTCAGCAGGATCAACTTTTGCCAATTTTTCAATATAATTTCACATTACAATAATTTGTTACATTTTCATAGTGTTCTAAAACCTATTAATTTACTGCAAAATAGGGCAAAGAAATAACAAATATCACATTTGAGAAGCTAGGGCCATTTAATGTTTCATTTGAATAACTACAGAAAAGATTAACCAATTGTGAAAACAGATGCTGATTGATTTCCTGTTGATTGACTAATCAAATATTCAACTAATCATTGCAGCTCTAAAGCCAGGTAAAGCATGTTAAGTGTTTATGACCATGTTCAGCATCAAAAGTTTCCAGAGGGGTAGGTGCTTTATCTGTTTTTATTTCTGTTCCTGATCACATCGCTGTAAAATACATGATACATTCCACCCTATCTACCCTCCAGACCCTGATAAATATAGGCTGATGAGAGTAAATTGCACAGACTGCCTTCACTGCATGAGGCTGACAAACAGCTTTAATTCCTTACGGCTGCACGGACAAAAGGAGATGGAATAAACACCGAGGGGTACAAAAAGTGTATGCAATAAAACACTGAACAAATACCCCGCTGTGTTTTACAGATGGAATTGCATGTGTGGGTGTTTGTGTTAGTCTGTCGCTGTGTGCATGCATTTATAAGTGTATGTTCTGTTGGTGATCCTCACCTGCCCTCCAGGACACACCAGCCACAGTAAGGGTCCGTCAGTTTCGCACATGATTGGCAGTCTTTCTTTTGTAGGCATGTCTGCACCGGCACCTTACTGATCTGGAGCATTACAATATGAAATATGATCAAACTGTGAACCTTAGAGGAGGCACTCACAACATATGAAACATTTTAAGTATGGCTCCTTAGGTTGATGCAGTGCAGAGTGGAAGTAAAACAAGTCCTGTTGCAGTACATGATCTCTCATGTCTGCTCCCCATGTTTAATTGCTAAAACAATTCCCTTTGTCTACACGCCTAATGTTTATTCTACCCAGGGGTAGAAATTAACTAAGTAGATTTACATGATGTTCAATGTGGTTGTATGCTTCATACAGAGTGTTTGTCCAACAGCATTTGAGATCTTCTTAAGGGACCAGTATTCCTCCAGCTATTTTTGTAACATCAGGAAAGTTACAATACAATAATGTGCCTACTTGCAGACATTAGTCAGGTGTGCAGAGGTGAGAACGTAGGCAGGATATACACCCTTCTGTAATATGAATGAATCTCATTCCAGACCTCTGAATCAGTGGAGTTTTTCAGGGATTTAAACAGACAGAATTAAATTAAATTAAATTGCAATTTAATCTTATTATCAGGCTATAATGCAGTATGCTGTAATTAATAATGTAACATTCTGAGAGGGACAATTTTCCATAATGACTACATCTGCTTTTGATACTTAACTATTTTCTCTGGTAAAATTCCCAGTAGTATTTGCCCTTTCAGTCCAAAAACATCAGTCATTACATGTTTGCATCAGTTACATCGTGGCCATTT
Source organism: Mastacembelus armatus (assembly GCF_900324485.2). NCBI lineage: Eukaryota > Metazoa > Chordata > Actinopteri > Synbranchiformes > Mastacembelidae > Mastacembelus > Mastacembelus armatus. Next base: position 6,266,751 of record NC_046638.1, on the reverse strand, counting down.
TGCTTGCATTATGCTCATGGGTATGTAATATATAGATCGCAGAGTCATCTACAAAACCGCATGTCATTCAGTTTTCTCTCAACTGCTTCCCCATTGCCTTTGTGGAAAAATGTAGTTTGTGTCATTGACATTCTCAGAAAAAGAGAGGAGCTAATGTAGAAGCCGCTGATACACATCATTTCACACATGATGAGTTTCAGTTGCATTTTTTTCAGTCATAGCTCCCAGAGATATCTGAAAGAAATATGTTTCTATTTTAATCAATACAGATTTACATGTATAACCAGTACCCAAAGCATTGTAAATTAGGCTTGAAGTCTATGCAGTTTTACATGATAACAATTGTACATCTATCGCTGCGGGTGACCTAGACTGAAGGCTCCAATATAGACACGTAATGTATTAACATGCATTAGAAAGACGGTCTGTCATACACACCCTTTTCTCTGTGGTAATGTAGAGGTGGCTGTGACTGCGATCAAATAAAAGGTTCTTGTTGACCTTCTCGCCCATGGTGTCACCAGGAATCTTGCTGTAGACATGTGACTCCCTAGTCAGGTGTACCTGGACGAAAAGCAAAAGATAATGCTAACACACGAGCTATTTAATTCCCCCATTCACTCTTCCCTCAAATAAAGGCTTTAAATACAATAAAAAGTCCACCTTAAAGACCTCTCCCTGGTTGTTGCCCAGAAAGGCAATGGTGTGATCATTTTCCACAGCAATAGCCACAGCGGTCAAAAGGCCCAACTTGGTCAATACTGCATCTGCCTTTAAGGCAAATCTTGGTTTGCTGGCTAGAGGGGAAGGGAGAAAGTCCGCACCACACTTGAAGTTTTCCAACATATCTTTCTGTAAAGGGGAATAATTGCAGAAAAAAAACATTGTTATTGTAAATCCCAAAGCAGTGTTAAAGGTGATCTATTAAATTGCTTTTTGGCAGACGTCAGCAATTACGTAGGTTTAACCAGAAGGTCATTTTTCCATTAGCAAGTGTGTGATAACAGCATTACAGCAGCGTATTTTAACACTCATTCAGTAAAAAAAATTACTCATATATACAGTATATTCGTGTATGAAGGCCTTAGAAACATGTTGTCATTGTGGTAGTTCTATTTAAAAGCTATGTAATCTGGTTGACGCAGTTGTTTCCAGACTTATTTTCTTTATTTAACTGATCTGACTTTAATTATTGTAATTAGCACATTTTTGTACATTTGCTGGAGGGCCTGATTTGGCCCACAGACCACTATTCCCTAATAAATAGATGGGAACTATAAAAAGAGACACAGAAGGAGGGAAAGTGTGTGAGGGTAAATAGAGATTTAGATAGAACAGGACAAAGGATCTTCAGAACAAAGACAGGGATGCTGCCATATTAAAGTAAACAGTGACACATCTCTTTACTATTGATTACAGCAAAAGGAATTCTAAATAAATCACACACTTACTCATTTCAAACAAGCTTTTTTTAAAACTTCAACCACCTGACACAAAAGAAACACCTACAGCAATTTTTGAAGTGCAGAATTCGTCATTTTTATATGAGTAGGGGATGTCCACTGCAGGATATCCAGAAATTTTCCCAGAGTCACTGTAGCAGGCACTGATGATATCCACCAGTCGCTCATTGATGGAATTGAGAGAGTACATACAGAGAGCAGAGTCGCTGTCATCGTCGTCTGGACTTGCCACTATGAACAGGACTTTGCTCCACGAGACAACTTTCCCATAAGTACCTGATTCAGTCATGAACCGGGCAAGCTCTTTTCCCGGAGATGCCACATACGCAGCTTGTACTTTGTTGTATCTGTTATTAGGACCACAGTTTAATTGGAGCTCTGTGTGGGAATAGTAATGGTGATCATCTTCGCAAAGACGAGAGACATAAGTCAGGTTTTTGTTATCCGTACCATCAAGAGTCCGCGAGAAAAGGAAATAAACAAACCCATCCTCTTTAAAGGCATGGCGGAAGTCATGCAGGTATCTGGGAACAAATGGTGTTGTCTGTACTGTAGATGCTTCGATAATGCTTTCAAACACAACCCAGTCCCGGAAGTCCTCAAGGATTCGTGTGCTGATGAGTTTTGTACTGTCCAGGCTTCCATAACCCTTCCCAACAAGAAACACACTGAAGGTTTGTCCATCTTTTGAATAGTTGGACATAACACCCACCACGTTCACATTGTCCTCTATGCTAGCCACGTAAGTCCTCTCTCCTTTACTGTCACTGTAATACAGCTGCTGTTCCACATTGGTCAGATTGAGCAGAGAGCAGATGCCTCGGTAACGGCTGCCACATACTATGAGTGAACCGTTGGATGGGTGGACCAGCAGAAGCTTGTTGTGATTGGGCAGGAGCTTAGTGTCCTGACAGGCTGAAGCAGGAGGCGTACAGGTCCGGGCATCCTCTTTGGGGCCCGTCTCAGCACGAGCCTCCAGGCGGAGTGACGGCCCCAGCTGGAAGATGGTGTTGACTGCTCCCAGGTAGATGCGACCAGTCTGAGGGTCCTGGACCACATTGTTGATGGGGGTCTCAGTTGTGAACTCAATGATGGGGATGCTGCTAATAACCTCTTGGGCTTGTGAGATTGACTGGCAGAAGAGGAAGAGGAGGAAGGAGACCCAGCTTGCCATCTCTGGAGAAAACAGAAAGGGATGTGTGTTTTATTAATAATGATATTAAATGCACATATGCATGTACATTAACATGTACTGCAACACAAGACTTTGACAAAGAGCACAGATACACTCAGACATATGGCACATGCAGGCCTACTGTCTGCATTCACATGAAATGATACAATATAGGGTATATCTTTAAGTTAAATATTAAGCTGGAGCCATGACACAGACAACTGCTTTTAACACTTCAGGTTTCTGTGGGTTAAACAAACAAGATGACTGGTGTCAATAAGCTTTGGTTCTAAGTGGTTTTTTTTTTTGGTTTTTTTTAGTAATTTGGATAAACTAACCCATTAATGTCAAACTAAAGATTTAGGTTATTCGGGTAAAACTATGCAGTATTCAGCTGTTTGTTTATGACTCAATTGCCTGTTCAAGTTCTACAAAGGATGTGTTATTTTGGTTTTAATTGACTTAATATCAGAAATGATCAGTGGTGAAAAAATGAAACTGTTGTGTGTGGGGGTGAAGCAAGATTAAAACCAAGAGCTAGATCTGAACTCATAACACAATAAAAGCCTATTTAAAAACCTTGGATCCATTCCAACTTCATTTGCACTTTTTTGCAACAACACATCCAAGCACAATGTGCTCTGGAAATATACTGTTTTCTCTTAGGAAACATGATCACAAAATATCCCTGTAAAACAGCAACAGCATCACATACCGGCTAACAGCGTGTGAATGTGGAGTCTTTGCTCACTGCTGTTTGCCCAGGCTGTGGTAAATATGGAACTGCAGGTGGCTCTGAAGCAGCTATTGCCCACACAGCAAATGTGTATCCATTTTTGCATGCAGTTTCAAGTTGCACATTTAATAGTGTCCTCCTTCTCATTTCACCTTGCCAGTCAAGTCCACAGGCACATTTATCAAAATGAAAATGCCTGATAAAACTACCAGGAAGTCACTTGGCAAAGCTATGTTTTATTATGTTAACCTGTCTTCCCGCACTGGGCTAAGTGGGGAGACCACTGATTAGACATTTGCCCGGGGGGGGGGGGGGCCCTGTTAATTTCACTGACAACTCTTATTTGCATTTAAGTGCCCACTACTTCATTTGATGATTTTATTTTTCTTCCCATTTACTGCCTCAGTCCTTCTGCCCTCCCAACCCATTTTACTGCATAAATGTATTGTGCCCTTTTCAATTCAGAGTCTTAAATATTTTCCATTAAAACTGAAATGGTGCAATAAAATCCCTGCCTGTGCTTATTCAGGACAGACGTTCAGGTGTTTTTTCAAAATTTAATTAAGTGGTGTACACTACACTAAAGAAAATTTGGGTCTACATGCACACTGGAGGGGTGGACAAAATAAAAGGAACATCATGTGAAATAATTTCAGCTCTTAGAGATGAGAAGAATTTGTTACCTTTTAAGAGACAACAACTGTTTGTGCTTGACTTTTAAAGGAAGCATCACAAAAACTACACAATTTGCAAGTGTATTTTCTCTAAATGGTGACAGGATAAGGAAAGCACAGACGATATGTTCTGACAAACAGGGAAGAAAATGTCAAATTGTTCACACACATGCAGACAGAAAATTTGCCAAAAAAAAAAAAATCAATAAAATGCAGCTCTGTGAGCCAGTCGGACTCGCATGTTGTAAGTTTTTCTTTGTACAAGTAAGCTTCAGGTCATACTTAGGACAGGCCTGCCTTTTGGCAAAAACTATGATGATAGAGCTGGAATGCAGATGGTCTTCTGCTGAAAGGAACAACCTCAGAAAATCAATTTAAGCCAGAATAAATTGAACACTTGAATGCACTGCTTGTGATAACTGACACATCATTTTGGGACTTGTTATTTTACACCTTCAAAGTGCATTAAAGGTGTGAGCGTTGACGTGTCAATGGCACTGACCTGTATCTTATGTATTGCTTTTACACCACCATCATTAATTAAACCTGTTTTATAAATTCTCTTCTTTATCCTACAGGTTCAGGTAGTTTCACAGGCCACATCACCTTTAATGTGCATTTTATTTTCTATTTGAGGAGACGTCTGACTGGAACAGCTGTGTTTTGGAACTCCACCAACCACTCCTGTACATACTGTATAAATTAAACCTACAGGCATCAATAAAAATCTCTGAAATTAAACAGCTGCTATTTGCTTAATGCAGCAGAGTTATTTTTCTGGTTTTGTACACAACAAAAAACATCATGCTGTCTAAATATTTAGTGTGATTGTAAATATGGACAATAAGTGATGCCTGACTTCCTTTCTGAGTGTACTTCCACTGTGTGTAGTTCACTAAAATGGTTCACTGGGCCATGATACAGACCGCACAGAGACTCCACAAAAGGTGGATTATGTCATTGGTTTCTGTGACAGAAAATTACTTGATTCCACTGACTTCCAATCAAACATGTTCGACAAAGCAACTTTCTCAGGCTGTAATGTACAACACACGGACAATTGTCCTGGAGTGCTCATTTAGGTTTCACAAAACTCCAGTTCCACTTACATCCATGACTTCAAAGCGTCTATTCATGCAAATCCTATAGCCAACCCCCGATCAGAAAAAAAGTGTCATACAAATTTCCCTCAGATGCTGCATTGTGGGTCAGTGTAAGCGAAATTCTTAACATATTTCAAAGGAGTCTGTTCTCTCTTAGGATGTCTCCTTCTGTCGCTCTATCACTTTTCATCCTTTTTTCATGGGTTTAATCCTGAACGCTGGAATTAAAGAGGCTTCAAAGAGCTGAAGAGAGGCATATGTCTAGTGGGGGTGACACAGGTGGAATGAGGCCCATTTCTCCCCAGACCAGCCCACCTCTCTTTTCTCGACATAGCTCTAAGCTGCTGTGAGCAAACATGGCAACTGGGTATACCATCCACCACGTGGCCATTCTGAATAAATAAAAAGCTGCTAAATTTAGAGCCTGTGTGCTGCATCAGCCTGCAGCTAATGAAGCCTCCAATGGTTTGGGATAAATAATAACAAAATGCATCATGTGCTAATGAGGTTGGCATATCTAAAAAAATGTGATCTGGTGACTGACACAACTGCTGACATCAAACCATTTGATTGTCAGCAGTGAACTGACCTCAGATGAAAAAAATCTCATGGTGTGGCATAGGTTTTCAATTTATAGTTACAGTAACAAGAAAAATAGCTTTTTCCTGGAGAGGTTTAGAATCAAATCTTTAACTGAACAGAATCCTGAATCATTATTGCCACTGACAGAAGCTGTAGCTTTTAACAGTGCAGCTTCCCTCACTGGGGACTGACAGCTCTACTGTCAGCTCAGCTGCGTTACACAGTATGTTACTTCCTTGTTAAAAGCTTATTAATAGACAATGAAAACGGCAGAAACAATAATGATGTGATAACTCAGTTATAACTTGCAAACACATGAGGTGCTGCACAGTGAGATATTAAACTGCATAGACTTTTATCAATTATTTGTGCATTGGATTCAGTTTCCCAGATTTTGTTCTTATGTTCTAATATACTATATCTCACTGTCGTGACATTGAGACATTGAGCTTCATGGTAGAACCACTTGTACAGATTAAGTAGTACATGCACGGCATTTAAAAGCACTTTCTCATATTCAAAATGTTCTCTTAGGTACCAAGAAACATGAACAGTCATTCAGTGCAAAATTACTGGTCCTCATGTCATCATCATCATCATCATCATCATCATCATCATCATCATCTGGGTTTTCACTTTACTGGAAACCATTTTTCTCCCTTTTTGTAATTTGCATATCTTGGCATAACAATGTAGTTCATTCACATAGACTGCAGTTGAGCTATTGCCATTCTATAGGTTGATTTTTTTCTCATGTAGTATAGATGAGTATCTACCTCAATGTCAAAGCACACTTTCTATGTTTTTGATAACACATCGTTGCCAGATATATTCACATTTATGCACAGTTCCAGGTTTTAGATTTTTTCCACTACTGATGCTATTGATGTTTTGTCTTTGACTAATTTTTTCTGACAGCAGGAAACACAGGTTGAAAATTCTACTCCTGGTTGACGATTTTGTCAATAAAACCTACTCACATATGGAACATTTCATATCAGTTGAGGCCTTGGATTATGCTAATGATAAAATATCATGAAAGTGCACATGCGGCATTCAAAAATATCATTTTTAGTCCAGACTCAAACAGTACACATGCAGGCCTAGTTTTAAGCTACTCAATAGAACGCAATAGCTTAAACCAGCAACTAAACTGAAGATATGAAAATCAGGGCAGAACACTGTGGTGTTATCAGTGTTGATGTGATAGCGGGCTTAGCTTAGAAAAAAAATGAACAAACTGAATAGTTATGATCCAAGGATTCATTATGTCTTTGCTTGGAGGGAAAATAAACACCACGAGAAAAACTGTTGAGAAACTACATGCAGAGACTTGAAAGTAGCACATGAAGGTGTGTCTCTTTGTTGGCTTGCAGCTAATAACACACATGCACACACTCCTTTTGTTGACAACTACAGCACCATCTCCTTCACCCACCCTCCACAAGTTAGGACATGTCTGGATAGAAAAAAAACATCTCTCAGCAGAAGAAAATGAACAATAATTGAAAAAATGGCAGGTGCGCACACAAACACACACACACACACACACACACACAGATTCGTAGGCTTAGCCACTCATATCCCTGCACCAATACGTGCAATGGCACAGCGTGAAGTGCTGACAAGGTAATCCCACTCTGACCACACAGAGACACTCTTCTTTTCAAACTGCCATGCCGTGTTTCTTTGACACAGGGGCAGTTAAAACCAGCACGGCAGTCCGCTTGTCCTCAGCCTATCCTCTTGCCACACAATACTCCCAATTTTCTAGGACAACACCTGCCAAGAGGAAGTGTGAGATCGTGCCTGCGAGGTCGCAAAAGATCAGGAAAATGAGAGGGGAAGATGAGAAGGTTGTGAAATGTGTTTGCGTTATGATTAGATCACACCCACAAACACTTCTGCAACTGCTGACACAGCAAGTTTTGAACCGACATAACGGCTTCTCACTCACTCATTAAAACAGATACAGAAAAAATCTGATATCATAAATAAATTAAAAAAAAAAAAAAAAAAAAACAGACACCCTATTCCAAAAACATAATAGAATATCACCCCATACTGTGATCCTCCATATTCAGCACTTTCTTTATCGGAGAGCTGACTTTGACAGATGCCAGGGAATGACACTGATGTGGGGGTTTCTTCACTTTGAAGACATATTCAGTGCTCAACACTGATAAAAGTGAACTCATTAAATTACTCATATGTCCCCAGAGGCCTCAAGGCTGGGTGGAGTGGGGGGAGAAGAAGGGAGATAGGGGTTAATGCTCTAAAGTAAATCTTCCTATGCTTCTTGCAGTGTGTAGGGTGCTGAAAAGGCCTGATAATTCTATACAAGGCAACATAACAACATGGGTTAGGAGCCATACAAGAAGCCAGAAACAAGGGCTTGATCCCTGTCTTTAATTTTCCTGAAGGAAGGATAGAACAAGCAGCATAGTTAGAGAAGTGGGGGAGGTTGAAGAACTCTTTCTCTGGACAGCTTCCTTTTTTTTTTTCTTTTTTTTTTTTTTTTAAATCGTCTCATCGTTACAGTGAAACTGTTTTACAAGTTGCAATGGGAGGCATGTGTGATGACAGCAGTCCAGTTTTCATATGAGCAATTACCTTGCCATCAGGGTTGGCAGTTCATTCATTTCAATTTGACTGACTGGGAGAACCATGCTCACCAAAGCAGCCAGCCCAGCCATTGTATTTAGGGCACCAGGCACAGGTGGGGGATTGATGGGCCTGCTCCATTTCAGTAGAATCCAGTGGCTCTGGCCTAAAAATGCTAACACCTTTAAAGTTGGCCCATGACCCAAGGACTGTGTGAATCGCTCTCCTATAAGACAGTGTGTGTCCCAATTCTCACACCTGTATGGCTACATGCGTCTATCCTCTTGTGTGTGTTAGTCTATAGTGACGTATGGCCACAAGTCAGAGGGTGCGAGTGCAACCAGCGCACACACAACCCATCCTTTTAGGCACAGCACGTTTCCTCATTAGGACTGATAGGCTGTTTGTGTGTCTGTTTACCGCTCCGTCACCATTTTCAAGTCTCCTGCTATCTCTCCACTGCCAGCTGGACACTTGAGCAGTGAGAGCACAAAACCACAAACACACACACACACACACAAAGTACTTGAGCAGAGCAAACATAAAGCATATGTGCAGAGCCACGCAAACACACTCAAAACTAGACTTTTCTGCTTCATACCTTCCTCATCTGCCAACATCTATCTATCTCTCTCTCTCTCTCGCTCTCGCTCTCGCTCTCGCTCTCGCTCTCGCTCTCGCTCTCGCTCTCGCTCTCGCTCTCTCTCGCTCTCTCTCTCTCTCTCTCTGCAACAGCAGCGTGGGCTAATCTCCCAGTGCTAACTGGCCTTCCCCACCCCCAGCTGGATGTTGCAGCTCTCCAGCAGGACAGAGTGGCTGTTTGCAGTGTGGACACAGCTGGCGGATGCGGGGAACCTGATTAAATGTCCTGGCCTGCCAGAGAAGTGCTACTTTCAGGAGCCAATGGCTCCTCCAATGTCGCTGCAACAGTTGTAGGGGCAGGCATCCGTACACAAACTTATTAGTTTGACTCACTCACAAATATGCTGAGATCCAACACTTTAAATGCGTATGAAAGACGCTGCTACAAGTACAGATGCATTAGTCTATAAATAAGTGCCCACTACAAGTTTCCAGAAACCAAAATGAGGTTTTGTCTGAGTTCTCACTTACTCACTTTACAATAAAATTTCACATTTAAGAAGTAGAAATTCTATTTTTTTGATGGATCAGTGACTCAAACTATTGATTGATCAGTTCAATTCAATTTATTCATATAGCAACAAATCATAATAAAAAATAATCTCAAGGTTTATTATAGAGAAACGCTCAACAAATCCCTCAAAATCCCATATGCTCTCCAAAAAACTTTCCATCCATCAACTTACTGACCTACAGTGGGTACGGAAAGTATTCAGACCCCTTTAAATTTTTCACTCTTTGTGTCATTGCAGCCATTTGCCAAAATCAAAAAAGTTCATTTTATTTCTCATTAATGTACACTCAGCACCCCATCTTGACAGGAAAAAACAGAAACGTAGAAATTTTTGCAAATTTATTAAAAAAGAAAAACTGAAATATCACATGGTCATAAGTATTCAGACCCTGTGCTCAGTATTGAGTAGAAGCACCCTTTTGAGCTAGTACAGCCATGAGTCTTCTTGAGAATGATGGAACAAGTTTTTCACACCTGGATTTGGGGATCCTCTGCCATTCTTCCTTGCAGATCCTCTCCAGTTCTGTCAGGCTGGATGGTGAACGTTGGTGGACAGCCATTTTCAGGTCTCTCCAGAGATGCTCAATTGGGTTTAGGTCAGGGCTCTGGCTGGGCCAGTCAAGAAGGGTCACAGAGTTGTTCCGAAGCCACTCCTTTGTTATTTTAGCTGTGTGCTTAGGGTCATTGTCCTGTTGAAAGGTGAACCTTCGGCCCAGTCTGAGGTCCTGAGCACTCTGGAAGAGGTTTTCTTCCAGGATATCTCTGTACTTGGCCACATTCATCTTTCCTTCAATTGCAACCAGTCGTCCTGTCCCTGCAGCTGAAAAACACCCCCACAACATGATGATCCCACCACCATGTTTCACTGTAGGGATTGTATTGGGCAGGTGATGAGCAGTGCCTGGTTTTCTCCACACATACCGCTTAGAATTAACACCAAAAAGTTCAATCTTTGTCTCATCAGACCAGAGAATCTTATTTCTCATAGTCTGGGAGTCCTTCATGTGTTTTTTGGCAAACTCTATGCGGGCTTTCATGTGTCTTGCACTGAGGAGAGGCTTCCGTCGGGCCACTCTGCCATAAAGCCCCGACTGGTGGAGGGCTGCAGTGATAGTTGACTTTGTGGAACTTTCTTCCATCCCCCTACTGCATCTCTGGAGCTCAGCCACAGTGATCTTTGGGTTCTTCTTTACCTCTCTCACCAAGGCTCTTCTCCCATGATTGCTCAGTTTGGCTGGACGGCCAGGTCTAGGAAGAGTTCTGGTCGTCTCAAACTTTTTCCATTTGAGGATTATGGAGGCCACTGTGCTCTTAGGAACCTTGAGTGCTGCAGAAATTCTTTTGTAACCTTGGCCAGATCTGTGCCTTGCCACAATTCTGTCTCTGAGCTCCTTGGGCAGTTCCTTCGAGCTCATGATTCTCATTTGCTCTGACATGCACTGTGAGCTGTAAGGTCTTATATAGACAGGTGTGTGCCTTTCCTAATCAAGTCCAATCAGTTTAATTAAACACAGCTGGACTCCAATGAAGGAGCAGAACCATCTCAAGGAGGATCAGAAGAAATGGACAGCATGTGAGTTAAATATGAGTGTCACTGCAAAGGGTCTGAATACTTATGACCATGTGATATTTCAGTTTTTCTTTTTTAATAAATTTGCAAAAATTTCTACATTTCTGTATTTTTCTGTCAAGATGGGGTGCTGAGTGTACATTAATGAGAAATAAAATGAACTTTTTTGATTTAGGCAAATGGCTGCAATGACACAAAGAGTGAAAAATTTAAAGGGGTCTGAATACTTTCCGTACCCACTGTATATATTTATCATTCCAGGAATTCCGACACTTCTTATTTCTTTGTGAGGAAATTTCACTGGCCTTGTTAAGAGTTCAAGCACCTTTTTAAGAACAAGCAGTGATTCAATGTCTTGCTCATGGACTCCTCGACATGCTGGGTGCTGAGATTTAAATCCCTGCTTCCTCTGGCTGGAAGGAAGCTTCTGTAAGCTGTACGCCACCCTGAGGCAACTCCTTGCCCCCAGCATACAGTCATCCTCCACTTACATACAGAACACACTCGCATTCCAACACACATGCACCTACAATTAAGAAGTCAGGCAGGCAGACTGACTGCTGGGAAGGAATCCATTACACACCTTATTGGTTATAATGATTTCACTTCACCAGCATAAACATCAATGAGCCATGAAGGTATCTTGTAATGTGGTTTAGTCTCAGTACCCAGCTTTCATTTGGTTTCAAGGGGAATACTGATCTTATGGTGACTGATTGCATGCCTGCTCTCTTATAGGAATTCACCTTAACAGTGGACAAGGAGATGTAAACAGTGTGTTTTAAAGGAGCTTTGGTCTTAAAGAAATAGGTCAACATTTTGGGAAATATGTGTATTTGCTTTCTTTCTAAGAGCGAGATAAGAAGAGTGATATCAATTTTATGTACGAGCACAAAATACAAAGGCGGAATCAAGATATGTTTAATCTAATTTAACACTTCAAGCAGAGCTTGTGTCAAATGTAAAAATATACTGTTACCAAGTCCTCTCAAATTTATCTTTCTTGCATAATTATTTCAGAACTGTAAATGAAAAACAAAGTTAATTTTCTTATCCAGTTTAAATTTTATTACCCATCTGTACTTCTGGCTGGGCTGTACTTGGCTGTAGCATAAGCTGCCAGAAAAATAACTGAAATCAGGTTATAGTCTCCATTCAAAGTGCCAAATTAGATAACCCTACTGTACATGCCTTAAACAAACAAGATACAACATGTTACTTAAAGAGCCTTAGCTACAGGTGTTGCTAGATGTGTTATTTACTTTGGATGGAGCCAGAATTAGCACCCAGATTTGTGATTGTTATCAAATTTCTAATATAATTCTTGGAAAGAAGCAGATCCTCAACAAATGTTGTTATATAGTACAAGCCGTAAGAGAGTAAATCTCTCTGGTTCTCTCCAGACTTGTGAGCTGAATAAGCAAAGGGAATAACCTCTGGAAAGAAGGCAGGAGAGATGGGAGATGATCGAGCGACAGAGAGACAGGAACAGAGGGAGGGCAATCGCACACACAGTGCTGACTGTCTCTCAATAGCTTCTTTGTACAAGCTGGCAGGTGCCTGTCACTTGTCAGGATGAGTCAAAATGTGTGAATTGTGATGGAGCATCCTGATGGTGTGTCTATAAACACTGACTGAGGCCCAGAAAGATTCCAGCTTTTAGTAATTACTAACAGCAATCAGGTAATGGCCCAAAGATTAGTCAGCTCACCTCAGCATATGGAGAAAAGGTCACATTTGGAGCTTAAAAGGTAATTGCTAAATGAGCTGCAAAAAATACCTCATAAAATTAAACAGCTTCCAGCTAGAAGGCGTATTTTCCGCTGGTCATGCAGAAGGAAATAGACTGGGCTACTTTTTAATTAGTTGGATGATGAGAACTAATCACAGAAAGGGTAGAGTCTAATAAAATGTATGTATGCCTCAACACAAAACCTCATCTCATAACACAAGAGCCTTCTAACATTCTCCATCTCTCATATATATTAATGAAATTACACATTCGCTAGGACAACCCTCCACAACTTCTCTTCTGGGTCAAACCAAATATTCTCGATGTTTTCAAAAAAAAAAAAAAAAACACGCCACGACACTCATCCTTTCATCCGCTGACCCTTACAATCTTCATCCATCATCTATCAGCGTTGCTGCAGCCAGAGGGGAGAAAGCTGCTAAGCAGGGCCTGACTAATGGCTAAACAAACACCATTATCAGGCCTCAGTGGCCGAACGCTGAGCTACAGAAGCCCCAGAGCAGCTGAGGCTCTTTAATACTTAATCCCTGCTGCCCTACTCTGCCAGCGGCTGCTCTAAACTAAGCTAGGATGGGTGGCACCCAAAGTCCACTAATGAGCGAATAAGCACAAAAACAAGAGGGAGGAGGAGATTTCAGGTAAAGAGGAGCTTCACACAAACATGTATGCATGTGCTGAATCATTTCCTGTGAAAAGAGTCAAGAATAGACTGTATTGAGAGGGGGTAGAGAGAAGTGTGGCCCACTCGTCTTGGCCAATTCCCTCTCTAAAAAAGGCTCAGGGAGAAGTTAATGAGCCTGTTACAGCCCCACAGTTCCCCTGATAAGGCTGCTGATTACACCACATGTTCGGGCAAGAGGATTGTGTGTGTATGTGTGTGTGTGTATGCAAGCACATTTGTATGTGTGTGTCACCTGACCCAAAGCGGTCATCTGCTAATCGTATGTTCACAAGTCAGGAACGCACATTTTCTGATAAACACACTTTCACACACACCAATCACTGCTGAAGCGCAATTTATCCCTCTCACAGAGACTCACTCGCCTACATACACCAATGAAATCACACACGTGATCACATTTCTCACACACACATACACACACACTCAATCAAGTGTGACTGAGTGAGCAAGCCACTCAATGAGAGTGGGTGATTAGGCCCTCGGAGACTAGGCCTGACCTTTCCCTCCACATCAAGTCCTCCATGCACATGTGTGTTTTTATGAGTCAGTGGGTGTAAGCTCTTGGGCCTGCACCACTTCACATCAAATGTCACTGACTTAAATGAGATGGCCAGACAGACATGATGGAGGAGAGGGAAGGAGAGGAAGGACTAGACACAGAAAAGGAAAGATGATGAGAGGAAGGAGGAAGATCCTTACAGGAGACTGCAAGAAAAGCAAAAGAAGGAAATAGCTTAAATAGCAAAAGATATGAAAGCAAGAGAACACTGTCACCAATCAATCTTCTGTCTTGGTTCTATCCCATTCTGCATGAGAAACAGCAAAGTTGAGGTATTTTTAAATTCCTTGTTGGTTGTGGGAATTCAGTAAAGGCCCTTGTGGGCAGACAAACCTCCCCCCCTGACTCTCAGGATGGTTGAGTCTGCACTTCCATGTTCTCAGAGCTCAGATGGACAGAAAGGCAGATAGTCTGAGTCAGGCCTCTGGGGAGCAGGCAAGTAGGGGGCAACTCAGATTTTGTTTTTGGGTTAGATGCACTACTAACTGCTGTGGGCAGACTTAGAAGCTAAATCTACCCATAGTTTCTTTTAAAATTATGTTTAGGGGATAATTGTAGTTTGTTATTATTACTGGTGTATCATTAGTGCTGCTAAAAATAGCAAACTTTTATTTTTTTAAGCTAAAATACCAAAAAAAGCAAATATTTATTTATCCTTCTATGATTTATAAAACTGAATATCTCTGAAATTTGCACTATTGGTCAGACAAAATAAGCAATCTAAAGGCGTCACATTGGGCTTTGGGGAACTGCAGTTGAGATTTTTCATTGGTTTCTGCCATTCTGAGGATGAAACAGTTTATCAAGAAAAGTATTGGCAGTTTAATCGAAGAATCAGCAGCACCAAACATCACTAAAAAGAAGTTCATAGAAGCAAGAAATAAGTCAGAAAATCTGTTAAACCCCAAGTTATCCAAACTTCGTTGGAGGAGAAAAATAGTAAAATTATGACCCAATCTATTTCTTGTAAATACACTTCATGGTTCATAGACAAACTTACTGGTTCAGTGTTTGGTTGACAGTTGTGCACACAGTATTCCTTTGTACCGGGGGATTATTGCTTACACCACAGGTTTAACCATTTGTAGTTTTACCACTATAAAGTATTTTAAATAGCTGCTGGCCTGCTAACAACCTGTCTTACTCTCTGACTGCATGTATTTTGCCCCTCATTTACTTTGTACTCATGTACTTTGTACTGATGTCGCCATCTTCCTAGGTCTCACCAGTTAATTTGGCAAATACAGTGATGTCATATCTAACAAAAATAATGACCATGAAAATGAGACTTAAGTTGTGACAAACTGGAAATATCATTTAATAGCAGGTTAAGTTATGTGATGCTGGTGGGACAAGCTCCCATCTGTCTTGTCTCACCCCTTTCGTCGTCTTTCTCCTCCTGTCATCACCGTAGATCTCAAAGGAGATAGCAAACCTCTGACGGGCCGGAGGACATGTGGCGCGACGCCCAGGTTAATTAAGTTTGAAATCGTGGAGATGATCAGTGGTGCTGCCACTCAGACTGCCAGCCTCCCTCCCCTCCACCACTGTGTCCCTGCTACTACCTAGTATTCAGTCTGTCTGACAAGCAGAGAGGTGTTTATATGTGCAAGTATAAGAAAAAGAATGTGCTATTTTGTGTTTTATCTAGTCCTCATCTGAACCCATGGTCTAAGGACAGGAGGTGTCATATGCTCTACAGACTGTAAAAACCTTTTCAGGTACATTTTTTATTTGTAATTTTGGACTATACTTGTAACAGCTTGACTGGAAAATTAATGATTTTTATTTTACATTAACTGCCCAAGTCAAGTTAAAAAGGGCAAAACATGTCCTTGTTACAGCTTCTTAAATATGAAGTACTGTAGTGTTTAGTAGTTTTGTGCTAGTAAAACAAAGCAAACAATCTGAATAGATCATTTCAATCTGATTTTTCAAAAGTAATTAATAGTAACTAATAAGTTAATCAATAAAACAATCAAGAGATTAACTATTAATAAAAAAGGTTGCAGCCCTAGTGGGTTTGCAAACACACAATACCTTTTTACGCGCACGCACACGCACGCTCACACACACGCACGCACACACACACACACACACACACACACACACACACACACACACACACACACGCACGCACACACGCACGCACACACACGGGTCAGAATGAACTTGTCAGAAAATAGAAAGCAAAAAGAAATCACAAAGTGTCTCCAAATCCTGTTCAAACTACAGCCTTGTTGCAACCATGATTGCTCTGTTTCCCAGGAGGCTGCTGTAAAGGGCTGGAGCTGTAGTGATTGTTGGATGTCTATTGGCATGAACTGCACATAGAGCGTGCACATCAACCCCACCTCCACTCCCTCACCACCACCTGTAATCCAGAGAAAAATGGACTCTACATATAAAAAAATGGACTCTATTAGTGAGGAGCTTAAAAGGCTGGAGCCATTTGACATAGTCACCCACATAAACACACAATACACACATTAAAGGTACCTGTACTACACTTCAGACGCCTTAAGGATATTATTCCCCTGGCTCAGTATCAAACACTTTTACACTGACTAACTGCAAGTGAGGTACAATGATAGAAGTCTGCCAAAGTACTGCACTTACTTAAGTGTTTCCCCTTCATGTTACTTTATATTACTACTCGATTACATTTCAGAAAGAAATACTTCTACTCCACACTATCTGACAGTTTCCTTTATACAAAGCACACCATCTGCTACAATTAGTTCCATTTACATTGCATTTACGTTATTTTAACTTTTACTTTATAAAAAAATCTGGATCCATGTTCTACAACTGGTGAGATATGATATGATGCATATCTTCACATGCATTTTGGACCTGATGAATGTCTATAATTACATTTTGTTTTTGATCTACTTTTTGATTAATTGCTTAGTCCTTGTGTGATCACCATTTCTAATCAAATGCAGACACACAAAGGTCAGAGGGAATTAGCCCCCCTCTGCCTAAAAATAAGCTGCTTTAATCAAGTTGCAGATGGCCTGATAAGCAGCAGGGTGGCATTATGGGCCAGTGTAGCTGAGGCGTGTCAGCAATGGCATCTGCGCCTCATCTCTAAAGGTGTCACTGTGTCTTTCATGTCAGGTGAGTGTGCTGACATTCTGTCATTATCAGACTTCAGATTCAGTGAGTTGGAGGGGGCCAAACATCAAAGTCCAGGTTTATGTTGGCAGGGGGCTTACACAGACGCACACAACAACACGCTGCTGAAAAAAAAGAGGTGGACAATCTTGCACACGCGTGCACCAGCCATGACTAGTGACACGCGTGTGTGTGAGATAGTGCTGATGTCTGCCAGTGAAGCCTACATTTCAGTCTCTTTATCTTCTGAGCCTCCTCCTGATAATTACAGCCGTCCCTTCTCTAGGACTCGGTCACACCAAAGCCGGCAGTCTGCGCAGCTCGAGCCAGAGGAATTATCGCCCAGGCCATCGCAACACGGAGCATGCCAAGGTCAGGCCCTGTGTTCAATTTCACTTTTGATTCCAGTCCACCTTTCTTTCTCCTTTACCACTTATCCAATCCCCCCCCGCCCGCCCCACCCACACTGTCACTGTTGAATTTCACTCCAGGGCCAACCTCTATTTCCAGGACAACCAGTGCCTTGACACTCATTCATTTCCAATCCTGAGAGTGGTCGCTGAATAGAAATTGACGATTCAATTTCTGGAATGAAACTTAAGAGTCTTTTTGGAATTGACTCTACCCTCCTGCCTGCATGCCGGTTCTGCCACCCCCTTGTCCCCCACCACTCACTATCTCCGTCCTGGTCTGCTGAGTACAGCCAATTTCTCTGCTTGTATGGAGACGTGGGCGAGATGGCTACCGCAAAGCGCAGCTTAAACGCCCTGCAGCTCCCACCGACTTCCCTCACACACTATTTCTCCATGCCTGCTCTGTCTCATTACTAAACCGCCGTCAAACAAGCAAACACTTAAAACCAAAGGGTTTATTCTCAGCATTGCTCCCAGCTGGATGTTGGGTGGCAATTTAAAAATGATCTATGCAAATGCAATTTCGCTGTGTGTCATCCAACACAGCCAATTAATGAGTGAGCTTCTCCAACCCAACTATAAATTAACAAGGCTAGATATAATAGCTAGATTAATGTGTTTTTCTGGCACTTGCCTAATTGCTAGAAGACTCCAATGGGGCTAGTGTAAGCCGCCTCATTTCTACATGTGATAGAGTGAGTTAAGACAATGAGGGATAAATGTCTGCATCAACTATTTATCATTTATATGAAGTTTGTTGTCTATGCTATTGGTTTTAGCAAAGGGGAATGTATGAGGAACGTCATGGTGAAAGATATTTGTCCTCAGAGAGCTTGTATTTACTTCAGCAGAAATGACTACGATCAGTGGTTAGATTGAGTTTGGTCTGAAGGATGGCATTAGCTTCAGTCAGACTTAGGAATTTATTGATGGAAAACAAATCCATAAGTGGTCAGAGGGGCATATGTGCATGGATGGCCTATCTGGTAATGAGAAATGAGAGCTCAAATCAGAGAGAAAATGTGGACGACTGATAGAAAAGACTGGCGTAAGAGGTAAGAGATCCAGAGAGGATGAGTAACCGTCTGTCTTAGCCAGAGGAAAGAAAAAAAAGAGTGTGAGAGTGAGAAAGACAACAAACAAGCTCCAGGATCCAAAACAGCACATCACCAACAAGGAGGCCTTTTGTTTTGCCCCTCTCAACCAATTGTTCTCTTCGCCAAGGGTGAGAACACTAATCCTCTGTGGAAAGGGGAGTTGGGAGGATTTACTCTAAGTATCCTTATTAGTGGAATTCACTGATATTGGGGGTGGGGAAGTGTAAGGGGAGAAGGTAGAGGGCAGAATGAACAACGAGAAAGAGTAGAGCAGCAGGAGGGGTGAAGTGTATTCTGAATACACTGTAGGTGCCATATGAATCTTTAATACAGGGCTTAATGGTGAGGGAGGGAGGGAGGAAGGGAGGAGTACAGAATATAAAGAGAGTGAGGGAAAAGGAGTAGGAATCTCCAAGGAGGTTACTGAGCCCCCCATATCACAACACTACTGATAAGTGCCAGCCTCTAAGGATCAAACCTAATTCTCCACAGCTCTATTGCCACCACAGAGTCCCTTTCAGAGGCAGAAGATGGTGGCAAAGGACAGACTTGCCTTTGTCTTCAAAAACAAACAGAGATAGGCCTAATGTTCAGATAAAAATGGATAAAGGATCTTTCCAGGTGATAAATTTCTTAATTGCTTTTGTTAAACACATACCCTGCTGGAAGCTTTTCCATGGTACATCGTTTTAATTACACGCACAAGGGCCTAATTAGTTGTATCTGTTGTACCAGAGGCTAACGTGCACCCAATTAGACCCAAATCAAAAAGGGGGGTACAGTCAGACAGGGAAAATGTGAGGTACAGTATTCACCAAATAACAGATGAAAGTAAAAAAACAGCACTTAACTTCCAAAGTTGCTGATGTCGATCACCCCTGTTATCTTAAAACTAATTAAATAAGTTTTCTTGTGTGAGTGCTCAAGCAGGTGACTGCCTTGTCAGTTTCTCCATCTCTTTGTCTCACGCGCTGATGATAACAGCTAAAATGGAAAAAGTGTGATGACAATTACTAAACAACACAGTGCACAATTGTGGCATTCAAGCAACAGTTTATGGATTATTACTGGAAAAGTACAGCCTTCAGAGTCAGACACACCAGCTGGTTCCCATAAAGAACGATAAAAGTAGAGAAAGTGCAATGCAGCGATCATACCACAAATACATCTTTTTCCTGTAAAGCAAGGACGATATTCAGCGATGTTCTAATGGAAATGTCTTGTGAATGCTGCTCTTGTACTATGATAGCTAATTGTTAAACTATCCCTCAAGGGAGGTAAGATATAGCCTAGCAGGAACCATCTGACACTTGAGCTTAGAACTAAAATTATTCAAGAAACACAAGAGCTACAAATGATTTCCCTAATGATACGAAAAACAACACGGGTAAAGCCGTAAAAGCAGATCGACCACTTTGGAAATACAACCACATCAAAGCCTTCTGCACACCCCCAAAACAACACCTCCATCCCACTGCGGTGGGGGAACTGAACTGGGAAACATCCATATCTATAGTAGTTTTTCTCCACAAACTTCCCTTATGCGAATTTATTCGCACTGAGAGAACACATAATGGTCTCCTGGGGCAGCACTATAACTGAGTCGTAGGGAGATGGCATTTCAGAGCATGTAGTGTTTCATCTCTGCATGTTCCCCTGTTAGCTGTTAACAACCTAGTAGGTCCCCAGTACGCTACAATCATTCCCATCAGTCAATGGTAAGCAACTACAGTGCATCACAGAATTAGCTGTGGCTAAAACAAGCCCTGTAGTGTTTTTCTCAAGGTGTCATTACAGCCTGAAAGCCTACCAGAATACCGGAATAGCAGGCTTTCCATATGCTTTTATCAGGAACAGAGAGAGATGATGTGTCTCAACTCTTGGGCCTTGTTTGTTCAAGCAGGGTGAAGTATGTGCTTTCAATAAGAGGTACATATAAGTAGTTGCACTGTACAGAAGAACATGTGGGTGTGCAAAGGAGGTAATGCTAATAATAAGTGGCATCTGGTGGAGCTGGTCCATTTCCTTGATTGGTTCTATTCTACCTCTGCTGGAGACATGCTGGGCTTATGGCCTGGCAATCCACATCCTGAATAGTGCCTGACAAGTCACATCTGAGTGGTGAGAGAAATGAGATGGGGGTTGTAACTACTGATTGTTGCCATGGCAATAGCAGACTAAGGTTCAGGAGGTGGGATCGCTTGGCGTGCAGCTCTTGATAGCTGGGTGAGGCCACACGTGTGAGATATTCCCAAGGTTTATAATCACTGTTAGTCGGCAGCTCAAGTGGCCTCTGCACACATACATTTATGTGTGAGTATTTGTGTGCATATGTGTTCCAATCTTCCAGGGAAACTCATCTGGCCTAAGCTTCCAACTGGCAGCGAAATCCTAAAATCCTACCTACCAGCTTACTCATGAGTGACAATCTTCTCTCACTCGTACCTTGTGGGTTCTTACTTTTAGAAGAAAGTGGAAAAAAAAACATAAGAGGAGGAGAATGTGTGATTCTAACAAGAGATAATCTATGTTGAGAAAATAAAAACAGGCTGCAAAATAACCTGATGCTTATTTTCCAATCAATAACTAGTATGTACACCAACAGCAGCTCTCAGTTATGCAACCATGCATTCAGGATTAAATCAATGCCAACCTGCTTTAAAAAAATCCTCATCATTTCGCTGTGGCATGCCCATCGAGTTGCTCCACTCATCAACTTACACACTGAATTTTCATTAGGAGGCACTTAATAGAGACAGGCACGTTTAGAGTTTCTCTCTGGGTGGGTGGGTTGTGTCGATTAGGCCGAATTAATCTCTATCACAATAAATAACATTGATTACAAATGCCAAATGCTAAGGGAAGGGAGTTAATTGTAAAGTGCAAAGGAGGATGGCCTTGATATATGACAAGAGAACTGAAAATGAATACAGGGAGACTGGTAGAGTATGCATGTACGACAGGGTGTGAGGGAGACAGTACAAGAGATTGAGAGTATATACATGTGTGTATTGGGGGTGGGCAGAAACTAGACAGGGTAACCACAGTCATTCCTTTAGGAATATCAGATTCTCGGTGAATCAGAGTGTCATACCACTTAAAGACACACTGGGCTTTCCTGGCAGGACACATGCAAGTGTGTCTTTAACATACAGGGTGAAACAAGCACTGGCTCATGTTTCCTTCACTGAGAGGAACACTAAGAAAACAATTCAAACAGTAATGACACTGCTGCCGAAAATAATCTCTGCTGCACACATTGGGTGAAGAAATGTTGTCTCGATTGAGACGGTTCACCCATGGGTCACACTAGTATAGATGAATTGTTTTCAGCTGAGCTGCTACAATAACTTCTTGAGTGGGGAAAGTACCAGAATTATGCTCCCACTATGCACAAATGATATGTTTACTTTTACTTCTCTCTATAAATAGAGAAAAAAAAAAAACACCTATTTCAGTGCACCCCATTCTCATCAAATTTATTTTTTTTATACTAAAGAGAAACAGAATATTGGGCTTTTTTATAAATATATTTATATCATGGTTTTCAATTGGCAGTGGTTCTGTACAAGTGGTGAGAAACCACTATGTTCTCAAGGTCAATGACCTTGCAAAGCTTAATAGATCTCTTCAGTGTTTGCTGCCTTGGTATGCTGTCTGGATTTGTTTACAATGCAGCATGCTCAACATCACAAATCAGGGATTGCATGGCTGTTGTCAGGGATTACCAGTCTGGTCGTTGGCTTTTTCATTAAATTGCTGTATCGAAAAACAAAACAACAACAAAAAAAAAAAAAAAAAACACCCATCAACATCTTGGCAGAGAACATTTGCAGGACACACATTTATCATTATGAAAAAGTTGTTTTTTTGTTTTTTTTAAAAATATATCTATAATGATGTGCTTCCTCATGAATAAATAAATGATCTGACAGACTCCTCTGGGACAGAGACATATGAGCTTTTGTATTTCCGAGATGAGAGTCATTCTGACACTGTGGAGGAAAGCAAACAAATGACAGAAAAGCTTACAACCAGGCTGGACATCACAGCTTTTTTTCTGTGAAGCTGTAATATGTTTAATATATAAGCTCTTTATCCTATATATGGCTGCAACGTGATTTTGTTTGACACTGTAGAGAGTGGAATCCTCTTATTTTCGTCTTTATGAGGTCAGCAGTGGAAATGGACAGAGTTCAGACAGATGGGGACCGAGGAAATGAGGCAGGGAAAAGAGATAAAAAATATGAAAACAAGACAGGAATGGGTGACGAGACAGAAATGTGTAAAAATTTAGAAAGGAAGGAAAGATGAGAGACAATTAGAAGAAAGAAATTGGGAATAGAGGCTAAACAAGATTAAAGGGATCAGTATGTTTCAACCAAAATGCTTTCTGGATGCTTGAATGCTTGATGTCTGAAAATCCCTCCAACACCTTTCAAATTATAGAAAAAGGGGAAAACTGGACATTTGCTCCGACTATTTCTGCAGTTGTCCCAAAGAGACAATCCAACATTCATATCCATTTTGGCAGGGACTGCGCAGACGGGAATGTATAGTGTGGTATGGCCTACGGTTGACTTATCAGTATTCTAGAGCCTCTGAAATGTATGTGGAATTTAGAAAAATGTATCTGAAGATTTTTAGAGATTACAAAGCATTGTGTCTGATCACTCAGTGGTGAGAAGACCAGCCTCTTTGTTTTCACGTGTATTGATAATTATTGTCTCACTGTCTACACCCCACTTTTCGACCATTTGTGGTCAAAAACATTGTCAAGCATTGCATTTTCATACATACAAATCAATGCAACAGTATGAATGCATTTGAGAAAAGACTGTCTTAATATGTGGAGCAGACTTTTCAAACTGCCTGTAAATGTGGTTGTTTAGCACACCTATAAACACTGTTTCTTTCTCACATGGTCAAACATGTGAAACCAACAAGCACATTTAATATAAGTGGTCTCAAAGCCCCATGAAAATTTGGTTCCAAATGTTAGGTATTTCAACAACATTAAATAGTCATGTCTAAATAGGCAATCACTGTTAAATACGCCCTTTGACAAATTCAAAACAACCTAGATTAGTGACAGAACAGGAGATATGAGTGAGCGGTAGGAAGGATGTAAATTTGTTCTCAAATAATATAAACAGAATTGCTGGACTGTACATATAATTGACTAATTCAAAAAGTAGATTTTAGATACTACTTAAGAGTGAGAGACAAAGTAAGGAGAAAATGTTCTGCTCTATCGGCTCCTAATGTTGTTGATATACTCTTTGCATTAGGTGATTAAAAGAAATGGGAGTCCCACTTAGTTGCACCTGTTAACCAAGACATTGCGTCTTCAAGCCATGATGGACTACACTTCCTCCCCTTTTCCCGCCTGGCCTGTTAACTCTGCTGCCCCCTGAACATTGATGTGGCCACTTTTCCCTGCCCAGGCCATGGGGTCCCCTGTAAAAATGACTAGTCACCAAGTGCTGTATGAAGTGAAGCTTTGATAAAAAAGTGCCTTTTTTCCACTTCACTGCTCAGATCTGCAGGAACCAGTCTGCTCCTGATGCTCCTGCCTCAACACCCCTCAAACCTCCACCCTCCCCTGCATCTTTTCGAAATGAAGCAGGCAGGAAGGAGAGCTCCTGCTACTCTCAGGGCTGCATCCTCAGGGCAAGAACATGGCCCTGACAACTATCTCCTCCCTGCGACAAGCAATCCCTCTCTGCAGGGCTGCCCAAGGAAAAGTGTTGATGCTAACAAAATGTGTGACAGCCACTCACTTATGTTAACCGCTTGCACACACAGAAGAACAGCATCCCTCCGTTTGAGTTTGGTTTCACTTTCAATCACCCATTCGAACATCTGAACTCTGCAATCTCGAGGGGGAGAAGAAAACATTTGACAGTGAGCCAGACAACTCCCCCCACCAGGGGATTGAACTCTTTGTCCTGCAGAGACGGATGAGTGTGCATGCTGGGACAGGGGTAGAGGGGGTGTGTGATCGGTTGTGAGGAAAGATGGTTTAGCAAAAATGTGGAAATGGAAGGGCCCGAAGACAACAAGCCCATCAATATCTTGTCATGGCTGCCTGGGAGAGTTACTGCTATAGAAATGCTGAGATAACACAAGACAGACAAGCTTACTTCCTTGATTTTTAAATTCAAACTGGGAAATAACTGGGGAAAAGTTTACTTCACTTTGGGAGAGGAGCAACAAACTGTGAACTAATCACAGCTTAGGACAGGCTAAGCTAGAATAATAAGAGTAGAGTGCTTACTGTATGTTGTGTTTTTGGTGAGTTCCACAGGGCTTAGTACAGAGTCTCCTCATGTTATTCAAAAGAGCACACAAAGTCAGACATGGTCCTAAGAGGAACAAAACGTCACAAACAAATTTGAGGTCAGAAATTGGAAGGTTACACACAAGACAATTAATTCTCTCTGTTTTGGTAAGCACAGCTCAGGGAGGAGTAAATTGTTAAAACTCTACAGGGTCTTACAGATGAGAAGACATTCACCACCATGATTTCTCTTTCAGACTAATAACCTCAGACACAATGCTTAAAGAATGCTCACATGTTTATTCCATAGCGGTCTAAATTATTATCATTTAATAGGAAAATGCTGACCTCCTAGTGCAGATAGCGTAGAAGCAATTCTCTTACAGCGCAAATAAATTGTCCAGCGGACCTAAACGTGCTGTCGTCGCTATGAAAAGGGCAATGACAGCTTCCATAGACCATTCCACTTCAGCACTTTTAATGCATGTTAAGAGGAGAGGATGGGACTGGCAAATTAAAATCCATATCAATTACTTCTTGTCTCCTGTGACTCGTAAAATAGGGAGTACTGTTTTAAGGTGAAATATTAGCCATTAGCTCTACATCATCAAAAATGCATTAGGAGTTGTGCTAGGGCAACTAAAGATAGTTTGGCTGGAAGAGAGATTTATTTCCTGTAATTTTTTTGAAATCCAAACGGAGGGGAAAAGCCAAGCACTGACACAAATCCAACCAGCATCTTCAAAACAAATTCTTTTGCCTTGCAGGTGACAACACTTGATTCACCACACACACACCACATGCTTTCCCTCTGGCATCATTATATAAAATAACAACAACGAAACATCTTCAATTTTCAGAGATTCCACACAGACTCAATAAAGCTGTGTGCGTCTCTTGTATCACATCTAACATAGCATATCATGATGAGTGGGCTGCAGGGCCTCCCTCATCCACCACAGACACTATTGTTGTTGATTCTTCTCGCTGGCAGGGACAAAGTGGAGTATTACAATTTTGCATCAAGCAAGCCTGAGCTTTTTGAGAATGTTGATTACAAGGTATTGCCTTCTGCTTACGCAATCTGTGGAGACTGTAGCAAAAACACCACAGCAAAAATGCACGTCACTTGTTTTCTGATCAGCTCAAACAGATGGTAGGCCAGGTAGCAACGCATCACTCTTGTTCTATTTTTCTTAGTGTTATACCCACCATGGATTTCCTTACATAGACTTCCCAATCAATCTTTGTCATCAGTGGTGCTTTTACTTAATTTAACCACAATCTAAAAATCCTCTATTACAAGTAAACACCTTGGATTTCACATCCTACTTAAGTCGAATTACAAAAGTATTTTAATAAAACGTACTTACAATGTGAAATAACATTATTAGATTGCTGCTTTTGCATCTCTGTGTAAGCGGCACTTCACACTTGCTGCCAGACATGGAGTAAATTGTTTAGTTCAATGGTCTCCACCAGAGGGTCAACTCCCTTTAAAAGGGTTACGAGATAAATCTGATGGGTTGTGACATAATTGATTTACAGACAAAAAAAAAAAGTTGTAAATTTCTACTGAGTCAAACCATCTAAGGAGTTACGGACAAAAACCGTCTTTGCAACTACAAAATAGAAATGATAAAGTGCATGTGTGTCTAATCTGTACTAATGTTTTTAGTTGGTTTCTGCCAACTAGTGATAATTAAATCTAAATCATTTGAAACATGACCTGAAAAGCCCAACTTATCATGAATACAATTGTAGAACTGCAAGTAATTATCAGAAATTACCATTGAGAGCAAGTCTATTTAGAAAAAAATGATCCTTCTTGTAAATTATAGTGAATTGGGTGTCTGTGCTTAATGAGAAGAGTAAGACAAGTCCTTGGCAATTTAGGACACATGACAGGAGTGAAGGACCCTGCACATTTTCTAAGCCACACACATGACCGACCATGGGTTCTTTCACTATTCTAACCAATTACACTTGCATAGAAAGCACCCACCACAGTAAAGATATTCCCAGTACAATTTCTCTTGCCCCGTCTTAACACTTTCTCAAAAAGACACATTCAAGCCACCAGATGAAGAGCCTGTTTCAATGAATCTACAGTGCAGCTGCGATAGAAAAAAAGAAATGGTGAGGAGATAAAGTAAGTAGAGCTATCTGGCTCCATTTGAGGAAGAGAAAAGGTGGATTAGAAAGGATTCTCCAGAAGTTTCCACTTAATCTGCATAACATTTTTAAAACCAACCAATAAACATTACAGCAAACTGAAGCCTACTCCCAAGGTGCTCCACTGCTCCACATCTAAATTTTCCCCGCTTCAGCAGGCTGGAGCTTTTTTTTTTTGGCTTGGACTAAATTACTCCACAGTATTTGACATTTTTCTTTAGCTTTGGTCTCATTCCTTTTCCTGTGATGGATGCTGTTGCACTGAATGAAACAGGTCAACTTTTCCCAGTATGTGTTAGGTGAGGATTTCTGAGAGAGAATCAAACAAAGAGTGACAAGAGAAACATTCCTCCAGGGGTGTTAACTATTGAGAACTGTGATCTTTTCTGCCTACAACACCCCTCGAGCCTCTTTTGAACTTCAAGTGTCATCTCTTGAAACCGTTGAGATTACGGTGGGAATGTGTTTGTGTGTCGTATGTTTGTCCTCTGAGGCAGAGTATTATGTCTGTGAGGGTGGACTGATGAGACAGGCATGCAGACTCAGTTTTTGTGTCGTCAATCACCTTCACATACAGTAAATGATTTTTCAACAACCTCCAGGGTGATGGATAATCAGAATGAAAGGCTGCACTGAGTGCTCTGCTCCTAGTTTTTCAGTGGACGGCAGAGGGAAGAGAAGGTCCCTACAACACTACACTCTTGTTGTGCTGTGCACGTTTTTCCATTTGGGTGCTAACGGTAAACGTAGCGCCCTGGGCCAAAGGGATGATGGATTCCCCCTCCTGGCAGCTTCCCTTGTTTCAAAGGAGTACTCAGGATGACAGAGGGAATGGGGCAGTGGGGTGTCTAGGGACAGGAACCCCATGTCGAATGAGAAGCTGCCAAATGGAGCCTCTACAGCTCTTCATCAGGGCTGGTGGTCCTGAGGGGTGGCTGCTCCAGGCAAAGGCTACAAACAGCGAGCCAGGCAACACATCTGTGCAGCTGAGTTCCCTCTATGGCATGAAACATACAAACCCTCCAGCAAGTTGAGGCATGCGAGTCAGGGACAAAGAGAGAAATAAAGAGGGAAAACAAACAGGGAGCTAGTCAGACACAGACAAAAACAGAGGAAAGTATGTGTACATGTGTGTGGTGGTGGTGGTGGTGGGGGGGGGGCTAGTATCAGCTTTTGACTCCAGATACTAAAACCAAAACTCTCTCTCAGAGCTGACCATGTTGAGCTGAAACCAAAAGCAACCATCCAATAGCGAAAAGGAATGCAAGGCAAATCTCCATGGTAATCCTCTCTCTACAATCATTCTTCTTGTCTCTCTCCAGCTGTATCGCTCACGCAGCTTGTCTATCTATTTTCACACAGCCATAATTAAAGCCCACTGTTTATATTGTTGATTGTCAATTAAGATGATTCACCGTCTGGCGGGAAGACTTTTTCGCGTGATGGTATTGTTGTCGCAGCATCTCTGTCTCACTGTTGATCCATCAGAAAAATTTATTCTGAACTGATGCAGCAGTTTGGACTGACATGTACTTTACTTTATGTTGTTGTTTGCCTCCCCTTACCAACCTTGTTCATATTTGCTTTGTGAGAGACACATTCATTCTGTAGTCATCAAACCTCTTCCAAAATTAAGCACGATGTAGCTGAGCTGCTCTCCCGAACAATTCATTAAACATAAAAGCCCAGTTGAAAGAAGGTTTCCCACACATGCTTTTGATGTTGACAGAATTTCCATGTAGGAATTACCAGCAGACAAAGATCTTTAGAAAGAAAATATTTGCTTAATTATCTTCTTTTTTGTGGGAGTGGAAAATCTTACAGGGTGCCAAAACTAGCAAAGACCCAGGCCAATGTCCAAGATTTTTTAATGGCAATAAGGCTTTTAATCTTCAGACAGCTGCAGCAAACTCCCAAGTCTGATGAGACTTTCCATAAGGCTGTTTTCTTCACGTCTGTGTTATGCACATTCTACAAACACAGCTTGCTTTTTATGTCTATGTGATGTCTGAATTACTTGAAGCCCATATTTCTAGAGCCTACACCAGAGAGTGCCAGAAACTCTGCTGACCTCATTTGTATGACCATTTTTAATAAATTAGTCTCTAATTTTACAGCACTGCTTTCTGCATGCTGTGCTTCTCTGTCCTCCCAATATTCATAATGCACCGATTTACTGTTAATTCCTTAGTGACAAAGTTTTTGTCATTGCATGACTGCCAGCACCAACAATTTCAGCTTGTTTAATAAGCAAAGAAATAATATGATGCGGCATATGATTACAGAGAAATAACAACCTTGCTTATTACACATGTATAATGTATAATGTGACGTGTGACCTTAAGTTTTATCACGGCAATCATGACCCTGTCCAGGATTTCCATTAAAGAATATCTGTCTCATTAGATTATAGAATGCAATCTGTGCAGGACGAGATAAAGTGGTACCAGGTCACACACTCAATATCTCATCATTATGTAACAACGGGGAGTGCGGCCATTGCTCTCTACACACGTGCACACCCACTCTTTCTGCCTCGAGATAACAGTCGGACTGCCAGCCTCCTCATCAATTTACAACACAAATATACGCAAAACACAGCAGACAGGAATTGGGAATTGGAGAGTTGCTGAAAATCAAAAGGTCCAAATCCAATGGAGAGTTTTCACACAGCATCCCATTTGTACTTTTTCCATTTCATTACAGTGCACTTTGAATACTAATGGACAGGGCTGACACTGCCATCAGCCCTAATGATTTACAGCTATGGAAAGTAAATACACTAAAATACAACAAGCCTTAGGGGTATTATTCAGGAACATTCCTATGTACATTAACTGCAGTTTCATTTGAAAATATTATTCATGTGAACAATTTCATGAAGAGTGTCTAGAAGAAAACAGTAACATCACTTTCCATCTGGAGAAAGAAAATGTTTTGCAAATGGATGATTTCTCATGGACTCCCCATGAACAATCCTACTCACATGCTCATGCTGCCCTGCAAATCACTTAATGCAGTGAGGAAATGGGCATTTTTGCCTTGTCTTAAAGTGCTCCAGAGATGGAGTAGGAGATTGTCACTGTGTAATTCCACTTCTTGTTCTGTGCCAGCAAAACCCTCAGTCAAACATTTCAACCATGGAATTCAAAAAAAAAAAAAAAAGGAAAAACAAACCCCCTCCCTTTTTACCCATTTGTGGTAAAATTATTTTTAGCTTAGAATTTTAGCTGAGAATGAGAAACATGGAGACAGCAAGAGAAAGGGAGAGACATACTCCTTGCAATGCCAGTGGATTATTGGGAGCTTGCAAAATCCCATCAGGAAGGCAGGGGTAGTAACGGATCACTCTTTGTTACATGGGAGAATTAGAGTCAGAGCACACTGTACAGCCACAGCCTGCTTTATCACCCTCCTCGCCACACTTCTTCTCATCTCTTCCCTCTGAGCACCAGGCCACTCCCATGGAATTAACCTCACAGTCATTATGCTGGTTAGGGTCACTGATTCTGTGGCATGTATGGAAACACCAGCACTGCTCTGGCTTAAGTGCTCCGCCTTGGGCGTTCTGCCTGCCTCCACACACAAACACACACATTCTAAACTGAGCAGTGTCACGTACATAGAGAATACCCACACATCCAGGCTTGTTGCCCAGTCACCAGCAAGCCTGCTTAATAAGGACAGCAAATAGTCCCTGCAGCACTAAAGGCACAATAACAGAAGCCATGATATTCTCTCTGTAGCTCGAGCTGGAATTTAACTGTGTCTGTATCCAAGCAGAGGGGTAGAGGTTCAGAAGGTTAAACGCACACGCTCCATTTGAATTAGAGCTGGATTCACTGAGGTGACAGGGCTCGTTTTTAGCTGCAGCCACCAGGGAGAAGCCAGCCAGACTATCTCCTAGACCAGCACCACACTGATGTGCCACAGGTGAAACACAGGTCCAAATAATAACCATGATGAGAGTAGGCAGGAGAAACAATGGCTTGAGGCGGCCGCTGTAAATGCTGGCATCACTTTTTAATTGCCACTGTTCTCAGTTACGCTTGGTTGAAGGAGAGAGGAGTGGTCTTTTCTGTCGTGCTCAATCTGCAGTGTGTCATCCTTTACACACAAACTACAGCAAGACCTCCCCACCTTTAACTTGAAAATCAAACAGATGGAAGAATAACCCATTTTAGCACCAACCATGAAATGCCTTTCAATATACTGCCTGCCCATAGCAATTTTCCCTCCTCCTACCTCGACAAAGGTGGCAAGATGAGCAAACAGACATTCAGGCACACAGTCACACCCCCGGGGCATCATTATCCGAGACACAAGTGTTGCCACCAAAAATAATGGAGCTGTGGGTCTACCTGGCTCATGGCAGCCCCTACTTTCTTATATTGAAATGGAAGGAATGGCAGTGCTGTGAACAGTGTTTATAAAAAATGCTGCCAGGGGCTTTGCTGTGGGATTATGAGAATTGGCCAAGAGTCAGGATAAGTAGGGAGGGGTGAAAGAAGAGCAGTCCTGCTGTTTTCCCCCCGCCTGTTGGCTAGTTCTGTACTGTACTGGGTTAAACTGGGTTGGGTCAGGCTTTGCTGCCAGTTCCCAAACTGTTTTTTCTCCTGCCAATCACAACCAGATGTGCCCAGACTGGTTTAAAGAATTATGATCCCTCACTCACTTTCAGCCCTAAGCGAGTCATACGAGTAACAGCAGACACACCAAACTTAGTGGAACACATATTCTCAAACGGACAGAAATACATACACTCAATCTGGGACTGGCATGCGTACAAACAAGGCCTGGATGAGGCACTGTAATCACAGGGGCCCAAAGGAATCCCAGAGCAGGAATAGGCTCCAGTAACATGCTTTTCAACACCAGAGTGCTTGTCTCATTCACCCATTCAACCTCAGGACAGGTAGTTTGGGGAGAATCAACCTGATGTGACAGAGATTCACGAGGCCTATCTTCACACAGATACCTTGACCTATCAATGCAATGCCAAGGTCTATCCATTTCTGACCAGACAGATTTCTGCACACAGAAATTCTTCAACAGGTCTCCTCTTAGCCCTAGTAAGTAGAAATACAAAGTTACATACTCTGGTGCTGAGGCATTACCGTGCCTGTGGGTGGATTTTAATATTTGAGTGCCACTGGAATGTTTTTCTTCAAACACATTGTGAACACAAATTTATGCCCTCCAGCTACATAAAGCATTGATGTTAGTGATAACTTAAGAGCACAGAGATCACTACAACTGTGCTGCTGCCGTTTGTGTGTAAATACATCTAGAGCTTCGAGGGGGTCATGTGCTGTCTATATAGACAGTCGAAGCTGAAGTGCAATTAACTATTCATTATATTAATCTGATTAGGGAATTATTTGTCCATGCAGGTTCTGTGAGTATTACACAGCGCCTTAACCTCTTTTTCTCCTTTCTCCTGTGCTCTGGAAGATCTGGTCTCCCCTCTCTGTATCTCCTCTGCCATAGATCCACCTCGAGTAACATTATCAGTGAGTACCATCTGTTTCCTGCAGCAAGTGTAAAATTGAGCTGCTTGAAAGTTGCCCGATATCGATCGCAGCCACATTAATTTCATAACACCATACACAGCGTGTCACCATTCACAATCACATCATGGAATCTGTGCGCCCGGTCATGCCACTGTTCACGACATGCATTGAGTATCTCTGCATGTCAGGACGTGACAAGTGTACCTGTAATAGTTGAGCTGCACAACTGGATATGCATTAAATACTCAATACGTTTAGATTATATGGTTAATAATTAGAGAATAAAATAGCTGTTACACCAAGTAATAGTGCTTACATTATTAGTGTTTACAAATGACACTGAAGTGTTTAAGTGTTAATGGCTATGATGCGTAACAGGTTTGGGTCGCATTAATAAAATATGAGGTGCTAATCTTTGTGAAACAAGAAGGAGTATAAAAACACTCCTATCAAATCACAGAGGCTGCACTGATAATTGCATGTCAAAATGCCAAAAAGCAGTGAACTGAAAAGCAAAAATACTGACCATTTTCATATTGTTCATAATGATTTCTCTCATTTCCTTCCTACACAAGATACCTGATTATTTAACACATCAGACAGTTCACTTTAACAGATGATAAATTACCTCTTAAACAGTCAGAACACAGAAAGGTGTTACAAACAAGATTTTGGCTAATTTATGTTCACACATTAACACACAATAGTGTATATCAATAATTCATGCATCAAATTAACAGAACAGTATAATGAAGCAAAGTAGTCCATTGCCCTTGAAAGGACAACTTTCACTGCATCACACAGTATCGTATGTGCACCTACCGACCACAGCTGGTCAACAAATGACAAGAAGTGATTACTTGTTAAATGTGTCTGTGGTGTTTAAGCGGTTTTGCTGTCATGAAGGTTTGAGACATGAGCTTGTGACTAAAAGGTTGCCAGTGCAATCCCCAAACAGGCGTGATTAAATCTGAGTGCGACAAGTGAAAAAGCAGCACTTGCCCCTCCCTCATCAACATTTGAGGTGACCAACTAGCCTTTCCCCCGTGACACCATCAATAAAAACAAGCTTAACTGAGACACAAATCTAGACTTATTAACAATATAAAAGATAGAATTGAAGAATAGAACAGCAGTTTTAAAGCAAATCCAGATTTTTTAAATGCATTGTCATAGCGTTGGTTGAGAGACACGTTTTTACCAGATGGTAGCACAAGATGAATGGTTAGCAAAAATGATTATAAACTATTCTCCTGAGACAGTGAAAATCCATACCAAATTTAATGGAAATGTGGCCAGAAGCTGTCATGGGCAAGCAGGCACACTGACCAACCACCCATGTCATCTTTAAGCTGTGCTGCTTGCATAACAAAAAATGCAAAAAGCAGCAAAACCCCACAAATGCATTAAAGACAGTGGAGTCATTTATTGGTGTCTTGCAAATCCCCAAGGAAATCAGCTATGACAAGGTGCAGTTGGGCCTGAAGGTGCCACAGTGCAAACAAGACATGGGGTGAAATCCAATCAGATGTGTTGGTGGTGTTTAAGTGGTTTCTTCACGTTTGTTAGACTAAATGTATACCTGAGTTCACATCAGACTGTATATAGATTAGTTACCCTCAACTTCTCAAGAAGCGTTCTACATGTTCTTATATTTACTACAGTCTAAATTAGAAGCTAGGAAACACAGGAAAACTAAGCTGGATAAAAGTCAATATGACACAGCTCTGTTTCAAGTTCAACTCAATCTGGGTCCCTGTTTTTGATTCAATCACAGAGAAAGCTTGTTGCAGAGAGCATAAAAGTCACAGTTGAAATGAGGCAATCTCGCTTCAAACAAACCAGACATGAGTGGATAAACAAATCATTGCCAGCAACTCATATGCACAAAGACATTAAGTTAAATGAAAACACAGTGAGACAATTTAGCCAAGCCAAATCATCAGCAGTCATCATAGGAACAGTGCTAGATAGCAAAAATATATACACCACTTTACAGTCAAATGCTTAAAGCACATTAAGACCTAATCTCATTGGGGTTACACAGGGAACTAAAGAGCATGGAGACTAGTTGCACAGGAGGTGGTAGGGCGTGTTTGGAATGGAAGTACACAAGAGAGGAGAGCGTGCCCTACTGGCTCCTCTTTAGTAGATGGCCCATTGTGGTTGACTGTACAGATCGATAGATCAGGTCAATAGATCATTAAGCAATCCCTATGCTCCTGAAATAACACAGGGATCAGAGTGGAGATAAGAGCCTGGATCAATGCCGGACAGACAAGAGGATGGAGCAGTGGATGGAGGCTGGAACAAGGATTGACGGTGTGGGTCCTGTCAGGGCAGAGAAATGATTGGATCTGCCAACTGTCTCAATGCAAAACTGCTTAAGGATT
The DNA here is from genome assembly GCF_900324485.2 of Mastacembelus armatus. NCBI lineage: Eukaryota > Metazoa > Chordata > Actinopteri > Synbranchiformes > Mastacembelidae > Mastacembelus > Mastacembelus armatus. The sequence goes on along the minus strand of NC_046638.1, from coordinate 6,231,701 downwards.
GGTTCATCTAAATCATAAAAATATAGATTTAACTCTAGTGGTGTTCAAGCCATACAGATGGTTTAATACCCACCCCAATAGAATAAAGGTGGATGGATTATTATTTGTGGCGTTAAAAGTTTTCATAAGCCTGATTTGGACATGATTAATAGTACAGCTTGAGGTAGGTAAGGAAATGTTTCCCTTTTTAATACAACTCTATATTAAAGTTTACAAAAATCCCCCCAAATCATTTATTACACACATCTAAACATCTGCAATAAATTTCATAATGAAAGTCAGAGTTTTAGCCTAAAAAAACAGTTTCAGATTTAACTGGTTATAATAATGAAAAGCTGTGGTAATCATGTGACCATCACCACCAGCTTTTTGAACTATTTTGAAATGTTGACAGAGACAGTTGTATACTACTTAAATCTTTCACTTTCACAGTAACAGTTATTTTGGCTGCACAAACGCAGACCAGCAAAGACAGGATCATCTATAACAGGGCATTATAACAGCCCATCTAATGAGCTTACAAAACCTTTGTCTCCCAGTATTAACAAGTTACAATTCTGCAAAATCCTTATTTATTTCTTCTGTTGTGCACTGAGTCCATGAACGGCAAAAATGTAGCTCTATGTATAAAAACTCAGAGATAAACTTTTCAACTGCAGTCCTACTGGTCTAGAATTTTAAGAGGACAAGCAAGTTCAACAAAAAACAGGAGATAATGGTTGCTGTAATTGTTAGTGGCTCAGGGGTGAAGAATCACAGGCGTATGCACTTCAGACTAGAATAAAATCACTAACCAGGACAGGCAATACTAAAATTGCTCCTCCTCTCATAGAGATATAAATTCCATTTAAATGGGGCTGTAGAAACTACTTCCTTGGTAGAAAGTAGTTTTAAAGAAAATGTTTCACAATAAGGTCTGTGGAAGCAGAAATCTCAAGAGGTGGAAACCTCAAATCCCAAGTAGACCTAAATAAAACTAAATCTATCCTCATAGCTAGAAACCACAAAATGTTAGTAAGAAAATATATATTTTTTGGTATTTGGGTGAACCAATAAACACACACTCATGTGAGCATGGGTGGGCAGGAACCAGTGTTTGGCCACTTGTGTGACTCTGTAGGTGGGGCAGTTGCAGGAAGCACCTTTATGAAAGTAGGCAGCTAGGAGAATTTGGCAGTATGAAATGGATGAGGCTTTAGACTGGCAAATGGGAAACCACAGCTGGATAGAAATCACATAATCCTTTCTACTAAGGCTGGTGAGGCGTTTATTGCCTTTTTAAAATTCACTAATACAGATCATTCTGTCTGGTTAACTCATTAACATCAGTAGTTATCTCGCGAACCGCTTTAATGACACACATTATTCCAAATGCCTCTAGGCTAAAGCACGCCTATAAGGCACTAGCTTTAAAAGATGTCTTCTATCAGATAAGAATGTAATTATACAAAACATAACATTGTGTTGACTAATGCCATCATAAAGCACTTAATTGTACAGGGGCATTACCATGCCAGTACTAATGCCTTTCTATATGGCAAATGTCAGTGTAAGCCTATTCTTATGATGAAAATCCATTTGTAATCTGAGAGGTTCATTTCAAAAGGTCAGCATCTGGTGTTTATCAAATTCTTTCATACAAAGGGCTAAAAAATTGATTCCATCATATAAGCTTCAAATTCCTTTAGAATAGGTTTTATACTTTAATATATCAACATGTTTGTTCTGTTAGGAGGTAGAGAGGCTCTGTGTCTTTATTCACCCTTTCTCATTATCATCTGTAAGTACGATTAATATTAAAATAAACAGAGTAGGGGGTATAGCCTGGGGACTGATGCTTCCTGCTTCCTGCCCCCTGCCCAGTGTTGCTGTGGGCCCTTCCTGTCTGGGTGCTGGGGCCAGGCCTGCCTGCTGGGGACTTGAGTAGCTCTGTGCATACGAAAGAGATGGAAGAGGAGGAGTGGTGCAAAGCCATACGCAGATGCTCCACCCTAAAGAGGAACAGCATGTCAGCCCCGGTGGACATCTGTTTTCACAGGTGTGCTCACCCAATGTGATTAAGATTGGTGCTGCACACCCTCTGAGCGATGCTACGCTGGTATGCCAGCACTGTGGGTGCTGGGGCATGGGTGTGAGGCGGGAGGAACAGTTGTGTTGTTTTCGGGCAGATGGAACTGATGATGAGAGTTTGAGTGAAAGAGGAAAGAGCAAGTGAAGGAAGAAAAGAGACTGAAGAGCAGAGGTCTGTGAGAAACATCATGGGTTTATTCACTGCAAACAACTGTCTAGAAAAACACAATTTAAGAAGAGTGGGATTATTCTGAGCACATGAAGATTATCTTCTGATTCTTGAAGTTGGAGGGAGAGATCACATTGAAAATGGTAAAATGTTCCCACAGAATAGACTGGATGGTCTGAAAGAGATGCCTGTAGCATATAGGTGGGCAGCGGTTTTGGCAGAACCAACACGTCTGGTACCCAGTGCTTCAATGCATCTGCTTCCATGGCAACCTAAAGAGGGATTGCTTTCCCTTACACCAGCAGGCCACTTCATGCTTTAATGTAAAGCGACAACTTGCCGGAATTAATTTGTGTGATGTCAAAAAAGCATCCCCAAAACAGATTTAATTCAGAAAACAGAAAAAAAGCAATTTTCCTTATTTATGTGGGCTCCCCCTTCTGCAACCCCCACACCACTGCTGCCACACCATATTTCTCCAGTGGTTTTTGAGAACTTTCAGCCATTTCAAGTGATCTCACTCCTGGAGTAGTACGAGGCAGCGACAAGAAAATCTTTAACGAACGAGAAAGCAATTCCATTTCACAGCAGCAAGGAACCGAGGAGGAGGGGCGGGAGAGTCAGTCACCAGCTTCTAAAGAGAAATGGAAGCCTGGATAAAAGCTGCTCACCCTAAGATATCTCAAAAAAAGAGGAGCAGACAGACTTAACATCAAACCATCCTGCTGTACGACTCAGAAGCTTACCTACTGACAACCGACATTAAGAGTACTGCGCTGGATGTGGCTTATTAGCATTTGTGAATATCACTTTCCTTGTGCCCCTGAACTTCTAAAACCTCTTTATATGACTACCACAGCAACACCACCTTGTACAGCAGAAATGACTGGGTAAACACATAATAAATAAATAATAAATAAATGCATAACTACACATTTTCACTGTGACTATCAAAGGTTTCAAGTTCTGTTCTCATCACGAGTTAGTGACTTTACAGTGCCACCATGTAAAACCTGTTGCTAATGCATGCTGATGGGAAACATTTTATCAGTATAAGAATAAGAATGATAGACATGCCCATATAGCAGGCAGTATTAAGAGTTAATGTTGCTTGCTGTGATACCAAGCTGCTGGAAACAAACATATTCCATTAGCCAGTCTGGGATATATTACAAACTCGGATCACACAGCCAGTCCATGGCCCTGATTCCATTATCCATCCAATCGTGTGTGCCCTCCCTCTATTTCACCCCTCCCGTCAGTGAAGCAACGGCAGGCATCGTTCCCACAACTCTGCCCGGATCCAATCTGCTCTCACTTCCCATCTCCTGGCAAGCATAACTCAGCAAGGGGTATGACATCTTTGAAAAGCTAGATGTGAGAAATGTATATATTTGTAAGTGTTAATACTAAGCGGGCACAAACTGTTGAGCCAGCATCAGACAGATGGTTCTGAAAGAGGCAGAAGATCAGAGAGATGCTCTCTCTCGCCCCTTCTGTCCCAGACCCACGCTGTCACAGCTCTGCATGGCACCAGGAGCTTCATTGTATAGAAGTGGCCTTAATTCCCTTGACGGTGGAATCAGCTTGCTTTAACTAGAATATCCAAAAGGTTAATCAGTGAGAGAATATTTAAAACCCCAACTTTCAAAGGCCTTCATAACCACAGGGTTGAATAATGTTGGGAGCCAAAAAACAGACAAACAACCCAAAACAACAATGCATAGAAACAGTTTCTGTGAAAAAGAGCACAAAGCCCTTGTCAAGAGCTGTAACAAAGTGGCTGATGACATAAATATTCTTGTATGTAACTGGTTTGGAAGCACAATTAGCCTTGCCCAGTGTGTCCTTCATTAAGCATTGCCTTAATTCATGAAGCCGGAATTCTCTGAGCAAAAGTTATAAAATGTGAACAAAAGAAATGACTGACTGTGTGTGTGTACGGAGGGATAGTTTCATTTTCACAGGCAGAGGGATTTCATGTCTTTATTTGGCACACATCTGCTTTACACTTGGTTCACTATGACACCTCACAGGAGGCCAGGGTCAAATAAAGTGCAGGAGAGCTTAACACCCTTCGTACACCAGGGGAGGCAGAGCTACTCAGCAAGTGAACACATACAGAAATGAATTCACTTCCATGCACACAGATGGACAAATCCAACGCACGGGAGGTTTTGATGCTTTTTGTGTAGACACAAAAAAATCCTCCCTTTTGCTTGAATGGGGCAGGCAGTCTGTGTGGGCTACATCAGCTGTGCTTTCAACAGTCTACATTAAATGGCTGAGACAGATGTACAATAATCAACTCTGCCTAGTGCTGTGCTGCTTCTGTCTTTTACTATCTCTTTCCATCTACCACTCAGAAATGGAATGTGCTACAATTCACCCTCAGTGCAGAGAACTCTATAAGGGGTGGAGGCACGATGGCAAGACCACTTCCACGCAGAAAATGTGTTACTTGGCCTGATGGAAAGAGAGGAAGGTTGAGCAGTAGCTGCCAATCGATTGGGATTCTCATTGTTCTGATGGGATATAAAGCTCTCTTTGTCTGCCTGTGCTCTTCTGACCTTTATTGGGCCACTGAAGAAGCCAAACTCTGCCAGGCTGAGAGGGAAATAGAGTGTCTGTCTTGCACTTAACACACTGCTCACAGATTGCAGAGCTGGCATGGTGTGGCGGACACAGACTGTCTACCGACCTGGAAGCACTCTGCCCTGCCCGACCTTGGTACCACTGTGCTAATGTGCCAAGGGGGCCTCCATAACACCCTGTCCTCGCATTTAAAAAAAAAAAAAAAGCATACGCTGCCTGAGACATGGCTGGAAAACAGAAATGGGCTCAAGACACAGAGTTCATTAACAGATAAACGGCAGGAGGTGGGAAAAAGAGAGAGATGGGAATAAACAAGGAAATGACAACGGACAGAAGATATGGAGAGAGTTTGGCAGCCGTCCATGAAAAAGACAGCTGGCAGCGACATCCTTCACAAACCTGGCGATGCAAGCGGCATGATGGCACCAACCTCCAGAGACGTAGAGCAAGGAAGACAGGAAGAAGGAGACAGATGAGGGGGACTGGAAGAGGGTGGTTGGGGTGGTAGATAACGTGGCTTTCGTCTCCAGACTCCCGTGCTAATTAACGCAGTTCCACATACAAGGCCCCCTGCCTACCTCACAGCCTGGCCCTGGTCTTCAGTGCCGACACACAGGGACAGAACACAAGGAGAAAATGTGTGAGTGTGTGTGAGGAAGAGCCTGGGGAGCGTGAGGGATGAAAAAGGATGAAAGGTGAGGCAAGGTCTGGTGGCCTTGTCTGAAGGTGAGTCGGCTCCCCCGCCAGTCTGCAGGCTGATTTCTCTGGCGGAAAGACAAGGGAGGGATGAAGACGAATGAGTTGAAGCGCGGGGATGCTGATCAACAGCCGAGTCGCTCACCGGCCATCTCACTCTGTCGCTCACCTCATCCAGAGGAAGTAAGTGAGAGAGAAAGAGTGACAGAAAGAGAAGTGAGGAGGCCAATGAGCCAGCACCGGTCCAGTCACAACACCACAGACACAAATCCTGGTTCTGTACCATTAGCTCCAGACTGTCATAAATCAGAGCCAGGCAGGATAAAGGAAGAAGGCCAAACAGAGAAGTCAAAAAGCCACAGCCAGTGGTGATCAGACAACACAAAAGAAAAAGGGGGGGGACAACAATCTTTGAACAGAGGAACCATTTATAACAATACAATCTACACACACATAATGGAAAGGCTTGACAGAGTAGGGCTGGGTATCAAACCTTAATGCTTTTTTAGTTCTGACAAAAATGTGCCCATAGCCCTGATTACTGGAGCTATTCTGTTTCTATGCTTTTACTAGATGGTTGACAGCACAGAAATGGCAGAAATAAGTGTAAACAGAGAATGAACAACATGCAATAAGGTGCATGATGCAGCCCTCCATCACTCTCCTCCTCGGTCAAATAGTCCTCACAGAGCGTAGTGGTATGTCTTGGGTCATTGACCTGTTGAAAAGCATGAGATTCCCAGTACAAGCCAGATATGGTCATGTGTCACTGCCAAATGTTGTGGTAGCCATACTGGTCAAGTGTGCCTTGAATTCTAAACAAATGTCCAACAGTGTGATCACCAAAGCGCCTTCACACTATCACACATTCTCAAGGCTTCTCAGTGAGAATCATACATGCTGATCCACTGAATTCCCTTTTCTGTGTCTCTCAAAGACACAGGTTTTGAGCAAAATCCAGTGTGTCTGCTACTTGAACTCAACATGCAATAAGGTGAATGATGGTTTTTATGACTTCATTTAACAAAAATTCTTAAAATCTTCCAGATTGACTGACCATCATGTTTTAAAATCATAATGGTCTGTCATTTCTTTTTACAGTTCTTGCCATGATATGGATTACTACAGTAGTCAAAGAGATGGGTATTTTAAGAAATCTAAAATATAAAACACACTTTTAGTTTGCTTAATGCATACAGTATTGCACTTTTGTATTATTTCATGTAGGCCTATTCAGTATTACTCTATAATGCAGGAAATAAGAGAAAAAGGGAAACCAATGAATGAAATTTGTAACTGTTTTCATTACTGTGCTGCTTCCATTAACGCAACAGAAAACAAAGGCATTGAGAAGTTGAAAAGAGGTTGTTTTAAAACTGGTTTATTTTCAATAAGCTACAGCATCTGCCCCAAAATTCAAGTGTCATCTTGGCACTGGTTTTAACAAATCCAGCACCATTATGACAGAACAAGCTACTTTACACAATGAACATTTAAATGCCTGCATTAACATACATATGATCCAGATTGTCCTGATGCTAGTAGCCTACACATTTAGTCTTTAGGATTTTGCTTGAGTAGAACATGTGGGTTAGTGTTTCCATTTGGTAATGCCATTACTGAAGCAAAAGCTTCATTAGCATTACTGAATGTAATAACCTCAACAAGGGATTTCCTAACCCAGATTTCAACCACACCCAACCCAAGCATGCTGCCTTGGCATGTACCCCACTGGCAGAAAAACAACACATCTGCCACCATGCTCTGAAAGTGGTAAATATATCTTCTTGTGTGTGGGAGAGTAGTGTATATGAAAGTGAATGTGTAAAAAGATTTAATTCCATGTATGTAGGATTTCAGGCTGCAGATTGGTATGAACTGGCAGCAGAACAACTTTTGGTCTTGCAATAAGTTGTGGCGAGCATGTGCCAATCCTACCTCACACAGCAATACACCACAGGGGGCTGAACAGTTTTACACTGTGATCCAATTAACTTCATCTCCGCACGCCACACATTTCGACATGCTAGGAGTGTAAGGAGATATGAAGGGTTGAAGGGAGTGAAGGTGAGCAGTGAGGCAAGTGGAAATAACTGAGACAGAGGAAGTGCAAGGTTGGGCCAGGGTTGGGGAATCTTAGAATTTCCCGTATCTTGCATTTGAGTTTCTGCACAGGGAGAAGAAAATGCAATTACACGTGCCCTCTCAGCCTTTTCAGGCAAGTGTGGAGTGTAGAAGTGAGGGGGTAGTGGTGGGGTTTGTGCCCTGTGGTGGCCGGCACTTCCATACTCTATGCTAATAGGCTCTTGTTCTGCATTCTAACAGGCACTGGGTGGCAAGGCTCTGAGCAGGGAGCAGCAGAGGGTGAGTGCAGAGCATCAACAATGTAAAAGAGAGGGTGGGTCTTTCGCCTCGTGCCTCCAGAGATAGTAGAAAGAATGAAAAACTCTGCTGGGACTTCAAAGCAAACGGATGGTCATTTCCTGTGGTGATTGCTGATACTGGCCTACATGTTCAGGCAAAACGCACGCACACACTTACTCACACATTCCTGCTAGCAAGATCCCAGCCTATGAACACCACTTCCTTTGATAGTATTGTATAGCCAGACAGAAGGAGAATTACGTCTTTGGATGTGGAATAGATTTGAAAAGACTGTGTGTGGATGACAGAACCATCTAACTGTTTCAACCACAGCCTCAGGGTCAACACTTACACAATTTGAGTGTAATGCCAGTAACTACCAGGCGAGGTTAACCTGTAATGTTTTCACTTTAACTTTTTAAACTGATGTGAGAAACCCAAAACCATCATATAGAACAAATGTTAGGCATGTAAAAGGTTCTTATTTTCAGTGATTCCATGTTCCAAGCAATAAATCTTTACTTGGCATACACATTGGCAGGGTAGGGAAAGCACAGGTTAATAATGTTCTGGTTCAGGTATCTGTTTTGTACATTGTGGCTCATTTACTGGGAAACTTGTAGCATGTAGCAGATCAATCACCAGTATGGTTCATTCCAAGTGTAGTTTGCTAAATATTTCCTGAATTCTGACAAAATCATATTAGATGACTTACAAGATTTAGATTCTGTCGAATAATAATAATAATTATTATATAGAATATCATAAAATAAATATAAACTGCTGGTCTTTCATAGGAGAATCAACTTTAGTTCTAGCTCTTTCTCAGGCTATAAACAATATTTTAGTTAGGTGTCAGTCTCCTCATTGTATAAACTATTCACTGTTCCCACTTTACAAAAAAAAAAAAAAAAAAGAAAAAAAAAATGTTGCCATTGGCATAACCAGAATTGCTTTTTATGGTTTATATTGTCCCCTGTTCAATATGTGAAAATATAAATAAATATAATTACAATTATAGCTTCCAACACAGTTGTTGTGTGGCTTTTAATTTATGGTGTTGTTTTTATGTTTATCCAGCGGAACTGTTCCTATACTCATTATCGAGTTAGTGGTAGCACTTGCACGCATTTTGCACCATTCTTCCACTAACAGGTTAACATGAGAAACAACTCTAAAAAAAAAAAAAACAGCCAGAGAAAGATTAAGCATATCAGATGTGGCAAAATGTCTCAAATATGCTAATGAAAATCTGTGTGTTGCTCATTTGAGGATCAATGGAGACCAACATGTACAAGCATGTACAAGCAAGGCAATCGAGTGGTAATCTGTGCGAGGAAGGAAGGGCTGCTAGACCAGCATGCTATGCAAACATAAACAAACCGGCAGTGGCCATTTCTGGCTGAGCGTTTCTTATCATTCTTATCATCTCATCTACTTCGGTTATAAAAGCAAGACTGACCGGCAGGCTTTCTGTGATCCTACGTATATGTGCAAGCATGCACCCAGAGGTATACTCCTATATGTCTCCAAGACTTATGTGAAAGTACAAATCACCAAGATGTGTGCAATGTGAGACAGAGTGAACACAAACACACATCTGGTTCCATTCAGGATGCCTGGAATTCTTCCACTGCTTGGTTCAGATTACTTCCTGAGCCCTGATGCTGGCTGCACAGGAAGGCAGATAAACTATGTCCCTCAACACAATGCCTGGCCTATTCAACACACAACTGGGAGGGTGTAGGTTGACAAGTGAGAGGTGAAGTTTGGTCCAAGCAGAAGTATCTACAAGTACCCATGTATGCTAATTTACTACTTCTTACCATATGGGATAGCAGCTTAATACCATCGTAACCCTTCCCATCAATATCTGCTGGGCCAGTCCACAGCAGTAGATGGCCTGCCTGACAAAGCTGGACACAGTCAGAAGGTCAGGATGTGAAAAACCTTAAGAGTATTAGTTAACGCTATACTACCACATGAGAAAGCAAACACCATGTAAGGAGAGCTGGAGGAAAAATATTTTCCTCTGTTCACAGTCTGAAATTATGTGGTGTTCGGTTTCATGAGCACCTATTCACTGCTATAACAAACAAGATAATTTCTAATTTCAACAGAATAGAAATCTATGCACCTCAGTTTGTTCTCCACTCCAATCGAACTCTAATTCCTGAACGTCACCTTTCTTATACATATAAGAAGGCTCCTTCTCCAGTTCTTTTATCTCCCAGGTTTGACAGAGTGATGTCTTCAGCCAAAATCACCTTGTCTACTCCAGTTCCCCAGGAGATGGAGTGCCAGTGATGTAGACGATTCAATCAGTGAGAAGTGAAGATCACAGACAATATGCCGCGGCCCCATTACCCCAGTCCTCGGTTACCGCTAGCGACGCTTAGCTCGGGCCCCCACCTAATGGGCCATAATATCATTTTATGCCATGTTCCAGCTCTTTATACTAGCTCTAAACATAACTCTGTCGCCAAGGCACAATAAAAACAGATATATTTCTTTATTACTCCTCACAAAGCATATCAGCAGATCTGAGCACCCCTACAAAGGAAACTAATATCTACAGGAACCCGCTCTTTTCCTTGGCTCATTTAGAGCAGACGCACAGTTGTTATTACATTGAGCTGCACTCTGAGGCCTCACCTCCCCATGCCTTTCACTCAGAGTGTAATGGATGTTTTATTATAATCAAATGAATACAATATCTTCACCATAAATAGCCTACTTAAAAACCCATTTTCCCTGCCTTGCAATATGTTTGAATGTCAATCATGTCTCCAGCAACAAGGTGCCACATGTTTAATTCAGAGCGAATGCAATTTGCGCATTGTGTGCAACTCTACAGGTGAAAACAGCAACTCATTGACCCTTTGCTCACGCTCGTGTCCCCTAACTGCCTCCTTCAATTCACCCAGTAACCAAACTCTTTCTTGCATAAAGTCATGTGAGTCAGGCTCATTAATTTGCAAGGTATTGGGGAAAACGTCACCTGGCTGCTGGCTGGTTTTGAGGCTATTCACTTCTGCCGTATCACAGGGCAGATGCTATGGTTGTAAATTTTGAGTCAGATGAACAGAATTTCACTTCAGTGAGGGCAAGTTATTATCCACAAGTAGGACTGATCCCCTACCCAGTGTATAAGGTGCCACTGTCCTCTACCTTATATATCATCAGGTCTGACCAGCCCATTTGCACTATGGGGATCCAACAACAGACTCATGCCTGAGTGTTCGCTCACCTGTGTGTGTGTGTGTGTGTGTGTGTGTGTGTGTGTGTGGTAAGACAGTACATGAGTGGACTTGGAGAATCCAATCTCTCACACAGAGGAGTAGAGACAGGCGGGCAGATATGCTCCAGGCCCAGAATAACCCTGGCGGTATCCATGAATGAAATGACAGGATTACAGGGGTATTAGAAAACCTGCTGAGATGGTTGATAATGCTGTTTATGGTGGGCGTTTCACTGCAAGCAGTGTAAAAGTCAAACTGTTTAACTAATGAAAAGATGGGTAAGCTCTTCAAAAAGTCACCAAGGAGAAAATCTGTGGCCAGGGGTCGTTTACAGGTTTCCAGGCCATGAACCTTTTGTTGGCAGTGGTTTGGTGTGGGTTAGTTGACGGACATTAACACAAAGACTTCAAGATTTATTTCCTTGTGGGATAGTAAACATAAGCCCCACTATCCTGGTTAAGAATGAGATTATTGTTGTGTCAACAACCCCCATAGATAATAGTAATTACTGTCCTTGCTGCAGTGCCATCAGACTGAAGCAACTTCGCTAGCTGACAGCTTGGTCCTAATTACCAAGAACCACCAATTACTGGCTCCATTTCATTATTTATATTGCTCAGCACACTCAAATAAAAGAGACTTCAGTGACTCTGAGCAGTCACTTCTCTGGCAGCTGCAGAGGAGCTTCCAGAGGACCTGCTGAATCATTCTCTTATAGTATTTTCCTGATAATATACCAGTGAGCAATCAAACATAATATTATGAGTGCAAAGAAAAATGAGTGTAATTGAAGCCAGTAGGGGACTGCCTTTACTTTCTTTTTGCCTGCGACAGGAAGTAATATAGTTGCAAAGGAAGTGCATTATTTTCCACTTGCTCCTTCTTGTTTATCTGCAAACAAAGCTGCAGAACCAATTCAAAAACATCAGCCCTGGTGCCTCTTAACTGCTAAAATGTTTGCATGTTGTATCTATTTTCATATTTCATTCACGCCAGTGTGGGATCTATGTTAGAATAATTGACCTGCCTGTCTGCTACCATGCAAAACATGTCTCAAAAATAATTTCAAAAAAAAAAAAAAAAAAAAACCAGGAAAACACAGTTCTTTATCTATTAAGTGTATTCAGTCATCCACATACACACACTGACTTTCACAGATGTTTCCCATCACATTCTGCTGCCAAGCGGCGTCCAGTGATAGCTTTGGGGGGGGGGGGGGCTCAGGGCGGGCGGTGTGAAATTCTGCTATTCCTGCTCCAGTGAATTTTGCAGAAACTTGGCAGATCATTGTGGAGATTTGTATGTCTGTGGATTTGACATAAAACTGTTTGAGAGGCTCGCCTGGAGTCTGTCTCTCAATGTACTTCACCTTAAAGTGGGCCTGGCTGTTTAGCTTATGTTCCCATAAAGCCTGACGGCTACATTTCTCAGTTCTTCTCAGTGCAGATGGGTGAATAACTTGGTGGAAAGGTCTTATACCATCATCTGGAAGATAACCATTACAACACTTTGTTGTATGTTTCTGTGCAAAGTGCAGCACATAATAGTCAAATAAGGTAACCAAACAAAAAGCATCTGCATCATCTGTTCAGTTTCTGCAATTCTGCACCTTATAGATTAACAAAGATTTTTACTCACAGGACAAATTCAGTGAATCACAAAGCCTGCTCAAACAGTGGCTTATGCTCAGCAAACTATAAACTGTGTAAAGCTATCACGTTCCAAAAGGACAAGCAGTCTCAAAAACACGATTAAGTACTTTGTGTAGAAAAGGAATCTACCATGGTGATCCAAAGCGCTTAGCATTTTGATGACAGTTGCGCAGGGCAGGCCTTGTTTGCAGGGGCTGGAGTGGAGCAGTATATATGGCCTGGAGGCCGGATCTGTTCCAACTGTGCCCTGGCAAGAAAATGTTCAGCTCAGTCAGCCTCGACAGCTTGGATATTCACAGGGGGCAATGGAAAACCGGAGGGCTGCAGTATCGTTTTGGAGCTGGGGGAGCTTGGAGGAGGTGGGGAAGGATGAGTCAGGAACAAGGTGTTTTATATTATTTTTGTACCACAAGGACATGGCATTTGTGTAGCATTGTGTAGCAGCATTTTTTTTAATTACTTTGGTGATGATGAATTTTCAGAAATGGGAATTGAATAATACATTTATCACTACAAAAGAAAAGAAATGACTCTTTGGTTTATGAGAAAAAATACAGCATGATACAGCAGGACCATGAGGTGTTTAATGGTGCATTTTTTCAGCGTGACCTTAAAACAGCAATGGGCTTTAGATTACATGACACATTGTCATTTGACAAACCATTGTGACAATTCATGAGTTTCCATGGATCACAGGAATTAAAAGTAGGATCATCACTTTGATTTAGTGTAGGAAAGGATCGCATCTCTGGGGATGCATCGTTAAATTCAGAGTCATTTTGAATATCATATAAAGGACTTTTGATGTTGGACAGCTTTCTCCTCACTTGATTAACCTGAACCAACTTCAAAAGTGTCACAGTTAGGGTACTGCCATCAGCAATACTCTAAACAAACCTTGAATCTTTTTAAAAAACTAAAATTTCCATGAGGTTCCTCTTGGAAATATTAGGTATCAAAGGTCTTACTAACTACTAAATGGTCTGGTTTTCCCATTTTTTCTACATGCTTAAAAGAAATGCAGTTAAAGGGTAAAGCAGTATCTCACACAAGAATTAGAGTGCAAAAGTATATAGTTCACTGCGTTGATTAAAATACCCACAAGTAATGCAGCACACAAAAAGGTCAGTGTTGCAGAAGGGAAAACCCCTACCCTTACCATCACAAAAAAGAGCAACCAAAAAATAAGATTTTTTTTTTTTTTTTTGCTCCTGTGCTTCCTAATTCATTCATCCCCAGCTACATCTTTGCTCCAGGATTGTGCCAAGGCAAAATCTCATGGGAAAAATGACTGACACCTCTTAATCCTGATGGATACAAAAAGCATGTCATTACCATGACATTTACACTATCTTTTGGGATGTAGTCTGGGAATAACAAAGAGACAAAAATAGTGAACAAATCTCCAAAAATAAGAAGTGTGAATTTTTAATGTGCTATGTTTCAGGTCACGAGTGTAGCTTAAGTACTTGGAGCAAGTTCTATTTATTCAGCACAGCCAAAACAACCACCTGGGGTAGCCTACATTTCAAATGAGCCATATTCTGTTTATCTTTAATACAAGTGAGCAGGCTGGCAGGCATGCAGTACTGGAGGAAATGTGATGGAAACTGTACAAGTGTTATGACCTAAGCAAACAGTTGATTATGGGGAAGATGAGTGAGAAAAGGAGTTGTCTGTCAAGCTAAGCCCTCCACAGATGGACAAGTATAGAACACCAAGAAAAACCGCCTGAGGCTATGTGGTAACTTTCGGTTTTAAAGTACACCACAAAAACAGTTCAGCAGGAACTGACAAACCCAAATACAGTGTATTGTGTTAATATCCCTCACTTTTTTCATTTATCTCATTAACAGAATGAATCATGGTAACTGTAGATTTTCTACTCTCGATTTAAGTATGAACAGAAGCAGCTTTTACAGCTGTCTATGTAAAACTATTATGGCACTAGTTTATTGCTGAGGATCTCTATTTAATGAGTATCAGAGCAACTGTAATGACTTGCAGTGTTAAATAAAGAAGCCTTAAAACTGTTGTGTAAATAAAGTTTTGACAGTATATAACTTATAGACTAAGAATTGACTTGTTAGTTGGACCATTGTTTTTAGACATACAACACACAGTGACCGTTAACCATTTATTAGCAAGCAAAGTTCTACTTCTATGAGTGCAATAACAGTGTTTTATTTAGTGTATTAGGGCACTTAGGGGCTGAGCCCTGCCTGAGTACCTCCCAGGTGAGTTAGTCTGCTAGCAAAGCTACTGCCTCACTCCATTCTGTCTGCTCTGCATGCCCTATCTACTCAATCCTTTCCCTAGAGCTCACTATCACCCTATACCTCTACTCTAGTAGTGACAGCCAAACAATAGGAGCCAGGACTGCCTTAACGAGTAGAAAGTGGAGGCTCGACTAATTAGAAACACCCCCACCCTCACACGCCATCGACTCCAAGCCCTCCTGTTAACTCAGAACAGTGTGATATAGCTTGGCCAGAGCTGGGACTGTTGGACCCATTGTGAGAAAAGTAGGGGCTGAAGGTTGTTTTTTTTTTCTGGATGCTAGCCAATGGGGAACCATGGTAATTGCCCGAATCCCACTATGGCAAGTGAAAGTGTGAGTGTGGCACAAGCCAAGGAAAGTGAGAAAATGCTGGGAACAAGAGCAGAACTGAAAGTCTAGTCAGAGAAAATACAGACAGCAAATGAGGAGACAGATAGAAGTCTAGAAAAATGAGGCACAAAAGATAAATGTTGGAAAAAACCTGCTACGACATGCAGGACAGGTAATTCAGACAAAAGCCAGAGCCTGAGGACTCCTTGTTGCATTAAAATCATACAAGAATAAAACTGGACAAAATGTTGCGAGTGTAAGTGAAAATAGAATGACCTTAGGTGCTACTCACTAGGGAGAGGCAGAAAGGGGTGCAGTAAGCGTCTTGGCTGTTGGAGTGGAACAGTGCAGGGTGCAGCAGTGGCTACACAGTTGGTCCTCACTGGACACTTCAATCACAGGCAGCCAGAGCCCCGGGCAAATTTGGCCAATTAGCCGCACACTGCCGCTGACCCCCAGCTTCATTAAGGGTCTGGACGCTGGATAAGAGGAAAGGAGAGAGGAGGAGAGGATTAGGGAGCGAGAGTAAACCATCAGCACTGGCTAGGTTTGAGAAGACACGCAAATGCATGTGCACAGATACATGCTAGAGGTGAAGCTCAAGGTTATAGATAAACACAATCAAGAGCACCCATACCACACATGCACACACTCATCAAATCACACTCCCTCCTCTTGTGGGGTTGCTCCCTGCAGCAAAGGTAGTGGTGGGGGTTGTTGGAACCGTAGAGGCCAGAGGGCAAAGCTCTGCCATCTCTCCCACACCACAGCCCTGACAGCAACAGGTGTGGTGGCCAGCAGACATGCAATTACTAGGCTAAGAATCTGCTCTTTGTGACAGAGACAACAGCAGATCAGAAAGAGGATCAGAGCTAGAGGGGGAGGAGAGATGAGCAAAGAGAGAAGAGAGGTAAGAGATGAGGAGGAAGAGAAGATACAGACTGCTAAAAGTCCCTGGAGGAAAGAAAGAGAGAGAGAGGGAAAGAAATTTCCAGTCGGTCTTTTCATTGCAAATCCCTTGCTGGCAGAGCGCAGGCGTGCAGAGCGAAAAAATAGATCAAAAACCAACAGATACAGGAGCTATAAAACACCTGTTGTTCTGCAGTAGAAATACAAATTTACACGCTTTGGTGGTCTGGAGAGACCTCACATACTGAACAGTATATGTGTGCACAACAATGAGACAAACATGAGAGTAAACTGACAACAACCCATTTCAGTTCAGGTTGGGTGGGGCTGTGTGAGGTGCTTTGGGACAGGTTGCGCTCAATGAGCCCTGACAGCAGTTTTGTGTATCCATCTTTGTCTGCATTACAAGTGTGTACATCCACATGGGACCTCTGCTTGCATCAGCCTTGCGATGGAAACCTCAGCGGTGCTAGAGAGTGGGGGGTAGACGCTTCATATATGCTCTTTCTTCTCTCGCTCTCTGATTACAGGCCTTCGAACAGGCCATAGTAATGTTTGTGCACTTTGTTGCCAGTGTAGCAATAACTGCTGTCAGAAACCTTGCATGCTTGGGTGGAGAGGAGATACTGGCCCTTTATTTAAAACAAGCCAAGGATAAAAGATCAATGGTCCAATTCAGGCCATGAATTGGAGGGAAAAGTTCACAAACATACTGGGAGATTATGAGAGGGAGATATATGTGTGGATAGGGGGAGCAGAGAACGAGGGGGCATCCAGCTCATCTGGGTGCTAGTGGCTTATTGATCGGCGGAGACACACAGCTCCCAGCCATTCATCACAGGCCACTCAGGCCCTTAGATAACTCCTATGATAGTGCCCTGCTGCTGCTGAGCAGCTGCAACTGGCCACATCCATTATACTTCAAAGTAAGCCCCCTAGCCTAGGAACAGGCATGGTGGGGCTGCTGGGTGACAGGCTGGAGAGATGGCTGGAATGGAAATGGAAAAGACCAGGCCTGTGGTTAGGAGCCTGTGGCTCAGGCTAGTGTACACAAAGGCAGAAGCTGGAGTCGAAGGGCCAGAGCTTTATGAAAAATGATGTTCTGACAGCCAGAACACAGATGAGAAACTGTCTCTTTGCACCAGTCACAAGAAAAAAAACAAACAAACAAACGTGTTGGCAGTATTGTTTCGGCTCCTCAGCCAAATACATTAGCAAAGCTGTTTTATAGCAGATAGCACACAAACCATCCGAGTGACAGGCAGCTCTGAAACCTGCTGAGTGGTCCTGTATGTATGTGTGTTAAGAGAATTCCCAGATTGGGCAGGTGGAGATCAGCTATAATGATCCATGCAGAGAGAGAAGATGGGGAGGGGACTCGGACTGAGGGCTTAAAAAAAAAAAAAGAAAAAAAGGAGTAGGCCAAAGAGCAAGGGAGAAAGACAGAGTGAGAGTGATGGAGGTGGGCTCAGAGCCAGAGACAAGGCCCCAAAAGAGCAATTACAGGAGCTCCAGAGAAGGTGTGGACCCAGCCCCCAGGCATAGTTTCAAACAGCACAAAGCCATGCCAGACATGTACTCACAAGTGCGCACACACACACATACTTTGTTCGTCTACAGTTACGAGGACCTGTACATGCAAACACACAGCATCAGAAGCCTTAATCTAACAAATGTCTGATGAGCAAAAGTCAGGGCTAACAGAAAATGATGAGTAAACGTCAAAACAAGAAGGAATAAATTATTAGGTAGGAGCAGTTTTGTTCTGGGGTCATCTCGATTCAAAACATCACCGTGTTTTAAAACCCCTCCCCAGTTTTTCACTGCAACATTCTGTTCCGGTCGAAACCTGTTCCCTTAACAGCATGGCCCTAAACAAAAGCTCAAACTCCAGGGCTGAGGTCAGTGTGCTCAAAACTTTCAAGTCGATTGTGCTCCATGTGGTGAGTGCTAAACAACATTGAAAAGTCTGGACAGCCTCACACCATGGTGCCTGTCACAAATACAAGTCCAAAATGGTTTCTGAAGGCAACCGTTTCTGCCCCCCAGCACCCCACATCACCCATCAGCACCTCCACTGCTTAAAGGAGAACGACGGGCTGGAAAGCAAAAAAGAAAGGTGAAAGAAGAAAAAGAGAGATGTGCAAACAGATAGGGGGGAAGGGAAATTAAATTAAGAGAAAAGTTCTCGCGCACCGGTATGCACCATTGATTTCCTATTCTCTTGGAAACATTTAATGAGCTTAAATGGGAGCCTCGTTTGACACTGCCACAGTGACTCGGAGGAGCCTCCCAGTGAGAGGAAATCGTTCAGCGGCTGTGACGGCTAGTGGAGGGGGGTGGAAGATGGAGAGAAGATGGAGGAGGAGGAGGGATGGGGAAAAGTGAAGGTTTTAATGCCAAAGTCAGAGACGTGTGCAAGACAGATGTTGGATTATGCTCGGGAAATGGTCCATGGGTAGCATTACTTGCCTAGCTCTCAATGAGAATGAAAAAAGAATGAAGGATGAAGGGGATTACTGAAAAAGAGGCAGACAGTAGTGGAGGGTAAAGGTGGTTTATATTCAGCCAAGCTGCCTAGTTATGTAGGCTCTTACCACTCACAACAGGCACTCATTATAACTCAACAATGTCCAAGCTGATTGACAGCTACTCCTCTACTGTAGCGTTTCACCTCATTACTTCCTGGATGACCTCCCTATGAGGCATTCAACAGATGCCTCTTGCTTGGCGGCCATGTTGTTTTTTTTTGTTTTGTTTTGGTTTTTTTTTACCCTCCCTGCTCTCTTCTCTCCCTCTTTCGGCAGGAGAACTATTGTCACTTCAGAGAACAAAGTCCAGAGGCGCTTCACTGCTCTGTGCCGCTGATGAGGGCCCCACTGGGAACCATCCACAGTCACATTATGAAGCTGTCTGGCTGACTGAATAGACTCACTGTCCTGCCACCTTTTGCAGGCAATCATGATAATAAGAGGGTGAAGTCAGGCATGACTGTACACTGCCAACACAGGGTGGCTTTCCCCTCACTGACTGCTGGGCGTGGTGCCGTGAGTAAGGGAAGTGCTTATATGAGTGTCTTTAGACTGAAAAATAATCTAATTTTGACTGACTTTACTTGCACAATGCTCCTGACCCAAATTAATTACACTGAGAACAGCAACTAATGATACTAAAAAGAAACTTCTAACTAGTCCAGAAATCTAAATTGTGTGATGTGTTTAACATCTGCTGGCTTTGCACCGACACACACAGTGGGAACCACCTTGCTGCGTGTTCTTAGAATACATAAATATTAATAACCAATTAACAGATAAAGAGTATGACCATAACAAGAGAAGTGTCTGACCATCACAAACGTTTCTTTGTGAAATGCATTCAGTTAAATTTTTTTATTTGCTCTGTCTCTGTCTCTAGTGCAAAAGCTCAAGCTCATTTGCGTAATGTATTCTAAACAAAAAATGTATTAATTGCAAAAAAAAAAATTCAATAGGTAGATAATTTATAAAATGTTAATGTATATATGTTTAATTGTCACTCAGCTACTTCATAGCCGATTAAAAGCAAAAGAGAAAGAGATACACCATGCTCTCCATACATTTAGGAGAACTGTATACCGTGTACTACATGACCAGAGTGCAGACGTGTTTACGTGTATGCAAACATGCTTACATATATGTGCATGTGTAACTTCTGCTGATAGATGGTTAAGAATAAATATTTCAGGCCCATGTGTAAACTTTAGCTGTTAGACATGTTTTCTTGTTTCTTGACATTCCAGCAGGGTCTGCGTCTTAAATTAGCAGGTCAAAAAAAGGAGTTTTTCAGTTCCTGACCCCATTTTTTTTTTTTTACTCGACAACTCAGCAGCTGTCTTGTACCAGCTCTTAGCATCTATCCAGACAGATACATAGAACATAGGAGCAGTGCTGCATCCACTGTGGGTGTTTGGCACAACTGGCAACAGTGATGAGGCCATCTTTCACTGGGCTTTCATGTGTGACTTGTAGCAAAAGTTGTGCTGAAGGCGATTTCTTTATGAAAATGGATCTCAGGCTGAAGCAGTCATGTGATGCTCTGGTGAGTAATTGTCAAAGTGCCCTTTTTCCTTCTGTAGTATTCAACACAGCCGTGCACACATAAACAACAAGTATATCAACTGGAAGTGACTAAGAGCAGCACAAGGACAACAACTTGGGAAAGGTGTTGCATTTAAGTGCTATCTCCAGTGTCCATAGCTGTCATTTTCACCATTCTTGCTCAACACAGTGCCAGTGAGAAACAAATTTTCACTGTAAACTGTCTTTCGTCTATATAGGAATCCACAGGCTATCATCTATATGATACTGTGGACCATTCTCCAAATAATTTACACTGGCCTATATATAGTCTGCTGAGAAAAGGTCATTATTTTCGCTATATTTCATAATTGCACTACCATACTCATATCCCCTCAATGAAATTGGCTCTACAGAGTATATTCTGTTTCACTCTTTTCCATCTCTCTTTATCTCCCACTCCTGTCTGTTATAGAGGGTGATTTTGACAGGCTGACTGTCTCTCCTGATGCAATAACCACCCTCCATTTGTATCTGAGGAGGGTGCATTAACTAGACAGCGTAATCAGTCAGCAAAGGCAGCAAGCCTCAACAACTGCTGCTTTTTACCACTCTAAGCTATAACAGTTTGCCATTAGGCCACAATTAGCACAGCTCGCTCTGGGAAAAATAACCCTTCCAAGACCCTTAGCCAACAAAGCAAATGCAAGAAACAAGGGGGCTTTGGCCAATGTCCATTGTTGTACTACACACTTGGGAAAAGTAATCCTATTTGATTACATTTGAATGGGGAAGGCAATAGGACTGCAAAGTACAAGATTAAAAAAAATATCAGTGTCATGGGATACACTGAATCCTACCTGCCACCACTGACATGTTACAGTAGATGCTTTCCGAGTATGGACTTAGATGACTCGCCAGACACTTCAGACATTGCATGACTCATTTAGAAAAGGAAGTAGGCAAAAAAACAGAAAAAAATATCAGAAATGGATGTTTTCAACTTGTGATTGAAGTACACCTGTAGTGGCTGTTCACGTCAGGTAAATGCATTCATAAGAGCGAAGGATGCAATCGCACAAACCTGCAAAAGCTAAGTTCAGTACCCATAAACACATTCTCTCCCTCTGGGCTTTGGAACAATAAAGAGAAATGCATGACGCTTTGGTCATTTGTGGCATGCTGGCAGTGGGCAGACACAGATAAGAGTTTGGATCAGTGAAGGCTGACACACTGTGATTATCTCCCGCTGCTGGAATTGACCGTCCATCAATTCAGACGGCCAAGAGGATCGAGGCTGGCCGGCTCAATTGTTGCCTGAGACGATATTTTTATGATTCAATGACCTCAAAAAAAAAAAAGAAAAAAAAAAAAAGAAAAATGTGTCAAGTGTTTCAAATGTGTTGTCGTACTAGTGCACTGGGATTCAGATTCACAAATAGAAGAGAGACACTAAAATGCTGCAATCTCATAGATACAATAACTTGCACATAAGGACATACACACCACCTGACTTTTCCTGGGCTCCCTCTCAAGTCTCAGTCTGCCTTTCTGGCTCTCACAACCTTCCCCCTCACCTCACGCTACGTGTTCTGGACCTGAAACCAAGTCGATACACCAGAGTGAACCACAGGAGAGATGGAGGAAGGGAAAGAGCGAGGATAGAGAGCGGTAGAGTATCAAGAAGCACATTCTTTCTGCTGAGCGCCATCTGGAAGTAGAAAGGTAGATAAACAATGACGTGAGCTGCATCCCAGCTCCTTCCTAAAGCCTGAGTAGACACACACTTGCCACAATGCATGAGCGTCAACACAGATCCAGTGCTTTGCATGTTGCATGCACGCCAAGCATTGTCATGGATTGGGTCTTATCAATCGTTGGCCAGATAGTGAGCAAAAGCATGAGGCAAACAAAGGGAAGGAGAGAGAACAAAAATGGAGGGAAGCTGCAAGTGACAATGAGAGACACAAATGAGATGATGGCTGAGAGCCACCCGTCCATGCTGACTCTATTTAATCTGGTCAAGTCTGCCCCAAAAATCAAAGCAATCTCCTCCAGTGGGCTGACAGAGGAAGGAAGCAGAAAGCCAATCCAGCACAAAAAAGGAAGTTACGGTGGAATTGAATGAGGGGTATGCAGTATTGTGCTAGGCATGCAGACTATTACAGCTGGGGAATTCTACTTTATTTTAAAAACTCCATTTGCATTCACTCATCTTGCAAGAAGAGCTTGAGGGCAACGTTAGCTGCTGCTTCTACTGCTTTTGAATTCTTCAGCTTATTTTTAGGCACTTCTGGCATGCAATATATTACAACAGTAGCAAAAATCTTTATTAGCCCTTATGGGGAGATTGTCCTTGTAGTGAGTCAGAGATAATAACAAAAACAATATCCATACACTACAAAATACACTACACCAATGTTGAAGACATGAACGGCCGCAGCTGGAGCAACAGTTGGGGTGGGTATATCACCTTCTGGGCCCACCCTATCCCGAAGGAGTCCTTAGCTAGACCTGATTAAGACTAGAGTGAGACATACAAAGGCCACAGTGGGAATCCCACAAAGAAACACAGCCAAAATTGAGAGACTTTGACAGAGGAGCTGCACCTGTGTGTACCTCAGCTCTACTCTGCTCAGTTTAGTTTCTGTCTTTTCAGTCTCCCCGCCCACTCAAACTACACACACAGCAGCTCTTCACTTCTGTTGGTGCTGGTGCAACAACAGGAGGGATGGATCAGGTGGCTGGGGCATGCAGACACAAAGAGTAGGGCTGGGAAGTGGGTTGACAAATGAGTCTCGTCAGGTAACGTTCACAGATGTGAAGGGATAGGGGGAAAGAAGACAGAGAAGAAGGTTAAGGGAGGGAAATGTGTCTGTCAGCTCATATTGGGTCATCAGTGAAAATCTCCAGCTCTGATTTGAAACTATAGAAATCAGAAATAGGGAGGACAGAGGCACTTTGAAGGAGGAAGTATTTAGGGTGGGTCTGTTTGCACTTACTAATTCTGATCAATAAGACAACAAGAAATAGCCTCTGCCCCTCTGCCTGGCATACTTATTACAAAGAGCAAAGAGCAAAGGGGGACAAGGAAGAGAGAACCCGGGAAGCACTAAAAATTTGGGTTAGACATATGACATATTACAATGCCTAAGACGAAACAAGGAGTGGGTGAAGGAAGAGATCTGACAGAGCACCAAATTATTTGCAGGAGTGAGAATTTGTGTTTCAACTTGCCATAGCTTGCAGGAGGAACAGGAAGTTCTTTGCAACGTGCTTCGGAAAATAAAAAGAAAATAATTATGTTAAGGTGATTTTGCCCAAATAAATGCATGATCCTTCAGCAGCATTCAGACCTTGATAAATGCACACTGTCTAGGCTCTTATTAAACACCAGAGAGACTGGTTGGTGCCTGTGCCAGGCAAAACTAATTAAAGCCAGGCAGATGTGTCTGGACAGCGGTGGTGTACCCCACACACATGCACACAGCACACACACGCACTCACGGGCATGCGCGTTGCACACTTGTGTATAAGCATGCACAGAGCTAAAGATACAAGTCCATACACACCCACACGTACACACACAACTTCCAAATAGGCTGTTAACCATGTCCACAGTGCAATCAGTGCCAGCTGAGGAGCTGTCACTGTGCCAACTAGACCAGGTGAACACAAAACAACAGCATCTCAGCTTCAATTTCTAACTTTGAGGTGCTTGACTTTAGAAACTTTGTCAGCCAACGGCCAAAGAGAGAAAAACGCCTTTCCCCCGGTGCCTTATTATCCTCACCAGCACCAGGCAACACGTTTCTTTTTTGTATTCCCTACCTTCTCTGCTGCAGGTGATGATGAGAGTTAGAGCTAACAGCAACCAATTAATCTTTCATGGTGCACGTGTTCTTGCTTTTGTTAGATCTGCTCTGTGAAACTGTATGAGATTGCAGCTGTACAATAAAAGCCTGGTGACACTTGCATCCTCCTCCTCATTCTCCTCTCCACTTTTCAATCTCAAACAGCTGGGCTTTTTTTTTTTTTTTTTTGCAGAAGCTATCATTACAGCAGCCTACAGGCAGGAAAGCTGCACTCCAAATCACGGATGAAGCCCAGCTAGCCAAGTCAGAGCTAGACATGAGATTGCACTGGGGATGTGAATATGTGGACGTTTGGGGATGGCTATTAGACGGTACATGCACAGAACTCCAAATCTGTGCACACATATACGTACAGAAGTGCATGATATGAAACAATAGAAGCAACCATGTTTTATCTTCATTTGGGCCGTCTATCTCATCCCATTGTAATCAAACCAGTCTTAGGCCACATACACACACCAGCAGCTCTCTCACCAACAAATACACATAGTAGTGACTAATAAACCATCTGGAACAGCCATTCTCAGGTCTGGATGACAGAGAGACTATGCCCACAAATATAGGCTAATACCCTTCTCAACAAATGGCTTAGGGTGCATTACAGCTAAACAGACAGGTCTACAGAGGGGGCGGGTGGTGGCTTATGACCTGGCATGGATGAGCATGGACAGGTGAGGAAGCAAGTGACATCACAGATAAGGGTGATGTACTTAGGTTTGCTGCTAGTGGCTACATAGAGCTGACAAGTCTGTACGTGCATTTGATTTCAAAAGCAGCACACAGAGTCAAGGGCAATGGGAAGCCAGAGCCAAAACAGTTGGAAAAGCCTGGTGTGGCCTACCTGCTGGGCTTTGCTGAAACCCTCTTGTTGCTAAATATTTGCATGTTAGTAGTGGCGGGTTCTAGCCGCCCCCTCTCAGTGCTGTCCATGAAATGTGGTTTATTTTCCAAATGCCTTTCCCACAGTGGTTGGCTGATGGTTGGCATGATCCAGGTAAGTCTACGAGTTGTGAGAGGGACCTGATGCACCCAAAGCCAGGTTCAGAATGTGGGATAAGGCTGGATCAAAGCCAGGAGCCATTAGTGAGCAGTGTGTCTGACACAGCAGGCAAAACATGACATTTTCAAAGGCATAGAAGGACTTAAACGGAGCTGCAATGAAGAGTACAAGGCAGCTGTTTCATTCAGGCCCTTGATAACAACCCCCTGTCCAGATTGGCTACTGCAAACAGGGCAGGGGACCACAAGGCAGTGTGAATACAAATCACTTATTCGATAGGCTACAGTGAGCTAGAGGAAAAAAAACAAAAAAAAAAAAAAAAAAAAAAAAAAACTAGCGCACTGACATACTTCCATTCATTTCTTAGCTGATCAAGACTCTTGCGGTTCAGTGTGTGCTGCTATAAAGAATTTTAATGTACTGGCATGCATTTAGATTAATGTGCATCCTTACAAAGAGCATATGACAGTATGGTTAATAAGCAGAAAACACTTTAGCTATCAGGAAGAGCCAGCAGTATGAACAGACAAAGATCTAGCTAATGGGCCTCATATCATTTACCATACAGACCCTAGCCAGACGGAGGATCACACACTGGCTCCAAAGACAGAGAAGATGGGACACTTTCATTACTCAAGTGATAACATCCTAAGAATACTCTCCCTTAGAAAGTATTCTTTGGATGTTGTTTTCAACCTCTGTCATGAAATAGCAAATAATTAGCACATCAATTATCAGTATGGGAAATGAACAATCAGGGTTATTTAATTCTCGGTTTCCACTTAGTACTTCAATATAAAAACCAAACAAAGCTTATGAGCAATGTGACTAACAGATGGAAGCACAAGCACTTAACCCCAGTAGCACAGGCCTTTTATTTTGCCTTCAGATTTGCAAAAAATCTTGGCAATATTACTCTCATTTCAATTATAAATCAGTGGAACAAAAAGCTATTTAAAATACTGGTGGGAAACCATCTGGCTGTGAGTGGTGCTTGATCTTACCGATCAGTCACAGATTCAAGTGGACTATGCCCTGCTGGCCCACCTATCATATACTGACCATTGCAATCATCAGAAACAACAAGCCTTTACAACTGTGACTGTGGCTCAGTCCCATTAAAAACCCATCACACCCACTACCGCCATGCTACACTTACTGCACACAAAACCCATTGCTATAATTGGTTCCACTGCACCCTTTACCCACTCTGGACAGGCCAACTGGCAAATGCAAACAACTCTGCAATAACTGGGAGAAGGAAAAAAAACTTTGGTCATGTCTCAGTGGCAATCAAGTATGACAAATTATTTTCAAACATTGTGAAGATGTGAAAACATGAGGACTGTTCCATTCAAACAAGAAAAAAATGAGGGATGAAATGGAAACGAGAAGAGGTGAAGTAAAACAAAACATTGTTCACTGCTTGCTGCAGGAGGCTGAGGCTGATGATAGTGGGACAGTGGGCTGATGACACACTTCCAGTATCCAGAACACACACAAACAGAGCAAAATGTGTGGTGAAAAGAGGACCACAGCCATGTCATTACCCCAGCCAGCGAAGAAGAGGAACCTCAGAGCCTGCTATTCGCAAAACCAGAGTGTGTGAGAGTAACATAAAATACAGCACTGTGCAGAAGTTCTCTAATTTTTTACTATGTCATACATCATTTATTTTATTAATTAACTTTTCACAAAGTGCTATAAACAGAAAAAAAAAATAAATCAACATTTGCTGTGACCACCCTAAAACAATACAACTTCTCTTATAGGTACACTAGCACACTGTCAATGTCACTGGCAAATAGGTTTTTCCTAGTAACCTGGGGACTTTAACACAGTTTGGATTTAGGCCATCTCAGGGTTTTCTGTCACTTTGTGTAATTTCAGATTGAACCCACAATTTATTGAATGTTTTAGAGTAGGAAATCACTCCTAAGTGAAAACCATTTTTCAGAGTGATGTGTTTTGGTCCTACTTTTAGGACAAGAACCAAGACCATTTCATCGGCATCCCTAAATTAGGCAATCACTCCTATCTCCCACAAAATTAAGGAGCACTTCAAAGGTGTCCCAACAGAGCACAGATTCTGTGGACGGAGAGATAGTCTGCAAACACAGAATGACAGAACGTTTTAAAAGATACTGTTTAGACAAAAATTCAGTACTTTTTGTAACAGATCATGTGGGGGATGAACAAGAAGACCCCATGCTGTCTCTACAGAAACCAAAGTCATTGCAATGTTGTGTGTGTGTGTTTGTTTTTTTTTTGTTTGTTTGTTTTTTTAAAAAATCAACAGGGAAGATGTAGCTGAGCAACAGTGACATTTTCAGTCTACCACAAGTGAAAGTTTTGGCCATAATAAATCTATCTTTGATCGTTCTTAACAGCTCCATAGACTCTCACAGCTGCCTTTGTTTCTCCACTATTCCATATGAATTCATAAAAACAAGCCACATCCATGGAGATTCCTGGTTTCGCTGCATTTGCTGGAGTCATGGATGGCACACATTCAAATAACTGACCAGAGAACGAATGAGCACACTTATGTGAATCGAAAACGTTATCACAGCATTAATACTCAAGTGGTTACAGATGAGAACTACATGATCTTTGATTTAGTGGCCAAATGGCCTGGATCCACATGACTTAAGGGTCCTCAGTGAGAGCAGTTTGCAACTTCTATCTGAAAACAGTCCCCACTGGATACAAAGCTCAATTATAGGGATTTAGGTAAGGATCATTTTGCACAGTGGAATCACATTATAGGTGGCTGTCCAATAAAGGGTTATTACAGGGTTAATACATTACTACAGAAATAGCAGTGATATAAATAAAAGCTAAATAAAGCATTTAATGTGTTATCTTCGTTATAGCAGCTTCTTGCATATTCACATTAAGCCTTCACTTCAAGGGGCACTGATTTCTGCATTTGAATTTTCCCACTGTTTAAAACCACATTTGTAAACGTCAAACTTGTTACAAAAGAGTAGGCCTTTCCTTGCTGAAAGTAAGAGTAAGAGGCATCATAAATCATTTTTAGGTGTTACTCGGAGATATGACTATTTTTAGTCTTAGTTTCAGTGATGGTGGTGAATCAGGAGTGATTTTGAGAAACGTGATAAATATAGCCATCTGTTACAGGACTCCTGAAGAGAGTAATGACTGTGGCTGCATGTTTGTGGTTGTTATCCATCAGAATAAATTTATGTCTATCAGATGCCTTTGATAGATGATGGATACAAATCTAAACAAGAGCCTAAAACCTTGACACATTACCAGATCTGTACATGGAGGTAACTGTGTGTCATCGAGCTTCAGCTCTAGTTTGAACGAGCACCATGGTGATGATTGTCATAACAGAGTGAGCACTGTGTCTGGACTGGGATGAGACAGAGAAAATGTTAGTGGGGCCCTAAGGCTCTCAATAAAAACACTCTGCCCTCTCTCTTCAACAGAACACACAAAGACTGACTTGCAAACTCATAATTAAAGGGAAGGGGGAGGTTAAAGACTGCTCATTAGTATAAAAAGGCAAATGAGAGCAAAGGACAGGAGGGGAAGTTATTTATGGAAAAGAATGTGATTTATAAGCAAAAAGTAACTAATTATCACCAGCCAGAGACAATAGAAACTCAGACTCAGTCATAATTGTTTCTTGGTGTGACATGATTGCAAATAAAGGAAAACTATAATTGATATTCTAAACTGACTTTTGTTAATTAAAGCGCTGATTATTCTGCTAAACAGACTTCAACAACCAGAGGCACAGTACTGCCCTTTAGGAAAGGCAGTTACAGAGCATTAAACTGAATTCCTTTGAGGCCTCTGTTTTTTGCCAATACACTGTTGTCCTGAGAAGAGGACAGCCAATGATATGTAAACAAACACACAAAAAAAAAAAAAAAATCAGTGTGGTTTGAATACGAAACAATCCCTAAACCAAGCACTTTTATTTGTTTTCTCCAATAAATGTCAAGCTTTATTAATTGATTGAGCCTGTGAGGGGCAGAGAGTGGAAGAGGAGAGAGGCTGTGGAAGCTATGCAGCAATGTGTGGACCATTGTTATTTTATCCCTTCCTGCTCTCGGGGGAAATTGATGCCAAAAACTTACATTAACACACATATTTAAAAGAAAGTCAACACTGTCAAAATGTGTATAGAAACAAAAATAAGCTTCAAAAATTATCTAAATCCTCATATAGGAAAAGTTTACAAAAAAAAAAAAGTTCTGTAATTACAACAGCATATCAGTGGACTGGAGGGCTTGTGGATTAGAAAGATTGGACACTGAACAAAAGGGACCTTGGCTTAGTGAGAGCAGAGTCTGGGCATATAGGGAGGCAATTGAGGACAGCACACTTAATGGAAGTGACAGTCAGCACATACTCGCTAGTCTTCTCCATCCGAAATTGCTCCTGCCACCTCCTCCCGTGATGGGTCCAAGAAAAGAAAAGTGAAAAGAAAAAAAAAAAAAAACACCCTTCCTCCACGTACTGATTACATACAATACACCCTAACATATGGCGAGAGAGGAAGAGGAGGTGAGGGGTGGAGTGCGGGAACTGAATAGATGGGGAGTGCTGCCAGGGCCTACTTTCAGATAGCATTGTTATCAGTGAGAAAAGGAAGGAGAGAAACAAAGAGGAAGTTTACTAGCGTTGTTTTATCTGGAAGGGCATTAAACTGCAAGGCGCATGGGGGACCAGACAGCAAGAGCAAAGAGGAAGACCGTTCCGAAGGAAAAAAAAAAAAAAAAATTCAGAAACTGTCCAAAGTCATGCAACATTCAGAAGCATGGTGTCTCTCTAAGTCAGAGTCTCTCTCACACTCACACACTTTGCCCTTGGCTGAAAGTCATCCCTGGTTCATGGTCGCTGGCTTTGATAGGAATCCGAGCTCTGGAACGAGTCACTAACGACCCAGAAAGCGGCTTGTCGGGCTATTGGTGCAGCTTGATATGCAGCGAGAGAGGCTGTCACTGGGATGGAAACTGAATGTGGCCTTTGATAAAACACTCAAAGAGGGATAAAAACAGAACTGGAAGTAGGCAGCCCATTAGGCCATGAGAGGAAGTAGAGGAGATAGAGAGGGCCAGACGATGAGGACTAGGGGTAAAACCGTGGACCCGTGTACTGTCCTTGACCCTGTCAGATGGGACTGAGGCCTGCGGTGAAAGAGTGTTAGGCACATCAGCCCCCAGGTGTGGGCTGGAGAGAGATGAGAGGCATGTTGATGAGAGGACCCCCCCCCATCCACCCACCGCTGCCTTCGCCAAACACAGCACCCAGGCAGCCTGCCGGAGCCCACTAATCAGAGGACTCAGCCGCTGACCTCTCCACAGGCTCTATACCTTTTAATGAGATCCATCCTTTTGATTTGTCTAGCTGCCTAGAGGGAGAGACAGATCGTGGATAAGCGCAGGCACACACACGTCAACTTTGCCAACTGTAGATGGACACTTTCACATCTACACACTGCTGAGGAGACAAAGACACGGGAGATGAACACATTTAAAATAGTGAACACACCGTAATCCCCAATGGCCAAGGGCTCTCCTGTGTGTAAATAAAAGAAAGAAAGTGACTTATATGGCCAAGTATGGTGACCCATACTCAGAATTTGTGCTTTGCATTTTAACCCAATTCCAAAGTACACACACACAGCAGTGAACACACACCCAGAGCAGTGGGCAGCCAGCTGCAGTTGGGGATCCGGTGCCTTGCTCAAGGGTCTTACCTCAGTCATGGTATTGAAGGTGGACAGGGCCCTGGCTAGTCACTCTGTGCCCCCGACAATTCCTGCCGGACCTGAGACTCAAACCTGCAATTTTCAGGTTACAAGTCCAACTCCCTAACCATTAGGCCCCGACTGCCTCACATGCCCCACTGCCTCCTACCCATGCAAAGGAGACAACCATGTACTAGAAGAAACACTACCTGAGAACTAACTAAAGCAAGCAAATCACAAAAATCGCACAGACATAAGCTGGGTCCATCTCAAGGACAGAACACTAAAGTTTTGGTGAAGGCCATGGTAAGCGCAGGTAAGAAAGGTTTCAGACATGCTTGTTCACAGATATACTTGAATTATTGATCAGCCAACAGATTGTGTTATGAGGAATTCATGGATCCACGGCTGGGCTGTCCACCTCCCTTAGGCTGAAAGACAGACTGTCTGTGGACTCACTATACATGTACTCATTTGTATACTGTATTTATGTGAGCCTGTGCTAAGGAAGCCTAGAGGAAGCAGGCTGCCCTCGTTGAAGCCTGGATTATTTTCTGTAGGTGGAGTGGGCAGTGTGAGCTCACACTTAGACAAGACAGAGCAAACACTGAATCGATCAAACTGGCTGGGGTGATGCATACAGAAGGAAGGCCTCACCCTCGCTGCGCTGAGAGGGCTTTAACTGCTCACACACTGAGTGGCTTTTTCATTGGCACTCAGGCAACAACACAATCCTCGGCTCTTAATACCACCAATGGAAAGAGAGGAAATGGGATTTTTATTTGTCTAAGCTCTACGGGTGGTCTGCTGCTGCGAATAATAATGCACTAAAACACAGAGGCTTGCTTGGCTTGGGTTCCGTTACTGACATGAACACCAGCGAGCGTGAGGCACATGCCATTAGACAAAGGTAGGACTGTATTCCATCATGATACTGTGGCAACTAAAAGCCCAAGTTAAACCAGAAACCTTTTAGTGCTTCCTCAATGGTAACCACAGCAGAAGGAACTGTAAAACGTGACAGTAGTTGTTTTTTTCCAAGACCTAACCTACTTCTTCAAAAAAAAAATATCAGTCTGCAGCCAGGTCATGCTGCACTATGCCTGACCTACACAAATTAAGGACATATCACCAACACTCACTTCTCAAATGCTACCTTACTGATATAATAAAAACAGCCACAGCTTTGGTGACATGGGGCAGGGGACAAATACAAACAAATATTTAATGGACACTATGGTCGGGACTGTGTGGATCACAAATCTGCAGAAATAGAAGTACAGGTTAATCTGGTTTAACCTGATTTCACATCCAGAAAAACACACTTCATGATGTGGAATTACACCATAATTAATAATATTGCTGGCTTATGGTGATTGGGTCTTTTATTTATATCTTACGTGTAGAACAGATGTGTGTTTTTTTGCATGCTGCTCAAGGGGGATAACATTTTGTTTTCAAGTTGGAGTGTGGAAAGACACATAGAATCCAGTGGGATCAAAATACAAGTTCATGTTTTCCATTACCCAAAGAGAAGAACAGCTCCATATGACTGAGTAAACGACAGACACAGAGGAATGCGTGATGACATCCTGACAGTAGACGAAAACAGGGGCTGGAAGATGTGAAACAGAACAGAGCCTGGTTAAAAATAAAAACAGTGGCTAAGGGAGGATGAGAAGAGACATGTAAGTGGAAGTGTACTGTTGATCTCAATGGGGAGGACTACAGAGAGATTTTAATGGAGGTCTGGAGTGGTGGATAAATTGCTACTCTGGCCTGGTCACGCCACCAGTCGGCACCAGTCCACCAGTTAACAAGTGACGCCACACTGACATGGCCTCTTACACCCCTTTTTGCTTCAATCTGTTATTGGAGGGCTACACACTTCTCCTCCATATCCAATTGAAAGAGGATGAGAAAGAGAAAACGTCTCCTGGTGAGACCTGGTGTGATTTGTGGATCCAATTTGGCAGCATGTTTTCTGTAAACATTGTAACTGCAGCGTGTTTTCAGAAAATGTACTAGTGAAAAGCATTAGGATGTTCACCGTGTGGTGAGGAAAGAGACAAGGCAATGAGGGTCTCTAACCCTAGCAGCAGACTCTACTCTGGCTAATGACTGTAATTAAAGAGCACAGCTCCTCCAAGGGATCAATGACGTAGGATCAGCTCAGACAGGACGTGGAATAGACGTAGCTTTGGCAGAAGGGAGTGAGCACAGGGCTGGAGTGTAAAAACTTACAGGCTGAACAAACGGGAGGCTGAGTGGTACGATAGCATGTGTTTTGAGGGCTTGTAAATATTTAGGCAGTCTTACAGGAGCATATCGTTGTGACTTGGATGTCAGTTTTTTTTCCATGGCCTATTCACATGCTTTAGTTAGAGGCTCAAAACCCAGTGCAGTGTAACAGTAAACAAAGATTTGTAGAAGGTTGAATACTTGGAAACAGAGTATCACAGGGAAAAAAAAAAAATATCATGCCTTAAGCACAAGTTATCTGCATGACTATCACATGGCTGACAGACAGATTCAGATTCAGATTGAGGAAGAGAAGGGATAGTGTAGCAAAAATGCAGAGTCCATGTCTATGTGATTTGCAGACACCAGCATAAAATATCCAACTTCCTTTTTCCTAAAAAAGTTGACAGAGGAAACGAAAACTGGGGAGCTTTGAGGCTGTCCAGATGAGTCAGTGAGGAATAATGCATGTCATCACTGCTCCATGAATAGGAGAGTGAGGCTGGGGGGCAAACGCAGACACCCAAGATATAGAGCTATGATGACACCTCCACAGATCTGCATTTCAGAAGACAGTTCTAAGCCCGAGGCAGGTTTGAAGCACCAGGATTAATATCCACGTAGACTACAGATACACTGAGTAAGAAAAGACAAAGAAGAGAGTTTAAAAAAAAAAAGAAAAAAAAAAGATTCAACAAAAAAAAAAAAGTTATGAAGCTTAAGAACGAATAGACACTGGGTTTTGCTGACAATGGGAAACAAAAAAATATGCTCAGAGATACTTTCTGTTACTTTCACACTGCTCCAGCACAAAGGTCATGGTGGGCTGATCAGAAATAACCACAGAGGTATTCACTTCTACAGGTCTGCACCACAGTGCCCCAACTCAACAAGGTCATTGGCAAGTTTAAGGTCTGACTCATACTAATGCCTTCCAGGTGCCTGTTTTACAAAAGGTATGCAACAAAACATGACAAAGCTCACCTCCAGACTGCTTTATTTTCACTGTTTTATTGCATAGTTGCTGTGTGCATATTTTCCTGGTGTTTTTATTCCAAATTAGTTTTGTACTTCTATTCTACTCATGTTTTTCTCTGCTGAGTCTTTCTGTTGCTACTGCCTGGTGGCTAATTTTGCCATGGGCATCAGTAAAAACCTGAACTTGTCTTAAAATATT
Source organism: Mastacembelus armatus (assembly GCF_900324485.2). Taxonomy (NCBI): domain Eukaryota; kingdom Metazoa; phylum Chordata; class Actinopteri; order Synbranchiformes; family Mastacembelidae; genus Mastacembelus; species Mastacembelus armatus. The sequence goes on along the minus strand of NC_046638.1, from coordinate 6,197,314 downwards.
AAAATGTTTCTCTTACCTTAAAAAAAAAAAAATCTCCAAAACATCTCAAACGTTTGCAGCCACATCATTTTAGCGACTGGTGGTCACTATAAAAATGTCAGTCTCTAAGGTTAAGACAGTATCTTTGCTAGTGCTGAGACTACGGCTACAGTAAAATGGTCTCTCAGTTTATGGACGGGAAGCGGCAGAGCCGGTGGCATTTAACTAGATCCTCGGTAACTTTAGCAATTGTTGTATGATCAGATTTTAATAAGTCCCTCTTGGATCATAGGCTACTGAAAGGCCATGATACTCACTTTGTTTAAAAAAAAAAAGGACATGATACTGACAAAGAAATTATTTCACCTTCACAGTATCATTTCATCGTGAACTGCAATAGAGGGAGACACTGTTGCCTATGTAATGGATTATCCCAGTATGATAACAAAGATAGTGAATTTAGAGTTTGGCACTGTGGAACTGGTAAATAGACCTATAAGCTGGAGGTGTTTGTGTAATGCAACGCTGAATATCAATTACTCTCTGCTTCAGAATTTCATTCATTCAGCATTACATTTCATTTTAAAGGCATAATGACCAGTAAAAAGCAAGTGCTAAATAAGGTCTGTAAGCTTCACGCTGACAAGCACAGGTATTCATGAAGAACATCTCATTTTCCAACAGCGAATGCTCCACCAGCTTTTGATTGAAACAGACAACCAAGAGACAAACACCCAACATCCAGCAGTGATGCCACCCCCATGTCCACGTCCAGTTGCCAGCAGATTTCAGCAGATGCCACCGATAAGGACAGCATGTTTCCACAAGTTCTAATGTTGCTATTTTAGAGCACGTCCTGCCTACAGTCTTAAGATTAACGTTTTGAAATGTTATTAAAATGTAATTCTGAGTGAACAATGAATCTAAAATAACTGCAAATGCAACACACCTGTTAAGATGTGTTCTAATCCAAGTACAGTATGGTAACTCTGATCAGGTTCTCAGCAAACATGTTGGACCCAATTTGAGCCAAATCAATTTATTTTGGTTTCATTAGACCAAAGAATGGGCTGGCAGTATTCATCTGCCCTATTTGTGTGTTCTCTGGCAAAGTTTTATCTTGTAGTTATGAGATGTTTTGTGAGTAATGGTTTTCTTCATGGGTGCTGTCTGTAGAGGCTGACTTCACACAATGGCCTTTGCACTGTCTGATCACTGAAACAACACTCTCAACAGATAACCCTTGTGCCAAATCAGAAGCACTTACCCATCTGTTTTTTCAGTGCAAGGTTGCATAAAAAGTTAAATTGTGCAGTTGTCACTTTTTGTGGATGGCCTTGTATTAATGGTGGTATTACTCTTCCTATTTCTCCTAACCACTCCTGCAGCTGTGTTTTGACTTATGTCCAGTCCCCTACTGATGGTCTCCCACTCTCCTATCTTTAAGAAGTGCTCCTGTGGAGCCATGTTGCATGAGTCAAAACATGACATAAGTCAAAACAGAGAAAATACTATATTTTTTATACTATGGTCATACTAACTAAGCTAATTCCTAGGTCAATGAAGATCACTCATCTCATTTTACAGTTACACTCATGTAGACCATTCCTCTAATTCTTCCTTGATTTGCCACAATATCTACCTCTTCTGCTCTTTCAATTTGGTGTGACCTTCATCTCAAGCTGCTGCCAGTGCATGGACCCTTCATACATCTGTCACCCACCAGTTCTGACTCAGGCTTACATTCAGTGATAATTAATCACACAGTGTGAATGAAAAAATAAAAGTAAAAAAAGGAAGAGCACCAATATTCAACAGCAATTAACATTAACATCATATTAACATAAACCAGTTGGACATCATATTAGGTGTAAAATAGAGGTGATAATTAAAAATGATCTTGGTGGGCATAAATTGGTCAGTTTGAGGATTAACTGTGAAATGACTCATGGATAAAAATGAACTGCACTCTCTGGTGCCTTAGCTAGGATTAAATGGCACTCCAATGAAGCAACTAAGTCAAGAACAAAAAGCACAGTGAAAATGCATTACAGGTGGAATAAGTGGCTCTACCCAGTTTCAATTATTGTTCAGCCACTTTAAGTCCATTTCAAACTCAAATCTCTCTGAGAAATATATATCAGCAAGCTGACAAATCCTGCAAAGGTACCCTCAATTTGCACAGAAATGAAGCATTGACAGATCTTCCATATATTGAAAGTCCAAGAGATCTGTTTTCTCCTCCCAAAAGTGAGGAAGCTGGACTAAACATCAACCATTGCATTACACTGATTGAAGCTGGCCTGACCACCTTTCCTCTCAAGTGTTTAACTAAATGGCATTTTGATAGCAAAGCATACCAGACTCAATTACCAAAGCAAAATATAATTTAGCTTCCTGATCTCCTTTCTCCTGCCAATACAACCCCTGACTAAGATTTCCCATGATGGAAATCAAGGTGATCCATTGCTCTCATCATTGCTTATAAGTCTTCAGATACGTGGCCTTTGGTGCCAAACTAAAATGTCTGCCTAGGTGTGAGCTTTTGCCAGTGGCCTGAGTAGGTGGGTTGGCTGACATGCCTCCAGTGAGCAGGTAGTATCAAAAGCCTCTAGTGTGTGTCTCTGTCAGCCTGTCAGTTCAGCTGCCATGGGGAAGTGGGTGAGGGGAGGGAGGCTGAGGCAGATGTCTGTATTGTGCATCCATCACTGGTGTTCAGTCCTCCGCTATGCAACCTCAAGGCTGCTGACAGCCAACACCACTGTTGTTCCCAAAATGCCTTTTGAACAGCATTTGAGATCATGTTTTCCTCTGGGTTAACTTTCTCAAAAATCTGCCTACCTTTCCAAACCTCATATCACATCAACCAACTCCCTCTCTGCTTTTTTATTAGGATGTCTCAGTTCTCGTGCAGAACATCCTGCCCACAACCTCTCAACCAAGCAATTAAGGCTACTCCCTCCACACGTGAATCATTTATCTCTTTGAGCAGTGTGAGCATGTTAACAATATTCATCATGTTCCTCTTACTCATGCTCCAAACAGTGAGGGGGTAGGGAAAAGTCACAGTGGTTAAAGGTAAAGGCAAGAGCAGAAAAAAAAGCAGGAGTGGGGAAAAAACCAGCACAGCAGTGTAAAGAATAAAGTAACCCACAATGGGTTGAGTGCATGTGTAGTTGGTCACAGAATGAGGTGAAAGCGTGTGCTGAGAAAGCGTCAAGGTTGTTTCAGCGGTAAAAGTACACCTGCTGAGCTAAACTTGGTCACAGTTTGTAGGGCTGAAAAGCATGGCTTGGAAGCCTGTGGGCAGACCAGGCAAAAGCCTGGATTCTAATGAACTTAAAGCTGCATGTGGTGGTAGGTTGGTGGCAGGTACAAGGCAGAGCCAAGCTGTCTTCTTTTGCCACACAGCCTGCTGCTGAGTGTAATCATGTGAATTACCATGATCACACATCAGCTTTGTTATCTCTGATCTCATGCACACAGTACAAAAGTAGAAGAGTCGAGCAAAAAAGGTGGAATGGATTTGATGTGGGAAGTACAAACAATGATACATTGGTGCAAGAGCAAGGTAGTACAGAAAGGAAAAGCTATAGAGGGGATAGTTCAGGACAGGGTCATGAAGTCCAAGGGCAACAGTGGCAGCTGTAAAACTGAGCGCAGATGAGATTAGAAATCCACCTCAGCATGACGTCCCTTCATCATAGGATAATCCTCTGACATGAAAAGACGAGCCTATCGCCAATCTGAAGGAAATCTCTATTCCCCAGATTCTTCAGGCGTCTAATGCCAAGCTGACATGCCCTTCACACATCTGCTCACAGTCCCCTGAAGCCTACAGTATATGTACTTTAGACAAACAAGAGGAACAAGGGAATGCAAATGGACCACACCTATTTTACCAGGAAGTTTACAAAAGTGCATTTTGAAGAGTGGAAATGTTGGTAAAACTGTACCTAGAAGCTTCTTAAAGTGGTTGTAGGTCTAAGATTGACCAATATGCCAATATTTAGATTACATCCGGTTTTTTAATGGGGACAGAAAATGAAGGAGATTAACGTCAATTTAGATGTGCTGAACCAATGTCGGACACAATAATGTATGTTTGGTCGATGCTGTTTTTCTGTTTGTAGGCTGCAGACAGGAGACATGGGATTGCTTGTTGCTTATGAGGATTATGGTTTTATTTTCAAAATGAAAATGACAGACGTCAGTAATCCAATGCAAAGGAAACAAAAGAGACTGGGAATGGGTTCAAATTCATTTGACCTCAAAAATATTGCAACGATCTCTGAAATGTAGTACGTGCATCTAGGAGACAACATGGTTTAAACTGTCTGAGAAAACTGTAACACTAAAAACAGGATGAACTCTAGCTTACCCAAAACATGTAGGGGCTTAACAGCCGAGTGCTCACGGGCCAGTAATTCACTACTTTCAGAGGCTATTTTACTGGATCCAAAAATACAGAAAGTGGAACTCACCACAAAGTTTCATTTCGAGAGCCTGTGGCCTATTCCCAAAAACACAAAAACAACACAAAACAAAAAAAAGAGAGAGAGAGAGAACAAAGAAAGAAAGAAATGGACTGCTTTGTTTATTTCTTTGTTCCACTTATATTGCATGGTATGCCTTTGCATTTTGCTTTTTTAGATTGTTTTGCAAATTTCTCAAACACAAACATGACCTGAATGAAAAAGGTCTCCTATTCAGTTGCCCTGAAAAGAGCATCTATGATGAAGAAGTGTGGTGCGCTTGTCTTTTCACCCTTGCGAAGAGTAGGAGAAAACATTTATCACCACTCTCCTCTGCACAGATAAGGTGTCTCTATTTATTCACAGTGGAAGAGATAAACCCTGAATGAAGCATTGTGGGGTAGCAAGAGAGATGGTGGAAAAAAGGAACGGACAAGCGAAGCAGCTTGGTTTTCAATTGCTTGTGTGTGTCCATGTGAGCAGATGGCATCTATCAAAAAATCATCCCTGCACAGTCAGGAGACTGGAGGATGAACTCCTGCTTAACCCGTTTCCAGATACCACTACTACCGCCTTTCCTGCCTCCACATGCCCCCTGCTCACACTAATTCATTTCACTGAGTCTGTTTGGATGTTATTAAACAGGAAAAGTCCTCAGGAGATGGAGCATCCTATGTACAGTAAGTCTGTGCACATCAGACAGGGGCTGCAAATAAAAGGACATTTATAAAGCCAACAAGGGTGTACAGTGGTCTGCTGAGGGCCGCACCAGGGACTGAGAGATACAGACTGACAGAACTGCACAGGAGATTCAACAGGGATATGAATGGTGCTTCTGTCTCCTTGTTCTCCACAAGAGAGACAAGATGGAGAGAAAAAAAGAAAAACAAAACACAAACAGGAGGCAATGATCAGTAGTACATCTGTCCTCCGAGCTGTTGATGTACAGCCTACTGTCCAGAGGTGAGGAACACAGTTCACATGGCCATTTCTCACTGAAATTGCCTGTGTACGGGGACAGGCGGCTCCTTGTGAGGTGACTGAGCAGATGCTGTGGCTGCAGTGCTCCTGGGATAAAATGCATGGTTTAGAAAAGAGCGTGTCTGCAGGGGCCACAGCTGTTGAGTTCAATACTAGAACAAGTTTGCACCCAGACAACTAGGACCACAACTATGAAGGGTATCAACAATGTCTGTACTCTGTAACTGCTGTAGCCTAGGAATTAATAAAATATATTAGAAAATAAGCTGCGGAGTCGTGATTTTTATCATGCTGCTGATAAAGCGTCTTGTTTGCAGAATACTTTCCGTGCATATCTAGGACATGCATGGAGCAGAGGTGGTATTTCAGGTCAAGTACCAGGCGACCCTGTGGTTTACGCTGACAGGGCGTGGAATATGTTATCAAAACTTGGTGCTCTTATCTCACAGCTGAAAATGAAAATAAGCGAACAGTCCTGCCTCACTTTCCCCGGGATACACACCAGCTTTCCCGGAACTCACCTTAGAGGAAAAGGAGCGGAGAGGGTAGTTTGCACACACGCGAACAGTCCAGATCTTCAAGAACACCTCCTCCTTATGAGATTACAAAAAAAAAACCGATAAAAAGTCCGAAAACAAGTTCACATTTTAGTCTCCTCAGGCGTCGTTCAGAAAGGCACTATTCCGTAGAAAAGCAACGGGCTACTTGGTTGGCCGAACTGCCAATTCCCGTGGAAAGGCGACACGGACAACTCAACAAAAGACTCTGCTTAGAATATCAGGGACTTTCTCTCCGCCCAGGTGCCGAGTCACATGGTAATTTCCAGGTGTGTGTGTGTGTGTGTGTCTGTCTCCAGGAGCCGCGGCTCAGTTGGCAGCAACACACCTGTGGGATCCGCTCACGCGTTCGCCTTGGCTGTCATCGCGTTTGGAAATCATGGGGCTGTGCTGAGGGAGAGGAGGAGAGGAACAGGAGAGAGAGGCGCACTGAAGGAGAACTGACGCGACCGACCGGGTACGGAGAGGAATTATACCCCTCCCATTTGACACTCACGGGTGTGTGTGTGTGTGTGTGTGTGTGTGTGTGTGTGTGTGTGTGTGAGAGCAGACAATAAGCGGCTAGTAGTAGAAGACGGTGGAGGGAGGGGGAGCAAGTTGTGTCGTCTGTTCGCCGACGCACCGAAATATTTGTGCCGGAGGTGGGAGCGCTGTGGTCCGGGATCCAAGAGAGGACTTTCGGGAACGGTTCCAGGCCATTCCAGGCAAAACAAGGAACGTTTACAAAGGTTTTGGCTTCACTAAAGTTCCCGCCATATAGCCTTTATATGCACAGTTACACAGGCCAATCCTGTCAAGTCACATGACAAAAAGATGTTTCTCGCCCTTGTGAAATCCTATGAAATGTGAGGATGCAGTTCCATGAAATAACACGTCTGTTAACACGGTCCATGACAAGTTACTGTAGGCTAAAGAAGGGAAAGCTTAAAAGGCTTGTTCATTTTCCAAGTTATTCTGCAGAGGCTAAGATACAAACAGCTTTGGGTTTATTTGGAATTTTTTTTAGGAATATATGCTGCTGAGCTGAGATATTTCCCACCAAAATAATCCAATAAGGCTTTTCCACTACATTTTGCTTTGCCACAGTAAAGAAGCACAGGTGTTACTAATAACGTTAGAGATAAGTCAGTTCAGGTCAGACGCTCCTCTACTCTTACGCTATGCCAGTAAAGATTGTTGCAGGTTATTTCTTTACTCAGCAGGAGCAGAGTGGCGCAGCGGAAGCGTGCTGGGCCCATAACCCAGAGGTCGATGGATCGAAACCATCCTCTGCTAATCGTTTATTCGTCGTTTTCAAGTATATATGTTGTTTTGAGTTGTAAGAAAAATCCGACTTCACGTGAGTCAGCATCCGTAACACAAGCATCAAGTATCTAAAAAGAGCTGAACTGAACTCAGCCATCATTACTTAATGTTTCCACTGTGGTTTTCTAGCTCTGGCATGTCAAAATAAGCCCACTGTGAAAATGTTTGACACCAGGAAAAAGCCGTTATCCCAAAGTGTGTTTTTTCTTTAACTGTACTATACAAAGACACGGTGTAGCGCCACATGCTGAGGTTTGCTCATGTGTGCAAGTGTTTGTAATTGTGGCTGTAAACTCCTCCTCAGGTCTGTAATACTCACCTCTCCACAAACAATACAGAGGACATGACCTCAGCACCCAGGAGCTACAGCTGTTTCAATGGCAGCTGAAAACAGCTCACAGCATGTGTCTATCCAGACAACTACTCTGGACAATTAACAGACATCACTGTGGACACTTTTTCACTAGCCTGTGTACTGCCTTTTGAAGACTCTACAGTATTTCCCAGTGGAACCCGTTGACAGAGAGCCCTGTCAATTATCCAGAGAAGGACACATTTCTGTTGAGTTTTTCCAAATGTCATTCATTGATCCTTTGAGCATCACCAACAATTCCATTCACATTCACTGACTGTATGGGGCAGCAACAGAAGCCTCAGCAGCATCTATATTTAAACCATATTCCTGCTGCATTACAATTCATTTTGTCTTACATGAACTGACTATTTACAGATTACAGATTATCATATACTACTAATAGCATTGTCGCTATGGTCTTTGGCTTTTTTTGTTGCATTGTTTTGTGCAAACATGATGACATACAGTTTAATGTAAATTATATTAGATTAGCCTCTTCCTGTACCTTTAAAATTCCAGTTTCATTTTAAATAGTCTAATGTATCTAAAAGCTGAGCAGGGGCCAATAATTCTAAATTAGCTGTTACAATAAACCCTACATGATCGTATTTGTAATAATTCTACTTTCCTTGTCAAATAAATGACTAACTAAAACATAAATAAACTGTTGGCATTTAATACAAATGAACACAGATTACTGTGGGAAGGGAATTCAAGGACATTGCTTGGTTTAAAAATATTTTCCAAAGCAACTACTGCTTTATTTATATTTCACTGAGCCCCATTTGAATATGCCCTTACAGGAGCAGTATCAGTCGTCATTATAACTAAAATTACTGGTGTACTTGCTGTACCATGGCTGCAGACTCGTTAGTCACAAGAACTATCATTTTGCAGCACTTAAACCTAGCAAAGTTTAGCAACTCTCTTTCATTCTACTTAAGCATTCAACAACCTTTAAATCAGTCATATGTTTTTTGGGGGGTTTAACAAGAAATTCACACATCCTTAACTCTTGCATAGCTATGGGGTAAAGGTTGCTTTCATTTCAAATATGGGCCATATGTGTTTATATACGTCTCAAGCTTGATTGGCTCTATCATCGCTCAAGAGGCTATACGTATAACTTATTTTTGCCTTAGAGCCTAATACCACATAACATTTCAATTTGGCACACTAAGTTTTATGGCTCAGCACCATGCCCTGTCGTGTGGCTTGGTGTCAGGTTTGTGAGTGATTTATGGGTATGCAAATGAGGCTGTCTGTTTAGGGAGATGTGCTGCCTTTGCCCAGTGGGCCCTGGAGCAAAGACTGGAGACTGCGTGGGTGTGAGTCAGTCCCTAACTGCTGACAAAGGCGCAGGGCTGGCAGAGATTCACAGAGCAAGATGGGGAGATGGCCTTCACAGGTCCTCACATTGACTGATGAGATCAAGGCGAAAGTAGGCCAAGCCAGACAAGTGTCAAGCAAACAGACACCCAGAGATAGAGTGAGAGAGACAAACACTCCCCAGTCACAAATAGAGCTTGGAGAGTGGAAAGCGGTGGGGTAGAGACAGGCTGTTTTGGGTCTGAGTTCAATATGTCCAAACCTGTTTGTCTAAAGAGTAATGAGGCTGCTGAGTCTTGGAACATGCTAGCCCAGGGGATGTTGGGAGCCAGGAAAGGCCAAGTCAAAGCTCTCTAAATTCACTAAAGTGGAATAGAAGTTCACTTTGTTCTACTAGACAGCCTGACGGTGATGACATTTTGATCAATGTGCCTTCCACCTTTCTGCAGCTCGTCTTTATGTCACTGGAATAGTGATGATCGGTTATCATGCCAGTTTCAAACAGAACCATTTGTCATACAGTGTCCCTCAACTGGTCTGGGCTGCAAAATGTTTGACCATCAACATATTATACAACCTAATTTATGATACAGCATTGTTGTCCATAATGATGTAGTGGTCATATCAGATTCAAGGTTCTTGTCTGTTTGCCATGTAGTTAGACTGCCCTCTGTGGGTGGCAGCTTGTATTGATTCATCAACTAACCAGCTCATTAACAAACAGGAGGATAACACAATTACACCCTTACATAACTTCTACTATTTAAAAGCTGTATATAAACATACACTGCTAGAATGTAGTTGCATGCAGCTGTAAGGACATTTTAAAAGTGAATTAATGTATTCATTATTTCTCAACAACTACAACGTTTCCTATAAACACATATTATGTAGTATTACAGTTATATTTTACTGTTCTATCTACTGATAAATAATTCATTCAATGTTTATATGCTGCTTGTGAAAGCTAAATAGGGCACTGAGGTTGCCAACAGATTTAACTGGTAGTTCCACATTTTATATCCACCTTCTTAAATATAAACACGTATACAAAGTAACACCAATAGGCTACATCAAAGACAATGCAATCCAATACAAGAACACTGCAACTGACAAATAGGTAAATGTACACTTCTGTCATTTACCTGCAGAATGATTATTTTTAATCCAACAACACTGCAATGTATTGCATTGCTGCATATTGTAGTAATGTTGCATCTACCCTGTTGCAGCTGCTGTGGTTTGACCCTGTTCCCAAACATTTGTTACCTTTAGCTTTTTTCATAGTAACATAGTTATGAAAACTGTATAATATATATTTGTGTTGTACAGATGGCACCCTGTAATAATTTGCTCATGAATATTTTGTGTGGTTAAGTAAATGATTTGCATTTTCAAAGATGTAGGTTTTAATTAAGATAGATACAAAAAGATACAGTCCAACATAATAGAGAATTGTATCCAAGATAAGTAAATGATTATCAATTCCACACATCGTTAGTTAGCCCATTAAGACACTGAAGCATGTTTTAGCATAAGTCATCACCAAAAATCTATTATTTAAAAAGATCACGTACATACAGATATTGCATATAGGAGCTGAAGCAGGACTGCATTTCCCTTAGGGATTAATAAAGTCATCTAGCTATCTATCAATCTATTTATCTGTCTATCTATTTATCTATCCATCTATGTATCTGTCTAGGACCTGAACATTTTTCACTAATACAAGTGGGTGTATGCAGAATGTATTCATTAGCTTCTCACTAAGAAATATACTTTACAAAAATGTTACCATCACAGCATTAATTTTTGGTTCAGGTGTTACTATTGGAAATATTAATGCCATGTTGGTTAGTTCAGTAAAAAAAATCAAACAAATGTAACATTATTTTACACATTCTTACAACTGTACCATTGGTTATGCAGCAGTATTGTAGTAGCAGTACCAATCACTCTGGCTATTTCTTGTATCACTATGTGAAAGTTGTCAGATATATTGTAGTGGCAAATCTAAAGATGCAAAGATAACAGATGGAGCAATTCACAGACACAGGAAGCTGTCATGGTGGTGAATGATAAAGGTGTGAAGAAAGGCTCGACAGGGAGACAGAGCAGTGTTATTTAAAGCATAAGGACCATTGTGATTTGATTGGCTTCCTGGCCTAGCTATGTGTGCCTCCAGCTGTCAAAATGACTCTTTAGTAATTACAGTGAGACAAAGGGATGTGTAAGAAACCAAGCTATGGCTACTGTAAGCAGAGCTCAGATTCTCTGCAAAGCCATGTGCGATAAGGAGACATCAGGTTTGGCATAAAACGGACAGACAGGCTTATGGTGCCATTCTGACTCAGTCTGGGAATAACGAGAAGCTGGGAATAGCAGGGTGGCAGCAGTGTGTGGGTTGGTGTGAACAGTCTGCAAGCATGTGTATGTCAGAGAAAAAGACAGACTATTTGAATGAGAAAACGGATGTTTAAAGACGTAACTTTAATGTAGAGAATAATGCAGATACAATACAAAAGTACTGTATACTGAATATTTTATATAGTTGTGTAGTATAGGAGAGTGAAACTAAAATAGTAATGTAACACTGTGTATATGACCTTGAAGTTTAGGGAGAAACTAAAAGACACCATGAGCGACATTTGTCTTCTCTTATCAGATGTCCCCTGCACCGGCTCAGCTGTCACTTTACCCAAGAAAAATGTCATTGTTTTTCTCTTTCTGCTTATAACACAATCTAATCACAGTTTGCTCAGCTCATGCTGTATTGTCCAGGTGGCCCCACTCTAAGAGGGAACAGAGGGACTCTCACCATCAATAAATGTCCCTTAACCAGGCTGATGTGATGTAGCCCAGATTACACAATGGCTTGTCTACATCCAGCCCCTCTGACATGTAGGAAAATAAATACACACACCAGCTTGCATGACAGAAAGTGTGCTTCATATCCTTTCCCTATTGAGTCACTGATCAGTAATTCAAGGAAGCAGTGTCTCTTTCTAAGGTCTGTATGTATAGTGATTAAGGGGAGAAAGCGGCACGCTGTAAGATGTACTGTATCAGCCTAGCTGGCACATACACAGTCTACAGACTTAACTGATAAGCTTACATTTCCCCAAACCAAAACAAGGTGTGAGATAAGTTAGATCATAACCCAAGTGTAACAGTGATTTTTTTTTTTGCACTCTCCTAAAATTGATGGTTTATGGGATAATGTCTCAGCGTGGTGGGTAATATAGGCTATCCACTGAGCCCCTTTTGGATGGCTTGATATTACGTGGGCTGTCCAGCAGCCTGTGCTGAATGGCAGAAACAGCTAAACCATCTGTTACAGTCTATTTTCATTTCACTGCTTACCAGCAGGGAGAGCCACAGCCCAAAGGGACTTCTATTGCTCTCAGTGTGCTATTTGTTCAATAAGTCAAATCTAAGGGATCTTATTTATTGTATAGCCCGGGTTATTATAAAAACCTATACATCATGTGGAGCTGGTTAAAAAAGGGGGAACAAGTGACATTGACAATTAGAGACGATTATTAGTATCACATTTGTTAAATGACCATAACCCAGTGTGTCCTCAAATGTTTTGTAAGCCAGGTTAACAGGATCATCTTGTGAATTGAACTCATGTTCATGTAATGTACTTCTTGGGTTGAGAAAAAGAAAATTGGGCTTTCTAGGTGAGGATGAAACAGAGGCTGGTAGGATTCATTTGAGATTAGTTGGCGCAAACATGGTGTAATCCCCTTATCTGCATACTTACCTGTGCCTGACAGTGATCCAAGCCTTCCTCTATGAGCCTCATTGGCCTGACATTCTGTCAGGAGCAAATCCCTGTCTAATGTGTCAGTGCAGACAGCTCTAACACCTGGCATGCCAGTGCTTATCGGCTGAGCACCCAGAAGCACCTGCATTATCCCACTGAAGCTTCACAACAAGTGAAAGGCAAGTGAAATTACAGTTTGTGTCATACCATGAACACACAGTGTGCATGTGACTATTAAGGCTTATGACCTGATCAAAATACACATTCATAACAGACAATCCCCATTTTGACATCCTGTCTTCCAGTGACTGGCTTTTAGATGATTTTACAATTGATGAATGGTCTGAGTTATATCCCTTGTCAACCCTGTTCAAGGACCTCCATCAAAACTTCAAGGCTAAGCCCTAGATCCAAAGTGCTAACCAAATATGACCGAAAATTTAGTCTTGATCCCGAAACCAGTTCTACTTGGGGTGAAATTTCTTCATCATTTCCGTGGACTCTCACTTTTCTGATGAAAATTGTGCTTCTTAATCTGGAGAAAATTTCAGGTGCTTATTTTGTCTTAATTATTTTCTTTTGCATTTCTGAAACATATGGCTCTGTAACCTTTGGAGAGGTTTAGAAAGAAATGAGTCGCTACTAACAACAGTGCAGTTCATGTTTGAAACTTTTCCAAGGATTTTAAATATTTAAAATTTTATCCTTAGCATCAGTGACAGCCCATAATCAAGCATGGAATGAGTTAAAGGCAATATTATGAAAGGTGATCTAGTAGCTACATACATATAGCACAAGCAAAAAAAAAAAAGAAACAGGTTTCATTCTTGTGTTGAAGTTTGTTCCTGCTCCATATTTTTTTTTCTTTTAAATTAATCTGAACTCAGCCTTAACCCTAACCCTAATCAGTTATTTTTACTACGTCAAATCAGTCAAAATCTGGAAGACACCAATTGTCTGACGTTATACTGGCATCTGGTGGTGTTTTCGTAGATTTACATTTTCGAGGAGTGGGTCGGGGTCTTCCAGCGTTTTAAACACCGGTCGGCTAGGTAAACTGTTTGAATGCTTAGTGTAATATTTGATAAATATAGGGTAATCGGGAGGCACCGAGTGTAATAAATAATATGTTAGCCCGCTCCTCCTATTAGAAGTTTGGTCAAATAGGCCACCGTCGACGAGTGCTGCTTACATCTTAATTTTTGTGTTCAAAATAAACGTCGTGTGTTACGGGCAACACGTGTGTTATCGGTATATAAAGATAAGCTAGCAAAAAAAGATACGCTAGTAACGTTACGCCTTTAAATGGAGGAACCGTGAGAGCAGGGTTGGGCGTGACAGTGCAATGAAAGGATAGCAGACACAATCCCATGATGCCCTGCGTCAGTAACAATTTAAAATAAATGTAAACTTAAAATGAGCAAAACAAGTGAGCAAACAAAAACCACTGAGGTCAATTACATGGATTTCATCATAGTTAGAAGACTGTGTGATTATTTTGAAACGAAGCTGTTACACCGTAAGTAAACAACATGTGTAGCGGAGTGACCCCCTTGTCCGTACCGATAGAGCATCAGCTTTGCGCAGTGGCAGTATCGTAGCCTATGAGGTTTATCCGAGGCGCGATTATTGCTAGTTGAAAACTTTACCCAATACCCCGCCTTGACGACTTGAAATATAGTCGGCAATGGCAATTTTTGACGGTCTCTAAGGAGACTGATCAATGTGTTTTAAAATAAAATAACATGGAAGTAAAACTTACAGTTTTTCTATCAATAATTTCAAATACATTTCAATTATACTTAAATAGAGACGTAGCTATATTAATTACTTGACACGTAGTTAGAGGTGCCATATATTTCCCTGGGCTGAGTGAGTCTTCGTTTCTATAATTCTATGTACAGGGTGAAATGCTCTAAAGTGTGACGCTGCCTGTACTGTGGGGCATTTAAACTCTGGGACAATGAAACCATGAATTGTAGGACAAAACTGTGATGTCGCGTGATTAAGATTATATGACATCTCGGATTGCTCTAATCTGTGTTTGTACGATTGAAGGTTGCTGCACTCTGTAGCAACAGCAACCTTCAAAAGAGAAGCACCCCATGAACGAGCTTATAGTTTAAGATGAAGAAATGAAACCCTAACAGAGAGGAGTGTGGCCCGGGGACATCCCACTGTTGTTCGTGTTCGTGCATTGTTCTTTCGCAGTGGCAGTATCGTATCCTATGAGGTTCACCCGAGGCGCGATTATTGCTAATTGAAAACTTTACCCAATACCCCGCCTTGACGACTTGAAATACAGTCGGCAATGGCAATTTTTGATGGTCTCTGAAGAGACTCATTATATGTTAAATATGTAAATGGCTCACTTGCTAACTAATGGCATCCGACAGCTTCAGCAGTCGGATGCTCAAGATAAAACAAGACCAGTCATCCAGTAAATTCTCCTTGTTTCTGTTTTATTTAAAGCTGTAATGATCAGATTCGGACTTTGTGATCAATGTGAACATGTGGTAACTAGAGAGGTGGAATACAACGTTTCTTTTGTTTCTCCACCTCATGGACGTCGATGAGTCTGGACTAAATAACAGAAACAGCTCAGTGTTTAATTAGCACAGTTCGACAGCCGCAAACACAGCCTCCACTGTTATAAGTCAAAAACAGAAAAAATATTGTCCCTCCCCGGACATTATTCAGGACTGTTCTTGTAGGCCGTACCTGTTTTCAGCTTGCTGTACCTTATTTACAGCCATATTCATGTATTTTATTCAGGACATACAGGCGGTAGTTTCAGTATGATCCGTCGTCTGTACATGTTGTCACTGCAATTATAGATACGATGTTCATTCATTTTTCCAGTCCGTCCTAGTCTGGGGAGCCTTAAACAAAGACGTACCGGATTCTACGTCATTTCCGCTTGTAACTTCTTTCAAATTTAAGGTTGATTTGTTTTAGTTTTGTTGCAGCTTTATTCTTTGTCTCTTATTCATTGCAAGTTACGACCTGATTCGAACACGTAATTACATCAAATTACCTTAGATATATACCAGCCTACTGTTTTTATTATGACAACCGTGTATTATCTTCGTAGAAATCACTCTCCATTCTTCTCTTTGCGCGTTAAATTGTTATGGATGTGTAATTAAAGGTCTTTATGGCTCCTCACTGGTGATAACATGGTTTATATTTCTGTATTACAGTCGATTTTCAACCCCGAACATCGAAACCACGCCCATAGTTGAAACCCTAACAGAGAGGTGTGAGCCCAAGAGACACACCACTGTGGTGTGGATTTGTTCACCAGCTTTGCGCAGTGGCAGTATCGTAGCCTATGAGGTTTATCCGAGGCGCGATTATTGCTAGTTGAAAACTTGACCCAATACCCCGCCTTGACGACTTGAAATATAGTCGGCAATGGCAATTTTTGACGGTCTCTAAGGAGACTGATCACAGTGTAGAACATTAAACTAATATATTAACTGATAAAGTGAAGTCAATCTCAACTGAAATTTTCCGTCCGTGGTTCTAAAACAACGAAACACACGGTAGAACCAAAGATATACCAAATTAAACGTTGTTCTCATTAAGATCATTATCATATTTTAGGTTTTCAGCGGTATTTGAGATTTTACAGCAGGACTTTCATTCACAACACCCTGCTTACAGAGCTATGTACTTGCTAGAACAGTAGAGGGCACTCTGAAACAGGGTATGGGATGGTGAACCTGAGGAGACCTGGGTAGTACAGGAAGAAGCAGTTGTTTCGGTTTAGACTATTTCAACACATTGCTGCTTGTTTTTTTAGCCAAGTGATACACAAATCTGGTGATGAGAGGAAACGCTTGATTCTTGATGACAATTTCAGCACCATGTAGGAGTTTGTGCATAGTAGCCTCCTGCGACTGAGATTCTCTTTCTAAAGTAAAAGGACCATTTGAGCAATCATGTTTTACCGCCCTGTAGAGACCCATAATTGCAGTGATCTCTGATTAGAAGAAGGGAACAGCTTTAGGCAGTCACAGGGGTGGGGGGGTTTAATCAAGTCGGTCTTCTCATTAAGCAGATGAGTTCAAAACCTCACGTCACCCTCTACACACCCTCTACACACCCTCGTACACTTTTGCTGTGATGTAAACATAATTTTCTCACTTTTATCTGCTCTTGTAACTGTGATATGGCTGGCTGGCATTTTATTCAACCTCACCTTCACAATGTGTAACTCTGATCCACACATTAGTGCATATTGTAGCTGTAGAAAACTGCAGTTAAGGTCAGGAGTATCAGCAGGGTTAAGGACCTTACTTGTTAAAATCTTAATTATTTGCAGGTCATGCATTACATCCAAACTAATGCATTTTGCTCACATTTACTTAGGTACTGCTTTTAACACTTATTAAAAACTAATGCCAGACATTGTGCTAACAAATCCAATATTAGTAGAATTTATGTACAATTTATTTTAGGAACATGTATGTTTTAATGTTGTCATTCGGTTGCATCCAGCTCTTCATGACCCCAGTGGGATTTTCTTGGCAAGGGATACTGGAGTGGGTTACCGTTTCCTTCTCCAATGGATTATGCTATGGGCAATTCAGAATCACCAATCAACCTGATATGCATGCTTTTGGACTGTGGGAGGAAACCAGAGTACCTGGAGAAAACCCACGCATGCACAGGGAGAGCACGCAAACTCCACTCAGAAAGGCCCCTGCAGAGTTTCAAACCAGGAACCTTCTTACTGTGAGGTACAGTGCTAAGCACTAAGCCACTGCCTGTCCATGTTTTAATGTACAGTCTTACATTTAAGTAGTCTGGTTCTTGCCAGATGTATCTGAAATGACATTACTCTGGGTTTTAGCTAAGTATCTATAATTAATCAGAGCATCAGATATTTTGTAATGTGATTATTGTAATCCAGCTGCTTGTAAAGACTCACTCTCCAGCCCTAGTAATCAAATTGTGAGGGAAAAAGGCATTATGCTTTCAGACAAATGGAGCATTTGGTGAGCTTTATCAAAGCTAAAACTAAAGCTTTGAAGAGTGATTGATATTTACATAAATTACTTAAGACGGCTTTTGCGTTTAATCTTCACTCAGCTTGAGCTACAATGCACTTTCTTTTACTATCTGTTATCCATATCCACTGGGCATCAATCAACCTGCACCAAATGGAGTTTCAGTGCTGATGCTTCTTTTTTGACCTGTGCATGACTTTGCCCCCCCTACACATTTAGATGTAATTTTAATACTCAGAAAAATTAAGATATTTGGGATGGAGTTTTTCTTTCACGAAATACTTGACATTGTACAAACCTCTGACCTTTCAAATTTCACCCGCAGTTCTTGATCTGTCAGAAATGAAACTGTGAGAAATGGCTTTGTTCTGTGTCAGTGATTGCTGGAGACTTGCCAAGCATAAACAAATAAATTGCACAGCATCAGAGGACTAGTTCCTAGGTAACCATGTGACAGTGCCGACAATTGCTATGGAAACCATCGTATCCTGTCTCTCTCTCTCTCTCTCTCTCTCTCTCTCTCTATCTCTGTGGAAATGTGTGAGAATATTTCCTTTCCTGTGAATTGCTTTTATTTTCCTGGTTTCGACAGTTGTGGAGGAAGACACCGTCACGTCATAAAGAGCAACCCCCCTCATACTCTGTAGAACATGTTGAATAAATTCAGTCAGGCCTATATAGCCTACCAAATGTGACAGTGTAAGGGAGAAATCATGGTTGATAATAATATGTCCATGCTAGAGGTAAGTCTTAAATAGAAACACCACTTCTGTGCATTACCCTACAGGCACTATGCTTTTATGTTTCCTCCAACTACTAAAATCCATTGTTGGCTGCTCTTGAAAAACTATAGGGCATAACAGAATGGAATTATTTCTTCAAAAATAATGTCTGAAAAATGTGTTATTACTGTTTACAGGCCTCTTATCCTACGTAAAATATGGACCCTCAATAAAATAGTTGAATCCAATCATTTTCTGTTGCTTATCCAGATTGTATTTAATGAATAATCAGTTAAATATAGTTAGGACCTATTGTGATATACTGTTGCGCATTGCAACAATGTGATATAAACACACTTGGTAAGTAAAATTACTTACTGAGTGCATGGTTGTGTATACTTCATACTTTGGTCAGAAAGTATCCCTACCATACCTATAGTCTACGTGGTTTTAAAAGTGTCTTTAAGCGTCTTAGTGAACCCACAAGAAACCCTGATTAGATGCATCCATCTACACCCACTTATTTCTTAATGAGGGTCACGGGGATCTGCTGGAAGGAAGGGGTACACCCTGGACAGGCCAGCAGTCCACCACAGGGCCACATATAGACACACAACCACACACACTCCTATGGGCAATTAAACCCACACAAGCACAGGGAGAATATGCAAACTCCACACAGAAAGGCTGGGTTGCGAACCAAGGGCCTTATTGCTGTGAGGCAACAGTGTTAACCACTCATCCACCATGCTGCCCCCTGGTTAGATGACAACTACAATTATCCTGGACTCCACTACTAATGAAGACATTTTCAGGATCTCAGTTAAAAAAAAAAAAAAACGTTTAAATCTTTTCCTTAAATCTATTGTTCAGAAAGCTAATTTGCACTCTGCTTTGCTGTAGATTTGCTCTTTTGATCCTATTTGTCACAAAGTCCAGTTACGATTTCCAAAATGGAAAACCAGGCTTCTCTTCAAAGAGTGAAACATCACAGACTATTCTTTTAAAAAACAGGTGCAAATCTAAAAGAGATGCTTTGATTTGCTGCCAATTATGGACATCATTGTTGCATCACCTTTATGTTAGTACTCTTCTTGTTATCTCAAAGCTAATCAGAAGAATTTGCCTTTTATTCTTGATAGATAACCAGAGATGTAGACATTATAAAAATGAACAGAAACTTCACGTTATCAAGTTATAAAACACAAGCAATTAAATTAGTTTCAATCCACTAATGCCACAGCCTTAATCACTCTGTTGTGTACAAGAGGTTGCCTCCAATTAGCTGCCTTTTGTGACACCCTGTCACATCATAATTATATTTCAGCTACAATTACTCTGACAACCTTTCAGGAACAGGTGATTGGTCTACGCTCTTTTAGTCGTCTTTATTTCCTCTGTTTCCCCTCCTTTTGCTTGGTAGGGGGTGTGAAAGAGTAGTAAATTGCATCTAAGAAAAAAAGAGGGATTGCCCCTAATTAGCTGCTTCAAGTTGTAGCAGTATTATATTTTAAAAAAACAGTTTTGAAGTGTAATGTAGGGAAAGACTACTAACATAGCTATTACATTACTTCTGTCATAAGTCAAGCAGATTGATTCTGAATGAATAGTTAAAAATGCAATGTTTAAAAAGTGAAAGATTTAGTGACATCTAGTGGTGAGATTGCAAAATGCAGCCAGTGCTTTGATTTGTCCACTCTGGACTGCTGTGGTAACATGGCAGTGCAACATGGCTGCCACAGTGAAAGGAGACCCGCTCCCTCTGTAGGTTTAAAAGGCTCATTCTAACAGGAAAACACCAACCGTTGCATGTGATTACACACTAATGACAACATATTTATGAATACTATATTCCATTTCTGCTAATAGATGGCTTTAAATATTACATATGGAACCTCTTCTAAGTTGCAACCTTTTTTTATATTGACATTCACTTGTTCGCTAGTCCCTGTTTTATATAATAGTAAACTGAAAATCCTTAAGGTTTTGATCAAAAATGTTTTTTTCTTTTTTCACAAACACCAATATGATTTGTAATAATAATGAAGCCAGTATTACTCACTACATGAATCTAACAAGTTACAGTACATTTAATTTTGTTAAATTATGGATGACTGTAGGGACTTTATATTTCAGCCACTCTTCATGGTCCAATCTTCACTTCCTGCATTTTGAAGATGTTCTAGTGTTTTAAAATGGGCCAGTTACTAATTAGGTCTACAAACCGACAATGGATATTGTCACAGTACACTACACAGTAATATCGCAATGTAGACTGGCTCTCCACAACAGAGCATTTCCATTTTAAGTTGCTAAAAGGCCTTTACAGTAAATTGCAGGTTGTTTAAAAGTTGTACCTCTGGTTGTTAATAGACGTTGGTTTATCTATTACCAGTATACCGTATGTATGTGTGTGTGTGCATGTTTATTTATCCACGTTAGTGTAATTGTGGTTGTCAGAAAAGGGAAGCCCAGCTCTTTCAGACAATTAGGAACAGAGCCCCAGTAGCCCCCAGTAGCTCTCAGAAATAGCTTTTTAAAAGGTACCAGTCTCCCCTGTTTCCTCAGGATCCACCTGCTTTTAATTGGATTTCTCTGACAATATTATTGCCTGCCCTCAGGCCAAACTTGGTTAGAGTGTAGCTTTAACGAGTGTGCCTATATAGTTACTTTAATCATAACTTTGCAAAGAACTTTGATTGGAAATTGCAATGTGACCAAATGTCAACTCCTGCTCCTTCCACCTCTCCACCCTCACCCTCAGTAATCAAACTTCATATAATCCTCCATAAAGTGACACTTCAAGCTATATGTTGTGTATCATTGCCTGACCTACATGTTGTATATCTTCACATAATATCCCTACTTTGGCAAAATTGGAAAGTGTTTCAAAATATTTCTGCAGCTACTTGTTACAACCCCCTTCACTAGCAGATGAACTAAATCCCCAATATTTAGACAGTGTAAAAATACTTATTTCCAGGGACCCAACCCCTCCAATGTATTCTGACCTTGTTAAATGAAAAATGACTTTAGATGAGCATGTGCTGAAGGGAGTGAGTTATACCCCAAGCCCTTTAATCCCCTTAGAAAATAGATGTATTAAACTCATACTAGAACAACACTTCTAAGATCTAAAACCTGGTCAAAGCAGTAAGTCAGAGAAAGTGAGCAACATCTCTCAGTATAAATGGGCACATTCATTGCGAAAATGGCAATGGCAATCTCCTGGTAGGTATAACATGGATTATATCATTTTTTATATGATTTAATTTTTCAAATGGTGTGTGTTATGGTTTGAAATCATAGTTAAAAGAGGGAAATGGCAGAGGTGGGGTCCGTGTTTAGAATGTTTAGAAAATGCCTAATTACACAGATTTATGCAATTTTGTTTTTTGCAGTGATACGTAAGTATGTTGTAATGTTCTGATATTAGCCAGTTTGAAAAAGTCTGAAAATATCTCCATTAAAAACATATGAACATAGTCTGTTCATCTTGAGGCTGGAAAATTTGAACTCATATAAAAGGCCCTGTTAAAGTGGTTGTGTTACAGACCTGTTACTCTCTGACATGTCAGTTATGTTCTGAATTTGAGAGCCTAAGTGCTGGGTCCTAGACGGGATTCTGTCATCGCTCTGCTGAGAGGCTGTGCGGTAATTGAGTGAATTGAGACATTGGTGACTTTTCTCAGGGCTCAGCCTAGATGTTTTAACAAGGTACAGGGTTTTCAGCTTGGGCCATCAGGTGGGAGTTTATTAAAGCACTGCTTCTGATGCTACTGTGTCCTGCCCCTCATGCTGTGTCTCTTCTCTTCTTGTCTCACAACTTGTTAACATTAACCTAACACCATATGTTTCTTTCTTTTTATTTTTTCTTCTTTCTTTTTTTTGTGTGTGAGGTCCCTACCCAGCTAAACTCCAAAAGTATCAAGGGTGTAAAAGTCCTAAATTTAGACAAAATGTAGTCAAGTCCTGCAGAATGGCGGATGGTGCTGTCGGTCAGTCGGTCAAGCACTCTGACTGAAATATCTCATTAGTCTTCTAATTGAAGGCGATTTCCTGACTTTTCCTGCACCGTCATGTGGTTCACATTTGTGATTATGAGTAAAATGTCTCAAAAAATATTGGATAGATGGCCATGAAATTTGTTATGAAGTTTTTGTACACTCAGACTGTAACCATTTCATTCAGCACCATCCATGAGGTCAATGATTTGTTCAGTGGTTTACAATGAAACTTCCTGTTGTGTACTGCTAATCAACACATGTTTAGCTGCTAACATGCTGAACTAAGACAGTAAATGTAGTCAACATTAAACCTGATAAACATCAACGTGTCATCACTGCCACTGTGAGCTTATTAATGTGCTGATGTTAGTGTTTTGCAGAGGTTTTTCTTATATCATCAACAGGCAATATGCAGTTGCACTACATTAGATATTTGAGCATTCTGAGCTCAATTATTAACACTCTTGTGAGGGATTATTGTGCAGATAAATATTACAGAACCTTAAATAAGCCTTTATTCCCTCTTCATTAGTGACAAAGGAAGGAAAGCTGTTTCAAGAGACTTGATGTCCTTGCCAAACAGTACGTTGCTATTCCTGCCACCGTCTTGCCCACAGTGCATCTTACACTGCGGGGTAAGCGGTTAACAGACTATTTGTGCTTTTATGTTCATGCCAAGGGTGTGCTTGTTTTCTTTCACAAGAAATATACTTACACACAATAACAGAGGAGATCTACAGGTTGTAGTTATATGATATTCTTTTGTTCAATTTGATGTGAGAAATATGTGTACTACAGTATGTATGAAAGTATGAGGAGTAAAGTAAAATGGTCTAATTTATATCATGGTCTTCTAATACCAATTAACTGGTCAAGTCTAGGTGGAATTTAATGCTTCTGCTCTATATTAAGCCAACACTGTGAATAAAGTTGAATATAATATTTTAGTGTAGGCTATATAAAATAAATTGCAGTTAACAGTCTATCTCCAAATGATTCTTCTATTGGTTGAGCTCCCAGTTGTAAAAAGTTATTTTAAAATTTTCTGTTTCTATTGTTAAAGGAATATTTGGAGTTTCACATTGATTTTATATTTTATTTGATGTTTACTTTGTCTGGCTTTATCTGGGAATATTTGAATAGGATGACAGGTATTCCACTATATAGGCCTCTTCTTAATTAAATTTGTGTTAATCTTGGTACCTTATCCACTGTAACATTGTGAGCATGTATAATTCACAATGAAACTGAATCTTTAATATGGTAAGGCAAGTACATTCCCACTGATGTTGACAGACAACAAAAGGAAGAGTCCTTTTCATGGGGCTACAATGAAAAGCATTTTTGTTCATTTTTGTAGGCCTGCATCATCTTTAGCCACTCGAGATGGGACTCCATGTTGGACAGTTCTTGTGCACTTCATTTTGTAAATATAGAAATGGTTGCAATTCATTAAAATATTTGGCAGAATAATTTATAGTGCAAATAACTAGTATCAAAAGTATTTTACTGTGAATTTGAGTTGAACCCTGTCTGTGACTGAGATCTTGCTTTTCATTGAATAAAATGAAGTGGAAATAACTCTCCACAGAAAACTGAAAGTCTCCAACAGATTTGCCATTTAAGTTTCTGACTTGCTCAGCATGTCATGATCTTTTGTTAAACAAAGAATCATTGTTAGTAGTGTCAACTTGAACTGTGGGGGCTGTAGACCAGTCAATGAAACCACACGGTTTTGACATTTTCATTTTCAAAGCTTCTCAGCGTCAACATCACAAATTTAGCTCCATCAGGAAAGTGGATGTGTTGACATATGAGGAATGTCAATGCAGGAAACAGCATGCAAGAACTTAGCCAGGTTTAATGTTGAATATTTGTTCTAAACTTCAATTTGTTCATGTATGGGTGGCTATTATTTCCTAAAGAGCAGGCTGATCTGATCTGGGTCTGTGTCCAAGTCTGGTAGGTCACAAACACCCACACTCAGACCTGGGAGTGATGAGGCATCAGTACATGGTCAACATCCATGACAAATCTCCTGTCAGATAAGCTGTCCTTCCACCTACTAAACATGGAAGGAAAAACATCTTGGCAGTGAGCCTCCACTATTTTAAGACAAAAACAGGTGTCCATGAACAAAAACCAGACACACCAAATGACAGGTTTCAGTTTTCGATTGACAATTATTACTAACAGGATCTGAACCCTGGCATGACAAAAGGCAGATGCTTGCCTAAAATTACCACTATCTTGTACACTGAAAAATATCACTTAGGAGGGATATTGTTGAATCCTTGATTACTTTGTATATTAATGAGTTGTGCATTGTATTAGAGTGTATAAGATGGATGGAAATCATCTGCATTTGACCACAGGCTATCAAGAGACATGAGAATCCCTAAAAGTCCTTTAAAGCACAAACCTGTTGGTGATCATAAAATGAGTGATGCCGAGTAAACTGCAACACATATTATGTTGTTTGCGTGATTTTAGGCATCTGTTGTGTCCCCGGGAATGTATGAAGAACTGTATGATTAGCTCTTATAGCTACTCAATATTCAAATCAGTCCGATTGGGCACTCTCTGGGAAATTATCTGTATGTTGAGATGATTTTATGTGGTTTGTACAAAACAGAAATTTGAATGCCAACCAGGAAAGCCTGGAGGATTACAAACCATCTGATAGCTTATGTAACACTAGTGATGAGTAAAACCTATGTATGAAATAGAACCTATGCAGTTGGTAATAGTATGAACAGAAAAAGATGCAGACTGTGAAACAACAATACCATCTGGCCATACTTCTGTTTTTACTGTATATTACTAATTGTGTATTTCGTGGGAATCTGCTCTGAAATTGGTCTTAAGTAAATAAAAATGCCATTTTAGTAAAGAATTATAAAGAGAGTAATAAAAAAGTAACAGTTTCAGATTGGCTGAACACCCCTGATCCAGGTAATTAACTGTGGGTAGGGCAGGGATATCTGGAAAACAAGCAGCACAGTAGCTTTCGAGGACTAGGGTTGTAGACTACTGCTTTAGACTGTGCTAGGCTTGGAACAGAACACGGAACAGGAAATTTATATTTTAACTCTCTTGAGTTTGGTAACACATAAAACTCAACTAATTTCCTGTGAATATTCCTCAGAGTTTTCTAAAAATTAGCCGGTGTTTAGCTGTTAATTACTGGTATATTTCCAAAAAGCTCTACACGTTTGGTACTAATTAACCTGATAAAATTGAACTCGTAATGTGAAATCAGCTATATGCACGTGACACATTTAAATGATTTCAGTTTAAACAATTATAGTGGCCTGCTGTGATCAAATCTGTCATTTCTTTGCGTAAATAAGGCTGGCAATGAAGAGTTTCACAGGAAATAGTCATCAGATTAAAAGTAATACAACTGGAAGGAGATGAATTGTTTGGTATCACATTAAAGTGTATCTAGATTGAGGAGATGCTTTAAATGTCAATTCAAGTGCAAGCACAGAGAAAGCCAATTCCCCGTGGTATTCGGATAAGACCACACAGAACTGTGCAGACCTTTAGCTTCAGCTTTAATATCCGATGTGAAAGAGAAGCAGAAAGCGGAGATTGGCTATTGTGTCCATGGAGTTGTCAGATCCAATTTGAATGCTTGCTCCAAACAGCAGCTAGACAACTTGATTATAGACAGACTGTGAGGAAGCAAAGCAAGTGGCTTCCACACAATCTGGATTTCAATCAAACATAGGTCCATGCTGTGACAGCTGTGTTAAAGTCATTGGGCGTGATAAATGGCCTCCTCTAGAGACAGATTGCTAACTTAAATTTAGAGCACATCACCACTTATTCAGCCCCTTTCTGAAGGACAGCCAAAATGATCACCCAAGAATGTTCCAATGTGCAATTACCGTAACTCTCTGGGAACCACAGGAGCAATTTTCCTCTTTCACTGTAGAAACTTTTACAGGAAATTTTATACATTTTTCTATTTGCTTGCATTTTGACCACACAGCCCAAAATTTAGGTTTCTCGGCTGCTTCTTGCCCCAGAAAGTTCTATTCCAGATGTAATACTTTCTGATAGACTAGGTACAATTAATGTGGAAACTGCACTCCTGACTGGAACTTTGTTTTAGAAATAATTTAATATATATTTTTTTATAAAGGACCTTAACCACATTTTGTTTATCAGACGGACATTCATATATCTGCCAGAATATCACTCTAGCTCCAAATGTTTCAACGTGATTGTAATTAGCAGAGAAATAAACACAACCAAAATCAAATTAATATCACAAGTACACAACAGTTTGTTGTCTAATTATGAACAAAAATTATTTTCTCAAAATTAGCTTTTTTCTGTTAATGATCTAATTTGTCTAATCTTGAGATGTCGCAAAAGTCCAAACATGAAAAAGCACGCTTTAATTGTTGTTTTGAGTCATGAAGTTAAGTCCTAGGATTGCGTGAAAGCCCACAAACTACCTTCTTCATGTAGAAACTCACTAATTTGAAACCATCCCAAAGAAAACCTCCACAATTTCCCTGTTCCATTCTCTGAAGCTCCCTCCCGTTTGTCTTGGCTGGCATCCACGCAGCCATCTGAGCCTCCAGCTCAGTGACTAAGACCAAGGCTGACTCCTTCAGCCTGTTGCCTGGGGTGGTTGTCTGCCATCCATGCTGACATGTACAGCTCAGGCCAGCTCTAAAGGGTGAATGAATAATGGACGCGTGCAATCCAGAGGTTTTTCTTCTCCGGAACCAGCGTGCATGGAGCTATTGTCTCTAACTCCCCCATTAAGAGCTAGTGTTTCCATTAAGGTATACCTTCAGTTCCACAACAGACAACAGCAAACATAACAGAGTGACAGAGTTAATGTTACAATAGTACAACAGCCTCATTACAGGGGAAATTCTGTTCATTTGTAATTGCTGTGGCATTACTCCTTACACAAGCAATGGTTTCAGGTTTCATCTAGATGGTAAATACTGCTGTTGTGGAAACAGAAAATGTGCAGATAGCAGTTGCTAAGGAACTGCTGAAGTGTTTGTGTCGGACACTGATAATTATACTACTGGAATGTGATCACTTGTGAATAATTTATCCAGCATGTGATGGAGAGACAGGAGCACAAGGAATGTTGCATGCCCCATATTTGTCAGAAGCCAAGTAAACACAGTGATGAGACGCCGGCTAATGGAGTCACTTGGAAGACCTCCGACAGTGCCAAATGAAAGATGTTCATGCCAGCGTGATATAAGTGTTTTGGCAGGACAAATTCTCAAATGGAGAAAATCGACATTAGGATTTGGTGAGAAACACAGAAGACGTTCTAACAGTTTGTTACCATAATGAATACAACAGCTGTTACAACTTGCCATGTGAGATCTGAATGTCATTTGTAAAAGTTGAACTGCTTGTCTCATTCAGTACATTGTTATCATTGTTATATTCATTCCGCTTTGTTTGGCCATTTCTACAGATACTCTGTACATTTCATGTGAGTGGTTCAAAAAAGTCTTAATGCTCCGCATAGAAAAATGTAGGTCAACCAGATTTATTTAACCTAACTACACTTCCTTAGCTTCTATGCTGTATTTACACACATACAAAGACACACACACACACACACACACACACACACACACACACACACACACACACAGAGTTCAAAAGCAGAGTCAAAGAAAGTCACCCTGGAAATGTCACAATGGATTAATCTCTTTGCTCAGAAAGCTGTCTGCAGTTCATCAGCAGCCAGTCAAGCCTGGACTGCAAACACAGAACTAGATGGTGAACTGAAAACCACTAGTGCACTATGCACTAATTACTTTGTGGTAATTTAATTGTCCATTTGTTTTTCTAGAGAGCACCATGAAAGCACATCAGATCAGGAAATTAGGGTTTTAATCTGACAGCATACTTAGTAGTAGTGCTTGTAAGATGGTCACATAGATTCAGAAACCCTCTCCCCCAAACCTTTCCACTACCATGGGATGGACATTTTTTATTCCAGCTTGAAATCTGGTCGAGTCCCGTCTTCTAAGTAATTCTTTTCAAGCATAATATGATCCTTAATGTTTAAAGGTGGGAAACAAGATGTGCGTAGTTTTGCTCAACTCACTGTAATATTTCACTATTATATATAAGATGTAAGATAACATTTGCCTTATTACAGCATTTCATAGCTTTAAATATACTTGACTACATAAGCAACATCAAGTTAGTAATAGTAGTAGTAATAATCTGTTTTTAACTTTCAAAAACTCATTTGATCAGGTTAACAGAACTGGGTGTGGGAGGAGTTCAAGTAAATTTGACTGACTGTCACCAAACAACCCACTAACTAACATATTTTGATTAAAATGTTGCATACTGTGCATATACACACAGGGTGGGAGTAATAGATGATTCATCACAGATAACAGCACTTAAAATTTACACTGTGCTGCTGCTAGAAGTATAAAACTGCTTAAAGATGCATATATCTACTAACAGCCTGGGTGGTGAAATGGTACGTTTGTTTTTCTAGAAGCTGTATATGTGTAAGATATGACACAACAGGGACTATCGTTTCAATCTGCTTTGACTTTCATGATCGATAAGAGTTCCTTGGTAACCTTGTACCAAGATGAACCAGAGTACACTACAGTGAAATATTAAAATGCTCCACACACACACACACATATTAATATTTGATATGGTTCTTATCCTGACATTTAAGAGTCTAGTGTATGCAGTCAGTACAGAGAGGCTTCAGAAAGCATTCAGACATTGTTCTATTGTACATTTTGTTTTAAATTGAAAAAAAATTGCAATTTCTTCATCTCAATTGACCGTAATAAAAGAGTAAAACCATGTTCTCAAATTTTTCACAAATTTGTTTGAACTCAAGAATTGAAATATATTTGCAAATGTATTCAAACCCTTAATTCAGTTCTTTGTGGAAGCTCTTAGGCAGTAATTACAGTCTCTGCGTCTTCTTGGCTAAATCTCTGCAAGCTTTCCATACCTGGGGCCTCATTCACAGTTTTATTTCACAGTTAGTCTTTAAACAGTGCACACAATCATTTCCACACAGAGAATCAAATTAATCAATTTCTACGTTTGTTTGCATCAAAGAAATTTGTATACACTGTTAATTCAATGGGAATGTGTCCAAACTACATTGAGAACACCTCGTGACCAGGTGTGCAATAAAACCCCAGTGGTAGTCGACTATAATCACTTACAAAATGATTCCTAAATTACACAAACTCCAGCTCCACTGTCAAGCATCGAATGATGGATATACTATAAACTAGTGTTTCTGTAGTTTTAATTGGAAGACAAGTTTATGTTTTCTTTCATAGTAATTATTTAATTAATTAATTACTTAACCAATGCTGCCTTCAGTCCTAAATTGTGAATGACATTCGTCGAAAGCCTTGAACACTTGAAGGAAAGCTTCTATGAAATTAGCTAGACAATACAGCACTGTAAAATAAAGTCCTAGCAATAAAACTGCCACTATGCATAACATAAAATACCCCTTTTTATGTCTGAAGAGACAAAATTTACACAGACACCTATACCATAACTGCAGTATTCAATGTCGTAACACCCAGTGGTATAACTCTTATGCAGAGTCATGGATTTTCGCTATAGTGTGTATCAGCTGTGAACACACACAGGCAGGCATTTAGTTCAGAGATGTGGCAGGATCTACTTACATACTGGTCTCTCTCCTCTGCTGCCAATCATTTTATTTATACTCATCATCTCCTCCTAAATCTGCCCAGAACCTCAAGCCAATCAAAGCAGCGGATATGGGATTTACTTGCAAATCAATCACTTCAAAGGACAGTCCTTTCAGACATGCATGAAAAGCAAACCAGTGATCTTCTACGATGTTTTCCACATCAATCTCTTATCCGTCCCTCATTTTTCCTGCTTGGATATTGATTTTAAAATGAGAACACCTGTGGCTGCTTCTTTTTTTTTTTGTTGGCCCACAAAATCTCTTTTTGATTGGGTTTCATTGTTCAGATACTGCATGATTGGTTTGAAATGCTTGGTGACCCTGCTGATTTCACCTCCAGGAAGATGGTAAAATAATAATATCTGACATTTTCCTGTCATTTGGAAGGTTTGGTGGATGGTGTGGCAAGAAGAAAAAGTATTAAAAAAATAAGCATTTATTTACTCTAAGGAGACTCCTGCAGACATGGATGAAATATTTGATGCCTGTCACATTTATCACACAAACATTTTTTTAGTTTCATTTAAATTCAAGTTAAAATGTATTTATATAGCCCAGAGTCACAAAAGGCTTTACAATCTCGACAGCAGACCATTCAGTAATTTAGCAACACAATTACACACATAGAACTGGAAGAAATTCCATCATGTTTCATTTAAAGTCTTATCTTTAGGGCGTAATATACTCAGCTCACCTTGACCAGTATTAGTATACATTTTTTTCTATTATATACTGCAAATTTAATGAACAACCTCTATCCAGTCATCAGTCAATGAGCCCTTGGGGTTTAGGAATTTGCAAGTTAATTTTGCTGTATGCAGCCAGCAGAAAGCTCGAATTTTAGAGCGTAACAGGCTATCAAATAAAGATGGGGTTGTGGTTGTGAATATCTCATCAAGTGGTTGGTGTTTTTCCAATAATCAATCAAAGCAAGGCCGAACTAAACTACTAGAATGGTAATGACTTACATTATTGGGCAGCTGTTGTCTCCAATAGAAAGAATTATTTTCTTTGTTATTACTGGTCTCTTGTTTGGTCAGCTGGGAGAAAATTTTGGCCTCTTTCAAGAATCCTTGATCCTTCTCTAATCATTTGCTAAAGTTTAATGTTAATTAAATCACCTATAAGTCTTAATTGGCAAGTAGACTGTGAAATCTAAGCACTTTTTCTTAAAGTAAGTCCATGACTTACTCAGGCTTGGAGGCATTTCATTTGTACAGTACTTTGGCAATAAATATCAATAAATTAAATATATTGTAAATGTAAATATCTACAACAATTAGATTTATTGCCAGGAAATCTAGTGCCGATATTCAGGGACCCCAAAGACAAAAAACAGGAACCTTGAGCCCCAACCCCTCCAGGAGGAAGCTTTTGTAGTGGCTGGTCCTAGTTATTCAGCCAAAACAAGACATGTTGCGTCAAGACATATTAACTCCAAATGTTTTTCTCTCTTAGTGACTGTCTTGTCTGTGATAGACGCTAATGTGTCCTTCACACACGCACACACACACGCACACACACACACACACACGCGCGCGCACACACACACACACGCACACACACACACACACACACACACACACACACACACACACACACACACACACACACAACACACAAGCATCCACAAGTCCGTATCCACCATGCCTGTGGGCAGGACTGCAGTAATGATGCTGCATATAAAGAGGCTAAAGGTCAGCTGTCGTCCTTTTGTCTCTTAGCTGGGTGAGCTGGAGGATATATCCACCACCAGTGCACATTACGCAGACAGTCGGCAGCTCAGCACAGCTTCTCTGAGCTTGGTTTAACCTCACTTCAATTTAAAGATTCACTTTAAAACAAACTACATATCTCTGTTCATTACTGAGTGGTATGTTTTATACTACAGCAAACAATATTTGTTTCTTCTGATTTCAAAGACAGTATTATGTTAAAAAAGTAACATGTATGTAGACAGTGTTACATTAACAGCTTAAAGCAGGATCAGCATGATTCATATTCTCAAGAACCTGTAAATTTCCCCTCTGGTCATTTTTTTCCAGGGATGAAATCAACAACTTTCTAAACCTATCAGCCATGCTCTGTGATATTGAAGTGTCTATGGTTTTTTTCTAAAAACTTCCAAAGCAGCTTAATAGGACCAGTCTCCTGGCACCGTGTGGTAATAGATGTTCTCTCAAATGCTCTTGAAATTTCACGGCCACCAACTCTCAGAAGAGGAACTTCCAGACATTATTACTGTGAAGACATTCCTGCTTTTTGAAACACATATATGTGATTAGGATAACTACAGGTATTTGATTAGAATTAGAATTATGGCTGAAATCTTTAGCAAGTAGATACATAAAACAGGACTTAGCTCTCCTAATTGAAAAATGTTTAAGGTTCAATCTAGTCCTCATATTATAGAAAGGGATTATTTGTAGCAAAATGTCAACTGGAATCTTCTAACTTAAATGTTAGTGTTTGTAACCAAGAACAATGCAGTAACTCAACGCTATAGTGGTCTCATAGTGGTATGTTATCTGTGACAGCAAATGATAAGCATGCAGTAGAGAATGAAATGCTTTGGCACTAAGTTTATCATTGTCCTGGTAGCTCACTCAAGATAATTAGCTGCAGGAGAGTGGTGTCTTGTCCCTCTCAAAAGCCTGTTTGTCCATCAAAGGCATTTGACAGACTCATTACTCCCTTCTGAGTGTGGAGTGGCAGCTGATACACACAAGGACTTAAAACAAAGTAATGCTGTTGGTCATTACTTGAGCTCATTGTAAATCCGGCAACATAGCAGACCCTGCCAACTTCTGAAGTTTCTTTTGTTGCAAAATTCACCACTATGTCCACTACCTTTTAGCAGAAATCAGCTGCCTGCTGTAGTTGGAAGAGTGTATGAACCAAATCAGCAATGGTGCTTACTGCAAAAGCCAAAACAATGTGCTTAAACACGTTAAAGCATGCTGTATATATTGTATTTTTCTTTCCTATTATCAATGAAAACAAACTGATGGTTTCATCAATAGCCTCAAGTAAGTAGTGAACAAAAATCAAGCAGCATTTTAGGACAAAAACAGGTCTTCTAGACTTATGTAACCTATGAGGATAATTATTGATGGTTAAAATGACCCTTTATTTAAAGTAAAGGTGATGATCTCAGCTCCTTCCAACGTTAGTTCTTCCCTGCAATACACATTCAAAGGACATAAACACTAGCCAGTATCTGTTCTGAGGCTTTTTTTTTTTTTTTTGCACTCCTTTGCTTTCTGTCTCTCTTCATCACCATCCCCCTTTGTGAGTTCAACAGAGGCTCTTGAGCTGACAACTTAAATGGGTCTTGAGGAGGACAACAAATACCATTTAAAACGGCAGCCTCTGTGACTGGGGTGTTCCGCTCCACGTCTGCTGTTAAAGCCATTTGGGAAATTAACTGAACAGCCAGTTTTCTAAGAACATCCTGTGGACAACACCACCAGTACTCAACGAGAGAGTTAATGGCTCATGCGTTTTTCAGCCACATCACAAACTGGCCTTTACATTCAAACTGAGAATGTTTTGAATCAGTTTTAACAACAAGGCTTAGATTGATGGCCATGATTGAAATTGTCAGATTCCCTTAAGACCAAAGCTTTGCTCTGTGAAGCAAAAGATTAATTTTTCTAAGTGGATTTTAAAATGTAAATGAAGACGATCACAATTAGCCCTGACAAAGTGTTTCTCTTTTAGGGAATGTAAAGCACAGCTCTAACCGTGTGAGCTCTAAAGCAAACATTTTAACTCATTATAGCAGCTTCATGTTGTAGTATATATGAAATAATCAGTGTATTAACAAAACACCAAATACAAACCAAATAAACAGCTGATGTTTAAGTGATGCAAGTACACAACAACATTCAAATGTTGGACCTGCATTAGGCAATTAAATGAAAATTTCAGTCTTCATCATAACATGGGTCTCATTTTTGTAACGCTGGCTGTCCTATCATTTTTACTCACAAGACCAATTACCATCAAAAATTAACAAAATTTTAATAGAACTAAAATTATTAGAAGAATCTGCAAATCGGCAAACAGGGTGGGCATGAGGCTTGAGCAGATCCCAAAGCAAAGAAAGAAAATGTGACGAGGCACCATGTGTAGTTTGGAAGCAAAAAATGTGTATGTGTCAGTGTGTGTGTGTGTGTGTGTGTGTGTCTTATCTAAAAAGGAGGGCCCTGCAGAAAATGTTAGGGAACCACTGCCATAGGTGCTCAATTGGATTTAGGTTGGGGGAACATGAGGGCTGGTCAATGGCCCACTACACCAGCGTAACATCTGAAAATCACTTTGAGGATTTCAACCTAGTACCTCACAACATTAAGGGTACCGCTGGCTATGACATGAAGGTCTGTGCAGCCTTACAAAGATATACCTCCCCAGACCATCAGTGATCCACTACCAAACTGGTCATGCTTGATGTTGTTACAGGCAGAGTTTTTCATGCCTGTCACATGTGCTCAATGTGAACCCGCTCTCATCTGTGAAGAGAACGGAACACCAATGGCAGACCTGCCAATTCTCGTGCTTTTGAATGCAAATCAAGCTGCACGGTGGGCACAAGTTGTACCAGAGAGCATCAGGCCCTCATGCCACCCTCATGGAGCCTGTTTCTGACAGTTTGGTCAGAATCATGCCCATGCCTGCTGGAGGTCATTCTGTATGGCTCCTATAGTACTCATACTGTTCCTCCTTGCACAGTGGATCAGACACCAGTCCTGCTGCTGGGTTGTCGCCCTTTTACTGCCCTGTCCAGCTCTCCTGATGTAACGGCCAGTCTCCTGGTATCGCTTCCATACTCTTGAGACTGTGCTGGGAGAAACAGCAAAACTTCTTGAGATGCCATGTATGGATGTGCTGCCATCTTGGAGTAACTGGACTACCTGGGCAACCTGAATGGGCTGCAGGTACTGCCTTATACAACTGACCATGACAGGGACACTAGCAAACACAGCAAGAATCAGTAAGGAAGGACAATGTATGTCTAAACATACATAATCTCTTGTTAGCAAAGCTGATATATTCATTTCTTCATGCAGAAATGGTTTTTCATGGCTGGCTAGTTAATGATGCTGACGTGTGAATGACAGAGCTTAACCTATGGAGTGGCACTGTATCTTTCCATGCTCCATCACTGTCCTGTCACAAGAGACAAGAAGCAGAAATGTTGCTGCACATCTGTGTCACAGCTGCACTAATTCTTTTGTCACCCAGGAATCACAGTAAGGAAATTAAATCTGTGTGAGAAATGTTCTTGTTCATTCATGTGACTGAATGGTAATTGAGAGGACCTCAGCAGGAAGCATCTGCATTATTATATCTCATTCTGTAGAAAAAGTTTCATTTGTGATAAAGCAGCTTAATTCAGAATAAATAATTGCAACATAAATGACACAATTATCAATTGTATCTTTAAATAAAAATATACATTTTAAAATGACTTTAAAGGGCAGCTAATAAAATATAACAAAACAATACCAACAACTCAACAATAACATTTTCAGGTGTCAAGTTATGGTCAAAGCTTTTTGGAATAAAAGCTTGCTGAACTATTCATATACTCCTATACCCCACACCACATTTTAGATATGAATAGCCTACTAAAAACACTTTTTTAACACAGAAAGATAAAGAAAATAAAGAAATATAGTTTCTTCATTTGAAAAATCAGAGCTATGTGTTTAAGCAGGGATTTAACTTGTCTCTGAGAGTCTGACATATGTTAATTACAGGCACTGAGATGGGAGGTATGCTCTGCTGGAGACTTGTGTGGGAGGAACTAAGTTGTGATGACGTTGACGCAGGTCCCATTAGTTGCTGGCAGAGGTCAATAAGGCCATGCATTACATAGGGTCCCCCAAGGTCAATGTATAGTAAATTAAAAAGCCTGAGAACTTGTGTTTCCCCAGGGTGTATTTGGTCCAATCCTAACACCACTATGCACATTTAACAGTGCATTGCAATGAAATGGCCTTAATCATTGGAACAGTGTTCAAACTCCATATCTGCCAAAACACACGAGGGAGATCATTAAAAGTAAGAAGAGAAGGAGTCCCAGTTGCCAGCCATCTTGCCAAATGCTGAGACAATCTATTAGTTTGGCACAGTGATCCTATCTCTCTTTGTTGTTCTATCCAAACATAAATGCCAATAATTATGTGCTTTGACACCAAAAACTCTCAGTGCCCTGAACTGCCCTTTTTATCATGTCATGGCTGGCATGAAAGGTGCATCAGTTCAGTATTGTATTCTAAGGAACGTTCTTATAAAAACTAGTATTTCAATAATTTCACTTTCCAGAAATGTGAGAACAGTTTAAGATCTGCTGCTTTATATCTGTTTCACCAAGGAGTCTTAAGAAAAGTTAAGATAACGTGGTTATGGGATCATTAAAAGTTTCTGGTTCATACGCTGCACAGCCTATGTCAAGTAGTGGTAACATTCAATGAATTCTTCCTCAGTCATTACTATAGCTACCTGAATTCAGTCAACTGAATTGAACTCCCTAAGCATGAGTCATAACTTGCCTCCTGGAATGAGTGTACTCAGTGTGGAAGTTGACCTTTGAGCAATTTCATCATTTACAGATATTGACTTTTAGCAGGAGGACAGGCCTTCTGTCCTGCTGTCTACATCACAAAGCTAACACTTAAGTTTCAGGCTCCATAATTTAAAAAGAAATCAGTCTCTATTCATTTCATTCTGACATGTTCATCAGATGATTAAAACCTGAGTCTGGCTGATACTCTGCAAACTCGGAGTTAACTTTCATTATTGCTGTGAATTTCTTTGTATAAAAGGCCACTTAAGCCCTGCATAAATAACATATAGGTTTGCAAGCCATAGAATAACAGATGTCCATGTATTAAGGTCTACAGAGTATTTCAAAGAATTACCCCCTTTGGATTACGAATGTTTATCCTCACATTTTTCACCATCCAGCCATTCATTCTTTATCTATACCTGTTTATTCCTATTTAGGGTCACAGAGATCTGCTGGAGCCTACCCCTATCCTCAGGCAGGGGTACACCCTGGACAGGTCTTCGCCAACTCATATAATACTAATGTGATACTCGACTCCAGATTAAGGAGAAGAACAAATCAAATTTACCAGCCTGCATATGAGACAACCCTGGTTATAAGATTAATATTAGATGCCACTGATAATAAGGTATGAATATAAATCACCAAATAATACAATCAGAGCACAGCAGAGTGTGTCTCTACAACATGGGGTCATGGAGAGTTTAAAAGTTGTATTCTCACAGTAGCAATCTATCCCATCATTTGTTTCTGTAATATCAAACACTGCATTGAGTAACTTTCACCACATCCTCTGACATCACAGAACATCTATGAAGCCTGGGCCAAGAGTCACCTTCGTTGTTCCCTGACACACACTCTGCAGATAATTGATGGGTGTCATGAATATGCAGTCACTCAGGAAAAAATCAAATATAATTAAGTCTTGCCAGTAGATCTACGCTATGCATCTTGCCTGCCTTCATGTATTAGATAATAAATAGCTCCATAAAGCACAATAATATAATGCCTGTCAATACATCAAGGACAACAGATTTTATGCAAAATTACATAATTTGCATATGTTTTTGCCCTAAAACACTATCATGTATAGTAAAATTCCCCAGAGCTCAAGGTCACATTTCTGAATTTCAATTTACAAAGATGCAACATAGAGAAAAGAAGCAAATTATTTGAGAAGCAGAGGTCAGCAAGTAATTAGTGTTTTTACATAGAACAGTTGAAATTATCAGCTAATTAACAAAGCATTCAGAAGTTAAGATGGTCATATGTTTGGCTCTTTGTCTCAACTTGATATATTGGTTTGGTCATTCAGAATGTCCAATTACTTACACATTTTAAGTAAAATAAAAATAAAATACAAATATACATACTACAAGTTGATTTTTGCAGTACTGTTGGTTACTCCCATTAGTGTACTGCTTTTGGTTCTCTTCTGGCACAAGGGGCAATCGACATTAAACAACTTTCTTAAATTACGCCAGCTTGACTTTATTGTGAGGTTGTCACCAAAGGTCAAACTATTCCTTCCCTAAATGTGAAGCAGATAAGCATTAACAGGGGATGTATTAACATATTAATAATGTGCTGTCCATATAAATAGGCCTGGTGGATAACTTAATTCTCTCATCAGTTAAAGGTCAGTCACAGAGCAACTTGTCTTGGTAACATGAATCAGAAAGAATACCAAATAGTCTGAAGGAGTGCAGTACTTTGAGTTCCTGTGAAATGTTTTTTACTGTTTTGTTTTTGTATATTTTTGAAATGTATCAAAATAAAATGAAATGATAAATGCTAAAAAATTTCAAAATAATTGGCTGATAATTTTAATGACACTCCGTCATAACATTCAAACTATCCCAGGTGCCATTTATTTACATGCCTGTGGTCCATTTGCTGGTCTGAGTGGTTTTTCCCTGCTTCCAAGCTGAAGCATGAAATAAATTTTACATGAGCTGAAGCTAATCTGCGGCGGGCTGATTAGGTGCTAAAAAGGCAGTAATTCACCAGATAATGAATACAGCTCGATAAAAATGTTCTGAAAATGTCAATGATGACGCATAATCTCTCAATAACTGTCACATTTTTTTCCTTCTTCTATCCTCCCCTATGGCTTTCAAGTTGTCTCCTTCTGATTCAGAAGAAATAGATGTGGTGAATGCCAATTATGTAAATACAAATATGTATGAAAAAAACATTTGCCATGCAACAAACACGCTTTAGACATCAATAGTGATCTCTCTTCAATTTGCTACAAAGCAAATGAGTAACACAATAAGTGTTTTACAATCTGTACTGCTGCGTAGTTGCAGGTTTCAGCTCACACAAACAGCATGGCATCTGTCATTCAGAATAAAGTAGTACCTTGCATGTTTCTCAGCCTTCCAAGCTGGTTTATAGTAAGTTTAATTGCAGCCCAAGAAATAACAAAGTAATCGAGAGAGTGTCCTTGCACATGACTCCAAACAAAGTTCTATTATTTTAAAAGAAAGAGACAAAGCAGAGAAGGAGCTTCTTGATTGTCTAAGAAAAGGTCCAGGATACACTCCACTATCTTTCCAAACACACTAGGACATACGCTTTCATCTTAGCAATGGTTGTGTGCCCATTGTCTGCTGGAGGCGAGGAACTTGGGTGACAACATAACAGTAGCTATTGTGTGCCAGTCCTGAAATGGATACTTTACAATGGACTGGCAAAGAAATGCCTGCCTGTGGCACCGCAGGGCTGTCAGTTCCCTCCGTCGGCATGCATTGGCAGGGCAGATGTGACATTTAGCTGGCTGTTGCCCTGCTGGTCCCTCCTTTAGAAAAGGAGATAATGACATGGCCAACTCTTCTAGCTGGAAAGGTGCACTGTGTGCCTGGTGTCACGTGTGACCTTTAACATTTATGTCACAATATTTGTCAGTCATTTATCACAAGCTCTCC
Organism: Mastacembelus armatus; assembly: GCF_900324485.2. NCBI lineage: Eukaryota > Metazoa > Chordata > Actinopteri > Synbranchiformes > Mastacembelidae > Mastacembelus > Mastacembelus armatus. The sequence goes on along the minus strand of NC_046638.1, from coordinate 6,157,578 downwards.
TTGATAAATTTCCCTGCTTTCCTGTGCCCACAATCCTTCATCTCCTTGCTGGAGCTAGACCTCAATATGAAAATGTCAGCTTCTAAATTCTTGTGTGTGTGTGTGTGTGTGTGAGTGTGTGTGCGTGTGCGTGTGCATGTGCACACACAATAATGTTTCAGTACTGTGATGCAGACAACACAAGATGAGCAGAAATTTAATCAGCAGTTCATAATTAAACAAAGAATACCATAAGACAAAAATGGAAGCCTTGGGGTTCACTAAGACAGAGAGAAAATGAAAACATATCTCAGCCTTCCAGTTATACCTGAGTATGGTACATCAGTATGAGCAAGAGACTTAGAAATTAATGATCTCATGTAGCTACATAAAAGGCGAGTACTGAATGTTTAACATAGTTGTTCTGGTTGTGTAAGTGAATTGACAGGGGCCATAAATGAGAAAATGAGCAGCATGACTAATTTAAATCTGATCTTATAATGAATCGATATGGTTGATTAAACTGGCACGTTGGTCTGTTTGAGTGCAGGTTTTCACAGCCTTGTACTGTGGTTATGTGATGAAGTAGCTACCTTCAAACTACAAAACAGAAGATTGCCAAGAGAGTTCTTAGACTCAAACAATGAACAGTGAAGTCCACATAATTGATGCAGGTCATTATGCAAAACTGACACAAATTCATTGGCTTGCTTTTGTACTGACCCCTGTTGTTTTTACTTTAGTCTTTCATAATTATAAAATAATTATCTGTAGCTTTTGGTCCATTGAAATCATAATGAAAATAACTATTTGTTGCAGCCATATTAAGGAGTGACTAGGATCACTGAAGTGGTTAATCTGTCCAGAAGCACTTAACTCCACTGCAGATATGGGCCATTTTTTGGTGGGTGTGCTCACACATCAAAGACTCAGGGATCTTCCAGGCTAAAAAGGAGTAAGAAACAAAGGACCATTAAATCACCAAGACCATGCTTTACAATAATCCAGTGTCTCTCTCTATATGTTCTTCTACATTAAATAACCTCTATTGAGTATAAAGCTTCCTGCTCTAGTGATTTGGTAACAAACAGGAAGTTACTATGGCCCATTTTATTTGTCTTTTGCTGTAGAGCATTCATGTAGTAAACCATGCCCTGTACCCCCTCAGTCAGTCGGAGCCTACTCAGATCAAAGAGCCAGAAAATGAGTCGCAGATTCGCCACGTGAGATAAGTGCTCCCTTGGCGGGCGGTGAAAGACAGAGAGGAGATGGAAGGGATGTTAGGTAGAGCTGGGGGGTTATATACAAAATAGCAGAACAAAGTTTAGTTGCCGAACCAGAGAAGAAGTTCTACAAGCCATGGGGTGGCTTTGAATCAGATTCAAGCAGTGCTATGAGAGAAGTCAAGCAGCTCATTATTACATGAAGTGCATATTAAAGGCGGATTATAGATGAAAGTGGGCTCAAACGCTAATCCTCTTCAACAGGTGCACAAGTGTTGATTACAAGAATGCTATGAGTGGTTCAGTGAGTGGTTCCACACTGTTGCAGCAGATAGCAACCAAAAAATCATTATGTTTTCCTTTTTTTTTTTAGACAATCAGGTTTAAACATGAAGAGAATGTGATATATTTTCATATTAGGTTTGTTGCAAAACACACATATATCCTCAGAAGAACCATACCTAAACAATGTCTGAAAATTGTTTGGAAATATAATAGATTGCTGTTGAAGTTATATTGGCAAGGATGTGTCCACATTTATTGTGTTTTTGAAAATAGAGTCAGAAAAAAAGCAATTTTATCTAAGAACTAGCTAGCTTTATGATGCTGCAGCAGTTTTTCAAAAGCAGGGCGGCTTCTTAGTCAGCATGGAGGTTTTTAGATTGATCTTGGCACAGATGTTTTTCATACAACTTCTTGGTTTGATTAAGAATACATTTTCATGGGGAATATATTATTCCATAAAGACTGTCATTGTCAAGAGGTGATTATGGCAGACCTCAGGACAACAAAAGGCAGCTCAAGCTCAACAAGGACAATCCTCTCTATTCTCTGGTTGTCATGGTAACTTATTAGACACTGGGTGGGTTACAGCAGAGCCACGTACATTTTTCAGTCCTACTGGCCTTTTTGCATAATTATATGGTATTCTTCTGCATATATGCATATGTATTTTTTTCTGTATGGTGTACACCTGCACATCACCAAAGATCTACACTGAAATTATGTACAGAAACTTGTGCCACCTTTACTGTTTCTTACAAAATTATGATTTTCAACAGAGCCTGCCAGCCAGTTTTTGCCTTTAGGGACAGGCCTGTAAATAAGGCTTGTATGTCTCAGACAAGCTGTTTCTACATTACCAATGGTGCCATTTTTATGGGAGTACTTTCAGAGCGCAGCATGACAAATATTGCACAAGCTGCCAGATGGTGGCCTAACTGATGCATTGATGCCATAGGGCATGCACTGGCACAATGCAGTCATTTGTCAGGGAGGGTGTTAAATACATCAGAAACTAGTGGGAACAATTATTCTAAGGACTGGTAATGCATTTTAAGTACCTTAATGAATTGAAGTTTGAATGGTTTATGTAAATGCACACAAAACTGCACCAATAAAAGAGAATGTATCCCACAAACTAAAATGTGCCTTATACAGAATTTTTTTGTGTTGAAGTTAAAGTCGAGATTTTTATGATACTACAATAAATATATTTTAATACCTTTTTAACCACCATACTAGCCAAAGTATAAAAGTATTATGGAAAAGTTGTAAAGATGATATGGATTATCATTATTGATTATTACATCACATTTTAGTGCTTTTAAGCAGTATACAAGATTAAAGGGATGTAACTGACTTAATTAGACCCTGAACTAGGGTAAAAATGGATAAATGGATTAAACAATTAAAATAATTAAATCTTTTTAGAGCTGCAAGAATTCGTCACTTTATAATTTATTTATTTATAATTTTATTAGTTAATACAAACTAGATCTGTCAACACTATTTGACATGGACACAGTATTTATGTATGTCTGTTGTGTTTTTTCCCTTCTACATTACACAATAAAAAATGCTGGGGAAGTCTGCCTATGCAATGGGATGGCGCCAAAGGATGTTGTTGAATGAACATTACAGTATTGAATGTGTATTTTTATCTGGCATATAGCGTGTTGTAGGATTTGTATTTATTTGTATTTGTTGACCTATTTTGTTCTGTGTTTACCTGCCTGGGTTAATGCACATGGATATGAGCTATGACATAAATCTGGTTCAGTGCATATCCCTTCATTGCATGAGATTAAGGTTTTTTTCCCCCCGCATGGTCCCCCAATAAATACATAGGGAAAAAAATAGGTAAAAGGAAATTATTCAGCAAAAAGTCAAATAATAATAATAATACTAGCAAAAATAGCAAAAATAAGAAACATCTTTTGATTTCAGCTACAAAATTGACAAAATTTCCTTTCTTGCTCATATAAAGGAGCAAATACATTTGAGATATGGACTGAAGAACTGACAAAGCAGGGTAAAACAACTAAAACAACTAGCTAGCAGGAAAGACAAAATATTTAGCTATTCTGTAAAATGAAATTTAAGACTTTTTAATACCATCTGAGGCCTTTTTTAAGGAAACTGAATTCAGAACTTCTAACTTTTTAGATACACTGTTATAACAAAATTACACTGGACTTAGCCCAGAAATCGTTTCTAGTAAAACAGATAAAATCAGCGATGAGCTGGTTGCACCGAATGACGCCCAGGTGCTGTGAGCCATTGTAAACACATCATCACAGACGCGACAGCTTTTACTAAATCTATGCGATCACAATGGGAATTTATAGCAACTCCTCTCAACTCTGCCTGCTACTGCCATGTTATCTCACTTTAGACAGCTGCTAACGGCAGTGTCGTTACCATGGAAACATGCTTGGGTTCTGTCAGAGAGAAATAAGACACAGAGCAGTTTTTATCATAAGGACTCTCAGAGATATCAGGGAAACAATGGAAATAATCTTTGGTGCCTGTACAAAGAGCCATTTTCCTACAATGCCAGCAACTGCCACTAGTGTTTGGAGACTTCAAGCTGATTTTTTTCTGGAATGTCCAGCAGCTGTTAAATACGTGTGACCCCCGAAACAGATGCGTCTCAGAGTGGTACAACTATGTTTAAGTATTGACTAATTGCCTCAGTGTTTGTACGCCAGCAGAGTCTAAAGTCTGTGCCCGAAAACAGCCACAAGGCACACTGCCCAGTTATTGGAAATAAAAATATACAAAAATGTTTTTATAACCAAGAAATAAGGGCTTGTACAGCTGGTTCATATTTCCTGTTGCTTTTGAACTCCCATTAAAACCTTCCTTTCTTTTTTTCTCTCCTTTCTTTTCTTCTTCTATGATGATGATTTTTTTAGATTGGTTAAAATGACCTTTACACAGAAAAACCCTTATTACATGAAATGTTGTTAAAATATTTGAATGAAACTGGGGCACATAGTATCAGCATGTCTACAAATAATTGTCCTCAGTTGACCTGTTCCCCTTTTTTTCCATTTATGGTTTTGTTGTGGTTTGCAGTGGCTGTTGCAGGCTACAGTAAATACAAGCCAAAAAACCGTTTGGTACAAAATTACTTCCTTATTGCTAAAACATGGATGTTGTGATTCCGGCCACAGTCTTGTCAACAGCCTTACCCTCTGTCCCTATCACTCATGTTCCCACTTCCTCAAGCCCCTGCAATTATGTGGAGCTTTCCTGAACTGCCTTTTGTCGGCCATCCACCAGTTCTTACATTTCCACGACCACTTCTCAGCCCTGATCCCCAGTGATGTGCCAGATCACTCTGTGTTACTTTATCAACTTGTACTATTCCACTTCAACCAGTAAATAACATTTTTCTAAGTTTCAATCTTGTAACGTTGCATCATTTTGTTTTTAATATGCAATAATAAATGCTTGTGGTCGGTCAGGACAGCCGCATTTACAACTGATCTGTGAAACCTGAGTGACAGTGCATCGTACTACAGTAGGTGTCTGCTCTTGTATTTCTCCTTAGAAATGTAGCAGAAAATCTGAGAAATATGCAGAGGGTGTAGGAGTAATGGGATCATGCTGATGGATGGAAGTAGTAGCACCAAGAGCAGCAGTGTGTCCATACCAAATGTGAATACTGCTCTGACTGACTGTGAAAGCTGAGCCAGGCTGTCTGCTATTAAGATGTTGATTAGTTGCTAAGCTCTCCTGGAGCAGAGCTATTAGTAATTAAAAAAAAACATAGCAAGGATCGCTTTTAACTATTAGAAAATATAATATTGAGAAGTCCAGCAGTAGTGGCCAGAGTATTTGTTCCTTCCAATGATAAAGGCTGGTTAGAAATCTTTAAAAACTAATTCGATTGTAAATACGTACCCAGAAGATTTAAGGGGAGAAATTTTTTAAGCTACTGTGGAGTCATGTCATCAGAGGTAATAAGCTGACTACAGTGTCACTACAGTATATACCGTAAACACATTGTATCCATATCGACAACAAAAACTTCAAGCTACCTGCAGTGAAAACCCATGTAATACTAAGCTGTTATTGATCACACATGGATTACAGATATACATGTGTCTGTGCTTCACAGTGAGATTTAAACAGGTAGATGTTAGCTTCTTCAAAGCTTGCCATTCTGAATAAACTCCATGTATCACTACTGCAGTAGAGAAGAGGGAAAAGGGGGACAATACTGAACAGCTTTTTAACAGAAAACTACTGATTTGTCCTTTTACGGAAAACAATCAATAGTCATGGTCATATTAGTTTAAATTCTGCAAAATCTTATCCTGGACACGTTAAAATCTCGTGACTTTTTGGAACGGGCCTGACAAACTAGCCAGTTATATTTACAATTAATCGATTGTCAGAAAATCACAAGAGGTTACACTGTATATGCGGTTATAGTACTTCCTTTTTTTTTTATAGCAGAAATACTTTTAATGTTGATACTTTTAGAACATTTTGTATGTTTATCTAAGTAGGATTTTAATGCAAAATCTGTATTTTCACATTTTGGCAATGGTACTTTTAGTTTAGCTGAAAAAAAAAGTCAGACTTTTTCTTGCACCACTGTATTAACAGCTATAAGATTCTCCATCTACTCTACTCGCAGCTTAAAATTTCTTAATATTTCAATAATTTGCATTGTAAGCACTTCATATTATTCATACTTTATAAGAATACTATGCAAATTATGCCCACTGGCTTCAGATCAAGCCATATGTAAGCTTTTGTGACTTTACCCAGATGTGCATGACAGCTGCCTGAGATCTTCCATTATAAACAGCACGGCACAGGTGTCTGCCTCCTCTCTGATTCTTCCTGGTAATAATCTCTGTGACATGCTTCTATTTCCAGACTAATTCATGCCCGAAAAGCAAACCCATCCAGCTCCTAGAATAGCTCTGACTTCCACCCACTCTTCTCACAAGGAATCCAAAGTGGCATTTGTCCAGCGCTGCTACTCTCCTGTCAGTATAGGCACAACGTACACGTGGATGAGTCACTAAAGCCTTTATTTATTTGTGTCACACACAGGCACAAGGTCCCACAGTGTCCACAGCAACATGAAAATACAGACAGAGGTTAAGAGCAGTTTTTATTGAGAATCTGTGACTGCAAAAGAAACCTAACAATTTAAGCTCTTCTCTTCTTGTCTACAGAAGTATGACAGGAACAAAACTTTCCCTCATGCTGTGAAAATGCTTCTGAAATTACAGTGCTATTCAACAGGCAATTCAAGTGGATGTCTGTCTACATATGGGCTTTCTCTATGACCTGAAAGCAGATGAAAGAGTGTTAGAAGGCAAAAGGTGGGCTGGATAATAAGTGGCTCCCCTGAACCTGCCTGCTGGCACTTTGGGCTGTGTTCCCATAATACGCTCACCTGCTAGTCTCTCACCCAACCTCCAACCTCAGCCTCTGCAAGCCTCTAATCCCTCTTGCCTTTTTCCCATCTGCACCCTGAGTTACAGTAGTCAAAAATGGCACACTCAAATTACGGTCTTGTAGAGCTTAAAATAGCCAACAACTGTGTATGTGTGGAGCTAGTGTGGATGGTCCTTTTCTGCGTCAGCCCTGCCATGGCAACTAGGCTTTGCTGGTGAGAACTCCTGTGCTTCTTTCCACTAACATCAAAGAAAACTGTCCTCACCAATACTGCTAATTAAATTCTGGTTGTGGTGTGTTAGGTAATAATCTAACATTATAACACGCTGCTTGAAGAAGTAAACATGCGTACACACAAGGGACATCAGATATGTTGGCTTTATTTGTTCTCCCCTCTCCTCCTGTCCATGTGCAAAGTGACGTTATTCACAAACCACTATGTGTCAGTTATTACAAATGAGGGTTTAACTGAGGTTGTCCGAAAATGAAATTCAGTAATAAAGGAGCAGTAACAAAGCACAGAGGGAGATGGACACGGTGCTTATAATTATGACACCATTATGAGAACCATTAGTTTGAAATATGCAGAGTGAATGCAGCTGAAATGTGTGTCACATCAATGTTTTGTCATATGCTAAATGTCTACTGATGAAGTTCTGCTTCATCAGCCTGGCACACATTCAGTGTAACATGAAGGAAATGTTCAGTCTAAATATTTGATGGATGTTGATGATGCTATCAGAGGCATACTCACTGTAGAACTGATTTGTCAGCCAGTGCAAAAAGACAAGCATGAAACCCACTAAATCCCAAGAACATTATTTAATCTGCCATTTCTGTATATTCAGTGTGCAAAAACAGAATTTTTTTTTTAGGTCAGCTGGGGCTAGTAGAAGCAAGCTGTGACCACAAGGCTGACATATTATACATAGTCCATCCAGCAGATACAGAGGATCATTAGCATTACTCTGGAGTCGGTTTGCAGCCAGTAGCTCTGTTATGCTCTCTTGGCTTTTTAGCTGCTAAATGCTTCACTATGTTCACAGTTTGCTGCTAACCTTGTGTGACTGTTGGGTGCTGGTCAGGTATTAATCAGTGGGTTTTAAAACTATTTTATGAGAGTGATAAGACTGAAACAAAACTGTAAAGTTGAGGCTGAGAAAACCAAAACAATGAGCTGAAAGATGCTATATAGCATCTATACACCTGTGGGGGTTTGGTGATAATTAGGGTTGGGATGCAATAGACAGTTCCATTTTGCATCCAGTCCCAGTTGGCAAAATATCAGTTTAAACTTCAACTCTCACATATTTTATATGTGATCATTAATTTTCACTACCAAAGTGCTGAAAACATGCAGAGAACATAAGCAGGCTTTTCACTTACTGCTAGTGATGACTGTTGCTTTCGCTGGTTAAAATGAACCATTGTCACCAGAAGCAAATTACAGCAGCTGTACCTAATAGATGTTCATTCATTAACAGCTCCACTAAAACTTTTTTTCTAGTGATGAATGTGCCTTCTCCAAGCTGCGATCTGTCAAACACTGTGAGTGAAAGGACACATTAATACATAATCACACTGTAGCCACCTGTGAACCATGCTTTTGTAGTTCAGAGCGGAAACCTTTCCCTAGGAAAATAATCAAGCACACTGAATGCTTTAAACTTCTTACACATATCAAATCTATATTTTGAGCTCATTAACTCTTAGTTCTGAATGGGAGCCAGGTGTAAATGTATGTTATAGCTGTTATTTCAATGTGACAGAACAAACAGTCAATCAGCATTTCATATCTTCTATTAGTGTTGATTAAATTACAGGCTGTACAGCAAAATTTATACCTGGCTGACATTATGAAAGTTATATTTATTGAACTCTCATTAGGCACTTGAAAGGATTCAGATTTCTCCAGTGGATTTGAGACTGGTTTGGGATTTGATAAAATGCTATAGAATTCATACAGTGATAATGCTCCGTCAGTTCATCACTACAAGCAGCCTTTTTCAGATAACATGTAAAAACACTTTCCTGTGAGAAATAAAAAAATAGATTATAAGTGCTTTAAAGTGACTTTCAGTTTTGTTTTTGTTAATGGGATATGATTTACAGGTAGGGTCTCTGAATATGGGTCTTACTGAATATGTCAATTCTCATAGAAAAGGAAGTTCATGGTCATGGGTAGAGTTTTGTTGCAGAGCCAGCACTACCTCAGGCTTTTGACATTCTCTCTGTGCAGGCCCCAACAAAGCTGCCCCATGTTGCATCTTTAGGCTGACTCTAACCAAGAAACAAAAGTCCATGCCAGGCCACATCCTTCAGGCCTGGCTGCGGTAGGGGGCTCTGCCATCCCACATCTGTCCTCATTGGGCCACGTCATTGGTGATTTTGAATAGTTTCTATATTGGTCACTTGCCTGTCTCCAATTTGACATGAGAGATGCCACCAGAAGCCATTGGCCCCAATAACAAAGCTTCCAAGGTCATGGAGACATGCAGACCCCTCTGCTATAATAAGGTTTCTAATTGAAGAAGTGGAATTGCTTACTCAAGCTCATAAAATAAACAGGGAAACCAAATAATAATTAAAAAAAAACATGCCAAATAAGTAACATACTTGAAATTCTTAGACACTATAAGTCACTACAAGTACACAAATAAAATACAGGCATACCAAAACTTTTATTTCTCTCATACATTTCAATCTTTTTTTCTCTTTTCCTTTTTTTAACCAAACCTCTAAAACAAATCACACTTTTTGCTCCATGGGACAGCGCCTTCTACGAGAAATGTATCCACCTGGCAGCTGCCATTTGGCTGATTGGCTGATATCATTCATGCATTTATCAATTCAAAATTGTGTGGATTATTTTTAGCATGGTTCACTGAATGCACTAAATTTCTCAGAAAATGATTAAATGATAATAGAGACAGTGTGAAGAAAATTACACTGGTGTAGGTTTGTGCACCATATGGCAGCAGTGAACGCCCACCTTAACAAGCTTAATGGTGCATTTAAGGCTGAACAATTTACTGCAACAAAAGAAGGATGTTGAGCAAGTAAAACTCTTTCAAATGAAATTACTTGTATGTATTACTTAATTTATGTCCAGTTGGCTGTGTTCTGTGAAGCTGAAGGCAGCTTTTTGTTTTTATCTTCATGCTGTCTGTACTCATCTGCAATCAGCCCTCAGTGAGCAGTCAAACTGCACACGTTTTTTTTTCTTCTTCCACAATTCAGCTGCATCTGTGCATGTGTATACAGCTGTGTGTTTACCCATTTGGGGGCTGTTGTTGACTTCTCTAACAATTTATTGATAAGTATTTGTTGTACAATGTGAGCTTAAAAATAAAATGAAGAAGTACATGCCCACAATTACCTACAAACCTGTGTAGTTTTGCACAGAGCAGTTTTACATAATTTTGTAACTAAGACTGCAACTGTTTCATGAAAATATAAACTAATCTGCTAGTTATTTTCTTTATTAATTGTTAAAACTATAAAGGTCCCAATACCAATGTAAGTCCTTCAATATACTAAGTCAGATCCAATGCTAGTGTTGATTAAAATGAGAAGTGACTGAAATGTTTTGTAAAGTTTGCTTCCCTAGTAAGAAAAAAGGTGGAGAGAGAATCAATTTGTTAGTGTTTTAATGAAACCATATTTTTTACCAACTGCTGTTTCTGACCTCATAATCACACCAGTGAACCCAAGTAATTTTACTTGGTCAGGCAAATTCTCCCTTAGCCATTGAGGGCAATGCTTGCAGTGTAGAGCATATCTGTGGTAAAGGAGAGCACACTGCAACACCAGGATTAATGTTGCGTTCATGTCATATTGTTTAAACCGTAAAGACGAGCAGCGTAAAAATTGTGATAAGCCTATTTGTGCTATGACTAGAGGGTTAAAGCTGACTACTTAGGAATGATGCATAAACACTGGTAAGATGAAATATCGGATATTTTTGTTATTACTCCCATTTTCCCATCCCAACAATGCAAGCAGATAGCATGAGGACAGATGAGCACAGTAAAGAATAATCATAATTTACTATAAACAACCCGTTGAAACATCACTTATGTCTCAAACGAGTCAGATGCTATAAAATTAGAATGACTTAAATTACTATTTAATTGTTAAATGATGGCAAGAGCCTTTATTTACCTCAGTCGAGGCAAAGGGAGCTACTGTATGAATACTGCTCTGAATGCAGAAGGTTTCCCAGTGCTTGGTCAGAGCCTGTGTGCAGGGTCTGTCGTGTGTCATGTTGAGTTAATGTTTTGTGATTCCTGACAAATCAAATTGAAATCACCTTATATGCTTTTTACAAGGCCTTGGAGAGGGCAGGGAATTCTGTCTTTCTCTTCATCCTCCCACCAGTCTCAAAGAGACACACACACACGAAGACAAAACACAGACCCTGAGGTGCATTAAGTCTGAAGAATTGACAGATGGAATCAAACAGTGAGAACAGATGAAAGACAAGGCACAATATGTCTCTTCCCGCATGTGTGTGTACGATCAAAGCTAATCTTGCCTTTCCTTGAGGCGATCTCAAAAAACAGTGTCACCATTTGGTCGGCAGAGTGTGAATACATTGTTATGATTAGAAATGTACTATTCTTCAGATTTCAGATACACTAAAACACTACATATTACTCTAAACATAAAATGAAAAAGTCAATAATCAGTACTAAGATCATTATAAAGGTCCAATATGTAATATTTAGAGGGATCTATTAGCAGAAACAGAATATATAGTATTAAGAAATATGTTGTCATTTGTGTGTAATCATCAGAAAATAAGCCTATTAAATCTACATTGGGAGCAGGTCCACCTTCACAGCAGAAGCCATGTTGCACTGACGTTTCTACAGTAGCCCAGAATGGACAAATCAAACACTAGCTAAGGACAGGGAATAGCATTTTGACACCACACCTCACTGCCACATACCCTCCTTCGTGCCTTGGGGTGTGAAAGGAGTGGTGGTTTGGTGCTCATAAGGTCGTATTCTGCAATGTCACCACTAGATGTTGCTAAATCTTTCACATTTTACCTTTTAGATGTGATTCATGCAATTTAGTGTTTCAAATCTGAACAAACAAAAAAATAGTTTTGTCTTATTTGGTGGAAGCCTTGTAGTGGTAAAAGGGGATGGACAAAGACACAAAACAGATTTTTTGATTAATTTTATCTCTTTTTAAAAACCCAGGATTGATCTCTGAGTTCGTGCCTTATTGAAGTCAAAACTTTACACAGATTACACTGGTTATATGAGTTCCCTTGAGTCAAAACAGTCTCATAAATGGGTGTAAACTGTTACAGTCTATGAGGACTGGCTGCAGTTCACAGGGTGTCACGACTCAAGGTGGTTTAGCTGACCTTATTGCACAGTCACATTTAAAAGAGGGATGGAGAGGAAAAAAAAAACTGAGATCTGTTTGTGTGCATTGAGGAAAAAGTATCTCTGGCTACAAGATGTGAGGCTATGGAAGTCAAGTGAACAGTGTGGGGACTGTGCTTTATTCAGTCTGTCCCTGAAGGGAACTAATGCCAGCTAGCAGCTGTCTGCAGATATCAGGCTGATGTCTTGTCAGCACAAACAGTGCAGATGAATTAGTGAGCAGACTTTCAGTTTCTGTCCTGCCTGTTCTCGGTGATCATTAAAGTGGATGTCTGTACACAGGGTAGTTGAATCTTCAACTGACAGCCCATTCACTCAAGTTTCACTCACTTCCTTACTGTAATTTAATACACTCCTTTGGATTTTGTTATTTTTAGTTATAAATTGCTTCATTTTTGATTGAATTTCTAAAATAATCATGTTAGTGCCTATGTAAATTATGCAGATTTTATTATTATTATTTTTTTACTGGCTTGTACAAGTAGGCCTAAAAATATATACAAATATGTTATGGTTTAGACATTTAGCATTTCCTATGATTGAAAATCTTTGGTTCATAGTTTTACCATCAAGAACTGAACCAAATTGAAATAAATTAATTCTGGGTTCTGTGAATCCAAACTGAATCAGGAGATAAGTGCTGATGTCAACTAGGTGTAATATTTCTCCACATCACGTTACAGCGGTTACAAAGCATTAATCATTTATGATTACTTGTTTATCCACCGCTCAACTCTTTAGTGGAAACTCACAGGTGATTCAGTACAGAGGTTCAGGATCCGTGAACTCTACCTTGTTCACATAAATGTTGATAACTCAAATATTGTCACAGCACGAGAGAGAACAAAGATAACTGATCTTTGCAGAGATTTTGCACAGGACCTATATCATCAGGTCTCAGTTCGTGACATTTCTCAATAAATGACATGTTGCAGGTCCGCTAGGGTTAGATCTATACTGCTAATAAAGGTCTCAACCATCTGTGTTCCTCATTGGGGACCAGGGAGATGCAGGCCTTAATTTAGGGTGAATTCCTAAAAGCAATAAAATAGGGGATGAAGACATAACTTAGTACAAGAAACACTGACCACAGGATTCCTGAAATGACCGCTCAAGACAGCAAGCTTTAAACAAAAACTTTCCAAATAAGATCTGTTCAAAGTACAAAGTGTTTATTTATTGCATATCTAGTTGTTCCAGTAACTCTCTTTCAGTATGCAGACTTATCATCATGTCATTTCATCAAAGCTTAATTCTTTTTCCTGTACTCGGAGTTCTTTCCTGGGAGCTAATAATTTATATTGTTGGGTTGACAAATAATCGTTTAGTTGATGATTCATTCTTGGAAGATTTGACAGCATTGCCTTGTGAAGCCAAATCCAAGTGCTGGATAGAGTAACAAAGGCTTATGTATGAGGGGAGCCTGCTTCTTTTTACTGCACGATATTGGGCCAGCTACCCAGGACACCATTTTGAAGTAATCCAGGAATGAGCTGGGAGGACGAATAGTATTTAATGCTTTATGATAACATATTGATCCCAAGAGAAGAAAGTCCCTTGTTTTTATTCTCCTGTGGGAGTCAAAGATATTGTACTGGTAGGAGTATAATGTGTTCCTCCAGGACGCTTCAGTACAGAAGTTTTTTTGGTAAACTTAAGATCAAGTTTCCAAATGACAGTTTTTTACAGCACATTTTGGGTAAAGCAAAAATAAACAGATTTATATAACCCATAATACTTTAAAAAATACTATAAATCTGGCAAAAGGTTCAAGTAAATACTACAACCTCCACTTAGTGTGTTACCGTTACCCTTTCCAGCTGAAGTACTTCAAATAGGTATTGCCAAGTTTTGCTGCTTTATACTTATATTGGTTGTACTGCATGAATTCTAATACCATATACCTGGCAGTAGTAAAAAATAAAACAGTTCTTGGGTACAACTTTATTTCTATGATATGATATGATATTTCTTGATACCTCTGGTGTGTTTTGTTGATGATACATGAGTATTATTTTAAATGCTGGAGTTTTAATAGGAACTTATTTTTACATTGTGTTTTCTTTTGGTTTTTTTTTTAGCTTTACATTTTCATCAGTTTTTTTTTCATATTTAGTTTGGCAGTGTCCCCAGTGGAAATAAAATGCTAATGTAGTATGAAGCAGAAGTACTGTTGCTATGGTAATTCATAGTTTAATCTACCTGGTGTAGTAAATTAGAAGAGTGGTTAAACTGTGACCCACATGATGTTTGAGGATTTCCTGTTTCTGTCACCCTGAAAATAGTACGTTCTGCAGCTGTTGTGTAATAGTTTCGATATGACCAATCACCACATCATTTAATAAGACTAAGTTGCACTAAAACATATTATTTAATAGGACAAAAAAATAATGATTTCACAAAGCACCCCATGTTTACACCTGCTCATTCAATCCACCTTTTATGCCACCTTGAAATACTGTATATCAATAAAGTAAAGGAAGGTCTATTGAATCAATAGTTCAGTCACTTATAGTCACTCACTGATTATGTATAGACTTAGGCTAATGAGTTGCTTTCATCTCCAGTCCCTGCAGTCTAATGTGCATTTATACAAAAGGACTGGATATCAGTGGAGCTGCATATTGCTAAAAGTAACCTGGCACATTCACTGATCTTAGATCTGCAGCTTTTAATCAGGTGCTATAAAAGCTGTTTTGAGATTTCTTAATTTTGCCAATTTTAGTGTACAGCTTTTTTTCTACTCACTCTAAATAAATCAGAGCAAAGAGTATTTGTTCAGAGACAACTTTACATTTTTGCTTATTATAAATACGGCAGAATGTCTTGAACAACCAGAACAAACATGACTATAGTTTACCTAACTAGAACCTGGGGAATAAGATCTGGATTTCATATTTGTTGGATCATTTTAATTGTTTAATATCTTTAAGGAAATTGGTGCATTGAGCTTCAGTGCAGCCTCTATAAAGCTGGAGGCTCTTTCAGTGTCTTCGCACACACTGAGGTCACAGTTGAGCTCATCAGTCATGATGAGTGTGCACCAAAGATCTCCACTCAAATCCCCCAGGTCACCTGATTTTGTGCATTAGGATGCACTCACACACAGATACACGGTCAAACACACACACAAGAGGCCTCTTGAATGTGTTTATCCATTTTTTACAGTCACATGAAATGGCTCTTGTGCTGATTAAAAATTAAAGTGTTGATCATTATTTTTTCTTTAATCAGGAACAATTTCAGAAACAAGAACTTTGGCACAGATGCATCCTTTTTATCTGCTTCCTTATATTCATGGTACTTATATTACTTTAAAGAACCACATGTACGTCCATACAAAGGTAATAAGGATGAATGGTTTACAATTTGAAATTGATTGATATTGTTAATGTTTGAAACAATGGAAATGAAATGACATCTGTTGCTTGCAGACTTTATCTTTATATTTTAAAACTGGTTGTTTCGGCCTTGATATGTTAAAGCTGATAACTTTATTTTTTACATTCTTGTGGGTATTTATTGTTTAGTAAAGAGTTAGAAATATCATTTGATAGTCTGATGTCCAAAGGGTATAATTTGCTGTTCAGGTGTTGAGGTTTTGTGAACAATCAATAGAACATTTTGAGTGACTGTTGCATTATTTATAAAAAAAAAAAAAAAAATTGAAACAAAATGAAATAAAAACCAAATGAGATGCTCACGGTTTCACAGAAAACAAGGCAAGCTCTTTCTTATTTTAAATTCAAAACATGATCCACTTTGAGTCTTCAGACAGAGGTAAGGGATCACGGTGTGAGGAGGCTGCACCCAGTGTGTGTTTTACAAGTTACTTTAATCCATAAATCTGCCCAAGAAAGCATTGTCTTGGCAGTGTTGTAGTTACAGAAGAAGTTTGGGAGATTCAGTCCCCACAGCAACTGATTACCCTGTGACTGTGTCCCTGAGCTGCTAAAACTGACTCATTTAAAGCTCCTTGGATAAGTATGTCTCTAAAAGCCTCAAATGTAAACATAATATAAATAGCCCTGTTCTGTGCTGACAGCCTTTTTGTGCCCTTTCTGTACAAGGCCTGGAGAACTAGTCTTAAAGCCTCAGTGGATGTTAATGTTTGTGTCAAAGAAATGAATACCTAACATCTCAACTGCTCCTCTCCGAATCAGACACAATCGGCTGTAACACATTATGGAAAAGTCATAGGAAGATTCATAATGGGACTCAGTATTCCCACAATCACAAATGCAGATGACAGTGTAGAATTACCAGTGCTGGAACAAATACTACCAGAATATTTTGATAAATGTTCACTTTTATATACAGTAGTTGTCAGGTTTATTTAAGTAAGTTGCAACTTTAGAAAAATGTGTATGAGTTGTAGCCATTTTAGTCATGTTATCAGAATATATGGAAGGCAATGGTGGTTAATCCATTCATCAGTTAGACCCAGACTGAATAACATAAGAGTTTATGCAGAAACGTATCTTCCCCAGAGGATAAATCCTACAGGCTTTGGTGATCCTCTGACTTTTCCTCCAGCACCAAGTTAACGTGTGCTTTGAGAGAAATATCTTAAATTACTTCTGGATGGATTTTCACAAAAATTGTTCTCTCATGTGATAACTCATAATCACTTTGGTATTCCCTTATCTTTTTATCTACTGCCATCAACAGGTCAAAATTTCACTTTGGTTTTTGATCAAATACCTGTAAAACTCAAAAATAATGAAATTACCTTAAGCCTCCCACTGTTGCACACTACACATCTCAGAATATTGGGAACCTAAATTTATTATTGATTTATAAAGTTGTGCTGAGTGCACATTATTGGCTAAATTTTAAACGTGCAGTACTTCATATTTATAAAATAGAACGTAGCCTGACTAGTTACCACACAGTTTATAGGGCTGTTGTGACTTATAATGACTCATATGGCTCCATGTTACTTTTTAATTTAAAATAGCCTTTTCTTGTGCACATAGGAGCCACATTACAAATCACTTAAAACAAGTAACTTCTGCATACATGTAAGATTTAATGCAGATGTAACACAATTACTGAGAAAAGGCACAAATGCAAAGATGATTTCAGAATTCATATTGGATTTTTCAAATAAAAACCTGAGATAGTAGGAAAATCAATTATATTGTTTTTAATGTCACTGACCTGTTTTTTTTCCCTGAAACTGTAAACGAATTCCATCTACTCCCTCACAAATGTTTCTGTGAATATATCATCCCATTGTGGTATTTATGAGACTTCTTGAAACCCATTTATTTCTTCAGAAGCAATTATTAACTGAGGAAAAACTAGATTTCTTAGAAGTGAAGAAAAATGTTCTCTACTCTAAATTAAAAAAGTACATAGATATAAAAAGACATAAATGAGCATCATTCCTACCAATCACTGTTAAATTTTACAGTGCACTGCCTGAATCTGCTCCAGAAAGCCTCACCGTGATCAATCCTTTATTAAAGGGGTAATTTCATCAAATGTTAGACCTATCCTTTTTCTCAGAGCACACTGGGTCAACAAGTCAGAAAGCTATGAATCACCATCTGAGTCGCGAGAAGCCAGACTTCCAGGTGTATTAGATTTGACTTGGATGGACATAAAAAAAAGCCTCTTGCAACAGAAACTTGCAGCTTAATGTTGCTGTTAAACATTTTTTACATTAATGCCAGAATGAGTTGTACTTCAGCTTATTGTCTTGGATGGTCTCTCCCACGCTTCACTTTCTGGTTTTAATTTGCAGCAACACATTGCTGAAGCAATCAGAAGGGTTGGCATGGTACAGAAGCCTGAGCTATAAAAGGATTATTAGAGGTGAAACAGAAAGTTCTTCAAGTACTACTCGGTGTAAAAAATGGCAACTGAATGAGTTTTAGTTTGTTTCCTTTCTTGAACTATAACAGAAGCCTTAAAAGGATAAATAATTAAACATTGATTGAAATCATAACATCTAACTTCAATTAAAGCAACACCAAATTTCTCTTCTTAATTAATCTTTACTTTTAAGAGCACCCATTCATGGTGCTAATGAAGGTTTTTTTTTTTATTTCTTTAATTTTATGAGTGGCATAAAGTTGAAATCAGCATAAGAGGCACCAAACTTGAACACATAATTTCTATGTTGAATGCAGCTAGTTCTTTCCATTTATCTCCTGTTTGTTTTCAAACTTTGATTCTCTGTTCCTGCCATAAGCCAAATTAAAACATGTCATAAGATCCTTAAAAGCTGCTAATTTACATCCTCACTGCTCACCAATATCTTTATAGCCTGCTGTCTTGAAGAGCTATTTTATTTTAGCATTAATGCAGACAAGGACAAAAACTCCTCACTGCCAGTGAGCCTGGTGTAGAGTGGAATTGATCTAGGTGCAGAGAATCCCTGCATTGTTTTCTCACTAATTATCCTGGGTCCAATCAGCAGCACAGGCATCAATCAGTGAACGACACAGTTGTTCTTGAGGTGAAAAGCTATTAAAGTTTAAAAGACAAAACAAGTTAATCCCTCAGGAGGATTGTTGTAATAATACATAACCTACCTCACAGGTAATTCCAGTGCTTTATGATAGCAACAACAATATCCTGACTGGCAGAAATGTTTTTTTTTTAAATTCAAAAGTGGGTTTTTACATTCAGAGCAAAGTGGGTACCGTAGTCTGAAAAGCTTTTCCCCAAAATTTCATCCAAAATTTACATGGACCATTGATTTGGCAGTGGGTGCTCTTCTCATTGAGGCTTCAGAGTCAAGTGACATGAGAAGTGACAGTACTCTTTGTTGTTTAGGGATGAAAAAAGAGCTACACTATTGACAGCTGGTAAATATTTTATGGGGCTGTTCTGTGCCTTCTGACATTTCACTTGGCCTCTTCATCTTCTCTGAACATGTACAAAAAAGGATTTCAAGAGCAAATGTTTTATCTACCATTTAAAAACAAGTGGATACCAACTCCCTGTAACCAGCTGCTTGCACATTGTGATTTAGGAGCTGTCTATTGATATATTACTTTGGCAATAAAAGCAGTTACTTTTGAGGACATTGTTTAAGTTGTTTACATTAGATAAGGCATTTTTCTTTTTTTCTAAATCATTGTTTAAAAAAAACATATATATATATATATATATATATATCATTATCATTAATTAATCTGTCAATTAGTTTTACATATATATATATCATTAATTAATCTGTCAATTAGTTTTACATTTAACTTCAGCTTATTTTGTCCAACCAACAATCCCAAACCCAAAAGATAATTCATCTATAATATGAAACTGGGGAAAATAGCAAATCCTGGTCTCAGTGAACATTTGGTATTTTCGTTGATAACAGACAAATGATTATAACAAAAATGAGGATTAATATTCTTTAAATGAACTAATTGCTTACTCTCCTAACGGTTTAAGTATCTTTATCTCTAGTGGGCAAACATCTTATTTCTAAATGACACTCTAGTTGGAACAACAATGCAAACACAGACAGAAGATATATAGTAGTTTTTGTTGTTTCATGTTTTGACAGCCCAAATGTATAAATGAAGTTTTATGATGACAGTAGAATAGAAAAAGTTATACCATACCAGACCTGAGTCTTGGATACATGATAGTTGCAAATGTTCAGTGTTTGGACAGAGTTACTCAGAGAACAAAGCTATTTCGGTGCGATGCCAAGACAGATTTGTCACTTCACATGCAGCAGGAGATGACATTGATTCGATGTAAGACTGATTCCCAGAAAACAAAACACAATAGAGGTATGGCTCAAAACCTGTTGGACGGCCTTCACTAAGACAAAAAACCTAAAAGTAGGAAAAACTGACATGTAGGACTTACTCCTGACTACAACAAAATCTCATATAATCTATCCAGTACCTTGATCTAACAATGCCATTTGATGTTATGAAAATGGATTGCTCTGTGTGTAAATATGCATATAACCTTAGTGTGTAATTCCATCCAGAGGCTGGTGGTGTTGAGAAATGCCACTGATCAGCTCAGAATAACAGTGGGCCATAAAAGCGATCATCTGTTCAGCAGCATATTAGTGTATTCACTGGGTTTGTTTGTTTTTGGAGGAGGAAAAAATGAGTACCCTAATATTTTTCAGATGGCTGAGCAGTTTATGATTGAATCTTGTAATTGCTTATGTTAAGTGACACCCCATTGCTTTCAAGATGGAGTTTACAGCTCTGCAACAAGCAACACTACTTTTGAGGCAATTAGGAGGACACAGTTCCCTCAAGGAGGGAAAGTACACAGGCAGCCAGCAGCAGGTTGACTGGTTAACACAGAGCTGATGTTGTGTCTCATATGTTTTGTAACAATTGTGTCTCAATGACATTTTCGATCTTACATTTAAAGAACCACAATGGACTGTAACAAGTAAGCACTCGTGGGAAATTAAACATTCACTTATATTTATTTAGGTTTTCTTTTTGAATTAACCCAAAACAAAAGCAAAAAACGCGACAAAAAATGTCTAAATGTGTCACTTAATGACTGGTTGAGTCATTAGAGAGCAGCATGAAGTACATATCTATTAGTAGAGTCAGTCTTCAGACCAGAGGACATGCACTGACTTGCAGGGATTTGCACAATTCCCCATGCCTCCTCTGACCTCTATCTCATGAGCCTGAGCAGGGCCTCTGAGAAAAGCCTGACAACAACATTCACTCACTTTATTGCCATGGGACTACACAGCGTCTGCTGCAAGACACTAATTTATAGCTGAGCTACATTTTGCATAAGAACCTAAATTCATTTTAAAACCACCACTACAAATTTTCTACAATAGAACGTAATATGGTTCCAGAGGCTGGAAGAGGGCGAAAAGATTTTAAAGAAGAAAATGAAAAAATACAGACATGCCTTTTCGAAAAGTCATTTCCTTGCACTTGGACCATATATTATAAAGCTAAGCTGAAATCTCATTTTTTTGAAGATTGAAAGTCACATCTGTATCAAATACCCTGCAGGTTTAACGGTGGACCGTGTAAGCTGATCCTCTACATTTACGGAGACTTCTAAAGAGATTCAAAGAAACCTCCTGGAGCTTGGCTAAAAAGGAGCAAAGGCCAAGCTAGACAAATAACTCCTATCATCCGATTTCTCTGAGAAGTGAGAAACAGTTACCAGGAAAGAAAAGGGAACTGGAGTCGATCACTTTAGTTCCATCTGAAGAAAAGTACAGGTATGATCGAGGTGATGGACAGCTAGATGCTGACAGCCATTTGTGTCATTAATAAGCTCATCTGCATTGAAGGCAATTCAAGCAAGGGTTTTGTCAGGAATGCAACCCTACACCTTAGCATGATCCCAGAATAAACCTGGGCACCCTCCAGTCTACAGGCCATGCCAAGAGGTGAGACTCGCATCTTTCCTCAGACACTACAAAAAATAACTGATCTACTTACAGCGTGAAAGAGATGATCGTCTGATATACAGTCATCGGATGCATTATCTTGTGACTATGTGCTGCCAGTGAATAATCCAGTTTCCCTGCTTCACATTCATTCATCATGACCTCATTTCCAAAATACAATTCAAGCTTCTCAATATTTATTATTTGTAAGGTAAACGTGTAATATTTACTGTCTGGGACTACGTGTGAGCGTTCTATAATCCCAGCAATAATTCCATCACAGCTCTTTTCTGTGACAGATTGTGACAGACAATTTTTTATGTCTTTGTGATGGTTTCATGTTTATGGCTTGTGATGCCCATGCAGGGCAAATGCAATATGACTTTAAAAACTTGATTTAGGTAGGCTATTTCACTTATTTGTTTGTGTGGCATGTGGCAAAATAAATACAGTGCACATTCAGAGGATGCATTATGTCTCTCCTATGCATATTTTCTTCTGACTGAGCAACATAAAGCCCAATCCCAACATTACCTGCCTGAGGTATCCCTGTCAATCCACTCTCCTTTTGACAGAAAATGGCTGCTACCATGCTCCTTCCTTCTGCTACATGTGGCCATGTGTCCAAGAGCATAACTCACCAGCTGAGACAGCACAATACCCACTGTGCTCCATGGGAGCACTTCTTGCTCACTCGGTCAGTGGGCGAACATGCAGTGTCAAGATGACAAGGCCATATGCTCATATCCTTCATTTCCCCACTACTGAGAGATTCTCTATCACTTCAACTGTGTTGTGACTGAAGGTTCCACTTAGCCTGTACTATGTGTATCTCCAAGGGTCCTGCAATTTGGACACTTAATCAGCATAATTGAGGAAACTGTCAGGTTGGCTCCTGAATGACCTTTCACTGTGTGTGACCTGATTGATCCACCACATCATGTGAATACTGACCCTTGTATGTACCATACTCAAGAGACACTTTGTTCACACCTGTAACTGTTACAAAACCAACAGCTGTCTCGTTTATTGTTGAACGCTGAGTGACATACAGCCAAAGTTTCACACAATATATGTTAGTTTTAACAGCATTTTGGATGATTTTATTTCTGAGCCACTGTCAATCAACATAATGTTGATAAACTCAAGTATTAGATGGCCATCGCTGCACTTTTCATTTGTTTAACCACTGAGTGTCCAAGCTAAGAAATTCTTGCTGCATGTTTGTATCGGTTAATTTTGCATTTGTATTCTTTATACATGCAAATTGCAGCAGTATCTACTGGATATACAGATGACCGCTCCTGTTTGTTTGTTTGTATATTTGTACAGCGCCTATCCAAAATTAAACAAAAGCACAATTCTTGTTGGTGGAATAACCTCTGGACAGGCAGTGCTGCCAGAGAGGAGATTAGATTAACTCTCAATAGAGCGCTAATAAATTTACAGACAGGAATAGAGAGTGAGACTGTGTGTGTATGCAAGAGGGAGATAGAATGCAAGAGAGAAAGCATTAAACAAAAGCATAAAATCCATGATGATTTCACTTATGGGGGAAGTTGAGCAGGAAGTCTTTTCCCTCAACAGAAAAGCGTTACTGTAAAAACTCATGGCTTCTGCCGGGATTCAATGTATGCAGATGAGACAGACAGACAGATAAACAGACGCTCATACAGTATAGAGGATCACCCTCTATACAGACAATCTCTCTCTCCCACCCCCTCTCACTTTCTCACTCGCCCACTTAGTATCGTTTCATCGCTCTCTCTCTCTCTCCCCCTCTCTCTCACTCACTCTCTCCCTATCTCACACACACACACAGTCGCTGTGCTCTGACGGATGGGGATACACTGCCAAGGACGACTTAGGGGCAAGAAGAGTGTGTTTCTTTTCTTCTCTTGTGTGTTTTCTTTCACTTCCGCCTGGCTTCCCTCAAGAGCTGTTAATTCCAGCCCCGGTCCCGGGGATGAGGAGGATCTATTTGTGAAGACGCAACAAAAGGAGGAAAGAACAAGGAGCAACAGGGTGGTAAATTCTGCAAGAGGGAGTAAGAGAGAAGATCTTTTCTTTTTCTTCAGGCTCGAGCAAGGTTAGTGAGAAAAGCTGATTATTGGTAAAACAAACACTGTCTGCTGCTATGGTTTTCCCCTCTGGTTTGTCCTGTGCTAAGACATTTCCTATTCAAAGCGTTTCATATTCATATGCTTTCCATCCCTTAGTGCATAGTAAGGTTTAATTTAGATGTCCTCATGGGGAGAACAGTTATTCAAAATTAAAAGTCCCCTAGTTACATTTTACAGAGATTTATTTCTCATACAGTAAGTCTGCAGGTTGATTACTGAAGTTTTACTCCTGATCAACACTACTGTGTAATTTACCGAAGGTATACACTATGGTTCTCAGGTGGAGCCTCTCCTTTGGCAAGGTATCAGAGAGTGAGCTGCAGGAAAAGGCGAGGACAGCTCGCTCTCATTGCCGCTCCTCAGCCGTCACTTTACACAGCAGGCAATTAAGCAGGATTGGCAGCCGACGCTGCCGGTAACTTGGAAACAGGCATGTGGGAGAGGCATGGTGGCACATGATAGGATTTAGGCAGAGGGGAGCAGAGGAGGAAGGAGATTCCCTTTGTTCATTCACACAAAAGCCTGTTCCTCTGTGAAAAATCCTGTTCTCGACTGTGTGTCTGTGCGAAAACTGGCCCAGGAACAGCAGTTGGGAGCTTTTATGGTTTTGCATGGCAGTGAACGTTGTTTGAGTGTATTTGTGAATTCACGTGTGCACATGGATGGTTCAAAGTCTCTCTGGTGTGTTAAAGATGAGTCTCTTGTTGATCTCGCACATTTCATTACATGTAGAAGAAATTACCTACACTTAAATTTAGCTAAACACCAAGAGAATGTGAAGAAAAAAACATGCACAATTGGCTCCCTTACAAATATTGTGAGTCCTAGATGAACCATTGTCCAATACCTGTAATAACTGGATAACTGTGTAATTTACACAATAAACAAGCTCTCTAAGGAATCTGTCTTTGTTCAGGCCATATTTTTTTTTACAGTATAGGAATCAGAAAATTCTCCTTGAACTAGTAAAGAACTATTCTGCTCAGTATTTGTCACTTCTCAGCCATTTTTCAGCACAGACAAGATATGTGTGCCAGGAGATGCCAAGGCTGTCCTCTGCCTCCTGAAGACAAAGGCCTCTGACGCAGCAAACTGATCAACAAAGTTTTTTTTTTTTTTTTAAGATTCACTAATGGCTAGGGTGTTTTAAAGAAAAAAACAGAAAACAGAGAATACTGTGTTCTGGAAGGTGGGCAGATGGTAGGGCAATTATTTTGGACTGTGTGTTCATTCATTTCAGTGAGTGTGAAGTGTTGCTCTACATTCAGCAGGATGTGTTTATACCGAAAGTTCTAAAGTGAAGAATTATCTTTTAAATAAAGTCACTTAGCATCAGTATAGTGCAGTGCTGGCCCTCAGTGTGTTTTGTCACCAATCCGCCACAGGGGGACCAAACTTAAGCAAAGTCAGGACAGTTGGTTGTGACTATCAGCCACCAGCAGAGGACTGTTTCCTATGTCACCTCGTGTCAGGCACACAGACAGCCACAGTGCTGCCTCACACAGTTATAGTGACTCCATCAGAGGCTCCCTGACGAGGAGGAGTCGTTGCTGACATTGAGAGGGTGTTTATGTCTGCTTGGTGAACACATTAACTCACAAACAGTATATTCACTCACATTCTTTCCAAGCATATGGACAAACACATGAGTGTGCACAAAGACTGAATAGTACATTCAGCTAAACTACAGCCTGCACACCCAAATACTCTCACACCAGGAGAGGCGGAGCACGGAGAGGCGTCGTGACCAGTGTCTTGGCAGAAACCCCCAAGGTGAAAATTTGAGTGAGGAGCATTTCAAATTCAGAACAGATGATCAAACTGCCGTTGAAGCTGCAGCGTATCTGGCGGCAACAGATGCAGATCTTTTTGGCAGAGGAAGAGTTTTTGGTGCCTGAATCTCAAACTTAAAAGTCACGGGCACTGAGCTGAAATTAATACAACTGTGGTTATCATCATCTCACGGATGGTGGTTCTTATCTCGGCCCGCATGAGGCAAAAAAAAAAATAAAGAAACTACAGAGCAGCATTTTCTGTTCAACTATCATCCTCGCACACCTAATCCAGCCTTATATCTAGACGCATCAGAGTGCAGACAGACTAGGTTATTTAGGAGTAAGTACAAGTAAAACTGTTTTCACAGCCTATTTTTGGTCATGGCAAGATTGAAGTGTGTCCTCTGTTATCACATAGAAATAGAATACAATTTCTGACCGGAAATTGGACATTTTGCGAGTCTTGCTCTATCTGTTTCTACCAAATCTCATTAATGTAAAAGACTAATATACTGATAGACTGTTTTAAGGAAGGTAGCAATTTACTAGTTCTTTATCATCACATGGGTAAATATTCCATAGCACACTATTATTTTTAACTTAGTAATAACACTTATATAAACATTTTTTCTACCTTCCACCCACTGAAATCTAAAACAGACACATATATCCTGAATTTGCAAAAGCCCCATGCAAGTTGGAAGAGACTGGCTGTACGTGAATGGCTCTGGTTACATGTGTCACTTCTGCCGTAACCCTTAATAGGTTGATGGGGCAGACAGGATAACCGCGTTTGAAAGAAACAAACCAACTAATATTCTAATATTTTCACACCGAGTTTGTTTGAACATGCTGAGTCTGATGGGCTTCCCTCCCTCTAACCTTTTAATAAGCTTGTTTGTACTTTTACTGCTGTTCTGACCTCAGGTTTGTTGGTGTAAAGCATTTCTCATCAAAATGCAGCTGCAAACCCTACTGCACCTTTACGCATATAAAAACAATAACGTGTCACTCATTTTAAGACTATCGGACAAAAGTTCAATATTCTTGTTATATTAATTACACTTACAATTTTACAGCGCTCTCTCCTTTTAAACCAATAATCATGTGAATCTGCACCTCCCGTTGGGTTTGCAGTGTTACAATGAGTTACAATTTATTAGATTGCAACTTTACTGGCTGTTTTGATCCACTTTCACTGCTCTAATGACATTTGAGCTGTAGGAGACACCAGTTGTCAGCAAACCCACTCTGAAAGCCCACTTTATATTACCTGCTAAGCCCAAACAGCAGACAGACAGTGAGTGAAAAGCTGCTGAATACAGTGGAACATTTATCAGCTAGAGACTATATTTTCTCAAGAGTTGTCAGAGACAAAAAAACAGAACTAAAAGAGAAAGAATTTTGGACATGAATCCAAATGAATGAAAGTCCCTGTGTAATTGTTGCATGGGTAAATATGCATGTTGTCTAACTGCATTCACATATTTCTGCTGCCATCAAGTTGCCAAAAAACAGTTACTGTAGGCTTAATTTTAAGATTCATGTAAGTATAGCAAGAGGTAGCAATATATAGCAATAGATTCATGTCATATTGCAATAACTTTGGCTTGAAGCTTATGTTCTACTACAGGGATTTTGCCTGCCTCATAACAATACAAGTATAAGGCCAGCATTCTTGCACTGCAAGTTAGTGCTATGATATGATAGTTAGATATGAACAAAAAAATGTGTATGACTTACACTTGGGACTGTTGACCAAGCACAACTAACTTCAGACGGCCTACTTCATGTACAGCTTGAAAACACTGTAGATTGAACAAATCTTTATGCCAAAAGCTCCTACATTCAAAGGCCAATGTGAAAGGACAAAGGCTACCGTCTGACCCCTCATCTCCAATACACTCTCCTGAAAAATCATATTGAACAGTTTCCAACTGAGAATATAACGGATTATTAACACAGTGGCAGCCAAATGATTACATTCTTCAGCCCAAAATAAACAGCAGCATGTAGTCACCCAGTGCGCGCAGAAGTGTCTTGTTTTCCGATAGGTGGTGCGGAAAACTCGGCATTCATTTGGTTTATCTGGTCTGTCACTGTGACATCTCTCTCCACAGGGTTCACACCAAGTTCCCCTGCCATGGGCTTGACTTTGTGTGTGTGTGCTTCAATTTACATTAATTTCCACATACATGTGTGTTCGTGAGGAAGAGAGTGTATGTGTACAGTATGTGTGTGTGTGTGTGTGTTTATAGCCTTGTAGGTGAGAACGTGTTTGTGTCCATGTCTATAAGTTTATGTGTGCATAAGCGAGGGAGTAAGAAAGTGGAAGAGGGAGACTGAGAAACAGGTTGTTGATGAAGCCCTGACGTTTTCTTTGATGCCGGCTTCCCCCTCATATTCCACCAAATAGATGATAATTTAGTGGAGGCTTGTGAATTACATAAACACAAAAACACACCACAGCTCAACTCATCAGCTGTAACTGCTCATGCTCCCTCCATGTAGCCCCTGTTGTACTTCAGTGCTGTAACCATTACATGCCACAGGCAGAAAGCCAGCTCGCACTTTATCCCATTACACTGGCAATGCTAATATCAGCAGCTTGCTGACTGGGGTAACTCTTTGCATCCTGACCCCTTTGGGCATTGTTGTAACACTTCTGTTCTCAACAGCACACAAGTTAAAACACAAACACGGCTGAACATTTTGCTCTCAACTGGTAAAACAACAAATTAAATGTTTTTGTTATATCTATATGTCAATGTGTCGTGTATCTGCACTGGTTTGAGTTTGAATGCTGTATTTTTTTGAGTAGTGGGGGTTTTCTATTGGCGTCTGGAGCATTTCCTCTTTTTGTGCAGCTACTGAAATGAGACGCAGAAGGAATAAACAAATAACAAACAAGCTGTTGAAATTCAAACACAGGTTCACCAAGTGGCTGTTCTGAATATTAATGCATTGTTTTCTCTGTGCATGTGTGTGAGTCTCTGGCCAAAACAAAAGGAAAGAAAAATTACACAGATCCAGAAAACTGATCTAGACTTTAACGCTTTTGTAGTATTGACCTAGCTGAAACAGTTAATATGTGAATGATGGTCCACGAGAGAGGCTGGACTAAATTCACACCGGGAGAAATCAGAGGTTGGAAAAACATTTACTAGAATACACCTATTATGCATATTAGGAATGATGCTTGATGCTCATTTCCATCTATAAATAATAAGCTGTATCTTTTTACTTATTTCATTGTACTCAATTTATTAACACATGATCAAATGCTGATTTCATGCTAAAAGCTCAGGGATATTTTCTTTTCCTTTCCTTTCTTTGTAAAACAAAAGACTCAATAATGACATTTAAATCTTTCTCCAATTTTATAAGTTAATAATATTTGATGTATGAACATCTGATCCATGACCAGCAAGCACTTTGTCAACATGTGGAAATATTTTCTTACACAACACAGGAAATATGGCCTAATGAGATACTATGTAAAACAAATGAACTCAAACCTCCTGTAATCTGACCAGAGCATAACCTTTTGAACAACACTTACTTTCATTTCACATTTTATGGTTTAAAGTCACTGTACCCCAGACATGGCAGCTGTCAATATGCAGAGTTATCTATATGTTATCAACAGTGGGTCCTTGCCTTTTCAGGCCATTTGTGTTGTCATATATAAGCATGTTTTCTCAGAGAAAATGCTTTTGAAACCGATTTCTCTTGTAAATGAGCAGCAGAAAGAGGAACACATATGAAACGCAGCTTACACAGGAAAAAATTTGTATCATTTTGTAACATCACAACAGGAATTACAAAAACTGACTGGAGAAAGAGTAGAGAGTAGAGAGCTCTTATGCTGCTGTACTCAAAGCAGACCAACTGAAATTAGCTGTTCCTAACAACGTCCATATAAAAGCATACGTGTGGCTGACGTTCGTTACTGAGGTATTGTAGGGACAGAGCAGATGTGACTGACAGCTGAGACGTGCAGAGAGTGGACAAAGGGTTAAACATCTATGTCAGACACTGGCTGTTGATTACACAGCCATGGGTGCAGTAGAGCCTGTCACTGCGGCTCAGCCTTGTAAGGGGGAGAAAAAGCTTTTATCACCAGATAAAAGAAACATGTCAAAGAAAGAGCTTAAATGCATCTTGAGTGTCAACAAGAAGTTGAGGAACTGAAGGAACAGCTGGGCACACTATTTCTGCAATTTCTCTCAAAATTGATCTTTATTAGAATTTTGTGCTGGTCGGTTATTTACTGGATGAATATTTAATGACATGTGCTTTAATAATAGCTTTTTTTGTTTTTTAAATAAACAGCTTAATAACAATATTATCGTTTAATAAAGTAATCTACACTTAAGCCCCCCTGATAAGCTTTCTGAATTTTCAACCTTGTCACAGTAGTTGATTTTAAAAGTCCTGAAATAAAAAACCTCAACCTGAAATTTCATTGCTGACACTTGAGCCTACTCCATCTGCTGTAGAAGATTGTGAGATACAGTTTAAAAAATTGGAAAAAGGCCTTTGAGTTGTGATTATTTTGTCATTATTAACTAATGACACTAATTTTAGTCATATTTCCTAGAGCTGACATGATTAGTTGATCCATTGATGATTAGTTGACATATATTATGTCAACAATTCTCTAGCTTTAGACTCTCAGATGTGAACATTATCTGATTTTTTATTCCTTGATATTATTATGATTTTAATGATTTTGGACAGTTTATTGGCTAAATAATGTTTGAAGATATCACATTGAATTTTCTGCCATTTTATTAATCAATCGATTTTGTTATTTTTCTTTTAGTTTCTTTGTAAATAATACAAATAAATTATAAACCTTTTATTTTTTGGTTTTGGCACAAAAAAGTACAATGCAATTTTAGGCAGGGACACTCATGACATTTTGTCCCATCAATGTATGTATTCACTGTGCTGATGGAGATAATGTGTCATATAATCTTCACTGTAATCCATGAGTCATTGTAGGCTCAATTAACTTTTTTTTTTTTATTCAGAATGTAATATAATGGTTCATTATAATCCATATTTCCAATAATGGATAATGATTTGTATAGACACAATAATCATGTCCACATATTAGGCAATAACAGCAACTAACACTGCTAATGTTCATTTTGATACAAAAAAAAATCATTCAACATTTACTGAAATCAGCTCAATAGAACCTTTTTAGTAGACTTCAGAGCATTTTAGAGCTTAGAGCAACATTCAATTCAAGGAGAATTTAAGGACATAGCAGGAACTTTTTCACAGAACATATGGTTTGTCAAACTGCAAACTGAGGTGACTTCACTCTTCATCGTTCAAAACAACCTCATTATTGAGGTGTAGTCCCACGACGATGGCCAATCAAGCAACACTTCCAATAATGATCAATGTAACACTCTCCTCATTCCCTCAAAATCTGGTTTCTTGCATGTTAAGGCCTTTCTCACAGGCTATGTAAACTGGCTGCCAAAACACCATTAGCATTTGGATGTGGAACTGTGGAATATTATCCATTCTCTTCTGAGGTATTTTTGGCTGTACATACAGTATGAGGTTGTCTGTGACCACTGCCCTTGAGGTCCTTTGGCTCCTCACAGTTATGAGAGCTCTCCAGGTGTCCACAGTGTATCTGTCATTGCTATTTTGAACAGGGTGTGGTCTGAGTGTTAAGCCTCTTAAGGCAGACTTTGTTCATGGGGGTTATCTCAGGATAAACTCACTATGTTTAGTGTGCTACTTTTGGATCTAACACTCATGAAAGTTACCATGGATTAGGAGTTTCTGTTGTTATTTTCAGGGACCGTAGGTTGACATGGGCAACGTACCACAGGATCTTTCACTGACATGTAATGGGTTACACCTTTGGGATACAGTCATTTTTTTCCCAGTGCTATAGTACTATATAGCATTCATTTTGTATGTCAATACAGGAGTTGGCCTACAAGCAGAATGATTTCTTATTGCAAATTCTGCATCTAACAATCTTTATGCCTACTCAGATTAATACCTTTTCTATTTCAGGAATGTTTACTGTTGGTTTATTAGTATTCAATAACATTATATGAGCTGTTGGACCACACAGAACCATAATTTTTCTTTTTTTGTTTTTTTTGGTGCAGTGTTTGGTGCCTTATTACAACAGAGGTCTGGGTAAAACCCAGGTTGTTTGGGACAGAGCAAATAGGATCAAACTGCTCTGTTTAAGCTGGCATTTTGTCATACATTATCATCCCATGTCATGATTTTCTCTTTCTTCATTTTTGAAATTCCCACAAGAGTATTTGTCTGCGGGTTGAAGTTATTTTAAATCCAGGGTCAGGCGGATGATGACAGGGAACATTTCCAAGAGAAACTATGGTGAGAGCCCATTGTGGGGTGTAAAGCAAATTCAAACAAACAACGGTGGCTTGTGTCTGGGAGATACTGTCGTGTCTGTCTGCATCACAGACACCAAAAAGTCCATGGGATATGTCTCCCAAAGCCTGGAGCCAAAACAAGTCCAGTTATTCTGCATGACTCACAGTCCCACCACCAAAGAAAACTGAATTTGAGCGCCAAAGCACTGATGTGTTGACAGATGAGGTCTCTGTGTAGCCTGCAGGCAGCTCAAACCTTGAATGTGTTGGGAGCTGCTTTGGAACAATTCCTGGGAGGCTTTTTGTGGCCTTAAAAGTGACTTAACTGCAGCAGCTACTGTATCTCTGTGACATTTCACAGTCAAACTCAACAACACCCAGTCCAGTGAGTTGCTTCATCAAAGAAACCCTCTTTAATATAAAGAAGTTGGTCAAGGACAGCAAACTGAAATAAAAAGCAGGGCTGCAACAAATCATTTCTGTATTTATATTGTTAATTAATCACCTCATTATGTAGTACCTAGAATAACAGAATATAAGGAGAAATCTCACAATCTTCTTTTTAGTCTGTGCAGCAATCCAAAAGGCATACATCCAGAAAACAGAAATTCCAGAGCAGCTACTAAAAGAACTTTGAACGTACTGTTTCCAAGGCCAAGGATTACCTTTCAGTCACAACTTCCATTTCAAAATGGAGCAGAGGTGCTTAGAAAATTGTAAATACAGATTAAACAATTAAGCAATCATCAAAATTGTTGCCTAATTTGCAGTCAACTACTCAAAAAATGAGCTAATAGTTTCCGTGTTAGTTAAAAGACAGAGAAATTAAACACTCTACACTTTCCTGTTATTTAACAAGGGCTCTAGCAACAGATTCATAAGCTTCAGTATAGCATGTACATTCAGATCGTGCATGGATCCTGTTCTATGAACTCATTCACACAGCATCACTTGGAAACAAGATCTGCATTACATTAGATGGGGTTCCAAAAATGTTCATCCCCCAGATGACTTTGAGACCTTGATTGTATAATGAATTCAACTTATTAGACTCCAGTAGCTGTCTCATTAGCTGTCTCTCCATTGCTGCATGCATATATTTATTGCCAAGCAAAAATTACTGATGAAAAGATTGCAATGTTAAATTCTCATTTGGCCAAGAATAGACCTTCTCCTATCAGCTGCTGTATGATACAAATCTCTGGAGTGTTTTAATGTGTTAACATTACCCACTTCACTGTTTCTATATGTGGTTAAAACTCAAGTTAAGTCAAGAGTGCATTCTAATGCTAGTGACTACTGGACAAATTGACTGTAAATATACACAACTAAGTCACTTCCCCGTATAAGTTACAGTGTATATTCCTCTGCAGAAGTCTGCCTACAGCAGACTGTCTCTAGGGATGTGATCATGACATCTGCAGGTCTTGGAAAGTCTTAAAAACCACTGATTTGTTGCCTGAAAAATTTTCCAGAATGCAAAGTTCACATATTTAACTGAGCTGGGTTGGTTTTAATTAGGTTAGTTTAGTTTTTGAAGCATTATTTTGCATTCTGTGTGGTATTTAAAAGTCATATATTTGACTTGGTGTACCAACCCTGCAGGAAACTATGGTGATACTGTGCTGCCATATCAACTAAGCCTTAAGAAAGCTGTATATGACAAAACAAACTAATTATACTGGTTAGCTCCGAGGTGGGGGTGCTTTAAGACACAGAGCTCTATTATTTTCCAATCTGTCTTTGGGATCCCAATTGGTGATGAATTAAGGGTGTGAGACAAAGAGAGGAAGGAGACAGAATGGTTTCCATCAACATGACAGCTCTCAGCAGGTAGGACACAACAGGCCTGCAGCAGATGTAAGTTTGATTACAGCTATCTCTCATCTTGTGCTTGTGTTAAGCTAACAAAGCATTACTAAGTCACAAACAGAAACAGGCCACCCATGCTGCACGGTGGCTGCAGTGCACAACAGCTGAGCCTATTATGGTGCCGTATTTGCCAAACTCTCCACAACAAGCTCTATAGCAACCCTGCTGTGTTATTTTTCCTTTGGCTTTTTTTTTTTTTTTTTTAGAAAACTCTATTCATTTCCTGTGCACTACACTGCACTACACGTTGTTAATTATTAGATGTTAGATTCTTCCGCATATTTTCTGTGACGTAAAGGTTTCCCAGACGACATCAAGCTGCCAGACCAAAACACGTTGCTGTTGCCTCTGAGCTTTATTCAGAATATTTGATCTGGAATATTTATTCAGGTGATTGATCATATAAATCCTCTGTTAATCAATCAAATTTATGTTCAGTCCTGCAGCTTTGAGCTCACAGTGATACAGCACAAATGAATAAACACTGCTTCATCAGTTCAGAAAGAGAAGCTCCCTCAGCTGTGCCTCCTTTGTTTTGTACTAAATATTAGTCCACAATTTTTGTACAAGTAGTGATATGTTACTTCAGTGATTCATTTAACTTTCGCTTATAGTTACTTTAACAGTGTAATGTTTTGTGTATTTATGTTTTGCTTGTCTTAAGGTATTTCAAGATATGCTAAGAGATACATTTAAAAACATTCAAAAAAAATATTATGGTACCTTCTTACAGCTTGTCAGTATTAAATACAACAAATTCAAATCAAATTTAAATCAGCATCAAGCAACCCTGCATTAAATTTGGGCCTGAGGTCATAGCTGGCACTGAAAGTCCATAATAGTGTTCACAGACTGCATATTCACCACAGGAACGGTACAAACTGATAAATGTTCTTTTGTTTTGAGAGCGCACACAGTCTGGGTTTCAAAGCTGATCAAAACACATCGCTCAGTTCTCCTCCAATACATCCAGCATTTACTCACCAAGGCATAATAGCAGAAAATGTTGAGAAACTGAAAATATTGAAAGGAAGCAGGTGAATAGCAATTGAAAGCAACATTTTGTATTTGCAGTGAGGGTGTGGCTCGCAGGTCCACTGTCTTTTAGGAATCTCCCTTCTTTGGGGGAAATATAAGAAAAGCTCCTTTTAACCTCAGCTGGCTGGAACGGCACATTGGTGTTTGATTGACAGCAGCTGGCAGCAAGAGAATGAGAACCTAAGTAAACAAAGTTGTAGCTTCAAGTCATGAGCAGAAAGTGTTGGTAAGTGGTTTTCTTTTCTTTTTTTTTCTTTTTTTTTGGTTAAGAATAAAATAGGACACACAAGATATAAAAAACTGTCATCTCAGTTGGGCTTTGACAGAAACTTTGTCTTGGTATCCACAACTCAACCAATGACATATACTGTACTACTATAGTGTCTCCCAAAACGGGCCTACAGTGGGTACGGAAAGTATTCAGACCCCTTTAAATTTTTCACACTTTGTGTCATTGCAGCCATTTGCCAAAATCATAAAAGTTCATCTTATTTCTCATTAATGTACACTCAGCACCCCATCTTGACAGAAAAAACCAGAAATGTAGAAATTTTTGCAAATTTATTAAAAAAGAAAAACTGAAATATCACATGGTCATAAGTATTCAGACCCTGTGCTCAGTATTGAGTAGAAGCACCCTTTTGAGCTAGTACAGCCATGAGTCTTCTTGGGAATGATGGAACAAGTTTTTCACACCTGGATTTGGGGATCCTCTGCCATTCTTCCTTGCAGATCCTCTCCAGTTCTGTCAGGTTGGATGGTGAACGTTGGTGGACAGCCATTTTCAGGTCTCTCCACAGATGCTCAATTGGGTTTAGGTCAGGGCTCTGGCTGGGCCAGTCAAGAACGGTCACAGAGTTGTTCCGAAGCCACTCCTTTGTTATTTTAGCTGTGTGCTTAGGGTCATTGTCCTGTTGAAAGGTGAACCTTCGGCCCAGTCTGAGGTCCTGAGCACTCTGGAAGAGGTTTTCTTCCAGGATATCTCTGTACTTGGCCGCAATCATCTTTCCTTCAGTTGCAACCAGTCGTCCTGTCCCTGCAGCTGAAAAACACCCCCACAACATGATGATCCCACCACCATGTTTCACTGTAGGGATTGTATTGGGCAGGTGATGAGCAGTGCCTGGTTTTCTCCACACATACCGCTTAGAATTAACGCCAAAAAGTTCAATCTTGGTCTCATCAGACCAGAGAATCTTATTTCTCATAGTCTGGGAGTCCTTCATGTGTTTTTTGGCAAACTCTATGCAGGCTTTCATGTGTCTTGCACTGAGGAGAGGCTTCCGTCGGGCCACTCTGCCATAAAGCCCCGACTGGTGGAGGGCTGCAGTGATAGTTGACTTTGTGGAACTTTCTCCCATCTCCCTACTGCATCTCTGGAGCTCAGCCACAGTGATCTTTGGGTTCTTCTCTACCTCTCACCAAGGCTCTTCTCCCACGATTGCTCAGTTTGGCTGGACGGCCAGGTCTAGGAAGAGTTCTGGTCGTCCCAAACTTTTTCCATTTGAGTATTATGGAGGCCACTGTGCTCTTAGGAACCTTGAGTGCTGCAGAAATTCTTTTGTAACCTTGGCCAGATCTGTGCCTTGCCACAATTCTGTCTCTGAGCTCCTTGGGCAGTTCCTTCGACCTCATGATTCTCATTTGCTCTGACATGCACTGTGAGCTGTAAGGTCTTATATAGACAGGTGTGTGCCTTTCCTAATCAAGTCCAATCAGTTTAATTAAACATAGCTGGACTCCAATGAAGGAGCAGAACCATCTCAAGGAGGATCAGAAGAAATGGACAGCATGTGAGTTAAATATGAGTGTCACTGCAAAGGGTCTGAATACTTATGACCATGTGATATTTCAGTTTTTCTTTTTTAATAAATGTGCAAAAATTTCTACATTTCTGTTTTTTTCTGTCAAGATGGGGTGCTGAGTGTACATTAATGAGAAATAAAATGAACTTTTTTGATTTTGGCAAATGGCTGCAATGACACAAAGAGTGAAAAATTTAAAGGGGTCTGAATACTTTCCGTACCCACTGTATATCCTAATGGAGCACTGTAGGGCTTCTGAGTGGGGCTGTATTCCATCAAAAGTGAATGAGGCCTGATTTATTATGACATTCAAAGGAAGCCTCAATTAAGCACAAGGCTTGTTGCAGCAGTGCACTGATCAGTATTTGGATGCAAACCTATCAGCAGACCCAGATATGAGATGCAGTCACTCAGCTAATGTGCACTCATCCCTCATGTGAAGTGGGAATCTCATCTCTAAACTGTACTTCAGTTCGGATGCTCAGAAATGAGACTTTGTGATAATGCACATTAACATGAATTAAGGGCCAGGATAGCAACAGGAGTCTGTGGGCTCCGAGGAAAATACAAACAACGAGGCCCAGAGGGTGCATAAATAACCAACCGTCATCCATCTGAGAAAAAGATTATGTGATACTCAAATGGACTTTTTTTGTGAAAAGTAAAGTCAAACTGGAGAAAGGCAGAGATGTAAGGCCAGGTTCATGCCTTTACAAACTTGAAAGCTTGTCAGATTAAAGACAAGGCAAAAATTAAATAATGATTTTTCGAAAGCATACTAACTCATCACAAACTTTAGAAGTTAATGTCTGAACAAAAATAAGACTTGGACAAGAATGTTCATGAGACAGGCGCAGCGTTTCACTATTTGTTATCTCCAAATAGCTCAAAATTGTCCGCTGCTCTTTTCCCGCATCAAACCTCTGACAGATTTAGGTCTCCTGCTGCATTTTGATGAAAAGGGTGCTGTTAGATTCTTAGGGGTTTGCTGCAGTAATTGGACACTTAATATTTCCTCTTCTCTCAGGCAACAGTGATTAACGTGGACAAATAAACAAGCTCTGTGTGGTTTACTTAGCCCAGGAGTCTGTTAACTGTTTAGATACTTCCTCTCATTAGTCTTTACATTTACTCAGTGGTAACACTCTGTTGTCATGGTCTTTAAGTATATTGTACTTTGATCTCAGGCATAAACAGCAAGTAGCAAGACCCTCCATCTGTGTTGTATGCCTGTTCAACCAAGGCAGTATGTTCTATTGTCAGTCTCACAGGCACTGTGTACTCTGCTGTGTGTGCCTGTCTGCATGCACGTCTGTGTATTTACAGTACATGCTCTGCTTCCCTACCATCAGGCTCATTACACAAAACCTTTGCATTCACTTCTCAAACAAGCCAAGCGCTGTGATAAAGCGGACCCTGCCCTTTTACAGCCTCTAGAGCACAGAGAGTAATGTGACACTGATGTGACTTCATGTGAAAATACTGGGAAACAAAGAAATAACATATTTAAAACCTGTGTAAAAGACCAGACCTGCAGAAACAAAAGAAGGGCCATTTGTTGGGATTTAAGGAGGATGGGAATCCCTCATAGTACTGCAGAACTTGTCATTTGGTAGTGTACTGGAGCTCTCACCAGAAGTAAAAAGAGTGGAAAAAAATATATAAAACGCCACTCTAACAAGCCTCCTGGGACCTCAGCTGCCTGGCTTTCTGAAGAGGGAACAGCCTGTCTGATCTAAATTGCTTTAAAAGACTCAGCCTGCTGTACTCCACATACACATTCTGTCCATACACTCCATAAAAATGGCTTTGTATATTGGGCTGAAACCATTAGCACTAGCTGTCTAGACAGCATTAGAAACATGGAAACACATCGGAACTGAAACACATAGAGCAACTAACACAGCAGCTGACCAATGAGAATGTGATTCTCCAAGGTGTTTGCACAACTTCAAATACATATGTTTACTCCCAGAACTGATGCTTGACTGCATTCACATGGCAACATATTTATAATCAGCTACGGTCTGTGTCTCAACCAGATAAAACAAATGAGATCTTCACATGTCCACTGGGTTCCTAGAGACAGGCTTCAAAATACATTCAGTCTAATTTTGGCAGGTACAGTGTCATTGTGTTGTAGGTCTCAGGTCTGTGATCAAAATATATGTAATACCCAAAAGATGCAAGACTCAGCTCTGTTCACATGATGCAGCTTAATAACCACAAGAAAAAAAGAAGTTTTTTTTGCATTGTGAAGGACCAGTATAATCTGTGAAC
The DNA here is from genome assembly GCF_900324485.2 of Mastacembelus armatus. NCBI lineage: Eukaryota > Metazoa > Chordata > Actinopteri > Synbranchiformes > Mastacembelidae > Mastacembelus > Mastacembelus armatus. The sequence goes on along the minus strand of NC_046638.1, from coordinate 6,118,613 downwards.
TGCAGTGAAAACTGATATCTACTCTCACAGTGGGTCATCATACTGTCCAATCACCTCTATAGTAGAATCAGTAAGGAGAGAATATTTTCACTTCTTTTGTCAGTGGATAATGTCAGCTGTTAGTGAGCTGATTATTTCACATTATATTTTATTATGCAAAGATTATTGATCAGTTTACTTTCTTGATTAATTGTTTGATCTATAAAATACCCGAAAAAATGAAAAACTCACATCAGAGTCCTAAAGCAGAAAGTAACGCCGTTAGCATATGTCTTGTTTTGTCAGACCAACAGTTCAAGCCTGACATTTTATACTTGAGAATTGAATTAAATGATACACATTTTTTTGTTGCTGATCTCTTATACCAAAATTTTATCTTTATCATCGCCTCCTCATTATAACAACCCAGTTCTTACTCTTTACATGCAGTTTCTATTTTTCTGTCAGCTTTTGAATAACTTAGGACCTTACATACTGCTATTTGTTTCTTTGCACATACACAACACCCCAGTCCTTCATGGCTTTAGGGTAAATTTCTAAGGCCAATACTGGTTGTGTAGCTCAAGATATGTTAGAAATATGGGTGGTGGAAATGTTATGGTTTTGATGTGAAAATATTTTCTGAAGCATTTTAACATCGTGCTTGATAAACAACCACTGATAACAGTTCCAAAGTCTCATTCCACCACACTGTGCTTCTCACATTAACTTTGTGGAACCACTGCCAAATGCAAATGGTTTATTGACATAGTATGCAATAAATTACCATAAACATTACCTTTAAGTAATGCAGGGACACAGACTGTTCGTGTACTATTCTCTGGTAATGTTAAAGAAGTAAACGTCTAGGAACTAGCATGGCTAAGCAATATGTGCTGCCACATCATTAATCTCACTTACCATCAGCAGACGAGTAACTGTGACACAGCTTCAAATGCTAACTGTACATTGATGCTCTTGTAGAGGAGGAATTTACGAAGTCCCATGATGCACCATGTGCACTGTGCAGTTCTGGACTCAAAACTAACTTTACTAAAAAAGCACCTTCTGTGCAATTCATTAAATACTGAGTAAAAACAACATTTTCTGCAGGAACACAATATTTATAGTGCAGTTGTAGCATTTTTCTTCAGTTAAAAACAAAATAGTATTTAATGTTTTGGTGTGCTGATATCATGCAACTGTAAGCAGTATGTTCACTTAGAAGAAGCTGCAAAAGCTAAAACAAGTGCAGTTTTAGATTAAACATATAATGCATATACATTTGCTCATTTCCTGAAACCAAAGATTACCTTTTTGAATTGCTACTCATGTCTTTCTAACAGTATCAAATTCAAAGATATTTTTACTATCAAAGAAAAATGAGAGGGCAAGAAATCATTTAATTGTTTAATAGAAACAGCTCAACCTTTAGCCTCTGTGTTGCCAGATTGCCAATTTCAATGAATGCCTAATTCAACATCGCGTAAACCTAAAGATAAATTTCAGAAGGCATCATAGGTGCCAGACAAGCTGTCCACACAGTAGAGTGGAACTTTCAGAAATCTAAATGAAATAACTTAACAATAAACAACCTAACAATTTTTTTCTCTTCCTGCTTGTCTTGTTTCCATCAAGAGTGCTGACTCCCAGCAGCAGCAGCCATGTGAGAGGAGATATCAGCAGGCAGAGGATGCACACATCCAGCTAAAACCAAGCAACCCCACCTCCCCATCTCCTTCCCTCCAACCTGCACCCTCCCTCCTTTCCCACATGAGGACGAGAAGATGTCTATCACCAACCGGCAGTCCTTCAATGTCCTGACAGTCATTTTCCTCCTACTGTCCACTGCAGGTGTGTAAATTTTAGCGTGTTCTTATCAGTGACTCTGCCTGTCTGTCTCAAAAGTTCATATTTTTTCCCATTACAGGAGCACCAGGATACTCAGGCTGTGCTCATATTAGGCGTGATACTCTAGGTGCCAGATCTACAAATTTAGGATGCCTCAAATTGTGTGTTTCGTTCATTTACTGAGTGAACCACTAGCGCCATGAACAAATACGCAGAAAATAAGACACAATTTTATGGCTGGAAAGAGATAGACATTAACATCTGATAGCCAGAAGTTAAGATAGACACACTTAACAGAACTTAAAAGTGCAGTAGGCAGGAAAAGCTCTGAACCTGCAGGTGCTCTCTAAATAAGGCGTTGCAATGTAAAACTGAAAAGAGCATGTTATAACAACAAAAGGTACAAAAATAAAAACCCAGCCAATACATAGTTCTGAAACGGGGAGCATACATTATGCAAAGGATACCAACTCAAGTTTGAAAATGACGAAATAGGACAAAAGGTGGTTGGAGAATTAAAGGCGAGAAAACAGCTGAAAAGCAGCAAACTCTTTAATAATCAGGAGAGTGAGAGTGTGAATGATGGTAATGACCACCTTGTTAAAGAGCAACTTCATTTTCCGTTAACGTGAAAGTTCCCCGTTCACAACACAAGTGTGCATTCAAACCCTAGACACCCTCAGTCTCTTTTCATTTACCTCCTCCACATACAAGGTATGAAATCATCTTTGGACTCAGCCAGAAAACTAATTATTTGCAGTAATAGTAAAAATGGACATTAAGATTTGTGTCATGTGAGATGTTTAAACTGTTTTTTTCTATCCAACAATTCAAATTTACAATTCACTACCAAAGAGAAAAACAACAAACCATCACATTTAAAAGGCTAGAACCAGCACATATTTGGCATTTTTGCTTAATAAATGATGAAGTGCCAAAATTGTTGTTGATCCACCGGTAAGATGATTTCATGAAAAGTAACTCATTTTCCTCCTGCTTCTATAACAAACTGAATAAAGGACATAGATGGGTTTTTTATGTATTCATGACACCAACATGGTACACAAATGTCATCATACTTCGATAAAGACGACGATGATAGCTACTGTAGCATCTCTTGAAACACAAATGCAACAAAGCCAACTCTTCCTCTGTGCTTCAGAAGAAAATCAACAAATTGTAGGTGTGATTGCAACCACAAATAAATAAATATGTGTAAAGATGTGTGAGCACTGACTGGTGTTCAGATGCTGCTTGTACTTGTTACACAGAGAAAGAGAGAGAGACATAGTGGTTTTCAGACCACAGGTTATAAACAAACTGTGCAGCTCGAGCCAAGCTGTTAACTGTATCCTAAATTTCAAGAGGTGTTAATGAAATTTAGCAGATGGGTGTGTTTACAGCTGTACCACCTCAAGAACCAGCTGGTGTTCACTTGAGAAGCCAGAGACTTCCCCTGAACTCTCATGAGACAAGTCTTGCAAGTCGCGCATCATTACAGGATTTTATGGCCCACTTCAGACGCCAAGAGCATTGGTTTCTTTGTTGCCAGGTCAAACGGTACCTACCTTTGACCTCTACTTTTTGTGAACCAATTTAAGGACTACAAATATAACCTACTGAATCATTTCACTGATTCACTAATGTGTACAGTAGATGCAAAGGTCAAATGAAGAATTTTTTTTATAAGCCATCTTTTATTTTCTGCCCTCTTCTGCTAAAATATTACTGTTGAGATGAGGCATGGTGTCCACGCCAAGCTCATTATTCCCTGAAAGAGCTCTTGCCTTTCAAATGCTGATGTGTCCCTGTCGGAGATTACTGAAAGACTTTTATCAACCTGCAGTAAGTGGACCTTGGGCTAAATCAAGGGTAAAATCATTTTACTGATAACACTGCCAGATTTATGGCTCCATTATTGAAAGAAAATCCCCAATCAAAGACAAATCAGATACAATAAAAAAGTGTATTTTACTTAAAGTGCCATCATTTAACATACACATTGAATGATTAAGAAAAATGAATTCAATAAGGTTCAGAATAGATTCACCAAGTAGCACCTATGACACAGTTTCAAAGTGATCTCATCAGCATGGCCAAAATCACTAAAATATTATATATTGCCATATTATGTCAGCCAGTAAGTAGCAAGATATTGCAGTAAATCATAGCCACAAAATGTTTAAGGTAATTTAGAAACAATGCTGGCATTATACAGTTATAGTAAGTATTGAATGCATGAGTAAAATATATCTCTACAGTTCTGTTAACATTCACATTTATCTTCCTTAGCAAAAAGAGGCATGTGCATTTCCACACCTGCACCATTACCTTCAAGAACTTGCAATTATAAAATCTTGACTAAATTAGTCACTACTGGCATAATGTACACAAATTTCTATTCAGTTTTGTACCATATTTTTTGTGTGATGTGTTTGATAGTTCGATGTTGTTCCTCTCTGTTATTGCCTGAACTTGGCCAGGATACGACAGAAGAAACTTTTAAACTAAGCAAGGCTTTTGCAGTATGAGTATGTCCTGGTCCACTGTGATGTGTGTTAACTCTCATTAGCCCCCATAAACTGACATTTCTTATATCTGGTTCATTTCTCCGACAGATCAGCAATTTATTATTACCAGATGGAGTCTCGGCTGCTGCTGAAATAAATTCCTGTGATTTCATTTCCAAGCAAAACCTTATTCGTTGCCAGATTCCATAACAAAAACAATATTGTTTTTCTTCTCTCAAAGCTGCAGGGACTTGAAAGCACAGTTACAGATGAAGACAAACAAGCCAGAGAAGTATTCGTTCCACATATCTTTGCATTTGGGATTCTGTCATCCCATGTGTTTCCAGCTTCCAAAAAGCAGCAGTAGTAAATTTTAGGGTGATGAACAGTCCAGCATCTTTCATTTGAGTTCAGTTTTCATCTGGTAATGTGGAGGAAAAAATATTTCATTCCTTGTTGCTTCTTTCCTGGCTTTATCCAAAACCACCATGTAGGAATTTGTAATGCAATTCTGAAATTACATTCTATAACCCATTTGAAGAATAAACAAATACCTAAGCATACTTGGTATTTACATTGCACTGTAACTCTGATGTCTGCATAGACCTGATAAATTAGTAGCACTCACTTGGGTTGCTGTGTTCCTTCAACAACAAAGGTGACTGAGCTTTTGCCATCAGGGTCTGTATGCATAATGTCTCCTGATTATTTCTGTTGTGACACTGTTTGCTTTCTTGTCCTACACTATTGTTATAATTACACACATTCGCTTTATTGATGCATTTTCTGATGCTTCCACAGACAACAACAAAGAAACATTCATACTTTGTTTTTGTAATTTGGCTGCTACAGGTTGAACAGTGTTATTTCAACAGACCCTCGCCATCAGTGGCTCTAATATGGGGTTGTTATTTTTCAGAGTTGGTAAATAAACAAAGACTAAAAGGTTACAAGTGTTTGTCTTAATATCTTGATTTTCCACAATACATTGTTCCTGACCATTTCTGATTTGATTTTGATTTTTTTTCTTCTTGGCCTTGTCTTCCTGAACCCTGCAGCCCTCTCAGCTCATTACCGGGTGTGTGAACCCTACTCAGACCACAAGGGGCGTTACCACTTCGGCTTTCACTGCCCACGCCTCTCAGACAACAAAACCTACATGTTCTGCTGCCACCACAACAACACCGCCTTCAAATACTGCTGCAACGAGACTGAGTTCCAGATGGTCATGCAGATAAACCTTACCACCACCTCGGATGGATACGCACATAAGTGAGTAACAATTCACTGCCATTTACCTTCATTACACTGACTGCCCTGTCAAGTATTGTCGTCTTTTTTTTTATTTGTTTATTTTAACTTCAGTTGAGTTTTGTAAAACTATTGAAAACATTAATAAATACAAAATACATAAATAGAAAAACCTCCCCACTCCAGGGGTGCCAGTTCTATCGTGGTGAGTTTAATAAATATATTGCACTAGCAAAATGAAGTTATGTTTTATGATCCCTCTGTTATTTCAGACCCAGAAATCCTAGAAAAGATGTTTGTAACTCTGCCAAGGCTACATATTCCACTAAATTATTTCAATAATGAAAACTGCTGTAAAGTTTTCAATCTAAATCAGGATCTAAATCAAAGTACACACAATGAGCGACAGTCAGTTATGTTGATTTTGGAGAGCAAATAAATCCATGGCAGGATTACTAAATTAGACTACCAGGAAACGGGCCCTTCACCAGAGCCTCTGTTTTATATAAATGTTACACGTTTGTTGGAAAAACACAGGATCCAGTAAGTAGAGATGTTCCCTTTATGTATTTTTAGCTCATGATCTCATTCTAAGTACTTTAATAGAACTTTTATTAATATCAAATTAATATCAACATTTGCTTAAAAAATACAGCTACTTGCTGTATTTCCTTTATGCACTTAAGTGATTCACTTAATCACTTAAGTGATTGACCTGCCAACTGGTCAGAGAAAAGCAGACAATCCTGACATTTTAGTGTGATGAACTGGAGAATTGACACAAAGGCATTTTTCATAATTTTTGTTTGAAAAACAAGTAATCAATCATAAAATAGTTGCAAATTATTTGTCTGTTGAACGACTATTCAGTTAATCAATGCAGAAATAAGTCAGAAAGGAATAGGACTGAAGCTACTGATTATTTTTGGTGTAGAGTATTCTACCGAATATTTGAGGGATTACTCGAGTAGCTGGATAAAACAGACTTTTGCATTTTGAAACAATAATACTATTGTGTAATACGTGACAGAAACGACATGTTACCTTAAAATGACTTTACCTTGTGTCGGCTCTGTCTGATTCACAACCGGATGTTTTCTGTTCAGATGTTGAAGCAGTGACGAAGTGTTGTTGTTGTTCGCCAGTTCTACTTTACAACACACGCATTGCACCGTGTTGTCATCTTATTTAAGTTTGAAATGAAACCAATCAAACTTTGGACATTTTCTGCCTTTTACGGCCGGTTTTTACCGGAGCGCCAACTTTTCATAACGAAATGCGTTGTGCGACAGTGATTACGGTCCGTGTTCCTCGAGAATTCGTTGCAGCCCTGAGTAAAATGTCAAAAATGTTAAGTGCTGGTGTAGTGCTATTCACACCAAAAGCTATTAATTTCTTCTAGGTCACTATGGAACTTTCCATTAAATTACACTAAATGTGTAGCTTTTCAGATACCAAATATAAAGGGAAAACAACCTCAGCAAAGGGAACAAGTAAAAAAAAAAAAAAGCATGTTCTGAATGTAGAATTAAATTACATGTGAGCAGCTATGATGGAACAAATTATTTCTAAGATGTGACATTTCCTCAGATCAGATCAAAGCAGCCAGTTTCAGTCTGTACACTCACAAACTATTCGTGCCCTGACAGTAATGCACTCATTGACACCATTTGGCTCTTGCTCAGAGGGTTGGTTGACATTGATCTACACCTACAGAGATATGGAAAACCATTGCAGAGAAGAGCAGATGCAGAAAGCAGTTGTTATGTTGTGAGTAGGACTCTTCCACATGATAGCACACTAAGGCAGGTGTTAAGTGTTTGCTATTATATCAAGTCTCACTGCAGTGGTCCTTGACTATATCATAGAAATTCACACTATAAATTATAGCGTGCCCTTCTAGTATTACTACTAATAAACTATGCTGCATATGCAAAGAAAGGATCATATATTTTTACAGAGAACATAAACTTGAAGACATCTATCATTGGTTTAAACTGAATAAAGAACACAGGAGAATGTTCTGTGGAAGCTCTCAGTGACAAAACCACAGCTCTCTTTACTAATGCCCTCTCAGCATGCCTCTGTCTAGACAGTTCACATTGCCCTGCAGCCGGTCATGATATTTCATTTTAGTGTCAGATGGGCTGTTGGGGCACTCTTTCATCCTGGCTCAGTGGGCGATAGGACTGCGGGTTGATATTTACCACTGGCCAATTGAGTTAACTGGCCATAATTCTGCTCCTTACTAACACTGTGAGGTGAAAATTGCATTACAATCTGAGATTTACTGCATTAAGCCAAGGGCATGTGTCCTGTGCGGTTTCACAGGTTAATGCATCGTAGCATATAGTTAGAGAGTAGCTGGGCTGGTGCAGAAGGGAAATAGATTTGGAATGCAAGAGTCATCTGAGAATACTTTTTTAAGCTACAAGCTTTTGACAGATAATCAATTGCATCTACTTTCCTTCTCTAAGAAAATAAAATACTGAATAACATTTGTTTCAGTTTTATGAACATGATCAAGCCCTCCAAGGACTGTGCACAGATTGTTTGCTTACCCTTAGACTGACTCAAATAAAGTCCCACATGTAAAGCCTGTTGCACCCTCAGATCACCTTAGGAGACATTCACAATAAATTACAGTAAATGTCGCAGACAGAGGTGAGCAAAAGTAAAGCAGATCAGATGTTCATTTCAAAAGCATTTAGATAAATATACCCAAGGATACATCGTTTTCAGACAGATAGTGGATGCACCTGATTAAATGAATCAGGTTACTGATTCATTACTGAATGAAGAAAGATGAATTTCCATCCAAATACATTGCTTGCTCTCAGAGCGAGAGCTCTGTCATATAAACAGACATCAAATTCAAGGATTATTTATTAATTAATATTTATAAATGCTGCTTTTCAAGCTGCTCTGGAATATATTGCTGCTCATTTACCTTGTACTTAAGGGAGGACTCAAATTGAGCTGGATGATTTAATACATGGAAAAATTTAAGAGGTGAATACCAGCAGCAAAACTAGATCCAGTTAGATGGATTAAACGGTCTTGTGTGCTAATGAAATTCTTTTGGAAAATGAACAGATGGGCATTTTTTAAATATATTTATAGTTTTATTGAGTGAGGATATGATGAACATCTTCTTCTTACCACATGGGAATTAAGGACCCAGCTTAAGGGTAGCTGGATGATAACTCTGAGCATGTGAAGTGTTTATCATTGTCTTTCCCACATTATAGGCTGCTAACACTCCATCATTCCATCTCCTCCAGTAATTATACAGCCTTGGTTGGTGTGTGGATCTATGGCTTCTTTGTCATGATACTGCTGGCCCTTGACTTCCTCTACTACTCAGCCATAAACTATGAGCTGTGCCGAGTCTATTTGGAGAAATGGGGCCTCGGAGGAAGATGGCTGAAGAAGGCTCGGAGTCAGTGGCACAAGTCCATGCCAGAGGAGAGCGAAACCCCAGCTCAGGCCCAGCCCATGGTACCCAGCCACTACCAGCCCCGACACAGCCTGCGAGGGGAAAGCCACAGCCCCACACTCCTCCCCTACAACACATCCACCGCATGGTGAGTCACTGTCTGTAACATGACGACTGCCAACCTGCAGTTTGGAAAACGTCTGCTGTAAAGCTGCAGGAATCAGCTGACTTCTTGCTGTCTTCATGGAAACCTCCCCCTGGTGAAGTTTGCAGCATGAACACTGATATTTATAGCAAACAATAGTCATAAGTTAAATAATAAGTTAACCACAGTTAGTTAGCTGTTTTATATTATATTTTTACAATTCATTTGTATCTGCAGAGTAACTGGTACCTTTAAATTAATGTACTTTTGACCACTACACAAAACCTGCTACATGTAGTGTTTATATCACGTATTACCTTTTTCCAACCAAAAATACCAAACATGTTAATGTGTGTTGAATGTCATTTAGAGCACAAAAACTGAAATTTACATATAGCTAGATGTATTATGCAACCTTATAGTTATTATTGCATAATATGTGTTATTCAACTCTGATAAACATATTACAGTTCAGAGGCTGTTACTGTTGTTTGGATAAGCAATGTATGAAACATACGCAGAAACAAATTCAGTGGCCCCTTTAAGAGATGAACACAATTAACACTGTTTCACTTACTGAGTATGTAGTGTGCACACAGACACACATATATACATACATACCTGTACTTCTGTCTTTGTGTGGACAGTCATTGACATAATGCATACCCAGACCCTGACCCTAAAGACACCAGACCTTAAACGTAAAACAAAGTCTTAGCCCTCAAATAAGAGTCTGAAAAATCAAAATGCCACCACTCCATTAGAGTAATGCTAGGCATGTTCCTTTTAAAATCCTAGCAACTAACCAGGAAATAATCTAATATGTTGTTTCCTTTTGACTATTAAGAATACAGACTTGATCAATTGTTGATAGCTCTTCCAATTACTAATGGATAATATTTTGAAATGCATCTCATCTGTATTTGTCATTCATCTCAAAACAGTTGCACTACATCTGAACATTAACCTCTTTTTATACAAGAAATATTCTTAGTTTTAAGTCTGACCAGCTCATTAGGGAGCAGTCATTGCTAATGAAGAGAAAAGAACAATGTGAAAGCTTCACTTGCCGCCAGGGGCCTCTTACACATATTTATCCTGAATTATTCGATTCTGAGTCACATTAGAAAACTTCATGGACTTTCTGTAGCAAAACACCATCTGCTGTGGTTTCAGTCGCAGGAATCTCAAGGTGTGTTAGGCTGTGTGTGACCATGGTACAACATGAGATGAGATGACATGCAATTTGAACAAACCTACTTTTTTGGGCAGTCAAATTTCATTCAGTTCTCAGTCTCAGACATTGTACACCATATCTGTTTGACTGGGATTCAGAGTCTCTTCCTAGCAGTAGACATCTCTCTCGGGTCATGATAATTTAATGTGTGCAGAGGTTTGACAAATGGCTTTAAGAAGCAGTGTAGACTGTGGGAGTCAGAGATAGAGGAGCTGGGATGCTGCAGAGGGATCCTGGGGCTGCACTGCTGGTGCAAATGTAGTTAACTAAGACTGGACATATCCATGGAGCCTCCTCATTAGACATGAAGTCAGTTCAGTATGACAGCACTCATCAGTTCTAGACTCACAAGGTTGACCTGTACTGGCAACTCTCCAGCTTTAAAATAGAAGAGGTCTATACAAAGTTGTTTTAAAGTTCAGCAAAATGTTCACTGAAAAAGTAGACCTAGAAAACAACATGCTAAGTCTTTGGTGATGTTAATGTGTAATGGGAACTGCTTCTATAAAGTTTTCTATAAAATGCAACTGCTTTTTAATAAACAGGATACTTACAAAGAGCTAAACATATTATTGGATAATCATGACAGATGCTGGGAGCTGTATACAATCACAAGTACTTTATAGTGGGAAAATTAGAACTTATTTGTGATTTCACACATTGAAGCAGTTCTCACAATCCAGATAATACTTACATTTTTCTTAAAAGTGTTAAGTAACCATAATGGACTTTATTGTATTATAGCACAGTTGTAGTTAATGCTGCCCACACAATGCATCATCCGATGGCCTATGGTTTATCTGCAGGGGTAGATCTTTATCCCCAGAGAAGATGGAGGGTAATGGCTCAGAAAACTGGGACCTCCTAGTTGAACATCTGTTGGCCAAATGTAAATAAACAGAGATGGGGTCAAGTCCCACAACTGGGGCAGCAGTAGCTAAAAAAAAACCAATCGCACAGCAACTCAGGAATACATCACAAATGGTTACCAGTCTAGTAGCGCAATCTTTCAGCAAGTCAAAGTATCAAATCATTTTTCCACAAGCACAAATTTCCACCAGATTACTAGGTGAGCTAGCTGGTATGTATGGTATGTATGGTATGTATGGTACGTATGGTATGTATTGTATGTATTGTATGTTAGGGATGACCTCCAATAGCTGGTTCCATTTTAGATCCAGTTCCAACTTGGAGAAATACTCCAATTTGTTAAGCTCTACAGCCAACAAATCCCTTATCCAATCTTTCATTTAGGTTCTTTGGTAACTGAAAGTTGGGCCAAAGACAAAAAAAGACATTTACAAATTTGATGTTTTATCAAAGAGGGTATTAAACATGGTGTTGTTTGTTTTTAAATATGCATAATAATTACACAATGGGTAAGTAGTGTAGGTAATTTTAATACTCTTGCTCAACTGTTTTACACAGTTGAGTAGTGCTTTCAGTTTCTAGCTGTTTTGCATAACTATCACGCAAAAAGAAAATAAATCCTTGGTTAATGGCTTTATAACTAGCAAATACTGTAGTACTTTTCAAATAAGCCTATAATGAAAAATGTAAACAATTAGATATTCAACTACTAACCCTATCCAAGGTTACCAAAAACCTTTCTTCCCAGGAGAAGTTATCCAATGAAAGCCATTCATCATGAATGGAACCAAAGCAACTATTGAAGTAGCTCAGTTCTAACTGGGAAAAATAAATACAATACTTTGGTAAAAACATTATACCTATGTGTGTAGAGCATAAGCATCCAAAAACAGAATAACAGATGTGAGAGTAATCTTTACCACATTTATTGTCAGAATAACCAATGAACTACCAGCAACAATTGCATATCACACACATCAACACATCTCTAACCAAAGTAGTCTGTTGTAAAGCCTGGACACCACACTTTTGCATTATTAAATGAGCAGATTTATCAAAACAGTAATTTATGAATGGTCAAAGATGCCCACCTGTCACTTTAAGTGGGAATACAAATGAAAAATTGAATCTTCTGGAAAAAAAAAGAAAAAATAAATTAAGCATAGAGATCATTAAGTCCAGGATGATTATGTGTTGCAGGTAAAAAGGTATACACTTTTATATAATTAACATGTTAATTTGACATTGCTAGCCAGTTCCCTGTTTCCAGTCTTTAAGCTAAGCTAACTAGCTGCTAGCACAAGTTATATATTTACAATGAGAGTGGTACTGATCTCATCTACTCTACCTCTCAGTAAGAAAGCAAATAAGTCTGAATATTCGTTTATTCATCAGTTTAAAATGCATACAAATTAACGCGATAGATGGTGCCAATGAATCGGCATTTGAACTCATCTGACAGGGCTGTGATGGCATGTTGGACAAAAACTACTGGGAATCCCTGCACTAAGATACACACTGCCACAGACAAACCTTTTGGCATCTCAAATCTTCCCAGTGCTCTCTTAAACAGTAATAAACTCAGCTGTTCCTGGAAGCTCCTGCTCTATAACCATGAAGTACCCAGCAGCATTGAAGTGCTCATGGGTTGTCCACTTGCGGCTATTAGGGCATTAAAAGCTTGGCTAGAATCTCAGTTTGCCCTAAACACTTTGCCCATTAGTTCTCCCCTTGCAATTAGTACTACTGGGAAACAGCAGCATCTTCTGAATATCTTGAAGTCAGGAGGAAAACTCAAAGGAGCTGGCAGTAAGAATCTTTTATATGATCACTAACTTGACATTCCTTGTGTAGACACTCCCCATCTCCCCATCATTTGATCTGTTGCTGTCATTTCAGCCTGGCTTGACTGCATATTTTGAATGACTTGAGTTTGTCTTTAGTCAGCACTGATCAAGACTTACTGTGCATAAAAAGCTGTGAAATCTGGACAAAAAACTCTGTTCCTTTTTCGTTTTTGGTGGCAGATTTAAAAATACATGACTGAGTGTTGGTTTAATGTGTGCTGAGTTCAAGCCAGAAGTGTCATAGATAAAAGTAGGAGAAATAAGATGTTGGGCAACATCAAATGACACCACTGCATATCAACCAGAACACGTCACAGAGTCCTTTGGCAATTCATAAATTGCTTGGCACAAGGCTGCAGTAGCACCTCATGCCAGTGACCACCCACACACTTAAGGCTGGTAGCTCACTGGGACAGCTGAGCTTAGCTATAGATGGAGTGGTCTGTGTGAGGTGGCATTCAGCGTATACCTGACTCATCAGCAACCGTAACACTGCCTCTTACAGTCAGGCCTTATTGACTCAGTGTTATCACTCAGTCTAGTAAATGCCGTCTCTGTCACTTGCTCAGTCTGTCTGTTGCGTCAGTGTGGTCAGAGACAACCATCCGTAATGGCAGCACCTGCCGGTCTGTATGCCAAAGAAATGACATTCTGCATTACTCAGGAAGCTGAAACTACATCTTGTCTTTCTGTTATTAATTTATTTTTGTCAAAGATCAAAACCTAGCTCTGTCTGCTGGATATCCATCTTTGAAATCACTGGCTGGCTTTCTTTTGTAATAATAGAATTGCACGTCATAAAATTATTCCTGGCCTGTCTGTCCACAGAGTGGCATGCCAAGACCTTGTCCAATTAAAGCAACACTCTCCATGTGGTGTGAGTTAATTAAATTCATAGACGCTTACAAAGGCAGCCAGGCGCAGGAGTTCTGCTGCAGGCTGAAGGCAAAGAGCAGGATAGGTTTTGCTCTCTGCAAGTTGTAGAATGACTTTTGGCAATGCCAGGAGCAAAAGGGGTTACAGATTTATTTATTTATTTTTTATTGTTGGGCTGTGTTTGTGATCTTTTATTAGATCTGCTGCCACACATTTACTTATAGAACAACTTTCAAGTCCTAAAAACATCCTGTGTTAATGAGAACAAACATTAATGCAAAAGCATCACTGCACTGATCAAAACAAGAATTCAAGGAAAACGAATATGGTGAGGAGATGGGAACTTTTATTTTCCCATTAACAATGTAGTTATATTATTTTGGGCAGCAGAAATGGTTGCGGTAGATGTGATTCATAGAGGTGGGGTAGACTTTAAGTCTTTACAAGAATTACAGAGGTGTAAAATATTCCAGTAAATCTAATCTCTTTTTGAAAAACAAAGCTGCCCCATTTTATTAGTATTTGTGTTTTCAGGCCTTGAGCTGATCTTGAAACTAACATGTTGTTATATAAAGATTCATGTGGATGATGAAGAGTACAGCACACACATCATGCTCTGACACAATTCAACCATGCAGCTAAAAGTTGGTCAATAGACAAGAGATCTTTTCCAAATAAGTTCTGTGCCAACTTAACAGAATTTAATGACACAAACACATGCACTTTGGACATAAAACACCTATTAGAGATAATGAAACAATAATATAACCTCCATTTCTTCACTATAGTCATTGTGACTAATTAGCATGGGATCCTTCAAACATCCACGTACGTGCAACCCTAACATGTTTATTCTTGAATTGCCTTTGTTACCAAAGTTTTCAACCACATTTTTTATATTAAATCAACACTTCAAAATTCAAAATGACTCATTTTGACTCTAAGACTTCTTCCAAGTTAATGCAATGCCTCGTCTGCTAGTTTGCTATAATATGGAAGATCAAATAGGTTTATTACTCATCTTTGTGTTTTACTTCCATCTCACAAAAGATCTCTTAGCTGAAATGGAATATAGCATTCATAAATATGTTGTCATTAGTGTGTAATCACCAGAAAATATAATCCTTAACCTTAAAATGAGCCTTTTAAATCTACATAGGGAGCGGGTCTCCTTTCACAGAGGCAGACATGTTGCTCCATGTATCTGAATGAATGAATGAACCTTGATGATGCTCAATTTATTTCCTTTTTTTTTTGGCCAGAATGATGCTGCAAATGGACAGACTGAAGAGTAGCAGCACCTCGTTCCCTTACATGGTACAGAGGAGACAATTCACAGACACCCCTCTCTGGATTACAAACACAAACACCACTGGGCTAGCCATACTGTAGTAGTTAGAGGTGACTACTGCCTCTTTCCAATGAGCACAAAACACCCATGGAATGAAAAGCAGGGCGATATGGCATTCAGAATCCAACCTGCATAAAGGCTGTAAGGAGACACAGAGGACCGTACTGCTGCTGCCATAGCAGAGGACTGATGGACAAATTCAACTGCCTATAGGTATTTCGTAGTTCTCTGCCATTGTCTGGCTGAACTGTACTCAATAAACTGCACTTGCAAGCAAGGAGGCTTGCCTGTTTTTAAAAAAAAAGCTCAGCTTTCTGGATATAAAATGTTTATTATTACACTGCTGTGTCAGTTTGTGTTCAGTAGCAGTTAGACACAGTTGTGGGTTAGCTATTTGGTGACTTATTTATGTGAACTAGTCAGAGAAAAACATGAGTGGTTAACATTCAGAACATGTACCAGCTTAGGTTGATGCTGAGCATCTCACTTAGAGTAGAATGTTTTTATTTTTTACTGAAACCAGACACAAAATGTCTCTGCAGCCATGCTGAAAACAATACCTTCAAAGAAATGTGTTAAATCTCCTTTCTGCAAAACAAGTGATTTCTCTATATTGTAATGTGTCTGAAAAAGACACAATGCCATACAATTAAACTGCTGTAGATTTAAAGGTTTGACATTAGGTCATTGAGACTTCTCTCTGATTTAGTGACTGTGATGATGATCTTGACTCTTGCATTATTTTACCCAAAACATTGGTGAGGATCAGGGATGCCTTCACAGCAGCGAAGAGCTTTAAGCTAAGTTAAATATAACCTTAACCCTCAGCTATGAGCCTATAAGCCCATTTGAGATGATTACATTAAATGTTAGCGTGCGACAATTTCCTCTGTAACCTCATCCAATGGCATGTTTGCCCTCATTACCAGAGCTGCCTGAAAAACAGCTCCATTAGCAATATGATGCGAATGAATATCCATTAAGTTCCTACATATGGAGCACTCTGCATCCCACACTGGTAACAACAATTATAAGTGATTAGCCATAATATAAATTGTAAAAAATCCATTAGACCCTGCATTCACTGTCAGCAATAACATAGAGTAGCGTAATCAGAAGATGACAAAGTATGTAAAAGTCAGAGGGGCCAGCCAAATGAGCACTGAGTAACCACTGAGGCGTATCGTTTTCCACTTGGTTCACATTTAAAAAGAAGGTGAAGTCTATGAAATGGACACAGTATGTCTGAATAAACAAGACGTATCAATAAAGATTTCCAACGATTTTTGGCAGATTTGTAAGGAGAAATGTAAAAAGTTTTTGCTACAATGCTGCAAATAATGATTACTTTTATTCTTGATTCAACTGCCAATTATTTTTCCAATTAATCAGTGAACCATTTGATCTCTAAAATATCAGAAAACCACAGCCCATTATAATTTATAACAGTCCAAAGACGAGGTAAAATTGTTTGTTTCATTAAACCAAAGGTCCAAAACCAAAGGATTTTCAATCTATGTATAATTATATAACAAAAGAATGAATTTGGAATTAGGAAGAAAAATGCAAAATAGATAAATAATGAATATAAAATCCTATAGAGCCCCACAAGTTATTTTCTCAATTGTCATTTGGTCTATTATCAACTGTCCAAATCTGAAAATATTCAATGAACTATAATGTCAGACAAACGCAGCAAATCTTCAAATGCAAACAAGTGGAAATAAATGCAAAAAAATGCACAAATCCAATTCAACTGCTGGGATGAATCTGTAATTATCACCAAAAAAAATGCTGTAGATATCAGACTGTATAGGAGTGTGAACACCAGGTGGTCACAAGGTAGGTACAGTAAGAGAGGGAAGAAAGGTGTCTACCCCAATCATCTGCAACTAATCACCTGGCAGCTGTTGGGCCTGGACCTGCACAGAATTTCTGATTCATGCATACATTGCCATGTCCTCACTGACATCTAATATTATAAAGCATTAATCATTCAAAGCTGGCTGTAAGCCCTCTGACTCAACACAAAAATGTGCAGACAGAAATAAGCCAGTCATGAGATGGGTCTGGCCATCATATATCCGCTCTGTTAAACAAAGTTTAAGTGGACCCTAACAGAACTCTGTTCAAGTGCTGTAAACGGGACCCACTAGTGTCATCCTCAGTTATCAGCAATAATATTCAGATTTGCTGAGTTGTTAGAGCAAGCTAATTCCAATTTCAATGGCTAAAGTTTAATTGCGTGAGCACCCCAGCAGGCTCATGCAATCACTTTCAGCAGCAGAGAAACTGGATGTGTTCAAGTGAAATAATTGGCCCCAGAGATCAGCAGTTGTGCAAAATTTTACTCTTGCACTCTCACTTTAGCTGCCTCCCTATTCCCAGCAGCAGCAAACAGGGAAAAGAAGTTTTTAACAAGTGCAGAAGGACAAAAGGGATTTCATTAGTCCCAAAAACTGGATAAGTGGCAAAAATCTGATATGGTAGAGAAGATGTCGCCTTTCAGGGTTCTCTGCTGTGTGAGAGGTCTGTTATTATAATTAATAAAGTAACAGCCACATCCAGGGCTATTAGCATAATTATGCCTCTGATAAGCAGTAGCAGGGTAAAAAGTGATTCCCTCAAGAGACACTGTACGAGCAATCCTTCCCCCATTTCTTAAAATGTTAAAACTTGGTTTTGTGATGTTTTCCGTTTTGTTGAAAACAGTCTTGACTCTGGCCTGATGTGACGTGGTACTGTAAATTGTATCAGCTCAACCTTCTTCCTTAATAACCAAAAAAGAAAAACAAAACAAAAAAAAAAAACAAAAAAAAACAAAACAAATGACAGGAAGAAGGGAGCACACATCTGTTTCAGTCTCTCCAGGTTGTCATGGTAACAGTTGCCTTACAGTTGAACACCCACCTGTACACAGAAGCTTTGTAATGGTCGATACCTCACTTTTTGGGTGTGGTAGTGATGATAATGTGCACCACGTTCTGTCTATGTATTTACTACTAGATAGAATGTCAAGTACTGTTTTCAGTTGGATTGTTATTGCACTTGTTGACTTTGTATTGTCACGACAGGGAGAAATAAAGTTTTATCTTTTCCAGTGTGTTTAAATCTCTTGGTGTCAAGTGCTTTTTGAATCCTCAAAGGTTGTCAGTGAAGTCCACAAGGTAACCGATAATTGTAGGGTCAGATTTTTTCCTCCAGTGAACTTCCGTTATTGCTCATTAAATTGCAATACTTCCCAAAAAAGTGATATTAAGATTGTTTTTCCTTTGACATGACGTGACGTGACTCTAAGCTGTCCACAGGTATGAATGCGAGTCTGAGTGTTTGTCTGTCTCTGTGCATCAGAACTGTGATACAAATTGATTGGAGATTACAAATGCATATACATCTTTGTGTTATTGATGTACTGAGTAGTGTTTTTAATTTCAATGAAAATCGTATCTTCCATTTTGTCAGTCTGACGTCTTCATAAGCCTCTGAATTAACTGTGTATTTTTTTTTTAGTTAATCAATACACTATGAGATGATTAACCCAGCCTCAAAGAAATGACCTTTTGGAGCTGACAGAGCCACATCCAAAGCTGGCCAACACAAAAACATCACTAAAGCAAAAACATGGGGGTGAAAAACTAGGGCGAAAGACAGTTGCAGGATGTGTCAAACCTCAACACCTTGCTTCAAATGTGATGTCTGCTCACATGCATCCTCTGGCAACTGGGAAGTTTGTTACCATGTTGTCCAGGTCCTTTTGACATAATGAGTTCTGACTTCAACTTTAACCCAATCCACATCCACCTCTGTGGATCATCCTGCCCAGGTCCTGCTCATCAAACTGCTCCTCTTTATTTTGCCACCTTTTCACCAATCACTCCTATGTCCTCCTACTTCCTGTATTCCAGTAACACTCTACCCATCTAATGAAACCAAATTTATGCCATCCATCACCATTTAAAAACCATTGTCTGGATTTCCACATCCTGCTGTTATCATGAAGCCTGAGATACATCCTGCCAACATTTATCTATTAAAATCCCATTAGGCCTGGTTTCTCCGATGCCCTGTCTGGTCATGCTGGATCTTCTGTGGAACTGACACCACATTAAGATCCATCTGAGGTAGATATTAATGTTACCATTCATTTAAACTAGCTAAAGTGAGTGCCTGAGAATCACTGCAAAGAATCAAAGAAACTGGATAAGCAGTATAGGAAGGTATAACACAGAAGTACAATTTAGTATCATTAAGAGCCTGAACAATTTTACAATAAAAAGCAACAATCAGGGCAGCATGGTGGATTAGTGGTTAGCACTGTCGCCTCACAGCAAGAAGGGCCCAGGTTTGCAACCAGTCAGGGACCTCTCTGTGTAGAGTCTGCATGTTCTCCCTGAGCTAGTGTGGGTTTACTCCAGGTACTCCGGTTTCCTCGTACAGTCTAAAAACATACATGTTAGGTTGAGATGATTGCTACAACAGCTCCTGCTTTGCATCAGTATGTTGTTGGGATCGATTGTCTGTTTTCATTTTGGGTTTCCTACTGTACAGTTTGTTCAGATGTTCAATACTGCATCTTGCAGGTGGTTAAGCCTTAATATTTCCCAGAATGCCATTATCTTCTGACTCCAGTACAACTTACAAGGGTTGAGAAACCTTTAAAAATCTGTAAAGGTTGACCATCTCGATCATTCCATCATCACGTTGGCTATGACTTAGCAAAAGAAGGTATTGGGTTTGACTCTCACTACTGATTCTTTTCTCCATGTGGCTTTTATAATCTCTCCTATATTCATGAGAGTCTGTCATTAATGACATCCCACTTGAAAAGACACCAATGTTTGGTTCCAGCTGCCAAAGCCCCAGCTCACTGTAAACACTGAGGGTGTGTCACATACGACAGAGGACATGATTCCCTTGTGAGGATCAGTAGTTTGTAGCATAAAACATTAAGGTAAACAGAACTTAGTTTAAATCACTCTTCATTATATCCTCCTAGGTCACCGCACCAATGAGGGAATGTGGATATTCAGTATAATTTATTTTCAGCAAAATAACAAGCTCACTCTTGGGAGAAAATAATAGGCTCTGTTTTTTTTTTTTTTTTTTTTACATAATTCAAATGTCACCAATGTTCTTCTATTTTAATGGTAGTAGTGTTTTTTCTTAAGAGATTGGCTATAAAATTGAATAATGATATATCTCCGATATATTTAAAGCTACATAGAAATCAAACTAACTTTGAACATTCTTTATTTTCTAGATACAAATTAATTTAAACTTTTGTTGCATCTTCTAAAATCTAATGAAATGCATCACGCCTGATGATAAATTACCATTTTTTGCAGCACATGCATAATTTATTTGCAAGCACACTTACAAAGCCACAGGAGTGCATGTATTCATTGAAATTACACATCACAGAGATTTCCCTCACTGCAGTTCTCACACACACCTCTTCCTCTGCCTCCAGCTCTGATTCTTGAGCAAAGCAACACATATAAAATGCTTGTTATTCTTTAATAATGATGCAAGACTCATTATGAACAAGGAAAGTATGCAATAGTCTAATGTAGTAGATGTCTGATACTTGAATAATACCCTTAGTTGCAGGCAGTCACCACATTAGATTAGAAGTAATGACTTCATAGCTCTAAAATTCTATTCTGTTAATCATCGTACAACCCTTTAGACTTGGGGTCGCAACCCTCAAGTTGTCTTAATCTATCCTTTTTCTGTAATTATTATTTTTAATAATACATTTTTATGTTGTTCTTTTACCTGTATAATCATTTTCTTGATTTAAAGACTGGTGTTAAATCTCTCGATTCCCATGATACTGTTACGTTGACGGTTGCTGATATAAAAAAAAAAACCTTCTCATTGTCTTTTTGTCTCTCTTTCTATTGTTGTCGTCTGACTGCCCAGTAAATTCTATGCAAACTTTTTGAAATGTCAAGAGAAATAAAATGTGAATTAAGATGCGTTTCCCATCAACTTGGCATGAAGTAGTTTGTCTGAATTTCAAGAAACATATTTGAATCAGAAAGTGTAAAAGTAGTTATTAGTGTTGATCGTCACTCAGGACAAAAACACTGTTTGCCAATACATAAACTAAATCCACAAGACTAGACGGTGGTAGATTGATATTATTTAACAAAAATAAATTTGAGTCAATAATGATTTCCAAAACACTTCTTTGCAACACAGAGAATAATTAAGTGGATTTCTCAGGTTATAGTTGAATATGCTTTGAACCACATCAATTGTCTGCCTCTCATTCTCAGCTTCTACACTTGTATGAGAGTAAATTCTGAGCAGTTCAATGGCAAAAAAACATGCATATCACAATTTTTCTTAAAATGACAATTACATTCACACACTACACACTTGAGGTCACAAACTGTCAGCAGGAACACACACCACAGATAAAGCAGACAAAGAAAATTACCTTCTTTACTGAGATGTGGCCGGCAAGAACGGGGGTGTGCTATAGTATAAATGAATAGTATAAATAAAAGACAGCATGTTCCAGAAGTGTCAGATTAAAAAGGAAATACAGTGGGAGAAAAATAGTAAAATACCAGGACACACTGAGCAACACTAACACTCGAATCAACATATATTTTGACAGATTACAAAATGAGTTTAAAACATAAAAATGGTGCAAAAGCAAGTGACAGACAATAAACCTGAGGCTTTCTGGACACTTGGAGCAGTTGGCCACTTTGTCCTCCTTGTCCATTTTCCTGTCCTCACAAAATAGATGGTACTCAGGGCAGGTGACACAGTGACTACTTGGTCATCTAATCACTAACATGCTTGGGTTCCTGACCAAATGATCTGCCTTTTATGGACCAGAGCAATGTTTCAACCTTAAATAAGAGTGGATGGAACAACAAACTTGGTGTTTCTGTAGTAGCTTTTCAATGGGGAATTGTGTATTCATTATCTGAATATGCTTGATTTGACAGATTCCACTTCATATTTTTGTCTTAAATCCTAGACACAGCTATGTTTATTATGCATGAGTGGTTTAAGCTACTTAAAGTCCTTACACAAATTAGCTTTAGAGCACCAACAAAATATTGAAAAAGAGTCAACTTCACCCATTAAATAATTAGATTTGCAGTACTCAGTTCTGTTTGCATTTCTGGTTGCTAGGCTCCTCTTCATGTGAATGTCCTCTCTCATTTTTCTTTATGCTTCTTGAACAGGGCGTACAGGACCTTCAAGGTGGCAGTGATGTCCTGAGAGACAATATCTGTCACATAACCCACAGGAAACAATTAGTGCATATTTATAGTGCCCCATGACCATCCACTAAGCCACTGAAGCAGTGAGAATATGAGAATGCTTTTACCAGCATTAGCTAATAACTATGTAACTACTCTCACAGCCTGTTCTTACAGGTCATAGATCAGGAAGACAAAACATACTTCAAAAGGAAATTGAATCAATATGTCCTTGGTGAGATGAGATCCCAGCAAAATTGCTCTCTGTTGTAAGATGCACTAACTGAATAACTGTGACATAAAGATCGACTCCACCACTGGCGAACCTAATTAATGCACACAGCATGCTCCCTTTTAGACCCTTAGTGCTGAAATTCTTCTTTCTATCAAAGCAATTATGATCGTAATTAAAAAGACACTACAAAATAATTAAATTAGCCCCTTCCTCCTGGCTTAGATTAATTGTGCTGGTCCTTACATTAACAGTTGAGGATTTATTTTACAATTACAGGCTATATGGCTGGCAGGATTTATTGTGGGATTTTAGTGATTGTGAAGGGAAGGTTCAGCCGAAGAAGGATTACAGAGCATCTTGTCAATAACAGACCTACAGCGAAGTGAATTAGATCCATTTGCTGTTGACTGATTCACACACTTAGACAAGTCAGAAACTCACTAAGTCCATCATTCAATTTCAGTCTTCTCTTCATGGAGTGATTTACTGGACATGACCAAAAATGGACATCCAAACATTACACCTTTCACTCCAAAACCAGCTGCATTTATGTCCTGGTTTAACAGCCTTCTGTAACTCTTCTTTTATACAGAATATTTTGTTGTGGAGATTTGCTTCCATTCAGCCAAAAAAAAAAAAAAAAAAACTCAAAAACTCTGAGATCTAGCCTGGCTCACGGTCGATGTCCAGAAGCACTGCAAAGACTACCATCTTACATCTCTAACCTCCTCTGTCCATACTCTGTGCCCAGACTGCAGATAATTGGATCAGTTACTCTTCCCATTATCAGATTCCTAGTCAAATTCAAGTTGATCAGGCCTTTTTTTTTTTTTTTAATCACTTCTCAGAGTCTTGCCCATCTTTAGACATATGTATTTACCACCGTGTTTAAGTCCCTGCACTGATAAAGATGACTACATGATTGTTTTAATTTTGTGTGGAACAGGTATTTAACAGTGTATGTCCATGTTTATAATTTAGCTTCATGTTAAAATTTTCTGTAAGGCACATTGGTAAACACTTACTGTTTTTAAATGTGCACCATAAATAAATCAATTTGACAATTTGAGGATGGGCCCTGCCTAAAGTGAACCTATGCTAACCTTATTAAGCTGACAGTAGTATGTCTGAAGACATTACATACTGTACGTAAAATGCAAAGTAGAAAATAATAACTTCTATAATCTAAGAAATAATTCAATGCTGTTACTGTTGCATGATGTTTTGGATGAATGCTCAGACTCATAATGCCACAAATCATGCACTTGTGATTTTATGGTTGGAAATCTGATAATGGTGCACAGATACAATCAGAATATTTCTGGAATCTCTGTGATAACTCTGTATTATACAGCAGCAGTGCTCATGAATACAGATAACCTATCTTCCTCCAGACACACACACACACACACACACACACACACACAGACACACTTTAGCTATAGCCATAGTAGTGAAGTTAAATCCCTATATCAGCAGGCACCAGAGTGACATCATCCCCTTGAGACCGTCTCCGTCACCATTTCTCCCTAAATGAATGATGATGACCTTGGACTGAGCCAATCATCCACAGTGATACTCATTGAGGCACGAGTTGCACTCATTTATATTCAGCGCTGTCAAACCCATACAGTGGAGATGAACTCCAACTACTGGAGTAATTCCCCCTATTGCCTCACATACAAATAGAATTTGGCATTTCCCTGTCATCCTAGTAAATGCTCCTGATAGATAATATCATTGGAATTAGTTTGACATTTCCTTCTAGCATCTCTACTGTTTTTTGGTTACAACTATTTCACTTACAGGCCTTATGTTTTTTGCTTTTGCATAATCTGTGCCTGGCGTTTAAGTTTGAGGAAACCACGTTGTCAACAAGACAGTGTGTATCATGCGTATTTCCTCACCTTGTGGGCTAACACTGGACATGTGCAGGTCCATATCATT
Organism: Mastacembelus armatus; assembly: GCF_900324485.2. NCBI lineage: Eukaryota > Metazoa > Chordata > Actinopteri > Synbranchiformes > Mastacembelidae > Mastacembelus > Mastacembelus armatus. The sequence goes on along the minus strand of NC_046638.1, from coordinate 6,093,843 downwards.
CAAGAGGTCCAAGGCTAAGGTCACATTCTGAAGCTACAGGTGCAAGAAACAAAAAAACATCAAACACAGAATTAGCACACATTTTTTCTTCTGATTAATTGAATATAAAATTATGTTGTGAAATCTAATTAAGACGTAAACATTCACTTTTGGAATTCCCACTCAATCCATATACAGTATTTACAAATACAAACCTTTTATTAATCTGTGTGGTTATACTCTATCTTTTAGCTCCTAAAGTTATAGCTAACTATTTATTATACTTATACATTACATATTATATTTTTGCAGTTTAAATATATACATTATTGTTGATAATAAAATTATGACCGTTGCACAAAGCCTGGCTTGCTGAAAGTGGATTTTTAACTGAATGTACTAACATGTAGTTGCCATGAGTTTTAGAAGAACATTTAACAGCTGGAACCATCTTGGCACTTTATGTTGGTATGTTTAATTTAAAGATAACTCAAATCTTCATCTCTACTTTACATTTCTGTTTGGTGTCCATGGTATTATTATAGTCAGATTTAATATATTTGGTTCTAAAACAGGTAAGAATCCACTATAATGTATCACTGGTTATAATTATGCTGTATACTATGTGTTTATCATTAGTAGATTTTAATTTCTTAAGGTATCAAAAAAGTCTTATGGCATGTCACAGTGTCTTTACGCAATAAGTAATTCATGAACTCATATCTATGTTAAAAAAAAGTCATAATTTTTTCATACACTCATACTATTGCTTCAAGTAAAATGAGATCACAGATATAATTCTAAAATGAGCCATGACAGTGGTAATTATGCATCTACTTTGATTATGAGAATTGTAAAATATTAATTTTATCATATCATATATTGTAATAGACTTGATTTTTGAACAGATTCCAGTCCTGTAGTTCATTATTCACTTTACACTTTTGGGAAATTACATTATCTCAAAGTAGAAAAGTGGAAAAAAGCATATTATGGCCTTAGATATTTTTTTTTTTTTTTTTTTTTTTTTGAATACTGCAGTTGGTATATCTACACTTTTACCAAATGCCAGGCAAACAATAAATATCTTGACTTGTTGATTTTGAATAAATAAATCTATCACAAATGAAGCTCCCATCATCTTTGAACAGCCACAGTTACATAGAAATGAAGTGTTCTGATTATATGTACCTCTGTCTAGTATTATCTAATCATCTGGTTGAGGAAAGACTTTCCTTATTGGTGTGTTGTGAATCTATAGAGAACCCACACTATACCATCTCAGCTTGATTGACGGGGGTCAGGTTGAAGTCACAAAGCGGGATGAAGAAGCCTTCCAACTGTCCAATCAGCAGCAGGAGAATCACACCATCAGAAAACTAGACAGAAAACACACAGGATGTTGGAGACCATCCAATCCAAGGAGGATGAGCTAATCTCTGGGAGACGAATCAATTAATCTTCTTTTCTACAAGAAAACCTCTAAGTTCTCTGAAACAATGTTCAGTGTGTTTCTATTTTTACCTGTTTGTCCATATCAACCACCTGCACCCCCAAGGTTGACAAAGTCTGGTTGACAAAGTGTAAGATGGCCTGAAAGGTTGAAACATAAGGTGATTTAGTTTATATCTTAAAGCATCAATCATGTTCTGTTCTTCATCAAAACCTGGAAAATGCTTTAGTTTGTTGTGTTCAGCAGGAAAAAGCATCAGATCACTCTTTGATTCTGCTTTCAATTTAGTTTTGAAGCAAATTTGTCAGCAAAAGTGTAATCAATAAGTCACATCTCAAGAAACAGGAATCTACATCCTCTGTGGCGGTTGTATGAGGCTAAGCAGTTCTCTAGCATGTGGTGCTTTGGTGGTCTGAGCTAAATGCTAACATGCTGATGTTTAGCAGGTTTATCATGTTCCATATCCAGCATTTTAAAATAATAGCTTAAAGCTTATTTTTGGTTATCAGCACTAAAAAAAATACAGCAAAGGCTGATGGGATGTTTTGCAGATTTTTTGGTCATAAAGTATAGGATTAATACAAATCAATACAAATAATACATCCAATAGTTGTTGAGATGTTTTAGTCTGGACCACCATCTGTGCTAGGCACACAAAACAAGAACGTTAAAGATGTAAGAAATATTTCCCTATTTTCTTGCATTTTGATGAATAAAAATCTCTCTTTGCCAGTGGAGATAAAAAGTTTTAACACCTTGGACTACCACCACACTTCTCCTCTCCTGGTTATACCTTCTTCACCATGTTGACCTTGTGAGCCTCGAGCTTAAGAAGTTGCTGAATGGGATCGTCCTCTGGGTGACAAGACAGCAGAAAAGTGTGTTAAGTCATCACAGGCTCTGTAGTGTTTGGATTACATCCAAGATGTCACACTGGTTTGACCTCCAACTGCTCATACTCACTTTCAGTATTGCTGAGGGAGTCTGAGTCTGTGTCACTGTTGGAAAAAAGAAAAAAAAAAAGGTGAACCCATGTTTTTCTCACATTCGCAGAATAACACAGAAAAGATATTTACTCACCTATCCTCTGTCAGAACCTCAATCAGAACCTCTGATTTGATTCCACTTCTGGTGACCTAGATGTAAATGAGAATGAACCAAAATTGAGCAGCAGTTCCACAAACGTGTGTTCGGGAACAATGCGGAGCTGTAAAAATACTGAAGGTAGTGCTGAAACTCACTTCCAAAGCCAAAACTTCAATCTTCACATTCGGTGGCAAATCCAGTTCAGGCTGGAAACATCTCACCATGGCAACAAGCAGATGAATAGTGGCCAGAAGGTCTTTGTTGTGGATGACTGACAGACAAAGAGTGGAGAACAAAACACACACAAAAAAAAAAAATCAACTTGCACGATATGACAGAATTCATCACCACCAAGGAAAGTAGCAAAGAAACCAATACATCTTATAAACAAAGGAACAGCTGACAGTGTTATTTAATTACTACTGACGACTTTATTTAGTCCTTGAGTGTTTTATACATGTATCATGCATGTATTTACATTGTACAAACACAGACATGATAATAATACATTGATAATATTCTTCATTGTTACTAACAGAATCTGAAGTTTAAGCTTCACCAACACTTGTAGCATAAATTTTCTGATTTATTTGACAAGGTGAAAACTATAAACTAGAGGATTGTTGACGTTTTGACTTTAGATAAGTGACTGAAGACCCTGATCACTTGAATTTCACAATTAAATGTTCATTGGCCCCTACTCATTCATCTTATCATCTTTGATCCCATAAACCAGGATGAGCAAACAATCTACTGACAGGTAACTAAAATAGAACTCCCATAATGTCAGAAAATTTTATCTCAGCAATCCCTCACAGCCGTTGCAAGCTAACATGGCACCCTTGAGCTAGCACCAAATCCTGTTGTAATGTGATGCCAGGACAGAACATTTGTTCCCTTGTTGCTTCATTGTTGAAGCCCAGTCAGCTCCATGACTCACGTTTGACGTTCCACTTGATCTGGCTGCTGTCCTGCAGACCCAGTCTCTTGTCCAACTCCTCCAGGATCATGTTCAGCTTGCGGATCTGAGCAGTGCTGCTCAGTGCCATCTCCTCCACAGACAAGTTCACACCGGCCAACCTGGCTGGAGAAATCAGGGAATAATTACTTTGAGGTTAAAGTCTTACTGGCATGAACTCTGTTCTGGGTATTAAAGTTGACACCTTTTAGGAGAACCTGAAAGGAAAACATTTGTTAGTTGTCATTTTCTAATTTCAGTAATGATTAAATAGAAGCATGGTAATGACAAATGAAATATCAGGGATGACAGTGCAATCATACTAATGGGTATTAACTCACACATCAGGTGATGAAGCACCAGTCCATCGTACAGATCCTCCTCCAGACTCTGAACCACTATGTGCTCCGGTTTCAATGTTTTATTGATCCAATCAACCAGTGTCTACCACGACATAATTCATCACACAGTCAGCAACATTTGCTTTCATACATTTTTCTGTTTCAATGTGGTAGATGAAAAACAGTGTGAGACCTTGATTTTTAAAATTCTTGTAATCATTTTTCAGAGATAATATGGTCTTGAAGTAGATGGAAATTGATGTAATTTTAAAATATATATATATATATTTAACTTGTTTTTTTCTCCCAGTTCTCCATATTAGAAATGCTAGGCTTGTTTAGTCATTTATTCATTCATTGCCACTTGCATAAAGAACTTGAGATCTCATCTTATCCAATCAAAATGTGTTTTAAAGTCTGATCCAGCAGACTCTGTCAGCTCCTCGCTCCTCTCTGATCTAGCTCACATCACCTCAGAATATTATGCTCATTAAATTTTCACTGATCCTTCCACCTCTCTCCCTGTATCAGATATTATTCATGCGCTTCACTGCACACATATGTGCAGGCTCTGCAATGTAGCATGTAGCATTTAACTTCAACCTACTAAAGGCACATGGGGGATGTAGTATCTTTGGTCCTTCTAGGCTGGACTTTGATGTTACTGTAAATGATGAATGGAAGACAGAAATTCAGACAAAAGTCTATATGTAGATGGCAGAAATGAATCACTTACCTGCTTTAGCTTTTCAAATCTGGGGTCATTTAAAAATGTTGGCTGTATAAGTTTCTGCTTATCTCCTGTTTAAATATAAACAAACTGCATCTGTCAGTTAGCATTTTTTAACACAGCTTTTAATGTTTTATTGATTTTGTTATTGCCGAATACAAGACCCTTAATGACACTGGAGCTACATTACACTCAGCATGTTCAACTGCATTCCTAGCATGACATCACATATTTTTCTAAGCAGCCACTGGTTTTCATTTCGCTATAAAATGTGAAAATTACAATCTTCTAATATTTTGGTGTGCAAATTATGCTCTAAAAACATTTTTATATTAATTGCAGCTCAAGTGACTATGTGAAGGGCATCACTCACAGGGATAAATTCATAGAGAAATATCACACAATTCTGCAGCACAGTGTTTAATAGTCTCTTAGATTAATGATTTGCTTTGATTGTCCAATCACAACACTCTCCACAGAGTTGTTTCGGGATCAGCTATGTTCAGCACAAAAACTCACCAAGTGGCACAACAATAGAAAGCAGCTGGTAAACTTAGTAGGATTTAGCATCTAAAGAACCAGATATTTTCTGGAGGACATGGTGGAGACCAAAAACCGAGCTGAAAGGAGTCCATGTCTTGCGTTAACAGCTTCCCCTTGAGTACAGACTGACTTGAAATGTCACCACCATATCACCTCATTATGATAATGTCAGATTTTAAAAACCAGCCAAAAAAAGACATTTACGAAGCAGTCTTCATTTTCATTTTAAGGACTTTCACAGCTCAGTCAGTTCTGGTCTGGTCTGCAAAAGGATTTCTACACTAGTTTATCTGTTTAATAATAGTCTCCAATTCACCAAGTACATCTACCACACTAAAACTAATGTTTAAAAAAGCACTCCTGCTATAAGTCATACATTTATAAATGTAGTTGTAATAACTTTGATATTATTTTGGAGACTTTGATTCAATTCATGTTGCTTTTAAAATGTAGTGCGTTGAAGTGAAAGGTGTTTCTAATATTTAGTCTGTCCTATTTGTATCAGTTTGGGTAGACTAAATACGTGAGCACAAATGTGACAGGTACATGGTTTACAAAATGGCTCACTTTGATATCAAGCATACTGTATAAGATTTAAGTAAAAAAGCTGAAACATGTTAGATTACTGTACATGTGCTACCCAAATCAAGAATCACTAAATGAAGATTATGACAAGATAATCACCAGATCACTAAATGATCACACATACCTTGGAAAGACTGAATGTCCACAGTGTCTTCCTCTTTGTGATATTCAAAGACACTAGCCTCCATCACTCTTCCTCAATGCAGTGTATTCACTTCTGCTAGCCTGTCAAAACACCTGCAGAAGAGTCAATTGTGCTTTAACACACCGAGACAAAGTGTTTAAATATACACCACAACAGAAAGAATAAAGAGTTTTCCCATCAACATATTTGGCAGAAAGTCTCTCACTCAACAAGGGCTCTGTAAGTTTTCATGACAATATTGCTCAGCTTTGAAGAGCTGCAGGCGAGTTACTGCAGTCACTGACCAGCAAGTGAAAGATACTGACTACACTGACTGCACTACAAATTTCTGCTTTTTGAGTACAAAGAGTGCTTTGAACGGGTTTTGGTAATGTCTGAGGGTGTTAGACGCATCTAAAAACACAGAGGCGCACAGACTATAACTGAAATGGTTGTTCAACTGAGGAAGGAAGATGTTTTGCTTTCTTACTTCCTATCTCTTTTGTTGGCATGCTCAGCACTCAACACACCAAGTACTATAGATCCAAAGATTTGCAAGGCTGCACCTCTCCTCTGAACATTTTCAATCATATGGTCTGAGACAAAGCACAGCAAACACATCAAGTAAACAGACGTGACCTGGAGCGTGTTAAACTGTTGTTTCCTGGATCTGGAGAAGTGAAATGTTTCAGTGAGCAACTTTTCTTTCTTCGTGTTTCATGTGTGTGTGGCTTCCTTTTCCTGAGGTTGACAGTGAGTTTCAAACAAGGTCATAAACAAAAATCTTTTTGAATAAACTTACCTTCAGCACCCTGAGAGCAACTTGTCAGAATTGGGTAACTTCAGTTAAATTAAGTTCCTTAACTCCACAAACTGTCAAAACAGCAATATCAGAAGTGGAGGGCTGCGCTCAATCTGAAAGGAGGCTCTTGTGAATTCTATCAATGCAAATGGCCTTACTGCACTCAATTTCAAACTGCTGCTTTAAAAGAAAATCACATGTCACCGGGTCGAAAGGGAAGATAAGCACCAATGAGAGGATGTGGCAGAGAAGAAGGCAGCATTTCCTCTTTTTCATACTGGCTTGCAGCAGAGCACTTTCTGATCAGGGCGTTTATGTTCTGTGTCACGGACCGTGTTTGAGACTTAATAATAAGTATGTGCCAAAGGGGGAGAGAACAGGGAGGACTCTTGTGTACAAATGTATTGTTTGGAAAACCACACTCCAGGAGGGCAGAAAGAAATGTGAGACTCAGAGGCCTGAACCACTCAAGCTCAACTCACACATCTCCATCTGTGACCAGCCGGATCAATTTGCTGTCATCTGGTCTGCAGCCTTATCTATTTTCCATTCAACAGACATGCCAAAAATAAGAGAGAAAGAGATAGAGACAACAAAACAACATGCTCTGTATGTGCATCGGCCTTATTGAAGAAAAGGACCACCCATCAGCCAGACGAAGGGGCAATTTGGGGGATGTAGAAGGTTACCATAGCAACAAAGAAATACGACAAGAAAATAAAGGCCTAAAATAAACCCATAATTTCTTTAGATAAATCCAAATGGCAGGAATTGGCTGTTCCAAAGCCAATCTCGCTCAAAAGCCAAAGTAAATCTAACCTATCACACAAGTAAAAGATAAAATGAAATTCTCATTCAGTTTGATTCCAAGCATTTATTTCTTGATAGTCAAGATAAAAAAATGCACAGGGGTTAGCCATCCAGCGTGAGCACGGTCAAGATTAACTCATCAACTCTCAATAATACAGCCTGACTCTAAAATGCACACACTGTACATCTCATCAGGTTTCCAGGTGGCACTGCTGGCTTTAGGAGAGCAGTGAGAAGGCCAGGCCTCCTCGGGGACTCATCTGAAAGGCCAGTCAATACGAAGGTGTTCTGACTGGGGGTCTCCTGGGATGATAAAGGCATGCTGCACTTAAGGCAGGAAACAGCATCAGCTTTATGGCTTGAAATAGAGTGTGCATATGTAAGAACTGCTCACAGCTCCTTCTGCTGTTGAGAAAAATGATTTTAACATAAGCCTAGCTAGCTGCATTTTCATGTACAGTACTGTGTAATAAAATATTCAAGTTTCTTAAAGTAATGCCATGTTGTGAAATACACTTTACTGAACAGGCATATTACCCAAAGTGTCAAACTATTCATTTAAACAGGAAGTGACAGCTAAATATCTCAACTTTAACGCATAAAGAATGCAGCAATGGTAAACAACACCGCCGCGGCAAAACACAGTAACTTGGCCAAATCAGCATACAAATATTCTAAACCATACACGACTAATTTCTGTGAACAGAAATTGGTGCTGTTAAGTAACAGCGTTAAAACCAAATGGCAGTGGCTGCACTCTGAATTAGGATTATCAACTGAAAGCTAGCAGGCGTAAATTATAAATTAATGTAATTTCTCTATGATATGTCGATCATAAACAATCGAAATCACTTTTTTTCTAAACTAAGCAATTAAACAAACAAGAAAGCTGAAAACATATTTTGTGAACCCACTGGCTCACAATGCGTCCATTACTTGACACAGGCAACTTCTAATGTCATTTAGGCTTTAAAGTTAAGTTCATTGGCAGATGTACCGTTAATAACATATACATATAATATCATATATACTGCTTAGTAATATTAAACTATTAGCAGAAAAATGTTCTTCTTATTCTTAACATTTATATAAACCATTGTAGATATTCTAACATTATTTTGAACTTTCTAAAATAATCTGTGGTGGAGGGTAATCAGTTAACATTCTGCCCTCCCATTTTTTTGCTTGTGTATTCAAATGAAGCAGAAAGATTGCAGAGTTTCCTGGGTTGCAGTTAACATTCAAGAAAGGAATAAATACTGACATTTGGGGAAGATTAAATACTAGCATTCAGAGCCTTTTCAGGCTTCCCCTGGGTCTTTTTAAGTACCACACAATGACTTTCAGTCCTAGCGGGTCTCCTACAGTGTCCAGACTGGTAATGCATAACATCATTGTAGGCACAGGGCAGTGTTCAAAGCAATATTATTAGTGAAACTGATCACTCAGAGTTTTTGTAGTTGGTGAACAGGTTGTAGAGGACTCTGAGGGTGGACTTGAGGTTCAGGTTGACAACATCTGTAAAACAAAACGTTGAGACAAAGCAGAGATCATTAGAATTTGCCAAACTGGAACTTCTTTGACAGATTTCAGGAAGAACACTGCATTTAGGCTTTTAACATGGACAAAAATGGATTACTGGAACACTGAGGCACAAAATAAATGGTCTGTGTAACCATAAAATTATATTTACAATGCAAAGAAGCCCCTTCAATGTTTGCTGGGGGAGTACTTCCCATCTAAATGTTATTTGTAATTTTGGAAACAAAATACAGCTCAAAATAGCTCGCATGAATTTGCAAATGATCAGTGTATGATGTATTACTTCATAAGGGGAGATACAAAGACAGAAAATTTGTTTCTGTTCTGTCCCAGAACCATGCCGTTCTACCTAAGTGCTTATTTGTTTTTGTAATTAGTCAGCACAACTATGAAATATGTTTTTAATATTCCAGAGAGACACCATTTGTTACAGCCCTGTCATTGCATCACAGTTTAAACTAGCATTGCTTAAGCTGCTTATCACCTGCATTTCCCTGTTAGCTGGGGTGACAGTGTTGATACCATTAATGGCTTTAGGTTTTCTACTTTTATTTTGTAATTACAGCTAAGCTGCAGATGTGCACAAACCTGAGCAAACCGTGTACTAATTGGGAACACATACTGTGTACTGTAATAGAGGTAAAGCTATGCAGCTATGAGGATAATAGCTGTAATGATTTCAATTGCTGAAAAAAATGCAATTAGTTATTGCAAGTAGTTTTGGAGAAAAAAAAAAAAGGGTGTTCCATTTTGGCTTAGTCAGGAAAAAAGCATTTGTATTATTACATTCAGAGTGAAACCAATTTTACATAGAATCTACTTTAGATTATATTAGTTCAACATATAAATATTCATTTGTTACATAATTAAACAGTGCATTGTGCAGTGAAATGTTTGGTTGCCATTTCCCTAGGCTGTACATAGAAATAAAGGAATAAAGATAGATATGCAGAAATAGTTTAGGAATATGACTTATTAATTATATTAGATATCAGATTAATTACTATCAATATAAAACAATAATAAGTCAATTTAAAACAAAAGAGCTATTTAATAGGTATGTATAATTCAGTACATGTGATTAAAATGTGATATAGAATATCGGATACTAAATGTGTGACAACAAAATACCGAACAAAATGCAAACTTGAATAAAATGTGGACATCTTAGATGACAAATACACAGAGAGGTCAGTTGTAATATAAAGTGGCTCTAATAATTATGGAAGCACATCAGAGTAATTCACTGAAGAGTTCAGCTGCGTGTGGAGATATTTGAGTGGGTACTGATCATTCTCACCTTCAATGACACTGAATGTACAGAATGTTAATATTTTTGTTGCAAATACATTAAAAAGTGTGTTGCTCTTTCAATGTCATATAAAATATGGACATGACTAAACAACTCAAGTCAAGACAAAAGTCAACTCAGTTGTATTAGATCATACTTAGATCATATATGTATGTGATCATGAATATGTTTTGCAGGGGGTATGAGAACACAAGAGTGCAACTCTAAGATGCATAAAAATCCTAAAAAGTGAAAACTTCATCATAACTACATAAAGATAATAGGTCTTGTTTTGATTGTTTTACCCTAAAAAAGAACATGATTGTTCATTCAAACTGGACAATAAAGTGCAGCTCAAGGATAAATGAACTCAATACTGTGTCCAGTGTTAGAATTTAAAGGTAAGGCAAGGTTTCCATCTACTGGACAATCTTTAACATGACTGCTGCTCTTTGACATCAGTTATTCAATGGCTTTTTACAGGAAGTGTTTCGCTGTTGTGTACAACAGACTCATAATATCAGCCAGCCTCCACAAAACCTACTTCAGAAAATTCATGTTTTCTGTCTTTTTTCTAATCTCATAATAATGCAATGCATTGTCTATAAAATACCTTCTGGTCTGGCTTTGGGTTTCCTCAGGCCTCCATCCTGCATTAACTCAAAGGCAAATGCCACATTGTGGACCTAAAGGGAAGCAAAATGGAAACTTCATATGCTTCAAATATTCCAATTTGATCTGCAAATTTCACATTCTGAAGGCAAAATCACCTTCTGTTCAAAGCTCTCAGGTGTGAGGAAGAAGTTGTACAGAGGGACAAAGTAGTCTTCCAGCAGCCCCATCAGCAAAATCAGATAAACTCCATCAGCAAACTGGACACACATACACAGATAGCAGAATGCATTCAGATATATAGCTAAAACTGCATAAGCAGATCAGATTGGATTATATCTATCTGAAAATTGAATTCCAAGTAGTGCGTGCAAACAGAGCAACGATGAGATTATATGTTGCATAACACATATACTACTAATTAGGATGATAATATGAATCCATAGAAAACTACTAAATCTCATACCTGAGATTCCAGCTCAGTAACCTCCAGGTTCAGTTTGTTCAGGTGTTTGTTTACAAAGGTGATGAGAGACTGGCAAGAGAACAGAGAGAATATTATCACATAATTGTTTAAAATAGAATTTGAAACACGTGATTACTCTATTACCAGGCAAAACAGGTCTTTTTTTACCGTTTTTACCACGTTGAGCTTATCAGGTGCATGATCCAGCAATGTGTCAAATGCATCCCTCTCTGTTTAAAGAAGAATGATTTCATTGCATATGAATACTTCCTTTTAGCAAATAAACAAACAAAAAAGTAAAGAAACATTTCCACAATACTGTAACATGAAACAGATCTGTGACTTGGACTTACCAAATCGTCCCATCATCATTCTGAAAAAGAGCAGCAGCAAAAATAAAAAGATTTTCAAAAACTATTCATTTGTCCCTTCAGTGTGTAGAATTTTGTAGCCACCAAATACTTTATACAACAGTGAAATATGATTAACGTTAAATAACTGAATCAAAAGGGACAACTTTTAATAAGGAAACTATCAGCTCTTACTCTGTGGTGCTAGTCAGCTCCTTGGTTACGACAGCGGTCTGCAGGATTCCCTCTCGTTTCTGCTCAAACAAAATCAACATAACAAAAAACTACATTCACTACTCTATATTACACATGCTACACTATGCTACTTAATTATACAGATAGGGTTGATGACGAATAATGAAAGATGACAGAAATTGTATGCAGCGTGTTAATCTAATTAAGTTTCCATTTTGAAGATATATTAATGCATATAAGGATAATCAATGACCACTTTATGTGAGCATGATAACTCTTTACCTTCACCACCACCACCTGTACAGACACGTGCTCAGGCAGTCTGATGGGAGCCTGGAAGTGCATAGCCAGAGCAACCAGCAGATAGACAATAGCCACCAGGTTCTTTGAATGGATAGCTGCAAGAGATACCAAAAAAAGGACATAATGATATGAGCCATTTTCTAAAGACGAAAGTCAATAGTTGGTGTTTTTTCTGAGACAAAAGAGGGAAAAAGTTGCAAGTGAACAATTAATGAAGCATGAATTAATGCAGCTCTGGCTTTAGCTCCAGAGGGAAATCCTCAGAGTTTCTCCAAACTCTGCACAGAATTAAACAACCACCATTTGTAATGCAAATTTAAAAAAGTAATTTATCTGTCAATGGTCACTGAGCCTGAATGTCTGTCATGAATCACTAATGACAAGAGAGAGTTAAAGATTACAGTGTACAGTGAAAACTAAAAGCACAATCTACTGCTTGAATTAGTTCCCTTTAAATTCTGTGGCAGTTTTGACAGAATTCAGCACCTGTGGAGCCAGACTTCGTTAACTGAAGCATTTTCAATTACATGATGATCCAATTCATGCTTCTTACTGGTTTCCTTTGCACAGCAACAACACCTGGGACTCATGGGTATTTGGCCCCACCTGCCATGCCATAACAACATCATCATCATCATCAAGGAGTTTCCGTGTTGGGAGATACAAATGAGAATACAGGAAGGGGAAAAACACTTCTAGAACAATACTTGGCAGCTCTTAAAACAGATGTGTCGGCTGTGAATCCGAGAGAGCCTGTTACAAACTGGAAGTATGGTGTTTAAATGAAGCTGATGTTTAGGAAACGGAGGAGATGCATTATGGGAAATGCAGAATTCAGTATTTGTACACTAGGAGTTTAAACTCACAATATTCTGGCCTCTTCAGTTTTGACCTTTTTTGTCCCACTTTCTGGAAGTACCACACTGATATATCCAAACAGCAAGTCACTGAAATGGATGTAAAACTCACAGTCTACACTCCACTCGATGCTCCAGCCATGAGGCCTCAGCAGGTCGTTAACGGCTTCCAAAACCGTCTGGAGCTTCTGCTTCTGGCCAATCTCCGACTGGGTGACCTCGGCCACATTCAGCTTCCTGCCCGACAACTTTTCTGTCAACAGCAGGAATGTCAGATTAAACACACAGGAAACCACAACCCATATAAGGGAGAGAATCAGGAAAAACTTACTTAGAGAATCGAGCAGTGGTACAGTATAAGCGAGCAAAGTCTGTGCTTCAAAGAGCACTCTGAATTAGGGGCTTAGTGTGTGGGTGTAAATCAGAAGAACTCATACACCGAATTTTAAAGTCAAGAAATTCAATGAAAACTTACTTTTATTTCCAAAAGTTAGAAAAAGTACTTGAAATCAAAAAAGTGTGCAATGAAATGTTTGTATGCCTGTGTCAGTGTGGATTATGTTCTCTGGAAAACAAGGACACGGTGATCTTGAAAATGTGCAAATGTGGTGGCTGCCGACAACAAAGATGACTTGGAGAGGATGACTTTTTTTTTTTTTGCTCTAAGGGAAACTAAGAAAAAAAAGGATTTAGAAGACTCATCTCAAGTGCGTGGGTTCAAATATTATAAAACAAGGTACCAGCAACACTGATAAAAAAAGAAATCCAAAATGGGCACTGATGCAATAAAAGAGTGTGATTACATAAGGTGCAAAAGTGATAAAGGAGTGTGAACAATAAAGTGGGCTTTAACAGAAAGAAAAAGATCACACCTTAATTTTCAAAATGTTTCCTGCTATGTGTTTTAAGTGCTGTTCTTGACACTTTAACAGCATATGTAGTCATCTCTCCTATTTTGCATTAACTCACGCTTTATTATTTTATTCTTATGTGTTTTTGATATGCGATGAAAATTTTTGTCAGGCTGGAATAATTAGCTGGTGTCTACAATGGGGGCAATAAGTGGCAGCAAAGATAAAACCAGTCACAGTTTGAGCACAAGATTTCTCCCTTTGATTATACAAAAAACACAGAGTAAATCATGATGCTGAATTAAAAAGCTACATACAAGAAAATCTATGCTTTATGTAAGAAATGGAAGAGGAGCACATTTGTAATTCATTAGTACGTGTTACTAAGGAGGAATCTGAACGTCATTTTTCAGCCTGCTATAACGAATAACAAACACAAGGGGGAAGCACCCAATACACACAACAGCAACACTGTTAATGTTAACATTTTGAAAGAAATGTTGGTTTAAACTGCTTGCACCAGTTGTCATTATCAAAGTGTTTTACTACTAATTCAAGATACAACAGCCCACTGCCAATATACTAATAATACTCCAGTTCAAGGACTGTCTAATGCACAGCTGGTAGACAAATTAGCAGGAAAAAGAAACAGTCAGCTTTACTGAAAATGCAATATTTCTGTCACAGATCTTTGTCAGGCACCAAACTCACTTACGAAACAACATCTTTATATTAGAGCCACGAGCTCCACCAACCACTTTAGACTGCACCATAAATTATTGATGGCACAACTGTCTCAGACATTGGTGATTTTTTCCCATTGGTTGCTACAGTGTCTTGCATTAATGTGCTGTTTCATATTCTGAGCTCGATATCTGATGAGGGTCTGTAACCAAAACACTAGATTTAAAATAATCTTAATGTTGACTGATAGAAGGAATTCAAAACTTTCTTTAACTAATAGTACTATCAATTTTTATATGTGTACATGGCAATTCGATGCTGTGAGAGCTGCTGAAGAGGTCAGATTCTCACCAAACAGCTTTTGGAGCACTTGCCCATCATAACAATCCTCCTCCAGGTCTTTGACTATGATCCTGTCCTCTTCCAACTCACTGTTGATCCAGTCGATCAGGACCTGGACACACATCAAAATATAATTAAACTTTTTCCTTTTACCAATTTCATATTTTTGCTGCTCTGGTTATGCTAGAGGGATATTGCCAAGCTACCTTCAGAAGATCTTTAAATTTAAGATTTTCCCGTGACGTTGGGTCTAACATGATCCTCTCGGCATTTTCCTCTGGTGAATGTGGAAGAAATAAAGTAAGTCAGTGAACACATGAGGGCATTTCTTATATGTTTATCTCCAATGTTGCATACAGCCATATTCTTTTGTCTCACATAAACACAAATATATAACCACAAAAACAAAGGCACAATGTTCATATCACCCCCATTTCAACAGTGATTCACATGTGACTGAAGACAAGAAAGACTACACCCACTTTCATTTCCTGCTGCTCCATTGTCAAAGTCCCCATTAGTCAACATGTGTTATATTCATATTCCTATTCACTGACCTTAGTAACCTGTCAACTAGCTGCAAAACAGCTCTGAATATATAAATCTACAACCTCTAGTCATACATGAAGACAAGGTTTTTAGACATTCAGGCAACAATAGCATTTTAGCACAGTGTGAGTTCCAAATAAGCTGTTTTTTACATGCGCATATGTTTTTATGTGTGCATATACCCAGCAACGTGTCCTCTGGATGGATGCCAGTCCCTGTAGGAAGCATGGGAGCATTGATGGCATTCTTCCCCTCCTCATGGAGATCACTCACTAGAAATACAAAGACAACCCATGTAAAAAAAACATAAGGCCCAAGGCCCAGTCCTGTCAATAAACACAAATAAATGAAGATTCAATCAAGTGATGATTTAGAGCTTTTAAAGAATCAATAGACTCAAAATGTCAACTTGCTTTGGCTTCAGAATCCAAGCTTGAATTAAGTATTGTATAAAGTACTGACTGAATTTAAACACTTTTTAAAACATTTCACGCAGAATCGTGTGTGACGGATGAACTGATTGTGTTTGTTGCAAAAACTTTGCAAACAACATAAAAGAAGTATCTTTCTAGAAAATTTGAGCTGCTTCTGTCACATCCTCAATTTTTCTCTCGGAAACTGTGTCACCTTGCTTTCAACAATAAACTGCCTTATAAGGCAGGAGTGTCCATCAACAGCGTATTTAAAAAAAATCAAGTCATTTTTCCTCATGGATATTGGCACTTTCCAGTATTTGTTTATTCATTTTCCATTGTAAATAGACAAAATACTCATGGTTATAATTACAATTTAGTTTTAAACTGGGGATATTAAAGTTAATTAAAAGGTGGCATGACACACAGAAAGTACATTAAAACACACACACACACACACACTTTGAGTCTAGCTTTGAAACAAAATCAATTTCTGCTGAAAATGCTTTCCTTCTGACTAGAGAGACACTCTAGGGATTTAAAGGCTTTCTTCTCTTAATGGCCATGTTGCTTTTATCATCCTGCTTTTTCAATTTGTGAGGTCTGCAACAGGCTGGAGCACAATCAACTGCCTCAAATCTATCATTTCACTGACTTGCTTGCTATTTCAAAAGCCTCTGAGGTGGACCAAGCTGAAAAAGAAAAATGTGAACAGTAAAAGGGTGCACTTTAGCTTTTTCTCATTAAAAGTGTGTGAAATAAAATGTTCTAATTAAGAAAATAATGACAAAAAGACCAGAGCAGGGTGTTTAGTGTACAAACTGACCAAAACCACAACTTCAAAGTGTTTCCAAAGGAAATGAAGAATTACCTCAGGAAGAAGAGTTCCCACAGGTTTCCTATCTGATTCTGCATTCTCATATGAGCTGAATCTAACTACAGATCGGCAATTTGCTTAGTAATTAGAAAGCAGGCTTGTAGCATTTCATCATAACTGAGCTGCTTTTTCCTTCTGGTTCCATCTGACTGCATTGCTGCTGCTTGATACTGGGCCGGACAGAACTGTTGGCACTTCACACAGGCAAATAAACAGTACTAACACTGTACAATACAACTCACTCACTGCAGCACATTCATCCAGAAAGATAAATGAGAAAAAAAAACAAAACATGTAGTTGACTCTCTAGTTCAGAAATATAAGACCAATCCTCATAAAACGTACATATATGTGCACATACTCAGTTTAATTACAATTTCATACTTACATTTTGTTGATCTCTCACAACAACCAACACAACACATCATTACCCACACAACTCAAAGGTAACAAGTCCTGTTTCCCCATTTCCACTGTCAAGTTCCTCAAAGCCAAACATTAAAAGCAGAAACCAGATTACCTTGTTTCTTCTTCTTTGTCCCACACAGCAGCCCCGCCATATCGCTACTATTAAAGGTCCGGATTCCCCCTAATGGCAGCGAGCGAAGGTAGAAAATGAAGTGCGCATATGTTGTGTGTGTGAAATGCAGGCAGTGGTGCTGAGCAGTGGCAGGGGCATCATCACGTGTTTATTTCTGTCACAACCCTCCACCCCACCACAGCGATCCAGTTACCGGAGACACCGAGGGCTGTGTGTGTGTGTGTTTGTGTGTGTGTGTGTGTGTGTAACAGAAAGGAGTCCTCACACTGGACATAAGTGACCAAGTCAAACCTACTGTACTTCACTAATAACCTAATAACCTCTGGGCTAGTAAACAGTGGATATATGACAGACTTCACTGACCTATGACAGGTACAGTATCAACTAGATATCGACTAATATACTGTACAACATGTATTATGAATGAAGCATTTTGATTTAACCCTCAGGAGCATGTTCAAAAATATTTTGTTGTTTTAACAGTATGACCATTTAAATTAGGTGTAGTGTAGTAATAATACAGCTGTATGAGAAATACTCTTGTTTCAGAGAATAACTCAGCCCTCGCACTGTGCATCTGGCCTTTAATATGTTTTGCTGCAGCCGATGATCAAGCAGACAGCGGCTGTATTCCTGCTAACCGAATTACTAATTCTATAAAAAAAAAAAAAAAAAAAACAAAGCTTGCTGTCAAGAAGATTTAACTTATGCAGCCTCCATTACACAGACTCATGTAAAAAGCTCTTCAGGGGCACTGCAAAGTGATATGTAAGAGAACATGGCGACTACTCGAGACAACAGTAACAACATACACACACATTTCTTTGGCTTTAGAGGGAAAAATCTATGAATTATAATCATCATAAACAACAGCATAAAGCAGATTGAAATCGACCTCATCTCATTTGGTTCCACCGCTACTGAGGGGGGAGGTGGTTCACCGTGGCACAGCAAAAGATATAAATAATGCTGCAGTATAGAGGGGTAAGACCTTAAATATAGCTCTAGTTATTTACAACAACACAGGAACCAGTGAGTAACATGAGTGAGTATGTTCCACATGGAGCCTTCAGCAGACTGAATTCATTAAGCCTAATATTTATTTGTTGTCATAAACTCAATGTTTACTTACTTTACTTGTAAATCTACCACTGCAACCTCTCTCTACTCTGTGCATATAGAATCTATTGCATGAGAATCTGTCTGTCCACCTGTGTTCCTTTTCCTGAGCTGTTCCACTTAATTTATTCTGCTTTCACATCAGGATATATTTGAAAATCCCCAGTGTTGCATACCAAAGAGCAAAAGATACAGAGCAACAGTAAAAAAATAATGTGAAATTGTACTTTTTAATATTGGTTTGTGTCATACTTTGATGTATGCATATATACATTAATTATTGCATAATCTTCTGAATTTCTCTCTTAGTTATAAATATAGATATAAGCTACAAATATAAAATGAATAGGTAAAGTCAAGATGACTTACTTTTATCAGTGTCCATTTGTCGTACTGTGTTTTTAAATTATTATTCGTATTTTTAGGCTGTAAATACTCTTCACATCAGGTTAATAGAGTAAGGATGTGCCCTGACACTCATCCTGAGTCCTTATGTAGCTAAATGTTTTTTTGCTCTGACCAAACTATTATTATTACTGCACTGCCTGTTGCTGACAAAGGGATTTGTGCCTTGTCAGTGAAATGCAGACTTCCTTTCAGTTTATCAGGAAATGCAAAACCAGGCACATAACAGTATCTTTTAAAAAAAAAAAAAAAAAAAAAAAGTAGCCCAGATAAATTCTCTTTTATATGTTTTTCAATACTTACGCAACATTTTCTATCATTTTTGATACAGTTAAGGGAAAAGGGGTTTATGTGGTTTATGTGTTTATTGCTGTACCAAAACATGTATGTCGTTGCTAACAAGCTAACAATAATTTAAGAACATAAGTCAGCAGAAGTGAAGCAACTCATCTGTGTCGGCTGTTCCCTGGAAAAAACACGGAGCACCACCACACCCAAAACTAACAGACACTACAACAGCAGCAGCAGCTTGGCAACATTAGAGCTGCCAGCCCTTTGTTTTGTCATATTGATTTCTATTTCTAGCATCACAACACTCTTCTGCCTTTACAATAACCTGTGTATCATCTGAGCATTAATCCAGTTTGACCACACAGCGGCACTGCTCTTACACAAGCTGCATTAAAAAGCATCACAGCTCGCCAACACTGGCACTGTGGCTATGCAGAATTTAGCAGCTAAAGCACTGACTTAAAGCAAAAATGAAGACTACAGGGGTCTCTAACAGTAGGTTGAGGGAACAACTCAGATTTTATTTTGGTGTCATTCAATAAAGCCTTACCCGCACTAACATCTGGCTTAAACTCTCTCACCCTTAGCACTCAGGCCCCATATTCCGTCCTTACACGGGGTCATGTGAGGTTAATAAGATTGATATATTAATGTTATGAAGCATTATATTAATGTTAACTAATCTTTTCATTGCTAATTCATCTTATTATTATTATTATGTTTAATTCTGGATTGTTTGCTGTGTTAAATTGACATAGATGGATTTCGTCATAGTGTTCATGCCTTCAAGCTCACATTTCGGGAAACTTTGGGAAAACACTGGTTAACATTTATTCTCTACTTGTATTCTGTAAGTTACCTTTATAAATAGCAGATCTAGCTTGAAGTAAATTCTGGTGAGTATTAAGAGTTAAAGCAGGAAGACAATTATTCTAACTTGCTCATTATACTACAGCTCCACCCTTCAGTTATCAGATAATTAAGTTGCTGCCTGGGGAGTTTCTCTTTGAACCTCCTCACATTTCTGTCTTCATTTGATCAAAATCATCTTATTCCACTCCATAGGCCAATATTAGGTAAGGACAACAACTAACAAATATCTTCATTATCAACTAATGTATTGATTTAGTTTTTGATTAATCAATAAATTGCTCTAATGTATAATCCATATCATCGTCACTGAAGATATACAATGGATCATTTTCCCAAAAAATTCAGGCTAGCATTTTTGGAAAATCCTCCTTTAGACTGCACTAAAATAAACTCCTCTCAGTCAACATGTCAGGTCCTGACAGAAGATATTTTAGATGTGTTAGATGTGCATCATTGTACACACATTTCCCAACCTGCCATGTTTGGCATCTTCGTGGGAGTTTTTCCTCTCCTGTGTTTGGCTGCACAGAGAGACTGTCTCTCCAGCTACACAAGAACCAACATTTTAATGATTTTGAAGTGATCCTGATTAACAACGAGATAACACCCCCTGACCTTTGGAGGTAAACTATGGAATTAAACAATTAAAATTTCTCTTCTCCTGCCAAGGTCCCTCCTTTAATAGAGACTATAAACACATGCCTGAGAGCGTGTGCACACGCACAAACACATACACACACACACACACACACACACACACACACACACACTGAGGTGTTAAAACCTTCAGCTGTCCCACTGACTGGCCTGTGGGGGGGTGGGGGGCAGACAATAGTTTGGTAAACTGGGAAAACTGTGACAATAAGTTATTTGGTGTCCAAAATACAGTAAGCACGTAATCCTCTCACACCTTTATCTTCATAACCTTACATTCCTGTCACCACTGAGACCATAAGGTCTATTTATGTTGATTACTTCATGGCAAATGCCCGTGGAATTGTCCTTTAGCTTTGTCTCGTCTTTCACTCCTCTAGAAGTATTTCACAGAGTCGCAGAACAATACTGAACAATACCAGAGCTCAAAAATGAACCACTTATACATTGTGAGGTCCTACAACTGACACAAACTGTCAGTTTAGATAATATTAGACCAAAGAAGGACAAGACTATAAATTCCTATCAGGGAAGCGTTTTAAATCTGTTTAAATGTCATGTACGAAGCTGCCACTGCCATAGAGGGAATGTTTTAACAGGTGATCATGTGATTGCAGCACCATGGACAGAAACATCAGAGGAAACAAATGTAGGCCGTTTTAATGTTAAACTATCTCTGATAACAAACAAACAATCCTCTAAACCACTGACCTTCTTTAGCCTTTTTCTTCCGCGCCAGGGTTCCTCCTAATCTCCCGAGGAAAGATTCGTCCTTTTTCATTTTGGCGGAGTGCGAGGTCGCAGACGTGTTGCGAGTCAAAGACATCTTTCATTATCTGGGCAGCCTGTAGCCTCTGTCCTCTGTCTGGGCCGTGAATAATGTCACTCCTCCCTATGATGCATTCAGGGACCGGTATGCGATCCAATCACAGCGAAAACGGACAAACCCACAGGCCGACAACAAACCCAACACGCTGGAGAGAGAAGCGCCAGCTGCGCATCATTACGCACCAATGACTCGCATGTGCGTGTAAAAGCTTCATCTGCTTTACCTCACAGCGCCATCCATAGGCAGGACAAGGAATGGGATGTACAATGGTACATACTGTATGGCAACAATTTATGTTTTTCTAAACAATTTAGCGGAAAAAATGTTTTGACCTTGTGTGAAATTCACATATTTCTAATGGAAAATCTAATAATTTAATTTACTCATTCATTTTAACATGACCATGCAAATAATAATTCAGCCACTTGGTTCTAGCTATTCTTATCGCTGCTTGTGTTCATTCATTTATATTATTTTTATACTTTTGCAATTGAAACAGGTATCAAACTGCAGTATTAACAAATACTAGTAGCATTAAAGATATTTAATATTAATCATTCTGAATATTTCTTCATTCTTTTATGAAGCCATTAGAGGCCCTGCTTTAGAAAATATTCAAGAGTTTTACCTTTAAAATTATAGTATTTACAATTCTGATATACTGTATTTATAACTGCATCATGAGTACATTGTTCTCATAATACTTATGTACTTCTGATTAAATGATCTTCTGAATTCGGGGCATTTACTTACAATGGAGTATTTTTGGTGTTTTGCTGTAGTTTGGACACTTTCACTTCAGTAAAAGATCTTAACCTAAAGTTTATTCTACTTCCGTTAAGTAAACATAGTGTTTTATTTATGTACTGTTAACTAAGACTTAATAAAGACTGAGAACTATGCTGATAATTTGCCACAAAAACAAAATAAAATGTCATTCCTCAATGTACAAACCTCTGGGCTAGGTGATGAAATGTAAAAGGCAATTATTACCAATATACAGATTTCACTGTGCATATGGGTAACCATCTCGTGGAGGAAATTTAATCTCAAATCTTCCTACTAAGCTTCTTAAGAATCTAAGATCATTTACATGTGGTTGAAAAGCACAAAGCAAAATCAAATCAAACTATTTAATACGACCTGTAATACAAGTTTAATCAATTCAATGTGAATTAGATACCAAAAAAAAAAAATTCAAAGATAAAAAAATTAAAAATTAAATAGAAAATGTTAAATATTAGTGTATCTCCACTGATCTGATGCACATCTGTCAAGTGTGTTTGTGTGTAGTGATGAAAGATTCTGATGCATCTGCTTAATCCTTCATGATTTTTTCACAGTTTCATCTTTACCTTTTTTGCATTAAGGCTGAAGCATATACTTGCTGGATCTAGTATCTAGTAAATGTGCAGCTCTAGTATTTCAATCACTAACATTTTTTTACTATTTAGTCAACAGTTTGTTGTTAATAAATTTAAGATAAAGTATATTCGCACACTAGAATCTGAGTCATGGTATTAGTTCAGCTGACCCAAACATTCCTGATATAAAAAAATGTTTACAGTATCATAAAAGACAAACAACTCTGTGTTGAGTGTGTTAATGTGTGGGAGTCTAATTCCAGGGGATGTTAGGGCACAGTGTGTATGATAGAAGTTCAGGCTACACATTAAAACCTGACAAGAAATGTATCAAAACACCTGACTGACAGGCCAGGGCCGGCTTCTGTGCTCATCACAGTCTTCAGTTTCTGGTGCTATTTTCAGAAAACAAAAATTCAAATTAATATTGTACAAATCATTTTAACAGCTTTGTAGATATCATATGTAATGTTTGTGAGGCCACTTATGCAAATTCACCTGTAGTCTGCAGTAGTTTCCAGTCAGCCTTTAGTTTGTGTCTCAGGCTCTCGATGGCCTCCACATCTTCTGGTAGAGGAGCATGAAGTTGCCCCAGAGAGGGCGCAGCTTCTCCAAGCAGAGAGGAGGCGGTGGGCCTGACGCATGCCCCCTCAACCTCCTGAAATGAAAATAATGACTGAGCACTAATGTAAAACATGGTGCCTCAAAAATGAACCAAAAATAAACACTTGTACTTCCACATTATCAAAAAATGAGATGGATTTCCTGAAACTTGTCACAGCCTTCTTACCTGCATGAGTACCAGTGTGTGCCCTTGGGCTAGGCCTTGCAACAAACCTATTAGATGCTGCCACACACTGTCACTAAGCCCACTGTCTGGCATTTGAACCAACAGAACCAGGCTGGGGTCATACTCATAACCCAGAGGCAGGAGGAGGCCCAACACAGCATGCATGAACCCTGACATGTCCCCACAGCCCTGTGGGAGGACAAACACACTTGATGTATTGATATATTAATTCATTAAACTTAACTTAATTCCCTTACTAATCCCACAATGGGGAAATTCTATGACCACCTAAAGCACACACACAGTGAGTGAACACACAAACACACCGTGCACACACACCCGGAGCAGTGGGCAGCCAGCGCTGCGGCACCCGGGGAGCAGTTGGGGGTCCGGTGCCTTGCTCACCTCAGTCATGGTATTGAGGGTGGACAGGGTGCTGTCTGCCCACCGACAATTCCTGCTGGACCTGAGATTCGAACCCACAACTTTTTTGAGTTGCAAGTCCAACTCCCTATCCATTAGGCCACAACTGCAGTAAATAACTACTGCAGTATTCAAGAATATTGTTCATCAAATGCATCAATTGTATTGTAGTGGACATAAACTTAAAATATATTTATTTTCTACAATATTTAAGACCTCATGCTGTGACAGGATTTAACAAGTACATGAATTACCTGTTTCAGACACACAGGAATGTGATATTTGCATTTCTGTTCATCAGACTTCTTGTTGCTTATTTGCATCACAAGTGTTTTCCTAAAGATGGAAACATTTGTATTATCTTAGAGCAAATAAATTTCTTTTAAAATTCATTTAAAGATGATCCTCACCCATCATCTGTGCCAGGACTTGGTACCCTCCCGTCTCCGAGACACACAACTAAAACCCTGCAATAAAGAGAAGAAGGGGTATTAAATTATACTGTGCTCTTTACAATAACAAACCCTTTAATAAACATGTAAAATTCATGTGAAAAGCAGGGGTACACCCTGGACACCACAGGATTTTTTATAGTTACTATCTTCAGTGACGTTAAATTGCTCATAAAAAGAAAAAAACATAGATGCATAGAAATCATCTAATTTAGCGACAGCACAAATAAGAAAAACAAATAAGCCTAAAAATCCAAGAAAACCTAAACATATACAGCTTAACATTTAATAGAACAGCTGAACATTTGTAGGAGCTTTACAGGCAGATTTTACCACTGGACAGAGCCAGACTGGTTCTTTCCCCATTTCCAGTGTTTTTGATAAGCTAAGCTAACCATCTGACTGTAGCTTCATATTTACTCTAAAGTTAAACGAGTGGTATCAATCTTATCATCTAATTACTGGCAAGAAAGTGAATAACCACATTTCCCAAAATGTTTCAACTATTCCTTTAAGGATTTTTCTGCAAAAATATTTCAGCAACATAGTCTAGGTCAGTGCTTTTTAAACTTTTTGTGTTGTAGGCAATATTAATCATGAAACCTTTAACAAAACAATTAAAAGAATTAATCTGAAACTTCAAATCACACCCACACCCATTTAAACCAGACAAGTCACAACATATTAAACTGAAAAGGAGAGATGATTCTAAAACTTCATAAAAATGACATGTGATTGTCACAAACGCCCTCAGCACACCAGGACTTGCATCACAGCACACTAGTCATACTAAGACATACAGTTAGTACACAAGGTTTGGTTCCACATTGCTATACCGGTTACTGAGAGCAGCTGCAGCATGCTGGACAACACACATCATCGCCATGGACACGTCATGGACCAGTGCCAAGCCACTGCAGATCTGAGAAGCAGTAATTAGACATAGTGACATCAGCCTGCAGCTGTTAGCAGATTAGCAATACAAAAATGTAGAGCAGCTCACGTCACAGCACAAACAAGATCCCTGACAAAACAGATTTTGACTGTACCTCATTCTTCTCCATTTTCTTTACAAGGCCAATAAGACTGGAGACTGTTGTGAGAGCATCACTGTCATCTCCATTTTTGAGGAAATTCTCCCTTATCGAGGGGAAAAAACACATTTTTGATTAATGTAGAAGACAGTTTTGATTTAGGCAAAACCTCTTCCTGAATAAATAAGAAATAAACTTGATTAGTGTGGATACTGGTAAATAAAATGAAGCATTTCCAACCACAGTTCCATACCTCTGTTTGTTGTGTGGGTCAGGATCCTGTGATGAACTGAAATGTTGACATCCATCCGGGCAAGGCACATCATCAGGGAGCAGTACAGCAGTACGGATAAGGGGACTGATTCGTTTTGGAGGCTGTGACCACACATTTTCCTCTGTGCTTTTCTTTTCTTCTTGCTTATCCATATTTTCTTCTTCTTCTGCTAACTTAATGCGCTTGGTGCTTATATCACAGGCAGGTAGATCAGCTGGAGAAAAGAGTAATAAAACTTTCTTTCTGAAGTAGTGACTACAGAACTAAAAGGGAGGTTAAAACAATAAAAACAGAATCATCAGAATGTTATACCTGCGTGTTTGAGGCAAGACCAGTATTGTCTATGAGCTGAACGTACACAGTGAAGGGACTCCAGTGCACTGAAAGAGAAAAATAAATGCACTACAGTCAGACATAAACACACATGGTACTGTTTGACACCTAACTATATATAATGTGATAGATGGTGAGACAGACCTTTTGCAGGGACCCTCAAGGTTGGCAGGTCGTGGCGCAGGTTCACCAAGCAGTGTTTGAACTGTCTGACACACTGACTGTGCAAGAGATGTCAAATTGTACCCTCCCTGAAAACAGTCACAAAATGTAACCTTTAAAAAGATCCACAGGTCACTAGCACTTTGTACTAATTTCCCAAAATGAAATGAGTGGCCTATTTTGATATGTTCATCTTGATTGTTATAAGAATGTGTGTGTGTGTGTGTGTGTGTGTGTGTGTGTGTGTGTGTGTGTGTAAACAACAAACAGACCTCAAGCACAGCACACACTTTGCCTCCTGCAAGGTTCATTAGGAGGTGAGTGAGGTGGGCAAATATGTCTGGAGTGGCACACATTTCACCCTGAAATCAGAGGCAGCCGCTCAAGTCCATATAAAGTCACAGTGGAACATATGGTAAAAGCATGGGAGTCTTATACTACGCAGACGTCAAGAAATGCTGCAACAGTGCATGCAGATGATACTACAAAAATGTAGTTCTGCAATGATACTGCAGATAAATTTAAGGCTTCATTATGCTACTTTACATTCAGTACCTCTGGGTCGCCAATGGCTGAGTCAAAGCCCGCACTCACCAACACCAAGTCTGGGGAAAACTGTGCCCAAAAAAACCAAACAAAAAAAAACATTCAGTTAACACATCACATGATCTATTAGACAAAATGCAAACTTTCAGTCTCACCTCATATGCAACAGGCAGAAGGACGTGACAGAAAACTGAAAGATAGTCGCTGTTCTGCATTCTCACCTGAACAAGAGACCTCATTAATTAACATATTCACACACACAACCTTGTGTACACAACTACCAGAGCTAAACAGACTAGCTGATAACATTTAGCTGATCAACAGCAGTGAACCAGTGCTGATTTTAATCACTGTATTTTATTTTGAGCCAGTATAAAGATAGCACTTTACCTCTTGCTCACGCTAAGAAAGCACATCAAACACTTCTGAGCTCTGTTAACGTACGATAATTTGACAATTCTTCACACAAAATTATTCATTGATTAATGAATAATCATCATGAATGGAAAACATATTGTTAGTTGTAGCTTTATATGTAATTTATTGAAATGAACTTTGTGCCATTTTTTTCTTTTATTTTTTTAAGTCTGCTTCAAACCACAAACTCTATTAAATATTTACTTTCTTTCCACTACATTCTAAAATTCAAACAAACATTTTTAAACATTTTTAGCAAATCATTTATAATTTTAACTGAACAGTATTTGTGGATACTTACGTCGTTCCATGGCACATTTATAGTAAATCCAGCTCCTTTCTCTTTGCCAACACTGTCAAAGTCGGACTCTCTAAGATTAGGCCAGAACTTCTGGTGCTCATAGCGGTGCCATGAGAAGTAGAGCACGCTGGTGACAAAATGTTAATGATGTTAAAGTTTTTTTATGTCTGTGGACAACAGCAACATAAAATCCAGCATCCTTCCATTAGCAAACACTCACCTTGGATCATCTTCAAAACAATACTGCACCCCTTGACCATGGTGAACATCCCAGTCAACTATCAACACTCTGGAAAAAAAAACCCATAAAGACATAATTAAACACATGGAAACAGAACATTACAGTGTGTTTTGCTGGAATAAAGTAAAGAAACATAAAAGTCATATTACCTCTTAAGTCCATACTTTTGCTTGGCATATTGAGCTGCTATGGCCACATTGTTGAACACACAGAAACCATTTGCCGCACTGCGCATACTGTGGTGTCCTGGTGGTCTATGACAGAGAAATGTAAGTTTATCTATCAGCTGTTTTGTCACTTTGTCAGTAACAAAGTAACATCTTATAGCTTCTTAATGACGTTACCAAATGCAGAATATGTGAAGTTAAAAAAAAAAGTGATATCTAGTAATTTGTTAAGCACGATTTTATTTGTATAGAGGTTTATATTATTAGTTCACCAATATTAAAATTCAGTAGTAGACAACCCTTTTAGCCTGTTATGTTGGTCAGTTACTTTCTGACCACTTTTACTTTTTTTTCTAGTTAATTTTTTGTTTCCCTAGCAATTTTCTTAAAAAACTGACTCAAATATTTTTGTGTATTTCTTCATTAATAGATTCCCATCTGACTAATATCTCTAGACCATTGTACACACACCGTTTATTATAGAGATAAAAAACTCAATTCATTTGCTTTTCAAATAAATATTTTCTTCCTCATATAAAGTATTTGAATACACACTTAGCACACCATCGGGTACAAATCAGGACTTCGGTCTCTCATTGGTTGACAGGCTCACCTGACCAGAGCCATGCCATTCCTCACTTTCGCCATCATAACGCTGTCCACTAGTTGTAGTGTGGCTCCTGCAGCCAGCTTGGCACAGTGATAAATGTTCTAGAAGAAGAAGAAGAAGAAGCACTTTATTAATCCCCATGGGGAAATTCAATTGTTACAGAAGTTATTCTAATTTAAAGTTATTAAATTTAATATTGTTCAAATTATATTAATTAATAGTAATTGATAAAGTAATTAACTTGTATGTAGAAAAGTAATAAAGTAATTTATTTTTGGGGGTTTGTGTGTGTGTGTGTGCGTGCGTGCGTGCTATTGTTTATATTGTGGCATTATGGCCGTGGACACATTCCCAACATTCTATTTATTATATATATTAGACACATTCTAGGACAAAATACGAGTGAAAAACACCTTCTTTCATCACCACAACCTGAGAAAATTGTCCCTCTAACCACCACAAATATGAGATACAGATGAACTGCAGCTGCAAAACAAAGTCACTTAAGAATAGGACTAACAGGGTGGAAGTAGACGTCACCATAATGCAGGGTGAACTCCTTCAGGTCCTCTAGAGTCATGTAAGGGGTCTTCTTCACTGCCTCCAGGTATTCCTCACTGTTAGGAGGAGCAAGGTGTAGCTGAGTGACCACAGTTAGAAGAATTAACTGAACCAGGTGGAAGAAATTATTAAAAATCAGGACTGACCTGTGAACCAGCAGAATGTCTTCATCTGTGGCCTCGCGGACAGGTATGGAGACACAACGATCAGCCAGACCACTCCTGACCAGAGCTTCATGACTCACCGTGAGACGCTCGGGTGCTTCAATCTTACATGCTGGGCTGGAGAAAGATGAACATGGAGTTCAAGTTTGAATAATGTGTTATATTTTGCGTGAAAAGAAGTATATATATCATCCAAATAAAAAAGACTTAAAGTACATTTCCTTTTATAATCCATGCTGAAAAGCAGTTTCAGAGTTAATATGTGACCATCGCACAAAACCCTTTTTGTGAGCTCAGTCAGCAGTGAAACTGCAAATCCACATGAGGAGCACACATCACTGTCTTTGCCAAATTAAACAGAAAAGTTTCAAATGTCTGGAGCTCTTAAAGTAACATTAACTAGCAAAAACAAACACTGGCTGGGAACTGTTCAAAAACACTTCAAGGCTCCTTAACACAAAAACTCATACTGTCAGCCATATCAAAAGTCACTTTATGGTCTAATTAATTTTCTTATAAGTCATGTTTAACACCTTTGTAACACCTTTATAACACCTACTAAGCTGTTTTTGTGTTTTATTGTATTACTAACAGTATGGCACTAAAATCTAATGCTGATTTTGACCTCCTTTACTAGTGCAAGTTATTTCTACTGGCCAGAACAGCCAGACTGAGCCAGGAGAGACCGGTCTAACAACAACAAACTGTACTAAGCCCACTTCCTGCAGTGTTTTTAGACAACACTCATTCATCCATTACAAATTAGAAGGAACTGTTTACTAATCGTGCTAAATGGAAACATGTTCATGCCCTATAGCCTAATATGATCACGTCAGGTAGCTCGTAACGTTGGGCTTCATCTTGTTAGACCGACAGTAACTTCGCTCAACGTCAGTTTGTGAATATAACGGGAAGAAATGAGGGTCGGTAAAAACCCCGTTAACTAACGTTACTTACTCAACCCAGAGCAGTTTGTACTTGGTCATCTCCTCATCATAAATCAGCGCTGTGCCCGCTGCCATCCTTTCTCTGTGCTGTTATATGTGTATAACAGCACATACGAGCAGTGCCGTGCCGTGACGTTTAACGTGACACCGGGAGCCGAAACGTGTGTAGAGCAATAACCGCAGCTTCCGCTGCCAGAGAGGATTTATCTGAGCCACGTGATCAGTGCCACGCGAGGCCTCGTTTCTTTTTTCCTCCAGAACCACGTAACTGTGGACAGTTTGTGGATGTACAAATATATTATATTATATTTTATCCTGACAACAGGGAAAGTAATATACTTTCTTTGCTGTTGTTCCATACTTCTATTATCACAATTATATAATACCTACTTAAAACACACCAAGATTGTTTTTTCTATCTATCTACCAAAAATATAAAAACATGCAAGAATCTTCAATGAATTCAGCATAAGCACAACGAGCAGCAGCATATCAGCATATCAGTAATATTGGCACTGTATGGAAGCGACTTGATTATCACCAGACTGCACTTCATTACTTTTGCCAGCAGGTGTGACTAGTAAACATAGTGTTATAAGAGGCTTCGAGCCTCACTGCTTTAGAAAAGCTTCGTTTGGCCATCTCTAATATAAAGTGCGCAACAAGTCGGATGACTGGAAATCTCCAGCTCGTCTGACAAAACTTCTGCAGATATCATCTTCTTCTTCTTCCTCCTCTTCCTCTTCTTCTTTCTCTTTCTCCTCCTCCTCCTCCTCTTCCTCTTCTTCTTTCTCTTTCTCCTCCTCCTCCTCCTCTTCCTCTTCTTCTTTCTCTTTCTCCTCCTCCTCCTCCTCCTCTTCTTCTTCTTTTTTCCCTTCATCTTTGTGTTCGTCTTCTTCCTTGATGTTTATTGGTGATTGGCAAAACAACTTAGTTGCACTACTGCTACCTACTGGACTGGAGTGTGGACCAGGAAATTGAGCAGAAAAAACTCCCACTACTTTATTTTTAAATTTTATACTAAATAATGTCTCCATATATTCTGCCTGATGAAACCTGTCAATGAACTGGATGCAGAAACAAAGGTGTTGTACCTTCCTTAGTCCTATTGTTTTCTGCACAATGCAATAATACATGTTTCAGGTTTATTACAATGTTTGCATTTTCCACTAGGGTGCTAGACTGTTTTGTCTAATGTATGGTTGAGTAATGTATGAACTATTCTCTGATGAAATTCATCTTCCCTGCACCAACAGATCTTTGTTTACTATAAAAATGTCCTCCATGTTTTATTGGTATCTCAGTGCTCGTGCTATTCCTGTTTATGCATAGGTCTTATTGAAGATCTTAGCTTCAGTTTTGCTAAACAGAACGTAACATTTCTTAATCAATAGGCATGTTGAGTGTCTTACTCCAGTTACCCGAATGTAACTCTGCACTTCTCAGATTGGGCTGTGTGTTTCTTTCTCCTCTACCACTGCAGGGCCAACAGTATTTCCAGCAGCTCTGCAGTAAAAAAGCCACAGGTGGTCTGTTACTCTATATGTGTATCACTTGCAAGAATGTATCTACTACTACACCTCTATCTGGCTCTATTGCACATAGCTCATGGCGGAGTTTCAGTTTTTTTAACTGTCCATATACCTCCTTTTTTGCAGTATAGAACATTAAAAACATTTTTTTAAAAAGCAAGCATTGGTTTATAGTGATCTTATTTTAATAAAAAAATGCAATACAAATCAATAAACAAATCAGGGTACACTACAAGCAAGAGTAATAAACAGATCATATGACCATCTCCAGGCTCCACCATCTCTGGGGAGTGGTGGCATCTTTCCTGTGGGAAATGTGTGGACTGGGAGAAGAACATTATGTCTTTGACATCATGGATGCCTCTATTTGGTAAAGATGTTTATTTTGAAAATATTTGACATTTGACACAGTTTTTTCAGTCTTATTTTGGAGTCAGTCAACTGTAGAAGATGGTAATTAACCGTCATCAAACAAAATGACTTGATGTCGATTAGATTTATGTGGGTTAAAGTTATTATTTTAAAATGTTATTTTGATGTTGAGCTATTGTTCCTGTGGCAGCTCATGATTCAGTCACCATGCCTCCCACTTCCCCCACCATCTCCTCCTCTGTTCTATCTGCTGTGTCCTCCTGAGTTCCTGTGGGAAAAGCTAGGCCCCTGTCGTCTTTCTCTTCCTCTGCTTCATCCTTCTTTTCATCCTCTCCTCTTCTTCTCATCCTGCACAACAAGAGAAGAGCCCCTCTGCATCGCTTCCTAAATGATGGATCACAGGCAGCGTACAGGAGAGGATTAAGGCAGGAGTTGATGTAAGCTAAACAGGTGACATAAGGGTGAGCAGTGAGTAAAATCTGATCTAAAGAGCAGGAGTATGGAACAAAACCAAACTCCAGCAGCATGGACACCGTCTTATTTACATGTAGAGGCAGCCAGCACAAGAAGAATGCCATCACTAAAGTGACAATGACCCTGAGGAGTCTGCGTTGGCGCTTGCGGTCAGGATGAGGGCCCTGTCCAAAGTGTCTGCTGAGGAGCTGGGCCAATGAGCAGTAGCAGACCAGTAAGATGACAAGTGGAAGCAGGAAACCAATTATAGTTGATTTAAGACTTAAGGCAGCTGCCCACCACATCTCAGCCCTCTCTCTTTCTGTCTCCTCCAGCTCTGTCCCTATCAGCATGGAGTAGTCCATCTGGCAGGAGAGGAAGACTGATCCAGAGTCAAGTCCAGGGTCTAGCTGCCAATCATCACTGGCTTCAGAATCTGGTTCCACCTCCTGAACAGAGCGCAGCAGCAAACCCGGAAGTGCTAGGACCCCCGCCAGCACCCACATTCCCCCAAGTATCCAGAAAGCCTTGCTGGGGCAGCTCTGTGGGGCATTGTGGCTAGAGTGGCGGCGTCCAGTCAAAACCCAGTACCTCTCCACACTGAGCATGCTCAGACTGAACACGCTGGCATACATGTTAAGAGCAGTGAGAAAGCTGCTGATTTGGCAGAGGGGTTGCCCAAAAGGCCAGTGGTAGCCCATGGCTGTGTAGACCGCCCACAAAGGGAGAGTCACAAGGAAGCAAAGATCAGCCAATGCTAAGCTGGCTATTAGGGAGTCTGTCAGTGAGCGAGAGGGACGGGGGATGGAGGGAGGATAGGACATTGAGGATTGAGAGGAGGGTCTGCAGCTTTGTCTCGAGGAATATCCACTGGTTTTTTTGTGTTTCTGAGGAAAAGACTCACAGTTAATGTTTTGCTGATTGGTTCTAAAAATGCTGGTGCAACAAAACTTTCCAAATCCAGTTTGTTTCACGCTCCCAGTTCTCATTCTTCTCCCCTCAGCTCGGTCCAGGTAGACCCAGAGCACCAGCCCGTTGCCAAGACAACCGACCAGAAAGGCCAGCAGGTAGACAGACGGGATGATGGCAAAGGAAGGAGACCAGTCAGTGTAGTCACAGTGGAAGAGGGGAGGGGGAGAAGGAGGGGGAGAGGCAAGGAAGTCTGTGTCTGACGTCTGTCCATCCATGTCTTTCATTTCTAAATAAAATGATTTGCCATGAATGATTTTTCCTGCACTCGTACAATTGTTTCTGCCAAGATTTTGGATACCGTTCCAGTCACGGATTTGATGCCCCCTCTTCTCTTTCACTTCTCTTTCAGTCTTGTCTCAGAACTTCTGAAAACAAAGTGAAATGCTGTGAGATTTATACATTTTAATAGAAAAAAAATACTGTACATCCACAACTTTTAAAACCAAGTGAAAGTTATGCTACACACAGGTCAGGAATGTAGCCTTGGAATTCTGGACAAGAAACACCAAACTGTCATAATATCATTTTGATTTTAATGTCAAATTCAGTTTCTATCACTATTTGGATTTCAACTTCACTCACAATGTCAGTGTTTCAGGTGCAATATTTCAACAACAGGGATACAGACATTTCTTTCAGAAAAGTTTAGTTTTCCTGGTTTGACTTAAAGACTTGATGGAACTGTATTTTTGTAGTGGCAGGGAAAATGCTAACATCTTCAAAGTCAAAGTATTCAGTGCAGAAAGTTTCAACATTGCAAAAGTTGTAACCACAAAATTTTTTAGATTTTCGCATGAAAAAATGCATATTTTCCAGTTATTTCAGCCAATCAATCACTTCTGTTCTTATTGTATACACTAGGTAGCTTGATGTAAAAAGTATCATATAAGCTTTTCTGTAAAGTAATTAGTAACTCTTACTTATATTTAAGTACAGTGCTTTCCACTGCTGGTGTTTTGCATATAAGTATGAATAAGAGGAATTGTGATGACACTTACCTCAGGCTACTTCATCTATTTGGATGAAATCTTTTATGAGATGCCAGTAATGTGTGACAGTCATTGTGGAGTAAACATCAGCCTCTGTCTTCTCTCAGGAACTTCTCCTCCCGTCTCTCCTTCAGTCTCTACATTTGGACTGTGTCAGCTGAAGAAGGTGGGTCCTCTCCTTATATTGCAGTGCACTCTACACATACATGCATATGCACAAAACCAGAAACCTTCTTTCTCTTGTTTTCAAACCAGACCACCCCAGCACAAAGTTACGAGACCTGCAAACACTCCCCTTTACCGAAGACACACACACCACCCAAAGACACAATAACTGCCCCCAAAACACACACAAACCCGAGACACACAAACAAATGCCCCTGATTCTCTGGGCTGCTCATATTCTTTCTGAACAGACACCAACAGATCCAAATGCACACAGATGTGTTCTTCATGTCTGACATGTTTAAACACACAGTGTATACACTCTTCAAATGTAACAACCACAAAGAAGACAAATAGCCAACAGCACACACATTTGTAGTCAGAATGTATATGAGGCAAATTTCCTGAATGCATTTAAAGGACCTGTAAATCTTTGTATACCTGTTAACCCCAGCCTTAAGGAAGCACACTAAAAACTCTTGTTGTATACTATTGTGTTGTCTATGCTATTTCCTGCAATTTTCTTATACTTGCACTCCTATATACAGTATGTCATGGTGATTATTGTACTACATTTACCTGAAAGCTGTAGCCATGAGTTATTTGTTAAGTACATTTCGAAGTACATTTCACTGGTAACATGTATCCCTATTACTAAAGTAAGTTTTGGAATGCAGGATTTGTAACAGTCTGTTTAAATTACAGTAGTACTAATGTTACCATTACTTAGTAGCAATATATTGTAATAAAATGTCTAAATACATCTAACACCATTGACAGAATAATACGTCCAGTTGTGTTAGGGTAAAATCTTTTTCTTTACTTAGTAACATTTTCACACATTTAAACCATATGTGATACTGCAAAATGCAAAGGGGCTAAAGGTACCATTTAAGTTACTGGAGCAACGTAATTGTTTTGATATTTATACAAAGCAATTGATTTTTAAAAAAGAAAAAAAAAAAAAACAGACTATGATGTGTTGACCTTGTCCAGATGGTCATCCAAATTAAAATCGATTTAGTTAAAAAAAAATCTACACATTCCAATTATTCAAGGCAGTTTCAAACCAAACACTGAACATGTATATCATTATACAAAATATTATGTTGCTACATTAGATAAGAGAAAGTATTAGTAAATGAGAATAATTTAAGAATAATAGCTTAAGAATAAAACATCTCCATGCAATGTACGTCTCCCTGACTTCACTTTATAGCTTTTGTTCTCCTGAGTTCTTCCTTATTGTCTTTCAGCAGCAGGAATTGTTGTATCTAAGACTAAATATTGGAAGGATGAATAGATAGATGTGTAAATCAGTTTAGGTTACAGTGAAATAGATACTCCAATAGTAAACAGGAAGTGCTTGTTTCCACAGGGGCAGAGGTCACACCACCATTAGCCTGTAGCTATGGAAACACATTTCCAAACATTCCAGTATTTTTCTCACTAAAATGCACTCTGTTGAATACACACACACACACACACACACACACACACACACACGTACGTTTACTTAACCAGGAAAGGGAGGAGAGTAAACATAAGAGTCATTAAAGGAGAAACATGTAGACTGAGCATCACAGCGAGAAACAACGGGGGGGTGGGGGTTTGATCCCCTGCAGTGTTTGACCAACACAGCTGCACGTCATGACTGGACAGAAAATGAACGTGTAAAGCATTTTATAAGGCTATCAACTAATGTTCTCAGCTTGTTTCTACATGATATATAAATACATTTGTTTTGCTGTAAATAATACATGTTCAGTGTATTCAGTGACAAACAGACTCCACAGGGTTAAAGTGATCATATCAGTGGTGGTCTTCAAAACTGCGTGTCATATCATCTCCCCCATATATATATATATAAGAACTCATTAGCTGAAGCTTTCCTAATGTGGGATCCAGGGTTTCCAAACACACATCTACTATATCATCAGCCTGTTCTGAGATCAACTCAATGAAATATCCTGAAACAAGCCAAAATATTTGCTGTGAAAAATATTTTACTCCAAACAGCTGTGTGGGTGTGCAGTACTATTAAATTAATATCTCTGTTTTGCTGTGCTGTATGCCTGACTCTAGTGTTAAGAGTTTATGGGAATAGTCTGCTACCTGTGAAAGGGAGAAAAAAGAAGAATTTGCATTATATGCCTGATAAGGAGCCACAGCAGAGGCAAATTTAACTCCTCCAAAGGTACTGCATTGCACTGTGGAGACATACTACGTTTCAACATGTTTCTCCTCAGGGCAACTGAAGTGGTCACCTGTCTACTTATCGTGTTCACAAAAGCTGAGGTGCAGGAAAATTTCTCACCCGAGTGTAAACAGTTCCTGTACATGGGCACAGAACCTCGAGGACTTGAGGAAAAGCCTTTTAAAAAGATTTGCCAGTATTATCAAGGAAAACCACGGTTTGTGACACTGTACGACACCTTCAGTCACATCCCTGTTTATTCTGCATACACCTTCAAGCGCTCGGATGGCTCAAAGAAGGCTGATGTTCCTTGGATGTATGAACCACAGGTAGGGATGGGTATTTAAGGGGACTTTAC
The DNA here is from genome assembly GCF_900324485.2 of Mastacembelus armatus. Lineage (NCBI taxonomy): Eukaryota > Metazoa > Chordata > Actinopteri > Synbranchiformes > Mastacembelidae > Mastacembelus > Mastacembelus armatus. Next base: position 6,056,564 of record NC_046638.1, on the reverse strand, counting down.
TGCATGAACATTATTTTTCATAATGATAATGTTTATCCCGACAGCTGTCCACAGTGTCTGGCTACCGAGAGATGCAGCAGTTCCCTTCTGAAAATGCTCTTACTAATTTTGAAGATGTTCAGGCTGTCCTTGATGACTACTCAAACACTGTGATCTTTGAACGCGGTCAGCTAAATCCTGATGAGCACCAGGACTACCCTGAGGACAAAGCAGCCACTTATACCCTGACAAATGTGGTTCCCCAGGTCCGAGAGTTCAACATTGGTCCCTGGAAAAACCATGAGCACACTATCCGCAGGCGACTAAACAACTACTGCCGTGGCACAGCCTACATGGTCACCGGGGCCACCACCTCGGGGCAAACAATTCGACGCTATAACATCAATCGACTGGGCATCCCCTCCTACCTCTGGTCAGCCTACTGTTGTGTTGATTTTGACCACAATGCACCATATTCAGAGCGCTCAAAGTTTCCTGCATTTGCAGCGTATGGGCTCAATGACAGGGAGAATAACAATGTTAAAGAGATGACAGTGCAGCAGCTGGAGGAATTTCTAAAGAGGGGATCTTATGCCAGCAGCCTTTTCCAGGTGTTCTATGGCAACTGTGGGCATCCTAATAGTGCTAACAGTGCCTCACATCTGCCTGGAAAAGAAAATGTGCCATGATTTTCAGTATAGCTTAATATTTACAGCAATGTCAATACCACACAATACTTTGCTGTGGATCAAGAAGGAATCATTAAATTTGGTATACATTTTAATTTTCACATACATAACTGATGTTTTAAAGCTCCAAAAGACTAAAAAGTAAAGAATGAAATGTTTAACTTCTGCTGTTAATCAAGTTCATTTGAAAACATGTTTCCAGTAGTATTATTTTAATCATGTTTGCAAAAGTGCAATAACAAGCTTTTGTTGTGCATAAACTCAACATGGTAAACCCATAGACTACATTGTTATACTCTTCATTGACCTTCATTTTATCTCTCTCAACTTATCCTCTTTATGGCTGGGAAATGCACCTGTCTCTGTAGGCCTTTTGTCCAACACAGACAGATCAGACCAACAGTTCTACATTTTCACATATGCACTCAACTGTAGAGCTGCTGTGCATTTCTTTCTAAACCTGATACACACTTATCCACAATGACATGGCCAATATAGACATTCCGATTGTTGGAGTTTTTGATCTGATAACAGACAAGGATATTCATGCATAGAATGGAACAGTGCTCTATACAAAAACATGAATATGGATCACCCAGCTGATCAGAAGAGAAAACAGTAACAAACTTGGGTTCAGAGTTTTGTGATCTTTTTGCAGTAGACCTTTTGTTTACACTTGGGTGACAAGCTGTGCCATGAAATATGAACTAAATTAAATTTGAGATTTAAACATAAAACTGAAAATCTTTCTCCCAATAATACTTCTTGTGATAGTGTTCATTATAACCTGCAGGCAGGCAGTATGTCATACAGTAGCTGCTACTAATAACATTAAAACATAAAAACAGAGGAATGATCCAAACCTAGAAGGGCAGACATAGCCCCAGGGTGAATGATATGATTAGTAACCACACATAGGTTAAGAGGGTGGCTGTATCCTGCCAGCTGGCATATGCCACAGTGCCAGATGGTCAGCTGCACAGTGCCTGTTTGGATCAGTAGCAGGCTGAGCCCAAAATACATTCAGATCCTTCACTAGAAGGACACCTTGTTCAGATGGCCATTAGAGGGAGACAGTGTTTGCCATATTAGTAGTGAAAAACCTTTCTGTATGGGAGGTACACTCCTGTCTTTCTATATAGAAACACAATAATAGCATTATTGCTACATAAAACAATGTCCAAAATGGGCATAACAGGAGGAAACCACATTAACAATGATTGTGGCTTTATAATTGACAGCCAAAGAAAGACTATACAGTGTAAACTCAGACTTTAAACATTTTTATTTTCTCTCCAAGATTCGACACTCATACTGGGAGTGCTGAATGCTAAGCACCATGTACACCATGGATTACTGTGAGAGCAGAAATGATGAAAATATGCTGAATCATTACAGCACAGAAAAGTTTAAGAGCAAGTAAAAACATCTTTAAAAAAGAGGAATAACTGAATAATAACTGTAGCTCTTTGTACTTCAAAGAAATAAGAATTGGGTTCACACAGAAACCAAGCGCTCTGACACAAACACATGCTAATGCACACTCACAACAGTAGGCAGCCACAGTAGACAGCCTGTAGCAGCAGTCCAGTTTATGCCAGTTTGATTAGGTCTTAGTTGAACCAGGTGGTGTTCAGCTGCGTCTGCTTCTTGATGCTTGTGTCCAACTTGAGCACCTCTCGGATTGCCATAGTAGCATACGTTGAAGGAGGCAGAGAAAACTCCATCCGCAGAGCACGATGCTTCCCTTCTGTTGGTTAAAAAAAAACATGTTAGACTATGTACAGAAGTAAATTATCAAACAACAACTATGGCAATTATCTTATGAACTGTTAAATTAAAGAGCAGAAAAAAAAACTATAATCAATAGAAAATCTGGTTTTAGCTTCTCAAATTTCTGGTTTTATTAATCTACTATGACTATAAAATTAATGTCTTTGGGGTTTGGATTGTTACCAGGGTAATGCTATTAACACTTATATTTAAACAAGACTAAACAAAAAACAAAATTTGGGTGACCTTTTTTGAATCACTTTTTTTGCATTTCCTCAACTACCTGTAATGAGCACATAAAATGCACCAAGATTATTTTTAACTCCAGTGTATTAGCAGGTCAAAAATGAACCTACCATTGTTGAAGACAGGGGCAGGTTTGTTCTCCAGTTTCTCAAAATCAGTATGCACCAGAGAGATCCTGGGGTCATCATACTGAATCACCTTCCTGCACATGATAAACAAAAACACCACAACACTCCAGGTCACAGACCACCAGCTGTGAAATGCTCAATTACAGCACTGAAATAACAGTACCACACAAACAAAATCAAATGAATCTGTTCCTGAGGTGTTTCTGACACACAAATATATCAACAAATATAACAATAATGAGTTAAATATTGATTGGTGCTAAGACTATAAATGTCCTAGTAAAATTGCAGGTAAAAAAGGGAAATATACTGTTCTAGGATTTCATGCATCATCATTAAAAATTGTGTTAAAAGGTCTGCTCACCAGCTGACATCACTGGGCCTGATGATGATGCGTCTGTAGGCTCCAGCCAGAGAGTAATCCTTCACTTTGTGTCTCATGTTGTCGATGTCCAGCCCATCTGCAGAGAGCAGCTCTCTGTAACCTTTACCCACTGACAGAAAACACACATGAATTACTAATAATGCAACAGTGACATTCTCTGATAAAGCCATTTCTCTTGTTCATTCAGACATTTCAATTAGACTCTGTTAGTGTATTAATTTTACTTCGATTTTAATAGATATCTGTTCACACTGTCATTTAAAAAGCCCCTTGTCTACCTAAGAGAAACAGATGTGACTGTTTTCACATACATTAGTGTTAAAAACCACACTTTTTTTTTTTCACAGTCATCCTTTTGTGTAACATGAGCCACCACTTACCATGGTGAGTAGGGTAGATGACATCAAACCCAGGCAGCGGCATTACAATGTCATGAATGGAGTGACTCTCAGCATCCTCTGCAGACAGTACGTGTGCTGTGGCTTCATAAATACATAAAAACAATGTCAGTAGGCAGAAACAATGTATATGAAAAGAAGGCAAAATAAGTATGTTTCTTAAAATGTTGTAAAAGAAAAGGAGAACTACTAACTTCCTTTGAGCACCAGGTCCCCCTCCACAGCCTTCAGGCCAAAGGCTTCGATTCTGCGGCTCACCATGGTGTTCCACACCATGCTCTGGTAACTGTGGATGTACATCAGACGGTTGTTACGAGGAATCTGGAAAAAGAAGCCGTGAGTGATTAGAAACTTGTTTCGCTGGATGCAAATAAACCATACAATAATCCTCTGAGGGTTTAGTAAATAGACAGGCCTTTTGCAAGTTATATTCTGCTTTTAATCAAAGAGTGTTTGGGAGTAATAGGCTGATGCCTAAGTGGAACAACTTGTAGAGGTCTTCTGTGGCTCCATCTGAGCTGTGTAGTCTAATAAACTCCCTCAAGTGATATCACTCATCAAGTGGAACTGGAACCAGCTCATGCCTGAATCTGCTCAGTACAATAATCATACTTTTGGTCACTGAGCAGAAAGACTGGCTTGCAGAGGAAAAGAACATTGTTTCTTATGTTCTTGTCTTTCTTACTCGTTTTTCTTAGTAAGATTATTAATTAAAAACCAACCAGTCCAAAGGCAGTGACAATGTTCTTCTTGCCGTACATGGACAGGCCTCGCAGCAGCTGCCCCTCAACACAGCGCTTGTTGGGCAGCTTTTTCAGTGCTGCCTCTGGGTCCTGAGTCTTTGCCCACTCCTCTCTGCAGCGGACCAGAAATTCTTTCTCTGCTGTAGAAAGCAATAAAGATGGAGATAAAATATGAAATACTGTTAAATCACTTCACGGGTGGAAGAAACAAGTTTCAACACAGTAATTTACCTCCAGGGCGTGGTTTCAGAATCAAATCCACCACTTCATTCCAGTCATTTTTCAAGATGGCTCTGCACAAAACAAAAAGAAGACATTTGCATTTTACAATTCCTGTCATAATTTATACTATCCTGTCACAAATTGTTCCAGTTTCTCCATATTGTACCTTTACCTGCCAACCTGGTGTGTAGGCACAGCTGTGGTGCCAAAACGCTGCATGCCATAGTAGTTGATGAAGCCTGTCTGCCTGAGGGACGTCATGGCCTGATGGACTTGCTCATCCGTTCCTGAGATGTTTCTGATACATAAATATATCAACAAATAAAACAATAAGAAGTCCTGTAACAGTAAAGTTCACTTTAGACACAGCGTGCCTGCAGCACTTTCAGAAGACAGTGTTTCCCAAGAACACCTATACACTGTTCTGATACTGCCTTGAGTTTACAGCTAATCAACATTTAGTTAAAAAAAAGAAAAAGAATAAAATTAAATGTCATATGAAACATCTGTTCACATCTGCTGACCTGATGACCACAGTGAAGTGATTTCCCTGCAGCTCCCCAAGCTTTAGAGGATGTTTTTTGTAGCAAAAGTTTCCCAGCTTGAGGTTCATGAGGCACTTGTTGAGGTGAGCCAACCGCTCTGCTGTGATCCTGAGTGGGCAGAGGAAACAGTTTAATTACTGAATCAGTGCTCAAACTCCAAAGACAACAGAAACATGTTCAGCACCACTTATCTACAATATTCCATCGAAAATTTGAAAACCAACTCAGTGAATTTTTTACTTATGCACAGCAATCTCCTGCACAGTGATGGCCCTCTTGTCCTTGGTTCCCATGTAGGAAAACATGTTGGGTCTGAGCCTACAATCAGGTGTATCATTATACATGTGACTGTACACTATATGTTTTATTATTAAATGATAACAGCTTTTTACAAAGCTAATGAAAAATTCTGACCTGAGGAACTTGGAAAGCACATTGATGGCGTCCATGGTGTCCTTGTTCTCCTTGTACAGGACAAAGTGGCAGAAACTGCCACGGTTTTTGGGCCAAAAGTGTTTCCTTGGAGCTTTTATGGACACAGAAAAAGGGTTGGACTGAAACATGGAATAAGAAATGTTAAACTAAATAATTCATATACAAAATATACAAACCACTTCAAAGATTCCAGTTACAGATTTCCAAATTTTGTACGCCTACATGGCTACCTGTAAAGAAAACCTTGTACGAAAAGGTTTGGATTTAACTTTTTAAAATCAAGCTAATTTTGACTCACACATTCAATCTTTGCATTGCAAGAAAGAATGGAAATAGATTTAAAATGTAATTGCACTACTAAAAAGCAGTAGTTTCGTAGCAGCAGTAGTACGATCACCTTGAAGTGAACTTTTACCACTTCCTTTGTGCTGTGTTGAGAACAGGTACTTACCTGCAGTTGTTTTGACCTCTATCCACCAGAGAAAAGCAAAAGGAGGATAGAATAAAGTTACTAAGAAAGAGATTCTTAAGGATGGTGGTGTCAGGGGTGAGATCTCATGCATGGGCCTGAGTGTGGAGTGTGGTTTATGCAACATGAGTGTTTTTATATCAAGGCCATGATGCTGGGTCTCTGCTTTTCTTATTGTCTTTTATAATGTTTAGTCCACATGATTATAATCTTGCTCAGAATAAAAAAGGTCACTTTTTAATCACAAAATGTTATATACTCGAGTATAGCTCTAAGTAGAATCATGCAAGTGTATTGATCATGCATATGCACACATGCATGCATCTTATTTTTCTGCTCAGTTGTACCCACATGCATTGCAGCACAAAAAGCAGAATCTATAGCCCTAACAAGTACATGCAATAATGTCTTCTATTGATAATTACATGTTTTTATTGGTTAAAAATATTGCTCAGACAGTTAACACACCTGCTAAAGCTTTCTTCCCAGCAGCGTGATACGCCACAATGAACTTGCAGCCGTCTTTCTCTTCTGTCTTGGTCTCCAGACCAGGAAACTGAGTTTTGATGGCTTTGTGGACCAGTGTCCGTTTCTCTTTTGTATCATCTATCACCTACAAATGTTAAAGTAAGGAGTAAGGATATTACTCTCATCATTGTTTAAGTGATGACAAAGTGGTGCAGTAACTTTAAACTCACTTCAATGGCGACATTGCCCTCTTTATTCTTGAAAAGCTGTAGCTCCCCAAGCTGCTTTTTCTGCTCTTCTGTCAGTACATCAGACTCATCTGGCTGCTGCTGAGCCTCTGGTGGTTCCTAACATAAAATCAAAACAAAACTCTAAGAAAGTGTTTTCTGACCTGACCCAGGGTCAGAAAATAGTCACCTTTAAAATCAGTTTTGCACACTATATTATATTTAAATAAATTAAAAAAAAAAAAAAAAAAAAATCAACAAATGTATATTACATCTGAAACCTGCTAATAAGTTTTTAAAATGTTTAATCTCTCACTCATTTCAACAAGACAGGACACCATATTCTAAATGCAGTTAATTTATAGAACTAGCCATGTTAGTGTTACCTAAAAGTAAAAATAAACACTTGTGATTGTGTCTTACCTCAGCCTCTGTAGGGATAGAGAGGTCATCTAAATGCACTATTTTTCCTTGCTTGTTTATTTCATGCACCACAAAATCAGAATATCTGAGAAGAAACCAAAAGAAATAATCTGATAGCTGATTCAAACAGCACTATTTTGAGGTAAGTTATGAAAATTCTTTAGTGACTCAAAGACTAACCTTTCCTTGAGGATTCCTGAGAAGCCCTCATGGTCACTGACATACTTCAGGATGCCCACATCCAACTCAGTGAGGCCATGCTTCATCATATCAGCAAAGGTCTCACCATCCTCCTCTTCATCACTTGCTTCCCCTTCTTGCTCCTCTTCATCTTGCTGAGGTGGACGTCCATTCCCGTGATCACACTCAACTCTTGGTTTCTTTGATGGTGTGTCTTCCTCTTCATCCTCCGGGCAGCCTCTCTTTTCTCCGACTTGTACAGAGACTGGCACAGGCTCTGGTTCAGCCATCAGAGTCAACCTGGCGCAGGATCACAAAAATCATGTCATAAGAGATGTACCACCAATTTTTCACATTAAATGTATTTGTCCTGGGAAATAAATCTACTCTGAATTCAAAAATTGTATAAAATCTTCTCAGAAACTAACCTTGGTAATGGCATCAATGTTATTAATTTATAATACATATTTTTGCCTTTCAGTCAGTCAATACCCTTACTGTAAATCATCTGATTTTGAGAAAACATGCACTAAAAACTAGGGACATGACCTTTAAAAAACAGAAACCGCATTAAGTTACTTGTGTAACTACATTAAACACAACTACTTTACACGGCCTAACTCAGAAATGTGACTGTATTAATCTTTACATGGCAGTTTATTTTTGTCCATATTAGTACATACATAAGTAAATCAGTGGGGCATCTTCTTGTATGAGCCAGCTGTTCTGGACTTAATGGCCTAAAAACACTTAAGGTACTGCTGCTAATGTGTCTGACCTACTGTTTGTGGAGATATGGCAGCAAAAGGAAACACGTTCAGTCTCCCAGCTGCCAGACACCTGCAGAAACTTCGTAACGGACCCGAGAGTGATGCAAGCCCTAAAAGACACATTGATCAATATCAATATCAAGAGTTAGCAAAGCCGCTAGCGCATTCGCAATGTCATCATTTAGCTAGCCAACATCGCTGGCTAGCGTTAACGTGCGCTAGCCGCGAAGCTAAGCTAAACCGCCGTAGTAAACAAAGCGAAAAACATCATTGTTGTCACCAAAAACACGTTTTACACTTACCTAGCGTTTGATGACACTCAGAAGAGCAGCTTTTCCCACACGTGTGCGTGTGTCCGCCGGAAACAGATCTACGGTAGCTATGTTAAAACCCTCCCACTGCAAACGTCTGGTTAAAGAGCTCAGACACGCAGCAAGCTAGAGTCCTCTGTCCCGTAAAAGACAATCACAATTTTAAGAAAGTAAACTGTCCTCTCTTCTTCTTCTTTCCTGGCGTTTTATGGTCCTTGGCAGCGTAATGGTACATTACCACCACGTCAATAAATGTCTGTAAAGTTTGGTCTTCACGCATGCGCGCCCCTTCTTCAGTAGAAAGTTGTTGTAGCAACCACAGGCGGATTAATCTCCCCCAGGGACCGGGGCAAAAAAAAAAAAAAAAAAAAAGAAAATCTGTTGTTGGACCCCACTTCTATTATAAGTGACAGATACATTATTTCTTTAGGAACACAGAAAACAACCAACATATGAAATGATTAGTTTATTTATTAGTCTGCTGTCATTAATTTGTAAGATTTTTATTTTGGTTGATCATTTAAGCAGTTTTTAAGCAAGAAATCATAGTTGTGGTGTATCAAATGGTGGTGGTTGGGATTATTTGAGTACATAAACCTTAGTTTCCTATCAATTTTATATATCAATAGGCATTTGAACATTCAATCAATTATTTAAAAAAATCCACTTTCGTACTAATAAATAAAATAATTGTTAGTTGCAGCTTTGCAGTACTAGCTTGCCTGAGGTTTTCTGTGTGAAATGATTTCACACACAGTAAGAAAAGAAATTGATAGAGCACAACATTAATTAATTGACTGAGCTTAATTAAAAAAAATAAAGGTCCTAAAACCAGAATTTGACACATAATTTCAGACGGAGGTCATGGTTTTATTGATATAGGCTATTGTTCTTCGGTGGTGAAAATTTCTAATTGTGGCTGTAAACTGTAATGTATTGGCTTATTATATCACGTGGGTAATAAAGAGTAATAATTTTCGACTAATCAGGGGCGCCGTGGCTTAGTTGGTTAAAGCGCCTGTCTAGTAAACAGGAGATCCTGGGTTCGAATCCCAGCGGTGCCTTTTCACTCTAAAGGACTCACCTACTGGGGTATTATTCGGTGGCCTGAGGACATATACAAATATACATTATCTGCACGCCTACGTGGTAAAGAAAACTGGCACACTAGCTTTACTAGTGTGCATTGTATTTTGAGTCTCTGGGGCTACTCAGTGGGTGTTCCTATTTTTAAAAATGTATATGTATATGTATGTGTGTGTGTGTGTGTGTGTGTGTGTGTGTGTGTGTGTGTGTGTGTGTGTGTGTGTGTATATATATATATATATTTGAAGTAAGACTTATTTTCACTTTTCTGTTTGGGGGACTATAAACATCCTTGTACAAAGAGCAGTGAGGACTGGAATAATAATTTCCCATATTTATGACCTTAGATGCTGTTTCTTTAGTACCCAAGAGTAACGGAGCTCTTGAGCACTTTAACATATTACACATGAAAACAGATATAACTATTAAAATATAGCTGACATCAAAATATAAGTCAACCATCCAGCGAATCTTAATGAAATAGCCTAAAGCAGAAACTGGGCTGCAGACAGCAATACAAAAAGCACACCACTACCACTACAGATAGCGTAGAAGCAACATCCTTGGCTGACACAGTAGATATATTTACAAATTTGTGTATGTTTAGTTTACAACACCACTGATGGGTCAACAATAACAGTTTAGAGTCCCTAAAACAGAAATGTGTTTTGTGCAAAGTGGCGCAGGTCCACGCACGATTGCACGCGACTCCCGGTTCGAACAACAGAGGGAGCGCGTGTCATCCAAAGGCAGAGATGTTAGCGTGTGTATGTGTGTGTGTATGTGCGCGTGTGAGTGAGTGAGTAAGTCAGAGAGAGAGAGGGAGAGACAGGGGAGATTCCGGCTGCTGTCGCCGAGCTGCCCGCTCCTGCTGAGGGGAAGAGGAGGAACCATGAGCTCCAGGAAAGGTACGTATCCCTCAGCCTCCACCTCGGCTATGCAACCCCACTTCTGGTTGTAATTTAAATGAAATGTGGCGGAAGTTACGTCCGTAGAAAGCCTACCAAGACGTGCTAAACGACGCTAAATGCCAGCCAAGCTTCAGAGAATTGATGATGTGTTTGTTCTCTCTCCCCGTTCCTGCTACACCCTTCCCCGGACTCGGACGTCGGTCATGCCCGTGGATAAACGCAACCTCGCCCCGGCAGTGATGGCCATCCAGGCCAGAAAAAGGAGGCCGAAGGGGAAGAAAGACAAAACGGGTCACCATCGGAGGTAAGGCGCTGCACGACGCGGTGAGAGTGATAGTGGATGTGTAGTGTTTGTTTGCCGGGGTCTGGTTTGTTGACAGCGCGTCCCGCTCCGTGTGACACCGGGCGCTGCTCCCGGTGCGTCGGTGGGCGCCTATAGATGCGCACACATTAGGCGTGTTTTTCGCCTCACAGACGGGCTACTGTGGAGTATGGGAAGTTGCGTTTACGTTGGGGCACTTAGACTGGGTTGAGGTCCACACAGCTCCGCACGATTATCCACAGACAATAGTTTCCAGCAGCATTTACAGCCTCTCAGCTCCATAGCTTTGTGAGTTTACCTATTTTGGACTGGGTGTTGCAAAAATATCAAAATAAGGTTTGGCAACTCATTCGCTTTCCCCCTTTGCGGTAGTGACAGAAACACGCGATGGATGAGGAATAAAAAAAAACACCTTGACAATTTCTCACATGCTGTTGGATTATGTAACTTTTCCTGAGTCTGTCACAGTAATGATTGTGTGTGTGTGTGTGTGTGTGTCTGTGCCTTAGTTGTACTAGTCTCAGGAAAGATGCAGGGCTAGTTCAGCGTGATCTCCTCAGCGTGAATGGGTTCAGGCTGGCGTGTGAGCAGCGCAGTGGCTCTGTAAAGTGCATGCGAATTGGAGTGCAGAGAGTGGGGGCTTACTTCATGGCATCATGCTATTGGAGCGACGTCACCAGCAGCCGAAGAAGGCATCAATTAGGTGATACCAATGCTGCGACCACTCCAGGGTGCTGCTAGGTGTCAGTTGCTGGAATGTACTGGAATTTCCAATCACCTGCACATTGTAATATACCAAGAAGGTGTAAACTCATAAATTCATGGCTTATAAAAAGAAACCATTCTCCCAGAAGCAACTATCTTGTGTTTTAAAAAAATGACTCCAGTGGGAGACCCGTGGTGTCCTGTTTTGCATGTGGCGTTTGCCTTCTGCCCACTGTGTTCTGGGCTATACAGTGGCTTCAGGAAGTATTCAGACCCATTTTACTATGTTGATGCAGCTTTAAGTCTTGGCTGTGTCTCTACAAGGTTTGCACACCTCACATCCTTTCAAGCTTCATCTGATTGAATGGAAAAGTCTGTGACCTGCCATTCTCAGGTCTCTCCACATATGACCTGTGGCGATTAGGTCTGGGCTTTGGCTGAGCCATTCAAAGAGTCTGACTTGTCCTGCATGGAGCCAGTCCCACATTTTCTTGGCTTTATTCATCTTTCATGGTTAAAGGTGAAATCTGGGATAGGTTTTCTTTAAGCACATCTCTGTATTTGGCTATGGTTATTTTACCCTCATTGCTGACCAGTCCCCCTGTCACTGCGTCTGATGTGCTTCACTGGGAAAACGCAGGTGATGAGCAGTGCGTGGTCTACTGACCAAGAAGTTTTATTTTTCTCTCATCAGACCAGATAATCTTTTCCCGCGTACTTTCTGAATCCTTTAAATTCAATTTGGCAAATTCCAAGTGGCCTGTCGTCATCCTTTGACTCAGCTCCCTACCATACAAGAGTTCTACAGTAAATCTCCTCTTCATGATGATTACAATGTTCAGTTTTTGTTGAAAGTATTTTAGAGAAGGGCTGATTCTTTTTATTTGTAAATGTGGACCCTGGTCTGTATATATTTATATATATCAAGATGCGACTTTTGAATATATTATGCAGAGGAATCATGGTTGGTTTCTCACAGTGATGGAGTCTCTGGTTCAGATGCTCATCTAGCCATCCATTCATTCACCCTTGTTTTGTGATGCTTATCCAAGTCATGTCACGTTGGTGGCATGAGGGCAAGCAGAGTCACACACAAACTCTCAAGCACACACATACAAGCCATCTCGCTCTCGTTGATGGCTGACTGCTTTTTCAGTCATTCTCACTTTCAATTGCAGAGCTCAGTTTAAAAGGCTGTGATCAACTTTGATCCAGAGTCATGCCTGGCCTGTGCTTAAGGGCTTCACACGGCTGAGACGGGCTTTGTGTTCAGAAACCACAACACACAGAGACATGGACTCACACACATTTCCACTACAAAGAAACCTTCAAATTCAGAACCTTATGTACTCAGGTGAATAGCACTGTATAGACTGTGGTCAGGTTAGGTCAGCTGATTTAAGCTGATACATGTTCCCATGTTTGAAGTAATTCATTCAGGCAAACAAACACTTGATTACATGCATACACATAAAAAAACCGTGCCTATCTGTGGAACAGTGTCTGAGTGTGTGACATTTGATACGACCTCACTCAGTCTGGCCAACATGCGTACGGGAAGATTTAACTAAACCTTGCAAGAACAGATCATGATGCCCATACAAGAAATACATAGGAGATTTTGTGTGATATTGATGATTGTGAATACATGCATATCCATTATTGCCTTCATGTTAGTATTATATAGCACATCCACATAGGTCATTTCTTCCCTTAGGCTGAAGTTTGGCAGAGTAATTTTGGGGCTTACATGAAACCACCAAAGCCAGTGCTAATCAGACAAGTGAAGATACACGATACCCTTCACCATCTGGTGCAGCAATACACATATATATTATACTATTAGGTTATACTCACCACATCTTATTGACCAGTACAGTCCATGTACCAAGGTTTACAGGTGTACCAAGGATGTGTAGTGACTTTTATTCAACAACACACAAGATGTATACATACTGTTTTTTTCTGTCTTCATTATTGTCTTATATACAATAGTATTTAGTACAGTAATTTGGAGAGGAGTGTGTTTGTTAGTTTGGCTTTAACTGTTCAATATGTTGAACACACACCATGTACCTAGCTGTGGTAAAGCAAACAGCATTCAAAGACACTACTCGTGATATGTAAGCATAGTTGTACTTTGGATTTGTGTCTTAAAATAACACAGTACTCTGTATGTGTGAGTCTGAAAGTGTAGATGTGCTGGATCTGTAGGTGGTGTAGTAGGGGATAGTTTGGACTTAGTTGTGGCACAAAAGAAAAGTTCACACCAAGTTCACTTTGATACATCATCTCTTTTCTTCATTCAACTTTTGCTTTTGTCCTAATCGCCTGCAGATAGTAACCTGATCTTATTTCTTTATTTCATCACAGATTTGTTGTTCTTTTGGTCTGTCTTGTTGATTTGCCTATTGTTCTGCTGTGTATGGGTGAGTCAGTCTGTGTGTGTGAGAAAGAGACACTGGATTGGATTTGAGGCATAGAAAAATTACTGCCATTGACTCTTCAGTAAACCTTTTCTTACTCACATGGTTTCAGTCTAAGGGCAATCAGAACAAACCTATTGAATTTACTATCAACAAGAATCCCAATAGTAAATCCTCACAGTTAAAGGCTGGAGTTGGTAATTGTGGGTATTTTTGCATGAAAATTATTTTTAATAAATTAGTTTTCAAAATAGCCAATGACGGTTTTTTATGTTAATAAAATAATAAATTAATCATTGTATAATTTAAGCTATTTCCTTTATGTATTATGCATAGCTAACCTACTTTGTGGTTTAGTTTATATCAACATCACATGCTGATCAATAAGTACAATAAGCTGCAATGAAGAAATGACAAAACAGGTTTGAGGTAATATAGAAACAGAGTTATTATTATCCCAATATTTTAAATTTGTTTGAAAGGTCTTACAATTTTTACAACATACAACAGTTTGAAGAACTTCACACACACACACACATACAAAAGTCTTTTATACAGCTAAAAGTAAAATGGGAGAAACTCTTGGACATACAATTGTACTCTTTTCTCTGAGAAAATTCATTTGGTGCTGGGTCATAGCTTTCACACCTTCACATTTATTTCTCTCACTTTTTCATTTCTCACTTTATTGAGTTTGGGCTATCAGCTAGAATAAATGGACCACTGTGCCCTTTGTTGTGCATGTTGCCATAGAAACACTGGTTATTCAACTCCACTAGACCAGTAGCAATAATAGCAAATCGAGTTATAGTCAGCGTTTACAGGCACAACAATGACGCAGTAGTTTGAAGGCATGGTGACAGTGACTTTTTGTGATAATATCCCAAGACTTAAGTTTTCTACCAGGGCCTTTTCAAAATGGCAGGTCATCGTACAGATAGATGTGATTGAAGGGTGTTACTACATGTGTACTGACCAGCAGCCCTCTTAATGAACTTTGAACTGGTGTAAGTCACCCCAGGATTCAAGCAGGTCAAATGTCTGATCTGTGTTGAATACACAATGTACCTGTTTTTCATATCAGAAGATTAAAGTTCCTTGTGAATTTCCGAGGCTGAGGATTTGGTGTGAATCGTCTCCTTGATTAAATGGCTCTGCATCAGCATACCAAAATATGCTGGGGTGAAAGGGATATAAAGCGATGCCAGCATAATAGCATTCATTAGTCATAACTTATCCAGACAGAGCCCCAGTGAGTCTAAATGCTAATTTTCTTCTCAGGATATATATCTGTCAGCTTGTAGTGCCTGTTATAGTGCTGTGGACCTTACTGCATGGAATGAGCTGACTCTAACCTGACTAATGTTCCCACACATCGCACTGTAAACTGCATTGATTTTCTTTGCAGCTTTTACCCAGCTAGTCTTTAACTGATGATGAGAGCAGGCAGCCAGCTGGAGCACTGTGCAGAGACAAGAGTTTATTCACTGCAATCAGTCAACAAGCTGAAGCTGGACTGTGTGAAGATTGAAATAGTAATTTTGACATATTTACTTTAATGAATTTATATGAATTCAAAGCTAGAGCAGGTAAAAACATCCCACAGAAGTATTACGTTTTGGTTTGTTAACATAGCCTACAGAATACATAGGATTTTCAAAAATAGCCTTCACTTGCTATACATGATTAACATTTACAGTGCTATATAACATCTAGAGACTCCATCTTAGCCCCTTCATAGATTCTCTATATTCCCTTGAATTTTTTGGGGCTTTTTTTAATATCCACATTGAAATCCATTTAAAGTTAAATTGTTTAGTTTTGTTTGCTGTACAAAATACATATTCTGAATGTGTGAACTGTTGTTCATAATTTTGGAAAGCTTTTGATGAGAAGACAGATATTATTTATGTCGTCTGATTAAATATGAGGTGGAGCCAGAGCTGGTTAATTTAGCGTGAAAACTGGAAGCGCTTTCCAAAACTTTGACATTTTGTTTAAGACACACTGTGATTTTGTTTGCCAGGTACAAATTAATATTTGATTTTTGGTCATATGTATGGTCAGCCTCTTGTTGTGATGAATGATTCTGTATTGATTACTGCATGGTAAGTAATTACTCCCCTAGTAAGATATTGAATTGATTCCCAGGAGAACGGAGGAGTCCAGCTATCTGTGGATTTGGTGTGTTGACTAGTATGAAATATATTGTATACTGTTGAAATGAGGAAGGCAGGAGGGGGGGGTTCATTTATTCTTGATCTCTAAAAGCTAGAGAGGTGGAGCAAAAGATAAAGAGAGCGACTAAGAGGAAGGGAGGAGGATGAGGACAGACAGGGTGAAAAGGAGAGTTTGCATGTATGAGCATGTGTCTGGCCAACTGGATGGAGAGAGTGAGCAAGGAAAGTGCAGGGAGGGAATTAGAGGATGCCACGGGGCAGCTGAAGGGAGGAAATGAGGGTTTGCAAAAACTGCTGTGTTGGACACATGGGGGAAAGCACATAGGCTGCTGAATGGTGAGCAGCTGAAAGCAGACTGGAGAGCTCAAAATGTCCACACACATATATGACCCATACAGGCTGTAAGGGATTAGTTTGGTTTTGTTATGATATTCATACAGACTTGGAGTCACATCCTTTGAAATGTGTCATTACAAGTCAGACCTGAATAACAACAATCTATACAATTTCCTTAAACAATAGCAAAACAAAGAGTCATGTTTGTGTTTTTTGAGCTCCTCGTTAAAGCGATGGAGGAGCCATTCACTCCCACCGTCTCTCATGTCTGGATTCTGTTGTGAAAGTAATTTTACGTCAGCCTGCAGTGCTAGATTTTACAGTGACAGCAGAGTGAATTACTCACTCAAGGTTTATGTGCATGTCAAATACTATGCTTCAGACTTCAATAGTTAACATCCAAATATAGACTGCTCTTTTTGATTTATGTTTTTTTTTTTGGTCATTTGGGGCAATATAGCAAGCCACATTGGCTTATTTTTAAATGTGACACAGCTAACTTGTTAATAATCATATTTAAACTCATGAACAAAGATTTTTGGTACTCATCTCCTGAGGGAAATATCTGGTTCTCCATCCATTCTTTATCTACCACATATTCCATGTAGGATCATGGGGTTGGTGGAGCAGACATTAGTGAGAGACAGGGTACACCCTGGACAGATTTCCAGTCCATCATAGGGCTGACACACACAGACAGACACTCACACTCACATTTAGAGTCACCAATTAGCCTCACCCCAAACTTCATTGGATTGAAAAAATCCACCCAGAAACAAGGAGAACATGCAAATCCCATGCAGAAGATCCCAGTTTTGAATAGGATTCACATCAGGAACTTTTCTGCTGTGAGGCAACAGTGCTAACCACTGTAACACGATGCCATGTCTGGCTGCTTAGATGGTAAATATGCAATATACAATGTGAACCAATTTTGAACCAAACATTTGTGGGCCATAAAACCAAAACAATTACCCTATAAATGTTAAGATGCCTTTTGGAGTCAAAGAGAACAGAGTTGGCTTCAGATTATACATAGTGATTTGATCCATTGTAAATAATAAAAGCACTCATTAGCGGAGCTTTCACCAGAAGGACAGACATTTATGTACAGTGTCATTGTATTATGATGTATATAAATTCTTAACATACACGTCTTGTTGAATAGAGATGTTTTCAATCTGTTTGTCAATTAATAAAAAATCTTATCTTATGATAAATATCCCAAATAGAAATGGAAGTGAGATTTATGAATATAGACTCATACTGAGATTGGCTATGCCCCTTCTCAAATCACTCATTGTTATATGTGGAATTGTAATATGATATTAGCTGCTTAGTCTGAGTGGGTGTCTGAGTGGGAATGATATTCTCCCTGGTGGCCACAGTGCCAGTATTAATCCTGGCTGACTGGCTAATTGAACACCCATTAGTTAGTGTGGTGTGCTGGTTACCTGAGCCACCAGGTTGTCTCTGGTCAGTAAGTTAAAGGTGAGTGGTTCTTAGTTTCACTTCTGACTTTGAACACTTATCAACCCTGCCAGTACCATAATCTGCTGCCATTACTTGAACTGCTCTGTAAATCTATTCTAGTGGCTACATTTTGGGGCTCACATGGTGGATTTTTCCACTGGATTTGGTTCTCCCTTTCAAACAGTATTATTGTCTGACCAGGAGAGATTGAGCTTATTTTCCTCCTGCTTTCCCAAAGCATTAGCCAGGAAAGCATAAGATGCCAGCAATTCTACTGAGTCAATAACACTGAATAAGGAGATCCCATCTTTGGAGTCCAGATGGGATTTGCTCAGTGAGGACAAGAAACAAGGATTTGTCCCTCTCATGTAAAACTTACAGTGTGGGCCAGTTCTGCATTTTCAGGCCATTAATAGGGCATGTAATTCTGTGAGGGCAGGAGCTTATCACAGTTGGCGTCTGCACAGTCCCTCTACACTGCCACCTTCTGGTCAATTGGGAAGGAGGAATTTTGATGGTTGTTTTTGTCAGGTTTTCATTTGTTTCAACATTTTCTGTCTTAAATTATAATTTTACTGTAAATATTCTCAGTTTTTAAATCTGGCTGCATTTATGCTTGCAAAATAAACAGAAGAACAATGTCAACAAGTTTCACTGAATATCTCAATGTAAAGTCAAGTACTATAAATCCCCTTATGATAAACATTTCTTCTTAAAGTAATCACACATGAGACAAACATGCAGACAGAAGAACATCTAACGACTGGTGGGACGTTTTTCAGCCTTGTGTTTGCAAATCTGCCCCCCCCGCATATTACCCCAGCAGCTCCAATAAATTAGAACTTTTATATAGCATGAGATTTGAAGCTTAGAGCAACAAGGTCTGCAGATCCCTCACTGCTGCTAGCTCATATGGTTCTAATTAAAATGTGACTGTTAAGTGTGATAACGTTTATTTTATCAGCTTCTCTCTGCTTTCACCTCTTTGTGTACCTCTGGAAAGCACAGTTTTTAAAAACAATCCAGTTCTTTCAATGACGTCTTGCTGTTGGGTTAATAGCTTTTGCATTAAGTGACCTCTCAGCATTGATTTAAAGTAACTGTCCCCTTTTAAAGGTGTTAAAAATAAAACCCAAAGCCCCATGGAAAATGTAGATAGATTCAACTTAAAAGAAACTGTAGAAAGCCTATAATGATGAGATACAAAGATACTGCTCATGATGTCAGTGTGTTTTAATTGATTGGTTTTATACATTTACGCATACCCCTTTTACCCCCACACTGATAAAATGATGGATGCAGACACAGGTACAAAAGGACAGAAGCAATACTCATTCCACTGGTATTGAATTACATGCATCAAATGTGATCACTGCTCCTCATGTTTGCAGTATGCTGTATTTGTTTGTCTCCGTATCTCTGTAGCACACAACCCAAATCTCTGGAGAGTGTGTGTACATATTCCCCGTGTATATGTGGGTCCTTCGGTCTGTGCATCAGCTCCTTTCTATCAAGGCTGCTGCTGCCATTGTAAACACTGAGTAATTGACTACACTGAACAATCTGGTCTCCTCATTAGGTCTGTCTCAAAAACCTGGTTGGAAATTGCTAGCTTTAGAAGCCTCTGAATTTATGACCTCTAGCAATGTGCTGCAGTCATGAGTAAAACGGTGGGTTAGGGTAAATAAACCAGACAGTGAATACAAAATTTATGGTAACATCCGCATTCCTCAGTTTGGCTCAGACCTCTTTGTGGCTTTTGTTTGCAAAATGCGATATGGTCTTACCTTAAATTATATTTATGATAGGATATGGTCTAAATGTCAGGATAAAAGGTTAAAAATAGCATTACCTGGAGTGCTGCTGTCTTGTTGGATTTATTCAGTTTTGCGAGCATTATTATGCAGTTAAACATGATGTGTTTTCTGCATTAGTGCTCCATTAGCTTCCATGTTAGGGATATTTTCCATTCAGATCAGTTTAACACTGTAAAGCTTAGTATTTTGTTAAATATGCTTTGTTACAGCTTTACGTTCATCTTGATTTTTGGACTCACTAGCAGCAAGACTGTACAGATGGCAATGTTGGTGAGTTTGCCAACCACCAAATTAAATATCTATAAAATTCAGTGCAGACATTCATGTTCCCCCCAGGATGATCTGATATAGCTTCAGTTACAGTTTCATTATGAAGTTGTTCTGTACTTTTGTGTGACATGACATTTTTATCAGCCTCAGGTATATTGGATTTTTAAATGCAAATTACCACATGTTCTACTAAGATGCTAAGACAGTTCCATACATGCTAATTGTCAGCATGATAGCACAGAGCTTCCAGGCTGCCATTGGAACATGGCTGACAACAGGAAGTCTCATAAGCCATTTTCACATATCTAATGTTAAATCAGTGCTATTCACATCTGTCTTAAAGATGTTCTGGCTTATTAAAAAGTGGGTTTTTGTTTCATAGTTAGTCTTTAATGTTACATTGGAACACTGTAGCATGTTTTTCCAGATATGAGGCATATTTTTCCAGCCTGCATTTCTTGTTTGGCTGCCTTTTTGGTGTGACTTCTGTTTTACCCATTTAGCTTGAACTTCAAGGCTGTAATCTCAGATTAGTCTCAGAGAGACAGTTAACCACCAGTTTTAGACTATTTCAGTCCCATTACAGCAATAGTACTGCTAAGCAAATTATCACATTCTTTGAGTTGACAGCCACAGGCCTGCCCCCTCTCTCCGCTGCAGCAGGGCTGTTATCACAGTATGTTGTAGCTGGAAACACAGGGCACTCATTGTTGTCGCCCCCTCAGCTTGTGGTCAGGACTGTTTTCTGTGCTCTCCATGCTGTCTGACAGTGGGCAAATAACACTTCAGTATTTTTATGTTTATCCTAGTTTGGCCTCCCAAAGTGTTGTTTTTAACTTATCTCGAGTGCCCTGTATCCCATTTTGAATGAAGTGAAGAATACATTGTGCGCAAGTTGTCTCTGAGTGTAATTCTTGTTGTGTCCAATAGAGGGTGGACATGTTCCAGTTTTTGGTTGTTGGTGAAAGGATTCTTTGTAGGTACTGCTCATCCCATTCATGTTTATGTCATGCTGGAAATGACTGAATGAATGCTTTAGCGTGTTTACATGTTGAAATCAATAGTTTTCATAGTCTCTGTGTGTTATACGGTTAATGCAAATCCTGCTACTACATTTCACTTGTTACATTCTTTTTGTTGCTTTTAAATGTTAACTATTTTTACAGGTAACTGGTTGAGAACCAAACGATTTAATGTGTGGTGGTTAAGTAAATCTCTCTGTAACCAGAAGGACAAAGGTTAAAGGATCAATTACAGCAAAACCCTGAAAGTGATAGTTGCTTGTCCCAATACTTCTTCAGAGGTTTTACTGAAATATGATCTTTGAATTGCCAAACTGAAGCTATGTTATTATTAATTTTTTAAATAGTTTAGGAGTCACAGAATGAAATACACAAAACTCAAATAAATAAAACTAGTTTGCTAGTTGGTAATTTTATATTTACTTGCTCTAGAGTAAAGACATAAACTCATGTGGAGCTAATGAACTGTCCTTGTTCACTGCAGTATCATGTAGTTATTTTTCATATGCATATTACTTCATAAAGTCAGGGCCACACTGAATGGTTTTACATATAGCAACAGCTAATGAGATACAGGTTGTTGTAAAGAGCCCCTAAATTCAAATGAACTTGGAGGACATTTGAGACAGGAAGAAGTCACAACACAAAAGACTGTTTCAGGTTTTAGAAAGACACATTTATTGGTGTTGGATCCAAGATCTCATCATACCACTTTAGTGTCTCAAGTTGGACCACAATGTCTATAAAAGTGTTTTTCGACATGATTAAATGTTGACAAGTTTGTGAAAATAGTGTTAAATCAGATGAATTACTTTTAAAGGTGTGCATCAGTAAATTGATCATACAAACACATTTATCACAGTTGATTGTTGGTCCTGTCCCATCCTCATTTGAGAGGTGAATGGACAGTAATAAATGTGAAGTCAGCCATCTTGTGGGTAGGTGCTAAGTTACCCCACCTCCTGTGTGACAGAAATCATTTAAACATGTCTGCCTGGCAGCTGAGGTCAGAGTGCAGACGGAGGTTAGTCATTTAATTAAAGACACACCACTTAGCTAATAAGCTCGTATTCACATTCACAGAGGACCAGGTGGAGCTACTGCTGTGTTATAATCTCACTGGTTTTTAGTATGAGCTTGGGGTAAACTGAATATTTTCTCCTGCTTTGTCTACTGCTCTACTCTCCTCATCCACTTTCTACACATGCACACACTTGCTTTAACTTGCAAAGCACAAAGCAGCAAACATACTGCTGTAGAGTGTGTTCCCCAGGGTAATGAGGCACAGAAAGTGCAAGCTGCTTACCTGTGTGTGTCTGAATGAATTACGAGCACTCAACACTAACCAGTAACTGGGCTGTGTCTGTGTGGTGGGAAGGGTTGTGCCTTTTTCCACTTAAGCGGAAGAATGTAGAGTGATGGGACATGAGTAAGAGGAAGAGACTGTAATGGTTGAATGGCAAGGCCATGAGCAAGATTCACTAGACTGTGACTAGTCAGAGTTGTTTGGTAAAAGACCTTTTTGAATGGTAATAGCATGGTAAGCAGTGGTCTAATTAATAACATTATTAATGGCTACTCAATTGAGGTGCGTCAGCTCCAGGGCATTGGTTTTTGTGCATGGTAGGTCACTTTCATGGCTTACTGGGACACTGAGCAATTGTATAAATAAGCTGGTTGTGGGAGCCAGTTGTTTTCCCCTAAAATGAGTTTTCCACAAAATCAGATGACCTAAAGATAATAGTTTAAAAATGTATTTCTCTGCTATTTCCAAGGAAACCAATGTTAACCCTGAAAACTCTATTTTACTGGTTTAATACTGATTGCACTTCTTTTCAGTTTGCAGAACTGAGATGAGGTAGACATGTTATCTATTGTTTTCACAAGCTAAGTTGTACTCTCTATTACTAGATTAACTGTATATAGTCATATAATTGTAAAAAGTACATTGGACCTGAAGGCATTAAAAAATTAATGGTCAAAGCAGAGATTGAGGAATATTCCCTTGTAGATCCAGATCCAAAAACATTGGGTGCTACACTTTCCATAATGAAAAATACTAATGCTACATCATAACGGAGTTACCATACATACAGTTTTTGACTTGGCATTCCCATCAATATCCAAGTCATAATACAAACATGGACAATTCATGTTAATTAAAGGTAATTATAGCACAAATCTATGTAGTGACATAGTGCTACATTATCACTTTAAATATTTGCAATCCTCCTATGACCAACTCTACAATCATTCTGCAGAACTTGAGTTCAGCGGCTGTCGTTTACAAGTCAAGTGCACTTTTACCTTCAAGTTACAGGTTTCCCATCATCAGACCCATATGACATGAGTACAGCATCAACTAAGATAACCATCTTATGCTGAATGATCAGAGCCACAGAGCTGTTTTCATAGGCTGACTAGCAATTGGCTTTGAAATGTGAAATTGGGTGAATGCCTCTTTAAGATGAGAAGTGCAGTCCCAAACAGTTCCCTGTGATAGCACTTACACATTTTTCAGTCCTGTCATGATCAGTTCTGCAGGTGTGGAGGAAAACACATTTGCTGCTAAAACCAAAAATAGAAATGGCTTGTACCAGTTTAGGTAATGTTTAGATCTTTGTAACTATTTAATTTTCCTGCTGGCTATGCATTTTAAGAGCAGGAAATGTACATTATGCATTGAGACATTGCATTGTAACCCTTATTATTTCTTATTTTTGCTTCTTGTATGCTGAGTATGCTCCATATGGTAGTTTGTGGCAGAGAAGCTGGGCTGCTCAAAGGCAGACCTGAGGCTATTGGTATGTCAGCCACTCTGGACACTGACTGCTCTAGATAAGCTCACACTCTCATAGACAACATCCTATAAGACAATCCAGTTTCTATGCATATGACCATGTGTGCATGTGCGTGTTTCCACTTGGGGGCAGTACTTTCTTGGACTCTGACTGTGGGCTTCACACTGCCGCAGCAAAGTAGCAACATCTTACAGACACACACCATGTATTGTATGGTGTACATATGTGTCCATTTGTCTCTATGTTTGTGCTATGCTGTGACTTCTGTCTGTCCTTGCTTGTGTGTATTTTATCACCAGGAGTAATCTGCAGTATTGTCCTTTGTATATATTCTAAGGACCAACGTCAGTTGTATGCCATGAAAGTGAGGACATTTAGGCAGGGTTAAATCTTTCTTTTAAGGTTAATGTTTGATTTATGGTAAGGGACTACAGAATGCATTGTCAGTAAGTGTCCTCACACACAGATAGATGTAGACATGTTGTGTGTGTGTGTTTGCCTTCATAAACCCCTTCTCTCTCGCCAGCATCCACCAGACGAGAAGTAGGCCGCTTAAAGATAGCTCCCGGCAGCCTCAATACCGGCTCCCAAAATATATCTGCTCATGAGAGTCATCATCTCTCACCCCCCTTACTTGCTTGATCTTGGATGTCAGCTTTTAATTTTTTCATACTTTCCCTTGTTTCTTTTACCACCGTTTGAGGTATCTGTTCAGTCTGAGGTCAATTTACACCTTGTGGCCGTGCCTGAGTGTACTGACTACAGTCCCATGGACCTTAAACTTCTCAATAATATTGGCAAAGGGCTTATAGGAACATCTGGTTTCTTGGAGATGGATTCCTATCTCCTCAGACAACCTTCATGTAGCACACAAACTAATAGCAATGAATGCCTTTCTCCATTTAAATGCACTTACTAATTGATGACACCTGAATATTGAAGACAATAGTTTACTTGAAGTATGACAACAAGCCACTTATTTTTCACCACTTTAAGGACTACCATAATCTGTAGTACATCTTTGTACAAAAAGCAAGAATTTAGCTCTTCACTTGAGGTGAACAGTTTGGCCGTTAATTACAGCCTGCCACAGCTCATTCTGTCACTCCATCATTCTCTTTATGTGCTAAGGTGTGTCAGATTTGTTCATGTGCACATTTTTCAGGGGATTCATTTTCCCAGCAGAATGCTCATTGTCTGTTCAGTGGCTGTAGATGTGTTTGTCTTACTGATGAACTGATGATTTTTCTTTGCTGTTTATTTTGTGATATGCTGCAGTCCCTTCCCGTACCCCGTCTGACCTCAAAAATCTGGGTGTAGAAAATAAATGAATACGGTGTACCCTCCCATATTAGCTCAATATTCTTCCCGCTGTCTGGATGAGCTGAGTGCCAGTGTGTACTTTACCCCCCACTGGCCCACATCCACTGAGAATGAGGACAATAGTTTGGCTCAGAGACATGTGTGCCTAATGTAGTCCTTTTATGTGGGAAAGTGGAACTGTGTGGAGATCCGAGAGAAAGGCGATCACTGTATTCCTGTTTTCTTTTTGTCTCTGTTTCTCATGCTCCTTATAGTTTTCAGAAATAGCTGCGTTGTTAGTGCTATTAACACAAATTGGACTGACATTTTATTTATGAAGGACATGCAGTAGTTTGTTCAAAATCACAGGTCTTGTTTTAGGGTTGGGTGATAGCTAGGTTACAGGAATGTTGCATGTTGCAGATATTTTTCTGACTCTTTTGATGTGAACAAAATTATCTACAGTGGTGTGAAAAAGTGTTGGCCCCCTACCTGATTTATTATTTTTTTGCATGTTTGTCACACTTTGTTTCATATCAAACAAATTTAAATATTAGTCAAACATAACACAAGTAAACACATCATGCAGTTTTTAAATGGTTTTTATTATTAAGGGAAAACAAAATCCAAAACTACATGGTCCTGTGTGAAAAAATGTTTGCCCCCTAAACCTAATAACTGGTTGGGGCACCCTTAGCAGCAACAACTGCAATCAAGCGTTTGCAATAACTTGCAATGAGTCTGTTACAGCGCTGTGGAGGAATTTTGGCAAAACAGCCCCAGACCATCACACTACCACCACCATATTTTACTGTTGGTATGATGTTCTTTTTCTGAAATGCT
Source organism: Mastacembelus armatus (assembly GCF_900324485.2). Classification (NCBI taxonomy): domain Eukaryota; kingdom Metazoa; phylum Chordata; class Actinopteri; order Synbranchiformes; family Mastacembelidae; genus Mastacembelus; species Mastacembelus armatus. The sequence goes on along the minus strand of NC_046638.1, from coordinate 6,030,679 downwards.
ATGTTACTTGTACGCCAGATGTAATGGAACCTTCCAAAAAGTTCAACTTTTGTCTCATCAGTCCACAGAGTATTTTCCCAAAAGTCTTGGGGATCATCAAGATGTTTTCTGGCAAAACTGAGACGAGCCTTTATGTTCTTTTTGCTCAGCAGCGGTTTTTGTCTTGGAACTCTGCCATGCAGACCATTTTTGCCAAGTCTCTTTCTTATGGTGTAGTCATGAACAGTGACCTTAACTGAGGCAAGTGAGGCCCGCAGTTCTTTGGATGTTTCTGTAGGGTCTTTTGTGACGTGTCGTCGCTGCACTCTCGGGGTAATTTTGGTCGGCCGACCACTCCTGGGAAGGTTCTCCACTGTTCCATGTTTTCTCCATTTGTAGATTGTTAGAGAAATTAAAATGTTTACCCTCAAGTGACCTAATCCATCTTACTTTAGTATAACTGAAACACTTCTGAATAGGACCTATTGTGTATTGTTGAAATATAATTTTCGCTCTCAGTGAGAAGTTTGCACTAACCTTGACTATTTGATAAGGGCCCAGATGTCTTCCTGTGGGAAATCACCTCCCTTTTGTGTTACCATGAAAACTGGTGTGTTGGGCTGCAAGCAGCCAGTGACTCTCATGCTGTACTAAGGTGCTATGTGACTGTTACTCCTTGCAAGTAAAACTTCTATATAATCTTACCAAAGTTCGTCCTCTGAGTCTATTTGTTAAAAAGAATTTACCTAATGTAGATAATGGCTCTCACTGTGGTTCGCTGTAGTCCCAAAGCTTTAGAAATGGCTTTATAACCTTTTCCAGACTGACAGATCTCAATTACTTTCTTTCTCATTTGTTTTTAAATTTCTTTGGATCTCAACATGATGTCTAGCTTTTGAGGATCCTTTGGTCTACTTCACTTTGTCAGGCAGGTCCTATTTAAGTGATTTCTTGATTGCGAACAGGTGTGGTAGTAATCAGGCCTGGGTGTGGCTAAAGGAATTTAACTCAGGTGTGATAAACCACTGTTAAGTTATGTTTTAACAGGGGGGGCAAACACTTTTTCACACAGGACATGTAGTTTTGGATTTTGTTTTCCCTTAATAATAAAAACCTTCATTTAAAAACTACATGATATGTTTACTTGTGTTATCTTTGACTAATATTTAAATTTGTTTGATGATCTGAAACATTAAAGTGTGACAAACATGCAAAGAAATGAGGAAGGGGGCCAACACTTTTTCACACCCCTGTATTATATGTATGTTTTTAGGTGACTTGTAATAAGTATTGTAATTGTAATATTTTTTTTGGAATTTCAGTTAAGAAATAAATTATATAAAAAATGAGACTTCAGTATGTGATAATGCTGATGTTAGCTTAGTTTTGGTGTGCAAGTTAAACCACTAAGTAGTGGACAGATTCAAATTCTGACCTGATTGCGGAATAAGTGACAAAAAATATCTCTTCACTCTGAAAAATCCAGCAAATCCAATCTTGCCATAAAGCAGCCATGCTTATTAAAATCCCTGGCATACCCTGCAACAATAAGAAACACACAGAGATATTAAATAGTTACCTCTCTAGAAACTGAAACTTCTACTGGTAGACAAATTCTATGTTATGATAGTAGACATCACACAAATGAACCTGCGTCTATTAACCCATGTGCCTGCCGTTTAACTCTTTCATTATGAAACAGCCTTGTGCATCGCAGGTATTTTAGAGAATAATCTGCACCTACTGTAAACCATTTGTACTGCACCTTTTTCTACTGTATGTTCCTAGGATGATTAGTCAGTTACATTAACCTCAGGATTCCCCTTTCAGCCCCCGCAGAGCATTGTCACACACGTGCTCACTTACATAGCCATGCGTACTCATACATCAGCCCCCCCATCCCCCGTCAATATTGAGGTCAGATTGAGAGATACACAACCCCCCACACCCACCCCCCATTATGGCACACCCTCTGGCTACTTCTCTGTGAGCTGTTCACTCATGTAGAAGCAGACCCATCTGCCCAGAGAGATGGCAAGAGAATAGAGATGGATGGAGATGGAGGCAGAAAAGGATAAGACGCACATACATGAGCAGGGGCATCTGAAAAAGACAGAGGTAGAAATGTGGGGTTTAGAGAGGAGGAGGAAGGAGGCCAGAGAGTGACAAGAAGAGAAGGGGAGAGCAAGGCAGATCTGTGCAGCGTTGCCCCGAGATACAGGATGTCGTAATAAAGCAGTTGGGCGAGAGAGCAAGAGAGAGAGAGAGAAAGAGAAAGAGAAAGAGAGAGAGAGAGAAGGCAGGACTAATTCAAAGGGGGAAAAAAGGGGGAGGAAAGTGCGCTTCAAGGAGAAAGGCTTTAATTTTCCTGTTGCTGTGACAAGCCAACACCCCCCTGCCTGCAAAGAAAGTGGAATGCTCCTGTTCGCTCTGGGCTCTGTTGTTGTGCAGAGCTGCAGAAGGCCTGATAGATCCAGCTAGACAGAGAGAGAAGGAAGGGAGATACATAGACAGAGACAGACGCACTGTTTTCATTTCATCACCGAGTTCAACTAGTGACTTCAGTGAGGAAGGAGACAAAGGAAAGAGGAAGTCTAAAAGGTGCTTCAGTGACAGCAGGGAAAGTAAAAGAGAGACAAGGTGAAGGAGGAGAAGGAAGGAAGGAAGGAAAGGGAGGGAGGAAGGAGGCTGGGGCATGAGGAGGGGCGCTTGACTGACATTGCTGCTCTTGCTATCTTACACACACACACACACACACTCACACACAGACACACATGCACACTCAGCCAGATTGAGCACTGCACAGTTGCTGCTCTTTTTTATCCTTTCTTCTCCTCTGAGCAGGAGGACAAGAGAGACACAGGGAGAGGAGGAAGAGGAGGAGGAAAAGGGACAAGGAGAAGGAAGAGGAGGGGAGGCACTAACCCTCTCCTCTCCTTTACTCAAAGACACAGCAGAACGAGATAGGGAAAGAAGAGTTAAAAAGAGAGAGAGAGAGAGAAAGCAGCTTTCTGTTCTATTTCGCCGTCTCCTGTGGTCCCTCGGCCAGCGAGCGGCTAACAGGCACCGCTCATGTCCGTGAACTCGGAGAAATCCTCGTCCCCCGAAAGGTAACACCTCTTCCTCCTTCCCTCACTCCTTGTCATTTCATTCTCATATGTCTCTGTGCATGTCCTTCTGTCTGTCTGATATTTTGTCTTCTCTAACCACCAAATGTCTCTGACCACCAGCCTCCTCAGCACCTCCATGTTTTTTGTGTCTCTTTCTGTTTCTCTCTGTGTATCCTTCGCTGGTTTCTTCTATTGTCTGGGTCACAGCAGTCTGCTGAGACAAGGAAAAGATCGCAGCAGTTTATTGTTGCATGGTGCTGTAAACCTTAAGTTGGCTACTAAAACAGAACATTCTTAAATACATACACATGACAGCATATACAGTACATATTCTTAAACACCATCTTTAAAACATGATCTCTTTCACACACTTCTACACAGATACACACTGCTGCTGCCATCTGAGGCGAAAACATCTCCTGTAACAACAATAAAAAGACCACATTCACATGCACACATGCACTGACTCTTTATGACAGTGGTGTACAGAGCTTATACAGCAAGAGTGTCAACACACATCAACATTAGTACCAGCCAGAAGCAGCAGCAGCAGTGCCTCTTAGCAGCAATGCAAGACAGCAGCTCACTACATGACGCACCTCAGCGCATAGCATTACTGAACAATGGCACCCCTGATCGCTATACACAACTTCTGCACAAAACATACAGGCACATATTTTGACCCGCTGTAAGACTTCAGTGCATTATGGATTTACATTTTGTGAAACATCCAATTTTCAGAATTATTAATCAGATGGATTGTAGCTGCTTGAAATCACACACAAATACACTGGCATCATTTTCAAATTGTCTTGACAGAGTACAATACATGACGAACACGTGTATCAAGGCCAGCCATGGTTCAGTTCAGAAGCCATTTTAAACTCATCCAGTCCATGTTATTCAGTAAAGATGAATGCCATCTTTAATGCCTATTTTTACATAATCAGACCCTCCCATGCAGGCTTTAAGATCAAAGTGAATAGAGTATTTTATGTCTTACAGGGTTGCTTAGAATATCCGGATTTCGAGAATCTTTGTTGTTGTGGTGCTTTAAGTTCTGTGACACTCTGCAGTTGTAATTTAATTAATTAAGAACGGACAGTTTGTTTATTTGTTATTGAAAAACAGGAAAAAGTTGGAGAAACATGTGAGGACAGAGGCCCATTTGTAGTTTCTATCTCTGTTTTAAAGCAGTGTATATATAGGGAATCCATAAAAGGTACCGTATGTGTCCATTCCAAATTTCATGCTGCATGCATAAGACCCCAGATCCATTCACATCTTTCGGACCAAGCCCACATTCCTCTTTCAATGTGCAAAAGCGGAAGGAGCTTGTTTTGACGGGTGCTGGGGCGGTGAGGAGCAGGCAGACTGGATGACTCAGGTATCCACTGATGCTGTGCCAAGTACAATCGTGCAAAGCTGCTGTCATCTACACAACCTAGTGCCAGGCCCCAGACTGGCACACTCAAACACGCAGCACAGTGGGCATAAATAGGCAGAAGTAAATGGGCACTAACAATATCAGGCATTAGCACATGGACATTTGGGCACAGAGGAGATCAGTGTTATTATTGGCAGTTGCAGATGAACAAGAAGTCAAGTTAATATGGAGAAATAGGCCTATGTACGGAATACACTTTTAGACAAGCAAGTGAGTGCAAATATGGATGAAAACTGATGCTCATAAAGTATGTATTGCATCTAGAAACAAGGAAAATAGGATTCTTGATCTCAGAAACATAAACGGGCACAGTAAATGTAGATTATTGTCAGGTACCATTGGTGTGTCGAGGTTTGTGGATTTGTGAAGTTTTTCTCTTCCTCTATTGTGTGGGTCACAGCCGTCTGACTGTAATTAAGATTAATGCAGCAGTCCCATGTTGCTTGGCAGGTAACAACAAAGATCTAGACTCATAGAAACACTACTGCATGCTGTAACCGCTGCAACAGCTCAGATGACACCAGCAACAATAGACCAGAATAGTTAATCATCTCAGTTTGACCGGTGTGGGAGCAGCTCAGCAAATCTGCTATTATAACCAGTCATTATATTTTATCTCAGAATCTATCAGTTTATTTTTAAATACCTAATAATGTTTTGAAATATGAACCTCAAGAGTAAAGTAGCTGCTAATACCCCTGAGATCAAAACTGAAGGCCACAAGCTGGGCCGAGGATCAGAGAGGAATCTGCAGCTTTGTGAGTGTGATGTGGACATCTGGGTGGCCTTTTAGACTGGATACATGCAAATACCAGACACAGCATTTCTTGCCTTAATAACAACGAGGAGCATGTTTACACTCAGTTATTTACTTGATAGTTCAGGAAAGAGAGTCATATGGAAAGGTATATATTGATCAAACCTATTGAAATTTATTGGATGACAGTATAAATCTATGGTAGTGTATCAGTAGTAGTACGCAAAATAGAGCTGGAACATACATAGATCAATACACAGTAAAATGATTCAGTTCAATACATGTAAGGACTTGCTGCTTTTCTCAGCTGTAAATGGAATCTGATTTTTGGTCTGTTGGTTGGACAGAAGCAGCTCACAGACAAACCAGTTAATGTAAAATGAATTATTTAGTAATATACTCTAAAAAGTCTGTGTTGCATCCTTAATGCAGATAATTATTATATTGTCTATAATTGTCATTATTTGTTGTACATAAAGCATCATTAACTGATTTGACAGATGGGTATGTTTTTTTGTTTTATTAATGGTTCGCATTTTAATTTGGATTGGACTTCAAAGTCCATCTGGGCCTGGGGCACCGTGCAAACACACACACAGCTCTTGAGTGTTGCTTTTGGGTTGTGTGCTGATAAGGCACAGTGGATTGGAAAATTTAAGTCTGTGCGTGCGTGTGTTAAACCAAATGGATGAAAGACTCAGGCCTGAAAAGAGCAAGAGGTGGCAATGTGACAAATTTCTCTTGGAGCACTTGCATTAGGAAAGACGATCCTTGTTGTGTAACTTGGCACTTGAGGCACGGAGGAGATGGAGATGGATGGAGGACAAGGAGTGTGTGCACGTGGACATGTAAGTGTTTTGACATCCTTGGTCCCCTAAGCTTAAAGCCCCTCTCTGTGTGGTGACGGCACATCAGTTTAGGTCATCACCAATGCTGTTGGGTGGAGAGCTTATGCCCTTTTGAAGAGACTTTCTTTAGGGATTAAAGAAAATTTAAATAAACACATAGAGGTCAGGAGTTTACTGGCTTCGTTATAAAACTGGGTTGTAGCTGTTAAGAGGCAAGAGTACTGAGAGATAAATCTCTCTGCCTTCACCTCTACACTCAGTCTGTGAGGCGATGCCTCTGTGTATTTAAATAAATGTATGTATGTGTTTAGATGAGCTGCTGAAAACGCCACATCAATCTTCAGTACTTGAGATTAAGATAAATGCGTATCTTCAGCAAAAGATGACAGGTGAGTTTAATGTCTTAAATTAGCACATAATCCATATACCTGATTTGGGCATTCCTGTATGCCTGTGCTCGTGGTTCTGTGGGTGTGAGTGTGTATCTGTACCATGTCAAGTGTGATTGGTTGATGCATGACTTTTGCTGGAGCTGTCAATCTTCATGGACAGAGAAACGGAAGAGGCAGAAGGGGCAAAGAAAGACAATGATAAAAAAAGAGGAGAAGAAATAAGACAAGTGAAAGGGAAAATAATAGACAGGTAAAGAAACTGAGATAGAGATAATTGGTAAAAGGTATCATTATATACAAAAACCAGAAGATGGACTGATTATAGAAACGGGAGGTTAGAATGAGCAATGCAGACACTGATGCACATGCACACAGTCATTATCAGCTTACCTAAAAATTTCCATCTCATCTCCTCTTTCATCTACTTGACACCCGTTGAAAACCGGGCTACTGGATACATGAAGATAAACCTATGCCGCCGCATTCCTGCCCCCATAAGTATGAATAGCTGCTCAGAGAAATTAAACCAAATCTCTGCAACTGACAAGTATATTATTCCCTGCCAGTCTTCCAGTTATTTTCCTGATTGGTGTGGTCCATGAAATGTTAAGGATGGAACACTGAACATTCATCACAGTAGTCCAAGGTGACTTTTGCAGATGTCTTGAAATGTTGACATTTTTTTGGTTTTGGCTTCTCAAATGTGAATATTTGTTGCTTCATTTGTATTTTCTGAATGTCTTTGACTTTTGGACTGTTGTTATTTTTAAAGGGTGCAATTACTGTAAATCAATGGTGGTGGTTACTTTGTGCAAAAGCTGAGCAGTAACTCAGGGGAGGGACAGGATTATTTTCGAACATGGAGCAATCTGCAGCATCATGCTTTCTAGTGGTGGGCAGGGTGTATATAGAGTTAAGTTAATCCATCCATCCATCCATCCATCTTCTATACCCGCTTTTTCCTGGTTCAGGGTCACGGGGATCTGCTGGAGCCTATCCCAGCTCTCTCTCGGGTGGAAGGCAGGGGTACACCCTGGACAGGTCAGTTAAGTTAATCGATAATGAAATTTAAGCAGTTAGCTACATCCTTTAGCATTGAAGGCCTCCAGAAAAGGCACCAGAACACTGAAAAAGGTTGAACAAAATTAAAAGAAAAAGATAGGAGAAAGGTACAGGACAGAGAGCAGCAGAGGTGTGTGTGTTTGAATGTGGCCTGTTGGCCAGTAATCCAGGCCAATGCAGAAGACAACATCACATCAACCAGCCATCACATTCACAGTATATTTTGCTTCGTAGGCCTACACGGCCTCTAACATCTTTGCTGATCCAGCCAACATCACCACAGATGCACAGGGCAAACAAACACATAATAAGCATCCTTGATGATGCCATGACATGACAATAGCTAATGAAGCATGATGGGGAGCTAGCTAACTAACTGCCTTGCCTGTTTGGCTTTTTGACCTTCATTATCCTCATCTTGCCACCAGCCCACCTCTTATGTCTAGAAGAAACAGATTGGCTTTCATTTTTACCCTGGTACCTCTTTTTACTTTTATTTGGGCTCAAGGCACCATCTGGGACAGATGGAGAGAGAGAGATCCTCATACATGTTTTCATCCCTCCTCTTCCTCCATGGGCTTTCAGTGATATAGCAATGGTAAATAAAACTGTCTGTGGGTATATGTGTAGTCGAACTGGTCTTAAATTTTCATGCCTTGCAGACAAGTTTAAAATGACTGCATAGCACAATATTCTTGTTTATTCTTTGTTTCCACATAGTAATGGTGGGAATTTCCACTCTGCTCATGGGCTTAATCAGTAATAGGAATCACTGAGTCAAACGTCCAGCAACAAGGAACAAGACACCTCACAAGTACTGTGTCGAAGGCGATCGCCAAGGCGATATCTTCAAGGAGTGTTCATGTGATCACCAAAGTCATTAGAATTCCTCATCAAGCAACCATTAATATATATGCAACTTTATAAGCCAGTCCATCCAGTTGATGCTGTATTATTTCACAAGATTTTCTTGCTACAGAAAATGGAGGGAGTCACCAAAGTCATTAGGATTCATTCTCTTGGGACCCTGGGTGTCTAAACCCATTTTTATGTCAATCCTTCGAGCAGTTGTTGCGTTCTGTCTGGACCAAAATGGTAGACAAGCTTCAAAAGCACAAACATTTGCACATTTTTTTGTCTTGACTCGTAATGTAACAGCAATTCTTCCCTTTCCCAGCACTACTGCATTCCACTCTGAAAATAATCATCTGTTTTTGGCAAATGCTTTGAGCAAATTGCCACTAAAATTATGTTTCTTTGTACAAAAAAAAAGACTAGAATTTTGCCACTGGATCCACATGACAAGCAACGTGAAAGCTTATCATTTTACTTCTGTTTGTGTCCACTACTCACTGTCCCTGTTGACTCTGTGTTTATATATTCAACGTCCCAGTCAACATTCCAGTCTTTCCTGTGCTGCTCCGGTCATTTTAGATTGTTTACTCCCTCTCTTATCTCTCTCTTATCTGTCTTTTAAACTCTTCACAATCTCCCTCCCTTTTTGTCCTTATTCTCTCCTTTTATCTGCATCTATTTCTTACCTGCATATCCCTCTCTGTCATCTGGTGTGGGTTCCACTCGGGAGGTTTTTATTTTCTTTGTGGGAGCCAAATCTCATGCAGCATTAAGTAGCTGCATTAGTCATGTTTGTTATGACGGTTGCTGTGAAGTCATTGTACCCGTGTTATCAAGTGAATCTTGATTTGAAAATATGAACAGCTAGCATCATTTGTGCAATACTGAAACTGTAATTTGGAACTTCATTATAATCCACGTTAAACCAATTCATTTACGTTATGAGTCTTTGCTACACACTTTTGCACTTTTCTGTATTCTAAAATTTGCATTTTTCATTGACAGTAAATTGTTTTCTGTCAGCTGTGTTCCCAGAGGTACTAATTGTTTTTATAAGCAATTCTAACCATGCTAATAATAGCTTGAATTCCCATTATGCAACAGGAGCTTGTTGCTTTAATTTTCCTGTTTTTTTTGTTTGCCTGTAAGCTATAACAGTTGCATTGTGAATAGTTAGAATGCAGCCTGTGCCTTTCTCTCTCATTACTTTACAGATATCTGCTATCACCATATTAGCCTTTCTGCAGTTGAATTTACTCTTAAAGCACTAAGTTATATTTAGCAGAAACAGGTAAAAGGAGAAAGTAAGGAAAAGGGGGAAATGTGAAAAATCTGACATTTTTTAAGGAGAGAGGCAGAAATACAACAGCAGGCAAAGAGATGATCCTTCAGAGGAGCCAGAAAAGAGACGATAAAGCCAGGCTCCATTAAAGAGAGAAAGAGTGAGAACAAGATAGAGATATACTTTAGAAATAGAGAGCAAAGAACAGGAAAGGACAGCAGAAACCTCATGAGAGAACTGATAGAGACATCTGCAAGCCTAAGATAGACAATGATAAAAAGCAGAAGAAGGGAAAGTGAGGAAGATGGAGGGTGAAGATAGATGGCTCTTTGCAGATTTGTGCAGTATATTGGCTTATGATAGGTCACTGGGGGACTAATCTGTACTGCAGCATTGAAGCAGTGGAATGATAATGTCCTGTTTGTATTTGTGTGTGTGTGTGTGTGTGTGTGTGTGTGTGTGTGTGTGTGTGTGTGTTTGGGGGGGGCATGTGTTTGTGCGGCTTTGCATATGAATGTGTGTGAAAAGATTATATGTTTGCATTTGAAGGTACATTTTTTTTGTCTCCTGCTACAGTCACACAGAAACAAACATACAAACAAACACACAAATGCACAAACGTGTACATGCTCATGCGCAAAAACCCTCATCTATGTGTTATGCCCTGTAGGACTGAGTCACTTGTCTGCTGCATAACTTAGAACAGTATTCATGTATTGTGTCCGGGAATGCTGTCTAACTGTTGTTGCTCTTCCTGAACCATGGCCATGGGTGAATTTTTTTACTCCACATCAGGCCTGAGTGGGTGGGGTTCACTGAGCACTGGACTAGTGAAAGTCTTCAACCATGCCAGCTCAGTACATTCAGCACACTCAGCACACCCAGGCCTCTAGTTTCACAGGTGTAAACTGGTGGTAAAGGCCACTAATGCTACAGTGGTGTGTGTTTTCCTGTTGGCACTATCACACACTTGCAGGTCTAGGAGTGGCAATACTGGTGTGTGTGTGTGTGTGTGTGTGTGTGTGTCTGTGTGTGTGTTATGAATAGTGTCCCCTGTTTTCTGGAGAGAATCTAGATAGGAGGCATAGGCCACATAATATTTTAGAAATACTCTGGCTTCTAAAAGAGAAAAAGATCTAATAAACTCATGTAAACTAAAACCACAGAAGCTATTAAAATGAAGATAAAAACGAAACAATCAATTCCAATATGTAAACTTTGGCTTCTCATGAACGATACTGATACTTTCACAATTTTCCCAATATTTTACAAACTAAGACTAAACAATTAATTGATTAATCATGAAAATAGTCATGAGATTCATCAATAATGAAAATTATTGTTCAATGCTGATAATGAGAAATACAATACTTTACAATGTTATAGCATCATTGGAATTAGGAACCATAAAAGCACGTCATATGTAGAAAAATAAACTGTACCAGGCTCAAACACTGGTTACTGATTATCAAAAGAGTTGCAGATAAACTTTCTCTACTAATCAATTTTTAGCTCTGTTCTCCTGCCTTCTTGAACTACCTTATTGTAGCCATAACTAATAAGGAATTTCACATTCTAGCTTGTTTTTATCTTCTGGCATCTCATAGGACTTTCCCACCTCATCTCAGTTTCCAGGTGGAAATTATAATAAGTAAAGCTTTTACCCTTATGCATGCTGATATGCTAATGAGCTCATCCATCCATCCATCCATCCATCCATCCATCCATCTATTATCTATACCTGCTTATTCCTATTTATGTTCATGGGGATCTTCTGTAGCCTAGCTGATATAGTAGGCCTATATAAGATTTTGGGAACAGTTTATTTGACATTGGATGTTTTTCAGAATATTCAGGGTGTATTTTAGGCAGCAAGATTGTTTTAGTGTTCATGCGGATGGAGAGGTGCTAATGTGGTGTGGGTGTTGCATTTCTGATCTGTTTGTGACAAGTTGCATGTGTGTCTGTGCTCTTCTGTGTATAAAATGGATAGCTGTGTGTGTGTGTGTGTGTGTGTGTGTGTGTGTGTGTGTGTGTGTGTGTGTGTGTGTGTGTGTGTGTGTGTGTGTGTGTGTGTGTGTGTGTGTGTGTGTGTGTATTGTCCCTGTATGGGCCCTTAGAGGATCCTTAGCAAGTGGGTGTCACAGTCCCATTTGACATCTACTGTAATTGGAGGATGGGTTTGTCTTGCCTCGCCGTTGCCATATCTGAGAATCAGCAGGTAGAGAATGGGAGTTACTGTGTTTTCATGCGTACTGCACTGATTCCTTCTCTATGGAGCTAAGTTCGTACCTGGCCACTAAGAAGAAATGGGGTTTGGCTTTGTGTGTGCTCCGCCTGCGCCACAGGGCCCTCCGAAACAGGTAGCGGAGAAAAGATTTACATAAACAGATTAAATTGTTGAAGGAGTGCTGGATTTACAAAGCTAATGAGAAGGGTTTGAGGTATAGTGTGACTTCTCATCTGGTAAAACTAAACTTCAGTACTATGATGCGTTTTGTCTTAATATTTAATTTTATAATGTAGACTTTGAGTTTGCTCCTCTGGAAGACTCATGTAGTGGAGGAAGCAGTGAACAAGAGAAGGTGGCAAATGAAGACAGGACTTGTAGCAGTAAATGATTGTTATCTACACACTGTCTCCAGGGCTGGAGTGATTTTGTTTTAGCATTTCCATTTTCTATCATGAAGACAAAAAATGCTAAATAGTCTTTCCAATACAAACTGTAGATGAAGACTAATATGCTGAAAGGGACTAAATCCAGAGAAAACAGATCATTCATCTTCAACTGGTAGGATTAAATAATGTCAAGAGCAATGGCACTATTTTTTTTTCTTCTGATAATTTTTTTAGAGTTGGAACCATTAACAAACAAAAGATCATTGGCAGTATTGAATAAATGACTTTCATGTAAGTTCTGTAGCATATTAAAATCATTTCTGGAATTATTTCCCAGCATTGGATAAACATCTTAAAACAATATTAATAACCTTGCTTAGAAATATATTTTTTTCAACATATGCCCCACTCATTTTTCTTTAGAGGAAACCACACCCACTACAGGATTGTAGTTAACTCCAGTCCAGTCATGTTTCTCTGTGCAATCCTAGGCCCAGATATGTTGTGCCAAAGGAGGTGTAATCATTTCTGACACATCCTTTTTGGGTTATGTTAATATGTGATTCTCATAAAGATATAATATTTCTATCATTGAAACAGATTAAAAGACACATCTAATCATATATATATATAAATTATTTAGAGCCTGCCTCTGAAAACTCATAAGGCTATGTTACTTTTCAGGAGAATTATTATTACATAGCTCAAGATCGGGCTTTTGGTATCCCTGAGGTCCCATGGGACCAGTGAGCAGACTGCAGTAGGTTCATTATATTAGTCTTCTTAATTAGCCATTGATTATGAAAAACAGGGTGACAGTGCAACTGGAAATTGGCTTTGACATAGTACTCAAGTTTTCCTTTTTCACAGCAGACATTTGAACTTTTAGAATATCTTGTTTATCACTCTAATAGGAAAGTACATAGCATTTACAGATCTCAGGAGAATAAAAAATAATATGCTAATTCTCAAACTGTATAAAATGTATTATTATGATTTATTATTATCATGTTCTTCACATTATAATCCCAGGACTTTGTATATGAGAATCAGGGAGACATTTTGACTTCTCAGTATGAAAAGCTGTAATTAATAATATTAACATTCCATATATGTTTATAGTCAATTTGTTTAAGTCATGCCGGTACATCTTCATCAATATTCTTTATTGCACCTGTGCAGTGTTGCATTGGCATCAAAATGAGTGCACTGAGAAAGGTCTAGGTATTTTCTTGAGGTGTGAAAGTTTTTTTAACATCATCTGGCTTCTTGCTTTGCAACGTTTCATAGACATGATTTACCTAGAAACTGCAATGTAAAAAAAAAACATAATGGAAAATTTAGACAGCTTGACCTTGGAAATAGCAGATGACAAAATAATCTCACCACAGGGACTGTGGGCTGTTCTGGAGCCTACAGTCGTATCACAATGTCCTTGATAGATTATGTTTGCCTAGCTTTTGTAATAGTTGTTTAAAGTTGAGCAATTTTTAGACCGCCTTAAGCTCTTGTCTTAAGATGTTGCCTCTGGGTAAACTACATCTGCTGAGACAGATTGTTTGATACAGTCAGAATCCCCAGAACAGCTACTAAATGGACCTTGCAGTGAGACTGTTGTTATCAAATAAATTAAGAATTGCACACTATGATTTAAAATATTTTTAACAGTGACCAATGACTATGGAATCTGCAAATTGTTTCCTCAGGTAATTAATAAGTTAAAAAACAAAATATGTCTTAGTTTACAAAAAAAGCACAAAATCCTCAAGCTGAGGGGAAATTAACGTTGCTTTAGAAATAACTAAAATAATTATTTACTTGATCACGATGTGTACCACTTAATTTTTCTGATGATTGACTGCTTGACTACCAATTGCACCTTGACTAATTACTTGACTAATTACTCATCTATGTAGATGCAGGTGGCGAATATGCTTATATCGCGTGATAAGTAAAAGGAGAGAATTGATGGCATTTAACTGTACATTTGTTGTTGTGCCTGCCGTATGTTTCTGTTAGCGTATTACATACATGCACATGTTTGTCAACATGCACTTGCTGCAACGAATGTGGGAGGATGAAACTTACACAGTACCAAGCTTTGTGGCCGTCCGATGTCATTGAAGTGTATAAATACAGAATACAGTGAATGAGTGCTCTACAGAAAAAGGAGTGCAGATTGTAAAGCGTATAGCACAGTGAAATGAACAGCAAACACCCACCAGCTTTATGTATGGTAGATGTACCTGTACTGAGTGGAGTAGGCCATAAACCTCAGACTAATGGCCACGACGCACACGTGGATGCACAGAAAAACGTAGACATCTAAAATGAATCTGATTTTCAGACATATGAATGCACTTTATGTATTTGAGGATGAATATGTAGATAGAATTGTGCTTTTGTTAGGTCTGCAGCTTTGTCACTTGACATCCATTGCCTTTAGGGATTGTGTTTGTGTGCACGTGTGTGTACACATGTGCCCCCCCATCAGCCATGTAAAGCAGTACTCGTGTTTCCAATGCAAATTTTAATCCAAGTCAACTGGTTTTATCAGGATTTTCCACTTAGTCACAGATTTGTCTGACTGTGGCAAGTGTATTTCAGTACACTAACATCACTACATTTCTGCAGGGTAGGCTATAGAGATTTTGTAGAAATTTTGCTTAATAGTTTTTACTGAGTGCATTTGTGCTTGCGTGTATATTGGTGCGCTATCCATTATATATCTATTGTAGAGTTCAGTCAATGCAGCATAGCATGTGGTCTGGTAAATATTGTCTGCCTGTGGGGATTGCAGTGGTAGTCAATTCAGTCTCTATAGATTAGTGTGGCCTGAACCCTGCAACAAATGAAGAGTGAGACTATTTATATTTTTCTGTATTTATTTATAGTTTGGCACATGGAGAACCACAGAAAACATCGTAAACCCGCTGTAATTGTTGGAATCAAATTATGGCTTACATTTCAAGTTATGGCCATTTAGCTGATGCATTTAACCAGAGTGACATACAGTACAGTGAGAGAAGGGCCAGCAGTTCAGGGTCTTGTCCAACAACATCGGGACAAGATATGGGGCTGTTAATGACACACACATTGATTTCTGTAAAATGCATAGATTCATTAAGTTGCATTGTATGCATTTTGTATTTCCTCACAGCCACAGTAGCTGGAGTGCTTTGGTTATTTTTCCCTGTGACGGAGGTTCAGTTGTTACAGCAGCTGAAGGAAGAACAGTTACATGCAAACAGTACATACACACCTCAACATATTAGTAGAAAATAAAACATTAAGACATACATGAAAAATAAATCACGCTTTGCAGCCAAAATACAAATAATTCCTTTAAGTAATGTATGAAGTGGATGATTCACGACTTCCTTATTGGTTAGTGGCTGTTTTCCTCACTTCTTGACAAGAAACTAATATTCAAATACTTTTAATATTATAACATTAACATTGAACATGGCAAGAACCGATGATAATTTGTCCATAGAAAGATAGTGTAACTTTAACACAAAGCAATGCACTGATGTAAGGACAAACTTTTGTGAAGTTATCATACCAAAGAAGAAAAAAAAAGTGGTGGCCTGCACAATGGAAATAAAACCAACTCCAAGTTAGCCAGAGAAAATCCCTGTGAGGTAAAAAAAGAATTTCACGATTATGGCAGTCGTCATAATGCACATTCATACTGTACACTGTATGGGAATCTAGTGTTGAATCGAGGTCTGGTGGCATGAAACAGGATCCCGCAGAGCTGTAATGTGCAACTAGAGGTTATGTGGGGGCAGTGCAGCAAGTGACGTCAGGCTGCATCCTGAAAATAGCGGTGAGATCTCAGTTCTCCGCACAGACAGATACTCCGGAGGAGAGGCGAGAATGAGTCAGCTGTCCTGCCGATACAGGCCAAGGTGCAGAGACAGAGAGATTAAAGATGAAACAATCAGAAGCAGAGGCACCACTGTTGGAATGAATAAGTAAAGCTGAAGGACACCCGCAGTCTCAATCCCACGCCTTAACATTGAGAGTGGAGGATGATGCTCTTGTTGCTAAGGAATACCTGTTACCTTGGTGATAATGAGGCATGTCTAAGGATGAGTCATTAGATTTAAACTCGAGAGTGGTCAACTGTCCTATAAGGCGTCTCGCTTGTCAGGATACGTTTCTGTAGCAACGCTCTGTGACTTCCTTTGTCAGTATCAGCAGGAGGTCTGTGAAGGCATGTGGGTGAAGGTCTGTGATAGTAGGCCCATTCAATCAAACCTTTTCCATAAGAATTGGAAAAGAAAATGCAATTGATTTTAAGTTTGATTGCAGGGAAAATATGCATTGAGTTACTGAGTAAAAATAGGTATTCCAGTAATTTATTCACAAGGAGGAATATACTCAAGAAAGTTACATACTTCTTATAATCACATTTTTACAGTGGTGGCAGACGTACTCAGATTAAGAAGGAATACCACAGTGGACTCACCACGCATGCTGCAACAAAAACAAAAAAAGTAAAAAAAAATTCAAGAGAAATGTGCATGGACTAAAATCCTCGAAGAAGTTAATCTGTCCGTGAAAAGCTCAAGAAATTCTGTGTAGGCAAGATGCCTAAACATGCAGTCACATGGACAGATGAAGGAGCTTAAACCAGCACCTCAGCAGACTAGAAAACTGAGATGGGATCTACAGAAATGACGTCTGAAGCACAGTAACTAAAGTTTTGCAATATGGTCTGTTTCCACCAGAGTAGTCTGATTATGTCTTAGTATCATTTACATAGATGTACATATTAATGCCATTATACTTTTGACACTGCTTTTGTAGAGGCCACTAGTTGTATAGACATTGGAATGAACGCAGGCACTGTCCTGCTGCTGTACCCACAAAAGACAACCAATTAATGGCTGAACCTAGTCTCAAACAAAGGTGCTGTAACTGTTTATTAACTGTTTATTATGTCTATTAAGCATGTTCACGTTTGATTAAAAACTACAGCTTCCATCTGTTTTAGCAATATAGTTTTATTAATGAAACAATTTGTGATAAGGTTTACAGTGTATGTATTTAAGTTCTAAGAACAGGGTGCAGAAGTCCAAAAATACTGAAAGACTAAAGCCTTTTTCTGCATTCATAATTATAATATTGAGGAATATTACATTTCTTCTACTTCTTGTTCGTCCATTTTTACAGGGCCAGGTATGTTGTTGACACTGGATGATGTTGTTTTCTTTACTTCTATGTTGTTGACATTTCCACTGCTGACCTGTCAAGGCAGCATTTTTCAGAAAGAAAGCTGTTTAGACATGATCACACAGCATGTGATGAGCTGGAATTTACCGATAGGAAGAACTGCTTTACGATCCAGGGTTCTGCTCCCTGTGGATTTTGTTAAATGAACTCATTTTACATGTCTTTTTGTTCAGTATTCTCTGCTTTCCTCAGCACAACATAGCACCCCCACTGCTGTGATGATGAGCTCCTGGTAATTGCATGACAGAAGTGGTTTTCAGGTGTGAATGATGGAGCCTGGACTTTGCCCCCAAGCTTATAAGCAACCAGACAAACTGTTCAAATACTGTAGGTTTAAGGACACAGCAAAGTCGAACTGATCATATTGTATGTAGGAGAAAAAAATGTCCTTAGTGGTTCTTATGTGTGCAAGTTTTCAAATAAGCCACCCCAGAGAATGTTCTCTTTAAAGTTTAACATAGGGGCCACAGATGCCATTGCAGGGTGTGAGAGTGGAAGGACTGAGTGGAAGGCATTGTGTGTGTTCAGATCTGTGCGATCTTATGGTTGGGTTCAGATGTAAGAAAGAGTCTGGGCATGTCCACACATTTAGCAAGATGTTGAGGGATGGAAGGAACATTCTGCAGTTCTGCAGTTCTCCACTACCACAGTATAAAGCTGTTAGCTGAAGGACTTTCACATGTACTGTAACAGCACCGCTAGTTTCAAAACAGTGTTTTGCCAGTACATAATGTGCATAAGAGAAATGTCTATTAAAATATGTATTTAATGTTAAATTTTCAGTGTGCAATACTACATATGCTCACAAAAGCAAACACTCTCAGCTGGTTTTATACGAAATACATTCTTATACATTAAACACTGGACATTGCTGATCATCCATATTTGCATGTCACTATTAGCCCTGAGGCATGGTGATCACACGCACATGCACAAAGACATCATAGCAAATGTGTAATTTAATGCAGTGCTGTCTGAGGGCCTGAAGACCAGGGGCATCCAGCATTGATTTTTGGCCTTGCCCTTGTGCAGAGAGATTTCCCCAGATTCTCTGAATCTTTTGATGATATTATATACTGTAGATGATGATATATTTAAAGTCTTTGCAATTTTACATTGTCTGTCTTTATGTAGATTTTACATAGCGTCGCAAATTTTTTGGAATTGGAGTTGTAACATCTCTCATACTCTAGGAACAAAATAAGGAACACAGCACTATGAAAACAAATGAACCTTTTTTACACAAATGCGACACTACTGTATGTTTGAATGGGTGTAGTTCACTGTTATGTTTTGGCGAGCTTGTTGTCAGCTTCCTGTTTGTTTATGCTGTTGTTTTTCACTAGCTCAGCACTAGTGCTTTCTCCGCCTCCACCTGTTTTTTAGTGTAATTTAAGGTGGAGTGGTGTGCAGTGTGCTTCAGTGTGGATCGATCTGTGTTGATAAAACATCTTCCCACATGCAGTCTGTGTACAGTGTAACAGTCTCGTGGAATATTGTGCATGGGCACTCTTTGCATGTTTTCCTCCTTGACTGTTGTCGATTCTTTTATTTTTTCGGTCTGTGTCTCTCTTTGAGGTGACCTCTTTCTCCTCCTTCTGTTTCTCTATGTCTGCTGCCTGGTTTTCTCTGCTTGTGTCTCAGTTTTGTTCTGACTGGTCTCACTGCTTGTCAGCTTGCGGTTCTATTTCCTCCTTTCCGCCTCTCTATTTTCCCTTTCTCTGCTCATGTTTGGCTGCTTATCCATCTCTTTTTTTCTGTCTGTCCACTGAACTCTTTATTTTTCTGTATGTCTACTGCCTGTCTCTCTGTATCACCCTGTCTCTTCCTGCTTTTTTTTTTTTTTGTCCTTCTGTCTGTCTACCTCCTTCTGTTTATGCCTCTCGTTTTAGCTGTCAGTTTTAATATGCTTGTCACTATATCAGGCTTCCTTTTTAATTTTTTTGCCCACTTCTCTGATTTTGACTCTTCCTCTGCTGTGTTTCTCTTTATCATTACCTCTTTCTTTCTGTTTTCTGTCTGTTCGCTCGATTCCTCTTTGTTCTATCACCGTCTCTCCTCTGCCTGTCTTTCAGGCTGTGGCGTCTTTGCTGCCTTAATGTTTTTGCTGCTCGGCTCAGGTCCAGAAAGTTATGGGGGTCTAAGTGTTCGTACAGCCATTTGCAAGATGAGCCATATAAAAGCACCAAGCCTATAGACGTGATGTATGACACCCTACGTGACTGCTTTGGTAAAGAAGCGGCATCTTACTGCAAGGACACAGCCCTCTGCTGTCTGTGTGTGTGTTGTAAAATACCAATGAAATGTTAGTGCCAAATAGTCTTCTGTCCTTTGCTGCTACATTGAAGCACTATTGCTGTTGTATGTCTGTCTCTGTGTGTGTGTGTGTGTGTGTGTGTGTGTGTGTGTGTGTGTGTGTGTGTGTGTGTGTGTGTGTGTGTGTGTGTGTGTGTTGGCCTTGCCACCATGTTAACGCTTTGTGTCCTGGACCCCCAGACCCTCCCCCATTTGCTCTGCTGTTGCCATGGCAACGCACCAGGAGGCTGTATCTGCGCCTGTGACCGCAATTTTATAACAGCTCACGAGTGCTGGCTTTGTGTGTGTGTGTTTGTTTATATTGTTTCTGGTTTAATTTAGCAATTGATCACGTTGCCGGTACTGTGAGATGACACTGAATGAAAAGAGTTTACCAAACTCTGTTGGGCTCTGCTTTCATGGGCAATTGTCTCATTTAGTCTTACAGAGACTTCATTGGATTGGATTAGGCCAAGACAGGGAAATATTAGATTGACTCAACATATCAGCATTTTCCCGGCACTGATGAATGAGCTATGTTCTCCCTTCTACACACATCACATGTTGTTTTACAGAGCTCTGAGTTCACAGACTCCAGATGTGCAAGGAAAGCTCATCTGTCATAATAAATGTGTGCTAATTTGCTGGATGACATTACTACATCTATACTGTGGGTACTGCAGTTATTATTGTAGGTGGAGAATGATTTACTACTCTAAAGCAGGGAATTCCTGCTTCTTTTTGCTTGTACTTCTTTAAAACAAAGCAGTATTTATGTCACAAGTTGTATCTGTCCTATGATAAAGTCATCAACAAAACAGTTTAGGCTTTTTTTATGAAACTCTAAAGAGTACGCCACTACTTCTTTCTACTTCTGTAACTATGTCACACTCGTGATTGTTTTTTTTAAAAATGGTTAAAAAAAAATCAGCAGCTTGTTTTTAAACCAGGTGTCTATTTTAGCTGTAATGCAACTCAGATGCTGACAGTTATGCTAGTGGCACCTAGAGTACCTTTGAACCTCTAGACTGGTCTGGTTATTCTAGGTAATTTACAACTTATATGATGTAAGTGAGATATGTCAAAAAGTACTGTGAACAGAATTTGAATTGTAAAATCAGCCTAGCTCTGAGTTAAATATATTCAGTAATTTAGTGGAAAACAGTGAAAAAGCAAAGATTAAAGGGAAATCTGACAAAATTAGTTATTTATGTTGTGACCCCAGATTGGAAATCACTGTTCTAGATAGATAGATAGATAGATAGACATCAAATTGTACCCAATGTCTTCAAAATAGGTATGTGTGCTGTGGTAGCATCCAAAAGAAAAACACTAAATCCTCAGCCTGACCTGATCAGTCATTGTAAGTCGCCCTGGAAAAGAGTGTGAGCTAAATCCTCAAAATGTACCCAGGTCTGGAGGAAGAGGCAGCCTATTTCGTGTGTTCCCTCTCATGGGCTCAGTTCCATTTTAGACAAGGCAAAGAAAGCAGAACAAGGCTGCAAGGACTGACCACAGAGACAAACCCTGAAAGGCTCATCAAGTCTAAATGTATTCATCTTTCTGTCATTCTATACCAGAGGTAGCCAACTCCGGTCCTGTTTCCCAACTATCCCTACCCACTTCTCATTACCTGGATCAGGTGTGTTCAGCCAATCAGAAACTGGAAGGGCAGGGATCTTTGGAAAACAAGGAGGACAGTGGTCCTTGAGGACCGTAGTTGGTTACCCCTGCGACTTCAAATGAATACATATATTTATACTGGCAGAAACTTCTTGATTAAATAGCAGTTAGTTGGGCTTTATTGGTCTGTAGAAATAATCTTCTTCTATTATTCTATTCTCTTCATATTGATTTCACATTATATTGCTCTTCTGAGAATGTCTGTGTTTATTCTGTTTCTTAAATAGAAGCGCTATTCTTTATTTGTTCAGCAACACCAGCTGTTCATGTTCATGGCAGCTATAGTCGATCCTTTATTTGTTCCAAACACAGACGTAGAGTGTGTTATTTCCTGAGCTTTTCTTCTTCTACATCTGTGTGTATAAAAATGCTACACATAATTTTGATATTAATCATCTGCTGTCAAAACCCAGTCTATAGTTGCACTTACTGTCACAGCTGGAAATACTAAAATATGTCAAAGTTGCTCTGAGGCGAATTTTCCAGTGAAAAGTTACTTAACTTTGATCTCACTGTTGTATTTACAGGCCTGAGACCCAGCAGAAAGCCCCGGTGAGCGCCCCTCCTCCCCCGCCACCCCCTCCGCCTCCCCCTGAGCCAGCAGGTCCCCCGGAGCCAGAGGAGGAGATCCTGGGCTCTGACGATGAGGAGCAAGAGGATCCTGCAGACTACTGCAAAGGTCAGAGCTACACACAAACAGATGCTCATATACTGTCTTCAGTCTGTCCCAGCCCATTACCTCCACTGTCTACATTCATCGTCAGGAGCTCAACAATGGCTGTGCTGTCTCACAATATGTCCTCATTTTGCCTCTGTGTAAATGTGTTTCTGCTCTCACGTCTTCCGCGGTGCTGACGGGATTAACAGAACACTCCTTTTAGCCATCAGTGCGAGATGCACGGCAGCTGTGACACCAGTGTTTCAAAGGTTACTTGGTTGTTCCCAGAAAGAAGCAGCAGTCTAGTTTCCTGCACTGGCTCACAATGCCGAAGATTACACTGTCTAACAGTACATTGTAATTGCACAGCTGTTTCATGATGCAACAGCTCTTCTGCAAACACTGTACAACATTTTGCTGTATGCATCTATCTGTGTGATCTAACATTTGTTTCAGATGGATTTTATCAGTTTTTGGAGGAAAACCTTAGATTTCTGTCTCATTGGCTTTCTATCAAAGAAAGTGATTCTCATCATAAATTTCAGAAAATTTTACAAACCTTTTAAATACAGTTTTTAACCCTACCAGGAGAAGTGCATCTAATTCATAGTATAGTATAATTATTATGAATAATAGTACCAGTAGTAGTAGCAATCCTTGTAGTTTTGTGTTTGTATTTCTTGGCCCACCCACCTATTGTACTTGAAAGTACACAATTCTTCAAGTTTGTGTTCAATAAAACACACCTACAGGAAATGTAACCCTGGCAAGCTAGAGTTCTCACTCTGCCAGATGGTACAGTAGTCACTGTAGCCACAGCAAAGGGGGTTTTGATGCCTCTTTTTGGTAAACACATTCAGCTTAAGGTTGAAGCATTACATATAATGGACCTGTGTAGTTCAGTGGGAAGAATAGTGGCAATATTGACTAAGTGTATGAGGAAGAAACACACATTGTACATTCCCATTGGCGCACTATAAATTGTATGTATAAGTGTCATGGTGTGAACTTACACTATGGCCTTTAGTATTTAATGATGTTTTTTGTGCGCAGCCCTCAAAATGATACAAAGACAAAATAAAATGGTTACTATTGTTGAATCCATTTAATTAGACGACAGGTTTCTGCTAAAAGGCAGGCTGTTATGTCATATTGAGAAGTGTTTGTTGTTTTTATTAATTTGCCCTCCCTGATTATTTATATGATGAGCGTAGAGTAAAAAAAGAAACACCTGTCAGTGTAAAGTAATGTAGTTAGCAGACGGCATCCTCCAAAGATCATAAAGACATCTTTAAAAGAGGTTTATCAAAAACAGGAGTTTCATGAAGGTAGGGTTTTTTTTTAATGTACTTGTTTCACTGAACGTTTTCTTTTAAATCAGTAACAGTGTTTTCCTTCTGTTCAACTCATTCTAGATAGAGTATTTTTTTAACTCCTAAGGGGAAATTCTGGCATTACAGGACCACCAGTGTTCACAACTGTTTTAGACAAATGTTACAATTTCCCAGAATTCTCTTCAAAAATGTTTCTAGGGCAGTCACGAATTTAAAAGACAATTGGTCCCTATCATAGCATCACTAGATGCTGCTAGAAATGTTTGTGCTGTACTGTCCTTTTTTGTTATAAAACACTTCTAATTTTCTGTCTGTTTGACCTTCCTCCCTCTCTCCACTTCTTATTTACTAATGGATTTCATGTCATTGCCTGGTTAACTGGTAGTCACCTGTAACATTCATCTTTTCTCTCTCTCAGGAGGGTATCATCCGGTGAAGATCGGAGATTTGTTCAACGGGAGGTACCATGTGATCAGGAAGTTGGGATGGGGCCACTTTTCCACTGTATGGCTATGCTGGGATATACAGTGAGTCACACACAAACACATACATGTTGTATTACAGTACAGGCTTTTAAATTCTGCTTCATGTTGCTCTCATGCATACAGACATTCACCGCAAGCACATCATGACCCAGATAAAGCACTCAAGGGCTCACAGAGGGCGTCTTTCAGTTCGTCACTTCACTTTGCCCTCATAAGTGCACACAACATCAGACACACACACACATACACACACACACTGCACATGCACCTGTTGACAAGATCTGGCACATCACCATGAAGACAGCTGCAACCAACACCGCCTTACACCGAAGACATTCATTTGCACTATAATGTTGTTTCTGCGTTCACGTGGCAACCAGGGTGGATGGATGAGGGTATCATCAACTGAGTGTCACCTTTCAGTGACTTGCACATACACACGCGCACACACACACGCGCACACACACACAAACTCATTCACTCCTGTCACTGGTGTTAATTACACTAATGGTGGTAATAAACTAGTGAGTTGGAATTGAATTACTCTAGACACACTCTACAGATAGTCACAGTGGATATATTCAGTGTGTCAGTATCAAGGTGTATGTTTTGTTACCTCATACACACTAATGCGCATGCATGAAGCCTAATTCACAATATAATAATGATAATTGTTCAGAAACCTGTTTTCTTTTTTCAAGGCAAGCTGCTTAGTTCTCATATTTAGCTGGAATCAAAGTAATGTTCCACTTTTTTGCTTGATTTGTGACTTTTGTTCATTACAAAACATGTATATTTGGATTATACAAGGATAAAGAGGTGTGTCAGTTGTGTAAATGATATAATGTAAATCTTCTTTGGAATAAAATGCCACATAGCTCATACATTTGCATTTGCAGTGTTAGTGTGGGCAGTGTGAATGAGCAACAACAGCCCGAGCAAAGATTGCAAGCCAGTATTGGTGCAGCTGCTATTTTCACATCTCTTACCTGGACATTTTAATTAACCCTACTGATTTTGATAACCTAATGCTTTGTGGGTAACTATAAAAGTGAATTGTGTCTGTGTAATTATAGAGTGAAGAACTTTGTGGCAATGAAGGTGGTGAAAAGTGCCCAGCATTACACAGAGACGGCCCTGGATGAGATCAAACTACTGCGATGTGTGAGAATCTGATTCATTTTGCATTTTGGTGTTTAAGAGTCTTATTCTTTTTATCTTACTTTTTCATTTTTTATTTGTTTCATTTTTCAGTATTTCCTTTGTGATTTTCTTCTTTCCTTCCTCTTTCCTTTTGTAGTTATTTCTTTCCTTCCATTTCGATCCTTCTCCTTTTTTTCTTTTCTGCTTATATCCTTTCCTTCCTACTGTCCACCCTCCTTTGCTTTCTTTGTCTTTACCCTTTACACTAAAGCTACATTGATCATTTATTTTGCATGGAGCAGTGGGCAGTCAGGTTAGAATAAATCCATCCCCGTCTTTGCTCTTTGCTTCAAGTCCTTGTCCTCTTGTCCTCCAGGTAAGAGAGAGCGACCCGAACGACCCCAACAAGGACATGGTGGTTCAGCTGATAGATGACTTCAAGATCTCTGGAGTCAACGGCATACGTATCCTGATCAGCAGAGTGTGTGTGTGCGTGTTTGTGCGTGTGCGTGGGTGTGTGTGCGTGTGGGTGTGTGTGTGTGTGTGTGTGTGTGTGTGTGTGTGTGTGTGTGCGTGCGCGTGTGTGTGCGTGAGTGTGTGAGAGACAGCAATATGACAACATGAAAGCTTGACTCTTTGCCCCAGATGTGTGTATGGTGTTTGAGGTGCTGGGTCACCACCTGCTGAAGTGGATTATTAAATCCAACTACCAAGGTCTGCCGCTGCCATGTGTTAAGAGCATTATCAGACAGGTAAGGACACACATAAGCACACACATACACAAACCACATCAATTTATTGACAATACTACAGACATGTGACTATTTTCTGCAAATTTTAAATACATAGAGTTATTGTCACACAGAGTGCCAGTGCAATATGGTACAAACAAGGTGACAGATTTATTGCAGCCTCATGAATGGAAATAAATCCCTATTTGGGAAAATATTTTGCTATTGACTCGACTTACCCCACATTTATCCATGAAGTTGCCTTTGCTTTTTTAGCAACACCTTAACGTTTACAACTAGATTATTGTACAGTAACTATAGAAACATTAGGAGTTCATTATGGACAGAAACAATAAAAAAACAAATTTGGGTATCATGCTGAGTGATAAATGTATAATAACAAATCCATACTCCTTTCTATAAAAAAATTCAGCTTTGATTTGTACATGGCACTCGATTTTTAGTCTAGTCTGATTGATATAAATGGTGTGAACATGAAAAACCTCTCTGTATAGTGTAATACAGTTCAATAGCACCACAAACTCCACACATCTTCTAAAGTGAGTGCATAGTTGAATCAACACCAACAAAAACAACATTATTGCCTTCATGACAGGAGGATTTATTGCTAGACTGTTGTATTGGACTCCATTCATTTTAGCTCAGTGTAACTAATAGGCTGAGTGTATATGCAGCAGGGCACACACAAATACAAACATACATATTTCAAATAAAACACAATAATAGCTTGAATGGTCCTCAGCATCCACCGTGATCTACAGATTGGCAGTGTGCCATTGTCATTGCTTCAACATTCAAACGTTGCTTCTTAGAGATGGTTTGTGAAAGACTGTGTCTATAAGAGTAAGGAACAGACTTGAGAGGAGAGCATAGTACAGTGCACCCAGTGCTTAGCTTATCTAATACAATACAGGGTATTGTGAACTTCATACTTCAGCAGCATCACTGTCTTTCTAAGATACCAGACTTTCAGGCATTTTCCACTCAGCCACCTGATGAGCATGTGAAGTTGTTCAACCGCTGCCAGCCTCTTGTATGTCTAAAGCCAAGCAGAAATTTTATGAGACCGTTATTTGCTTCAATCTCAGAGCCGCTGGACAGAAGCAAATGAAAGAAACTGTGCAACAAAAACATCAACAGCTTCTTCTCTCTGTCCCCAGAGAATGACAAGCATTAGATCAATGGCTAATTTGGCTCTGAGAAAAAGAGAAGGAATGAAAGGAAGAGAGACAGAGGGAGCAATTTGAATGGGGAAAGAGGTTGTGTCTGCTTTTTTTGAGTAGTACACGGCTAAAGAAGTATCAGAATGTTCTTCAGTTAAAAAAATGTGTGTTTGTTTGCACAAATGTGTTTGTAGGTCTTGCAGGGTCTGGACTACCTCCACACAAAATGTAAAATCATCCACACAGACATAAAGCCCGAGAACATCCTGATGTGTGTAGACGATGCATTTGTGAGGCGCATGGCCATGGAAGCAACGGAATGGCAGAAAGCTGGAGCACCCCCACCATCCGGATCAGCAGGTAAGGACACACAAACACTTATTTTAATATATCACATAGGATTAAACCTTAAACTTCAGGAAAGTAGGCTTATTTCTTCTTGCTGAACATTAGATAGAAGAATTGATTTGATTCTCTTGCTTATACAGTAAACATAAGGTTGCCAGTTCACTTGCCGTAGCATAAAGACTGGACAGAGTTTTGAACTTTTTCTTTATTTTGCAATTTATGGATGAGGGTCAGGAGTGCAAAAGGGTCTAATCCAACAAAGCAGGGGAGATGCTTCACATTAGCACTGAATGACTAACATGCTGAATGATATGCTTGAATTCACAGAGAGGACTTTTGTGCCTCCTTGGCTGCCTGCGTTTTGTATGTACAGATATTTTTTGCTTTTTTATCTCCTGTTGGCAAGTTCAAAAAAAAAAAAGTCAGGTTCTTAAAATACAGTCTTGACAAACTCAACACGGACCCTGTCCCCTCGGAGAATTCCCCACATAAGCTGTCAGTTGCTTGCATCAGCCATTGGAGTCTTTTGGGGCCTTAGGGTTAGCAATTATACTGCTTACATTTCTAAGCAATTAAAGTCAGGCAGAAAACCATCAACTGTTAAAAGAGAAGAGCTCTGTAACCAAATGTGTCTGTGAAAGAGAGAAAATAAATGGCGTTTTATTGTTTAGGTTCAGAATAAATATCAGAGAAAACTGAAGCTACATAGAACAAAATGTAAACATATTAGATTGTGTTCTAAATGTATATTTAATAATATTTTCAGTGAACAAAAAATGCAGTTTGCATTACTTTATTTGCTGAAGTTATAACTTGGCAGGCTCGAGTAGATGGCACTAAAATCAGTTGGTCAATTTTAAAATGAATGTATATTCACATAGCTTCATCTGTGGTCATGCGGAAGAGACTCTATATGTTAAAAAGGAAAGTTGGTGATATTTTTAAATTAGAAAATATGCTGCATTCTCCGGCTTAAGAAGAATAAAACATTAGTATTATGGATCTAGGACAAATGAATAAGGCAGTGGGAGTGTGAAAGATTGTTCTCTTTATTTCTTTGCTATTTTTTTTCACCTCACCTACAGATTCTGTATGTATCAAGTCTGTAGAGAGCTTAGAGCATAGGAGCGCATATATAACGCACAATACCCTATTGATTTATTTCCAGAGGAGCAGAATGTTGAACCTTGTTTGACCTCAGTTGTGTGACGGATTGATGTTAGTGAAACTTTGAAGCCTCTGATTGGTGTTGTTTTTCTTTCTGTCTGTCAGTTAGCACAGCCCCCCAGCTCAAACCGGTGAGTACAACAGATGTGAGTATGAAATGAGACGAATGCACACACACACACACACAAACACAAACACCACACAAACATAGAAACACAAATGTGAAAATGTAGGGCATTTCATATTATTCGATTTGATTGTCACAACTACTAGAGACAGGTTAGGTACTGAGTGCACTGCACTATTAAAAAGAATTGAAACCATGGCTTTTGGTCTTATTAGTATTTTTTTGAATTGTTTTTGTCAGTTTTCCAATCACTGTAGGCAGGATAGATGCTCACTTTGTTTAATGAATCTTCAATAAATTGAATTGCAGGAATTAGTACTAATTAGTACAAATGAGTACTGGTGTATTACATGCAGTAACATTAGAGAAATTTAATGAAAATCAACATAAACTGTTGTCCTATGAAAACATGGATTTCCAAAAGTCAGGTTTTTATAAATTAAGGAGAGAGAAGAAATTTTGTGACAGTGCATTTTCATATTATCTGGCAGCTTTCTCATGGTTTATTTTAACTTTAAACCCTAGAAAACTTTGTTTCAAATTGAAAGTAGTGCTTTTCAACATTAAATATTTATGATCAAACATAGAGTCCCTTGTTATGTTTATCAAGAGTTTATCATTTCCATCCCAGCTAATCTGTGCCATCAGGACTGTGTGGCTGTGGTTTGATCAAATTTGATTGACAGTAGTTTGCAACACGACCAAATAGCCCCACAGCTCAAGTTTCTAAGACTAACACTTCATCCTTCAATTTACCTTAAAAATTCAAACTCACCAAATTTTGTTACATGGTTTTCATTGAATAGCAGGAAACGCTAAATGTAATAATATGTATTATCTACATACAGAGGACGTGTTAGTGGATATTACATATAAATCATAATCCACCATTTACGTATGACACAATTTAAAATTGCTTTCCTTAAATGCCTCGTATTTATGCTTGTTTTTTGCCTCCCCTGTGACTCTCTCTCTCTCTCCTGCTCTTCTATCTTTTTTCCTCCTAGGTTGGGAAAATCTCCAAGAACAAAAAGAAGAAGCTGAAGAAGAAACAGAAGCGACAGGCAGAGCTGCTGGAGAGGCGGATGCTGGAGATCGAAGCCCTGGAGAGAGAGGCCGAGAGGAGGGAGGAGAGAGCCAGAGAAGGGGGAGAGAAAGGAGTGATCGAGCAGAACCTGCCATCACCACTGCAGCCACCACCAGCATCACTGGGCCCCAGCATGGCTCTGGGAGACAGTGATGAGGATGATGACGAGGAGGAGGACGGGGAAGATGAAGAGGAGGACGGGGGAGAGAGGGAGAAGCCCATCAGGTTGACTAATCATACTGGTGAGTGATGTGAGCTTTCCTCAGGTGCAGTGATGTGGTTCAGACTAGTTAGGCATTTTTCCAACCACTGAGGGTTAGGACCGCTTACAATACTGCCCCCAGATTTAACGTCATGGCATTACCATGAAGCCTGAAGAAGTAAAACTCAGATATACATAATTTTCCTGAATTCAAATACATAATGAAGTGCAAATAAAATGATAATTCAGCCTCAGCTTGAAAAATGATGCACTAATCCACAAGGAAAGAAATAAAATACAACTTTGTATGACTGTTTTACTATTACTTCAGTTATTTGATGACCTCTCAAATTTATCTTGGCACTTTATGGGTTCCCACCCCCCCAAAGGATCATTAAAATGACTCAGATCAAATGTAATTCAATATGGTTGTGCTGCAAAATGTCTTCTAAAATTTCAGGCCACTACTTTATACATATTCACCAAGAGGGAACTTGGCATATTCGGCATGTTTAAACAAACTGTTTAAACAAAATTTTTAATTAAGGCATGTGGATTTGTTTAATATTTGTGTAGTCAGTATTCAGTCAGAACAAACTGATGTTTTGATATTTCCTGTCACATTTGTTTTATTTATTTATTTGATTTTTTCCTACATTACCTTGTCACACTCTGGTTTTAGAAGCAGAACTAGTCTAAGCCTGTTTGCCACTTTGACTCATTTTAAGTGCGACAAATTGGCACTTTAGTTTAATTATCAGGGTAAGGTTAATAAACTTTGTGTAGAGAGCTTCAGTTCAGTCATTACAGAAAGCCCATCCTGGTTCATCTTTGGCTTGACTGACTTTGACTATGTAGGAATTTGTGTGTATTCGGCTTTGCATTCATTATCACTAGCTTGTTAATTTTATTTCATATACTATATTCTATGCTCAGCCATGTGTTTAGTTTAGTTTAGTTACACTGTGATGTACAGTACAAATCTTATACACTGGCTCGATCTGATCACTTCCTCATAGGATGTTGGTTGTAAAATACATAGTGAAGGAAAAGTGAACAATATATTTTGGTTAATCTGTAAATTTATACTGTGCTCTGAAACTTGACATTTCTAAACCACAGCAGTGGCTTCGTGTATCAAGATGTGTGTGCAGGTTTGTGCAGTCTGTCTGTGAATGAAAAGAAGGTGGATCAGCTCCAACAACTCAGCCCACACTAGACCCATGAAATATTGGGGCTCGACTGATTCACACACAAAAAGAAAAACATCACTGTTTCTGTTTTCCTCCTCCACCTTCTGTCTCTTTCATTCTCTCTCCTCTTCAGTCTTTATTCTCCTCTCTTTTCCTATCTGCCTACAGTGTCTTTGAATGTGCATATACTGTATCTCCTTCCCACCCACTTTCTTCCTTAAGTCTTTGTCCTCTCCTCTGTCCATCTTAGGCGCATCATCTCCACAGGAGCAGAGCGAGGCACTACACATCACTGATGATGACCCTGATCAGGAGGTAGAGGAAGACGAAGAGCCCACGCCTATTGCTGAAAAAGATGCCCCTATTCCCCCCACGTCAGAGGAAGGTAATGGCAATCCAACACAAGCAGAGGTAGTGGAAGAGGAGGGGGAATTGAAAGGGGCAGAGGATGAGAATGAGGAAGTGGAGGTGAAGAAGAAGGTAGAGGAGGAGGAGGAGGAGGAAGAGGTGGAGGATGAAGATAATGAGGAGGAGAAAGAGACTGGAAGAGAAGAGAATGAGCCTGAGGAGCCAAAGAGTGAGAGCAAAAAAGAGGAAGAGGAAGTGGTGGAAGAAGAGGAACCAAAGGAGCAGGAGGGGGATGATGAGGAGGACGAGGAGGAGGATGAGGAGGAAGATGACGATGATGACACAACTGCTGATCTTCTCACAGACAGCACCTCTCCCATCAAACCCCACACAAACAAAACCAATTCAGCTAAAACCAACGGTCATGTTTTGTTGGGATCTGAAGGACTGAAACCAAACCCTGGCACTCCTCCACCCCCCTCACCCACCCCCGAGCCTCTCCTCTGCCCCCTGGTGGAGTCCGAGCTCAGCTACACGGACAGAGACAACTCTCTGAGCTCTGGTTATGAGATGTATAATGGCGAGCTGGGCGAACCGGGGCTGATCAACGGCTCCAGTGAGCGCCATCTGAGCATGATGCCCCTCTTCCCTGACTTGCCCCTGGATCCCGAGCCAGGAGACCCCATTTCTGTTGGGACGGCCGACATCGGAGCAGAACCATCACCCAACAGTCCCACCGCCGACCGCAGTCGCACTGTGTCGTCCTCGAGCACGGGTGACACACCCAAAGGTTAGACCTGATCAATTAGCATCTGCTACTTCAGTGTTTAATGTATTTGCTTTTATTTGCAGTTGTTTTAGCTGCTACATTTTTATTTTTACAAATCACTTTTTTTTTTTTTTTTATTCAGTAATGGAATTTTCCTATATAACACTTGATTTCACTTTTATTTTTATTTTATATAGAAATGAGACTAACTAAAATAATATTAAAATTTCATATATTTTAATAAAGTTTGAATTATTTAACATGGATTATATGTATAGTCTTATTTTTAAAAAAATTCATTTGGACCTTGTTTAAGGCAACAAGTCATTACTGTTCAGTTAGATTTTATGATTTTACACATTAGAGCTGGCTTTTAAGATAATCTAGTTGCTCATTATTATGTTTTAGTGTCCGATGTGTTATTACTGACTTACGACTGCCATTAATCATCCTCCTACAGAGTTCATTTTATTATCATTACCTTGGACTTGAACTTTCTAACTCTGGGGTCACTTCAAGGATTATATCTCCAAAGCCTAAGAAGATTTTTAACAAAGATAGTGCAAACACGACATTGTCGGGGAGTTGTACATTAAGTTTAAGTAGTTTTGCCAACTCAGTTAATATTTTAGCTAACACTCTAAATTTATGTTGTCATACCTGTAGACAAGACTGGATTTCTCTTGTTTGGATTCCTTGTTGAAGAAGCTGAAGTCTGTTAATACTTTGGAGTGTGTCTGTTTGTCTTATATCTACTTGTGTGCCTCTTGTCCTCTCCTACTTTGCTGCTTCCCAGTCAGGGCCAGAGCTGCAGATCTCCTGATCAACCCATTAGACCCGCGCAACGCAGAGTCTATTCGAGTCAAAATTGCAGATCTTGGAAATGCCTGCTGGGTGGTAAGACACAAATATAATATGGATGATTTAAAATACACGTATTTTTACAATTCTCCATTCACTTTATAAAGACAAGTACATGAAGTATCAGTATGTCACTGGTTCAATGTAGTCGTTTTTTCATAAACATTGAAACTTCACTAAATCCAGTTGGGAAAATGGTTGTAGTACTTTGTAGGTCTTGGTTTTGCATACTTTGTATAAATCTCTTCATCTGAATAAAGCTATGTTTTGTGTCAGAGGTTCTAGAAGATGAAGTTGAGATTGAAAATGAGATACATGGAAGGTTTGGTTGCTGTGGCTCTCACAGTTTCCAGATATTTTAAGGGGAAAGTAAGAAAGAGGATGGGGAAGAGAAGAAAAGCAGAGAGTAACAACACAATGTAGCATCATTTTGCACTAGCTTACATTTTCAAAGGCTGATGATAAATGGGATTTAACTAGACAAAACATTATTAGACACAGGGAATTTGGTTTCTTGACCTTTACTTGTATATTTGTACAGAAACAAATATCCAAACTTAATGTGAGCTCCCCTCTGCTTTCCACAGCACAAGCACTTTACAGAGGACATCCAGACGAGACAGTATCGTTCCATTGAAGTCCTGATAGGAGCTGGTTACAGCACTCCGGCAGACATCTGGAGCACTGCCTGCATGGTGAGGACACATACATGCTGTATATACATTAGTAGTCATTAGTACATTACATATTTATATATACAAATCATTTTGAAACACATTTTCAGCAGAGACTTGAATACTTGGCTTTCTGTTACAGGCATTTGAACTGGCTACTGGAGATTACCTGTTTGAGCCCCACTCTGGAGAGGACTACTCTCGTGATGAGGGTGAGTATTTTAATCTTAATGACATATACACACAAAATTAAGTTTCCAAATATAGAAACTAAAGAACCTTGTAACTGGAAAGTTTTCCACTGGGTATTTGTGGATGAATATTGTATCTCAGCACTATAGGCTGATCTTTATTCTAGGCTTTAACTTACAATATATTATAGTATAACACAATAATACAAATGCAAAAGCAAACTGTCTTAAATCTTTTATAAATAAAATTTAAATTCTTAATAGATTGAATGTATTTTATTGTAAAAATTGATAAGTTTTTAAATTTTTCTTTGTTGGTACCAATAATATGATTCACCATTTTGTGGAAGCTAATGGGGAATTGAGAAAAATGAAAAACATAATAATTATTATTTTGAGCAAGTAGTTTTTTGCTGCATCATGTTTAGAGACCAGTATGTCATTTTGCAAATTAAATGAAGTGTTTAGAATGTCACATATTTTTAACCATGTATTCGTTGACTTGCAAGTGTCAAAAAGTGAGACGATTGATAGATAAAACTAGCCAGTCCTCTCCCCAGAATCCCACTATCCACTGTCAACTGTAAATCCTGTCCTTTAATTCTGCTGCTTTGCCTCCACTCATGTTCACCCTAAACCTGAACTGTTTAAATGTTATAGATACACAGATAACTCTTTATGGTCCAAAACCGATCAATTTCCAAAAACTGTACTGTAAAAATAATATTAGTAACTTAAGTTTAAGAGAAGCATTAGCCATTATCCTGAGAGTATATGTGTATCTATATTCTGCTCCTATTGCTAAAGCATTATAATCACCGTATTTGTATGTGAACTCCATTAACCCTAATTCTGTCAAAATACAACACATTTCCAATCCCTCATCTTCACCTCAGTCCTGAATCACATCAGTGCAACAGATCTTAAATGTCAGTCAGCTCATTGTGTTAATATTTCTCACTCATTGTATGTAACAAACAATTAACTCATTTAGCATGTTTAGCACAGACACTAACCCAGTATCAGTTTTGACATGACATCCTGATTCACTGGATTTTCTGCCATCCAGGCCAAGGGTGGACATTTCATCACATTTTCTGTGGAGGCACAGCTCACTAACCAAGGTTTTCTCCTTTACTGTCTGTGACTCTCGTTTTTTCTTTCCCCTCTTTTCTCTACCATCTTCCTCTATCACATCCCCTCCCTGTTTCCTACCCACAATCCACCTTTGTTTTACATTTTCCTTACACTTTAATTTAATCTCTCCTCTTTAAATTTATTCTCCTTTTCCTTGTCTTTATCTTTCTTTCCCTGTCTTTTCTTTGTGTGCCTCTCTTTTCTGGCATCCTTCTTTTTCTTTCCTCTTCTTGTCCTGCCATCCCACCTCCCTCTTTCCTCCCTAGACCACATAGCCCACATCATAGAGCTGCTGGGCTGTATTCCGAGGCACTTTGCACTCTCTGGAAAATATTCCCGGGAGTTCTTCAACAGACGAGGTAGCTCTGCCAGAGAGCTGGTGGGACTAAGACACACAAATGTCTAAAATGGGCAAAAATGGACACTTAATAGACAGTTGGGACACCATTAATATTTGATGATTTCAGTTTGGTTAAAAAAAACTAATGAATAAAATTAAATTGTGGCTGAAAACAGTGAGAACAATTTTATAAAATCCTCACACTAGGAGATGTTGCACTAATCCATAGTCTGTGTCCATGCAGGACCCTGAGGCAGCAGTGTGTTTCAGTCCTGTACAGCCTGTCGTGTTGATGTGTGTGTGCATGCTGTAATGCTGAACAGTGCTTGTTCCCTCTGTGATATATGTGGTGGTGGGCAGACCACATCGCTCTGATCATGGAGCTCCTTGGGAAGGTCCCACGCAAAGTGGTCGCTGCCGGGAAGTACAGCCGCGAGTTTTTCTCCAAGAAAGGTAAACGACACTGTGGTTAGTGGTTGGTTAGGTGTGACACAGGTCCTACCCCTGTTGGAACAGCTGTAGTA
The DNA here is from genome assembly GCF_900324485.2 of Mastacembelus armatus. Lineage (NCBI taxonomy): Eukaryota > Metazoa > Chordata > Actinopteri > Synbranchiformes > Mastacembelidae > Mastacembelus > Mastacembelus armatus. The sequence goes on along the minus strand of NC_046638.1, from coordinate 5,994,603 downwards.
TATGGGCATCTTCATAATAGTCACGGTTAGTGTGCAATAAAATTTGCAAGCAGTATTCTGCAAAGGGCAGGTTCAGATAGTTTGAAGTTGTCAGTCACAGCAAAAGTCAATTATAAATTGTAAGTTATAGGGCTGGGTGGTATTTCTGTATTGTCATAAAAAGGTATTTCAGAAAACACTGACCTAAACTCATATAGCTGGAGATTTTATGCATAAGCCAGTTCACTACTTTGATAAATGTAATTGTATGTTGTTACATACTGGGATAAGCATCTGAAAAATATTGTAATGTTGCTTTCAAATGAATTGGCCATTCCTACTAAATCAACATTGTTGTAATTGTTTTAATCATCTAGCACTGAAATACAGCAGAATGTTCACTTTAATTTAATACAGTAGAAATAATTAGTTGTAATGTGTTATCTTAATATAGACTTGAACAAACCCACTTGTAGTAGAACTAGAAGCCTCAGATTGAATGTTGTTAATTTTTTGGTGAGCAAAGGAAAACACTTCAAAAGAGAAGATTTATTCTGTTGATCTATTCTGACAATAACACTGGCAGAAGTAACAGTGACAGGGAAGTCATAGTTCTAGTTCAGGAACTGAACAGTAAGGCTTCATCCTGTGATACACCTCACTGGTTCTCATCTTTGAGCCTGGTAAGTGTATACGGTAAATATTTGATATTTGATACAGCTGATAACCCTTATACTTTCTTGTTTATTCTCTTTTTTCTTTCTCTCGATCTCCTTCCCTTTCTGCTCATGTATTCTTCATAATGTGTCATGAGACCTGAATATTCTGGCTTTGATGTTGTCTCTATCTGAGGTCGGAGCTTGCACTTGATGTCTCAATGTTCCTTTTATCTCTTGGCGCTCTGTTAATCTGCTTTGACTTTCTTGCTCTGTCTCTCTGGGCTTCTCCTGTCTGCCATGTTGCCTGCAGCTGTGCAATGCAATCAAGTGGACTTGTTGCCTTGTTTCCTCCATATACTGATTTTTATTGACCTCAGGGGAAAGTAGATACACTGGTTTGACTTTCATAAAAATGCAAACTGAAAGATTAGAAACAGGCAGTAGTTTCTGTTGATGAAGAAAAAACAGCCATAAAACTTTATGTTGCTGTCAGAAATTACATTTCAATGATGTTACTTTGCAGTACAAGAGAAGCCTTGAAAAGTCTTTAATTACCCCCAAATTTCCCTCTAAAATTATTGCATAGAAAGGAAAGGTGACCATTGCAGCCATGGTTTAAACTGGATTTTCAGTCTTGGTCCAATCATTAATCTTTCTCTCATACTTTTTTCTTCTCTGTCAATGCTCACAGCAAATCATTTTTGCCCTCTCTTTAATAATGAACACCTTCTTCTCCTTCTCTATTTCCATTACCTTGCCCCTTCTGCATCTTTCTGTCTGTGCTTCAGTGGTTTTCAACCAAGACTGCAGGGTTTCACTCCATGGGTACAGCACCCCACTGATTAGCACAGCATAAAGACATGAACTAATCAGGGAAATCAGCTCCTGTAGTGATTGGTTGGAACCTGCTCTAACAAAGTGAAAGTGAATGGTTTTGTTTTTAATAAGCACAAGTTTTACCACAGTCACTTTTGTGTTTTGAGAAAATCATGTTGCTCCTGTGATTTGTAATTTTATGTAGTTTTTACAGTACTGTGGGAAGAAAAGTTTCAATTCTAATCATCACTGTTGATTTAGATTTAATGTATAAAGCTGTTATTTTATATTTTTTCTTACTGCCAACAAATGCCACGAAACACTGAAAACCAGCAGTATGTAAGTTTAAAAATATGTAAAAAAAAAAAAAAAAAATCTCACAAATACGTTGTCTTTTGTTTAACTGAAACCTAAATTATTTTTGTGCAACCGATGATCACTCCAGCTTCTATTGTTTGTGCTATTGTTAATAATTACAGCAGCAACGAGTCTATGTGGAATGTTCTCAAAATAAATGACTGTACCCAGTTATTGTAATGAAATAAGATGTCGCCTGTGCAACAGTTTGGCTAACTGATGTGTTTTTACAAGTATTTGTATAATGGAGCTTCATTGTAGGGTCAGTTCATTACTGATTTTGGTCTTTTCTTGGGGATTTGTTGACAAGAAAAGTCCACATCAGTACGCTATCCTTTGAGTAAGAAAATATGCTTCTTGTACTTTGTGTGAATCAGCCCTTTAAACTTCCCCACTATTTTCTCCCCACACCCTTTGTTGCCCTCATTGACTCTGCTCCCTATTGCCCCCTGCAGGTGAGCTGCGGCACATCACTAAGCTGAAGCCGTGGTCCCTGTTTGATGTGCTGGTGGAGAAGTACGGCTGGTTGCATGAAGACGCTGGCCACTTCACTGATTTCCTTCTGCCCATGCTGGAGATGGTGCCTGAGAAGAGGGCTTCAGCCGGTGAATGCCTGAACCACCCCTGGCTCAACTCGTAGCCACAAACTCTGATCAGACATCCTCCTCCCCTTGTTCCCCCAACAAAGACTTATTTCCCAGACATGCACCCTTACATGCTTATCAGACTAGGCTTACCTCCTACACAGCTCCCGCCATGTTTTCCCAAAAGGAATGTAAAAACAAACTTATGGAGATAACGTGACATAGTAGCTGTGTCATCCTGAACATCTCATAAATAGAATTGGATCATTAGAGGATGGATGCTGTTCTCACCGTAAACGGGAGAAGTCAGACTCTGCCTGAATAAGATGTGGTTTCTTCTTCACTTCTGCCGTCAAGATGTCAGCCAGTCCCTTGTATCTATCTGCCTGTCACCTCCAAATTCTCAGTTTAATTTGTTTGGATACAGTGGCTGATCTTTTCAATGATGTGAAAGAAAAGTCAATAAGAAGCCCCAAAGGCTGGAGCTCTGCATCATCTGTCATGACCTTTACACAGCAAGGGCCTCAAAGACAGACGTGTGTGTGCGTTATTGTATGTGAGAACGAACGTATGTGCCTGCGCTCAAGATCTGCCTACATAGCCCTGCCTTCTCTCCCTCAGCCTGAATGTGGAACCCACATTGGACTAAAAGTTTACACCCTGATTTCCTTCAAGAATCCAGTCCTCTGTCTACCTGTTTGGTCCCCCATTTCCTTCCCTCCTAAATGAGCTGCATGCTCCAGCTAGGGGGGCATCACTGAGAACTGGAGGGCAGCCTGTCCTCCAGGGGGCACCACCACACGGACTGCTTCCATTGTGACAGAGACGGAAAAAGTGCAGGATGAGCAAGAAAAAAACAAAAACAAAAAAAGGAAAAAACTTTGCAAACAATGTCAGTTTAATATGGAGGAGGACAGCTAGGTCATTAAAGACTATTTTTAAAATGCATGGAGAGACTGATGGATCAGCATGAACGAATATGACCAATGGACCATGGATGAATTACTTCCTTTGTGCATTTCACTTTCTTTTTCCTGTTTCATCACATCTCTTGGACATTCAGTTAGAAAGAATTGCATTGGGATTTTTTGGTGCCCCCTCTGAGGAAGGTCTGTATGTTACAAGCCCTTCTCCTTCAGCTTTTGACATTCCTAAATTATTCCAGACGAACAGTTCTGTTGAGTCCTGCTGTGGCACGTTTACGTGAAATGATTGGTACTATTCCCCTCTTTTTCCCCAGTAGAGGGACATTTTGTTCCCTGAGCTTCTCCAGAAAGGGGATGGTCAAAGGAGGTTGCACTTGTCTTTGTAGATGTCCTTCAGGGATTTGAAATCTTTGTACATAGAACTGAGATCTGGCAATGCCGATAAGCGACCTTGGACAAAGTTTCAACACACAAGCATCATTCCAAAAACCAGAGGCTGGTGTTGGCAGAACACGACTTCCTTTGAAACAGTGGGAGAGATGGGCCACCATAGCTCTGGCCCTGGAGTAATGTTCAGACTTAACTGTGCCACTCAGTGGCTGAATGAGAGTATTGCATCGCCACACACTGCTGCTGCTCTCGTGCCAATGGTCCAAAACGTTCCACTGTATCTCTCCACTATATCTCTTTGTCACACACGAACACAGACACAAACAAAAGCTCGCATCACAATTAGTCCAGTTGCCTATTTTTCGCAATAAATGAAAAAAGATGAGTATAAGTAAATGGTGAGATATTTTTAAAAACTATTTAATTCATTAAAAAAAAAAGAAAACAACTTTTCTCTGGTTGTTGTGACAGTGACAGAATCTTGTCTTATACTGAGGTGATTGTGTTTGTCTATTAGAAATGTTTTATTTCTTGTCATTATTATTAATTATAATTATTAAAATATTTTTTACACAGTTGTCACCTCTCCCCTCCCTCCTTACTTGAACAGTGCTGCTCTGTCTCAACTCTTGATGGTGATGAAGAAAAAAAAAAAAATCAACAGTTTTGCAATAAAGGGTATGCGTATGTTTTTTTTTTTGCACCACAACCTCCTGATCTCACTTTCAGCCATGCTGACTGTTCTTCCTGATGACAGAATCGCATTTCTTGTCTGTGTTTTTCATTGACAGATTTAATAAAATTATAAGTTATTGGATCCTGTGCCCTTGATGGAGTGAATTCTCAGCTTTGAAGTTGAATCACTAAAAGGTTTAGAAAACCCAGAAATGGTCATTAAAGGCAACAAAGGAAAGAAAAGATCAATTAGCATAGATTCCCTTTTATTGACATACATATCTGATGTATGTGTTTGCACTACCTTAATGTAATTGGTCAGTTGTGAGTACATTTAACGTATCGTAAGTCTTCACATTGTCAATATATAGAACAAATGTTACAGTACATGGTGATTCACACTAAAACATATACAGTCCACTGGACAACATTATCTAAGATATAATAAAAGAGTGATAAAGGACATCCTGAGATCAATATTAGTCATCAAAAAGTAAAAATATGCCATCGAGTATCCACTTGGGATTTTCAGTCAATGTTTCTGACTCAGCCATTAGCACCATTAGCACTCAAACAACAAGTAGTACCTCAAAGCGTACGTTTTTATTGATCTAACCATGTTAGATGTGTTTTTAGATTGATATGTGGCTAAAATGTTCATACTTTGGCCAGTCAATAGATGATAAAATTGAAGAGTAACAGTAATTAAGGTGGAAATACCCACCAGTGTAGAACTCAGTGAGGTATTTACAGCATGTAGTAATGAGACTGTGAGCCACAGTGGAATCTTGTATGCATGTGTACCATCATAGTGTACACATGCAAGTGTATCTATGGATGTACTGTGAAAAACAGGAATTAGTCTAAATGTATGTCCACTTCAAAGTGCTTGTCTGATCTGTTGTGCTTCTGCTGCCTATGTGTATTTGTGGGTCAGAGCAGTGAGGCAGAGTTCTTTAGCAGAAGGGGTTTGGCCAAATCCAGGATGTCCAAGTTTGGATCAAGTGACCTGCCCAGCCCCTCTAGCACCATGATGGCAAACACAACAGAGGCAAAATTACTCTCCAACTTCACCTACAAAAAACAATCAGTAATAACATTAGTAAACAGTAAGCATCATGGCTCTTCACATTGCTTTAGTCTGCTGGTAGTTATAACTATACAAGACAGGCAGCTTGTACCGGTACAACATCTCCGATACAGAAATGTGGCGTCCATTAAACAACCTAGAGGCCTTCTAGAGGATCTCCTTCTAGAGGAGACCTAGAGGATCTTCACATGTAATTACTTACTAGATTCTATGACAAATAGTGTTGCTTATAGTAACAAGCAAAACGTGGGACTGGGTAGCTGACTGCACAGAAACTGCTTTTACTTGAGAAAAACATATTAGGACCATCAGCTCAGTCAGAACTATTGCAGTTGTTATGAACTTTTAGACCATGCAGAACCAAAGTGTGTGATGGCCATAATGAAGATAATCTGCTGGTATTTCTACCTTGTGTTTGATGAGTAGACCAAAGACTCTGGAGAGTAAGTCAGCCACTTGGATCTAAAAAAAACAGCAAAATCCCAGTAAACAAAAGCACATCAATAGTATTCAGCGACTGTTATTACCTAAAATCAATGACCACTTTACAAGTCAATATGATGTGTTGACAAATACTTAAAATGGAGAGATCATTATTTGGCAGTTGGCTACTGGAGAAGAGAAATGTGTCAGTGTTATACCGGTAGTTTATAAAATAACTCTGCATTACTACCTTTCCTAGAGAGAGTGTGTTACTGACGGCATGGTCCACAAGCTGGGCCATCTCCTTCTTAAAATGTGGCACATCTTGGCACTCATTAGCTCGAGCATGATGCAAAATCAACTCTGCCACTCGCTCACCCTGATGAAAGTTATGAAAGAAATTTCAAAGGAAGGCACAGTTAGTCCAAGCCAGACCGTTTCTTTGACCCACAGATTTCATTCCATATATATGATTTGTTTCTTTCCACGGAAATGAGAGTAAGGCTGATTTTGTGTGAAAATAATTATTTAAATATCATTAACAGTCTTCGATAAGAAGGAAAATCTTTGTATTGTCTACAGCACAATTTACTGTATGTGCTCTTTCTGTCTTTACCTGTCGCAGAACCACAGCTGTGAAGACTGCCTTTAAGTTGGCAAGGTCGTGGTCACTGAGCTGGGCTACGATTCCAGCGTCCAGCAGCACCAACTGGAAAGGACATGGGTCTGGCCTGACACTAACCACCACTGTGTCCCACAAGTCAGTGAGGGTGGTCTTTCCCTGGGGCTCCCCTGTGATACCAGTACTGGCACTGGAACCAGGAAGAGGGTCCTGACACTGGACCAGGATGTTCCCAGGATGAAGGTCCCCGTGGACAAAGTTGTCCACAAAAATCTGGCATGCAGATGGATACATGGAGAGAACCGGGCAATGTTTGAACAATTCCAGTTACTTCCACAGATGTAGAACAGTCTCATAAACAAATAAAGAAAGGTATGATATAGTGGTAATGGTTATGATTAATATCAATGATAGCCAATGCATTATGTATCTTACCATTTTCAGCAGGGTGTCTACACCCATCTTGGCTATTCTCTGCTTGACATCTTGAGAAATCTCAGAGCTCAGAAAGTTAGAAATGGGCTCACTCTCCTAAAAAAAGAGTTAAATATGAATTGAAGAATATTGGCCTCATTTAAAGAGAATAAAACAAAATTAAATCAGACAAAACTAAATATAGACACATAGCTTATTAAATAGGTTTAATAGTTCAATAGTTATAGAAGTAATGATTTGATATTAATGTGAATTGCTTCTATTGTTTGGAGTGTAAACTGTCAGTCAGTCATTCAGTCAGTGTCTTCAGTAAATTTTAAATACTTCTGTACTCACTTCAAAAGTTTCAACTAGAATGGTCCTGGTGACAAAGGGTCGTAATGGAGTTGGGAACTTGACATATTCCACGTCACGGAAATTATTCCGGAAATGCTCAATGTTCCTGGCCTCAAAACGGAGATCAATCTGAAATAAAAGCTCAGTTAGATCAGTGAAATTATTTAGACTCTTCCACCCCTCTTTTATGAGGTTTTTTATTTTCAAAATGCAAATGTAACATGCTGTAATTGCTACATTGTGATTTGCAAATATATTTAGAGTTGTCATTACTGATCACAAAAGGATAATCAATATGTGTTAGTTAATAGTAAAATGAGCACAAACGTTTGAAAACATTTGGGTGTAAATATTCCCACCTGTTTGGTCATGAGATTCTCAAACTCCTCTACGATCTCATATAGACTGAGCCACTTAAGTCCAGGCAGACAGTGCAGGAGCCAACTGCCTGCTTTCATCAACAACAAGTCTATCTCCACCTGCCTCCTGACGCCTGGGTGGATGACCTTAAAGCAATAGAAACAATAAATACACATTTGCTGCAATGTGTGAACAAATGTACTGCATGTTCTATGATGAAACAGGATATCTTGCTATTGTCAGACTGACCTTGATAGCCACAGGTATCAGTCGCTCCTTCTCTGTGCTGCTTTCCTCTTGCTGACTCCTCTCCTCATAGCCCTCCTCTTCCTTACTCCCCTTCCACAGCTGCCACAGGGAGCTAGCTACTCCTCTAAAACCAGGGATTTCCCAGGCTTCTAGTAGGTCTTCTTTCTCCATCTCATCTATCAGCGACTGGAAGGATGGGTCCTCCACTTGGTCCACCCTGGCCCAGCCTCTGTAAACCTGGGCCACACATCCTGAACCCACCGGCTCTTTGCTGTCAAACAATAAAACCCTCTTCCAGCTTTCCCCAAAGGCCCTACGGAGACACTGCTTGGTGTGGGCCCAGGAGTGAGGTCGAACCTTGACATGGAGCCTGGAGAAGCGCTCACAGAACTCCGGAGAGAAGATGTCCCGTCTGGTGCTGGCCCACTGCCCCAGCTTGATGAAAGTAGGTCCCGAGGTCTCAGTCATCCAAAGCAGAGCATCCAGCCAGTGACAGGCCCAACGGGTAGACACCAGAGCCAAAGGGTAGAGGAGAAGAAGGGGGCCAAATTTGAAGAGTAGTACCAATGCACGCACGCTCAAGCGGAGAAGAAATACAACTTTGTGCACCTGGACTCTGGCCAGAGACTTTTTGTCAGTGGTCTGCGATGTAAGGACTGTTTCCTGGCATCTTGCTACAGAGCATGATATACTGACTGCACCCCAACACAGCAGTGTGACCTTGGGTATCTGTTTTAAAATGTTCTCTCTTCTTACAAAGTAGGTCCTGGAGTTCCAGGGAAATCTGACTCTGGCAAATGAGCCTGCTCTCTGGAAGGTGAACCTCAGGCTGAGAAGTGTTCTTGCTCCAAAACCCAACATAGTCACCAGGGTAAACGACTGTTAGCTTAGTCCAGGAGGTGAACTGGTTCACGTGGTTCACGTGTGCCTGTTTTGTTCTTACAGAGTCATTAGTGAAGGATGACGCCAGACTCAGTGTTGTCCATGTAAACATCCACAGTTTATGGCTTGGATTCCCCCTTAACATGGATTAAAGCTATAGTAAACCAGCTATAACAATATCAGTCATATTTTAACGCTAATTCCACTACTTTAACTCACGGCCACGGCAGTTTCCTTTATACGGGAATAACGTTTTCTTTACAAGCCAACAATATCATAAATTGAAAACAGAACATTCATGAAATCTATAGCTCCATGATAAAAAACATTCATTGATAGCCTTCTTTACCTCCGGGTGTGACGTCACGATGACCAAATCACGTGGTTTCGTATTAAAGTCGCACATCCAAAAACAAAAAAACAAACAAGACCAGAGAAACTACAAACGTTTAAAGTTGTTTATTGATTAATACTAATGACGCTAGTGATGGCCGTTACTGCGTACGTTGTTTCAGCTTATCCATGTATATATCAGTCATTTGTTGGAGTTTCTGTACAAAAATATAGGAGCAACTGACTTTTTCAAGATAACGTTAGCTTAATTCAATGGTTTAATTCAACTGTGGGGTGCGGGCCCTAGGGGGGCACGAAATCGCGCTTGGGTGTTTTTTTCCTTTCAACATGTAGCAGGCGGAAATATTGTTTTGTTGTCGGAGCAACCCGAACTCATTTTAGGGACGTACAACAACAAATCCAACGCCATGGTGATTTCTCATCGGCCTCAACTGACTAGACACGTGTAGGTTTGGACAAGCGACAAATATCTCACTGGGGTGAAAAGAAAAACAAACTAACAACACAAGGACGGCCAATGTGATGGATGAGTCGCTACCACACACACAATCCAAGACGAGGAAATATGACGACACGTCTGGCAGCGGACAGTGTGAAAACTAATATTTTGAAGAGACACATAGACACCTTACACCCCGGTCACGTCGGTAAACCACTGGGGTTTTGTGCAATAAACAACAGGCTCACTGCAGCCACTAATACCCACACAGTCACACAGTGACTTGAACCTTTATTTCCATATTTGCATTACCTGTTCTTGTTTTGTACAGTTTGCACTTTATTGTTCTAAAAATATGTGCAATGTATAAGGGGCTCATCGCAGCCACTGATACTTTTAGAATATTCATCTTTATTTTATCTTTAGTTTTATTTTTGAAAATATGTAACTTTATTGTTATGATTATAACAAGATAATTCCACTTTTCATATTTGTATATTTGTATTTGTAAATGACTTAGGAAGCAATCGAGTTTTTATTTTACATTGTTGAGGCAAAAATTTAAATTATTTCTAATTTGCACAACAAATTATTGACTGAAAAGTGAAAATACTGATTATAATTTTGATGTTTCTTTCAATAAAAGTTAGATTTGACCTATTGTTGCAATTTTGTTGGAGCTTGGGGGCAGGGAGGGGGATTTCTTTCTCCAAAGGGAGGCTGAGGGGCTGTTTGAGAACCACTTCCTTAATTTAACGTCGCCAACTGACGGAGCACGCGGAGTCATTTTCTTCAGGGTACGTGCAAACATTTTCTAATTATTAAATATCAAACCTGTACCATGATAATACTGTTTTCCTGCCATACTGCATGAGGTTACTGTAGATCTGAATACATGCACACTGTTTAGAGACGTTAAGGCCCACAGGTGGAGACATTTCACGCATTATGTTGGGTGCTCGTTCCCCCCTCGCCTCCTACCACAATGTTTTGTTCAAACACAACTGTTTTACACATTTTTATTTTCCTAAATAAGCAGTTCACTGTTCAGTTTATTTATTTATGTATTTATTTACTAACAAATATTCACATTCGAGGTGGTAGGGCTGCAGTTAGCAACTCAGGTGTGTGTCAAAGAAAAGCACCCATTTCTTATATTTGAGAAGTTAGAAGCTACAAATACTTTAGTATCTTTCTCTTTTAAAAATGACTAAAACAATTATTGAATTATTAAAGTAATTGATTTTTTTAAAAACATTTTTCTATCAATCCACTAATGAATTAACACATTGTGTAGCTCTAGAAGCTGTTATCTGGCTCATTTACATGGAATCAAGTTTTCTTTAATTATATTAAATACAAATGAAGACTGCTCACAAACTAAAGCTTAAGTTTTTTTTTGCTATGTCTGTAACTTGAGCAATGTTTGGGATTTTTTATTTTTCCATCTAATTGACTAAACTGATTAATTAGGAATGCTTTGAGCTCTAACAAGTACAGTAAAACATCAACAAAGAAATATGGGGCATATGTCAAGTGTAAAAGTCCAGGAACTTTTATATAAGTTAAAGAAGAGTTTACAGTACATGGTCTGGGAATTAATGGAAGTAGCATTAAAACATGCTTCCTGTTAGGATACTCTGTGTTTTCCTGAACAATGTTCCTGAGAGATTACTTAAAAGCTGCTTTATGATTTTTCTTCACTTTTGGTAAGGCTGGCCAAATTTGTTTCTGAGCCATAATGGAAAGAAGAAGGCAGGGAACAAAATACACCCTGGGTTTGATTTCACTGTCATTTCCTCTGCTTAAACCCGAGGACTTGCGAACAGCCTAACATGCATCATCAAGGACTGAGAATTTGTCCTAGCCATGTTCCCAGTCACGGTGTGTGTCCCCTGGACAGTGGGCTCCCAGGATCCCATCTGTTGGCCTCACAGAAGAGTCAGCAACACAATAAGGTGGGATAAACACCAAACAGATGTTACTAGCCTCCACCTCCTACCCTTTTCCCCTCACTGCTATTGATGGAAAAGCCGGGCTTTTAGATCTCTCTTGCATTTCACAAGGGAAGTCAGGGTTTGGGCTCAGAGGTCAGCAGGATAGTGGTGATGTTGTGAGGTACTTTATGAAGGCTGCTCAGTGAAACAACAGTAGGAATGCACCTCAATTCTGTTCACATATTTTTATATACATTAGAGACACTTAGTCATACGGATACCTGGACACCTAATCATATGTACAGTATTTGTGCATCTGCATATCATACTATAGAGGTTCCAAGTGAACATCAACTGTTGTCCATTTCATAATAGCAACACAATCATGAACATCTTTAGAATCGGTAAAATCTAATGCAACCTGCCATTAACAAATACTTTATATAGCTTGAACAATGCATGATGCATGCCTAAACTATAGGGCTTAAAAACTACCATAGAGCTTAAACATCCTTTCTGAAACAGAATATAATTCACACATAGGTCGCTTTGTAGTATTTTAATGGCAATTGTAATTATATTAGATTTTATTATTTTACATGTAATATTACTTGATATTATTTAAGTTCTAGATGTCTGTCATTTGATACCCAAAAACTGACATACTGTCAGGCAGATTTCCGGCTTTGAACATTGTTTGCACAGAATATGTTCATAGTGCTGAACACACCAAAGACCCTGTGGTTGAACAGGTTAATTATTAATCACACTGACATCAGTATGATGCATGCCCAGCCTTGTTTCCTGCTGTCTCACTTTCTCACTTTCTGCTCTTTCCACAGGACCATTGAGTTATACAACAGCCCTGGGCCTGAATGTAAGCTCAACTCCCCAGTTTCTATTCTCTCACTGAGAAGAGGTCAGTGGTAATCAACCCAAACATTGCCAAACCACTTTCTTTCTGGGAACACTCAGTCTCACCAGACACAGCATTCAGTGAGCACCACTTATACCTTTGCACTACTTGTAGTAGTAGTTTGTTTTTGTTGTTCAGTGGCACATGTGAATCAGTAAACAATATCCAGAAGAGATAAAGTAGATGAACATCTTGTCCCTTCATTGAGATAGGAAGAGCAGCCCTCAGGCTTCTTTAATTGGCTCCCAGAGGAGGCTTTTATTTATGTGTTCAGTTGTGCTCAGCTTTGCCCCTTCCTGCTCCATTCCGCTTCTTTTTTTGAGCAGGACACTTGGTTTCCCAGGCAACTAGGGCTCCAATCGCCCGGCCAGCTGCAGATCAGTTCAACAGGGGGTGGGGGGTGGTGGTGGGTGGGAAGTGATGGAAAATGGAGAGGGAGGAGAGAGAGAAGGGAGAAAAGGGGAGGAAGGGACAAGGAAAGGGGGTTGTAGCCAGAGGGAAGGAGGGGTGGGAAAAGTTTGAGAAGGGGAAAGAGAAGGAGCCAGCGTCACTGAGAGATAGGAGTTTGAGTGAGTGAGTGAGTGTTTGTTTGAGAGCTGAGAGGAAAAAGTGCTCTAAAGATTTTAGCCTGGAGGCTGGACGGGAAGAGGGATTTCCCTGACTTTGTGCCTTTTTCAAATGTTTTGTACACTTGGAGCTATACTCTGCATGTTTCTCTGTGTGTATATGTGGGCGGTACAGGCAAAGACTATTCAGAGGAAGAGAAGACAGGTTTAGAGGGTGTACAAACCAAGAAAGAGAGAGAGGAAAAAAAAGACTAATCCAAAGGAAAGGAACCAAGCAAGTGGATGCTGTCCTCTGTGGGGTCAGGTTACACAAAATGAGAAACTACTCCAAGAGCCCTTCATCAGGGCTCACCCAGCTCAGGAAGGTAAAGTGAAAAGTGACATTGTTAGTGACATTGTGTTCATATGTTTTCTCTTATTTTTTCAAAAGCTGTCAGTAAAGTTGTAGTGAATATTGTGGACACATGGGAATTGTTTTGATATTTATTTAGATCATTGATAGTCAAGCAAGAGTGAACCTAAAGTGCCCTGTGTGTCTGAAAATCAACTAATGTATATTGCTTGAGGATTTGTGTATCCATTTTCCCAGCCTACACATGCATGTGACCTTGAATGAGTCTGCCAGCATCTATGTACAAAATATTTATTTATCCCTGTTTAAAGCAACATGGGTGATAAATGTTAGATTGTGGTTTTGTCCGTGTTTATTTGTATTGAAGTTGATTCTGGAATACTTTGGCTCCAGTAAAATATGCTTCAGAGTTGCTCAAATAGCCAGTCTCAAACCAAAGCCATTACAGCTTCTCACAAGAGACTCATCTAGCTCTCTGAGAATCTGAGCACGCATGAGCATGTATGCACACACATGGGCACTGAATGATTGTCAGCTTTCTTCAGCCTATTACTGTAAATGAAAACAAATTGAAGATAGATGTTGTGGAGGCCAATAGGATAACAATTAGAGTGCACACTAAAACCTTTACATTCCTCACCAGCTTGTTGGGGGGAGAGAGAGAGAAAAGAGAGGGGAGGATAAGTGAGATGGACTTTCTTTAAAGTGAACAAAAGCACCTCTTTCTGCAGGGTCCCAGTGCATGTATTGTTATGAGGAGGCAGGCAGGAGTGGAAACATCCCCGAAGAGGGAAGTTCAGCTTCAGGTAGCTCCAAAAAGTCAGTTTGCCAGTGATTAGAAATAATATTAGTTTGCTGACTCACGACCAGGCATTGTTGAAACTCTGCAGTTAGGTTTGAATTATATTAGGCTACATTGTGCTTTAAATGTAACTTAGTGTAAGAAGTTGACATGCACTTACTTCAAGCATGCAAGCTGGTCTTGCACAAGTTGATCAAGCTCCTTATAAAAACAATATGGGGACCTGTTCATCATAATGTTGCTCTTCAAATTCTTCACAAGACACTTTTAATTTCAATACACATCTATGCATCTGTGTACATGTGTCATGTGTGTGTAAAAATCTATCACTGTCTCTCCTTGAATAAAAAAGGATGTTCTGTTGCATGTCATACCACAATGCAATAGGAATGTCCACAATGTCCTATAAGAGATGGTTATCAGTCAGCCACCATAATCCATCTCAACAGCTTCCTCAAGCACTTTAGTTTAGTCTGCTTTGGGTAGTAGTTAACTTCAAGAACATTTGAAACATTTGATTTAATATTGTAATAACACCTGAAGGGTTCTTTCGTTTTGGAACAACTTTTTGTTTTGGCTTCCTAAATTCAGTTTTATTTAAATATTGGCATAAACAATTTCTGCAGGTCAGCAGTTTTACTGAGCACAAATCAACATTCCTCTGCTCTGTCTCCTGTTCTGTCTGTCCATAGTTAACTGGGTAAGGTTGAGAGTTTATTGAATTGAGACTGGCTGGCACTCCAACAAGCTCAGTGGAGAGGCTTTATAGAGTTGAAGATAAAGAAACAGGGATTGTTTGTCTGCTAGTCAGTAAAGCTGTAATAAGTGGGCTGTAATCTTGTAAAGAGGGTCTGGTGTGGAGCCATCGTATGTCTGTGTGTGTGTGTGTGTGTGTGTGTGTGTGTGTGTGTGTTACCATCACGCACAGTGGTCTGTCACATTTTGGGAAGTTGTTTACATTCTGACAGGGGCAGAGGCTAACTGTCTGACTGCTATGCAAGACAATACACTGTGGTGGAAAAGTGGGTATTAGTGACATTTAATTCATCAGTCAGAATATTCACATTCTCAATGTCTTTTTCATTCAGTGATTCATTTCACTCTCAAGACTCACACTCTCAGAGCATTTTCTCTAATTGAATATGTTTCTCTGTTTTACTGACTCATTTTCTGTCCCACGGCAAAATGTTAAAACACTCATTTGTGGTGTTCATACTCAATGCCCATCTATCCTTTCATTCTCTGTGACTCATGATTTCTATCCTACACAGTGACATAAACACACTCTTAAATGCAAGACATGAGGTCTTAACTCCACACAGTGGAAGTTAAGAGAATGTTCCATCATTGTGCTTTAGCATACTTTGTAAGGAGGAAAGCTGCTGAAAACTCAACCAGATGTAAAGTATCATGACGAGTCTGTCATCTCTCACAACTGAATCAGCTTGTTATATTTTGCCTTGGAAGCATGTTGAAGTGAAGAAATTGGTCATGTACTAGATTCCACTTTCATCCAGGAAAACATGTTTAACTTCACACTGACACTATGGACTCAATTTACAAGATAGTTAAGAGTTAGAAGTGTGTTTTACATGTAGACATGTTTACATTCACTTCTAAAAAGCTTGTACAATAAGTGAGTGTTTGGTTGCATTTAGAGACATGTTGATGAGTGTGTCTCTTTATTATTAATTTCCAGTAGTTTTTATATGTTAGTGTGTTTTTAAACAGTGATTTTTAAAAAAATTTTTTTGTGTGTGTGATTTAACTGCAGTTGATTACTGCTTGTTTTCCACAGTGACTTGATGTTTAATCATCAGTTCAGCCTGGCATGGCCTCTTTGTGTGTGTGTGTGTGTGTGTGTGTGTGTGTGTGTGTGTGTGTGTGTGTGTGTGTGTGTATACAACCAATGACATCTGTCTTCTCTATTCTTTTCTGCTTAGAAAAGTGACAGCAGGGCTTTAGGAGGTTATAGCCCATCCACCCCTCCTCTTACAGGAACTGGCTTTTGACAGGCACTCTGCAGGGCAACTTCAGGACCTCATCAGGTCACACTCCTGCCCTCCCAGAATTGCTGTTGTTACCCTGGTGACTTGCTCAGAAAAAATGTATCCTGTGGTGATGGTGAAAGAATTTCTCATGTTTTGAAGATATGAGGAGCTGGGGGTGTTTGTGTTGTTGGTTGATGGCCATGGGTTTAGTCATGATCAAAAACACCCAAATCCCTCTCCTCACACACAAACACACATGGTAATATATACCATCTTAGACACCCGTAACTCTGTCTTTTCGAGAGTCAAAGCGTCACACATTCATATATGCATGCATGGATAATGCATACCATTGCACTGGATACTGGAGGCATTCAAGTACTTGGCAGCTGGCCAAGGATTTTTCATTAGTTGCACCTTTAACCCCAACAGACACATACATGCACACACTCTTTATTCAGAGCCTGTCGCTAGCAAGCTGTTGCTCTATGACAGTTTTACTCTGTCTGCATTGTATGAAGAAGACATAGGACCATGGTTTGGTAGAAAATGTCTGCTGCAAATCTAACTGCGTCATTTATCTGAATGTAGCAGGCTCAGTCCCTGTCCTCGTGCATTGCTTGCATGGACTAAAGTCCAGAATTTACATCTCTAGCAGGGTTCACTCTGGAAAGAGAGGCAGATATGTAGTGGGCTACAGTTTGATGGCATGGTGCTATATGTGGACTTAGAGGATCATCTGATGCTGATGCAGGCCCTCAGAATACACCAGAGACACCAGAGTTGCCAGATTGGTGTGACTTTGCAGCTTGTTCCCATTGGCAGCATGTAACAGTGGCACACATCTGGTCACACACCCACTGGATATATACTGTCCATAAAAGATACAAGAAAACATGGACAAACTCAAACACAGACATGGAAACACAGACCAGAAGGTGCACAGGGACATGAATACAAACACTTGACCACACACACTTGAACATCCACTGATGTAATGTATACTTGAATGCCAACATGCATTTAGCATTTGCTTAACATCCCCCACATGGAAAAATAACTCATATGTGAGTAAGGCTGTTGTCTGGAAAAGAATCTTCCCATCTGGATTCAAAGTGTAACTCTAATGTGGCTGTACAGCTGGTTGATTTAGGTTCTGTTTGCCATGTTATAATTAGCATTCCAATCAAAATAGGAAAAGGTTACTGCATTCTTTGTTAATTTGGCAGGGTCATCACTAAGAATGACAAGAATGCTGTGTACATGTTAATTTAGGGATCCACGTTATAATGAGAATTAGAATTATGTCTAGAGGTTCATCCAAGTGTAACAACTTTAGGATTAGATACTCCACACACACTGCTTTGATCATACCAAATCATATTTAAACACAGTCTTGTTAAGTTCTATAGCTGGGAAGGTATTAGTTTTCCCTCTGTCTCCAGTGGAATGATGTATACAGCTAAGATCTAGTTTGGATGGGGAAGGGCTCATTTACTTTTTTGTTTTATGTCATTATGGTGTAAGTGAATTAGTTGAAAATCTCACTCTAGCAGCTTGTTAGAACCATTTGTTGTTTGAAAAGTTTAGCACCTCATGAATGGTGGATTTTTTAAAGCACTGGGTCAGATGTCACAAAGTGCTATACATTAAAATGCAAAGTGACAAACATACAATAAAATGGAATTTCAATTTAAGAATTAAAAAAAAAAGTGGTGCATGTTGCAGATTGGTGCACAACCTCCAGCAGTTGCTCTGACTCAGACTTTGCTAACTGCCTAAAAAAAAGCATACAGTATTTTTCATGTGTTGAGCACAATTTGTCCTGGCGTTCATGAGGAGATGACGATGGAAACGTTCATCTTTAGATATGTTTAGTTTGGCTTGCTTCAGATGTGCTAAACACCCCTCTCCATTTTAATCCAGTGTTATGTCCACCGGTGGTCTTGGCCCAGGCTCACAGTTGCTGGTCACAGGGTGTGTGGAGGTCAAAAACATCAGCTCTGATTCTGACTCTGGAGTTTACACTCCGGAAGAAGACTTTCCCAAGCTCTCGCCTTGTTTAGCTCCCTTGGGGATCAGCGGGTGAATTTTAAAAATATGTTTCTGTGCAGGCATGCAGAGGAGCAGGGATGGGACAGGGGAGCTCTGATGGGAATTCTCAAGTGGATGCCTTAAAATGCGAAGGGGGACAAAAACAGGAAAGAAAAGGATAGGAGAGAATTTTGGCACTGGAGCTCAGCTCAGAGACTAAGGCTTGGAAGAGAAATTTGAGCTGGGTCTCAGAGAATAATGTTAGTGTGCTGAAGAAGCCAGGTTATTGTTGAAAGATCTGTAGGTCCACTCACTGCTGCACATTCACTGTGTCTCAGCCTGTTTTAGAGAGGAGAGGTTTTACCATTAGAGTCAGAAATCCCACATTGTAATATCAGATAGCTGTAAATACTTCTCACTGTAGAAAGTCTGTTTTTCCCTTGTGAATGATGGTGTATTCAATGACACTTCTGCATTGGTCTGTAAATCCAGGCCCTTTGAGTGTTGTTAATAGCAGAGCTAGATATGCCATGTGTGTCTCCTGTGTTTAATGGCATGGTGAAACAGAATACATCTGTGGTTGCAGACAGCATGTGTGTCTATCACCTATCACCTGTGACTCTTTATAAATTATCTTATCCACTGAAATTCATTGCTGCCTGCCAAACAGCAGGTCCTATTGCCAGGAAGAGCTCCATTGCATTCCTGTCAGTGGCCTTACTTACTTTGTCAGGGGTGATTTATGCTTGCTGCAGCCACAGTACTCCAACCACAGGTGTATCTACAGCAATGTCTTGTTTGTCACTGCCAGATGAGTCCTTGGTGTGCAGCAATTTCTTTTTGGAAGGAAAGGAGCTGAATAAAGAAAATGGTTTCAATGGTTAGCAGATTTTTAAGACTCAAAGTGAATTTATTACTCAGAACAAATAGATGGATTGTTTTGAACTTAATTGTATTGAAGCCTTCAGCAACATCAAATCTGTAAAGGATGTCTGAAGGTGGAGTAGTGTTTCTGCTGCAAATGGACCAAATGTGGACTTTTTGGATGGGGTTATATAGGCCAAAGTGAGTGTTGTTTAAAGCAGGTTCCTGAGATTAGCTGGCATGGACTCCTGGTCTGTGCAGCCAGTGAGGTAATTGGTAACAGACTGCAGATGAGTCAAGAGCTCTGTGGATGGGAGCTTTCTGTCGGTGGGGAGGAGGGCCTGACTTGTTGTGGGAGGGAGTTGAAGGACGGATGCTCCACCTCTGCACGGAGATGAAACCTAATACCCTTTCCCAGATGGGGGGATAGTGAGAGCCTCTCAGACAGATTTATCATCCTCCTTCTCCACTTCATTTTCTCTTCTCATTGAGATTATCGTCTTCTTCAATAGACATACTTCTCTTCATTAAGCTAGCTAGATAAGTGTTTTTTATATTTGTTGCTGATAAGTGAAAGCAGTTGGAGATGGGAAGAATTTATTTATAATCCATTTATCCTCCCAGGTCATTTCTAAAAGCCACACTGAAGCTGTAAGTGCATTATTAGCCTGGAAATTGTCCCATTTGCAGTCAGAAACGGAAGCCACAAACTCCAAAGAGAAAAGGAGACCATCCCTATTAAAATCCTGCTGTTAAACTGTTACAGGATGGTTAAGTAAAGTTTGACAGGTGAAGTGAGCGAGAAAGATTTTTAATTTGTCTAGAGTTTTCCTTCCGCTTGCTGCCATTTTGACCTTGTGGTAGAGCTGACTCATTTAACAACAATGAACTGAAATCCTTACTGTATGAGGTGAATTTGTAAGCAAGAAAATTACTGTACAAAACCCTGGTGACTTTATTTCACGAGACACAGGTCTGCCTCTCACTTCCCTTAGTCACATCACACTTCCTATCTCTTTCTGTGTTTACAAGCACAAACAAGTTAACTATTCATTTCATGCATAAGAAAACCTCTTAAATGGTGTGTCCCTTGTTTGTGCTGTGCAC
Organism: Mastacembelus armatus; assembly: GCF_900324485.2. Classification (NCBI taxonomy): domain Eukaryota; kingdom Metazoa; phylum Chordata; class Actinopteri; order Synbranchiformes; family Mastacembelidae; genus Mastacembelus; species Mastacembelus armatus. Next base: position 5,974,458 of record NC_046638.1, on the reverse strand, counting down.
CATAATTACATCCACCATGGCTTTCTCTGTGGCCCCAATTATAATTAAGATTGTGTATATATTTCTGGGGTAATATTATGGCCCATTCTTCCAGCTCCCAGCAGGATAGTCTGTAGACACCAAGGGCGTCAGAAGTCTTAGATATAGCCTCCAACCACAATAACAAGAAATGCTATATTTGTGGCGATGGTAATACAACAATGGATACTTGTTATATTTAGAGTGGATTGATAAGCAAAGATAGATACAGAAATTAATTGTTTTTGGTATCCACCTTCAGTTCCTGTCTGGTTGTGTGGCTAACCCAGTTTCAGTGCTGTCTCACATCCATCCTCTCCTAACAATGGTTTAAACAGTGGGAGAAGTGTAGGGGTAAGAGAACATAGCTCAGCAGGGTAGAACTATCATCAGCTTTGGAAAGGCTTGTACATGCACAGTGTATGTGCACATTTGTTTGTCTTTACAATTTATGCAGCTGACATAAGAGCAAAGTGTGCGATAAAATGAGAACAGAGAGGCAAAAAGATTCACATGAGAGAGAGGTAAACATGGCATAATTGACACATTGATCATTTCAATTCATAAATTCATTAAGTGTACATGTATGGATACGGGAGCACACATATACTTGGCCTACTTGGCTCATGTCCAAGGCCTTGCTATGAAATCAGCTTGGGAAATCAGCAGGCCCCCTGAACAGGACACAGAGCTTGAAACAGAGAGAGAAAAAATGACATAGGGGGACTGCCAAGCCAGATAAAATTCCATTGTTTATTTGCCCGACCCTCTCTTTCCCTTCTCCTTTCCATATGTCCCTTCCTTTACTACCATCTCTCGGAACCAGGCAAAACTCTTCCAAAGCCTACCAGGTTAAGGCAGCATGTCAGTCATTGTAAAGTCCGCCTATTACTCAAACCAAACATTGCACATCAGATCTGGCAACACTGCAGTGCTGGGAACAAATTGGCTGTACATGACTAAGCCCTGCTTCAGGTCTGTAGAGTATAAGACGTGATACAGTTCAATATGAAAAAATGTGGGGCTAAAGAGGATTAAAAACCAGTGCCCCACTGTCCTTTCTTCCTGTCTTTTACCTTATCCTCAATCCTATTTTTGTCCTTGTGAGTGAAAGTGGGAATAAACGAAAGAATGGAAGAGAGAAATAAAAGTATGAAGAACGTGGAGAAGAAAATCAGCTCTGTTTGCCATTCCAGAAAGAACTGACTAAATATGCAGTGGTGCATTAAATTAATTGCAGACAAGGCTTTGGCACATGTTATAAGCCACATCTTGTAGGGATTAGGGTCCTCAACTCAGCCTGAGTGCAGAAAGAAAAGAAGAAAATAAATAATATTTTACCTTTGCACTATATAATTCCCACTTTGAGCTATTGTGTTCTTTCCATGTCCCAGTTTTATGTAAAACCACGCTCACAAGTATGTTAAATTGTTTAGGCTCTACCACTTTTTGGTTGCTTTCTGTATGACTCCATGTCCTGATAAAACACAGTGTGGGTTGTGAGCGACTTTGCCCTTTTTAGGTATTTTAAAATGACAGGGAGAAAAAGAGAGCAGCTTTGGGAAGAACAAGCGAGGGATGATGATGTCATGATGATAGCTGTTTCTGCAGGGTTGGACAGAGGGATGGAGGGATTGAGGGGAGGATGAAATCTTTATGAGAAGCAGCTGTTGGAGAGGGGCAGGCAGGCTTCCATTTTACTGTAGCAGCAGCCAGCATACTGATAACTCAGGGGCCAGATAAAGCTAGCTACCAAACAGCATCGACATATAGTGTGATAAAGCTAATTCAACTAGGATAGTAAAGCATTGTCTGAATATCACCAAACATTTATATTCAAAGATAATATTTGGACCTCAACAAAGACAAAGAACTGTACTAGGAAGCATATTAGAGCAAAATAAAATGCTTAATTTGCATAATAGAATATGGTGTATGTGTGTGTCATTGCACTGCCATTGAATGAGGCTGTCAGCTTTAAAAGCCTAGCACACTTTGCAAAAGTGCTAAGTCTGAATCAGGGACTCATTTAGTGTACATTAAGTGCCATTAAGGGTGCCAAATGTCCTGGGTTTGGAGTCAATGTTGTGTGTGGGCTGTGAGCCAAGTGAGTGTTTATAGGCAGAAAGGCCCAGGTGAACTAAATCAGCTGACAAGCCTCTCAAGTCAGCTATCCTGTTGAGGTTGGCCAGGTCAATCTCCTAGACAGTGGGAGAGACGTCAACAATGTTAAGATACCCAGTGTCCATTGAAATGTCCTGCAGGGTTTGTTATGTAAGTGATGCTGGGCTCAGATGCCCTCCCTCTGACCTTGACTGGTGGTATCTCATTTAGGATTGTGTGCAGGTTTTGAGGCCAGAACTGGAGGTTATCCTTCATGAAATGTATTTCTATACTATTTTTGATTTGGTTTTGATTTCAGTGGTTTTGCTTGGGTTTCGATCAGTTAAGATCAGTAACAAAAACAAGCCTTTCAAAATTGGATGATATAAATATTTGAATATTTAACAGAAATATTGAGGCGTTTCTATTCTAACACCCTTTCTGCCACAACCCAGCACTCGTTCACCAAGCTGCTAGTGAACAATACCACTTCTACTTCCTCTGCTGTGGTGTGTACGGCTTGTTAGAACTCACAGGGCTAAGACTGAAGGGGGCGGGACAGGTAGAGGTCTTTTGGGTCATGGTTTCCCATGGTGTTTTTATTGGCCCCAGCAGATGGCTTCCCTCAGCTCTCCATTGTTATTTTGGCCATCTTGATATGGGGGTCAGGGTTAACAATAGTTGCCAATAGCTGCGCACGAAGAGTTTCCTCAGTAACTGAATGCTGTAAAACTGCCGGTGCTGTCAAATTTACTGCCTTTATGAGATGCAAAAACATTGCTGACTATCAGGTTAATGCAAGTGCTGGGAAGCATTTCACATGTGAGTGAAGTTTGAGATCTGTTCAAACCCAGTAACTTAGAACTGTGTAACAAAAAAAGACCTTTTAAGGCACTACAGTCTTCACTGAACAGCACTTTCTCTGACGGTCTGTAGGTTCCTAACAGTGTAGCTTAAAAGCCCGCACTGTTTTTACAGCGCAACAGTATACTTATATTATTCTTTGCCATATCCACTTTCCTTCTTTAGTTATGACAACCCCTCCCCCTCAACACACATCAACACACACATTACAGTACACTTCGATTTGCTCCCTTTGTATCTTCATACCTCTCATCTTTTCACTCCCCCATATGATATCCAACTCTTTTTTGTCAAATCAGAAAAAAATAAAATAAAACTAGGAGGCTTTAAACATTCTTTACAGTTCTTCTTGCCTACCCATCCCATCTCCCGTTGTCATGCAGGATTTCTGTTCTTCATTTCTGTGCTGAGGTTTAGTAAGTAGAAAAGAATCAAGAGGGGGAGGAAGGAAAAAATCGTTGATGCTTCCCTTCAAACATGTGACCTGTGTTCAGTTTACAGCTGAAAATAATTTGGGCCTACAGGCCAGTGGATAGCTGATGTAAACCTTCTTCCTTTTTTCTCCTGTCTCTGAGGGATATGGCCTCAGACTGATGGAGGGGGATAAAGACAAAGCAATGGATGACTATAAGTTGAGCTGTAAACAAAACTAGAAGCTAGAAAATGACACATTGTTCTTTCTGTAGTGTCCAGAAAAAGCATACACGGCCAGAATCATTCCAAAACACTGGACCCAGAGGGACAATTATGTTGTTAGCGTAGGAACGAGTTCAGCTATTTGGCAGTAATTTTTATGTAATATATCAAAATTGTTGCTTTTTTTTTCAGTGCCAGTTGGGACAACAATTTGTGGAATTCAGCTGAAAATGGCTCATTCCAAGTGTGAGAAGTGTCATGGGTAGCTCATGCTCATTTATAGGCTGGAAGATAGATGGAGTTTGGGCCATGCAGTGCACAGGAAATGTTTAACGGCCTACGAATACCCTAAAGTATCCCAGCACATCTGGTAGAAGTCACACTTGTGCACACATCCATGTGTGGATCTGGAGCATGGACTGTTTGGCAGGATGTGTAGATCTATGGAGGAGTGTTTCGTGTTTTTGTATGAGGTTTTATGTGTGAGTATGCAGCCAGTATATATGAGTTCCTGTGAAAAAGACTAAAAGTGTGAATATCTGCCAGCAGGAATTAGCCTCGACCATTCTGCCTCTCTTATGTTAACTGCATCTGTGCCATGCAGTGACCAGGCACTTCTGCTGCATTCAACTCCACCACCAGCATTTATAGGCTCAGTCAGCAGCACTGCGCACCACCAGCTCTAATTCAGTGTTATATATATGGATTGGTCTTGCTATGTTCCAAGTAGATCTGGTTTCATTATACTCTGACACATGGATCAAGTAATAATTTCAAACTGGCTGAGCGAGTCCCATCACACTTGCCTTGGCACTACTTGCCTGTAATAAAGAGCAGAGAGAAATGTGCAGTGCTAGAAAACACACATTAGCAGAGTTACATCGTGGAATAAAAAGGTGAGTTTGCAGAGTGCTAAAACAAAACATGTGTGCAGTACCTGCCCTGAAATTACTATTAAGAAGTTGTTATACCAAGTGCAAAGTGATAACTTATGAAGTGTCTTTTTCTGGCTTCCAGCCACCAGCGGTTTTAAGGGAGACCCAGAGATGCCACTTCTCTTCTTTTTGTGCATCATATCCACAAACCTGAATATTTTAACAAAATTTATATTCTGAAACAGTTTGACTTGTAATCTATATCTAATCTCACCTATAAGATGAAATATATCTGTTTTGCCCTTTCATACACGTTTCAACAAAGTTTCTGTCCACACAGTGCACTCACCCCATTATATTATGCTAAATGACTGTGTCTGTCTTTGTGTGACTATGCAGGATGCCAGCTGCTAGCACCATGACCGGTGGGAGAGCTCTGCTGCTCTGTACAAACACTGACAACTGTATCTACCAATCAGTCAACGGGTAGGTGCTGCAAAGGAGATTCGCTTAACTTACACTAATAATTTGATTCTGACTTGTTAGTGCTGGTCAGTGCCAAATATGCTACTGTCCTTTTGAGCAAGAAACACTGAGCAAGACAGCAGTTCATCAATATAATGGCATTTTTAAACACTGATGTATCATTAGTGAACTGTGATTAATGATGAGACCATGATTAGGGCATCTTGCCTTTAGTATTGCTTCCAGTTGTTGTATATTATATTATACAAATCCCATAAAAGCGTTGCTTCTTATTTTAAAACTTTGGCTGTATATTGGAACAACAGCAACAGCTTCTCCTCATTCATTCTAAACACAACTTATCCTGTGCCAAAAAGCAATTCAGCAATTTCATGTGAAATAAGAGATATGAAAGTTTAGGTTCTTCCAATAAAGGCCTGAGGAAGATTTAAATGTCTGTTGTTTTGAGGGTTACTCGTGCTGGTGTAGTTGTTGTTGCTTAATAGATCCATGTTTTCCCTCGGGTAACTGTCAAAAGTTGGAATTAAGTGAAGTTAGTTCTGTTCTCCCCCCTCACCCATTTCAGACCTTTTCCCTTATCTGCTTGTAATATGCTAACTCAGCTGGTCAGAGATGCTTTTGTGACCTTGTGCCCTTCCCTCTGTCGGTCCTCAATGACCCTCAGTTCTACCCTCCAATCATTCATGACCACTGGTAATAGATAAGCTTTCAGTTGTCTGATTTTTATTTATTTATTTTTTTAATAAATGCTTCTCGATTACTCTTTGTATCCCTTCATCACAAAAGGTGTTTTTTCAGAGTTGGGAGGAACTTCATTCTCCAACTGCCCCACTTTTTTTCTATAACTCATTCAGTCAATCCTCTGCCTATTTTGTCCTGTTCTCCTTTACTTGGCCTTTTTATTTGATCAAGCTTTTCCCCTCTGTTGCTTCATTCTTTAATTAACACTTTTGTTTCAAAGTCCAAACTAATAATGTCAGAGCAATTTGAAGGAGAATTATTGGTTTGCTTCATTGATTGTAGTAACATGGATAGGGAGGAAACTTGAATCAGTCATTTCCCCCAGAGATTTCCTCAAGATTGCATGACTGTTAGTTTTTACATCCAGCCATGTCGTCATAAGTCACCCAGCACGGCTGCATTTCCTCTGTTTGTTGAAAATTCAATCATTTGATGAATAGGCTTTGGGCCATAACAGAGCTTTGTGGGTCAGAGTAGAAAAAAAAAAATCCATGTCTGCACTTCGGCCTCTTCACTCTTCTGTGTATGCTTTCATCTCGTCTCCAGAAATAGCTGTGTGTGTGTAGCTTGTAAACTCTGACCCCAAAACCCAGAGTTCAAACAGTCATGACCAAGTAATCTTCCTGGAGTGACTCACAGATAAAGCTGAGGTACCAAACAGATGTCTGAGCTCTTTATACAAGAATTTTTGTTTATCCAATAAAACAACGATCTATTTGGGTGCAGCTCACATTATTATCCTATATGTCTAGATTACAGACTGTTTTCCTTGTTTTTGGTTAATTTGAAGCATGTTTAGGATTAAGAAATGCAAGACATGTCTGTTACATTTCCTGTCTGTGTATCTTTTCCAGGCTCCAGTGCTGTGGCTTGAAGGTTGGGGACGCTACACCATCTGCAGTGCCCCAGCCCCAAGTGGTGTGTGGGTCACAGAGAGACCGAGACAGTAGGGACACTGCTGTACCTTCCAAGCATTCGCTCTCCTCCCTGCTCACCCTGAGTGACAGCCCAGATCTTCCCGACACAATGCTGGCTCAAAGGAGAGCCACCACCACCCCCACAGACCAGCAGACTTCCAACATGGAGAATGGACTGTGTGGCAAACTAAACCACAACAAGAGCCCAGCAGGAGTCAAGACTGCCAGCATCCGTGATAAGATCTCTCAGTGGGAGGGTAAAAAGGAGCCTGGCCAAGTAACATCTACAGGGACGTGTCTATTGAGTACTTCACAAAAGGAAGTTGAGACAGTGAGGAAAAAGGAATCCAAACCTTCAGAGGTCCAAAGGACAGACAGCAAGAGGTTTGTCAGCTGGGACAGACAAGACTCAGGGACAGAGAATTTTGGGAAACTAGGGGATTTAAGGACTAAATCTTCAGAAGGCCCAACAAACAAAGACAGAGAATTGATATTAGAAAGAGGGTTTTGGGCTTCTAAGCCAACAGAACAACCCCAAGAGAAGAAAAATGTTTTAACTCATGTTAAGAAACTGGAGAAGGTAACAAAAGAAGTTCCCGACAAACCTTCACTGGCATTTCCAGGGAATTACTTTTGTCCTCCTTCAAAGGAGGAGGTGGAGGAAACAGAAAAGAAGGCCAATGAGCCCATTTTTGGGACTTTTGATGTGGCTCGGTCTGGTGGGTCACGGAGGAGAAAGGAGGGAGATGCAGAGAATGTATACAGTGAGCCAGGTGCTCCTTCCATAAACCCTGTACCTAAACCTCAGAGAACCTTCCAGCACCATACACCACCCACCACCCCAGCTTCAGGGCCTGGCTCACGGAAGGGAAAGAGGAACTTACCCCCTTTGCCCTCCATTCCTCCACCACCTTTGCCCACATGCCCACCACCTGGAGTTTGCAGGAGACCGTGGGCTGCCAAACCTCGGGACAGCAGTAACAGGTAAAAGACTAAGAAGAGCAACAGTAATGGAATCCATATTTAGTTTTGACCATCTGTTATGCAGCAGACACCCAGTTTAGACATAAAGACTTCCACTGAAGTTCAATCAAGCTTCACCCAGTCAAGCCATGTTGTCTTTTCTCAAGCCTAAAGCTACATTTACAGAAACAAATTGTTTATAATGTGTTCTCCTGAAATAACATGTAACAAGTAAGGGCCCTCTGTACACTCTAACCTTCCCGTGTTCCCACCGACCATATACTTAGGTAATAACATTTCCCACATCTGCTGTAAATCAAAACCGCCAGTGACATCATGGTTTTTGTAAATATACCACAAAATGAACTCATTGGTTGGATCTGAGGAATGCACATATCAGCTCAGCTCATTCCTCCTTCCAGAACCTTAGTGGAAAGCGAAAACAACATGCAGAATAGTGTGAGTCATGTCAAAGAGGCCCCATGCTTTTTCAGGAGTTTTATCCTTGACAGAAAAAATGATTGTGCAAGGCTCTTTGCTGTTACAAATGAGCTGTCAGGCTTTCATTATTACAGAGTATGAATTTCTAAAAAATATGTGTTTCTTGTAAAGTGTACATTTTAATTGCAAGACTCTCATAAGTAGTGCTTGAATTCACGTGGTTACAATCAAACAAGCAAAACTCTGTAGGGAAACCAAAAAATGTGAACCCTGCAGTATAGGAGTACATCTATTGTGCATGCTCTCCAGTGGTCTGATTTTTTCTTTGGCTTGGATCAGTAACATTTCACACCACATGTGGAGGCTTCACTTTATTCAAGTGCAAGCCATTTGTTTAGTCAGGCTGTCTATCTGTGAGTGTGTTTTTCTGTTTGTGCCTGTCTGTGCAGAAATACAAAGAGTTAAATGTGGCCACACATGCAACCATGGGTGCACTTTTTTCTACTGAGCTTTAATCTTCAGCAGTGATGAAACACAGATGTGGTCATTCAGATGTGGAAATTACCAAATGGTAAAATCAGTTATGCTGTTTGACATACTGTAGCAAACGTCAACTTGAACACACATTCACTCAGAGACGTCAGTCAAAAATCTTCCCCTCCTCTTCTTTGGCATGCAACTATCCTAAATTTTGTGTTGCTCTGTCTACCAGGAAGTCCTATGAATTTGAAGATCTGCTTCAGTCTTCTACAGAAAGCTGCAGGGTGGACTGGTATGCTCAGTCCAGACTGGGCTTAACACGCACTTTATCTGAAGAGAATGTCTACGAGGACATAATAGGTAAGAAAAAAAAAAAAAAAAAATATATATATATATATATATATATATATATATATATATATATATATATATATATATAATTTTTTTATTGCTTTATTTTTTCTCAACTAAGTAGAATTTCACCTTTATTGAAAATCTATTTTCACAGTGTTTGACAGTAAATAGGCTGTATGTTCTATGGCCTTCATATACTGCATGAACCCTTAGGTTTCATTTCCTGTAAGTGTGTCACAGGATTCATTAACAGAGGTGATGTGGAGGCCAAGCTATCTTTACTATGCTCTGTTTTTTCCTTCCTTAGTTAGGCCAATCTCCTTCACTTTTATTAAAAATTATATGCAGAAACCTGACCTAAGTTCCTGTCTTATTGTCTGTAGTGTTATGCCAACCCCACCTAGAGCCTATTTAATTTAGAACATACAATAGTGGTGTTGTCTGAGGTTGTACTGTAGCTGAGGTTGGCTACAGTTGGTTTCAGTGTGTCTTTGGTTTTCATCCCCAAGACTTGTATGTAATGAGTGCTGCCTGCAGGCAACAATGAAATTAGGTATGATTATATTTGAGTAATGCCACAGCTGGTCTTGGGTCCTTTTCTAATTCTCAGTATAGTTCATACAGTAGTATTGCACTGTTCGCCAGACAGCAGTTTCTCATGGGTAACATAACTCAGACTCACCATATTGCAGCTGTCTACTCAAAAAACAGTTCAGTAAAGCTGGGATAATGATAGTTTAGACAGCAATCAATGGCTGTGATGTCCTCCTGGTCTTGTCATCAGTCTCCACATGCCAACCAGGTTCTCATCAGCACATTAAACACACAATCTACATGTCTGATAGTGTTTTAAGTCCGATTGGGAAGCAACTGCCACCCACGCATGTATGCAGATGCACACCTTTATTACTGTTGCAAACTAATGTGAACAGCTGAAAGCACACACATGTGTAAAGGATAGTGTGATGCTCTAAATAGCCAGCAATGTGAAAAACAGTATACTGATTGCTTCTTTTCCTCAGAGGGAGAAAGAGCAGGGAACTGAACGTCCCTCTTCATCCTCCTACTCCAACAGGCACCATCTGGTGAATGGATTGATAGAGGAGAGATACAGACAGAGACAAAGGTTTTGGAAAATGAAACTACCTCACTCCTTATCTGCAGGAGGGAGGACTAATGGCTAGAATTGCATTTAGTTTTAGCCATGCAAGCATCTTATCACAGTAAAATATGAGCTGCCTCGGGTAGCTCTCCACACATCTGGACTAGAAATCAATCATCTAGCAAAACCACCATAACTGATATGGAAATAATAGTTTATTTGCTGTTTTGAAAGTTTATGTGAGGCTGTTGTGTAATCCAGATGTCACTGATTTCTTAGTTTTTAATTTTTTATTTTTAAGATCCTCCATCGAAGGAGAACCCCTATGAAGATATAGAGCTGGAGAGAAGTTGTTTGGGAAGCAAATGTGTTTCACCTGCCTCCTCATCTCCTGCCCCCGATATGACAAAACAGGTGCCAGTACATCACCATATAAACACAATAGATTTAACTGAAGCAGTTCTATACAAAAAAAAAAACACTTTCTAATGAGTCTGTTTTGCTCAATCGACCCCCATCAGCTTTCCTCCAAGCCTGGCTTTTTTAGGCAGAACTCAGAACGGCGAAGCTTCAAGCTCTTGGAGCTACGCAAGGGAAGCAGGGACACTGGCATCTCCTCACCCTCACGTGTCAGTCCTCCGTCCACACCCAGCAGCCCTGACGACACCCCCTGTCTCTCTGGAGACCCATACAATCGCAGACGGAGGAAAATCCCCAAGGTATGTTGGTCTAAGAGGCCTCTCACAAATCCTTTTCTGCTCCATCTGTGATTTATGGTCCACTGTACTTCTCAGGGAGGTTCAGAACTGGTCTACTCATGCTACTGTCTGGGGATGAGCAAGGCGGGGAAAAATGTTCTGATACATGTTTCCTGTGAGAAGCGTGTTTAGAGGAAGGCCTCCCAGAAGCAATATTGAAATGACTTTGGTAGTAACCTGGGAGAATGTTTATTTACTTAATGACATAATGAAGGGCATTTTTTACCTTATACCTTCTACAGATGGTGCTTAAAATCAATGGCATTTTTGAAGCTCGAAGAGGGAAGAAACGCATGAAGAAGGTTTCTCAGGCTACTGAGTCCAGCTCAGGGAGAGGTAAGAATTTAATTACAGGAGGCCGAAGAAAGGACATTACTTTGTTGGTACCCTTTATCTTATTCCTATCAACTATATCTATATTCGTTCTCTACCAAGCAATACATGTTTAGGTCTTTTGTGTTTTTATGTTTCAGATGCTCTGCCCAGCCCAAGTTAAATAAATCAGTAAATCAAAGACCAATCCCAACTGATGCACCCAAGCAGTACCAGCAAAAATAGGCAACATATGTCCATTGTATTTCATGGACAGTGTCATATTTTGTATCAGAGGACTGGTTGGTTTTGTTTGATAGTGTCAGGAATGAAAGGAGAGCAAGTTCTATGTGATCTGAGTTTCCTGTGATTGTTATTTGCTGTTCTCCTCACATGGATTTTCTTCTGTTTAATGTAGTGACAGATGAAAACAGTGAGTCAGAAAGTGACACAGAGGAGAAACTAAAAGGTGAGAACAGAAAATAAATGCTTATACATCCAGTAGCTACATGCTCAGGAGAAATACATAATGCTTTTGTGTTAATGCTATTTCACTGCATAAAATTATCGCAGTAGGAAGATGTGTGTTGATTCCAATCAGTATTCTTTCTTTCCATTGTTCCACTGTGTCGCTAACATAAAAAAAAAAAAGTACACAGATGGAGCTACAGATTGTCTTACATTGCGGTCTCACGCTGACCCACTTTGCATGTATATATGTGCATACTTGACATAGATGCATTTGCAAGGTATCTGACTCTCTGTTCGTCAGCCCACAGTCAGCGGCTGGTGTCAGTCCAGTCCATGCTGAGGCAGACGGGGCGGTACCGGACCTTGGAAAGGGATCTGATGGAGTTACAGGAGAGGAAACTTTTTGAGTATTTCATAGTCGTTGCACTTCACAAGACCAAGGCTGGAATACCATACCTGCCAGAAGTCACACAGCAGTTTCCTCTCAAGGTAAAATAGGATGGAAATGTTACTGAATAAAAATGAGGCCCTTGAAATTATTTGTTAAAATATTGGACAGGAACTTTTTAAATTTTCCTTCAGGTCCAATAGTAAAAATTCAACCCACATACACCGGTCTATGAGCACTTGATGAGTATTTTCAGGATAAAAACACAGGGAACATGATTAGATGATTTCATTTTGTAGGTGCAAAACTCCTCAGCAGTGTAAAATATATATATCAATTTACAGTTATCATATGGAGGCTATTTGCTTGATGATCTGTAATGATCCATTATTAAATATATACATTTTCCTATATTCCATCTTTTGTTATTCAGCTTGAGAGGAGCTTTAAGTTCATGCGAGAGGCTGAGGACCAGCTGAAGGTCATTCCTCAGTTCTGTTTCCCTGATGCCAAAGACTGGGTGCCGGTTGACAACTTCCCCAGGTCAGTCACAGTCTTCACAGCCACCATGACACTAAGAACATAAAAAAGTGACCAGGACACAAGAATGTCCTATTAGAGTGATAATAGTTTATCTGTTTTTCTTGCTAATAATGACGTGTTAGTGAAGTAGGTGAAAGCCCCAAATGGAAATGACTTTGTGGCTTGTAGCAACGACTCGTTATTAATAACCTGGCAAATTCAGATATTTATTCAGTGGTTGATGGGCCACACCTGCAGACTGAGTCATTGAACTGGCTGACATTCTCACCTGTCAAGAAAGCTGTCAGCTGTGTTATTGGTCAGGAAGAGCTTAGGAAGTTTAAGGGTCTTCCTTTCAAAAACAAAGTCAGGCTTTTGTTTGCCAAAGTCCAGTCCAGACTGTAGTTTTCTATTCCCACAGCAATCTTGTCTGTGTGATATTTACAGCTCCAAATAGTTTGCAGCATGTCAGAATTATATGTTTTTTTCTCTCCCAGTGAGACATTTTCATTTGTCCTCACCGGTGAAGATGGAAGCAGACGGTTTGGCTACTGTCGGCGATTATTGGTATGCTTAAAAAACACTTCTGCCTCTAGTCATTAGCTTCACCTTGTTTGATTTTAATATAGATAATCCCTCATTAAAAATGTTCTCTTCTCCTTTTACCTGCTTCATTTTAATGTACATGTTTCTTGAATTTTGTTGATTGAGCTTGTGTTCTTGAATGTGCCTTCAAAGACATGGCTTTGCTCCATTTGTTTTACCTTATGTTTGTATTTAGTGAGCAGTCTTGTGACATTCCAGGGTTTTGAAGCTGTCTTTTTCTTTCTGGCTGTTCACAGCCCAGTGGTAAAGGCCGAAGGCTCCCTGAGGTCTATTGCATTGTTAGCCGCCTGGGCTGCTTTGACCTCTTCTCCAAGGTAGACTTAAGCACAAACACGCAGTTCATATACTACAAATTCATGTCATGCATCAAACTAAACTACTACTATCACATGTGTTACACAGACACATAGATACAGCCCGACCCTCATGAGAGAGTATAGAGCAGTATCATCAGTGCCCCACAGAGCCCCACCCGCCCTCTGCCCCTGTACTTTCTCACAGAGCCTCGTAGATCAGCTGCAGTACAGAGACGCATGTGAACTTCAGATGATGCGGTTACTGCTGTGGCAAAGGTTCCCAGTAATGAGCCTCAGATTTATATACATGTTGACCTGTGGACTTATATGTCTGTGCAGTGTACATGTGCATGGATATGGACAGTATGTTGTATCTGCTGTTATAGAAGATGGCAAATAGACTGATAGCTGCTTCTGCATTGGAAGTAGTCTGTGCTGATGATATTGTGAATGTGTTTCATATCTATCAGCCCAGCTACAGAAAAATGTAATAGCATACAGATGTGTACAGTATGTGTGTAGAGGGGTACACATAATGGATTCAAGCTGTTAGCCATCTGTTGAATTGAGTATGACATTGTTTGGCTGTCCTTACTGCATTATCGGGGGGCAGATGAATACTTTTGTGATAATAATTGCCAGTGTGGTTGACCAAAATATAAGTCTCCCAAAAGACTCTCAGTGGTCTTGATTTATTAATTCGATTTTTTTTATTATGGCACCTGAATACAGTGCCATTTTAAGTTTCAGTTTGCAAGAGGATGAGATTGTAACCATGGCACAACTTGTACCAGAAAAGGGAAGGAGAAAATGCATTCCATAATAACGTAAAAAACATTTACACTGATTTTGACAAGTCAATATGGTATGAAATATGGAGTGCCATCCAGAGTTTCCCTCGCTGCCTTTTCCAGATCCTGGATGAAGTGGAAAAGAGGAGAGCAATCTCACCTGCCCTGGTCCAGCCTTTTATGAGAGGCATCATGGAAGCTCCCTTTCCTGCTCCAGGAAGGACCATCACTGTCAAAAACTTTCTACCTGGCGCTGGGACAGAGGTAAAATGATGTTGGTGTTATTAAGTTATTAAAGAAAACAATATTATTGGAAGCAAACTCCAAACACTTTAATCAGTTATATAACTACTTGCATGTTGGTAGGGGAATGCATGCAATATACACATTATTATGTCTTTTTTATTGTGTAAAATCGCACAATCTATCTGTCCTGCAGGTGATAGAGTTGTGCAGACCATCAGATTCCCGTCTGGAACATGTGGACTTCGAATGTCTCTTCTCCTCTCTAAGTCTACGTCTCCTTCTGCGAGTGTTTGCCTCTCTGCTGCTGGAGCGCAGGGTCATCTTCACTGCTGACAAACTCAGGTTGACTCCAATAACATATGCTGTTGTTACAGAGCGTGGTGGTTTAGTCTGCTTCTAAGCCCAAAGAACACGTTCAATTTTTGCAATGAGTCACTGGGATTAATTAGTATTTTAGTTAATCCCTTTAATTAATCCATTGTGCTCAGGTCAGTGAAGGAAGGGTCATGATGCTATGATGGTCAGGAGTAAAGGACTTGAAGGGTATGACAAGGAGACCTTGACTTGACAAGCATTCAGAGGATCCAAACCAAGTGCGAGAGGAAGGAATGCTGTTGTGTTATATGGTCGCCTGGGGAACAATTACTTCTCTGGAAAACTGTCATGGATGCCAAATAGAAGGAGTTATTAGAGGCTTTAGAGCATAACTCCAGAGCTAACATGTGTGCATAAGGACATAAGCACACCCATACAGTTCATTTACACCCTTTAACTCTGAAGCTGTTATCACTGGGATCAGAGTTAAAGGGGTTGTTTTAATTTTTGTGGTACACCTGGTACAATCTGTGGCTTCAGCAGGAACAGTCATTGTAAAGAATTTTAATTCAAAAAACACCCTCAGTGTTCAGGCAGTATAAATGCTGAACACTGTATGTATTTCTTGTTACTCGTGTACTCGTTTGACATTACAGGCTTTTGTCACCAAGGTTCATAAGCAGATCTTGCACAGTTACTTCACATTCTCTACCACAGAAGGGAAATTTTGACTCATCATTTTGTTTCTTGAATGATGTTACTGTGAGCGGATGTATAGGCTGTGAGACTTAAGTTTACCACATAGGGTGTGTGAGTTTGTAACACTTTATAGTTAGTGTTACATCACGCAAAGATGTGTTTAATCATTCTACTCAGCCTAACAATAGGTTCTGCTGGAACAACAGAAATTAACTTTCATCATTATTTGAGTGGTAGGAGAGGTTATTTGTGGAGTGTTTTACTGCCATCTTGTGGTAGAGATACTTATTCTTAAAGACTTAATGCTGCACTTTATTAGGGGGTTACCTTCTTTGTTGGAGGTTTGCTTATTTCCTACTTTATTAGTATATAATTGAATGCATGTGTATGGAATTATAAATAACTATTGCTAACTAATATTATTAGACATTTATGAAAAATGCCACTTATAACATGCATAATTCACAAGAGTCCTGTGTTATATTGACAGTAAATTTCAGACCAGCAAAACCTTTTTGATATTTAGATTTTGAATTATTATTTTTTTTCTCAAGGCACATTTTTTCTCTGCACTTGTGCTGCTCTCCAAAGAAATAATTATAATCTGAATTTTGGTAGCCATCAAAGCACAAACATAGACTCTTTTCATATCTATAATTATAGGGGTCTCCTGTAAAATGTTGAATGTCATTTTTAAAAGCATTTCCCTTAAAAGTAGTGTTTTTCCTACACGTTGTTTCATCCTAAATATAAATTAGTTGTCATCATGTCTTTCTCTATTTCTGCAGCACATTGTCCCAGTGTTGTCATGCAGTAGTGGCTCTTCTGTACCCCTTCACCTGGCAGCATACATACATCCCTGTGCTCCCACCCTCCATGTTGGATATTGTCTGCACTCCCACACCTTTTATAGTTGGCCTTCTCTCCAGCTCTCTGCCTCGTCTCAAGGACCTGCCAATAGAAGAGGTAAGACAATGGCTGAATGTCAATTCCATTTTTGATCACTCCTCTGTCCCAGTCATGATGATGGACTTCCTAAATTGCTTATTTCTGCTCTGAGGAGACTGCCTGAAGAACTTATAACTGAGGATACACAAGTGCATCCTTTGTGGAAGTTGACACACCCCTTTATTGGAAATCAGTTTGTGATTGGACACTGCACATAAAAGGACATGTTTCCCAGCTCCTCTGTGCTTGCTACTTTTCCTTGCATTTTATGTGGGTGGGACTAAGTAGTGGATGTGGGATTACCCAGCATTTTCTATACACTTGACTCCAGGATTTTCTACCACTGAACAATAGCACCAGGAAATGACATCACTCTCCATCTGCTCTTCTCTCAGGTCCTCGTTGTCGACCTTGGCAACAGCCGCTTCCTGCGACAGGTAGGAACCATATTACACAGAAAATGTGTAATGTCTGTCTATAGTCATAGACATTCTATCATCCTTTAACTCCATGATGGATATACTTACTCTGTGTGTATAGAATATGATAATTCTGTAATAAGTTCAATGTATTTGCATCTGTATTTTTGCATCCACAGCTGGATGATGAGGACTCCATTCTTCCTCACAAGTTGCAGGCAGCTCTTGAGCATGTACTGGACAAGAGGAAGGAGCTGGCCTGTGAGAAGGGAGACCTGCCCAATGGTGACTCAGCACACTAATTGTTGGTTCTGTTTAGATGCATTTATATAGAACATTAATGTTTTTATTAGCAATACTAAAGCCAGAGGGCAAAAATGATCACTGGTAAGGAATGGTATAGATATGTTTTTCATTTTCATCATTTCAATAAAAAAATATCCAGGCCATTTGAGACACAGTATTGTATTACATTAAAGCATTGTTCAGAGGAATTCTGGGTTTTCCTGAGCAGATTTATTACTATACAGGCCTTTTATACATTACTGGTTAGCTACATTCAAGCATCCGAGAGACATTTATGATGACACTCTCATTACAAATTAGAACTGCACCTTCTGCTGCTGTGTCACAAGAAGTAGATTAGCAGTACAGTAAGATGCACACCATCAATGCATGGCCACAAGAACAGACCTAAAAGGTTTAACCAATAGAGGTCAGTGCAAGACCATTGTACATTTAAGCCATGAAAGATTTTTTTTAACCTTGATACCACTCAATTACCAGAATTCTGTTTGTTTCTGCTTATATAATAAAGTAAAATAATAATAAAGTAGATGTGAAATGTATCACATTTTTTACATAATTCATCTGGATATGCACTATCACACTGAAAAACAGTTTAAGTTGCTAGAAACAATTCATAGTTTGAAAATGTTTTCAATGTGTGAAAAGTAAAATGACATAAAAAAATGTTTCATGTTTCTGGTTCTTTGTCCTCTGTCTCCGTCACCTAGACTCCAGCTCTCTCAGCACAGTGGTGTCCGAGGCCTTTGTGCGTTTTTTTGTGGAGATGGTTGGTCACTACTCCCTCTTCATGGGTGGTGCAGACAGGGATGATGAGTCTGTCTCGTCCCCCACCTTGCCCAGCCCCTCCTCTTCCTCCTCATCATCCTTGCAACGTGAAGCCTTTCGCAAAGCGGTTACTTCGAAGAGTCTGAGACGCTTTCTGGAGGTGTTCATGGAGACCCAGATGTTCACTGGCTTCATCCAGGAGAGGGAGCTGCGTAGGCAGGGCCTCAGAGGTACTGAGATATGATTTCTAGCACAGTTTATAACGATTTAGTTGAGATTTCAACTAAGACTGCAATTTCCAAGTTAAATAATGAACTGTAAAGATCAGTTACGTAGTTTTTATTTACTTTGGTCTTAATTAACTATGAGATCAAGAAATGGGACCTGCCTGAATAATGAAGTTAAGCTGTGAAGTGAAATATGTCTTTTTTTGTTTTCAGGTCTGTTTGAAGTGAGAGCACAAGAATATCTGGACTCGCTGCCTGGAAGTGAGCAGCGAGGAGTCAACAAATTCCTCAAAGGCCTAGGTGGGATTTACTATACCTCTTTGATCAATCAGCCTGTCAGTTAATTAACTAGAATATCTGCAATATTGTCTGTTAATTCCTTTTAAATTTGATTTACATTTGTTGCTTTTTTCAGGAAATAAGATGAAATTCCTTTCGAAGAAATGATGTTTGGGATCAATTGGGATGTGAAAGTAGGAAAAAGAATCCTGAGGAAGTGTGCGCTCCCCGGACATGAAGCACATAGAGATGGAGATATGTCTGTAGGTCAGGAACAAAGGAAAACCCTTGAAGTGAACAGGACTCATTGTTTGTTAACATGAAGAAATCTGGGGAAAGTTACAGTTTATCTGTAGCCAGTCATTCCAGTAGTGTTGTGAAAGGTTTGCTCAGCTTAGACCAAAACTCCCTTCCAACATGATGAAACACTGTCTAACAATGTCTGGTTTCATAGTTCCCAAGGTTTTGATGTTTGACAGAGAACAATCAGTGTGTTACTGTTTAGCACAGCACAGTGTAAATGTTTTTAGGAACAGTGTTCTCCCTTTTTCGGTCAGTGTCTTCGCCTACAAAAATGTAAGGAGGAGCGTTACTGAACATCCAGTTTTGTATATTTTCTTATACATTCCAAGTATTTTCTATAGAAGCTTTTTATAATTGCAATAGTACAACTTCTTCTTGAACAGGAGGCTTTTAAGTTAATTTATATTCTTTTTAGACAAACTGACTATCTTTTTAAAGTTTCCTTCAAAATGAGTGCAAAGAAATCTCCTGTAGTTTGTAATTGTAGTTTGACTTTGTGTGACAGAGTCTAGTCCAGATTGTTTGTTGACCACTTTGGGTTGTTGGGTATATGCACCACTGTTTTAAGTAAATTAACTTTTATTTGAAAAATAACACACACCACAAGGAAGACAGAGGAAAATGGAACGATCAAAATCAATGTGAATGAATCTCTTTGGGATGTGGATAGATTTATTTTCAAAGAATCTCTTAGGCCAATCTGTATCAATGTGTTTCAAAAAGCACTGATTGAGAATACCATGAACCTTTATTAATAAAGTGATTTGAATTGAATTGTACACTTCTGTATTCTGCAAAATGTTTGTGACATATGTGACACACATGTTGAGAAAATTCAAATATTTGGAGAAATGCCTCATTTCATTAGTAAGTGGAAGAATATGTTTTTTCTTTTTCCCAAAGTTGCACAGTCTTACTTTAACATATTGTTCTGAGTTAAATGTGAGAAGGAAGTGCTAAGCCGGATCTTAAAAGCAGAGAGGGTGTCGGCCTCCTGAGCCCCGGCTGGGAGCTGGTTCCATAGGAGAGGAGCTCGATAGCTAAAGACCCTGTCTCCCATTCTACCACACATTCTATTATTCAGATTAACTACCATATATGTATACCACTGTGCAATTCCAGGACACATGAGCGGAAAATAAATGTCTCTTGATGTTTGGCACCATGAACCAGCACCATGTAATACCCATAATACCCACTAGAAGACTCTGTCACCCAGTTCATGTTATGCTGCACATGTTGCCTCACAGAGTCCAAAGTTCAAAATCATCTGAGACAATTAGGCCTCTGGGCCGCTAATGACTTGCACAACATGCCAAAGTCCAACAATATTATGGCTTTTGTCTACTTGTGTGAGCATATGGACCTGGAAAATAACAGATTCCAAGTGCATCTTCAAAAAATGCTCAATTTCTAAATTTTATTTAAGTTATTTTTAGCACAAAAAAAAAACCCCTCTATGACAGGCTTCAACAGGCATGTACGTTAAAGAGATATTGAGATCAATGTAAATACATTCTAACATTTAATATAGTGCAGTATAGGACATGAGTGAATTAATATTAAATAGATGCTGGGGTAAAGTGATATAAATAAATAAATATATTATATGTATATAAATATAACTAAATGTCATATAAATAAACTAAAGTGGAACCACATGGGTCATTATGAAATATCAACTCACTGCAACCACATTTGAATCAATAAAAAGAGTCAGTGAAGAATTGTATTTGACCACATTGTGGAAAACTGCCCCGGTTCACCAAGCAATGAAAACAATACAACAATGGTTTTAAAAACAAAATGAATAAAGTGGGAAGGTTTGGAAGTTTGTGAAATCAAAAGAAACCAATAAATCTTGACCCTCACAAAAGACAAAGTTCTCATCACAGTTGAGTTTCTCTTTTCATCTTAAAGTCATTAAAGTGATTTTAACACTTTAGCGCACATCCTTACAATACAGACGCCCATTAGAAGTCATTACCAAAAAGTTGAGTGATTTCTCATCATTTTATTGTCATGTATTCGTTTGTCCCTCCCTCTTAAAGGCAGTGACAGTTTCCCGAGGCTTGTGTTTTTTCTCTATTATTATTCTTGATGAGATTTCCTCCTCAACACCCTTTCCTTTTCAGAGCCCTCCTCCCCTTCGTCGTTACGTGTTGACCGGTCAGACCTGCCTCCCTCCCTCCTTCCCCTCCCTCCTTCTCTCCCTTGGTCTTTTTCTCAGGCTTTTTCCAGGCTTCATGTCATACCACGGCTAATTCCTGAAATTCCTGCCCTCCTCTCGCTTCAAACAAACGGCTTCAGGAAGGAGACGCGGGAGCAGAAAACAAACAAAGACAAAAAAAATCTTAATAGAGTCACTCTTTATTTCAATTAAAAAAGTAAATAAATAAAGAGATATTGCTCTACCTGCCTGCCTGTCTCCGCGCTAACAGCTTCACCAGGTAAGCTCCCAGAAGCGTTTCTGCATTTGTCTCAGTGCTGCACTCCTGCTCGGCTTGGAGCTGCGCGTAAACTTTCAGTCTGTTGAATGTTGTGGATGTGAAGTCACTTTTTCTCTCTCAGTCTTTCTCACTCACTGTCGGAGATGACATTCCTCAAATATCTCACATTTCTTCACTCAAATTCCCACATTTTTTTTCTTTAATTCCTGTAGTGGAGTGTGTGTGTGTGTGTCTGTGTGTGTGCGCGTGTGGTTTGACTTCCTGTGCTTCAGCCGGAACTTTTTGGGTTTTCCCGAAAAAAAAAATAGCGTCACTACTGTGGATACGGTCAAACATTAGCGCCAGTCCGGGTAAAGTTTTACACCGGGAAACTCCGCTCATTCAAAGTGTGTTTAACTCGCCTGCTGAATCCAGCGCTGGTGTTTCCTCTTCTGTCAACGAGCAGCGGTCTGACAGCTACTTTTACATTTAGCACTCAGTGATTTCAGTGTCTTTGGCATCATTAACGCATGTGTTTTACGCATGACCTCACCGGTGGTGGAGGAAGTACTAAAAAACTAAAATACCACGATGTAAACACCTTGTTGTTGTTGTTGTTGTTCTGCTTTCAAACATGTAATTAAGATAGAAAAAAACTAGATACAGTGACGGTGGAAGAAGTTTTCTGATCCTTAGGAAAAATAGCAGTGTTACAGTGTAAAAAAAAAAATAACCTGGGGAATTTCACTCAAATAAAATACTATCAGCAGAATTCAATTAATATGTAACAGCTTAGTGGAGGTAAATTGGCTCTGGCAGTTATATTATAATAGGATGCTATGCAATTGCTATTATTGCAATATTTTATGAAAATAAAAAAATCAAATGAAACTAAACAAGTGCAGGTACGTTAAGTACATAACTCAGGTAAATGTATGTAATGTTCTTTTCCACCACTGTGTACAAGCAAAATAATATAAAAAAAAAAGCTGTAGGCAGTATTGCTATAGTTCAGCCAAATAGGGTGGAGTTCATTTTAACTGTAGTTGATTTGTAGTTTAACACATCATATAAAATGGGCTGATTATTTGATTTGTTTTTAAAATTTGAACCTGCAAAGTTAACTATAGCTGTCATATAGCTGGAAACAGTAACACGTGCGATGTTTGTGCGGAATAGCAGAAAATTAAAATACTGAATATAAAATAAT
Organism: Mastacembelus armatus; assembly: GCF_900324485.2. Lineage (NCBI taxonomy): Eukaryota > Metazoa > Chordata > Actinopteri > Synbranchiformes > Mastacembelidae > Mastacembelus > Mastacembelus armatus. The sequence goes on along the minus strand of NC_046638.1, from coordinate 5,952,185 downwards.
AAAAATACCACAGTTTACACCAGCAACAGTAGTAAAGGTGTTGATGGTAAATGGTTTGCTGGCCTATTAGATTACACTTGTTTTAAATGTGCAGTTCATACTGAGCATGTGTGTCTACTACTAATCAGTCATTGTCTAGTACAATTAAAAATGAATTTATCAGAAACATCCATCCAAGGCCATGTGCAATAAGTGCATTCAAATTCCGTAGGAGTAAGAGCTATCAAAACTTATATCGCTCCCAATTAAACAAAACAAAACAGTGTGTTCGTAGCTGCAGCTCAAATGCTTAGGGCTGTTTGGAGATATGCAGTACTATAATATAAGTATAACCACTGTGTGTGTACTGTGCTTCAACTTGCTAATACTGTGTGCATGACAGTTGTATTAATGAGACAGTATCACCTCTGTACCACACACTTTAAACAAAAACGTATTTATTATCACCTTCGTGAAGGGAGAATCTGTTGCAGAAGGCATTAGTTATGACTTGAGGTACCAAATTAACATCCAACAGAGTGTATATTTCACTAAGTTGTCTCTGCAGGGCTTAAAAGAGAGCAAATGAGTGAATATTTTTGGTCAGGGTTCAAAAGGTAATGTGTAGTGTGCCAGGCTGAGTGTACGTGTGTGTGTGTTATGGTGTCCCGCACGGCAGCTGAGAGCAGTGTGTTTTCCAGAGGGGCAACAGGTGAAATGGAGCAGGGTGACAGTGTGAGCATGTGGGGGCAGAGGGTTAAAAAACACACCTGTCAAAGCCTCTGCTGAAGTGTGTGACAGCCACAGGAGTTTGGGTTTTTTATACACCTTGACCCTTTTGTTTTCAAGGCTCTGGGTTCACTATTGTCTGAGACAGATGAATTATATTGTAATATGAACTCTATGGTTGTATTGTTTGCACTGCAGTAGTGTTTGTGCGTCTGTATATGGTAACTGATGTGTGTGTGTGTGGGTGGATGGGACTGGGCCTAGAGCTGGATGTGTGTGTGGGGGTGAATGAGTGGAGCAAGTAAGAACTGAGGTTTAAAAAACGATGAGAAGGCATGTGAGCAAGCAGGGAAATTTGTGTGTTTCAACCTTGTTTTAGAGACAGTGTGCTGCCCTGAGACAGGTCCTCTCCAAAGCGGAGGAGTTTTTTTTTTTTGCTTTTTTTTGCTGTTCTCCTCATCCTACATAGTGATCATTCCTCCTCCGCTCGAATGAGAGAAACGAATAATGCCTCAGATATGAGCCTTGTAGAACAAAGACTTTCTGCACCCCCCCCCCACTCTCCGTATTTTCTGCCGACAGCGTTCTGCACCCACAGCTCTGTGCGCCGTCTGTGACTGTGTTGTCCATTGATTCCAGCCACTCTGATGGATCTTTCTATTTGGATTATCTAGGACCCATCTGATAGACCCACTGTCCTCTTTGGCTCCACCTCTAGTTAATGACATCCAGAGAGGACAAAGGGCCAAGAGTCCTGACCCTTTGTCCTCTTTGCATGTCCTTTGTTAACGGACTAGTAAAAAATATACAATATAAAATATACAGTTGTACAAAATGCAAATTATATAATTTTTAGAAGCTACATTTGTATATTAACATCCTGTTTTTTTTTTTAAATTTTAATCCTGACATACCAGTTGAGTGTTTTTGGGCCTCTTGAAGGCACCAGAAACAAACTGTAAGCATAACGCTGACATGTTCTATTATCATATTGTGAAGTTGATGTGGGAAACAGAAAACAGTTGTTAGCAGGTACAGAACATGTGGTTACAGGTTATTTTTCTCTCTAGGTAAAGTTACATGTGTGTGACCTTGATAAAAATTGATAAAATAATTAGCATATTAATACAAAAAATAATAAATGCAAATAAAAATAATGTTGTTTGCAGTTCTATAGTTCTATTTGTGTGTGCTTTCATATTAGCATGTGTGTTTGAGGAAAGTGTTGTGTAAATGTATTTCTATGGTTGTGGCGACATAGGTAAGTTCAATACCATTGTTGTGATGACATGAGGACATTTTGGCCAGTCCTCTAAAGGTCTGCTTGAGGGTTAAGACTTTGTTTAGGGTTAGAATAAGATTTAGGTTGGAGTTAGGCATGATGGTTGAGGTTAGGGTAAGAAGCTAGACAATACATTACATCAGTGAGTGTTTTCATAACTAATAAGTATGAGGCAGCTTGGAGGCAGCCTGGTGGGACTCAGTGCCAGGGAACATGCGGTCTGAGCAAAAATCCCATGAAACAAACCTGTTCGCTCATGGCATCTATTGCATAGCCTGATCCTATACTGCTGATTTATTTTCACACTGTGTTTCTTGCCTTTACATTCCTGACCTGATTAGTGGAGGTTGTGACTACTTCACTACACACACATACTCACAGTCCATGAGTGGAAGCAGGTAGTCTACTTGTCTTGAGTTTTTCTGACCCAGTTTTTGTGATTTTTTTTTTTTTCAGGTTTGTTTTTTTGTTAGTTTTTATATACAGTATGTTTTTCTATTTGTTCACATTAACCAATCAGAGCTCCAACAATTGGTCAACTTACAACAGAAAATAATTACCAACTTTATTATTGTATCAGTCACATTTCAATTATACATGTTTTTAAATGTGAGAATTTGTGACCTTTCCTTCATCTTAAATTTCAGTTCACTGAATCTCTGAGTTTTGGACTGTTGATAAGACGGTCCTTGGTTTCTAGAAGACTGTGATGTTTTATAGACCAAACAATTAATCCTGAAACTAATAGATTGATTATTGATAATGAAAATAATTGTTAGTTTCAACACTAAAACCAACAAATGTCAACCTGCTGTTGGTGCTAAAGGAAAATCCAGAAAATTACCAAATTCAGTGGGATGTGAAAGACAGTGGCTAGCAGGGCTAACTGGCACTGGTCCAGCACGGAGGTGAAAAGGTGCTCAGCTACCCATTGCTTTTTTGTGGTGCTTTGGTGCATACAGAACAGTGTGTATAGACGGGAAAGCTTTATTGTTTCACCTCTGTGTTTATGTGTATGTTGATGTATTTTTCAGCCTTGCACATCAATCTGCTTGGATGAATTCTGTGACTAGGTGTGTGTATACATGTAGGTCCATCTTTGTTCAGGTGTCTTTGTTACCTGTTACCAGTTGTCAGTCTTAAGGGGTCGGGGGCAGTTCGGGGGTTACATGGCCTCCTGACCACAGCATCAACTCAGGGATTATCCTGCTGAACAGCTCCAGTAAAGAGGGGCCTCTCTGGGGGTGAATTAGGGACTGGGCTGTACGAGTGAGGGGGGTTGTTTTAAGGCATAGCTTTGTTAATTAACTTTGTGGACACTTTGAGTGAGGCTCTCAGCAGCCCACTAAATGGTTTATGGCCTCCTGAATGACCGACAGTGACCCTGAGCTGGAGTTGTAGTTTGATTAAAATCAGTTACACAAACCATAGATATGTCAAATTTGATTCACATGTTGCGATTTATGTAACAAAACTTTGTTTTTTGTGAATTAAGCAAAGCCATGGTCTCACTGTCCAGTAGCTGATCATAATGAGTATTAGAACTTAAGTTTTTGATTTTAAGTAATTAGAGTTTTTATGTGCTTTAATTAAGTGAAGTATGTATTTAGAGTAATTAAGCTCTTTCACTTAGGGTGAAGATGAAGATGAATAGTTCAAACTGCACTGACATGCTCTTGTTCTAGAGTTTAAAAGATTTTTGTTAATGAACCTTTGCCATGAGCTGTAATAGCAATCAGTTACTAAAGCCTTCACAGCCTCACAAGAGAAGACCTGTTAACTAGTTGTTTATGAAAAATGTCACGCTTCTCCTGGGGTCAGGCCAGGTGTTACTTTTGGTTAGGCTGTTATTTATTAATTACAGTTATTAGTTATTAATTTGACTTTTTTACATATTGTGACTGCCTAAAGACTTTTTTGCCAGAAAAAACAATGTCAGCTTTTGTATCATCTCACTGTAACATATTTCCAACATGTAGAGTGAGCTGGTCTTGTTTAGGACAAACAGCCAAACAAAACCTTTTGATTAGTTGTTCTACCAAGTTAGAAACCCAAACATATTCAGTTCAGAATAATCAACAAATGTTCACATTTTAAAAGCTGGAGCTAGTGAATATGTGGCATTTTTGTTTGACTGTGCAGTGAAGATGTGATGGTGTAGTCTTCTCTCCAAGTGTTTGTGTATTAGTATGTCAGGGTGTTTTTTCTTTTTTTTTTTTTTTTTGGGTGGACCTGATCTTATTTTATCAGTGTGTGACTTTATGTGCACATCTGTGCATACACGTGTGTGAGAGTGGAAAGAAATGGCCTGGCCGGACGCTTTGCAGGAAGCACTGTGAAACATCAGGGGGCTCAAAGGAAGAGCGAGGGTGGGGGACTGACTGGAGAGTTAAACCTTACTGTCGTGTTTCAATTTAGACCTGTGTACTGTCTCTACATGTAACACACACTCACTGATGTTTGGGATTATAACTGACGTAATGGTTGATGCTGTTCATTTTGTTGCCCTAAATGGACATGGATGTGTTTTCATGTCATAGCGGCAGGAAAATCGTCAATGAAAAACACAAAGGTCTGTTTGTATTGACTCATGAGTTGGTGAGCTGTTTCTTCACCATGTCTTACCATCAGTGCCCGTTTCCATTTTTCTCATACACATCCGCTGAGCGGAAGAGGTGGAGTCAATATTGCTTTTAGATTCTCCAGACACACGTATACGCACTGTGTGCCCATGCTAAACAAACCGGTGTCTGTAGAAAACAGGATATTGATTTGTCTGTTGGCATTTTGCAAGTAAAACATCCCCGTGCTGTTAGTTGCATGTGTATCTCAAAGCTGTCATAAACAGCCAATTGAATATAAAGTTAATACTTTCTATTAGACATCTGGTTATTGTAATACTCCCTCACCCAAAACAATGAACAAGCACATTGATTTGAATCTTAGCTGTGAACCTATAAGTTTAATAATAACACAGTCAGTTATACTGCAGATTAAGAAACGGGCAACCCAGAAAGCCCTCTGGCTTTAATATCCTAGTATGATCCTCCTTGGCATGTGTGTCTGAGGATGGTGATCCCACTTTAATGTGTCTTCGTATTAGTTGACTTTATGCGCCTCCTGCTGTTGTCTCAAAGCTAGGTGGCACTTTATTTGTTTTCATGGTGGCACTAATTTAATAAATGATCTGAGGTGCTTTTTCCAAGGCAGGATTAGCAGCTGCAGGGCTGATGTGATCTTGCAGTCTGCCATTCACCTTCAGGTGACTGCCTTAATGTAGCAGCTAGGTTGCTAATCAGAATAGCTTAGCTGGTCTCAATAACATTTATCTTACAAACGTTATCTTGTTAGTTTGATTTTTAGTGGCTTTCATGTTTTAATTTAATATGTAGAATTATATGGTCTGCAAATTGTGAAGCCTTTAATCTGATGAGACTCAAAACAGTCCACTGAATGTGCACAGTCTCAAATACACATATACAATATTTATGCATTCCTGACTATTTGACATTTTGCAAGTCAAAATGTTTAAGGGTAAAGTTTTGATCTAAAGCAACCTGCGTAGTCCTAATAAGTACTGACATGAATGAATTATTAGGAATGTTTGTCAATGAATGTTTAGTCAGCAGAAAGAAAATTAATCAACAGTTTATATGATCAATAAGTTGTTTGAGTATCGTCATATATTTGCGGATTCCAGCTCATTTAATTCTGATATTTCACACTTGTGAGAAAGGAAACTGTGATAACTAATAATTATGTCTGTGAAACGTCTTCATTGCACAGCACCATATTAATTTTAACATTTTTTGCTCTCCCCAGGACTGTCCTGCCTCACCCATACCCAGCATCATCAACTTTGGATTTCATACAGGCAGGTCCACTCCTTGCAGCTTCCTCTCTCTGCCCTTCACCCTCGTCTTTTTCTATCCCTGCTTCTACACCCCTCTGCTCTGTGGTCCGCTTTTTGTCGTCCCACCACGTCTGCGGAGTGGGTGCCGGCTCCCTCCCCCAGGGGTGGGAGTGAGGAGCTAGGGGACGGGCTCGACAAACCCCTGGAGAATGATGCAGAGGGCGTGTGGAGCCCCGACATCGAGCAGAGCTTCCAGGAGGCCCTGGCCATCTATCCTCCCTGTGGCCGCAGGAAGATCATCCTCTCTGATGAGGGCAAGATGTACGGTACGCCCAACTCTGTCATCTGTGTACCTTTTTCTTCTCAAATTGGGATGATAAGCACAAGACCAAGGTTGGGGATAGTTCTCCTTAAATTCAAGCAAGTCAGGAAGTTAATTTTCTCTGTAGTGTGTGAAATTCAGATTTTTTTCAAAACATAAATGTCAAATTAACATTTTATCCAGTAACCCAACATGAACAAATGAATATTTTCAATATTTCAATATGTAGACAAATAAATGAATCAACAGCAAGTCAACATGCAGTTTTTGGAAACTACATAACGCAAGTTATGCCATGCAGTTTTTTTTGTTTTGTTTTGCACACTCCCCACCATAAACTGTACTTCATATGGTCAGACAATTTCTTTCACATACTCTCTCTCCCCACCACACACACCCATTCACCACCATTCCTCGTGTTCATGTTTCACATCACTCCTGTTTCCTGCACAGCTGTCAGCTCCACTTGGTCCCGTAATGTACAGTATGATGACATGATGTGTCAGAAACAGGCGCACACTCTCTAATCACTCATTCTTCATACACAAAACCTCTAATATGCTTCTCATGCAGACTTCAGTCTATTCACCTCAGCTATAATATTTAGCTGAGAATAAAAAGAATTGACTGGCATGTTCAGAAAAATGTCTGCATGACAGTGAAAGTAGGGGGAGGAAAAGAAATATACATATATACTTAATATATGATTTTCACCCTGATTATTATTCAGTGACTTGTTTTGACCAGATATTTTCCCCATTGTGCCTCTGGCTGTAATAGTGGAGGACACACAGTGATCTTGTTACCAAAATGAGTTATAAATTGCTTACCCCAAACAGATTTAGAAGAGCAGGGATAAGTCTCACTTCCAATCGTGAGTATGTTGTTTGTGCTGGCATTTTGACACTGATTCTTTCTTGATCAGATATCACATTATTTGGGTTATCTGGCTACAGACTTGTTAATTGTTGTGCCCTTATTAAAATGTATTACCTTTAATTCATCAGTTATTTGGGGTAAAGGGGCAACAAAATAATTGTACTTCAGGTCTTTCCTTTGTAAGTCTTTTGGTAATGTTATTGCCAAACAGGTGTAGCGAAGGTGAGACATCTTGCTGAGAGATTTTTGGTAACAGATGGCTTGTCCATGGTATGTTCTCCTGCCTAGTTGTTTGAGAATGGACCTGGCCAGTGGAAAATACGGCGCACAGAGGTAGTGGTGCTATCAGACAGCCTCTGTCATCACCTTGTTTTGTAACACTGCCAGACATCTCCTTTAACCTGTTAGCTCTGCCTAGCCTAGCTTAGTCACCTTTTGCGGTCATGGCCATCCTCTGATCTGAACTTAAACCCTTATAAAGCCTGTAATAATAGTTGGATGGGGGCAGAGAAGAGAGGGGCAGGTGGCTCAGTCTGTGTCACGGGGATTGGGGGCTGGTTGGGCAAAGGTGGTGGTGACTGGGGATTGGCAAGCCAGGCACTGAGGTGTCCCTTCCTCCCTCTGGGGGTCAGGGGCAGGTGATGTGAGCCAGGGAGTGCGTTGGCCCGCCAGGAATGGCATGTGTGCTTGGGAGCCTAAGGGTTCAAGGCAGCTCGGCTGTAACCCTAAACCAGAATAGACGTTTACCCTTTGAGCGCCTGGAGGGGAGGAGGGGGGTGGACAAATAAACACCAAGGTGGGCAGTGGTGTCTTGCGTGGCCTCGGGGCCCAGCAGAACTCTCTCACAACTGTCCCCTATGTGCTTATATGTGAGTTTCAGAGTGAAAATGGTGGAGTATGTATCTTCTACTCCCTGCATTTCTGTGATTTACCTTCCTCACATCTTTGTCCCTGACTGCCTGGCTTGCTTTATCCTTTGTGAATGACCTATTCTCGCCCTGTCAGTTAGTCTGTCTGCCTTTCAGTTCACCTCCAGCTGCTCTCTGAGTTCAACCTGACAGCTTTGCTGCACAGCCAAGATTTATGACTTAAGAACTAAGGGAAGACTGAGCCCGTGCATGGCCTGATTTGCCCCCATCGCCCCAAAGCAGCCCCAGCAGCCCTCCCCTTACAGTCCCGGTAGCTCCACAGTCTTCCCCTTTTAACACCATTCCTGGGGTCACATATGGCCAAGAGCTCAAGTTATTCAAGTAACCACAATCAATGCAAAGCTGCTTTGAAGGTCTTTTAGTGTTGTTAATGTTGTTAAAGCACTGATGGGTGGTCTTAAATCAGGTAGCCAAATCAAATATCAGCTGAGAATATCTTTAAAGGCACATATGAAATGGTGAAGCAATGACTTTATGGTTATAGAAATGTTATTTAGTCTCCTTGCCCAGGCTAAATATGGACACATAGACAAAACAAACTCCTAGCAAAATAATCGTGTGTCTCTTGGCCAAGAGCAACATACTCAAAATTTTAGGTTGAATTCTCCTCTGAGGAATGAATGCCATTCTTTGCTCAACAATATGATATTGAGTCTCCGAGCAGCGAAACACAAGGAATGTGTTCAGGTCGCCTTCTCCATTGTGAATCCCTGAATTGAATGGAATGTTTTTACCCCATATTCTGCGTACATTCGACATTTTTTTCCACAGTGCTGGGCATAGCACTCCATTACATCCATTACTCAACAGACCTATTAGCTTGCTTATTAGGGATGGTGTCACGGATATTGTGGCGGTTATGCGCTCCAGTGGTAATTCGACATGCATCTGCCAAGGAAAACATTTCCTCCCTTGTGTGGCTCTCAGCAAGAGATTTGCCCTGTGGTCTGACTGAAGGCCTCATGCTGCAATAATGGAAAAACAGTCCCAAACTTGTAGTGCAGTGGAAAGCAATGTGCTGACAGCTCTCCCTAGAAGAATGTGGCACTGGAAATATGATTATCTTCCCTGTTTATTTGCTGCCACATAACTGTCATATTAATTTATGTGCCACTTTTGCAACCGTAATTGTTTTATTTAATGATGTTTTTTTAATCGTTTTTATTTAGCAGTAAATCACATTTATGCAGCTGTCTGTTTGCCACAAAGTAGATTTCCTAACATCTGTGAGACAATCACTTTTCTCACATCATGAGGTCTTTGCTCTTACTTCCTATAGAAAAAATATATTGCTTGTGTTAGTAAACTGGACAAAATCAACACAGCTTCCCTCCGTAGTGGCATGTTTTTCTGTCATTTCAGAAGAAAGAATACCCACACAATGAATCATGCTCCCGCTGAACTTCGCTTATGCAACATGTCAGCCTATTGTTTGTTTTTGTCAGGCGATGCAAATATGTTTTCGCCTCAAGTGATCCCCATTAGAAATGTGATATAAAGGTCAGCGGAAAGCAAGAGTGAGTTCTCACCCAGGTCCAAACTTTGGCAGTAAAGTGAGAGATTTGACCTTGGCCTGTTGACCTTTGAAGAAGCGTTCAGACCCCTGTGTTTTTCAAGTGGTGATCTTTCATAACCATCTTCTGCTGGAAGATGTGCATGTCTACTTTTCATAAGTTTACCTGGTCAATGTGGCTGAAATTAATAGGCAGAGAAATTGGAGAGACATTTTTCTGATGTGGATGTACATTAAATCAAATTAAGGCAAAATGATCAAATTAATGCCTTGATGCATTGACATTTTTAAAACAAAAACTATACCACAATGTAAAAAGTGAATTGTGATGCTGGAGAAGTGTTGTGCAATGCATTTTTCCTACATATTGTCTTTTTATTTGATGGGGAGGGGAAAAGCATGCAAAGTCTCTGGCTCTACTCAAACAAGAGTGTTGCAGTTACATGGTCAGCATCTAAACTACCAGGTCAAGGGGATGCATGAATTTGTTTAATTTTGATAATAGACTTGTGCTGAACCTCACACTGGTTTTCGCTTCACTATGTGTGTATTCATTAAGTGTCAGTAGTCAGAGTGCTAACACTGAATGAATGAGCACCCTGGCGGAGCGCTATGACAGAATATGAAAGGCTTTACTGTTACTAAAGCACGTTTTGACAGGACATGTGGCTCTTAGTGTCTGTAATGTTGTTAACTTATTCTTTGATCAGATATTTCTTGATCAACAGTGTTAATAGTATCACTATTTTATATGGGCAAAGCCTGAGTTCAGACATGTACGATTTTATTCTTTACTTGGATCCCCCTGAGTAATTGCTTTTTTCACTGGGCGTTAACAGTTGATTTGGCTTTTTTTCTTTTCTTTTTGTAATAAAAATTTTCATTTTGGCATTAGCACTAAAATTTATGTAGCATCAAAAATTCCAAGCCACAACCCAGTGGCCAAGTGATTTTTGGGAAGGAAAAGTTGCCTTAATTGCAGTGCCTTGTATAGTTAATCTAACTGGTTATTTCCCGCATTTTTTTTAAATTTTTTTATTAGCATTACATTTGAGGGATTTTGGTAATGCTGATGAGGGACACCACAGTCTCTATCATATGTTGTTTTGTGGGGAGTGTTCCTGGATCAGGGCTCACACAATCAGGAGGATAAAGCTGAACCCCCTACAATTTAGTCCTGACAGCCCTCCAGGCTCTCGTGGGATTAAATGCTCTAGAGAGTTTTTGAGGAAACCCTCTGCTGATGATGAACCTCTGCAATCTAGGTACTGCTCCCTCCATTTCTATCTCTTTCTGACTCCTCTTTACCTCACATCATAAGCATAAGATATCTTGAGCAGTGAGACTGAGAGTGACAGAGCTATCACATTATCGAGACATCTCAGATGAGCAAACTTGAAGACACAAGGATCCAAACAGGTTAGAGATGTGTTGATCTAAATATAAAATTCACATACGTCGAGGTTCACACAACCTAACTTGGCATAAATCTTGGTAATTGTGAAAACACTCATGGCAGTTTGTGTTAATATAACATAACATCTGTTAAATTTACCCCTCTGCTAGAAACACTATACTTTGCCAGAAATTAAGTGCAAGCTTGGCTTGGACACCAGTGCAACTGGTTACCATACTGATGATTGCACGACTCTGAGAGTCACCCAGAGGAAGCTGCGGTTTTTGCAAGCATGAATGACACCAGTGAGTGACTATCAGAGACCAGCTGACAGAAGCTAAGGTAATAAGAGAATGACATGAGAAAACCCTTAACTTTATAGATCTACTATTTATGCAGAACTTTCTTATAATTTCTCAATAATGCCCTGGGAAGAACAATGCCATTTATTTTCTTGTTTCAAAGTTCTTGGACCTGGTGTTTACTTAACTTTAAAACTGTGCTGATTTCTAGGTCTATGATTTCCTTCTTTATTTGTGATTTATTTGAAGAATTACTAGGATTTAAGGCTCTTCTATCATATTGTCATGTCTCCACATGTCTTGTCCTGATGGGGAAAAGCAATTCCATCACATCACAATTCATATCATTACACAAATGATTTGTCAGAAACACTTTCCACACTGATGCCGGTTGTATGTTTTATTTATTTATTTTTTTGGTGTCTGACTCTGTAATACTTGTTGAGTGTTGACTTGTTGCTGGTATTGAGGCTTGATAGAGCGCTTTTCAGAGCTCAATATGCTGCATCAGGCTCTATAGTAGGGGAAATCACACCCAGCCAAGACATTCCTGCAGCCTAAATGTGACCTTTGTTTTCCTGAGCAGACACTCTGCACATATGGGCTGTGGAGTAAAAACGTATGGCTGGCTGATGTGTCGTCATCATCATTTTTAAATACTGTGCAATAGGGCAGATATTTACATGGTGGTGTTGTTTAAACACATGCAAAGACATACAGGACATGGACGCAATGGATTACCCATTGAAGCAGCAGATGCAGAACCCAGTGTGGACCAGTCAGTATATCGGAATTTCAGGAATGCACTGAGTGGTGAGAGAGACACTGAGAAGGAAAAAGAGATCAGACCAGGCCAGAACAGTGATGACTGCAGCCGTATTGGGCAACAGCAGATTTACAACCAGGCTCAAGGGTTGATTTTGGAAGGGAAACTGCAGGCTGCCTTCCCTAACCCTGTCCACTTCTCCATGACCTCTAACAACAGGCCTGAGGTGGAGGAGAGGAGAAGGCCAACTGATTTTAAAAAAACTGTAAGATCACTTAGTATTACCTCAGCTCCAGGATTAAAATGTTTTGAGGTTTTTAATTGACTTTAGGATACTAAATTTGTGATAAAACAAGCCCATTCATTTTAAGTACCAGCACAATCTTGGCCTAAACATGCCTTTTGGTCGGAATGTAAAGAAATGTGCACAGACTTGATGCTGATTTATGTTTGCACAACTGTTTTTTATACAGATGTGTAATATTATTAAACTTATGACCTCAGCTTTTTGAATGGTATAGTTTTTGGCATCAATATAACCTAAAGCAGGCAAGTATTGGCTGTGATGTGACCGATTATATATCCTCATGTTACCTTACCAAAACAGTTCCACTGACGTATAGAGATTTTATATTTTGTAACTTAGCAATGTGAACAGATGCCTCTTTTATATTGGCAGTCTGTGAGAAATATGCTTTCAGTTTCTGTTCAGACATATGTGTAAAATGAGAAAGACAGCCACAGACAGGCTATACGTGGCAGTGTGGAAATAAATATTTAATGGTATGTAACAAATAAATCAGAAGCAGAGACTGGAAACTTAACCAACATGCACCAGTCAGAAATTTTCTCTATAAACTCACAAATGAAATTGTTTGCTAAGTTCAGTCCAGTGGGATCCCCTGAACTCTGCAACACACAACTTTGCTTCTGCTGTGTTTGGTCACTGTCATGCCCTTAAGAATTTTTTCCAGAATCAGATTTCCCCCAGACAAGTCCGTGACTGCAGGCAGTGTGATAAACAACATCAAACTGTGGACTAGTGTTTGATGGTATAATGTTCCTACTGACTTTCACGCAGCCTTGGCTGGCAAAAGTTCTGTGTCTGTGTTACTCCCATTGGATATCATGATCTCATTGCTGTGTGACTGAGTCCCCTCTCTGATCTCATGGGTGTGTTGGGTGGTATTTTTGATGGGCCCTTCCCCGAGCACTCACTCTAGGAGTGGCAGGGCATCTGATATGAGAACATGAAGCGAAGGCCCTTTGACAGACTATTAATGAAGTCGTTTAATGTTTGCAACACATACGTACCTGAATCAATTTGAATAGAGACACCATTATATAGATAAAAAACTTTGTCCCCCTCTGTTAACTGTGGTAGCACACCTTTATACAACATTATTCCCAAGCATTTTAACTAAATATAGAAAACACTGGCAAAATAAATGTTTTATATGCATTCTGTTTAGCATTTTTAAAGAGAAGCTTTACAACCCTAATTTCCTGGAGCTTACATGTTTATACTTGACACAATACTTTAGAGTTAATTTGACAGCAACCTGAGCCCTGGAGAGACTTGCAAATCCATACCATAGTTTCAGAAATGTGGGCTTACTGAAATGAAAAGTGGAGCTACTTTTCTGTATTCACCAAACTTTTTATTCATCTGTGGAGACACGCTCACACATCTTTGTCTACCACTTTGAAAATCCCTGTTGGATTGGAAACACAATGTATATCTTACTGTACACTGAGTGAAGCTTGCAGAAGATAAATTGCTGGAAACTGGATGAACTTGCTGCTGTAATGTGAAGAACTCGATACAAGCAACTTAATGTTCATTTGAGGTCAGGTACTATGAGGAGTTTGACAAAGCTCTCTGTTCGTCTTTTCAAGAGTTTGATTGCGAGGAAATGTGGAACACTTTCTTAATCCCTGGGGAATTAAAGAAATATGCATTCAGGGCCTCAAACAATCGGCTGGCGAGTGTACCTCCCGATAAAGACTAAACGGTTGAGGAGTTACAGCCCTGAAAGGAAAATAAGATTGAGATGGAAGAAATGCTGCAGGCTGAAGTGTGTGAGTGTGTGTCAGTTTATGTCTATATCTGCGTGTGCAACTGTGTGTATAAACTGAAGTAGACAGAATTTGAGAGAGGGGTTTAGTCCACAAAAGCCTCACACAAAAGCAGTTCAGCTGGGTAATGTGTGAGTATGTGTGTTTCAGGCGCCTGGAACTTTACAAAGACTAATATCAACCACTTTTTTTTCTTTTGCACTCTAAACCAAGACTGATTTATTCACTGATTCCAGGATAATATCACTGTGTTGTGTAATGTGAAGATTTTTAGTACTTGCTCCACTTTTTGGGCTTTTATGTTGCTTTGAAATCATTTTTTTACTTATCAAATCATTAAGGTTTAAGTTCACACCAGTGTTTACTTTATTTAACCAGGATAATCCACTCAGTGTCAGTATTACTTTACAAGGAGTTGTACATGCATTGATAATAACAAAACAGCAAATATAAAACATATCATGATCATGGTTCCACACAGTGGCCCCATAGTACTGCAGGCAGTCCTTGAACATGGTATTTCCAGGACCTTGGAATAAAGGGTCTGACTAAACTGTATTATCATCTGACTGCTTGTGTTTTATGCTCTGTCTGACTACATTGTACTCTGTTGCTGTATTTCTCGATCTCAGCAATTACTTTACTGAATACAAAGGCAAAGGGTGGTCCAACTGGGAAACCCAAACCAAAACTTTGATTTTCTTAAGCAAATCCTTTGCTAGGTTTCTTTTCACTCTTCAAAAATGTTGCAATCCACACTTTATAGAGGGAGATACCTGACTGAAATGCTGTCACTTTGAACACCAACACCAAAAAAAAATCAGTTCATATGAGCACGTGGACGAAGCTGTTTTTGCAAAATCTGATCACTTTTATTGGCTGAAGAAATATCTAATGGGGGCCAGCAGGGTATCAGGTTTTTTCTTGTCACCATTTGGAGTCATCTGATTGGCCCGTCTGTAGAGCGTTGTAGGATCTGACCCAAGCGTCACTATGTGAGGGAAAATCTGACGGGTTTGTACCAGATTGTGTGTCCTGACTGATCTATGTGTTAATTCACACGGACATGTGGTGCCAAGGGAAAAATGACCTTGTTTAAGAGGTGATGCAAAGTCTAACACACTTTTGCATGATTCTGTGTGTGTGTGTGTGTGTGTGGCCTCTGTGGGTGCCTGAGATCTCCTTTATAGTGCAAGGGCTGTGTGATTCATTCTACCTGATAATGAGAATGTGTTGGTCTTTTTTGTCTGTCCTCCCTTTTATTAAAAACTCTTTGGCTCTTTGTAAATGTAATTTCTAATGAAGAGCTCCTATTAATGGCTATTTTAATTTCTAATTACCCTATTTATTATTTTTAGGTGAAACTTTTAATTTTTTTTATTTATCAAATGTCAGTTGTGTCTTTGAGAGTATCCTCTCAAAGCATAGTGTAGCTTATTTATTTATCTTGTTTTGACCAACCAGCAGTCCAAAACGTAGATATTCAGTTAATGTTGCTATAAAACAAAAGAATACAACAAATTCTCACATTTAAGAAGCTTCAACCAGCAAATGGCAGTGGTTTAGCAGTTTGTGTCATCCATTTTAGCCATTAAATTAGTGGTTTAGTTTTTGAAAAGAAGGTGAAAGAAGCCACATCACCATTGCCCTCCACAGTAACTGGAGACCCTGGGTGGGGGTGGGGGGAACAAGACCAAGATTTACTGCAGGCATAAAGGCGTATTCCATAAACATTGACACACACACCAGCTGCCTGGCAGCCTCACCAGACTGGGCCCCCTTTGGTCACTGGCTGTGTCTGTCCTGAGTCCGGTCTGAGGATCGCATGGCTGCAGCCTCCACCTGCTCTGCCAATGTGACCTGTCTGTCAGCAGTGGCAGCGCACACATACTCACTATGGAGAATATGAGTTCCTGTGTACACTTGAGGGCTCAGGCTGATATTGATGCAAGCTCACAGACAGACTGATGTATATACTTAGAATACATACACAATTTTCGGCATTGACCCAGTTAATAGCCTTGACTCTGGGTTTGGGCACCCTTGTTTGCACAGTCATCTGTATGTGCATGCATGCAAACACTTATGTATGTATGTATATATATATATATATATATATATAAGTTAATTATACAGTGACTTCAATGACAGCAGCCTGCAGCCATTTGTATAAATATATGGACAGAGATATAAAGTGCATATGCATTTCCTCATTCCTCTGGCTCATGCCTTCAGGTTGGCCAGGCATGCAGAGCAGGCTCACTGATGATGGGTTAATAGTTAGCTTTGGTAAACATTTAATTCCTTCACACATTAAACATGCTCCTCATCAAGCCTCCTCTTTCAATTCAAATAAAACATGGCCAAAATAAAGGTTTTGCTTTTTCGTATAATTTTTTTCTCCATGTAATTTAACAGCAGAGTAAGAAAAACACGTAAAGCTTTAAAAGATTTTGGTTAAATATTTGTTGCCTTGTGTATTTAATCTCTTTCATGCCTTTCCAATTTATGTTTTATGGTTTTCACTGAATCTGAAGGAAACACAACCTAAAACTAAACTAAACTAATGTTCTCTGGCCCTTTACAGGACGAAATGAGTTGATTGCACGGTACATCAAACTTCGCACAGGGAAGACTCGGACCAGGAAACAGGTGAGTTCTCTGGAAATGCTATTTGAAGCAGCTACTATTTTGAACCCCTTAAGAAAGCCTTGTCTTGCTGAGTGATACCTCAGCACCCTGGTACCCCCCCCCCCCCCCCAGACCCATCTTTCTTTCCTGGGTGACTGATGATTGAATTAGGCCCTGGACCCAATGCGCAGAGGCTATAGGATCAAATGTCGGTGTTATTTCTTCATCACCTTATGGGCCTGGTGCTTGTTAGAAGGGTAAAGAAGTTGGGGAATATCTTGATCTAAATGAGAGACTGAGGCGGGATGGGCAAGGGATTTGGAACTTTATCCTCACTACGGTACCTGATATGAACTGATGTATGGGCAGTGATGGATGTGGAGAGAAAGGGTCCCTACTAAGTTGTCTGGCAGAGTCGGTGTGGGAATCAAAAGAGACAAGTGCAGATGAGAGAAGTGAAGCAGTAACAGATCAGAAGATGGACAGTGGGACAGGTGGAAGGGAGAGCTGCTGGTTCACACTGTGGTGTTGCTTCTTAAGGATGTTCAGATAGACAGAAAATGTTAAGTAGGAACGAAGCATTTTTAAAAATGTAAATTCAATTCTGATTGTTGAGTGATGGTTCAATAATGTTTCACCTTTACCTTGACTTTTAAAATAAGCCACATAATTTGTACAGATTTCAGTGTACAGGTACTTTCACTGAATTGTTCTTGTCCATGTTAAATATATTACTCAAACATTCACAGTGGAAGTTGAATAAACTTATAAACCACAAGCCTAATATTGTAAACAAAAGTGAATTGAAGTCAAGAGTTAGCAGAATTGGAGTCCAGTGACTGAAACAAGATTGGAGGTGTGAGTTACAGCTACTTTGACTTACAAAAGAACAGTCTAATGTTTGTAGTTTGCTATTTACAGTCTGAATCATGTCTTGCAACAAAGAGATATCGAAAGACTTTTGGTCAAGAATTGCTGATGTGCATAAAGCAGAAAGATTTATAAAGTAATCTCAGTCTGGATATTTGTCAGTCCACAATTTATAGATAAAGTGTCTATGAATCGAGGTATTCTCTCTAGAAGTGGCTGCTCATTTACAATGATACAGAATACCTAATGATGTAGAGAAACCCAGATCAATAACTAAAGGCTTAAAGGAATCAGTGCCTGTCAGGTTTGAAACCCTGGATGTTCATACTGTGAAATAACAGTGCTGACCACAATGCACTGGCACCCAGCTGAAAATGGGTCACATTAATGCAATGCTTAACTCTGATGTGATGTCTGTTGTCTGTGCCTTTTAGGTGTCCAGTCACATCCAGGTTCTAGCCCGACGGAAGGCCAGAGAGATCCAGGTGAAGCTGAAGGTACGCTACGTGAGTCAACTTCTTCTTTATATTACCTAAATTTGAAAGATTGACGATTGTAATTGAAACTTTTGAAGAAGAAATATATATACTGTATTTAAAATCGACTCCTACAGACTTTTAGTTCATGGTGCTTATGTTCAGCTGAGGTTGTCGTAATTCTAATATAGTTGAGCAGCACCATATGGAAAGAGGATGAAAACATTATTACCCTTTATTCTTTCCTCTTACATTGAAGTGTCATGTTTTGTTAAAACGTATTTTGTGATTCCTACTTCCTGGACTGACGTTTTCACATTCCATTAACACAAAGGCACAAAGCACTGGCTATTTTAATTGCGCCCTCTAATTGATGCTAGTTTAAAATGGGATGCTGACACATTTCCATGAAATGTGAACTTACTTCTGAAGCCTGAGGCTTACTGTGCACAATTATGAACAGGATGAACCAAATGCAATTGTCAGGAAACAGATTAATCCCTGCCTTATTCCTTCCAGGTATTACATTTGGTAAATACCTCAATAAAGTTTTCGTGTTTGGTATGTTGAAACCTCACACATCCCTGTCACCCTGAGTACTTTTTCAGTTTACATATCTCAACCACATATACTCACATACCTGCACTCACAGTAGGCAGCAGAGAGGACTCTTCCTCACCTTTGGAAAGTAGCCATGAGAGTTTAGCTGGCAGGTCCCAGTATTGGTCACAGGGTTGGCCCCTGTCACAGGCCTTTTTAAATACGTCTTTAGTGTAACTGAGATCCCTACCACATGTACCCCCATATTTCAGCTATGCCCTTGTGTTCGCCAGTTCTGGGAAAAAGAATGCACCGTGTGGCCTTGCCCATGAGGGCTGGGCGCCAAGTCCTTGTAGTCCTCTGTGGTATGGAAACTACTCAAGAAGTGGATTCAAAACAAAAGCTCTATCACTTCAAAATGTAGCACAGTATAGACAATGTTCGGACTTTTTTGTATTTTAAACTCTAATTGCATCAGCATTTAACAATTTTGATACCACTATTTAACATATAACTCAGTTGCCTTCCATGCAGTCAGTATGACCTCCAACAGAAGCTAGTTGTCATCACTAGGTTGCCTCTGCCAAAGCAATAAACTTGAATGTAATATCACCTTCTCTTCAGCTCTGTGCCTGGCAGGGATTCACCAATGATGCAAGCTGGCCTCAGACTTTCATTTCCCCTTTTAGGGCTCTCCTTGTGTTACCAGTGAAGTGCAGCACTGACTTAAATGGAGTCTGATGAGCGCACTCCCTCCTGTGCCTGTCTCTTTGTTTCATTCTTGCTCTCTGTCCCTTTCTACAGGACCAGGCGGCCAAAGACAAGGCATTGCAGAGTATGGCCACCATGTCCTCAGCCCAGATTATTTCACCCACAGCCTTCCAGAACAAGATGGCTCTGCAGGGCCTGTCTAGGCCAGCATATCCCACTACTGGTGGGGTGAGTCCCTGGCCACTGGCCCCTACTGCATCAGATGAATGACAGTAGCCACATTTCTAAAAGAAATACCTTTGAGATCATCCCAATGTATGTGATTTTAATGCCAGTTAGCATACCCTTACATGTTTATTGTTTCCCTGGATGTTGGTTTATTTTTATGTTGCGACTGTTGATCCTCTTTGTAATTCAGTTTGTCTGATGTTTAAAGATTTGAAGAAGCTTCCCTGAACATTTTATATTTAGTTTTAGTTTGTAGAGATAATTTGGACCTCAGAGAATTGTTTCTTTGGGATGCACATTTAAAGTGGAATTTTTAACAACTCTGAGTTATGTGCTTTTATTTTCAAGTGCATAATACACACAGTTGTGAAAATTATTGCCAAGGTGGAGCTTAATAACAGTTTCTACTCCTTTGTTTTTCCCAGTTTTGGCATGGAGCACTTCCAGGTCAACCAGGTGGCCATGAAGAGTGAGTAGCCATTCTTTAAACTCCGCAATATAAAGCAGTAACTTTTCATGTGAACATCTTACTAACCATCTGATCTATATCAGACATTACAAATTAAAAAATCTCAGTGCAATTATAAATAAAAGTCTTCAGCTGTCTGACATTCACCATACGACTCTGCCCCCTGTGTCTTTAGAGGTCAGAAAGTCCAATTAGTATGTGATATGGGGTCATGAGGCTGAGACTGTGCATAACATACCTCTTGTCTGTCTCGTCTCTCCAGCATTAAGCCCTTCTCCCAGCAGAGTTACGCCATGCAAGCATCTGGCCCAGCCCCCATAACAGGTGGGTGCTCTTTCTCCCCTCTGCAGTGTTGACAGACGGCTGTCATTCTGGCAAAGTGATGAGACAACTAGGCTCATTATATGGAGCTTGCACAAAGCTCAAAGAAAGAGCAGCAGGATCACTGCATTTTCAAATTTTAATTGTCACACTCAAATCAAATGTTTATATGCTCAGTGTCCTCTCATCTGCAGGTTATGAAAGCGCAGCAAGCCTGTCCATGTCTCCTGGTGCCCCCCCCTGGCAGGGTAGAAGTATTGCTAGCTCCAAGTTGCGAATGCTGGAGTTCTCTGCCTTCCTAGAGCAACCTCAGGACCCAGAGACTGTGAGTAGATTAAAGATACAAGAATAGAGATTAGTCTGTTTTACCCATGATCCAAAAGGGTTTTTACCCTCCACACATAAGTTTTTTTATTACAAAGCTATTATGCACCAGAAATCTTTACTGACAATTGTATCACATTAGTTGTTATCTGCAAGAACAATTTAATATAACACAAGACACAATGTCAGCTTGTGGCAATCAGTTAGTGTCATAACATTAAATTACTATTTTTCAGTTGTGTATTTCTTATTAATATAACTCAATGGTAAATTAGTTGGTTGCTAAATAAGAAAATCTTTTATATAATGCTCTCATAAATCCAAAGCATTACTGTCTTATGCACAGAGAGCAAGTTGTACTAAACAATAAATTGATATGGAGTAAAAATATTTCCTCAAGGATCACAGAATGAACTGTATTAACACAATAAGAATGTACACAACAGCGCATCACATGATCATAAATAGTGCAAGTGGGGACAAAAGTGTAGGACCCTTGAGACAGGTGACAGGATAGTACTGTAAATGTGATGCAATGGAACAGCAGGCCCAGTGTGACAGATGTCCTGAAGTGCCTAACCGTGCACTTGGTGTTAATGACAATCTAGTAATCTGGGCATTTGACATTTTTGGCTCAGTTCATCTCCTGATATGCACTTTTGTCTCTCCAGTTCAACAAGCACCTGTTTGTGCATATTGGCCAGTCCAACCCGAGCTACAGTGACCCCTATCTGGAGTCGGTGGACATCAGGCAGATCTATGACAAGTTCCCAGAGAAGAAAGGTGGCCTGAAGGAACTGTTTGAGAAAGGGCCACACAACGCTTTCTTTCTCGTCAAGTTCTGGGTAAAGCTGCGCTTAGTTGAATTCTTTTTAATTAATTTCAACTGATACATCAATAGATCAATAGATCCTCATTTCAATTCTAAATTACAAATGTATGTGACAATGTGTGTGGTACAGTATGTTTCATACATCATCAGACCATATAATCCTCTGCAAGCGAGAAGGTGAAATGATAGTTCAGTGAATGGTCTTGTTAATGTTTTGTAGCACCTGCTAGTTGTTAAAGGCCTAGTGGTCTTAACTGTATTGATATGGCTTAAGCAATGGAGTTAAAGGACCTTACATGTGTCTTTAGGCCTAGATTAAATGTAAGTTCATTGCTCCCATGATTGGATTTGTGGTTTATATGTCAGAAAAGAAGACACTGATGTACAGCATGTATGTGGTGTGGGTAAGATCATCTGTGACAGCAACCTTACAGAGAGTGGCAGGCCTGATCTTTCACTAGGGGAAATGTGAGCTCCAGCACCTGTTTTTGTGCTATTAGACTGAGTCCAACCCTCATGCCCCCTCCAATATACTTATTTATAGATAAGCCCTCCCAAAACACATGCAGAGAGAAACACCCAACTTACCATTACACATTGAGAAATATGAAGCATGAAGTGAAGCACAATGACAAAGTCAACTTAAGATGCAGACAGACTGAGTAGTGTGTTATATCATTGAAAGAATTGGGAAAATGTTTATTGTAAACATGAAAATGGGCACAAAAAAGTGAATGGGAGGGAGAGAGAGAGAAACAGGGCGTATGATTATGTAATTTGACACATCCACTTTGTTAATTTCTCTGATCTGGTCACCTTACTTTACCTCAGCACAAGACCTTTGGTATTTGTATCATGCATAACACATACTGTATGCAGTTACAAACCCAACCCTCTTCTTTACCTCAGGGTACCTTCATCTACACATATAAAACATAAATGCCTCTTCAAATCATCTGTGGCCTGACCTTTAGTAATAATATGTCACAAATTATTCAACATGATTTTCTGCTATTTGTTATTTTTGGCAAACTGACATTGCAGTATTTGGATGGATGGCATCAGGTTTATGAATGAGTAGAGTTAGTGAAAGATATTTTCTCAGAAACTCCAGACCTCTTAATCACCAACCATATTTCTTATTGTCCAGGGATTCAAAATAGAGTAGAATCAATAAATTGAAAGAAACTGGCTTTTCAGTCTAGAGTCAAAGAGACAGTCTAGCTGTCAAGTCGGGACCTTAATAGACCTTAATAAATACTTGTTTTTAAGCACATAGAACATATGCAGGCTGACTGTGTGCACCATCTCAGTGCCATGAAAGCCTCGAAAGGTTTGATAAGTTGTCTTGGGGTAGACATCATGCTTATCATGTTCTTCGTATACTATAATTTTCATCTGCAGTTTGTGGGACTGGTGAGGCTGTTCCAGTCATACCTAAGTCATTCATCTATGACAGCCTAGTTGTGCATACAAGGTGTACCAAAAACATCCAGGAAGATCACCTTTAGGTTTAAATAATTGCATATCTGAAATAATTTAGGGCAGTTTAGTACTAGGGCAGTATGGTGGCTGAGTGGTTAGCACTGTTGCCTCACAGCAAGAAGGTCCTGGGTTCGCAACCTGGCCTTTCTGTGTGGAGTTTGCATGTTCTCCCTGTGCTTGTGTGGGTTTACTCTGTGTTTTGTCATGGATGCCTTGAGAATTGGAGGACCCCCTTGGGATACACAGTCCCACAGTCCAAAAACATGTATGTCAGGTTGACTCTAAATTGCCCATAGGAGTGAGTGTGAGTGTGTGTGGTTGTTTGTCTTTGTGTGTCTCTATGTGGCCCTGTGATGTACTGATGACCTGTACAGGGTGTACCCCTTCCTTCCACCCAAAGAGAGCTGGGATAGGCTCCAGCAGATCCCCGTGACCCTGGTTAAGGAATAAGTGGGTATAGATGATGGATGGATGTTTAATACTAAAAATCACATTTTAGCCACTAGGTGGAGGTTGTTGGTGACTTGCAAAGCAGATATATAATATAGCTTTGACTGCTGTGGTTTAGAGTGCCAGACTGTGAATGTCAAGTACAAAGTGCTGCTTGGCAATCTCAGTCTACCAGATGGCAATGTATGTACGGCATTACCCTTCTCACATGTTTGACTGCCACATTATTTACTGTGGGGAGATAGAAGACATTGGTGAGTGACACGTATTGAAAGTTGACTTCTCCAGACCTTAGAAAGAGCAGCTGGATGAGCCATGGCATTTTATTCAGGGGTGAGGTTGAAAGAGGGGATGGGCAGCCCTGCTATATAACACAGAGAAAGAGAGCAAGATGGCAATGAAGAGCAAGAAATAAAAATAGGGACACAGACATTATGAACGAGATAGGGATGACAGGAGAATTGGTGGGTAGCATGTAATCAACAACTCATTCATCAGTTAAATATTGCTCTCTTGATTCATGTCAGAGACTGGTGGAGTCAACACTTATGACATATGCAACTCCGAGCTAGAGGAAAACAAGCTCATAACACTGTCCCCTCTCAGTCTGTTCATTTTATTGTATCCCAAGGGGGTCCTCCAATTCTCAAGGCATCCATGACAAAACACAGAAATGCTGCAAAACAGCTGGGCATTTCAACACCCATACTGGAAAAAACAGCAAGAGATGCTCTTGGCCATGAAAATAAGCAAAATGAAATCCTCCCCATATCTGTAAATACAGTAACCTAATTTATAGTATTGTAAAAGATGGGAAGAGCCTAGCTGATGTTGCTGCAGTGACATAGCCACGTGGCAGGTCATGACTCGGGGGTGTGCTGAGGTGCAGGTTGGCATGGTGACGGTGACAGGCGGCTGGCTTACCTCCAAAGCTATGGCATTCTAGATTGAATTTCCAGCAAACCCCCCTGTCGGCCACCGGCTGCTTTGCCCCTCTCCCCGCCATCCTCTTCAGCCCCTCTGCGCCTGTGGCCCTGTCCTAACGGATTGTCTCACGCCTTTTAAGTGCCGAGGGAATCCGATTTGAGCTGGCTCTGCTAAATTGTTACACAGCCAGCCTGCCCACCATGATCTAATCAGCCAATTGCACACTGCTGATTGTAATTGGATGAATTCCCTCGCAGGCTGTTAGGGAAGCAGGGAATGGCAGTTTGGAGAGGGTCACTAGGCCCCAGGGATGAAGACAAATAGAGGAATTACATGAGCCAGGGATGAAGATGAACGGGGTGATGAAGAGATGAGAGGAGGCTGAGCTGTCTCAATGGCCCATTAGGAGATAGAGCCCGACAGGGGAAAAGGTAAAACAGTCCAGCTGTCTGATGGAGGAGACAGCACCTCAGTCTGATTCAAAATTAGATTATACTTCAATTCAAACTTGAACTAGTCAGAGGATCAGACATAGGTGAGTCTCCGTCCACCTGAGGATGAAGAAACTTGAAGCTTGACTGCCTTTAAATGGAACTTCTGATTCCATATTTTCAACATACTATAGGAAGTCAAGGAGAGACATTTTTTAATATGTGCAAATACGTCACAGCTTGAAAACATGTTCAGTGCTACTGTTGTGAAATAAAGCACACACACACACACACAAAGAGGTACAGGGCATCTTGTGAATCTTGAGGCCATATTTGACAGTGTTACACTAGGTCCGCAGTGAACTGGCCTTTGGATGCCTCTTGGCTTTACAACAATTCACAGTCGAGCTTTGTTGATCCATCACACTTGGTGATGCGTCTTTGTCAGACTGACCCACGTTTCTTGAGTAGAAAAAACCGATATTTTGTTGAAATATGGAGCTGCTGGTGTATATGTGTGAGACTGCAAATGCCCTGTATGGAGCAGTGTACTGTAGCACATGTCTCCACTTAAAGGGGGTTATGTGTTAATGAGAAAAGCAGCAATCCTCATCCATGTGTCTCCAGGCTACTATAGTCACTAATGTGTTTCCTTTTGGGTCAGACTCACAGGTGTGTACTCATGTTGATCCTGACAGGTTATCTGTTTTTGCCTTTTAGGCGGACCTTAGTGTAAACCTGCAAGATGATAGCAGCTTCTTCTATGGTGTTTCCAGTCAGTATGAGAGCTCTGAGAACATGATTATCACCTCATCTACCAAAGTCTGCTCCTTTGGCAAGCAGGTGGTGGAGAAAGTGGAGGTAATTTAAAGATACTTGGGGGTTAAAAATAGTAAAACTGAACATCAGCAATGAATTTAATTTTTAGTGGATCTAACATTATTAATATAGAAATTCACACAGCATTTCTAATTAACTAGCTAGAACATTATAACTAAAGCTTTGGTGACTGATGTAATTATTTTGCTCTGTTTATTTTAATTTTATCATCATTGTATCTTAATTTTCTCTAAATGCATTAAATGGTATTCAGAGTTTGAGTTTATTCTTTGTTATATACACATATATATATATGTAACAAATATCTGTGTACATTCTGTGAAAAACAACACTGGAGAGTTGAGAGTTCCCACAGTTATCAGCATATATAGTATAAGTGGATGCAATTCAACAAGTTTGCATCACTGATTGCTTGATAGAGTAGTTATATTTCAACATGAAGCAGTCATGGCCATGTCAAAAACTATTATCATCCAGAGGAGTGATTAACTACTTCTTGTAGAGATGGATTCCAGTCAATTACCACTGACCTGTGGTCAGGAAACTGATGTGATTCACAAATCTCCCTGGCATGACTAACTGTTATGCTTCCTGTTAACTAGACACAATAGTTACCCTACCCTCCAACCCCCACTGCTGATGGATTGTACAATATAAACACATTCACACACGTCCCTATTCCGAGGTAGAGCCTTGTGCCTCAGTAGACCACATGATGATACTTCATCATTTGATTACAGTTGTCACAGTAAATACATTTATTTTCGTATCTGGCATGCCATATGCTGCTTTATGTATATTACATTACGCATTTTATATCTTAGCACGTGGATGTTCATATCCAATCCATCCAACTGACTTTCAGTGTATTAGTCACTCCTGTATTTTTTACAGATTTAACATTTTAGCCTTTATTTTATTTTTATGATATGACTTATATCATACAGCAAAAATGAATACAACAAATAGAATATCAGCAAATTATTTATTTTAACAATAATTGTAACTATTTTAAAGTGAGGTGTCTAATAGTATATAATATAAATATGAACATGGAAAGTGTAGGTTTCAAAGTACAATCTCTACTGTCTGTAAATTGCGTCGTCCACTGTGTCATCAAAACTAAAGGTGGACATTTAAATTTAAAAAAAATAAAAAGGAATGGAGACTCATTAGTGAAGGGTGGGCTGATTTTTATTGCAGTGGATTCTTAAATATTGCCTTTCCATTTTAGTTTAATAAGTCAAACATTTCTCTTTTTAAAATTAATTTATTTAATTTTTTAATTGGCTGAAAATGTAATAAATGCACAGGATTTAACATTTTAGTGATTTACATTTAAGGTTTAGTAAGTTTTGTTGTATACTGCATGTTCTCATATATTGCACACTTTGAATCTGTTTTTCTAGACGGAGTATGCACGTTTTGAAAATGGCCGCTATGTGTTTCGGATCCACCGTTCCCCATTATGTGAATATATGATCAACTTCATCCACAAACTTAAACACCTGCCAGAGAAGTACATGATGAACAGCGTACTGGAGAACTTCACTATCCTACAGGTACACACAGGAAACAGGGATATACATTATGTGTGTGTATAGAAGATGTTTCTGTTTTTGTCCTATTCAAGTTATCAAAGCAGGTCCAGATGAAAAACCATTTAGCTTAGCTTAGCATAAAGACTGGGAGCAGGGCAAATAAGTTGCCTAGCTCTCTCTGAAGGTAAAACAAAAGCTTAGCAGCATAGATAGCTTATCATGATTGAAAAAGAGGTGGAACAGTGGTTTGGTGGTTTGCATAGTCAAATCAGTTCCAGGTCCAAATCCCATTTTAACCTGGGAAATTTGCATGTTCTCCCTGTGTCTGCGTGGGTTTTCTCCAGATACTCTGGAGACTACTTCCTCCCATAGTCCAAAGACATGCAGTTTGGGGTTGGTCTAACTGGTGACTCTAAACTGTCACTGTCATCTAGGATTGACTCCAGCTCCCCTGTGACCCTGGATGTACCAGTACAGGCGGTAGATAATGGATGGATGGGCAAAAAAGGAATTTTGGATATGATTGTCCTTCATCATTCATGTAGTTCATTTCATGCCATTCTGAGGTGATAACAGGGCCATGTTGATGTTTGATATATGTGCAAAAACCTTTCTTCAAATACAAAGTGCTTTTTTGCACATATCCCACTGTTTTATAAAACTGAAAAATTCTCTGGTTTTTAAATAACTATGGCGATGCTGTAATATTTCTAATGGATAACCATGACAGACAGTACTTCTTCACTGCCTATGGACAGTAAATGTTCAGTAAAGGTTTCTTGCAGAATTAAAGCATTATTTTTTTTCATTTTAATTGTTGTCAGTTGGACTTTTCTGAATGAGTTGGTGTGCTCCTGAGAAATCAGACTTGGGGAAGTGAATAGGGTGCACTGTATCACCATAGTAACAGAGTGCTCCTCAATACCAGGGTTCAAACACATTAGTGTCCCTTCCATTGGCGGCTGCATTCCTACTGGCCAAGGGACAATGACCATATTGAGCCCACACTGACGACTACATGGCAGCATGTAATTAGGTTTGTCAGTGGGCTGATTTAGCTCATATTAACCATGAACAGCTCATAAACAGATACACATACACAGACATAGGCTTGCACACACATACAGATACATACACACACATATTCCACATTTTTAGGCAGAGCACAATGATCAATATGGCTGCTGTAGTAGTGAAGTGCTGTATTCAATGCAATGCAACTGAGCATAATGAACAAGGAAGCTGTGTTCATGTTTTATGCTTGTTGCATTGTCACACTCATTATGCTGTGTTTTAGAAACTAATCAGCCTAGTATGGTATAATATATAGTCATCATATTTTAACTACCATTTCGGTGGAAGTGAAGTGTGAAATTATTTATTGCTATTGTCAATTCCTTATGCATGAATTTGTTTATCTTGCTGGATAATTAGTTTAAGTAGGTTTTTATGTTGGTATGACTGAACAGGACTGTCTGTGTTTCTACAGGTGGTTACTAACAGAGACACACTGGAGACCCTGCTGTGCATAGCCTACGTCTTCGAAGTGTCCACTAGCGAACACGGCGCACAGCATCATATTTACAGGCTAGTCAAAGACTGACACAGTCAAACAGTTGGAACTTACAGTACTTGTTCTAGGCCCAGTGTAGCACTTCAGTGAACAACAAACAATGGACTGCTTCCTCCATGAGCTTAAAGCTGAAACCACACAACTCAGTCAGAAGCCCATAGAAACACTGGCTTTGTCAGTGGCCAGGAACCCGTCTACTGCTGAGGAAGAGGGGGATTTGGGACTGCTGAAGCTGAAACAGTATTTGTGACAAGAAAAGAAGGAAGAGGACCATGATACACTGTGGTCTCGATACCAAAGGAGCCAAACTAAGCCAAGAAGACCTGCATGAGAGAGTTATCATTTGGTGGTGTTTTTCATCTCATTTTGCTAGTGTTTGATTTTGATTTTGATTCTTTTACACATGTGCATGTGCAGGGGATGTTTGCTACAAATGGGTCTGGCTACCACAAGGTGCCACCTTGTGACTTAAGTATGAACAACAATGGGGAAAAGTAATTGAAAGTAGATTCTCTCCTTTGCACATCCATAAAATATCACTGTTTTGGTGCCAATCATTTGTGCTATTTTAGAAATTGAGTAATGATGTACAGTGCCACACCCATCTCCTCTAAACAGTTATGAAAGTAAGAGGCTAAAATGATTTAAGAGCTATTGTATAAACCTTGTTTGATGTTAATGTTATATATTTCTTGTATTGTCTTACTGTTTTTGATTGAAAATTATCTGACTACAAACAAAAGGCACATAACACTGCTAACTTGAACCAGATATGGATCTGTATGCTCATTACAGAGGTTGTCTGTAACTGTTACTTAGCCTGAGGTGTCAAATGAAAATACAAGTGTTTTCTTACATAACTCCCCTTTGTTGCTGAGTTCTCAATTCTGTAAAAACTCTTGTCACTCACTGCTACGAGTAATTTCAATGACATATAAAATCAAATATGTAGGTTTTATACCTAACTATATACATGTACATTCTATATACATCTCAGAACTAAGTGTGGCAATCTCCAGGTTACATAATGCACATTACAGGTTACATAGAGAGAGTTATGAAGAGGCACATGTTAATGTGTTAGTTATGGCATGTATATTATTATTAAGGCAGTCGATTCAGAGCAGGAAGCTTCCTTTAAATTCCATCCTACATACTAACTGTAAGCAGGTTTTACATTTGCCTTTGTTGTACTCCACATTGGAAAAAGTAAATACACAAAGAATATCATTATGCATGTTAAATGTTTGATTTTTGAGTTTGCTGTCGATGTGCATACATTCCCCACAATGCAATGCACAAAGGAACTCGAGGAGCTGCTTGCAGGTGAAAAGAATTACAACTAATTGTGTTTGGTGGAGATAAAGTTTCAAGAGGACGTGAGGAAACAAATGGGTAAGTAAATATGCAGCTCATAATTACTTTCAGTATTGATTAGTTTTTTTGATTATTCTGTTTCCTGGATAGAAAAAAATGACTACATAATATTAAAACTGAAAAATATCCAGTGCAAGTCCCCACCACTGACTGTGACATCTTCAGACCTCTTGTTTTGTCTGACTGACAATGATGCAACTAAAAATAACAAAAAGCCAACTAAACTTTGTGTTAATGTTGGTACAGAACTACATTATTGATTGCACTGCAAAAATATCTTACCTATTTGAAACTGTGTTTAATGGAAGGAAGCACTGCCATCTGGTGGTGTGGGGATATCGTTGCACTTTTCTTAGCCACATCAACATGGCACTTTAATAAAGTGATTAAACGGCCTGATGTTCTGGCTGTAACTGCACCCACATCAACATGCCATGTTCATCCGGTCTGTAAAGCTACTCATATCTTTACAGGCATGACTTAGTAAACTGGGCAACATAGACGAGGTGGGTATGACATAAGTAGTTTTTGTGTGTGTGATGAAATGCTGATTAAACTGTATATGGTGTTTTCTCATTACGCTTCATTTCTGTTTCTGCAGAAATGTTTTCCCAGAGTCGGTGAACTCTTCATCCAAATAGTTTCTTTCAACTCCCAGCTGTAAACCGAGAAGGCAGCATTGTGATGGAGAGACAAGCTCACAAAGGGGAAAAGAACAGCCTAACAGGTGTAGCAAATCCAAGCAGCACAAGGTTTATTCTGATAATCCCATTTATAAGAATTCAGACAGATTGCTACAGTTACAATCCACTCAGATGTATGACCTATTACAAAACAATCTGTTTTTCCAGAGAGAGAACTCTGAGCAATTTTAACTTTATATCATCATAAATAATATTAATCTCATCTGTATTCTGGCTGCGTAGATGGTTGTTTTTAAGGCAAAATTTCATAATTAGTTCGAGCAGTTGGTGCCACTTGCCTGAAATGCAGTCTGTCGCACATCAGTGCACACCATGGATCAGTACGCACCACGTCTCGGTCTCCACCTCCTCCAGGTGCGTGGCAGTGACACACCTGGTGAGGGACTGGCACCAGTAAAACCAGACCACTGGCTCCACTGCATGACATGATCCCCAGGTGTTCCGCTTCCCAGATATGTTGATGCTTTGTCTGGATTGTAATTTAACATGGTCTGAATTATATTGCCCGCAATGAATACCGCATGGGGTTTGCTCACGGCTTTGAGTCTGGTGTGCCACGCTGAGTCCAAGTGCTCACCGACCTCCTATTATAAAAACTGCTGGATTCGACGCTTTCCAGGTATTTTTATCGACATCGAGGA
Source organism: Mastacembelus armatus (assembly GCF_900324485.2). NCBI lineage: Eukaryota > Metazoa > Chordata > Actinopteri > Synbranchiformes > Mastacembelidae > Mastacembelus > Mastacembelus armatus. Next base: position 5,920,785 of record NC_046638.1, on the reverse strand, counting down.
GTCTCAGAGGAGAGGAGCGCAGATTCTGAAGTATTATCAGGAGGAGACTGCGCTGCAATGCAGCCGGACCTGTTGCCTTACGAGAAACTGTGAGTGCTGTTTCTGGTCCACACAAATACTGAACGATGTCTTGTTATTCTCTTATTTTTGTTCCTTTGTCCTGATCTTTCTTCTTTCCTCACAGTTTCCTGTAATCTGGCCATATTTCACTATGATACCGCTCAAGAAAACGTGAACTGCTTCCACCTGCACTGCCCAACACTGGAGAGCTGTATTCTAACTCACAGAGGCAACGTTGTTCTGTACAATATCACAAAGGGTAAGTACTGAAAGTACATTTATAAGTACTTTTCTTCTAGTAACCTACTCTAAGTACTTACTAATACTTGTCTAAGATTGTGGCTACGTCTTTTACGTGTAACAGTATTTCTTCAGTGTAGTATTGCTACATGCACTTAAGAATCTGAATATTTTGTACTACTACTACTGATTATATTTGTATTAAATTGGAAGAAAATACTGTTTATTTTGAATTTAAAAAACATACATAATGTATTTACCCACTGATGATGTTATGATGTCCCAGGTGTGGATCCTGACCTGTTAGTGTTTGGAAAATACTTCACATCCAATGTGCGAGTGTTACCCCACCACTACAGTCGAGTCAATGTCTCAGAGCCTCTGCCCTCTGACAAGCGCCAGTTCATTCATCCACCTCCACCCGCTACCCTGCCTCTGACTTCAGCACCCAAAGTAAAACCCCCCATCATAGTAAGCAGAGTGTTCACCACCACCACCACCGTCACCACAACACAGAGCACCAGTCAGCCTGCAGCATTTTCCAAAACTACTGCGGTGTTGTCTTCTACTTTAACTGCTCCACCAACAGTCCTTGGGAACCATGGACGAACAATAACCACAACCCCCTCCTCCACTTCTCCCACAGCCAGCATTGCAACAGCGACTGCATCCACCACAGCCTCCACCACCCCTGGCCATTACAATGCCCATATGACTCCTACCTTTTCTTCCACAACTACACAGCCCGTCACATCCACCTCTACCTATCTTCACACCACCGCCTTTTCTAAGTTAGCCACCGACCTTCCAAATTCCACAGCCTTTATTGGCAACACAGAGAGCAGCAATCAACACCACAATGATACTAAAGGCAGCCTGGGGAGGAACCACACAGCAGGCGGTGGAGAGGACATCTCAGGGGGGCTGGAGCCTGAGTGGCATGTAACCGCACATACATTACTGATTGCAGTGTCCATCTGTATCACAGTGCTGCTGAGCTGCTGTTGCTCAATTCTGCTGGTCTTGAGTTGGAGGGGTCAGAAGAAAAGGGTGGGACGCTATCGGACATCGTGGAGAGGGAAAGGAGGCTCCATGCGTCTGATAAAGTATGTGCTGGTTAGAGACAGTTCCTGAAAGAGGAGCCTAAAAGGCCTCAAACTGGTACTTGTTGAACAGCAGTGTGTTTAATGTAAGAATCTAGGATAAAAAGACATTTAAGTTAAATTAGAAATTTCACTGTAATATTTCTGTAAAATGTTTTCACATATTTACTTATTTGACTAGAGGCTTCTGGCAAAAAATCCCAAATTCAGCCAAGGTAGTGACCACAGCAATCCGTCTCAAAAAGTCATTATGATGTCCTTATGACTAACCTCCAGTTAGATGTGCTTCAGTCAGTTTAAACTGATGTTAATGCCAAACCTCAAGGACATTTGCCTGTTACCTACACTGGTTTTAAGTGTGACTTGGGTGCATCCAAGCAAAAAACCTACAATTCTAAGGTTGACTCATCAACTTGTCCTTTGTCGGGCTGAAGATGGCCTTTTTGCTTTGTCGCCTGCAGCGTTTTACCCTGTTGCAGGCCAGCACATCTTCTCTGTGTACTGGATTTCACCTGACCTAAAACTGAAGACCATGAATCAAAACTTTTTAAGAAGGGTGAAAAACTTTGCAACAGTATGCTGCAGAAAGCACCCTTTCAGCAAGCCTGCTGGTCCTTGACCTGGTAGTGATGAGAGTGCAATGGGAGCTTAAGTTGTGCTGGAAGCTGAAAAGAGCTTTGATTATATAACAGATTTTGTCATGTACACAAACTTCAAATAACTTCCAACAACAGCATTTTTATTATTTTTTTTTTTATTAAAGACAGCCTTATACATCTGACATGACAATGAATTTTTTAGAAAATAAATACATTAGTTGTTACCCATGATGTTGTGATATTCTGATGTGTATTAGATGAGTAATGATGATCTTCAGTAATCTCTTGAGTTACTGGTATGTAGATGGATCCAAAATGTATTAAATGCTTGTGTGGACCTCACCACAGGTCCTTTCTGCTCTTGGTCATCTTGGTCATGTAAATATATGTAATCAGCTGTATTACAGGTTGAGTACTTTCTTGACAGCCTCTTTGTACTGCAGTATGGTGCTCTCACTCTCCCCTTCATTCTTGAGCCTCGTGACCGAGTCCTTATATTCCTGCACCTCTCTTCTTCCCAGCAGCTGCTCTTGCACTTCCTTGCCTTCTCCTTCCCCGACCACTGTCATGCGCAATAGCATATCCAGGATATTCTTTTGGGATGGGCTGTTCTCCCAGCTATACTCCTCCATGTCTGCCACAGTCTTCTCAGCCTCCCAGGCTTCTGTTTTCTGAAGAATGAGAAAAACAGATTTTACTTTCAAATGGAAAATGTACCAGACCTGATTGAAAACTAGGCTGTCTTCAGCATTAGAGTTGCACTGCACATTTGCTTACATATTGTACAGCAGTTATATTGCACCAAGTGGTAACTGCAGGAGAGGTTTCTTTTTTCCCAGGGTAGCAACTAAGGACATCAAGGGCTATGTTTACATTAATCTTTTAAGGTCGTGGCTATGCCTCTTGGTTTGGAACTCAGTTTCGACAACAGATGGAAAATATGGTGATTCGTGGTCACCCCTAACCCTTATTTGATGCTCCTCTTACAGCGATTTCTCCATATGTAGTTCTCTGTCCGCTGCCTGTCTGGCTGTCATCCCATTCCCTGAAGAACAATATGCTCCATTGTGCAGCAGCTTAAAGCAGGGCAATGACAAAGCCTCATCTCTGCTGCTCTGCAGGTGTCTGAGGTTAATGACCATCATTACCACTATACATATCTGATCCGCATAACATCCTATCTGGATCAAGTCCAGGGCCTCATGAGTGAGAAGAGCTTTTAAAACAGATCAGTAGCTTCCCTTGATATAATCAAGACCTATTAAAGTGAGTATACCGTATTTACCGGACTATAGGTTGCACTTTTTTAAACTCCTCTGGCTTGTCCTGTAACTTATACAGCAAAGTGACTTATATGTGTATATGTATGTGTACTTTTAATATTAGGGAGCACTTTTAGGGGTACATGTCTCCCCATGCTGGAAGCAGCTTTGAGCAGTCAGCCCCAACACTGGCCTGGATAAGCACACACTGGAATTAGCGAGAAAGGTCTGTGTCCCTGAGTGGGAAGATAAAATCACCTCAATGTCTGCTAACAATTGGCCTCTTTGTCAGCTAGTGTTGCAACTTGAACGCTACACTGCGCTCACAGCTTCCAGAAGCCTGCTGGACAAGCACTGTACCTTCCACTGTTTGTCCAAAAAGGCAGTGGACAGTGTTTTGCTTCCTGGCTCGGACACCTTTCCCAGCAGAATGACATTTTTTTTATGTGCCAAACCCATGACGGGAAAAGCTATTAAAGGCAGCAGATGCACAATAGGGAGAGTGATTTTCTTGTATGTGGCTGACTGCAAAGTCATATGAACAGCACCTGGGCTAATGAATATGTGGCAGACTACTCTAATGCAGGCATGGTTGGCTTAATGTGAATGAGTATCAGGGTCAACACCTGATAGGGGAGTCTGTTTTTCCCTCATCTGTGAGGAAATGTCAGCTGGACAATGCTGCTGTTTGCCATCCTTCTGCCTATTCAAGTCTGATACCTCCTTAATGGGCTTAGTCTCTCAGATCATAGAGCAAGACTGGCAGGAATTCCTCTGGTAAGAAAGATACTGTCCCAAAGTGTATATGTCATCTACATCTTTGATGATAGAATAAAATCTTTGTTTTTGCAGCTTTATGTAGAATATTTTTCCTGTAATGCGGTAACACCAATCATATAAAGAAAACATAATTTCCCCTCATCTCTTTGATGGGGCTTATGCTGTAAGATTAGGTATAACTAAGTGACTTACACTACTTACAGTAAGAGTGAACAGAGAAAAGGGGCCTGTGCTTCAGCTAAGCCCTAGCAGAGTTGTTTAGGTGTAAAAACAATCTTTTGAAAGGTATTCGGCATTTTGTTAATCACAAATATTTCTTACTAGTTGTATGTGTTGGAAGGGGGATATTTATCCCTATGCCATCACTGAGAGATGTATTTACCATTAAGACATACGTGAGTGAAGAGAAACCAAAGTATTTTCAACTCACCCAGGACTCGTGGTAAAGGATAGTTAGCAGGTACATGGCATAGTCGTAATTTTGCTGTCTCAGTGGGCAGCTGGTAGAGGCAGACAGGAAAAGACAAACAAGATGAGATTTAAGGGCAGGTGTTGCTTATTCTTCACTTTACTATTAAGTGAAGTGGACCTTAAGGAACAGTGTTTACCTGTCAGTTGTGATGGTGAGGATATCAGTATCTTTGTTGTATCTCTCCCCAACAAGTTTGAGTATTTTCTTGCGTGCATGGTCATCCAGATTCAAAGAGGACAACTTTACCTGAGGGCAGTGGGACCAAAGAGTAGAAATCTGAAGGTTTTTAAGCAATAATCTTTCAATGACCTTTTGCAGATTAGGAGAGAAGTGATTTCAGTCTGAAAGGTCTTGCCAGTATTTAAAATACGCACTAAAATAGTGTTTTTTAGCCTATACAGTACTTCGACCATGTTGATTAAAATACTATACTTTTTACAGATGAAATCATAACCTTTATACTGTGCCCAACAATAACCTCTAAGCCCCTTGTGGAAATTACAGAAGGGAAACAGATTATTCTGTGGTTACACAATTTTTCATGGCTATGACTTAACAATGGCTTTAAAAAGTATTGGGACCCCACGACTTTTTGCACTCCCCTCTGGAAGATTTGACTCTAAATGGAGAAGGCTGCCATTTTGCCCACCAGTTTACACTGAATAATTCTGAATGAGTTTTTTTTTTTTTTTATTTATTATTACAATCAAAAACAGAAGTATGTCATTTCAATAAGTATTTAGACCCTTTCTACAGTACTTTACAGAGGCAATTCCACTTCCACATCTTCTATGGTGAGACTCTCCACGGAGTTTCATTTTTGTCTCTCCTTTAGATGCAATTTAGCAAAGTAGCCTGTCATCTGCCTTTTACTAAATGCAGCTTCTGTCCATCTCTCTGCCATAAAGATCTAAATTTTATATGCTGACAACAGGAGGTGAAATGGGTAATGGACTGACTGTGTGAGATTTGCTTTCCAATCTGTCTTCTTTCCTAATCCACTGGGATTAATGTCTAATTCCTACCTTGCTGATATAATCTAAGGCAAAGTGTCAGTGGAGCAAATGGCTAGTGATTACTGGTCAAAGTGACAAAGTTTTTGCAGAGCAGAATCGTATCATTGTTCACATGTAGAAATCAATATAAGCTGTACAAAACAATATAAAACTCAATAAGCATGGCAATCTTTGTGTAGTTCAGCCAAATGAAAGACTTCAGCCACCAAATGTAGTTCAAATGACAAATACTTCTCTTGGTCATGCCTTTTATAATCATTCTGTGCTGCTGGAAAACACCACCTTTACCAAAAAATCATGTTTGGTACAACTAGAACATAAAGTTACATTGAGAAAATGACCTTTTTTTGTTTATGATCTATGTGGGGACCCTGAATTTAATTGACTAAGGCTTTTATATTGTTCTTTTTTCACTGACCAGTTTTCTGCTGTCTTTAATAAATTTTTCAAATCTCTTCAAAAGGACCTAAAGCACATATTTTCTTTATGAGCTGCTTTAGTTTTTTGCCTTTACTGCACATGTATACTCTGCACTGGGGGGAGGATAGCATATCTGTGGATTAACAGTACGGGGAGGATTAAGAGGAATATGAAAACATCAACAAATATGTCAATGACAAACTGTTACTTTTTTGAAAAAATAAAACCATTATAAACACATTTCCAAAAATTTCTGTGTTTTTGGAAATGTGTTTTCAAACTCAATGACAGGAATAACGTGAAACCCTCACTATATGTGTAGACCCAATGACAGTTTCTAATACTTTGAAGACACTGCACAATGAATGTTTAGATATGAGTGATGGAGAAATCTGGTGATCCCTGTATTCTCTTATCTCATTTCACATGTTAAGATGTTCTTTATGTGATTTTCTATAAGTCCACAAAACATAAACAAAAAACACTTAAAACCGAGATCCCTTTTTATGGCAACTGTAATTAAAGAAGGAGTAGGAAAACTCACTGTTAGATGAACAATACGAGCGAGAGGGTTTCGCAGAGACAGGCCAGCAGACACGTAGTCTCTGCTTTCTACTTTGATGGGGAAGTGCTCATCACATTTGGCATCAGTCTCCAGGGCAGCGGGCCACTCCGTACAGAATGCTGATGGCACGTGGAGACAATATTTCATAAATCTCATAAGCCTATATATTTGTTTCAAATAAACTAATACACTGATATTAAAATGCTGCTAAATGACACAAAAACTAAGCATCTTTTCCATTTACAGTTTAATGAAGAACTTACGTTTCAGAGCTTTACAGTGTTTCTTGATGGCTGCTGGAGTCAAATGCAAAAAGTTTGGTATCTGAAAGAGATGACTAAGGTTTAAGTTTACAACTGCTGATGTAGAAAAAATACATACAAATATGCAGCATTTTAATATTTATAGTAAATTTTCAAAATTTAGAATTCAGGTGCCAAAAACCTATCGTCTTCATCCTTTGAGATAAGAATATTATATATGTAATTACACAACACATTTATATACATTCTATACCTCAAAATGAATGTCCCAAGGTTCACATCATTGGATTATCGATACAAGCACATCATTAATGAATTTTAATTAAAAATTCATGAAAGATTTACAAATGAACCATAAAGGACTCAGGGATACACAACTGTTTAGCTGTTCATGGCAGAGGGAGAGAATATAGCTCAGCTGCACGGCAGAGTTCCAGCTGTGAGGGGTGAAAGTAGCGGATCTGCAAGTGGCTTGAGTCCAGATGGAGCAGCTGGTGTCTGGACAGAGCAAGCTCAGTAATCCGGGCACAGTGACAGAGCCATCAGAGACATGCAGCAGAGCAAAAGAGCTCTGTCAGTGCTGCAGAAGAGCCAGCCTGCTACAATTAACTCTGCTAGTTGTGATGAATACTAGCAGGTAAATATACTGTTAAGACAGACACTTCCCATCTAGAGTCCACTGTGTGTGGACAAACTTACTCTCTGGAAGTTCTTTTTTTGAACTGTGTGAAAACAGTCCTGCAACTTAATTGAATCTGTAGTCCTTTATATGATGTAATTACCTGTTGTCTTGTTTATTCTTTAGTCATTTCTGTATGTAATGAAGCCTGACCTTTATCAGCTCCAAGTTACCCTTCTTCTCTGCAGGGACGCCTCTCTTGACAGGGTAGCCCATCCTCACAGGAAGGGGGACTGCATTCGCTCTGAAGGGTGTTGCAGCTGGGTAAACTGCAGTCCAGTCCTGATCCAATGGCATTTTTTCTGTCCTGGGTGCCCCTACCTGATTCCCCAAATGGAGACGACAACAGAAACTTTAACTGTGAGAAATTCAATGACGTGTAATTGGAGAGGTATGACTACTTTCATAAATTTAAAAAAAAATAATCATTAGGAGTCTATTCCATAAAAAGCATCCCATGATTCCTTATTGAACATCATGTCTCTTGAAATATGCATTTCTTGTCACATTCCGATTTAAAAGCTGCACACTTACATCTCTCCTGGTTTTTCTGCCACGGGATCCTCTGCTGTTTCCTTCAGGAAGACCTAAAATTGATATTTCAGCTTAGACAGGTGTTTTTCACAAACACACTGATTTTTCACTGCTTTGACATCTTAACAGCATAAAAACCAGTTAGCAGAAAAAACAATCAGGTACTAACTAACTAAACGAACTTTTAACTAATCGAACTTTTAACTCACAACACTGGCTACATATCTTATTTGTATTGGGTTCTTCATTTTTCAAAATATTGTCTGATATCCATAATGCTTCTTGTCTTTAAAACATCATGACAGCATCTTACTTAAGTAACGTTAGTTAGTTAGCTTAGCATGTTGCTATGGCTCTGAATAAATGTCAACTATTTTATAGCGACAGCGAAACTCACCGTTATTTCTCAAAGAAGAATTGACAGACAACGCCGTTGCGTATGTGACTCTGTTCACTGATTTCTGAAATCCGTAGCCAAGAACATTTATTTGACCTAGGCACAGAAATGCCTTGCTCGTATGTGAAGCCATGTTGTTCTACTGACTACGGAAGCCAGCGAAGTTCAAACGATGTGCGTTTGAGACCCGTTTAGTTTAGAGCGGAGTGAGTGTGTAGTGCCCTCTACAGGTGAACACAGGTGCAGACACAGGGCAAAGCATAATGAGATCAATCGAAAATTTGCTGGCACCACTGGTTTTGCATCAAAATCTAGTTTTTAACACCTGACCTATTTTATTTTGTATTACATATTTAGTTTATGTTTTAATTATTACATTTGTTGCCAATTAATTTCCTGTAAACAAATTATTTCAACTAACCACACTGGTTAGTCCAGACATGCACCTGATGATTTATGATGTCACGTCATTCAGGCCGAGCTAGGGGCCTAATTGGCCTGCTTTAATAAAGAGCCAGAGAAAAAAACATGTTCGTGAGAAGGAAATAACAAATAATTTGTGTTTAAACTAGTGCATTATTTGTATCCAGCTGCTGACACCTCCCTCCTCCCCTCCCTCCCAAGCCAGCTGCTGCTTTTCGAATATTGTGCTGCGTTCACAGGAGCTCCAAAAATCCGGTTTCCCAGCAGGTTATCGCTGGACTGTGTGGTAATATGAATAAACACAACATTATTTAAATGATAGCTGTCAATATTAGACAAGATTAAATGAGAACTGTCATGAAAATATTAAAATGTTAATAGTTGGGATAGTTGGTGTCACCCACACCAACTATCCTCATGTCCTCCTTCACTACATCCAAGAACCTCCTCTTTGGTCTTCCTCTAGGCCTCCTTCCTGGCAGCTCTAACCTCAGCATCCTTTTACCAATGTATTCACTGTCCCTCCTCTGAACATGTCCAAACCATCTCAATCTGGCTTCCCTGGCTTTTTCTCCAAAACATCTAACATCAGCTGTCCCTCTGATGTACTCCACCTTCTTCACCTCTACTCCCTGTAACCTCACTGTTCTACTTGAGTACCTCTCATTTACACACATGTACTCTGTTTTACTGCGGCTAACCTTCATTCCTCTCCTTTCCAGAGCAAACCTCCACCTCTCTAGATTTTCCTCCACCTGCTCCCTGCTCTCACTACAGATGAAAATGTCATCTGCAAACATCATGGTCCACGGAGATTCCTGTCTAACCTCATCTGCATGTCTTCCTTGTTCTTAAAGATGGGAACCAGTACACTTCTCCCCCATTTAAAACATACTAGATTGATTAATGACTAAAATAACTGCTAACTTCACCAACACACTATCACAAATTATCATCCTATTATAGGCCTGTAAAACAAAATGTAAGTGTAAAACAATTCACTTCGTCAATTATCTGCTACCAAATCGTGCATCTCGGCTCTTTGGTTAGTAATAGATTAAGGTAGGCTATAGGAAAAACCTTTGCTCATCGTGTGATTACAAATTTCCCTTGTCCCATGAACACGTCATTTGAGCAGGCACAAGATGCTCTTGAAAGGGGCAAGTGCTGTGGGCAGCAGCCGATTGGAGACGGGCTTTCACCGTATTTACAGTGTTACCTGTGTGTTTTAGCGTTGGGACCATGTCTAACTTATAATTACGTTCATTTACAACTGGATCCTTTTTTTTTCATAAAAAGAAAAACTAACTTGTTGCCTGGTTTTTCAGAATTCACCATATTATTTGACGCCGATTACTACATCTAGAAGTGTGTTTTTGCAGTTAAAGGTAAGATTTGATAATATGATGTTCATTCTTTAAGGTCCCAGCCACGAAGAGCAGCGTGTAGCATTAATTGATGCACATATTGACATAACATTTGCTTGATTCTGCAGCTTCATTGCACAAACACTCACCTGCGTATTTTTCGCAGCTTTGAGAGGTGAAGTTCAGCAGGTGGGGCGAGAATTTTTTTTTTAAAAAGCGTTTATTCTAACCTACATTGCTGTCATTGAAATTGTGTTATAGGTTTCACGTCAGGGTCAGTTCAGTTTAACGGAAAGTCACACAATACTCTGTAACTGTAGAGTCCCACGGCTGCCTATGCATGTCTGACAGTTCATTGTTTGTCTCATGACTAGATTTAAAGGCAGAAACTCAATCTACAGAGAGACAGCAGCAGCGTGTGGGGCTCTTGTCATCAGTTCATCCATAGTTGAGGACAGATATGGACGTGGTGGCTGCCTCCAATTAGCCTACCTCTCCTGTCCCATGAGCCTTTTTCCGATCCCTTTAAGCAACATCCGGCCATCTATCATACTATCTGGTTCACTGTCTATCCAGAGAATAATGTATTACTGAACCTTTGATGATCTAATTAATCGTTAGTCTCTAAGGGGGGAAAGTGGCTTGGACGTGGCAGATGGAAAATGCATGTCTCGATTTGTCCTGCTGCCCACACTTAGTTTCAAGTTCAGTTCCATTTGCAGACATAAGAAATATACTTCACACTTTGACTGCACTACATTTCAGAGGAAACTATTGTACTTTTACTCCTTAACTTATTTTATAACTTTATTTACTAGTTAATTTTGGAATCAGATATATATAAAGCAAAATACAGTATAGTCATTAAACTTTACTGAATTTCACAACCCACGCAGCAGTATATAAAGTAACTCAAATTATATAGAGACTTTAGTTAACATCAGCTCCACCTTCACCTGCAGCATCAGTAAATATGATCCAACAATATAAAATACATTTATGTGAGATTATATATTGAGTATCTTTGTACTTTTACCTAAGCATGCTTTTATTTGTTACTGTTTATTTGTAACAGCATACTCACACTGTGGTATTTATACTTTTACTTAAGAAAACAATCTCAGTACTTTTTTCAACTGTGTATTACACACAATATTTAGTGTGTATGGCCAGTTTTGATTTGACTCCTTTTCATAATTGCACACAGTAAAATACTTCACTTGCTTCTCAATATACATCTTTTTGCTACTGTTTGAATGCTTTTACTTAGTGAACTCAAAGGTAATCAGTACGTTTACATATACTGAAGGGCAAAGAATATAGGTTTTGTGAACTGAGGCTCATAATATCAATGTGCAGTATTTTTGATGTGGCTGATTTTCAGTTTGACCTGATTGTGACTGTAAAAAGAACAAATTGAGCAAAAGGCAAAAGACAACCTGTAAAGCAATCATCCACATGGCCGCAACTGTCCACGGCTTTTGTCAGTTTAATTTTTATATGTGCATGTTAATTACGCTGTTTTGTGTAACTGTTAGGGAAGGTCATGTTGTTGTGGTGGTTTAAAATTTGTTGTTGGCTGGTAAATGTACTGGATTATTTTCTCTGAATGTTAGCAGAGTACATGCTGTACATTTGTTTTGCCTTTCCAGATAGAAACTAGGCAGTTTTTGATATCCATCAAGGATGATGCAGCAGGATGCTGTATAATGGTAGAAAACACTCAGAGAAAGTCACTGCTGACCTGTTGCTGCCACATTCACTTGCACATGATTGTGTTCTCAGAATATTAGGTGTCTGTTATGTTTGACTATGTTCACAGGCCTGTGCTTTAATATCTTTAGTATTCTGAGTGTGATGGCTCTAATGAATACTTTTTTCTGCTATGTAACATTAGCAGATATTTCTTTAGTAGCTGCAAAGTATTACTTTCTTCTGTTTTAGGACCATGCACAGTGAGACAACTGAAAATGTCAAAACTTCATCTCTTTGTTAGAGAACAAGATGTATTTTCAGTCTTATTATCTCCAAGATTCATGTCACTTCTTTCACTGCAGGAATGGACACACATGTAGCCCAGCAGAGAAAGCGCTTGTCTGAAGCAGGAAGCTAGGTATGCCTAGCTAGGTGTCTTATCCTGCTGGGCTTTTCTCTTCAACGTGGACATTGGTCACAACCTCAAGGACCTTCCAGGACTTTCAAGTCCCCCCTTGGCCCTCTTGGAACCGCACCATCTTGCAGGAACCAATATGGATAGACGGGTGCGCTCCTTCCACACGACGTGCCATGTGCAACGTGACTTTGGCAGTAGGATGGGTAGTTCCTTCATAAGTTGCAATCCCAATGGATATGCCAGCACAAGCCTCAGCCTCAGCCTGGATCAGGAGATGGATGCTGACCTTGCAGCCTCTACGGGAACTACTGGTAGTACTACCCTGCAGGCTTCTGCACTTGACAGAAGTCACTACTCTCCTGTTTCACTGGAACTGGACGCCACAGCAGTGAATAATGGATCAGGCATTCCCTGCTGTCCACCAATGGACACAAAGGACCCAGCGATCCAGATCACACACAGCCAGCCCGGTGTCACCCCCATCCCACCACCTCTTCCTCGTTCAAGCTGGCTGCATCACCATCAAAAGGATTTCCAGAGTCCTTACATAAAGACTAGTATGCAGGGGGATGTTTACAACTTCCTAGAGAGACCTGCTGGATTGAAATGCTTCCTGTACCACTTCCTTGTGTGAGTACCCGGCTGGTTCTGTGTATACTGATTTCAGTTCAGTTGACTTAGGTTAGTTTGGTGGAAGTGTTGAATGAAAAGACATGCTCACACATGACCATAAAAGGCCAAATAATAATAAATAAATATCACTAGAAGCACTGGTGGAGAAATGTCTCTCTGAACCTAATAAACAATGTCTTCAGCGCTTATTTAAAAGAGAAGCAAAAGCATTTGTGAGCTAGATCTGGCTTACACAAACTACTCTAAATCTAAGATCAGGCTTTACATAAGGTTTCTGTCTGTTGCCACTTCATCAGCTCCAGTTCCTCTCTCATTAATTTTAACTAGTGCGGTGTAAGGCAGTGGGTCTAAGTAACAAAAGGAGAGATGATTGTGCAAGTGTGTTGGCTATCTTCTGCTATTGTTTTAAGATAGCTCAGTAGAAACAGGTCAGTGTGATCTGGGCAACCACACCTCTGGTCCTCATAAACTTGGTTTTTTCCATCCTCCCTTGCTGTCAACAAATCAGCATCCTCATGCATAAAACATTGACCTGGTGCCACACTGACTTGCCAGGGGAAACACCCTGATCTATAGTTAAAACACAGCCTACCTCAATCATTTAATTAATTGCCACTAAAGAATGTAATCTCTTCTTTGTTGGTGTAAAAATTCTTTAGCTGCAATGAAGCTGGGGTGTTTTACTGTAGCATGGTGCAGTGTTTAATACAAAGGATTTAGCATGTACTATATTGTATATATATACAGTTACAAACCATCAATTTTCATCTCGTGTTTCATCTTACTCTGTTCAAATATCCTAGATAAACAAACTCTATAAAACATTTAGCTTATAAATTGTGTCCTAAATACATAGTGTACTTTTGTCTGGTAAATGTGTCAAGTATCTAAATATATGTCTGCTTGTTTAGGATATTTTAATAATAATAGGAGAAAGCACAGAGCTTTCAAAATAGAAAGAAAACTTTTAGAAATCAGTTTTGTGGCAAAGAAAATCCACTAAAATATGACTAAAGAATCATCTATGATCTCTGAAGTATCCCACAATTTAGCTCCAGATGTCATAGTAAGCCTTGAGCCCATGGATTTACATCAGATTAGAAACTATGAATGATAATAATAGATGTGCAGTTGAAAGTCCTCCCCTGACCCCTGTTTACATTTAGCTCAATCATACATCTTTTTCAGAAAAAAGGGTTAATGTATGCTACGTGTGTATACATGTGTATGCTGCAAGTTTAGTGTTTTATCATTAATATGTACTTCATACCTACAGCCACAGTGGATTGCATTAGTTTTACTTTGGTTGTGTTTTGGTTGGGCACAGTAAAATATGCTAATACAGCATTCTGATCTGCCTGATACCATTGCACTTTGAAAGCATGTGAGTTACTGCTGCTGCAGCTGTAGTTATACATGGACCCTAAACCGGATCATTAACTGGCTAAAAGGCATCCATCATATAGTGTGCCATGTTGTGTCCACTTGTAAGTAGATCTGGGTCAAGGATAGTGCAGTAAATAATCATCTTTTAGTATTTAGGACTCTAATATATTTGGTCAAGTGACATTCAGAAATATCACTCTGTGATGTGTTGATGATGTTAATGAACAAACTGCTGAACCTTTAAGCTAAACATTTTAAAATCAAGAAATTCAGAACCTCTTGTAGTAAGTGGTCATTCTAATTATAGAAGCAACTCAACAGCATATCCTTTTCCAAATAATATTGTAATGATAAGTAGAGTTATTTTTGCCCATTTGTGCCATATGGTCATAATCAGTTTTTCTGCCGGTATGTTTGCAACATATCCACACTCAGTTACACAGGTCTGTGTATGATCATTTTATTTGGGCTGTTATGCAACTTCAAGAAACAATTTGTTTTCAGTCTCTGAGAGGTCCCATTCCACCCCAGTCATACATAACTGAACACATTTATCCCACACTACAGTGTTTTAACTCTCTTTCCTTCAAATGATTGAGTCATATTTAGTCATTTGAAATAGCAAACACACCTGCCACTTTTTAACTTGAAATTGGAGATAACAATTATTAGGCTCTTTAAAAGTCAAACCTAAATGGAAAGACTTCTTCTACTCTGTGTGCTTGGTGTGCCCTGCTTTGCTGATATTGTTGGCATGGGTTAATATTTCCTTCATTAAACATTAAACCATTTAGACTGATCTCCACTGACACTTCTTTAAGTAACTTTTACTGGTTGATTACTGTTGCTGGTGACCATTTATTGTGCTGGCCTCTTCAGAGAGTGGCACCAGAAAATGGATGCATAAGAGGCTGTATGCAGCACTCATGACAGTCCTAATAGGCCTGCTCTAATAGGCCTGCTCTACATTAGGATCACACACAAGGATACGCACACACACACAGGTGGTTGCTTTATTCATCACTGCCTTTATTATGCTGAAGCCAGGATCAACAACATCTGCACAACTGCCAACAAATACAACACTCAAAGAGCACAATACACATTTCCACTGTAAATATCGTGTGTTGTACAAATACATGTCTTTTTTGTAACAGTTTATAGATTTAAACAATATATAATTTTTAAGTTGTTCAAATAATATTTCAGTGACTCTATTATTTGTTTTTGCAGGGACTGTGACATGGTGAAAATTCCAGCTGCTGCAGAGAAAGAAAATATAAAGCCTTTTGTAACTAACTGTAAACAGTGTTTTTCGTTAAAGGCTGTGCAAAAACATCATATTTAATGATGAATTAATCATACAACTAAACAAGGGACTGAACAGTTAATATAAGTCATACAAATCTATATCATATCTGTCATATCTGTCCAGCCTCTAAGCAAAATACAAAAATACATATATACATACACTTGCAACGCTAATGGCGACAGAGTCAATCAGAGTGGCTAGAAATCCCTGGGACAGCATATGTGTACATGTGTCCAAAAAGAGTCTTATGCAATGGTATGCAGACTCACCAGCACATGGGCGACCTGGGGCAATGATCCCCTTCATGTTTGGGCCACTCCCTCTGAGTCTTTTACATAACTAAAGGGAACAAACATGTATGACCTCATGATTTCTAAATGCCCTTCTCACACTGCAAGCAGATTACAACAATACCCTTTTGGTCCTTTCATTCACCAAGTCTAATGCTTTCACAGTTTCTTGCAGGATGCTGTGAGATAACGGTTTGCTGTAGCAGAAGCCTTGCACCTGTTTCGCCTCCTGAAAATGCAGCGGACCAAATGCTGTCTAGAATACTTGGTTTTGTTGTGTATTTTTTTTTATCTGACCAGATTATTGAAATGGTTATAGTGAATCCTCAGCTTCCAGGCTTTCCCGTCTAGCTATGTAAAAAGTAAGGAAACCTCTTGTTGAATATCTGCTTACAAGAGATTATATACTGAATGAAATGAATGAATTAGATGCATCACTTAATTTCTCTGTAATATGTTATGCAAAATGGTAAAATACATTGTAATGCTTTTCTTCTTCAGGTGAATACTTCAACTCAAACATGACAGGTCCAACATTTACAAAAGCAATATTTTTACTCAGTCCAGTCTAATGGTTTGCCCCCAGAAGCATGTCTGTCATCTGTCATGCCACCCAAAGCTGCACATAAACATTAGTTTATGAACATGCAATCATATTATTTTTGACTACAGAAATACATTTTGTATTTATTTTGTGCACACAAAAATAATATATAATAACAGGCTTGTTTTACCCCTTTGGAGTTCATTGCATTTCCACTTCTATTTTCTATTAAAGTGTTTTTAAATTACAAATGCATGTTCATGTTATCATTGAAAAGCTAATACTCTGGAGGTTCATTTTGTATGTTTATCTTTCTTCCAATACAGTTATGTTTTAAGCACAGAAAAGAGAAACAGTAGTTAGCTTTAGTTTTACATGTTTTACATAGTTTTACAAGTATTCATTTTATTTTAATCCTGTCTAACAAGTCTAACTGATCTACCAGTATGTCGGTTTTAAAGACTCAGCCAGTTCAGAGGAAAACTGAGCCTGATTAATGTTACTGCAGCACATTGTGTTGCCCTTTGATTGTCCCTTTGCTGCTGGAGCAGGTTTTAAAGAGGGCTGCTCTGTATTTATATCATAGCTATGTGTTCTTTACAGTCTACAGCTGACTTCATCGAGGAAGCTGAGGGTACTGCCCTTTGGCTTTGCGTGATACTGAGTGTGACGTGTGTGTTGGAGTCAGTCTTTATGAATTATATTCTTGCTATTGTGTGATACTTCTCCTAAACATTTCTCTTTTCATTCATCTTGCTCTTAAACCTGTAAGGAGATTTACTTTTATTTTCCAAGTATTTGGTGTACAAGATGATAACTAAGCCAGGATGGAATATCCATGTTTGTGGCCGGTGGCTGCTGTGGTGTAATCCATCCTAAGCTCTTCCATATATGGGCTGGGGAGGGGTGTCAGTAATGAGGGTTGTGGAGGGCTGCTCTGTCTCTGACCACACTCACTAGCAGTGATGACCAGGGCATTTTGTGTGCTTTTGGTTTGGAGATTGTGCTTGTTAATATCATAGTTCTTGTTTTCATGTCATCTTTAAGAAGCAGCCTTAGAACAGAACATTTCAGTGTTTAGATATATGTAAACATAATGGCAGTTAAGTCACCCAACATACATGTAACAAATGTATTAAAGGAATATGCAGACAATATGCACAAAGCTTAATTAGATTTCAACCTGGCTCCTGCAGGTGGATCCCAAAAAAGTGGGTAGGGTCAATGCCAAAAAAGTGGGTGGGGTTGATGCCAAAAAAGTGGGTCCTGGCTTTTGCCTTTCTATTTGAATGTAGGGCCTTGAGGAGGCTGTAACCAACACAGCTAATGCTACTTAGTGGATATAAATGAAGAAAGTGATTGTTTTGGCTAGAGGTAAGGAAATGTAAGGTCTTAAGGCTGGTGCTCCAAAGAGATGTTGTAGAGATAGGCTGTTGCTACATTGGAAATCTACTGTTATGATAATAAGCCCTCCTAGCACTAAAAACAAACACATGTTCTGGTTTTGAATAGTATAACCTTGTAGTATAACCTATTTGTTTCTAGTAGCATTGGTTTGAGAGTGTTGTTTATATTTATATTATGGTGTTATATTAGCAAAAGGATGACCAGGAAGTGTAAGTAGCATTGTTTCCTGAGCAGTGTTAGCATGCTAGTGGTCTCTGAGGCCTTGTTTTTTTACATATGCTTGGTGATTTGTTAGCTACACAGTTTGCTCCTTTTTGCTCTAGAGGCCAATGATGAATGTGTGGGTGCAGATTAAAAGCACTGAGAGAAGGTTCTGGTTCACTAGACAGGTTTAACTTAAAGCACAAGGTGCTCACCTAAATACTTTGACTTTATTCATATATTGATAGAGGAGCTTAAGACAAATGAAGTGAAATTATACCACTTAATGTGTTTCGTCTCTCCATTCTAGAAAACATTAGGCATCAGCTCTATGTGCAGTTACATTTTGGAGTGAATCTACACAAACTGGTGGTTGGACACCTGAGCTAGCTGTAGCATATAGCTTCCCTTAAGCAGCTACAATTTGCCTGAGGCCTGTTGAATGGAAGAAGCAGTGTGGAGGTTAGATCAGTAGGTCAAAAGTAGTTTAGGACAGAGCCAGACAATGGTGGTTCAGACAGTCCAGACAGACATTTATGATGGTGCAGCCTAATATCCACTCTTCAGTGGAATAAGATTGAGAGGTTAAGGTTAAGGCAGCAGTTATGATTTAGACTGGACTTCTGTATGGAGGCAATGCTTATCCAACATTTGGCACATATTGTAGCACTATCTGTACTCAGCCAATGTTTGTCAATAGGTTAAAAGTTTAATATTAGCATGCTAAGTTAGTTCTTCTCCTTGGTGAACTAGCCTTATTTATCACATAACAAAAGTCTTGTCCTGAAGCCACAACAGCTGATTTCAGATGCCTCAGAGCGAGTCCTCAGTCAAAAAAGCTAAAAAGGCTAAAAGCTAAAAGATGCCATCTCAGATGAGGGTTGAGTGGGGAAAGACAAAGTGAATTGGTATCTTCCAGCTTCTGGCAAACTGACTGAACACACCTGATCCAGATAATCAGTAGTGGGTAGGGCAGGGATAGCTGGAGAACAAACAGGGCAGTAACCCACAAGGTCAGGAATTACTGAACCCTGCATTAGATATTCAACAGAAAATGTATGACACGTCAGATAATCAGTGTAGGTCATTTATTAATTATATAAAATTTCTTCAGATGTTTGTTAAAACATTTTCAGCTCTGTTTAGCTGTAGGTGCTGGTCAAATACAGTAAACTTAATGGACCACAGTGATTAGCAGGCCGCCAGCCCAATGTTGAAAAGGTTTTTCTGCTGTTTAGTTTTTTAGTTGCTAGGGTGTATGTTTTGCATGTGTGCAAGCAGTACAGTCTGTAGTGTGGGTTTGCATACTCTCTTTCTTAATGTGCTTGCATTAATTGCAAAGTATGCATATGTCCCCATTCTTGTCACCCACACTATTAAAACCAAATTGTCCCTGCTGTCTGTTTTAGGTGACGTTCCCTAAGCTTGTATTGCCTTAGTTTCAGAGTTGATTGAAGAGGGGGTTTGGTGTGGCCTGCACTGTGCTTATTTTAATGATGCTGGCCAGATCTGCAGTCAATAATACTTGCTAAAGCCCCAGCTGTTTTGTTTTAATCAGATCCCAGGGGTTTTGGCCTGGCTAAATATGGTTGATTAATGGTTGATTGTGACCAGTCAGTGAACACCATTACTTATGTGACTAAATGTGGAATTTATATCAGTAATTTCTTCCATCAAATCTACACCTGCAACTTGCCATTAATGGTTTTCTGTATATATATATATATATATATATATATATATATTTATTTATGTATAGTCTATTGCCTTCTAATTTTCTAGACAGAGAGAAATGTAAGGATGGATGATTTTTTTTGTTGCAGGTTCCAGAGTTAAGAAATTGCAGTATTCAACCACTAGCAAAAAAGGTGTAATACGAGATTTAGGTGAAATGTCACTATTGTGGATATTGTATACATTATGTTTGTGTATCAGCATCTATCAGAGCACAGTGAGGCGTTTTTGCAAGCGTGCCCAGAACTCAAATGGTTACAGTTAAGACACTGTAGCAATAGATATGGATTGGGATTTGAAGTCAGTATGATCCATTAAAAAAATCCTTGATCATCCTGATCTGTTTGGGTCATCTCTAATATGAACCATAGGCTTTTCAGACGCCATCATTTTTGGTTGAGAAATGTATGTTGCTCTTCCTTTTCTAAATATGGTATGTTTTTAATCTTTGAGTTTTCCTTTAAATCCATTTATTGTTAAAATTGACTACATATAAGCGCTGTACAGGATGAACTGTCTGGTGAATTATCACCTTTACCCCATGTCGAATCTAAGGGATATTGCAGTGCGCTTGTTATCCCTCCAAAACAAAAATATTGTCCAGTGTGCTGAAGGTAAACGCACAGATTACATGACCTTATCCATGACCCATGTAACTGTAACATCATATTTATGCATATCCTAATAAGATCATCTTATTTTAACACAAATGAAATGGGTTTAGAGTTGACTCTACCTGCCCTCGGCTTAACCGGCCCTTACTGTCTTTTATCTTTCCTCCAAAAACACCAGTGCTTTGGATCCAGCCAACATTGCAAAAATGGCTGTTCTGATTGGCCAGTCACCACACATCAGATCAGTGAATACACAATGCCCAATATTAATGTAGAAAAATGCCAACTTTTTTCTTTTTGCAAAAGTTATGTACTTTAAAACATTCACAGAGGTGGATGTAGACACACATCAACATTAGATCATTATAATGTAAATAATACCAGAGATATATAAACAAATTACATAAAAGATGTTAACTTGGGGAAGGGGGTTCTGCAGCAAGCACTGAATTAAAAGCAACAGAGGAAAAGAGACACTTGTCAGGTGACTGAAATTAGACCTGTTAAACTATCTACTGCAGCAGTTATTCCTAGTTTGGCCTGTTCCTGTTTGACTCTACTTTAGCATTATGTGTTGAGTCAGTCAGTTTAGAGGTTTAATGTAGGAATACACTTATGTTCCAGTGCTTTTGTATTTTGCTTGCATTTGTTTTTTGAACAGGATCCAAGTGAGGGAGGAAGAGATTTGTGTGTTTATGTATGGTGGCCACTAGTAATCCTTATAAAATAAAATCACTGTCCCATCTGGCCAATGTGTGTAAATATCCTTTAGGAGTTCTAACCCCCCCATCACCACTCTTTGTCATTTACTCATCCTACCACTTGACAAACTAAAAATGAACATGATCTTTCACTTCTCGATAAATTACCTGGATCATTTTGTGTTTCTGATGTAGTAATAGGCTTCACTTTGGGTACCTCACTGAATTCATTTGCCAGCTTTTACGTTCTACTGGATTGTATACATTTCTGTATTATTTTGTGCACATATGAATAATAATAAACAGACACTTTAGAGCATATGGAGTGTAATCCAGCATCTCGTTGCACAGCATCATAATGCAGCAGCAAGTACTGCGTGCTATTTTGATCATGCTGATGGTGCATGTCAGTGTATGTCATATAAAAGCACTTAAAAGATGTGGTCCACGGATTATTTCTGGCATGGTGAAAACCAACACAAGTGATTCTGTTCTTAATCCTGTAGGGTAGGGAAAGACGATGCAAAGCCCCTCATGATGTCTCAAAACATTTAGAATGAAGAAGTAAATGAACATTGCAACAGGATAAGAAATAAATACAGTTTTTAACTAAGCTGGTTAAATGTTTCAACTGAAAGTTATAGATACTCATTTAAAAGTTTGGTCATAGTGTACCAAAAAAGCAACAATAAATAAACAATGTGTGTAATGCATAATTTAAAAATGAAAATGTCAAGAACTTCAGTCAGAAATTTTTCTTAAGAAATGTCTAATATATTTTAATGAAGAAATAAAATACATAACTAAATAATCCATTTACTGATAATCCACTAATTTTTTTTGTATGGAATTTTATTTCTCTTCCTCCCTGCTATATTTGGTTACCTATATAACTGAAAAAATAGTGAATTAATCATTTTTGTGAATGTCATAGTTATGACTTTACAAAAAACCTACCTACTGCCTCTTAATATAATTGAAAGTAATTAGAAAGACTAATACTCCAAAGAGTATGATAAACCAACACATACATACACAATGAAGTATTTGGTTACATTTTGTTGCTGGAACTGTGATATGTAGTGATTACTAACTGGATACCCTCTGTCCCTCTCTACAGCTTCCTCATGGTCCTGGTGTGTCTAATCTTCAGTGTTTTGTCAACTATAGAGCAATATGCAGATTTTGCTACTGGAACCCTCTTCTGGATGGTGAGTAGTTTCATTCAAGCAATTAAACCAAGCATAAAAAATGTGGGCTTCATGTGGGCTGTAGGCAAAAACAGGTATTGGCCAAAACAAGTACCAAGCATTCCTAAAAAGAAGGAATTAACTGGTAACCTAAGAAGACCACAGAAGACAACTAAAGTGGATGACTGCAGAATTCTGTCACTGGTGAAGAAAAACTTTAGCCAAGTCAAGAACACTCCTGAAGAAGTAGGCATATCATTGTCAAAGTCAACAGTCAAAGAGACAGCTTAATGAAGGTCAATACACAGGCTTCACAACAAGGTGCAAACCACTGGTAACGCTCAAGAACAGACAGGTCAGATTGGACTTTACCAAAAAACACCTAAAAAGCCTATCCAGTTCTGGAATAAGATTCTTTGGAGTTTAAATCAAGATTAATGTGTATCAGAATGATGGGAAGAGAAAAACGAGAGAAAAGAGAAAAAAAAGTCTGATCTGAACTGAAGCATACCTCATGTCAAACATGGTTGAGGCATGTTATTGCATGGATGTGTATATATTCACAAAACTGAAGGTAGAAAGACCCACAGACAACCAATAGCTGAAGGCAGCTGTAAAATCCCACCAGGCTGAGCTGAGAAAACTCAGCATTTGGTCGTGCCCATGGGTTCCAGACTTCAGGCAAAGGATTTTCACCCATGTTTAAAAATAATCCTTATATTTGTAATTATGTTACTTTGTCAAATCATTCATGAGCCCTAGAAAATGGGGGTGGATGTGTGAAAATGGCTGTTAATTCCAGTTAATGCCACACTTTTATCCAACTGCTTGAATTAAAGTTGAAAAGTCCTCAGTTCACTTACATCTTGAGTTTTTAAAATTTAAATTCATTGTGGTGGTGCACAAAATCCAAACAGCAAAAACTTATTGTCCCAATACAAACCTAACTACTGTATGTTTCAGCTTTACTGCAGTACCCACCTATATCCACATGATGGAGACACAAGATCTTGGCTGGAAAGGAGGCTACCCGCCATCTTACACCTCACCCCCAAGATGTCACATAGCTCAAAAGACTAATTCCTTTTTATCATTGCAAATACCACGACACAACACCTGCCAGCTCTTTACATTAAGTAGCATGTGTACATACAATATTACCATGGGAACATTCAGGAGCCATTGTCAGGAGCCTGTTGTGAAAACATTAGTTTAGAATCACTTGGCTCCACACAGGCTGTACTTGTGGATACTTGCTGCTAAATTGACTTTTTGTGGCTTATTAGGCTATTAAAGCTGCAAAGTGATGCAATAAATCCCAGGCTTACAACAGGTAGAGAAAATTATGGCTGCTGTTTGGAAACACTACAAAGAGCTTGCATCATCTGTCTCCTGAAAGCACACTGTGAATAAAAATACACATGTAGTTACTGCACACTCACACACACACTTACACAAAGACAGTACATACACGGACGTGACGGGACGCACACACCCACAGAAACACACATTTGCCCCCTCCTGAGTCCCAGGGGCAATCAAAGGACAGAATGGACACTGTGTTCTGTAAACTTTTTGCCAGTGGCTTTTGAAGACCTGCTATCATGATTATTCATTTATTTATATCCAGGAAGAACCAAATAATCCATGATTATCTCTCTCTTTTTCTCTATCTCCCTGTTTTCATCTCCCTCTCTTCCCACCGTTGTCCTTCCACTTTTTTTCCCCCTTGATTTCTTCATAACTTGAAGAACACTCCTTAGTAAGTAAATAGAAATGAAAAAGATTTCCACAGAAATTATGGAGATTTTCTGCAGATATTACACTGTTTATTTGCACACCTGGCAATGTGTTTGAGTGTTTATGTAAAATGCAGGGTTTTGGTTCGATACCAGTTGTGAGATAAGATAATGCCTTATCGTGTGTGTGTGAAGGGTGGAGCAGTGTATACATGGTGCTGTATACTGGTGGTAGTAACTATATTTAGAAAGCTCAGGGTTAGCTGACATCTGTGAATCACAGGGTGCTTGCTTTTGATGGCAGAGGGGACGTTAGTCCTTGAGGATATTGGCCTTCAGGGCAGCTGCTAAGCTGACAGGGCTAGACAGGAGGCACAGAAACACATATACACACACACACACACACACACACACACACACACACACACACACACACACACACACACACACACACACTCACACTCACACTCACACTCACACTCACACTCACTCACTCACTCACTCACAAATCACATGCTATCTTCTTTGTTGACTTTCTGCCCAGATCTTGGTCATTGTGTCACTATTTTAAAAGTGTAATACACATCAATGCAGAAGATTTTGTTAACAGTAAAAACAGTTATTCTTGATTTTATTGTGGTCTATCCAAGTTTAGCTTGGATTTCCACCAACTGCCCTCTGCTCTTGTGAATTTTCATATCGATAATATGATTTAGACTGCAGGGGTCTACAGGAAATAGCCTTTGTCTTTGTTTGGCTTTTATTGTCGAAATTAAGAGTTTCAAACAAATTATTATTAAAAGCTACTGGCGAGTCAAGTTTTTGGTTTCAGTAGAAAACATTTTGATCACTCTGATTACATAGTCAATATGTGAGTTTGCATCTGTGTATTTTATTTTGATATTTGAAAAATATCCATTAATTTTGTGATTGATTCTTTTAAGATATATATATATATCTAACATGCATTATATTTTTCAATTTCCATTATCAAGATCTTAAGATGGTCTTAAACGCAGTCAATTTAATTTCAAAGTGTGGATTCACTTTGAGGCTTTTACTGGAAGCAATATTGAAGCTGTGAAACGGCATTGGACAGGTCATAGTGTTTATAAATTGACGTGTAGATATGCCATGCCTGTCAATATTTGCCTCTACACAAATCTGACAAAATGGTGAATGTAACGGTGTCAGTTATGTTTCTGTAGTGACCCGACTCAAATTAATGCTGGAGGCAGAATAACCTACAACGATTTGCAGTGTTTTACCTTTGATACCTCTTCGTGAATCAAATAGCACCATCTAATCTAAGCAGTGTTTCTTCATCAGTCCATCTAACTCACACATTAGGGACGTTACAGAAAAACCTACTCACCAGATTGCTATAATATTTTCATTTAATTAATGAGGATAATTGTGGTTTTTAGATTATCCCTTATGACAGCATTGTACCCATCATGCACCCGTCAGTTCTAAATGGTGTAACATGAGATTAAATCTCTTAAATGATTTTTCAGTTATTATACAAATGCATATTTAATAAGAATATTAGCAGCAGTGGCCTGATGTTTTCATGCCATCACAGTAAAATCATATCCTTAACAAATCCACACAAAATGGACCCACCAGGAACAACAAAAAAAAGGAGCATCCACATTTTATGGAGTCCAACATTAATAAGGATAGTTGTTTTGGATTGTGTCGCATCCATGCAAAAGCTTTGCAAAGTTCAGGTAACTATAGATGTAATGAATGGCTTTGTTTGTGGGCATACATGCACCTCCATTGTTGTGGGACACAGAATAATCTAATCATACTCTCATCTGATGGTGTTATTCCCAAGCAGCACTTTCAATGAGCTCCATGCAACGAGATTATCTCTGTGCGAACAGGCAGCTGTTTTCAGTAAACACGGAGTTGTCAGTTCTGATATACATACAAAAAACACCCTGACATCTGGGTGACCCATTTTATGGAATTATGATGATAAATCCTTTCAAATTCCCAAAATTCATGTGTAACTTTGACTTTCAAATATTACCCAGATGTCATAAGTACTAAGCTTTCTGCAGGCGTTTTATGCTGGTGAGGATTTTTTTGGTTAGACTGTGTGGCAATTTTAATGAAAGTTTATGTTCTCTCTTCTAGAAAACCTATACCCACTTATTATCCCTAATTATAAACTAATACCAGAGATTTTTTATAAAGGGTTAGAACTATAAAAAAGTTCCCACCTTGTTTGTTTGTAATAAATCCAACTTTCTCTACTCCTGAATTTAATGAACTGTTTAAATATTTGTGCAGATATAATCTCACCAATCAGCACAATCAGTCTTTTAGTCAGCACTGTTGACAGATTATAGTGTTTATATAGATACAACAGGAACATGAAACATAGTGTGTTACTTTCATTGCTGGCTGGTTGAGTTCATCTCAGTTGGATGTCACAGTGAGCCTGGTTCCAGACCTCTGAATCGCTGCCCACATCTTACATTTGTTCTGCCTCTTTTCTTTCCTGCCTTTCTGGCTTTAACTTTAAGTGACAGAAAATGAGGAATTCAGTTTAAGGGTGTAGGAATCACATGCTAGACAAATCAGGAGAAAAATCTTAAGTTGTAAACATGGTTAATTATAATAAATATAGGCAAACTGAAAAATTAGGAGGCAGAAAAATGGATCTGTCCACTTGCCCTGTTATTATGGTCTTAGGTCAGTATTTCAAATAAATTTGTTTTTCTCTAAGTATCACTACATGTGTGACTCTCTGCATTTTGCACTTATATTAGACTTTAGCCAGCCAGAATAGTGTCTGGTGTGATTGACAGGTCATTGTTTTGGGGCTCTGTGGTGCTGTGTTATTGCAGCAGGGCTCATGGTATTAGGTTTCATAGAAAGGGTGGTCAGGGAGCAGTCAGTTCAAGCAATCAAGGAGATGGCCACCCACATGGCCTCAGGTTTTAACAGACAGTATGGTGGCTAAATATTATGGATGCACGGTGGCCAAGAAAATGATCTCCGTAAAACAGGCTTAATGAATTCACACGGACAGAGCCAAAAATGCACAATGGCACGTAGTGAAACAGATTTTAAAAGCATTAATCTCAGTAGATGTATAGATTCATGACTGGAACTCGAAATTAACTTTCATTTGTTATTTTTTAAATGATATGTGTAGATAACTATTCTTTGAGTACTGTGGAAAGAGTTACATTTCAAACAAGCTCTCAAACACCCCTGTTGACTATTTAGCCTTCTTATCTGTTAGATGGCAGTGTGATGGCATTTCATCTTCTGGCTTCAATCACTTAGCCATTGACTGTGTGTCAGTGGGAGCTGTCATCAGTCACGTTATCAACCTCCGTCTTTCCTCGTCTGTGGTTGGGTGGTCTTGGTTCTACTAGACCACCTCAGTGTCTCTTTATCTCACACACCTGTCATTACCTACTCGTAATCACATCATAAATCTTGGTGATTGATTATAAAAGCCTTAATGCTTTTAGATTAGTGTTAATGCATGGCACTGTGATATCACTGCTTTTAGAAATGATACCTTATCTACTTCCAAATTCTCTCATCCTGTATTAAGGTTAAGCTAACCCTTGCTATGTGTTTTGCATTGTGCTCTACAGGAGATTGTGCTGGTGTTGTTCTTTGGCACAGAGTATGTGGTCCGGCTGTGGTCGGCTGGCTGTCGCAGCAAATATGCAGGCATCAAAGGACGTCTCCGCTTTATCAGGAAGCCCATATCAATCATAGGTGCACCTGGCATTTTCCTTTGTTTCCATTTAATACAACGGATGTCATGAGTTTTTGTTGTAAATCAACAGCTACAGTGTTTCATTGAAACTGAACTGGTTCCAACGATGTTTTGATGGCAAGTAACTGAATTATCCTTTCTTTGGTCTGTCTGTATCATGTTTTTCCCTTCTCACAGATTTGATAGTGGTCATCGCCTCAATCATTGTGCTTGGTGTAGGGTCCAATGGCCAAGTGTTTGCCACCTCTGCCATCAGGTACACTGAGTATTTCCTGCTGCATGTTATTATTTACTCATAGCAGGAGCCTGATCAAAAGATAATGAGATAGATAAGGTGGTTGTGTGTGTTGCAGGGGTATCCGTTTCCTCCAAATCCTGCGCATGCTACATGTGGATCGACAAGGAGGAACGTGGCGGCTGCTGGGATCTGTAGTCTTTATTCATAGACAGGTGGGTTAAAAGTCTTAAAGCTGATGCTGCCAGACTGCTGTCCATCTCTCCCTTTTCATTGTTTCTTCTTTTTTTGCACTATTACACAATGAAGTCATAGGATGTAGTGTTCTCCTCTTAATCCCTAAACTAGAACTCTTTGGTTTTAGTCAAACCTGACATTCGTGTTTCTGTGTAAGAAAAATAGGACTGATCATCTGTGCAAGGTTCAAGAAAATAAATGTTAACATGAATCCAACATAAGCCTAATGTGGTTTGTCATCATCTTTGTTGTCAGGTGACTGCTTTATCAAATGATCTGCTCTGTTTAGTGGAAATATATTTTGCCTTTAGCAGTGTCAATAAGCCGATGGAGTGGAAAAGACTAAGCATGTTAGAATGTGTGCTCAGAATAGCATTACATTACAATTTGCTTTCATGCTTGGGTTTCATTTAGCAGTTTTTATATTTGATAATAAAATAAGCTTTAGAAATGCTGGTCAAAAACATAGTCAAGAGGTCAAGCATTTCACTGCATCTACTTTTATTAATATAATTGACATATATAATAGGTCCTTCTAACAGGGCTCTCTGGCACTTTTTGCATTTACTTTTGTATTTAGATGCTTAACCCATTGATGATCCCATTCAACATTATAGCATCTGACCCTGTAAAAGACAATAACTTGCATCACATTGCTCATAATCTCCATCTCTAGCAGTTGGGAGATTCTCCTGGTGACTTGTTGGAAGTCCCCATCTGTATTCATAATACATATTTGTCCCATTTTACGTGGGGTTTATGCACAGATACAAATGTCTGTAATCTTCATATAGTATGTGCATAATCTTTCATCCAACATTTTTATACTGTCATATTTGGCTAATTGTGGTGTGTTTTTCAGGAGCTGATCACTACCCTGTATATTGGCTTCCTGGGCCTGATCTTTTCCTCCTATTTTGTCTACTTGGCGGAGAAGGATGCTGTTGATGAAGAGGGCAAGACAGGCTTTTCCAGCTATGCCGATGCCCTATGGTGGGGCGTGGTAAGGCAGCTAAACTAGGAAAAGAAGTACTTCTATTGTGGCAAATATAAGCCCGTTACTCATATTTTATAAGCATTTTATCTATGTTTGTGTTTTTTCACATTTTTAAATGCACATAGTGGGATTCTTTCATGATGCTTGAATTCCATTATATAACTTGCATATTTGAAAGGCCACATCACATGCATATAAAAAAAAATCTCATTACTGAAGAGCTGTAACAACATATCTGTACAATGCACTCTAAAGTGGAGTTGTAACTGGAAAAATGGAGATGATGGACCACCCTAGTTACACCAATTATTAATTCTTCTCACTGATTCTTATGTGTTATGTGTTGCTGCAACACTTAACACAGAGGCGAGTGTGTTGATGCTTTTCGTGCGTAGAGCTGGTTTTGCCTATGCCTGTGCGGAGGCTCAGGTTTCCAGAGCAGTTAATTAAACATTTGAATTGAAAGTGCAGCGTAATGAGAAACCTATGGCAGCCTTGTGTAGGGGATCAGCGAGCTACAAAGACACGGTAATAAACCATTCACCTCTGGGCTCTTTGGCTCAAAGAACTTTTAGAGCACCAATATAAAGTGTCAGTTCCCTTAATTAAAACTTTAATTGTGGGATTACTACCTTTTATGTAACGAGGGTTAGAGGGGTCACAGTACTCCTTACTGCTCTATGGAAAGCTGAAGAAAAGCTGTTATTTGTGTTGCTCTGTTCACAAAGCCAAGAAAAGAATTGCGGTTGGCGATTTGCACCTTTTTGTTTTTCTCAGAATATAAACTTGAGAGTCATGATATGCGATTACAATTGGTTTGTTCAGGTTTGTGAGCGTTTGTGTGTGCACTCGAAATGAGATTTCACTGATTGGAGACTGCTTAGTTCTCCCAGTGTGTATTCCTTTTCTTTGCATGACTTCCACATTCGGATGTACAGGTGCGGGGCACAGCTGGAGGACGAGCCAGAGCTATGATTCATATCCCCTTCTCTCACACCCGCCTCCCCTGCTTTTCTGCTTCTCTTATTCTTCCCACTTGTTGATGGTTGTTTGATACTAACAACCTTAACTACAGGAGATCAGAAGATCAGGAAAATTAAAGCTGATGGTTCCAAATCTGCCGTTTTACAGTTGGTATCACATACAATGGAAATTGAAATAATCACACAGTGCATATGGCATGTGGATTTACATTTATGTCTGTATTCATGCACATATTCAGACATGAAGAGGTTTTTGCCACACACCCTACAGTTTAAATGAGAGGGTGTTTTTTAGTAGACCATTCCTCTCTGATGGTCAGGAGACATTGTTTAGTCATAGGATTTGTGGATGAGGGATTAAATCCCCCACCACTCCCCCTGCCCTACAGCACCCACCCACCCACTCTTCCCGCTACTTCTTTTTTACTCCCAAAGCCCCTTTAACTATCTCACCTTACATCAGCCGCTTTGTGTTAGTTCACAGTGGCGACTCATGCGGCGATACACCATAGACACCCACAGTAAGCCAAGTGCATTCTGAATTTGTCAGAATTGGCTCGCCTTTCAGATTGGGTGTACATGCAAATGCAAGAGGTATTTGTTTTCTCCCCCTCACCCTGGCAATTTCTTACTCTTATTGCGGATTAGTAGTTGGGAATCTTATTCCCTTTGAGGAGTACAAACATCTAATGCCTTGGGCAAGCGCTGACTGTTGTGGAACAAGGGAGAACGGCTGATAAACTTTTTCTTCATTGTCTAACTCCCCTTATAGACTGCTGTGCTTAGGCATGAAAGCACTGCAATGACTGACATTTACATTTCATCAGCACTTCATTAAAAATGAAAGGGAATATCAGAATAAAGTTACTTTTTTTTTTTTTTTTTGAACCTGTAACATTTAACATGTAAGGGAACTGTTACATATTGAAATTGTACATAAATATAACATTTGCACGGGCGGGTTCTATCTAACACTGACTCTTGTGCCCAGTTTTGACTGCAGACACAATTTTAACCTGAAATAGTATCGCTTTAGTTTTGCTGAAATCATGTGTCACATGCTGTCACACATCACTACAACCTGCTTATGAAAATCTTACAGGAAGTAAGAGAAACATCATCCACTCTCTGTCCCTAGGTGACTGTCACCACCATCGGCTATGGGGACAAAATTCCTCAAACGTGGATAGGCAAGGCCATTGCCTCCTGTTTTAGTGTCTTCGCCATCTCCTTCTTCGCTCTGCCTGCTGTAAATATAATTTTAATCTGAGTCAATTTAATTTATAACCAATATCGAAATCTGTTTTTTCTGTTTTTCATTTTAGTCTAGGCTCTCTGTGATGAAGCACAATTTGTCTTAATCAATTTTAGAACTTGTTTACGTATGTAATAAAACGTTTTTGTGATATTCTGCATCTACATTCCTAACCTATACCTGAACTGTTTCATCTGTGATGTGATACATTTTCTTACAGTATACTGTACATTACAGCCAATTTCTCCCTGATCAGGGTATCCTGGGCTCAGGTTTTGCTCTGAAGGTTCAACAGAAGCAGAGACAAAAACACTTTAACAGGCAGATTCCTGCTGCAGCCTCCCTCATCCAGGTACATTTTAGCATGTAATGGAATAATTTTGGCTGTCAGGAAATAGCATCACAGTCCATCTCTTGTTTTCACAGTCCATCAATAATTTAACAGTAGACACATGTTCTGTATTCCACAATTGGTTTTGGACCATGAACATAGCTACAAAATCTATTTAGTCTGATTCTTTATTTTTTGAAAGGTGCAAAAACTTGAGCTTTTCATATTTTGCCAATGTAAGTTTCATCAACCATTGAAAACTGAACAGAGGAAAAAGTAACAGTATTTGTTGACTGGAAATTCCTCTTGAGCCATGGAAACACCAAGCGTCATATCACTAGAAGGAACAAGTAGCTAAGCTGCATTGTGCCAAAAGCTAACCACTACAAGGACAGTGACCCTGAAAACACAGAGACACAACCACATAAAGTTAAGATTCCTGTGACACAAAGGCACCTTAATGTCTGCAGGACACCGGTGAAACAATGACAATACCCATTCCAAAATTGTTGGTCACAAGTTTTGGCTTAATATTACCATGAATAGAATAAGCTTTTTATAAAAAAAAAAGTAATGATGGATTTTATTCATCAATCAAAACTAAATTTATATAGCACATAAATATAGAAATGTTAAGCCCAAAATGATCAATAACTGTTAAAGATATTTGCATATATTGCTGAATTTATTTCTGAGAGTGTTGCATCACTGAGTTAGTTCTGTAGTCCAAACAGCAGTTCACTAAATCTATGCTTTAACTTGTCCTCCTCAGACACTATGGAGATGCTATGCAGCAGAAAAACCAGATGGCTCTGCTACTACATGGAAAATGTACGTCTTAACTCCAGAGGCTGTCACCACACTGGAACCTTACACCACCAGCCCTAATGTCCGGAAACTGAACATATCGGTAATTATATCAGAATTGTGTGGCTAATATTGTTGTGATTGGTTTAACTTTCTCTAAATATTGGCTAATTATTTCCTTTTTACACTAATCTATACCCCTTAAATATTAGGTATATGGTGCAATTAAGATTCACACCTTCATTTAAATTCAACCAGACTACTCTTTGACTCTCTCTCTTCCACTATTTCTGTTTCTTTGCTATGATCCGGTCAATAAGGTGATCCCCACTCTGAAAAACCCAGTCTCTGACCTAAGTCAAATGAGAGTTTATCTGTTCAGTCTTTGTTTTAGATACTTCCTTTTGAAATGACAGTGCCCTTACAGTATTTCTCACATAAGACGATTTTTTCGTTTATTTTTGATTAAACATTTAAAACAATTCTTTCAACCTGAGGTACAGAACACTGAGAACTCTGCAAAAAAAATGTCAGAAAAAGTCATCAGACTTCGCTGCTGCAGGGAAGATTTGCATATGTCAGGCCCACACCGTATTGTCTCCTTGTGCAGTTCACCTTTCACAACAATATTAGCTATGTTGTGCCTTGGCAATACCACATAAAAGGGCAAGTTAAGTTCCCACAAACATACACGCATGTGGAAGGATACACAACGCACACAAAACACACAAATACTTGCACACACAGCATCCCCCCACCCCACAAGGCTTGACTCCGCCGGGATGACTCGAGGTCTTTGTCTCTGCTGGACAAAGACTCAGTCAGTTGAGATGATGTCACCACCGCCTTTCTCATGGGAGTAAACCTTTGTCTAGTAGAACAACAACAAAAAAATCTTTGTGTAGCATTGAACCCACATGTATTGGGGAGAATGAAGCCTGCTTCCGCTCTTTTCTGTTTCAGCATGTGACTTTCTCTGATTTTCCTCTCTCCCCCTTTCTCTGTCTTTCACGATTCCTCCCCTGTTTCTTCTCTGTTTAACAGTCTTTATTTCATTATTTTTCTTTTCTGCTCTTTTTGTCTCCTCTCTTTCTGCAAATTTTCCTCTCTACCCTTTTTTTCCTTTTACTCATTACTACAAGCCTTGGTTTTTCTCTTTCAGTCTGTTCCTGTATCATCTTCTCTCTTAAACTCAGTGTATGTTACAATTTCCTCCTGCCCATCCATCTTTCTCTCTTTTCACTTTTAGCTTTACAACACACCACCACCACCTCTCTCTCTCTCATAATGACTCATTCAAACCTTGGGTATTTGGATTGAACTGCTGGCCACTTGTCAATGCCAAAGTCTAATCCACTGAATAATTGAGTTTCTATAAAGGCCACGTCCATGACATTGGTGTGGTTGAGTTGGTCTAAGAATTGGACTGAAGGCACCATTTAGGCCCAGTGACTCATTGACCTCCATAATGTGCATCTATGAGCTCACTCAGAGAAACTGGGGTTAAATAGTTGATGCTTATGTCAGCAGCTAAAGTATAGTGTTAAAATCTTAAACCTATTAAAAACATGGAACTGTGGTAAATGGGGTAAAAATGATTTATGCTAAGCCTAATTGTAAAACTAGTTTATAATACAGAGCAACCCATTTTTAAAGCTTCTATAATGGAGGTGGCTTGGCCATGGCAGATAAGTCAATAAGTCAGAAGTGTATAATTTAAAAACGAAAACATATGCCCTCATCCATGGGTGTGGTGTGGCATAAGAAATCCATTTCCAGGCGCTAGAGTGGATGGTTAAAAAACAGTCTTTAATAAATATTGGCTAATACATTAAAAAAATACATAAACACATGTGTTGAATGGACCTTGTATACACATGTTAGGCTGTATTAGACCACTAGGGGCAGTCAAAAAAAAGAAACAAATAATTGTTTTAAATATTAGTGACAAAATCCTTACCACCTAACATGGACACCTAAAGCTCAGTATACATGTATACATAAAAATCCCTTGGAGAGGCAATAAAATGATATGTACTGTAACAACATGACAGGTACTAGATTGATTACACAAAATTACCTCACTATAATAAAGCCAGGACCTAGGTTGAATTGCATAATAATGCTTGACTGGAATGAGATTCTGAAATTTCATGTCTGAGGTGATGCTAGATGTATATTTATTAATTTGATGTATATGCTGAACAGCTGTAAATCTTTTAAATCATTTTAGCTGGTTCCAAAATGGATAGAAGAGTTGGTTCATCTTAGTAAATCACAATGACTCTGATTACAATTTATCACTGATAATAGGCCTGCTACACTTTTTGTTTATTAATGGGTTTGATATTTCTTCTGTCAGAAAAAGGGGACAAAGAGGAGGCCAAAGTCCAGAGGTAATGGCTCCATGGGTGTGGCTTCAGAGAGGGCTTTATCAATCCCCCAGATCACCTACGATCACATCGATGACTCTAGTGAGAAGAAAGATGTTTCATTTTTCCTGGAAGAGCCAAGGGGGGCAGTGGAAGGTAAAGCACTGGAAAGCTCTAGTGTTACTGTAATGTATAGTGATGCATAAAAATTCTTATATCAGTGTTTGCATTCACTCACTAATTTTTTGTTCTGTGCATGTGTTTCAAAGAAACCCAGTGAACATCTATAAAATCTTTTGCCTCATTTCAACTCACTCCCAGAGAAATCAACTTGCTGAGGTCATGAAATATAAAAGGCTTGTTTGATTACTACTTGATCAAACTGAATTCCTTTTTCACGTCTTTATAACAGATTTTTTATTCAAAACCTGACACCTCAGAGTGCCATGTTCTATGAAGGTGTTTTTGAACAAGGTGTTATTGAATCACCTTGGATATGTTGGCTATTTTTGCAGAACAGGGCCAGCTGGCAATGAAGGCCATGTTGTGGTGGACATCTGACAAAGTGAATTACTACAGTAATGAAACCATTTTTTTTCTGTTCCTATTAATACAGTTTTGTTTGATGAAATAATGTGTGTTGAGGGCTGTGAGATGATTTCATGCTGCTGCTACAGCCTCGGAAATCCATTATTCCAGTAAAAGTCTTGTGTTTTTGTGTTCAGGGTATTTAAAGGGCAAATGCACCCATGATAAATTGCACATTTTGCCATGTTAGCTGTCATCTGTGTTTGTCCTTTGGCCAGTGCTTGTTGTCCTTATTTTGAATTTCTGTGAAATTTAATTCTATAGAAGCAATAACTAGAATAACCACTGTGACTGCTGCTGCAAGGCAGGAAATAATGGGAAATCATAATAACTCAGTCTTCTCATTAGATCAGTCTGTTGATTGTAGTGTTGACAGTCATGTCACCCTCATGAAAAATTGTATTGTAACACTAGTCATGCCTTAAGCTTTAATGTAGTGCCATCATGAGGGCACAATTTTTCTGTCTAATGCTTGAAGACATGCAAAACTAATTTATATAGCCAAAGCTGTATGTTTTTTAAACTGCTAATTAGAGGTTTTATCACAGTGAACATGGTGGAGCTACCAAACATCCATGTGTTAACATTGTAAGCATATAACCATGTTGACAGCATGTAGAATAGATTGAAGGATCTCTGTGTTTACATACAACCTCACAGGACTACTAGCATAGACTCTTAGTTTTGCCATTATCATACTTCTCTCAGTTAATACAAACAGTGGAGACACTGCACATTACTGGAGGAATTGTTATGGGCTTTTCACGCAGTAAACAACGGCTCTATCCTGATCCCCTTAGAGCCAAGATGGCAGCCAGTTGTCTCCAGAAGGCCAGATGGAAGCCATTTCAGTCTCAGTGGTGATTAGAGGTCATGGTTACAAGCTCTTTACGGCTTCACTTGTCCCCTTTGCTGGCCACAGACACTCGCTCTGTGCTTAAGTAAAAAAAAAACTTTCAAATATGTGCTTATGAAGGTTACGCATACAAATTTCTTATCGCTCCTGCAGTTTAGTAATATTGATGCCAGGTTGTATGTTCTTACCATGAGGCTGAAATAAAAATGAGCCAGAATGATTGTGCTGATTTCTGACCAGTCACCAAGTAATTATAAAAGTTGACTTTTGTGTTTTCTAATTGTTGCCAGCCCATGTACCTAATGAAAGCAGCAATGTTTTTAAATGCAGTTCTATACAAACAGCTTATGATCAATGGCTGATTAGTTAAGGGGTTGGTGGTTTGACTTCCTGTGTTAAAAGCCAACCTCATTAAATGAATTGACCCAGACTCCAGGTTAATAAATGCACTTTATGAGCTTTTCCTGTCAAAGCATGCAGTCATAAAAGGAGCTGGAGTGATATAAAGGCAGACCATCACTGGAAGATCAACCACTTATGAGGGGAAAAGCTGTTTAGTTTCCTACTTAATTGGGTGAATCTTATGTAGTGAGGGAGAACATATCTCTAGTGGAAAATGTGTGTGTGTGTGTATGTGTGTGTGTCAGAGATTAGGGGTGGGGGGAATCAATTTTTGATACCAGAAAGTTAGAAATCATATTTGCGCCATGGTACACACCCGATGATGTTCTATGACACAGCCCGTGATGTTCTACTACCCTCCGCCTGTTTCATATTGTTTCATATTTGTTGTTCTGTCATCTGGGTTTCTGTGTTTCAATTTACTTTTACTGTACATCGCCCACTTCTTAGATACTCTACACTTTTGCCGTTACATTTTGACCCTCTGTTTATGTATTGCTGTTATCGTTGTTTTAATGCACTTTATGTATTTCATGCTGTATGCTTCCCTTTTCTCTCTGTAAGGTGACCTTGAGACTTTGAAAGGCGCCTTGAAATAAAATGTATTGTTATTATATTTGATCTAGTATCTGTAACATTTATGTGATAACCAGCAAGATAAAAAGCTTAAAACAGGCCAATCATCCTTTATGTTTTTGTTATTTGCCTAAGGTCAGGCAGGTAGAGACTGTGGAGTGGAAAAAAGAGTTGGACAAACTGTGAATAGTATAAAACCATGTAAAGAAGCCAATGTCTGCAGCCTGCTGTTGCTAATGATAATGTGTTGAGTTGAAACAACACGGGACTGTATGATCTTTGCTTTAGAACAAGCCGTAAAACAGGCCTCTGCAATGCAAACTGTCTACATAGGCACTGCTGCTTTATTTTCATTTTAACCGGTGCTGCTTCAACAAAGAACTCCTGCATTTCTTTAAAGAAATCCAAACAGATAAGCAAATGCTGTTACCACAGCTCATTGATCCTGTTGCTCCTGCTGACTAACTGTAACTGCATCATCTATTGCTTTGTAATGCAGTTAGATTATTTATGGAGTTTGCAAATTAGCTATACTGCTGGATTAACAGAAAATCTGACATAATAGTGTTATCTGTGCTTCCCTGATTGTGTTGGATACTTTTTATGCTGTATCTAGTCAAATTAACCTCACTCATATTCTAATGAACAAAAAAGTGTTTTTTGCAAAAAGGCAGTTCCATTGAGCAGCAGAAATCAGTGCGATTGAGTAGTTGTAAGGCTGTGTCATATCTGCTCTAACTGGTTATACTCCAGAC
This sequence comes from Mastacembelus armatus, assembly GCF_900324485.2. Lineage (NCBI taxonomy): Eukaryota > Metazoa > Chordata > Actinopteri > Synbranchiformes > Mastacembelidae > Mastacembelus > Mastacembelus armatus. The sequence continues at coordinate 5,882,590 of NC_046638.1, read as the reverse complement.
ATGGTTACAGTCCCAGTAATATTTGTGCCTTTCTTTGCAGGAATCACCAGAATGCTCAGACAAACAGGTGAGTCCATTTACCTTCCCCATTATAACTGAGGTGCATTAAATGTGATTCTATGGACTGGGTGCACTCTGGTCTCATGATAGCTCCGTCAACCTTCCATTGCATAATCTTGTATTTTAAGACATATACTGTACTAATATCCAAGCGGAAAGAAAACAGACTCTTAAGTCTTTGTCAAAAGGACAAACACATGCATGTGTGATTACTGTGCTGTCTAACCAGCAGCCACTAATACTAGTTAAGTGCTTCTTTTTCTCCTATTAAAAACTCCTCTGTGTTAATCATTAGCTAGCCTGTCTTTTTAATGTGGCTCAGACAGTATTTTAATTAGACTCGCTGGCTGGCTGGGCCTTTGTCCCCAACCGGACCAAACCAGAGCCAAGTAAGAGAGACTCAGACACTAGTCCTGCGCTGGTCTGTTTTCTTTCCTGGGTGCCCTGCCAACACTCTGGCTGAGGGACAGGGCTGCCCTAGCTAGGAATGGTCAGGAGCCCAGGGGACCACAAGGACCTAGACTAGGACACTAAATAAAGGGAGAGGGATGTGAAGTTGATAAGTGGCCATTGTAGGAGCTCCAATGGTCAGAAATAAACTAGTCATTGTTTAGTTTAGGCAATGTCCGGCTTACTGCTCCACTTATCTGTCTGGCCACAACTACTGCCTGTAAGAGTCTCTCATCGCAGCACCCTCTCTCTCTCTCCATCTGTATCTCTACCTCTCTCTTTTTTTTTTTTTTCCTTTGCCCTTGGCTCATACTCTTCAGTCCAAACACGTTTGCACTGATGGGCCAGATAAACTACATATTGTTAGTAAACCCTTATCCTGTTTGTATGGTCGATAAGCCAGTTCACATCTCCTTCAGTGAGCTGAAGTTGGAACTAAAGGTGGCTCTGTATTTTATTTTATTTTTTTTGGATAACCCCTCACTCTCCCTCCACCTCTCTTTCTCTCTCTCTCCTTCATTGTTACTCTCTTAGTCACTGTCTCTGCTTCCGGATGCATGATGTTAAACAAACTTGATGGAAAACTAGAGTTTGAATGGCTTTTACTTGAATTGGAATGGGCATTCTGTTCTTGGACACAGATTTGCCTCACCATTCTTTATCACAATGGAGCCCTGGTGGTTTGGAGGAGAGACTTGTCAAACTCTGACAGTCTGACTGCAGGTCAAGGCCCTGCATCACATGTTGTTTTTTGCTGTTTTAAGCTGCAGCCAGTGCCACTGGAGCACTGCAGTGTATGCTTCTTACTTATGCTGTTTCCTTATGTAGATTGATTTTTTTTAATTTTTTTTTTTTTAACTTAAATACTTTTTCCTGTAAAATAATTCCACCATAAAATTACAAATTTCTGCTAAGTGAAGGTTTGTTGTGTGTCCTTTCTAAAACATCTATGCTAATTAAGAGTTTTGAAATCAAATAGTTTCACACTGAACAAACCCACTGATATAGTGTGTATATTTAAAAATTTTCCTTTATTCATTTTTCTTTCTCTGTTCTTTCTCTTCTCGTGTTTTAATTATTTTTGCATAAGGCCCTCCTCATCATTCTTGGTCATCCTTCACTCTGAGCTGCCCTAGCTCTCCAGGTATCTTTCTGTTCCTTTGTCTGCTTTTATATTACTCACTCTTACTCAAATATATATCTCAGCTTATTTTCATTTGTAATAAAATTTCAAACACTTACTCAACACAAAAAATTCTGTCACCTATGATATAAAATAGTTCATAGCTAAAATATGTGTATAAATATTTAGCATATAGTGTCGCTTTAGCGCTCTACATTGCAGAGATCACATTTTTTTCAATCAAAATGAGTCAATTGAAAACTAATACATCAGCATTAATTTTAACTTCCAGACTGATCTGGAATATTACCTCTTATTTTTGTGCTTTGCAGTGAAGAAGAATCATGATAGTAGCACCTCCATCGACATCTCCCGTGCCAACAGCCTGACCGATGAGCTGGACTACATGAGTGAGGACATTCCACTGCCTGTGGTGAATGAGAAAACTCAGTAAGTCCCAAAATAATTTTCCTTTGCTTGTCTTGGAATCCCCATCTCCCTCCCATCCATCACCCTGCACTGACCCCCATTCTCTGATCCATATTATACTGATTTCCCTGCATGTTATATTGCCTAAAGGCCTTTTGTGAGACCAGAGAGCCCATCTAGCTGCTCTCTAAATGAAGTTGTTTTGTTCAACTCTCTTGAGGGTTAAAGAGACTCTCAAGGGCCAAGGCCATATCAGGTACAGAATTATAAAAGGGATTATCCCTTTAGTCTTGGGGGAAATGTCAATTAAATCCTTCTCGGTAGGCTGTAGAACATGTTAAGGTACCTAAAGCTTGTCGCCACATGCCCTCATAGGATTGAGAAATCTCTGCTGTTGGTTGCTGTGTGAATTGCAAATGTTTTTTGATGGTCCTCTGTCCTTGCTGAGATTCATTAATGTGAGTGAAAATGTAATTCTGATTCTTTGCTTCCTATGATGTCATGTAGAAGCAAAGCCTGTTTATGACTGCTGAAACCTTTTTTTCCCTCTACTAATTCATATTTTGTTTTCACGAGTATCAAGAAGCCAGTACTCACAAATGATGGGTTTTAGTTACTACAAGCATTCACATAGAGGCAAAGCGGGAAGACTTTGCACAGACAACATGTCAACACTTTCCTTTGGCTAAATCCCAGTAGTGGGAGACTGCTTGAGTATATTTCCCACTGCGGCCGAGTCATGCAGCATTAGATTAGGTGATTAAATGCTGAGCATTCAGATAATACCAAGCCTCATAGAACTAAAACCATAAACTGGTGTGAGGTTGCAATAGATTATTGGATTAAAAAAGACTTTGTAGGTTACATACAGTGTAGTTGATGTTGCATATATGGTTGCTCCTCTCATTATTAACATGATGGTTGTCACCATCAACAGTCGCCTGCTATAAGATGCAGTTTGGACATGCAGTATATGCAGTTGTATATACTGTGTTGTATTTGTTCCTTTCTACATGCTTAGAATCAGAGGGGATAATGTTATAAGCAGAAAAGGTAAACAATAACCACAGAACATTAAATGTGCAATAACTGCATGTCAAAAACAAGCAGCGTTCACTCATTATTACATTATTGTAACTTGTCAGTGCTTTTGAAGCAGAGGAAATGAGACTAGCTCTTTGTGTGTGTGTGTGTGTGTGTGTGTGTGTGTGCAAATGTCTTTAGGCTGTTGTTTGTTCATGGATGTTTTTAACTGTATACTGCATTCTAAGTGCATTCGTCTCCTTTTGCTGGACCTGCAATCTGCAGTCAGCTCTATCCATCACCTCTGTCTCTCGTTACCATATAGCTTCCTTCATAACGTACTTGAATTCCGCAAGTACTGTAGCGGCCCTCCTGCTATTCTTCTGTTTTTCTTTTCTCCGCTCTCCATCCGCCCTGATCTTATCGCATGATCCAAGGGACACCATGGAAAATGTCAACTTTAACATGGCATAGAAACTATAACTAACCACTTCCCAAGCTCCTATTAGTCATTGAAAATTTGATATGTGTGCTGATCCTGAGAAAAGTGATGTGGTTACATTTTCTCAGATGTTTTTTTTTTGGCTGTTGAAAAGAATAGTTATTTTTTCAAAGTCAAGTTCCTTTAAATCATAAGTTAAAAAGATTTATATATGTCTACAACTTGTGTGTATCTGACCGCTTACTTCTGCATCTGGGTGTGAGATTTAGTGTTAATGCCTGAGGCTGCTGAGTGTTAATACCAGGGTCTGTGAGAGCAGGTCTTCCAGCTGTAGGAATAAACTTTGTCTATTTGTATCCACTATAAGGCTACCATGCCTATAACTAAGCTATAACAGCCAGGCTCAGATTTGGGCCATGCTGGGCACTCCCATAACATCTGGTTTGTTTTGTCCCTGGTGTCACGCCACCAAGGACAGCACTGTCATTTTGCATCCTTATCTGGATTACTGCAGACAGCTACCAGACCCACCCATACTGCCTGAGGTAACTTGCATGCACCCTCACTGTATCAGTGTTCTGTTAATTCATATTAAGGAATCGGTGCACTTTCTAGACTTAATGTAAGTTTTATAAGGTCTGGATTTCTCCTCAGTTTAAATGACTTATTCAAAAAGCATTTTTCCTACATTTTTGTTATATCTGTTATTTAGTTTTTCCTGTGTGACAGTACTGGCATTGCTCAAGTGAGACTACCCCCAAAATGAGTGTTTGTGTTTGTTCACATGTGAGTGAGACATCAATACAGTTGACTGTGATGTGCCTTGGCTTCTGAAGAGGAAGTGGTGCAGGGCAGTGTCCACATGCAATCATGTCTTTTGCTTCTGTGAACCCAAAACATACAGTACGCACACTACCACACCTACACAAACACACACAATAACTCTTTTTCCCATCCACAAAGATAAATTCTTATTATTGCCTTAGCTGTTTGTTTAACACCAGCTTATGGTTATTTGTTGGACTTTGAAATATCTTAAAGAAAAAAAAAACACTTCATCTTCCACAACAGTCAACATAGTTCTTCCCTTTTTTACCATAAACACATCATTATTTGTTTACTTCAGCCTGTGTAAATGAAGCTTGATTGTGTTAAGATTCAGACAAACACTGATTTCCGTTGATTGTGTACATGCATCAGAATGTGTGAGAACCTAGTGGCGCAGTGGTTTGATATGATGCTGTTTGTGTATACAGCTGAACTCTTTGAGGATGTAAATTCCTTAAATTTGCTGGTTACCCTTTGCCTAAAATCATAACAAACTCAAACAGGGCACCTGATTTTAAATTCATCCCATAGCAGATTGACTTTTACCCTCTGAGAATAAGTAAATGTTTCCAAGCACACGTCTTAGACTCAAAACAGAGGAAAGCCTTGTTTAGCTGATTGCAGTGATTGTGTCCTATCTCTCACTCTCTCTGTCTCTGCTCTTTGCTGTGATTCCCTTTTTTTTCCTGTATTCTTTATTCTTTAGCTCATCTCTCAGCTTCTCCATTTGCCCCAAATCTTTCCCTTGCTTATGTAGTCTATGTAGCCGCACCAGATCAGTAATGTTTTGTATCATATTGTGACCTGAGACAGTTGCCCCTTCGTCCTGCTGGGTATGGTCAGGTTCTCTGTCCTCCTCCTCCTCCTCGTCTTCTCTCAGACCTATAAAAGCCTGCATGGGCCACCTGCAGGCACCTCTTAATTAGTTCCCCTCTTACAAGCTAGCTGGAGATAAACAATGAAAGCCCACTGCAGCACTGCAGGACGGAAAGCAGGCAGAGACACATGCATCATAGCCTGTCCTCCTCAAGTAGGGGCCTCCCTCTCCTGAGCAACCGTGTCTTTTGTGCAGAACTCTGAACAAATTGACTTTTTGTCTGTGTGGCCTCTGTATGCCTGTCTTGTACACTGTAATCTGATATTGATGGCACAGAGGGGTGTTTCAAACATATGGTGTTTAGTCAAGAGGAAAAATCTAAAATGCATTCATGGTTTTTGTCGCAGGAGTCTTTTTAAACCTTGACTGTTGTCACTTTGACAAATGTTTGTGAAGCCCCTCCCCACCCCAGAGTTACCCTCCTCTCCCCAGTTTTGTTCTTCAAAACATTTGCTGACGAAGAAGTTATTTTATAGAGTTTCATGCAAGATTCAAGTCTGAATCTAATGTGAAAATATCTAATAAATCCTCTTAATATTTTTGGCTTTACTGCCAAGTATTAGAATGACAAACCAGACTAGGCAAGGGCCCCACTTGGGCCAAGTGCACAAGATAGAAATACACACACATATGCACACAGACAGCTGGATGGGGTAAGATTGGTGGCCTCCTGCCCTCCATCAAGAAAAGCTGCCTGGGGGCTGCTGCTTTATGAAAAGATAGAGACGGGAACTAAGAAAGAAAAGAACAAATTGTGCCCCAGTTTCTTGACTTTCAGCCAATTTCTGCACCATAAACAAGACTGAAAATAGTTTGGGTGCAGTAAAACAGCCAAACAATGATTCACGTTCTCTGGACAGGAGAGCTGTGCATGGAAGGATTCAGTAGTTAATCTAATTACTGACTGACTTTTTATGTGGTTGCTGACCTCCACTCTACCTTTACTCAATTGGACATATTAGAAATAGTTTCATTTCTCTCACTTGGCCAAAATACAGTCGGAATAAATGCTACAGTTAAACTGGTAGTAAAGTACAATTAAAGCTATAACTGGCTTGTCCTTAGAGGCAGTAATTGAGGTAAGATTGCTGCAGTGTGTACAGACCTTTAGTCAAAATTTCACCATACACTTTCATTTCTCCCATTGTGCTTGGTCTGCATTTAGTGAATGATGTGATTAGTGGCAACAATTCAAGAACATGCCTGGTAGTTGCTTTTGAGTTGAGTTGCTTAAAAAGAATGTTCTGTTTTTTTTTTTTTTGTTTTGTTTTTTTCTGTGTTACATTGTTTGCACTGAAATGTGACTAGTCAGTTATGGGGCAACACCAAAAAGAGCTGCAGGTTCAAAATTTAAATGAGAGTTATGTGAGTACTGGATGTGTTCACTTACAGCTTGAAGTCTATTTTAGCCATAAATGTCTTTATGTGCCAACTTGACTTTTGGGATATTTAGCTACAAGAGAAAAACAGAACTAAAATGTTATATTCCCTGTAAAACAGGTCCCTGACTGGATCAGGTCACACTAATATAAATCACATGCTGTATACTACAGTTTTACTGTTCCTCCACAGAGAGAGACAGAGAGATCATTGGCTACTAAAGTGAAATCTCCTACCAGGGCCCAACAGAGAATCAGCAAGCCATCTTTTCCGGGCATATATATCACACTTACGGCAGTAAAAGGCATTTTCATGAAATAATTAAAGAGCGTGTTTAGTTATGTTTGACACTGACCATCTTGCATTAATGAAGGCCCTCATGCTGCTCTAAGGGGTGAGAGTGTTTACTCCCCCCTCAGTGGTCGTGGTTCTGGGAGGGTTTTATTGCAAGAGACCATCAGTGACTGGAGAAACGGTCTGCTTTATGACCTCTTACCGCATGTTGGAAAATTCAGATACTCAGCAAGTAAGTATTGCATAAAGAAACCATCCAGACCGAATAAAAAGGTACTTTCACCACATGATCTCTAACTGATTTATCCAGATTATTGCCTGCTATGGGTGCAGTGGCTGGAAATAAATGGAGTGGGAATAAAAGGGAATAAAATCTGCCTAGAGTGCACACAGTGGTTGATTGAAGTGAACCTGTCATGACATGCTAGTTAGATAAGTATCCTGGTGTGTTGTGGTGAACTGGGAGACTGGGAGAACTGCTTGCTTGGGACGCTGCCATTTTACAGTAGCAATTCATTCAGATTTTACTATTGGGTTCATAGTCAGTTCCTCTGATTTTTAATGGTAAACTCACAGTTAGAGCTTACACCAACTCTAATAATGAGGGTTATTTTATTTTTGTTTGTATTACTTGTGTTTGTATGCTGCTCACAAATCTTGACTTGCCACACTCATGTACAGTTTGCCACCCAAATATGGTCTGATTCAAAAAGCACAGTAAAAATGTTAGCAAAAAACTGTCTGGAGCAGAAATGTACTATATGTGAAATGTGTGAGTGGTCACAGGAGTGCAAATATCAGCCATCGCCTGTACCACCACAAATTTAAAAAAAAAAAAGAAGTAAAAAACAGATAATATAAGAGGAAGATTAACTCAGGAAATTGTTGTTTTCACAGCAGTCACTGAGCAGCTAAACAATCTCATAACTGCTCTTTTCTTTTGTTTAGGGGCAAAGTCACATTTAGAACAACTGAAAAATGTGTTTTTATTAGACTTTAGTACTGTTATTAATTACACACAGAGGACAAAATTAATGTTTTTGTTTGCTGCCTTCACAACCTAATTGTTTCCATGCACTTTTGGATCTTTTAATTTAATAATGCTTGTCCTAATGGGTTGTAGCTTGATAACACTGAGGCTAAACATACAAATTAAACCAATGAAGCAGCATAATTAGCCCAAATTAAATTATTAGGAACCCAGTAATGGGAGTCACTGTAGCCTGGAGATATTTTTCCCCACACAAACACAGCACTATGCAGATTGATGATAAACTCCAGATGATGTTTTCTTATTAATTTTCATTTATCACAGCAAAATCATATTTATGACTGCAGTGGAAGCAGTGACATTATATTAATTAAAAAAGAGGAGACCAAAAAGAATGTTATGTCTGGAATGAAGATTTTATATTCATGTTAGTTTTGAATAACGGTGGTATAAGGAACCAGGCCATGCAATGGTTAAATGGTAATTTGGAAGTGTTGGCCGCCTTGTTTTATGTAGGTTTGAAGCATCTTTTACTGACAGGTAAAAGTATGCCACTCTATATTTACTGTATATGGCCCAGCAGACTTCACAGTAGCCATTACCCTAATCATGGCTCCTCCCGTTGAGAAGTAAATGCAACCTAGTCCTCCTTTGGAAGATCACTGACTTGGTACTGATGCTTTCCTGTGGCTCCTTTTCAAGGCACCTGTGTAAATACATGTACACTCTACCATCGTCTGTCTCTGTGTGTGTTTCTCCCCATGTTCTTCACTCCCATTAATGAAAACCTTAGTCTGCTGCAGCACCTGAGTGGCCTGTTTGTACAGCCGATGCTGTAGCCTTCCACAACTCTCTTGGCTGCCCTCTTTGCTCAGCTCTCTAAGCTTTCAAGCTCTCAGGTTTTGAAATAGGCCAGCCATGCCATTTGATGTGGAATGGGGTGGGGGTGGGGTGGAGGGTGGAGGGTGGAGGGTGTTGGGTTATTCAGGTGTGGCAACCAATGCCACCGCCACCCAGCCTCTGATGTTGCATCCATCAGCAGTCAGGTGCTGGAGCTCCATCAGAGAGCCCAGTGTTCTGGCCCTGGAAATGAACAGAGGGTCTGTTGATGGAGCTCGTCTGTGGGGCCCTGTGGTTTCTCCCCTCTTTCGCACAGAAGCTGGGATATATGGTGTGGGCCAGGGCGTATACCTGCTGGTGAGGAGAGGAGTTGATTAAAGGGGAACTGCAACACTGTTGCCCATGCTTTGACCACTGGGGAACTTATAATATGCTCCACGTATTTGTGTGTCTCCATGTGTCCCCATTTGTACACGTTTTAAAGTGTGTGCACTCCCACACTGGTTAAGTGCCCACCTGTCTGAATGAATCCCTCTCTGTGTTTAAACTAATGCTGGTGGCCAGGTCAGCAGAGGTTGAATCGGCTAAAATGGGCTGCCTGGCATTGCATCAAGGATACAGCCTCCTGTTACATTATAAGGAGGGTTTGCTTGTGTTTTCTTTGGAGGTGCAATTGTTCCAAAATATCCCTTCCTTTGTTTTAGATGGAGAGAGGTAGGTTATTTATATAACACTGACTTTAAGGTATTTTAGTCATCTAAAATTGCATTAAAATATGTATGTAACGCACAACTTTAGAAGTGAAATAGAAACTGTTTTTTAAGGTAAACCCTTCACTGTTGAATAACTTCAGTGTAAGCTTATATAAGGCCTGCCACAAAGCACCTTTTACTTTTCAAACATACTTATATCTATAGGTCTTCAAGGACCTATTGCAAATAAACTAGGTTCACTCAAAAATGACAATAGAAAGTATTTAAAACTTTTATTTAAAAAGGCTCTGAATATTTTAATAAGTATTTGTTAATGAGTAGCATTAAGGATTATTATTTTTATGTATGTGTTTGGCTGTTTAGTCTTAGATCTGGGTCAATGCCACATTAATTGATTCTTTGTGCTAATGTAAATGATATATATAAATATATATAGTCATCTTAGAATAATAACAGTATTATACAAATTGACTACAAATTAATTGAAAAATACATTAAAGCTTATATGTGATATTAAAAATGTTAATTTTAATTTGGTAAACATTGTAAAAACTCCTTTTTAAAAAAAAAAAAAAAAAAAACAAACAAAAAAACTCCTAAAACTGACTTTCAAGTTAAAGCCACACATTAAATGAGAGCAACACTAACCTAACCATGTTATCAGCATTACAGTTCAGAGAAACATCATTTAAACTTCTTGGTTAGTTTAATGTAATTTCTCTGAATTATGACTGTGTTTTCAATTGAAATCCCAACCTCAGAACTTTTATCACTCTGACCACTGTGAAAAACAGCAGGGTGCTAGAATCACCTTCCTCTATCATAGTGCCATCAGGCTTTGCACAGGCTTTAGCCCACACATTCACAGCTCAACCACACTGGAATTTAGCCTGCTCTGTGCAGAGAAAACCAGCCACAGGAAGTGAGTGGTTGAGTCTCTGACTAGATGTGGCATTGAAAGTTTATCATACAAGTGACATCTTGGTAGTACAAAGAAAAAGAAGAGTAATATAGAAAGTTAGTAAGAAGTGAAAGATACATTTTGTTTCTCTGTATCATATGTGCATGGTAACTGGAATTGAAGACGCAGTCCGCAAGTTATTAGACCTTAAATACCTCTGAAGTCAGAAGTTTTAAAGCAGAGAAAAAAAACCTGTAAATCATGGAAAGAGAACAGGTAGTCTTGGCCATGCATCTGCCACCTCTACTGCCCAAAGTCACTCGCACATTTTTCTTCTCCCCTAATGTATTTTTTCCACTGCAGTTAATAGGAGCCATATAGAGCCCAGTTTATAATGAAAGACCCCCCTGAGACCATGGCAGTAAATGGGACTAATAACCTTCTAAATAAGTCTCTTATAGTGCTGAAAGGCTGGCCTCTTTATTCTACATGTGTATATGTGCTGTAAAGTCGTTTCCAGTCTACTACTGTAATTTTATGAGTGTGTTATATCCTTTTCCTTCAAAGCCTGGCAGAGTGATTGGGAGGGAAGACAGAGAGTTTCTGTAGATCAAAGTGCTGTGGGTCCTCCCAGTTTAAGACTGAAAAATGTATACAATTATGTTAAATATGTGTCATGTTTTTATCTTTTAAAGTTATTTTTAAAGGTTGAGTAATTGTAATTCATGAGTGATCTGTCAAAATAGAATTGTCAGCAAAGTCATGCAATGAAATCAGAGTGACATAACACAGCTTAATTCTGGATTCTTCTGCTTTGAATGAAAATTTATATGCATCTGTGTTCTCTGTGTTTGAATAAACATGACTGGGTGCTGAAGGCCTTTGCTGGCTGTTTGATGAAGAGAGGGTAGAAGTCTTAATTGAATAATGTAAAATCAAAACTGACAAATAATTTAACGTTATGTAGTATCCTTGTGTTTGTGGTGTAATACCACCATGCATTGAGATAACAGGGTCAAACAAACAGAGAATACAATGCAAAGAGGACCAAAAAACAAACGTGTGTTTGTGAAAAAGGGCAACATTAAATAAGGAACTGTGACTTAACGCAGATATTTTGATGGTTACGTAGATCATAAAGGTGTTTGCCAGTCAGCTATAAATACTGTATCTACAACACGCATCACATAAACTCAGAGTGTGGGGGTGGAACAGCCAGTGAAACATCAGACAGCTTGATTTACACTGAAAAGATCTACAAGACAGTTTTTCAGAAATGAAAGTTGTAGCCTGGATTTTACAATCATGTATTAATTTTCCATATTGCTGTATTGTACACTAGATTGTGGTATATAGTATATTACCTCACCTCACTTTTGTTTTAAATTCCATACTATATTATTCAGTATGGTACTGTGTTGTATGATATTATATTATATGTTATTTGGTATTTCTAAATGAATACAACACCAACTATCATTATGTTAGCATAGGTGATACTAATGATGCTGCTATTAACACATCTCAAGTGACTGTATGCTACTGCAGTAATAAGTGCAACTCTGGCTGCAAGTGCTAAAGCGTAGATATATGGCTTTCTTATTTAAGTTAATTGCTCTTTTACAGCTTCTGTTTATACTTCTGTTTTATATTGTTTTTTTCCTTTTTTTATATCTATATTTGTTTTCTAAACTTTCAATAGTAGTACACCATCTAAATATTAATGTACCAAAAACTCAAATTTGCAAATAGTATTTTATAATAGTTCTAATAATTTCAATAAATATGTATTAAATATGCATTATTTTTCAGGTTTTTCATTTTTTGTTCATAACCAGCAGTGTCCTAGATTTTCCATACATTTAATAAAATAAAATTTTGGTGCATTCACCAAAAATGCTCAGAAAACATGTCTGATATGATGAAATAATGAATCAAAATTTCTAATTTTTAGTCAAAGAATATTTAAGACATGTATTGAACCTAAAGAATTTTTAATAAAAACAGCATGTGTAACGTTTAACTGTGGAAATGAAAACTTAACTCTGGCTCTGAAAAAATAGAAATTCTCCATTATACCTACAGCCTTATAGTAATGATCATAATTAGTTTTATTTTTAGCGAGAATTTTAAAAGGGCTACTTGTATTTTAAGGTAAAACAGATCATTTTAAAAAAGAAAATAAAGTACAACGTAAGTCTAAAAAAAAACAAAGAAACATCACTGTAACAATAAATAATATTATTTTAAGAGATTTAATATTTTGATTTCTTGAGCAGTGTGTGTTTAATAGTTCTGAGCAAACTGTATCTATAAGAAATAAGACTCCAGTGCTCATATGTGGCTAAGTGTTGTCAAATGCAGATGTTTTTTGTTTGTGCTTATATTTTTCAGAATGCAGATATTTCAAAGCCATGAAACAGTACAGCAGCGTAAAAAAAAAGCCAAACGTCAGCAGTAATAGAGAGTAGAGGAGCTGAGTTTAAAGAGTAAAAAAATTCCCCTTTCTGACCAGCAGGCTGTGCTGTAGCGACACCACTCCCACTCCATTTCTTTGCACTCACAGGCAGTCCAGTCACTGAGCTCTTTTCTTTTTCTGGATTTTCAAGTGTAGATTTAATTTGGCCTTTGCTAAATTTCCAGAGATTAAGGAGGAAATAGTAAGTGCAGGGTTGAGCTCAAATGGAAATGTCCTTGTGTTGTTTTTACGAGCTTGGTGTCTACTGTCGGGTGTGCCCCTTATCAAAACCATCAGCACCACCACCCAGCATCACCACTGGGCAACCTGTCTACAAGGATTATGTTTCTATCCCACTTTTCTGTTCTGGAGAAAGAAGAAGAGATGCATGACGATAACTGACCAAACCACATTTTCCTCTGTTTTTCTTTTTGCAGTCCAACAGGGTTCTGCTTTTTTGTGTCAAATGTTCTGCTTTGGTCTAACTGTAAACTATAGCTCTGGTGTGCCTGTTCCACAACAGTTGATAACAGTTTAAGATGGAGAATCTGAGCAAGCACTTAATACAGAGCTCTCTTGGTCAAGGCAAAGAACTGATGAAAAACTGTGTGTATGTGTGTGTTCCTCTGAATTTGCAAGCTCCAGTATTTACAGAATTTTTCCTGACTGTAGGTCAAGTCACACACTCTCCCTCTCTTTTTCCCGCCTGCTCTCTCTCTTTCTTTCACGTTTGGCCTGGCCTGAGTACAAGTCCTAGCAGTTGTCAGTTTCAGGAAATGCACTGTGCTCTGTGGGGAAGTGAGGTATCTGCCTCTGGGCCAGCCATTTTTTTTTTTTTTTTTTTTTTTGGTAATTTTTATCGGCTGCTTACGGGAAGCAAAGCTCCTCCGTGCAAACAGGACCGTTCCCTCAGCCCACTCCTGTCTTGTTATGATTGCATGGAGACTGATACATATACTGTCTGGAAGCATAGAGAAGTATTTAATTAAATGGATAACTGGATAGAGAGTTGGCTGCATTGATACCTTGCAAGTGTGTGTATATGGGGATGGTATGTTTACATGCATTTAAGACATTTAAACATTTACTGTACTTGTGTGCTTGCACAGAGGAACACTCAGACCAAGCACTGCAGTTTATACTTTGACTTGTGAGTACTAGTCATGGCTATGACTCAGCCTGTAGATTCATCTCATCATCTATCTTCAAGCCCACCATACCCAAAAAATATGTAGCTTTTTTTTCAGCAGTGTTGCTCTGCGCATCATGAGACTGGTTGAACATAGCACACTATAAAAAGCAGTCTTTCTGTGTTTCTATTTCAATACCACCATTGTTGCCATCATTTCAGGATTGTAAGGGTATTTTGGCCAGTCCTCACACCTTAAAATGGGCTGCATGATAATGAAGAGCTGGTTTTAATGTTAAGGTTAGGTTTAGTTTTAGATTAGGGTTAGGTACTCAGTTGTGATGGTTTTATTTAGGGTAACTAGCTAGGGAATGTGTTATGCCAATAAATGTTCTCAAAAATACAGTAAAAGCACTGTGTGTGTGTGTGTGTGTGTGTGTGTGTGCGTGCGCGTGTGTGCGCGCGCACGTGTGCGTCAGTGTGCGCGTGCGTGCGTGTATGTGTGCACCATTGTGGGAACTAAAACCTGCTTTGTGGGGATCAGATGCTGACACCCACCATGTAAATCACAGAATTTTATGGTGACGACTTGGTGTAAGGTTAGAAAAAGGTCTTGGTTAGGTTAAGGTTAGGGTTAAGGAAGTAGTGGTTATGGTTAAGGTTAGGTTATGTCTCTAGGAAATGAATGTATGCAAAAAGTCCCCACGAGGAATAAAAGTGTGGGTGGGGGGCAGTGTGAGTCCAAACAGGATATTGTAGTACACAGGAGCACAGATTCTTCCTGTGGCATTTTGGCTCTGTTGGTTCAGGACAGCTTCAACAGCAAGCAGGCAGGGCCCACACACACATGCAGACAAACACACAGAGACACACACACACACACACACACCTCCTATCAGATAACCAACTCAATAGCCAGCCTCCCTTTCTATGAGGAAAACAATATTATTGGACTCACTGACAGTTTCCTGAAGAAGGGAGTAAGGTCTATGGAAACAGAATAAAAACAACCACTCAGTTTCAGATATAGTTTTGGGCAACCATGAGGAAAATAATCACGTGAATACACACTCAACACCTCACAAGTTACACATTTTAAATGTAGATACTCGAATAACTTGACAAATGCAATTTAAAAATTTTGGAGATAATTTGCTCCCTCAGACATTTAACCTGTTTACTTTAGCCCTTGGCTTGGAGTAAATAAGTTTGCCATGGGCTTTTCATTGAAAACATTTTGCTTCCTGCAAATCACAACACAGTGGACTGGATTCAGTCTGATCAATCAGTCAGCTCTGTAGAAACCATTTGTCAGAAAAAAAGTAACACTTGAGGGGAAAAAAAACTGTTTATTTGTAATTTAAAGAATAAATTCAGGGCAGTGTACTCCAGTAACCTTGCAGCAGTCAGCTCTTAGGGCTGTTTGATTCAGCTGACTCTGGGCTGCATTTTTCACATTTATTCTAATGAAGGAAATAATTTTGCATCACTAGGTTTTCATTTTAAGATATTTTTGTGCACAAACATTTGATTGGCATTGAGGGGGAAGGCCAAGGAAAATGTGAGTGAGTAAAAGGAAGGGAGTAATGGATTCTCCTCATGCTTTGACAATTAGAGAGAAAATATGAGAGTAGAGTGCAGTACGTGTTTTGATGTAAGCAGGGTTATCAGTAGTATATAAAACAAGATATTTGACAAATGCCAAAGCCAGCAGAAACCAGCTACTTGCTCCATCCTGGCTGCTTCATTTGTAACACTGAGTGTGGGTGTAATCATGGATTTTTGAGTATCTGAGTCTGTCAGTAAATACAAGGAATGCCAGATGAGTAGATGGATAGTTGGAAAGATGAAGAGCAAGAAAGAGAGTGATATTTCTGTGCAGAAACTCCAGATTTTCTATATAAACACTGAAACATTTTGGGCAGAATGTGATTCAATGCTAACTAAACTATTGGTTTTGGGTTAAGACCAATAACTCCCTTTTTCCTCCATTCCTCTGTGTTTGCCCTGTTTCTTGGTACCTCTATAAAACCTTGTTTAGACAAGAAAGCAGACATTGTTTTTTACCTTTTTTGATAAATATGACTTTATGAGTTTCCATCATTTTTGAGCCATTTGCATTTGGTCATTGTATGCTTTGAAATTTAAATCAAGTCCTCAGTTGTTATTAAATACAAACAATTTTGTATTGAAACAAAATAGCCATAAGGTTATTAATTTTGTGTTTCCAACAAAATTGTTTATAAAACAATCAGTAAAGACTATCGGTGTGTTCCAAGGAAATCTGGAAGGAGTTTTTGATCACAAAAAAAACCAAAAACAAACAAAAGAAATATGTACATACCATGGCCACCTAGATTAAAATTCATTATGTCCATAATGTAAATTCAGAGTTGTCAAAATGGTAGAAATTATACTGACATCTTAATTAGTTGTTTTGATTGGATTTTGTTCCTTTCGAAGTGGAAAGGAGTTGAAAACATTTCACCTTCTATACACATACATTTTTAATACCACAAAAACACACACACACACACAAAAAACAAAAAATAAGCCCCCATTTACAACCCACTATAAACAACCCATGACCTTTTTCTTTTAATCTTGGGTCATTTGTCATGTGTGCTTACTTAATTGGCAAGGTTATGACTGATGAAAGAGGAACCCATCCCACTGCCTTTGCAACGAGTAGATTCATACTAACCCCCCAAGCAGGGGAAAGCAATAGGAAGCCAAAGCAATAAAAGGCTTTGACATTGATGGGCCTGTTTCCCAAACACTTAGGACCTTAAGTCGTCTCCTCTCTAGTCTGGCTGGAGGGGCCGGGGCTTCACTTCTTATTGCTGTCTCTGACCAGTGTCGCCATGCCCCAGAGAGGGTCGACATCTTGTCTTGGCCCCTGTTTCTGTCTGTCTCTCTGTCTGTGTGTCAGCCTGTAGATATGCTATAGAACTTGGGGCAGTGGTGGGGTAAGTGAGAGGAATTTCTCTGTCATGCACCATGTCTGACTATGAGACACAAAAAGGATCAAGATTAAAAATAGTGATAACCAGAAAAAAATGTTTCAAACACAGTTACTTTTAAATGTGCAGTAAATTTGTCACAGAAGAGACTCAAGGCAAAATGCCAAAGAAATGAGAACAGCTACGTTTTTTTTCCTTTGAACTCTGGGGCATGTGGGGACCCTTAGAAAAACAAAAACAAAGCACCTATGCAAAAACATGAAGAGCAGCCATTCAGAAATATTCATTTGCAGCACTAGAAAAATGACTTAGCCTTCTTTTTACATTACACTGAGAGGATTAAAAGCCCATACAACCTACTTTTTCACAGGTTGCTGTTGAACAACTTCTTAACCCCCTTCATTTGTCCATTTGGCTTCACTGACTGGATTAGGTTCATGCACAAGGCCCCTACTCATACCAGGGGATTGCTTATGACAGGCCCTTATGCAGACACCTCAACTGTCATGAGCAATTACTTTAAATACACAGGAGTGGGCCAGAGCTGGGCTGACCTGTGGGGAGGGTGAGAGGTAGAGAGCGGCAGAGGCATTTAGACAGAGGTGAAATAGGAAGAAAAAGAAACAGCCCACCACTAATTCTAGATTCAGTAAAAATCTGTGTTTTGTTTTGAAACACTTAAACATACTTTGAGTGTGACGAGTGAAAAATATTAGTACTGAAAGTGGAAGAAATTATTTTTTCACTCTTTTTAAATGGTATTTAGTTCTGTGAAGTATCTATCAAATCTTCAGCTGTCATATGTAATCAGTCAGCATTCACATCTCTAACTGAATCTGTCTCCCCTGTAGTTCTTACTACTTGTTGCTGAAATCCATCCATGTGCCTGCTCATTGCTACAGTTATGGTAGATTAACCTGCTTGATGGTGGTACAGCTGACAGCAGTCCTGATCACTCCAAGTCTTCTGTCAATCAGGTCTCAATCAGATCTGGACTAGCTCTGTTATTACCTTTCCCCTGCTGCTTCTGTGATTTCTCCTGTTTCACCTACAATCAGGGAGGGTCCTCAGACACTGCCTGGGCACACCAAGTGCAAAGAGTTCATTTTTTAAATTAAGATATAGTCTGCAATGCATATGAAGGAGAAGGTCTAGGTGTCGTGGTGCTTTGGGTGCTTTATGTAGAGCAAATTTGCAATGAATTCTGGGTAAGTTGAGACTTTTTCAAACTGAAAAACATAGCTGACCGCAACCACATCAATATGCTCTAGTCCCTCCACTTAACGTAACAGTATAAAAAAAATCAGATTTGGAAAGCGTAGTTTGTGACGTTAGCTGGCTGGCATTCTTCTGCTTTCACCATCGAATGACAGCAGCCCACCAGGTTGTGGTTATAAACTTGACAAAAAACCATGGGGGAAAATAGTGAAATCATGTTTTATACTTGTATTATTATGTCAACATTTTCTTTAGAAATGCAGCTGTTGTGCTTGCACACCAAAGCTGAACAGAGTAATACAAGGAAATACTGACTGTAAAGGGAAATTCTCTATTGTCTCTATTGCTGATTGTGGGCTCTCATTTTTGTCAGTAAAATTATATTCTACACAGTGTTGACATCTGAGGATATGGCAACATCAGAAAAGGTGAGGTCAGTAAGAAGAAACACAGACAGAACAGTTTTAAACAAACTTAATATTAGCCAAGCTTATTGTGAAGGGACAACAAAAACAAATGGTGAAATTATTTCAGAAATTGTCAGCTGCAAATATCGCAAAAGTTTTCAGACCAATTTATGAGTTTGGCTTTGACCCCATGGGCTTTATTTAGTTAAATAAATGACACACATAAAAATGTTATAAAAAATGTGTTATAAAACCAGAATTTTCCTTTAACTTAATTCAGGGAGGAGTAGTTTTCATTCTAAGTGTCCATATTGTGAGCGAAGGTTTCTATACAGTCTCTAGTGTGGGGATAGCACCACAAGAGAACAATTGTTGAGTGTTAGATCTGTGAGAGAATGAAGAAGTGGTGAAGGCCAGAGTTTGTGTGAGGTGAGCCAAAACATTTGCACTTTGCTTTGCTTCACCTCTTTCTCAGCAAACATCTCTAACTCCCTCTCTATGTCGTCTCTTCTCCTCCTGACACATGCGCGCACACACACACACACACACACACACACACACACACAGTGTAATGACTAGAAGTGTGTGGAGCTGCTGAGCTGTTCCACATGTGTAGGGTGCGTCAGATCAAATTAGGCCTTGTTGACAAAGGGCCTTTTACACACAGGTGGATGATGGGGGAGTGGGGGTTGGAGTCAATGCAGCCAGCAAACCAGCCAGTCAGTAAGTTAATCAGTCAACCTGCCACTCAGACAGCAAAGACTTCAGCTGGACCATGTGTGACATTTGGACCAGTGTTGTGTGACATGACAGCGTTTCCTTGTACTTGCATAGCTGTCCCAAAAGAATGCTTAAAGTTGTCTGTGGGTGTCTTACTACCACCATCATCTTTTTGGAACATCTTGGACCGTTGCCACTAATCTTCTCCTTGTTGATTGCAAGAACAGAATATTAACAAGCTTAGCCTTCATACATGCAGTTCATTCTGCCAGATGACAATGCACAACTGAAATCACAACAGCATGTTAACTGACTGCATTTATGGAATGAAAAGTTTCCTCATGCTTGTGACTGTGTTTACTTCTTGTTTCCAAAGTTTATTATATTCTCTCTCCAAGTTGTCACTTTTCATATGTAAGCATAAATCCCCCTATAGTGTGCATACACACATAGACACATGCACATGCAGACCAACCCCCTGGGTGCTGGGATAACCATAACGCAGCTGCAGCGGTGCAGGCTGAGTTATTACGTTTAATCCGTCTAATTGTTGAGTTTCATAGAATGGGACCCAGTCTGCTTTGGAACTAATTCTGTCTGGGCATTCTATTTAATTCGCCACACTAGGCCCTAAGCTCTTCTAAAGGCAAGCTGCCGCCCTTCATTCCCTCCACCCCACATTTAAGAATATAAACTCCTTATCTCCTCTCTTTCTTGCATGGCAGAACACTGGGTGACTTGTGCTGTGGAGTGATTTCTCAACAGTCCATAAAATATTCTTCTGACATTTTGGACATCCAATCTAATGAGGCGGGATAATGGGAATACTGCTATCATGCGCAGCAAAAAAGGCCCAGCAGCACCAGCCTTACCAGCAGACACTTTTAAACAACAATATGAAAGTCGTTTGAAGCCGTGGGGCAAGGCATGGAATGAATGGAAATGGAGATGGATGTCTGGGATGGCTAAGGAGAGGCATATTGACAACATCACATGTACAGCTCAAACCGCAAAAATACCCATGTTATGACACAAAAGGCTAGACTGAAAACCATTCAAGGATGTTGCATGTGAGCATGGAAGTGTGTTCTCCAGCTGGTGTTTAATTGTTGCCACTGTACCAAAGTAGAACAGTAAACTCAGCATGGATTATGTGGTCGCAGTTTTACCCAGAAACAATGCTGCTTTAACTGGTCAGATTGGTGGGGGGTTGGTTGCTCGGTTAGTTGAGTGGCTGACCAGTGATAATCCGCACTCGTAAATCCCATGCGTTTAGTCAAATTATTCCAGACCTTAAGGCTCCCATTGTGGTCGTTGGCTGGTGTGCTGCTAGTTGAGCCCCCCACAGAGACAACAATGCCACCATTCAAGGCCACTGGTTGCTACCGACAGCCAATTTCAGGTGTGAATTGGCTGTGTAGCCAGTGGCTTATATTAAATGACCTGAGACATGACCTCAAAGGGTCGAAGAGGATATAGAGGGAGGGGAAAGAAGGGCAGAAACAGAGTAAGCACTTGGAAAAGACTGAGATCATGTGAAATAGGTTTTGCCCACAATCCTGTCAAGTTCTGTCATCTTTTTGCTTTGATGGTCTTATGAAACCTGGCAAGAGCTGCATTATTTGGAAAAGAAAAGAAGAGACAGAGTGAGAATATGAGAGAAAGGTAAAGAATGATCCCTTTTGCCTGATATCCCATCCTCTTTTCCATCCACTCTCCCTGCTAAACGTCTCTGTCCTCCATCCTTCCTCCAATAATGTGCTTTTAATCATATCTGGCTGGCTCGCCTGCGTGGGTGAGCGTTATGTCCAGGCCCTTTGATGGGAATCTGCGATGCACCCAAAGATCTTTTGAAGTGGCCGACTGGGGAGCTATAGGGGGGCCATCTATGGGCCCAGGAGCTTTGATGTGCCAGGGCCTGTAGTGGCTGGCTGCACCCTGCCCTGCATGGATCTGTCAGTAGCACAGCTGTGCTGTGTGCTGGGGAGCCACTGCCTCCAACCCTGACTAGTTGGCTTACTCACTTAATTGACTGTATACACTATGTATCTGTAGAAATAAGTGCCAGCACTAAAAAGGTTAACTTTAGTAGAAGTTCTTCCAGAAGGTGAAGTGGCCTTTGTCTGATGACACCGTGGGTTGACTTCATACAAACAATATAACTGCACTGTATAAGCATTTATGAATATGTTATTTTGAATGAATTTATCCCCAGAGTTCATATGACTCCAAGTCCTGCTGCACAGCGTTGTTTCATTTTTTTTCTTTGCTTCTCTTGCTATTTCTTTTATTTTCTGTCAAGCTGCTCACAGAGAAAAACACTTAGTCGACGGCTGTTTTGTGCCTAAAGTCTATGTAAATGTGCCATTGGGAATTTTTCTAGTTTGACTATTGCCAAATGGAATCTGTTCTCTCTGCAGCTGCACGAAACCATTAAAAAGAGACCATGTGTTCTAACCTGTTAGGTTTCAGTCGAGCTCAACCTTGGCTCAACTCTCCACCTGGAGAGGGGAGTAGTTTCCAAGGTCGAAGCTATTGACACTTAGCTCACTGCACAGATTTTCTCTCCTCTGTAGGGTGCATTCATTGTATAACTGTAACAGAGACATTAATCAACAGTGCAGATATTTCTATTATATACATTACAATTCCATATCTCTTTGTGTTTTTTCCAGTATTACATATTATTGCATACAATAAAGTTACATTGTAGTGAATCTTTCTACAGCATTATAATAACAGTTTATAGAGTTTAATGTGGCTTGTAGTTAAAGGATGCAGACTCCTCCTTTAGTCTCTCAGAAACGCTGAGGGAAATTCGAATTTCTTTCCTATGTTTTCAAGTTCAATAATACAGCCAGAATAGATTAATAAGGTGCATGAACAATATTTATATCATGGGCACACATTCAGTTTCACAATATATTTTTTTAACCTTTATTGCTCAGATAGAGCAACTTTTTAAGTGCCAAGTTATGTGGTTGTTGATTTAGTGATGCATACTAATATTTTAAGTGCATAGTATTATATGTAATATAAGGCAGCACATTCATCTAGCAGAAGCACTAAATTTTCTAACTGTACCTGTAAACTTGGACTTTATAATACATTTTTATTAGCATCTGCATATTGTCACTCATCACGGTTATCCCTTTCTCAAACACCTATGAAGTGCAAGCATATTTGTTTAGCCCATAAATGATGTCTGAGCATATATAGCTTTTACTTAGCAGCACCCCGCTTCTCATTTATCAATTCATATTTGTATATATATATATATATATATATATATATATACACACATATTATGACTAACTGCCTCCTGTGTCAATACTTTTAGTGATCACTACTGTGATAGTAAAAGGAAAACTGGCAAAAGGGTAGATAAACGATGGGAGACTAATACAAACCCATAGCCCTGTGAGAGTTAATGCCTGAAAGATTAACTTGACTGCAAAGAAAAATGACAATGGTGAATGGTTCTCCAGTGGCAGTTTGTTTGTTGACATTACCTCTGGATCTTTACCTCCTCTGCATGATGGATCATTCTCAACCTCAGCATCACTGAACATCAGTTAAATTTATGGCTACTCCTTTCACCTCTAGCACCAATCCACTATACAGGGCAGACAGACACTACTCAGGGGGACTTAGTAGTGAGTCAGTCATTTTTGCCCCAATCTTTGAGTTTGTAGAATTGACTGGAGATATCATGTGCTTAAAATGTGTGTGTGTGTTTTGAGAAAGTTAATTATTTTGAAATGAATAGCTTCATTGCATTAATTAATATTGGGTTGAAAAATCCTAATTTTTTGATAACGTTTATATTGTATATCAGTTGTTTGTGTTTGGCCGTGTTGGGCTGCACAGTCTCACTCCTCGATGTAACAGTGAGGTTTGAGATATTCACACAACTCCCTCATTCAGAACAGAACCACTGAAAACTTCCTGATCATCTTAGGTTTAGTATAACATATGCTTAACAGACCCAACTATCTTCCATCTAAGATTAGTTCAAATTTTACAAAGGGGTTTTGGAACTGCCCAGATTCATTTCAGGCTAAGGGCAAAATATGAAATATGGACACAGCTCTTCACTAATGTTGGTGAAAACTCTATTCCTTTAATGCTGGTCTCATCAGGTGTCCTCAGTATGACCTGTGAGTGCAAACCCGCTATCTTCTACACATCTGTGCCTTGTTAAATGATGGTTGTATTTTAGGCCTATTATAGTCAAGTAGACAACGTGGTCTGACTGCTAGTTTGACCACTCACCCCTATCTGACTTGCACATGTGGTCAGTCACTATGGCAACATGCTGAAAAGACAGCTTCCTGAGACTTTGTTGTGTTTGGGCCTTGGCAGGGCATTGTAACCTAGATATTATTTTTAGTCTGTCAGCAAAGGCCCAGTGTATGTTGATTTAGGATTTGAGCTGACTGCCTCTCCATGTGCGTGCACACACAAACACACAAAATCACAGACCTACAGAGCTGACAATACCAAGCATCTGAGTACTATACTACTGCAAAATCATCTACTGAAAATTAACTTCTCTGAAGGCACATCTCAGCCAATCTCAGCTCACTGAAGACATCGTCAGCAGTGACGGTATGTGAAAAGCATTCTGTTTCTGTCCGTCAGCTGTGTTGTCCCACACCCATCTGTGGCCTTTTTATTACTTTTCTCTCTCTCTCTCTCTCTTTCTGAGTCTCTCTCTCTGTCTGCCCCCCTCCCTGTGGCAGGCAGCAATAAAGGTCTGACAGGCAGAGCGTGAAGGTCATGGTTATTAGATGGTAAAGACAAGAGCCACAGCTGGGCTGGGCAGGCCTCCTCTCTGGCAAAAGTGATGAGTTGTGTGCACTGGAGGGGGCTCGTATTTGACAGAGCTTTTTTCTTTTCTTCCCTTATGGCCACCTGGTTTGGTGAGGGAAAGCCTAAAGGTCTTATGATAAAGTGTGAGGTGTGAGTGATAAGGAGTGGTGATTATGAGTAAGCCAACAAGTTGAAATCCTGTCCAAGTGGTGTGTGTTTGTGTGTATGTTTGAGCTCATCTGACAGCCCCAGACACATTCACACCTGCTGCTTCTTCAGCTATATTTGCCCTTCTGTGGTTGCAAGAGCTCAGCTGTGACACATGGAGACATGCACACATTTCAATCCCTTTTTGATGAGATGGTAGCTTTATTCCTCTGTTGGTGGCTAATATAACTAAAACCAAGCCTGCAGATCTGCAAGCTCCAGTAAAATTAAGGGCTCAGTTGAAATTTAAGTCCACAAGAACCAGCTAAAATCATTTTCCCTGACAACACAGTGAAATAAAGCTGTGCAAATAAAACAAATGTCATCATACCTTACAACAGCTTATAGCTGTCATTGTTCAAAATACCATTAACAGTTATACCAATATTTATTTAACTTAGGAGAAGCAAACAATGCAATGTGGTCCAGGATAAGGCATGTAGTTTATTAAACTAACCATATTATGCTAAGAGACTTATTGAACATCAGATCAAACTTCACAAATAACTCTTAAATAATGTTACACTTCATAAACATAAAGAGGTACTTGTGTATCTTAATGACAGTTGGATAATGCATCACAGAAATGAAACTTATTACATTTGACTAATGATCTTGTTGAGCTTGAGCTACTTACAAAGAAATGTGGTTCCATCATACAGGCCATTGTAACTGTCTGAAAAAGTAGAAATTCAAGTTTTCTTTTTTTCAATCATTAAGTAAAACAATACAGTAACTATAACTTGATATCCATATATGTTTTAATTTGTTTTCTAGAATGCTGGGATTATATATGGTCTGCCCTCTTCCCTCTTTTTGTGAAAAATATTGTCTTTGGGTGACATTCAAATTTTCTCATATCAACTGCCAACATTTGACTCTTCCAAACCTCAAGTATTCTCAAGTGGGCTTAGTGCTGTTTTGGAAAAAGTGCACACAGAGAGAAAAGTAGAGTCCCGCTCCATGCTGTATTGATGCATTCAGCAGAGACATAATCAGCCTGTTTTTATGTAGCCTGTATACAGCTCAGATCTTCAGAAAATCTGTCAACTGCTGAAGTCTTCTAGGGTGAACTCCAGTCTCATTTGCATCGATATGAAATTTGGACAAAAATCTGATAAAGGGGGACACCCCTGGGTGATTATGGGGTCACCCAACCATAAAGGAGAATCCCTGGAAGCTGCCGCCACCATGACCAAGAAAAGAAGCACCGCGTTGGGCAAAAACAGGGCTCAGACTAGGGCTCATTGTGTCTACTATCTGTTGCTACACAATGAGCTGTCTCATTCTTTGGGATGGGTGTCAGGAGTTCAGCCTTTATCACCACGACCTGTGTTTGACCTCATAGGGGCATAGAGATGCAGCTGAAGAGGCTTCGGTGAAGCTGTGGAGACAGAAACGCACCCCTGGGTGCTTTTATTAGGCTTATCACACAGGAGGAGGGAGCAAAACACTGATACATATTGCACACACATATACCTAAATGCACATGCATATAAATATCACAGATCAGTGACTGAATATTATGAAAAAATATCCAAAACATGTCAACCCTCCCTATGCTGAAAAGCAGGCAGAGTTTAAATTAAAATCAACAGCTACATAGTGATGTGTAGTGTTTCAGGCACCAATGTTTATTGTTTTCTGTAGAGTCAAGGAGTGAAGCAGAGGAACAAGAGGGGAGACAAGTTATGGATGACAGGGTTTCCACCACATCTGCAGCTGTAGAGAAGGTTAAACTGGATGTTACTGGAGTTCAGGATCAAGTGACTGTCATCTGAGTAGACAAACATCTGCTCACATGCACAAGGCTGTAACTCAATATTTGGGTTGATTGACTTTCAGTGGAATCGTTGTGATATGTAGACTAGTGTTATATTTAACAACTTGTTTTGTAACTCATTTTATTTCACGGATGAAGCTAAAAAACTGTTTGATTTGATTTGGATCTATTTGCATCCATTGATGTGGCTTGATTATAGATACTATTGTCCAATGCTGTCAAGATTTTGATCCAAAGCAATTTGTCTATGTTAACAATGAGTCAAATGACTAAAAGGTGTTATCTGTATGATGAACCTGATTTTGCAGTTTCTCTAAGCTCATTGTACCTTTTTTGTTGTTTTTTCTTTCCTTTAGCACATTGTTTTGTTTTTCCGGTGTATGAAATTAATCTCTTAGTGTGCTGCTTAGAGTATTGAGCAGCCACAATGTTGTGCTTTTAATTTGTTCCATTGCTACAAAGTAGCCAGAAGATAATCAATAACTAGTTATTTAGTATTTAATTCCTCATTCATAACCAACACAGGCCTTACCGTCCTCATCACTGTCATCATTTGAACTGTCATTATTTGAACCACGTTTTTAAAAAAAAAATTTCAATGCGACTCACCCAAATCTCAACCTAACCCCAGCATTATGATGTGTTATTCCTCTATAGGCAAGAGCCCCATCCCACCCAGCTCTCTCCCACACAAACATACATACACAGAGACATACAAAAACACTCCTGTTTCATTTCCAGTGGTTTTGGAACGGATTGAACACCATGCTCAGCTCGGGTCAGCACCGATGCTCATACTGTACAAACATTCCACATCCGTCTTAGGGCAGGGTGGACCTGCTGTCAGTCAGAGAAGGTGGAAAACATTCACAGTCACATTGTTTGGATGCACAGCAGGAGCTTATGGACACACACACGTCAGCTTCACCCTCAAGCACACACATACGTTTGCAGGGCTTCTGGATTTGAAGAGGGCACATGGATAATCTTTGGTGTTTATGTCCTAATCCCATAACATAAAATAATCATTTTAGTGAACAGGTAGGTTAGTGCTCAGTGTATTGTTTGATGTTCAGCGAGCTGTATCACTCCTTTGATCTGCTACTGTCCAGACTGAGCTGTCAGGTGATGGTGAATCAGTGAGATAAACTGTACCCAGCAGGTGGCTGTTTGCAGCTGTTTTAGATTTAAAATTCATACCTCTTCAGTCTTTCTGTTTCTCACTGCGTCCACGCATTTTACTTCAATGCTCTCATTGTGCTGTATATTTATTCTTATTTATATGCTCTACAGTCTACCTTGTCTGTCCTTGTCTATTTTATATCATTTTCTGACTTCAACTCACTATCTTGTTCTCTTTCTTTGGTCCTTTCTTTCTTCCTCTTGTTTTGACCTTACTTCACACTATATGTGAAAAAGACAGCTGTGTGTTGGATGTGGTTGTGTGTGGGTTTCTGTTCGTGTGCTAGCTGTTAATTCTCGGGTGTGCACATGCTCATAATCTGTGTGCTGTGATGTGTTTGTGTGTTTCTACATGTGTGTGGTTTTTTTTGTGTGCATGCAGTATATATGTCAGCCAGCTGTGGAGATAAGCAGATTGCACCAGGTTAGACTGCTCTTATACAGGAAGTGGATAACTGTGGTGGGGCTGAGTAACAGTATGAGAAACAATTTCCCACATGAAAGAACCTTTGTTCTGCCAGTTGTACATTTTAATCTGTCAGCATTTCTAGAATTTACTGAAGCTTTTTATCGTGACATATATATAATCTATTTTGTTCTTAGAATTTCTGACCTCAGATTCATAAAATCTTCAAACCTAATTAAAGTAACTAAATAAAAGTTAAAAAATTGAAGTTGTACGTGTCTAGAGCGTTTTTAAAGATTGTGTTTCTCACTTATTTGTCCTTTAGTTCACTGTAAGTGTGACTCAATATGTCTTGGCTTGACAATAATATTGTCTTCATTGCATTCACTGTTGACACAAGAGCCATGCACCCCTCCATCACACTCCAGCTCTTGTCTCTTAGTGTAAAGTCGGGAGAGGAAAACCAACATACGGCCGTGACTCTGCCAATCTACTCCCCTCCTTTAGTTACGGCGTCGCTAGGCAGCCCTCTTTTTTTTTCAGCACTCTCTTTCTCTTCTTCCTTTCGTGCATCTGAAAGGGGTCAATGCCTCTGCATGATGGAACCACAGGGCTAAAAGTCTTTGGGCCAGACACTGAAGGAGTCCACTACTAATTGCTCTCAGTGAATCCCCAACCATTGTCCCCCACTGGATTTCAATTTGAATTTGAAAGGAGGTAGCTAGCTGGTGCTAAGAGTGTAAGGTACACAAATGACTGTCACTGGGAATGGATAGCAGCGCTACAGGGATTGTGAACTTGTCCCCTAAATAAGCACTGTTGGCTTTTTGGCTCTGCATAAGTTATGGTGTGTTTGCACTAGCATAAGCGCCATATTGATGTACGCTTGGCTGAAGTAATATAGGGATTGAATGGGAGTTTTTTGGCGTGGCCATTTTGTAAAGAGGATTTCTGTTTTGGCTTTGATGGGGAGTTTCACATTACATCGTAAGACGCAGGCACAAAGAGAGAAGTCGAAAAATAATTAGTAGCCAAAACCTTTTTCACTTGATCTTCATACTTTTATATGAAGGCTGGTTGCTTGTCTCTTCATCTGTGTTTTCTAGGCTACTGTAAGTTCAAGTTGCTCCTTAACTGCAAATATCAATTACATCCAAAAGAAAGATAAAAAGACTGAGTGGCCAATCCTGCTCTGACAGACAGTCATACAGCTGAACAAATTGCCAGACCTCCCCCTCCCTGCAGTTCACTTGTTCTTTCTCTATAGAGGCGAGGGTCCTGGTCCATGTCCCCCTCTTCTCCTGCCCCACTAGTGGTTAATTGAGCCCCTGCCAGGCCTCGCCCCTTTATTGCCTCCATTTGTCAAAGCCTGCAGGCCTGAATTGTGGCAGAGACCTTACACAAATGAAGAGCCTCCTCGTCTCTTCATTTCTCTCCATCCTTCCATCCCTTTATCACTCTCTCTATCCCTGAGAGCAAACAGGCCAGTTCAGGGCAAACACTGACTCTACAAAGGCAGTGGGTCTCTTGGGGATGTAGGCAGGTGGCATTGACACCTCTAAGGTGAGTGCCCATAGATCTCACTGTGGCAGATGTGATGAACTTAGCTTATGATGTCCACATCTTCAGCTTTCCTAAAAGTGACCAAGAAGAGAACATTGTGGGTTTGTTGTGGATTATTACAGTAGATTTCTAAGAAGGGGACAGGTGTACAGTGGGAGATATTATATGGCACCACAGTCTGTCCAATGTGAGGCTGTCATCAGCACATATGCTGCTGCCATCCCTCTGTCTGCATAGTGAAGATAAGTGCAGCTATTCAGCCAAGCAGCTACTCATTCACTATAGTCATCTTTGTTTGCCCAGAGCACAGACAGACCTGTAACATACAGAGAAAGACATGGGAGGGGGCAGGAGCAGGCAGAACAAAATACAAGGAAGAATGACAGAATGAAGGTAACACAAAATGAAAGAGCGTTGTGGTGCCATATGTAATCAAAGCTAACAGGAGACTGTTTGTCTGCGCTGCACGTCGCTCCATATCACATTAATGCAAAATTAGAATTAGACTTGAAGTTGGTCCAGAATTTTGTAAGACCATGCTGTTGCTGGCGAGTTCTTTGTAGATTCTCGTCTTGTCTAAAGGGGATCTTTGCTTTGATTTTATTTTATGTTCTAGTTTTATAGTATCACATTGTTGCCTTAATCTTTTGGGCTGTGGTAAAAATCCACAGCCTGTGTAACAGGCATCTAATGTCAAGCACAGTTTTCAAAGTAATATATATATTTTTTTGCTTACTTGGTGTCATAGCAAACATAGTTTAAAGTTAAGTAAGTATTATACATCTGTTTGTTCATACACACAGCTTTTTAAAAATAAAATAGAAAAAGTTCAAATGAATAGCAATTTCTTAAACACAATTAAAATGTTCAATGTTTTAAAAATGTGTAGCATAAATAGGCAGCAAATTAGACTGCTCTCAGTAGTGCTGCAATTAGCAGCTTAGCAGCTCAGTAGTGGGTGGTATGATACAGACCGCTTTACCAGTAACTATCAGTTACAGATGTCTAGTAATATTTATGCTTCAGGGCAACTGAAACTGAGTCACCATGGTGCAGTTTCACGGTGACTGCTGTTTTATTCTATTGCCCTCATCAGTGCAAAAGGAGTGCCATTGTTTTTGAAAGATCCATAGTAAAGTAAGATGATGTCCTAATTCTACTATGGTCCCTTTATTTTAATATTTGTGTCAAACCCCATTCTCGTCTTCTTGTTAGTATTTCAGAGTTTGAGCAGAGAGGGAGTCAGAGGAAATTATTAAGTAATCTAGCTGGTACAATGGTGCTGGAACAAACGGCTTAGACATTAAAATGAGAGTCATCTGGCTTTCAGCTTACCGCATTGTAGATTTAAGGTTCTCATCCTATGCCTCATTCATTGGTGTTTGTTTTCCTAGATGGCTTGAGACATTGTGTCATATGTGCCTGTCTTTTCCTTTGGTTATCCACACTCAGTGCTTTTGAAGTTCAAGTTCATTACCAGGCGCCTGGAAGTTCATGTCCAAGTGCACAAAACATAATGATGTTCTCGCAGTCATAAAACGCTAACAGCATTTAAATGAGACAACTGAGACACATTTATATGGCTGTGTTTTTTTTTACCAAGGTATCTATACAAATTGCAAAGAAATTCATAGGTTGTGTGTGTTTTGCTGTTAAACTATTTTATTTTTATTTTGTAAAGTCATACATTCATTTGCATATTACATCTATATCTTGATTTATTATACAGCAAGTATGTTGGATTATGTTTGACCACATGTGATTCATGTATTTGTATTTATGTCTGTGCATGTGTGTGCTAGGGTGCCATGTCTTGGTGCTGAGGTCTTTGTTGTGAGCGTAGAGCCGTGAGTGAGGCCTGTGGGAACAAGCCCAGCTTCTCTCCTCTCTCTCCCACGCTTTAACACTCATCCCATCCTGTGTACCTCTGTTTCCCCCCTGGTGATTAGGAGATGGTGTGTCATGTCAGCAGGGCCATCAGACCCCTGAGAAAAAGTGTATATATACGGATATAACCATTGTTTATATATACATATATACATTTTCCTGTTGACTTTGTTACGCTACAGATGAGTAGTTAGTGTTTAGTTTATATAGTTGTTATTGTATTTTAATATTTGTGGTGTTAGTGTGGTGTTAATTCCAAACTCTGACAGCTATGGAGGGACCCAGTCTTCTCAATTACCTGTAAGTGCTGAGGGCCACTTACATTTATCTTTATAATTTGGTTAGATTACAGTTTAGAATGTATAACAATTATCAATTTACATAAATATGGTCATATCATAAACACAGAATATATATTAATATATATCAACAATAAAACCTAGCCAGGGCATCTAAACTAGTGTGGCACCCTGGCCCCATGAAGCTTTGCCAGTGGTGTATTTTTCTCCTAGTCTCAATCTGCCAGTACCCAGTGATCCTGATCCAGTGGGTGCCATCTGGCTGGCTGTGCCCCAATCAAAGAGCTCATTCTAGGGTTAACTCAGCAGCAGCAGTGCAGCAGGGGGAGGATGTGAGGGGCAGCCAGACCAGACCCAGGCCAGGGGGCTTTGAAGCCCCTCACCCTAGTCCATAGAAAGGGGGTCTGGGCCAACCAGCCAAAGCCAGAGAGCGAGAGACCAAAAGAGTGAGAGAAGAGCCTTTATCAGAAAGCCTGAGCACAATTGTGGTGTGCAGTGTGGGAGATGGGGGAGTTAACTCTTTGTATAGATGAATGGATGAATAGAAGAGGAGGGCTGAAACACTAGCATCCCCCCACTACACCCACCCCCTCCAATACTGGATCTCTGTATGTTTAGGTCAGCAATCTCAAGGCCCTAGGGCCCCTCTCCATGGGCAGACCGACAGATACCATCAATTACCAAGACCAGCCCCTGGCCACCATATGGCCAGTGGCTGTATAGGAAAGCAGCCTGTTCACTTCACCAGCCCTGCATATGTTGCAAACCAACTAGTTGAGAAGCTGTACACAATGTGCGTGTCCTCGTATGTGTGTGTGTGCTACACTGGCATAGGTTTGGCTAGTGTTACAGGGCAGCCTAAGTGTCAAGGGGTCAGGATTGAGTTGCGGGATTGTGTTATACCTGTGTCTGCCTGTGTGTGTTTGTGTGGGGACCATACAAAACTCAATGAATGCTTTTTAAAATGTGGATCTTTAATTGTTCAGAGGATTGTTTGAGGGTTCAGATACAATTTTAGGATAAATGATAGAATTAGGTTTAGGTCAGTGTAGCATAGGACACACCTACATTGTAAGAAATTGAAAGGCTAAATCCCTAACCCATATTTCTTGCAAAACTACATTTTAAAGCTCAGATGAAACTAATACGTCTCATGAAGTTCACCAGTCTCTATACGCTTATGACTGCATGCTGCCTTTGTTGTTTTGAGCATACTGTTAGCAGCAATTAATCTGTGCAGAATTTGTGCAAATTGCTTTCTTATCCTTGTATCATCAAACTCATGGGAAGTCTAATGTGAATGCTGGAAAGAGTAAGCATGATGCCTGTTGAAACTATTATATGGGGCTGCATGTCACTATTGTATAGCAGTGTGTTGTTAGTATGAGGCAGTCATCAACAAGAAGCTGTGGTGGTAGCTTAGCTGCAAACCATAATGTTTCAGGGTTTTTCTTTTGTACATAACTGTCGCAGTTTCATAACTGGTGCAGTTAAAAGGTTTGCAGGTGTGAGCATGAGATTGGAAATAACTGTGCGAGAAACATGCAGTTGGCCAGAGCCTTAAGCTTGAGTGTGTTCCAAAATTACACTCTTTTGGTACGACTTCCGTCTATGTGCTCCCCAGGGACAATGTTTCCTTGCAGAGCCCCAGGGGAGTCACGTGTAGGTTTGCTGTTGTGAAACAATACTGGCAGTAAACAGACACACTGCTGCTAGGATGAGGTTTTGGTTTTGGCTTCATTTGACTCACTGCTGAAACCTCATTTTACTTTTGACTGAGTCCATTTTTGCACACAATAAGTGCTGCTGGATTTTGACTTGTATTGTTTTAGACTGTAATCATGTAGAGATTTAGACCCCTGCTCACCTTTAGTGTCAAGACGACAGAGCCATTTTCTTCACCTGAAAGTTAATGACCAGTCACCTGTGACCCAGACACCGGAGAATAGTCTTTACTATATCTCAGTATAGAAGTGTCAGTGAAGCTGTCTTTCTGTTCTGCACCTCAGCTTCTTGAAGAGGACAAATCTTCTCATGCAGTGGAATTTAATTAGACATGTCTGTTTGAAATCAAACTGCAAGTGGAAAAGAAATCCTACTCTTGCTGGTCTGCCTTCACTCACTACATACCCATTAACAAAAAACAGATTGCCTTATGGGTGGGGGGATGGAGCAAAGGCGAGAGAGAGGGAGAGAGAGAGAGAGAGAGAGAGAGAGAGAAACAGACAGACAGACAGAGAGAGGGAGAGAGATGTTTCTGTGTGATATATAAAGTGAGAAAGAGCCAACAGCAAAACAAGGAAACATCTGGGTGATTAATCTTTTGAAAGGGAGGAAAACAGGGAGGTGAGTGGTACCAACTAGAATAGGCACACCTATTTACACACACTAATACACATACGTGTACGCACAAATAGCCGGGAACCAGAGACAGTGATCCATGTGAGTCACAGCCCTTATTAATAATGTATCAAAGTCTTTTGGACAGAGGGTCTGGTTATAATAATAAAGACAACTCAACTCTAACTAGTTTGGGACCCATTTGTAACTTAGGAATGTATGTCCACTACTCTCTCAAGTTTCTTTTAATAGTTGGATGTAGTCTTTAATTCCCGATAAAGTGTTGTTTTCATTTTTAAAGCTCTACCCAAGGCACTTTTACTGGGAACATATGTTCTTCTCATTCATTCAGTAACACACATTCACACTTAAAACTACCCAGTACAACCACAGCAGTTAAGCATTTTGCCACTGTGCCTTATACCACTGGAGCAGCTGTGGGCAAAGCACCTTGCCTAAAGGAGGGAAAGTGTTACTCATTCACTTTCTCCAACTCAAATAATGCCTTTCTTGGGATTTAAACCACAGACCTACTTATCAAAAACCAGGCTCTGTAACCTCTAGGCTACCATAGTGGTATTAACACAGTACACAAGTATATGCTTTTTGTTGGCATGCTGTGACTTTGGAAAGCCAGTGTTTCCATTCATTTCCCAGCAGTAGTTGATAGTGTTTGTATTTATCTGTAAGGTTGAATCCAGGACACACCTTCTTGCCAAAGACAATGATTTTATGTAATTTACTTGGTTTTACTATTTTGTTGTAGTGCTTGTTATATGTGTTTTTGTGCTTCACTTCACTGTAACATTAAAAATACATCTTTTTACTAAAAATGTTCATCTAGAAGGTATTCCATAGAGTGTATGTTCTGTTTTTCATATATATATATATATATATATATATATATGTATGTATAGCAACACTTAGGTAGCTGTAGTGTGAAGTGTGCAATACGCTCTTTCATTCTCTCAGGCCCTGGGCTATGAATGCTTGAGGCAGGACAGGGCCCTGCTGTTTACTTTAGCTAAAACTGACTTACAGTAACAGTAACAGGGAGCATAACAACCCAAGTGGGGAGAAGTTAAGACTAGCACATTTTTGCTGTCTCACAATCTGATGAGATGGACAGATAGACAGGGAACATCTGCTAAGCTTAGCGTAAGTGCACTCACAAACACACACATACATGCATGCACATGCAAATACTCACTCATGCACTCAGCAGGGCCCCAACAAGGGTTCTGATACTATCCTATTCACTGCAGGTGTCTTGTGATAGGCACACACCGACAACACATGACCAGACCACACACATACATACAGTATACACCAGTGACGTTAAAGCTCAAAAAGCATGTACCCCATCTCATGCACAGTTGGTATTGTGATACTGTGACCAGCCCATATTGGCACCATCTGTTGCTCAGAGGGAATTCTTTGTATAACACACAACATTATGACATGCAAATCACTGCCATTTTGGCAAGATTTTCATAACTCCAGCAATTAATATCTTCAATAAAGATGGAGGGATTGTTAAACATTAAATGCATGTGTCAGTTATTTGCATGCACTTAAGTACCTCTTAAAAATTAACCACCATTATACAATATGATGTGAATCTCAGCCAGCAGTTGTCACTCAGTACCAATCAAATCACACGATCACATGTACCGGTTATTTTATTTTTTCAACTGCCAGTCTACAGCATTTAAAAGTACGCCCGCAAGCCTCGTTTATATGTGACAGGAGAGGAGATAAGCTGAAACACACACATGCGCTCACAGTCACAGTACGCTGACCCCCTAAATACACATAGGCTATGAGGCTGTGCATATGTTTATCAAAGAGGATTATATATGGTAAACAGATTTGTGTCTTCTACCACTGATTGACAGTAAAATATTTTTTCTTCTCTCTCTTCCTCTCTCTCTCGCACACCCACTCAGTGCTCTGTTAGTGATGGCGGATGGCCAGTCTGAAGTCCCTGCCCTGGTCCCATTGTGCTGAGGTTTTCCATTCAGACACAGTGGCATTGGAGGGCCCTGCCAACCTTATGTGAACCCTCCTTCAAAATCTGATTGCACAGACAGACATGTGTCCATTAACAAAACCACTTGCACTAAACAATAACCTAAAGAAGTTTTACACCTTATTGTCAGAAAAAGCACCTAACAAAACACATGTACAGAGGCAGGATGTGCAGTCAGTGGATTTTCGCTGCCAATTCAAACCTCTCCCGTTCATCGTGAGATCAGATCTTTTATGAATGCCCTTCCAGCAATTCAGGGGCTGTAGTGTGTACAGATAGGCTGCCCACTGTTTGTATGTACCTGTAAAGTTTAATCCAGGACATACCTTTTCTCCAAAGTTCTCAATGAGCATTGTTAATAGTTTTCTCAGATCTTGCACCTGAATGCTTCTCCTCTAATATTTTTTTAGTTCATTACATTTTATTTTACTAGCCCCAAAAGTGCTTTTGGCTCGTCAGTTCATGAAGAGTTGATGGTGTGATTTTGTTGTGGTTTTCTGGCCCCTGCTGAATTAGACTTCCTGAACAAGATATTCATTCTTTTCTGTTTTCTTGAAAAGTATAAGTCAGTCCTTCATGTTTTTTTTTTTTTTTTTTTTTTTTTGTTTTTGTTTTTGTTTTTTTCTGCAGTCCTGTTGGCATATTTAAATCTCAGTTTTGCAATGAAGGCTGATTTTCAGTGTTGTGGACTGTCTGATCACTGGACAGTCAGCACCTTATCTTTTAGTATACATGGACTCAAGATTCAGTTTAAATCTTCTGAAGGAGTTAAAGCAAATCAAACCATTTAGTCATATAGTATGCAAGTCAACCTAATGGTCCTTAATCCTTAATTATGATCATTCTCAAAAGTATCTCAACTGTCAATATTGCCACCAGTGTTTCCATTGTTATTCTTGACAGCTCCCAACCAGTCCCAGCCAGAGCTGATAGCTGCTGCACTAAGTAGCTACAATAACTCTCCCACAGTCATTGAGCTGGAAGCACTGGATGTGGACCTGAAATCCCTGCTTCCCCTCCTCATTCCCATACCGCTATCCATTTGTCCCCATGATTCCTGTTGTGGGGACAAAAAAGGAATCCATCCGGTCACACGCTGTGCAGACCCATGCAGTAAGGTCACAGGGATTGCTGCTGCATTGGTAGCTTGTTATCACTGGATAATCCTTTATGAGAAGAGATGATAACACACTGAATCTGTTATCATGTGACACTACTGTGAGATATATAATTTGAGGCTAGTTACAACATTAAATTAATAATTCACACACAGACTTTATCCACAGTGTAGGCCAGCAACATGTAGTCCAACCAATTTCACATAAAATTGCAAATGAAAGTGCACAATGAATTACAGATGTAGTATAAGAAATACTATTGAAAATATGAACATTTGTTGCACACATTTATACAAAAGCATATTCATTATGTTGTGTTGGTATTAAGGTGGCTAGAAATAACATAGCTTTACTAAAAAGTGGCAGTAGGAGAGGTAATGAGCCCCATAGTGTCAGACAAGGATCCGTATTGTTGTATGTATGAACTGAGGCTCTTCTGGGCTTGTTGCTTTAAACCAATCCCTACTCTTCCACTCTGTCTCAACACACCCACCGCTGTAGCACTAAAGCCCTGTGTGTGTGGGATGACATGTCAGCTGTTTGTGTGCAAAATATGTTTTTAGTGACTGGGAGAGACAAAGTTGGAGAGATGCACTTATCAATGTCAGACTGATTTAGAACAGTCCAAAGTTCACTTGGATGAAGCCGTACTGTTTATATCCGTTGCACTATATTGAGGTAAAATGTTTCTAAATTATTTAATCTCATGTTTTCCTTGACTCTTTCCATGTTTGTCATCTCATTTTCAAGAGACAGTTCTCCAACTGCACATCTTCTATAACCTTGCTTCTAAATCTGCTAACCAAAGGGTGCTTATAATGTCTTGGCTAATTAGCATCAAACTAAACTAGCATGAACGCTTCAGTTCCAATGCAAATTCCCTTTCCTGGGTCTTGCCCTGGGAGATTGTACATGGCCTGAGTGAGCGAACCAAAGCAAAGCCACATATGTCTTGCATTTGGACATTAAAGCAGACTATTATAAGATTAAATCAGGGACTTGTGATATTTGGTTCAAATCTCAGCTCCCACCAATCCCAGTCACGCAGAGGGAACTTTTAAACTGATATTATGTTCAGTTTCTGCCAAAACCTCACAATCAACCACAATGAAAAGGAAGTGAATAAAGGTGTTTTGTCTTGAATTGTAGCTCAGACAGAAGATTTTGTTGATAGTGTTAAACCTTTTGAAACTCTAGTTAAAAGGACCATGAGCCTGGAGATAGAGCCTTTCCAATGGCATTCACTCATAGGGCACACAATACACACATGTTGTTTTTTTTCCCCCTCAAAACAGTTTGAAAATGCAGATATCCTC
The DNA here is from genome assembly GCF_900324485.2 of Mastacembelus armatus. Classification (NCBI taxonomy): domain Eukaryota; kingdom Metazoa; phylum Chordata; class Actinopteri; order Synbranchiformes; family Mastacembelidae; genus Mastacembelus; species Mastacembelus armatus. The sequence goes on along the minus strand of NC_046638.1, from coordinate 5,844,396 downwards.
CTTTCAATGTAGCTTACTATCTTTGACAACAGCTTGTTTTTTCCTAGGTTCTAAGGGTTGTTATGGTTTACTTGCATGGACGTGACATTGTTTAATTATTTTTAAAGTGGAATTATGCCACACGTGTGATGAATTATCACGAAAAAGGGCCCTGTGTGGTGTAATGATATTGGATATCAACATTGTTCTTTGCACTGACTACCTCAACTTATTAGGGCCTGGGTCTTATAAAAAGCCCTTTTATTTAATATGGTAAATATTGTCATATGTACAATACCGATCACAGTGAAAGAACAGAAACCTGCAGCACATTAGTACACTTAAGCGAGAGAGCCCGTAAACCCGAATGTGTGCGCTGATGATGAAGTGTGCAAAGTATTGCAAAGTGTGTGTAGTATTAGTGGCTGAAACATTTGTGTTGACATTTGTTTCTGTGTTTTTGTGTGTCTCATTTCTTAATCATGCATACACCTCAAGCTGCTTGCCCTGTACTTCCTGGGGCCTGTGCTTATGGTGTTTGGCTCCCCCCTGTCCCTGTCCTGTGGGCTTGTTGGGTGATGAACGACTTTCAGGTCTACTAGTGACAACTCAGCTCCTAATGACTAACTGGCTGACTGACTGGCCTCATTGGAGGAACTGGAAGGGTCTGGGAAGGCATACACACATGCAACATGCGTTATTTGTGACACACATCCGTGCATTAAGTGAAGGACACATACAGAAACACAAACTCTTATGGTACACATTAGCAGTACTTTAAGGGTGGGAATATAGTTTTTTTTTTTTTGTTTTGTTTTTTTTAATTTGTCTCTGAAAGAAACATACAACACAAGATCTGCCTATTTATCACTCACACAAGGTTTGATTGTATCATATTGCACTTGCCAAAGCAAGTGATGTTTGAAGACTTTGAATTTTATCCTTAATCAGATCAGTCAAAGTGAACAGCAACAAACATCTTTTTTTTTTTTTTTTTTTTTTTTTTTTTTTTTTTTATATTTTCCAGCTCTGACTCCTATTAGGCATTTCTACAGAAGTTGGAGAGTGAGGCAGGGGTGGGGAGGAGTGGGAAGGAAGAGGGAGGAAAAGGGAGAAAGAAATAAACTGCAAGAGCAAGAGAAACAGTCCCGTTACTGTCGTTAGTCAGCCAGCTGGGCTCGATCCAGTTGCTAGGGTTTCTGGAAAAAGAAGCCATCATCTGCAAACCATCATCCAGTGTCCACACTTGGACTGACTTTCAGCACCTGTCACCTATCCTGTCAGTGCGACACACTCAAATAAACATTCAAAATTATTCACACCATTACTACCAAGCCTGCTTTTGCTTTAATTTCTATGAAGAACCAAAAAAAAAAAATCTTCCCCAACACAGCAACTGTGGGATTCTTTTCACCTCTTTTCTGCTTTCTGCTTCTTCCATTCCTTCATATATATTTAATTGTTACGAGGCCTTTGTGTGTTTTCATATGCAAAGCTGTCACAAGTTTGGGTGTGGTTTATAAGCTATTTAGTCATGGAGCAGTGACGGAGGGCAGCGCAGTTGGTCGTTTCAGCGCTGGGTTTCCCCCAAGGCTTTTTACACTGTGATGCACTTTATCCATTTACTCATCCCCTTTGTTGACACTGTCTTTGGGTTTAGACATGCTACAAGATCTATATAGAATTAACAAAAGTAGACAGTTGTTGATATAGCCACGACTGGGCCTCTGTAATAAGCACAGAATGTGGCCAACATATTGCACAGTGTGAATGTGAATTGAATAATTGATAACACACTTATTGAGGTGTTAAAGTACCTCCAAGCTCAGTGTGCAGACCTAATAAAAAATTACACAACCTGAACATATTCAGAAGCTACGTTAAGAGAACCTGATGCTTATCTGTATCATGTGGAATTGATAATTATTTCCAACAGCTCTTTTATATTTCTTTCTTATTATTATTAACATGTTATGCAAAAGATAAATGTTATTGTTTTGTAACAAACTGTGTGTGAATATTTTTGATTGGATATTAAATTTCACAAACATTAAAGATTGGCAGTGTGGCTCTAGGGAAGTCATTGTTCATCTGCTGCCAAAGGATTATTATCTATCATAAGTTATCAATGTAACTTTTCTCCAGTACTTACAAACAAATTCCTGAAAAATCTAATGTCAGTTCCATCAGCTGTACTTTGTCTTTACTGGATATTCGGTTGTGAATGTAGTAAACATTAGCATCTTAACATTTTCACCATCTAGACTGTTATTGTGAGTCTCCACTGAGTATTTTACCTTTGTTTTTCAGTTGTCCCTGTCATGTGTCTGATGGAACAGATACACTCCTTCAATCCAGCTGTCTGCACAGGACATGTAATGGCTTGTTTGTCACTGACAGTGTTGGAAGAAGTACTCAAACAATGCGCTTAAGTAAAAGAAGAAATGCCACAGTGTAGAAATACTCTGTTACAAGTGTTGCATCTAAATTTGACTTAAGTTAAAGTACAAAAATATTATATCAAATTATACTTAAAATATAAAAGTAAAAATATTAAATATGAACAATGGCACATTTCATATTTCACTGACACATTATTAGCTAATATTAGATACCTTATATGTTTTTATGATGAAGTACTTTACATACTGCTAGGTAGGTTGTGAAATTCCCACTGAAGATCAAAAAGGTTTATTGATTATATGCATGTATGTATTTTGTTTCATCCATCTGATTTTGGGAAACATCTAGTAACTAAAAGTTATTCAATAAACTGTAGTGGAGTAAAAAAAAAATTTACCTAATAAAGTCAAAGTAGGAAGTGGCAGAAATTTGAAATATTCAACTAAAATACAAAAACCTCAGAACTGTACATAACTACAGTATGTGACTAAATGTACTTGGTTACTTTCCACCAGACTCATCTCACTAATTGTGAGTCAATGTGTGTTTTTTTTTTTTTTTTGCTTTGACTCTATTTTACATATATAACTACAGTGATTGTATGTGGAGTAGCTACTTAGTGCTGCCAAAACACTAATGACCTACACTCAGTGTTGTGCAGCCTGTGTGTACACAGATGGAGCACAAAAGCTGCTGTTATTAATCCAGTAATGTATTACTGACGCTATGACTCCTGTGTATTCATGTTAGACGTGTTAGTCTTATTAGAATGGTTTGATAGCTCTTGCCTCCGTCTATGTTTATTAATTTTGATGACCTTAACAGTGAAAACTTATCTCTAAAACTTAACAGCCATGGCCAGTTACGATCAGTGACAGCCTTGACAGTGAGAGGGATGTTGGAAGACATACTACTGTGCTCTAAACCAGCTCTGCTGATATGAGTGCAATGCTGGGAGACGCTTTGTTCTGAGAACTGCTGAGTATGACGAAGTGACTGAACACTCTACACCTCTGACCATATTCTGGCTGATCTAGTTCTTGGATCTTTCTTAACTGTGAGTGATAGCAAACAATTCTCACACAAGAAACAGAGAGAAAGCAAAGTCACTATTCCACCTGTAGTGTATTAGATTAGTCCACTATGAAGATGAAAAACCAGCCCAAAATTTACAAGGTTTCCTGAATTAAAAAAACAAAACAAAACAAAACTCTGAGGTCAGGATTTGTGCTGGCAGAAGTAGTGAGGCCGTAGAGCACTGCTGTGTGTTGACTAGATGCAGGCTATACATATAATTTGTAGGCCAATTTGTTGGTTTTAGTCATTGCAAATGAAAACAAAGTTACTTTTCTCTGCAACATAGTTTATTATAGGCTGTGGTGTGTTTCAAACTGAACATTCTCATCTTCTTTTTCATGTTCCCCTAAAAACTTCTAGTCTGTTAATTAGGTTTAGATTTGTGTTTCCATTTTTAGACCGTTTCGATTTTTTTTTTAAAAACTCAGAAGTATTGTATGTTGTAGAGTCTGAATGTGGTGGAAGCAGGCCAAGAACCTAGTGTGTATAGTCTGTGTTTTGTCGTGTAGCTGCCTCTATTGTCTTGTATTGTGTTCTATTGTGAAGTTTTTCCATGCTGTGTTTCCATAGTTTTGTTGTGTTGCAGGTGTGTTTATGGTACAGCAGGTGCTGCTGGCTGCCATACCGTACAGCCAGGGAGGAAGGGTGTCATGGCCAATATACAAGGGAAAAAGCCTCTCACACATGGCACTGGCATTGTGGGCCTCTGGAAAATCCATTTAAACACTCACACAGCCTCACTGAGACCGAAGACGTGCACAGGAGAAACATAAATACACAGATGCACACACAGACTGAATGCCATATTTTGTCTTGCATGAAAGATGGTGAAAGTCACTTTTATTTATTTGTTTAAATATAGAATAACTTAGTTCCTTACTGTACCATCATTTAATGTAAATACAAAATGACCCTGCATTTAGGTAATAAATTAAAACTGTACACACATATACACTGTTGTTTCTATGTGCATATAATAATGTCCACTAGTCATTTCATCAGACACAGAAGTTCTTTCCTTTTTCTCTTATTTCCCTGTGCGTCTTTCATTCAGTGTCAAGGTCAATGCAGTTAGTTTTCTGTCCTCTGTAGGGGGCACTCTCCCTCTTCTTCCCTTCCTCTCTGTCATTCACTCATACAGTGCACGCAATGCACACAGTGTGCAGTCACTGTACACAGTGTCAGACTACACTATGTAAACAGTGGAGGTGTTTGTGTCCTCATGGCCAGAGGCCTTTTTTTCCCTCAGTAGCTATAGCTAGGTTGCATTAGCAGACACGGGGGTGTATGAGCATGTCTCAGTGACGTTAGGGTCAAAGGGGTGGCCTGAAACTCTTTTTCCATTCACTGAACACACACACACACCCATGTTGTTTTTTTTTTATGAGTGTACACCCAAGACTACTTTCCCGTACTTGTGTTGTTGACTCGACGCTTAGCTGTTGTGTCTTCCACTCAAATAAATCCCTAGCTCGTTATCACAGAGCAACAAATATTTACGTCTACCCAAAATCACAGAGAAACATTCTCATGGCCTTCTTGATTAGTTATGTCATTCACAGCCCTGATGTACCAGCACAAGTTCATTTTTAGTCGAGAACCATCGTCCAGTATGAACTGAGACTCATTTACTGACTTCCCTCTGTGCCCCATGAGTCTTGTCGGTAATTACTATATTTATGTCTTGGTGGATGGAGCCAGGCTGGCGGTCACCTGGGTAGCTACGCAGGTATTCCTGTCGTACTGTGTAATTTTCATTTTATACCAGGGGCAAGCTAAATATTTGCATTCCACCGCAGGACGAGCCTCCACCACAAAATACAAACTCTCCCACCATATAAAACTTTCACTGACTCTTCTCCTCACCCCCTGACAAATCTTGAGGCGTTCATGGCTCCCATCCTGCCATTACACCACTGGTTGATGTGATGCTTAGGGAATTATGTGAGAGGGTGCAAACAAAATTGTACATGTTCATGTGTGTTTTCGTCATGCGTCAGGTGTAGTGGACTAGTCCACACCGAGGAGGTGAAAAGAGTCACTTCCTCTTCAGACTCTGATGTCCAGACTCATTTCCTTCTCGTCACAGTACTGGACCAGGGTGGGGGGGCATGTTCTTTTGAGCAGTCTGCCTTTGTTTTGGCTAGAGAACTTTCTCATTACATGGTGAATAGTCATTGAGCCAATTGGGATTGTATGAGCTCATCAGGTTATAGTAATGTTTATCCAAAGCTGATTTTATGGATGACTGTTGTGACATGGGAAAATATTGTGTTTCAGAACAAATGAACGTTCATTCCGCTCTTTCAGTCTCTTTCAGTGTCATATGTTAGATATGCATCTCCTGAAGATTCATGGAAGACTTACATCTACATTTAAGACTTGGCTGTAACAAATATTGAAGCCAAGAATCTTGGCCCCCTGGGAGCAACCAGAACATTCTGCTATTGTTTTCTGAGAGGAAATAATCCATTAACACTGGGATGCGCTTCACTGGCTGCCTTATTTATTTCTTTTCAGAAGCAATTAGGATCCATTAATTAAGCCCATAAAATTCAGGCAGAAATTGTGCTCCAAGCATAGCCATGTTACTTAAATTGGCAAGTTTCTAGGAAATAAAAAGGTTGTTTAATCATTTATTAAAAGTGGCGACACCTGGTCTTAATCTGCAAGGAAAATATATTTAGGTTGTGCTTTTCCATAAAGAAAGTCTGGCTTGGTAACATTATTCTCTGAACATTTTTCTAAATTGGAATGTGAAATAGAATCATCACAGTGTATAGGTACCTTTGGTTACTGCATCCTGACAGCCTTAATCAAGTGAAGTGCAATATGATAAATAACACCACTTTGCCACTTCAGAAAAAAAAGTTATTTAGTTAAAGTTATTTTGCCATTAAGAGTCTCATAAGTAAATGGATCTCATGAGAAAGTATCTCATGAGACTTTGTTGCTTTTCTAGTGCAACAAGATTTTTACTTACATTTACAAACTGTACCAGTCATGTGTGATTGTTGTTTGATGGAGCTTGATGTCCAGTGGACCACACGACAGATTGTTATATTATATTATATATCAATATTATGAGTTTATGCCTTTCTATGATGGTGGACTCTTCATTAATGAACTGTCAGTGCTGCAGTTGTGACAGCCCTCAGCAAAACAGGACCAGGGTGTGTGTCCATGTTTGCATGTCTAAGTGTGTTGTTGCTTTACTTATCAAGTATATAGTATGTCTGCATGCAAACTCTTTTTTCGGAGCCATTGCAAACATATGGGTGTGTGCATATATAATGTAGTGTACATATGGAAGCATGATTGAATATGTACCCATTTGTGTTCAAGAAACTGTGTGTGTGAGTGTTTGTGTGTGTGTTGTGGAAGGATCAGCACCTGTAGGTGGGTGTTCATTACAGCAGGCCTGAGTGATGGCTTGGCCTATGGGGAGGCACTTGTTCATTGTCATCTCCCTTCACTTAATTAGCTCTCACTCAGGTCAGAGAAGACCACTGAAGGCTCTGTTGTGCGTCAGTGCATGCACATGTGCATATGTTTAAGACTGAGCTTTTTGCTTGATATGGTGCCAGGGGATATACAAGTTTGCATGCACATACACACATTCTCAGCCATCCACCGTGTAGCTACACCTCCTAACCTTATCACCAAACCACCTGTGCATAATTTTAAGACAGATTAGATTGCCACAGGCTGGGCCTTGTTTCTGTGATATGTTGAAATTACACCTCAGCAGTTGTCCAGAAACAGTGGCATAGAACCAAATGGCTCTCTGTTTCCATCTCTATCAGGGACTTTCACTCGAGGAGATTAGAGGTCGAATGATTACTGGAAATGCTGTTAGTAGGACTCGTTGTTGTGAAATGACACTGAGCTCTACTGCAACAAAGTGTCTACTTAGAACTCTGGAAAACTTTGTAAGACAAAAGCATTTGCAAGAGGCTGAATATATACTGTACCTGAAGAACAATGTGTAGTATTTTTCATCACTGACAATTGTATGTTTAATGTTTCTTGTACTTCACTTTTATGTATTTCACTAATTTAGAGGCAGAATCATATACAAGCATAAGCAATTCAGATTCATACTAAAATGATCTTGGTTGGGCACTTTCTTTTCATGTAGATGCTTGTATAAGTCATTCCTAAATGTGTGTGCGCTGGAGTTAAGCTGCTTATTAAATGACACTGCTATACCTCACTTTGTGCCTGGACCCACTTGGCCTCGACTCAGGGGAGAAGAAAGAGCATTAAATTGAAAGAGGAACATGAGACCAAAGATAGGCAAGAAAAAATGTAGAGTATTTTTTGCAGAGAGAGGATGTCAAGAATAAAAAATAAACATAAATGGGTGTATAACTGAGATAGTGTGGTTCAGGGTGGGAACTTTCAGTATGAACCTACTCTCTGTATGCAGGTTTTTTGTGACTAAAACAGAAACATCAACACAGTCATTCATGGCATGGTTTAATATGACTGTTTAAAAACTCTTCTCAGAAATAATTGTGAAATATTTGGACGACAATTCAAAAATGAGTAATAACCTGCTAGAAGATTTCACCACAAGGGACTTGAATGAAGATGAGATTTTTCTGAATTAATGATTCAGGTGATATAACTGTATAAATTGTGCATGACATTTTTAAATATGTCTTAACAGAAATAGCTTGTGGAGATTCAGATGGTTTCCTAGAACGTACAACGTATCATGCAGACATCCTTTGCACCAGCAACAGGAGAAAGGTAGAAGTTTCAGCAGGAGTAGTGGTTCCTCCCAGCTAATAGCATTTCATTTAGTGGAGTCAGTAGTATGCTTGCTCTTGGCTTGCTAAGTTACACCCATCTACTCCCTCTACTGCTGCTCACATGTGTTCTGGCATCGCTCTGGGGCGTGGGGGTTGTGAAGATGGGGAGGAGGAAGAGCAGGAGGACGATGAGAGGGAAGGTGAGAGTGAGGGTTAGTGTGTGTGTCGTTTGGACTCCTTTAGCTCCTCTTTCCTCCCCTCTTTCGGACCTGTCAGGCAGGCGGCCAGGGAGTAATGTGGAAATGTGGCTGGCTGGCGTCGACTTGATTAAGTCTGCGCACGTGTCTCTGCAGAGAGGAGACCCCAGGCTTAATCACCCCTAGCCTTGACACTCTCTCCTCCTCTGCTTTTGCTCTCTTTCTCTCCATATGTCTTGTTTCTTTCTCTCTGTCCTCCTCCTCCTCTGCTGCCTTTCCCCCTCACTCCTCCCACTCCAAGGCTGAAGGCAAGCTTTTTTCTTTTTTTTTTTCTTTTTTTTTTTTGCTGATTTTCGTTTTTAAGGTTTTTTTTTTCCCTGCCCTCCTTGCTCCCTGTGTGTAACTGACTTTTCTTTTGTTTGTAAAGCCCTTCTTTCACTCCCATTATCTTACACTCTTTCTCCCACTGCCCTTTCTCTCGCTCTTTCCTTTTTTTTTTTTTGCACTACTCACCCCCACCCCGTTCTTTCTCTGTTGTTTCTACGTGGATGCGTTTGAGGCCATCTTTGTGAGAGTATGTGTATCTTTATCTGTGAGAGGAGCACTGAATACACATATGAGCTTTGTGTGTGTCGTATGTGAGGTTGTGTTTCCCAGAGTGCAGCAGTGTGCACCATGCAGCGATGGATAAGCACCACTATTGACAGCTCTAGGCTACCTCAACTCCTGCATTATGTCTATGAAATGTCCTCATTCTGGGATTGGCCTGAGTCCAACTATAGCATATACTGTACATGGTCCTACACACTAACTTGCATCCTGAGTTAGCTACTGAGCTTTCGCATTTGCCTGTGAACATGATTAGTTTATGATTTTCTGTAGTTATACAGAGAAGTATTAAAGTTCTTCAAGTGTTTCCCACATTGCACACATTTCACATAAGTGTTCCTCCAAAATATAACATGGAAGGCTCCTGAATAAATTAACATGTTATGTTCATCAGTTTTAAACATTCAACATTTTTCTCAGTCCCTTTGCCATGACTTTGCATGTGACAACACTGGTCTTACTGGCTTTTGCTGTGGTCTGGCTGGCTGGCCTAACTTTTCCTATTTCACCACTCTACAGGTGTGGGCATGTGCTCACTTGTACAATGTAAATTGTAGATGCTTAATGTGCAGAAGTAATGATACTGTACTGCATATCAATTATTCCAATTTTCTCCACAATGTTGAAGTGGTGAAATTTCTGATCATTTCTGAAATGATTACATTTCTGAAATAATTGTTATCCAAAGCAGTTTTCTTTTGCCTGTTTGAGTTGTGGAAATTTGGCAGGCAGTGGCAAGCCGTGAGTGACAGTTTGTTTTTGGGAGGAAGGGAGGACACACAAGGTAGTCCTAAACTGAGACTACACAGTATAGTGAGCTTTCCAAAAGCATGATGTCCAGTCATCATTTTACTGACATGGTCAGAGATAGACAGGGTTTTGTGCAATTTGCCAATGCTTATACACACATCTCAGTATCAGCACACACACATGCAGACACCCATAACCTCAGAGCTCACACCTTAAGCAATACTAACCTACCTCTGTGTGAGTCAGCAGGCTAATGTGGAGGCAGCAGCAGATGAAGAACCTTTGCTCTATCCATCACATGCTGTCATTATCCCAGTGTGTTAAATGATTCTATTAGCGTGTCACGCTGGCCCCTCAAAGCTCCCACTGTTCCCACCTTCACAATGTGGTTCCAGCAATCCAACCCATGCGTTGATAATTTGCCCTGAAAAAATGGCTGGGGACCAGCATCCAATTATGGCTTTACGTCTCGTTCGTCTCGCCCTGTTTCAGATACCTGCTCTCATAACCAAACTTTTTGAAAACAGGATAAATCCTGCACTACGTCTTTTTCTTCATTTTCTTATTTGAGCTGGTACCCCACCCTTTATGGTCTCCAAGTTTTTCCCTTTGATGTAAATATTTCTGAACAGTTGTTCAGTATATCACACCAATGCTAAAGCTTGTTGAAAGATGTCAGCTGATCTTTAGTTAATTTAGTATTATGACAAATAAATGCCTCAGAACTTCAGTCTGTCATTTAATGCTCTGGGCCTTGAGCCAGCATGTCTGTTTTTCCTGTCTGTCAGTGTGGAGTAGTGTTGGAAGTCATTTTTCATCATATTTATTGCCCTGTGTAATGTGGACTGTGTTTTATTTGGTTAGTGTTGTTATAGTATGTAGTATTACATCACTTACAACAAATTGTGCATGTCCTTGCTCAATTCTCTGTATCTGTCTCATATTTGTGTGATACATATATATATATATATATATATATATATATGTATATATACATATACATTCTTCAGTGTTTTGTTTGGATTTGGAGGTTACTCTTATCTTCTGGGATTATGAATTGGACACTCAGTTCACTGTGCTCTGTTCTGAAGTTTGGCAGCTGCTCCTGTTTTCAACATTGTCCCAAATGTTCTGGTTATTGTTTGTTCTCCCACACAAATTAGATTTCATGTCTTTTGGAGCACAGTCTCAAGATCAGCGGATCTGGCTGGGCAATGTTTTAGAACTTGGAAAAATAACATAAATATTACTAAAATTTATTTTAAATCATGCTGGATCTATATTCAAACATTCACACATATTCAAGTAATGCCAAAAGTGCTGTTGTTGGAAAAATAACATGTGCAAGTGATGTTGTCAAATGTTTTTAACTGATGTTAAAAGTGGTGATATAGTCTATTATCTGTTTAGATCACATCCACTCAACACTGAAATGAAACAGTTTGACTTATAATGCTGAAAAAACCAGGATGCCAGGATTTACTGTATGATAACATTTTAGAAAGCAGTGCCACCCCTGGGCCTCAAGCAGTATTCAAATGTTGTTGAAACAGCTGTCCCATAGCATTTAGATAACACTTAAAACTGTGCTTTGAACCAAAATTGTATATTTTCTAGAGCCGTCTAAGAGCAGTAATAAAGGCCCATAATTCACCCTCACACACTCCCTTCTCACGTCTCATCTCACCAGAGAACATTAGCAGGGTCAATTTGACCAATCATAGACCTTGCTGCACCCACCGAGCCCTCCGATCATCTTTCACCTCCTCCTGGGCTTTTGAACTTTCAGTGTACAGTCATCTGATCCCACTATAACACCAAGCAAGACGCATTTCCTGACCTGGACTGCTTTCACTCTTAGAGAGGTGCTATCCTAGCCTGTAGTCAGATGTTTAAATGTAAGTGTTCCTCAACAATCACTGTGGTGAATTTGGCCACTATAACAATAGTGACAATAATATAGTAAAGGAATGAAAAAAGTGCACAAATTCCAGTCCAGATCCAGAGCTGACTTTCTAGACAAGTCAAAATAAGTCTAATGTCAAATCTCAAGTCTTTGGGAAGTGAAGTCTCAAAACATATTCTCAAAAATCAGGTGATATAAACATAAACATATAGGACTGTGCCTCCTGTTTGCCCACCTGCGTGTGCATCTCTCGACTTGCATATTTGGGCTGCTGCTGTAGTTATCTGGAGACAGAGGCAGTGTGCTAATTGCATGGTGGACCAGGAATGGAAGCTATTAAAGAAAGTCTGCCAAGACATTCTCAGCCTCATCTGCTGCCATAAATCCCTGCTCTCCACTATGACTTACTACTGTTACAACTACCACTCCCTCCACCACTTCTCACTCTGTGATTCTCATTCTGCTTATTGCTCTTCCACTTTCTCTTTGTCTCTTTCAGTACTCCCAGTTTCACCATTATGTTGTTTTATTCTTGACCAAAACGTCTGGTGTGCAGACACTGAATAAACTATCATTTGAGCGAGTTTAAGTATGGAATAAAATGAGAATGGGAGCTACAGCAGTGTATTTACTGGTCCCCACATTATTCAGTTTATCTGTTTTTATTAGCTCGCCTCTTATCTTTTATTACTGTACGAAAAAACAAACAGACTAAGATTCTTCATTAGCCAGGCTGTTCCCACTAATTTCCTCTCCATGTTCTAAAAGAAGCTTTGCAGCATTATGTTTGGCCAGACCTCTCAGTCATATCTATTATCTCTCCCTTCCTCTGTTTCACCCTGCAAAGCCATCATTCTTTCCTTTCACTAATGGCTAAATCACTAAACACAATAAGCTGGACTGAACAAGTGTAACAGGAATATATGCTTGCTTGGGGTATTGACTGAGAAGCTGCATTAATTAATGGAGGATGGATGGCCTCTCCACATCTTTCTTCTGCTTTCTCTCTTTCTGTAATACACAAAAAGACAAGCAGTGAGCACCATCCACCATTAGAGAGGCCAACCAAGCCTCCCATAGCTGAAAGCAGGAACAAAAAGGCTGACCACTGTAGAAAGGCCTAATTAAATGGCATTCTTTAATGTCAGAAAGCCCCCCACTGTAGCTCCAAACACACATGAATGAACAAATAATGATCTTTTGAAAAGGACCATGGTTTCATAATCTAAACCCATTGGTTTATGAAAGAGTAGCCCCTCTAGCTAAGAAGGCCCAGAGGTCACCCTCGATCTCTTCCTTTCTCTCTCTTTCTTGGTCTCTCTCTCTCTCTGTCCTCCTGCTGGGTTCATAGCCAGAGTTAAGTCAGGCTGAACGTGGGCTGGTCTGTGACCACCATATCCCGCAGGTCCTTGCTCCCGTGAGGGTGTGGTGGTGCTAATTGTCCCCCGCACATACAAACACACAGATAGGAAACACCATGTGTACTGGCATGTTCCAATCACTGGGCTCATGTGCTTGGATTATTAGAGCGCTATGAAAGAGAAACAAGCAACTTAATCCAAAAGCCTGTAGTGGGACCAACATTGGAAAAGAGGGATTGCAGTTGGGTGCTCAGAGGCCTCGGTACTAGGGGTTATCTCAGAAAATGATTCGGGAAAAATCCAAGCGTCTAGTATGCTGACCCCCCACCCCCACCCACTCAAAACCTTCCCACCCTACCCAGGCGAGGGGACCCCCTGACTGGCTGCAATAAATAGATTCTTTCTCTAACATGCCTAATCCTGCTAAACAGCAACAAATCCTATTAGGCCATGAATTATAAATCCTTCTTCACCACCTCACCCTCCCCTCCCCCACTAGAGTAACCCAATCGCCTTCCTGTGTTCATAACATGTATGTGTATACCTACACCCACACATAAATACAGTCCAGGTCTCTACAATATTGGACTTATCACTAAGGTATGGTGATTTTCTTGAATTTCCAAGGGTTGGGATATATGTCTATATATGTCACTGTATATTGGATGCTGACCCCTAGCAAAGCATGCTACTCTCCACTTGTCATCCTACCTCCAATTAGTCAGCTGTAATATGTTCACAGAAATACAGAAGTATGTGCAGGCAGAGATACTTTAATGCATAACAAGTCCAGGCCCAGATACTTGAATTAAATATTCGGACTCTGGACTGTCATTGATTTGGTTGAGCTTATAACTGACAGTCTGGAAAAGCAGAATATGTTGGCAGCACATAGAGCTATAGGAAAACATCAGTTTACTGTAATTATAACCCACATGTAATAATAAAAGAGCTCAGTCATGGAGGAATTTAGTTCATCCCAGTGGCATTCACTGGATGGACCATCAAGAAAGCAAGCAAGTGACAGTAGCTTGAATATGTTAAACCAGGGAGAACATGCTGTATTACTGCTTTTGACAAGTGACAATGCTGGGAAATAAGTGACGCATACCAACTGATGCATGACAGCCAGTCACATTGTGCCATGAAAGACCACCAGTGTGCTGGGCCTATAGAGAAAGCAATGGGTATGGGTTGTTCTAGGCCAGTATTGTATATGTGTTTTAGTTTAAAAACAGTACACATTTTTCTCTGTGTTGCACCCTGTTGTTTGTGTGAACATTTACAAAACCAGTTGTGTTAAGAATGAACAAAAAGAGCAAGGTGAATATTTTGGAAAATTGCAAAATGATTAGAACCCACCCCTCTGAATTTGGAAAGGTATTAGAGTGATCTGACAAGTAGAGTTCACTGGCCCCTAAAGAATCTGTACACTGGCCAACTCTCTATACACTCTCCATTGTTCAATGTAAACTGTTTCAGCTAACAGAAGAACCACATCATAAGCTAAAAACACATGTATTAAAATATTAATTGGGATAAGAAATCTCTTAATACACTCATTAACATGCATGCAGACACATATTAGGCCAAACATTTAGACTGGGAGAAAGTTTGGTACCACAGAAGGGCTCTGTCCCACTCTCTAATTAGGCTTACTGTGAAGAAAATCTTGCTACAATTATGACAACTTTTTTTGTGCATGGCAGTATACAGAAAAACTATTTTCTACAATTTTAAGAGCCCTTGGAAACTAATAACTTTTAGGTCTTCATGCTCTAGTAAAAATATTTCACCCATGGCTGCTTTTTTTTAATCTTCCATCTAAATACAAACCTCCTCGCCCAAATCTTTAGTTAACTTGGCAGTTAGACTTATGTCTTAGAAGGGTTGACCAGTCATTATTCTATTGGTTGGAAGTGCAGTCCTCCAATCTTTTCTCTGTGTGGCGGGAATGAGCTGTGTCTGTGTCTGTGTCTGTTCTCTTCAAACAATGACAGTTTGGGAGATTTGACAGCATTAACATTTAACATGGGTGGGTCTTTGTTGAGGTCACCAGGATGTTGACCATCCTGAGGAGTTATGCTCATTGAGGGCGCCGCCCTGTATTTGTCAGCATTCGCTTTATATGTTCCTGCATGTACACATATACACAAACATCCTTCTTTCACAGTTTACATTCATTTGACTGTGTTTTCAGAAATACAGGATATGATGGTATTAGTGAATCTGTAGTGTTTGTGTCAACACACATCAAACATGGCTTGGTCTCTCTGTTCTCTCTTTGTCATTAGCCCTTAATGGGCACTGGACTTTGATGTGGCTTGGTTGCTGCTATTGTTTTCAGCGTGTCTTGATCAGTGTCTATTGATCTGGGAATGAGGGACATGAAAACAACTGCAGCAGACACGTAAGGACTGGGGGAAACTATTGTATCAGGAGCCCTATTTAACCAGCTGCGTCCTGCTGTGTGGCCTGAGAGTCTTTCAGGTTCACGTGAAGAACTTATGTTCAGTCGCAAGGTAAATAGCAACATCCCGAGAAATTCTCACAAAACAAGACAGAATAATGGAGGAGCAAAACTGTATGCTTTATATATTTAAAGGATACATTACATACATTATTGTTCTTTCACAGTAGACACACATAATTACCAAACACACCTATAATGTAGGCATGCGTCCATTTAGCACACACAACAGGTATTTAGCCAGCTAAACACAAATATATTTTGAGAAAGACATAATTGGGTTAAACTTGTTCTTTCTCCTACATGCAAACCTCTCCAAGATCTGGTTCAATTTCCCATCACACAGAGTACACTTATAAGTGGAGCCACACTGGGGCATTTCTTGCATTGGAACTGCATTGAAGTCTTTTCTTTTAAAATCCTCACTGAATGATGAAACTTGGCTGCTGTCTCAGCAGTGCACACTTATAATTCTTACCATGACACCCTCTAGCATGCCATCATTTTTACATCAAACACGCCTGAAAGAATAGAGTCATCTTATCCTTCCAAGATGTGATAAAGGGATGTCTGTTTTTTTGGAATAGAAGATGGGCACATCTCTTTGATGGACCAAAGCACCAGTCATAAAGCTTATCTCACACACAAATGCGCACACACACTCACACACACACCAAAACAAACTCACAAACAGGCCTGCAGTCTTTCTGGCCCCTGACCATAGCACATTGATGTCTAAGGCTGCCTTCAACTAATTGACTTTGAGGTTATTGCAGCGCACCATGGAAGCACAGGATATTTGACGGTCCCCTGCCAAAGAAAAAGCCGAGGGGGTAGGGGAGGAGGTGGAGTTGCCACTGACAACTCGAAGACCTCCAATGTGACCATTTGAAATTTGAAAAAAGCGAAAACTTATTAAGAGAGAAGGGTCCAAGGGAGGCCAGGGGGCTAAATCTGCCACAGCTTTTCAAGGAAAGGACAAGGCCAGTTCATGACACCAGCTTGTCTATGACTTCTGCACTTGAGCTAATGAAAAATAGAGAAGCTGTGGTTTAATCTGTAGAAGAGCAAATACACACAACATACAGTCATACAGCTCAAAACAATGGCAAGTATTCTGAACTTGTCTGAGCTTTGCTGACTCAAAAGGAGTCCACAGGATACAGTATGCCTCAAATCTTATACACAAATGAGAAATAAACCGAAAAAAGACAGAAGGGAATTCAGAAGATGCATAAGAAGCAAAGTCAGAGCTGCCAAGTGTGTGAAGAGCAGCATGAGCAGAGCGATGTGAGAATTTCTGTTTGCCAAATGTTTAATGGAAAAGGGGGGATGGTGTTATTCTTTTATCACACTTACACACTGAACATGTGTGCACATTTGTGTCAAACGCAGGAAATAAGAGGAGGGCAAGGAGGGAGCAGGGTACAGTTGTACAACGATCAAAACCGCACATGTTTTTTGTTTCCTACATGTGTTTTCTTTCCCAATTACTCTCGAACCTCAGAGTCACACAGAAAAGAAGAGAAAAAAACATATCCTCCTTCTCATCGATAAATGAAAACAAGGAGGTGGGGTGGGAGACGGGTATAGTTTTTTTCCAAAATAGGGCCTCATGCTCTTTATGCTTGGCATTGTTTGTGAGCATTTCCTCCTATAGCATGGGCAGGCCTTTCATGAAGGGCAGGAAAAAAGACAGCAGCCCGACAGCCTTTGATGTTCATGTTTTATGGTCCCATGTCAATGCATTGTCTGTTAAGTCCTTTTGTTGCCCCTCTGCCTAATTAAGACCTCAGAGCGACTTGTTGACTGCACAAAGACCCTTGTTTGGGAAGAGGGAGGGTGGTGTGTGTGTATGCTTTTGTATTTCTGTGTCGAGTGTGTGTACGCATGTGGACGTGTCTGCTTTGACTCAGACATAGCTTGACCTAAATGTTCAAATCATGTGCATACAAAAGCATAGTCTGTGACATAACAATGGAGTCATTTGTTTTTTTTTTTTTGTTTGAGAATCATTTAAGTGTGAATGAAGCAACAGATAAGTTCTTCCACACATTAAGTAACAGCACTTACTCACACACACACACACACACACACACACACACGCACATTCACAAACTTCCAGTGCATTCTGAATTTGTGTGCACGTCACTACATACAAGTCATGCGCTCCAGATAAGTGTCTTCAGAAGTCGGCAACAATCATTTTAGCACCTGATTGCTTTCCATTCCCTTTTTTACCATCATCTTCTAGATCACTTTAAATTTAAGAGGTAGATACACTGCACACACACACACACTCTCTCGTGGTTTACTAGATTAACTTTGATGTTTCTGATGCCGACAGATGGCTGAAATATCACCTGTCTCTGAAACTTACTGTAGACACTTTGAAGATTATCTTCAGTCAAAAAAAAAAAAGTAGTGCAGTAAAGTTGAAAGACATTTATTTAAAAAAAGAAATCATTATTCATGATTTATATTAGCAAGAGTATGGTGAGAAAAATCAAAGATGTTTTATGCTTCCTCTCGGTGGACAATAAGTTGTTTGGCGTACAGAAGGCTACTTTAAATTTCTAAAATTCGTATATTGATATGTAATTTAAAAAAAAAAAAATTGAGTCCATTAATCAGACTATTAATTGTTAGTCTATGTTGTCTTTGGAGTTTCCTCCTTTCTCTTCTCTATGCCTTTCTCAAATTCACATGACAATTCCTGCGACAGCTCTAACTGCTGAGGTCCTGAGAATTTAGGGACCTAAAAACAGGGTCACTGCCTGGACAGGGTTGAAAAAAAACCCTCTTACATGATTTCACTTGATATGTTGCACTTTGTATACATGTGTGGTTGTGTCCATCTGTGTCTGCACACTCTGCTTGTGTTTTCAATCACTTAGACCATTTGAATGCAGTCACTCAACAAAAGTTCCATCTTTGTTTTCTCATTATCAATTTTCACTCATACTGCACATCATCCAAACATGCTGCTGTCACACGAGAAACATCCACAAACATGTTTTAGCATTTTTTGACAAATAAACCAAATGAGCACCAGTGCACAGCACACACATTACCGCCTTGAAAAAACAAATACAAGTGCATGCCATGCAGTCACTATGGTATGCAAGTATGAGTTTGTGTGTGTTGCTTGTATCAAGTGGTTTCTGTTTCAGTGTTTAGCTCCTTTGTGTTGACACAGATGTGCTGCTTTGAGCCAAGGGACGTGTGTTCTGGGACTCCTCTTAATGCAAGCTGAGTCTGGTTTTCTTCTGTTTCACTTTGTACTGGTTTTTAGATTCACAGTTGTGACTGATGAGGCTGGCACATATAGAGCATTGGGGTTAATCTGTGTTAGCATTTATTATTCACGTAGATTAAATGCATATTTTTTTGTTTACATAAACATATAGCTGTCAAAGTGTGTGTGCTTATATGTCAGTATGTTTTGTGGTTGTAAGGTACAGTACAGTGGACACAGTCCACATTAGTCCCTGATTGCAGCAGGGCTGGAGGTTGTCATTGTTTTTTTTGTTTTTTTTATATATATTTTTAAAAATTTTTTGGTGCCAAACAAACCAACCTCAGATATTACTTCAAGAAAAAAACTGTAGACATAACCATTACTGTTATTCTTTTAGAATAAATGAGTGTCCCTTTCTGTTACAGGTTGTCCCATGCCCAGAGATCAGCAGTAAAAGTTCTACGTAGAATGCAGTACTTTGTGGCCAGGAGGAAATTTCAGGTGAGTAAAAGAAAATCCAGAGGAGGAAAGAGAATCTTTTTAAAGAGCACAAGAAAGAGGCAGACAGAGATAAAGAGGGAACACATGCACATTGACAGAGACAGAGCAAGACAAGGAGTGATATAAGTAAGCTGTGCCGGTAGTGTGTGTGCTGTTACACAGGAAGAGGAAGGGGTGCCTCAAGGGTATATATCAGCATGTATGTGTGTGTATGTGCCTGTTTATGTGTAATTGAAGCTTGCACCTGCATGTCTTGTGCTCACTTCATCTCAGGCATAGTATCATGGGAAATCTATTAATCTGACTCTGCGGCTACAGTAGGGCTTCACTTGCAGTATTGCACACATGCTGTTTGTATGCACTCACTTGCAAAATACACCCACTCACAAACATACCAGGACCAGACCTTACATAGTGATGAAGCAAAAATCTGCAATAAAATACTTGAGTTAAAAAACATCATGTGTGGCACGTGTTGGTTATCATTTTTCTGCAACATGTTATTGTTGATTGATTCCAATATTCTCACTTTTTTTTAAGTGTTCTACATATTTTAAATAATAGTTCAAGTGATATCACCTGGAGAGAGGCAGAGTGTATACTGTTATGTTCCTTCAGCGTCAGACTAAACAGATCTGTGAAAGGGCCTTAACAAACTCATGCACTTGTCAGTATGCACGCATCCAAACACAAACGCATTGAACTCTGTACACTCAAGGGGCTTGGGGATATTTTCAGGGACCGAGCAACAGAGACTATGGCTGACAATGACTTTTGTGTCCGTGTGTGTGTTTTTGTTTTTGCCTACGTGTATACTCACTGATCTGCAGGAAGCGAGGAAGCCTTATGATGTACGAGATGTGATCGAGCAGTACTCACAGGGTCACCTCAACATGATGGTTCGCATCAAGGAGCTACAGAGAAGGTAGTGTCTTTGCTCTTGTTTCATGCTCGTACTTGTTTCCACCTTGATGGTCCTTGTTGGGCTCTAATGAAGTCCAGTCCTGACTAGAGTAAAACCTTTTGTCAATCTCCCCGTAAGTGTTTCTGCTTGTTTAGGGTGATTTTCTTACTTCAAATAACACAACACTCTCCCATGAAGGAGGTCAGTTACATAATAAATTTATGAACCTATGTAACTGTATCACCTGGACCTCAAAATATTAAACCACGTGTGTAAATAAACGTAAGACAGATTTGATTGTTGTTTGACACAAAGAATCAGTCATAGGTTCAAGGACATTTATAGTAACAATTCTAGTAAATTGTGCTGTTTTTTATAAAATCCCAGCTGTTGACAGATCTTTTTTTTTTTAATAAAGATCAAAAGAGACTGAAATCAAAAATTTTCTATAAGAATGTAGGAAAAAGACGACATCACAGCATTGGCCATATCAGACATAAATGAAAGCTAATTAAGGACATACGATTACTGTGATCAACATCCAACCTTAGTTTTAAGTTGCTGAAAAGAAGAAAATGTTTTCAGTGCTTATTGAAAAACTTTGCCTGCATCAGTAAGTTTATTGATAGCCAACAGTCCACATGTGCGAGTGAAACCTCTCAAACTGTCAGTGCACGTTTTGAACACTTGACGTCTCAATAAGAAAATTACATTAATTTGGTCACCCTTTTTGAAATTAGCATCTGGATCTTTTCTGAAGGTTGTTGTATAGCGGTGCTGTTCATATGGACATCATTGCTTTTTAGTCTTTTTGGCAGAACATTAAATTGTCTTCTTTTACTGTTTTGTTTATGAGCTGGAGTAAAGCTATATTCAATCAACTCTATCTCTCTGTATCTGGTCAGTGTTTTGCACCTTCTAATTTCTTCTGTCCTCTCCCCCAGGCTGGACGGCACACTAGGGAAGCCTGGAATGTTTCTTCCAGGTAAATACACATCAAACACAACAGTCTACATCTGTGTCTGTGTTTGTAACTCAACCATATAAAAGCTGTGCCAGACTAAATATGACAGAGACGTCCCTGATATGTGTGCGCACATCTGTTTGGATGTGGGTATGTTTATGCTTGTGTTGTTACC
The DNA here is from genome assembly GCF_900324485.2 of Mastacembelus armatus. Classification (NCBI taxonomy): domain Eukaryota; kingdom Metazoa; phylum Chordata; class Actinopteri; order Synbranchiformes; family Mastacembelidae; genus Mastacembelus; species Mastacembelus armatus. Next base: position 5,823,099 of record NC_046638.1, on the reverse strand, counting down.
TTTGTGAATATGTGATTTTATTTTTGAATGTGCATGTATACATGCATTACCACGTATGTGGATGTATTTCAGAATGTGTAATATAATAAGTAATTTTTTTAGCAGGTTAGATTGTCCATTTGTTAAAGGTAGGATTAGTGATCCCTCAAAAGCGTTTTCGTCATTGACATGAACAAAACCATTGGATGGCCGACCTGCCTGTTCTACTTGTGCCCACTCTACACTGAAATAATATTTATAACATTTGTAAACATTATGTGGGTTTTTTTTTTTTTTAGAAACTGCTTGAAAATGAATGAATGGTTTCACAAAGAATCATGAGGCTCTTACTTACAATGCCATGTTTTCAATGTGCATATGAATATACATTAATCTAAGTGTAATGAAATTCACTTTTCTGAATGTGTTTTTGTAACTGTCACCACCAAGAATTCAAGTAATACAATACTTGCTGTCAAGGCAATGAATGCAGTGAATATCTGTGTATATATTCAGTTTGTTAGATTTTTTTTTTCTTCATTTTTCATTCCCCAGGAAAAGGCGAAGATAAAGAATACCCAACTGTTGGAGCTCGACTGATCAGGCTGGAAGATAAGGTAGGCACACTCCTGTTCCTATGTATGTGTGTTTTGTCTGTACGAGTAACAGAGATGATCTGATTAGGTTAACCTTCGAGTTCATAATGCATAACTGTGTGTGTGTCTGCAGAACTGTCTCTCTTATCAGATGAATATATGTGGTAGAATCTTTTGATATAAGAATGTTGTGGCTGGGTTCAGTCAATCTCTTAACAACATCAAACATACACTTCCTCCATGCTCTGCCCTATCAGCATTTGTTCATCCTCACTAGGTCGGTTGGTGACAATTCTTGGATGTTTCTGCAACAGAATATCAGAATAGTGGAAGCATTAACTGAATAGAAGTCCTGCAGTGAGTCATAGCCAAAAGGCAACAGCTGTGTTATGAAGCCCATGGGTATAACTAGGCGTGTCCTCTCTCATGGGCATGATGCCGGCGTGATACCGACCCTGATGCCAGTATGATGTTGAGATAGACATCTCCCCTTTGGGCATGGTTGAACCAGTTGGACTGGTGTGTGAATATGTCTGCCTTCATGTGTATCTGTTTCTGTGCTTTCCATGTGAAAATCATCGGGTTTGAAATGTGTTTGTTTGTTTTAGTGTGTGGTTACATCTCTTGTCTGTTTGTCTGACTGGTGGCATCACTAGAAAGTGAAATTATTTTTTGTGGATTTGGAAGGGTTGGGACATGCGTTTGTGTGCTCAAACAAGTTTTTATAGAACTGATGTTTAAAATTGAATACTGACCTTATAGTGAAGTTGTTGTAACATCTCACAGTAAGTGAAAACAACTCATTTACAATAAAACAACAGCCATTTCTACTCTATTTAAGTCAGCTAGCTCAGGATTTTCCCCCACTTTGCCTTAACATTTACCTTCCCGTCTCTGTACGCTCATCAGCTGTGATATTCTCTAATGTTTGCATGCATTAGTTGTTCTCAGTCCCTTTTGTTACAGACAGAGGAGTAATGATCTTGAACCAATGTACGCTCCAAGCCTGAAGACCTCCCTCAATGATTGAGTTCTGGCCCATTTGCTCTGGGCAACATGTTGTGATCATAATCTCTTGATTGGAAACATAAACGTGCATTCAGCAGTGCCTCCTCCACCTATTGCTTTCAGCTTTCTCTTTATCCTCTTTCACTTGTCTTTCCCCATTCTGACTTGACATATAGGCAAAGATGGATAACTGGTAATTAAATCAGTAGAACTGATGCAAGTTGCTTTCCCTACTGAACAATGTGGAACCAATTGCTATTTATCTTAGTAACGTTGCACTCACATGCTTTCCTACAACAAGCATTCTCTCAAAATGAAGTGGAGGAGATCCAAGAGCAATACACAGATACACAGAGCTTCTTCATAATTACTGTTTTTCCAAACCTTGGAACCCTCCCTCTTCCTGCATCTCTTTGCTGGTTGTGTGAATTTCTTGCTTTGATGGTTCTGACAGGACAGCACACCTGTTACATGGTACAGAAAGAGTCATTTTTCCCCCAGGCAGCAGGTGGATGAACCCATCAACCCTTGTTAATTGGTACATTCCCTGGACCTCCTCCAAATATTGGCCTACAAGCTCCAGTAGCAGAGACATTGTTGTCCATTCTAGGTAAACTTTGTATTTATGTTTCTAGCAGATAAAAGTGAATTTATAATTATGGCATAATAATATTGACCTAGAATTCACCTTAATTCTTCTGATTTGCTGAGGTTTCATGGCAAATTCAATTTTTTTTTAATTTTTGCATTTTAAATCTGAATTTTCCCATAAAAGTACGATATCGGCATCTAACAAAATGAGTTAGAATACTGTGTTACAGTAGCAATATAGTCCCAAAGCTAGAAAAAAATGGCACCACAGTGTTTGCAGTTTGTACCATAGAGTTCAGTTGAAAGTTGCAAGTTGTTTGCAACTGAATTTCCAGTGCTGTCATTTTTGTTTGTCTCGCATCACTGCCTGTATTTCATAACATTGTGTAATTCCAGAGTTGCGTCACCTCTGCCATGTCGCTCACAATAGTAAACCTAATGACAAACAAAGCAAAAGCCTGGTGTCATAGTCGAATAACTTCTGAATAGGATCTTTCCCAATAGCACTGAAGAATTATTCATCAACTCTGTGCCCTGATGTTTGTGTCTGTGGGTTTGTGTATGCACAAGAGCATGTTCCCATGCCTTCCTCAATACTCACTCTTGGTCAGCCTCTGGCTACATTTTTCTTTTGACAAATTCCCACTTTTTGCTGCCCTTTCCCCTGTAAAACACCAGCCATTGACCACTGTGACTGCGCTTTATGCTGCAGATGAGTGAGTAAGAATCATTTTCTTGTCCACCTATTGTCAGCACATCACTTGTAGATGAATTTATCTTCAGTGGACTGAAGGAGACTTAGTCATTGTTTGTCCTGTACAGGGTTAGACAGTGATTTATCACACAAAGACAAAGACACATATAGGTCTACACATACACTCAGACACACATGAGCATAGAGTTGATTAATCACTATTCTGTCTAACTCCACTCTCTCAAGATTGAATTCTCCAGGAGCAACTTGGAAACGAAGATGGATGGCACTCTGTGACAGTGTGTTATCTTTCTGTCAGACACACTCAATGAAAAATACCCAAACAGCAAGCTTAAACAGTGGACTGTGTCTCTGGGCTTCAGCGTTGCCTTTCTGAAAGGAGCTGGCTTCATGCAGGATAAAGTTAGTCCACTGTTTGTGGTAAAACTCCCCCAGTTTTAATAGGAACTGGATTTTTTTTCTCGTAGCAATAGACAGACAGGGCATGAGAATTCATATGATATTTATTTACATGGCATTTAAATGTCTGCCTGAAAAAAACAGCATATGTGTTTTTATTGTTTTTTTTTTGTTTGTTTTCGTTTTTTCAGATTGAACAATATTGTGAAGTACTGTGCCATTCAATCATAAACAAGTTGAAATTAATTTTGGCACTTGAAGTATATTTTTTCAAAATAGGTTTTTAAAATAGAAGATATGAAGTGAATTTGTGAAAAAACTCTCCAAATATAGTACATTCATTTTATTGCTAATCTATTAAAATATGAAAAAGCATAAAAATATGGTGCAGTTTTAATATTTAATTGTGGGTTTCTCTGTTTTAATTTAGTCTAATTTAAATCTGTGTTAATTTAGACATGTCTGTATTTTAAATGCTGCTTCTTGCATTAGAAATTATTTGCACATGACATGGCAATACATAAAAAAGAATATGTTAGATATGAGCTAAATTTATAATAGCATAAAAAAAAACATTTCGCTGTCAGACAGAACTCATGGTTCAGCAACATTCAATATGTAGTCCATCATAATTTAGTCATCAAAAAAAGTATTAAGTTGTATTTGGAAATTACATTGATGGATATAAAACCATCAGCAATATGTAGTGAGGAAAACACCCTCTAATGTGCCCTCCAGACCTGCACAGACATGTCTCTGCTCGACACATCATTTGTGTTGCTCTAAGCACACCACATGGATCACACTTGCTTTGTGGTTAACTTCACTCTGCTATATTTGGGCAAATATTCTGTGCCATGTATGTCACGCTTATATCATGTGCATTAGCACTAGGCATAAGCACAAGAATGCATGGCCTGACCTTAATAGCATCTCAATTAGGTAAGTATGCTATAAATTACAGCAAGGCCAAATACTGGAATACTTGAGGGCCGGGACAGAGTGTTGTGTTTGTTAGGAGTCCATCTGTAAGGCATTTAGGGCCCCTCGTCTCTAAAAGCATGGCTTTGAGGGGGGCAGGAGTGTGTGTGTGTGTGTGTGTGTCTGTGTGTGTGTGTGTGTGTGTGTGTGTGTGTGTGTCTGTGTCTGTGTGTGTGTATGTGTGTTTAGACTGGTCCGATCCAGACCCAGTGCAAGGCTTTAGAGAAGAGGGCCTGGTAAACACCCACACGCACATATATACATATTTATACATAAGACCATATACAAACATTCAAGTGAATATCCAGGCACACATAAATATACAAATGCTGTCACAGGCACACACACTCTGTTGTCTCGCTCAGTCCACCAGTGCCTCAGCTCAGCCCCCAGCGCATACACACACACTCACTCAAACAGGAACAGCTTCGTCATCTCTTCAACTGGCGCACAATGACTGAGACTGAAGCAGTGGAGGAAAATATATTTCAAACCTTAATACTATTAACCAGTTACATCAGTTCATGTGTTGTGTCCAACTATGTTTCCTATGTTTGGATATATTGAATAAAATGAACTGTAAATGAACTGCCACTATTATTATGATTTGTAGTATTATCATAATACCACATTATGTTGATATTGTGGGCAGCATTCTACCAAACGTGTTTTATAAAAGAATTAAAGACTCAAAAGCACAAAGAAATTAACTTGTTTTTATAGAAAAGGATTTTTTGCTTTGCTTTAAGTATCAAATTGTCAGTGTGTGCGGATATTCAGTGCAAGTTAAGAGCAATACATTAGGGGAGAATTAAACATTCCTCTGCAAACACTTTCTAATCATCTGTGCATACTTCAAAATTAGTCAATTATAAAACCTTACAGTTATTAAATGTATATAGTGGTCACACTAGATTTGCCAAACCCCTTCTTCTTCCCTTCCTCTGAGTCGTTGTTGCTCTTTGTCACTTCTTTAAATGTTCCTTAGCTCTTCCTTTTCTTTTGTAATTGAGTGATGGTCAGTGACCTTCTGTCTGTGCTTTTCCTGCCCATCAAAGAAGGAGTCTGCTGCCATCCTACCTCCTGCTGTCCAACAGCCTCAATCTTTCTCTGCCTCCCCCCTCTCTTTCTGTTTTCCCATATGGACACCACACTGTTTCTCTCTAAACTCCCATTTGCTCCTATTCCCAGCACCTCACTGCCCCCAGAGCACCCTGTCTGTTGCTGTGCTGTGCTTTGATATATGTGTGTATTGGCCACAGTGTGCTCAGCAGGGAGCCGGACTGACCGGTCCGGTCTAAACAAAGAGAGGAAACTTGGCAAAGGAAGTGCATGCACCCACACACTCAAATCTTTCGCTGCATTGGTCATACTCTAGCTGCTGCATGCTGTGAACAAGCACAGAGTCTATCTGCATGTCTGGACATGCCATGTGATAGTTGCAGCACACAACAACTTAGCAGTTCCCTCTATTTCCCTTTTTTGATTAAATCTAGTTTTCTAAATCCTGTAGGCTTTTTTTGCATTGCCACTGAATGTGCATGTCTGGATAAATGTTGAAGACTGGCAAAAATCTGTTTGTGCAGCAATTTGTTCACAGTGCAAGATGAAACCAGGGGGAAAAATGTATTCATCCTAAAAGGGAAATTTTCTTTTCAAAGTCACCCTTCCACAGTAAGGTGAATAGTCATTTTCTAGCACACCCTGGATCTGCAAGGCTTTCAGTACTTTGCCTGCTAACATTTCAGTTGCAGTCCATGGTTTGGACTGACATTACACTGCAATGCATTATGTTCTGGTAACAAACTGCACCACCAATATGTCCAACCAGAGAATCCAGGCAAATTTCCAAGAATAGGGCTATTCCTCTGTTTACTTTGCAGTCATCAAGGCATAGAGAAAAATTACAGTCGCAGAACATTCTGATAACCCTCCAAACATCCAGTATTGTATTTCAGCTTTTTACTGGTACGTGTTGCTACATGCCCACACCAGTGCTTCCCCTTGTGGCTATTTTCAGCTGTACTCCTGATCCAGTAACCTTTCCTCTGACTCAGGACACCACCTTATTGCACCAAGCTAAACTGGTGTTTCTCACATCGACACTTCCCACCGTTGATGTGGTATCTTTTATAGTGTTGTGAACTTGATAGCATGCATGAGTGGTGTGCTGCTGTGAGTTAGATAGGGCACCAGAAACAGTGTGCCGTTTTGTAGTGCAGCCCAGCAGTAAATCATGTCTCGGCAGTGTGCTGGGGATGCAGCCCCTGGCAGCTCCCAGACGGCCTTTGGCTCTGGCTCCCTTCTCTTAGCGCCACTCTCTAATTTAAGAGCTGGGGACGCTGCCTACTACTGTGTTTCTACCGCATTCCCACAAACCAGAGACGGACAGTCTGCCTGCAAGTCTGGCTTCTTGCTCTCTATCGTACAGTGTCTCTCTTTTGCTCTATCTCTGATTTTATGTCTCTCTATCACTCTTTTGCTCTCACTCCCTGTTTTTTGCCTGCTGTCACAGACTCTTTTTCTGTGGCTCATGGTCTCTCATTCCCAGAACTTGCCCCTTTGCCTTTTCTCTGTCTCTGTTTGGTTCTGTGCCTTCAGGATTATAGGTCTGCAGTCACACTCACAGCATCTAAATCATGTTGTACACTGCCGCTGTCTCTAGTCAGCTCTCTCCCCTCTCTCTCTCTCTGCATCTCTATAACACCCGCTGTGGGTTTACTTCTTGGCCGTAAATACCCATGCTACATTTCCATTTTAATTGCCCAAGTTTCGCAGGGCCCTGGGATATATTTTTTGCACATATATTTTATTGTTTTGGCCAAATGCCTCTACTACTTTCAGTTGAACCTGACCACTAATATACTACATGGACCAGTTCATTATCAGCGGGGAGGTGTGAGATTATTTAAGAAAGTCATGAAGGGGTCAATATACAATTCACGAAACAGGGCTCTTTGTTCTGCTGAGGCCTGTGGTCTTACTAACACGCAGTACTAAATACCCCTGATGCCACCCTACTTTTGAGTGCTATTAAATCAGTCTGCTAGCCAAAGAACGCTGGTGCCAGAGTTCTAACAAGAACGAGCAGAACTGAGCAGATTACTCTTGTTAAGTCTTTATGCTGACTTCTAGTTAAAGAATAGATTCAAAAATGCTACTACTAGTTAATAAGTAACTTGATAATGTAGGACCAACATACATTTCTATCTACTTGGGAAATAAACCTAAGGCTTTAGCTTTAGGTTTCAGCTGAAAGAACCTTGGTCAGAGTAGGATAAAACTGCCTTTACCTACTATACTGCACACAAATGGAACATCCCTGTAGTAGTAGTTGAGATATTTTAGACTGCGCCGAAGTGGTGACAGACATTGCCATACTGCTATATAGGAACAGATCAATTTTTAAAAATTATTATTTGTATCAGGGTATGGTACCATGGCAGGCTAGCACCTTAGGTTCATGGAATGATTTTAACTAGCTGCTACTAATGCAGGCGTGTTTATGACTGTGTAAATAGTTGACTGGCCACTTCAGAAAGTGGTCCTATGGTACTCTGTGCCCAGACGCATCCCATAGTAGTAACCCATAGTAAATTATGGTGTATGTGTGTGTGTGTATGTGCACATCTATGCGTTAGACTGGATGGACCAAGTCAGGCTATGCCAAGTCTCCTGTCATCTCCTATTTGCTTTAATGGCATCAGCTTTTTGCAAAACACTTAACAAGCCTATCTGTATTCCATAGTGAGTTTTTTCTTGCTAAACGACTAATGATTTTATGGGAGTATAGTGGTGGGTGTTTCTGTGCCTGTAGGCTCTATGTTTTTCTGTTGAACAATTAATGTGACACACCTTTCAATTGTGTGTAATTAACTTTGTAGGCCACACAGGATACAGGCCTCGCCTAGTCCTGCACGGTACAATGGATAAAATCAGGAAGTTGTTATTTAAGGCTGAATCAGTCAATGGGATCCTGAATGGGAACTGCATATTTACACTTTGAATGATCACCTTAAAAAAGCAGTTGATACTGTCTCGAATGTTACAGAGTGGAACAATCATTTCAAAACTCACAAACCTGCCAACTCTCACTTTTTTAACCAGAAATCTCACTCATGCTTTCTTTTAACCAGAAACTCATTTTTAGTGTTTTACTGCATTTTGTGACTGCAAAGCTGTAGCAAAAAAAAGTAGAAGTTACCAGTTCAGTGATAAAATCCTGATTCAATGCAGACAGCTCTTCCAGCGGTTCAGAGCCTCTGCTCTTGCCAGGGATCTGGGGATTTGCAAAAAGTACGATTAAAGAGTGATACAGGGTCATTTCCATTGTCACTGAGTGAAACAGATAAGCCCTTTGTTGTGTTAGATTTGATTTTATGCATATGACACTTGGCCCATTTGCTTGCTGTGGACCTTCCTTCCAGGAGTCTTTTTATATGGATGAAGTGGGAACAAAAGCGCCAACATTCACAGTTTTAAATACATCGAAGGTTTGGAATAGAGACAGAATGGTACTCACAAGAGTAGTCATGTGCAAGCTTTGCTTAATATAAACAGAATGATCATGACATGTGGGAACAAAAAACGCACTGTACTTTTTTCAGTTCTGCTTTTATTTTGTATGGCATGTATGGCACTTTTACTGTCTATGGTCTTCAGGTTAATATGAGGATATGAATGTACCTTTGTGAAAGTAATTCATGATAATATTTTGCATCAACAGAACAGTTTCAGTAGTATTCACAGACATGTTTTTCAACATATAAACAAGGCAACAAACCTTCAGATATTTATCCTCATTCCAGTGGTACTTAGCACATGAGACAGGCAGACAAGCAGAAAGAGATGGAGACAGACATTAGTCTAGATTGATACTGTATGTCTCCTAAGGAAGAGGGAGGCCAGGAGTGCCTGAGCTGAAGTCTGATAAGCTGAGTAGATAAAAGCTTGCAATGAACCTTAGACAAGAACGAAACAGAAGGGCGAGCTGACTGGCCTATATCTCTTCCTTTACCCACAAGGAGGAGTATTTAGAAAAAACAGAGATGACTGGAGCATCAGTGTGATAAGGAACAGATAAGATATTCTGCTATGTCTTATATTCTCCCAGATTTTGGAAAGAAGGAATGTGATCTAGAATGTGATCTATTCATCAACTGTCCAGCACAGGAGTTGTGCTAAACGTTATCTGTAGAAACCAGAGTTGGATGGTCAAATGACTTGTTTTTTGTTCAGTTTGACATATTTTAAATTATTCACAATATCCAAAATCTGTGCACCTCTTTGGTTCATATTAATTTTCATAAACCAAGTCCAATCAGCTTTTGTTGTAGCATCACCAATGCTCACACGGCTCCAAAGCTCAGCAGGCTAGCACACGCAGACACATCAAGTGCACACACGGGCAGTTTGTGAGAAGTGAACATCCCCGGGTCAATGTCGGTCAAGAGGTCATTCCCACCAGTCCACCACTGGCTAAACAGCCTGTGTCTGGAGGTCAGAGGTCATCTCAGCAGGGCTGGTCATTAGTGCACAATGGAGCCTATTCTGGACTCCTGTGCAACTGTGTGTTTTGTCTTGTCAGTTTGTCTGAGCTGACAGGGGGTTGTGCACAGTTTGAGAGGGAGCTGAAGAGGAAAGCTGCAAGAGTTTCCTTTGGAGGGATGAGGGCGAGAAAAGCACCTGTGAGCAAAGAGATTGTGTGCATTGCAATGTGTGTGATCGCATGCATCTCTGTCTGGAGTGTGCATATGTGCGCTTGTTCACTACTGAATTTTGCAGGAGGGCAAGTGAGTGGTATGTTTGTCTGTGTCTGTTGAGAATAAGCCTCTGTGTGTGTTTGGAGCTCCCCTTCTCAGCTCACTCAGCACCTTGACATTGGCAATGTGCCACTGTGGAGATCTGCTGCCTCAGCTGAATCGCTCTCCTCCCTTTTTCCTGACTGCACCCTTGCTACCCCAATTCACTCACTCCTCCAATCTTGTTTTACTCCCATCTTTTCAGGCTGCCCAACCGGGAGGGAAGAGCTTAAAGCACTCTGGCTCTTAGAGGGTTTCCTTCCCACTAACGTTATGCCGTCGTCTCCCCCTGATAGTGCTGAGGAGGGGAATGGGCGGTGACTGTTGAATTGGACTACTGTGGGAATGCAGGTGCCACGTGTATGTGTGCGCCTGTTTTAGAATCCCCTCACTGAGTTTGTCAATCAGCTCGGTGTTTGTCATCTGTCGCATCAGCTGTTCAGGCTGTACTGTCGCAGTAATGATAGCACGTTATGACATGATTGCTGCCAAAATATCAAAACAATCTCTTCTTAATGCTCAAGAAACGGAGGTTTTAGTCATATGTTAATAAGTTTCTGTTTTTTGTTTATTTTACTTTTTTAATTTTTGTATATTTTAATAATAATAATAATTGTTTTGAGTTTTGAAGATTTTCTCTATTCATTGGTTACCCATATTACCCATAATTTCTTTATAATTATTTTTTCAGATTTTGTGGATGCTTTATACTGAAGGGTATGAGAGAAAAAGTGATTATATTAGATTATATTAACACTTTAAATTCAGGTATTGAAGTTGCAGAGAATGTTGTTAAAAGAAGAGGGGATGCTACACTGTGGTAAACAGGGGCCTGTCCCAACTTTTTTGAGATGTGTTACTGTCACCAATTTCAAAATTACCTTTTTTTCTTAAAATTGTACATTTTCTGTTTAGACATTTATTATGTTTTTTATGTTCTATTGTTGCATGTCATTGCATTCTGTTTTTATGTAGATTTTACGCATTAGTAAAATTATAGAACTCCCGAATACAGGAGAAGTATCAAATATAACAATAATATTAATCATTAAAAATGAAGTGTGCATTTTCTTTGAGGAATATGCACACTTAAATGAACTAAATAGTAGTGTGTAATATTTGTGCAGTGAAATATAGAGATACAATGTTTTGAAATCTTGAGTGTACTGTTCCTTTAAGTGTGATAAGGCACTCTTTTCCAGTGTAGGTATTTGACAAAAACAGCCTTGACCTTCTCTGTAGCTTTATCTGTCCTGCCCCAACAATGACAGATGGTATCTGTTGCAAGTCATATCACTGTGCACAGTAACAAATTGCGTACAATAAGTGCTTCTTCCCTATACTATGTCCCCACCCTGTAAACAAAATGCACTGCAGCCAAACTTACAGAAAACTTTTCTTGGCACACGTTTCTTGAGAACAACCCATCTCCACCTTGAGCTTCCTATATATCTACTCCCTCCTCCTTTGTTTCATATCCTTTTATTTATTCTTTCTTTCTGTTTTCATACTTTCAATTGTCTTTCTTTTTCTTGATCCCTCCTGCTCCCTTTATTCTCTTAGCTGTTGAGGTTAACCACCACTTGTATTACACTGCATTACAAGTCATCCACACACAATATGTTGTGCAGAAAGAAAAACAGCCCACATTTGTTGTCCTCTCTCTCTCAATGTGGCTTTTTCTCTCTTTAGCTAAATCACAAAAAAGTGAATTGCCTGGAAACCCAATATGGACTCCACCCTGGAGATTACACGGTCAAACCGGCCAGCATGCACTAGAATAACAGCCTGGCCTGCTCTCATTGTCCCCTGCCCAGTGTATATGTGTGTTTGTGTGTGCACAGGCAGCTCTGTGCAACTTACCTTCTCTGAGACTGTCCCAACACGTGACCCTGAATTGGACTAAGCAGTATAGAGAATGGATGGATGGATAGTTGAACATTGAACAGGCTAAAAAAAACATACATGGCAAAATAGAGATATCTACAACTAAGCAATACTGTGCACTTTACCCACCCATGCTTTTGTAGAATTCAGAAAACATATGAATTATGTGATCATGTTGATTGAACTCATTTTTTCCTACTGTAACCAGCCTGAACAATATGTTGACAGTACATAGAAATTAATAAATTTTGTCTACTCATACATCAAATATGGTTGAAATTGGGGAAAATGCTATTTTGATTTGAAGTTCAGAGATTATAATGCCCATAGTTTAGAAAGCTGGTTCCAATCTGAGGCCAGTCAGGCTGTGGTGACCGAGGCTTCTCTAATGCTAGGTCTGTAGGTCTGCAATGCCTGAGACTGGCCTAGAAATGGGGCGGAGTGGCTGACTGTTTCCAGCCATGATGGAGGTAATGAAGGGGTGGTGGTCATCATGATAGACATTTACATAGAGACATGCGCACAGAAACACACACACACATAAACTGACCCACAGTATAAGTTGAATAGTCATACACTCCTGTATATGTGTATGTGTTTTCACAGCACACTGGTTCTCTCCACAGACCACAGGGTCACTATGCTGTAGTCACTCATTAGTGGTCACCTCTACTGGAGGAGACTCACACACACACATATAAAAACACCAGTGGCTTTGCATCAGATTTACCACACACACCTTAACATAAATCCACTCATCCAGTTCACAGTGTTGCTTGCTTTAAAGTAAAAACACATGCAACTCAATTCAAGCAGATCTGCTACATCTCTTTTAAAAGGTGGCTGAGTCATGCATGTAAGGGACATGTAATCACATGTGTGTGGTTGCTGTAGCACAAGATGCAGTGTGACAGACCTCAAGGAGAAAAGCTGACAGACACATATTCACTCTGTCACGCCAGCACAGAGTCGGGCACAGCTGACATCACAACAGTCCGTTGAAAGAAGCTTTTGAGGAAGTAGACTTCTTTAATAAAAAAACCACAGGCATCTCTACAAGCATCTTAAACAATGTAAATAAGAGTGACTGTGTGAAGGTATAAGCCTCAATATACTATTTATTTACTACAACACTCCCCATGTTGTTTCAATGAGCACTATACTGACAGTAGTCTTTAATGATAGACCTAAATGTTTCAGAAGGGTTGATCACACTTTGTGACATTTTAGAGCAACTGCCATGAAATTGAGTGTGAATGGTGTGGTAACGTAGGATAGCATTTTCCCACGCTTTAGCAGTTTTATGTCAACATTTTCCCATACTTCTGCCCATCTTTTCCCATCCAAATGTCCCAAACCTGGTGTGGGAGAAAAAAGCTTGCTCTTCAGGTTTATGGTTATGGGAATCCCTGACACAGCAAGCCTACAGTCAGCTGTCCAGCTGAGTGTTGTCACTAGCTGCCCCTTTTTAGTGTTTACTACAATTAATTCAGCAGGGGTGTCAGTACAGATGGCTGTAGCTGGAAAACAAAGTTTTCTTGCCTTTACCAGTACACAGCCCAATGCTATCATTAAACATGGGTCTTTTGTGTTAACTGATAAAATACACTCCGGCTAGATTAGACTGTTATATGATTACTTTTTTTACTGTTTACCTCTCAGTGACTGGGTCAGAACATGAAATGGTTGTCACAATGATAACTTTCCGGAGCAGTAAATTCTTTCCTGATAGTATAGATTTGTTGTGCTGAGTTTTAGCATCTGATATGTATTTAAACCTATGGATCTACTACTTAAACTGACTTACCTAATCATATTTTATTGCCTCATCTGTGTCTGAATGAAAACAGCTGCATCTAACCTTGCATCGTATTAAGGCTTGACTGCTTTGGGTCTGAGGTGTGGGGAGAGAGGACAGAAAACATGCAGCAGAGATTCGAGCCAGAGATGTTGCATTTATACCGTATGTTACGCGTCTTTGACCTATTGCACCTCACAGAATACCTCAGTGACTTCACCCACTTAGTTTGGTTTCTTCCTACTTTTAACATCTGTATATTCTTTCCATTGTCCTCAACCAGCGACCAATGGGAGCACAAGGCTGTTATAGGATCCACTTATAGAACATGTGTTCTTGTTGATGTTCAGCTGATCGTTACTGTGTGTTGAAATGCAGCTTTTTAAAGTGACACGAAGAATTTGATCATCCAGCTTTTGTTGCCAGCACTTTCTTTGAGGTTTGCGTGATGTATTAGTGTTGTCAAACAAAAGCTCTGGACTCAAAGCAGATTATCACCTGTCCCTACAGCACTCTGAACAGCCTACACATTTACCAGCCACATGAACACTTGGTTGGTAACACCAAGCCCTGCTTCTCTGCTGTCATGAGAAGTATTTATTGTAGCATAAAAACTCACTACAAGGTGGAATTGTAATGGAGGAAGGTTTAAAATATTATAATTTCAGTGCCTTAGGTAACATATTAAACACAGTGCTGAAGCGGCTAATACAGCTGCAAGTTATATGTATCTAACCATTGTATTGTATGTATCTAACCAATGAAAAACAGGGAATAACGTATTTGAACATACATAAAAAATAGCTCAACAAAAAACTAAGGCACATAAAATATAGTCCGTCAGAGCAAAAGAGCTATCCCTATCTTATCTAGTGTCTATAGTGGTATAGCTTTTACTGTACTTTAACAACTGTTATTCATTGACTGGTGCAGGGCATCCTAACCAGGCATTTTCATTCCATAGAGCACACAACAGTGTAATGAAAGCAGGTCATGAGGTAATTACTAGAAAAAAACACTACTCAAAGGAAACATATATTAAAAAAAAAAAAAAAAAAAAAAAAAAAACTTGCATTAGGAGTCATTCAGGAATGGTCCAAGGTATAATTGGAGGTATGAAGGAATGGAACATTACAATCCTGCAGTTAAGGAACAGCTGCCACCAGTCTGTCTGTGGCCAAATATAAGTTCTAGAGCCATTAAAAACACACACACACAAACACACACTTACTGTTAATGAGAAAACATAAAACAAATGTGATAGTATAAAGTATCTAGTGAACTTAGTCCTGTTAAAGCACATCAATCATAAATGTGATAAATATATAACAAATGTATATAATGTTAGAGCAGTAACACTTGGAATAACTAGAACAACAAAATTATGGTATTTCATTTTAAATATTTTTCTTCACAGACACGTTAGTTGTCCTTAAATTGTCAGCGAATGTCATTACATGTGTTAATGTCTAAATTACAACGTGCTGTGATCACCCATTCTCCTCAGGATGGAAAGCTCATTTGGGCCTTGTAGGAATGGCTGAAATTCCTAGTCCCACTGTGGTTTTGAGAGGAGAAGAGTCTGGAGTGCTGAGATGTACCAGATGGGATGCTTTTCCCATAGATGTAAGCATTTTGTGGTACCAGGGTGTGGTTTATAAGTACATGGCTGTGTCTACTGCTCAGAATCTGTAGTATATGGTTAAATCATTGGCATATTTGTATTAGGACTGGTTTTTGGATTAAGGATGAAATTTAGGAGTGAGTTCATTTTCATGTGCAACGGAGACAAATGTCTAGCAGTTAATAAAATAGTTCCTACTCCAGTACATAAGGGGCTCATACAAAAATATTGCTTTACTTAACCACTTTAAACAACTATACCAAAAGATTATTAAGCCATACATATTTGCATGGAGCCTCACTCATGGTTGCTCAAACAGTCCAAGGCCATAGTTGCATGAGATCTGCTGTGTTTTAACTACCATCTATAGTTCTACAGTTCATGTATGTTTGCATACCAATGTGTATATGCTTTGCATATCAATAGATAGACTGTGTCTGCTAGACGTTCCCAGAAAGCACCAAGCAGAGCTAGCTAGCTGAGCCCATTCACTCTAGTCTGAGGAGGGACTGCCCTGTGTATGAATAGCCTGTTAATTGCAGCTTGATGGAAAACACTAATGCAGCTCATAAAAAACAGGACACTTAAACTGGTACAATTACTCTTTCCAACACACAAAGCCAGGAAAACACTCCATGCAGTGCACTCTTCAAGTCATCAGGCTTCTGACTAACAAACAAGTAGCGATCAGTCCAAACTGCTGTTTGTTTTGTCATTTATTTAAAGCTAAACTATGCCCCATTGTATTCAAACAAATTTAGAGAGCCACCACAACAGGAAGAATTGTTCATAACTATAAATCTGATGTGACAGAGTAGGGCTTTCATTATTAATTTTATTGCATTAGAAACTTTTTAATACTGAACGAATTATTTCTTCTGCTGTAAGTCATCATGACCCCAAAGACAGAGTCTGAATCTATGGAGATTTTGTCAGACTCATGTAGAGCAATTAACCCAGAATGCTACAGTCATGGCAGATAAAGTTGTGCGGACAAACACTGCAAGCTATTAACTATTTGATGACCCATAAATCATTAATCTCTGTACAGGATCTCTGCAGAATTGTTTTGGCACAATAGAGAAATATCCAATGTCACTGCTGAATTGAATTAGTGATGAGGTCACAATAGACCCAACATAGCTTCAGGCCCATTTTCACTGAACTTTCCCCATCCTTGTTTGTTGAACAGTAAATTTAAGCAATGTCATTAAAACTGGAGAAGTTTGATGACAGATGTCTGGACGAATCACATCAAGCTAAATAGACCATGGAACATGGAAAATATGGTGTTTTGCAGCATTGGCAGTACCTTTATTTGATAGTGATTTTGGGCTACTGTAAATGTCTGTGCGTGTATACTTGGGCATGTGCACAGGTGGGTTTAATTGTGTTATTCGGTCATTGTAAGCCATTGTAAACGTGTCTTTGTATATATATTGTGCACGTGTGCGCATGTGTGCATGTGTGCGTGCACGCTGGGCCCGCTATTCCCACACTTTTTGCCAGCACTCTCACTGATGACTGCGCCTGACTCTTAAGTTCCCATAGGCTTTATTCTGCTGACTCATCTTCCCGCCACTTTTGCTCCCCTTCTTCCTTTCACTAACCACGTCCTCCCCCGAGTTTTTGTTTTGATTGATGGCAACATTATTTTTACCCTCTTGTACTAATTATCCCTTGTGATGATGGTAATGAGTGTGCATCACTTCAGGGCAAAGCTTTGTAGGTTTTTCCCACTCCCTCAGTTGGGTGCAAAAACAAAGAGGTGCTTGTTAGGAGCCCACAATCAATAGATTATAACCCTGTTGACTGACTGAGAAAGAAAGAGGGCAAGAGAATGAGAGATAACAAGAGAGCTAGCGGGAAGTAAAATTATGTCCGTGTGGTTTGCCATCTCTGTATTTCTGTGCATGAATGGGTATTTGTGCCATTTGTGTGTGTGTGCATGAGCTTGGTACTGTATTACTCTTGTTGTGGGGATCAAACCCTGTTTCAAGGCTGAGTCGGCCTTACTCATGCAGGCCAGATGCTCAAGATTTGGCGTAGTGTTTTTACCTTGTATGTTGAATCCATATGTTGTGTAGACTGTATGGGCTCTTACTTAGTATGTCGTCCTTCTCTTGTGACTGCAATATGTAATGTAATATGTTCCTGACCCTCAAAACCAATGGACCCAAGTTTTACAGCAGACCCCTCTCTTTGGTGTCATTATTGTGATGAAATTGCAGCATGATGGAGACATGGTAGAGAATTTTTCATAATCTAAAGTTTCTCTTAAAATTTTAATTAAAATATGAATTCACAGGTAAAATGTTTCTGCTCCCCCCTTGTCACTATATTGACTTTGAACACCTTCTCTATCTCAACACTGCTTTTGGACTCTTTTGTGCCAGTAAACCATTGTGGTCTACAAAACCAGTCAGCCAGTATGGAATTTAAAGTTGAGTCGAGAGGCCAGAAGAAGCTTCAAATCTTTTCTGCAGTTTCTTGTTTGTGTACCATTAGTGAATGTGAACTTACTGTTGTCTTTCCCATCCCATATTATGCTTTCACTGTCCTGAGGCAGCTGGCCATTACGTGCATTGTTTCCTCATTCCTATCCTTTGCAGTCCTGCTCTTGCAGCACAACCCAACTCTGTATCAGATTCCCACTGGCCTGTCCATCACTGGCACAAGGCCCCTGCTTAACAGCAGAGAAAGTCCTCGGGGTCAGCTCATAATGGGCCTAAATGCAGCTCATTATCCTGATAAGGCAGGGGCGGTGGCCAGGCAATGGCTGCCTGACTGGCTGGATGACAGCCACACACCTTTGACAGGTAGACAGAGCTAGACACAGCCATGGTACCTATCTGATGAACTTGGTTGACAGATCCAGTTGCACTGGCCTGCTGCTCTGAGGTAGTGGAAGGGGGTGGAAACTGGACGCCAATGAGCAACACAATGATATCTCCAATTCTGGTCCTCTGCTGTGTGATGGTGTGAATGTGACTCCCTGTTCCCTCTAGGGGTGTGTACTGCAAAACATGTAGGTTAGTGAGTCAATTTACTGTATTTTGTTCATGGTTTTTCTTTCTTTTGTCTGTATTTGTGTTGCAAATGTATTATATTTCTAGAATAGTGATATTACAAAGATCAAGAATAGAGATGGTTGCACATATTATTTTAGTTTTTGATGAGAATGTATGTCAGTTTGTTTGTGACAAATGTGCTATTACTTATTAACACAGTTTTTCTTCTTCCCTTAATCTTCTGTCCTTTTACCTTCAGTTTTCAGAAAATGCAGTGAAAAGTGTACTCTGTTCTTAATATATATGTTATGGGCAAATATAATCTATCCAGCCGGTGAAATAATTTCCTTGCTCATCATAAAGATCGGCTTCTCTGTCTCATGGTGGAAATGGACCATTGTTGATGTTTATGATAAATTTTGATGTCAAGTTTCAAGGACAGCATCACATTTTTAAGACATCATTTATATATGTTGCACAAGTCCCTGGGGACACATTGACAGAAAAGACCATTTGAGTGCATTTTTGTATGTTTTTTTGTATATAAGAATTTTTTTGTCTTGTTTAGTCACAGTTGGTGAAAAGCCACATTGTCTTTTCACTATCAGTCTCTGCCATCAGGCAGAAGGAGGGGAAACTGTCAACATCCCCAGGCCCCCGGCTATCTGTGTAGCCACAGTTTCTCTTACAGCCAGATGTCAGCCACACCAAACACTCTCACTCACAAATTAACAGTATCCGCTCTCTACTATCTGCCCGTAGGTGTGTCGTGTGGGTGTGTGCATCTAGTTTCTGTTGCCTGTGGTTGTGTCTCTGTGGTTGTGCATTTGAGGGTGTATATCAGGTTGTGTTGATATGCCCAGTGAGGGCATGTTCGGGCCGATGCCAACTTTCCATTAGTGGATGTTTTGAACATGGTGGTTCAGGGGTATACGAGGGCATGTGTGTCATGCAGTGCACAAATCTGACTGTCCTTTTCTTGCCTTTGGCACATACTGGTCTTGTATAGGGTGACAGGGTAAGGGATAGCCTCAGTGGGTACAGTATGGGCAGTACATGCACAAACACAGTTTTCTGTTCGTACATTTACACTACTCACAGGAAAAGCTAACTGCAAAAATGACTGCATGCAACGACACACATACCCAGACACTTATATTTGGCTCATTTTACGCAGTTTTACATTTTACATTAGGCTATATGCTGTATCAGGCTTTCAAAGGGGGAGCCTTGGAGTATGGAAGTATGTCCCCTGATTAAAGAATGATTGTAGAATGGCTATCATGCTGCTTAGTAATATTTTACAGTCATTCCACTGAGCTGTAATTTGACAAAACATTCCTTGTGAAGTTAGCTATTTGCCACCTCCTGTGCAACGCCACATAATCCATCTTCTTATATGCTATCTCTGTGGCCTTTTAAACAGGCTTATAGTGTGCTTATGTACTCTTGGAAGAGGTTTTTCTTCTTAGATGGTGTACGTGTGGGCTTTTTGATTGTCTGCTGCAGGCTCGTTCCTCTCCACACCTTCATAAGATGTAAAATAATTACTGCTTTCTCTCAGACGTGCAATTACAGCTGAGTGCTTTTTGTCTTTTTGCACCCACCAACAAAGTGATGGAATACTGCGTAAAGAATCATCTGTTATTTCAACTTGAATGAAGCAAAGAAATGAATTAAAATTTCACTGTCAGTGATATACTCTGAAATTTACCTTTTTATGTGGTATTGCTTAAATTAAGTCTCACTGGTAGGGCAGGAAGTCACATTATGTTCTGATGTGACAAAGTGATCTACACATTTTTCTCTTTCTCTTTCTCTCTCTCTCTCACACACACACACACATACACACACCCACACACCCAGCACCAGTCTTTGTTTCTTATATCACTCTGAAGTAGCCCCTTGTTCACCTCTGATTAGAGTGGTGGGGGAGGTACCAAAAAGTAGCAAAAAAGGACAGAAATGGAAGAAAAGGGTGAGAGTTGACCTTTAGGTCTTGCTGAAACGAGCTCTGTAAGTGAGGGGGCGGGTGGCTGAACTAAGTGACTGATTCATTTCCCCAAAGACACTCTTCCCCCAAGCTCATACACTGACACACACACCCTTGCCCTTGTGGATGGCTCCAGTGATCCAGGTGCTGGCCTCAGCAGAGATGGCAACATAGCGACTGCTGACCCCATGGGAACCTCGCTGGGGTGAAAGGTCAAGGCAGAATCCTCCCACTGTCTGTCCATGTGTGTTTTTGGCTGTAAAGACCACAGGCAAAGCCTCAGGAAATATGGCTGCCACTATGCCCTGTCTGACCCCTTGTAATTTTTTCACTGTTAGACAACAGAGAAGAGAAGGAATAAGGAGATGATAAGGTCTGCAAAGTTGAGTTCAGATGTTTAGGTAGAAATGTTCATAAAGGGTTGGGAGACAGACTATTCTGATAATATCATGCTTGAAGTGAAAAAGGGTTTATTTAGGGTCTTTTGATGTTTGTACATCAGTTTCTCACTGATTTTGTTTTGATCCAGTTAAGTGGTGTAGTCTCATTAGTTTGTGGTTTTGAGTGCACCCTATATCATTGACTAGGCAAGATTTGCATTTTTTCCACCCTAACTCAAAATACACTTTTCTGTCAAAACTTTATTTGTTCAGCACAAGCCTTCCCACATTGAGTATCACATGTGAATTTGCCATGCAAATGACATTATTCTCCTCCCCCACCTCTGCTTTGAATTTACCCTCTTTCCCTCCGCCCCTGCTTGCCTCCATCCCTGCCTTGTCAGTGTTTCCTTTCAGCCTGATGCTAAGTCAAGCAGCTGCCTTGTTTTGGGTTACTGTGAGTGACGCTCAGGTAACAAAAGCTTAACGCTGCCCCATCAGTGCTCTCCCTTCTGTCAGCAGTGTGCTGAAGCAGATGCTAGTTGAGACTGATTGCCAACATGATGCTTGGAACATACAGACAGCACTGATGACTTTATAAATTAGAAATGATCACGTTGTGAATGATACAATGGTCATGAATTAAAAATGAAATAAAATAAAAACCTTAAAGTTGAGCATCATTATTGCATTATACATAAAACGTATTGTTCTATAGTGATTATGGAAACATTGCATCTACTGTTTTAGAACCAGTTTAATCTATCCTCACAAAGATGCTGAAATTAATCCATGTCTGAAGAGGGTTCATGGTTCAACAGTGATGTTTTGACAGCCTGTTAAGGAAGCATTCATTTGAACCGTCTGGGGTCCTCAGAGACAACTATTTTACCTTTTGGTTCTGAATCATATAGGAACAGTTTTATGTGCCAAAACGTGAAACTGGCAGTGTTCAAAAGAAAACATTTAACATTGTTATATGTGTTACATATGGGTACGACCATTATCCAAGAGTAGGCCCAGCACCCTCTGACATGTAGATGGGTCTGCTAAGTGAAAACAGGCCGGAAGGATTCGGTGTAGTATTGTTTCATGATATTGATGAACCTTCGAGGAAAAAACAGACGACAACAAACGTGCAGAACATCTACAGACTGAATAATTACAGACTGAACAGAGACAAAGATGGTAAAGAGACAAAAGCACGCGCACACACACTGTACAGTGAGGATGGTGGAGGTTTTAGGGATAAAGAGGGATAGACTTTACACGCTCAAGCCCCTCCCTTTCCATGGCAGTTTCAAATCTGAAAGATACTCCTCACAAAGATGCTGAATGACAGGAAGAAAGGAAGAAAAGAGGCTCAAGGAGAAAGACAGAGTGGCACCTAGTAAAGGAAGAGACAGCATGTATTTACTACTTCCTGCTGCCTGGCAGCTGAAGCTGAGAGGAGGATCCTCGTCTCTTTCTGCCTCCTTTTTAATTATTGCCAATTACAAGGCTAGCACGCCAGGACTTATTACACGGCAACCAAAGAGCCCCGCTTGAGTATGTTTGTGGGACCAAGGTGCATATTATGGTGGTTTACCGTAGCGAAATTTCCAAGGCCTGGGCTCCGAGGGGCCTTTGCAGTTCTCTTTTTGTGTCTTTAATGAGAACTGAAGGCATGAAAATGCAGCAGCAGAAGACAGCCCCTGTTATAAATGACCAGCACTCTTCTCTAGTTCACCACAGGGTAGCGTTCAAGGTAGCAGGGAGACAATGCTCCTACATATGTGTCGTTCCTCAAATTGTGTTATGGTAGCTGGTAATGTCTTTATCATAACTGTGCAAGATGGAGGGGTAAAATGGCAGAGACAGTCAACCTGAAATGGTGTTTCTGGAGATGTTGAAATTTACTGGAATTATTATATTCCCATACATGATAGTATATTATTGTGATATGTTGGGAGGGGGATAATTAATTCTAAATTTTGTTGTAATTATTATATTTTCTGACATACATAACATACAAGTCTCTTTCTTGACATATATTTGTAATAAATCATTCCTCTGGTTGGCAGGTGTAAATGGGGCTTAAGGCCACTCTGGGCTCTTTTGTGGCTTTGAGTGTTCAGACACCTCTTTGCTGTAAGCTGTGAGGGCTTAGCCACTACCGAGCACCAAGTGTGTGCTGGTGATTCAGCTGAGGAGGGCTTGTCATGTGAAAGTGTGTGACAATAGAGCATGATGTCAGGTGGCTGGTCACTCTATTAAGCCATGTCATTTCCTCCATGTAAATTTATACGATGATGTGGTGACTTCACATCAGCCATAAACACTGACCTAACTCCAGGGTGGAGTTTTCCCTCCTTGCTGTTTCTTTAATGTCACACACCTGTGGATGTGTCACTGAAGCCTCTTAGAGTCTGAAAATATATGTTGACATTTTCAGAAAGGCCTCATAAAATTATTAGAATATTATGTTTTAGCAGTAAAGCAAAAAGGTGAAATTAAATCAGACCAGCAACATTAAAAATGACAATATGAAAACTTGGGTTTGCCTTAAGCGAGTCTGTTCATAAATTTCCACAGCACTTCTCTTTTTTACTTCCCTTCCTCTATTTCTTCCCTATTTCAGGCAGGGCTTAGCATTAGTATTTAGTTGTGCAGTGGTAATGAAGATGTCAGTGGCACGGCATGCCAGAGCACTTTGAGATTAAATTACCTCCAGTTTTGTGAAGGAGAGATTCCCAGCTTGACATCAGGAGGGCATTTTTAGCCTATTTATATCAGAATCAGCTAAATTTTAACCTCATTTGAACCACAGAAATTATAAACAAAAAATTAGTCAAATTCCAAAATAATCATCTGTCTGGTATCCCCAAAATGCCTAAAAATGTCTATCATCTCTTTACTGATTTTTAATGTTTTTGTGTGATAGAAGGAGCCACACAAACTGTGACAAACAAGACTCCTTCCTGTCTTTCCCTTAGTGTGGAAACCACTCCAATAGGAAGCTCGCACCAAATATTAACGGGGCTCTCAGTTACACGTTACACATCCCGTCTTTCACCAAACTGAAGTCATCACCACTTGTTCTTTCTTTGCTCACAGTCACGTTCATCCTAACACAGCATTTTTTTTATTTTTCTTCTGAGAGTCAGTCATACCCCACAGCTT
Organism: Mastacembelus armatus; assembly: GCF_900324485.2. Taxonomy (NCBI): domain Eukaryota; kingdom Metazoa; phylum Chordata; class Actinopteri; order Synbranchiformes; family Mastacembelidae; genus Mastacembelus; species Mastacembelus armatus. The sequence goes on along the minus strand of NC_046638.1, from coordinate 5,799,174 downwards.
TTCCTCCTCTGCCCATTTGTCTCTCTACGTTCTTCCCGTGCTCACGTAAACACACACACATTCCCCAGACTGAGCTCATCTAATAGGCATCTTATCAGCCATCTTGTGAGCTTGCCGTTGTTATGACTAGAGTTATTTCTATTCCCAGAATAGGGCTGACACTGAAATAGAACATTCCCATGTAGCCCCACCATGCAGTCGGTCAAATATTCCTCCAAATAACAGTTTCATTAAATCAGCTTATCACTGAGCTCATCCCTCCTACTATGTTTTGTATGGAAAGAGACAAGATTCTTGTGTGAAAAACAATGAGCTGTGCCGAAATTTGATTATTAGGCAGAGAACAGTGCATTCATCAAACTTTACGTGCCTGAATCATTTTTAGATGAGGTCTGTAAATGTTTAATTTAATGCAATCCACATGTTTCCAAACATGTATTACGTGCACTTGCCTAGGCATAAAATTAAGCACTCATAATTTTACACTAACTTTTCTCACTCCTTTTGCTTCTCCCCTTTCAATCTCACCTTTAACGTGTGGCCTCACCCACTATAATACTCTAGGCTACTAGTGCGAGAGAAAAACAATGAGCCACAGGTCCGACCATGTTCCCCTTTCTACCCAGCAGAGCCTTTGATGGGGCCAGGGGGTAGCAAGTGAGAGGGGAGCCAAAAAAACTGAGACGTGCTTAGGGGCCAGCATGCAGCCATTACTGTTCTAAAACCAGAAACTCCTTCTTGGGTCATGATTGGGGAGTGGCAGGCACGTGCCACAGGAGCACTGGAGGCCCCCCAGGCCCCACTGTTGCTTTTGGATGATGTGGCGGTGTTGGGCTACTATTGAGCCGGACCCAGTGTCAGGTTTTTCAAGGGGCCTCCAAAATGAGAAGGTAAAATTTTGTACAGGTGCTGGTGCCTAAAGGAACACACACACACAGAGAGAGGAAAATTTGCACAGCTGTGTGCAGCAGTCCTCTGTGAAGCACACTCCAATACACACAGATGAAGAGAGGCTTATCCTCTCCGGCAGAGGAAAAAGGGCCTGGCTCGCTCTTCAATTGCATTAATTACTTTTATTTGTTTATTCAACACACAATAAAAACAAATCTCCAGATAGATCTTGTTTGTTTTAGTCTTGCTTGTTTTCTTCTCTTTTGTGGTTTAGGATGATTTCTGGATACGCCTGGGTAGTTCTATAGTGATTAAAAATGTGTTTGTGCAATATTCCTATGAGGTGAATATGACAATGAATAGATCCTCTTGAAGTTGGGGCAGTGTAGGAGTCTCCTTGTGCAAATAATCAGCTTGAAACACATGAAAAAAGAAATTTGCTGCCTGTTTTTAACTGGAACATTATCTGGGAAATGATTCGTCATTGTGAGCTACAGTTGCATGCATCACTGCTGCTCACTGGACAGAGTAGCAGCACTGGAACATCTGTCTCTCTATTTCTGTCTCTTTCTCTCTCCTTCACACTCCCTGCACGCTATCTCTTTTTTTGCTTCATTTGCTTCTTCTGGTATTTTTGACTCTTTTTCAGTTTAGCCTCTGTTGGCTTAACTAACTCTATTTTTCTACCACTCTCACTTTCCTTTGCCATTTTTCAGTTCAGCTGCTGTTGAAATAAAAACAGTGCTGCAAAAGTTGTGGTGCCATTAAAATTCAGTTTCTTTAGAACCATAGTGCATTAGCTGAAACTAACAAAACAACAAAACAAAACAAGAGCATATACTGAAGAATTAGATACAGTTACTTAAAATATGCAACAGCTTAAACAAATACACAGCAAAAATGCATTGCAATAGGTTGGAACTGACTGCATATACTTGTATCTGTGAGCATTTGATTACTTAATAATAGAATCACAAACATGTTTCTGAGCAAAAAAGTAAGACATTCTCGGTAGGTTTTTCCATCAGCACTATTCACACATACACAAGCACCCATCTCATCTCAATGTGGCTGTTTTTAGCTCCTCAAAAACAGATCAAAACAACACACACATCATGCCACCCTCAACACAGACACACATGTTTTATTTTTGCATTTTTTCCATTCGCCACTCTGTACACCCCTCCCATCACTCCATTCAGCCTACTCCAGATGTGCAAGGGCAGAGAGTGCCCAGTCACTCTCTCCCCAGAGTGAAAATGAAACACCACCTGTGTGTCAGTCTACATGCATTTCAATAGCCAGAAACCTTCCCTGATTTCTTCCCAAGCTGGGGGACAGGGTGGTTATGGGGATTGGAGGTAATTTTTAAAATCTCATGAAGTTTTTTTTTTTTTGTTTTTTTTTTTCCTTCTATATTTTTTAACAGATGGGAAAATCTTTAGATAATTTTTGACCAGTTTCCTTCATTGAAGTGGATTGATATTGGAGACAGGCTTGCTGAAAGAGAGGAACTGCTTCACTTCTTTGAATTCTTTGAAGAAAATGACTTGCAGAGCTTCATAATGGAAACAAATTATTCAGTATTATGGAGATTTCTTCCAGTGTATGTGCATTAGTTATATTCTGGGTGTGATTTGTACAACTACATTTTCCCAAATTCAGAACAGAGTTTTGTTATTGTATTAACCCAGTATTAAACTTCACATCACTGTAGCAAATTTTAATTTGAACATTGAATTTAAGTAATAATGTGGTTTCAGACAGGAAAGGAATACTGATCTAAAGAGACTGGTTGGGTAAGGAATTCAGAAGTTGAGGAAAACTGTTAATAGGCCTTTTGGTGAAGAGAAAAATAAGTTCGCTATATACACAGAGGTGAAAAGGAAGTAAAAAACACTTTTACTATTATCCCTCCCTCTCCCCTGTATACTGAGCTTGCTTTATAGTCCAAGGGGACCAGGCCTAAATCTGGTACTGGGCCTTTTAACACACACATAAAGTCAGCACATCCCTGAAGTTGTTGAAAATGGCTAATAATCCTTCACCTTTATAACAATGCTCACTTTACCTGCATGCCATTTGGATTGTGGTATTCTTGAATTTTTTTTTTTACTCAGAATATGTATCTAATGTGTGGAAATTTGAATAAGTCAGTGCAAGCGGATGGCATAAAATACAGGACAGCATGAAAGGGGAAGGAGCTGCCCAGTGCTATCCCATTTTTCATAACAGTATTTTGAAGACTTTGGATGAACATTTCAATTGTAGTCAAAGTACTTGTAATAGTAGAACTAGTACACAGCTGCAATGTTACAAGGTATTGAACTTATCGGTGTGTACAGGTAAATGAATTGTCAATCTGGTGTGTAGCTGAATGTCACTGCTCTGCACTGTAGTAAAACAAGAGCCAGCATAAACAATACTCACTACCCAGTGTATTTTGTTTTTTGTTTTTTTTCTTACACAGCATGTACTCTGTTAGTGCATTCACTATGAGGAACCAACATACATGCTCTGATTTTTATCCTGTTGCCACCATGCTGGTTTACAACAACGTAGTTCACTTCCTAAGCCTTGCTTACACACACAAGTGGAACTATTATATGTCTCTGTAGCTTGTTGAAGTTATTTATTGGATATTAAATGGTGAAGGTACTGTTTGAAGTACTTTTATATATTTTACTGAAGTAGAACATCAGTCTTTTCTTTGTTTGGTTGCAACCTTGGGTGATTTCTATCCATTCGATCCATTTTGGCTGTGTCATAGTTCAACCAAGTCTTTTGACCATACCAGGGTTCTGTTAAGGGTTAAATGAATATTTGTTGTTATAAAAAGTTTAAAGGGTTTAAAGTATTTGTCCTGAATACCCTTTCCCTGTAAATATGTAAATATGAATATGTGATATATCTCCCTTGAGTAATGACCTAAAGTGAACCGTTATCTCCTTATCGCAGGTTTTAAAAAAGATTGTTCAGTGCTCTCAAATTAGGTAGAGTCCTGCAGTGAGCATGCCAAACTTGTCCTTGTGCAACAACTTGTGATTATTGGTTTAGGCCCAAGTCCTGAGTCTGAATTTTCTGGAAGCACTCTCCTGTTAGTGCTCAAGCAGTGGTGGAATGCAAGCAAAAGTAGGAGATTGTAGAGGGAAGTGGATGGAGGAATCATAAATATGATCCTACAGTAACCACAACAGGTAGAAAGGTTAAAGCCTGTTATCAACTATCTCTCCATTACTGGTTTCTACTAATTGCTGAACTAACTGACTAACTCCACAACAAATCTTAGAGTTTGCCACCACAAAGCCCAGGTCAAGAGGCCACTGAGACAAACAAACCCTTGTCTGTCTTTCTGTTTGGACAAGGATTTGTTCCGGAAAGGCCTTCACTTTGTCTTCCTTCCTGAGGTGTTTATTTGTGTTTGGGGTCCCACCAGCACTTCATTCATTTCAGCATTTGTTTGAATTGTTTCTATTATATTTTCCAAAAAATGTGGCTGTTTTTAGCTTCATCTTGTTCAAACGATGCTGGTTTGTTTCTTAAACTATAAATAATTCTGGACGGGCAGCCGGATAAACATCCTTCCAATTATTGGAGGTCAAGCAATTAGCTTAAGGAAGCCATTGCTCCAGAGGGTGTTTTTATTTGCATCTTAACCATGTTTCTTTTGCTAAAGCTGTGGTTTAATGTCTGACCTCACTGGGCAAAATTGTAAAAAAATTTACAGCCACTTATATTTTCATAGAAACTGACTGATCTACTAATTAATTCCTACTAATACTACTTCGAAGATTTTCTGAGCCATTTAACAGTTAAGAAAAATAGTGTGGGCTTTCCATAATTTCCCAGTGTATTCATATGCTTGCATCTTGATTTAATAAACGTCCCTTCCAACTCAGTTTTCCTGTATGATGTTTAGTTTCCAAACATAATTGAGGTGTAATTAAAAACTGCCACTAACAGACGTTTCATTAATTCATTTGTTCATTCTTTTTCAAATTAATGGATTGTACATTTAGTCTTGTGAAAAAAACTCTTAGTCAAGTTCTCCATTCCTAAGGTGAGGCCTTCATATCTCTTCATCCATTTATCTGATCAACAGTCTAACAGCCAGTGAGCACAGACATAAGCTGTGAATCCAGTGAATGTTTGCCATTTTTGATTTGTCAGTTATCAGTTGTATAAATTTGTTCATGTCAGTGGTGTCTTTACCCATGCACTATTTGCGTGGCGTATTTGTCTTTCAGGCCTTTAAGAAAATGTTTCTGTTAATACTTCACTTACATCCGTCCATGGATAAGTGTAATTCCTGAAAATGCAAATAAAGAAACACCTATGTAGTTAAGCTTTTACTTAGTTACTCTGTCCTCTGTTTTGTTCTCCACTCTTCATATATCACAAATAATCCAATTTTTGTTTTAGTTAAAGATTAGGAATTTAAATTTTAAGCACACAGAAATATTAGGTGATTTTCATACAGTATTGATGGACTTGTGGTTTAGAACTTTGCCTTGTCTTTTGTAGATAACACTGTGATTGATTTTAGTTCTTTTACAGTATTTTTTAACTGTCATTCATACATTCATTGACATAGTAAGTAACTGAAGTCTTACATGTCCATATTCTTGACCACCATTGGTTGTAGCATCCTCCCGGGGTATGTAGTTGATGGTAGTATGCTGGTAGGAGTGGTCCGGATGTTGGCTACACAGAGGTTACTCAGGATCAGTGCTCAAAGCCTCTGGCCTTGTTCAGAGCCAGCAAACCATTCAGGTCTGTGTTTTCACAATACAGCTTCCCTGCCGTTAGTGCTGTGTCACCAGTGAAGGCCGTATGTGTGTGTGTGCGCACGTGCGTGTGTGTGTGTGTTGCAGAGAAAGAGAAGTTTCAGGAGTCAAGATCCTGCATACACACCTACACAGTTATGTATTCATTCACATGAATTCACCCACGCGCACATTTGGTAAGGGTGAGTCTCATTAGCTTTGTCTGTGATGAGGTATATTTTGAGGTAGGAAGTCAGGCCTGTGGACCCCTGCTTACTCATCGCTGGAAGTTACTAAATGTCACTTGCCTACTCATACTTACAATAAAAGCTTTTGTTCATTTGCTTCCTTTCTTGTTCCATTTAACTGATTGTGGTTGTTCAGGGCATCACACAGCTTTGGTGGAAGAATGCTATATTTGACCTGTCAGCAAAGAGTTGCTCTGTTTTCATATATTGCATTCATTTGTAGTTTTCTCCTCTTGTTTGGAGTCAGGAAGCGAGGGTCTTTCATTTCTTGCCTTCTCCTTGACAAAACATAACACTAGTCATAATTGTTGTCAAACATACTGCAGTGAAAGAGGCATGTTTTTCTGCATTTTATTGTCATTGTGGACTTACCTTGGTTATAATTGTGACCAACCACTGTTATCTACAATTGAACTAGAACAAATGATCTTTTGACGTGCAGACGAATTGTGACCACTGCTCAACAAACTGATTTCACGTTTGCGCTAAAGCAATGGGTCTGATCTGGCAAATATCACTGCAAAAAATTTTGAACTCACATTACTGGTTCTGAATCATCTTGCCTGTGGTGGCAGGATAATGTGACCTCAGTTGCATGTTGTGTGACACACGACTATTCTCTTTATTACAAACCACACTCTATGGTAAGAGGAGTGGCATTCAGCCACTGTTGCCCAACTTGGGTGGCTTCCCTTTCTTTCGCATCACATGTGCTCACCCGGGAGAAAATTGCACAACATTAAATTAGCCAAGCCTTCTTTTTTTTCCACACTAAATGGTGAACGCTCAACTGTACTTGTGTAAGTTTAATTTTCCTTTTGCTCTTTTTCTCACATTTACCCACAAACCTCTTTTTTCTTTATTTACTGAACCCAAAATAGACTCAGGTGGGGGGAAAGAGGTGTAACTAATGGCAAACACGCTGTATGTTTCCACCTTGTCCTGTAGTAACTGAGCCAACAGCAGATCATGTCTCTTTGACTTTCACTCTTTCTGAAAAATAATAAGCACAGTGTGCCAAGGTGGTGTGGTTGTTAGAAATGGAAAGAGTTAATTCAGCTCTGCACTTGAAAAGACTGAGCTACCTGCAGACATTTCCTGAGCAGGAACGCATTTCCTCCCCTCTTTTAGATCAACAGTCATCTGAATGAATGCTGTTATCCGTCCTGACTGCTTCCTTTGAGGGGGAAGCACAGTGACGGAGGAGATCGTGCAAGATGGAGAAGCAAGGAAAACAGAACGAGAGCGTGAAGGGCAGGGGGTAGTGTTTGATGAAAGCCTGCTTCTCTGTTTACTACAAGCTAAAAATATTACCCAGCCTGGCTTGCAGCAGGCATGAGGAGGGTGGGCTGCGTACATATGTGCGTCTGTCGCCCCAAATGCAACAGCTGGAGGATAGAGGGCTGAGAGTGTGTTCCACATCACTGTGTGGTGAATAAAACAGGTGGACCAAAAGGCATGTCGCTGTGTTTTTACTGTACATATGTCTTGGTGTGTGCGCTTGCTTAAGTGTATTTGTGTGTACAGACAAAAATTCACGCTTAGAAGTGTAGCATGTACACATTAGTAGCTCCTGCAAACAGCCCAGACTCACCCGCAGCTTGACTCTGGCTAAACCCAGGTCTGCATTATCTTATTCATGCTTCCTAATCTATTTAAATCCCAACTTGAGGCAGTGCTATGAATCAAAATTAATGACTGCATTGTTGATGCTGGTGTTAAAGTTCTGGTATGAGTACTGTATTGGCCATTCACGGCAGCAGCCTGCTCACTAGGCACCTATTTTTAAGCATGTGCAAGTGTGTAGCTGGGCTAGTATGTGTGTCTTTCCCCACTACTCGCTCCTAAACTGATGACAAGAGGCAATTGGTCTTCTCAAATGACAGTGACTAGGTATTGTGAGGATGATTGTACCCAGGCAGCTGTGCTCTCTCACTCTCCCTCTCTCCCTCCCGCAATCATTTTCACAAATCTAAAATGAAAGTAGTTGTTGAGTCTGTGATTAAATACCTTCCTGTATGTGCAAGGGCGATCAGATAAGGGTTACCATGTAGGGAATGTGAGGGCTAAAAAGAAGGTAAATGTGGTGGCCAGCACACTTCCCTGGGCCATAACTGGCAGCTTGACTTTTCATGGTGCAGATTTCTGAAAAGGAAGGAATACAACCCATAAAAATTAAGCTAAACTAAATGTATTCACTGCCTCACTCTTACAGTTTCACTTTAAAACAAAAGGTGGTTCAAACTGCTTATTTTTTGTCTCAGTTTTACTGCATTATCTCATTTTAATCCCGTGAAACCAAATCATATACACACATGAACACACAAAACTGTTATTGTAGTTTCAATATATCCATGTACACTCTCCAATACAGTAGCAGCTTTAAGGCCGAGGTAGTGACCAGAAGACATTAGGCAGGCCACAGAGACTGGCCAAATGAGTGGAATAGTTTCATCTGGTCTTATCAGTTTCATGTCTTGTTTTGTCTGCTGTGTCTGGCAGGCCCAGTGTTAGGCTTGAGGAAAGAATGTAGGGTCATCAAACATTGATGAAATTTGGCTTTGGAATAATACCAGACATCACTGTCCACAGTAAATGGGAAATAGCCTGTCCAGATTTCATTCCAGCTGTATTTGGTAATGCCACAAGGAAACTGTTTCATTCAGATTTTTTAATGTTCTGCTCTCCACACTCCTGAGACCCTGTAGACCTCTTTTTTGTTTACCCAGATACTCTGACGAATCACATGTATCGAGCCACTGTCATTGACCAACTCGGCATCTCCAGTCAGTGTAATCATCCTCCTCAGCTTCCCTCCAACATTTGCAGAGATGATCAAAACATAACTCATCAAAAAGCCAAACAAACGTATCTGCTGAGTGAGGCTTCCAGCTAACAATGCTTGTCATGTCTCCATCTCTGATGGGGAGAAATGCCACCAGTGGGACAGGGAATGATGATATATTTGGAAACAGACAAATGGGCGACAAGCTGTCTATTCTCTTTCTTGCTCTCTCACTTTACTATACTGTCTCCTCCTCTTTGTGTGTGTGTGTGTGTGTGTGTGCGTGTGTGTGCGTGCGTGCGTGTGTGTGTAAGGCCAGCTGTGGTTATATAGTATAATAAGCCTGTCTATCAGAAATAATGGCTTTAATGCTGGTTAAAAGAGGAAAGACACTTGGTTGGGGTCAGGCTGACTTCTGCAACCAAGGATCAGCTGGCATGCCTTCGAGACCATGGCACCAGGCACGGGGCCACTGTCTGGGCAGGGCAGACAGCTGGCAGGGGTGTGTGGTATGGGGGATTCTCTCTGTCTGGGATACACACCCACACACACACACGCTATATTGATTCCTCCCACTGTAACCAGCCAACTCTTGTGTTGTTTTGAGTCTCTCTCGTGTTAGAATAATACGTGAGTGGATGTCTGTTATATACTTACTGAAGATAATCAATACATCTTGGATTGGAGAACATTGAAAAAAGACCTCAGTTAACTTGTGAATGGTATTTTCCAATCCTGACTAAATTATAATCTGAAAAAAAAACAAAACAAATTTGAGTAATCATAATGAAAGTTATTAGTCTGCAGATCTATTTGCAAGTATTTTAGTTCCTCAGTAAACAGTAGCATCTGTGTTGTTCTTTTCTTTGCCTAAGCCATGATGCCATTAGTATCCATTTCAATAGTTGCCCTCAACCTAAACCAAAGTGCTGGCACGCCCCTTGTCATTTATAATATCAGGGTGACTGGCCTATTGACGAGAAGAACAAAGCCACAGTGTGGTTGACCTACAGCAGTGGCCGTAGTAACATGGCCCCTGGTGACTGACGATGCCACGCTGGCTGCCACCACAGCCTGGCACAAGAGGGGGGAGGTGCGTGTGAGTGTATGTGTGTGTTTTGGAGGGTTGGGCGGCATTTGGTGGTTGTGGCAGCTGGCAGTGAGACGACTAATGGGGGCAGGGGGTTCCTCTTTTATAAAGACTCCCCTGTGTGAACCCAATGTGAAGCCACACCCTGGATACAAACTAAAAATCGCTTGCTGAGGTGCACGTACACATGCTGACACATTCACAGCCACACACATACTGTGGTACAACAGTATATACACAAATGTGCAGTAGTGTGGACCAGATGACAGATAGATTACCTTTAAACACCAAACCCCCACAAACCTGCTGTGGTACTACTTGTGTCACTGTCATTTCATGTCTGTGGAGTTGCACATCAGTATGTGTCTGTGTTTTTGTTGTTTCAGGGGATAGTTATGAGTGATTCAAAGGCGCAGCACTCCGCGGATTTGTCCTGCTGGGTCATTGCTGCTGTGCTGATGAAACATAGAGTGGTGTCATGTCTCTGTGCTGTTTATTAGCCCTTAGGAGACAAGAGAATGTAATCAAACTGTCCTGACTGAGTCATGTGATGACTATTCATCTTCCCACATTAGAGTCCACAATGAAGAAATATTAGTGTTTGCTTCAGTGGATGTGTTGACATGGTTTCTGGAACAGGAGAGGCCTAGAAACTCTGTGTGTGTAGAAGCACAGTTTTTCTCTGTTTGTGTATATATCCATATTATATTTATGTGTAAGTGACAGATTTTTTGTGTCACTTACTGGACATACACTAAAGCACAAATGTGTTTGCAGCAACGTTCTGTTCTTACCACACTGGGGACAAGAGCAGATCATGTCCAGCTGTCTGAGGACAAATGCTTCATCAGGCAACTGCTTATTCCTTAGTGCCCTCTCCTGTCACCCCTCCACCCTGTCTCCTTCCCTCCTACCTCCCTGCCCCCCCCCCACGCCCACCCCACCCCACCCCACCCCACCCCCCAGGGTACTTGATTTTACATGGTAAAAACCATTTTGAGTGCTTTTATCAGTTTGGACAGAGGACTAGAAGAGCTGTGTGTGGCAAGAGATTCCTGGAAATAGGCTGGAACACATTGAAGTGTTTACGGATAGATGGCATGTTGTTTTATAGGATTCACATGTAATAGAGGGATGTTTTTGTATTTTCCCATTTATTCAGACTTTTGGCAAATCCTTGGGGAGAACTGAATGAGCACAATAATAGGACACAATCAATCAAAATAACACCTAGAATTTTATATATGTGATATTTTATTTTTTCTGTTCAATTTAAACATATAATTCTTCAAAAAACAATTTTGCTCCAGGTCTATATAAACATTTAATTTTTGGTATTTATACTATATGTTTTCAGTGTACCTGTTTTTCTGACTATGTTAAAAATGTTTTTTTTTCCTATACATGGCTGAGTAAAAGCAAAAAGTGGTCTTGCACCCATAGTCCTCTGAGCTGACAGCAGCTCCATTTCTCCGAAGCCTTCTCATAATTCATCTCTTCTGGCTTGTTTATGCTGCACATTTATTTTGTTTGTGGTAAAATTTCCCCAGCCCTCACATCTCTCAACGTGAAAAACGCTAATGCGCCTTCAACATGACATCAAAGCCTCTCCCTCACCCAACACGCTCACTGGCTGTTTTGATTTCTGGCTTTTTTTTTTTAACCTTCTTACAACATGAAAGGCCGTCACTGTTTCCCGCATGTACATATGTGTATGGGCCTCACATGGACATACACTGTTGCATGGGGATGCACACATGCACATACTGTATGCACACACATTTTCTCTCACAGGCTCACAGTCATGTCTAAACAGAATGAATAGTAAATCAAATAAAACACCCACAGTGTTTCAGAGAGAAGGCGTGCACTCCGACAAGGGAGAAATAAAAAGGGAAAAAAGAGAAGCAGAAGAGGAGGGGAGGAGTGGACGCAAGGGATTGTACGTCCTTGTGAAAGTAGCCTACAGAAACAAAAGCAGCTTTGAGTGTGGACCCACTCAGAAGAGAGATTAGGCGTAGCACACCACCATCACCACCCCTGCAGAAAAGAGCTTTGGCTGCAGTGTAGCGGCACGTGGCACAACCCTTGATACTTATCATGTGCATCAGGTGCTCTCCTTGGTTTCCTGTTTTTTAAACTATAACCACCATTTCCCTCTTTTCACTCCCTCCTTCCACTTAGCTCAGTCTAGAACCTATCTATCCACACTGCTTCTATCTAGCCGTACCCTCATTTCCTTTTTCTCTCTTTCCCACTTGCTCTGTCCATCTTTTTCTTCTGCTTTTGCAAATACAAAGAACATATTGTATCTGCCAGCGTTAAAGTGAATCCATTCTCCTTGGCAGTGGCCTGGCCCATGGTGAATCTGAGCCGTGCTAGCTCTGTCTTCCAGTTGGCACCGACGCTGCTGGTGGAGCGGGTTGGGTGCTCGTTGGGTTGGTGAATTTGAGTCCAGCTGACACATTGCTTTAGTATTCATTCACGCAGTCTGTCAATCTCACTCTCCATCTTTTTTGTTCTCCGTCAACATACTAAATATGACTATGAGGTGAGGATGGTGTCTTACAGTTTTACTTGCACAGAAGGTTTTACTATATACAACGATTTCTGTAATATCACAAGCTTCTGAGAGGAAATTCTGTGTCATTAAATTCTCTGGGAAAGTTTTCCAAATCGATCACAATAATAGAAGTGTCTGACATTTTCACACATTTATTGCAGAAGTCATGGCATGTATCAGGGCCACAGCAGGAAGCCAGAAATCATACACCTAAAGCACAAACACAAACTCTACTGTACTGTGCACATAAAGCTTGAAATTAGTACATATACACAAACATGACTAGTCACACCTAAAAAAAAAAAAAAAAAAAAAAGCCCCCGTCACATTCATCTAAGCTCAGACACATATGCACATATAACCCTGAGCACAAGACTAGAGATACACACTCTTTCATGAAAGCAAATATAAAATGCACAGTGACACAAACACACTACTAATGAGATGCTATCACGTTTCATAATCATGGTACAGGCCCAGAAACTGAACACAACACTCCTTCCCTCCCCTCAAATATGAAAGAGCCCAGAAGATGAGTCAACATGCTCACAAGGCAGCAAAAACAAACTGTTGAATGAAGGCCACCAGAGCCTTTTGAAGTTTGACTGTCCCCCTCTTCTTTCTCTTTTCCATCTTTCATCCATCCATCCATAAACTCATCCATCCTCTTCTGGCCTCGCTGAACCACTGCACACATGTCTCCTCTTCTGTTTGTATTTCTCTTCTACTTTGTATAACTGTGGTCTGTTGTTATATATTTTATTATTTTTCCAAGGTTTCTTTGAACATTTTAAAGCAATTTAGTCAGCCTTGTGATGTTTTTAAAATGTGCTTTATAAATGAGGTGACTTCACTTTCAAAGCCAAGGAGAAAACAGAAAAAGCGATGACGTGAGAAGTGGGTCAGTTTGTGTGTTGTGCAAACACTACAGACACTACAGTGTGACACCACATTTCCCAGGCCTTTTGTTTAAACGCTCCGTGCACAACCTCAAAACTTAGAAATAGAGAACTTGCAACATCAAGTTAAATTGTGAAAAACAAAAGCTTCACATGCAGCAAAATCTGGTAGATTAAGAAACTGTAGGATGATCAATTAACATTCTGTGTCCTGGCACAAGACCTTAATTTGTAAAATATACTTTAATAATGTACTTGAATGTACTCTTGAAAATCAGAAGCAAAGGCCAGTGAAGTGGAGAAATGTCCCATCAGCTGTGGGAAGCACTGATGTTCCAGTGAGGAGAGAGCCCAGCTAATGTGCAGTTTAGCTGAAATGATGTCCATCCCTAGCAAATTCCTATCCAGCTGCCTCTCACAGCAGATCAGAGAGGTACAGTGTAGAAAAACTACAGACTTACAACTTTTTGCATAGAGTAAATGTGTCATTCTATGGCATACCATGTCAGGGGGTAAGAATGCTGCTCTTTACGTTCAGTTATTACAGTTGTGCAGTTGCACTTTTGTGTTCTTGATGATGCTCTTGAAATATAGCTGGTTGTGTGCTATCACTCCACGTAGTAGCTTTTGTCTAAGCACCTTCCTTTATTCTTTTGACAATAGTGACCTGCTGAACTTGCTGGTTTATTGTGGCCTGTGTAGTTATAGGTCTCTTTCTCTAGCCGTCTGTGTGTGTGTGTGTGTGTGTGTGTGTGCGTGTGTGTGTGCGTGTGTGTGTGTTAAGCCCTAGCTTCTAATGTGTTTTCCTTTTCTTCTGTTTTTTTCTCTTTTTTATTTTTCTGGCCTCTCCCTCCCTCCCTTGCTTGCCTGCCATCACCCCTGGTCTCTATTCTCCATTCATGCAGCCCTGTCACTGTGCTAATAATGATGACCTCTGTATAATGCTAGCTTGTTACTGGCCCACCAGTGAGGCCAGTGTGTACACCTCTTTTTTGTATTGTCCATTGTGTTAAGAGAGAAATGCTGGATATTTTGTGTGTACGTGTGTATGTGTGTGTGCGTAGGTGAAACACAAAAAGTAGACAGGCAGTCTGGGTGCGCTGCACAGGGGATCTATGGCATGCCAGAAGAATTCACCTGAATTGACCCTATACCATTGCTGTTAGTATTGTAAGCTTAACTGGGGTGAAACATAACTGGAAACATTTCCTTGTTTTACTGGGTATTTACATATAAATGTCTAATTGGATTATTAGATTCATTTACAAACACAACAATAAATTAAGCCTGTAATCTCTTTGAGACAGAGGCTGACTAATGGGAAATATGGGAAATATTTACAACTTCTGAGTTTAAATGCAATGTCATTACTTAAATGGAGCAGTTTTAACTCAAGGGCAGGAGACCAAGGTGCCCACACGACAATGACGTGATCACTTCACAAAGTTTACTTGGAAAATGTGAGGCAAAAGTAGTAGCACTTAACCAGTGATGAACATTCAAATCCCCTGCACTTTAGATTTTACAAACAGAATTACAGCTTATGCAAGTTTAACAATTAATGGCTCAAATGCACAATACAAAACAATGTAACTATCAATCTATAGACTACTAAAAAATACATACTCACATGATAACCTTCTGTGATATACTACAGTGAAAACGTCAGATCAAATGTCATCAGTAATTGTAATCTAAGGCGAAACTAAAAAAAGGTGTTGAGTGTTTAGAAACATGTTCTACAAGTTGTTACAGTAAAGGAGACACGGCCCTGGAGTTTTCTGTTTGTGTCATTGTGGTTTTTCATTCAGCTGCGTGTAAACACTTCTGCGACTTCAACTTCAAGGAATTCAATGCCAAATCTCTGTGTCTATCTGTGATAGACTTCAGGATCCTGATTACACAGTTTCTTCTGTGAAACTCGGCATCATCTTTCCCAGTAGAAGGTCCCCTTTTAGGATTCTCAGCCCTCTTGGGATTCTGCTGGTTGTGTTTAGTACTGACTGAGGGCAGCGGTGACATCTCGGTGCATTTTCTGTTACACTGAGACATCTGAGTGTTTCCTGTGCCGATCAGGCTGGTTCACGTGTTGAACTTAATAAAAGGAAACATCTCATGGTTGTGTGGACTATTCTTCACCTGTATCTATATATGTTAAACATTTTAAAAAATAAAAAATGAGCAACATTGCTTTAAATGTGGCAAGCTTTTTATCCCTTGAGTATGGCAGTAGTGGCATAAAAATGATTTCTCTGACTAATAATAATTTAACAGAGTTTAAATTGACTTCAGAAAGTTAACTGCAACAAAAACACCACAATGTAAAAGTGAAGGACATTCGATATTTTCTGTTATAACTAAAACAGCATGTTAAAACCTTGCTTTGTAATTCAAAGGGACCCAGTGGGATAATAAATCATTCCTTTGTAAATGGAATGAATGTTATGTGAGTCATGCTAGAGATGTGTGAGTAGGCACAGTCATAAGGTACAAAAAAATGATGCTGTAAAATTGTGTGTTACACAGGCAGCAGGCATTTAGAGGTCAAAGTGGTGGGAAAACACATTACACATTCATTACAGCATGCACAGACGGTGACCTGTGCATTTTCCTTTCGTTTTATCTCTCTTTCTGTCCCCGCTCTGTCTCCATTGTTTTGTGTGATTGAGAGCATTTCAATGACAGGAACCTTGTTTTGTTGAATAGCACAGCCTGGTCGAACACAGAAGCCAAGACATTCCTGGAGCTGGTAGTCTTTCATTCTGGCAGCAGTGCACCTCTGTCTCCTCTACCCTGTTCTCCTTGTAGTTTATCTATTTTCCCTCTTCTTTCCTCATTTTCCCTGTGCTTTTGTTTGCTTATGTGCTTGCATGTCTGTGCTGAATTTTCAAAAAAAAAAGCGCTTTGGTTGGGTAATCCATCCAGCACTGTACTGCAGTATATGCACTGGCCTTATTTTCCCTGCTGAATAAGCCACTCTCCTTTCAAACACCTAATTACCATTAACTACATGTCAAGACTCTCATGCAGTAATCATGCTCTTTCATTCTACATCATCCAGTATCTCGTATCCCTCTTGCATGTTTTGTCTCCATTTGTAATCATGCAATGGTAAAGTTTGGCAAAGATCAGAGGACACATCCCTGTCTGCAGGCTTTAAAACTCCCCAACAGATGTCAGTGTGAATCGCACTTCGACCCAGGCCAGGTTGTAAGGACTATGTGGACTCCCTGTTCTACATGACATTCATTGTAAAGCAGATAACTCTCCTCTCCTCCCCTCCCCTCCTCCTGTTCAGACAGGGTGTGACATTTTTACTTAGTTCTAAAGATGAAAACATTCAAGCTGTGTGACAGTGTGTAGTCAAATATATTCTGTATCTATGCTGAAACACCTTACTGTAGGCTACTACAGATTTTTGGTTGTTCATAGGTGAAACATTCAAACCTAAGTCACTATGCTCTAGTTGCGTATCATTTTGAGTGGAATAAGAAATACAGTTTTCTCTTTTTAAATGCTTGGCTGCACAGCTTTTGTAGCTAGCATCAATATCCAGTTTATCCAGTTCATACAACAAACCAATTTCAAATCTGCATGATTGAAGTAATTTTTATATATGAAGCTTCAGTGTCTGAGGAAAAAAGCATCCTACAGGATAGTAAATCAGACTCTAGCTGTGTTAGTTCATCTTATTATGGATTTATTTTAAGTCCTGATACCTAATATTGCCCCACTGGAAGTGCTCTGAGCGTCAGCATTTAACTACACCAACTATAACATGAGTCATTTAGTTGCGATTGTTGGATAAACCGTCTGTTAAAGCTGACAGTTAGGCTCATGACCCAGGGCTGTCATTCAGTTAATTATACTTCATTCGTTTTCCATTCTTGTTGTTGTAGTTTACCAGATAACAGTGTCAGGGGAGGACAGGAAGGTCGTTCAGGAAGGGTGTTCCTGTGTGAACAGGAGCTTTGTGTCCTCCCTGCTGTTGTCTCCATATTTCATGTCTCCAGCACTTGCTCAAAGATCAAGGATACTGTAGATAATGTATCTATGTTGCTTGATAAAGACTGGTTGGTGAATTACATTTTTATTTAATATCCCCCTCTGCTCCTACAGCAAATCTCATTATAATGCTTTTAGATCATCTATTTTTTAGCATGTCAAATTTCTCTGTTTTGTAATATTGTCAATTTTATATCTTGGGATTTTGGATTGTTGGTTAGACAAAACAAGTGATCTGAAGATGTCATGTACAGCTTTAGGAAATTGTAGGGATTCAGATCAGTTTACTCAAAAATTTGATAAAAGTAGAAAGAAAGATATGTCCCACACAAACTGTCAAATCAAAATCTACATACATCTTCAAAAAATAAAGTAAAGTGACTGTTCTTAACAGCACCTGACACTTGGAGAGACACATCTTTTTCTCCGAGTTTACGCGGCAGCAGTAAAAGGGATCTTATCAGAGCTTGGGGGAAATCCCCCCTGCTGAAGTGTCGGGCGTGTTTGTGACTGTCTTACTGTATGTGTTGTCTGTGGTGAGAGGGAGGCTCGGGGACAGCTGGAGCATCACCTGTCACTGGCTCACTTGTGTTTATATGACACAGCAGTGGTGACCCCCAGCATTCAAACAATACACAAGGTGGACAAAATAACAAAAATTCCTTCTTTATACAATAGCCCTACAGTAAATACCGATTTAGAGAATCTCCTGTAAATCACAGTCAAATTATAAAATATAAATACAGTATTTGTCATAATCACTGCAAAATTATGTAATGTGCCACAAGGAAATATCTCACAAATTATGACAACATAAAGTACTGTATGTCAGAAAGAGGAAATTTAAAAGCAAAGGGAATTAGTAGCCTTACCAACATTGAGAGTTATGCTCATTTAACAGGATATTTGCATAACAGTACAAAACTGCAGTATCGGTAATGAACCAGGTGTTGAGTCATCACCTCTGAAAGCTCCACTCGTACTGACTTTTCCCCATTTGTAATCGAACATCATCTCTTTTTTTTAAATGCAAGATGTACTTGATGTACCACCAGTGACACATTCATACACATACACTTGCACAATTCCCCCTCTCACTCTTGTGTCTCTCACCCACATCCATGCCCAGAAAGCACACACACACATACACAGTCAGTGGCAATAAATAAGACTTGTGTGTTTGCAACACGCCAGTCTGATTATGTTTATTTAATGTCTCTCTGTGGGTCTTCTGAGCCATTTCTTTCAGACTCACAGCAAGACGAATTCCTGATCCACTTTAAGCCCCAACGAGAATGTTGATAAGTCTGTAGATTACTGCCCAACATGTTTATGATAGCCTATTAATCTCTAAGCTTCATCCGGACCCAGCGCGTGCTTCGTCTACTTAGTACAACTATTTAGGTCATGGTACAACAGAAAGAGAGGAAAGCACTGATGCAAACGTCAGAAGAAAAGTCGATTTGAGAGGAATCTAACATTTACAAGGAAATTATTATGATGAGTGTTATTATTATTATGTGTGCTGTCTTTACCAGTACATGTACACAACTTTACAACATAAAGTTTGTAGTAATAAACTGTAGAAACTTGATTTATTGGAAAACTTGAAACAAGGATGTTTGCTGGAAAAAAAAAAAATATTAATTTGTCTGGACTTTGTCAGACATTTGACAATGCTCAGTTGTTTTTAAATTGTGATAAATGGCATGCTCTGATGTGACTTCATCCTTTTCTGTGCCACACTGATATTTTAGATTTGTGTTTGGTATTATGGCACATATTTCAGCAACAATAATAGCTGCTAAATGTCCCAGTCTACCATAAAAATGTCCAAGTCATCAGGCACAGACACTAAAAGATGGGGAGAAAGAGGGGTGATACCCTTAAGCCTATGAAAATGCCATTGATGTTAACTATCTGGCTATGCCCTGCCAGAAATACCGCAGTTGTGCCGGAGTTGTTCACTATCAGGGCCTAGTAGAGACGGGAGTCTGAATCTGTCTGTTCTGCCTGGTGTGTGAGACGTTATGGCTCTTTGATGTGCTTTGCTGTTCAGGCTTTGATTTACGAAGCACCATCTTTATCATTTTCCTTGGTTTCTTGAAGCCATTGGAGCCATCAGACAGATATTGGTTTGTGTGTGTGCTGTGTAAGTACTGCTGAAGGGATAACTAGATAAGTACAGAGGTAAAACCAAGGCCAAGGCTGTGAAGATGTAGAAAATCCCTTTGAAGTTGCAAAGCTGTGTGCAGTAAGGTTCAGTGCCTTCTTTTTTGTGGTTGTGAGTGAGTACTCCATGTGAGTGTGTCTGGGTGTGTATGTATGCAACGTCCTCTCTGCCTTCACCAGGCGGTCTGTTGTCAGTTTACTTCATCACTCAGGTGGAGCCATTAATTTGTGTTCTGGCTGTCTGGCTGGCTGCACGCTGTCAGAGATGTGTCTATTAAGTGACACACCTGTATTTACTGTTGGTAAAGCATGTAAACAACAGTGCCCTGCGTTTGTGTGTGTGTCTCCACCCACTGAGGGATCATATAGCTCAGCAGCTTTTGTAATGAGTGGCTTGAGCAGGTAGACGGCGACTGGCAGACCAACATGTCATTATATTGCAAGCTGCTCTGTCATTCAAATGGCAGCTGTATTAAAGAGGCAGATGGATACAAAACAAAAGCACGAACACACATTCATTTTTTGTTTCATAACACAGGTCTATGCTGCATTTATGCTCAGAGTATTTATTCCAAAGGTATTCAGCTGACCTAACCTGTTTGACTTTTGTGGTTGTGTTAAATCTAGGTTCATCAGATGGATCAGAAAATGGACTCAGTCCTGCGGATCCTGATGGAGCAGTTCCCGCCCAAGCTGGAGCTGACGCCCAAGCTCTCTATCCGCAAGGTGACCATCCAGAAACGCATGGGTGCCAGCATCGACGAGGGGCCTTGATGTCGCAGAGCTAGTCACAATCGGTATGATAGTGACAATTTAAGGCACAGCACATCACAAAAACAGCCTAGCACCTAACACACGACCAGCCCGCACATTATGAGGGGTCAGTCTTCCAAACCATTCAGGTGACTTTTCCTTCTGAAGATTGTTGGCCCTGGTTGGGTCTTTTTTGTTGTCTACATGTAGCTTTCTCTCTTACAATAATATTATGAGCCCTCAGTCTTCCCCTGCAGCATGTTCAAGCAATGACATGCTGCATGAATTCATTTCGCTACATTAGCCTCATAATCGCACTACTCAAATGATGCTAATTTATGTGTGGCCTGTCACTGAGCTGCATATCTCTATTCCAAATATTATTCCAAAGCTAACTAACCCAGTAATTAAGTCACAATGCATTCAAACTACTCATGTTCCCCAAAGACAGAGAAAAACTGAGAATCTAGCCATGGCAGAGGCATTCCTCAAAACCTTCTGATTATCTTGGCACCATCGACACCCAGTACACAACACTGTTATTTCCATAGCCACATATCCATCTAGCCTAGCTGTACTGAGGCTGCAGAGCATGTTTGTTAGTAGTGATCGAATAACACGAGGAGGGAAGGCAGATTATCTGTTGACTTTGCCCAGTGTTAGGGCCCGGAAGGCTGAGGTAAAAGAAATGCAACTAATGAAATGTGTATTGGGTGGGTTGGGTGGCCTACATGCTTTTTTACAGTTACATTAGAACTAATAAAAATAGCCAAACTCCCATGGCAATATGTGGTGCCGTGCTGTAGGAATACAGTAGGAAATCTTGGCTCAGTTTCTTGAGGCTTTCACTAGGAAATTTCATATGTAGATTGATCTCAAGCTTTTTTTTACTTACAGCACTATGGAACCCCACTTAATATCCTCCATAAACGTCTTCAGGGAGCTCACACTCCTGTGTACAATTTGAAAAAAAAAATTGCCCTATTACAGCTCCGATTATTTTTCTGTCCTGAGCTTATTAAGTGCTGAATTCCTGGAAAAGGGAGATTAGTCACTGTGAGTCAGTAATAAAAGAAACACTGTGTAGAAAAAATATGTAGATTTTAAACAGTAAGCTCTGAGGAGCAAGCACACTAGTTCTGTATGATAGGTTGGGAAGTGTCAGACTAGCACTAAGAGCTCATGTTTGAAATAAAATCGACAATGCTCTTTGTTTGCTTAGTGTTTATCTGACAGGACACTGAGACATATAGGAAGTAGAAAATAAAACTATGTAGCTACTGTACGAAAAGCTGCCCATAATTATAGCATGTGCATTCCTGAAAAGGCAGATGCGCGCACTAAAGTGGGGTGAACAAGGGAAGGGAAAAGAGGGAAATGCTTTCTCTCTGTACTAGTATATATTTTCATATTTTTGCAGTGGTTAAAAATTAGTTTTCTTCTATTTTAAAAAAGTGGTTATATTTTAAAGGCGCTCTACTTTTGTGACAGACCTTGATACATATCCGCCTATCTGTTCTCCTGTACAGTTTTATAAGAGTAAATAGAAACATTGCCTTATCGTACTGTATTTATTATCATATGGAAAGATCAATCTGGAACATGTCTGTTTGTTGGAGTGATGAGAAACATAGAGAAGGGGAGGGTGAGGCTGCTGTTGTACATATGGATGAAAATGATTGTAAATTATATTCTTGCACACCCTCTGCATTGTAGCACTGCTGTAAATAATAAAAGTTAATTTCATTACACTCTGGCTTGCTATCATGGCTTAGGTGGAATTTGATTACTGGCTCATCGATTCCATAATTTGCTTTCGTTGGAGGGTGAAACTTGTCTTACAGTTTTTCAGAGCGGTTTGTTCAAATCTTGAGCTGAGCTAGGTCAAGGTAAGCCATGGGCTGGAGTTTCCATCCAAATAAAATCTCCTCCACTCCTCATTTCACTAAATTTCTTTCACACTGTAATCACCACTGAAGAGGGAAGAGGAAGAAAAAATAACACATTCACTGCGCTTACTTTGAACTCCAAAATTCCATAACCCATTGAGTGAGGCATGCAGAGAAAGAGAATACATCTCATATTACCACTCAATTATATTTGCCTTCAAAGGCCAAAAACTACTGGGGATGTCCCAAGATCAGCATGGTCCAGTGCTGTGAGAGAGAGGGGAGGAAGGATGGAGGGTTATCCCAGGGGAGGAGTGGACAAATGGGGAAGAAAGAGAGAGAAGGAGGAGAGGCAGGAAGAGGACAGCAGGGGCATAAGTGAGCCTGGAGAAGAGCTTCCTTAGCTGGAGAAGAGAGCAAACAGGAGAGCAAAGCCATTTTCAATTAGCCATAGAGACTATATGGGCCGGAGGGCCACAGTGCTTCACTACCTTTTGTCCTCTTCTGGTTTCTATCACTGCTGGGGAATTTTGGCAGGGAGAGATTGAGCAAAGAGAATGAAAGAGAGACCCCATGGCTACCTCCATCTGCAGAGGCCACTCTGTGTCGCCCGTGCCCCTCTTTCATCTCAGGACTAGACAGAAAGAAGAGAGAGTCTTACTTCAAAAGACAGTTTGATCTCAGAAGTACACAGGAGAGCAACCTAAAAGAGGATCGAGGAAGCAGTTAAAGAGAGAATATAAGGGGCACACTGTTACAGCTGCTGGACAATGAAATCTAGCAATCCCAGAGTCTGAGCAGAGGAGGAACTCTGCCCTTCATGCTGTCTTTGATCCTGCCACCTTAGCCACTCAGAATGGAACAGAACTTATTTTGTGTTTGTAGACTGCAGACCCATAGTTTTATATGACCTGGAATTTGTTTCTGAATTCTGAACTGGGATATTATTACTGGTGTTTTTGGCAGTTATTACTCAAGATGGAGTTGTCCATACTTGGTTAAGTGTAAATGAAAGTGTCCTAAATCTGATCTGAATGTTATTTGGATACAAGTCAGTGTTGGGCTACATCATTGAGAACACCAAGCAGTCTGTGGCTCATACCAACTATGGCCTGGGCCTAGAAAAATGTCTAATGCAGCAAAGCTGTGAGGCCATGACTGGTGAGCAGCCTTGCCTGCCCACCGTGGGGGTGCTTGGAGGCCACCTGTCTAGAGAGGCCCAGGCATGTAGAGGCCCAGCAGCGCTATATGAAACAGATATGAGTAAACAGGTGTGTGTGTGTGCACGTTTGTGTGTGTGTGTGCGTGTGTGTGTGTTTGCTTGCACTGTATCAACCAAGATTGTGACAAACAATGTCAGGAGCAGCTGATACCAGTTACTCTGTCCCTAAATAGCTGAGGCCAGCAGTTGCCTGGAGGACAGTTGCCACAGCTCCTTGTCCTCACCCACCTCTCTTTACCATGGATTATTTAACATTCCCATTTTTGGTCTTTGATCATAAACTAGACTGTTCTACTTTATTTGTATTGTGTTAGTCTGGCTCAAAACTGTCATAAAAGACACACCTGTGATCCTGTTAGAATCGAGTACCAAACATATCCCGGTTCATGCAGGGACTGAAAGGGAATTACTTTGAATTAAATTCAGCTTGTGTTGAATTATCATTGACTAATGGAAAATGATTTTACATAATTTCATGATTAGGCAGGCATGTGTAGGCAGTTTTCAAATAGTAAGTCTACCAAGGTCAAGCTTGAGCAAGAAGACATGAGACAGAGCTATTCAGGTTCTCTGAGATGGCAAAATCACTGTTAAGCCCTCTTATTACTTAAGTATTGACTTGGTTTCCAAGGTTGCCTTGTGGGAAATGCAGCAGTGGTAAAGTTCCTCATCTTAAATGGCCCCACAGTACTTTGGGCTCGGTTTGCAGTGCCCTCTGTTTTCCCTTATCCCCAACTCACAAAACTGGTTTTCTGTGCAGCTTTTCACAGCAGCAACAGATACAGTACGCCCTTTGACCCCTTCTCTGTTTCGTCCGAGTAGAGTGACATCACCCCATGGGATAATAAATCAACCAGAGGCCAGGAGGTTAGATTGACCCCCTGTAACCTTTAGCCTTACGAGATTTCCCTCAGCCATATGTCTGTGGTTCAACTTGCCCCACCCCTCCCCATGACCAGAGGAAAGCTCAGCAGCCAAGAACAGCAGCATAAACCAGCCCCGTTTAGATCCAAAGATCCATCTGAGCTTCTAAGTTTCACATCCTGGGTCCAGCCAGCCATAGAAACTGTACTCATGCTAAGTGTTACTGCTGGTTATGTGTTTTTACGGCTGCTGTAGATTTAAGCAGAAGTCTTGGCACACTTTTGTGAGCAGGGTGGCAGTACGAGGTGCGATAGAAGAGGCAAGGAATAACTGGGTGAGGGCTGTCTATATAGGTCATATTATTGGGGACTTTTCCCCCAGACAGAGAGAGAATTCCTGGCTAGAAACTGGAAGGACTTCAGTGGTGTACTGGGGTTTGGCCAGCCAAGGCAGAATGTCAGGCATGGTGGACAGCTGCACCGCGGATCTACTGTTAGAGAGAAAGGGGGGCTGTTATTGTAAAGTAACACAGAAGTGATATACTGAACAAGCTCTGAAGGTCAATCTGGTGTTATGTTTAGATTTTTTTTTATTTTTAAAGAGAAAAGAGAAGTGAAAATGGAACATGAGAACAAAGCATAAAGAGTTCTTAAAAAACGTACACACATTATTACACACAAAGTGACAGGAATGATGAGGAGATACAATAGACAGAGATTTACATTTGTTATTTACAGCATTTTTTGTAGTTGACAGAATTAGTAAGAGCAAATTAAATATCTTTAGATTTTATACCTGACTTCTCTCAGTTAAATTTGCACAGCAAAGCAGCTCAATATCCCCAAAACAGCAACACCATAATTTGCAATGAGCGAAAATTGAATATTGTGAAGCCAATGGACCACATCCATGGCTGTCCACAAGCAGAGCTAGGTTTCATATGGTAAAGAGTCTGCTTTTCTCATCAAGGCCCGTGTTGGAGAACATGTTCACTCATTCTTATGGCAGGAATCTTTTCAACACCAGAACTGAGGACTGTGCAGAGCTGAGGCCCCATGAGCCTCCTGATGAGGGCAGCAGAAGCAGGCCAAAGAAAAAAAGGCAGAAAGAAGTCTGGGTATATTCTTGTGAAATGTGGACTGCTTTATTGCTCATGAAAAGTGGAAAGTTGATGCATTTCTGGTACCGATCCAAAACAATGCTGAAGACAATTTTCCATTCCGTATCGTTTTATCCAGTGGCGTTCCCCTGTCATTGCTTTAGACATTATAGCTGACTGGCTCGGTGGATGGGATGTAATTTAATGTATACTGCGGTCAGTGTTGTAAGATATATTTTGACTGACTGGAATTATTGCCACATACAGTTTTGCAAACGATACAAAGAGTTGCATCATATGGAAATATTTTGCATCACATTCGCCTCATATCCTAACACACCCATATCACTCCTCTGTGTGGAAAAGCTTGTCCACCAGCTTACACATGATTGTTGTACATTATCCAAGTTGTTCCACAAATTATTTCAAGGAAAAGCTAAACTTGCTTATAGAAATTAGTTAAACTCCATATGTGGGATATGTAGAGGATTTAATAATCCAATGCATTTGCACACACAATTTGACTTTCAATGAAGCATTGTCTCTACCACAGTGTATTGGTACATATTACTACAGTTACACTCACAACATGCACCCTGCCACTGAAATTATTTATCCAGTCACTTCTTCCACCCTTACAGTTTATTTGTTGAAGTGAGCCTGATGCTGAGAGGTCAGAAGAGTTCACGTTGTGTGTTGATTTATTTTATGGCTGAAATGGTTTGGTGATTAACTATTAATCAGTCGACAGGAGGTTTACAGCAAGTGTGAGAATTGATTAAACAAATTAGGTGATTTGTCAGTGCAAAAATACCAGAAACATTTGCTATTTCCAGCCTCCAGATGCACTCTCTCTGTTTTATATTGTTGGAAATAGAATAGCTTTCATTTTGGACTTCGTACAATACAAGCAGTTAGACGTAACTATTTTCGAGGAAAATTTTAAATGTTCAATTAGTGGTTTTAATTTCAAATCTTTTCATAGCTCATTTCATTTGTAAGCAACATGGTATTTAAAGTCAGTTGTCCCCTGGTGTGTTTGAAAATGCGGTTCAGATATAGTTAAAATATCCTGTGACCTAATATAGCGACTATATTTAGGTGTAAGTGGATAGCAGAGATAGTTCGGCAGTTTTTGCAGTAGAGCTATGTACAGTTCAACTTCAAGTGTTAATTATTTATGAATTACATTTATTAAAAATGGCTATCATAGTGAGATCAACAGTAAAGCAATCCTTGCCAAAAACAAAAACATGTCTATCTGCACTGCACACATTTAAGCTGGAAGCTTTGCCTCGTCTTCTCAGCCAAATGCATCTAGACTCATCCTTGAGCATTCCTGATGGGATTACTGGGCCAGGTAGCATCCACTGGTCAGGAGAGAGAGAGAGAGGCAGAGGGAGAGAGATAAAAAGAGAATAAGTCAGCGTGGGCAATACAAGCCTGCTTGCTTTCACGTCTTGCACTGCATGCTTGAGCAGATTTGCCTTGATAAAAGATAAAGGCTCTTTGATAGGCTGCAGGTGCGCTGCTTTAATGAGCATTACCACCACCCCCTTTCTTCCCTGAAAAAACGCACCACAGATGCACATCTGCACAGCTGTCATTCGATGCTCTGCAGCATCTCGCTAACCTCTCCTCCCCCTCGCCTGTCACTCATCCCCAGGCTCTCTCACATACACACTCATCTCACACGCTCCACACATCATCCACCGCAACATTTGAGGAACCAAAGCAATGTCAGTGCATCTACTATTCAATGAAATAGTTTGCCTGTATTGATACAGCTTGCTTAGCTCACTGAATCCAACTGAGCTGTCCAAAAAACCCTCCAAACCCCACCCATTTAGGGCATTCCAGGCAGGCTAAAACAAATGCTCTGAGAAATGGAAAAAAAATTACTGTAATTCAGCTGCAATTTGGCCTGCTTACTGCTTGTTGGAGGCACACTGGAGAAAAAAACAAAGGGAGTGAGACAGAAAGAGAGAGGGAGAGAGAGAAAGAGGGATGTTAGGTGTTTGTTTGTGGGCACTTGCTTTCCCTTCATTCAGAACCTGAGGTGCCAAGGGAATAGCTTGATGACGTTGGTTGTGGCCTGGGCAGGAAACATGGGGAGGAACTTGTGGCTTTATATTAAGTGCTGGGGTGGTTAACAGGAAAAGATAACCTGTTTCTGTTAATATAGCAGGGAAGTGTGAGTTCTTGGCGCGTGAAATGTTGCAGAGAGGAACAGGCCGATGATGCCTTCCATGTCTCTGACTGACTGGCTTACTGGAATTTCCTCGAGTTCGCTGTGGTTTTGTTTGGGTGACTGTGATGGAGTGTTGGACTGTTACAGGAATGCTTTCAGGGACATTCCTGCTGTAACTGAAAAGGTGTTTCTTATGTGAGGAGCAATGGAGTTGCATCGTAGTGACATAGTCTTATCAATGACTTAATAAGCATGTTATTTGTGGTCATATGTGTGGTGCTCGTAAATAAACAGTTTGATCTAAGCAGATAATTATGTAAAAAAGAGTTTTTAGCAAATACAGTGCTGATGAGCCATTTCCAGAGAAATAACATGTACTGATAAGGATTTATCTGTCAGGGGTTATTTGAAGGTCAAATGCTAGAGTGAAAAGAAGATGATAAAAATCTATTAACAAGGCCACTCGGAGTTTCCATTGTTAAACTAGAAAATATATTTATTTAAAATAATGTCAGGCACACTTTTGTAGATTTATTACATCAGTGTAACTCACTGTAACTTGCATTGCTTGAAGAAATAGGAAAAGGCTGCTGAGTAGACATAAACTATTGTTTATTTAAAATGGCCCTTCTATTGCAGTGGTTTGCCCTTTGCAGCCATGCAATGTTCTCTCTCTCTCTCTCTCTCACACACACACACACACACACACCAGCGTCAACATTTATGTCTAAAATTATTTCACTTGTTTAGAAATGCTAATGTCTGAAAGACTGTTCTTTGTTGTCAGACATATATATATATATATATATATTTAATATATATTTTCACACACCAATCATAATTCTAATTTTATTTTTTTCTCAAAAAGTTTTAGGCATTAATAATTTAAAAATAAATACTGTAGCTGTCATAATTGCATGAAAAGCAGTACATTTAAAAGCAAAGTTATATGTACATTTTTATGATTATAAACAATAATTTGTAAGGAGAACTCAAAGCTTTTTGTTTAAAGGACTTAACACTGTTGTGCAGTACAGACTGGCTGAAATTCATACTCCCTTCTCTTCTGCTTCCATCTAATCAATCAGTCAACCAAACAGACACTCAGTCAGCCATTTAGTCAGTCAGTCAGCCAGCAAGCCACCTAGTCAGTCAGTCAGGCTGCTGTTTAGGCAGGGTGGAGGCTCGTAGACAGGCCCATTGTCTGAGCAGAGGACCCCAGACACAACAGTGGCCAGCCCTGGCCCCTCACAATGGCCCTCAACACAAAGGCCCACACACTGGGACAATGGTTCAGGCTCAGAGTAGGGGTGGACGGCTTAGCTGAGGTTACCCACCTGCACACTTCAGGACTGGAGCCCCTTGCCCCTCCACCTCCCCTTACACACACACAGCCCCCACCCAATCCTAGCTATAAAGAGTTGCTGCAGGTGTCTTTATGTGTAGGTGGGATGGAGAGGATGTAGAAAGATGCTGTGTAGTCAAAGCTTTAATTTGGGTTTAACAGCAGTAATAAAGACAGACATACATGTAGAAAAGTTTTTGCAGGTCACAGATTAGGGCACTGTGTTTGGTACACATATGACCAGACATATCACAATGACTAGATTTTTTTTTATGTTTAAATAGAATTAAAACAGTATGTCAGGTTCCATTAGAGCAAAACTAGCACCACTGAAGTAATTATGCAACTGCTAGGATGTGCTTCTGTCATTTTTAAAAATTATAATTTTAGGCTTTTGTCAGTGTAAGAACAAAATCAAAAATTATATTAATGTATATAAAATACAAATAAACTACAATAAACATGTTAATTTGAAAATGTAAATATATTTTAAAAGTAAATAAAAAAATACAACAGCCGAATGTAATTTCACTACTATGCATATAACATTTAATTTTTTATTTTTCAATTACTAAAAATATTGTAAAATCCTATTAATGGCAGGAACAAATTTAAGATGGAAACAGAATTTAAAACACATCACACAAGTGCAAACACACTTACTTTTAAGTAGACACACACACACACACACACACACAGCTGTAGAAAAACCGATATTCTGCAGCCAGTAAAATAGTGGAAGAATAATTTAAGTTGCAGTATTTTACCTTGCAGTTGAGGGTCGTATTTTAAGCTCAAAGTACTTATGTTTTTCCATGAAAGCCATTCCCATGATATGTTATTGAACGTTACTGGCTGCAACAAGTGGCCTGCTTTCTTCACTGTCCTTTTCATTGGATAACCAAAGTGTCAATCATCAGCCCGCTCAAAAACGCTGGTGGATTCATATTGGGAGTGTCACTTGTACCAGGATGCTCCACTCAGTTAGTGCAAACATACTTCCAAAGTGTGTTTTGGCCATTACTAGTGATAAAAAAAAGTTGATACAATATTTTCTGTAATTATTTTCTTAGGGTTAGTTCAACAAATAGATAAAACCAAACAATGTGTATACAGCTGTGTGTGTCTGTGTGTGCTATGAATTCACAAGTGTAAACAGCAGTCAGATTTAATTTTCTCTTTTAATTGATTGCAACACATTTTATAACCACACATTACAAAATGCACATCAAATATTTTATCAGGCTCAGTTTGCAACCTTATTGATATGAAAAAAAAAAAAAAAAAAAAACTACCAAAAATATGCTTTTACAAAAGACAATAATAAAGTAAATGCCACTTTGGATAACCGTAATCAAAAACCCATTTTTATTCTACATAAAAAAAGCTTGACATAAATAAGTTAGTATAATTTCTCAGTGTTTTTACAAAATTATGTACATAGGTACATTGCAAAGATTTACACAAATACACAGGCATGGTGACTGCATTTTTAAGAAGAGCTCTCTGTCCATCCAGGTGTACACTGGTCTCTTTGAATATAAACCACACCTTAGGCAAATAAGGGGAAGCTTTTAGATGCACACATTTGCATCCTCAGCAGGCTAACAACATTGGTGAAAAGAAGTACAAACAAATTGGAAAAATTAGATCTACGTTATCACAATGCAATACAGTGTGAAGTCAACTAAAAAGCCCAGGCAGATCTGGCAACCATACTGAAGCAACCATATATTTGGTATTGTAGGACATTCAACCCTTTTCACACAACCTCCTCTCTGAAAAGCATTAAGGCTGAAACAATAGAAAAAGGGTCAGAGAGGATAACTTAACCTGTGTAGTTTGTGTGGTCTTTGTCCTTCAATATCCGAGTACCTCACAACTCCAGAGGAAATCAAACACACCATTACAATGTGGCAGGACAATTTGAGTAAAAAAAAAAAAAAAAAAATTAAATTTTTTTCCAGGATTCCACTGATCACAAAATAAATATTACATTATGTTTTACTGTGTTGATTTCCTGGGGGAAAAGATCTTATAGGACAACCAGCACTTGGTGACACAGAAATGACCAGAAGGAGGGGAAAATAACAGCTGAGCTACATTTGTACCATTCTTCACTGCTGAGTTAGGAAGATGACGAAGTGAAGATACACTGTTAAGAAACTGTAAGAAGCCATGATTTTGTTTTGAATGTAGCAATTAGGGTCCAAGTCACACTGCTTTTCAGAAAATAACAAAAACAAAACAGCATTTTGGAAACATGTATCAAACTACACTGCAATTCTTCAAGTCAAATCAAAATTCACACCTTTTTTACATAAAGGATTTTTAAATCATAATGTTTTCTTATGTGCTACATATGGAAAGAAATAATATAATATATTTATTTACACACAGGTAGTAAAAATGGAGCAAAAAAGGAAATCAAACCTAATTGCACACTGCTACATTGACTGCTTTTAGAGGCAGTAACTTTTAATTGAGTGCCACAACTTTAGTGTTTCTATTCAGTGCTTCAACAGCGTCCTCCCCCGTCTTCAGGAGAGCTGATATGTTTCTGATGCTGTATAGTTCCTCTTCCAATAAAAAAAAGAAAAGAAAAACAAAAACAAACAAAAAGTAGCCAACACTGAGTGTTCCCACGCAAAAGGGGAGATATATCTTCGGCTCTGTGGGACAAATCAGACAGAAGAAAAAGAAAAACAAGGTTAACACTAATTTTTGACACTGTTCTGAACAACATGCAGATGAGAATGGACAGAATCATTTGTGCAGTTTCACTGTGATGCTCTAGTACTTTCTGACAAATGAAAGCAGCAAGAGTGTTGTTCTCCACTTACAGGAATTATTTTAATGATACAGCTACATGTGCACTGTCTTGAATGTTATACTAACAATAATTTATATTTTTTAGAAGGTGGTTACCTTTTGGTCCAAACAACCAGCATGTATGTAACAAAAATGTGTGTTTTTCAGATAATTATAAACCCTTTCTTCTGCATCAAAGACACCTACATGTTCAGTGCAGTAAAAATATTTAACCCTTCCTAAAAAAGATCACACCAAAAAAAAAAAAAAAAAAAAAAAAAAAAAAAAAACGCAGTAAAGAGTATAAGTTGGCGTTTATCCTATGCTGTAGCCTTGACAGTTCACATCCTGCCACGACAATCCAGATTTCATGCCTATTCCCCTCCAACGAGCACACTTCATTACAGACTCTCTGCACATTCTCCACCGGCAGAGACAGATATGTTTGTGTGTGTGTGTGTTGTAACATCAGCGTGTGGTGTGTATGTGCAGTACACACACACAGACACACACAGACCAGCCCCTTCCCGTCCCTGCTCTGCTCCGTGCTGAAGGCAGTGGCTGCTGACGTGTTACTACTACACTGTTGTTCAGCACTTGTTTACAGTTTTAGTCGGAAACTCGGGCACGTCGAAGAATCAGACAGCGTCTGGACCTACAGAGTAAATGCGCAGCCACGTTTCTTCATCTTTTTCACCCTGACTCATTTCGCCTCGAAACAAATATAAGAGTGAAAACTGTGGTAAACTCCACCTGCTACAGGCACCACACTCCTACACCCACTATTTACTACATTATTACATGAATGGGCCCAACTGACAGCACCTTCAAATAGGTCACATAGTTTGTTCAAAACCCAGAATTAACTTATTACTTTACCTGAACTGCATTAATGTGACCAGCTGATCGAACTGATATTATGCAATGAGCATATATATATATATATATATATATATATAAATTAATTATAAAATTGTCCAATACACGGTTGGCAAACGACAGCGTGAAGGAGGTCACTTTTTAACCTTTAACAAATGGAGAAGCTCACTTCTATTAGAAAAAGTAGCATAAAAGGCGGATTAGGTCCTTACCGTTTTATCGTCCTCACGTTTGCGTCTTGGGACTGGTCTTTCTGGGTGTGTGTTCTGCAGGCTGGCTCAGACTGGGACAACTAACTTCCTCTGAGCTGGTGTGTGACCTCTTACTTTGGGCCGGGGGCTCTGCAAAAGCAAAGTTTGCCGTCAGTTAAAAGAGAAGAAAAAAAAAAAAGCTAAAAAATAAAATGGATACATCGTGTGATATTTAACTGCAACATGTGCGAGCTGCGGATTTTTATTTCGACATATTTTTGTTTTTATTTTAAACCTGCTAAAGATTATTTTCTGATGAGCGAAATGCCATCGCAGCGGGCGGTATGTTAAGCCCACAACCTGGCTCCGTGTTACACAGAAATGCAGTCGGGTGAAAATAAATAAAGTATTTGTTGCAGATTTAGTACCGTGACATGCAGCTCTTTTCCTCATTCCGGTGCACTGCTCCGTGCACTCCATCTGCCCGTCAGACCTGTCGCTGTCTTCGCTCGGAGCCACAACACAGTTATGATTCCCATTTAGATCCACATTGTTATTCCCAGCGGAGCAGACGCCCTTCTTGCTCCACGGCTCCCCGCTGTAGAAAGACGGGATATTTCTGCAATCCACTAATTCCCACTGGAACCTGCCATTCGCCATCGGTGTGTGATTGGCGAAGTCGAAGCCCCACTTGGCGGAGGCTGCCTCTTCCATCTCCCGCAAATGTCTCTTTAAATCCCCCTTTAACTCTTCGTGATCCACCGGGCCGAAGAGGTTTCTGCAGGCTGACGGCTTCGGGTGATCCGACACCCGCGGGTCAGTCCGCTCCAACGTCGGGCTCCCGTTGGAAAGTCGAACATCTGACATTTTCCCCCAAAAGAAAGGCAAAAAAATGTAAAAAGCCGGGAGCGTCCAGTTTTCAGAAGAAAAACACACCGCTCAAAAACAACGGGTCTCTCTTCGTCGCTGAGCAAGATCCAAAACAAGCGCAAAGCGACTTATGCCATGCGTCGAGGTGGACACGGTAACGGCCGCGGTGTTTGGAAGCTGCGACGAGTCTCCGCGGATCATCAAAACAAAGTGCACAGGAACTGAAGCCGCTCTGTCAATTCGGTCCTGTAGTGAGAGAAACTGTAGACAAACCTGCTCAGTACCCAATATGGCGATTGAGAGATGTACTTGGGATTGAGAGTGGAGCTCGGCTTGGGGGAGGGGAGGGGGGGCTGGATGATTGACACTCGGAGCTATTTAAACGCAAAGAAGGCCGCTCATTGGTCGAGGCGCTTAAGCCCACCCACTTCTCTTAAGGTGGACCAGCTAGTTGCGACAGGCTACAGCATCCAGCACGTCTGCATGCTTGTCTTGCATCCAAGTTATTCTTCAAACTTCAGACTGCTACGAAAACATTGTTGAAAATGAAAATGGAAGCCTTTAGCATGCCTAAAAAAATATTGTATCTAATATTGTCTGACTGTTTTAAAAATAAACAATGCATATTATTTTTTTTTACCGAGAAAATATCTTCTCAGGATTTTAAATGCATTTTGTATGTCAGTAACCAAAGTGATTATATGGGCAGTTATGACAGTTGCTGACAAATTTAAATATTAACTGGTTTGTATGATGCTGTTAAAAAAAAAAAAAAAAAAAAAAAGCCTAACCTTCAGAGTAGAGAGAGAAATTACTTATTAAATTTAGATTCCCCCACTACCATTCCTACATCTGCATGCCATGTTTTTTTGTTTTGTTTTTGTTTTTTGTTTTTTAAACCTGAACCAAAAATAATTTAAGGACACAATTCAGAAAATACATATTTGTAAACAAAAATTAAAATCTAACAACTAACAAAACTAACGTTTTAAAAGTAAGTTATGCAAATATATTCGTTAAAAAATTGTATAAAATCAATGGCTTCCAAACATTCCACCTTAAAAAGATGACATTTCTGAAAATACATAGGCTGAAGCTTCAAGGTGTGAGCCTTCTGCAAAAAAAGGTAAAACCCCAGTGTCAAAACGATCCAATAATTGTTAAAAAAGGGGGGGGGAATTGACACAAATTAAAGAATTATATATCTTTACAGCATGGGATTTCCAACAGTTATCTGGAGCTGAGTGGGGTAAGTCAAGGTCAGCACACACCAGACCCTGTCCTCATCTCCACCAACCCCGAGGAGGAAAAAGAGAAGAACATATGTACTACGGTCAAGAGGCCACCATGAACATTTCAACATAAATAATAATAATAATAATGATAATAACAGCAACATTAATAATAATAATAATACTAAAGATAAGTCTGTGAATGTAAACTCTTAAATAGTTATTTACACCACAATGAAAACTTTGTTCTTCAAACGAAAACGAGCTGCAAATCTTAAAAGAATATTATACTAATGGAAATATCAAAGTTGTGCAACCTAAAAATCACCTACACACAAAATTTGTTTGATTTTGTATTTATCTAAAATCTGTCCCTCTGGTACACTTTACACTACCCACCACAGAGAGACAAATAGTGACGTTAAAACAGATGTTGATCTCAGTTCAGAAAAAATTGAAAGAAACATGATTTGCTTAAAATAGAACCAATAACCTGTTTGCAATAAATTATGCAATTTTATTTTACTGTGAGCAATTATCTACATATGGGGTCACATCAGTTAGTAGTGCAGCTGTGGCTGTCGGCTGTACCAACATTGGGCCTGGAACAATACTGCCACCTAGTGTTCACTTTGCAAGATGTATGTATCCGTACAAAGTAAGCAGAAAATAACCTTTATAGGAAATGCTCTTTAATACCTTAGCTTTTGATAAATATTACATCTGGACATATACATGTTTATATGACGACCACAGGCAATCAGTAATGGGTCAAGCAATGCCAAATTCCCAGTATCCTCCAAAATACAAGTCCGTCAGAATCTCCTTACAGACCCTACTGATCTCTTACCTTCCCAGTCAGTCCAGTAAGTAAAATGGTCCTTTGCCAAAGCACGTTGCCTCAAAGACTGAGCCATTTGATGATGTAGAAGTTCTTCTTGCCCACTCTAAGCAAGGTAAGTCCATTAGACAGGATGTGGAGCTTGGGGATCAGTACCTGCTCTGGTTTGTATGTCCGACTGTGGTTGATCCAGACCGCACCATCGGAAACCAACTGATACCTGGAAGCAAACATTTACACTGTCAGTCAGTTTCAGGAATCCATCCTACATTGCTACAAAACACATAAACATGCAAACATATGAAATTGCCATCCACATTTACACTTTCAGTACAAAAAAAGCAAACATTCACTGCTTCCAGCTTCTTAAGCAGATTTGCTTCTTTGTGTTCATTTTACTGTAGACTAAAACCTTTTTGCACAGTTGTTTTAATATTTTAGGCCTTATGGACACAATAATTAATATGAAAAATAAACAGTTTTATATCAACAAAATCTAAACTCTGTACCGAGGTGTTGGTGACTTCACAGCTTCATTTGTAGTTCATAAATGCTGACCACAGACATGGAATAAACCAACTAACAGTTTTATATGGATCATCTTTCCTTTAAATACACAATCATTATGAAAACTGATCATCGCTTGACAAAACAAAGCATGTGAGAAAGTCTGGTTTTGTGATTTGAGTGGTGTGACCTTTTTTAATCATACATATGTGAATATGTTTAAGGTAGTTTTTAAATAAATTCTTTACAATGACTGTTGCAATTGGATTGAAGGAAAGTGGAACTGGGGGGTGCTTACCCTCTGGGTCCTTCTGGTATGGCGTTGATCCTGCGGCAGGTATCTATCACCGTGGTCCCCGGTTCCAACAGCAGCTCATGGAAAGGAGCCTCCCTGAAGAGCTCCTGAAGTTCCTCATCACTCATTTCCTCTAAAGCTTGCACACTGCAGTGGTACAGTGCATTGGTACATCTGCAATGACAAAACTGAATCATGACTTTTCTTCTCTCAATGGGTAAATTCCAAGTAGACCAGACATAGCTACATAACATTGATGCCGGTGGAGTTAAGGATGTGAGGTCTATTTATTCTCCAACTGAGTAAGTTCCTATTGCTTTAAAAAAATGCATAAAACAATTAGAAATGTTAAATTAAACTGATGCTATAAGCACCATTAAATACCACACATGCACACACACACACAGCCTGTTCTGACCTCTTGGCACTCTCGAGGCCCTCCTTTCCATGGACAAGTTTTGTCACCTCTGCAGCCAGACGTTTATGTGCTAGGCGTTTACCTGGATCTTCCCTCTGCTGTTCCATCAGATTCTCCACCTCTGCCAGAGGCAGGAAGGTAAACAGCTTCAGGTACCTTGTGGAAATACCACACTATAAACAGTGGTGAAAAGGTTCGATGGTTTTATGTATCAAAGCATAATAAAATGATCTTATTAAAATGAGGCAAACACAACCTCAGATTACCATCAACACATGGCATATTTCACAGTGTCATTATTTCATAAAAACTAAACCAAAAGCCCCAATTTATGAGATGACTTCAGATTTTGCCTGTTCACTTAGTTTTCTAAAGAAATGCTGACATCAGCTTTTATCTTCACTTACCCTTCTACACTGGCATCAGGCTGCCTGAGAAAGAACTGGTAAAGTTCAAAGGGAGAGGTCTTGTCTCTGTTGAGCCACACTGCGTTGCCTGCCGTCTTCCCCAGCTTGTCCCCAACAGAGCTGGTCACCAGGGGAATTGTCAGCCCGTACACCTCCTCACCGTTAACTCTGGAAAGAGATCAGAATTAGTTTTAAAGTGGTATTATATCTATCCATCAGCTGTGTGACTGTATAAGTTATTGTGTTAAGCAGCCTTAATAAATTCCATGTGAGCAGGCAAGCCTCTTTTAATGTCATCCAGTGTTTTTCTCCTCTTAAGCCCAACTACAGACTTACTTGCTGTCCTGCAGAGTGACAGTGTATGTTGCAACATCTGTAACCATGGTAACTATACACAATAAAGATGCAGACAGTTGTAGCCTTAAAATATGTACAGTACAGTGCAGAAGTTTTAGGCACTTGATGTTTTGGATTCTTATCACACACCACCAGTGCATCCCACTGTGCAGGACAACAAGCCCATAATGAACCCACTAGAGTTCATGAACAACTATTTTCAGAGGCAAGAAGAACCAGGAGTCCTGCAGCAGATGGTCTGATTCAGCATTGTGGAGTCAGTCTGGGGTCACATGAAGAGACAGAAACACTGGGACAGCCTGAATCTACAGAGGAACTACAGCAGTTTCTCTAAGGGGCTACAAAGTACCAGGAGAAACTGTGTGCAGGTCAAACCAGAGAACTGCTGCTGGTTTAAGAGCAAAGAGGAGAGCTGCAAATACTGAGTAGAGTTAGGCTTTGTTCCATTCATTGGGTATGAAGTTAATTTTGCAAATTAAAAAACAATTTATGTATTTTATATTAAAGAAATTGTGATTTTTTTAGTGCCTAAACCTTTTGTACACTGCTGCACATATTACAAATTGAAGAGAAATCAGACTAAATGTCACTAATGAAAGCTAGATTAAACATTCTTAATACTTGGTGACTAAAGCTAAATGAAAAACATCCAAAACATAGTCTGGTCTGGTCCGTCACCTAGGACCTGTTTGCCTTGGGAAATCCTGCCAGGGGCATATAGCCCTGGACAACATAGCTCCTAGGATCATAGGGGACTAACAATGCATATTTATAATAAAACCAAGTCCCCTAAACTATAAATACTGTCCTGACATTTGGAACAAAGCTCTCTCTACACACTATCACCGCTACACGTGTTGTTTTTAAACAGGACAGGCATTTACCTGTGAATCAACTCATGGCCAGACATCAGGTTTCCCAGCTGGTCGGTGCCCCCCAGCTGAATCCTGCAGCCATGTGTTTGGTTGAGATGGTAGAAGTCATAGGCTTGGAACATCTGGTAGGTGAACTCTGTCAGGCTCATACCGTCTGCGCTCCTCAGCCTGGACTGTACGCTGTGGCGGCTCAGCATGGTGCCCATCCTGAAGTGCCTGCCCATTTCCGACAGAAACCCCACCACGCTCCAGTCCTTGTACCAGCTCAGGTTGTTTAACACGGTCACGGTCCCAAGCTGCCGGGGACTGTCGTGAAAGTAGAGTTCGTGGTTGGTGAAAATCCTCTGGATGCTCTCCCGGATGCTGCGGGTGTTTGTCTCCACGGCGTCAGCGGACAGGCGCTCCCTTTCGCTCGACTTCCCGCTGGGGTCTCCGATTTGCGCCGTGGCCCCTCCGAGCATAGCGAGGACGTGGTGCCCGGCGCTTCGGAAGTGGAGCAGGCCGATGACAGCGAGCAAGTTGCCCACATGGAGGCTGTCGGCTGTGGGGTCAAAGCCGCAGTACACAGTCTGAGCACCGGACTGGAGCAACCGTGGGAGCTCGTCCTGAGCTGCGTTTTGTGGGAAAGAGTCCTTCAGAATACCGCGTTTATTTAGAGACAAGAGCAGCCCGTTGTGCGCAGGGGAGGAACAGTGAAGTCTAGACCTGAATGAGGGGCACAGACCCGTTCGCCGAGGCAGAATACGCGATCCATGCCGCCATACAAAACGGCACAAGCACACCATGGACGCAGCCATGTTGGACAATGTGAGGAGGAGCTTAAAGTCGGCACGGATGGTTTGTCACGGATACAGCGCCCTCTAGTGCAGTGGTTCTGAACTTAGAGGGTCTTTGGCTCAGAGCCTGGAGCCAATAATAAGGTGTTACAGGAAAACAGAGTAAACCTAATCAATGATACAAATCTTCATAGAAAACATGCTGGATATTTTTTAACACAGCTTTTATTTTGAAATCCATTCAATGTCAACTTGTTCCATTGTTTAAATGACTAGATATACATTCATCAAACATTTACAGTATTGCTACCAAGCCACAGTACACATTAACAGCACATCCAAACACAGTCTGTTGTCTTTTTGCATGACGCTATAGCCACAAAAACAAACTCCAAGATTTCCAGAAAGAAAAAAAAAAAAATCAAATATCTAATTCCTATGACTGCTGCCCCCTGGTAACATTTTTATGTCAGTTTTGGAAAATAAAGATAATATTAATGGTTATTAATTGACGGTATTTGTGTGCTGTAAGGCAGAGCACGGCACACTCAGGTGAGACAGATCCAGAGTAAAGGAAGAACTGTACCTTTCTGTGTCCTGAGCTAGTTCAACAAAGGAAGACTAAGTTTCCCTGATACAAGTTAAAAAGTCCCTTGACAATTCAACACAAAAAGACATTCCTAAGAGAAAGTAGACATCACAAATTGACATGACTTCTCCTCAAAGGCCTGTCTGTAGTACATTGTGTGTTTAGTCCTTTCTCTATAATAAATCCTTCATTGTTACTGTCACTGAATCTTCAATAGCACTTCTTAACCACTATCTTACTGCAGTTTAAAGAGGATGTTTTTTTTTAAAATCTGCTCTCATCTCCTGTTTGCGTGGCCCTATTGTGTCACCAAAAGCTGACGACACCAACAGTTTACAATTCTAAAAGTGGATGTGTGCATAAGTCAAGTATTTT
This sequence comes from Mastacembelus armatus, assembly GCF_900324485.2. Taxonomy (NCBI): domain Eukaryota; kingdom Metazoa; phylum Chordata; class Actinopteri; order Synbranchiformes; family Mastacembelidae; genus Mastacembelus; species Mastacembelus armatus. The sequence goes on along the minus strand of NC_046638.1, from coordinate 5,758,969 downwards.
TCTGAATCTTAAGTGTTTAATGGCATGGGCACACGCTAAGGCACAGATTGATTGTGGTTAAATCCCAAGCAATCCTGGGAACCCCCAGGAATCTGCAAGAGGAAAAAAACCATGCTGTGTTAAATGAGTTCTGCACGTGGGACTGAGACTCTGTGAGAAGATAAGTAGGAGGCAGCTTGAAGGTCAGTAATCTACATGTGGCATTAAAAATGTTTGGTGAATTAGTTCAACAAAGCAGCAAGTGAGGAGAGAAATTACAGATGAAAAGCATGACGAAAACATGATTAGAAAACAATATACACTGCATTCTCTCACAGCATATTCTTCACTGTAATACCATGTGATTCAATGGCAAATTATGAGTGTACTCAGTTTCTCTATTTGACTAACAGAGATGTGTGAATCAAAAATACATGTGGGTTTTTCATAAAGAGGCAACTATGGAGCATCTCCAATAATATTGATGAAATTCTGTGCATATATTTATTACTCCATGTGTTTTTTTAATGTGCAACCTGAGAGCAGAGTATAAGTTGAGAATACTGTATGATCAGTGCTGAGCTGGTTTGACCTTTCAGATGACAAATGTAGTTTTTACTGTATTTAGAGGTCAAGTTGTAATCAACTACCCAAAGTTGTGAACTAGTACAACCTTGCATGGCTCATGTATGCGTTGTTCTCCAGCATACATGTTTTAAATAATAAGAGCTTCATTTAACTAATTAAGTGCATCTGAAAATAACTAAATGCATAAGATGGTTCTCTATCTAAAAATAGCAAGGAATGTCCTCAATGGGATTCAGATCTATAGATATTCTGATTTCCAGTTGCCCTGTTACCGTTTATTTACACTGCACTCTTTAATTGTGCTATTACAAATAAACAGTTATCTGCTTTAATCATACAGATATACTTTAGTATAAAAATATAACCCAAGTCAATTTAAACAATTACGTGTCATTTAAGCAAAAAGAACACCCACTTACTACAGCTACTGTAAAATTTCAAACATTTAAAAGTATTTGCTAAACAGAGGAAAAACGTTGATTATCATTTTTACCTTGTATACCTTAAGATTAAAAAAACAAAAGGGGCGAGCAGTCAATGTGATCATTTCAGCTATGTACAGTACATTGTTTATATAGTGTGTTGTAATTATAAACCCAAGGTCCATTTCTGGTGACTGAATTTAAATAAACTCATGATGATTTTAGATGGGTTCTGGTTGGATAAACATATGAGGCTTCACATATATATTATCCAAACTATAAGACATGCATGTTTTCATCATTTCCTTATCAACTTTCCCTTACTGTAGGTCTTCTCTGCAGTATGACTACAAAGGACAGGAGTGGCCTTTTCTCATGCACATTTTCCATTACAGATAGAAGACAAAAACATCTAAATGATACCATATGAAAATGTATTTAGTCTTCATCCATCACCAGATACCTCTCTCTGTAAAAAGTCTACATATTCATCTTGTTGCTGTGTAAAACATGTCTGGCCTTGTTTTATGCCTTGAATCAAGTGCAGGTGCCCACATGTTTGTGTTTTTCTTTCTTTTTATCAAAATCTAATCCTTTCCACCCAAAAGGTTTCTAATGATGAAGCTTGTCAAAGTAGTGGTTTAATCTATGAGGCCCTACCATTATGATTTTCTCCTATGATGCTTTCCATTTGCTACCATATAAAAATGTGCATATGTCCCCTGAATCTTAATCAACTGCATGTGTGATGAGGACCAAACACAGGCAGTGAAATAAAACAGAAGGCAGAAAGAGTGACAGGAGATTGACAGAAGAGAAAATAATAAGATGTCCTTTTCAGGAATAGGGCTTCACTCAGATAAAGAAACAGATTAATTCATTTCTGGCAAATCCATTTTAAATCTGACCATATTTAGGTTGTATTGTATTTTTTTTTTTCAGGGTTAGCCCTTAAAAACCAGGACACAGGATGGAGTGCCAAACATCTGTGCATGTGTTTGTGAAAAAGGCATTGGACAGAGTTCCAGTATAAAACAGAGTCAGATTACCATATCACAGGCATGTTTGTGTTTTAGGTGTGCAATGTGCATGTACACAGTGAATCTGTGCCTGTGATCATTTCAGTCTTTAAAAATGTTTGTGTATATAGGAAAATAAAAAAAAAAACAAAATCCTATAAACTTGAAGATTTTGCTATCTTATTCTGTTGAGTAAAAATACTATTCCCAGTAAAGTTTGTGTACATGTTGTGTAATAAGTGATAACAATGTACACCAGGTCTGCTGCTGTCTTGTTTAGAAAAGAAAATATATGAAAGACATTGATTACTTTCCAGTATCATTACGAACAAGGTATGGCTTAGAAGTGTGTGTATAAAGAGGTGAAGAAATGTGCTGGAGGGCTGCTGCCTGAATCACCATAACCTGAGCATGCACAGCTCATAACCACCCTTTATGGATAGCCAATTTGGCAGAAGCTGGCCTGCTTGAAAACTGCATAATTACTGTCTTAATGTTGCTGCTGCCATCCTTGGCAGTCATTTGGGTGTTGTTAACCGTGAAGATTATGGCTCTTTGTTCTTTGACATCAGTATAAAAATCTGCTTTAAAACATACTGCTGGAGTGGTGACTATCAAGTTCACTGTGTTTCCTCATTTTAAGGGTTATTAAAAAGTCAGGATAGGAATAACCATGGAGGTCATGTCAAAGACTTGAAATTAGCATTAAGTGGTTTTTATCCAAGAGTTTTGTCAGAGGTTGCATATACAGGTGTCTAAACAGGGTATCAATTGGCTTTACAACACAGGTCCACTGAAGAGCACTGTGTCAAAGCAAGAAAATCACTAGCTTTTTCCTTTGGTCTAAAAAAAGACCCTTTCATTCTGACCAAAAGCCAAAGCTCACTCTTGTTGCATTAGGGGGTTTTAAGTGGTTCAATCCTAGCTTACACAGGACTCCTCTTCTTTTTTGTCCCTGACAAAAAGGAGATGGTTGGTAGTGTCTCTCATGATTATTCCTCTACAATCCTCAGTACATGTCTCTGTAGATCTCCTGCAGGAGTGGGTGCAGCGAGGTGTCCTCTGTCTTTTTGATCTCCTGCACCAGCTGTGCATGCTCTGTGACTAGCTGCCGGAGGTCAGCCAGTTTCTGCAGCAGCTTGGGGAAAAGGAAAGTGTCGTCAGGGTGATTGGCCAACAGGTGGAGCTGTAGCACCTGCACAATGCTCTCCTGCATTCGCTCAATGTGCCCCACATTTACCAGGCCTGGTCGGTCTAATCACAGAGGAAGAGAATTAAAGAAATAAAGTGAGACTTCACATCCATAAACATATTTAATTACAGGGTAGTACCAGAAATCCTTTACATTTATCTTATTTGTGTGAAATGAACCATTTGTTTGAGTAGAAAAGATACATAAGATAATATCATAATAAGACATATTAGGTTTAAAGAATGTAATTTTTCCAGCACTCTCACCTCCACAGCAGATGATAGTGGCCACAAACAGAGCCAGGTCACTGTCATCCAGCTCAAGTGCATTAAACTTCATGGCAAATTGAAACTTTGGCTCCATCATATCACTGAATGGTCGCCGCAGGCTCTTGAGGAATTCCCGGGTGATGAAGCCTGAGCCATAAGCTACAAGAAGCCCGTCCTTATTCATACTGGAGGCGAGCATGGCAAACAGGGCCTCATACACTCCATATTTCAAGAGAGTAACCTGATCATTGAGATCCAGGCTAGAGAACCCAGGGACAGACTTTGCAAATTCTGTGAGCTCTGTGACGGTTTCCACTGAAGTGCACTGGCAGCAGTGGAAAATCCTAACTTCTGCCTCCTTGTCCCTCAGTGCCCCTGCGGAGCTGACCATCTTGGCCACCAGCGTCTGCTCTGCCAGCTGGAGGGTCTCCATGTCGTGGATGACGAAAGGCTGTGAATGTTTGAGAAATAAACACTCTTATGAGCTGTACGTGTGAAATAGAGTTAAAATGGATTTCCAGTTTAAATGACACATGAGTTCAATGCTTACTGAGATTTTGGCACAGATAAATAAATCAAACCTGACTGCAAGTATGGAAAAAGCTGAGTCAGCAAACCTCTTTACATAAAAAAACTATAGTGACTGTGGTCTTCAGATATAATCTTTACTGAAAAGACAATTTGCACCATTTCCATAATTGTTCCTGCAGATCGGTAATTATAGATGTCACACTCTTCTCTAGAAATATAAGCCCCATAAATCTTGGCAATAATGCACTGTGAGAGGGCTGAGAGGGCTTACCATGGAAAACCTCAAATGTAAAAATAAGAGGGGAATTTTTTTTTGAAACCATGACCCAATTTTCAGATACTTAATATAAAAAAAAAAAAAAAAAGATGTATGCAGAATCCTAATAAGGTCATTGGAGATACATAGGTACGTAAATATAAGCAGTTATGTAAGCTTTGGCTAGCAGTGACTAATCATAGCTAATAGAAGTTTTTAGCTGTGTCACTTTTTCCACAGCAGAGAAGCTACAGCCTGTGATGACCAGTTACACCTGCTGCTGCACATCATATCACCACTGTGACTCACAAATGCTCTGCTAAATGTGGGACAGAGTAAGAAGGAAAGGTATGAGGGACATTCACCTAGCTGTTTAAGTTTGTGATACTCCTACGTCACACTTGATCATGAGATGAACAGATAGTTATCACAACCAAGCAACTCAAATATATTTTTGAACAAGCAAATGTTACATTATATCATCTACATTTTGTTGCTGTATAGTGTTGATCTCTGTTTCAGAATATCTTGAAATGCTGCTGCACCAAAACCCATGAGACAGATTTTGTGCACAATGCAGATCATGGAACATCTGTAAGGTAAATCAGATAAGTCAGACGATAAAACTGATTATTAGCCAAATCACAGCCAATACTGACACAATTATGCTTCAGCATTCCACCCAAATGTCAAGACTGATGATCCCATCCAGACAGAAATGTTCTAGCTCAGTTAAGAATTACCTGGCTCCAAACAAGTTTTTCATAGAGGATCCGCTCCACAAGGGTCAATACCTATCTGATAGTTTTTATTAAGTTGTTGTCTTCTACAGTATCAGTCAAAAGTTTGGACACACTTTCTCATTCAATCCAACGGTAAAGTAAACTTTTGACTGGTAGTGTATATCAACTGTCTTTTTGTAACAGTATCTTGAACATTATAAATCATTTTATATTTTATATATATAATATAGTGCTGTGAACAAATTAACCATGAATGAACTTTAAAATCAAAGGTTGATCAAACAATATGTGTATTTTTAGCTAACTGCTTTCCAACACCTGCAGATCCCAATGACTCCATCAGAACTCTAAATGGATATTTCCATCCTTTTGGATGCTTTGATCCCCAACAGCAGAGGGAAGAGTCTGTGTTTGAACGTGGATGTGACCTGTCCCTCTCGACCTACTTCATACCTACGCACATCCATCCACTCAGAGCAAATCTTGGCTGCAGTTTCTGAACCACCCCTTTTTGTTGACACCTATTTTATGTGTTTTCTTTTTACAAAAGTGAAAGAAGGCAGTGAAGGGATGTTTTTTCATGAGACTGGGGATGGGTGATGAAAAGAGTGATGGAGGTGCTGGGAGAAGTGATGGGCTCCAACACTGGCTCTTTATGTCCTTTTTGTGCAAACAGACTTTTCCTGTCCAGCTCAGTGCTGGATTGCACTACCGATTGAGCAAGCTATTTCTGTCACTGGCTGGCTGCCAGGTCATATTGAGACACGAGTTTGATTGCAAATTTTCACTATGCTCCAAATGAGATGAAAAAATTCCAGTGGGGAAGAAATAAATTAAAAGTTGCAAGAAATCATGACCATGGCCAATGAAGAAACTAGTAATGAGAGGAGTCATGAACCCTATCCACATGCACACACACCACACCTTTCACTCTCTAACCCATTACTCTTAACATACAGTAGTGCTGGTCTTGCCGGTGAGAATGGTCCGAGCCTTGGCTTTGTTCATGTTGAAATTCTTGAGGTAGGCCTCATAAATCTGCCTGGCCAGTGTCTTCTGGTCAGCTAGGTGAGGATCTTCCACCTCCCTGTCCCCTGTCACCATCTCTGCCTTCAGCTTTAGCTTCTCGGACTGGGGCATCCGGCCAAAACGGATGGCTGTGAAGACAGAATGCCAGAGTGAAATGGCCAGTATAGATCAGAATTTTGTAGTGAAATACAGTCACATAAAAAATATATAATGTACAATGCAATTTTCATTTTTTTTAAACTGCAAACTGCATCAGAATGCAGAATATGTATAAACTTAGTTTTGGAAAATGTAAAACAGCCTGAGCACAACAAACCCACAATATATATCCCACAACAGACCACAGACTAATTTAAAAAGATGTTTAACAACAAAATAGCATGAATTGTACTTTTTTTTCACTTATTGATTTGATTCAGGTGTGTTGAAAGTGGGCATCAGTTGTGTGATGGTGTGCTAAACTTCAATACTATGAGAATTGTTTTTCTGTGGGACAGCATCTCTCAGATGCCCTGATCCCACTTAACTAATAAGATTAGAGGTGAACTGTTTTTAACCTCTTTTCACCATTTCAAATGGGCAAACGCTGTTGTGTGCATGTACATATACATAGAAATACACACACACACACACACCTTCCTCAGAGAACCCAACATTCAGGTTTAATGACACCCTGCATGTTTCGTACTATAAAGGCATGAAAGGAGATCTGATTTCCCTGTGTTACAACAAGCAGCCACCCACTGCTGAAACAAAATCAGGCATATAGGGCAGGACTGAGCAGAGATGAGATACCAACCTAGCAGACGGCACAAGGGCCTATTAGATTAGCGCTCACAAAGTAGATAGATCATTTGAAGCTGGTAAAGCTCCGGCAACTGGGCTGCAGCCAAGTCTAATTGAGATGAAAGGTTGAGATGAGTTATGTTAAGCTGAGCGTAAGTCTGAGTTTAAGGCTTCCTAAGACCTGGTGTGACAGGATGAGTCTGTGATACATGTAGGGAGCAATCCAAAGATGGGAGGGGGACGAATCATCTGTTTCAGTGTTTCCTTGTGGGAGGAAATTCCATACAATAAACACCTCATCCTCTACAGCCAGACTTACTATTGCTATTATTTTCTCAAATGATGTGTCTATGGGCAGTACGGAGGATTGGTGGTTAGCACTGTTTCCTCACAGCAGTCCTGGGTTTCTGGTTCGAAACCCAGCAGGGACCGTTCTGTGTGGAGTTTGCATGTTCTCCCTGTGCTTGCGTGGGTTTTCTCCAGGTACTCCGGTTTCCTCTCACAGTCCAAAAACATGTATGTCAGGTTGATTTGGTGACTCTAAATTACCCATAGGAGTGAGTGTGAGTGTGTGAGGTTGTGATGGACTGGTGACCTGTCCAGGCTGTACCCCTGCCTTTCAAATTTAATACTTAAAAAGAGTAAGTTACCTCTTTCATAAGTCCGTTTCAAAATAAAAACTCATCTCTTTACTTTCCACTTCAGAACAAAGTCAAACAATGTCCAAAAAATATTACATAACCTATAAATTACTGAACCCAGCAATAAATACATATTTTCTCATATTGAGAAAGAATAATTTCTACATTTATGTTTTGATTGGTGCTTGTCAGCTAATTTGTTTGAAGGAAATAGAGAAATTTATGTCAAGGATATAATTTGTATCATCCAGACATCATCAGATTTAACAGTTAAGTGATCAATACAAAGTGCTGTGATAGTGTAGTGTCTTAGACCAGTCCCCACAAGATCAGATTGCACTTGCATCTCAAATCTCCTTCCTCTCTCTCTACAGTTACATTTAAGCCCATGACACTTTATACATATACAATGTAAGGGGAAGTGCAGCTCAATTCTACTTCTGCTGAGCTTTAAGGCGCTATCATCATCAAAACATAGGCTATGCTTTAAGACAGCAGTGGGCGGGCTTATGTCAGTAAGTCCAGGGGACAAAGTAAAGACAGTCCAGTCTTTTAGATCCACAAGGTCACTGCCACCAGTATGGAATTTTTGCAAAGCATGCAGAGTCTATATGTAAATCCATTGACCTTTTTTAGTCGAAACACACTGACAAACCAGCAAGTGCGTGCATGCTCAAACAAACACACACGTCACCTCCAAAATCTTTTTCAAAGCATTTTTTGCAATCAGGACATTGACCTTGGCCAATGGTCAGTATGCCATGTTGTATGTTTACACAGCACACACAGCAGCAACATTCACCAGAATCTCATACTTCGTTTTCAGTATTCCTACATCCCAAACAAAGATAAGCAGCACCGAAGATTAAATCTGATGTGTGACACAGTCGCACAAAGTATTGATATAGTAGTATATATTGGTAATATACTTATAGAAATTTAAATGAAGTGAATTTTCATGTTATTAAGAGTCTTCCTCATTTGAGAGATTTTGACCCGCACTGTTATCAAACTATGGCTGTAATTTAAAAGTAAAAAGCCATTAAGAGAATAGTCAATGTAGGAGAGTAAAGATGTAACTGCATTCTCAGTTGTATTTTCATAGTGTTTGCATTTTCACCTGTTAGAATGAAAGAAATTACATTATCTTTGTATTATTTCTCTTATATTATTTTTATGTATTTATTTTATTTATCTTATTCATATAAATTAATGACTGTATTTCTGTCAATATTATAGTGGTGATTTAATATTTTCTTAAACTATTACAATGTTATTCTGATTTCTGTTTTTTAATAAACCATGAAATAGTCATAAGTTGTTTAGTGTAGTAGTCTGATTATGTCCTCAGTTATGTCCTCAATAACTTGCCTTAACAAGCAACTTACACTTGAATGTGTGGTGTTAGATTGCTTATTTGTGCTAATCATGTGCATACGTGCATGTTCAGTCTTACTTGGCCTCTGCACAACTGTGGTACTCTATTACACTGTGTGTTTCTAAGTAACAAGAGCCATGCATGCATACGTGTATGTGTGTGTGTGTGTCTACTGCTGAGCTTGAAGCACTGCTCAGACCTGCCATGCCTTGTAGGACTCACCATTGTGGGACATGCCCACTGTCAGGCACTTCTGGAAACGGCAGTATTGGCACTTGTTGCGGTTCTTCTTTTGGATCTTACAGCGACGCTCACACTTGTCGTACTCCAGCTTCAGACGGATAGTCCGGCGAAAAAACCCCTGGAGTAATGAAGGAAAAAAGCATGAAAAATGTGAATGCTGCTGACATGAAGCTATTTTTTTTTTTTTTACAGTTAAAAGTTAATATTTTGTCAAACATTTTCAATTGTGTAAATGAGACATTGCTAGAGGGATTATTCAGGCAATAAATAAAACATTTTAGATAAAACACAGGCTAATAAAACATGAAATGTAACAGAAGAAAGAAGTCTTTAGAAAAGCAATTATTTATTCCCATATGACTACTACGTGACAATGTCAGATTCATAGTTTCAGTCGTCCCTCTTAAAAGAAAAATGAACCTTGGTGTGGCTAGACTAACAGACAGACTAAGACGAATGGTTGTAGATAGCAAGAAGATTAAAAAATGCCCCGGGGAAACAATTAATAGCATAATTAGCAAATTGCAAATATATGCAAATCCATCACCCAAATACATATGAACCCACACATAAATGTTCATGCAATCATCAGACATATTATTACCACATGAGTTCATGTTAAGTAACTCTGGCTTTCACCCACTAACCCCAATTTGACATGTGCACATATACAGTACATATATACACAAGGGTGGCATAAAGCCAGCACAGAAATGGAGTTCAGGCCAAATAGGCTTTGAGCCAGGAATGGCTGTGTCCACTGTTGTAACGAATCAGCCTCCTATTACTGTGACATGGCATATATATATATATATATATATATATATATATATATAAATCTATATATATAAAAATATAAATATAATAATATAAATATAATATAAATCAATCTCTCTCAATCTCTTCCTCTCTCTCTCTCTCTCTCTCTCTCTAAATTTTGGTCATCTCACATGTGAGATTTATAACTTGTCTGTGCTGTTATCAGTGGCTTGAAGTAGGTAGGGATCTACATTAGTGTACAGCAGGGGTAACCAACCTTGGTCCTCAATAAGTCCTACCCTGCTTCTTTTCCATCTATCCCTGCCCTGCAGAAACTTTTGAGGACCAGGATTTGCTACCCCTGTTGCATAACATTTAGAATTGAGCAAAATAAAATCACAAATGTCATTGCAATCCTCATGAAGTTGATTAACTGTTTAATCTGTTTCATATTAGGTTAGTTAATAATAAAGACTGTGTTTTCCTGACTTTTTCTTTGATTGTTTCTTATTTAGTCAAACATATTCAATGTTGTAGAGAAATAAGCACATTTTCACAAGGATGATTTCACAATTTGTACCAATAATCTAAAAAACCTCCTCTTTATTCTTCCATCATTCCAACTCACCCTGTACATAGCCATCATACACCCAGATATCAGGTTTTAGATTCTTTAAAATATCTGGGAAATGTGATGTGGTTGACAGTATTTTCCAATTTTGTGAGACACCAATCAAATGAACACTCCATTATACCAAATCAACAGTAGTAGTAAAACAATAGTTTATGAAATACTGAGGACTGGACACAATGGCAACATAAACAAATACGGGAAAAAGATGGCTGAAGTTCTTGAACTTGGAAAATGAAAAAAAGGCTTCTGATTCATATGTCACTTGTGATACATGTACATTAAATGACTCCTTCCTATAGGTAGGCATTAACCTTGACTTTCTTGATAACTTGTTGTTTTACCGCCTTACCATTTTACCCTTCATAGGTCACATAACAGAAAAGATTCCCTAGGTGCTTTTTCCTTCTATGTTTTTCCTTCAGTGAAAGGATGAAGACTATTCAAAACACATGTGCAAACACCTCAAGTTACACTAGCTTTGTCCCTTGCTGCCTCTTAAAAACAGCCTTGGGTTGTTCTTCAACATGACTGGTAAACAATTAACCAAAAGATTATTGGGAGATCACGTGGGAAGGCTGATCTTGGTTGTTCTGATGTTTTTAGAAGAGTTATCATGGGTCACAAGATATACTGCCTCTGGATTTCTGGCCTGGTATGTCCTACTTTCCTAAGTGTCATATATCAAATCATGATTTCTTGAAATTAGTTAATGTGTATTCAGTACACTGTTTGTGATTCCTGGCTTCTCTGTAGTGGAGTGTGGATGACAAATGATGCATCTTGACAGAAATAATAACTAAGGCAAGGAGAGTAGTAACTAATCAACCCTCATACTAATGTCCTTCAACAAGTGTACATCTAATTGGCCATAAACTAATCTGTACACTTCTTTATTATTATCCATGATCTAATGTGTAATCCATTAACAGAACCACTTGATGGACTTAATAATTTATGCATGTAATCTTTGTCTCACCTTGCAACCCTCACAGGCATGGACTCCATAGTGGTAACCAGAGGCACGGTCAGCACACACTCGACATTCCAGACTGAGGGATGAGGAGGAAGATAAGAACTCCTCCTGGCCCGCTGCTGGCCCATATACAACTGACGAGGGGCTGGATGCTGGTGTCAGGGCATCTACAAAACACAAGCATAAGGCCTTGAAAAAGACCATAAAAATCTTGCTCCTGAGCACCCTAGCATTTGTTTTTAAGTATAGACAGCTACTGTTGATGTATGACTAACACCTCAGTCAGTTAACAAATCAGATTATTATTTTAAGGCAATTAACGTCACATAAAACATGCAAACATGGCTGCCTTTATGAATGCATATCTACTGGGAAGTCTCATCTTCCTTTAGCAAAGAACTGGTAAAATTTAAGTACTTATTTGCCCCCACAAAATGGTCTGTCCCATGTCTGTTTATGTAGAGAGATTGGCATGCCATCTGTGGTGTGTTGCCTGTCACAAGCATAACCGAGTTGGAGTAGTATTACTGATCTTCCCCATGGAAGAAAAGTCATGTGGTTTACTATGGGTTTGCCAGCAGTTTTCCATTTCCACCTTGTAGAGGGAACATTGCTGGTAGAACCTGCTTGGTACACAAATAGCACAGAAGAACTAGCGCAACAGTAAACCGTGACACTAAGTAAGGCCACATGAGTTAGCTGAGAGATGCCAGAATGTGGATAAGTAGCATTTGGCACCAGATCTGCTGTGCTGTGTTGCAGAAATTCATCTTTATATAAGAACTGTGAGAAGAACAACACAACATGGTTGATGGTACTCTGAAAAAGATGGTCAGAATCTCTATCTTGCTACCCTCTAAACAGATAAAAAAAAATGCCACTGTGACTTCATTTCAACCCCTCGCTACCTTTGTGCCTGTGACCTCACTGTGACAGAAAGTACCAGCCCTCAGAACCATTTCCCTCAGAGCCATGTTTATTTCCACCATTTGCTGCTTTGTACAAGTGCACGTGCTTCAACTGAGTGAGGACAGGAAAAGCATGTTGGTATCTAATGCCATCATGCCTTTCCCATGCTATCCTCAAATGTTTCCATGATGCTTTTGGCCCACACATCCTCTCTTTTGTCCTTTCCTTCTATTTCCCTCACTGAAACCCTCCATTCTTCCATTAAAATGTTTATCTTTGTCACTACTCATGGCTTCTTCCCTTAATGCATAATTTGGCAGTAGCATAAATTTCCCTGATGTCCATGTGACTTTTATTGAGCAAAGCGGATGTTTCCTGAGAGGTGGTGCATGGTAGCTGAGGAATGCGTGAATTCCTCATTGGATATGGGGTAAGAACAAGGGCTAGTGGAGGACAGAGAGGCAAAACGAGAGTACAGAAAACAAGACATGGCAGGGAAAAAAAACAATGAGGAAACATAGAAAGAAACAAGCAGGAGAATGACTCAGGACACACAGTAAGTTAAAGACCGATCAAGATTAACAGACCAAAAGGCACGAAAATGTAGGCCAGTAGGCCTGTGAGTAAATAAGGCCTGTCAAAGAATTATAGCACAGTCTTTAATGTCTCCTTGAGGCAAGAGCTTAAAGAAGCCAAAGTGTATGCTCTCTCTGAATATTCAGTTGGAGCAAATTAGAGATTAAGGTCTAAAATGAGGAATCCCTGCTCTGAAACAACATGACAAGGAGATTACATTGAGCTAGTAGGAGCACTCTGAAACTGTGAAATGACTGTGGGAGCAAACCGCTCATTATCATCTCACCATAGGTCATTAATCATTAATGACCTAAAGAGATTTTTCAATTTAAAGCCAGTGAGACCTTTTTTTTTTTACCTAACACAGTGGATCCTTCAGAGCCATTGCTGGATGATGGGTATTCAGGGACATCAAAGGAGCTAAGGGCATCGTTCTCTATGGACTGAGAGATATCCTGGAGCTCCTCAATGCCACCCATGAAGTCATCATCACCGCACAGGGGACTGCTCAGCACTGAGTCCTCCAGGGGAGAAGGGGGATGGTAGTGGCTCTCCATGTCGACCATCGTGGTGGAGGAGCGGGCTACCAGCACTCTCACTCATCAGACTGGAGACACAGGAAAGAGGAAGGATGAAGACAAAAATCAGGTGGCAAAGAGGTCATAGACAGACAAACAGAAGACAAGACAATAATTCATTTCTAAAGTCACTTCTGCATCTACATCCAAGCACTTTCTAAGCTGCATTTAGAAACAGCTTTGCTACTCTCATTTTGTACTAAATGCTAACATCAGCTTGATACCATGCTCACAATGACACTGGTATGTTTACATACTCAGTCAATTATGTTTTCATTAATTAATTGATTAATCAGACTTTTGCAAGTCTGCTTTGAACATTTTAATGTCAAAATGCAAACCCTAAACCACCAGTTTGCCTTAACTATACCACATCAAATAAAAATCTTTTTAAAAGTTGAATTATCCTTATGCTTGATGACTGTAACTAAGCGACATGCTTTCAGACAGACAGACAGACAACATTTGTCATAACATGGTCCAGATATTACCCAGATGTTTTTCCTGCAAGCATGTAATTACAGACCATCTCATATTCACCCAAAACTACAAAGTTTAGCGGATTGTAGGTCCTGTTAGGAACCATCCTGTGGGCACAATGAGCAGATGCTCAAATTTTCAAATTTAACATTATCTACATCAACATATATAATAAATTAATTATTTTATTTTTCAGTGCACATAATTAAACACAGGACTGACTAATACTCTTAGGCCCAGTGGGTAATGGCGATGCAACATGTGGCCATTCACACTGATACACAACGCTATAGTGGGTCAGCAGGCAATGGAGGAATGAAGGACATGGAGTATCTTATAACACAACACAGGCCCCTCACTCCTCTGAGGTATTCACTCTAAATACAGTAACTTTATCCTCACAAACCTCATGGTCCTGCAGAAAGATTAAGAGAGAAACAGAGTGGGGCACTGAGGCATGTGGGGGGGTTCAGTGTAGGTCAGTGTGCTGGCTTAGGCTGTACTGTGATAGTACAGCTGGGGTTGGCTAGGAGAGACATGACAGACTGGCTTGTACAGTAGATGACATGATATTTTGCTGAGTTGCACGGTGGGTGGAGACATGAGGTGCACTAAGTTTGAGTCTGCCCTGTTGGTTTATCTTAAGACTCACAAACAGTATGCACATTACACTGCATAATCAGGCTTCATATATCCACATGTAAACTGGGTCAATCTTCAGGCCCAGCTAAGAACATCAGGAGAAGGGAGTTGGGGATGGGGTGGGCTTAATGTGGCTAAATGGCTATAAGATAGCATCTTACTTTCAGTTAAACCGAAACTTGCCCTGTACTATGTAACGAGCTATTTTAGAAACTACATGCTCAAAACAGTTTTGCCTTTGGTGCTTCCTGTGACTATTTACAGGGTCTAGTGACGGAAATGATTTGCATATAGTTTTGCCTTTAGTCCAAGAGCCAAATAAAGCAAACTGTGATTCCATGTGTCAGTTATAAGAAAATCATCACTCCATTGAGGGCCTTTAACCTTTCAACTAGGAGGCAGCAACAACAGCAGCAACATAACAATTGTGGATTTGTGTCCAAATAAGTGGAATACTTGGTATGAATATGGACAAGCAGGGATATTTTTTTAAATCAAGCAAATAATGGACAGACTTGCAAAACGCTGAGTAAATTTACATCTCTCGTTTGTTGGTCAGTTCAGAATTACATGGCCGAGCTGGAAATAAAATAATCATCCTTGCCTCTCTGGCACAGAAAACAAATGTGTTAACACATTTATGCTTATACATTAGACAGAAATTTCTATATGAGTAGTCCGGTTTAATATGGGGTCAAGAGGCACAGAAGAAACATGACAATGCAAGGAACTAGATGTTATCAGGATTCACATCCACGAGGACTAGACTGAGTCTAATAGTAAAGCCCTTGAAGCTCTATACCATGTGAAAAGAAGCCTGGCATGTGAGCCAGCAGCTTTACTGAGCTATTCACCCAACAATGGATTTGTAATTCTGAATAGCAGCAGTGTTGGCTCCGCTAGGATAAAGCAAACCTCTTTAGCATTCAGCCTCTAGCTCCTGACCCTTGGGTCTTCTTTTAGAGGACGTCCTGTTCGATACACTCACTTCACTCTACACTGTCTCATTATAATACTGGTTGAATGGGAAGTTTCTTGGCTATAGCTTCACTAGCATCCATGCCATCTATTCAGATAACTCTACATTAACCCAACTCATTTATTCTTTACTGGTAAGATTAGATTAGTTCTGATATTAAACCAGTGCAGACTTCAGTTTCCTAAAGTCAGTTGGAAACAAATTATTGGCAGGCATGGCCCAGATATGGTTCAACATAAAGTGGACTATGTATATTTAACACACATCCACAGCATGCATGCCTTTAAATAACACACATTACACAAGTCCTTTGCTGAACCCATGACCCCCCTACCAGCAGGTATAAGTGGTGGACCAAGCTAACCTTGTGTTGGCACCAGCATTCAACATGAGAATGTAAACACAGACCTGCATAGCTGCAGAGTGAAGAGGTTCAGTGGCCTGAGACAGAAAGACAGAGACAGACATGGGGGTGGGGAGGAATGTTAGTTAAGCTACATTACAGGCTCTTTATCGGTAAGACGACATGAGAAACGAGGCAGTGAGACAAAGAAAACTGCAGCTCCTACGGTAACAGCAGGCCTTTGTGCAATAGGTGAAGACCTCTCTCGTGCTCAGTCAACCAAGCCTGCTGAAGGCGATGCACACTGAGTGGAAGACGGGCAAGGTCATACATGTTTGTGTGTGTGTTGGAGTTGGGGTTAGGGTCCAAAATAGGAGGAGGGGCTTTAAACTGACAAAAGATTAGTAACCAAGAGCCACGAGGTCATCATGATGATGCTGTGGCAATACCAACACCTATGATCACGCTTTAATCAGCAGTGGAGAGCAGGCAATAGCATGTGTACACAGCTACAACCTACAACCAGTGGAATTCCATCTCTCATTAAAATCAGTAATTCCCATTATAGGTTCCTACAAATATGCGTTGAATATGTATTACCAGGTGTGTATCACTGATCACAGGGCTGGATATGCAAGTAGATCATAATGTATCCATAGTCTGGTGGATTTCTGCAGAGCAGCTCCCCATGTTACACTAACTAATCACTTCCAAGTTCTACATTGGACCGACAGGCCATGAAGCATCTAGTAAGTTCCAATTGAGGTAGATTAAAATGTTCACAATGTGACTCAGGCAGGCAGACATCCTTCTACTGTCCCTAATGGAAAGACAGAACAACCTGAACGTAGTTTACTGAGCTGTGATGGGGGGTGTAGACACTCAGCCTATATAACATAAGTATTGCCTCTGGGAATCCAATAATGTTTTATGTTTTCCAGAAATAAGTATAAGGACATTAAAAAGAGCCTGACCACAAAAAAACATATTGTATGATGCCCAAGACACTAGAGGAGTATGGACTTGTTGCGTCAAGGTATGAAAATAAAAACATTACTGAAAACAAATATTGCTTTTAAGCACAGTTAAAGTTAATAATAGATAATGACTTGAGTAAACAAAACACTTCTGCTCTACCTTCCTCATCCAAAAGCCTGAAGTCAACCATGTAGCTATGATCCCTGACAACATAATATCCAGCTCTTTATGTTATGCGTAAGAGATAATGAGTAGATAATGTGTTTGTGCTCATGTGTATGGAAGCTTTTTTGTATCAGATTATAGTAATGAATTGTCACATCTAAAGAAGAATCATCAACATCAGCTGCTAAAGAGCCATATCTAATAAAACAAAGCCAAACACCTGTTAACAGGTTTGCCTTACAGGTCAGACACCACAATTGTCTAACAATTAATGAACACATGAATAATCACTTCAATAACAAATGAATACATCTAATGACAAATGAACACACTGACTAATGAATGACCACATTTCATTATTTAACCTCTGTGTTCATTATTTGATAAGGACCATTTTTTAATAAGATGTGATAATTCATCAATGTAATGTAATGCAAAACAGCTTCTATAGATGTATGTGAGAGAGAGAGCAGGCCACGGGTTAATGTTCAATCCACCCAACCTGTGATGTTAGCACCTGTAAGAAGAAGGGCCCAGGGGACATAACGGTGGTGATAGAGCAGAAATATGGGCTGATGGGGCTGTCCTGCCTGCTGTTCTGCCTGTGCATTTGTTTGAAGAGTTCACTGTATGAGCTCCGCCTGGACCGTGCCCACAGTGTAAACACTCAGTGAACTCTTATCACTCAGAGCTGATATGGTGGCCGTCACCCCCTTATCGTTATGGAGACTGACCAAAGTACAGACCAGCAAAGTGACTGACATTGGACTTTAGCTTTAGATGAGCCATACAATAACCAACTCTTTGATCATCCTGCTATCAGGCCACTTACCTCATCACATTGTGGTCAGTGAATGTGCAACAGATTGCAAATCTTTTGGCTGCTATTTTTAGTCTTTGTGGACCATACCAGTTTGCAAATTTCAGCTTGCCAACTATAGATCACATTTATAGTTTATTTATTTACAGATTTGCTGTGACCTAATGCTAAACTATCAAGGACATTTTAATCACCCAGCCCTACCTTCCAGATATTCATTGGTTTCTACATCTTTTTATATAAGATCTACATTAATTGTTATATAAGATCTGTAAAATCTGGATATTAATGATTGTCTCTGTGTTGCCATATGGTGAGCTGTTTCAAGGTGTATCCCATCTCTCACTCAGTGTCAGCTGGGATTGGCTCTAGCTGGGACCCTTCACAGGATCAGTATAGACAGTAATGATGGACAAAAATCTATGAGAATATTCTTTTTGTCTTACACTTCACCAGGAACATGTTTTATAGTTTGTCAACATTAAAGTACATTATTGTGGTGGGTGATGCATTTTAGGACAATATCTCATAATAACAATAGAACAAAAATAATGCAGAATTGATTACACAACTTTCAAAAGTTTGCAAAATTAATTGCCATTTTGCATGGATATAAATAAAACAATGGCTCCTGCAATTCTGAAAACATATAAAAATACAATAATCTTTCTTTCATTCATCTCAGAAAAGCAGTACTGTTCCAAAATAGTTAGCTGTGACATATAGTCTTTAACTTTCAGTTTTAAAGTTAAGATCAATGCTAAAGTGCTAGAACTTTTAATCATATATCATCATCATCAGGAGAGAAGTGAGTTTCCACAGATGTCCATGAATTGCTGATTGAAATATGCCACTGGGACACCTCAAAGACACTGTAAGAGCTATTTTACTAAATATAGGACATATTTTTCAACTATTGGGGTCATCCATTCCACTTATGCAGGACTCTTGCAGGTTTCTCAATTATTCTGTTTCCTAATGGACAAGTCTTGGTTTTTATGAGGACAAGTGTTGCTCAAGATAAGCTGTTGCTTTGGCCATCAGTATATTCAACACCCACTGCTGCACTGAGTTGAGAAATAAAAGAGCAACTTACATAAACCTCAGTGGATGCTGACCTCTGCAATTCCAGCATCTTCACTGTCAAAATAATTAAATGTTCACAGACGTTAAAAAGAGACCATCAAATCGGACCATAAAACACCTGAGGAGGTGCAGTGTGACAGGGTATCACGCTCCCTCCCAAGTCTGTGGTGCCCTGACCCTCCACTCTAGCTCTTCATAGCACAACAGTACTTCATGGAAAATGTACCTATGTGTGTGTGTGTGTTGCGTAGCAATATACTCATTGTGTTACATATGAGTAACTTTCTCTAAACATTATATCCAACAGAAGGAACAGAAAGAGCAGCATGCATCACTTACTTTGGTTGGATACACTATGGACAGCAAACTGACAAAATAACACAACTGAAGTCCTAAAGTCAAACACATCCAGCCTTACTTTTGCTCCCTGTACATGTTGGGTGCCTAACCCTCCAGTATATCCCCAACTACAGTAGCTACCCCAGTGTGTCAGATATACATACAGCTGAACCAATGGCAATGGCCCTCACTATTTCTGCCTGCTAGAATCACCAATAGATCACTACCACGTCCTTAAGCAACAGCTCCATTTTGTGCCAAATGCTGGCTCCTAGCTACCACTTGATACTTATTTCCAAATCAGTCACAAGGATCAAGCAAGCCACCATTACAAAACCTCTCAGCCATCGATCCAAACTGTAAATTTCAGAGTGAGGAAACTGCAGCAATCATTTCCAGCTGCATTTATCATTTGACAGATGTAGGGCTAGGGCAACAATACAGCAAGCAACACTTACACCATAAAGTGCATTTATGAGTCACCTGTACAAGACACCGTAACTTACACCTTTTATGATTTCTGAGATCATTGAGTCAGGTTCATCAGGTTCAAGACTGAAGTTTACTTATTTTTCTCTGGTTACATACTAATAAATAAATATACAGCACCAGTGCTGGGTAACAGAACTGTACAATATTGTTAATATATAAAAAGCTTGTAGCATTAAAATAGCATTTTTTGCTGACAATGAAATGCAATATTTCTGGATATAGCTTTGTTTCTATTGTATGCAGTGCTTGTAAATAGTTTTCTGAATTTTAGAATTCAGAGACACACAAGTATAAATATTATATACAATGCAAGTGTACCTTACAAAATAGTTCAAAAACACACTGTATTTAGAAGTGGTCTGATGCACATTCCTGTCCAGAAATAAAAACACTGTGTGTGAGCAGTACGATGAATGTGGATAATGTGGAATCATGGATAACTCCAAACAGAAGGGAATGTTCAAATGAGTCTGTCCTGCTCTAGCAGATGCTCTGTGCCATGAAGCTCAGCCAGGATACACTACCTTCATCCTCTGGCAGCACAGGGACACAATGACACTGAACTTTGATTGAGCATCTTAAGAGAAATGCTGCTATAAAAGATTTCACACCCTGTGTCTTGATTTAGAAATGGGACAGTACATGTGCTGCAACATTACAGGGGGGATTTAAACAGCCCCCTGGATTTAAATACATAGCACTATGTTTGATGTACAACAATCACTCTGAGAGAATTCTGAACACACTGTGGTTGGTCAGATAACAATTAGTACAACTGACTGGTCATTCAAGGTGTTTATGAAGCAAATATGACAAACATTTGCTGGTTCCAGCTTCTTAGTATGATCAAATGAATATCTATGGGTCTGGCACTGTTGTAACAGGCATTTCCTGAAATGGCAGGGTTCACTCTACTCTTGTGTTACCTTTACTTTACCTAAAACCATGTTAGTTTTAAGGGAGTTTTTGCATTACTGAAAAACAATAGAGCGGGGAGTGCCAGTGTGCAGAAATCACCAAAAGTGAGATGAAAACAACATGAAGCTGGAATCATTTATTTCTGCTCTGACAGCTGTGTGTATCTTATTTCATTTTACAGCATGACACTGGAGTCCCGAGTTCCCCCCTTCTGGCTGCCAAACCAGCCTACATGGTTGTGGCGAAGCATGCAGCACACAGGCCTGGTGACAGAACAACACAAATTTGCTACTGTTGTAGGACCACTGCACATAACAAAGATCAAAATGTTCTTTTGGCTTCCAACATGCAGTTAGAAAGTAAACAGTTGCAATCCAAAATTCTTGTTTGTAGGCCAAGAGCCATCGCACTATAAAACATAACAGTATTTGATTGAAAACCATCAAATACTGTTGTATGTTTGCTTCTCAGTAAGTATCTCAAAAGCAGAAAGAGTCAGTCTAACTCAGTTTGGCAGAAATGGAAACATTAATCCAAAATAATCTCCTCAGCTTCCTCCCTGAACCTTTAGTGTCTGTCACACTAGTAAGTGATGTCAATTCCATAGTGGTCTCAAAGATACTAGAGCTGGAAGAGAGCAGGTTCTGTCAGTAATAGAATTAGAACAGGAGAGGGGATAAGACCAGTGATGAGGATTTTTTCAGGCCTCACATGGATAAGGATCAGACTCTGCGTATCAACTTCAAGTTGACAAGGAAGAGAAAATATTCCAACATGGGGATGGCAGAGATGATACACTAAAAAAACTGAATAGAAACATGACATTGGAAAATACAAAGAGGTTGTGGTGAGAAAAGCATTTCTTCAAGTGACCAGACAAACCCCAACCAAATTCAGCATCCCTCCCCTATCATTAGCACAGACAATCTCCTGTCCAGAGCTGCTTACCGTAAGTCTGGCTGGCAGGCCCCAATCCTATTCAACCCAGAAGAACGTTAACATAAAGGAGGCTCAAAGGGAGGAAGACCTGACCCAGATGAAGGTCAAACCTGGCCGACCGAAGACACAACCTGCAAAACAAACAGACTACAATTGACCAGAAGCTCTGAGAACATCCCTTGCTACATTAAGCCCATGTTTAATGGAGTGAAAACAGCATGGAGTTAAAATTCTGCATTAGTGCAGATGTGTTGCTACAGCTACAAGCGTGGTAAAATACAATCCAGGAAGAGCCTCCTGGAATTATAGTTTGTACAACTAACGTTAATGTCCACAACTCAAATACTGGATGTTAGGGTCTAAGACCATGACTTGTGCTGTGAGTGCTCTCCCACTGATAAGATTTTCCACTGCTCTTTCACTATCAGAGATGTAAGACTTGAAAAACAAGTCAGTGGAACTTGGTTCTTGTTGCTAAACATACTTACACCATGTCTGTTAATGGGCTCACAACAGGGACAAATGATAGGAAGAAAACCTGAAAGTCCTGTTTGAGGAGCAAAGAGGAGAAATTTCTACCTCTCGTTCTTTTCTTGTTTCTGTGCGTGAAAGTCTGTCTCTTCAAGAGGTGAATGCAAGATGGCACAAGCTGATCACAGGTCCTATGTTCCTAAAGACAAACCTGCTACCTAAACTAGCTATGGGAAAATTCAAGAAGGATAAATACTTGTCTGAGCAGAGCTGATAAAACCTGAAAGAAAAAGAAAAAGAAAGAAAAAAAGAAAACACGGCAACTTCCGATGCAATATGCAAATATGCAAATACCTTTACAGATGGAGTGAAGCTTGATTCACTCAAATAATTTGGGAAAACCTTAGACGTGTTTCAGCTTAATTTCATCGGCTTGATAGCTTTGTAACAAAGCTATCTGCTATGCTGTTTACCTTAAAATCATCACAAAGGTAAAACAGGTGTTGCCATGATAAATTTCCACTGTTGCTAAATTCTGTCTGAGAGTATTACAAACCACTGTGGTGTTGTGGCACCTAATTAGCTCTAAACACAAATACAGAAATAAATCCTGACACAACACACCCCTGCCATGTTTTACACAGGCCAAATGTCTATGTGAATCCAGCCTAACTGAGCTCCACATCTTCCTGAGTGTCCGGTAAAGTTTGCATGGGTTCGATAAAGCACAGGCAGAAGTTATGGGATGGTGTCTTGGAGACGCTACCTGGCTGCAGATGCAGTAAGGTAAAAAAGATCTTATTTGCATTTCTAATTGGATCAGGGTTTGCTATACATATTTTGATGTTATTGTTTGGAATATTTTTAGTCTGTGACATGTTTTACTTTTCAGTCTATGGGGAAAAATTTCTAACATGATTTTGCTTTATTTCATCAACACAGATAAAGAACACAGTCACTTTGAGGTTTGGTCACAATTATTAACTACTCATACCAGAATTATCTGTCAGAATGGTTTTGACTAAAGACCTTTGGTCACAATGCCACATCAATGTGGAGACTGGCTTTAAGGTTTAGCAAATAGAGGTGGGGTTATGTCAAGGCCCAGGTTAGGAGACCCAAGACTGAACTGTATATCAGTGCATTCAAAACAGGGATGCAGAATAGAGCATCAGCCATCACATCACATACAAACTCTCATTTGGGAAACATGTCAGCAAAGAGCTTGATCACTAAATCAAACTTCAGAATCATAACTAAAAGTGTACTTATCCGTTAACTGTGTTATACAGTCAATCTGAATGTCAACTAAAAAAGCTAACTGCTTTATCTACCTCTAAACATTCATAAACCTACTGAAGGCATTTTAAACTAAAACAATATGAGCAAGTGACAAAGGTAAACAACTGAAACTGGTAAAAAAAAGAAAAAAGGTGGCATTCCTATGCTGCTTTGGGGAATGAGGCAGATACACCAGGATTTGGGTCAAATTTCACTTTCACAGAAAAGAATGTGATTAAGAAACGAGCACTGCAGGGTGGTCAATGTCAAGCTCACTGTATTTAGAACCTTTTCAAATGAAGTCATCTGTATATGAGGATGGATTTCTGTCTAAGTGAACTGACTTCATGCAGCAGTGTAGCAGTAAAGTGCTTGATAAGCTCAGAAATTCAGCTGATGATAAACTATAGAAATGTATTAATAAATAATTAGACACTCCAGCTGTGGTGTGGTATCACACTTCTTTTAGCTTTGAATTTGCCTAAACATTTAAGTCATCAGGCAGTTTGTAAAACAACCGTTACTTCACCGTACTTGCGCTACATATTGAGCACTGCTTCACCCATTCAGCCATCACTTCAGTGCAGCAAAGTGTTTCAGCTACACCGAACACCAGTCGGGATCAATACTAAAAATGCATGATTGCCAGGCAATATTATATGCCCTGTAGGACCATGAGAACATAAGCACAAGTCATCTGGACACCATGCATAGGCCTATTGTATTTCCTGACTCATTTCTGTTAAAGGCCAATGACACCAAAATAATATAATCCACATAATAGAAAACATTATAAATTAGAAATCCTGGTTTAGGCAATCCTCTCAACCTTCACCTTGAACATGAGGCTCCTGTTTACACTTCAGAAAGAATATTTACACTCAAGACCATATGCAGGTGTTGTGTAGGTATTTTTAGGAATTAGACACACTGTCCTGGTTGCTTCAGCCCACATGTAAACGCTGTTTGCACAGGTTTTTGACGTTTTCTGTTTAATTTGTCAGTTTGTCATTTAACACTTGTCACTTGTGCATCACACGAGGCTTCCATAACAAACAACGATACAATGCAAATGGCACCTTCTTGATAAGCGCTATTAGAGTAACAGGGTGTAGGGACATACTATGTTTAGTACAGAGTGCATGGCTCATTATTAAATATCTTACATCACAGGGAGATGCTGCACTTGGCTGCGCAGGCGTGCAAACTGAAATCAGATTAGCCTGCCTCCATTCAATAGCAACTGTTGTACGCTTCTTGAAAATGTCATTAATGTGCCACAGTTGTCGCTAAAGAAGCGTGTGCAGGCTGCAAACTGGACCGATTCTCAAACTGGATAAAACTGAAAAACATGCGTAGCTGCAGCAAAATTCCCTTAGAGTCTCTCAGCTGCTACATGAGGGTGCACTTCTTGAATAAAAGGCCAAGTGAAGACACCTACCTCGCAATAAACAGCCCAAACCGAAACCGCCATATCTTCAGAAATCTCGCAGGGTTGAGAAGTGGACGGTGCAAGATCGATAGAAGAACGAAGAGGGAAAAAATAATCCCCGACCCTGACCACGTCCTTGTTTGTTTCCCAACAGCGCTCCCGCTGTCAAAAATTCCCCACCACCTCCATACAAAGCACAACCATGAGCTCACACCCGCGGGAAGTGACGTCATGACTGACAGCTGGTGGGGAAAAGACGCACACCCCCCTGACACACCTATGGTTTCAGCGAATAGAAAGAGCGCAGACGCTTCAGCAGAGAAGGGCGACCCCTAACCCTGCTTCACGTCGCGGCTCCTTGCGCCTTGCTCTGCGGTTGAGCTGCAAATCCTTACGGTCATCCTAGTCCCGATTAATAAGCGAAGGAAATGGATTCTACAATTGGTCTTCATTTGAAGCGGTCATGGATAATGTTAGTGGATGAGCAATTAAAATAAATATCGGTTTTCTGTCAGGTAAAAAGAATAATTTGATATGAGATACTTTCCCTGCCTTCCACCCAAAGAGAGCTGGGATAGGCTCCAGCAGATCCCCGTGACCCTGGTTAAGGAATAAACGGGTATAGATAATGGATGGATGGATACTTTCCCTAACAGACATTCATCATAAACTAATTGATAATTACACAGATCATTTACAAACAGAACAATAATTAATGCAGACAATTATGTGCTGCATGAACAGAAACTTTACAACCTGTGTCTTGATGGATCCGTTCACAAAATAAATGTAAAATGCAGGACGAAAGAAGCTCTTTATATTTGTAGGAAGTGGGTCTGTATGGTGTTTGACTTAATGCACTTTCCTGTTGCTGTAACTTCTCTATATGGTGTGAACATATAATGTAAATAGTCTTTATACAGAGAGTACAGGCACAGTAGCATATCTCCAGTCCACTTATATATTAACTTTTTATCAATAAAAACATAATGTGTAAAGTCATACACTATATTCTGGGGCCAGTTCTTCCACATGAACAGTTTCACCAGAGAGTCTGAATGGGCATAATCACTGGAAATTTATTGGGGAAAACTTCAAGTCAGTAAATTGATCCCTGTGTTTCCACAAACCTGCCTGCACAAATGAAAACCATTGACAATTGATTTATTTGTCACTTCTCACATGGCTTAAGATGCATAAAAATATTTTCCTGTAATTGTAATAATTAGTCAGATAAAAATGTTCCCAGAAACATTTCTGTTAGCCTGCACATTTACTTCTTCTGCCTCACTTTGCAGTGCAGACAGAATATGCACATGCTTTTGTTCCAAAAGTTCATGGTCCTTATTCAGTTTATGTGTAATGGAACTTTCTATATTGATGAGACTATGACTGGCCTCCAAACCAGTGGTGATGACAGATAAACACTTGTATGCTTACATCTTAAACTGAGATATAAGATGAGTATGTGCTCCTTTCAGCAGATAAATGTGCCTTTAGTGTCAAACTCTGCACATACATTGTTCTGCAGAGTGAAGCTCAAACATTCAATTAAACAGAAAACACATTTGAATATAGAAGGACTTTACCATATTTTTTCTTGTATACATTCCCTGTCACTTGAAAACCACTGGACATGGGAGCTGGTTCTGACACATGGCCAAGTTGTGAGGGTTTCCAGTCAAGCTGTTGCAATAAGCTATCCATTAATGAAGCAGTTCTGTTTTTCCAATTCATGCTGAGTGTGCAACTCTGTCTGCAGATTGCATCTCTCTGCTCTCTTGTTTCCTCATCCCATTCCCTGTCCCAGCTACCCATCACCCGCTGCCCACGTTTCTGGCAAAGCAATGTGTGAGTCGCTCTGCAGCTTGGCTCAAGGCCTGGAAGCAGATACTGGCTGTTCTGTTTGAGTCCTGGGACCACAGTGGAACCTCACGACCTCCATGCACATTCAGCACGTACATGTACAGTGGTGGAATATTCTTTACTTAAGTAGAAGTAGAAGTCCCACAATTTAAAGAACAGTTATTTGACATTCTGCCTATGCTTTAAATGATGTCTCATCATGTATCCATTGCACTGAGATTCTCCATGTCCATTGCTGTTTCTCCATAGAGAAACATTAGTTTCAGAAGTTATGGCTCATTGCAACATGACTCACATGTCCACAGTAACAGGCTATGGTCAAGACTTTCTGTCTGGACAACAGCTGGGAGACCATGCTTTCCACATCGAGATAATATAATGAACACAGTCCCATTTGCTTACAAAATGTCTGTCCCTGAACTCAGTAAGACTGCAATAAAACAGACTATGAAGAAGCAGCAACTTGATTAAGTAATTTGTAGTTATGAAAGGTCACCCATCCGAAGAATTATAGCTTTGGAGAAGACTGCCTTGACTTCATGGGTTGGTTTTGAAATTGTTGCTTCAAACTGAATCAAATAATAATTTTTTTTTTTTTTTTTGCTTTAATGAAATTAATTAATAAGAATGCTACAATGGGTAATCCACTGTTACTTATGCATAATAGCCTCTGGTCAAAGTGGATGCATATGGAAAGTTGTTCTCTGCTGCCACCTACTGCTGAGAAACTTCAGATTGTGGATATTACATGTGCACAGTCTAAACTTTTAACATAGTGTAATTTTACATTTTCAGTCAGAAAGCAGTCCAGTCACACTGTAATTCAATTTAATGCATAAAGCAAAATAGATATTTGATTAATCAATTAATATTGTATTCTTCTGTCACATCAAGTCCATTTTATTTATCGACTCAAAGAACAGTTCATTTGCCAGTGATAACATATTACAACATATTAAGCACTTCCTCAAGGGTCAAGTGTGTGCCAAGTAATATTTCTTTAGCAGGTATACTCTATAAGAATCTGATGGTTACATGCACTCTCTCACAGGCCATCATTCAAACAAATAAAACAATAACTAATTCATTATACTTCATATGATCAAGCTAAATAGATATTATCATGTTCTGCATACTGTATGCTCAGCATGTCACAAGTGAAAATGAGGGAGTTGTCATCATCAATGTAGTTGTAGTTGTAGTTGTGTTTTACTGTATGCAGCACTGTTGCCTCACAGCAAGAAGGTTGTGGGTTCGCAACCCGGCCTTTCCGTGTGGAGTTTGCATGTTCTCCCTGTGCTTGTGTGGGTTTTCTCCAGGTACTCTGGTTTCTTCCCACAGTCCAAAAACATGTATGTCAGATTGATTGGTGACTCTAAATTGCCCATAGGAGTGAGTGTGAGTGTGTGAGGTTGTTTGTCTTTGTGTGTCTCTATGTGGCCCTGTGATGGACTGGTGACCTGTCCAGGGTGTACCCCTGGCTTTCACCCAAAGAGGGCTGGGATAGGCTCCAGTAGATCCCTGTGACTCTGGTTAAGGAATAAGCGGGTATAGATAATGGATGGATGGATGGATGGGTTTTACTGTAGTGCCACCTAGAGGTAAGACAGTGAAACTATATAGACTCCATGCCATGCCCACAAAAGTTTGTTAACCAGTTAAAGCCTTAGTAGGCATAGAATTCAGGATCATCCAAATATGGCATAGACCAAATTTGGTAGAGATTAGAAGAAATATGGAGAATATGAGATTGGGGAAAAAAATCACAAATATCAAAAGATTACATTTGAACTAAAACTAATATAAATTTATACAAATTTTATTTAAACAAAAAACTAAACTAGGCGTAAATCAAATCAGGTGCCAAAATTAGCTCCAGCTTGTGAATTGTTGAGGGGCTGTTAATTATAAAAAAAGTAAAATGAGCTAACACATAGCTTTATTATAGTAAAATAAAATAATAATGTCATAATAATAATGAAAATGATCATTGTCTGCAGGTCTAAAATTAGGCAGTACTGCAAGCCATAAAATTATAATATGAAAAAAACAAAACTACAATATTAGGCAAATAAGGCACAATCATAAAGAAAATGAAATATAAAATGATTCCACTAGGTGATGCTTTTGCCACATGTAAAACAGATCATATACTGACTGCAAACTGCTGTTACTGAGGTTAAATGATTAAACTGTTAGACAATCTAAATATAAATGTAGAAAAAATGTCATTTATATATAAACAAGTGATTTCATTTGTTCTCCCCACGCTTGTGTGGGTTTTCTCCAGGTACTCTGGTTTCCTCCCACAGTCCAAAAACATGTATGTCAGGTTGATTGGTGACTCTAAATTGCCCATAGGCGTGAGTGTGAGTGTGTGAGGTTGTTTGACTCTATGTGACCCTGTGATGGACTGGTGACCTGTCCAGGGTGGACCCCTGCCTTCCCCTATAGATAATGGATGGATGGATTTCATTTGGTTGCCTTACATTTCAGACTTAATATTACATTTTATAATCACCATGGTACAGAATAATGTGACTGAATATATTTTTATACAAGCTTAGTGTTTGTTTCAGCAAATGCACATTGCTCAGTGGTTTAAATAAGGAACCTGCCCACACACAGCCTTCAATTCTATCCGCTTACAGTCGATCAATAACATTATTCCACTTATACACCTATGACATCATACTAAAGCTTAGAAAAGCCCTGTTGTGAGTGGTATTCGTTTTGAATTTCTGGGAACTTTGGATAAAGCAACAGTATACAACTGAATTCTGATTCACATGTTTCAGGATCCCAATTGCTTTTCCGTGAAGCAGCGAGGCAGGAGATGAAGGATGGCTTTCAGAGATGCAACTCCAGAGACACAATGCACACAGAGCCATTGTCTCATCAGGCTTAGCATTCAGCTCACTTTGTTTCATCGCTAAGGCCAAGGTTCAAGTCAGTTCAATATGGTGGCTGGCAGAGGACAGCTATACAATTGGGTGCAACCCACAAAAAACACTGGTCTACACACACGGGATTCAGTACAGTGGTAAATGTTTCCCATGCCGCAATGTTACAGCCCTGTGCTGTGCTACTCTAATGATGTACTGTCAGATAATACTTCTCATTGTGTCAGAGACATTTGGTGACTGTGTAACTAGCTTAGCGTGTCTGGTATTAGTGATATTAGCAAAACTCTGACATGCTAATTGAAAAAATATATGTTCAAACTGAGACAGTGGAAGGGTACAGTAGAGATTTTAGCTTTTGTATGTAATTATTAACAGTTTTTAAAAAACAGTTGATCGCTGGTTATATGACTCCAGAGAGAAGAACTAGGGTTGAGCGAGGGCTTTCACTGTGAATGACAATCCCAAGTCTGACCTTGATATGTGATACAGGGCTGCAATCTCAGACAGTGAGGAATGTCTGATGCCCAAGTTGGCCTGATACTGGCTGGCAGTCACCTCGTCATCTATTTGCATGTGTGTATTTATGTGTGCTGTTGGCCAGAGATAGAATACTGTAACCATCATCTGTTGCCATATGAATCATGCTGTAGCCAAAGAGATGAGATTGTGCCATGGATCTTCTTTCCTTCTGCTCTGCTTTGAGGCTTTAGGACATATCTGAGCTGCTGGCTGATTCCAGCAATTAATAGCGACAGTTCAGTCATGGTTTTTCAGAGATATTTTAGATATTTTCTGAACCATTCAACAGACAATGGATGTCTGGTTATGCTTTTTTTATGGTTAAACAGATTAGAAGATCTAACAGAATTTAGTAGGTGATGAGTGCTTTGTTGTTTAGGCAGTTACACATGTTGAGAGCAAGCACTACTGCACTCTATTAGTGTATAGAAACTTCATAATAAGAATGACTTTGCCTAGGAAATGATTTGACACCAATGTATTGGGACAACTGCAAAGAGTTGCCAATTTTTCAATATTTAAATTGCGACTTATGGATTAAAAGAACACATGAATGAGAAACTGATTAATCACTATGTTTTTTATTAATGTTTGAAGCACAAAATACAAATAAAGACAAATCCCACAATGAACAGACTTTACCTGCTGGTGCTCTCTGCTGCTACGATACGTGGATATGGCAGTGGATTCCTATCTAAGAGACAACCTGACGACTCAGGCTCTAGAGAGTTGAGCTGGTTTGTTTTTTTGATTCTGGGAGGTTTTTGATACTGCACACATGACACCATTTGTTGTCTGCATGGTGAAGTATTGCTGCCCTTCAGGGAAGGCAGTAGGTTGTATAGTTATCTCCTGATTGGGCAAAATCACTACCCTGAAACCACACAACCTACTACCTCACCCCGTACGAACATCAGAAAGGTCCTAGAGGTTGACAAGCTTTGCTGTAAACTTGTATTAGAAAACACTATGGTAGTGTGGCATCTAAACACTGTATATTATAAATATAGTCAAGAAACACTGTGAGATATGGTGTTCAGATTTTTACAAGAAACACACTTCTTATAAAAAACATCTTATGACTGATTGCTGAAGTTGACTTTTGATTTCACGCAACCAGAATTATTAGTTTGAAGTGAAGAGTCACAAAGTTTGATTATCTAAATCTTAAATAATGTGATAATCAAGAGATCATGAATCAAGAGCATAAGTTATTAAAAGTTACAAATGTGACAATAGTGATAGAACGAGTTTGTCCATTGGTACGAAGAGAATCAACAAAACATAACACTTATGAGAGTTTTATTTACCACAGTGTCTTAAAATGCAACCACAAAAATCACATGAAAAAAATCATGAAATTAAAGTAAGTACAATCTTAAATTACCTATCACCATCAAATGCACCAAATGAGTTGTGTTATTAGCAGTCCGTGGGTAAACATGCATATTCCAGTGCTGATCCAGATCCAAAAGCTCCAGCAATGGCATTTGATGACATTACAGCCACTTCAGGAAAGACAGTAAGTTGTATAGTTATCTCACAGGAAGGGTATGACCCTAAAACTATACAACCTACTACCTCACCCCAAAGGACAGTCTTAAAAAATAAAATCCATTCAGGTCCCTGTTCATGCAGGTAATCCGCTTTGACACATCCTGCTTTGTACAAAACAGTGCTTAAGATTCACAGAAACACAAATACACAAGCTGCTCTTCTCTGGGACACATCAACAGTGAGACCGGAGTCTGCGCTCAACACATGAACTGGGTGAACCAGTTCATGCCTCGAGCTGAGTGGGTATTCAAATGATCCAGCAAGGTTCATATGTCCCAAACAGAGTGTATAGCTAGTATATTTCCATATTCAAATGCAACCAGTATATAATTAAAGTGCACTTTGACAATTTTGCAGAAAATAGTTGGAGCTCAAAACTGTCAGTATGCAATGCTCCATAAAATACTGTCCATTAAAAAAAAACCGACAATATTTTTGGTCTACTTCAGTAGGCTCATGATCAGTGCTGAAAGTAACATTTAAAAACACAGAAATACATGTACAATATTGTGTAACATATGTAATGTCTATGTTTTCTGTTTCTTCTTATTTCTTAGTGCTGTTTCTGTGCTTCAGAGAGGAGAGTGTTAACATTAGTGACCAGTGTTGAGAGTATGTAAGCTTGAGCTAGCTCAATCCTGGTCCATATGTGCAGAGCAAAGGGCTGCAGCTGCTGTTGCTGTTAATGTTTCTCACCTGGTCCATAACACGCAGTGAAGGGAGGTAACACTGGCCTATCATCTCCTCCCTCCATCATGGTTTCAGCAGCATGTCAGGTTGCCTCCATGTGAAAAGTGCCGAAGGGGGAAATCTGTTATTCCTGCAACAATGAAAATGGAGAAATACTTCATCACAGTGACTAGATTTGACTTCTGTGATCAATTGCAAACACCCCAGTGGCTGACAGACTGTACATGAGTCTTTTTGATTCCTAAATGAAGACATATTGTCTGGGTTTTCTCACAATTTGTTTATGTGGTTAAGTGTATTTATAGTATGATTGTCTGAAATTATGTATGGCCCATACTTGTGTGTTCCTTGAGAAAACCACATCATCTTGCATGCTTTAACTGTCACAATCTACTGAAACAAACTTATATCAGGGTCATTTTTGCCACCATGAACCCTCTTCAGAATATTATTTTATCTGTGCAGGCACAAATACAGAACAGCACAATACAGAACGGAATGTCTTAAGCTGAGAGGCCCCATTCTGTCTGCTCAGTGGTGAGTCTGAGGCACTCTGCATTATTCAGCACTGCCTTACTTACACCATAGCACTGGATGAGTGAATTTTAAGTATGCACAGACACACACCCTCACAGCATAACATACATACACAAGGAGCACACACACACTTTGCAGACAGACAACCTGACAGAAGGAAAGTTACAGTATATGCACATACACCTATGGTAGTGACAGAAGGAAGTGAGACATGCAGTGAGGATGCTATACAGAAAACTAATTTCCATATAGATTTCATTTAAAGTTAATACTGTTGAAATGAAAAACAACAGTAACAAGGACTGGAAGCATTAGAGTACTGTTCTGCAGAAAACTTCAAATGAAGTTGAACATTACAGAAAACTTTATCATATTCATAACAAACACTTTTTAAACATTATTTTTCATGTTTCTACATTTACCTCAGTATATATATAGGAAACTAATGTCTGCATAAAGCTAATCAGCATTCATCTCACAGTCTATTCTCATTGTGCAGGTCTGCAAAAAGCTCAACGGTGTGGGGCCCAGACTTCATAAGGTAAGGTCAAGGCACACTACCTTCTTAGTCTGCTGACTGGACATACTTCAATCTAATATAGTGGATGGCTCTGGGGTCCTGACCAACAGAGTTCATGTCCAAGAAAGCTATTGCTTTCAAGTGAAGCCAGTGGCTATCATCTAGTGACAGGAAAATATTCACACACACACACACACACACGCGGACACAACACCACACACACACACACACACACACACACACAAACGTATTCCAGAGAACCAATATGCAACATAAGCACACATACACGCGCACACAGGCATGTACCCTTGTGCATACTTGTTTAGGGCTCTTTAAACAGTTATGCAATACAGTCTAAAAACACTTCTTTTACTAAGCACTTGTCCATCTGGAGATTCAGCCTTCTTAAAAGTGTGCAAGCTCAGCAAGCACTCCTTCACTCTGTAACTGATACACTGCTTTAGCCTTACACCTCCATTAGCTAGCTGTTTAGCGGTGCCAAGGTGCAAAGTCCTTCTTTCTACACCTCATCGTCTCATAATGTCACTAACACATACTCACTGTTAGGCATGCACACATGATGTATAAACAAAAACATGCACGTAGCCAAGGGCACAGTTTTAAATGCATGCACATGTGCACACACGTTCACACAAACATGGAAAACATCCTTAAGCTAAAACATGATATTCATTTACCTCATCACATTTTCACACAGCATTTACAATGAAAGCACATACTGTTTAAAAAGCCACTTTAATTTCATCACACTTCAGTCTAAGTGCTACAGTGCCTATCAATCAATACTGAAGCTTAGTTTCATCAGTGAAAGTATGATGGAGTGGAGTACTGTAGCCTTGTAACCTGATCTTTGGGGCTGTGGTGGTCTGTGGTCAGTCAGCATCAGAGGTCATTTGGATTTGGTCATTTTTTATCAGCCTAAGTTTTACACAATGCACCTGTAAATTACATTATTTTCTGTATATTTCTATTCATCCACCACACCATAGATAAAATCATTAAATTATTTGATTAGTGTATGCAGTCCAGTAAGTCCAGATTTTAGATTCTAGACCTGTATTTTAAGGCTGTGGCCGAGTGCCCATTTAATATTTTGTTAATGTTTACTGTATCTGAATAGATCTGGATATCTTTTTTAAGGTATATTCCTGTCAATAACGTCCAACATGGATACACAGTTAACAGCTCACAAATAAAGCCACAATGTACATCCAATGCCATCCTAGACATGCAGGACCACTTAGGCAGACAGAGGAGATGAACTACTGCAAAATTTCAAGAACAGAAAGTTGCCACCAAGTACCTACTTAGGCTCAAGGGTGTGTTCCATAAACAGTCATCGAATTTCTATCATATAATTTCACCAAAATTAGACAATTTTGCTATCAGAGGGCTTATATGAATATGGTTGATCTTTGCAAATATTCACAGTAAATGCATGCATCAGTTCTATTATTAATACATGTACAGTACATATTCAAATAAGGGATATGGTCACACATGCTTGTGCTTGTGTGCATGTAATTCTTCATTGTTCAGCTACTAGTGAAGTGGTGTTTGGCACAAACAGAAGGAATCCAGACAAACATGGTGGAACATTTATAAAGGCAAGGAGCCCCCCCCCCCCCCCCCCCCCCCCCCAGTCCCCCAGGGTAGCACAGCAGGCATGACCCATCTATTTATACCAAGGCCAGGGGGAAACAGGGGGAGGCAGAGGGAGGACAGGAGTCAGGGAAGTGGAGAGGTTGCATGGGCAGGTCCTGTTACACATGCCAGGGGGGATGGCTGGGGCAAGCCACAGGGGGATTCTGCTCAAAGTCAGACAGGCTGACCTCCTCGTCACCTCTGCATGAGGCAGATATTGAGCTCACAAACAGTGCATGAATGTGCCCTAGGAGAATGAAAAAAGAGGGAACTTATGTGTCCATGTGAAGATGTTTGAGTGTATGTGTCCATGTGTTTGTGGAGATACGTGTATGAATCCACACGTATTAATATATGTACTTGGTGTCTGTGTGGTGTTTGTGTGCAGAACAACATGTACATGTATATACATGTATGGTATGAGTATAAAAAATACTCATGCCTACGTGCTTAATATGTTTCTGCCTGTCATGCTGTGAGATGAAACAACCAAAAGCCCTAACTCCCCTCCCCTCACACATGCACACATACAAGCTCTCCACCCTTCACTTCCCCAGCAGAGCCATAAACATGCCAGGTGAAGATAGCTGGATCAGGCAGAGTTAGCAGATCCCAGTGCGGCCCCCCCAGCCCCATCTTTAGAGTTAAAAAACGACCCCAATCATTGTAATGACAGGGCACACAGCATGGGTCGGCCAGACCATTTATCTCTCTCACACACTGTACAGATTCACATGCACAGAGAAAATATACACACACTTGCATGCACATGTACATATGTCTATGTACATAGGTCTATGTAGGAGCTGCTTATTTATGAAAGCTTGACTGGTGTCTATTACAACTATGGAGTAGGTATGTTCTATATATATATATATATATATATGTATATATATATATATATAACTAAATATATATATATATATATGTGCTATTGGAGGCTATTGAAACATGCATTGCCATGTGGCTGCTGGTGAACCTTTGTCTATTAGGGGTGTCCCAACACGGCCGCATGCCCAGCTATGCTCTGGCCTGCCTGCAGGGCCCCTTTCAGCTTGGGCAGTGCCCCATTGAGCTGCATCTGTCACGGGCTATATTTAGAGGGTAGGACAAATACCTTTCTCCCTCGATATGAACATCAGTTAATAGACAGAGGGCCAGAGTAGGCAGACAGGAATCTGTACAGTTTATAACCTTGAAGAGCTTGTTACTCCCAGGGTACAGTTAGCTGTAGTCAGTCACACTACAGTGGTTAGCCATTACAGCTAAAATTTTAGGCTGTAAATATAACATAGTTAACCACAGTTAGCACTGAAAAGCTTGATTTGGCAGCAAGATGCTAGTGTAACTGCCTATAGTTCCAGGACTGGTGCAACATAAGGTGGTATATACAGTAATGTACAATGATAAAGATACTTAATACTTTTCATTCTGTGAATTAAAGAATAATGAGTGAATTTCTGTTTATTTTAACTCCCTTCAAATAGTCCTGCATTTCTGCATTGGTATGTGTGGCAGTGCCAGCAAGGCAGTCAGTGTGTGATATGTAACCATGTTGCATGGCCATCTGCTCTATACAGTATAACCATAAACAAATGCAGGCAGGCCAGTTTCACAGTATCATTTCCAAGAAGTCTATGCCGGGTAAATGTATTCATACTTTGGTCTCTGGGTAGATGCTGTAGAGATATGTCCTAGAAACAGACCACATTTATGTAATAGCGTTCATAATTCATTCCACAAACACAATATGGAGGCCACCCTGTCCCATATCGAACACATGGCCAGATTAAGGAGTTAGGAGCAGAGTGCATTCTGAACTGTTAAAAAGCCACTGACTGCCTGAATCAGAGCTTCTCCGTGACAGACCTAAATAGGCCAAGTTTTACTGCTGGAGGGACATCCACTATATTTTGCACCTAAAGTTTAAATTACATGACAACAAAGACACACACTGATACAGTAAGTTTTTACAGCAACGCTTCAGGCCATAAAAAATATAGCATTCAGATCGACAGTAGCCTACATTTGTGCTGTTTTGGTGTACTGCGAGCTGACAACAAAATTTTTTTTTTTTTAATATTTATAACACTCACATATTGATGTCTTCTACAGTGGAAAGCACCAAATGCTTTAGGTGTTGGCACACTGGTCAGTTTAACTGCTAAGTTATGAAAAAAGACACTCAAATACTCTAAGTATCCACATTAAGCTGATTATTCTGGCGCTATAATGACTTAACGTTAAGTTGAATGAAAAAGAAAATGACTTCAAACACAGGAAAATTAGCCACTTTCTATAAAGATAATATTTTTTTTATTTTTACATTTAGAGGCTAATTACGTAAACTGTGAATGTACTATGTACTAGAAGAAAATGACAAATTAATTCTGGGTTATAAAACTCCATCTAATCTATTAAGCAAATTATTTCATTTTTATGGAACTGCGGGTCAAATGACAAATACCACAAATGACAAGAACAATTCCTAAAACATCAGCTCCACTAATCTTCCACTATCTCATAACATAATGAATGCTAAAACCCTGGTATTTGTGTGATGCTGTCAAGTTAGTTTATCAATTGGCCGGTCATGAGGAAAGCAGCGTCACACACCTACTGTTGTATATAGTATCTGTGGTCTTAGGGTCAGATGAGAGGATTTTAATAACATCTGCACATGTAATCAAATGCCTACAGACAAATGCCAGAATTCCACAGTTGTGGGCAGCTAGCTAGTGCTTCTGGAGGTTGTAGGGTGCGGCCTGAGGTTATTGAGTCCATATGATACAGGCGCAGTAGGGTTTGATGCTACAGCTAACAGTTCACTGTGGTTAGAGTGGAGACAGGTAAATACGCACAGGGTACAACTTCACCCTTGCACTCTGGCATTGGCTATGATAAGCAGACAGGCTGTATTTTGACAGGGGCCAGGATGCTGGGGAGTGTTGGTGGTGTGAATGAGAGACGGAAGGTGGAGGGTGAACAGTGGTTATACAGCTGTGGGCCGTGCCAGCATGTTTGCCCCAGTGGAAAAGAAATGTTAAATGTTAAGTGCACCCACCCAGGGTCAGAAGATGAGCTTATAGGTCCCAGAGGGGATGCTGTTTGTTTGTATGCAGCCAGTCTGCAACAATTAAAAAATTCTCTCCCTCAGATAAGACATATTAAGGATTCTATCATTTATATTGACAGCCCTTTTTCTCCAGTTCCTACCACTCCTCACTGTGATCCTGAACCCAGCATCTAGTTGCACCCACTTTTTCTCCACCACTTTACTCTGCCCCTTTCATCCTGCTACCTGACTATTTTGGCAGTGATACACAAAATGGCGGCAGGGAGCTGAGAGCTGGAAGGCAGAGAGTGGAAGCCATTTTCTCAGAAATCCAGGTCCCCGGCACAGAGAGTGTCAAGACTTCCCATGGCTAGTAGACAATGAAGATTACACTCTGAATGTTTTCTGTGCATGTGTACTAGAGACTTTTTTTTAAATTCACCACACTAAGGCCATTGGGACCACTTGGCCTTTCAAATGGAATAAAAGCAAAAATTATGATTTAATCAGGTGCTGGCTCATGTTCTATCAAAAAGAGACTGAAAATAGTAACATGCCACACATATAAAAAATGAAACTTGCACAGCATCTAATTACAGACTTCATCTCATTAAATGAAATTCAAGACAATACAACAGCTTCACAATGCATCATTAAATAACATATTCAACTTACAATACATTACGGTACTCACAATGCTGCTGTGATCGGCAATCTGTCTGTCAGTGATTTTACTTGTTGGTCAAATTGTTTCTCTTTGGTTGAAGTCAAAACCCATCTTACTGCCTACAAGAAGGAGAGGGAGACAGAGATGAAAACAGTCATGAGAGTGGGGATTGTACAGGGAGAGACAATTTACAGCAGTAGTAACAGAGACGAAGAAAAGACAACAGAGAGAAGTAGAAACAGAGTTGAAAAGCCAGTAACAGCAGCAGCAGAGAGCTGTATGTGCTCCTCTCTGTAGCCTGTTACTAATAAGCTTGCCCCACAGTCTTGCATGACCAAGGAAACTCATTAGTAGAACATGTAACATACCCCACCCTCTCTGCTGGCCTGTACTCTCACCCAACACCAACACACAAGCTCTGCCGTGGCCTTGGCCTTGCCCAGTAGCACCCACTCACTGCAGATGTACATGCACTTTGGCATGCTGTATTACTGAAGGCCTGCAGTGTCGTGTGTGGGTGAGGTGGCACATAATCGTGCACTTGTGAGTATAATAAGACATTTTCGGCATATTCGGCAAAGTATGTTTGTGTTTACACAGCAGTGCATGTACGGAGTGTGCAGTATTGTCTCAGGCATCTTCGGAGACGTGCTGGTGTTATCATGTGCATACATAATACAGTCTGTGCAACCCAAGAACCATAACATGGGACAAACAACAGACGTAGTTAGTCATTATTAATTAAATCTCAACTCACAGAAAAATAAAGAGTGCGAGAGATAAAAACGTGAGCATTGTCCTCTAGCAGACCAAGGAGGACACTGCTAATTAAAAGCCACCACTCAGCACGACAGCGGCTGCTGAAGGGTGATAATTCTGTACAAGGACGCTAATTGCAGTGCAGGACATGGCCTTGCTGGGAAAGGGTCTTTTATATATTGTTTCTAACATTTGTAATTACAGTGCAGTGCCTTGGACTACAGCCAGCACATGTTTATGGGCCCATGAGTAATCCAACTCCTCCAGCCCATGGAAAGAGATTCATGTCAGAGCTGTGCACTCACTGCATTCTGC
The DNA here is from genome assembly GCF_900324485.2 of Mastacembelus armatus. NCBI lineage: Eukaryota > Metazoa > Chordata > Actinopteri > Synbranchiformes > Mastacembelidae > Mastacembelus > Mastacembelus armatus. The sequence continues at coordinate 5,719,043 of NC_046638.1, read as the reverse complement.
ACGAGTGTGTTGTTTGTGTGTTTATGCATATTGATGACTCATGAAGCCTTCACCACATGAATGACTGCAAGTATTGTAAGAAGACACAACAAGTAAGTAAAACTTGAACATACACACATTACTAGAGTTCTGAATAGCACTGTAGAAAACAGCACTACAATTCACTGTCTGCGCTGAAATGAATAACACAAAGAAAGCTGTATTTGTTTTTTTCCCCCTAAATGTACCCAATATAATTCAGCTCAGTGCTGATGAACAGTAAGAAAGTGATGAAGTGCGGGTGAGGTGAGGGAAGGGATTTGCAGTATGTTGATAGTCTGAGAGTTGCAGGCAAGGCCTTTCAACACTTCTAACTTTACCTCCAAGTGGAACAATTTTGCCGATTCTGCAGTTTTTCACTCACTAAACTGCCTTGGCGACAGCACAGGCCAAAAGCTGAAGAAATATATGAGCGCTGGAAAAGAAATGTTGAGTGGGCGCAGCTCAGTGTAATCTGGAATATCATTTTGCCTGGCAGGTACATAAAACAAGTATCTGTTCTGATGATGTGTGCTGAGACACTCACATGTGATGCTGCAGACTAAAGGGTCTCTAAAGCATATACTGAATGCACTGAGCGGTCAGAGGCAAAGAAAACGTTTGGTTTTATTTCAATAATTCTAAATATTAATCTGGTTGGGTGAAAGAAATCTTCCTGTTAAAAATCTCTTGAGTAAGTTCAATGCACAGTTTTCAACACATAGACCCTGGTTGTGCAGCAAGTGTGTAAGACAATCACCCTTGGGTAAATAAACTAAGAAAAAACCTTGACATTAGCCAAAGGGCCCATGATGTAAAGCAACCATGTGAAAGTTACACAGATCTTGTTTGAGAGGGTCTACAGGAAAAGAGGGGAGGAAAATCTATATCATCTGTCACCCTTGAAACTCTCCCCCAGTCCAATATTATGTCATTATGACTACGCTCACCATCTCTGTGGAGTTGCTGTGGTTTTGTGGATAAATTACATGTGACACTCCCAGCTGACATCTTATTAACACAGGGAGAATAAAATGGCCCCCAATCCTCAGTAGTCAATGAACTAATGGCTTCCATGTATGGGGAGAGAGAAGTGAGGAGAAGCAGGTTTAGAGACTGTGCATGTGTGATGTGTGCACAATCAGGATATGTGCATCAGCAAATGTGGCTGTAATTATTTTTTGCTTTTGCTCAATATCTTTGGCACTTGCACAAACAACATCAACCCAAAAATGTATGTATAATTATGTGCACCCTCTCTTCTGTCTTTTCAGCCTGGCCTACTTCCTACTGTACAGTACTGCTGGTCCTGTAGGAGTGCGCCACAGCCTGTAGTGGCCACTGTACAACTGTTCATCATCTACCCCACTCACAGTGCAGGAGAGCAACAGGGAGCCTAACCAGCTTCAACCACAGACCCGATAAGACTAGTCCGCCATTCACCTCAAGGAGATCTTTACAGATCTGTCTACCCACAGCTGCAAAATAAAACCCTAAAGCAGATGTTATTATGATTGATGTAAGTACTGTAAAATGTAAGCAGTAGTCTCACAGGTTTTTTGCAGAATGCACTGTGACCTTTAGACATGCTAGGCTGCCAAAGTAGTAAATTCTAATCCAGCTACATTTTGTGCAAGTAGTAACCTGCTTGTGCTAAACTGCTGCATAGTGTTACTTACTTTGCACCAGTGCTTATAGTCTGTAAGTTAGAATACTGGACCTGTAAGGTTGGACTAGCAAGATGTCATATTTATACTTTATGTAAATATATTTTCAACCTGCAAAATGTCTGTCGGATTTTAATTTCCATGTCCTTCATTTTACAAGCGAATGCACTGAGAAGGTACTTAACTGGGCCTGAGAAATGAAGAATGAATCACTTAAAAAAATACAATCAACATAAAATTAATTATTTTCCAAAAGTCTAATTCTGAAACATTACACTGTTGATTACAATACAGATTACAGTACAGTACATCATCTTGATTAAACATAAAATTACAGAGACTTGGTGAAGGCATTAAAATCCTCTTAGAGGGCAATTTAAATGCATTTTTAGTTCTGGCAGCCTAGGCAGTTCTTTTTGTCAATCAAGCCCTTAATGCTGAAAGTCCCCCAAGAGAGCATCAACATAAAATATAACTTTCATTATGTTGGGTTTTATTGTACTTAAAAAAGCACACTGAAACAGTTTGAACAGGCAAAATAAATTAGGCTTCATTGTTATAGCAGAAAATATATATTTACAGTGAGTGCTCATTTGGCCCCCATTCACTACTCATATTTCATATTTGCCAGGAGGAAATTGGATGGAATTCACAATATCACAGCAAGCTCATAAATGAAACAAAATCACATAATCTTAAATAGCAATTTATCCACTTAACAAATAGTGTGTTGCACTAAAAAGAATACTCTGGCACATGACCGAAACCACACACTCAGCTTAATAAATATCTTGCAGAAATACATTACACACATCTATACAGTGGTGCTACACACACAGCCATTCAAATCTACAACAGAAAACATCTTATAAAAAACTTATTTAGAGAGAAAAAAACCGCTTTCATTTCTATTTGGATTGCACATCTTAACAATAATATACATCTCTGGATCGAATTGTTCCAATCTGTTAATTCCATGTGTTAATGTTGTGTGAAATAACTTTCTTAAAATTAAGTATGCTAACCTCAGAAATGTGATAATGCTTCAGGTTAGCAGTTCATGAGAAAATATTACTTTATTTTTGTATAGACATTTTACATTAAATAGACGTTTTACAGAGATTTTCTATTTTTTTTCTATGATAAAAAATATTAGGAAAAAGTAAATGCAGGCACATGCACATGCATGCATACTTTACACACACACACACACACAGATACATGCATGCATATACACACACACACGCACGCATGCACGCACACACACACACGCACACACACAGACACACACACACGCACGCACACACACACACACACACACACGCGCGCGCACACACACACAGATACAGTTATTCTATTCAGTGATCTCAGGTGAAATGTTTGTAAAGATGTATGTGTATTTTCAGAAAGGACTGCAACATTAAAAAAATTAATAATTCATTCTTTACTGAACAAAAGCTGTCAGAACATTATTTAACAACATTTAATTTTTTTCTCTGTATAGAGTATGTAATTTGAGATAAAAATTCAAATATGACTAAATCAAACACAAATGAAACATCACAAATTAAAAAATTAAAATATTTTTAAGTTTACAGTGCTTTCCAGTACAGTGCTTGTTTTTTTCCATTTTCCAATTCACACCAAGAGTTGTGAGGCGTCAGTCATTTTTATCACTTTTACAAAAACACAGAATACTTAGCATCAGCAATTAATATAGTTTAAGAAAAATAATAATTTAAAGTACAATTTTTATCAAAAATCAAAAATGTCTTATTTACCTTCAAAGCCACAGTCAAGCTGGAGTTTGGGAACTTGCTGTTCTAGCTGTGGCATTTTGTAGCCTTTAGTTCTACTTTCACACTATAGTCATGAAAATGTGCATGACTTTTTATAAAATTAATTAAAAAAAAATATATATATTTATAATATAATATAGTGTGGCAAAATGTATTAAAAGAGCACTTTGACTGTTGTATGGGTTTATGAGTCTAATCACTTTGAACATAAGTTCGTCAAACACACACTAAAAGGGCAAACAGACATGACTGTGAAGACAATGTTCACTATTGTTATAATATATTGTTAGCATCTGATATCTGCACAAAGCAAATGATTAAAATGCACGTATGAACATATGTGTTTTTGTACTTTTGCATTTGTGTGTATGTATGTGTGTGTGCGTGTGTGTGTGTGTGTGTGTGTGTGTACGTGTGTCCCATTACTGGCTTTGCTATATTTGCTGTATTGCTGCAGTAAAACTAAAGTTTGCTTCAGTGAACAGAAAGAACATTTTCATTGTGGGCCATAACAGGCTGTTGGGTTGGCCAGGTATACTTCTAGAAAGAGACAAAATGCTGCAAACCCTCACCATCAAGCCATCTGCTTCTCAACATGCAACCTTGCCCTGGATCCCTGCCATCCATTGCCAAAAAGACCTTAGGGGTAAAATAGTGTGTCTGCCAGCCAAAACCATGTGTCCACAGCTCGTTAAGCAGAACTTATATGCTATTATGAATTAACACAATTGCCTATATACAGAATAACCTTAAAACTTGAAGTATTATTATATTGCCTTTCAAAAAAGCCCCGTTATATAAACCCTGATCACCTCAGCACACCTCAGAAATCCAAAGCACATCATGAGCCAGTAGATGGAAGACTTCCATAATCAACTGCTTTTAAGTCATGATATTTAAAAACAATTATTAATAAGTATAACGTATAAGTGTATTGAGTAACAAAGTAGTGCACAATGAGCCAAATTGGATTGTGTTTTATCCAAAGTAACTTATCGAAGTCAAATTCAATATCTGCATTTTGTGGCGTTGCTTTATGTCTAATTGCAGAATGTTAAATTTCATATTTTCTTCATCCTAATAAAAAGAAGAGACTGTTTCCTAATGTATAAATATGACAAGTCCTAGGAATTTCCGTGTTCAAAGAAGTAAGATATAGATATACATTGAACAAAAACATCAGTTGTGATCAACATTCAAATTAGGTGTATACTGCAAATACCCTGCAAAAAGCCCATGTGAAGGAATAAATAGGAAGTATTTATTCTGTATTCTGTCGTCTTAAAAAATACAAATTGGCAAATACTACCTGCTATTAATTTAAAGAAATTCACATTATCCTCATGGATATTTAGTAGTCAAGCTTTGTAAAACATGAAACACATTATACTTTGGTTTATTGAGTACATACTAACCCCGGTCCGTACTATTCATGCAAAATACCTTCACAACCATGACCATCATTGATTAGTAGGAAAGTAGGATTATATTGACAGCAATTAAAGTTCAATTAATGACTTTTGATTTCGCAATACTAAATTACAACTTGATTTTATGGAGGGTTGTGTAAAGTTATGGAAGAGCATTTTCAAAGTCAAAGGATAAGATCTGTTTCTCTTCTATGTGTTAGTGGATGCTGAATGTTCCTAAACTATATGAGTATGTAGATTTTTAAACTCACTTGTTTAAATGGTCACTCCACTTTGCAAAAGAACCTCAAGTACATCAAATGTTTATTTGTACAGAATGCTGTTTAAACATTCAAATGTAACTTCATGGATAAACTTTCCCTGAAACGATGCAAGCATGCAAATATTAAAACCAATCTTACTCACCAATATTTCACAGCAAATGGTAAATGTCCATTTAGGATCCGAAATTTATCAGCTCCTCACGCTTTGATCCCATCTCTGTCAAGAAGAGGAGAAAACCATAAGCTCCTGTTTGGTTGTTCTTGTAAGACCAAGTGATTCCCCTCAGACTGTTCCCTTCACAGCCATGCTTCAGCCTGAACTCCAGCCTGAGCTCCAGCCTCAATATCAACTCTAGGCTCACTCCTTCTAGCCACAGTCTGAGCTCAGGGCTGCACAGCTCGCCTGCAACCGACTGAGTCCAGGCCTGGTGAGGCCTGAAACAATAGGAGGCCATAAGGCTGTCTGCAAGGCTTCAGCTAAGCCCGTCTGCTAGTTAACAAGTCTTTGAATGAGGAATGTTAGCAAACAGACAAACAGCATGTCTGGTGCATGCAAATAGCTCAACCAGTCCAGTCACAGCTTTGGCTGAGCACATGAATAATTCAGCAGTCTATATGCTGCTCTCCCACATTACTCCCTCGCTCTTCCCAAATGAAATGCCTTCACTAGAATTACAGTGGTAGACTATTCAACCCTCTGCTTTAACACCAGCCTTGGTCACTATATCAGTTTTAATACTTCACACCAACATGCAGTAATAGCACAAAGTGGCCATTTAGTGAAACAACATGCAGGATTACTTCTGAAATTTTGTCGCAACAATTTTAAAATTTTGCAAATTCTCCATGTTTTCTCTCAGTGCCTTTTAATGTCTTTTGTTTGCAGTTGGCACCTGTCCCAGAAAGAGCTCCGGCTCAGCACACCACTCATTCCCGTTAGGAGAGCGAGTCGAGAGAGAGAGAGAGCAAGAATGAGTGAGAGACACAGAGACAGAGAAAGAGGACATGGGAAGGAAACAGGAGAGACTGATAGTAACAATGAAGTATGAAGATACTTCATTCCAGTGGCTGATGCTGATCAAGGCTATTTCTTAAAAACACAGACGTGCACCACGATCAGAGAATGATCATGTTCTCTGCTTGTCATCCATGGTGGTCATCCAGACCATAAGCCCACCATAAGCAGGTTCTCCATCAGAAATGGCGCCCCGGCACTCCAGGTGGAACAAGGCCCATCACGTGGCGAAACACCACCTTTATGAATTTCCATCCAAAAAATGAGTAACCAAATAAATACTATTAGACACTTATCAACTGCAGAAAAAACATGAAGCTGCAGAACAGTAAAAAAAAAAAATACAAAAAAAAATACAAAAGAACACACGAAATTTCACTGAAGTCCAAAGTGGTGCAAAAATCAGTGCGCAAAAAGTGAGAAAAGGCCCCTAAAAAGCAACTTAATGCCAGGTTATGCAGAGACGGTGTGCAGCTAGTTGGAGGCAGAGGGTTAAAATCCAGCTAGTAGTGAGTGAAAAAAAGCTCCGTCTATGGAAGGGCGGGCTGTGGGGAGGCCCTGACTGTAGAAATAGCAGCAGACTTTTTTTCTTTTTTCCCCTCGCAGAACCCAAGCCTCCCCCTTGCGTGTCGCTGGAGCAGAAAGAGGGGAGCAACCGAAACAGGGAGAGAAAAAGAAGAGAGAGAGGAGGAGAGGAGGAGAGAGCGAGTGCACATTCAAGGGGAGAAAGGCTCCACTGATGATGAAATAGGAGGTGCGGCAGAGCGCGCGAATCAGTCACTTTTTCATCACATGTCCAACACGGCAAGGAACTGTATTTGCACTGAAGACAGAAGAGAAGGAGGGAGGAAGGGAGGGAGCATAAGATGGGTGGGAGACAGAGACACAGAAGGAAAGAGAGAGAGGGAGAGTGGGAGGGTGGAAAGCACTGTGGGAGGGGTGGAGGTGGAAGAATGACACAGAAATCCACTCCTCCACCAGTGCGCAGACGCAGTGCACACACTCGCACACCATAATGGGATACACTATACAGTACCTCAGCTACTAAATCAACTCCTAAAAAGAAAAGCAAGGAAAAAGAGGGGACACACAATCACTGAGAATGGACTGCTCTGCTGTAGGATCTCTGAAATATGCAACACTTCTGAGAGCTGGTTGAATTATTAACCTTATCTCTTATTGTAGTGGGGCTTTTGTCGCTGCACACTGAAAAGAGCACACACTCAGAGTGCATTAACTCTTTAGCATGCCACAGTGACTAACGGGACTGCACAGAATAGACCAGATGCACACGCACAGACACACACACCCACACACACACAGGCACACACATTACACAGGAAAAAAGATAAGCCTGCACAGTGTTTATTTCAATAACGTGGCAAAGAACGCACAGCTACGACCCTCCTCCTTGCCCTGGCTCTGTCACAAAGCAAGCTGAACGCCGAAGCTGAACCCTTGCAGCTATTTTGGCACAAAGTCAAAACGGCTGATAAGCATTTTTGGGTGAGATTTTGCTGCTTTCCTTGAGGAAAAACAGCTGCAGCTTGCCTGGTAAAGCACATTCAACAGTTAAGAGAAAATTTCTCGAACGCCCCCTCGAACCCCCCCCGAGACATTTATTTGTCCCGTTTAAAATGGAGAATGGATAAAAAATAAAATATGATGGCCTAGAAATGTTTTCAAAATGAATCCATGAACTGATTTACACAAAGAGTAAGCAAGTCTGACAGGAGACTACAAGGAGAGACCTAAACAGCGTGGCTGTTGCCTCCATCTTAGCTCGTATTGATTATTCTTTGCTGTAACGTCTGTCTCTCTCACGTATGCTAGCTCCCTTTCTCTCCCTTCTGTCCCTCCCTCCCTCTTTCTGCCTCTGTTCTGCCACCTTCTCTACTCGGTGATCAGCATTTGGCTTTTTCCATTTGTGGCAGATTACTGTAACGCTATTGTACAACAACTTCCTGCCTCTTTTGGCTCTGATTCTAAAAACTGCAAAGGCAGAGCTTGTGGCTTTAACTTTTTACCCTCGGCCTTGAACTACAGGAGCTCTATAAGGAAAGAAAAGAAGGAAGGAGATATATAAAGTTTATCTGTTACTGAGGAACTATTTTGATTGCATTTCTCCTTTATAAACTGCTGAGAATTAAAGAGGGCAAGAGGGGACTACATGCCTAGCAGACACAATGAGACAAAAAAGGTGGGGGTTAAACTTTTTTTTTTTTAACTTTTACTCTGTGAAAACTTTCTGTTGGTTTTGGAGGGCACTGCGTTATTAGTGGGAGCTCAAGCTCATGCAGATTTGTCTAACATGGCTGCTACTGCTTCAGGCTGCACAGTTTGTGAGGGCTGCTTTCATAGCACAGCCAACACCCTGTTCCTCGCCGGCTCTCTTCCTCATCATGGCAGCTCAGAGACTGGATGCTCCACAAAAAACTATTCTCCCCTCCGCACTCTTCTTTGCTTGACAGGTTTCAATAAACACATAGATGGTAAAAAACAGATGATATGCAGACATCTAGGGGAAAATGTCAGCATTATTTAAAGTAACTTGTTATAGAAATAGCTGGATTATAATTTATTTGTTCTCTGTTTTCTTTCCTTAAATGAGATACAACCTAGGTTCACTGGCATGAGCTCTAGCATCCTATTAGGAATGCCAATGTACGTCACATCTTGCTATGCATTTAAAACAATTGAGAAACCTCTGACCTACAGCTGAATGTATAAATCTGTCAGGTGTATACGTTAGAGAGCTTCTTTGGGAGTAATTTGAATCAGAAAACAGAAAAAGGTTAGAAGTGAAATCATTAAATGTAGATGTTTGAGAGACACTTATTGCTTATTGTGCATACAGCTCTTTGCGTGACATAAAGTTCATTTGAGGATACAGTTTTGGTTCTGGGTCACATGCCAGCACTTACCACTGGGCTCTTCTACATTGTTCCTCTTTACTTATCAGAGTTTAACTTTACAGTTTACATTTTAGCAACTAATGCAGACTTTTAAAGTGACTAAATAAGTTGATTATAATATTTTTTTAGACTGACTTGTCAAGTAAGAAATCTTTTAGAAATACTAAATCTTTTAGAATCTCAAATGTGAAACAGTAATATAACTACTCTTTGGTTCACATACTTAAAAAAATTGTTGAGAAAAGCGAGTGTTTTTTTTATTTTTTATTTTGCAGTACTGGGCTATTACATCTGTGTGATACAGAATTGGAACCACATTCAAGCTGCAGCCGGCACCATGTTATAGACTCTGCTCAACATTTTGCTCAAAAAACCTTGTTGCCTATTTGAAATAAAGCATGAGCTAACTACTGAAATTTCTATCAATTCTACATTTGTATTCCACCTTAGTAATAGCACACTAACCACATATTAAGAATATTGCACAGATGAAAAAATATGTTTAAAATGATTAAATGTTTAAGTTAAATTGCAATACACATTTAGCACATACACTTTTAGCTTCTGTAAAATAATATCATTTCTTATATCAAAATTATTATTTGAATACCAGGACCTTGAATAAATTATCAGACTCACACTGATGAAGCCCTTGCCTGATGTAGTGTATGTGTATGTACTGAGGTTTGCAGAAAGCTGTACAACACACTAAGCACATATCCAGTGTCTGATTAGACATTTGTCCGTCAAGGCAAACACTCTGCATTACAGGTTCAATTAAGTTCAGATAAGGGGACAGGACAAGGACATATGGAATATGACACTGTCGTGGGGAGGAGATCCACAAAGAAACACAGTTTTTGCACTTAGTCATTTGCAAACATCAAGGACGCATTAAGAGGTTTGGGGTAGGGGGGTAAAATAAGGCTGGTTCTGTGCTTGGTCAGCAACCACTACTACATCAACATATTAGACATGATATATTGGACATAAAAACACATAGACATTTATGCAACGGGATAAAAGCTAAGCCCTCAAGTATCCCTAGACTATGAGGGAAGACTTTATACTCTCAGGGAACAGGAGCAGAGTCTATGAGGTGGTCTTGCTTAAGCCCTGCACGTGTCTAAACAACTTCTCTATTACACCCAAGACCTTTGAGGGCACTTCCCATCGAGCAGGGAACAAAGGCCATGACCCCTAGGTCAAAAGCGTTACATGGGAGGCCAAGCGGTCCCATTGAATGTTTCATTGCTGTTTGCTTTAAGAACGTAAAGATTACTAACACATTAACTAATGCTGATTAGGGGGTTATCCCTCATGGGACTGAGGTCCCAGGGCAGCACATCACTTCTTATTAACACAATCTGACCTCTGACCCCACCAGAGACCTCGTGCAGCCGCTTGTGACCACCACTTTCTGCTCTCTCTTTGATACATACGCACACTAACATAGACAAGAAATAAAGAGCTATCACAGTGAAGTGCTGCACAGCTTGAAATAAATAACTGTCTGGACAAATAAGAGTAAATACTACATTTAATATCACTGCAGATTACTTGCAGTGGTGATGCACTGCCACACTCCTGTTCAGGAATGAAGAACGTTTGACTTGCATTAGCAGGTCATTCATCATCTGTGCATTTCAAATTTATCTCAATAATATTTGCAATAAGCATAGCTTCCGAATTAAACATGGCTGACTTAAAGAAGTTGATTTTGAGGCCTTCAAGTTTAAACACGTGTTCTATTGAAGTTCATAAAATGGGGGAATGTGCAATAAAGGTTTCATCACAAAATGGTGGACACTAGACATGCGCAGTGTTGATGTTGCAGATATATCATATGATGATGATGATAATGTCTCAAATGATCATATGATGAAAGGCAAAAAAGGGACACAGTCTTTCTTTTTGCATCAGCACAGAGGTAAAATTTAAATATTCTGACAAATTTACTTAATCCTACGTGTCCAGTTAGTGCAACACACCCATAGCTCATAATGAAAGATAAATTATTCTTACCATCTTCACAATCACTGTCTGCGATGAGACAATTTGTGTCTGTCTCTCCTAAAATAAAATGTCATGTCAATATTAATTTAATGGAAATAGAAGAGCACCAAGATGTTGATTGTGGAGTGTTGTCCCAAAGGTCAAGTTCATGTTTCTGCAATGGACATAAAAATTCAAAAGTTTTCACACATGTTGTCTTGTAGGTATTTCAAATGAGCACTTATTTTAAAATATACAATTTAATTATATTTTTTTCTTTGTTTTCAGGCATTTTTTCAATGCCTGAAAACAGAACATCAGTATATTACACAATTAATACATTTTATGTAATTTATCTAATGAATTTATATTCATATAATTGGAAAACTTTGTAATAATTTGGTTAAATGTATATCTATATAATAATGTATATAAACTACATTTTAAAATAGACTGATGTTGTTTTTGCACATATTTAATAATACCTGAAATAGATGGGCTGAAAATAATAAAAACCATCACATTTAATTTCTTTAGTTCTTATTTCTTATTTAATTTAGTTTTTGCATGAGAAAAAAAATAAAAACAAGCCCCAAAACATAAGTAAACTGTGTGAAAGTGGAACTTCTCCAAAAACACTGTAGTCTAATATTTCTTTGTTCCCTAGGAAGAAATAAACAAAGGCTTTATTAAAAACGGCTGTTATATGAATACTAAAGAAAACAGGCTTCAGACATGTTCAAGCGATATGTTCAATTATGAAAAATAGGCTAAATCCTTCTGACTATTACCATCATGTACAGTATCTACATTACAGTCAGAGGCATTCTGATTTGGATTCAAATTAACTGTTTGTTATTATAATTAAAAATTTTACACTTGAAGGCAATACTTTTCCCCTCTAGGACAATATGTAATATCTGATATTTCTGTTGGCATATTATCAAATATAGGATATTTCTACACCATTTCATTTAAAATTATTTATTATTATTGGATTTGTTTTGTTTTACTGGACTTGAGTCCAACCAACTTTGTTTGAAATGTTTTACAATGTGCCCTGCTATATTCTTCAAATCTAAACCTATAAGGCAGGGCATCGATTTTTACAAGTACCAAACTCATATCAGGTAACTTTTAATCTGCTTCCTTCACATTGAAAATCAAAAATGCAAAATCACAAAAAATCTTAAGTTATCATATGAGCTGTCAGGTAATTTTAAATACACATTCTGAAGAAACTAACTTTTTAAAAAGGTCATGAACCATAGACTTCATGAATTCCACTGCAGGAAAAAAAAATAGGCATAAAGACCTTTTTAAAACAGGAATTAACTCACCTCGCTGTTTCTCACAGGATTCTGAAAGAAGAAGAGGAGGAAAAGAGATACTGAGAGGGAAAGAACAAGGGAGAGCTTCTCCTGGGAACAAGATGGAAATTATGGACCTATTCGATATCAGACCTCAGAGTGGACAACCTATCCAAAGAGGGACGCGCCCTAAATGTAACTAACAACTACTTCTGGCAGCCCCTCAACAACCAAACATGTTGTCTGGGATCAGGGCAGATTTCGTATGGCAGCATCAAACTAGGGCAGCTCATGCAAAAAATCTCCATAAAACTACACTAATGGCATTAAAATCATGAAAACAATGCATTAAAGTAAATAAAGGAGTCATGAGATATATATATATATATATATATATATATATATATAACCTGTAGAGATTTTGCTCATCAAACTTTAAACATCTCAAGATGAAACAGACAAGGATTTTCATAGCTGGATCCACCTGACACAAATAGGTGATTCTGACAATGCTGATCTGGCAAAGCCTGAAATATTATTATGTAAAAATCGCCACATACTTTTATCTGCCCGTATTAATGCAAGTCCAAAATTCAGCACTGATACAACACAGTACACTTTTTAAACCACAGTGTCAAATTTTAAAAATCAAAATTTTCAGTACAGACTAAGTTCTAGCAGAAGTATGCACAAAACTGTTTTACATTAAAGTATAAATTTAGATGAATTATAATGCAGGATTATATATTGTTGAAATTTGTCATTTTTATTTATAGTAATCATTCATAAATACTAATCAGAGTTATATTGATGCTTATTATGGTAATCATAACAGTTTCAATTTCAGTATCATAAAAAAGTATATTGGCTATTTGTTGTTATATACACCGTATTGTGAATAATCTGAGCTAGGACACTAAGTTAATTGAAGGACAAATTTTCAGACGTCACTGACACATAATAAAAAAAAGTTAATTATTCTTTTCTGTCCACTAGACTACCCAGCACTGGGCCTGTGCATACTGGAACTCTCTTTTCAACTTTCTTCTCAGGACTTTTAATACCTACTTTAAAGAGTATTGGTCAATTTGTTTTCTTCTTCTTTAACACTGAGCTAGAAGTGCACAGACCTGGCATTTTAGGGGCCACGTCACAGTGCCTGTGTCTGCGCTGCAGGGCTGCAAGTCCAACAGTCAAGACATACTGCTTCAAGAAACACTTTACGCATGCTGTTTTCTCTCCTTACGCACACTCTCTAGCATCCTTACTCCACTGAAAACAACAAAACATACTTTATCCATGTCATAAACATGCTCTAAGCTACTGCTGCCTTCTCCAACACAGAGCCACTGAGCTTTCAGCCCCTGAAACACTTCACAGGGCTTTTTCTCCTCTGATTAGCACAGTAAAGTTAGATCAGCCACAAAACAGCTCTGATCAAAGACAAGTGGGGTGGGAAATATTCTCACTCATCCAATTCCCAAATCAGTAATGCCATTTAAGGAATCTGATAATCACTTCTAACTTTCTGCACAAAAAAACTGTGGCACCCTTTAAAAGGGGAAACAGTAATAATGTTGATTTGAAAGTGACAAGGATAAAAGCACTGATTAGGTGAATTCCACTTGGGCTGACATACTGTCATTAATGTGCATAATGCTATTTGCAGAATGGTATTTATCCATGTGGGAGAAAAGCAGTGCTTTATGGGACAGCTGCGTAAACAGAGGTTGTAATACCCTTTGGTTTATTTCTACAAATTTGGCAGTTCTTTCAATTCCAGTTAAACATTATTTTGAAGTATAAAATAAAATGTGTTATGGTATGCTTTAGAGCAGTGCCAACAGTTAACATGTCTAAAAATGTACATTACACCTATATATTTTTTTTATTTTGTCATATTGTGTACATATAGAGACAACAGTGTAAATATGAATGTTTCCGATAACTGACTAGGGCCTTTAAGTTAACAAATTAAATTCATATATGCAGGAACATGTTCTATTACTATTCTATGTCTATGCCCTTTAGATGAGCAAGTGTAGGCACTGAGTTTTACATGTACACATGTGTTCTTTAGTTGGTGTGTTTAATGCAGATGTTTTTCTACTATAGCACAATTGTTAGTTTCTACATGATATACTAGATATAGTGAGCTACTGCATACAGTGAATGAATATGTAATTTAATTTATTTAAATACTTTAAGAAATAACTTTTCACCTGTTTTGCCCGATTCTGCAGGAGGTTTTTTCTTCCGTTAAAGGGAGTTTTTTCCTCTCCACTGTCGCCAAGTGCTTGCTCATAAGGGATTTGTTGGGTTTTTAGTTTTTGTAAAGTGCCTTGAGATGATTTGTATTGTGATTTGGCGCTATACAAATAAAATTGAATTGAAGTGAATTGAACCTGTTTTACAGTTGTTTTATATTTATTCAATGGTGTGTGATCTGCATTTCATTTAAATAAAATTATTAAAATTGTTAGTAGTATTATCATCATAGTCATTTCTCATGTTATTATAAAACTGCGGAACAATCTGCCCTGTCTCTCTTGATTATGGCTACAAACAGACAACTGACAGACATGGGACGGACATTGCTTTTTGCCTAAACTCTCACAATATAATCTATAATACAGTTTCCCTACAAATTCCATCTAAACATCCTCATGCTGGCCTCAGTTGATAGAATACTATATACTCTGGTCTGCCCACCTTCATCATCATCATCAGCATCATTATCATCACCACCACCATCAGGCTAAGTGTGTGGACAGCACATGGGACACCACGATATGACAGCCTCTGACCTCTCACGTGAGCTTAGAGAGGCACAGGGTCATGCAGAGGACATGGTAATGGAGGGAGAAGTCAATCTTATCCTTCCGTTCCACCACAGGCCTCTGTGCAGCGACAGCAAGATGAGCTAGAGGGCTTTCCAAAATCCACACTCATTTGGCTGGGAGCAAGACATCGGGACTGTGTGTGTTTCAAAGGAAATGCTGAGGAAAGCATTTTTTGTGGCAGCACCCATGCACTTGACAGTGTGTATTAGTCTACCTCCATGTCTTTGCTCAGTCCCCACCCTGACTCAATATCCCTAAACACCAATATCTGTCATCTTTAGTAGCCAAAATGGCATGCAGCCATGGCATTTGTCTCACAATAGCGGAGAACTCTACCTCGTCTCGTCGTGATGTGGTTCTCATGTGAATGGACAATTTTTTGTCATTATCTCTACACATTACAAATACCTTTGGGGCACAGGGCTGAGGGGTTAGAAGGCAGGAGGCACTGAAATGAAAGGGAGAGAAAAGCATCAGCACTCATACTGCTGTCGATTGAGCCTGTGCTTCTGTAATTGGGGGGGGGGGGGGATGATAACCTGGCACAGAACCAACCACTAATGCCCCTTAAATGTCAGAGACTGCAGAAAGGAAGGGAGACAGCAAACATGAGAGCACATTCATATTTCAGTATGGCAGATGCTATAATGCATTTATGCCTCCCAGTGAGTGCAGACAAGGACACCAGGAGAGAGAAATAGAGAATGCAGACATAAAAAAGGGGGAAATGAAAAAAAGAAAAAAAATACTGATGGAAGCAGCCCTGTCTGATGGTTGTCTCTATTCGACAAAGTTCAGATTAGATTGCTCTCGCTCTCGCTCTCTCTCTCTCTCTCTCTCTCTCTCTCTCTCTCCCCCCCCCCCCTCTCTTTCTCCACAAACAAAAATATGGCGGGTTGCAGGACGGGGTCTGGTGTTGGGGGTGGGGTTGGATTGCTGGAGAGAGTGATCTTTTTTTCCAGCAGGGTGAAAGGCAGACGGTCATGTGTGCAGAGCTCATGACAAAAGGCCCTTTTATGTGCAGCGTATGCAGATAGAGGAGGCTCCTTTGTGCACAGATGGAGATCCCATGCCTGGGTCTGCCTGCGGCAGAGAGGGAAGGGAGGGAGCAAAGAAGAGGGTTGGTGAAGGGAAGGGAGGGGTGTCTCTGGCACTGAGTGCCATCACTGTGTCTGGTGGGGGGAGGGGGCATTGAGGAAGAGAACCAAGCCTTCCTGGTCCTGCCAGGTTCACACATAAGGGGGAAGGGCCAAGGTTTGCTAAGAGGATTGAAAGATTGGTAACTGTGTGAAAGGATCACATATAGAGCCCCATCTACTGCCTAACAAGTGGTCCAGGGTCAAATATTTGCAAATAATCTCCAGTGTTTGTTTTAACCAGCTTGGGAAAACAAGGTTTGCTACATATCGTGTCATAAAGTTAAGAGAAGTACAGGAAAGCATGTAAAATTGGACAAAATAGGATTACTGGGTTAGAAAGCATAACCTACTTTTTAATCACCAACTATCACATGCTCCTTGTCGCACAGACAAGGAGCATGTGATAGCATCCTAGCAGATTAACAATCAAACATAAGCATCCCTTAACTTCATGAACTTTTAGACAGCTGAAAAGAAGCCAACTGAACCTGCTGAATGATCTATGTGAATAAATAACATCTAATGTCAAGTTCAACTTCTGGTTTATTCTTTGAGATGGGCCTGTGATCCACTGCAGCTTTGAACCCCACGCTCCTACCCCTGTAAGCTATGAATTTCTGGGTAAGAGTGTCAGCTAAATATTGAAAGACTCCGATCTATCCTGGTCTCACCTCTTCTCAAGATCCGAGGTGACTCCCACTGATATCGCGTCTGCTGAGAATACGTCACATCCTTTGTGGCCTCCTCCCACTGACTAGGACTCTAACGCTTATCTTAACGCTCAAGCCAGAGAGATTGTTATCCTGCCAGAGCACTAAGTCATATGGCCCTTCTCACTAGTGGACAGATGGACAATACCCCCCACATGAACAGTCATGTTAAAGCTTCATGTAAGTCTGAAGCTGCTGATGCACTTACCATGAGCTGAGCTGAGAACATTCAAATGCAGGTAGGTGTAAGGTAAGCGCAGAATTTGCCAAGTATATGATAAATATGGTGATCAGGATTAAATATCACCACAAATCTCCACCTTGTTCTTATCTCAAAAATTGTAAATGAATTTGTGTTTTGTGTATTCCTACGTCAAATGCACAAAATGATTGCAATATTTATATACATATAGAGTATAATGTCCTTATATGCTTAAGTCTCAATATGCCAAATTTAGCAGCTTGATTTTGCAGTTCATCGGCTCTATTTGTAAGACATGTAGGACTACATCATGTTCCCAAGGATAATGCTGGGTAGTGCAGTTACTTTATCATAGCAGAGAAAATCAGAAGTACAACAAGTATTTAAAAGTGATGCTTTTAAACTCTTTTAACCAAAAATATTCCCTTTGTGTTTGGTTAAAAGAGCTAATTGCTAATTGCTGTGAGGGTGCAGTTTGGTCTAATTACTCTAGTCAGCACTTGTGATTCCACCTGGTGCACTACAGCCTGTCTCAGAAGCATCTCTGAAGCAGCTCTCCACTCTGCTCTGCTAAACTTTTGATTGGAAGGTGCTTCTGGTATGTTTCTGAAAAAAGTCCAACCAACCAGTCAGGCACTGATGGCCTCATGAACAATCAGTTTATTAGGATGAATGTGGTATTTTAACAACTAAAACACACTCACGAATCTTTGAACTGAGGTTGTTTAGGACTAGATTGAACTATAGACTCTCTGTAGGGTAAAACAAAATAGGTAATAATAATGAACATCTAAAAAATAAATAAAATGAAAAAACAAACAACAACAAAAACAGGGAACAGGGAAGAATCAGCACAAAACTGAATCATAGATGCAATGTCACAGCTCAGAGACTGGTAGAATTAAAGGGTTACATTTATGAAGCAGCCAAAGAGGATTTCAAAGGGATTCACATGTTGTTCTGTTCTGCTGGTTATATAAATCTGGCATAACGACATGATACTATAAAGTATACTGTCATTACTTTGAGTTGGTTTTGAGTCCTTTCTGTCTGCTTATGATCAGTTTGTGATCTTTCAAAGCTCAGTTCAAACAAACAAAACCGGTATCTAACCATGATATTTAACATTTTATTTAGGAAGGTTTTATGATTTTATCTTTAATATCTCTGAATTATTACCATTAAATAATGATGTAAAATGCCTCAAATTAGTCATGTTTGAACCAGACTCTAACTTGAACCTGGACTTGAATGTGCATTTTATGACATATCTCAACTATGCTCTCTCTGTCTCTTCCACAAATAAACACACATACACAGACAATCCTGATGGTGAGCACAACAGGTTTGTCTTAGGCGTTTTTGTCTGAACACTGTTTTGGTTTGGTGGTTTTGACCTAACCCATGCCTACCCTGTTTGCAGTCGGCCTGCAAAAAGGTCAGGAATAAAAGGCTGGCACTTATCCCTCTCTGGTCTATGTGATCCCCTGTTGCTACCCTAGATGCCACCAAAGTATTTCTGCCCCTAATCAACACAGAGTAAGAGGACGAGGGAAATGTGGAGACATGCTTGTCTAGGAACTAAAGTAAGGCAATGGGACATAAATAGTCTTGTTAGCGTAAAGCATTAGGAATTCTTTTCACAAAATAATTCTACCTGTTGAAGGAAAAACAGTGCTGTAAATTTCTTTTATTAAACTACTGTCTACACTTAATCTTGATATGACAATATATGATAATTTCTTCACTGAATGAAAACTGAAACACAGAAATTTTGGGAAAACAGAATCAGAAACTGAAGGAACAAGCAAAGATAAAGATGGCAATGAAGAGCAAAATTCTCTTCGGTGTGTTCGATAACCACTTCTCGCAACTGACCTGTAAAATCTTTGAGACTGGAACAAATGCAAATAGTGCTGACTTATTCGCACCAAAAAATCCTGCAGACTTTTCAAATGAGCTCACCCTCACAACGGTGAGTTGCCCAGAGCAGGGTGAATATACGGTCTGGGCTCTGAAAGGCACAATGTGTGAGAGCCAAACAGGGAGCTGTGAAGGACCTTCCAGGCTGCCGGCCCCTGCCCGTTTGCAGCTTCCACAGCACAAAGCTGACCAGCACCTCTGCAGTCTTCTGACAATGCCCACTCATATCCCACTACACTGTCGCCCTGTGCTGAACGTCAAAATGTAAAGAAAAATAAAAATTGAAATCAGAAATGATATATGTTTTTAATTTTAGTATAAAAACCGTCTGCAGACGTCTGCCACCACCCCCCCTACAGTGAGCTCATAATGTGAAACAGGGCAACACTGAAAAGAACAAGCATTTTTAGTCAGTGTTTTAGAATAAATTCAAAATGAAAAACCATCACATTCTGAGTGTGCTTTATAAATTATCTTAAAAGGCAGGTCTCTAAACTATAAAGGCTTAGCTGCTCCCTCTCGCAAGATTGTTTGGCTAAGAGGGAAAGGGTTTGATCCCCACAGCAGCAAATGTCATTCATCATCCATGTAATGTGGCTATGAGGAATGAATAAAACATTATTGTTGTTTTTACTTTAGAGGCATTTGTATTATTTAACAACCAATTTACACTACATCAGTAATTAATACTGCTCCAACTCCAACTTGCTAAAGATGAATCTTTCCAAAACTCCTAAGCTGCTATATTAAATTAGTATTTGTAATTTTTAATAAATATAGCTGATTAAACAAACTGATACAGCGTAACATTCTTCCTAAGCTTTCATCTGTTTTTTTTTAGAACATTAAAGCTACAACATCCCTCCATCTATCCATCATCTATGCCCTCTTGTTCCTATTTAGGGTCACAGGGATCTGCTGGAGCCTATCCCAGCTCTCTGGGTGACAGGCACCCTGGATAGGTCACCAGTCCATTGCAGGGTCAAGTGACAACATATTTCCTGTTTTCTAATTTCTGTAATTGATGCTGCAAAAATGAGACAGTTCATGCCAAATTTTTAAAATCAAATTCTGATTTTAAGTTAATTGTGGTTCCAAAAACAAATTAACCAGCACTTCACTGTACTAATCTATTTCTCTGTCTCTGACTGAGGAATGTTTTGGTAATATCTCTTTAAGAGAAGGCTGAGCCTACATCTGGGAGAGCTCTCTTCTTTGTTGCTCCTCTTATTTCTACTTACAAACTTCATTTTCAGCCCTTGCAAAGACTTTCAGAGCCGCTCTCTGGACACTGGCAGGCACTTTCACCAGCAGCCAAACTTCCCAGCATGCCTCGTGGTGAGGCTGACTTTGTTCACTAAGTTAACTGTGAAGTAACTCTGCTTGACATGAGATACAGACTTTGCTTGACTTTTGCAGGTTTACATGAGATATATGAAATACTAGTATAACAGAAGAAAGCGTACTGTATTTCTAGCTCATCTTTCAACATTCTAATACTGAATATTATTTTAACACTCACACAAAACTATGTGTTACTATAGTTTGTTAAAGTAATAACAAACCTCCAAACAGGTGCTGTAGCTGACATATAATGTTTTCAAATGAACTTCTTTCATCATTTCTCTGAATACTAGAATTAAATGGCTGGAATTAAAGACATGTCTTCAATCACACTCCCCTCAGTTCGATTTCTGTAGCAGATGCATCATCAAAGCTACTTAATAGCCCAAAATGGAACCTATTTTCTATGATGCACAACTAAATTACATTTAATCCTAACACCATGGAAATAAGTGGATATTTCGTCTCCAGTGGATGACATGCAGAGGACAGTGCAGGCTGCCTGCAGCATCTGGTGGACACCTGTAAGACTGCAAGTCACTGGACACAGAATCACAACGTCTTTGTGATTCTGCTAAGTCACCGAAAATTTGGGCCTACATATAGTGAACCTCAGCACAGCAGCCAGTTACACAACCTTCAAACTTGCAGTTATGTGGTGTATTGCACCTGAGTGTTTGATCACTAAATCAAAAGCAACTTAAATAACAATGAACAATGAGAAAACAGCAGTAAAAATGTCAACATCTGGTCAGGCAGTCAAGACCAGGTTTTATTTATTATATAGCACATTTGAAATATAGAGTACAGAGTGTATAAATGGTGAACACAATATTATTATTATTATCATTATTATTATTGGCTCCCTGACACATAAAGGAAATTTGTATGTTTCAGAAACTATGCTGCATAACCATTATCATTTTCAGGTGTTCAGGTATAAAAAAAATGGTAATAATAATTTTCTCAGGGCCCTGTTTTCTCTTTATTCATGGATCTAGTGAGAAAACAGAAACAAAAAACATAGGAGGATTGGAAAAGTCTGAAATTGCGCCTGGTGACAAAATCTTTAGCTCTTAAAGAAAATTGTTTCAACATGTGTTTGAGCTCTTCTTTCATTTATGAGAGCTAATCACTACAAGTGAACCAGATCACAAAGGGAGAGTCACTGACACCAAAGCAATTACGTTGTACAGCTCTAATCCTTTACACAGCACTTAGGACAGTTTTAAAGGCCACCAGGGCACATTGCAGAGCTCCCTTAACTGTGAGGGTGCAGTTTGGTCCATTTTACTGCCACTGGAGCATAGACCTGACTGTTAAGACAAGGGAAAGTAATCCCTGAAGTCAGGTCTCTAAACCTGCTCTGTCCCTGTAACCATGGCAGCAGACAGGTAGTGTCTGGGTCACAGGGCAAACAGGCTTTAGCACTGGCCTCGGGTTAATAAAAAACTAGCCTGGTGTGAATGTACAAACATATGCATGTGTGGATTCACACAAATGCATGGAAGGTAAACACATACACACTTTCACTCGCACGCACACACACACACACGCACACACACACTGGTTCAGGACAATGTTACCAATTGACCTGAAAACTGACACACATATCGTACAGTACTAGGTTTTAGTAAATCTGGATCTGGTGATCCAGTGCTACTGGATGTTCAAATCTTTAACCATCTCCAGGTACTGAACACAATGAGTCACAGTGACAGGTGAATGGTTAATATGACAAATATACATAATAAACATACATAACAGTCAGAAACACTCTGTTCTCCCAGGGTTCAAAATGCTGTTGTCAGAAATAATGATAATAAATAATAGTGTGTTAGTTACAAGACAAATCGTCCAGTGTGATTCTTCCTCTTCATGAAATGCTCAAACGATGGCCTGGTCTGTCTTGCACTTTTTAAAAGAAACACATGATCTCCCCTGGCCTTTTCTCCATTTACCAGCTCTCCTTCTCTCTTTTCAGTTGCTATGAGACACTTCAGCCAAAGCCAAGGCTTCCACAATTCATTACTGGAGGAACAAAAGCCAAAGCACTGGACAAAGCAGGGTAAACCAACTCAAACCAGCTCCCACTTAACACACACATCACACCTCTGAGTGCTCTGCTGACATGCAAAGGGCCTCTTCTTTTTCCATTTTAATTTTTAATTTTTACAAAGCTAGAGGATAGATGAAGAAAATACAGAAAAAGTCAACAGGTTAAAGATTTTTCATATTTAGACCCACGAAGGTTTGGTATTTCTTCTTAATATAATCCAAAAACATTTTGACTGGGTTGTAGGCAACATTTCCGAAGGACGGGAAATATAACATTTGTCTTTTGTGTTATAAGACACAGCTTTTATAAGGATTGTGTACCATCAGTGCAACATCACCTGTCTCTGGCTTTCCACCAGCTCTGCCTCACCAAATCATGAAACATCTCTTTTCTCTCCAACCAATAAGATCTCAATCTCTGGCTGTTCTCATGCAAAGAAACAAAGGGGAAGGCCAATGAGAAATGGTCCTCCTCCTTCCTCTTGTATCCTACACACGCGACAATCACCGTCTGAGAAATGCCAACGGATGGGCAATCACTCATTGTAATTAGGCTGGCTGCCATTCCCAAGCCTTCATAATTCAGGCTGGAGCTCGAGGACATAGGTAGTGAGAGCCCAGCTGCCAGCTTCCACAGCCCACCGCTGGCCATAAGTACAACACAGGCAACTCCCTCTCTGCTCCTTCTGATGGGGGACCAGCAGAATTATAAGGGGGTTGGCTGACTGCAAAATTGACCCCCCCCCCCCCTCCGAAACCCCTCTTCCCACCCCCCTCCTTCCTTCAACCCCCTCCCTTTCTTCCTTGTCTACATCCCAAAACCGCTCCCACTCACACTTTCTTTTCACTGCACTGCAGAGTTTTGTTCTCCAAACTGCATGAGTGTGAGAGCAGATACCTTGTGCTGAGAAAATGGCTTTAAAAAAGACTAAGGGTCTTAGTCTAAACACATTAAACATGTCTATAAAAATAGGCTAGTGTCATTTTCTCTGTAGATTTTTATTTGAAGGTACAAAGCCTATAAAGTGACAATGTCCACTCTGTTTCTAGGTGTGGAGAACACTGGATTTACAGTACAGACATGGCTTGCTCTTTTCTCTTTGGAATTCACAACTAAACAGGAAGCTGTGGCAGCATTCTGCAGAGATTTATTTTATTTGCTTACAGGCTGCGGTCGACTCAGAAACTGGCTTTGCCTGTTGTATCGGACCTGAAGTTTTCTTGGCAGTGTAATGAAGAACTGCAAGTTCAGCCAAAATAGACAATAAAGCAGAATGGAGAAACATGCCAAATTGCTGGGGCAATTCAGTCCAGAGGCTCATTTTTCCAGAATGATTCACACTGGAAAGAAAAGCATTTCCCTGTCCTTAGATGAACTTAGTGTGCTCTCTGACAGCTTTACAAGGAAGCAATGGGGGAGGGAGGAGGACATGTGCACATTCACCCACACACAGACACACATGTACACACACATACACATGACCACACAGCCATCACTGCAGATTCTTTGCTCACTGTGGAATTAGGTCATGCACACAAAAGCCCCAAACACAGACACAAATACAAACATGCACTACTTTAAAAAGAGATTTTCAGTCACAGGGGAAAACCACACGGTACATGGATTCTGTGCAAGAAAAACCCAAATAAGAGCAGTTCAGCTGGGAAAATGCCATTTTACATGTAATGTACTCCGTACTGTATTCTAACAGTTTAAACCATAATAAGTACATGATGAACAGCATTTTAAGCATTTAAGCAATGGCAGTACAGCTGAGGAATGAGGAAAGACTAAAGGCAAGTTTTGCAGCAGTCAGCAGTGTTCTGAGGCTGGTTTATTGACTTGTCTGGCTCAGCCGCCTGACAGTGTTCACCTGTTTCTTCTTCCCATGGAAAGATGACAGTCAACAGTTTGCCGCAGCACAAGTACAAGCTGTTCAAAGTAATTTGTTATAATTTGTTCATCAAAACAGCAACAAAGCCTGCCTCAGAAAAGCAGATGCTAAAAATTAAAATGCTGAAACGAGTAACTACAGCTGTAGTCTCTTATCAATAAATGCTGCTAAATAAAACATTATCTTTAAAAATGCAGCCTGCTTCTGTGTGTCAGCATAACATAATATCTACAGCTTGTGCTCCACTTTGTAAATATCCACTTATTAGGTCTCATACTGCAATTAGATCTTGCACTAAGCAAACATTAAGTATTAGGTTACATAGAAAGGATAAAAGCCTTCTGTATGGGTTTGCCTTGAGCTTTTATGCATTCATAACTATGTTGCATCTAATATTAAATATAGTAAATATTTGCAGCTGTTTTGTAGTACATCAGTGATATGCAGCAGATATAATATTAGAAGAACGATCAATGAAAAATAAGAAGATTAAGGCAACACAGAAAATGTGTTCACTGCAATGTATCGCATGAAAGTTGTCACATTGTTGTCAGACTCAACATTATCTTTTATCACTGTATCTCTCATTATCTTCCCATCATATTATCATTATCTTTCACTGTCAGTGTTGAGACCTTGCATACTCATCAAATTATACACAGAAATCTTTAATAGCTGCTACAAAATTATTATTGATTCACCCAATCTTCGTACACACACACACACACACACACACAGACTTAACTGATGAACTCTATAAGGACTAAATAAGTAGAAAACAAAATGCAGCAACATCAAGATATGTGTGCTCACACATCTGGAGTGAGGCTTGAAAGTGTTTGGACAAGGGTAGGGATGAAAGTGAGAATAAGCAGGCTGTGTCATATTATATAACCTCTAATGTTGCTGAAGAAAACAGAAGACATTTAATTTGCACAAAATACGTATGGATGACGACAGTAATCAGCCAACCCCTCAGAACAGAACCACACTAGACTTAAATGACTGCTTTCAAATAATAACAGAAATACAAGTGTTTCGGTGACAGTGGCTGCACATGATGTTTTTCTTAAATGTTCCTGACATTGTTATTCTACAACTGTAAATAAAGAAAAGCAAGAAAGACTGAAACTTAACTGCAAAGCTGATGAAGGGTCTTTGATTCTACATCTGTGACATTTGATGACTATGGAAGGTGGTGGGGGCGGCGTTTTCTAAGTAAATGTCCCAATGAAGAAGCACAAGAGCTTTGATCTTATTATTATGAGCTCTAATGTGTGGTATTACTCAGACTTTGAATTTTAAGAAAATGATACCCAACTCATATTCAGCTGACTTGAAACTTTCTCATATGAAATATGTTGTGATGTTAAAATGAAAAATTAGTTGTCTGTTTCCACAGACAATATAAAAATCATGCAGTCTGGTTAAGCAAGGGCAGCAGCGACAGGTCACTATGCTTGATTGATGTTGCTGGTGGAAAACTTTTAGACCAATACAGGCATCACTCACAGCAATAACAACTACAACAAATATATACGTGATGTAGAATAATTCAGGCTACAGAAATAAATATAATTATTAACTTGCAATTATAGTCTAGATACCAGCTACTAACTGGCTGACAATACAGTAGATATGGTTTCTCATGCACACATTAATTTATCTTTAATGACAGCCGGAAATCCTTCTTCAAAATAATGGACTGAAATAGTGAAACTAACCATTTCCTGTTTCCTTGGCATAGACGCACTTTTAATTATCTTTTGTAATATGACTACAACACTAGTTGTGCTTAAACAGAGACCAGACTAATAACGGTACGGTATGAATTTCATTCTTCTGCAGTTTAGTTTTTATTCTGACCATAAAGTAGACCGAACCTCAGCTGCTGAGTTAAACCAAACATTTATGTTTTTTTCCCCATGACAGCCTCAGCTCAGGACACCAACAAAGGGCACTGTGTACAAACACAGGGCAGAGTCAATGTACAGTCTCTGATGTCCACAGAAGACACGCTACAAAAGCTACTACAAATATTCTCAGAATAATATAACGATTAACAGTGACATATATAGTTCCTGTTGTGCAAAACAATAAAACAAATATTCACAGCTACATTAACATCTTATAAAATGTCCCCAGTTAAGTCACAACATGTCAAATAAATGTCGCAGGACAAAGAAAAGTTGCCGTATACTCACCATAATACCAACGCACCATGTGCCTGCTGTTTGTCAGCTGTGCGTCCTCAGTTAACAAGCTTGAGTGGAAACCGAGAAAAAGCGACACATTAATGTATTCGCTCCGGCTCCAGCTGCTGCGTGTTGTTTTGGTCCTTGTGATAATAATCTACGAGGTGGTCTGACGACTGTCGTGAGGACAGGATTATACACATCCCAGCGAAAGCTTTTGATCTGTTTCATCCGCTGCGCAGACTGTCCCCAATATCTCCGCACGGCTTCATGGCGAATCTGACTCACTCTCTGTGCATAAAGGCTGAACTGCAAGTTATTATCACAGCCAACAAGAGTTTTGAGGGAAAATATTTATTTGGTCTTTAACGATTTGAAAGTCGTTTCTGTGGAGGATTGAGGTCTTTGCTGCACTGCCTCTTAGGTTTATATTATGGAATTATGATGCCAACAGTCATACTGTTCATCTCTAAATTCGCATGAAAGATAGACATTATTAGATGGTCCAGGACTGATCAATACCACATTTCTGCTCTGGTGCGGAAGTCATCAGCTGATCTACCGTGCAACATGTAGGTGCAGGTTTGAAGCTCATTTACTTTTATTTTTAGAGTTAATGCAAATAAATCATGTTTATTGTAGGTATTTGTGTGCAGGTGCAGTGGAAACACTTCAAAAATGGGCATCTTGGCTGGTGAACACACACTTTAGCTGAAAAATCATGAGTACATTTGTTTACAGGAACATAAAACATAAAAGTTAAAGTAGTAATAAAACTGCATTTTAAAATCACCTCTAGAACTGCGATAAAATAAACACATAATAAATGCATGTTGTCAAACATCTCTGTCACTGCCCTGTGATCAATGCAAAATGTGACCTTTATAAATGCAAAGTGTAGAAAAATAGAATATTTATTATAAATACCAATTTTATGCTTTTTTAAAAAAAAAAACTTTCAAATACCAACTATTAGTCACTAGTCAGATCCTGTGCTTTGAAGGTAGGTAAACTAAACAAACCAATCATTTGCATTACTACTGAACATATATTCCTTTTAATCAAATCTGATCAGTTGTATTGCAAATGTTTGAAAGTGTATTAGGAATAAAGTTACATCTGTAAGCTTTCTAGTCAAGCACCATACATCCTCTATGCAGACTGCACTTAAGCAGTCATGTTACTCTGCAATCCTTCAAACAGACTCAATGGCCTTAGGGATGTTTTAATGCGGACTTGAGCCATCACTCAGAATAACTCTCACTGTATCTTATGTTGCACCTGTTGCATGAACTGCTCTAAAATACCAGGCTTGACAGACAGTAAACACAGGCTGCACTGACTTTTCATCCTCAGCACACAAACAACTTTTACCCAGCAACATGTTTTACTTTGAAGCCAATCCACTTAGGCCCCTTGATAGCCACTATTAATACAAACCACCTCTAATACTAAGGTGACTCATGTTTCTGTGAAACCCTGCCGAAATTCATGGTCATTTTGATTTAGGGGCACTGCTGTGGCACAAGCAGCACAACCCTGTTGACCCCATACTGCATAGAGACAAGGGTAATGAGATTAGCTGTGCATGAGTGTGACCGTTGTTTGTGACGTGCCTTCTCCAGATTGTGCACGCACAGCTTTTAGGCTCTGAACTGTCATGTGACAAATCACCGCAGTTAGGAGAGTGGGGATTAGTGAATGGGGTGAGTGGGTTCATAGAGTGAGCTCAGGGCAAGAGTTTTGCATCACGGACTTATGACTGAAGAAATGATATAGAATGTCAGGGATTTCTGTTTCTCTAAGACTTCCCTGCCTCTTAACAATATTTGGTAAGTTTGATGTTAATGCACTGGGACAATTGTTTCTACTTTTTGTGTCGTAATCCACCGTTGTGTCTTAACTGATCTCCTTAAGTACTGATTACATTGTTTTGATGTTTACCTAATCTATTTTTTTCCTCTTAGGATTTTCTACATTTCCTGGAATGCTAGATAAGGGGGTATGAACTTGTTCTCTCTGTAGATTAGGAATAAGGGCATATTAGTACAGCCAACCAACTTTTTACAAACAGTGCAGTGTATCTACCACTTCCTTAAAATGCAACATGTCTTGTGGCTGCAAAGAATTTTGGTTTATTTTTGAAGCTTTGTCTCCCATTCTGGGGCAATGTACGCTGATGAATATAAATATAAAATAGCAGGTTTGAGAGTGAGATTCTAATTCTTTATTGCAGAAAAGGATTTTGTAAGTGTTGTTTTTAGTAGTTCGAAACTCTGGGTCTTAAGTATATTAAATCCCAAACAAGTTGATTAGTCAATTAGGATAACATTTAAAAATCAGTTCATAATTAGAGCAACTTTTCAAGCATAAAAGCTAAATATTCTGTAGTTCTACCTTCTGAATTGTAAGAATTTTCTGCTTGTCTTCATCTTATGGAATAGTGAACTGAAAACCTTTGGATATCCTTTGGATCGTAGGTTGAACAAAACAACCAATTTTGAAGATATATAACCCCCTGACTATACAGGGGGTTCTGTAAAAGCTGCAAGTATGTTCAGTATTTAAATATTTTTTCTAGTCCAAACTGATAAATGATTAACCAGGAAAATAATCTGCAGATGAATCTATCATTGCAGCTCCAGTAGTTATGCTAAAAATGGTATGTGTGACAGCAGATCTGCCGTGTTTGGACCTTTATCCATATACACAGAACAAGAAAAAATGCCAGAAGAAGACAAATATGTGTCCACATAACGTGAACGAGGTTGACACGTATTTTTCATCTTTTTTATAATTGCACAGTGATTTCTCGAAGAAATCTGTATCTTGACATTGTGAACTGATAAGGTTTTTCTTCAGAGCAGTGGGGGAGAGTATGTATGGACCACTGACGCATCCACCACACAGAAATTCTCTCAAAGGCACCACAAGGTTTTGCCCTCAACACCCACCCGTCTGGCAGCTCCAACACAGACACAAAGACAAAGGCACAACTATGATTCTGCATGTCAAATCAAATCATTTCTACTGACTTGATGTTAAACGTTTGGGAGAAACCTCTGGTCAGTCTCAACACATGTTGAACACTGGATCCAAGCAATTGTACTGCTGTATTTCACTTTGTTTCATCAGTGGGAATGGATATCAGTGTTCTGTTCATCAGGCAGCCCTTTCATTCTGCATCATAACTATATTTCCCCAGGGAGTGTAATAAGTAGAAAAAGAAGCCACAGTTTATGACACTAAACACATGAGATGGTTTTGTGTTTACACAAGATAAACTTCATGCCCATGTTCTGAGTCCTGTGAGTACACAAAGAATGTGCACTGCTAGATTTGGCTATTTCATATCCTCATTATCAGTACTTGCAGAAATAAGTTACCAAAATGTGCAATACTGTGTGCTTTGACATTGTTTTCGTCAAGTTGCTACGATAAATATGACTGTTTTTATTTATAAAATACCACGTATTGTAATATTTGCAAGCGGTATATTTTTATTTGTATTCTGCACATGCATGTTCTTGAACAAATCAATACTGACCTTGAAATAATGGAAGATTTTTTTTTTCTCCCCAGGGCAGCTGCTTTCGGTCTCCACCCACTTCAGCAAAACACAAGTTAAAAAGCATATTTTTTATTTAAAGTCACTCCGACAACTGTGTGACAGAGCCTGAATGTTCACATCCTTGTCCTGTTTCTATACTTTGCTTCATACAATGGACCTCTTTGCTGCTTGATCAAGCATCCAGACAACATGCTTGTAAATGCAAAACCCCTGATATTTAGATTAAGGATTACTATGTTTCTCATTGCTGCCCCTCAAATTCATTGAGGTTTTTTCATCATCCATAAGCATGTTCACTGGGTAAAGCTGTGAGGTTGCCTGTGACTGTGAGGAGATGCTTTGCTTGAATGCTCCTTAAACTCAGACAGTCTGGAGGCTCTTTGCCCTCTGAGCCATACTTATTTGTAAACAGAATGCTCTGGTGACGTTCTCCATTCTCACCCCCAGCTCCTGAATAAGGCCAGTTTTCACAAAGAGATCATTCTCAGTTGTGTTTGGACCTCATTTCTACTTTCTGTATTTGTAATGGAGGGTTTCATTTGCTTTGGATTGAGAAGATGTGACTCCATTTTTGCATAAAGCAGGGATTAATCAATACAATGACCATTGGGCATTGGGAATGCATGACTTGGAGATAATCTTTGTTCTCAGTGGATATTTTGGTGCCCAGACCACCAACCTCACAGACAACACACCCACAAAAATCCTGCATGAAATCAAAGACTGTACACCAAAACTGGCACCAGCCCTTAAAACTCTTGGCTGTCACTAACTTTCTCACATTCTTCGTGCTAGTCTGTTAACTTTCAGAGCTACCTCCTTAGGAAAACATGTTCATTAAATTCCCAGCAGGAGTCCCTATGTGGGCTTCACCCTGTCAATGACAGATGCATGAACGACTCAATATGCGTCTGGATTTGTAACCTACAAGGGCTTAAGAAAGAGCCTGGGAGACAATGGAAACTGAGGCAAAGCTGCAGAGCCTTCAGTTTAAACAAAATCTCATTGTTCCTGTTTTCAAGCATTAGGGGGTGAGGCATTCCCTCACTGACCCCCCACCTCATACAACAACCAGAACCTCAGCCCGCTGTCCCACCCCAGTCTCTGTATTCCACCAACTCTGAGTGCTGTTTAGTGGGGACAGTAATTAAATAGTGCTGCCTCTCAGTTTCCGCAGCTCCATGGGGGGAGTCCCTTCATGAAATGCACTCCTCATTCTCATTCCAGACGGCAGCTGATGAGGGATTATCTGCTAGCACAGGCATGGCATACTCCCCACCATAGTCTTCAATTATTTCAATTCATGGTGATGTGTTGGGTAGACCTGCCACTACCTTTCCCACGGCTTTTTCATAAACACTACATCAGTATAGTCAATAAGAGACTGTATCACTTTAGTTTTCCTAAATAAAGAGTTAAATTTGTAAAAGACTTACACTTAGAAGAACCAGTTTAAGGTATCTATAAATTTGATTCTTCAAGAGAATAATTTCAGATTAAAGGTTTTGCTTTTACTAATATTGGCATTTTGCTTTAAAAAAGATACCAAAACACATTCAAACATATTTGGCAAAAAGTTTGTTTTTTTCAGTAGGATGACAATTTTAATGTCATTACACAACTTATTTTAATGTCAGCGTTTTGGAAAATGTTGTGGCATATAATTAACTACACTCCTCCCTCCATTTGTTCTCAATCATTTAAAGTATATTTGACAAAGTGCTGTAGCTTGAGTTTAATGTATAGCTCATATTGATCCTTTCATTTACTTATAGCTATGTGCTTCTACTTGGAACTGTAAATCACACTGAACATATAGTTACATTCAAGGTTATTTATTTATGTCATTATTTATTAAAAGCAGGAAAAAGGTACCTGGACTGATACCTAACACTGCTTTATGGCTCCATATCTGAATGCAAATGTAGGCAAAACCTAATCAAGAAGAAAAAGAAATAGCATGTGGAAAAGACATAAGCAGGTAACAGTTTATGCTAATAAGGCTCATGTTACTTTGCAGCAGTGACCTTAGACCCTGAGGTAAAGGTAGAGGCATGCTTTACAGTCATTTCATTTACAGTTTAAAGGTGTGTTTCAAATTACAAAAGAAGAAGCCTGTTAATTACTCTATGTTTTCAGAAGCTCAGTTTGGATTTTTAAAGTACAGTTCAGTGACTGGAAGAAACAGAATACTTGTGCACAAATGCAGCAGCTTTTACTGTGTAAAGAAACAATGCATTGTTTTTGAGAGTATAGAAGGATCACATCATTCAAACTGACGCAGAAAATTGTGAAATGTGCAAATATCACACTATACATAGTGTGCTATTTTCTCATGTAATCAGCTGGTAAAATTATTATGGCATCAGCTCTAGCCGATATTTGTTAATGTCTTCATTTTCTGTGGAAATACTGACTTGCAAAACCTCTAGGAGACTATTTTGTTATAAGTCCCCACTACCAGAACTCCAAAAACATTACCATTTTAATAATTTATCTTTCATCAGGAATCTCAAGTTCTGGGGGCTTGCATGCGAAAGTGAAACTGGGTTTGTATTAAATGAACAGGAGTGTTTGGAGAGGAACACAATACTTTGTTGAACCAGTTCTCAGTGCTTTTACAGTACTTGAGCTAATGTTGGAAACTACTGGCTTTAATACTATATGTCACTCATAATGGTCTAATGCCAGGAGACTGTTAAACTGTAAATGTAGGGTCGTTGGTCCATAAAAATAATATGAAAGGGATCGCTAATTCCAGGTTATTTGATCCACTAATCCAAATGACAGTCAGAACATTTGGATAAGGAGGTGGTGAAATGAGCCCCATCAACCAAATGTCTCTTCAATGTATTTTCTATGGGAAGTCACCAACAAAATGTTGGCGAAACCTGGAAACTACCTCAATATAAAGGGTAAATCCCAAGTCCTTGTGTTTAGATAACATGCTGTTCTTAAAGGTATTAACATTGACATGTATTTGTGAACAGCACACGGTATCATACACACAAACAATTTTTGTGTGATTTTCCTGAGATACCTCTATAAGTAAGACATTCTTGAAGCCACTGTAAGACAATTAGACCTACTCTGTAAATATGCTAACAGTAGAGTTACCGTTCTACCTGGATATGGGAAAGGTTTCCAGTCAAACCAACAGTTCACTTCAACATTGTGTAATTAGAACACTCACAGCAGCTTCTTTTCTATTCTTAAGCAACTGTGACACTGCTTTGCCCAATAAATTTTGAATATGTTCAATCATAAGGTGGCAATTTAGTTAATAGCAACTTTGTTTAATTTCAATGAATATAGAGCCATTATGTAAACTGAACCAATCTCATGCTTTTTCACTTACAACAAAGCATCTTAGAAACTTTTATTATAACTCACTGCTTTACGCACAAAAACACAAAGCATTACATATACTAACTACCATGTTCCCATCCACATAAATGAATAGTTTTAAATTAAACCTGAACTTCTTTGCTTTGACTCTAATTGACTCCAGTATTCCAGGCAAATATCCTGCATGATTTAAAAAACAGAGAACAACGAATAACCAGTGCAAGGCATACAGCTGGTGGTTTAGTCTAAGGTGCACAGCAGGTCATGTTACATTATTATAAGAGGTGTAAAAACCACAGCAACACCCATAGGGCGTAGTCACGTTCATGTGGAAGGGGTCATGTCAGGTAAAGTGATCACGTGGGCTCCCCTGGCACTTTAGGTCTAGCACTTTATCCTATTACTGTTGACAAAGGCTGGCCCTTATGCTGTGTTCTGCAGTAAAGGCAGCCTAACACTGACACAGGACCAGAAATGCTGTGACACAAACATGGCATTGGACTCCCCTCAATTTACCTGTGCCCAGCTTTCTGAGGAAAAGTATGAAATGATGAGCTTCCATGCTGCCAAATGTTTGTGTAGGTCTGTGTGTGTGTCTTGTTTGTTTTCCCTCAGAGAACAGTGATAGGCTTAGATAGGCTGGCAGACATGCCTTAGCAAGATTTGGGGCAGGCCTTGATAACTCACTCAGATAAACCGTCTATTTTTGGTCATGGGACTCCATGGACTCACTCACCCTTGCTAGCGCAAATGAAAAACAGTCGACTGCTGATTCAGTTGTCATACTATAACAGGAATATTGTTGTATCTATACAAATACATGCAGCATGAATAAAAGTGTGGCTCTAGCTCATGTTTATATGTGTTCATGTGCATTCACTTTTACATTCATTATGTACTTATAGTTCTCTGTGCTGTGTGTTTGCATGTGTCAGTAAACAACTAATTTTTGAATGTAGCATCTAAATGTTTAGCTCATGTGGCTGAGCCCCTGTTGTTTGTCTTGGCATTGATCTCTGTCAGTGCTTTTTGATGGTCTACATTTGAAATTTTATTCCTCTAGCTGACCCAGAAGAGCTTTGTCGATTCAGACTGTCTGTTGGGCCTTTCACACAGCACTTCTGCGGTTCTCTTACTCAACACGCCATGTGTTATTCATCACATGTTGTCATGAGCTGTCAAATGCAGCCATGACAAATGCTACTTTTCTGTTTACGAAACAATCATACTGGCCGCACACTTCAAACCTTCATTAGCATCCACCGTTGACTGCACCGCACTTGCAAAATGTGTTCTGTGGGCATAAAGTGCAATAATTCAAAGACAGGAGGACGTTTCATTTACAAAGTCAATGAAACACAACATTTTTCACTGTTTGCCAGTGCTGTGAAAAAGGCTGAGAAAACAACAGGAAAGACATTAGTATAATTAATGGTCAGACGTTTGGATTTATCACAGAACAACGTACAACTTTTCTCTTACGCTAACTGACCTCAAAGAACTTACAACATGAAGCTATCAATATCAGTATCTGTACAATATGATTACTGTATATGTCTTACAGCACACAAATGTCCCAGAGATGACAAACATGTACTGTACTTGTCCAATGCCAGAATAACAACTTCCTTCGTGGTGAAGGACTCAATGATCAGGCCAGGTTAAGGTTCTTTAAGAACTGAAGGTCTATCCAAATGCATAGATGTGTGAAAAGGAAAATAGAACTCATTTACCAGAACACTATTTCTAGAAACATTTGCAGTGCATTTTACTGTAAACCCTCTATCACAAATGGAAATCAGACCGCCTACTTGTGTATCTCTATTTTGTTTTTTGGATCTAAAACGCTCACAGGTCAGTAGAGCCTGTTCAGACAAAGCCTTCCCTCTGTCATAGAGCTGTGCTGAAGATATTTCCGCTGCTATACAGATTTTTTTCCTCTCCCTGTGTCACTCCTTCTTTCCCTTCACCCCTCCTTCTCGACACAGGCTGAATCAGCACACTGGGCCCCCAGTGTCGCTTTGCAATGGCATCACTACAAATTTGCCTTGGTGAGCTGGCCTACGCATTACCAACAGAGAGCTGTATCCCCCAATGACAGAGCTGGAAGAGGCGGGGGTAGGCAGGAAATGAATTTGAAATGGCCAGGATGGCTCAAGTGAAATTATCACAATTAGAAAAAACCCTGAACTGTAAAGGGAAACCAGTATAATAAAGCAAACAAATAAACAAAAGACAAACTCATGGAGTTTCTCTGTTAATGTATTTTGGGTCTTCTTCTCATTTTCAATACATGGCAGAGTTAATTCTAACATTCTAACTACGTGGAAACAAAGCATAAAACAAAAGAAGGAGCTTGGTGTAAATTGGCACACGTGACTATAATTCAGTTAAACTTCTATTTGACCTGTATGATTAGAAGGGTGCTTGAGCAGCGGAGTTTACACACGAAAGTCGAGCAGTTTATGGCTCTGGGGTCTGCTCTGTTGAAAGATGAAAATTGGTCTGGATGCAAATTGTATACTGGCAGGAAATTTGGTGAACTCTCTGTTACTATAATTTACTGGGTCATTGGATCTTGATTTTTATCTTTTTCAAAATCTTTGAAGCATTTTGGGGAAAGATAATCTCATTAGTAGCAGTATATTTTTTAGCCATGTAAATTAGGATGCCTGCTAACACGTGCAGCAAAACCAGACAGAGAAACCTTGAGTAAACTATTACAACAAAAATCAGCAAATAAAATGAATTCAAAATAGTTTGATTCTTATTTGTCTACTAAAGAATATCAAAGGATAATTCTGGTTTACCACAACTTGAGTCATATTCCTGACCATTACTACTATGTCTGTCTCACTAGAATTTCACACAGTGGTCTGACAAGCAGTCAGGCAATCAGACTGGTTGAACCACGTTCTTTAAACTGTGATGGATTTTTACAACAGGAATATTTAACAATTTTACCTTTTGCCCTAATTTTCTGTTCGGTCTGCAAATAAATCTACAAAAACAAAGCCCAAGCTGTGATACATACAAATTCCTTTATGAAGCATGCTGGGTTAAATCCTTAAGCCTTGCCATATACTACATTTTTGTAATTGTTCACAGCAAAGGTTAAGTCAAATAGTAGCTGCTGTGGACTATTTAAATCTGCAGATTTGGTCCAACAGTGAATATTTACAAATGCATGACAGGCATACAGGCAGTATGGAGAGAATATTTTTTTATGTGAATAGCTGACAGTAAGAAATATATAGCATTTATTGTTTTATTTATCACACTTAAATTACATTAACTAATAGTGTCCAAAAAATTGAACAGGGAAATTAAACACTTATTGTCTCTAAAGATTACAGTCCTGAAAGCTAATGTTCTTATAAGGAGGAGTTTGGTGAACCAACAGAATGTGGTTCTACTGGGTAGGTCTGCAGGGAACTAAATTGAACTGAAAAAACATGCAGCACTGCAAGGTTTTAAAAGTTTCCGCTATGCAATCATGGACATTTCCTCACATGGGAATAATCACATCATTGAGTACATTTGTGTAAGTTGTGTATACCACTATTTGCTGCAGATTTTAAATGTCAATGCATGTACAATGAGAGGAGACAGATTTGATGATCCATTCTGGGAGAGATCGGCCAGAGATTGTACAATTAAACAGAGTATTTGAATATGTTTGATGTTTAAGTACTTTGTGATACATGCTAACACAGAACCCACTGCTATAATGCACTTTGACTTGGAACAGTGGCCACAATGTCTATGTTTGATCAAACTGTTTTTGAATCTTAATAGGGGTAGTGTTGCTGTACAGCCAGGGCCAGACACTGTTTCAATCACACAACAAGGCTGGAATTGGAGGAGATGTGTTTCTCTGAATCTAGAAAGGGGTGTGCAATCAAGAGTCAAAAGGAACCCCCCACCCCCTGCCTTACACATTCAATTTTACACACTCACACATACAATCTAGCTGGCAATCCAATACACTGTAGTCTTGGCTGTAGTCAGGAAGTGCTAATTAAGTTATTAATTATATTCATGTGTGCAGTGGCATGCAAGCAGAGACTGGGCCTCCATTAGCCAGCTGGTAGGTCTGTCTCAACTTTAGTTCATGGTAATTAATGAAGCAGGGAGGAAAAGCAAGAGAGTTTCACTATGAACTTTGCCAAATAAAAAGGTGCAGAGAGAAACTGCAGACAAATAAATTCAGGTAAAAAGAGAAATAAAGTGGTCACTTCAGCAGAATGTGAAATGCCTCATATCGCTCAGAGATTAAGATAAGATTAACCTTTATTTGTCCCACAGTAGGGGAAATTCCAGAAGTAGCAACATATAGAAATAGAAGGAAGAAATAGCAGCAATACTTAAAAAAAATAACTGACTGACATTGTCATGGTAGGACAATACATAAAATACTAATGTTCACCTGATAACCAGCTGGCCCTTAAGCATCAGTGATTGTTTTTAGGCACAAGTTACTCCTGCAAAAATGGCAGCAATTAAGATGGCGGAGGGACTGGGGGGCAGTCAAACCTCAGCTCCATGTGGGCCAGAACCGTTGGCTCCACTGTTGAGGCTGCTTAAAGTAAGGACCTCATTCCCACCGCTGCCTCAATGCTTGTCAAACAGCTCCCTCTGCTGAGTGTCCAAAGATCAGAGTCAAGAACTCGCTCAGTTTAACCAAATCCCAAACAGGTTTTATGTATGAACAGCGTGTAACTCTATCACCAGCCCCTCTTCGTAGCATGCTGTTTTGGTCTTGTTCTGTTTTTCTCTGTCTTTTTGTCTGTGAATTGTAAAGGGTCAAATGGATTTAAATCAACAAAAAAAATTGCAAAACATATAACTTAATGCATTTCCTGTGAGTGTTTTTTTTTAATCAAGTGAGAGCGACAGAATACAGACTTTCTTTGGTGACACGAGCTCATTATGTAGGATTTTGTTTTGCATACTCTGTCTCCATCTACTGGGAAGACACAGTTGTCACATTGTTTTCAGAAATGTTTTTCAGTAGCAGCTAAGCTAGGCCTTTTTCTTACAATAACTGGACACCAGGTCTGATAGTGTGATGAAATAATCTGTACATAATTCTGCTGGTGGGAAGTCATGTACAGGTCACATTACAAAACATTTTGAAGTGAATGTATCAAACACATAAACAGTAGATTGAACTGTACTGAGCTTGTTCTGTGACATATTGCTCTAATTTATTATACCACACACAGATAGGCAGTGATTCCCAAAGACATCATCATTTGAATGTCTTCCTGATGACAGCGGTCAAGTCTGAATTTCATACAGGAGTGCCAGGATCCAACCACCCATTAACCACCAATATATCCCTCAATATATTTAATCGTTTGGTTATGAATGATTTATCTGTCCGACAGCATGCGGCGCCAGCACTGTGCACGTTTGGGAGCCATTATTCTGTTCAAGCTAAATGATGATAAAGAAAAGACAAATTTATTACCCTTATGCACTATTGGTTGAAAAAGAGAAATTGCATTGTCCACATTTGCTATCTGCCACTTTCTGTGCATATGTGTCTCTGCCAGCAAGCATTTGCTACAAATTCCACTAGATTCCAGTAAATGGTGTCAGACAGCTTTCCTGGACTTAACGGGAAATCTGTCTTTGGGGTGCAAGATTATAACCTCTGCAAACCGCTGGTCAATGGAAAAGTCCTAATCCAATCACAGACCAACCACTCCTGGTGTAATATTGGCGCAAAGAGATGCGAAGGTGGCCGATTTGACCTAAACAAAACAAAAATTCTGTGAAAAATAAAATAACTACTCAGAAGAATGGCAAGGGGGAAAAGGAAGAACATTTTGGTCATTTTGTTTCTTACCTTTGGTTATGTTA
This sequence comes from Mastacembelus armatus, assembly GCF_900324485.2. Classification (NCBI taxonomy): domain Eukaryota; kingdom Metazoa; phylum Chordata; class Actinopteri; order Synbranchiformes; family Mastacembelidae; genus Mastacembelus; species Mastacembelus armatus. The sequence continues at coordinate 5,679,532 of NC_046638.1, read as the reverse complement.
CAACTGAATTCAAAGACTAAAAATTGCTGCTCTAAAAATGTGGGCCTACTTTGCCTAATTAGCATATAAGCAGTGCACCGTCCAGATACTTAAGCATTTCTATTTATTCATGAACTAACTGACATATGTCAGTTTGATCTGGGAATTTTTTAGTCATGTCCTCCATATAAATGACTTTTATACTAGCAATAAATTGCCATTCCACACTTACAATAGACTCTCACCAGAGGCTGATGATAGCTTCTACTTTGGGACTTGGCCTAATTGTTATAAGATAGTCAAAACGAATGAGATGTGCTTTTCATTCTCTGTGGGAATGCATGCAGTAAAAAAAGTGTTGCACCACAATAAAATAAAAAACAGCCTTTCATGTCTCTGTGGCTCTAGTTTATAACAGAGTTTACACTGTGACTGAAAATACCATTGTAATGTTGGAGGCAGCTGAGGTAATGGCTTCGGCCTCCATATGAATTAAGGAAGGTCTTCGGTGTCCACCAGCCACTGTATTGTCCTCACCCAGAGCCTGACACCAGACAGAGAGGGAAACCAATGAGGATATGAAGTTGAGGAAGAAAGAGAAGAAAGGAGGAACCCCACAGAGCAGCCACAGTCCAAGCCCAGTGGAACCAAACATGCCCTTTGACTTCTGCTGTCAAACAACCCAGAATGCTCTCTGTCCGCATTTCCAGTGGAGTTTAGCCTGCTGGTAGGGAGTTCTTGGTTTGGCAACACTGACTGTCACTCTTCTGTCTCTGTGGAAATATAGTCTTCCTTTACGCACTGAGGGGAAGTTTGAGGGCAGACACTCAGACCGACAGACAGGCAAACCGCAGGAAGCCCAGTGCTCTGGAGTTGAAATAGCAGTTACTTCTCACAGAAAGCCATGGCTCACTGGGATGCTTCACTGCTCAGACACAACAAAGTGTGCTTTTACAGACACAAACACACAGGGAGAAAAGTGTGGGGTTAACTGGAGGCCAGGATGAGGATGAGAGTTGAAACAGAGTGTGTGATGCAAACTGTGGGATTCATACCCTCAAAAGAGCTTGGAAAGAGATAAAGTTGAAGTAAACGATATTAATAAAAAATGGACTCAGATAATGTATAAATAGTTCATTTCTATTAAAAAAAAGGCCTATACAAGTCTCTATGTGGTCTCTATGTGCAAGGTTTGTGTTGCACATAGAGTGTGTTGTGTTATGTTGTGTTGTGTGTTATTTGTAAAAACTGATCAGTTGATAAGCTGTCAGTGTCTGTATCCTGCTGTCACAAGGATGATGCCTTGGACATTTATTGTTCTTGACAATTTAAATGATTCTGATCCCGAACTTCCTGTCTCAGAATAATTGAACTGTCTCTGTAGCATTTCCTCTACTCTAGTTGCCTCGTAATTCACTGTCCAGCTTCTAAATACTACAAGAACCTCCCTGACCCAGTTTAGATGTCAGATTACTATTGTGGAGTCAAACAGGCAAACAAGCAGTGTGTGTGGCTGTGTAATGGATCCATCCAAACATTCCTTTGTGTATATGAGGCCCCTGCAGGGTTCAGTGTGTGGCTGACACAACAAAGAGAACCTGTGTTCGTCAAGCGGCTTCATGCCAGGCCCAACCTGAGGCTGCCAGAGAAGCCCAGGACACTCTGAACCCACCTGTAGCTGGACGTTCAGCTCAGAGGCACAGCACATGGATATGGATTTCACTATGTACAGAATATTAGTACCAGTATTCATTTACTTGCTAATTCTGATCTCATGACATACATTTTGCATTATGCTTATAGGTTGTAACCTTTGACACTGCAATGCTTTTTGGGCTGTGGCCAAAGAAAACAGCTTAGGGAGGAATTTTCAAATAATGAAAAGGTGGTAAAAAAAACTAGTGGCTGCTGAGAGTAAAGATATTATAAGTGGGTTAATGGTGTTTGAAGTAAATTAAAATTATGTAGATTTGGGATGATAAAATATGAATACATTACAGTTGTGTTTTATCGGATTTATCTTATTCAATTTTCAATTCAATTCAAATCATTTGTCACAATACAATCATCTCAAGTGACTTTATCCTTAAGAACAACTGGCTTCGAATTCCATAAACCTTTTTCTTTGAATCAACAGTGCTAGGACAGTGTTACATGGTGGGGCAACCCATGGGATTATGATCTGTGAGAGAGATCATCTGTTATCGCTTGAATAAATTTCTGTGCTCTGTGAAGAAAACTGAGCAAGCTTCAGCTGCTGAGGACGACTGTGAAATGCAACTGAAAGCTCCTGAAAAACTACAAAGTGAACCATCCATCCATCCATCCATCCTCTATACCCGCTTATTCCTAACCAGGCTCACAGGGATCTACTGGAGCCTATCCCAGCTCTCTTTCGGGTGGAAGGCAGGGATACACCCTGGACATGTCACAAGTACATCACAGGGCCACATAGAGACACACAAAGACAAACAACCTCACACACTCACACTCACTCCTATGGGCAATTTAGAGTCACCAACAACCTGACATACATGTTTTTGGACTGTGGGAGGAAACCAGAGTACCTGGAGAAAACCCACACAAGCACAGGGAGAACATGCAGACTCCACACAGAAAGGCTGGGTTGCGAACCTTCTTGCTGTGAGGCAACAGTGCTAACCACTCAGACAAAGTGAACCTTGAAACTAAATTCAAGTATTTTGTGATGTTTTTTGAAGGGTTTTTATTGACATTGTAAGATTACCAGGCTTTATTCCTCTTTGAGATGCAGCAATGTTTTGGAGTCCTATATGTGACAGGCCATATGTTTGCTACAATATGAAAATAAAGAATAACTAACACTGTATCAAAATTTCCATTCTAATTAAAGGTGAATGAAATCTTCAGTTGTATTGTGCAACTGGTAAAAAGTAAAACAAAATAACAACATGCACAAGCTATTTTATGTGCTTTAAACCTGCAGGGAAAGATATAACCATTGCATAACACAAAATCTTGGCATGCACCACAAAACAATTTGAAGGATGATTGGTCAAGCTAATTGCTCCCTTATATCAACAGCAAATCTAGCTTGAATATCATTTCACATCAACTCTCATGAAAAAGGCAGCACTGTAAGGAAAGATTTTTCTGCCATTTCTTTATACCGCAGTCTATCAGGCTGGTATTATTAGGCCTCACTATATGGCTGCCAAGCCATCAGTGAGCAGGAGTGAACACCACAGATGGCCTTTACATATTACATACCCAGTGTGTGATGTCTGGATGGTATATGAAAAGACAGTGTTACAGTGCCAAAACAGGAAAACCACATTCTTATATCCAAACATATCAGGCCGTTGGTATAGAAACCTCAAACTTGCCAAACACAAAGCTGAAGATAAACAGCATAGATGGATTGAGGGGAATGGCATATGCAGAGATGGAGTGGATTTAAAACATTCAAACACTTTAGACATTTAGCTATTACATTCATCCAAAGTGATTTAGGCTGAATTCATCAGCAGAATAATAAAAATTCTGTGAAAATTTAAAAACAAGAAACAGCAGGCCATACTCTTCTTGATGATCTGACTTCAGTATAATTTCATGGTACACATAGGTCTAATCGATGATGTGATTTAAGACACTTATAAGAAATTGTTCATTTGAAGAAGCCTTTTTTTAAGACAACTGGAACTTCATTGTTTATCCACATTTTTTATTAACCTCCCTATAACTGAGCAGAGAGTGAAAGAGAGGACAACAACCTCCCACTGGCTTTGTGAACTCAGTGTACCAACTTCTTCCCAACAGCAGGTTTGTCTTCGTGACTGCCATTGTTAAGGAAATGAAAGACTGCACACCTAATATCTCTGTAACACTGTTTGGAATGCCACATTATCAATTGCTGAAAGAGAAAACACAGGGCAAATGTATCAGGTGCATTTCTGGCATTCTAGATGATTTCTCAATGAACTTGGCCCTTGTTTTCCAAATGTGACCTGAGGCCAAGCCTTCATGGTTTGTGTGTGTCTATACAAAAGCGAGTCTCAGAGTGTGCTTGAATGGCCAGGGGACGGAAATACATGCTGTTTGAGCTAGGTGCAGTGCAAACAGAGACAGTGCATGGGTCATTGTGTGAGACAGAGAGGAGAACGAATGACCCACTCACACTGCAAACACTCCCAGCTGTTCAGAATGAGGTTTGCATGTGTGTGTGTGTGCATGTGCACATGTCCATGCACTTGCGCCCGTCCACAGTTGCGGTCAGATACAAATATGGGGCCACACCTTAAGTCAATGCTCTCTGTTTAGCTTTCACAGGTATGTAAACTCTAACGCCAAAGCATGCATTTGATGTATCCTCAAAGTTTACCCAAAAGGGGAGGAAAGTTAATACCTAATTCAGTTTTGCAATGTTATCTCATCCATAGTACTGCCTATTGAGGCAAAATATGCCCAGAACATTCACTAATAGCTTCAGCCAACGAGACCAAAACGCATTGGACTCAGTGATCCAAGACGGTTATTTAAAGTACTATAGGCTATGCTGGAGTGCTAAGAGCACTCAAAATGTCATAAAGCAAACCTCAGACTCACTGTTTTATGTCATTTATGCTGTAATAATGCCTTTTTTCATGGTCAGACTGGTGTTCTTTTTAAAAACAAAACAGCAATTATCCAGTTGAATTGTTGCTTCTGCATATAGGGAACATTTCATGATATTAATATTTCAGATGAAATCCTGTCCAAAGTGCCAAACTGACATGGGCTCTGTCTGTTCCCAGACCTTTCCTTATATCCTCAGGCTTATTAGAAAGCAACAGAGAGTACTGCTTCTATTCGCTCCACTGCATACAAGGTTTGGGGCCTTTGCTACTGAAGCCATATGTCTGTCAGATTTTATTGGGAATGTAAATGCTTGGGTTCAGTTCTCTGACCAAGGAAACTGATTGCGGTTTAGGAATCTTGTGTAGCATCAGTGTTATTTGTTGTTGTTTTTGAGTGATGAAATCCATTGTTCTGTCGTTAAGGCATGTGTCCTCAGCTTTCTGCTTATTTTCTATTAAGTCAAACTGGACTGTATCCACAAGAATTTAAATAGGACAGTAACAAGTCCTTAATGCACTCGCCATCTACCACGTGCCTATACCTAAATCACAATGCTCATGTCCCTTCTGGGTCTTGCGCCTGTGATTTCAGTTCAAGCAACTGCATACAAAGCATTTATTCAGAGAGAACAGAGAATGAAATGGGAACATTGCTACTGTTTATGAATTTCTCATAGGGATTTATAAAATATGCATGTGGCTATATCATCATCATCATCTTGCTATTCTGGTATTTCATTCAATTGTTTCTGACATTTGAGAAGGAAAATAGGAGATTCATCTAAACAGAATTTAGAAAAAATCATAACTTCCAAAATAGTTAAATTGGCATGAATTGAAGCGTACAAAACATATTTTCAGCTTGTACTTTTATTTTGCTTCTAGTTCACTAGCAAACTTTAGCTTGTGCTTCAAAAGTGTTTGAGCAGAAAACTTACAACCAGTAAAATAAACCATCGAAATGTTGTTGCACTATGATCTGCTTTAGCAGAATTTATTCCTGCTGAACTACCACATACATTATTATGTATCTATAACATTACTTATGTGAAAGTATTCAGCTACAACCACACACAAACAGTATATACCCATGAGGCAGGTCTAGATACATGGCACAGTAGCAACAAATCTTAATCTCACTTATTCTGAGACCTTTCCAACTTGAAACTGGAATCTTTTCTTTCCTCTAAGTCATTTCAGTGTGCTCTTCAATGGAGGCTGCAGCTTTGGCCTGGTGTGCCAGACTGTCAGATTTCAGTAAATTGATCTGGCCTCTCTGTTCTGTCTTGGAGCACTGGCCTGATCAGGAAAACACCCATGACAGTTTGGCTAGGAGCCATGCTAAAAAGTGAAGCATAGTTAAAATAGCAACATTGCAAATTAGTGTTTGAAGATTTTAACTGGGGAAAAAAACACTACTCTCCCTTGAGTTCTGGTTTAAACTTTATACAAGTTCCCCAAGTGGTATTAGACCCTAGTGAGAGGGCCCAACCCTCTGCAAACCTGCTTTCCATCGAAAGGGCATGGTGCAGCATTTCAGCCCGGACTAATCAGCCTGTAAGAAGCAGGCTGCAGACCGTCTGGCATATCTGCTTGCATGAGTATCCACACACACACTCAGAAATGAGCCACTAAGGATCTGATATATCAGAACGCATGGTGAGGAATTAATAAGACCACACCCTTTTTCCTCGTGCACAACTGTGACTAAACAGGAGAGAGGAAAAGGTCCGGATGGGGGGAGTGGTAGGTTGGTTGAACATTTGAACTCATTTTAAATGTACGAGCAGACATGTAACATCCAGTCTAAAAGGTCACTTTCAGCGCACCTCTGACAATCCTCTTCCTCTGAGGCTGCTCCCTTTCACTGCATCATGTTCTCAAAATGAATCTGAACTTAGGGTTTTGAGGGAAGTGTTAAGATTAAGGAGAACAGAGAGTCACAGGGAGATGGCTGCTGGAGATGTAGAAGGGGAGTTTGCGAGTACATAATAGCCATTTCCCCCTTTTGCCTGGGGCCCAGTGTAGATGTGGTGGACCCAGCCCCAGACGCCACTCCATGGTTTGGCATGCTCTGCATTTCAGCCCTCTCACTGTTTCCAGCTGAACCAGCTCCCATGCAAACACATGGGCAACCAGTGGGTTTTCTTATTTAGTTGTCGGTCAAGAGCACTTAATAATATTCAAAATGACAGTGCGACATATCATTCCATGCTTGCCAAAATATGAGCCCCTTCTTTTTTTTAATTTACTTCCCAGCATTTTCCCCTCTACAGTTTGAGAAGAATGCATACAGATGAAAAGGAACAGATACACAATGGTGTAATCTTGAAAAAGTTTGGCAGTTATTAAAGTAATAGAGCTGACGGCTAGTACAGGGCAGTAAGTACAGTGATCGGAGACTAGAAGAGGAAATATTTCGAATACAATGGCCTGAAATGCAGCATAAAGCACAAGCAGTGATGTGGCGTATGACTTACTCAGATTGATATGTCCTTGTGGGCCAAATGCTCTCATCCCTGCCTCAGCTTTTTGAAGTTAAATAAACAGTGTGTCACAAGATCTGCCACATACCACCCAAGTGGTACAATGTGTGCGAGAGCCTGTGTGTGTGTGTGTGACGACGCTTGCGTCTACACTTTGATTTGTGAGCCTATATGCATGCTTACTGTGTTGGGTTAACACAGAGTGACAGATAATGTGTGTTAGCGTGCAGAGGAATGTGTTCGCCGAAAACAAGCGAGCATCGATGTGTCTGTAATGACAATAGTGGGTGACAAACAACGCTGACGCACACTGTCCCTGGTCTTGATCTTGCTTTAATAAAAGCTTGTTGGTCCTTTGAACATTTTAATTAAACTAAACAGGACCATCCCCACCCAGACCTCGACGATGAGCTATGTACATTTGAAGACAAACAAGACCATCTTTTACAGGGCAGACATCAAATACATGTCTTTTTTATTTCACCAGGAGCCTGCATGTTGACTTTCATTATTTCTAAAATCCATCTGGAATTTTGATGGGCATGTTTTGAAGGAAAAGGCTTTGAAACCACAATGCAGGGATGACTTGAAACAAAGGTCTCTGTGGTTTTGTCTGTTTCTCGTGGTCAACAACAGCCCGGCAGTCTCTCTACTCAGAGAGCTCATGTCTGTAATTTTAGTTTATGCCATCATTATTACAACGCGTTAACTGTTTTTCATGCAGTTTCTTGGAAATACAATGAATAGCTGGTTTATTTGGTCTATAAGAAGCTGAGAAGAGACAGAGGTTTCTTAAATTTTTGACTAGTCAAACAAAGCAGAAAGGTATCTGGATAAGCATGATTTGCTGTAGAAAAATTAAAAATAAATAAGGCATATCAATAAAAAAGGCCTAAGGTAAAAAGCTCTCACCAGAATGGCCTTGTCAGAATAACATTATTCTTATTACACTGTGCACAATATTACAAATTGTTGCACAGTAACTATACAAATTTGGTGGAATTATGACTACAGACAGAAGTAAATGACATTTAGTTAACTTGTATTTAAAATGACTATTTAACATGTGGATTCAAACCTAAAAATAACAGTAAGCCTACTCCATAACATGGAAGAAGAATTCTTTATTGCACACATAGTTTTGCACAAGCACAATGAAATTTAGAATATTTGCACTCAAATGAAAATCAATACAAATGGCCCTGCTATACTATTACTACTACTACTATTAATAATAATAATTATTATTTAATAATAACCATTATTTGTCCATTATTATTGTTGTTGTTATTGTTATTATTGTTGTTATTAATTTTTGTTGTTGTTGTTGTTAATGGCACTGTCATGGTGAAAAAAAAAAACTATTATCATGTCCTGAAACTTCATATTAATGTTATTTCACAGTGCCACACACATTTTTTTTTTGGATCTTCATCCAAATTAAACAGCCATGCAGCAGCCCTACTACAGTGAAGAGGTTTGTTTGTATGTTTAATCACATCAGTTCAGCAGTGTCCAGTTGCCACCAGAGGGAGTCTTCATATTCAAATAACAGCTCCCAAAGGACTTGACTCTGTATTGTGAACATCTGCTCAAAATTCACATCATCCTGAGTAAAGCCAGCATAATGGGGATATTGATGTTTTGTTTATGTTGTTTTGTTCATGCATTGCACTGTTAATCAAAGTGACTGACAGAACCTCCCTGACACTTATTTATCATGACGCCAGTTCATTATTATTAGTCATTATTAGTCATGCAATACTAATTTTTATTCATACGGCTGGAAAGCCATTCCTCCTCTGTTTGACTTTATGGGGCTTACTGTTGTGGTGGAGCTCATCCGGGGAGCCCACACTTGTGAGGCAATAGCCAATGTTGCAAGCATCAAGCACCAGTCCTGCCTCAGCTACAGGCCTATAAAAGGCAATTTCACATCGTTGCTTTTTAGTTTTCTGTACAACAACTACACGTGTTGAACTCAGTCTGGAAGCCCGGCCCATTCACTGCATATCCACGCTGGAGGAGAAGGAGGCGGGTAGCCCTTTTGTTACCTGTATTAGAGTAGGCTACCTGGCTGCTGTAAGTTAGTAACATGGACTGGGTGTAAGATGTCTACAAAGTGTAGCAACACCGAGCATTGAGAAAAGAGTAAACAAAGCGACATACACATAGTTGTCAGGGAGCAGTAGTAGGTTTTTCTACCTGCAAGGCGCAGCAAATGGGAATTGTTAATTAGGCTCTACCGTGAAAGTAAGGACGAATAGGAGGCACTTCCTCCAAGAACTCATTCACCTTTCAAGTCCGACCCTCTCTCAAGTTTCATTTTGGAGTTCGTAGCCACCTTTCAGGTCGTTATCAGCATCTCACCTGTACTGCTGGACCATGGATTTCACACGGTCCAATATTTCAAAGGCGTTTCAGCTTGATGTCGCGGAAAACAGGCGGTATACGTGCATCTGGAAGGGTTAGGAAACCTGCCAATGTGAACGGAAAGTGTAACCACTTTATGTTACAGTGCATGGCCTCTGGACAAAGTGGTAACGATCATGCACAAACTCCTCCGAAAGCGGAGTCTCTACGTGTTCCTGTGTTTTGGCATCATATACTTCAGACTTGGGTAAGTTTTTATCACCGGCGGTTCATGCTTTTATTGTATTATTCACATGCACACCCTGAATATCAAATTCATTGCGGCACTCTAAGACAATTACAATGTTTTTGCGCACTTGTTACAGGAAAGTAATGGTTGCCCTCTGACCTCAGACGTTTAAACGTAAAGGAGTATTTGTCCGGTGTATTACAAAAACGATTTAATCATTATATCCAAATGTCTGCGCCTCGGGAATCTGTTGTGCGTAAAAGTTGTAGATCAGGTCTCATGCCAGCAGACAATCTGATCGATTCTGTTCGCTGTCAGAAGGCTATTAAGTTCACCTCATGAGACTCCTGCTCTTTTGTCGCACAAGATAATTTGAGCCGCTGTCTCTACTCCAGATCCAGCTCACCCCTGCATACCTTCATTAATAGCGGCAGACTGAGTTGTATTTCCACATTCCATTGCCCAGACGGAGTTTTTACCTGTTTTGCAATACCTCACCTTGATGCATAAACACAGAAGGACATCTATCCTTTCCTTCTGTGCTGCCCCTATAGCTGTGGCTGTCAAGTATAATCATGGTGTAGGGTCCCCAGACAGACACACATTTGAATAATTATTAGAGAAAATCACGTAGGAAGTTTTTGTTTTTGCTGATATTTTTGACCACGTTGTGCATGGTTGGGACCGTAAATATTGTACACATGCATTATCTTTTTAAATGCTTTTGCTGATTAGAAAAACAATTCTTAATTGTGATGGAGATTCCCTGAAATTTAAACTCTATCTATAAAATATTTCTATTGAAGTCTGACACGCTCTAGGGGCCTAGTTAAACGGATATACAACAACACAACAATGTAACCATGTGAGACAGTTTTCAAGGGTGATGCACTAAATTTCCCTTAGCAAATTAAAATGCTTATGTGTTGATTTCACACTGGACATTCCACCAAACACAAAAACGTGTTATCCCTCCCTGTCAAAAAGTCATGTGGAGTGAAACCTGTAACTGACTTCAACATATTCTCATATCACATGCACGGGAGAAGCCACTTATCTCCGTGTTTACTAATCCTGAGCAGTTAGCTCATTCCTTCCATCCTGTAACTCTGTCTAAATCTTTCATTGCACCCTCTTCTTTTAAAATGACTGGGGCCTGCAGGTGTTGAGTGAGAGTCACGATGCTGAGGCGATAAAAGCCCTACACTCACTAAACTCTCGGACTAAAACCTCCCCAAGGATTTTATTTCTCTGATCAGTTCCAGTCTCCAGCAACAAGCAGTGCTGTTTTTAGACCTTCATCTCTACTTGGGCTATAGAAATCTTATCGTCTGTGGAAAATTATTATTGAATTTTACTGCTTGGACTCAACATGTATATTTGAATATGGATGACGACCATCAAACACCATCGGCGCGCAGCAGACAGGCAAGTAGTCAGAAATATTACAGACCCCCGTAGGAATATTAGCCTATAGTGTTACTACAGGAAATAATAAGGGCACTGAAACTCATATTGGAGTACCACAAGCATGCAATTATGCCTTTAAGAAAACATTACAGAAACACTTGCTATCAATGGACATTACCGTATATACCTCAACAATAATGTAACAATGTTATTAGAATATCAAGACATAAGGACAATTATTTACACTCGTACATAATACCATATGAGTCATATCTGTTATCTCTTGGAATAAAGACTCGTGTTAATGTGAGCATAACTTCTTCAGAGCCACACAACGTTGAACAGAAACGTGCTGATTTTGTGCACATGGCTCTGAGATGATGGTGTGAGGCACGAGCAGCCAGCGTCTATGTTTGTTTATTTTTGGCTGGGTTGTGGGGTGGCGGGTGGGGAGAAGGTATGCGGGGGGTGACGATGAATGAAGCCTCCTGCACGTCGGACGGGGATTGTATCAGTGTCACCCTATTGTCCCGCTGTGGCAAAGTGGGCGGATAGCAGTGTCTCTCCCTGCCCAATGGCAGGCACGACTCTCATGAGAGTGGAGAGAGGCACTTTTCTGCCATGCAAAATCCCTGAAACCATCATCATTCCGGCTCGGGAACCACAGTACTGTGTAACAGCCTCCGCCGCTGAGAGATGACAGAGCCAATCGCAGCGCACACACGGCCTTGGGAGCTTGAAGCTGCGTAGAGCCACCACACCAAAGATACGGAGACGCACAGCACCATTTTTTGATTTTTGTGCGAAAGGGACTTAACGCCGGGATTTAAGGGATTTTTCTCATTTTGCCCGAGTCGTCTCAGTCAGTCCGAACGTGGCCATTTGCTCAATGTCATCATGATCATCTTCTCGTCGCGCAGTGTACTGCTGTCAGTCTACTATCCGCAGATCTTCCTCATCCTGACGAGTGGCAGCTACCTGTAAGTTTGAGCCAATTAACGGCTCCTTAATTAACTTCAAAGAGAGCGCGCTCTCATCCTCAAAAACACAAGGACGCACGGCTTTGGTTTTGCTCCTCTGCAGCCTTTTTGACGGACAACGGGCCATATTTCCCCTTTTCCTATTCATCTAATCGCCGGTTCTGAAGCAAGTTTCTTTAATTTTCCGCGTCCACAGATTAGAGGTGAAGTTGAAGTTGTTCAGATGGTGTCATCAGAAGTAACAGCACGGGGAGTAGTCATCACAAAAGTGCAACTTAGGCAGCGCATTTTATTTATTTCTATGATATTTTTGTAGAATTCAACAGAATCCTCATCAGTGGAAACGTAGCCGGGAAAACGATCCACGTGGGAAAACACTAATTAGGTGAAGACGTGAACGCGCTAATGTTCCGTATGCAGGCGAATGAGGATGTTTTGTGAATAAGCAGTGTTTGTATTTAGACATCGCACTGCAAACATTTGACATATCAGAAAAATAAAACAGCTGCCGAACTGCTACACGGATTCGTTTTGGCCACAGAGTGGCAGAGATGTTCAAGACAGTTGGATGCTGAGATTCTTTCTTTCCCCAATTTAACACAATATGGGCAGTTTTTACGCATGCGAGCACCGTTAACCTGTCCGATCGTGAGAGGGATCATCGCTGTGCATTACCTCACTTCTGGTTAATTCTCAGCATTTCGATGTTATCATTTCAACCCACATCTTAAAATATCTCCCTGCATCGTGCACGTGATTGACACTATAATGCGCTGTGGCTTTGAATTAAAGGAGAATTACTCTTGCAGCAGAATACTGACTTTCTTAAAGCTTCCAAAATAATTACCCTCCCTTGCTCCTTCCTTTGCTGCCCGGAGACCCCAAACCTGATGCTGAAATAGATGTGGTTTTTGGTTTTCAGTTAAAAGTGGGCTACACTACTAAGTATAGTGATGGCTTGCACATGAAAGCTACATACCATTGTTTGTTTTGATTATTTAAGTTTGTTTTCATCTGAACATTAACCACAAAATACGTTTTGAGGAGAATATTTAAATATGGATATAAAACAATGCAACGCTCCCCCCATCAAAACTACAAATCTTGGCATGTTAAACTGTAAAATATGCAGAGCTGTGTGGCAAATGAGCCATGAGCAAAATGATCCATCCATGTAGAGTTTTTCAGCCATATCTCACACTCCAGTATCAAGGAATTTCACACTAAATGTTCCAATGGCAATAATCTGTACATTTTCACTGTTTTGTCATTATCACAATCTATAACTAGTGTGCAACTGTGGGTATAGTGTAAAACAGTTGCAAACAGGATTTTGTTATTAATTAAATCAGTTGTTCAATGCTAAATTCAAACATCTATTTGCAAATGAGCAGCAAAAGAGGAAAATCAGATTCAACACTAACATAACAGTTAATGTCCTGCTCCAGGAAAAAGAAGAGCATTTATCATTTGACTTAGTTAAGTTGTGTCTCGGGCATTTTTGTGAGTGCATTCCTCGGTAGAAGACGTATGCCTGGGAGCTTAACAGTGTGTCAGCTAGGTTCAAAGTGTTCCATGTGATGGAATAGGTGGCTGTGAACATACTCTATGCCATGACGTAGATTATAGATTCTCCTCTAGGCCACAATATCCTGTCAGTAAAAACCTGTAAGCTCCTTAGTGCTGACCCTCGTTCAGATTGAAGTTTTGCTAAAAATGTATTGTGCACTGCACACTGCACCGGCCTGAGAATTAATGGTGGATGAGCTTCAGTCACAACAGTAAAATAGACATCAAGCCATGGTGTCAAAAATAACGTGAGATTATTAAGAATAAAAAATGTCACCTTTAGGCTAAATAATGCGGTGAGGCTGTACATGTCAAAGCTCCAATTAATTCATGATTGACTGAGCTATAAAAATCTCACACTTTTAGATATGTCCTTTAAGAGATTTCTCGAACCGTGAAAAAAAAAAAAATCATGCCACCTGTTGCTTAGACATTACCACATATTGTTTTTCATTAACTGGATGTTTGAATGTGACATGTCCAATTACAGCATCTGCAGACAAATTTTGCAAACAAATGTTGATGGTCTCTGGTGGAGTATCAGTGTGACCGTGGGCGAGCTGTGCTCAAGCTACTGTCATACACACACAGTATACGCTAAGCAAACAGAATCACATTTGTGCACTTTGATGATGCAGGGATTTAAAAGCTTAGCTGTGGTATTCTCTGTTTGGTGTTGTCTGGTGGTTTGAGTTGCCCATGGCAGACTGTGATTCTGTGAATTAGCAGATGAATGGCATGTGAAACAGCAAAAGGGAAGGTTATTGGGAGCTTTGTTTGTCAAAGTTGAAAATATTAATATCATCTTGTATTCATTTTTGGGCACGGCACTAATAGATCAGTGATATATACAACTCAAATTATTAAAAAAAAAAAACAACTTTTAAAGAAAGTGAATTTCTCTAGTTGCACATTACTGTCTTAATGAGCCCAGCTATTTGGTTTGACTACCTGTCATTGTTGTCATGAATAACTACACATTATTGTCACTTTTTTGGAAATAAACATTTTAATGTGTTTACTATAATTGAAAAAGCCCTAATTTGGCTAGAATTTGTGGTAACTTTTGCAAAATCTACAATATACAGTTCACAATGACAATTTCCCTTTTATACATATTGTAGTGCGCTTCCTTGATTGCACTGTCGACAGAATGTGTGCAGCCTTCAGTTGCGTAGCATATGTGTCTTGCTGCAATTAGGATTAATTTGAACTTATTTGTTTGAAATTAAGATTTATGATTTTCTGTCTTTGTGGAGAAGCTTGAGCAACCAGTGCAAAGGGAACATAGCTGTCTGAGAACGATTTTAAATCAGTGATCCAGTCTTTGTTCTTAGTGGTGTCCTACTAAGATCACTGTGAACTAGAACTGACAGAAATCAGCGTGTCTCTGTTTCTGTTTCACAGTGTCACCCACTCCACCCATTCTTACTTTTCACCCCTTTTACACTGCCATTGCTTTTCGCTGACATACAACTTGCCTGCGTTATTTTGCCCCCTTTGTGGTGAAGCCTTTGGAGGTCGACGTCATACTTCAAAGCCAGCATTTGCCTCCACACTGTTATGGCTCCCTGTCCCTCACATGTTTGAAAAGTATGTATCTACATGGTTTCGCGGGCTATAAACAGAGCCATGGGGAAAGTCAGTACTTTGTTTAGCAGTAATCTGTTTAAGCTTTCTCAGCGGTTGAAAAACCATCTTTAACATATGTTTTGGTATTATCACATTGAGCAATCAGATGTAATGAATTCTCCCGGAGGAGAACTGAGATGTGTCATTTACTATAAAGCACATTAATACTCTATGAACTGAGGCAACCAGTGTTGAAAACCTTACATATTTTCCATGCAAACCAGTCTTAGGATGTGGCTCAGTGAGGCAGCACCCTGAATAAGTTTCAAACACATAATTATGCAAATCATAAGGAATAATATTTTCTGTGACATTTGGTTAAAAATTAAACCTTGCATCTGCTTCACATGATACTGAGCAAGTGTATATACAGCATTTGTGTAAGGGCCTGGCAGCTATTCATGCCACTATGTTACCTTAACAATTAACACTAAACCCCAACTCATTATTCAAACTCCCACCATCCAAACCAATGCGGAATGGTTTTGTCAGTAGTCAAATAAGCATCTTGTTTTCACTCTCTGGGCTGTTTCAGCAAGTTCCCCTGTGTCTTTTTATGTTTTATGCTGGACTAAGTTTTCAGACTTTTAATTTATCACTTATCCATTAAATAGCAATACTTACATACAGCTCAGCTTTCACTTCACAATGGAATGTGCATCAATTTGTTGAATTGAATATTGTTCTGGAGAGACTCACACAAGTGAGCCAGTCTGACAGTCAAATGTTCTAACTGAGTTTGTGTTTGTGTGTGTCTCTGTGTGGAACCATGCATGCATGCATGTATGATGTTATGTGCATGTGTGTGTATTGATGTGTGTGTGAATGCTCACGTGTGCATGTGGTGGTGTGTTTCTCTTACTTTGGCAGGGCCCTGTCCTCGGTGGTGGCTCTGGGTGCCAACATCATCTGCAACAAGATTCCTGGGCTGGCACCTCGCCAGCGGGCCATCTGCCAGAGTCGCCCGGACGCCATCATTGTTGTGGGTGAAGGTGCCCAGATGGGCATCAATGAGTGTCAGTACCAGTTCCGATACGGACGGTGGAACTGTTCGGCGCTGGGAGAAAGGACAGTCTTCGGTCAGGAGCTGCGAGTAGGTCAGTCTGGGTCCTATCACAAAAGGGAAAGGGCACAGTGTTTGCTTGTGTATGTGCACTCCTGTATGGCTGTCCCTGTGAGAACCATTTGAGGTTTAGCTGTGAGTTAGGATATTTTTTGCAAAGTGCTTGTCTGCCACTGCTCACTGCTTTCATTAGCACATTTCATTTAGTGTCAAAACTTTTATAGTTAGAACTAGGACCAACTAGGTTTATGTGCATTCCAAGGTTGGTTTTGAGTTAATGCTTTTACTTAGCAATAACCTCTGCTCTGTAGAGTTTTAGTGGGTCAGTGCATTATAACAAATGAAGCCTGTGAAGTAGAGCTTTGTGCATACTTTTGGGCATGGCGAGATAAACCAATCAATCTATCTCTAGATTGTGATAAGCGATATTTAGGAATATGCACATGAACAAAAATCAAGAACACACTGGGATAAGCCAACACCACAATATATATGACACATTATTGTACAGTATGGAATTATGATTTACAACTTTGAAACTGCTTAAGGGATATGCTAGCTCTAGTGTGTGTGCAGCAATCCTAGTGGATAATCAACAACTGAACTCAAAACATATTACAAAAATGGAATTACAGCATGGATGTTGTCTGAGGGTGGAGACACTTCCTTCAGTTTATAATTGCTAATAGTCATTTAGTCATGATAATGAAGTTGACAATGATAATACCACTGACTTTCCCATTAAAGGAACATGAAATTTCATAGTGTATGTTTCGAGCCATCCTATCGCGTCAGTTTTAGGAAACAGTACAAGAAGAGTATCAAAAATGTGGTACCAGCCCTCGACCCTTCGAGCCCAGTGAAATATAGTTCTTCACAAGCCAAAACCAAACTGCACACATCACACAATCAAAACTCAAACCAGCAACACACAGCCTCTATTGTATAATCATTTGCATCGGCAGTGCTCAAGAAGAATTTATATACTGCTGATTCAAGTCCATCTTAGTTGTTCTTTCAATTGACAATGTTGCATTTCTCGAGAGCATACTGGGTTCTGGTGATGTAGATTCTTCAATGAGCCTGTTGGTGAGCAGCATGCCGACTGTTGCTGGCTATGCCAAAGTGGAAAAGCTACTGAACGGTGCTGCAGCCCTAATGGAGAAAACGTATGGTTGAAAACTGATATAGCAAATGAGGAGACAACTAATGGTGTTATTGCAGAGAACGCTTGTCGAACTAAAATAGATGGACACATCTGTTGTTAATCGGGCTAAATTGGTTGTGTCCATGCCTGGCTGGTTCATGAGCGTGTGCACATGCATGCAGAAAAAGCCCTAAAGCAGACAAACATTTACATTTACGATGCTTTTGTTTGAGAAACTTGGCTTTCCGCAAACCTCTTTTGCATTGCTTTTGTTTTACAGGGACTTTTATATATTTCCTTTCATTTAGAAGATGCTTTGTTGCCATTACGTTGCGGTTGGGCTGTGCATTTAATCCAGTGGCTCTGTTAACAATCACTCCTCTTAAGGAGTAGCTGAATTAGCTCCAGCTCCCTCTCCAAAAGCATTTTGCCTTTGTTGTGAATGTGGCGCTTTCTTTTGTAATGGAGCTCATGTTGTTTTCCTCAACACTCAGCATCCCTTTTTCTTTCTGCTTTTGGTCATTCTTTTATGCTCTTTTAAAGGGTCCAGAGATTTAGGAATGATATTGGGTTCTGGTTCATCGGAAGCATCTGTGTGTTACGCTGTTTACCTCAACTACTTTGTAGTATAAAAACCTACATTTAGTAAGTTTAATACACACAGTCCTTGTTCTCTAATGTAGCTTTGTAAGCATGGTCACTCATGTTTGTGTATTGAATTTGTATCTACTGAATGAGCTCAGTCAGGTTGAGGCCCTTTGGGGGCTCTTCAACTTTTTGGTGTGCAATGGCACATCTACATCCCATTCTGTAATGGCGTCATTTGAATTTTGTGCTTGCCTTTGGTCGTTTTGTTTGGTTTCCATAGAACTTTTGACAAATAAATGCTTTATGTGCCCATGCTGAGCACATCCTTGTTGATGTCCAGTTTTGGTCAGAGAGCGATGACTACTGGGCCTGCCATGATTGTCCAATAATGATGGGACTTGGTGGCTTTCTCAAAAAAATATCCCAAACATGACGTCTTCTTGTAGACCAATGTGAAACTTGACTGCATTTAGGATTCCCATGGCATATTTACAAAGATATTTTTAATTTGGGCTTTTAATGAATAAAAGCAGTAACATGTGAAAGAAGATTTTTTTCCCATTTCTTTTCCTATTATGGTTTTAAAGGATAAACATCAGAAATTGTTGTTTCAATACTGTAAGTAATAAGCTAAACTGCAGATTAATGTGAAATATTTTCATTCTCTGTTCTGTAAGAAATTTCAACTTATCTTGACTGAGCAACTTGTTGCAGTAAGATTTTGCCTTATAACAGGGATGCAGGAGTCCTGGAAGTTTGCTCTCGCCTTCAACTGAAAAGATTTATTCCTCCACAGGGCAAAAGAGAGAAAATGTTGCATCATTTGTGCATCGTTGCAGAGTTGGCATATGTAGTGCTCTTGCTAAACTCTAAACAGAGACTGGTACATTGGTTTTGTGATCAGGATATGGGTTCATGGTTTTATGGTATGTAGGTAACAGCAGTGCTAAAGTGGTTCAGGCTAAAAAAATCACAAAGACTACAGTACTAACTTTGACAAAAAAGAAAAACTTCACTACATTTTAATTTCTTTTTATCAATAGATGAACAGATTGACACATTGAAATATACGCATTCATACACAAATGTCATTGCGTAATAAATGTGTTATTGATAAAGTGTGGTTAAAAACTAAGGCAAAAGTTCAGAGATGAACAATAACTTCATTCACTGACTGGAAAATTACTTCCACAAAATGTTGGATTGAACTGAAGTGAACTGAGAAATTCTGTCACCACTAGGGATTGCCTCATTCTGGACACATGACATATGACATCTCTCTTCTGAGCTTCCTTTCAGCTTGCACTTGTCTGTCAACATTACCTGATGACTGAGTTATGAGATTTGATGTTTGATGATGCCATTTAAAGTTGTGTGAATGGACGTATCTGTTGATCAGGACTGATATATTAACTAATATGTTTGTAGTGTCTATGTCTATGACTGTCAGCCCAAATAATCACAAAGCTCTTTATTAGTTCATTTTTTAATGATTTGGCCATTTTTCAGATTGTTATATTTGATCAAGAGCAGTCGGACGATTAAACAAATCACTAGTGTAATTATATTTGTGAGCTTATTCTTTTCTTTTGGAAGAAAGAAAGTACCTGAAATGCCCATTATGCTCATTTGCAATGCCAACCTGCAAGTACACACCACTGCAACAAAACAGGTAATAGTGTAACTATTACTAATTTCAAGACCCTGACAAGGAGACAAGACACCTTCAGATAAGTGTTTTTGATAATCTCTTTAAACTGAGGACTTATTTGAAACTAGTCTCTCCTCATTTTGCCCATGCAGATTTGCCTGTGAAGCTATATCTAGTAATACTGATTTGACTGAACCTGAAGATTTTATCATGACCAATTATTGCAATAACTATAAAATTAGTTTTTTTCTCTTTTTTTGGAGTGTAGTCATTTAACAGCACTGACACCAGGTAGCATGTCCAGATGTTGTTTTACTACTGTGCCCTTCACTGCCTGGTGACACAGATTTCTCTCTGGTCTGTGCTCAGTACTGAAAAAGAGAACTGTGGATATGTTGGGCTATGTGGATAAGAGATATGCTGCCCATGTTTTACAAACTCACTGCATTATTAAAATCATCTATATGTCAGCTGGGCCAACCACTATCACCATTTTTAATTACTAGACATGACAGATGAAGTGTGGTGGTTACTCTGTTTGACTTTTTCATAATGACCCACAGTCAATCAGGCTTGTATCAACCGGCAAGCTGTGCACCCTATAAAGCAATTGTGAATACTTACAAAGTGTCTGCCTTAAAGTCGCAGAAGAGGGTGTAGTGACTGGATTTAGCTGCTTCAACTGTGAATCCTGTGTGAAATAGAACAATGGTCAAGTATTGTAACTGTACTGTAATTATATTTCTAATAAACTGCTTTCTAATTTTACTCTTCTCTCATAAAACCTACATGCACACAGGAAACTGGTTATTTAGAGAGATTAGAATAAATCTCAAGTCAACTAAAGATACTGTAGTTAAATGGGCTTTGAAGATACAGAACTGTTATTGTTATTGTTATTCTTGCTACACTGCAACCCAGCATTATGCAGTTGGATACAGCTGTGTCTGTTGCACCTTAAGGCTTCACTTCAGCAGGTAGAAAAGGTATAGGTTTGATCTGACAGTGCTTGTTCAGTTTAGCAGTCTCAGGCTAGGTCATATCGTGGGAGACCACAGTGACAATGCCTCTGAATCTACAAGTTCCCTCATCATCAATCATCATTCTTCAATTTAAATCCCCCAAATTATGAACACTAAATCTTTCTTCCCGGCCTGTGATCCAGTCTTAGTTCTGGACTGGCAGGAAGAGATGGTGGCAGTTTTTTCAAGAGCAAAAGATCAGCAGACCACAAGTCTAATGTATTCTCTCTGTGCAGACTGCTCATGGAGGCAGTCTTTCTGTTCCAGAGCAGCTTTATGTTACTACAATGGCTTTCCAAGAGAGCAAACATTAAAAGTTGTGTGATTGGGCATTACACAGTCTGAAATATCTTCATGTAGAAGAGGTGATCACGTGTTAAAGTGAGATTTTGTTATGTATTTCACTCCTCTACTGTAAACAGAAAAGTGTATTCAGTTCAGGAAATGGCTTCTTCTGTGCTGCCTGACACTCAGCTAAACACTGGACTTGAGGGTAGATAGATTGATGGAAAAATAAAAGCATCCCTTTTTTTTATTGCAGTTGTATCTCCCAACTGTTTCTCAGTTTTGCAAAGAGAATTGGCTTGCTTATTATGCTCTGACAAATTGGAGAGCAACACCATAAACTCGCAGTGAGATTTGAAACTGGCAATTTAAGTGTGTCTCCGTTTCCTCTGCAAATGCAGATTTAGCAGTCTTCCCCCATGCCCTGCTATGGTGTTGGCAAGAGTTGGTACCTTCAGTCTGTAAAAATGTGGAATGAATTATCCTGTGCTAAAAGAAATGGGTGTTATTGAGTGGCTTGTTGCAGTCTATTAAGAAGTAGTAATAAAATTAGAGACAGATCCATCAGTGAGTAAAGAGGGAAAGGAGGAGGTTTAAGGATAAGAATGGCAGTAATCCTTGGCCTGGTTTCTAGATGAATCATTCTATTTTAAATATTCCTGTCAAAACTGATCCCATGGCTGTGATTTGTTGATGCAGTTTTATTATGCATATTTGAGAGCGTTCATCCATGCGTGAAGTGCATTGAAAGCCCCATGTGGTTTCTGTTACACATCTCACATAATATGTTGATGTGTTTTTGATCCAGTGACTGATCTTTGCCCCTTACCTCAACTTTAGCACACATATGATTCTATATGAACTCATTTGAATTTGTTTCTCTATTTATTCTACTTCTCAGCTGTGGTGGGACTGTGGAAATGAATATTATTACATCCATTTGTACTTTTTTCCTCTTTAACAATATGTTTAGCCTTAAGAAGCTTCACCTTGTGTACCATCAGACATTCCTTTAGTGAAACACCTGTAATAGAGATGCCCTTCACTTAAAAGACCTACTTATGAACACCTCACAGCCCTGTTCAAATTGCAATGCACTTGATGTCAGCGATTAAAGCTTGAAAATGGACACCTTTCAACAGCTACACTCAGCATCAAAGGCCAACACTGGCCCCCTTGTCATAAAATGGCCTGCTCTGGTTACTCTGTTTGACTTTCCAGCCAGTTTGTCACCGTCCTGATTCATGCTTTTCATTTGAAAGAGGTTTCTTGTTGTGCCTGAAGTGAAATATTACAAAAGTTCAATCATGTTGCCTCTGGCTCATTGCACAAGAATAGGAGCAGCACTTGAGCAGGTGAGCTTGTTGCTGTAGAGATAAAACTTGTATATATTTATGTCTGATAGACTGAGGTAAAAGTGCAGTCAATATCTATTATTATGTATAAGGGTTATTTTGAAACAAGACTTTTGAAACAATGTAAAGAAAAGTCTGTTTTCCATTGTGACCTACATGATACCTCTCTTTTTCCTTATTTTCATTTAATCTATTTTGTTGTGTTTCTCTTTCTTTCCTTTGCCTTTAAAAGGCTCTGAGTTAATGCACCAGGCGGTGCCTCATCACTACAAAGGATAAAAACAAAGACATGAAATAGTTACCAAAAACAACTAAAGTAAAATGTCAAGGGTTAGACTGAAGAGAGGTTAGAGAATAGAAGATGTGTTTAGGTATGTATCTCCCCATCCTTCTATAGTATCACCATCAGCCAATTCCCCCTCTGAATCTCAGAGTGCAGTGAAAGCAGTGGGTGATCCACCTGCCAGGACTGTAAGGCTGCTAGGGCCAAACCAGCATCTGGTCAGATAAAGACTTCTTAAGTCAGTAGGTTCAATGAAAATCGCTTGTGTGGAAAGAACTCCTGGACAGGCATGTACTTGATCGGGAGCTGGAGATCCAGGACTCCTTCAAGCAGAGCTCCCTCTCTGTGCAGGGGAAAGGTCATTTCAGACAGATACTGCCAGACATAACTCAGTGTTGAGGTTGGTTTTTGTACTCCTAGTTTAAACAGTGGAGGAGGATAAGTAAGTGCAAAGAGGATGTGGTTGATACAAGTTTTAGAATTTTGGCTTAGTGTTTTACATTCCATATCCTTTTTTAAACTTGAATTCATTGAAGATTTAAGGTTTTGGACTCTGTTTATGTTTGGATGCTGCATGTCAGAGAGAATGGATGCACTGAAATTTGTTTTTCATGACTTTTAGGGAAAAATGTGCTTTTAAGAACATTAAAAAATAAAACAAAACATCAGCTCAAGAACTTATGAAAAAAAAAATTGAGAGAGTCAGATCTTCACTCTTAAGTGGTGTCAGTCATGTTTTCCTGAAACAGTGGTTTGCCTTCTTTTTTAGGGAATCTAGGCACTACTGAAAAAAAATCTGGTGGCCTCCCAGATGACTTTAACTTGACATTGAATGGCAACAACGATAGTGGGCTTACAGCAATAATTACAGGCTGTGAATAATACAAATGTCACATTAATCACAGATTTCTCAAATTTTAGAAAGAATGACTTGGAATAAAAACTGGGTTCATAATTAATAATTATGTTCCCCCAATTTTTTGATTGTTGAAGGCTTGAAGTAGCCATTAATTTGCTTTTCCCCAAATACCTGGCATTTCTCTGCACTGCACTATAAGCTCCTGGTTGGAGGACAACAAAATACTTGCAGATTGGCTGAGCTCCTTCCCCTTCTCGGAATCACTTGATAGTCATTTGTGGTGAAATCATATCCCCACAGAATGCAAGTATAACATCACAGTCCAACCTAAGGCTAATAATGAACGGACAAGAAATTCTACTCAAATGACCATGTGGTTCCATTCGTGCTTTGTTTCCTCATTTTGACAAAGTAAAAGGAAATGCTAGCTGAAATATTAATCTCGACCAGCTGAACATTTTAAATAAACTCCTTTTAAATCATGCAGCGATGCAGTCTTATAAATAGACTTTCAAGTAAAATATCAACTGCAGGGTAAATAATCTTTCCTTCAAACCAAATAACTCAGTTATATGGTATATCGGTGTTGACATACATTGCCACGCTGATGGGAATTCAAAATTTGCTTCTCATATTTGGAAGTGAAGATTCTTGTTTGAAAAAACTCTTACCCTCTTTGACATATTAGCTTGGGCAGTTGCCAATGTAGTGTTATACCCAAGACTAGCTTAATAAAGCACAAAACACATTCTTCAAACTGGAAGGTTTTTCAAAAGCACACAAGTGGATACTTTGACACTGGTGAACTCTCCCCAAATACCATTAATCATCTTACTGCTGCCGAGGTTTTTCCTTTTGTGGGCTAAGTTTCTGGTTCGTTGTGCACCCTTTAGGCAAATTACGGTTTTAAAATAATCATTCACACAATTTTCTTATCCCATACAGATAAAAGCAATTGTTCTCATAAAAAGATGCTAAATTGTGGCTTTAGTCATAAATGTATAAAATATCTCAGATGCATTGAAGTGACAAACTACCAACAAAACTGCAGATTCACTCCCATGCAGCCAAGTACTTGATACCATGTGGATAACAGTGTGGAAATGACGCGTGCATTGTGTTATGGTGGAACGGTGGTGGATAAAAGGCCTCTTTTTCAGCCCATCATCATGTGGGTTGCCGTAATCCCCTCTGCCCCCCTCCATGTCAGTCCAGAGAAAACACAGCAATAGCATATGCATGTGTGTACATGTACACACACACACACACACACACAGAGGGGTTTTATACTATGTTGTTTTACAGTGTGTAGGCTGTGGTCGTCATGACATGGTAAAGGTCATCTTTTCCTCGTTTTTCCTCCAGTGTATGGCCTCATATCCCCTGCCCACAACATGTGTCTTTATCTAGGGTTGGGGCCTCTCATCCTACGCAACCTTACACCACTATCTTCGCCAGGGCCCTTAGCTTGTTCATTCAACAGCGCCGTCTCTCTCACAGACTGGCTTGGTGTGTCAGGAGCTGGGGTCCTTCTTCATTTCCTTACGCCTCTTTCAAACATTTTCTTCTGCCCACCTACTGTTTGTCTGCTGATGTGGCCTGGGGCTGTTGTGGGCCCTGGCCCTAGGGCCCCTGTGTGTGTGTGTGTGTGTGTGTGTGTGTGTGTGTGTAGCATTCGTCCCAGTACTGTGTTATCGGTGGGATCTACGTCTGTCTGTGTCTGCCAGTGCTGCTAGACTCAGGAGGAAACAGGATGCAAGAGGATCAACTGTAATCTCACAGTGAGCTTTGTTCCACACAATCCCAGGCCGATCACTGTATTCTCTACACACAGGGCCAGCACTGGACATTTACATGTGCCAACAATCACATTGCTATTGGCCCACTTAGGTGAGAGCTCAGAGAGGGGAAGAGTTAGTGGGTTTGAGGCAAAGGGACACTGGTAGAAGAGAATGGATGTTAAGAGACCTGGCACTTTAGTTGAGGATTTGATTAATATCAGCAAATATGGGAAAGTTTGGTCTGGAAGTTTCTTTTGTAATGAAAAAGGAAACATGTCATCAGTGGCATATTTGACTTACTGATTATAGTGCTGATGATGACAATGATATCTTCAATGATATGATGTGGGATTGATATATATCTCAGTAAATATGTTTCCATTGAAGATAAAACAAAGTCAAATGAGACTGAATATGAGGAAAATCCTCACCACTGTCCTCACATGAACTTGATGATTACCATGTACAGCACATACAGGCCTACATTTCCAGATCTGAGCAGGTGAGGTCCTGATTCGGTCTCATTATTAGGATGAAAGGGTGGGAAGAAGGATTTATGCTTGTTTTAGCAAGTCTGGGTATTCAGTCAAAAAGCTTTATCTCCACCTCAGGGAGATCAGCAAAGAAAAAGGATGCTTTTGAAATGTTTTCTGCCAGCCCAATTTTCTGTGCCTGGGAGGCAGCTTACTTAGACTCTCAGCATTTAATACTGGCAACGTTAAATACCATCATAATTGTTTTAGCTTTACTGCTCAAAGCCCTCGTTATTATATGAATCAAACCTGAGACCCTACAGTGAGCGGATATGCCAAAGTGTGTCACCTCCCCGGCTCTATTATATGAGTAGACTGAAAATATGGAGCCTAGTTCTGGTAAAACAATATTATTTTATTGTACAGGAACACAGCTTTGCTAATTCCTCAGGCTGCAAACCTCACGGACCACAACTTTGTCTATAATTTGCTGGGAGCATATGTTCATAGCAACGGTACATAAAGCGGAACGGAAAACAGTAGTAGAGAGCGCATTAGTCAGTTCAGTGATTGGTATACAAAGCTAGGGGTTTTCCTCCAACTTTCTTCCCCTTCCATGGGGCCCTAGAGACACAGTTCCAGTGCAGAGACGACTATGGTTACAGCTTGCTTTCAGTATTTTTGGAATCATAATTTTATTACATATGTACAGTGTGGAAAAATAACTCTTACAATGGAGTGGGATATACATGAACTTAGAATTAGTTTTAAAAAAGTATATCAGATAAATTTTTTTTTTTATTTTTTTTTTTTTACACATTTTGGTGATATGTTTTGTTATTGAAAAATGTTTTGTTTTTGACCTTTTTAAATAAAGATCAGGGCCATTTCTTCCCTGTGGTGGTTACACTTTATCTGAATAGTGAAAGTGCAGCAAGGCAGAGAGAAAAGGGAGAAAATGTAGAAAAACTTCCAACAGGATTTAGGCAATAGACTCCAGAAACAGCAATTTAACTATATTGGTTATCTCCATTTCCACTTAAGAAATATATCCGACAGGTAGCGGACTCAATAAGACAGGTGACTTTTGAGAATTTTCAAATGCCATGTTCTCCAGATGAAATACATGTTTCCTGCCCTGCTTATAATCTACTGTCCTCACAAGTGTAAAGACCCCTGACCACCAGCAGGTGACACTTTTCCCTTTGTTCACTGTGGTGCCATTTGTCCATCACAGAATGTCCTTGTGCTTAATGGATATGAAGTTTCAAAAACCCAGTGTATTGCTGTGTTGTTGAGATGTGATTTCTTATGCAATCCAATCGTCCTCTGTCCCCGGGGTGTGAGTGCATGTCCAGGATGAGAGGGCCTTTAAAAGGCTTTCCCCTTCACTGCTCCACCAACAGGCTTGGCTTGTGTGGAGAGGCCATTCAACTGCACTGCAGGACTCTGCCGGTCTGTGTGCGTTACATGTGTGTTGCTTGGCAAGACCCCGACCAGTATTCCAGCCTAAACTACTTCTCTACAGCTGTTTCCATCTGCTGATTGGCTTTTTCTATCCTCTGACTACATTGAGTCCTTCTTATCTCTGCAGTAATTAAATTAAATTGATGCTGCAGATGTCTTCATGCTTCATGGCTTTGCTTATTTTGCTGAGCTTCTTATGTTTTGTGCAACCTTAATTGTCAAAATCAAAATCAAGTTTTGTGGCTGGGTATGCTGACAGAAACAAGAAATTTGATTCTGGCAGTGATTTTGCCAGTGTCAGTCTTTGTGCTATAAACTACACATGTAACTACCACATTTTCTAAAGAAGCTACTCCTTACAAGTGAATTTACAAGTGAGTCAAAGTAGTAACAAGAAATGCAAAACAGTTTTGAAAAAGTTAAAGTTAAAATATATGATATAATATAATAAGATATAATGATGTTATCTCTTTAAAACAGAATCTTTCGGTTTAGATTTCAACACTTTATCAAATGATAGGACAACAACAAAACTGTCTTGGGTTAGTTTTGGACAGAACAGTGGCCTCCACAGCCAGTCTCATGTCCAACTCTCTTGAGTATATCTTTTAACTGTCCTCGCTTGTCAGCAACATAGCCCAACCCTGGCCATCTGAATGGCAAAGAAAGCAAGAGCTGTTGAGGTCAGTGGCAGTGTTACTACATCAGCTAGCCTATACTATAACAGCATTGCTTGTGCAGTGTCTTTGGTTGTAAATCTTCTGTGCTGTGTCATGTGAAATTTGTCTAGTGGTGTGCCTGCCTTCGGCTCTAAACACAGATTGCAGTTTTAGTGGCGAGCCACTACATTCAGAAATTTCTTTTTGTGTCCCAGTTTCAACAGAGGGTCAAAAGACACGACAGGCATCACAGCAGGGGCTACTGTCCAAAGTGGTGTGGTCAGTTAATGTGAAGGCTAAGGCATACTGAGCGAGTGAGTAGCCATCATTACATCTCAGGCTTTCGTCTCTCACACAGAGTATAACAGGATATTTTATGCTTGTTTATTAACTCGTGTACCTGTTCTGAGTGAAGTAAGGTTGATTGTGTTCCTCCCTGCTTTTTTGGATAGTGCAGCAGACACTTGCCACTAAACTCCATTAGACATCTGGTTTAATATTCCCCCATTCTTCTCTCCTGGATGTTTCCAAGTTCATTGAGGTTTTTCTGGTCACTCCAATTTTCCACTGGCAGCTAGCGAGGCTATCCCAGGGTGGTTCCTCCTGGAGGGCTGTCAGCACTCTGGGGCCAGCTTCTTTAGGGCTTTCTGCTGCTGTTATGGGTGCATTTTCTCCTCCATATTTCATCAACAGTACGTTTGCTTCAGTACACTATCAGAAACTTTTCATAGTAGGTTTCTCTCACTTTGAATGTATTTATTCATTTTCTGTATACAAGTATTTTACATACATTCAAATTTGAACATATGTTTTACTGCAGTACAAAGAATAACTCTGCATTTATTTGGAGTGAATAACTGACTTTGTGTTTTATGTTTTGATGTGAGGTCATCACAAATATTAAGATTTGATTTTGCAGTAGATGGGCAGGAGAGAGTACACATTTATACTAAGCGGATAGCATATTTTAAGCTTTGAAGATCTGATTTCCAGTGTCTCCTTTGGTTCACTGCACAAAGAAAAAAGAGGGTCTTGATCGCCACAGTTCCATGGCTTGTGTAATTGGCTTTCATTATAGCCAAGCAGAGTCTTGGCAGTGCCAGACCCACCAGGGGGTGACAACCAGTACAAGTCCCATCATCATCATTTTCCCCATGAGCAGAACAACTCAATGGCCCCAGAAATGGGCATGCATCTATGGCTCAAGGAACCACCCTTTCTCTGGAAACTGCCTTTATCCTGTTTTAAACATTACAGTGACGCTCTGTTTGTGTGCATATGTGTAAATGTGTTTTTAACAATCTATGTGTGTGAGGGTGGAGGGTAGTGCGAGTGTGTTGTGCATTTTCATTATGTGGCCGGTCACCGAGTAGTCGAGTATGAGTGAAGGCACATATGCTACAGTTCTGTATCTCTTGTAAATATTGTGCCTGAGTGTGAGGGGCTGTAGAATGTTACCACAAGCTGGTGGGGCTCAGCTCTGGTGCTAACCAGAGAAGCAAGTGGTTGTGAGTCAGTCTCAGTCGGGCAAACCTGCGGCTATGGTGTTAGTTCTGCAGCACCAGTGCCAGGATAGGAAATTAACAGTGGCGTTTGGTGAAAACATCTCTTGAAAGTTCTCTTGAGACTAAAGTAAGAGGCGCAGGAGAAAGAACATGAAATGGAAAACAGCTGCAAATAACCACATAGAAGCTGTTTATTTAGAAGCACTTAATGCAAATTACTTATAATAATCAGAAAAAAAGCTCCATAAAATGAGTAGACATATAAACCCCAGTACATAAGTAAATTTTACTACTTGGCTATTTGTGAGCCAGTAATGTCCATGCTAGACTCCAGCTAACACTAGCAGCCTTGATTCTATTTAATATTGTCTATACCCATTAAATAGTTCAAATAAGCACAAATGTTATGCCAAGGCATTTTTGTTGTTGCCATATAATTTCCACTTTAGTGTTGTAGTTTGCTGCTGTAGATGTAAACAGCTCCGCTATTTCTTCCGTTTAGGACACAGCTGTAGGTAGGCGATATCTGACAGTGTATTTATTGATAGTATTGAATGTTTACAGTATCTGACAGTTCACCAGATTCCAATCTGTTATAGCTTCATTCTGCACTCAGAAAGATTTGTATATTTGTCTAAACTCCATTCATTTGGAAACATATTGCAAGTCCATCACATCTGACATGTTTTTATAACGTTACAACTAAAATATAGCCCAATGCAATTTAATTGGTTAATATTCACCACATCTCTAACCACAGAAGATTTGATTAATCCTGTGCTCTTCACACCCAAATCTACTGCAACATGCAGTGACAGAACATCCAGAACACTGGATCTGCTAAGATCTTAAGTAATACAGTCAAGTTTGTTGCCAAACTAATCTGATGAGCTTCTCAGCCATTTCTCTGAAAGCCTTTGAAAAAATAATAAATCACTGAGGAGCTATTGGCTTTCTGGAGTGCAGAAAAATGCATTTTACCTAGAGAGATTCCAATAATTGCAACTGAGTACATTACACAACATACATCAAAAGACTTACAAAACATTCCTTTCCAAATGCTTAAAGCCCCCTGAAACACTCTGTGGTTAGTCTTGTTTCTGCTGCTCTACCCCTTGCACATTACTGCCAGTTGAAGGGAGACCACGTTTGTAATGGCCCACAGTCTGTTTTAGACTAAGAGTGGTCTTTTAAGCCAGGTCCCTCGGTACCCATTATGAGTGTAGTGAAAGACTGAGACTGATATTTAGGGAGATGAAGGAATGGAATTGTGTGGTTATTGTCATTTATTTTGGCTAAATTTGTACACATCCATTTTCATCTTAATGAGATGTTACAGTATCTGATGATTCTATACTCAAAATCTGATTTGTTGATCATGCAGTGAAAACCTTTCCACTTTACAATATAGACTTTTTAGGCCCCTAATATTGTATCTTATTTTTGTTTGTTCACAGCATATTTTGCATTTTATAACATAATTTATTTGTTTTCTTAACTACAATAATCTAATGCTTTAATTTGATGGGTCATATTGTTAAATGAAAGCACAAAACTAGATTTACCAAAATGTCACCTGTTTAGGTTTATCTTGTGCGGTCTAGAAGCTATCTACCTCTGGCACTCCAGAGTGCCTCCTTTCTCATCAGTGCAGTGTGGGTGATGCAGCGAGACCTGCAGACCCCAGCTGTTTGCATTGTGGGCAGCACTACAAGGTGCTCCTGTAGAGGAATTCAGCACTTTGGACAGCACCTAGACCAGCTCTCCCTTCTCTGGAATTCCAACACTGCACTCTGTCAGGACTTTGTGGTCAGAAACGGGAACACGTCTATTAAGGTTAAGGAGGGAAACTGGGAAAGAAAATTTGGTAGTGTATCATTGCAAGAGTGTGGACTTTAGAGTTTGTCAACATCAAATTCTCTATGATGTTAAGATGGTATGACTGGAATATCTGGGTTTAAGGCTCAGAGTAGGAAGGATAATGGTAAATGTTGTCAGACATTGGTCCTAATGCCTTGTGCTACTATAATTTTATCATGTTAGATACCTAGAAGGTCTCTACAGCATAAGTATACAATACGTTAATATTCCATAAAAAGATCTATTTTCCCTCTTTCAGGTAGTCGGGAAGCAGCGTTCACCTATGCCATCACAGCAGCAGGGGTGGCACATGCCATCACAGCAGCGTGCAGCCAGGGCAACCTGAGCCAATGTGGCTGTGACCGCGAGAAACAGGGGTATTACAATCAGGAAGAAGGCTGGAAGTGGGGAGGCTGCTCGGCTGACATCAAGTACGGTATTGAGTTCTCTCGCCGCTTCGTTGATGCCCGGGAGATTAAAAAGACCCCACGACGCCTGATGAACTTGCATAACAATGAGGCAGGGAGAAAGGTAACTTTTAAATTCTTTTTGTCTCATTCTACCTGTAAGAAATACCTACTTGGATCTATTTTTTTGTAATTTGAGGCTTTCAGTAATCACATTGTACTCACCAGGTGAATATGGTGGCATTGTTAAAAAGACAAACACTGTTATCACAGATAACAGACTGACTTGTTTAGCTTTCACCTTTCCATAGATTCACTTGTGCAATGAGGCATTATTAGCAACATTTTTGGTGTGTTCATGATTGCTTTCATCACCAAATATACTGGTTTAGCTAATATGGGACAGCTGTTTTAGTTTGTATTCAACTTAGCAGATTGTTTTACTACTCATGCTTCCATGCCCCCACTTTGTTGTAGTGATGTTGCTGTGCTCCCAGATCTTGGCAGTTACTTTGATGATTTCAGTGCTATCATAAGTACAAGAAATGATTGCCAAAATGAGGGAAATCAGACCCATGTTGTAATAAATTGAAGTTATCGTTTAAGTCACTTGAAACTGGATGACATGGAATACTCTTGCTCTAAAGAGACATAATATTTTGTGACTTATTACTCAAAAAATGTGTGCATGCATACATGGGTGCATAGATCTGTGTTAATGTGTTCCAGTGAAGGAGAGAGGAAGGAGTGGCAAGAAAGTGTGATTGATCAAGTTGTTGATTGATTGATCACCCAGTTAATCTTTCAGCAGCTTGTTTTACTTCAGCTAATTCTACCAGAGACTATTTTATTCCTGTGTTGAAAAACTTCACTATATTTATTTGCTATTAGTTATCCCAGAGTAGTAATGGAGGAAAGAAAAAGAGAGAGTGTGAGAGGTAAATACAAGAGAAGAAATGATGTTATGTTGACAAATGGAACTAATTAACAACTTGGCCTTTTTGTGTCCACTCGGAAAATGGAGCCCGTTCAATGTTTGCCAGATGGAGAACTGCCACCCCCTTTTTCCAGTTCCTTTTATAGAATTATGAAGTGTAAAGTCAGGACAGGATATTATTGCAGTTCTCTGCACAAAACCAAAACATGTCACTGCCATTTGACTGCATCTATTCAGGGTGTGAAAGCAGGCCGACAATGCCGGTGTTAGTGCAGCAGACTGACAGTGTCTGCAGTGCATGCCAGTCTACTGGCATTTTGGACTGTCAGGCTTGGAGTTGGCACTGCTGCTGTTCTCAGTCTAGCTTGGAAACTTGGTTTCTATGAAGATGTACATATTCCCTCTATTCTGAGACAGAGAGAAAGCTGAAATCTGTCTTAGGCTGGATACAAAGCTGTTAGCTAGTTCACAATTCTCAACTGTTAATTGTTGTAACTAAAGGCTACATTATATACCAGTGGTCTCCAACTCCAGTCCTCAAGGTCGACTGTCCTGCTTCTTTTCCAACTATCCCTACCCTTGCAGTTTCTGATTGGCTGAACACACCTGACCCAGGTAATCAGCAGTGGCTAGGGCAGGGATAAACAAGCAGGACAGTAGACATCGAAAACTGAAGTTGGAGACTCCTGGTATAAACATTCTTGGTCATTCTTAAACAGCTTCTGGTGCATTACCACCATCCTCTTATTTGGATGTACTGCAGGAAAATCAAGAGGAATTGCCATCAGGTGTAAAATTCAAGTAAAACAAATGTAAATTCTGATGTGGGGGGGAAAGGGCTCATTTGAAATGATGTTTTCCTATCACTGATAAGAAGCATCATTAAAACAGAAAATTATAATTAAAGTGGATTCTGTGACTAAACCGAATATAAGAGAACCTTCAGTGAATCACTGAGATCCCTTTCATCTGGTATCGTGTGGGTTTGACAAGTGATCTTTGGATAGGAATCTGGTCATACTGGACTAATTAGTGACAGTTCACAGGCTTTGATGGACACAGTTTAAGTAAATGTTTCCATGCATCTGTCAGACTTCTCATGCCAGGCATTCTTTGTGGTTTTTGTGCTTTACATTATTGGAAATCCTCATTCAGAAACAACATCCAAGGCAAGATTGACAGATGACCCTGGCTTTTATGAAGTATGGGAAGTTCATGTTTTTTCAATCAGATGTCTTTAAACCAGGAAACTGTGACCACATGAGTCAATGGACAACAGAGACAGACATTCTGAACAACTCTTGTGTACATTTTGTAAGTGTCTGATAGAAATGATGATTTATGCTGCTGGTGAGGCAGGGCACCGGGAAAAAGTTGCACTTGAAAAATGGCCCATTAACTAAACATACATTTTATACAACAAAGACACATGCTTTTCTCAAGCAAGTTGGAGTTCCTAATTGGATTATAAGAGTCATGTCAGTACTATTACGAACATGTTAATATGACCCATTTAAACTTCACTCCCTTTTTCCTCTTTTCCTGTGAATGTAGGAGTCACTAAATCTAAATTACTACATTTAAAGGGACTATAATAAAGCATCTGAATTTAGAATTGTGATATTTACATTAAATTCATTCTGCTTTCTTCTATTCATCACAAATCACAATATTGTCTCTGCCTTTGCATATTTAAAAAAAAAACAACAAAACTCATATGCCTTGTCCAGCTGTAAACAATTAGTTGCCTTTATGTTGTACTGCAGGTGCAACACATTTATTAAAACGTGGCTTTAAATTATCGAAGATGATTGCTATCTATATGAGATCCATGTTTATTTTCCTCTGTCACTAATGTGGTTAAGGGAAGGCACACAAAATTACAGGATAGGGTATTATCAGTAAGTGCAATTTTCCCTCCTTCAGTACATGTAACAGCATGTTAACCATGACTGAATGTTTCAGTTAGGCTTGGATTTGTCTGCTTCATAAAAGGGCTGTTCCTCTGCACTCAAGCCATAAATACATTGTCTTTCTGCTAAATTTAAGTGTCTGTGGCATAAATGCATGAGCCCTATTTGTAAAAACCCACACAGACACAGGAAGAACATGCAAACTCCACACAGAAAGCGCAAGAACTGTGTTTCCCCATCTTAATACAAAGAATAGAATGCTATGCTCTTCCTGCATAGAGACTAATCCAATCCAGGCTATTGATATCTCCTCATGTCTGCAATTGTTGCAGGTCTACTCAACAGTTGTTTTGCTTTTTCACTCCTCAGGTTCTAGAAGAAAGGATGAAGCTAGAGTGCAAGTGCCATGGTGTCTCGGGCTCCTGCACCACAAAGACCTGTTGGACTACACTTCCCAAATTCCGTGAGATTGGCTACGTACTCAAAGAAAAGTACAATGAAGCAGTGCATGTGGAGGTGGTCAGGGCTAGCCGACTACGCCAGCCCACCCACCTCAAGGTGAAGCAGACTCAGGGCTACCGCAAGCCTATGGAGACAGACCTTGTCTACATCGAGAGGTCCCCCAACTACTGCGAGGAGGACGCAGCCACAGGGAGCGTGGGCACCCAGGGACGCCTATGCAACCGCACATCTCCACACACAGATGGCTGCGACCTCATGTGCTGTGGCCGGGGCTACAATACACACCAGTACACCAAAGTGTGGCAGTGTAATTGTAAGTTCCAGTGGTGCTGCTTCGTGAAATGCAACACATGCAGTGAGAGGACGGAGGTGTTTACCTGCAAATAAGGATGTGAGGCGCCAAGAACTAGCTGAATGCGAAAGACCCGACAAAGCAAGATGAAAGTGTGACTTGGACCAATGAAAGATTTTGAAATAAAAGGAATGGAAATTACACTATCAGCTCTTCATGGCATCGTTTTGCACAGCAGAATCTATCTAATTGCTTTTCAGAAAGTAAATACTAAATATCAGTAGGTAATACCCAGGAACTTTACTGTCACATGTGCTGATGTACTGAAATATCCAGAGTGAAGTTGGGACTAGAGGTGGCGAATGAGGCCCTCTGTGGGAACTGTGCTTTGCACTCTGGGTTTTGTTAAATTCCCAACAGACTCGTGCCTGGAGAGGAAAGACAGTAACCTGGGAGTTGATGAAAATGACAGCAGCTGATGAGGGATGACTGGGAGAGATCTGTCAAGTCTTTGATTAAAAACTTTTAAGGGTTTTGTTGTATTTTCACTATAGGGAAACAAAAGTGAATCTTGACATGATTGACCCTCTTTAATTTGGCTGGGGCTTATGTTTGAGGTTTGCAGAAATGAAGAACATTTTCTAAATGCATTAGGGTGCACCAAAATCTGAGTGGAGAACTCTGTTAAACCCTCTGCTGCCAACTGGAATAAGGTGGAGTATGTTAGTTTTCCAGTCACACTGGAAGTGTCTGTTCTGAACACTGAAAATAAATTGTTTATTTATGTTATAGTATCTTAAAACAAAGCACTAACGGGTAGAGATGTCTTTTTTTTGTACTAAGTGTAAAAAAAAATTACTTTTTAGAAACTCTGACTGAAGATGTGTATCTCTTAGAAAACGACCCTCAATTTTTGAAACACCCCCATCGCTTCTTAAAGACAAAAACAGAAAGAAAAAGGTTGCTACTGGTGTTTTGACAACAAAACATCATTACACAGACACATTGGTTCTATTTTACTGTAGCATAGTTTGTTTGCAGTCCTTTTTCCCCAAGCAGTAACATCTAGTTGGATGCTTTTGCAATGTCAGTTAATAGACAGTAGCAGGAAGACTCATTTAATTGCAGAGATCCTTCCCAGATTCATTAACCATGAAACTGATATGTTGCTGGATGTGCACTGATATTTTCTATTCAGATACAACTCATGAGAACTAAATAAACTCTCATTTGAATCATTTTGGCATTTCATTGCTAAAATATTAACTGTGCTCTGCAATAGTGGTTAATTAAATTGAAGATATCCATAAAGACACGACCATGTGATGGTTAATAATTAACGCATAGATGGAACAAAACCAATGATGATGATGATGACTATTATTATTATTGTTTAGCCTGAAATAAACATTATTTCAAGGCTAACGAGGTAAAATAATCATTCACACTTGTTTTCTTCTTTTTCATTAGGGCTACTGTAGTTTCAGTTATTTTATTAGTTGTTTATTAAAAATTAGACTTTAGGAACTAATATTTTTCCAAAAATCCTTAAATGTTTTTGGAAATGATAATTATTTATCAGGAGCTGTGATATGACTACACTCAACAGGGCAAAAACACAAGAAGTCAGAAGATGAGAGAGTTAAGAAAGGTTGTAAAACAAGACTGCAATTTAGAATCGCTTTGTTAGGTGCTGCAGCATTTGCTTCTCTCAGGAAAACAAAAGCTGTTTTTACGTGTAGAGAGTGAAAGATTAGGTTGATTAGTATCTATAAGGTGTCATTCTGCTTCCGGTATTTATGCTAAGCTAAGCTAGTCGCTTCCTCGTATGCATACAATAGGTATAAGAGTAGGACTGATCTTGATCTTCACATCTAACTGGTGGCAGGAAAAGTGCATTTCACAAAGGTTCCTTTGATTTCTGCTGAATGAGAGAGGCTAAATACACCATAGGCTAATACTTCATTTTGGGTTCAAAATGAGCAGTGCTTCGTCACACTGTAAAGTTGTGACCACTTTTTGTTTTTTTTTTCCTGGAATATTCATGCTGTTGTCATCTTTTCAACTTTAATCCATAATATATTTTTCAAAGTCATGTGAGGTTTACAGACTCTAGGTCAGTTGATCATTTTGTTGTCATATTAAATAATTAGTATTGAATGTATTATAACAATTGCACGTTAATAATAACCACATATTTCGCAAATATTGAGACTGGTATGGCCTAGTCTTGCACTTTGCATGACTAGTGCTGTTCAGTATGTAGTGAACTTGTCTTTAACTTATTATAGAGGTGGTACTTCCAGTCACTATGTAAATAGTTTGCATATTTACTTAAAGTAACTTATTAATATATCATACAAAGCACATAACTTCATTCTGGCATTTATGCTTTCGTCCAAATAGATTAAAAAACAAAAAAAAAAACATCAACCTCAGGCATTTCAGTCATGTTGCCTTTGAAAAAAATGCAAATACATTTTCACCAAAAAAAAAACAAAACAATGTGTCTATAAATTAATTCTAAGCAGCACTATGAAACACACAAGAAAGCTTATCCTAGAGCCTGGAGTTAGATGTCTACATTCTTCATTTTATTGCTCAATGCCTGTTGCTACAAGAATGTTC
Source organism: Mastacembelus armatus (assembly GCF_900324485.2). NCBI lineage: Eukaryota > Metazoa > Chordata > Actinopteri > Synbranchiformes > Mastacembelidae > Mastacembelus > Mastacembelus armatus. The sequence goes on along the minus strand of NC_046638.1, from coordinate 5,641,642 downwards.
CTGCTCAGTGTTCAGTTGCCCATATCAACTGTTCCAGTAAATATCCAAAGCTATTATTTTCATAGATTCTCTCCCTTTAAAGAAAAACACACACATTAAATCTGGTCACCATGTGTTCAGATTTGAAGCCTATATAAGCTATAGCTTATATCACAAATCAAATACAGTGCATATAAATCAAGCAGTGTGCTGACTGACCTTTCGTAGATGGTGCATGTTGGTACAGAAATGCTGTGGTCTTCTGTCTTAATTGTGGCACGCATGGAACAGAAGTCTGTTGTCTCTCCCAGCATGGAAAGTAGCTTCTTCTCTATGACTGTCAAGCTGAGATGTGATCAGAAACACAGAAGGGAGGGGGAGGAGGGGAGTAAAGTTTAACAATAATTATGGAAAAGTTTTCCCATTAAAAATGAAAAGCAATGCACCCCCACAAAATATCCCAAATAACCCTGCAAAACAGGATTATTCATCAAGTTCAAACTGGTTTTTGTTTAAGGATTAAAAAGCTGGGGTTTTTTGGATGATTAATTGGGGCTCCCTACCGTGGGTGGTCACAGCCACCTGTGACACCCATTGTATCACTTTGCATGTTTATTTTATGTTGTGGTTGGAACAGCAGATTACAGCAGCATTGTATTCATGAAGCAAGATGTTATACAATTCATGACACATAGGATAAACTAAACGAGGATTCAAGACACAGGATAACATTTGCTTTCTGCGTTGGCAGAGCTGTTGGGCGTCACTAAACAGGAAGTGGACGTTCATGCAAATGATGTGAATAGAAAGTGTCTCAGTTTGCTGTTTTCAGACACACAAACAAGGGCATAGTTCTTTTGTGAGGGTGATTTTGAGATGGATTGGATGACTGGATGAAACAAGGGAGTGTATGTGTAGCCGGAAACTGCAAGTGAGAAGAGTGGTTTTTAAAAGAGGAGCTAATTGAGAGAGGTTTGGAGTAAGAGTGGGCACACTACATAAGATCAGCTGTCTAAGCACGTTATTGACTCTGCAAAGCATGGTGAAAGATAAGGTAAAATAGTCCTCATTTTAGGAATAAACCCTCCAATTTTTATGTATCTTTATTGTTACTGTTGCTAAACGCAGAAAATGAAAAAGCATAGACTATGATATAGGTAAGATTCTTATTTCTTTGATAAGTAGTGAAAGATTTTGAAAACTGCTACTTTACAAATTGCTATTTCAGTCATGATCACTGTCAGTGGTTCTATTCAGCTCTTTCTATGAAGTGGCTCTGTGAAAGAGAGTCATGCTACTTCATTCATCTGCTGGTCGCTCCGCTCGTCCTCCTGTATGTGAAAAGCATTGTAGGCAGGCAGCAGAGCAGAAGTAAGATGTGTTTTGTTAATTGTCTGAAGCCCTGGGGACCGGAATCACATAAGCTCCTCATACTATGCCCAGGATTGAGAAAAATAAATCCATTTGTTTCTGACAAACATTTTGTCATTAAAAATATGAGATAGAAAAACAGAATCTGCTGTGTGTGCCTTTTTCTAAAGCAGCTATTGTTTGGGTGTCAGGATCATTAGTTCATTGGAATATATTTTGCAAGCTAATGCTTCTGGTCTAATTCACACTGGGAGAAATACACCCATTTTACAAACTCAGGGCCCAGTTAGGAGACAAGACATTTGCAAGGTACATGGTCACTGAAATCACAGGAAAGGACATAGTGTCAAAGCCATGCATCAACTTTATACAAATTTACACGATCTTGCTATTTACTGTAGTAAATAGTTACTGGCAAAACATGTTAGGGTGTGTGGTGCTTTGTTAATCTGTGTAGCTTCAAATAATTCCAGAGGATGTGACTCATGAGAGTAACAGTTTTCAATTATCCAAAGATAAGAGGACAGGAAAGACAGAAAGCTTAAAAAGTCATGTGCTCACAAGTGATGGACATTGATTTCATTGTTCTCTGAAGACTTCAAATGATTTGAACCAATAAAATATCTCAACAGATCCATCCTCCAGAGAGACAAACTCCTTTGAATGGATTATAAACTTTTGGTTTATTTTTAGGGCTAGTTAGTGAACAATTTTACTGTATACCAACAAAAAAATGAGACTAATGGAAAAGTTATTCTCCTAATATTTTTGATTCCGTTTTGTGACAAAAATCCTTCACAAAAAAGGGATAAAAGTAAAAATCGAGGAGTCAGAGGTCTTCTGAGCTGATACTTGATATTATGCATATGCCAAGTGAGAAGAGCACTGCTGTCTTCCAGACACTGCACTTCAATTACAGATTCCTCCCAAGTTGAGGAGAAGGAAGTTTAATGGTCCCATGGATGACAAATTATGCTGGGCCTTTAAGTCTGGTTTGTTATTCCAGAATGTGAAGGTGATATAAAAAAACATAGAACTCCTATTACTGTGCTAAAAACACCTCTTTGCAGTAATTCACTATTTTTATCATTAAAATGCAGGTTTAAAAGGTTAAAAGTCCCATCAAAGCAGAAGAGCACAATACAGTTTAACCCTGCCCACAACACAGCCTGCACCAATTAAGAATGTATAGTCTTTTTTTTTTTTTTTTTTTTTTTTTTACGATCGCTCGCAGTGATGTTTTTCTGTGTTCCTTTAACTTTGTTTTGACTGCTTGTCTTAGTGAAAGACCATCATTTGGAGGTTTTTCATCATCTGTTTGATATTAGTGGTGAGGAACACATGGCCATTCAAAGGCAAAGCCCTGTGTGACATCATAGACCACAAGGCAAAGTGGGGATCGTCAGGACCCCAGACTGAAGACTCTGAACACTACCTGACTCTCTCCATACATCTGCAACTGTACTATCCAAATGATGTGCCAGCATGAGTTTCTCTTTCTAGTGTGCGCTGTGGGTTTTTGCAGAACTGCATTTTATCGCCTCTGCAAAAACAGCATCGAATCCAGAGGCATTTTCAGAATATTTTTATAGTCATATCAAGATACCATCCAAGCACAATAAACTGAACAGAAATGAATGCCAAACTAGGAAATAGTGTGCACAATTAAAGAAAACAGGAAAGGTGCAACCGAGTTTTAACTGAAGAATTTTTACGTAAATCACCCACACCTATATACAGCAACTTCTATTCTACATTCAGTTCTGACTGAACATTTTAAAAATGTCAGCTACAGAAACTGAAAAAATCTTTAGATTTAGATTGTGAAGTAAAAGCCCTGACTATATATAAGCACACAAGACATTAGCCTGGGGAGTAATGGTGCTCAATTTGGCATGGACACCTGTTTATGTTGGCCTGGGGCAGTAAGCGGTGCTTATAAAATATGAGTGAGGTTAATACTTATGCGGTGACGCCCTCAGGCCTCACAGCTACAGTAAGGACAGCACCAGCAGTCTGAGAAGATGGGATGGGTCTAACCCCTGGCATTGCTATATTTGTTGTGTCTCTAAGTGTGCATAGATTAGATTAAAAAAAAAACAAAAAAAAACAAAAAAAAAAACAAGTATTTCGTTGTTTGGTCATGTTTCTGATTGTGCATGTGCAACTGTGTGTGAGACAGACACGCCACTACGTGGAGACATTTGGCGGAGGGAGTTTGAGGACAGCCCACACGCACTTTTGTACTGCTCAGTGTCCAGCGGTTGGCTAGGCCACGGCTTCTCCTTGAGGTTATTTTTCTCCTCCTGTTTTGTTTTTGTGAAGTGAGGTTGGGGTTCTAAAAGCAGACTCCACCTAGGCAAAAACTACAAGACCCTCATAACCCTTTTCTTACTACACCCCTTGCCCTCTGTGAGATGAAGCAGAAGACAAACATTCTGGAAGACGCAAATTGCAATTTTCACAAGGATGATCACACAAAAAATTATATCTTGGAAATTCATTTCCCATGGACTGTTGATGTTAACATATACTGAAATGCAGTGTTTCCAAGGACACAGCATGGATTCAAACAGCTAATGGCTCTTCTTTTCTCTAAACTATGACTCATCAATTCATTTTAATGCTTCAGAAAATACAATGAACTTTTTAAAACTGTAAAGATTTAGCTTGGTCCAAACCATAGAAGCTCAGAAAGGGTCCAAGTGCTGTACTCTGAAAGATCTGTTCTGATAAAATAACATCAATATGCTACACAGCTGAGACCACAGAACTTGACACTCCACAGCTGCCATTTGGAAAATCATGGCATTATGAATGTTGTTAACTTAAGCAACACACAAATGTTGTCTACAACTTCTCAATGTCACTCTTTCAATAAATTGCTCATCTCAAGCAACTTCACTGCACCTCTAAACTCACTGACATGCCTAATGATTAAGTAGTTTTAGTTAGTCTGCGAAAGTAAATCAACAAGCTGTTGCACCAGAAACAAGTTTACTCCACTCCACTCAGCAGTGACACATCCACAGTCACTTCCAGAAGATGAGTCCATGAATAGCAAACCCCAGTACACAGCCAGTGCCAGTGAGATTCAGTCTTAGTGTATCATCCTTCCCTGTCTAGCCTGTGGAAATAGCAGTGGTGGAAGTGAGGAGGTGCCATAATGTGGGTCATATACATGGAAAATACTCCTATTTCCTTTGCTTTTCCATGGGCATTGAAGGTCACCTGAACAGCACACACACAGCTCCAGCTCAAAATGCAGTATTAGTGTGCTGCAAGAAACACTGGGCCCTGTTGTAACTTTTTACTACATTTAAAGAATTTTTCTGCTCCCAACAGGTACTCCAGAAGCTTCTGGCACATGATGAGCAGCACAATGATGAGCAGCACAGTGACAAAGTTTGCTTAACAAACGAAAACTTGTCCATCTTATGTTCAGGGAGTTGATGGATAATTCAGTCTGTCAGCATAGTGCACCACACGTAAGGCAACATCAGAGAGACCGGTTGCCCAGTGCTTGTATATTTCTGTCTCCATCTATGTCACTGGCTCAGAGTGGGCTAGTGTACATGCTTTTGAATATGTAGGGCATTGGACACCACCTCCATGTGGTTTGGGAGAAGTTAAAGGCTGGTTGGGGCTTTAATCTGCCAACCCTCCTCCCAGTTTTTCCCCTCTTCTTCTCATCTCTGTGGGTCCCGTTTCCCCCACCATCTCCCCAGCTACCACACAGGCCCGTCAGCACCCCAGCTCCTAGAGACCCTTAGTTCCTCACTGCCCCCACCTCTCCTGCCTCCACACCAACTGGGCTTTTCCTCACCACAGTCCTGACATGCTAATGGCTGATGGATGCACCGAGGTCACACTGATGATCTAGAGAAGTCCCTTGGTCCATCTTTGAGCCTTTGATCAACTCACTTAACCCTTTCTTCCTGGAACCCCCCCGCTCAGTGGATGAGAATGTGGGGGGATTAAGTTACACAGTGCTGGGTAGCAGGCAAGCTGACATCCCTTTGGTAACACATGTCTTTGTTTAAAGAAAAGCTCTGGCACTGACAGTCCTCTTCCAAGCTCTTTAATAGCTCACCAGAGTTACCAGGAAGAAGATTGAGAGATGATATCCAGCCCCTAGTTTATGTGAAAACCTGCAGTTTAACCAGTAATCTATCCAGTTGCTCATTCAACCATACTCATTTTGGAAAACATTAATGAAAAGCTTGACATCTCATATCTGTCTATTACACATTTCGTTATAACGATTTGCAATCTTTAAAATACATTTTTAGTAAATGGAAAAAAGCCCCCTATAAAAAAATTATGTAATTTAATTTAATGTTTCTAAGAAATAGTTCGAAGTGAGAATTTGTGTTCATAATAGATTTATAGTTCATATGAATTATATTTTCAAGCCATTCTATGACTAATTGTTTTTTTAACCAATTAATTTCTGTATGTGGGAAATTATAAGACAGCTATAAAGTGCCATATGTGTTGTAAATCTCATGAGAGGATTAAAGAGCAAAACAGTTCATTTTATAGTATTAATCAAATATTTGCTTTGAGTTTTGTAAACATCACAAATCAAATTTATGTTCTTACATTAGCAAAACAAAATATTTGTTTAATGTTCTGTTCCTTACTTTGAAATTACTTAGTTGTGATTTGCATTAACCATATGAAATGAAATAGAATTTAAAAGAATAGTTGCTTGGTATGTTCATTTTAGGATCACCTTTCCAGTATTCGGATATGTTCTATCAATTAGCGGGCTTGGGCAGAAAGCACAGGAAAAATTAATGTGTTTCTAATTTTGAGCATCATGGTTTCTACATGTGGACTTGCATATAATCCTTCCAAAGAAAACTTCTACCCTTGCATTTCCCTGTTTTATTGAGCTGAATTGCAATAAAATGTAATCCACAAACACATAAATGCATTAGACCTCACCGGGAAGTGCTATTAGGTCTGTCTTGGAGCAGCAGTAAAATCCATTTTGATTCATGCCAGTTTGTTGGCCTGTGACCTGCAGTTACACCTCGTCTCTCGTGCCATTAAAAAAATACTGCCTGTTCCACGGAGCTGAAGTGATGGGGCACACATAAAATACTACTTATGTCTTTTCATGTCCCAACTGTCCCCTTGGTTTTCAGTGAACCTTTTGAACGTGTGCAGGTTGTTGAGGCAAAAGCAGCTGTCAGACAGTGGTTGTTGGCAGGGTGTGGTGCCTGACCAGTGGATTTGACCAGACACTTGTGCTGCCACACTCAGCCACAGGCAGAACGTTGACCCCAAAGCCTTCCTCAGCCTACTGGTTAATGTGCTTTGGTTGTCAGGGTCCATGACTGCATGGATAAAACTCAGTGGTGTGAATGACCTGGACTTCCTGGATGTGTTTGTTCATGTCACGACTGGATAAATCTGACAGAAGATATTGGTGCCATGCAACATTGTGGTACAGTGGATAGCACTGTTTCCTCACAGCTAGACGGTTCCAGGTTTGGATCCTTATTCACCACAGGGTGTTTCTGTGTGGAGTTTGTATGTTGTCTCTGGATACTCCAACTTTCTCCCACAGACCAAATACATGCAGGTTGGAGATAAGTTAATTGGTGACTCTAAATTGCCTGTAGGTGTGAATGTGAGTGGGGGTCTTTGGCTTTATGTGTTACCCTAGACAGACTAATGAGCCACCACCCCCCCCCCCCCCCCACCCCCCCTTTTCTTTTACATGTGCATTCATCTAAGCCATCTATAAGCAGTCTAAGTAACTTCACAGCTAAATAAACTCTTCTTGGGCCTTTCCTAAAATATGCTACTTGAAGTTCCCTCAGAGAGATTTTTAGATCTGGCCAAAGAATAAACAGCTTGAAGCCTAGTTGGTTTGAGAGGAATATAAGTGATGACTGTCACTATAGAAACCTCCTCATGTTTTCAATTTAAAGCTGACATCCTGTTGTGTGCTGATACAGTATTTGGGAATATTAAATGTTATAAATGTATGTGGTGAGTTATTAGGAAGTTATTTAATTACAGAGGTGGAATACAGTATACAGTGGGTATGGAAAGTATTCAGACCCCTTTAAATTTTTCACTCTTTGTGTCATTGCAGCCATTTTCCAAAATCAAAAAAGTTAATTTTATTTCTCATTAATGTACACTCAGCACCCCATCTTGACAGAAAAAAACAGAAATGTAGAAATTTTTGCAAATTTATTAAAAAATAAAAACTGAAATATCACATGGTCATAAGTATTCAGACCCTGTGCTCAGTATTGAGTAGAAGCACCCTTTTGAGCTAGTACAGCCATGAGTCTTCTTGGGAATGATGCAACAAGTTTTTCACACCTGGATTTGGGGATCCTCTGCCATTCTTCCTTGCAGATCCTCTCCAGTTCTGTCAGGTTGGATGGTGAACGTTGGTGGACAGCCATTTTCAGGTCTCTTCAGAGATGCTCAATTGGGTTTAGGTCAGGGCTCTGGCTGGGCCAGTCAAGAACGGTCACAGAGTTGTTCCGAAGCCACTCCTTTGTTATTTTAGCTGTGTGCTTAGGGTCATTGTCCTGTTGAAAGGTGAACCTTGGGCCCAGTCTGAGGTCCTGAGCACTCTGGAAGAGGTTTTCTTCCGGGATATCTCTGTACTTGGCCGCATTCATCTTTCCTTCAGTTGCAACCAGTCGTCCTGTCCCTGCAGCTGAAAAACACCCCCACAACATGATGATCCCACCACCATGTTTCACTGTAGGGATTGTATTGGGCAGGTGATGAGCAGTGCCTGGTTTTCTCCACACATACCGCTTAGAATTAACGCCAAAAGTTCAATCTTGGTCTCATCAGACCAGAGAATCTTATTTCTCATAGTCTGGGAGTCCTTCATGTGTTTTTTGGCAAACTCTATGCAGGCTTTCATGTGTCTTGCACTGAAGAGAGGCTTCCGTCAGGCCCCTCTGCCATAAAGCCCCGACTGGTGGAGGGCTGCAGTGATAGTTGACTTTATGGAACTTTCTCCCATCTCCCTACTGCATCTCTGGAGCTCAGCCACAGTGATCTTTGGGTTCTTCTTTACCTCTCACCAAGGCTCTTCTCCCACGATTGCTCAGTTTGGCTGGACGGCCAGGTCTAGGAAGAGTTCTGGTCGTCCCAAACTTTTTCCATTTGAGTATTATGGAGGCCACTGTGCTCTTAGGAACCTTGAGTGCTGCAGAAATTCTTTTGTAACCTTGGCCAGATCTGTGCCTTGCCACAATTCTGTCTCTGAGCTCCTTGGGCAGTTCCTTCGACCTCATGATTCTCATTTGCTCTGACATGCACTGTGAGCTGTAAGGTCTTATATAGACAGGTGTGTGCCTTTCCTAATCAAGTCCAATCAGTTTAATTAAACACAGCTGGACTCCAATGAAGGAGCAGAACCATCTCAAGGAGGATCAGAAGAAATGGACAGCATGTGAGTTAAATATGAGTGTCACTGCAAAGGGTCTGAATACTTATGACCATGTGATATTTCAGTTTTTCTTTTTTAATAAATTTGCAAGAATTTCTACATTTCTGTTTTTTTCTGTCAAGATGGGGTGCTGAGTGTACATTAATGAGAAATAAAATGAACTTTTTTGATTTTGGCAAATGGCTGCAATGACACAAAGAGTGAAAAATTTAAAGGGGGTCTGAATACTTTCCGTACCCACTGTAAATCTTCCAGATTAGAGGTGGGATGTATAAATAAAATAATCTTGAAACTCAACAATTGCTGCTTAAGATGGAAAGGCTGGACAGCTGCAACTTCAAGACATGACATGGAGGACTCGATTATTAAAGTCAAGCTGAGTCTGCGTGAAAGTGAAGGTGATGAACTTAGATTTATCAAACTAAAGAATTTGCATTTAAATAGAAGGTGCTGACATAATGGCACAAGAACATAAGCATAGTGTTAAGCTGTACACTAATTTAGCATGTGAATCCTGTAATGACCAGTGCAATATGACTTGCTAAAAGTTGCATAAAGCACTGCAGTCATTCATTCAGTAAATAACTTCTCTACATCCTGTTATCTGAAAAATGATTTGAGAAATAATCACTCACTGTGCAAAGAAACAGGAGTGCACTGATCCGATACACTGATTTTGGTGCAGATACTGACATTAAAAAATATTTACTAAATAGTGTCTCTGTCAATATCACTATATTTAAAAAATATATATATATATCAGTATTTTACTGTGTTATCATATATTAATTCAATCATTCCAGGCCACCAAGTCACTTATAAACGACATGACGGTATCTGATTCATGTTACCCTTCATTGAAAAAAATTATCCCAATGAGTTTTATGCTGCTGATATAAAAAGATTTACATTTAGCAAAAGGAAAGCAGTGGTAGCAGTTCAGTTCTCAGCAGATATCCTGAGATGACGTATTGCAATTATAAGTAGAGAAAAGTAGGTTAGAATTTATCCAAAAAGATAATGGCTGCCAAAAATAGGACAATAAATCCTAAATTAGATTAAAGGAATTATCCAATAGGATAAATGGATTTTTAAATATGTGAGACAGGTTTCTTACTTGCCTTGCAATGACATAAAACAATATATCATTATAGGGTTGAATTTATAGGTCTGAAGTCTGTGAATTGTCAAATGGATCACAACATAGGTGAAATAAAGTGAGAGATATGCAAACAAACACAAACATTCCTACTGGGTGACAGCAGCTCAGTCTGGGTAATGAGAAAGGGTCAGGAGGGAGGGTGATGGCTGCAGTTAGAGAGCCAGGTCTAGAGGTTGAAGCATTCATGCACAATGGGCCATGAGAGGCTCCTTTCTCCCCTGTGGCAGGCCCTTTCACAGGTTTCCTCCTCCCCGTTCCTGAAAAGGACCCCATATGCATCCCCACTGTCAGTCCACTTTCCTTTCCCATCATTCCCCAACAGCTGTTTCTGGGTGGTGTTGTGTCATTATTTGGATGCATTCGTGACCCCCTGCCTGTGAAGAGCTTGGTTTTGTTAGAGTTGTTGTGGTAGCTCGCGCACATTTGGTTTAAAATATGTTGCATGTAAGTTATTTGATGGTTTGGCTGTTGACAAGTGCTGGTTAAACTAATTTGGGTGCTCACAGGAAAAAAAACAAGGCTCCAATGAGAATGAACACTTGAGTACATTTTTCAAAAGTGACGTATTTTTTTCAGCCCTGCTGTTTCAACATTACAGGAATGGTTTTCTTTAACCATAATATAATGTTGCTGGCACAAAATGTTTGAAAGAGATATTTCCTAATTATGAGTGGGAAACATAATCTGTGATCAGATATCAAATGAAACCAACGTGGCATGTTTTCGTGTGGAGAGCAAAACTGCACTATGCAATTTTGGCCAAGCAATGAGATGTCTCAGACACTCTCTGACACTCGCGCTTACCCAAGAAGAGAAGGCATCATCTGCTACTGTAGCTCTGACATTTTCTGGGCTTTGGATAAACAGGTGCATCAATGCAACATTTATGGAAAGAACTCTATGTATGTAGCTATTCCACACAAAGATCTTGTGGATTATCCAGAAGGACAGTCGTGGATATACCACATGAAAAAGTGATAAGACATACTTTTAGGGTTCTGGGCCAGAGGGACTATAGGAGAGTCATGTGTGGGCAAAGTGGTGAGGGGAGGCCTCACTGTGTTGACAGTCACGTGTGCTGTACTCCACCAGATGCTGCTTCCACTGTTATTTGCTGGAGGCATTAGGAGATTTAAGTGTTTACCTGCTTCATTTCTAACCAGACTGCAATAGGCTTTCAATACACCGTGTCAATCAAGCTTTTTAAACATCAGCACAACAAAGATTACAATTCAAACCCTAAACCAGCATGAAAAAAACAATTTGATGATCAGGAGCAAGACCCTTAACCAACAGGTTTTGGTTACACTGGGCAGCTCTTATGGGTGAATGTGACCAGGGCATTCTTGTAAATGTTTGGTTCTCAGTGAGAAAAACAATGACATACATCAACAAACTGTATTAGCCAACACAGATCTTCTGTTACCAAAGTACACAAAGGAATCTGCCAACAAACAGGTGAGCCTTCATATTGAAGCTCTCTGTCTAGATTGCCCTGTCATGTGGCCCGAGAGACGGGGTTATCAGGACATGCTGTCATAAATCTTCAAGGCTCCATGATGAGATCACTCTCAGACCCTTTCCTGTCCTAAACCCGGTTGCTAATTATATCTAAGTTGCTTTCTGCTAACCTACTAATGCTATTAGATACATTACTTCAAAATACACAAGCCCAATTGCGCTTCAGTGTGGGTGTGAGAGCACAGGCAAGACCTTCTCAATAATGATGTTTCATTGAGTTGGGCCAATGACACCAAGAAGGTTCAACAGCGTGTTTCAGCATTCCAGAACAGCCCCTCTTTGCCTGCACCCACACCCCCGAACTAGCCAAGTAGGCCTTGAGCCTACCTTAGATATTTGCGGTGGCAAAGAAACTAAGCGGCTTACAGCTGGGTAGCCCAGCTTGGCAGCAGAAAACTACACAGAAAAACAGGCTGGTGGCAGCAAGTACCAAGTAGTATTGGTCCGCAGATCTACCTCATGTAATATAAGTAGGACTATGCTAGCAGCAAACCAGTATGCCACAGACCTGGCTCATGCAGCACATAAATAAATAATAATAAATGTTACTGGTTTGGACAGCCCTCTCTGCAGCAGAACAAACTAATCTAGAAGCCGAAACCAGCCTAAGAGGCCTCAAGCCTCAGGCCTCAGGCCTGTACTATGCACCAAACATTGGTAGAAATAAGACTGCTGCTGGATGGAGACAGCTCTCTCAACAGCCCAGAAACAAGACATGCCAACAACCAGACCTTACCTATCCATGCTCCGCTGACACACTTTCCTTCTCTTCCAGAACCATTCACTGGAGTTTGCTGCACTGTCAGCCATATTCCTTACTGCCTGCTTCAGGCTCCGCCCATTTATACCCAGTTCACTCAACAGAGAAAAGACTGACTTTCCAACAAACCCTCTACAACCAGCTTCTACTCTGCCCCATAGCTAGTTCTGTACACTTAACCCACTTAGATGCCCTAATAATTTCCATTACCATGGTAAAAACTAATGGCGAGATTGTGCATCCTGCTCCAATGCATAGCTCTAATTGTTGTCACTGTAGTGATAGAATTTGGTGCCAGATCATGCTTGTGAGCTCCAAGCATCCAGAAAAACCTGTGATTCCAGCTTACTGTACTGAGGTATCAATAATCTTATTAGTCTCTAGGTAACTTGACGGCCTTTGTGCCACTACACTAAAGCGTTTGTGGCCTACAGAATGCCTTCAAAGATTAATATAATTAGTTTCTGCATGAATATGTAAAATTAACTGAAAGGGGTTAAATTAAAACTTTGGACTTTTTTCACTGAGAAAAGTGATCAATATAGGAATCCAATGAAGCTGACATGAACTCAGACTTACTAACATAGAAAAACAGCAAAAGAAGAAAGGATGTGTATGCCACTGATTTGGAAAAGAAGTTTTAAAAAGCACTGTGGTGTTACAGCTGGGAATGCAATAATCCAATCCAAATTTTGGTATTGGTGGTGATATTGAGGCTATTAAGAAGACTGGGTTTCAGCCACATGTTACAGATCCATGCAATAAATAAAGTGTAAGTGTTACTGATATCAGTTACAATAATTCAGTCACAGCAGGTTTTCAACTCCTCCAAGAGCTTTTTAGGGCCCTAGCAATAATAATAATATAGAGCATGGTAATAGTTCAGTCTAGAGGTGATAAAAGCATGAATAACTCTTTCAAGACCTGGAGATGAAAGGAATGACCTGCTCTTGTCTATGTCTCTCATTTGTACAATGCAGATTTGCACAATTTTGGTCAGATGGCTGTAACCAAAGGCTTCCCTAAAGAGTTAAATGCAAAGAGTCATATAGATTTTGAATTAGTGAAACATTGTCATTAATTCATGTATCAAAAGTAGTATTGGAAATTCATTTCAGTACATCCATAGTTAAAAACTTTACCCAAAACGGTATAAGTGCAATAAATGAATGTGTTTTGTTATATTGAAAGCAGACTTGGAATTTATTGAGTAAGTAGCAATCACCATTTAATCATAACACCAGAACCCATTGCATCGTGGCAATAACTTATTCAGTAGCTGAAACTTAAACAAAATACCTCACAAGCATTCTTTCCATCATTGCAACAGAAAGGTCATGGCTAATGGTGGAATAAGGGCCATAGGCCTGTGTATGGCAGTGGCCATGCAGGTCATGAGGCCTGGGTCACAACAGTCATCTAGTAAGTGGTCACCATGGTCCAGTTGTTCATGATTGCATTCCTTGTGCTGACACAAGTGGTGATGCAGGTCAAATGGCTATTCAGAGGAATTCCATCTCGGACATTCCAGTACTGCTATTGCCTCAGGTTCACATCATGGATGGTATGAAGGAAAAAGGTCGAACAATGTGATCTGGAATTTGTGAGGGAGTTCGCCAGTGCTCGTGCACAGTTTTTGAGATATGAGTTAAACATGCGGAATGTTAATCTGTCAATGTGTGGTCATGGTGCGTTTTTGTAAGCAGTTGTGATTTGAATCACGAGGCCCTGCGGTTGTGCCCGGGACCTCTCCGCCTTTCAGGCGTGATTAGAGGTAACCAGTTCTGACACCCTGATGGTCATGAGAGACATCCCTCGCCCACCAACAAAGCCACATGTCACACACGGCCATCTTGTTTTCTCCCAGCAGGCCTCTGGAATGTGGTTCATCCCCTCAGCCGCCTCAATAAGGCTATTCTACAAATTCAGGGTGAGAGGCTATTGAATCTTAACACTTCAGGAGATGCAAAATAGCCCTTAACATGTGAAGCTATGTAGAACGAATTAATTTTAGCACCCTTTATCTGCCTTTCAATAGACTGTCTTCACTGACACAGGCATTCTCAAGCCTGTCTTGGTAAACTTGTCTCCAAAATGAAATTGTGAAACAGCAGGACATATGTGATCATTAACTCAGGCCACTGCAATCCTATGATACTCCTACACTTAAGACAGAGATTGCATTTAAAGTTCAAAGTAGCAGCCAAGCTTGTTTGAAATTGTTTGCATGAAGTGCAGCTGAAACTCCAAACTCAGAGTATACCAGTCATAACCTTCTTTGGTTTCTCATTTGAGGGAGGTGAAAAATGCATTTTTTTAATCTCAGTATGCAGGGATAGATCCATGCCATGGTGGAAAAACATTTGCACCACAGCTCTGGTTTGTGGCTGGCTATTGTACAGGGAGTGGTATTTCACTTATGAAGTGATTCCGTTACAGCTGTCCCCTCAACCATCCCCCATCTGCACGCACTCACTTACTCCAATTCAACCACACATACACATATATACGCACATACACACAGGCAGAACCATTTAAACACAGTCCTCCATAAACACATACAAATCAGTTCCAACGGGTGCTCCAGCAAAAGTCAGACATGGACCCAGACCCACAGCACTCAAAAACAGGTTATTTTAGAAATAACATGATATGCCAAGTTGCACATCTGCACACAGATCCTGCCAAGCTGCCATGTGAAATACAATCTAATGTTGGTCTGCTTGAGTCCAATGAATGACATCCTTACACTCCTATCTGTTGAATAATGCATTTTACTTAAGTCCTCAGATACAGGGGCTCTCTGGCTGGTTGGGAGGAAGCAAATCTTGAAAGGATTATTGTATTTACTTTCTTTGGCGAGGCTTGATATTGGTATGGGAGGTAGTTGTGGCTTTTGTGGTCATGTGTATATTGTTTATGCTTTCTATTTATCCTTAATTAATGCTGCACTGATGAGTGCTGTCACAGACAACATAGTACAACGATTGGTTCTCACGCAATGTGCGGGTGATTTCCTCCCCACATTCAAGGCCTTGGAGAGGAGCAAAACACTTCCTTCAGCTTGTTTCTTTGAGCTGGAGCAGGAAGACAGATGCTCTAGAAAAACACACACCAAACCAAAACTGTCAATCTGTGTTGCCGGTATTCCTCAAGTGCACATCTTTTTTGGAAGCCCCCGTCTTGTTTTCAGCATGCACTTCAGAGCAAAAGGAAGTTCAAAGAGATGTTTTTCAGCATCACAATAGTAACACACATTTTCCCCATATGAAGGCTTGGCATCCACATGCTGATCAGTCGTGGGGGTCACTACAAGGTCTCTCTGACCCCCCTCCATGTGGCTACTCCATCCAACCAATAGCTGTCAAGATTATTGTTTTCAAATGATCTGCTCACTGACAAATGATGTGTGACCAATTTCAAAATAATACAACTTGTCTTCCCTGAGAAATTGAATTCTGAGATATTATACAGTGGAGGTCGAATATGTTGTGTTAAATGTGGCTGACACTAATGCTGATTAATGTTTAACTTTATACATTTTATGCTTTCATTTGATAATAGATTCGCATTCACTTACATTGTGCTGCAATACCGTTTCATTTTGTGTACAGAAAAAAACAGAGAGTGCAGACCAGCAGATGCAGTGAATAACCTATTTTAGTAGTACAACAAGCAGGTGTGCCTATAATCCATGAAACAAAAACCAGCTAGGGATACACAGGTGGCAAAGTCATGGAACATACAGAGATCTGAAGCGTAAAAGCCAAAAGACAAGTAATCCAACAATGATAGAAGTCCAGGGGCACAAACACAAAGCAAAGTCTAAAAATGTTAACAGAAGACCAAAAGCAGCCAAGGAAAATAGGCATGTAAATAGATAAGAGATGGCTGCATGATAGCCCACAAAGAAGAGAAAAACTATGACAATCTGGTAGAGGACAAAGGTAAAACAGATGGGCTATGTACTGTGAAAGCAATGAGGGAATGAGGAGCAGGTGTGCAGGACAGAATCAGGTGATCATGAAGAGGGAGAAAATCCAGGGACATTTGGTGGCTGGAGGGAAACTGACAGGAGAAATGTGAAAACACAGAAGACTAAGAAAGCAGGGAAAAATCTGGATCTACTATGTTCACCATAGCTACCAGATGCCTTGTGTATTGTGGCTTTATCTAAACTTCTGCTTCTGCTGCATTTGGAAGCCATGCTAAAGAGAGGTGATAAAATTATATGCTAAATATCATGCATGGTAAATGATCCTAATTTAAATGTCTACAGCTACTTATCTCAATAAAGCACAGCATTATGTACAGTTCTGGTCAATGGGGATTCTCTGGAAATAGATCTCTTCTATATAAGTTACAATAAAGACATTAAAAAAACATTGTGGCGTGCTAACTCAAGCATGGGGGGCTCATTTCTGGAGATGGTGACACACCCTAAATTGACATTGGTTGAAGTGCTTAAGATGTAATGTTTGATCTCCTCTATAGAGGAAAACACTGCTATGCTCCACTTTTCCTGGGGCCAGGATCTCCCCTGGGGGAACAGCAAACTGGTTTCACAACCCACCATATCAGCAGGGCAATGTATAAAATGTATAATGTGTAATGCACAGCTGCCATTTACTACATCCTACATTTCTACCACTGAGGCTTGTCAGTTCCAACCCTTGTGATGCCTTGGGTGGCGCAGGCTTCAAGTTTTCTTTGGTCTCGTGGGCTCCAAAATGATATCTCACCACCTTGGACAAGAGGACAAGAGCCACCAGCATCATCATTCACTAGAGTGTGGTGAGAGACAGACGGAAAGAGGGTGGATCACTTCAGTAGGTTTTTAAGGACACTTCTTTGTTTCACATGTATTGTGTCCAAAGAAAGTATAATAGTATGAAAACTGACTGTACTGGAATATATACTGATCTGATTAATGGGCTTGTCAAGATTAAAAAAATAAAAAAATATTTATTATACCATTCATTCATTTAAGAGAACAAATAATCACCAAACATAGTTATGGGCTTAAAATGGGCAACAAAAGCACAAATTTTAGACTAAACAAAATAATCTGTAACTATATATAGCCTGGTGAAACATCTGAGCATCAAACAGTTACAAACAAAAACAAATATTAGTTGCTTAAAAGGGCTGATATTAAATTTCTTTTACTGCAAAACTTTGTTTAATCTACATTTTTACACAGCATGTGTTTTTAGAAACTATTAAAATCATAGTATCTAATGAAGGCATATAGCTGCCGCATGTTGACGAGTCAATAAACCACTTTTTATTTGCACGAGGAGGAAAATACATCTTTCATCACTTCTTCCACGGTGCCCAAGGCTGCTTCCTTTTCCGTGGTGTGGCCAGCACCCATCCAGCCACACAGGAAGCATCTTCTACTGCTCCCACTCTCCCACCTCTCCTCCTCCTTTCCCTCCCTTTTCTCTGTCTCCTCCTCACTTGCCCATGGTGGAAACTATTAACAGGGCAGGGTTCCATGGAGCAGTGTGGCGAGGTTATCGTTCACACAGCTTTTCTTCTCTCATTCCTTCTCTCTCTCTCGCTCTTTTTCTCTTTGCCTCAGTACAGTAATCCTCAACACATAGCCCAGTATGGCAGGGAAGACTTGCTGCCCTCTGTTTTTAAACCTCCACAGCCACAGGGTAACGATTTTTCCTGATGCATGCAGGGTGAAAATGCGTAAGACTTGACCTTTTTTTCATGGGCCCTAGTGTGTCACAGGCAGGGGTGACATGGGAAGGAAAATATGATGACCAGCCAGCTGTGAAGGTTTCACAAAATGTCAACAGGACAGCAAAAAAAGATGAAACCTTTTGTGAATAGACAGCTCAGAGCCCACCAGTTTTCATGCACATATTAAGTTTGCAAACAAAAAAATTAAAGAAATTTTAAAGAGTATTTTTTATGCTAGGTTAAGGTGGAAAAATTGGCTATCAATAGAGATAAACCACATATGTTTTTAAATCTTTGGGTTGAGCCTAGACTGGGGCCCCTGTTGCAAAATACCCTCTCCTCACAACAGCAACTACTAAAAACAATAGGATGCATGAAGTAGAGCCAAATTCATTAATTAACTTTTGTAGGTGATAAGCAGCTGTTAAATGCCACGATACATCAGATTTAACATATACTGTAGGGCAGGTTGTAGATTCATTTAGTGCACATTGATTTGGAATTTTGTCTTTGTAAACCTAACAACCACACTCTTGCAAATCATATTGGCTGGCTGTGACCTGGCTCGCACCTGCTCCTAAAAACACAGATTGCCATTTTTACATTTCCTTTTATGTGTGTGAAAAAGAGGTCACACTGGTTAATGTGTTGACAGGCTAGTCAATTCCCCTACCACCATCTTTATGCTAAACTACATTAAACATGGCCTGACTCCAGCTCTGTACAGGCATTTGATATACCTTTGATCTCTTTTCTTTTATCGGAAGACACCAAATAAGTGTGATAAACAACCTATTGATTGTGTGTGTATTATGTATATATAAACAGATGCCTTTCCATCAGTACCATACAATTCGAAATTCAGCTTCCGTCTGTAATGTACCTGCTCACTCACTGTGTACTATAATGCAAGCTGTCCTCTCACTTTTAATCTCTCAGCCAGCCTCATCCTCCTCCTCCTCCTCTCCAGGCCACTGAAAAGCTGTCATTGATGAGAAAACTGTGAGGGGGTGAGAGATACTTGGGCCCCATGGGCTCGTGTAGCAGCTCCACTGAAAGACTCCCATTTAAACACACACACCTGTTAACAAACAGCAACAATGGGCTGCATGGCTGCCAGTTCAGTGAGCTCCATACTCTGACCCCACTCCCACCCATCAGCCCCTGGCGGATATTAAAGAGCCTCTATTTACCCATGCTGGCACACAGCTCACAGGCCCCACAGAGTCTGACCTGCCCAGGGTGTCCTCAATCCACCATTGTCTGGTGATGGAGAACTAGGTAGACGGATGGCAAGAAATGCAGAGGTAAAACTGAGTTTTGGGTGGGTGTTCTGATGTAAGTGTGTTTGAAATGTTGCATAATTGTAAAAAAGAAAAACTGGGAATAGGAGCCAAGAAACTTGATTAAAGACGTCTATTCTACGTGTAACATGGCACACACTAGTGTAACAGTGCATCAGTGCGTCAACTTTTCTTGAATTCCTTTTGTGCTATTTGCTAAGTTCTCCAAAATAAGCAATAAACTAACTAACTAACAGCTCAGAATTTTTGGGCAATAGGAAATATTGGTTGGTTTTTGCAAGGTGAACATCCTCAGATGTAAAGCCAGCACAGACCAACCACTGCTGATGGCCACCATTCTTCAGATGGGGCCGTTCTCCAGTTCAGCTCTGACCACTCCTTTTGTGTTTACTGAGGGGGTCCAGCCATTCACCCTACAGGATGGATAATAGCCTCACTGGCCTGCTCCCCCTCCACTCTAGTCCCCACCACTGCTCTATCCTCCCATAAAATTCCCCACTTTAATTGCGTTCCTTGGAAGCCAGTAGGAGAGGAGGAGAAAAAATGCAGAGGGAGGAGGGAAAAGAAAGAACTCTATAGTAGGGAGCCTGTATTCATCCTGGGCCTATGCATTGCAAACAACAAACTGCGAACCACTTTCTAGAAAGAAAGAGGCACAACGGTCAAAAGCAGAGGAGAACTAGCTCACCAGTCTCCAATTCAGTGGGCCCTGGCTTCTTTAATAACTGATCGAGTTCACAATTAAACCCCGCTCGCCGGTAATACAAGTCTCCTAAGAGGCTCAATTGCCATTGGTGAGAGACAGGACCACTGTTGTGTCCTGGGGATTAAAGCAGGCAAGGGGAATCAAAAGCCATTTTACAATACAGTAATCAGCATGTTTTCCCTCTGAAAGGCCCTCTGCCTCCCCATTTAGAAAACACAGAGCATTACCTCCTTTCTGCTCCCTACAAAACCCATTCAGCCACCCGCTTTATTATATGGATTAAACCTATATGTTGTTGGGAGCTCTGGGCTCTGTGAATTTTTTTTTTTTTTGCATGGCGGGGCAGAAGTTGGTGCGGATTGGGAAATCCATGACCTGACCAAGGACACATTCCCCAGCTGTTCTCTTTTACCCAACCTGCACTTTACCTGCTGAGTGCAGATCAACCTTAGCATGGAAAGTTTCAGATGTTCACTCATTTCAGTGGGAGAAATAAAATATTATACTGAAGGCCAAGGAGACTCAAGATTAAATTGACTGATTAGGAAAAAAAATAACTAAAGCATCAAATTAGACACTGTACTGACTCTGGCTCAAAATTATTTTTTTTTTCTGGTTATTACAAATGTATTCATGCACTCAAAGCAGAAGTTCACTGAACTAGGCTTCTGTCACTAATGTTATTTTGCCTCATGACTACACTGTATTGTAATACAATGGTTATAAGGTAGAACTGGAAGAGCATATTGTCTAAATATATATGAATTCAAGAATGTTTTATAAACACAATTTCTGATTAATGAAATAACATTAAAGTTAAACTTGACTAAATCAAAATTAAATGATTCAAATATGTAAATCAAATCATAAGAAATACTTCCTTCAAGTTAAAGGTATTTACATCTATAAACATATGTATATATAAAGTATATAAAGTGATGTGGCATAATATGAAATTCATTAATAGCCATGATGTGAGACCAAAGAGTCGAGATCAAAAGTTATTTTATTTAGGGTCAGAATTGTTGAATGATATAGAAACTCTATGCAACCCAAAACACGAAACATCTGGAGAAGGGAATTAGACAGATGTGTTGCAGCACTGAAACAACAATGCCATTTTTTCTTAATAATGCCATCAAAGGATCTATTACATAGCCGGCTTTTCCATTGCGTCTGGGTATAATGTATTATGAAAGTCAAGATCCATGTATTACAATGGGGAAAGGAAGCATTCAATGACGCTTTCCTCCAGTTTCCTGATCAAAACCACATACATCTGATTTAGTTTAGCCTGCGTCATCCACAGCTATGCATTCCATTGATCTCCATGAAAAAAAAAAAAACGTGCTGCATGTCAAGAACTTCACATTCTTGACTGCAATGCAAGATACAGTCTTTGATTGTTGGAGATAGGGTGTTTGAAAAAATATCTCAAGCGACAAACATCTGTCATCTGAAACACTGCTGTTCTCAGTCACTAATGTAGTGTTACAGCACTGAACTTTTTTTGGCATTATTTTTAATGAATAAGCTACATCATATTCAAAGATCAAATGAATTACTTTTGAAACAGAAAAAAAATCAGGGTTGAAGTGCCTGTTGCAAATACAGGAAACTGAATGGGCTTTAAGGACAAAGCTGGATGGAAGAAAAACTGCTGTGATCTAATAACTTTTCTTTTTTTGGTCAGAGTTAACCTGACGGTGATGATGATGCAACCAACAAAAAACAAACAAACAACATATCAGCAAAAGGCATTGGTCCTGAACTACTCCAATAATATATATAATCTATATCTGCAAAGTACTGGGCAGCTTCCACATTCAGTACTGTGAATGGATACCCAGGGATGTCAAAGTATAGAATGTAATTTCTAAAAGCTGAACAATCAATGCACAACAAACTGCTTTCTGTGCTTGGTAATTACAGGTGAAAGGACAGAGTTACTGGTATGCAATGTTTTGACATTTGGCATCACAATAAACATTACACCTATATTATCAGGATCATGGCAGCTGTGTAAAATGAACAAAGGGGTGACGTTTTTTCTGAGTTTAACAGAAATCAAAAAGCTACCTTTAAGAAGGTTCAACACAGTTTGCTATGATCTGTATATCAAAAAGGGCTAAGATTACACTGCCTCTTCTCACTGCATTATGTGTCTGTTTTGTGCACCATCAGTCAACAATTGTACAAGGTCAAACTTTTTGCAGTTGCTTCTGGTCTGCATCTACTTTGTCATGTTCTGTTAAAGCACTGACTAGTGCATTAAAGGAGCAAAAGCTGTAGTGCTGACACTAATCCTTGGGCCAATAGTAATATTGTGCCACATATACTAATGCTTTAAGCTCTATTATGCACCACTGGATGCCATTATCAGTGTGTTGAAACAATCCATTTAAGGTGTACTATATCACAATGACATCAGTCTCATCCACCCACTACATTTCTGTATGTTATCTCCTGCATCTTAAAACATCACATTGCTAAAAAGAGAATGTAGCACCGTAAAGTACAAATCCATCCAATGCGTAGGCAGACTGGCCTAAGACACACTTTTATCAATTTTAACACACTCCTCCGCATTCCTGACCAGCCCACCCATTGCTTTCTGTTCAAGGCTGTTGCAATAACCTCAGTCAGAACCTCTATGTTTAAATCAGAAATGAAAAATTTCAAGATATAAAGTGGAGGTTTTCTTTAAGTGCTTTGTGGCATCAGGGATGTTGATGTAGGATGGTACCATGTCTCTGGCCCTATTCTCTGTGTGGTACAATGTGTATCATCACAAATCTACAGTATGTTGAGTTGTTTTTCATAAGGAACATAGTGGTGGGGGTTTAAGAGCAGATGCTGTTAAAAATAGGGACAGAGGGCTTGAGAGAGCTGGTCAGAAAGGCAGGGAAAAGGAATAGAAAGGCGGACTGGTGGCTGGAATAAGGAGAAGGATAAGAGAAAGGTTGAGTTTGGCAGCTTTCCACAAATACCATTAAATACTTGTGTTTGTATATAGCTGCATGAGTGTGTGTGTGTGTGTGTGTGTGTGTGTGTGTGTGTGTGTGTGCGTGTGCAGGTGTATTTGTATTTGTCTTTGTGTGTTACGCACTTTTCTCTCCCAGGTAACCCACTCAGTCCCCCTGGCTGGATGTACAACACACTGGAAAGTGGTAGCTGAGGCTCATAAGTCTTCCTCCCTTGGGGTGAGTTTGTTCAGTACTGTACACTGAAGACGTCGGCACAGACATCCATGTTGGCTTTTAACAATGACACAACAACCTTGATTAAATAACTTAGAACTCCATATACATTTCCTTAGCGTTTTATGCAACAGCCTGATGAGGCTTAATGAGATGAGAACGTTGATGAAATCATAAGAAGTGATGCAGTATGTAAAGAAAGTGACAACATACGTACTCTTCGATTTTGGTTATGAAAATGCTAGCTACAGTAAACTAAAAGAATGTAGGTTAAGAGGAAAACCTGGCCTTTGTCAATGTGGGTATTGCTATCATCTGTCCAGTTTCACTATTATTGATGATGACTAGATTTTACAGATATTATTATAAGCTAGGCTATTTATTATGAGTTATTTATGAAAAATATATTGTCACTATCTCAAAGTTCTATCCACTATCAAATTTGCAGAAGTGCGCCCAAAACTGGATCTGCTATGTTATACAGTTCACTACAGGAGCAAATAAGATTTCCATGTAGCTTATGCCCTTTGTCCTGGTAGACTTCACTATTGTTGTAGTCCACATTTCCCAAATCTAAACAATACAATACAACAACAGTGGGAAGACTGGCCTAAGACACACTGTCATCAGCTTGAACACAATCCCCAAAAGTCCAGGCATAATAGACAAAAATATGAAAATTATACAGGAATGTAAAAATCAATTTTCATACAGGCCACATAGTTAATTAGATTCATTCATTCTACAAAATTAGCATTTGCTTTCAGGTTATTCACAAGAATTTGGTAAAAATTGCATAATGAACACTATATAATGGTAAAAATACACTGGATTATTGATTTTAGGGGTGAAAAAGGGAGTTCAGAGATGTCACATTTCCACAAGTTTGTTTTCTACCTAATGAAACAAGAACTGTGGTTGAGAGAAGGAAAACATTATAGTAGTAATAAAAGTGATAACTTCCTCTTTGTGCTGCTCCACTGAGTGATACATAGTGATAGAGGAGCAGGAACCAACTTACTGAGACTGGTGGCAGCGAAGACAAAGTCAAGATAAAGATCTGACTTATTTTAGCTGATGCTGACCCTTTAAAATATGACTAGATCCTTACTAATCACTTGTATTGGCTCAAGTCACCGGTACACTAACATCCAGCTTTACAAATACTGTAATTTCCCTTTAAGAAAATGGAAAAAAGATTTGTAGATAGTACGTGTCTAATGAAATGAGTTAGAGTACTTAAAGTACTATGTGTATTGCTGTTCAAGTGTGGACATGTCATGAATGCTGAGACTCTCCTCAGCCAAGCCACTGGTGAGACTAAGGCCTCTGTGATTAATATTCTGTGGCTGCACTTGTTAGCATGCATCATCTAGTCCTTACTCACTCTCATACAAATACACACACGTACTCATACCCAGACCCACACACACTATCCTCCCACTCTGCTGTTTTCCCTCAAGTGCTGAAGTGAGATTAGACGCTTCAGAGAGGCAATGCTCCCCATTACTCTCTTGTTTGGTGGCCCAAAGGTGAAATGAAAAATAGCCGTGTGGTCCTAATCCTGAAGACACTTAACAAACTCATACTCTTTTCCCAGGGTGCACTACTTTCGGCTTCCAGTGCAGCCATGGCAACTGTTGGCTATAAAACCATTAACAGATTTTTTCTGGACATATGCATCAGAAATACACAACACAATTTATAACCACATCTAGAAAAACATGTGGTCCCTTTTGGACTCTTATGTTTTACTGTGATCACTCATGTCCTAAAATGTGCTGTCAGGATGAAAACGTGCATTTAGTGCAAGAAAAACACTGCAAGGTGAAGTGAAAATCCCCTCAATATGGGATCCCAATGATAAGTGGTGCTAGAAACCAGGCTTCCTGCCAAGAAACCCCTACTAATCCATGCAGGCCTGTTAGAGTGTATGTGCATATTATATGAGCGCATGTACCATCCAGCAATTGTGTGAATATATAAATGTATATATGTGTGTGTAGTTCCCGGCTCATGATCCCATAATCACTCTCACAACAGCTAGTTAAACACTGCAAGTGCACTAAGAAAGCGTCACACACCTGGCAGGAGTGGAGCTAAATTATATGTATTCTTAAGCGTAGACAACATTTCCACATGGATATCAATGTCTGTGTGGAAATAAGCTGGAGGCTTTACAACCATTGTGATTTAAAGCAAGCAATCAAAGCACAAATCCAAATAAAATCATTTTAAGTATGAGTTACTAATCAAAATTGTTTATACTCGTTTAATGTCATTTATGAGTTCCTTTACGACTGCTGGCACATTTATAGCGAGTGCCGTGACAGCTAATGTGCGAATAAATACATATATTTCCATTTCTCCTTCCTCACAGCCCTGGTGACAGCCATAAAAAGTGTTTTTGAAAACATGATTGTGTTTACCAATTAAAAGCTGGCTGCAGGTCCATGAACTCTGTCCTGCAACTTCACAAACTCAAATAAAAACAGCCTAACCCTTTGCTGCCATGAACAAATGCACAATGCCACGACAAATCTTTCCCATGCATGTCTGACGACCTCTAATATCCTCACAGAAACCACAGGAAGATAAATGACCCACCAGAGTATGTGCACACACAAATAGACACATGGCACAATAGAGAAAAAAGTGTGCCAACAACAAGTTGGTGGATATAGTTAAGTTCAAAGGTCAGCTGGGCTGTTTTGAGGTTTTATTTGGCATTTGGGCATTAATTCACAACATGTTTAGTTGTTATGGTTGAAAGGCTTCACTGGTTTCTTAAGAAGTGCATTTAAGTCCATTTTATGTTCTACTTTTTAATAAAACACAGATTGCGCATTAAGATCATCTGGCCCTGATTAACTAACCATGTTTTGATCATATTCCAGTAAAATTAGGAGCAGGTGGTTAGATTGTCTTTTGATTTTTTTTCTTTTTTATTTCCTGAAATTCGAATTCACCATATTTTTTTTCCTGAAATAAATCTTCCTTCTCAGAAAGCGAAGTTTTGCTTTTTGTTTGCCAAGTGCACAACATTTGCTTATTTGCTAATCATGTGTTCAAAGTAAAATACAGAGCGCATGTTAAGCTCACAGGCCTGACCGCAGGCATGACAAAGACATGAATTAACCCAGCATCATAAAATGTGCCTCACAAGAAGCCAAGGCAAAGGCAAACGCAAATAAAATGGCGTGCAAGCCCCCCCACCCCCCATCACCACCACCATTTACAGAGAAGTCCAGCCCAGTGCTCTGTAAATGACCTCAATATGCTTATACAGTCTGCTAATTGAAAGATTATTACAAGGACACCTTTTGTACCCAGCTCAAACTCAAGAGTTCAAACATTTAGATCTAGTTGGATAAGCTGAACTGAAATACTCTGGTGGCATCGGCTCACTTTGCAGTCTAATGTCTCTTAATCTCCAGACCTGTAGGTTAGTGCAACCACACTGCTAACTGTATTCTTAAATGTCCAATGGCACAACACATTTGTCAGTCTTGATCTTCCAGTCAATCCACTATCTACACCTACTTATTCCTATTTAGGGTCACAGGGATCTGCTGGAGCCTATCCCAGCTCTATTTGGGCCAAAGGTACACCCTAGACAAGTCACCAATCAACTTGACATATACATTTTTAAACAGTGGGAGGAAATCAGAGTACCTGGAGTAAACCCACGTAAGCATGGGGAGAACATGCAAACTCCACACAGAAAGGGCCCTGCTGGGTTTCGAACCAGGAACCTTCTTGCTGTGAGGCAACAGTGGTAACCCCTTTTCTAATGTTCCAGTCATGGGTTATTAAAAGGCCTATGTAGATGAACACTTCAAAGCAAATCATAGGAGAGGAGTTAAAGCTATAATAAAAGTTTTTCTGATGGAGTCACTACTGTATATAAATTCATCAACTTCAGTACCTAAAAAATATATTCATTCATTATATCTTTTGCAATTTGTGCTATCTCACCACTCACAGAAAATCTTTCTCTATATTTAATAACAGCCATCTGTCTCAATTTCATTAAGAATGATGAAAAATGTCTATTACAACTTTTTTTTTTCAATTACTAGGATTAGAAACTGATGAGCTAAAACTAATGTTTGATGAGACAAGATGGGAACAGAATGTCATTTACCAGATATCAGACAAAATAGATATAATAAAAATAGGCTACACAGTCAGTCTATACTTAAGCAGTGCATCTGTGTCATTGGAGTGGATAAAGGACACATGCAGATGGAATCTCAGGTTGTTGCGTTTTTACTACAAGTAAGCAGTTGATGAAAACATAATGACTTTTCACTGATTAAAATTAGACAAAAAATCTTATGAAAATGTTACTGCTTAAGTTTGTCTATTTAAGGCATTTCTTTTCAACAAAACAAACTCACAAGAGCAGAAAGTGAGAAAAGGACCACATTTACACAAAACTTGTGACTACATGTGCATAGATGATCATCCAAAATCTAAGTGTGTATTGTAGGTAGAGGGTTATATTTGTTCTTGTGATTGACTCTCAGTGCATGTGATGAGAGAGAAATATGGCATGACTGCAGGTCTGCAGAGCTCCTTCTCATCCACTGAAGGCGGTTGTGCCTGACTGCTATCCTTTCCAATAACATTCCTGCCTGGGACACACACTGGCGCTACCATCAGTCATTTACACCATCTGTCCATGGATATATATTGCCACAGTATAGTTTCCTCTTATAGTTTACAAACTGTCATGTCTCTCTATAGGCAATGTACAAGCTTATTTGTGGGAAACTGCAGGTGCAGTGACTGAGTGTACTGCTTTCTGCAGAAATCTAACAGAATATCAAACAGAGAGGAGATACTGTCATGTGTATAAGATAATTTGTTGTATCTGATAGAGAAAATGATTTTGATTCACACTTTAATTGTACGTGTAATTCATTCAAAGTGACTGCAGGGTCATCAGCTGATTTCTAGTCCTTCTTCAGTGGTAATGTGTGGTCTACTATTTGCATAGGTTAAATGGCCTCAGAGAGAATTACAAACTGGAGCCGGCAGCCCTCTATTGCTGGATTCATGTCAATACCTCCATCTTGTCAGCTTAGCTTCAGACATGCAGACTATTTAAGTGGAAGAGTGGGCCGGCATTAAGGAAGGATTATAGAATCTCAGAGGTTAAACATTGCCTGACCGGTTCCTTTTTTTGCCAGGAGGTGGACCAATAGGCTGTTTTTTTGATATGTTGCAGGATTTTTCTTTATGTTGTGAAGAGTGTTCATTCATGAGACATAAAAAAATGATTCTTATTCTTAGCCTGGTAGGCAATCATGATTTACTGATTAAACTTTATTATTTATGGCATGAATAAATTGTGGTCACCAAGGTTATTAATCAGTGAAACAAGGCTATTTGTACTTTGCAGTTTTAGATGTACTTCAGTATTATGGCAGATTCTGAGTGAAGCCAAACAGAAACGAAGCGACACAAAAACATTTAAAACTACTCTGCTTTGTGTAAAACCTCAGTGAATATTTTATGATGTAATCAAATTACCTCAAATGTTGTATGGAATTTTCAAAGCATTTATTGGGGGAAAAAACAGTTAGTGTAAAACTTGATGAGAATAACATTGAAGAAAAAAAGACATTTCCAAGATTTAAAATGCATTTGAAAGTAACCTTACAATTCCCTGCTCGCAATATAAAGTCTTCTTCGCCCCTCAAATCTCGAAAACAACACTGCACTTTATCTCACCCTTAATTCCACCTTTTCTCTTAAACCATACACCCTCTACATCCCACTCTGTGTCAATCAGTCAGTCAGGCAAGCAGACAGGCAGGCAGGCCTGCGCACTGTCTCCCAGCACATATGCAGCCAAGGACTGGGCCAAGCAAGGGTGAGTCATGCTGCAGAAGCATGCTACTGGATGTAAAACAGAACAGTTGTTTCCTGCTGAGTCAAACCCGCAGCTCTCATTAAGTCATTATGCGGTAATTAGCCTGCATGTTAGCGGATAGGTAGCGTAGCAAGAGAGCAGTAGTAGTAGTATTCTAGTGGCGGAGTCTGAAGCCATATCACACTGATGAAATTCTGGTCTCCCATCAATAGTCTGTTGGCTGGTGACTGTTATGTGATCAGGCTATCGATCCAGTCTGTGCTGATCTTGACATGATGCATGCGGCTAAAGCTTGTGTTTTCCTCACACTGTCAGGTTATGTTACAGTTATTGCAGGTCATTTTGTGTTTGTGTTAGTGTTTGGCTCTGGCAGCACATCTCGACCACTCAGAGGGATGAAGAACCACTGTGTCCATCCGTATCCAAGCAACAGACAAGCCCACAAATCAGCACCATGCAGGACAGACTAAAGCCAGAGAGAAGGTCTTTTCAAAGTACAAGTGTTTCTTAAACACAATACTCCCCTCTCTGCTTTTGCTTCCCTCATTTCCTCTTCCTTTCACTCCATGGCACAAACACTGCAGCCATTCTGTTTCAACAAAGAACAACAAATAATCACACCAGCCCCACAAAGCTTGGAGAAGAGGCAAAATGTGTAGATGACACCCAAACCTGGGTAACACACGGATCACGCTATGTGAACAGCAGGTACACTGAGTTTATTTAGAGAGAGCAGGTGTCACAAAATGCTCTATAATACAGGATAGTGTTACAGTAGCATTAGCATATTCAAGTGAGGCAGTGGTGCAACTAGACTTCCATAGTTTAAGAGTGACAACCTCAAGGGCACACTATTATTTTTAGCCTGGGGTTGAGTACAACCAAATCGCCCTGGTTAGAAAACGATGGGTGATGTATGTAGTGTATGTATGTAGTGTGAATGACATTGGCTACTAATGTAGGTGTTTCCCTGACCATGTAGTAATCTTAACCATGACTTAAAATTTAATCACTTTAATAGGCAGCTAGATGAAAAAAAAAGATACTGTTGTGTATACATATAGGATGCATTGGGCAGACTAACCGTTTCTATAGATTTAGCTTTCTATATTTTTATATGCATATATGCTTTTAGCATTCAACCCTGTTTTGACCCAATGGCCTTAGTTCTCTACCTGGGAAATCCCTAATTGCAACACTGACAGATGCAACCAACACAGCCTCTGTTTGTGGTTAATAACGCTGGCATTCATCAAAGCACTGACTGGAATGAAATGTTCTGAGCTGCCTTGAGCTGTCATGAGCTGTTGTGAAGTGCTATAACGTGGTGTTATGATTTGCCATGACCTCAGGGGTCATTTGTCACCAACCTTAATGCGGTAGCTCTGACTGAGTGTTGATGGTAGAGAGCTTCAGGGTCTGGAACTGAACCAGCAATGGGCCAGCCGAGGCAGCAGCTGCACATAGTACATGAGAAGCTGATGGCAGGTAGAGGAGGTGCTCTCCTCCAAACAACGGCTTTTAATCATGTCTAAATGACACAAAAATGATGATTGGCTAGTAAGTAACTTTTTCTTTATTAATAATTTCAGAGAAACTTTAATCCTAATGTAAATAGATGCCAAGGTGAAAGGTAGTGAAAGTAAAAAAGCAATGATCTTGTGAAATCAAAGGTGAGCCTTAAAAACTGGGGTTTTATTGTCCCCAGGCTACTTACGAACAATGTGATTTTATTTTGTATAACTTTGTAATTACTAGTCCCTGTAGTTCAATATATGATGCTAATTTTCCCCCTGTTAGATGATAGATGTTAGTCAAATATGTTATTTTTGCAATAAACCAAACATCAAACATTTTCAGGTCTCTCAAAAACCTTAAAATGTATTGTAATATACTTTATCAGTGCATATTTTTATTTTATAGTTAGCCACATTATAACAAAAGCTCTCTTTTTTCAAATCAATTAAATCAAAATTATTTGTTGTCTTAATGCTGAGGTGTGAAATGCATATCCTAGACATGTGACTGGCCACAAACAACCTTTATAGAAGAGTACAAAAATATGTGCAACAATGCCATCCCGGCATCCACACAATCACAGTAATGCTCACACACATCACAGAACAACCACAGATTATAGCCCACTTCTTCAGTAATTACTACTGGCCAGTCCTAAGGCATAATCTTGCAATTTCCTCTATGACGCGCAAAGCATGCAACTCCATATAGGCACCCAACTCCACATGGATCCCTAAGTTCTTTTTAAATTTGGAACACATACTTGTGATTGTGATTAGCCATTACCTTATCTGTGTATGTCTGGAAAACAAACATGGTTTATTTGAGTTCATTTTTTGTTGTCCTGATTTGCTTGCTTCATTCCCTTTTCCAATAAAGTCGTCTTCTTGTTTTCCTTTCGGCTGCTCCCTTCAGGGGTCGCCACAGGGACTCATCTGCCTCCATTTAACCCTATCTTCTGTATCCTCCTCACTAGTCTAGGGCCACTAATGCAGGAAGAGAAGCTTTGACAGGTGACTACTGCAGATTTCAACAAATCACCACCTCAAGTCAGGCAATCAATTTATGGCAGCAGGGCAAGATGTGTTCTCTCAGGCTAATGTCATTATCTGCATTTATTAAGAGAAAGAGCTGAGAAGACTGATAGACCTTATAGTCAGTACAAAAAATATATTATTAGTTTTGCAGGATTGGAATGGAATTATATGGAAAATAACCAAAACACAGAAAATCCCTGGCCTTCTTTTTTAAGGCTTGTTTAGTTTGTTGGACTAGGAATGCCAACCTTCTTCCTTTTTCCTGTAACAATACATTGTATCTGGTTGTTATCTCCAGTCCAAAAAAAATAGGATATACCTAACTACAACAATGAATGGTATATAAACACTTACACAAGTTATAAGGATGGCCCAGCACAGGAGGACTCCTCAGCTCAACAATCAACTGTGCAGCTCCATTTAAAGGCCACATCTGAAGACAGTAATGTACATATTTTAGACAGAGAAGACAGGTGGTTTGAGAGAAGAGTCAGTGAAGTTATATATGTTCAAGTATGTTCAAAACCCTCCCCTAACAGGGGTGGGGGACTTAGTGGGACTTAGGGGAGACATAACCTGTCTTCAATCTACCAGGCTGCCCTTTCATCCATTCCCAGGAAATTAAGGAACACATCAAATAAATGTCTGCCAGGGAGGACACACTCTGCAGCCAGTTGGTGAATCAGAGGGGTCACATGAGTCGACCATGAGTCGACCATTAGATCCTAAAGACCCTCACCTGAGCTCAACCTTCAAGAAATACACAGTTATTCTACAACAAAGATGACAGAAAATGTATGTATGTATCTATGTATGTTGCTGACATCCTGCACACTCATCTTCCTCTGCTTTCTGTCTTGAGACGAAGTTGTGTTCACCTCAGCCCTCTTGTCATTACACTGAGGTCTTTTCTGAGAGGCTCTAGGAGAGGCTGAAGTGCTAGCTTTGTCTAGTCAATGAAACTGTGTGTTAAATAGGCTGTTTAAAAATAGTACAGTCAACAGTGCACTTCCCAGCTTAATGATTGACTTCTTGTAACAGTACAATACCAAATAGGCCATAATATGGTTCTATTTTTATGGAATCTGAAAAGAATATGAACCAGTTGTATTAATCTATAAATTACTTTTAATAGAGGAATTTTGTCTTAAAGATATTTTTCACTTTTTATAGGGTGTTTTATAAAAGTTCAGACAGACACAAGTACTGAGTCAGGCAAGTTATGCTGATTAATTAATCAGCACTGAACTTCAAACACTTTCTTACCAAGCACATATATAACCCTTTATTGCATGTTTTTTTGCTGTATGAGGAACATTTAATGCATCCATAGCCGTGCCATGTCATCACCATGTTTTTTCCTCTAACAATATCTGCAAAAACAAAGTCTGAAACTAAACATCTATAACAACCATCCTGTTTCTGTCATTGAATGAGTCGCTCAGTGAGAGAATTTTAAAGTTAGTAATAAAGTGAAAATGGAAAGTCTGTTGTCTGCACCATGAGCGCTAGACACAACACTGACACCTAGTGTTAGGATAAGTAGTTTAGAGAGCACCTCACAGTCTGCTCACATCAACTTTAGCATGTATTACAGCAACACAAGGCAGGGCCTGTAGGTGATACTTCACAGCACAAAAAGACTCATGTAGGTATGAAAAGTCCAAACAGAGAGGTGGCAGTTTACTGTATGTTTGTGTTTCCCACGATGAATTGTCAAAGCAAACAGAAAGAACGTTTGAACCAAAATATGAATTAGGGAAAATGTGAGGGATGCAGATACAAGTGAACGTGACTTTGTTCCCAAAAACCACACAAAGACAAATACACATACTATTCTATGCTTTACACACACAAATATTCACAGACACAGAAACACATACTGTGAGCCTCTTAAAGCCACAGAGCAGACAGTGATAATTATGCACATCAATTCCAGGACCCCTCTCAGTGACTCTGCTGCCTGGTGTTGAGAGCTGTGCCCTGCTGGTACAGTAAAATACATAGCACCAGCTGTTGTCCATGTTGTGCATTTAGGTTGATGTGTGTATTTGACCTCAACATTTATAGTACTAAGGAACACACATAGACATGAACACACACACTGGTGAGGCATAAGACCCATAGATGTGTGTTTTCCCCAAATTGGGTAACCTCTACAACTAAGACTATCCAAACTCAAGGTCCACTTACTAACCTCCTCTTCATACAGCAGGTTACACAGTCTTCATCAGTTGATGGAGACTGCTAATGTTGCCAATGGAGACTATATGAAACGGCTGAACAGTCCAATGAAAAAAATGTAAGACGACCTTCATCTAAGATTATTTCGTCAAGTGCTGCTATTCCAGTAGACTGCACAGCAGGCTACACCCTGGACAGATTGCCAGTCTGTCACAGGACTGACGTAGATACAGACAACCACTCACACTGATATTGCTACCTATGGGCAATTTAGAGTGACCAGTTCAATGTAGCCCTAACCTGCATGTCTTTGGTCTGTGGGAGAATGTTGGAGCGGTATCTGAATAAAACCCACACAGACATGGGGCGAACATGTAAATTCTACACAGGAAGGCCCTGAAGTCAAACAGAGTTCAAACCCAAAACCTTTTTCTGTGAGGCAATGGTGCCAACTACTGCCACCCCACCACTTTTGAGTGATGAATCTTTTTCAGGAGAGCCATCTTTGAGTAGGTACGATACATATGAGAAGATAACCTGATAACATGTCTTCTGTTAAATTGTATATCTTGAGGTAAAATATGGGAGGATAGAAAAACATTCCTGGTGCAATGTCACATATCAGAGGCATTCTTTCTGTTTGCTTACTGTAAAACATTTTAGCAGGGTAACTCACCTATTCATTATATGAGATTTACTAGTCAAATTGATTGCATTGACTACATTACACCAACAACTGGTGGTAAACCGGCAACGAACTGCTTCCATTCATGCACTCATTTCAATCAATATACACCCATGCTGATGAGGTGCCACAAAATGAACAAGCTCGAACTCTTCCTTCAATGATCATCACATGAAGTCTTCCATGAGGTCAGCACGACCACCACAACCACAGAAAGAGTTTTTTTCCTCCTTGATTTTCTCCCATGGGAAATACAGCAGCATGTTTTCCCTTTCTGCTGAGTTTATTCTGGTAGGCATGGTGGTGGTGTGATATCTGAAGTGCAATGAGCCAAGACTGCCATGAACACATTCCTCCCCTTTACCTGACTGATGAGTGGTAAGCATGTAGGTAATGTGAGAGCTGCTGACCCATACCAAGGCCATACCTCAGTGCTGCTGCTCATTCTACTCTATTCTAGCGTAAGGAAAGTAGTGCATTACACCAGGCTGAATTCACATATGCATATTAAAGCATAGTGTCTGGGATGCTGAAAAGAAGAACACAATTTATTGAACACAGCTCATGTCTGGCTTGGCAGATGGCAATCACATAATCCAACTTTTTTAGCATCATAGTGGCAAGCAGGAATCAGCTGGTTTAGTCTGGGAAGTGACTAAGAGGCACAGAAAAGAAGGAATAGAGAACGCTGTGGTGACTGGCCTGGTCTAACCTGTCTTATACCAAGCTGTCAGTACAGACAAGTGAGACAAATACAGGGGAATGGAGAAGAAGATGGTGGGTAGTACTGTGGAGTGGGGGTCTGAGTCCTGTTATATCATCAGCAGCTGACAGACAGTGTGGTAGACTTATCTGTCTGTGGTCTCGGGTGGTATTTGTCTGGACTAGGAATGAGTCACACTTTCTGTTTACCTCAACATGAACCCAACCCTAAAGCTCCTCATTCGCCATCCCGTGGCCTCCCTTCACCAGCCACATGAGGGCTGGTAGCAGGGTGGCTTCCACCCGCAGGTTGGCATGCGATGCCAGGAATGTGCTGTGCCCACACCTTGCTAAACCATGACACCTTTCCTG
This sequence comes from Mastacembelus armatus, assembly GCF_900324485.2. Taxonomy (NCBI): domain Eukaryota; kingdom Metazoa; phylum Chordata; class Actinopteri; order Synbranchiformes; family Mastacembelidae; genus Mastacembelus; species Mastacembelus armatus. The sequence goes on along the minus strand of NC_046638.1, from coordinate 5,606,116 downwards.
TGGTGTAGGAGCTGGTTCCTTTCAAGAAGCTCTCAGCTGGAACCAGGAGAGTAAATATAGCCCTTCTACTGTAGTCGCTCTTCCTCTGTAGCAGACTTGGGTCAAACTGTGTTGAAAACACAGCTCCACTGTTTGTTTTTGCCTACTGAAGTGCCAGATTAGTAGGAATTGCTGTAAGAGACAATAAATGAATTCAAGGCTGTTTAGAAAAGCACAGGAAAGTGCTTGGAAGAAAGTTTATTACGCTTTTCAATGACAACTTAACAGACTATCGGATTTGAACTGATGTGGCAAACCCCAGCCACCTAGTTCTCTATGACTGTTCAAATAAACACAAGTCTTTGCAAATATTAAGTCTGCTTTGTAGAGATTTACGCCAAGGGTTCTCATTTTCAAAATGCTCACAATGCGTCTTCATACAGCATACTCCGGCCTCTTAAGTGTGGACAGAAATGAGATTTCACACTTACATTAATTTAAAAATAAGGCCTTTGAGAATCAGAATGGTGTGTCTGCGTTGCACACCTCTCTCCATTGCATCACCAGCAAATTATCAGTTTCCCCTCTCCAATGCCCCAGTGTGCAGCGGCTGCTTGGCAGCAGCTCATGTAACAGGCCCCCCACCCACCATGAGCAGGTTCAACATTAACTAATCATGACAACGTCCTCAAATGAACGTTGAGGACGAATCAAATAGTCAGGAAGCTCCATCAGTGAGACACAAACTCAGATTAGTGGCTCATCCCTGGTTAAAAGAACCCCTGGCACTGTGCCCCGGCTTCCAAATCTAAACCAGCAACACTCCCATGCATGAGAATGGCAACTGCCTCGCCCACATCCTCTTTTTTATATATTTTTCTCTGTCTGTTCTCATTTTATTTCATAAGATAAAAGATGTAATTAAAAATATAATGTTTTAATAAATAAATCAAATTTAATCGCAGTCAGTGTTTGGAAGATTATCTTAGAATCTTATCAGTACTTGTTATTTTCAAATTAAAATCGCAATATTGCAACTGGATCCCTCACCTGTCTATAATTAACTGCATCTCCATTTACAGCTATTGAGCTCAGTCTGCAACTCACACTAATCTAAACCGAAGCGACCACAGGGGAACTAATGAGACAAAAATAGCCAATCAAGAAAGCAAGGCTTTATATTTAATATAAAAAGCTCAAGAATGTTTATATTTGCACCACATCACCAAAACAAATACTTTGTTTGTGAAAACCTACTCAGAAATAAACATGTTTCTCATTATGATTCAATGGTCTTGGACACATGCCACAGGGATGAGAACACACTTCCAATAGAGCAAGACTAATCATGAATGCAAATAGGCACAATGAAAGCAATAAGAGTGTTAGAGGTGCTTCAGTGTCCTTTTGTAAACCTCTGGGAAACAGCACTTGGCACGTCTCAGGAGTTCTACTTAACCACTCAAAGAGAGACTGAAATGCACTAGCTACTGAGACGATGTATTCCCACTAAGCAGGTAGCCAGGGAGATGGTAAAGCAGAACTAAGGGTAAATTAAACTCAGAGAACAAGATAGCAGATAAGGTTTGAAAAAAGGCAGTGTAATCAGCTCCTCTAATTTGTTTGATGTAGCATGGTGCACCCATATACATTGTCATTAGTGAAGGAGTAACCTTACAAACAGAGCATACTGTTGAAGCTGTATAAATCATAAGGAGAGATGTCACTGATCTTTGACAAGATGCTTTGGGGATGTGAGCAGGCTGTGAAAAAGAAATCTTGATGTGCTATGTGACAACTTTATTGGGACTGATTATGTTTGAATTGTGTGGTGGTGAAACCGCCTGAGAGGTATCACTAACACGAGTCTGGCAGAACAACTGATATTGCTTCATCTCATGCAAGGCTCAGAGCTCTGAGCCTGGCATTACTCATTATTACTGGGTATGGTTGTACAGTTAATGCAATAATATACAATAGCCTATATTGATATTGAATTTGAGTTTCTTCCTTGCTGTGGGGCATGTTGGGCAACAGGATTACCCCCACTGTTGAATTGATAATGTTTCTATCAAGTACATGTTATTACGCTTGATTATGCGATTTAGAAATTGATTTGTGTTAGAGGAGATCAGATGCAGGTTTAAGTGGCTGTAGTATCTGTAGTTGAAACTGTAAATCAATAGTTGGAGATTTAGAGGGGTACCCAATGACTCTTGGCACGGATCTATATTCCATTCAGAACAGAGTATAGCTGGAACATGGAGGAGTGTGCCAGTTCACACTGAAACATAAGCAAATACTCAATAACAGAGGCAGCTTCCAGGAAAAGCCAGAGCTCAGTGGAGATAGCTGCTAATCTAAGCATGAAGCAGAAATCCAAACAGAGGGCGACCGCGGGGCGGCCACTTGAGCATGATGGCCAAATGAATCAGACACCTTCGGGTGATACAAAAACGCAGGACGCCCAAGAAGCCTGGGAGCCACAGCAAAAGCTCAGCAGCTGTTACCCACCGTTGAAATAAGTGACCAAATGTCACTGAAGAACAGTCATCTGGTCCCTGGCTACAAGGGGCATGGACATTACACTTTAAACATGCAGTAGAGGATGTACAAACAATTTACCAACTGCTGTGTTACAAATAGTTGATAGTATTTTTTTCCCCAGAGCATTCAGAAAGGAAACCACATTGTATTGTGCAAGAAACTGTGGTACTACACTAATCATTAACATTTTGTCACTGCGTAAAACGTACAATTGAAACTAGCTGTTTAATGCAGATTTTAGCCTCAAAATGTGACTGGAAACGTATAAACTTATTCCTGGAGATAGTCAAGCCCAATGCCTCAGGATCTTTGAATGGCTACCGTGTTATTACGAAGACCTAGACTTCTCCCTTGCCACTGTGGGCCTGTCAGTTTGTTCCTGCTTCCTCCTCTTGAAGGAAGAATCACTCATAAAGTTTAAAACTCTAGCAGCACAAATACTAAATGTCACTGGATAACTCATTATTATTATTGATATATTCAAGATAAAATTATAAATTGTCACTTCAAGGTTTATGTAAATTGTTTTTAATATTCATAAGTGCATTAGTATTTCAATGAAACAAAACTATTTTTATTATAGAAATAACTGTGGAGTCACATATATATTTAATAAAAACCCATTGTATCTGATTTAAACTTAGTGCAGCTATTGTATTTTTGAAACACGTAGGTGTCCTTTTATTATTTTGCACTACTAGTTAAAAATTTGGTCACACATTCTCATTGAATTAAATAAGCACATGTGTCCAAACCTTTGACTGGTAGTGTATAATGTATTACAATGTAGAAAATTACATTTAAAATCAGCATTAAAAAGTCAAGGGTTATAACTGCAAAACCTGTTTTTGTTAGAGCAGTCATAAGTCATACAACGAACTACTCCCTTAGCAAAGTCTGATAATGTCCAGGGATTTCTTTCACATGGAGAAATGGACAATTATAGAGAAGGCCAAAAAGTCTTCTCACACTACTGTAATTCATATTGACAGGAAAACAATAACAGTGTGGCTGTTTCACAAACAAGTGGAAAAAACGAATGTGGGCTTTCCCCATATTTTTGTTTGTGGAAAAGCCTGTTTGTCCTGAATATGTCACATTCTTCACCATCAGTGGCACAACACACCACATGACCTTGGCCTAATGTTGTGGGTTTCCTTATAGGAGTAGCCTAGCATATTTCACAAACACACATTTACAGCGTTTCTCACAAACATGTGCTGTGCTCATAGATTTCTGTAAACAATTTCCCTGGAATTTTAGCACAGCTGTTAGAAATAGCATTGACAGAGTATTAGGATTAATTCCTAAAGATGATGCTTTGAACCAAGCACACACACTCGCACACATGCACACAAAAATGCATCCAAAGATACTACTGCCCACCCACAAGGAAGTAAGCACCACATAAGAGAATAATAACATGGTAAACAGGAAACATGGGCATAAGAATGCCAAATGCATTTTGCAGTTTCAGCTCTAGTCTGTTCTCAGCACAGCAGCATTTATTTTTGGGAAAGACTGTGAAAACAGCCAGCACACTATTGCTGCTGAATAAAAAACAAAAAAATCTACTCCTGGTTTTGGATTGAAATAATATTGTATTATATAGTCAAATAAATGACAAGTTTAATGAGTGACAGTAGATATGTAAATGTGATGTTTGAGAGTTCAGTAAAGACCATAAAGGAGGCCAGTTTTCCACTTTATTGTCTGCAGCTGTCTGGTTGAGTCAGTGGCACAGGAGATTGGCGAGTGGGCTGCGCTTGCAGAAGACCTGGCATCCTGCCAGCTCTTGGTTCCTGTCATTATCTGTGCTTTGTGTCTCAGCGATGGCTGTATGCACATAATGAATAGACAACTCTTTTTCATTAAAATAATACCCTCATCAAGTGGGCTCCTGTCAGCAAAGTTGCGTTTGTGGCTGACTGAGCGCTGTGCTTCAAGACAGCTCACAGAATGTGGCCCATAGCCTGGAATTTTAATTGTTTCATAGGAATCAACTAGCTAGCCATTCAGACAAACTGGTGTAGTATCGCTTCCACCGAAGATGACAAGCAGAGAGAAATGTTGCTGTAAATTAATCCTGGACAACCTATAACTTTGTAAAGTTTTGCTTTGTTTAGATGGGCTACAAAGGGTGGATTACAAAGAGGAGAGGACTTGAAAGAACAGGTTAGAAGGAGAATGAGGAGGGGGTTTCTGGCTAGTTGTTAAGTTTGCCAAAGGAAAGATGCATCCTTTTGTGTCTCAGGAAGATTAGACATTTCTTCAAGTGACAAAACACCTTATTAACCTCTGCCTAACCTCTGAGGATTGACCTTTGACTTTTCATCCCAACATCGCTGCGTTTAATTCTTACTGGGAGTCCTCAGCATGAGCCTTTTCATTTTAACTAATGATTATTCTGAAATGCCAAAAGAAAAAGAGAATCTAAGGATTGTCTGGATTTATATGGGGAAGAACATGTAGGGATAAAAGTAAAGGGAAATGCAATACAGAGAGGAGTTTAATTAGAGACACAGCACCACTGGTTATCCACTCTCACCCTATTCATTAAAGAACAAGGGTGGGAGGGATGGGCAGGGAGAGATGAGAAGGTTTTAAGAAGAGGTCAGGGAAACTTTGGCTTAGAACATGGGCCTTTATCAAATCCGCTGGCAAATCCGCAGATTAGTCCATTCCATTGTTTTCAGGAAGTCCGCTCCCACCGACCCAGAATGCAGGAGGTGGATTTAGGAACTTTGCAAGAGCTCCAAGCCACTGAGCTGGATGGTAGACTGTGTGTGTGTGTGTTCACAAAAGATTGTGTGTGCAAGTGTGTGTATACATGTGCATGTGTCTGTGTCAATGTGAGCATGGGGGATGACACAGTGAGGAAGGGGTTGTCAGGAATACTTGGGTTCAAACATGAAGTTCTGACCAAAAAATTCCAATGATCGCTCATGACTTTCTGGCCACCAAAAGCAATGCAGATGGATGACGGGCCGCTTTCCCACTGTGACCTCTCCATAGATAATATGTACTTTGGAAACTGTCATCCCACATGGTTTCATTAAACCTTTTTTGATATTTACATGGCCTGTTGAGCTGTTCTCTATACAGAGTCAATTTGGTCAAAATGTGAAATTCTCCCCCTTAAATAAACACAATGCTTTCTTCCCTGGAGTGTCACTTTACCATAACCAAAGTCCCTGGCATTTGATACAAATCCATGGTCAAAACACATGCGGACAGCAACAAAAGTCAACAGAGGACTATAAATCAAATGTTCAATTACTATATTTTGACAAAAGACAATTCTTTTTCTCTTATTTTCCTCTCCTTTACCTGTTACTTGTCAAGATGTGTCTACAGCACTATGCCTGCCATGCTATTCAGCCTGAGGAAATGGGGCATTGGAGTGATGACAAGAAGTAAGAATTGCTGCAAGCACAGATTCCGTCTTAGCACACTCCTGCACCTATTTAAAGTAGGTCTCTTTCAACTCCAAAACCAGGATGGAAAAGAGAAAACACATTAGCAAAATAGGCAGAAAGCTGAGACACAAAAAGAAAATGATTTATTATAGCTTTCAGCAGAAATACCTGCAGGGCACTGCACACCCTCAGGTGCAGAGTGTAGAGGAGACTAAGGGAGTCAGTGCTGAGAGATGCGCTGGAATGAGGAGCCCAGGATTTTTTTGGCAATAGGTAGGTGGAGAAGACGTTGGTAGCTCTTCTGGCAGGTGGGGATTTTAGGGAGAGCTGAGGGAAGCTGAAAAACATTTTGCCTGTGGTGAAGTGCATGACTAAAATAATGAAGGAGGGGCATTATTCTCCATGCGGAAACTTCATCATGGTAAATGAAAACTGTATATTCCTACCAAGGAACTTTCTGGATTTTTTGTCAGGATACTCAGACTACAAACAGCAATCTTACCAGTTTGTTAGCACTGCATAGCCAAATATTCCCTTTGCCCATCTAACAAATCTCTTACTGGATTACTGATGATGGGTACAGACTAGCTCTACTCCAACCAAACAAACAAAATCATGTTTGAGAAATGCAAGCTTGGTGTAATAAAATCTTTGAATATTTCTGGCCCAAGCACTGTTGCCTCACAGCAAGAAGGTCATGGGTTCGTAACCCAGCCTTTCTGTGTGGAGTTTGCATGTTCTCCCTGTGCTTGTGTGGGTTTTCTCCAGGTACTCTGGTTTCCTCCCACAGTCCAAAAACATGTATGTCAGGTTGATTGGTGACTCTAAATTGCCCATAGGAGTGAGTGTGAGTGTGTGAGGCTGTTTGTCTTTGTGTGTCTCTATGTGGCCCTGTGATGGACTGGTGACCTGTCCAGGGTGTACCCCTGCATTCCACCCAAAAGAGAGCTGGGATAGGCTCCAGTAGATCCCTGTGACCCTGGTTAAGGAATAAGTGGGTATAGAAAATGAATGAATGAATGAATGAATGAATTTCTGGCCCACTGACAAAGCAGAATTCCAGCAGGAGCCATGTTTCAGACAAAAAATCTTTACAACTCCTCTAACTTATTAGCAGCTCCCAACATCACCTCAGTCTTCCTCAGCCGATAAAGTTTAACTACCACTGAGATAACTCACTGTTACTTTTAAGATCAACTTTACAAACTGAAAGGGGCTGATGTCCAGATGTCATGTCTCTACAATAGATATCCGGTATCCAGTACTATGCTGAGCAGTGCTTATTCTACAAATCTTTCTGTTTTGGTTCAGGTACATGCACAACTGCATGTTCTGGCTGGATTTGGCTATTACCTTTGAACACAACTCAATGGACTCAATGTCTCTGACTGTATTTACTTCTTATTCCAAAATATTTGTGCTTCTTCCATGCCGCTACAACTTAGGAAATCAAGAAATTATGGTGGAAATGATGTGTGGTTTGTTGCGTAGTTGTAGGCTTTGTCAATCTACAGAATTTAGACCTAATGACTTGTGAATACAGGCCAGCTGGTAAACAAAATCACAAGTGATTTCCTATAAGGCTAACTCTGAGAACATCTTTACAAGGCTGGATGACTCTAGCATCCTTTGTACTGCAGTAAAAGCCAGCTAAACAGAGTTACCCACAATACAAAGTATTGGATAGGTTGACTAAACAAACCTGGGTTTTTGTTTGGGTTTTACCATAGTGTCGCAGATGCCAAGTTACTCATTTGTGATGTCTGCAGCTGTGTCTGTGTATTTTTTCAATGTAAAATCCTAGATGGGAAAAAGATTCAAACACTCTTGTGATGAAAATAAACATGGCTTTAATTGCTTGCAATTTGTTGTCCTCTCATGTAATAAATCATCCCCAGGAGCTCCTCTCCTTTTGTGTAATGCTTTTGCTCATTCACAGGATCACATATTAACATCCACTCTTGACATTTTTTTTTTTTCACACACATCTCACCAGTGTCAAGTCCTGCTGTAGATCTAAAAACGTAATTGGCAACTTGAAGCAAAAGCAAATATTTAACTCAAACTTAAAAATAATTTTCCACCTCACTAAGGGGACCACACACACATACACACAGACACATTCACATCAACACATACGCATGCATGCATACTGAGAGCAAAACTCTCCTCTCTTACACTCTTTCTCTCACACACACACACATACACACACACCTCTACACACGTACAGTTGTGTTTTCCTTCAAAGCCACATCCTGAATCTCCTTCCTCAGGGGAGAAGATTTACACTGTGGTTGTCCTTCAGGTACACCATAAGAGCTCTGCACTGAGGCCTCTGCTCTTACAAACCCCTGATTTTTGACATAGTTTACAGTAAAATGGACACAGTGGAAAGAATGGAAACATGGAAGATCTGCATTTGGGTATGAAATCATATTAGAAACTTTGCAGAAATGTAAAACTTGCACCTATAGTGTAGTGAATGAAGTCATCTGCAACATATTTTAACAAACACAAACCTGGAAGAATTACTCACAAAGGCAGTTTAGTCAATATAGTGTTGTTACTGTATATTCTTTGGCCGGACTCCACTGGAGTGTTAGGTGGAGGTTAATAGGGGTTTGACGAGAGCAGCCAAGGTCAGGTCACTGGAGGAAGCAGTAGAGGGGGTTAAACCAAGCAATGTACATGATCCAGGTTAAATACTCACTTGGCCTCTATCATTGTGGTTTGACTCAGCTGTATAAGCAAAACACACAAAGTAAAAAATATGATTAATAGATATACCAATGAATTTTTGGCAATGTGAAGAGTTTCCTGACAATGTCTACACAATAAGGAACAGTTATCGGGTGAATGCACACAAAAATATAGATATTGGATCAATGAAATGCCAAAAAACTAATGAAGATGACAGCAAGCTTTTAAACCTTCATAACTGAGTTATTACTATATAATTTATTATCATTAATATAACCAATGCTTCAGCCACACCTAGTCTTTCTCAAGGCAAAGAGACGGACCAAATGTGGTCAAAACATTGGTTAGAATAATAAATTGTGTTAGCTTAAACGTGTATGATCGTCTTCATTGTTTTTTATGTAATATTTAAACCTTATCAGTCTCTGGCAATATTCAGTTTTATTATGGCTGCATAATTTTAAACTTGACATTTGCAAGAATCTGGACATTAACTTTACTGCACTCCTGAGTGGACCAGCAGAGACCTTTGTAATGTCATACTGCAAATCAAAGCATTCAACTGTCCCTAAATTTTGTTTAAATTTAAACAATAAGCAGTTTTGTGTCAGTTGCTGATATGAAAATATTGAAAAACAATAGGACACTGTTCTATTTTACAAGAAGAAAAGTATAACAAAGCAGCTGAGATTCACAAGGTATTGTAGACAAAAGTAAATGTGTGTCAATGCTTTGATGTGTAGTTAGCAGTTCACAAATGTAAGATAAAGGTTTGGGCAACAAAGCTCAATGCCTCACGAATGCAAATCCCTATATCTATAACTATATATGAGTAAAAGTGCGATTCTAAATTAGTCATTATATTAAATTCATTGTAACACTGATACAGTTTCACCAGCCATTCTGTGACAGCCTATGCAGTCAGTTGGCTGGCAATAAACACCACCCACCTATCACAGGGGGCACCAATGTACAATAAATGATCCTTTGGCTTCCTGTGGTCAGCACAGTGTCAGCTTACACATCATCAGCATTCCTGAAGTCTTGCCCAGTGCAAGGGTCTATTTACACTGCCATAATAACACAATTTTTCAAATGGGCTGTATGAAATATAAAATGAAACAGGAGAGGGATGGAATCCACTCTGATATGTTTGGTTTCAGAAAGGAAGGAATTGTCTGTCCCACCTTGTTTACATTACACAGGCAAAATAAATCATAATTCTGACAAATGTACATTTCCTTCCAATCTATGAGCATATAATGCCTTTGTGTGGTTTCTTGACACAAAGCATTCTGTCAGATGTAATTACATACAGCATACCCTCCTCTTAGAAATGTACAGTTCACAATAGAGGTAGTAGTGCATTTTTACCCTTTGGGCTACATTTAACGTGAATATATGTGTGTATATGTAGTGAATTTCTGCACATTATGTTTCAGTACTATGTGTACAGTTTGTCAGTTTCACTCACCTTGAATCTAACACAAGGTCCAATCAGCCAGATCCCAGCATGTCTGTGTTTCATGCTCAATATCAGAGGCTTTGAGTAGATTGCAAAAAGTCACAGCAGAGAGAATTCCTTTGCAATGCATCTCAGTTTTGATTACAAAACTCCTCATGGTGGTATCTTGCAGGTCTGTCATGGACAGACACTGTAGATTCTTTAATAACAGACTTAATAAAACATGACAAGTTTAGACTCGCCAGTGGTGTCAAAATAAAAACAATTACTATGAAAGCAGTAGATATCAAGGCTTCCAGATGTCATCTTTCTGCAAAGCAGATTTCCACTGAACTCAATCCAACAGCACAAGGCTGGACAAGGCAGAGAAAAAATGTTTTAGTTTGCGGCATTTCTTTCAAGCAGGAGATAACATCATTATATTGTCTAATGGAGAGGTATGCATTGCTTCCTGGAACATAATGTCGGATAGCCCAAAAAAACTGCTACTAAAATAAAAGTTTAACTATCACTCAAGAAGAAAAAGCAAGTTTTATTATTATTATGTTTTATTGTGAATAAATAATTATGGCATGATCTTTGCATTGCCTGTTAGGAAGAGGTGCTTTACAAACCCTGGGTGTTTTTATTATAATAATATGATTCACTTAAACCTGTTCCATGAGGGGTAGGTGATGGCAGTATTACAATGCTGCTGCTATGTTATGTGGTTTACTGTGACTCATTTAAGTTCCATGAATTTTCTTTTAACATTATTCTATTGTAATATGCTCACATAGTTGTGGAAATTCCTACCATTACTCAACATCTTCCCATGGAATGAATGATTATGTATAGTTTTACAATAGGTAATGCTAAGCCAAACAATATGTCACATAATATACAAAACACCAATGTGTGCCAAGCAAAACCCATGTTATTGTCCATCTGTGGTCAGAGTGTCAGCTTCCCATGAAACAAGGCTCCAGGGCCCAAATGTTGCTGGATTTGTGGCCAGAGCCACACTGCAGTTTGGCCATGGCATGTGTCAAAGATCTGCCTGGTACCCTAAAGGTAGAACAGTGTGTCCAGAACTTGACTACATGAGAAAGTGTCCTGAGGTCAGGGAATATAATGTACCAGCTGGCTCTCAAAAATGGCTTGTTTTTCTTAAAGGAGGATGGTGGAGGTTTTGGGTTTTCAGTCTATCCCCCCCACACCATGCTACAAAACTTCCACGCCTCTCCATTTGTCACAATGGAAGCCTTATGGTGTGTGCATTTTGACTTTTTTGACTTTAACACCATGTGGCAAATGGCAGAAAACTTGTTTCATCATGACTGGAGTTCTGGTTTCGCCCATCTTAAAGTGGGTTCTCCTACATTTGGTGAAGAGGAACTATAAACATCGTGGCATTCATGATTTGCACAAAAAAAAAAATAAACATTTACAAGGACAGTCAATTGAGTGTATAAATGGCCATTGTAAAATTGCATTCATAGAAGTTGTAAATTTATCTCATGCCACATCAAGAAATTACACTCGATTGTGAATATACTGTTAACTGGGAGATAGCACAGATCCAAAATAGCTGGAGCTCATTGAATGCAATGGTCAGCAATGGTCAGTAATGGCCAGTGGTTTGGCAAGATCTGCTCCTCGTTACAGAGCTCTTCCTGTCTGCAAACATACTGTATAATAAAGACTTCCTCAACACATTGGAAACCATGCCGCTCTCACCAGCACTCTTAAGTTCCTCTTTCTCTCTCTACACCCTCTGTCATTTTTGCTGTCTTTCATTCTTGCTTTCTTTTGAATCTTCTCTATTCTCTTTCTCAACCTCACTCTTTCCTTCTATATACTGACCTTCTCAGGCTGGCCTGGGTCTTTATATTTCAGGCTTTGAGGCTACATCTGAAACAAAAGCAAAATTATGGGTCTGGTTTGGCTTGAGGAGAGCGCAGTGACCCCGGCATGTGGTTTTCTTAGGCCAGACCAGAGAGAGGTGAGGTGGGGAGAAGAATTTGTGTGAATCTAGATGTGTATTTGAAGAAAACCCTAACCACAGCTAATTTGAATGTGTCATTAACAGGAGGGGGTGATCTAAACTTGGGCTGACCAGTGATGGAGTAAAATCCACATACTACTGAAGACACTACTGGTTTTCCTTTTTTGTGATTTTAGGGGGAGAGTAGGGTCCATAGCCTCAAGAATAAGCACACTGCTTATCACCTCGTAAATTTCCTCACCTCATTTTCACTTGTCTAAGTCATAAAGAGATTGTTTCTTGGTATTTTTATGACTTCTGTCATTTGATGCTCTCGGTCATCACCATGAATAGACTGGCATTGTCAATATGCAGATTATTGTTATAAGACGATTGTCATAGGTGTTTAAAGAAAATACTTTGTTTAATTGGTTTTAATTGATTTAAAAATAAGACTCACAGGTTTCACATCTATACTTAAAAGTAAATGGCATAATGCCCCTTTGGTAATATACATAAACAAAAGTGTGGCAATGACAAAGATATAAATGGAGAGGTGTATATTTTGAGACCTTACACAGATGGATCATCCTAAAATGAGTAAAGCTGACATTTTCTTCCTGTGTCTATGAGAGTTTCCTACAGTGGGCAGTACAGTGCATCATACTGTGTGGTCTTGAACCCTATTTAGACATAGTGGGTGACCACTGTACAATTAGGTATGCCATGTTTCACAGCAGCAGCAGAAAGTAAAATTCCTGTCAATGGAGCCAACCTTCTCATGTTTAATGCTCACGTATTTATTTATTTTTTCTACCATTTATGGCCCTGCACCCGACTTGGCTTAACGTTGATTGTATCATACAGTATGGATAACACAATTATAAAACTCCACAAAACACTCCATGTTTATGTAACTGCAGATCCACCAAGGGACAGACTTACTACATGCAAGGATGAAAGCTGATGTCAAGATGACAAAAGAGCTAACAGAGGTAGATGTTTCTTGGCTTCAGTGTGTTTGACACAGCTAATATATGGATGACATGTCAGAGGGAAAAAAAGGCCATCATTGGATAAACTGTGCTAAAACTGTAGTACATCTTATGTTGTAAATGTTAAACATCTAATGTACAAAAATGACAACATGTCATCACTAATACATTATTTACTTAAGATCAGATAAAATTTTAACCTTTAGTGTTGTCTTCCTTCCTCAATGGCCCAGATGTGCAGAAATCACACTAATGTCAGCACTTTTGTTAAATTTAACTTTTCAAAGTATTAATTCTATGTTTGACTAAAGTCAAAACAGCGATAAACTGGACCACTGAAAGACGATTTCATCAAGATTTTGAGAAGATAGTGTAAGGACCATAACACAGTCTGGAAGTAGTCCCTATTCTGGTTTGCACTTCTTTGGAGAAGTTAATTGCCAAGTATTGAGTGTGTTTATAGGTTTCAGTGAGTGACTGCTGATAGATGGCAGCTGAGGACATCCCTAAAGACAGACTAGACAATCTCAGTTTTAATGGGTGGGTGTGCAATGTGGGGAAAAGAATGGACAACAATGCAGACAAATCACATTATGGTTTTAATCCCTTGAGTCAAATGGTGCCATGTTTCATTCACAGTGGTGAAAAGGAGACATCAAAGTGTAAGACGGAGGTCTTACCCCCATGACCGTCTTGGGAAAAAAAAGCATAAAGCCACAGCTCTGGAATCATATGTTAAAATCATTACAAAGTAAGACCCTTTACCCCTTTACCCATATTGTTAGAACCTGCAACTATGCCTTAACAAGAAATCTATCCATGCTGCTCCTCATTGTGTGGTGTTGTGGGAGGTTTGTTGAGAGACCCTTGCGTGAAATTTTTTTGCTTCCTCACCCAGCAGCCCTTTTGCACATCCTTGACTTTAAACTGTTGAAGCCGCCATGGCCACTTAAGAAAGGACAACCAAATGCAACAACTCTTCAGAATCCACAATGTATTTAAACTGGGCCTACTCACTTTCACTCTCTTCTACTATTACCATATACCACACACCCAGTCCGTTTAAAATCACAGCCAACATTCATAAACCGTAAAAACCATTGGCTGATTGGCAATGAGCTCCTTTTGAAATAAAGAGTTCTCTTAAATCTACCTACTTTTGCTGAAGTGGTCAATCACGAGTGGGAACCTTGACAGACTGATGAGATCACAATATGATCCTCTTGAAACACATACTCTGTGCTCTCTACCAAATGTCAGCAAAAGTCTTAAAGTTAGATTTGTTCTCATGAGTTTAAAACACATCCTCAACCTTTGCTCTCAACAAGTGAAAGGCTTCCTGGCTGATCCATCTGTTGGACAGTACTGACACAAAGGGTAACCAGTGGTCACAGTTGTTACCACCCTCTTGCCACACTTGGTGTTTAGGTGAGTGGGCACAGCCCAGAGCATGCTCTGGGTTAAGGGTTGTGTGTGGTCCATGGAGCTGCCACGACAGTCCAGTGTTGTCCAAAAGCCAATGCCAAATCCACAATGTACGTAAAAACGTAATAGCATTTCCTCAAATTTAGGAAATCATACTTTGAAGAATATACAAAAAGACATCTCTTCACTCTAAATATTGCCATTGCCTTGTGTCTCAGTGCCCCCATAAAAGTATTTGTTGCTGTAGCTGCATAAAGAACGCTTTTTGTGCCACCCAAATACAATAATGAACCATTCCAACAATGTGAGAAACTTTTGAGGATTTAATTATGATTAAATCATATCCTAAGGTAACACATAAATAAATTTTTTACAATTTTTAAAAATGTAATTATGACTATGATGATAATACAATAAACCAGAGAATTATAACATTTTCTTCACTAAAATACTTTGTCCCCATAGTCATGTCTCAGAGGAGATGGCAAAGGCTGCTTCTTCATCTTGTGCGTTCCCCAGCATACAGCCAGTCTGCTCTTAATTGTGGCAGAGAGAACATCAGCAAGACTCATTCTATTCTTCATTTCATCCCACAGACACACCAAAAAACAGCTACAGTAGTTTCTGCAAGCTACATTTTCCACGGGAAACAGCCACAAGCCTAAAAAAGCAAAGAGCAATGTCATCACCCAGGAATCCAAGAAATACCAGAAAGTCTGAGTTTTATTACAAAAATCATCTGTGAGCACAAACAATGTGGAGCACAAACATGCCTTTTAATTGAGAAGGCAGATGGCCCCATCTCGGGTGGGACAGCAGTGAGCAGGGTCTATGGAAAACAAAGCATCCACGGCGACCACGACCCTCCATTTCTGTCGCTCCAATTGGGAGACAGGGTCTGGGGTTGGAACCCACAAGACTCAAACAGAAATCACCATTGTTGCCTCAGCGAGACACACAGACAGACCAATTCACAGGACCAAGTTGTATTAGGTTTCCAGGGGGAATTTTGTTTATCCACTTCATCATCATTGTTGTGTTTGTGTTCTGCTGTTTCTTTGATAATTTTGGGAATGAAGCCACTTCCACTCTGACCTAAAATCCCTAATTCAAAGAAATATTGGTAGAACAGTTGATTTAAACACAACATTTACACGGAAAAAAATACAGCAAGGACTGTTGAAGCGATTGTTGGAGTAATCATCATGTAAAAGCTCATTTCTTGGTAGTCACAGTCATTCTGAGGAATTCCACTGGGTAAAATGTTGTAAGTGATTTGAACAATGTGTATGAAAATGTTGGCTGGAATTATACTAAAGTGCTCTGAGGAACTAAATCTCTCCTAAAGATGCCTTCCCTCTCTGACTGGTCAAAGTAACTGGATCCTCTAGTTAATAGTTTGCTGTAGCAGGAGCCTGACTGAGTGGTTTCCATTCCGTTGGGCTGTAACCGATTGTCCCAGTGACCACAACAAAGGATAAAAAGGAAGGAGGGTGAGGGGATAAAGAATAACCCCCGGCTCAGTATGGATTGAAGAGCTCTAAGATCAATGACACAATAGCTTCCAGAGTCTCCTCCAGCTTAAATACATTTTACCCCTAACCTTATCTGTAGCATCTGCTTTATCCTTACCACACAACAAGTCAAGGCTGTGTGATACATAGTTTGTATAACGTCATCATACTCACAGGATATGGTGTGTAACAGCCAGTCTGGCTTCTCGGAACTTTACTCTAATAGGTCAGGCTGAAGAAGGATATTTAATTCAACCCGACATGAGAGGAAACAGAAAAAAACACCATCACAGCGGTCTACCAGCAATGTAGGCCATATGTCCATTAAGTCAGCATTTCTGTTCTCTTTTGTGAAGTAGATGTGTGTGTCCACAAGGGTGACTGCTCAGTCAACAGATGTATGGTGTGCAGAGTCAGTGTTGCCGTGATGGAACAGGATTACCTTCACAGACCTGCACTTCAGGCTTCCATACTGTAGCAGGTAACCATTAACCAGACCTGCTTTGTCTGTATGACCTAAAACCAATACAAAGAACATTTTGATGGATTTTCCCAGATCTCTGAAGTTACATAGGCAGAAAACACCCTATTGAAAAACAACATGTGAAATATTATTTATCACTGGCAGTGCTAAGATACATTTAGTCACAGAGAAAAGCTTCATATCAGTGTGCCAGTTTCAAGGGCCTTCTACTCATTATTAATATCAAAGATGACCTTTGTCTCATTGTGGTTCCCGGAAATCTAAATCACTACATACTGTAGTCATACACAGAGTAAAATACAGCTCTGAGTAGACAGATACATTGATGTTCATCGGAAAGCAGGCAAACGCATTGTGACTGTCACTATATTAAAAATGGGTCTTTTGACGCCTTAAATCCTTTTCCCCATGATGATGTCTCTGAACAAATGGATAATTAATTCTCTGAATGTCTGTTTTCAAAGTTTGTGTATGCAGAGACAGTGGTTTAGGAGCAATGACATACAGATGTGCTCTGGAAGATGGAGCTTTGCAGTTGCAAATCCATAAAAATTATTTATATCAAATAGACATTTTTTTCCCATTGTGTTCAGGCAAAAACAATTACAGATTTTGCATTGTCTCAAAACAGCTAATTTATTATTTGCTTCCCTTGTCAGACTAGGGCTGGTTCAGACTGAGTGCGTTAACAGGCTCCTTTTCATCATTTTTTAAATATGCTTAACATATTTCTGTTATGGTAGTGGCAAGTCCAAAGGCAAGAGGTTTCTTGGATTTGATGCAAAAGGTTTTTAGCCAATATAGTTCTGCTAATAGCAACTCAGCAGTTAAAGCTTACATGTTGTGTTGAGTGATTTAGAGATGACCTACTGAGTGTCATTTTGACCACTCAAAGTGATGATTCCAAGTGTCAAAACGTAAAGGCAAAGTAAGGGTTTGATGATTACATACTTAACACCTCATCTCAAAACAAATAGTACGTAATACGTAACAAAAGGCCAAAATCCACTGACAACTCCCTGTTTTTACTGAGCAAATCTCCTTTCTCCTGATTTGGTCCCTATCTGGTCAGTGCCCTGAGACCCAGAGACATCTGAGATGGTGTGAGGTGTCCACTGAGGGCTGACAGGTGGGTGTGTGTATTCAGCCACAGACAAAACAACACTCTGGCAGATATAGCAAGTCCCAGCTCATTTTCACATACTATGAAAGCTGAAACATTTGAGGTCTGAAGGCCACTTAAATCACTGAAGCTTTTTTGCAGATGAGGTGTGAGATCATGGTCATCCTCAGAGTGGATAACTAAAGTCCTTAAGGGCTAAGTCTCACCACTGGATGAGTTTTTCAAAGTGGACACAACTACTTCATGGTGTATGTTTGTTATGGGAAAAGAATCTCATTAAAATGCTTTGTTTTATAATATATATGATGGAGCAAACTGGAACTTAAGATATATAACTACAATGCCAATAAATGTATTTTACTTTCCAAAAATAGAAGGCCTACAGATGTGTTTAAGACAAGGTGAAGTATTTTTCTTCAGCAAGTAGTGTTTAATCACAGCCTGTTATTTCCCATTAGTGGATATAATCACAGCTGTGTCATGGAATAAGGATAGTTTCCTCTATAAACAATGTGCTTTTTATCCTAATAAAGAACACATTTGTCTTAAATATTGCAACAGGCAATAAAAGTTGACCAAGTATGCAGCAAATAAATGCCATGTTGAAATAATACATTTTATCCAATCAGAAAAGATGCCTTTACAGTTTAAGGTCACTGACTATTTCAGATGGCCATCACACCACTATTATATGTGGTTGGATTTGCTCCCCGTCCTTCCCCATGATATGCATCTACTTAAGAACTATAGACGTCACAGTAAGTTCTGAGCTGCTTGTAACAACAGAGAGACTGCATGTTGAATTTTCATGAGTATAGCCTCTGTCTTTATTCCCAAATGTGATTGATCCACTGTGTACTCTGGCAACAGGTCAACTTCAGTAGTGGTTGTAAATAGTTATGGTTAAAATCTGTAAGTTATGGAGGGACACACTTGTGTGCTTTGTGTTTTTCTTTGGGTCAAGGTGGAGCCCCTGTATAATTGGTGTACTTTCTATCACCCCTAAACCTCAAAAGATTTAATTGATTTAAGGCGAGACAGTAATAGAAGTCCCAAATCACATAGATTTTATAGAACCTGTCTTGAAACCTACTGTTGTTGAGCCAATCATTTATGATCTTATTTTGGGTCTCGGCAGACCTTTCTGTAACATTCACATCAAACTACCATATTGTTAGGCTTAAGTCAGAATCTTATAGGAGTTTAATGTTGTCCCGAGTGGAATGTATTTGAAAATGATGGGTACACATTTCAGTAAGTTCAAATTTTATTGGGAAGTCTGTTGGGCTGGATTGAAAGCTAAACTCATGAGAGCTTTTTTACTGACACCGGTCTTTGGTCTTTGACTGTTTTGTTCAGGTCTTTGACTGTTTTGTCCACTGTAACTTCAGGTGGTGACAGTTGTTTAAGGAAATCCATTGTTAAAGCTCTGCCTCTCCAGTGTTGTGTTGTATGTGTCTGCCATCTGTTGGGCTTATAAGAAACACCAGTTATAAATTCCTTTAAATGCCCAGTAAAAGGAAACTTTTTGACACAGATGCAATTTTTGAAAGTGCTTATCAGTGGTGACAGTTTATAATTAATGTGGTTCAATAAGATTTACAGTATCACAGGTGAGACTTGAGCCAAGCTTAAAAAAAAAAGAAATACCCTGGGACAACTTCTTACATTTAATTAAAAGATATAAATCAACCTATTATATTTGTGGACATAAAATGCACTCCATATATGAGAATCTCAGCAAAACCACAGTAAGCTGGTAGTGCCCATCTAAAAGAAATATTTTTGTGTTTATGGTAATCAGAAACAGTGGTTTGTAAAATAGAGGAAAAAAATAAATACCCTCAAATTTATTAAAAGAACTCACTTATATCCTATAACATGTGTTGCGGTGGGAGCCAGGGTAGGACGCCAGGAAAAAGAGTGAGTGGGTTAGTGCAGGAGTCGGCCGAGCACGTGCCTCCTGAGGTCCTCTGGTCTCTGTCTGGGATCAGCTCGCTTCACCAACCCCTGGGCTAGACTCTCATCAGCCCCATACCCTGTCTACTCTGGGCCAGACACCACTATGACCACTTGTATTGAGAGGCCTGACCACCACTGTGCCACAGCAGAGTACACAAACAAACAGCGTAGACACACACCGGTCTGCTCCCCTGCCATTACGTCGACTCATCATGCCCACTCGGCTTAGTCATACCATAGGCTTCCAGTGCAAGCAGCTCCCTCTTGGCTTTGGACGGAGAATCTGGCAGAAAATATTTGCTCATTTGTCCCCACACATGTATGTGGTTTGGTAACGCTGCTAGGGACTGCTGCCCCAGCCTTTCTTACTGTCCAGATTCAGAGCCAGTCAGGCTGTTCCTGGGTAATGTCCTCCCACACAGTCTGGCTATAAGACTTTGTGTTGCTCATATTCAGCTGTTTATGTCCTTACAATGTGTTTTCTGTGGATTTTGGTACGGAGTATGGATCAGCCAATTATGTAGCCGTTATATCTTGCAAACTACTCAAAGCCAATTCAGTCTTTCTCCAACTGCACATGCTCATCTCACACTGCTGAATGAAAATAGACTTGATTTGTTTTTATAATATAGACAATACACAACTTTTTGGTTTTCATTTAACTTGAAAAAATGGAAAGGGTTGTAATTCTGCTATGTCTGCAACTCTTTTTTCCTTCAAAACTCATTAAAGTAGACACTTCTCTTTCTGCTTTTAAAGACATTTAAAGCTAGAAGCATTAAAAAACATGTACTATATCAAGCAATATCTGTTAACTCACACAAACACACACAGACACTTCACATTTCTTTCCTCTTTTCATGTCAACCACAATGCTGACCTGCTGGCCTCTATTTCCTCTGAAGAGGATATTCCCCTTTCAGTAGAGCCTTAAAATTCATCACAGCAGACAATTTGATATCCTGGTGTATGCACCTCCTCCTTTGTTGTCTTTGAAGTGTTGGGAGGTTTTGGCTGCACCCAGTCAAAGTGATGATTACAGTCTCAAAGACTGTTTGATGGAGAGAGGAGTTCTGGTTCGCTGACAAATGTAATTAGGAATGCAGTTGTTGGTACCCATGCCAGTTGTCTGTAAGTACTGCTGTCACCATATCCCCCCACCCCCACAGATGGCATTTCAAAGATAGAGTATTTTCTGGAGATCCTGCCTCCCCCAGCTTCCAAAACGACAGAAGGACCAGGAGCAGAACCGACAGCCAACTTTGCAACATGAATTCACAGAGTAGCTTAAGTAGCTTACTTACAGCTGTACTGAGGGCATTTGGAGGATAAACTGTTGATGTACGTCTTTAGAGTCGCTCAAGAGATAGCATTGAGTGAAAAGATAAACAGATTGTTTCAAATTTCACCATACAAACCTATGCACCACAGATTACCAAGAACAAAAGCAGACTGGGTTAGATAGTTCTATTTGCACGTCTCTGTTAACTAATATTGACATGTCCGACTTATCATAATCAGATTTCCTGAAGTTAGGTTATGACTTCTTTCAGGATGTTGCGCATGTTGACCAGGGTACACTAAGTAAAAGTATACTGAATTACCAATGTGATGAAAACACTTTTCACATTTTAATATTTCAAGGCCAATTTATAAGTTAGCCAAATAAAATTCACTCATTCAGTGGTCCTTATATAAAAGACAATGAACTTTTTCACTGGTGAGTACTTTGATAAGAAATGCAACACGTTGCATAAAAAAATAGTATAACGGATATTACTTTTTTTTTAGGGCTGCATCTATCGATTATTTTTGGAGTCGAGTATTCTACCGAATATTTTTCCGTGATTACGAATTACGAATAACTGGATAAAACAGACTTTTGCATTTTGAAACAATAATACTATTGTGTAATACGTGACAAAAATGACTTTACCTTGTGTCGGCTCCGTCTGATTCACAACCGGATGTTTTCTGTTCAGATGTTGAAGCAGTGAGTGTTGTTGTTGTTCGCCAGTTCTACTTTACAACACACGCATTGCACCTTGTCATCTTATTTAAGTCTGAAATGAAACCAAACAAGTGTGGTTTGGACATTTTCTGCCTTTTATGGACGTTTTTTTGCCAGAGCTCCAACTATTGATACTAAAATGCGTTGTGCGACAGTGATTACGGTCCGCGTGGAACAATGATCCCTAGGAGGAGCAGGTCCGATAACGCGTGTATAATTAAACGAATTTGCTTCGAGGATCTAATCGTCTGCTGCCAACAGAAACAGACTTTGCTGCTGACAACAGACCTGATGACCAAGCATAAGTTTGACATTATCCTGATTTTGCTATTCTCTCCTGAATCTCCACCATATTGAGAGAAATATATTGTAATCATGCTCCTTGAAATGATGCAAAAAAACTTCATGCCAGGTGGAGCAGACGGCTTCTCACCTGCATGTTGTCAGCCTCACTAGCTCAACAGAGGTGTACTTAAAAAGCCCAGTTCTCACTTCATATTTCTACCCTTATGTCTTGAAAACATACAAATATTATCTTATTTTTTAACTACGTGAACCCTAAATGTGTAATTGAAATGAGGATTTGAATGTCATTGGAAGGAAATACAAAAACAAATACTGTAACTAAAATAATGTTTATTCCATAGAAATAAAACCTCCTACAATGCAAACAGTGAGAAAGGAAAAGTGACTGTTACAACAACAATGGCTTATAATGTCTAAAAACAATATTGTTGAATTTAATTATCACATTCTGTAATGACCTTTCCAAATGCATGCACGTTCAGGTTATAAGTTCTGAATTATTTATATTTTAAGAGGTTTTTATAACATAAAGTTTCTCCATGTTTAGCTCCATTATGCCAGACCCAGCACAAAAGTGCACTTTAGGCTGAGCTTGTCATCAAAACTAAGTGTTGTGCTTTCATCAGAAGCAGCTATTAGCCTTTCAACTCAGAAACTGTCAGACGTAATCAAATATTACATTAAACACTGATCTGCGCATATATATAACAAAACCAATGTACACAGTGTTGACAATAGATGTCTTAATACATGTGGTAATATCTGGCAGTCAGGTCTCAGAACCAGAATTCAGAGACAAAGACATGCACATTGATGATGTTTTGGCTGGAGTCACCCTGAGCTGTCAGGTTGCGCATGGACAGTTTCAGTACTGTAGTCAATGGACCAGTCAGAGCTTTCACCTGGCGAACAACACCTAAAGGAGATAAAAACAATATTAGTGACAGTAAGTACTATAAATAGACAAGAATATAACAGGTCATCAATACATACACTACTTGTTGTTACTGCTGGTCACATAGGTTCCAGTCATCTAGTTAATGTGTTAGCCATTATTAAAGCTTTAATAACTACAGTACAGTTTGTTGGTGTTTACTTGATTCTGAATGTTTACCTATCTACCCATGCAGATAGTTTTGGTTTTAAGGGCTGAGGTTTTGAGTTCTGCTTACAGTCCAATACAGCAGTGTCCAGTGGAGTAAAATTTTTATTCAGGGGTAATACTTTGTGCCCATATACCCAAATCATATTTTATCTTTCAAGATTATTCTTATATATTGGTTTTGAGTGCACAACAAACAATAATCTGGTACATCCAGATTAAAAACCAACAGAGCACTGAAGGGACCGGACCGGAAATTCAGAAGGCCTTAAAGCTAGTCTAGGCTCAATTACTACAAAAGCTTCTGGCTATGGTCTCAGCTAGTATTCAAATGAAGTGCAATGCTGATGAGCCAAACAAAAGCAATGCCAGGGTTGTCCTTGACATTCTCTTTTGTTCCTTTTTCCCACCTTCCACAATCTCCATGGACAAGAGATGCCTTCTATCATGGTAATACAGATGGGAGACTAAACGTACTGCAGCAGAGCATTACTGAATGCCCATGGAATTCATTGGGTGCTCTTTTTAAGTGAACATGCGATTACAAGGGGGGAAAAAACGCTAGTGTTTATACAGGCTGTCAGCAGGCCTTTTCTCTGCAGAGGGATGGTGACATTTCTGCTCTGGCCTGTTTGAACAGCCATCGCCAGAGTGCAGTCAGGCAGCACAATCACCACTCTGTCTTCCCGTTACACCTTCAAATATCCCCTTTCTTTTTCTCATTTACTCATCTTGTGTTTGTCTTATTCATAACTTAGTCAGTAAAGATGATGACTCAAGTGTTTGAATTCAACAAGGACCATGACGGATCAGTGCCTTGATCAGTCCAAATTATGAGGCTCCTTACTGTGGTACTCGTAATTAAGTAGTAAAACCCATTTGGTTGCTGTTCACCAGAGGCCAAATGATAATCTATTATGTGCCATCCACCGCATCCTTTGGGACACTGGCAGACTCCCCCACCCATACACTCATTCTTCTCTTTCTCTTTCCCCTCTTTCTTCCCTTGCTGAGGGGGGCTGGTGTTTGTGGCACCATCACTGTGGCCTACAAGGGTAAATGAGTCCCATGTGTTTGATGGAGGGGAGCAGTCACAGTCACGCGATACAGCCATGGAGGCATTCCTCCAGGAGTCCATCTTTCTAGGAGGGGCATATTATAGGAACTTGAACTGCTCTCTCTCTTCTCTCTCTCCATCTCTCTCTCTCTCTCTCTCTCTCTCTCTCTGTCACTTTATTTTGCACTGACATCCTTCTCAGAGTCAGATCTGTGGACAGAAAACAGATTCCAGAAGATTCTGGTGATAAGCATTTGGAGGATTGTGGAATGGGGCCCACTTCTACCAGGGTTACCCCCTTGTTTTTGTGTTTTGAAACTCTGTTGCATAGTGACACTAGACAGAGGGGAATGGGACTGAAATTTATTGTTTCCAAAGTGTCAGCACCATCAAAACACTCTAACCTTTGCTAAAACCTAACAGCCACAACATTACGAAAATAACTGACTTGGAAACAAAGGTTGAATTTTGAGTCTGAGAATTATTTTCTGACTTAAGCCAATTGAAATATGCAACTCCGAATTGACCAGTGCAAACCCAATGTAAGTTCACAAGGTTCACGATTTGCCTGTGCACTTACATCAAATGAAATGAGTTCAAAGGCTTCCATGCTGGGCTGAGCAAGCACACAATGAAGATGAGTAAGTTATCATTATGAGCACAATATGGACCACTGCAAAGACAGATGGGTTTCAGTCCACATTAAGGCTTTTTTAATTGCTGTGTACAGTAGGTGTGGCCTAAATCTAATGAGGACTAAAGACTCTTTAATAAGTTTAATAAGGGTCAACTGAGGGGAAGTTTTCATCTGAAAATCCTAAAGATTGTTTCCAATAAAGGAAGTTAAATGATTTTACCACTTAAATAAATAACAAAAACAGACATGCACTGTATGTAAACTGAAAATTTATTAAGGACATCTAAATAATGCAATATGTGGAATTTGTCTGAGTCTTGTTAGTGTTTTATAAATTTGCTTGTGGTCTAATTAGCACATGCAGTGGGCAAAGCAGCATTCTTACAAACAGAATTTATGTTATTGTTATTGTGCCCAAAAGCTCCTCCAGATCCCCTAATTTTGCGATTATTTCTGATTTGGTAAGATTTGAAGTTTAACAGAAAACAGTTCAGTTTTAACTCAAATTTCAAAATTTGGAATGCTATTGAGTGCAATAACAATCCATGGAGTTTATCTTAAACTGTAAGACATATCAACTTTTCTCCAGTGACTTGTGGCATAGTAAGAAATATCTAATTTGTCAAAAAGGTTTTAATTCAACTTCTAGCATTTGTTTAACTTAATTTGCACAGCCTTGAGGGTGAGATTAACATAATTATGTTATTACAATGCAGGCTTGTATGCCCAATTCTGCACAAAGGAGTTTAATACTGAAGTCAGTTAATGTGACCTCTTGGCAACCTCTGTGAAATCCTAACATGATGACTCTGTGTTTCCGTACACTACCTATCAAAAGCACAGTGGCATCCTCAATGAGGGAAAAGCATCAGCTAACAGCTGGGCCTCAGCACACTCACAGTGAACCTGAGGTGAAACCACAACCACATACTCATCTTTAACATTTCATCCGGACTGTACGGCCTAAAGCCAACAGCCACATAACAGGTTGACTTTGATTGGCTACCATACCACCTGAGATTCATATAAATAAACACGGGGAGGATTTTAAAGCCCTAGAGCTGGTAGTTTGCCCTGTGACTAAGTTGCAAGGTCATGTCATCTGAGGCCTGAAGTACCCAAGCAGGAGATTTGGTTTTAGTGCTGGAAAGGTTTGTGATGTCTTTCCATCTCACAGAGATATCTGCCACAGTGTGCAAAGGTGACCCCACTGGCTTGAACAGCCACCATCAAACAAACAGCTGTACAATCTGTCCATTCTCCAAAACATTCCACCACAACATAAAGTAGCCACTCAAGTAGAAAATAGCCTTAAATAAATGCATGCAAGTAGCAGAGACACTGCCACAAAACAAAGTGAACCAAATGCCAGGAGGCATTTGTCATCCTTCATGGCTACGAGGGCTGCAATATTGAAGGGTTACATGTAAACAGTACAATTTCGGGGTTTTCTGGTTTCTACAACTCAGTGAGGAAGTGTATGACAAAATCCAAAATGAACGGGTTTAACACCAGAGACAAATGAAAAGTATGCGTTGGCCTCACCACAGTATTGTATAATGACACGCTGGTTGTGGCGTTATGCATGCTCACTTCAGTGAAATCATTGGAGAGTATCCAGGTTGTGTACAAAGTTCCAGTATGCAAAGAGGGTACTGGAGGGCATTATTCAGCATCATTATTATTACTATGATATGTTTTGCATTTAACCATATCTGATGTGCAACTGAATACTGCTGGCATCAACATAAACACAGCAAAGAGTCTTATTTTTTATTGCCTGAAACCTTTTTCTCCAAAAAGTCCCTTTAAAGCTAGGAATTATGCCAAAGAAATTGCTAACTAGCTCCCTTGTCACCCCATTAGCAAAGCAACCAATTTCAGTTTTGATAACCCCTCAGCATGGTTGAAATATAATCCTTTCAAGTTGCCAGCATAACCCATTGTACAAAAACACAGTGTACAGGGCCCTTCTGGACTAGATCTTATGTTTACAGCCTGGTCACTGGTCACTGGTATATGGATGGCTGGTCAGTTGAGGCTGTCCAAACACAACTGTGACCACTCCAAAGAGGGGGTGGGTTCTGTGTGTGCCCCTTTTCTGAAAGCCTAGCATATGTGGCTTGATATTTTAAGGTAAATTAACAGTGAGTCATAGTTACAGATCTCTCAAATGGCCCATAGGTCACTATTGGACAGTGTCGCTCACTGGTTAGTGACATCACTCAAAAATAGCCTTAGGGAATTGGTTGGTTCTTTTCTTGGACTTTCTGTTTTAGCAGTTGTGGGCCGGAGCAGCTGAGATGACATAACATGCACTATTATCTTTACCGCAACCTTTGCACTACATTGCAAATGACCTTTCAAAGCTAAGAACCATAACTAAGTAGCAGAAAATAGACTTGACATTGTAGACCAAATGGAAAAGATATGACTTGAAAACCTCTTTGTTTGAATTTATATTTCCAAAAGTATAAGGCATCTAGATAAGCTTAGGAAGTACTTTTTTATTATTTTGGCATGATGTTACATAAACGCAGATAAAAACAGCATTCATTTTTTGCATTGAGTGTTTAGTTAAATAAGTTGCATTTTCCTAAAATCTCAGTGCCTGAAAGCAGAGAGTAATGATGCATATAAGTTCATTAGATCACCAAACTAAAGAAGATAAGTGTATCTGCTGAGTTATTGGATCCGGTTTACTGCAAGTAATATACACTATATGTGTATATACTGTTGGCGGTACATGTCGCACCACTATGTCTTCATTACTACAGTGATAGTAAAAGACCACCCGAAGGGATTGTTGTGTGTTTGACTGTGGGGTTGTTGGGTGGAGACAACCCTGTTTTGATTAACTGTACTGTTATGTGGGGCAGATAAGGATTCCTTGTGGGCTTGGCGCACTCTGGTGGGCCTGCTGCTGCCATGTCATGATTCATCTAAATGACAGCCACTCAAACTTGAGGCACTAACTGTCTGCTTATGTCCACGGCTCTTGTCAACTACTCAGCTCCTCACCAGCACAGCCACAAGCCAGAGCCACAAGCTCCACTAGCTCTGAAATAGTCATGTCTCACACAGTAGGTTCACATTCCACCAGCCACTGTCGACAGCTGTGCTGACGACCATGACTACCTGCATGAAGACAAACTGTCCACTTTCGCTTCCATTTATCTTACTGTCTGTCTCAATGGATGCCAGCACTACGGCAATGCCTGTGCAAAAGAAATTTATTCTCTGCGCAGGATATAAACCACAAAGGTATTTTCACCTGTATTTCAAAAATGACTGGAATTTCACTGAGGTGTCTTAAACTTACGGGGTGGAGTATGATTCATAAAAAGAAGATATGTTGCTGTCCAGTAACACAAATATAAATACTACATTTAAAAAAACAGTTGTTCCTGTTAAAAAAAGGAATTGGACAGTAATGATTAATGGTACAGTAAAATTCTTCCATGACAAATAATTACTCATGAAGAGGAGATTCTTGGAGAGAATCAGTGGATGACTAATGTTTGATGTTTGATTCCACAGTTGGCTTCCTTATTGTATGGGACATACAATTTTACGTACATTGATATTTGTCAGGCAGCTGGCTGAGCTAAGTAAAAAAAAATCACATATGAATATGAGTATTGTCTAGATGACTTTGACTCTGATGAACAGGAAGAAATGTAATTGGTAGATGCATACTCATCAAACTGACCTTGACTGATAAAGATAAAAAAACAACAATATCTTGTAATACCCCCATTAGGAGTGGTTCAAAATAGTATTGATCCACCAGTGATGCATATCACTAAAAGCTATGCAGATAATACCCCAGACACAGTCCATGCTTCTAGCAGAGACCACACAGCCAGTGTTTTCAAAGGGAAGGGTCATCTATCAACCTGCTAAGTGTCAAAATCAATCATAATATGCTTAACCCTATTCAAACAACCATTCCTTAATCAAATGTGGATGGCAGTGGCAGTGACAGTTGTGATGATGATACTTATCACTTTAGTGGCTCTGCTGTGTGTCTACATACATATATTTCATGTGGTTGCTGCTGTGCTGCTGCGGTTGTCATAGGAATCTGTAACTCTTTGACTGGTTCTGATCATGTTTTCCAATTGCTGTGGGTCAGTTGCCTTTGCACAGATGTGTAAGGCTGTCAAAGTTGTCATCCAGATGTGACAGTACTGGGGAAGCCAGTGATGGATGACCAGGACCTGGAAAAGACTGCTGCATCTCTTAACACTATTTGGCATGCTGTCAGCTAGTATTCGGGTATGTGCATTTGTGTGTATGTCTATGCATGCACTGCATGGCTGTGTGTGCAGTCAACTGGTTTTAAAATAGCGAGTAAGTGAGCAGAACGAAAAAGAGCATCAGCCAATCAAACTTTTTAAGTATCACTTTTTCAAGTTAGCAATGGATTCTGAGGCTTCCTAATAGCCATTTTTGGCCCTTTCAATAATATGAAAAGTGGCCAAAAATAATGGCCAAAGTTAGTTTGAATTCACACACTTGTTCATTAGTGGAGTCTCAATGTCTGCTACTCTTCACATCCCACCAAGCTGTAATACCACTATTGGAGTCACTGGAGATACTGGAAACTAAGCTTCCTTAAGTGACACGTCAGCGGGCCTCTTACAATGGTTACGCAATAGCAGCATCTCTGGGCCAAAGCACCAGCAGCACAACCCACTAAATAAAACCAAGAAGGCCTTCATCACACCGTGGACACCACACTTCATAGTGAAAAGTCAATGACCAAAGGCTCCAGTGCACAGTGTCTCAATTTGGATACGTGATGGGCAAGTGGTGCTAACATGCAAAAGCTGCATCCAATAAGCATCCAATGGCTTTGGGAGAGAAGTGGCTCCTCACAAACAGGCCTTTCATGTGGTCGTCAGTTTAAGTGCTCTAATGCTCGGCGAGACACTGAGGCCTAGCGTGGGGAAGTGGAACAATACATTTAACCACATTAAGAACAGCGCTCAGGATTACTTCTGCACATATTTTCTCTCTTTCCTTTTTCATTGAATCACAGTCTCTCACTTTTGTCTTTGTCTCTGTAATTTTATTCTCTCTCCCTACAGTGTACACACACACACACACACATACATACTTGCCTTTGCAAATAAGCACTGGTATAAACAGGGAATTTCTCCTCAGTCCTTTTCACACACATACAACACATTTACTAGATCAGATATTAAATGTAAGGCTTACCACTCATGCTGAATTCCACAATCATGCGTTCCAACAAAAAGACACAATTATAAAACAGTAGAATATAAATATAACTGCTTTTATAGCAAATTATGTGAAGTATTGCTGGTGATAAATATTTTTCTCCCACGTCTATGTGTGAATATGGGTGTGTTTGATATGCATACATCTGTTTCTGCACAAATGTACATGAAATGAGTACAATGCAGCCTGAACCAGTAACAGTCGCACTCTATTCTCCTCCCTGTCTCCTTTTCATTTTAAGACAGATGTGCATACTGACAGGCCATCCCTTCATCCATCAGCAAGACAACATTGTCCTTCCACTACCATCCTGCCTGCATCTCAGCGCAAAACCAAAACAAAAACACCTAGATGGGCCCAACAATGTGTCATCTGTCTGGCTCACAACACCCTTATCCTCCCAGGGCCAACACTCAGTTCAACTCTCCCACAGGCGTGCAGCAGCCTTGGGTCACCATCAGACTAAAGGATGGGAATGGCTTCTACTCAAACATGTGTTGTTGTTCCACATCACTGGAGATTCTATTTGCTGCTCCTACTTGAACTAGTACAGGGCTCTTTTTTCATGCTGGCGGTTTGCTGAACAGGTAGTTATGATGAACTGCTTGTCAACTGCAATCACCCATGCATACACACATGTGAATACAAGGGTGTAGATATATACACTCTGTTCCTGTACATTCAGACCGCCATAACTCATTGTGGAAAGTAATGATCTGCTTGGGATAAGCATAGCCGTGGATAACTGAATTAAATGGTACTTTGCTTAACCACAAGACTGTGAAAACTGATGCCAAATATTTGGTGAGACAGAAACAGGGCCTCGGCTGACTCAAAGAGCCACTCAAAGGACAGCTCTCCAAAGACGCAAACACCATGAGCCCCCATGAAGATGATGACAGCTACATGATGCCACCACACTGCAAAGACCAGAATGGCCGTGTCAGATGTACTTATGTCAGAAAGTCTAGACATTCTTTTTTTGATCTTTTTCCCTCTCTGTGTGTATGATTTGTAAATATATACATATTTTTTTCCATGTCAAAACAAAATGCTATTTCCAGTTATAGAGGCTGTTGGGTGGTACAGGTTGCAGGCTGCATTTTTCAGATGTTCACACTAGGTTGGTTTAGCCTAACTTCAAAACACATAAAGCAAAATAAAATCCTTGTACTCACCCACATACAATCCATTCTCTATCCGCTTGATGATGTCAAAGGCATTCTCCACATTGCCCTCCAGGATGTCAAACTTGACGTCATAACTGCCCAAGTGATAGGATCCATAAGCTGGCACAGTGGTTCTTAGGAAAACGATCTCTGTTAGAAGATAACAATTAGACAAAAAAAAGCTTTTGGAGTCTGAACCCTCATAATGACACTGGTATTGTGCCTGTGCCAGCTTTTCCTTTTATATTTTTTTTTCTTTCCAAGAGAAAGACAATAAAATGAGAGATGGAAAGGTCTGTGTTTATTGTACACTGAGAGGGTCACACAAAGGTTGAGGCTTTTCAGTGGTGTTGTTCAGCTGAGTAGCCATAAGTCCTTTACACCCCAACGTGGAGCTTATGAGAAATGACAAGGGTTTAACTCCACATGACGTTGAGCATGAGTGTGTCTGAAACATGCACTGTATGCTGGCCAATAGATGCTTGTCAGCTGTCACTGTCTGTGAGTGATTACCGTGGTTACTCATACCCAACCAGCATGGCACTTAGTCTCTGGTGTGGGGCAGCCAAGTCTGGACTGCAAGGAGAACATCATGGAATAGCTAATTTAGGGGTCAGAGGTAGTTATATGTATTCTGACAACTGGAGGAAAATGCATTTGATGGGAGCCCAGAGGGTAAAGTAGATATAAAGTAGAACTAAAGTAGAAACGTAAAGACCCCACTGACACTAAAGTAAACCACAACTCATAGTGCCATAGTGCCATACTCAAATTTTACCAGAGCATTCTGTGACACAATTAAGCCACATATATGGTCCTGTATGGGTTAGGGATACACAGCATTGTCTTAAAGAAACTGTTTGGGGAAAACACTTATTCACCTTCATGCTGGTAATTAGACGAGTAAACTGATATCATTCTCACACCTGTATGGTAGATGTTAAGCGGCGGGCACTAACTACTTAAGTTAACATAGCATGACTACTGGAATGGCTGGAAGCTGATAAAGCGTTTGGTACAGTAACTAGACTGGCTCTGTCCAAAACTAGCAAAATCTGTCTATCCAACTAAAGTTCACATGTGTAAATAGTTGCCTTTATATACTCAGTTTAGTAGTGAATGTGCTAATAGGTATGTTTTGATACCTTTGTACAGGGTCAGACTAACTACAGTATTTCCACCTGTTACCAGTGTTTATATTATGTTGGCTCTGGTTTCATAACCACTCTTAATTACTCTTTAATAATGTGAATCTTCACATCTAAATACTGACAAAAATAAGGAATAACTGTATTTGCCAACATATCAAACTATTATTTTAAGACCTTCCTTAATTTAAGCAATATTTCTTTTAAAGAAACTATGCATTTTGTCTTTTTTTACATTTTCCTGCATTGTTGAATTACTGTTCAAATAAAACATGGATTTACACCTACCCTCCGGCCCTGTGAACTCCCTGAAGGTGGCCAAGGAGATGAAGGTGTGGGACACCGAGTGTGTGGGGTCCAGAACACAGGCAATATCATTGGGCTGACAGGACTTTATACAGCGAATGGTGTCAGAGCGCTCAAGCCTTGCTGCTCTAAAGGAGAGAACAAACATACACATAAACACCAAAAAAGAAAACACACACATACATGGCCTCTGACCTTTAGGTAATGCCAGTGTACAAGTTTCAGAGTCACCCATCTGTGAGTTCTAAAACTCATGATAACAGAGCATCCTTTGGAGCAGCCCATTGCATAAGCAAGAACTCAGTGGGGTAACTCAAATGGCCACTACACAAACAATATTTGAGCAAGCCAACAGTGATACTGGATATAGCAGTCAACACCAGAAACAATCACATTTTATGTGGTTTGGAAACATAATAAACTGTTGATAGCCAAAGCTCATGCTGAAGCCAGACATTGTAGCTTGTGGAGACTTGTGCAGCCATTGATGCTTTACTGATGTACTATTTCAAGCTGTGTGGGAAATGAATTACTACACTCACAGAGTATGATCCACAACCTGCTCAGGAAAATATTTGGATTTGCTGAGCATCCCCGGCTTCACATCAGATAATCTCTTGAGGAGGATTTATGGGACAAGGGAGTGTTCTTAAAGACTCCTAAATTCTGAGCAACATGACTAGACAACTCCCCAGCCTCTCCCCAGGGCAGCTCTCATCCTATTATTTAGGACTTTGTTTATTCCATGGACTAATCAGTGACAGGTCATAGGGAACAGAGTGCCTATGCTGGCTCCTAAAGCTAACGCCACCTGAAGTATCACTATTCACTACCTGTCTGCTACATAAGACTTCGGGAAAGGTTTCTAAGGCATTAGTAACCTCATAAATCAAGAGTTTGTCTTTGAATTGATGAGGCATTTGTGATCATAAGAGAATTTTTAAAAACCAAATAAAAGTCTTGACTTTGACATCTAAGATGTTGAATTAAAGCTTGGTCTTCACAAAGGAGACAAGTCAGTACATGGTTATATTCGGTTATGAAAACAGACAATTTGCCATGTTTAAGTCCAGTTAATGTGCATGGCAGCCATATAGCCACATTGTGAGTCATGAGCTGTGATCTCTGGCGCACCTCAGGGGACCTATAGGCTGCAGCTCAAAGCCCAGGCTCGGCTTGGGTTGCAGGGCTCTTTTCATGGAGAGCAAGGAGAGAAGCCCCTTACAAAAAGTCAAGCCACCACTGGGTAGGGGCTTGTAATTAGCAATTAGCGGGTGGGTCCAAGTTTTGCTTTGGCCCAGGCCAAACCCACAAAATGTTCTCCTAGTTTATAATACTACTGCCTGAGCTGCAGAAAGACCAGAACAGGGCTCTAGAGGATGAGGTGAAAGCACTGTTGGGGTTGGGAGTAAATTTACGAGAAGATAATGACCTAGGGTGAACTGCCCCCTATAGACAGACGGGCATTTCAAAGCAGGGATAGCAAGTGGACCTAATGACAGCTCTATGTTTGTGTTAATCATGCATATATCTGTACTGAAAATGCCTGTATGTCTATCTGCACATACTGTATGTGCTTTTGTGCATGCAAACATGTTTGAGTACATGAGCATGTGTGTGTATGTGTGCATGCACATATGCATGTCTTCTTCATCTCCCCTTTCCTCACGTGGCCCAGACCAGGAGAAAAACCCCAATACTTTCATACCAGAAAGAAAAACAGACTTTTTGGATGAAAGTCCTCTGGTCAAGCGTAGGGCCTTTTATTTTTTTGGTAATTATTATTTATAGTCAGCACATTGATAACGCCCCAACACAAACACTGCAGGGCATCATTCATTCTGTGCGCGGTGATGTTGCTGTACCACAAATTGTTCAGACCACCGGCCAGAGCCCAGAGCCCCATAACTCAATGTCAAAGGGGAGGAAAAAACCTCCTGCACACCACTATGTTCTTATTTTAAGGATTTCCCCACTAGGGACCAAGTGCATCCTTCGTGGCCTGACAACTCAGGACAGGAGGAACCTAGGACATCTGACTTTACAGTTATTATAAGCCACAGCCCTCGGGCAGCAGCCTCACAGCATGTCAAACTATTTATACTCTCTCTCCTGCTGGTGCATATTTCCCTCTCCTTTGCCACTGCATCCCATCGTGTGTCACTTACTCAGCCTTCATTTGGATTGTCTGTCTGCTTTGGGGTTTACACACACAGTATGCAGTGGAAATCTGTGCATTTCACATTAGGCCCAAAATGTAATGGAAGTTAAAGAGATGGGCATGAAAATAACAGCCACGCAAAGATGTATTTGAGGGACAAGGTAAGTGACATTTAGGAAGTAGGAGTTATCAACACATTAAAAGGCAAATTTTGACAAATTTTTGACTGGAATTTGGAGGCGTGGAATTACCTTATAATCTTAATGAATAGTGAAATTTGAAATCTAAGCAAACTGAAAGGTTTGATTATGAGGAGGAAATTTGAATTTGTTTCGAAAGCCTTATAAGTCTAGGCTAGTGGGATGTC
This sequence comes from Mastacembelus armatus, assembly GCF_900324485.2. Lineage (NCBI taxonomy): Eukaryota > Metazoa > Chordata > Actinopteri > Synbranchiformes > Mastacembelidae > Mastacembelus > Mastacembelus armatus. The sequence goes on along the minus strand of NC_046638.1, from coordinate 5,571,020 downwards.
ATGTGATTTGATCCCACCGGCATGACGGTGACATACATCAGTTAACTCCTAAGGGTTAACTGATGTAAAATACAGACCTGGTCTGTGTTTACAAATATTATTGATGCATGACATCTTTTAAATCATCAGGAAATTTTATTAACTCACAAATCATTCATACATTCAGATGTTTCATGTTAGTATTAAAAGACCTTGTGAATAAAATTTTGTTGAGTCAACCAATTTTTTAATCAGATCACTGAATGTACCTTTGAATATATGCATTATTTGAGATATGCATGAATCATTGGATTTCCTCTTCAATGAGGCTGCTAGAATAACAGTAATATGAAACTATGCAAGGAAGTCTTCATGCCTCCATCTGTGATTTGGCCTCACATTCCAGCTGTTCCCTTTGCTGTACTTGATTAAACCCCACAATGCACCATTATCAAGAACTGGATTTGACTTGAACATGTGTTATTTCTATTTCAATTTTAATAGAAAACTGTTCATCCAACATATAAACCATAAAATACTGCAAAATGTCAGACTTCAGACTATCATGATTACATGATAGTTTGCCTACACTCAGTTGTAGGCAGACTTAGGTCATACCATTTTATGATTTATCCTGACCTAGAGCGCCACCTAGAGGCTTTCATAATGTCTTACCTCCAATAAGATACATTCAGTTGGAGCTAATTTATACTGCTTAATAATGATCCCTAATTCTAGTGTTAAAAAGTTGATTATATAAAATGCTACACTACACAAAACCTTATTTCTTTTTTCTGATATTGTATCTTTAATATATTGTCTTGTTTATACCAGTCTTAAAAAATAAAGTGTCATATTTAACACACATTTAGTGTAGAATAGAGTAACATTTTTGTTAATCTATTTAAAAAGAAAAGGAGAAGTGATCAAAGGATGCTGCTGTCCCAGCAGCCCTCAAAGCCCTACACTCATTTTATCTGTTGGTTTGTAGAGGTTTGCAATTTGATTTTTGAATTAAACAAGATACAACATGCTAATCAATGCGCCTTACAGGTACTGGTAGGAAGATTTTGTCACCCTTCCACTCTTTATGCTAAGCTAAGTTAGCCAGCTGCTGGTAGTGGCATACAAACATGAGAGCAGTACCATTTCTTCTCTATGCAACTCCGGGCAAGAATGTGAACTGAATTTCCCAAAAAAACAAAAGATTCAGTTACTCTGTTAACTGAGACAGGCCTTTTTTGTTAAAGTTCACCTTTAAATATTGTCAAAAATGTGTATATTTAAGAATGACATGATAATGCACAGTAGAAAGTACAGGTGTCATTTTGTCAACAGTCTCCCAATTAGGTTATTGAAAGTATCAGAAATGCATTTAAAATGACACATTCTTTTTAAGAGTGTGGTAACATTTGTAACCCTATAGTACATAACCCTTGTGTTTATTCTAATAAGGGATTATATGGTACTGTGGGCTCCTCCTCAGTCACAAACACCAGCACCTTAGCCACGTATGTGCTGACCATGCCATAGCGATGCAATCTTAACTCCAGAGACAGGTCAAAGTCCTGTGGCTTTGTGATGAGCTTTGCCACTGACATCACACCACCAGTGGGCACCTGCTCCGTCTTGAAGTAACCATCTTCGTTGCCAGCAGTAATAGCAATCTGGATGTCATCACCAGCCACAGTGTTGGAGGGACCCATGCGGAAGATGTTGGTAAAGACAGGAATGTTGGTGGGGAAGGTGAGGTAGTAGTAGGTTATTCTCAGAGGCATGGTCAGGCACTCGACAGACTCATGGCAAAGCAAGCGCTCACATCGACTGCAAAAAGACAGGAATGGGTGGGTTGGGGCGGGGCAGGACAGAACAAGACAGTACAAAACAGGCACAAAGAGAAAGAGAGACCAGATGTAAATTTAGTTTGCCGTGCATGGCATGCAGTGGAAGGAACATCAGTCTCAGCAGCCTAGTGATTGTCAGGCAGGTCATAGTGCCCTTTGTGGGATCATGCAAGATGCTTAGTCACAAGTGTGGGATACACAGCCTCTAATGAATATGTGCCAAAACTGAAACTTAAAAAATATCCATGTGAATTTCACCATTCTAAAACATGCTACAGCTAAATCTTAGGTCATTCCAGCATTGAGCGGACATGCAGTCTTTATCCGTACAATGGCTGGTTTAAAAAGCCTGGTATCGTTTACTTTTGGTGCTATACGCAGCTACTTCCACAATGACCATTCAGATTTGACTGTGGAGTACGTATTGCAGACCTGTCTGTGGGTCTTTATGAGTGTGAGCTTTCTGTTTTTGTTTATATTATGTCTGTGTTTATTTGGATAGGCAACACATTTAAACTTAAGTCTGTTCATGATTGTGTATCCTGTCCAGTGTGTATAACAGATACAATCCAGATACTCACGTCTCTCCAACACGTCGGTAGTTGTTTGGACACTCGAAGGACAGGCATCTGAATCCTCCCTGGACATTAAAGCAGCTCTGATTCACTGTGCAGGTGTGTGTCCCCGTCACACATTCATCAATATCTGGGAGGAAAAACACAAAAAGTGGACAAATGTGCTTTCAAGATATTAATAAAAATAAGTTGCACTAAAATTGACCTAGGACATCAACCATCATGCGTAGCACTAGAGTAAGTACAGCTTACCCTGGCAACTGCGGCCGTTGGGTGCCAAGTTGTAGCCAGCAACAGGACAGGAACAGTGAAAGCTGCCAGGAGTGTTGTGACAGCGATAGGAGCAAATATGACCTCCAGTGGGCAGGGCACACTCATCTATATCTAGAAAGGTCACAAAGACAGATTAAACAAGTCAAACCAGAGAGACAATAATAGAATTCAACAATTTATGATACAGTAATTATGAGCCTTACAGCTGTAGCTCAAAATGTAATAAAGGCTTGGTCAAAACCTACTAATAAACTCCACTGGTTTCATTTTACCTTCACAAGTCATGCCATCTATGTCACTGAGCTGGTAGCCACGGCGACAGTAACACTGGTACGAGCCATACACATTGGCACACTCTTGACTGCATGGATTGCTCTCACATTCATTCACATCTACACAGAGGAGATAATTACAGAGCATTATGAGCTTCATCCTACTAGTTTTCTGTCAACTGATCAGAACATTTGCAATAGCAGAACAGGTAACATCACAATCCTGCCTGTTTGTATCTTGATTGGTGGAATCTCACCAGATACAACACAACAATGAAAATAAATGAGGGACTTGTTTATTATCAATATCAGTAAACTAAATGAAAACAAAACCACTTAATCCCACAGCAGGAAGAAGACCAAATGTGCCAGATCATCCAACTTGGAAATGAACAGAGGTTCCCTCTGCACAATACAGCCTAAAATATTTCAAGCCATACTAGATAAAAGATGCAATTATCCTGATTTCGAGTTTTGTCTTACCATCACAATTCCTGAGATCACTGGCTAGCTTAAATCCTGAAGAGCAGCTACACTTGTAAGATCCCAGGGTGTTCTCACACTTGTGAGCACACAGGCGGCCAGGGTAGTGCCTGCATTCATTAACATCTGTAACACAAGTATCCCACAGTAAGAAGCTGAAATGTTAACAAATTTCTCTGTGTCACACTTTGACCTATACTGGTAGATGAACAGTATGTATGTGTGATGTATTTACATGCAGTGGATACACTTGGCTTTAGCTGCTTATGTAAGAACATCAAATAAGATCTACCAACTGCTTACCCTCACAAACCCGACTGATGCTGTTGAAGATGTAGCCGCTCTCACATTCACAACGGTAGGTGCCCATCTGGTTGATACAACCATGACCTCCACAGACATTTTCAGGGCCCTTGCATTCATCAATGTCTGTGGAGGGTGGACCAAAGATCAGAGAACACTGTGATATTCACCTTACGTAGGTTAGTAAGATGCTTTATACGTAGAAATAATGAGTTTTGTACCAATACAACGTGTGCCCTCTTCATTGAGGTGATATCCTCGACCACAGTTAACAGAGTTCCTCTGGCAAATGTAGGAGCCAGCTGTGTTGATACAGATCTGCCCTCTGTGACAAGGGCCTGTCTGGCTAACACATTCATTGATATCTGAAAATATAGACAAAGATCACATTATGATAAGATTAGTCTGATTCATTTTCACACAATATCATTAAATAAGTAATGAGCTTGATGCCACAGAAAATAATAATTCCTAGTATGATTTAAATGTAGCCATCTCAAAATTTCTGTATCATTGCTACACACATGTAGCAACATGATAGCTGTAGGTCTGTTACTGAACATGCAAAACCAATCACAAGGATGCAGATGTAACTCTGCTTTAGAGTCTTATGTTAACAATTCCTACAAATGTGGATGGGTCATCCCATAATTTAGCCATATGTGGCAACACAAGCTCATGAGATGTTGCTTTGCATGTGCTCTTTGTTGGGACTTGCTTAGCACTTTTTGCTGCAGCAATTCTATGAAATTTTGGTATGACACCTGCATATGGGACATTCTTGACCGATGGTGGAGCTAATGGTGGGGAAGAAAAGGATATCATCTAAAAATCATTCAAAATGTTTCAAAATGAATGGTCGGCCAACAGTTTGAAAAACAATGTGTGTATACCTTCCTACACTTAAATATACATGTAAATATACAGGCAAATAAATTAATGCTTCAGATTGACTAAATCTCCACTGTAATTTAATTCTTACCAATACAGTTCCCCAGGGCATCCTGAATGAATCCAACTCCACACTTGACCTTGGGGAGGCAACGGAATGAGCCATGGATATTTTGGCACTCAAACTGTAAGCCACAGTTATGGATACCAGTCTCGCACTCATCGATGTCTGGATGAAGAAATCACAGTAGAATTGTTAGTGAATGGCTGTAAAAACATGACTCAGATTCACTGTCCAAGTTGATAGTATATCTCCACCAAAGGAACTGACCCTTGCAAAAGTTGGTGTCAGTGAGTTCATAGCCAGTCCCACAGCTGATCTCCCTCTGACAACGGAAGGAGCCCTCTGTGTTGATACAACGCTCTCCTACTCGGCAGTTGCTTATTCCCAGCAAACACTCATTGATATCTGAAACAGAAGAAGAGATGACCTTCACATCTTCATTCTTCCCACCAAAATTTGAAAAATAGTCCAAGTGCGACCTACTTTCTGTACTGATATAAGTGACATTAGAATATTACTATTCAAATTAGAAGAAGAAAGGTACAGAGGACACTTACCCTCACAGCTCTTTCTATCTGGTTTGAGTTTGTAGCCTTTCGAACAGAGACAAGTGTTGTTGCCAGTACAGCGATGAACACATTTCCCTGAAAAGGCAACACAGACATTTGATAACTAAGAAATGCATTTTCAAGGTCAAAAGAGTTAAGCATAGAAATGTTTAAGTAGTAGGTTATTATACTGTACCATTGCACTGATCACTTGATACTGAATTATGTCCAGTTTCACTGGTTTCATCCTTGTTGGGTACTGTATAAGAAAGAAAAAAAAACATTCATATAATTATATATAAGCTGACTTTGACCTACTTGTATTCATATGCAAAACAAAAGATGTTTTTCTCTTTTGAGTGCAGTCACTCTTTAACTTATGCGAGAGCTAAACTCAGTGATTACATGCATCCACCATGGGGCAGTGTAGGCTTATGTTTGGCAAGACCAGCGGTGCTCTAATTTCCTCACCTTACTATTCCTTATGTTCATCTTCCAAAATTCTGTGAAATGTTATGTGGTTTTGCACAGACTATCACTGTCTTATATTCTTCTATTCCTAGTGTGAAACGAACTACCTGCTTTGATACAAAAAAAACATGAACCTACTGCATGAATGTTTATTTTTTTACCCACATTCTGTTTGTCCTGTGGATGCCGTCTGGTTGTCTGGGACTCCATCTACGCAACAGGCCCGGGACACCAGGCCACATTGGTATCCCACAGACAGGTTGTGGTCACAGGGAAGGCCCTTCTCCTGGTTTGCTTTGCCCAGAAGACAACAATCACAGCACATCTAAAGAAAACAGAATGCAACACAATGCAGGTTCATCTTGAAATTAATGTTGTATATAAGGATAAGCTTTTTAGGATGGGATATTGGAAAATAAAATTGTAAAATACTGCAGGTAGACAATGCTTCCAGCCTGACAGTTGAGTATGTTGTTGACTCAGAAAGACAACCAAGCTCTCAATCGACCAATCAAACAGAAAAGAAGGTTGATTGAGAAGACAGGCCAACTGACAGGCTTCAGACAGACTGACAGACAGGACTATAGAGGCAGTAAGTCAGTAAGAAAGACAGACAAAAGACAGTGATGAGATGACATCATCCTCCCCTGTGGGTTTTACATGCTCAGTCAATCATTATGGCAGCCTGGTGAAGTCAGCCAGGAAGGGGGATGAAAGGTGCAGTCTGTGGGGGATGGGTGGGTTTGTGTTTCAGTATAGGCAATGAGGGTATACCAGTGTGTGGTGTATGTTTATAATGGTAGTGATTGCAAGACTCGATACATGCCACAAGTCAAAGATGGCAACTAATACACGTAACACAACATGCAATATGTTGCAGTTGCAATATGATAACTATATAAAAGCATTTGATTTAGGTGGAAATTCTTTCCATAATTTTATTGCGTTCATCCAACAGGTTATTTTTTTGAGTGTAGTTGTGTATCAGTCAAAATTTGCTGCTAGTGTGTCTGTGTCTGTGGGTGCATGTTTGTGTGGAAAGAATTTTTAAAAAATGTATAAACAGGAAACAGAAACTGGATAAAATGTAGTGCTTGTCATGTTCAGCATTATTAACTAAAAAACAAACACTTGCTTTCTTCATTCAAACATCGATGGCTCAGCAAAGTTAATTAAATCAGGCTGAGTCATACTATATTATTGTATGTGTTAATCAGTACAGTATGCAGCAAAATGGAGCACACCCTTTGACAAAAATGTCAAGTAACTACAAATCAAGTCCATTTAATAAAAATTCTACTTATTTCTAAATAAGGAAGAAGGCTCATAATTTGAAAATTAGAAGTATTATACAGTGAAAGAGAGATCAAAGGTCAATCAACCAATTTCAGCAAAGTCAACACACCCTTAGATAGTGATAGTGATTCCTTGATTTTTTTATTGAAATATATATTTTTTTAAGTCTGCCTGAATTTTTGATCAATTTTGAATTGTATTGAATGAATACATTTTGGAGAATAATAAAATGTATCTTATTATCGTATTTTGACAGATAATCCTTGTGCCAAGACAACAGAACTCGCTCCTACTCCAAATGATAATAAGTTTACTCGCATGTCGCTGTGTAAAGATATTAGATATGACATGTTGGCTGTAGAAGCACTTTTAGGTGTTTTTTATCTTTAAAGAAGGACAGGCTAGCAGTTTCTTCTTCCTTTGAGTCTTTGTGCTAAGCTAATGTAACAAAAAAACAACAACAGTTTTTGGGGGCAATGTCTCACAGGTGTGTGGTTTAAGGTGGGGACAGATTGTCATTTCTTTTTCCATACATTAATGAAGCCCTTTGTACCTTCTCATCCATATAAATCTTTTGTCTTACTCACCTTACCCAGAGAACATACAGAGTAAGTATGAGCCACTGTGTGCACTTAACAGTCGATCAAGTAAAGACAAGCTGTTCCACTGACAATTATCTCATCCTGTCAAGAAGACACACCAGCTTTCCAGATTTTGCCAGTCATTAATCTGAGATGTGTGGATGTTTGGTATGTCATGAAGATACAGGACTACACTGAGGGTTGGGTTGAAAGGAAACACAAACACAGAAAGGCTGAAAAGTGCATTAAATTCTAGAGAATTTAATATATAATCTATCTGACAGCAACATGCTCCACTCCTCCATCGAGTGACATGCCTTATCCTGCTCACAGCACCCACACAGACACAGACAAAAATACACAGAGATATACACGACTGCTCTCATCAATCATTTGCCTCCAAACCGTCTGTCCACCAGAGTGATGTACAGTTGAGTAGAGGGGGATTTTATAGTACACTCTGTTATTTCACTCTCTATGGAACTGTCTCTGTTTATAGTGCTTTAGCACACACGCACAACCACGCGTGTATGCATGTGAACATATATATACAGACACACCTTTGTAGTCTTGGTCTCGCAGGTGTTGGTGAATAAAGAATCACATGCTCCTTGGTCTTTGGCCATGTTGATACCAGTGGTGCACATGTTATCCTCAAGCACTGTTACACAGCACTGCTCCTGCACGATCCTGCCAGTTAAACACACACACACACACACACACACACACACACACACACAAAAACACAGGTGGTGCTTTTATTCCCAGCTCTGTCAATAATCTCCTTGGTGCAACTTTGCCTTAAAGCGCAGCCCATTAAAATCAGCCTGAGGCAAGCCTGATGGGGATCTCAAAGTCATCACACTAACAATGCAAGGATGAGCGGTTTGAGAACGTCCTCTGTGGATTTGGATGAGGGCATTGGAAGTTTATTGTGTTTTGCAACACTGACATCACTGAACTTAAAACTGGGCTGAGCAGCACTCCCTGAGGTCTTTGTTCTGTTGTTTTAGGCCTGAGTTAAACCGACATTTTACTTCAAAGATTTGTCTTGGGAGTAAACATTTGTCCACCTCCACATGTCCTTACTCACAGCAGGATGGTGGATTCTTTCCTACTTTTATTAGATTATTTCTAAAACAAACCTCTCTCTAAAGATAAGCAAGCTGTGTCATGTAAGAATTCAGGCCATTAATTGGTAGCTAACATGATATACAACATACTTAAAAATCACTATCACCAGAGCAGAATTACTCTATTTCCTTAGAAATCAGTAATAAAACATTACCAATGGGGTTTAAAATGTTGGTTTAAGCATAAAGTGAATAACATGTTGTTACAGGAAATATCACAACTTAACCTCTAAGCTCCTTGAAAACAGGATCCATATAATGTATTTTTCTACAGGGATCAATAAAATACAGTATATTACTATGATGACTCTTTAAATTTCAAAAGCTGTATCTAAAGGCACAACACTTCATATGAGAGCATTATATGTCATTATACCAGCTCATATTTCATTTAGATCAGATTTCATTGTACTGTTCAGCATTTGCTGTCTGTTACTAAATCCAATCAGTTAAGAGTGGGTGACTGTTTCTGTCTGCTGCAGTTTTACGAGACAGAAAACACAAAGTGCCACCCCCGCACCTCTATTTTCTCATTTCCAGCAAATCTTTTTATCAACTCCTACCAGAAATCTCTTTCTACATAAACTATTGTGGATCTCCAGTTCACGTCAAGGCACACACCTCCTCTACAGAACCTTTTAAGGACACAGTTGCACTCCTGTTTTTCCCTTTCTCCTCTCTTCTCTTTTTCCCTTTGGTGTCTGAAGCAATCGTTCACATTTCCTGTTATTGCCTCTTTTCATCCTCTTTCTGTGTCACATTTCAACTCCAAGGTATTTCCTGTGTTTTGAAACAGCCCTTCATCTGACCCCCCCCTCGCCAGTTTCCACCCCCAAACAAACCTCTGCCCTTTTCCTTACTTCCCCACATGCTGAAATTTAGACAAATTTGGGATCACTTAGGGTGGCTATGGTAAATGTGTTTGCCATCAGTATTCACAGCAGTAGACCTCCCTGGCTTTCAGGCCCTGTACCTGCGGAAGCACACCTTCTAGGATTACCAGCAGACCTGTTATTATCCCATCACTATTACTGTTTCCTGCTCTCATGTAAAGTGAATAATGTGCCTGGAGTTTTATGGGAGTAAATTAAAGCCTCTCAAGGGTCTATAGACGATACCTGATACAAACCTTCTGGGTCAATATTTCCTGACCTTCTGTGGTACATATAGTCACACAGGGTGCAGCAGTTAATTACTTGTAAATCTAAGCCTTATGGTGTACAGATCTGTGATCAGAGAGAGCAAAGTAGCAGAGAGCACCTGGTTACCTGCATGTGGTTGACTCAGAGATCAGCGGGAGGGATGAACAGTCTTCAATATCATTACCACGCTTTTGGCCATCCTTGCAGCAGTCCTCTATTGAGATCTGCACTGCTCCTACGAAACAACAAACTATGTTTTTGAATGTGTGATCTGGAGTAGTAAAAGTAAAAGTAAAAGTAAAACTGTGAACATTCCATTCACTGTGCACTGTCAAGAAGAAATGTTCTTATCTGGCACTGTGTGGTTTGCTGCAATGAGGAGATCCCCACCTACATGACCACTACAGGGGACATGTAGAACCCAGGTGGATTACTGTTGTATCTGTGCTCACCCTGAGACTATAGATTCTTACCCTTTAAGCAATTCATGACTAGAGAAATGTATCCAATTGCATAGTCATAAGCATAAGCTGTGATTGACAAGCTGCTTTGCAAATTGAATTATAAAAAGTTGTTATAATCTGGATATCTGACTCAAACAAAATCTTGCCATGACCCATGAAAGCAAGTTTCCTCGCATTTCTAACAAAATTAAAAATCTGTCTGGCAATTTAAACTGGCTGTAGGCATTTTATTGCCAAAGACGATGAATGATGGATATGTTGTTGCAGACACAAAAGAAACTTTTTGATTGAAACACAACCAACTCTGTGGTGATCTGGCTGTTTATTCATGTGGATTAGAGTGTGTGGAATGCCTCAACTCTGTAAACAATCAGCTGTTGCAATCACATCAAGTTTATTCAGTCTGTGGTTTGTGTGATCTGCCAAACGTGTAATAGCTTTTGTTTTTGCCTTCGGCTCATACCAGGATCATTGAGCCAAATTGTTATTAACATTAAGTCTCCAGAGAGAAAAAAAGAGAAGACTAACT